>NC_141693.1:592611134-595011134 GCF_964263255.1 Lissotriton vulgaris
TTTTATACCAAATGTCGTTTTGGATTTCCACGTCCAGTAATATCCAAGGAAAAGTTAACAGTTTTATGTCAGCTGTGAGACATACCATCACTAGAAAATCTCCCAAAAATACATACAATTTGAAAAGAAGTGAAGAATCAAAGTATATCAATGATTATAATCCAGTTGTTCTCTCATTGTGGAATGCTAATATGGATATCCAATATGTTGTGGATAATTCCATTGCAGTTGCTCGATATGTGACATCTTATATAACAAATCAGAAAAGACAGAGTTGAAAGAAATGTGAGAAGAAATTTACCACAAGAACAGTCTTAGTGAGAAATTGTACAGTTTCAGTTTGAAGATGTTATCCCATTCAGAGATTGGAGCGTACGAATGCTCAGATTGCTTGTCATCTGCAAGTTTATACTCAAAGTCTAGAGGAATCATTTGGGTGAGTCTGGGTCTTGATGCAACATGAAATTGAGTACTTAAATCTATACAAGAAATCGAATATTTAGCTGTAAATGAACCGGAAAGCACAAATATTGTCAAAACAAACATGCTGGATACATACTATCAAAATAGAAGTCGTCATCTTGAAAACATATGTCTCTATGAAGTGCTGCAATATTACAGTTTTAAGAGAAATACTACAGTTAACATAAATGAAGGAAAATATGCAGTGATTGGTTCAGATGGATGATTGGTGAAACAAAGTAAAGGAAATCTGATTAATCATAGAAAACTGAGTTGTGATACTGCTAATAGAAGAGAATTTTACTATTTAGCACTTCTGCAACTCTTCAAGCCTTGGCGTACAGAATTGGAATTACTTGGAAATTTTCAGTGCAATGAAGATTCTTTCAATGCTTGTAAAGATAGCATTGAATGCACAGTTTTTGCAAATTATCTCAAAATGTTGAATGAAGAAATTGATCAAGAAGCTACTATTGCAGCTGAGATTGCTAAGGACAACTTTCAAGACAGTCAAAGTTCTGCTCCATTGAGTCAAGATCCACTAGGACAAACAATTCTTGAAAATGAAGCAGCAATCCATGTGAGTGAAGTGGAAAACAGCAATGCATCAAGCTCAAAAAGATATATGGAGTTAGGAAACTTGGAAGAACAACTAAATGTTGAACAGAAAGAAATTCATCAGCAAGTGAGACAACAGATTGACCATGGTTTTCTTCATTTCAACCTATCCAAATGTATGTCAGTGGTCAAGCTGGTACAGAAAAAAGTTTCCTAATTAAGGTTTTAACGACAGAAAACAACTGACTCACATTTGTATTGTATTCTAACTGCTCCAACTGGATTGGCAGCACACAACATTAAAGGAATTACATTACATCGTTTACTAATGGTACCTGTAGAGCATGAAAAGAAACTGGAATATCACAAGCTATCTGGAGAAGCTTGTTATGAAGTTTCAAGAGTGCTAAAGAAACTGAAACTTTTGATTATTGATGAGGTGAGCATGGTCTCAAACGTAATGCTAGCAAATTTTAAAAACAGAATATGATGTCTTATTTAGAGGAAAACATGTGATGAGTTTTGGTGATCTACTGCAACTCACTCCCGTAAAAGGGCAACCAGTATTTAAAATGCGTGAAGACACATGAAAGTCTTTGGGAAGTGTTGGAAACGTTAACATTTGCTCATATTTTGAAAACAAAGAAATCATTAAAAATATGCGACAGGCAAATGATGTTGATTTTGGAACTATTCTTCAGGATATAAGAATTGGAGTATTTACAGAACATGGAAAACAAGCTTTGCAAAGCTGACTACTTACAAACTTGTTTCCAAAGGAAAATATAGTTCCTGAAAAAATATACAAAAAATTGCCGAAAATAAATCTATAATCTGCTTAATGTCAACACTGCGCGAGTGTTCTACATTCAATGAAGAACTTTTAAAGCTGGAAAATGAACAAATAATGAAAATGGAAGCCTTTGATAAAATAGAACATGAAGGAATCACTATCATTTTGACGGAAAAATGTAAAACAAAATTGGATTTTTTAGAAAAATCAATATCTAAAGCTGCTGGTTTAGAAAATAATTTATATCTATGTGTATACTGTTGGGTAATTTTACGGCGTAATTTGGATGTGGAAAAAGGTTTCGTAAATGGAGCGATGGGTAAAGTTGTTGATTTTGTTAATTATCAAAATAGTTGTTCAGTTTGTTAAAGATTTGTATGTTCAAGAAAACAGTTTCCTCTTTCTCTGGCATATGCAGTCACTATTCATAAATCTCAAGGTTTAAATGTAGACAGTGCTTTGGTAAACATTGGAAGTACAGTATTTAAAGAGAGTATGGCATATGTTGCTTTGTCCAGAGTCAGAACTTTATCTGCATTCCATTTGATTGATTTTGATCAGAGAAAGATTAGTGTAGATGCAAATTGTGTAAGAGAGTATAATCGATTAGGTATATTGTATGCTCCCAATTTAGGTGAATATCCAGTATATGAAAAGCATGTAGTAGGTTGGAAAAGAAGATATGACAATATCTGTAGTGAAGTTAAAGAGAAGAAAAAAATCAAGATAATGTTAAGATTCAAAGCAAAAAGAAAAAGGACACTATTGAAGAGATAGTTGGATATCAGTTAGAAAATAGTTCCGGTATCAACTGCTATGCTAATGTAGTGGTAAATGTTGTATTTTTTCTAGAAAGTCTGCAACAGCCAATTATGGAGAATTGATGAAAAAGGTTTTGTTACTTGTTGCATTGTATTTATTAAAAATTGAGAACCGATAAAAGTAAAATCCTAAGTTTTCTAATATTCTGAATCTTCAGGATATATGTTCTGGTTCTACACAAGTTACAGAGAATGTTCAACAAGATGCTCAGGAATTTTTGATGTATATGCTTGCAGTATTGGAAAGTGAAGGAATAGAAATTGAAAATCTTTTTGGACTTCAATATAAATGGAAACATGAATGTGAAAATTGTACGTTTACTTCTACCACTAACATAGACACTGAAAGATTCATATATTTGACAATACTGGACTGAAAAACAGTGTATTTCAACAAACTATTTAAAGCAGCAAATCAAAATGGAGTGTAGCCAATGCAAATCAGAAATGATATCAACATTATTTATACAAAGATTTGGACAATATAGAATTTTAATGATACAACGTTGTACAGCTGATGGAAGAAAATTGGAAACTTTACTTAAACATTTCGTAGCAAGTCAACTATCAATATCAGGAAGATCATTTGAAGCAGTAGCAATTATTTTCCACAATGGTCCTTCTACAACATTTGGACATTACACTGTCTATTTAAAATGCAATATAGGATGGACATATTGTAATGATGCTCCTTTGGGTTTTAGAGATGATTTGCCTAATGAATTACCAAATGCGACCTAATATTTTTAAAGCAAAGTTCTAAGAACATAATTCGGCCTATTGGGAATATGTTAAAATATATTAGTACGATTACAATTCGACAATTTCAGTATATAGGATTTCAGGAATATCATTTGGCCTAGACGAAAGATATTAATATCAAGTAAGCACTTTTTCTTGGATATTCTGACAGCATATATTTTAAAGAACATAATTTAGAGTATATGGAAATCATAAAGAATTGTTGATTGAAATATTGTTTCGAGTCTTTCATATTGTAGTAACAAAGTTCTCCTAGAAAGAAGCATTTTATATATGTGTGATTTGTATTAATGGCATGTTATTGAGGATGTTGTTTTTATGGAATGTGCATATATAGTTGACTATATTGAAAAATAAATTGACACAGATTTGGGTTTTTTGAAACAATCTCATTGATTGTTTTTTTTTTTGCCCGCTGTTATGTAATGAGTAACATTGAAATCACTTTTTATAGTGAAATTAAATATATTTGGAGAACAGCAAAAAGGGCAAACTAAATATTTTATATTATGATTAAATTATGTTGAGTTTATAAAATTATAATATTACACATTATAACTGTATTTTTTCTTCTCTTTTACAGACCTTAATTCTAAAGTTCGAAATTTGTAAAAATGTAAATGATAAAAAACAACTGCAAATTTGTTTTAGAATATTTTGATATCCACTACTGTAAAGGTAGGATTAAGTAATCCAAACACTATGAATGAATGAATGAATACGCACTTATATAGCGCATGGCTAACCAAAGGGCATCCCAGCGCATACTGCCATCACACTCAATCAACAAAGATCAGGCAAAAAGGTAGGTCTTCAGCTGTTTCCTAAACCTAAGATGGTCATCTTCAAGGCGAATTAAGTCAGTGGTGGAGAAGTGTGGCTCACTGGTTAGAGCAGGCAGACCCTGAAGCAGAGGTCAGACCCGGGACCAGGGTTCAATTCCCGACGCGGCAGGGTCTTGAGCTCAAATGTCCACGGACTCGATAATTCTCGCTTCGGTGCCTGACCTAATCATGGGTTCACACTCTGCAACTCTGGGCATTAAGCTTGCTTAATCTCCACAACGGCCCCCCGCGGCGGGATGCCTGGCTTTCACCTTGGGGATGCCCGTTAGGGGCTATCTCACAGGGAAAAGCCAGGACGGGTTCCCAAGGCAAGCGCCGAGATGCCTCCGGGTAGTCGAGCGCTATATAAGAACATACAAAAAAAAAAAAAAAAAAAAGTCAGGTAGCTGATTCCAAAGCGTAGCTGCGTTGTAGGAGAACAACCGTCCTCCGGTCCAAGACGTTTAACCTTTGGAACTGACAGCAGTTGATTATTGCTAGATCTCAGAATCCTCTTAGCATCGTATAACTGCACCAGAGGCTGCAGCAAAGCTGGCCCTTTACCTGAAATGCACTGATGAACAATACATAGTGCTTTGAACCTGACCCTATCTGCAACGGGTAGCCAATGAAGTCGTCTGAGGGCTAGTTTAACTGACTTACGCCTAGGGATACCCGACAGGAAACGAGCTGCACAGTTCTGTGCTATCTGCAGTTTCCTAATTGTTCCCAATGGCACACCCAGGTAGACTACATTTCCTTATTCCAACGATGAAAGGACCAGGGATTGAACTACCATACGCCTGGCTTAAGATGGTAGAAGGGGAAGAATCGTCCTTTTCCTCCTGATCAGGCCATAGCAATTAGCAGCAACCTTACTTGCCTGAACTTTAAGATTCAGATTGCAGTCCAACCAAACTATCCATGCACTACTACATTTAGCTGCAAAGTATCTATATAAACCTCTAACCAGCTACTTACTATGTTACTACCCATGCAGCCTAGTCATCCTCATGCCTGTCCCATGTACTGTTCCAATCACTCATCCAGCACTATCTACTTATCCTATCACTCTGCCATTACCTAAACACTTATAAAACCAGTATGCAGTCTGTTTGCGTCACTGTAATCTTTCCAATTAGTAGTGATGTACTTATGGAATGTCTTAGTCACTAAGAAAAGTACACATACACAATTCTATGCACTATGTATGCACACATTTAAGCACATACATACTATTGGAACAGTTTTGTAAATACTAAGGTACCATCCACGCTGCTTAGGAATCCTCCTGTTAGTCCTATACAATTCTCTATTCACCCATCCTGCACTATTTAGTTATGCTATCACTTTGACAATATCTATTCACTTATACATTTACCAGAAACCCTGTTTGTAGCACTATAATCATTTCACTTACTAGTTATGTACTTATGGAACGTCCTAGCTACTAACACAAGTACACCTACAACATTCTGTGCAGATTGCATGCAGACCTCCAACCAGATACATACTATTGGTACACTGGACTAAATACCCAAGTAGTACCCATTAAGCCTAGGAATCTTCCTGTCAATCCCATGCAGTTCTCAAATCACCCATCCACTACGATCTACTTATCCTATCACTACACCAATACATAAACACTTATAAATTCACCAGTCACTGTCATCATACTAGTTGCGAGTTATGTATTTATAGAATGGCCTAGCCAGTAACACAACTACACCTCCAATATTCTGTGAACAATGCATTCAGACATCTAACTAGCTACATACTATTGGAAAAGTCATTATAAATAGCCACATAGTACCCATGCAGCCTAGGAGTCCTCTTGCTTCTCCAATCACCCATCCAGCACTATCTACTAATTCAATCACTTATCCACCATTATGTACTTATCATATTACTCTGCCAATACCTAAGCACTCTGTTTGCAGCACTGTCATCATTCCAATTACTAGTGATGTTCTCATGGAATGGCCTAGTCACTAACAGAAATACACCTACAATATTCTGTGCACAATTCCTACAAACCACTAACCACATACATACTATTGCTACACTCCACTAAATACTGAAGTAGTACCGATGCAGCGTAGGATTCCTCCTGTCAGTCTCATGCATTTCCTCAATCACCCATCCAGCACTATGTTCTTATCGTTTCACTCCGCCAATGCCTAAGCACTATGGGGCAGATTTACAAGCCCCCTGTGCCACCAATACATCACTTTTTGTGACGTAGTGATGGCAAAGGGGGCTCCTCCATATTTACATGGAGAGGAAAAGCCACCCTGCGTGGTTTTTCCTCTCCTTGTAAATACGGCCCCTTCACACGCAGCACTTTGTGTTGAAGGGGCATTCCATGGGTGTTGCTGTGTATGTTCTCACACAACACCCATGGAACAAACCACATTTCACGATTTACGAGAAATCATGAATCGGGAGATGTGTGTGAATGCTGCACCACCCTAGAGATGGCATAGCAAGATGCAACAAGGAGTAATGTTTTTATTTCTCCTAATTTTTTCCTCTTTCAATGTGTGCTGCATTCTACAGCACACATTGAAGGAGGAAAATGCCCACGACGCAGGCCTCCTTGCACTATGATGCAAGGATACCTGTGCCAGCGCATGGCTTCAGTTTGTGCGCCAGTGCAGAGGGAAGCACAGAGATGCAACATATTCATGTAAATATGTTGCATCCATGTGCTTCAGAAGTGCTGCAGTGCGGTGCAGCCAAAGGGCTTGGAGTGCCACGTTGCAGCACTTCCTCATACATCTGCCCCTATAAATTCACCATACACTAGTTATGCATTATTTCAGTCAACCAAACTTTCAGACATAACCATGCAATTATAGTTCTTTTTTTTAACCAGATAAGGTAGTGCTGACAAGAACTTTTTTTTCTTCATTTTATGTTTTCTATTTTATTTGGAGTTTTTTAACAATTTTGTACATTTTTTGTTGTTTTTTAAAAAAATAGCAAAAAAGGAATTAAGTAAACAGTTAGCTTTCGGAATTCAACATCATTTCTAAAACAAAAAAATATTTTTTTTTAGCATTTGTGGTTCAGTTGAGCTGTACGAATAGCATCCACTGACTGTTCACCATAACATAAAATGGTTTTGCACTTAGTGCAGTGCTGCTGCAGAAAAGGACATTCTGGGTGAATGTCTATTGGTGGTGCTGAAGTGGACGCTCCGGAGGTGCTAGCAATGCCTGGTGGTGGATTTTTTGATGCACGTCTCATTTCTTCTTGTGCCAGATTCTTGGGGTGAATGGTCCGCAGATGTTTATACATACTCGCTGTTCCACAGGAGTATTTCTTGTCACTGCCTCGCGACAGGACCCTCTCACACAGAAAGCATGTGACTTTTCTTTCGTTGACCGTTTTTTTCTCCGGCAGGAACGGTGAAAAATGTCCATATAACTTATTCAGGCCTCTGCTTGGGGGATCTTCCTCAAAGATATCTTCATCTGAAGAATGATGAGGAGCTTGCAAACCAGATGCCATTTCTCCAATGCAATTTCTTAAAAACACCAAAAATTGACAAGACCAGCTCTGGAAGAAGAAGAGATGTCCCTCATCAACTGCTCCAAACAGAATAATTAAAATGGGTGGGGTCCTTCAATAGTTACAGTGGGAAATGTTGTGAACCAATGAAATCTTTTCCTTTAAGGTCACATGGGATTCACGTACCCAGCGCGCACGATGAACGCACTCGACGCGACTCTGCAAAAATATATTTTAAAATAATATAACTTTATTACAGGTAAAATTATATTACTTTTATGAATACCTTAGATAATCTCTTGCCCTAATATGTACATTAAAGACACATACATATCATTTTAGAATATAAAAACTTTCCTGGGAGTCACGCACCCAGCGCGCCCCAGCACGTACAGGATGTCATGAGGGGCCTGCCACCACACAAATGTTGCGTACCCTAATGTGCATGTGTTGCAAATACACTGCAGCAGGAGTCGCAGACCGGTCGCATACCAATCGCGCACACCACGTAATATTATACATATATGACATAACTGGAAAACACGCACCCGTCGCACACCGTACGCAGATCCTTCGCGACTTTTCCAAAATGGCAGCTTGAACATGCAAACCCGCCGTGTTAGGTACGCTTCAGGTGCGCAACTCCAAAAAAATTGCTTAAAAAAAATGGCAAAAGAAAATAATATAAATATATTAAAATAAAAAAAAGTAAATAATTATACTAGATTTCAGGTTTTTCTTTTTTCTTTTTTTTACAATTTTCAGAAAAGTATATGATATTGCTTAGTAAATAATATATTTACCAATAAACAGTTAAAAAAAATCTAGAAATTTGGTACAAAAAACATAGGTATAACTACTATTATACTTAAAAATTAGCATTTAAAAAAGGTTTCAGGGTCGTTATAGTTAGAAATTAGCATTTTAAAACCTTTGAAATTCACTGAAAAAACTATAGGTTTCAGGGACATTATAGTTAGAAATTGGCATTTAAAAAACCTTAGAAATTCACTGAAAAAAACGTATGTTTCAGGGGTGTTATAGTTAGCTGGACGTTTCACTCATACAAATCCATAGAATTTCCTCTGTTATAGTTAGTTCTGCTAACTATAACTCGCGTGCCCGCAATGCACTGCTGATGATATCACATATTACATCATTCATGATATGGTCTGTGACATCACTGATAATATCACTGATGACATCTCAAATAACATCACAGATGACATCATACACCATTTTTAATTGGGGTACTAGTAGCCTGGCGTATGCCTTGTAGAAATCAATTGGAAGGCCGTCTCGGCCTGGGGATTTCCCTGTGGCGAGAGCACATATGCTAGCCAAGAATACCTGCGGGGCAACCTGTGTGTCGAGTTCTATTCTTTGCACGGGGGTTATGCTGGGAAGGGCGATTTCTGTAAGGAACTGTTGAACCTCCTTGGGTAGTGGTGTTGTGGTGGATTTGTACAGTTTTGTACAGTGTTGTGTAAATTCAGAGTATATTTTTTCTGCTGTGTATATTGTGGTGTGCCGGTGTGCCATGTGGGGATCGGATCAATGTTATGGGGACCTGATGGCCACCTGTCTGATAAGCCATGCAAGCAGGTACCCTGCTTTGCCTGCAGTACTGTGGGTATGCGCTGAGTGTGATGTATAATTAAGACATCCTAATCATTCTAGCAAACTAAGGTGTTCTGCTCTGTTCTCCTGAAGTTGTGTTCTGATTAGTGGATTTCCAACAACTTGTGTTTCTAGGTGGATAAGCCCTGTCTCTACCTTCTTAAGGTCTGTCTCAATTACTATTCAAAGTCCTATTTGGTTCCTAAGCAGGGGCCTTGACTTACCACTTTAAATGCATACCATTCGATTAGGGGCAATGTTGCAGAGCCTGTATTTTCATTGAAATAGCTTGTAATTGTGGTGCGGAGTGCCTCTCGAAATGGTCTGTCTTCCACTGTCTATTACGAAGCTACCCCGTGATGAGGTAGGACACCTCCGGGCACTGCACAAATGACGGCAATAGTCTACTTCACTACACTTATTTAATGACTGTTAATACATCAAAAGTTCATAACATGTTCAGCAATCCATTGGTTTCATGGCTTTCGATCTACCTTTCACAATAAGTAGTACTCGAGTTACTGCATCCAATACAAGTTCATAGTAATTCTTATGTGTCCCAATGCATTTCGGGCTCTATTGTGGCCCTTCGTCAGGGGATACTCTACGAAAAGAAAAAGGAGGATAGCTATCAGCCATAAGTATGAATAGGCCGATGTTTATAAAATGTGCCAGAGGTGATTAACCATGGGTGCCGATATAATCAAAACGTGCATCAACCCGGTTAGTGTTTGCCAAGTGAGGACGTGCTGGTGACTAAATTAATAAATCTGTGTGTTCTAAGTGATTTGGTAACAAAAAGAGCTGCCGAGTGAAGAAAACGTGTTCTATGCAATTAAATTACGTGAAAAAGTTGCCGAGTGAAAAACGGGTGCACTCTTATCGTAAACAACCTGTTTGTGAAAGTGCTAGTGACACGTGTGCCTGGAGTAAAATTGAGCCATGGACAGGCCAGATACATTCATTTGGACCAAGTCGTGGACTCACATGAACTTGCAAGTAGCCGCTGAAGCCTAAAATACATTAAGTAACGCACCTCAGGTTAAAGCCCGGTTTTGTATATATGAACGGTTGTGATTAAAGAGTCCTCGGAAGAGGTACTTACTTTAGAAACGGTAATATAGGAAGCTCGATGTTTAGTGGTCCCTCCGTGTTGTCAGCATGTAGCGTCTGTGGGGGTGTTCGAATGAAATGTGCTGATCATAAACGTAAACGTAAACATAAACGACGGACTACGTCCCTGATGGCGGGTGCCATCTTGGAATGGTGTGTTAGGATTCCCGGGCTAAACGAGAGTGAAGGAATAACAACCTAGTGTATGATGTGGCTATCTCAAACTTAAAAGTACAATCCATAGTGCTATTATAAACCCTCGGTGGGAAACAACTATATATATTGAACAAAACATGCTACATAATCATCAAAATAAAGACTCAACAGAAACATTAACATAAAAATAGCACATCAACAAGTCTCAGCTGGTCGTCATAACTCATAAGTAACAAAGGAATTCCATTCTATCATTCAACCCATGCGGTTGCATTGTCGCCATATAGCGAATCCAAAAGTTCTCTCGCTTAAGTAATGTGTTCTTGTTCTGTCTTGTCATTTGAACTTGCTCAAAAATCAGAAATTTCAATTGGGCCACTGTATGGTTTTTGTCCATGAAGTGCGCTGCCACTGTAGATCTAACATTCTTTGTACGAATGTTACTTTTGTGTTCTAGAATACGAGTTCGTATTTTCCTTTCTGTGTGGCCGATGTAGCTGAGGCCACAAGGGCACTTCAACATGTAAATAACGTTTGTAGAATTGCACGTGGCATTAACCTTCAATTGCACTTTGTGTCCTTTCCTAGAATGGTTGGTGAAGTTCCCTGGGATGGTGTTGTTGCAATTACTGCAGTTAAAACAAGGCAATAGTCCCTTGTAAGTTAAGATTTCTGTGTTGTCTTTAGGTCTCGTGAGAATTTCCTTCAAATTCCGCCCTCTGGTATAGGCAAAGATGGGTTGTTGTGTAAATATGTTGTTAAAATCTGGTTCTGTGTTGAGAAGAGGCCAATGTTTCAAAATGATTTTCCGGAATTGATTGCTGGTGGTGGTGTACTTGGACACCACTACCATTCTGGTATTTTCTGTTTTGGTTTTCGTGCGTAACAGATCTTCTCGCTTTGCCTTTTCACTTCTGGAGTAGGCCTTGTCTAGTATTTCCTGGGGATATCCTCTTGCGTTAAATTTTTGTAACATCTGTTTTTGTTGTTTTTCACTCTCTGCAGTTGAGGATACTATTCGTTTGACTCTCAGAAGTTGGGAGTAGGGTAGATTGTGTTTAAGACCAGGACGGTGAAAACTTTTAAAATGCAGTGTAGAAATGCGGTCTGTCAGTTTCCTAAAGAGGTTTGTTAGGATCTTGTTGCCCTCTTTGCTCACTTCTATATCCAAAAAATGAACTTTGTTCTCATCCAGGTTCCATGTGAATTGGATGCGGTCGTTTATTTGATTCCAATTTTCTAAGAAGTTAAGTAGGTTAGTCTGGTTGCCTGCCCAAAGTATAAAAATGTCATCAATGAAGATGCTGCAATTGCAATTTGGAATGTTTGAAGCAAAATGCATAGCAAAATTAAGGAATCGCAAAATTTGCGATTCCTTAATTTTGCGTAATAATTTAAGGAATCACAAATTGTGATTCCTTAAATGCTATGCATCAAGCATTTCAAATTAGCGATTTTCCCTTAAGAAATCGCAAATTACCACCAACTTGTAGTTGGTGGTAATTTGCTAATTCTTTTACAAATGCACTTTTTGGCATTTGTTAAGGTGCCATGTGGCACTTATAAATGCCCTTAGGGCATGTATGTGCACCATATGCGCACACATGTAAATTTCAGTGGTGCAGCAGGGTGTCCTTAAGACACCCTTGCACCATTTAAATTATTCTCAATTTGCGATTAGTAAATTGCGAATCGCAAATTGAGAATAAGTTTCCATTCCTTCCTATGGGCCTCCTGGCCCATAGAAATGAATGGGAAATTATTCCTTAATTGGGATTAGCAATTTGCTAATCGCAATTTAAGGAATATTAAGAAATCGCAAAAAAAATGCGATTTTCTACATACATACCAATTTGCAAATCTCAAAGAGCGATTTCAAAATAATTGCTCTTTGAGATTGGCAAATCTGGATGTTGATACATCTGCCCCTTAATAACCTAAAAATAGTGCATGTGAAGTGCCATACAGAGTCACCAAGTGACACAAAATAGTGCACATGCACGACCAACCAGTGCACAGTCTAATTTCCGGTGTTGTAATTTGTAATGTGCAATTCAAAACATTTCTTAACATTGTGATTTCTTTTTGCGCACAGAAAACTAGTTTTAACAGAAAGTCTCTCACCAGGAATTTTTTTGAACTTGTTGTATCTTGTGTTTTCTTTTTTGAATTCAAAGAATGCCCTTACATGAAAAAAGGTCAAGAAATACCAGCAAATCCCATTTTGTTGTAATAAAAATGTATGTGGTTTTACAAAGCTCTGGCTAACAGAGGGCATGCCTCTCTCGTCACCGTGTTTTACAAGTGTAGAAGAACCTTGCAATCAGGGGTGTAGCTTGGTCAGTATGACAGGGGTGAGGGTGAGCTTCAGATTTTCTGACACCCATGTTGACATATCATGTTAATTATTGTATGAGAAGGGTTTAAGGCCCAGTGGAAAGGGAAAGGACTGGAGTGCAGATTGTGAGGGGTACTTAAATCACAGATGAAATCTGAATTGCACCTTACGAGACCCGACCGAAAGCTCCTGCACCCAACTACTTATTAAATAATACATTTATCAGGAAAGCGTAACATTCCCCCCCTTAAGGCACGGTCATGCTTGAAGTACAAAAGGAGCACGGTAATTTTTTATTTTTTTTTTTATTTATTTTTTTTTTTATCCTCATTTGCCTGATCCTCCTCTTATTCAGCCTCCAATTGCCAAGCATTTGTTACTCAGAGTGCAGGCCTCCTGCTGCCCCTGATAATGCGATTGGTTGCCCTCGGCAGAGATGGCCTGAAGAGAGGACGGGGTGTGACTCCAACCTTGGTGTTACACCAGTTGAACTAGCCTTGGAGCCAACCGAAGGGGGCCTAGTTCTTGGAGTTACTAAGGCATAAAAAAAAATAAAAAAAGGAGCACGGTAATGGTTAGTGCTTTGAAGTAAGCGCAAGGAGAAGTGAGAAACTGACCAGAATATCCTCATAAATAGAGAGTGTTGAGACCTTTATTGAGGCATTTCACCCGTTAATAAATAAGCGTTTTGCATTTTGGGACGTGTAGTTTTTTTTTCTTATTATATCTATTGGTTTAAAAATTAACTGCATAAGCGTGCTCTTGAGGTGTGGTAGAAGCATTCCCCATTTCTTACTACGTCTTGCCAGTCTCACCGTTTTTATGAAACCTTTTTTTCCTGGTTGACTCATCCACCCGAGTACAGCTCCTGGCGCTTCCTTCCTTGAAAGGTAACTTTTATCATTCAATTGCGATTTCTGGTCCCATCTGTTTTGTGCCTTTTTGGGTGTTTGTACTCAGTACACCAGGAAGGAGGGCGGGGCTACCTAGAGGAATGCGAGAGGGAGGATGGGCATGAAGATGAGGGAGGAGTTGTAGGAGAAACAAGAGGGGTTGAAAGAATAGGAGGGAGGGGAGAGACTGGACATATGCGGAAACAGCCTGGAAGAGGAACAAGTGGAAACACATGGAAAAAATTTGCTTGTTAACATATGGAGACATTTAGTCCATTTGCTCAACATCTAACCTCAAATACTGCGCGTGTGCTGTGCTACATGTGCCAAGTTGCAGTTTATTACAAACAGAGGGGTCCCAGACTGGGGGGAACAGAGAGAAGAAATTTATAGAAAATGGAGTTAAATGTAAAAAAATGAAAAATGACACAAATCCAGAGTACGATGTTTTATTCACAACGTACCTAAACCTTATTATTAGTTATAGAATCACATTAAAAAATTTTCACATACTTTCAATGCAGTTGTGCCCATGTGCACAAAAAGGCGGGAGAGGGGTAGTGCAGTGAGGGGATTTGTGAAAAATAGAGAAAAGGGATTCCTCATTCAAGTGACAAATAAATTCTGATTTAAATTATTCATATATACAATGTTGAAGTGGCTCTCCGACACGGGGCCACAGAGATCAAGCCACAAGGGTCAAAGGATTCTCATAAACCAGGCTTCCATAACATCTGTGTCAATCTTGCTAGTGGTAGAAGCTGGTGTCACGAAGGTAAGTAGTCTATGTTTCGGCCCTATTCCATGTAGGGGGAGTATCCCTTACAAAACGGGTCTTCTTCAGGACAGGAGGGATGGGGTGGGCAGACTTCCTAGGGGTAATTAAAAACATCATACAGTTAAGGGTCTACTAGAGATTCCAGAAGTACAGTAGTGTGTATAAGAAAAATACACAATCCGAGCCATTTTCTAAAAACTCACATATCGAACAGATGATTACAGAGTGATATTGCTAAAAGACATTAAAAACGGTGGGGCTGGAAGCGACAACAAATGAGATATCACCAGTCTAAACATGATTATGAATATAAACATCATTGCATGACTGTGCCGTTAAACGGGACCAACGGATGTGTCCAACATGGCTAAAGGGTGTGCAAGGTGGACAGACACTCCTGGCAGTAGTTGTTAGGACCGCATAAAAGTATATTTAAAACCATAAAAACGGTGTGGCTAGATTGGGATGGCAAATGAGATATCATCAGTGACTATCACAGTCAAAACATCATTCTAAACATAATTGGAACCATAATTGGAAACACACTGGGGTGCAACATGCTTGTGCCGCTCACTAGACTCAAAGAACTGTCAAAGATCGCTAAAGGGTGTTACCTCAGAGGTCGTGCACGGGGACCAGACGCTTCTCGCTGTCGTGCTCAAGGCTACACAGCGGTATTCTAAAAAAAAAAAAAAGGGCAGTGGGTCGGGGGGATTCTTTTAAGTTTTTAAACCAATTGTATAACACCGAGGTGTTAGTGCCGGGATGTTACCTCGTAATATGGTATAGGATCCTGGGTCCTCGTAGTCTGAGGTCTTCAGGTCGGGTAAACTGCGCTGTATAAATCAGCTCGCGGCTGAAAATAAAGTAAAATTACTGCAGTGGTTGCAATTACGGGAATAGCGGCGTGGGCGCTAGTCAAGTTAAAGCAGACTCGCCTATCGGTTAGGGTAGAAACACGGAAGGATCAAGTTGTTCATCCTCGTGGAAGCAATCGATCGCGTCTGGGGGGATGAGTCAGTATAAATGTAACTAGGAAATGTAGTTAAGGGGCGTGGCCAGCAATTGTTGGAAAGAGTACAAAGACTCATAGTGGTCAGGGTTGCTAAGAAACGCTGTATACATAGCTTGAGAGTGGGCCATTCCTAGCGAGACGGTGGCATGTAGAAACAAACAATGCCAGGATCAATTGTGGGCACATAGAACTATAATTTAGAAGATGGTTAGTGGCCCCGGTCATACTGTGCACCAACCACACAGGGCAGTGAAACAGCGGAGCTGTCCACTCGTGATAAACAATTACAGACTGTTGGCAACCATCCACAGATACGATAGAAAAACCATTAGAGATCAGTTGGGACATTGGATAAGTCATGATGTGCACATACCCCACAGGGTAGTGAAACATCGGAAAGGTCAACAGTAGGTTCACTGTTGAATTAGTATAAATGTTCCAGCACAAACCTGCCAAACAAGGTAGTTAAGGCGCAACGTATTGAACGTACTTTATGTATCAAATTCCAAGGATAAAATTACAGAAGGACAGTTTGATGGTGAAAATGTACCAGCGCAAACCTGCCACATAGGGTAGTTAAAGGCGCATGTACCAATGCATAACCGTAATTGTTAGGTAGGACAAGTGCCATAAGTAGAAGTATAGAAGGACAGTTAGAGACTACAAGGGTAAAAACCACAGGCTAGCCAATTGTGCAAAACTGGTGCCAGATTCATTCAAGCCACATTCGACTGAGTCAAACAAAGTTATCCATTTAAGTTCCCTGATGGTAAGGACAGGGGCTATGTTGCCACCCCTAGGGCCAAGTGTCACATGTTATAGTACAATCCATTTCAGGCATTAAGGTGAGTGGTCCTTTTCCACCATAGGTGCTCCGGTTACTTTGCATCTGATGCGGCTGGAGTGCTGTAGAAAACGCATCTTTGCTCTCTGTTGAGTTTGACCCACATAGATTAAGTCACACGGGCAGACAATGCAATATAAGACGTCCGTGGTATTGGAATTGGTATGTGATTTCAGTTGCAGTTTAAGCAGCTGGTTGCTCTGCGGTCAGTGCTTGCCTTTGCAGGACATTGCTAGAGGGCTCTCTCTGGTGGGTGTCACTCTCATTTACCCCAGAGTTGGTAAAGCTGTTGTAGCCATGGTGTAATGAGAAGGTGCTGCTGCTGTGTCCCCGCTACACACAATCGAAGAGGTAGCAGCTCAGGGCGGGTGCACGCTGGTAGCTTCAAGAGGTGGACAGCTCCACCACAGCCACAGAACAGCGTGGTTCTTCACAGCATGTTTACACTGATGCCAGGTGGGCACACCCCCGGGGGCGCGTAGGCTCTGTGTCTCTCCCATGCTTAGAGGTTTTCCCTGCTGGTGCTGTTGCAGCTGTTGTCGGAACTCCTTCAATAGCTCCTCTATGCCGGACACCTAAGCCCAGAGTTGGGAGAGCAGGGCCACTTTGTCTTCAGAGGCCCTGCACTCGCCGGGTCTCCAGTAGCAGCAGATCTGAAGCAGAAATACAAGGAGCGACGACTGGTGACTGGCCAGGCAACCCGCTGTTTCGCTGCCTGTGCTGTCTCTGCCTCCCACAGTGAATTGGAAAAACGCACTGTTTGATCATGTATGCGTACAATGTAAGGCATCACGCGCATGTGAGTCAAAGAGCGCAGATTCAGCCACCAATCATACAACAAACAAGCACTGAAAATGCAATAAGCCTCGTATTTACGCGAGCCCTCTTGCATTTTAAATGAAAGTGCAGGCATTAAAGAAGGCATGAATGGGAGGGGGTGGTTGGGGTAAAAAAAATACGGACTGCGGGAGGGAACGGGGAGAGGCAGGGGAACAAAACGGTTTTTAGAGTAAAGGGGCTGATAGCCTTGGAAAAACACACTTGACGACATGGCCGTCAGGAGGCGGGACTAAGAAGCCAAAAACTAATCACAATGTGCTGAATTTAGCATGGAGGCCAATGAGAATTATGGACAGAAAGTGGGCGGAGCTTCCCCCAGCTATAGTGTATACCCCATGCCTCGCAAAGCGAGCAGCGCATTGGCTGCAACACTATGCAAGATCAAAAAAGCATCACAAACATCTACAGCTAACTACATCAGATTTCTCACCTGGATTCATCAGCTAAGATCTTTGCAGCCAGCATACCTAAACATCTTTAGACCTGCACAACTATCAAAGGAATTATCCCAAGAGAACAGGCAGGCTTCAGACCTAAACACTCAGTAATAGATAACATTGCAATGCTCCAGAGCTTGATAGATAAATATGAGGTAAGAAAATAAATCGCAGGACTTGAACAGTGCCTTCATTGACTTCTTAATGACATTCAACAAAGTTGACAAGCTAACCCTTTGGAAGTATTTGAGCTCATTGTGCATCCCTCAGAACGTACTTAGACTACTTCCAGCACTACATTCCTCTATGTGGTGCAGTGTGTTAATGGGAGGAAGTAAGGGGCTAGCCCCAAAAATACAAACAAAGAAAGGACTAAAACAAATCTGCCTGTTGGCCTGATTAATTTTCTCTCTATATTTCAGCAACTTGCCAATCCAATTTGCAATTGTATATCATTTTCCTCCATTTGTCACATCTTATAAATTGTATATACCATTGTATGCAGAGGAAGCTGTTTTATTTGACCTACTAAGTCAACAGCCTACTTGGGAAGTTTTGAACAAATATGCAAGGAAAAGACATTTAACAATGAACATCATAAAGAATAAAATAATGTATTTGAAAATAAGAATGAACTACCAGGCATTTAGCTTGCATATAGTCGAACACCCTTGGAAAAGGTAAAATTCTACACAAAGTTAGGAAAAGTATTTTGTCAAAATCCTAATAGTAAATCTCACTACACACATTTAGGGAATAAGGCCACGGGTCATGCAGCTGTTTTAAATTAATTTTATTATTCCTCTGGAATGAGGCATTTTTAAGTCAAATCTTCTGGAACTATATACCACGAAAATTCCACTGGCTCTCATATTTGCTCTTGAATACACACCTATAAGGCAATGGTCATTATTGGACTACTATGAATGCAAAACACTTAATAAATTGGCCTCAATAAGCTAATCAGTTCCCGTTCAGGTATTGGGCCTTGAATTTGACCTTACAAGTACCTTTGCCTCTGATACGGCAGATGTACTGCGCAGGGCCTATAGCCGATGTCAGGCAGCAGAAGGCACACTTAGAGACATATTGGGGCAGGAAATCGTTTTAACAGTGGAAAAAATATAACACGTTTAACAAAAACTTAAATTGGTCTTAAAAAAATTGACAAATAATGTGGAAATGAAAACTCCTTTAAAAACAACTATGGGGCATATGAGAAAGAACCTCATTAAAATTATCACCGCAGGAAACTGCAGCTAAAACTGCGGTAATAGTCTTGCTGATATGCGTTATAGAAATCCAATAGAAGCCCAGGTTAGATGTCCTGCAGGTTAAGCTTACAGGCTTTTTCAAGTCGTTCACTACATGATGTGAGCTAAATACTGTCTTTGTCACCACATGTAGAAATATTTAATAAAGCAAGCATCTTGACTTCAAATTGAACATAAACATGAAGGTATTTACCCTAGCTAGAGAGAGCCATCGAACAATTGTGGCGGACCCAAAGAATATATATTGATATTCTTTCTCAAATCACCAAGGATTTAGGGTGTCAAGACTTAAAAATTAATAGATGTTCTTTACTAAGCCCATTACTATTGATTTTTTCAAAGCGTTTTCTTTGTAAAACCCATTCCTATTATATTTGTCAAATCTTACAAAATGTAAATCTCTTCCTATGGTGTTTGTCATGGAGTTCACAATGTGAAAATCCTTCCTATTGCAGTTGTCATAGAGTTTACAATATAAACCCCACTGTCTATTGCATTTGTTAAAGTTCACAATGAAAACCCTGTTTGTAAGAAAATGAGCTTTTAATTGTGGTAGATGTTATTCCACCACAGGCAATTAAGGGCCAGCGTTAGACTTTGGCAGATGGGACTTACTCAATCAGGGTGACGGAGCATTATACTCTGTCATCCTGAGGTAGTGCCCACCAACAAATTTAGAGATGTGTGCCATCCAGGTGGACATCTCTTGCACTGGCAGGAACAGCCATCATTGCAGTTCCTGTCAATGCATTGGAAGCTTCAAGGAAGACTCCCTCAACAAGACAGAGTCATACAGGTAATTTTCACTGTCTTTTTTTTCAAAAACAAAACCCCAACGTGGGATATTGATTCTTGAAAATAATAAAAAGCAATGCTTTCGTCTTCATAGAAGCTTTTTCCATGGTGTTGGGGTTATAATACAGGTTTATCTGCCCATTATGGCCTGGTTTATCTGGTAGGATTGGAGAGCAAAAACCTGCCATTTGTTCAACCATTCTAAATAGGGCAGACACCAAAATGACATAACCTCTGATGGCCATTACTCTGTGGTGTATGTTGGTGGCAGAGATGTAGTTGTCCTTGCTGTTAATATACTTAAGGCACGCCTGACTTTAAATGGGACAGACCTGCAGTGTGAAGAAGAGGGTACTCTTTTCACATTGCTATAGAGTACCCTCTCTGCTAAACTTTAAATCAAGCCCAAAGTCACTAACCTGTTAGCTCCAGGCAAAGGTTTCACTCATATAAACCAGACCCCAACCACTTGTAGCCCTGGCACAAAACAGACAGGCTTAACTTGGTAAAAATGTGTAAAACATGAAAAGTTCCAAAACAGTTAACAAGTAATAAACACAACACACTAAAAATCACACTCTAAATTGAAGAGAATAACTTACATTTTTTTTTAAATGCCACCAAAATATAATAAAATAATCTGCAGGAACCGAAGGTGTGAATTTTAAAAGATTTAAGAGAAAAAACAGCAAGAAAAAGTAAAGCACAGTCAGTAATGACTGTTCGAGGTTGACAAGAACCTAGGCTTGTTTTCAGGTTGACCGCTATGAAGTGCACATTGAATACACAAAGCAGGTTTGTCCTGGTCAAAGATTTTGCCTTCTGATTGTGTCTGAAATGCAACTGGAAGTAGAAATTCTCAATTGAGGCAAGGTTACAGATTGCTTACAAAGAAGTCCCCTTGCGGCTGAACAGCTGTTGGAAAAAGTTCCTGCTCAAGTTATTGCTTTTGACATGAAAATCTCCATGAGGGGTTAGCTAACATTTTGCACCCATTGAAGTCCTGTTGTGTATAGACACCCTGATCGCCAACCTCACCAACCTCGGCCTCAGACAACTCGTCACCGCACCCACCCACGCCGCTGGTCACACGCTGGATCCCGTCTTCTCCACAGGCACCCACGTCACCTTGGACCACACCACCGAACTCCACTGGACCAACCACCGCTGCATCCATTTCACCTTCAATAAACTAACTACGCAACGAAGACCAGCGGATCACCACCCTCGCCCAAAACCCACCCACCGACCCCACCAGCCCAGACACCGCAGCCCGCAACCTCAGACAGTGGATCGACAACTGCACCAACACCCTCGCCCCACTCAAGAAACCCTCCAACAACCACGCCAGCGAGAGAGCCACCTGGTTCACCAACGAGCTGCAGACCTCCAAACGCGCATGCCGGAAACTGGCAAAGATATGGCTCCACGAACCCACTCCGGACAACCACGCAGCCCACAAG
The DNA here is from genome assembly GCF_964263255.1 of Lissotriton vulgaris. NCBI lineage: Eukaryota > Metazoa > Chordata > Amphibia > Caudata > Salamandridae > Lissotriton > Lissotriton vulgaris. The sequence continues at coordinate 592,632,437 of NC_141693.1, forward strand.
GACGCCACCCGCAGACATCACCACCTCATCAGATTAGCCAAGAGACCCTCCTTCAAAGACCGTCTGGATAACAACGCACACGACAGCAAACAGCTTTTCAGCATTGTAAAGGAACTCTCCAACCTCAGTGCCAATGCCAATGACATACCGCCCTCACAAGAACTGTGCAACTCACTGGACATCTTCTTCCACCGCAAGATTGCCGACATCCATGACAGCTTCAACACCATGACCACCCGACTACTCTAGACCCCACCTCCCCTGTGAACACCACCAGCGCCAACCGCCTGACCTCCTGACCTCCTTGTCCAACGTCAACGACGACAAGACACGCAAGGTCATAAACTTCATCCACTCAGGATCTCTGTCAGACCACTGCCCACACCACGTATTCAACAAAGCAGGCGCTGCCATCGCACCCAACTACGGAAGGTCATCAACATCTCCTTCGAAACAGCGACATTCCCAGAAAGCTGGAAATACGCCGAAATAAACGCCTTCCTCAAGAAGCCCAAGGGGGACCCACGCGGACTTCCGGCCCATCTCCCAGCTCCTGTTCCTGGTGAAGGTCATCGAGAAAATCATCATATGCAACTGGCCCGCCACCTGGAAGACAACAACATCTTGGACCCGTCCCAGTCTGGGTTCAGACGAAACCACAGCACCGAGACAGCCCTCATCGCCACCACAGACGACATCAGGCGCCAACTAGGCAATGGTGAAACATCATCCCTCATCCTCCTTGACCTGTCAGCCGCATTCAACAAGGTCTGCCATTGCACGCTAAAGACACGCCTTCTAGAAGCTGGAATCCAAGAGAAGGCCCTTGACTGGGCCACGTCCTTCCTCTCTGGCAGAACCCAAAACCCTCCCGCCCTTCCGCTCCGAGGCCACCGACATCATCTGCGGTGTCCCCCAGGTCTCATCCCTCAGCCTACATGTCTACATGACCCCCCTCGCACAAGTGGCCCGCCAACACGACCTCAATATCATCTCCTACGCTGACGACACCCAGCTCATCCTCTCCCTCACCAAGGACCCGCACACCGCCAAAACCAACCTCCACGAGGGAATGAAGGCCATCGCCTACTTGATGAGGAACAGCCGTCTGAGGCTGTACTCGGACAATACGGAGGTACTCATCCTCGGACCCACCCCCTCAGCCTGGGATGACTCCTGGTGGCAGACCACACTGGGAACAGCACCGACACCCACCAACCATGCACGTAACCTAGGATTCATCCTCGGCTCCTCCCTCTCCAGGTCTAAACAGGTCAACCCCGTCTCCTCCCACTGCTACAAAACCCTCCGCATGCTCCGCAGGATCTACACGTGGATCCCTACCGAAACAAGAAGAACGGTGACACAGGCCCTCGTCAGCAGCTGACTAGACTACGGCAACGCACTCTATGCAGGAATCTCAGCCAAACACCTACGACGACTACAATGCATCCAAAACGCCTCCGCCCAACTGGTCATCAACGTCCCCCGCCGCAGCCACATCACCCTCCACCTGAGAGACCTACACTGGCTCCCCGTCGACAAGAGGATCACCTTCAAGCTCCTCACCCACGAACACAAAGCACTCCACAAAGTCGGACCAGCCTGCTTGAACAGCAGACTCTGCTTCTACACCCCCACCCTCGCCGCTGTTCCCTGCATTCAACGAACAACCTCCGTCGGCAGATCCTTCTCCTACCTCGCCGCCAAGACCTGGAACACCATCCCTACCCACCTACGGCAGACCCAAGACCTACTCGCCTTCAGAAGACTCCTCAAGACCTGACTCTTTGAGCAGCAGCGGCACCCCTTCCCCTCAGCGCCTTGAGACCCTCACGGGTAAGTAGCACACTTTACAAGTACTCTGATTGATTGATTGATTGATTGATTGTACTATGTTACAACCATGACAGATATTCTGTTCATAGTATCTCATGTGCTTTTGGATATAATGCACTTGTACTAAGTCAGTCGGGATATCCATCATGTTTGTGACGGAGTGTTCCATCCGCCAAACTGTAAATCAGGCTCCTAGTCTCTTTTTTGGAGATCAGAATCCTCTAGCGAGTAAGGTTGCAGGACCCATCTAGGTAGGTTCTACTGAAGTATGGCAGACTTGTGGTGAGAGTCTACTGGGCAGGTTTTAAGAGCTGCAAAAAGCTCCAAGTGGGTTCAACCTGACTTTCTTGCCCATTAAAGTGGCACATTTTGACTTAGGTGGTTTTTCCAAGTCCCAACTTTTCAGATATTGCTGGAGAAATCCAATTTGATACAGCTAAGGACCCCAGGATCTCAGGGACAGCACTTAGGAGGCAGAACTTACTCAATCAGAGGCTATCCACAGGGTGCAGTCCAGGTCCAGTTGCAACTAGTCAAGTGGGCACTTCAGAAAAATGTCTCTTGTCCCTGTAGCCACATAGGAGGTCAGCCAACTGACACTTGGATTCCATTTATGTCCTGGGTACAAGTGGTAGCAGCTCCAGTCTTGAGGTCTCAAACAGCAGGTGCAATCCTTCTATTCTTCTTCTACAGGCCCTGAGTGTTCTGAGGAGATGGTGATGAGGTTCATTTTTTTTGGATCAATAGCCAGTGGGTATGGGTGACTTCCTGTGTGTTTTGCTGCAAAGTGCGCCAGAATGCACTCTTCTAGGTGTAATCAAGGATGACTCAGGCCTTCTGCCCTTGGAGTGAGTTTGTGAGCCTGGCCTGGGTGTGTTTGGAGAAATTAGCAGTCCCTTTCTTCTAAACTACACCAAATAAGATATAAGATCAGCTCCCCTTCCACTGGGCTGGCATGCAATTGACTACCATGGAATGCAGAACAAACGCTTTACCTTCCTAGCGTCTCCCCTAACAATAAACTATTAATGGACAGTCTTCAACTATGTCTCTTCAAAGGTAATGAACTTCTTGGAGCCTCTGCAGCTGCCTTTACTAAGCTTATATGTATCACACTTGCCATACCCATCCCTACCTGTCAACAGGCATGAGCCATTGTCTCTGTTCTAGGAGCATTCTTCACAGCTCATTAAGGCTAAAGACTACTGTCAGGCTAATGCAAATTCACCTCCAGGAGTGTTAGTGAGGGAAAAGGTAAGTTTCTAAAAGTGACTTTTCCTAAATATTTATTCAAAATCTAACTTCACCATTGAATCATCTTTTTAATAAATATTAAAAATAGCGGTCAAACCATTTCTCTAGTTTGTCTCAAACCGGAGATTCCAGAATATTTCTATCAGCACTGTAGTTTGTCTCATAAGACAGCCAGGGCCTTCCACCTTGAAAATAGCTTTAGAAGGCTAGTCACTATGTGGATGTGGTGACATTAATTTTCTATGTCTTCAACCTTTAAATACTATACAGCCTACCTTATTGGTTACAGGGCCTATATAGGGGTGACTTAGAAATATATCAAAGGAATATTTTTACCCTGTCAAAACAGCGTTTTTAAACTGCAGCAGTCATGCTATAAATGGTAGGCCTGAACTCATGTTTTCTTTTGCCCAACTAGGGAATAGCATCCTAAGTGCTGCAGACCACACATGTTATTTAACATTCCATGCCACAGGTGTATTTCTTCTCCATATACTATGGCCATATAGCAAAAATTAAATATGCCAATTAGGAGTTTTTCCATATTAGCAACTACTAGGAGTGAGAGACAGCAGTCTCCATGCGTGACCAAACAGAATTGGGCATTTTCTCACACCATTCCTATTTCATTTGTCAGAGTTCACAATTCAAAGTGAAACCCCTTCTCACAATATTTGACCGAGAAGTTACAATGTGAAACTTCTACCAACTCTATTAATGTTATTGCTACAGCATACAAAATCACTACCTACACAATTTGACCTAGGGTCTGCATTAGTTATGTTGCTATCAGTTATGAGAAATAGGCCTACTTTTTAGCCAGAATAACACATACATTTTTCTACCAAAGGCTTGCAGAAAATATCAACATATGCATGCAACCAGAGCCCTGTATGCGTACTAATTCTTACAGCCAATCTTCTGGTGATCACATTAGCCCTAGTAGACAGCTGTACTGCCAGGTCAGACCTAACAACCCAGGAAATGAAAAAGCAGGGTCTGTCAGATGGAGTAACTAAAACACTTACCTACTAAGTTAACCTGTAGAAGTCTATTTTGCAAAACAGTTATCCAGTGGCCTTTAACATAGTGTAATACTAATACACTCATAAAGGCCTATGGATTTCAACTCCGGCGCCTGAAATAACTTTTCCTAGTGAACCAATCAGGACTGTAGGCCTGATCATTGGCTTGTTACTGCAGCCACCCCAGGCCTGCCTTGTTCAGAATAGAATGCGCAGTTCAAATTCTCTTTTTTAGAAGATACACACAACATCTGCCTGTTCAAAACTATTGGGAAGGGAGCAACTTGTGGGTGAAGTCTCAGCCCCTTGCTTAGTAGTGCTTCATAAAGCTCTTATACAATTAATCATTGTAAGAAAATGCCTCTTTTTCCATGTCACCGCCATTTCTATGCACTAATGCTAACCAGGCTCCAATGTGTTTGCTCTGACCCTTAAAAATATGTTGAATTGGTTAAAAATCCTTATTGGCACATTTCATTTATTTATTAGCCCCTAGTATATGATACCTAGTGTGCCCAAGACATCTAACCTAAATGACACTAGAGGACTACAGCACCTTTAATGCCACCACTAAAGTGGCAGGGCAAAGTATATCTTCAGACCTGCCCCTGCAGACAGAACATGCAATTTTAAAACTGCAAACTCAGCTTGGCACATTAACCTATTTGCCAGTGAAAAACCTTCCTTTGTAGTACTTATAAGTCACCCCTAAGTTAGACACTAGATGCCCATAGGACTGGGTGCATGCTATATGAAAAGTAGGATATATGCACTTAAGTTTTTCATATCGTGGTAGTGAAAAAAACTAAAAAAAAAAAGTTCACTGTGGCAAAGCTGGCTCTCCCAAAGTAGAGCACTTGGGTACATTATAACACCTTATCAGGTATAATTTAAGTTTGGGAATACCTAAAATATTGGATCAAGGACTCAAATTATTATTAATTTAAAATCCATACTAATGGTCAAGTGAGATTCCAAGTCACACTTGTAAAAACTACACTTTTAGAAAGTTGCCATTTTCCTGCCTAAAGCCTCTAAAAGCCTTTTCAGAGTTAATCCATAACTGTCACCTGACACCCTACTGGTCTCCTACAAAGAGGTGGAATGGCACACTAGAAAGGGAATAGAAGAGCCTTGGCTGGGAGGAAGTGCAACTTCTTCCTGGCAGGATGGCCTGGGGGATGTGCCGACCAACTGCACCGGCTTCAAAGGGGTATCCCCTGTCAAAGGCAAATGCAACTCACACCTAGGCCTGCCCCTGCCATTGTCCAAGTATCCAGAGTGGCACCAATCCTAGTGGGAAAAAACCTGTTCCAGAACTAGTTTGTCGGGGTTTCTCATTTCCCTAAGGCTTACCTCAGCTTTGTTCCCGGAGCTCTGAACAAGGGTAGAAAGGTTCTTCCACCGGTTGGCACTGAACATAAACGTGGCACACACTGTACACTCTTCAAAACACCTCTAGAGATGTGGAAGGCAGAAGAAGGACTACAACTGCTGCTGAACCTGTAGAGAGACACCCCAAACACTTCACCTGCTCCCCACTTGTCCCCAGAACTAAAGACCAGACTCCAAGGGCTAGGTGACTAGCTTCCGTTAAGCTTCAAGGACACAAAAGCTGCAGGTTTTCCAAAAATCTACTGAGGCCAGCAGACCAGTTCTGATTGGATTTCCTTGCTGGTGGCTTCTAGGAGATTGAGCCCTAACCCATGGGTGGGGCTCGAATGGTCCTGGACCCTTGGCCGGTGTTAGAGTGTATTCTTCCCTCCTCAGAAATGACAAGACTTGACACTTACAAACTTTCTGCAAAAACAACAAGAGATTACTACCGGACCACAGACGAGCCGAAACTGCCGACATCAAACTACAAGTCAGAACTTAACGTACAGGTTCACCCAGCTGGGTGACACCACTCAAAGGATCTCGACATGCAAAAAAGTTTATAATTCCAAATGTAGGACGTATTCTCAAGGACAAATGCTTAGCATCCTGCACAGACTGCCAGATTCCTGTGCCTGATCTTCAGACTTCACTGCTCAGAGTTTACATGCCTTCGACATTGCCTTTGACATCAAGAGCCTCAAACCTCCTGCCAATGCCTGAGGCTCCCTCAGAGGTCCTTCACCACAGCAAGCCATCACTGGCAAGTCTCCCTTTAGATCCACCTGGTAATCTGGCTCGCCGATGACTCCGTTGATGAAGATTTTCTCCAGGAAAAAGAATAAATCAATAGTTATGTGACCCGCGCTCCATTACGGGCGCTCTTAAAGTTTGACTTTGACCCAGCTAGTTCAAATAGATAACAGGGGTGGCGCATTGTGCTCTTTGGCCCTATAAACTCCTAAACATTTGAAAAGTCAGATCCCTGGTTTCCTACATTTGATTTTGTAATTCAGGAGTCTATTTGTTCATTAAAATGTTCTCTATTTTAATAAATTGGGGTGGTATTTTTAATGTGTTGTGTTTTCTCCATTTTAACTGTCTTGGTACTGATAATGATTTACAAACTTTTCCTAAGTTAAGCCTGCCTGCTCTATGCTACTGCTACCATGGGTTGAGCCCAGTTTTAGATTATTGAGACTAAACTGGACCTCGTATGGAATAGTGCTATTATTACTTGATGAGGACTACCATCTACTTCAACTAATAATCCACTTTATCACAATCATATAAGGTATGGGGACAGCTTCACAGTAAAGCCAGACCTAATATCAATTCCCATTTTTGATTCATATTGACTAATTTCATGAGTCTACCATTGTGAATCAGGAATAACAAAAGGAGTTTACATTATTGATACCAATTCATTAATCGTTTGGCACAACCACTAGTAAAACCTGAAAGCAGCTCTTCCAAATGGGGGCCTGGATTAGGAATATATAAACTCTTACCAGCAAACATTTACCCATTAGAAGTGTGCCCAATACATGCAAAAGATACATCAGCAACTGACTTATGACTAGTCCAAGAAAGAAGTTGGTCTTAATGTTAAAGGAGTGAAGTCATATGATTCAAGAGTCAAATATGCTTTCTGTGTTGAGTGTGTAATGATGAGCACCAAAAAGTACACTCAACAATAATACATGTGAGGGGTTTCCCAGAGAGCAGCACATCAAGATGGCCACCATAACTGGTGACCTTTTCTGACCCAATAAAAGAGCAGTAATAATCAGGCCCTTATTCCAGCCATCAACTAGAAAATCAACCAGCTTTGTTGTGGAAACATATTGGGCAATAGTTCTGTCTGGGCGTTGAGGCCATTATGCTCACTGAATTTGCGCGGGAGAGACATGCTGGTATTCTGCCCACTTAATGTCTGCCAGGTCTGGAAGGGAGCACGTGTCACACAAGACACAACCCAGGCTCTGTAGGTCATCGTGACCCTCTGGGCCCAGAGCTGCTGTAGGGTTGGAGATTGGGACTGCGGGACCAACAGAAGGAAAGTGTCACTACTAAGTCCCAGCAGGGTAGATGCATCTAGCAGGCCCGGCTGATGTTCTGGGCTGCCCAGCCAAGACAGGATGAGGTTGGCACAGCGGAGAAGCATGGTGCCCAGGGGTATCTGTGGTAAGACGAAGAGCATGCCTTACAGAGCCACGTGGCATCTACAAAAATGTCGATCTATCCTGGGAAAATGGACATGATGGATTGATCTTTTGGCGATCTTGTGCTTGCTGGCAGTGAGCCTGTGTATCCATGTTATCAAATGATAGACCTCGCTCCTCTTGCCTGAAGGAATGGCCACTGGGGCTGTGTATGAGGCTGATGTAAGCTACACCTCCGGCTGTAAATGTAAGAGAGCAACAGAGAATGTGCATACAGAAACAACATGACAACATGAAATGCAAGCCTTAAAATTATCAACAATCCTGTTGGATGTGCAAACTGGAGGATCATTTCTAAAACCCCAGTATTTACTGATAGCGACCCAGAAAAGAAATACCCTAAACAATTGTCTTACAGTAAGTGGTTCAATGAGATGTATATGAGAGTGGTGCCTTCTGCCCTTTCTGAGCACCCAGGAAAAAGGGCCTAAAGGACAAGGTGACTAAAGATGGAGAAAGCAGAACAACATCAGGCCAAAGTACATTTTGACATAAAGAATGGAATAGGACACCTGGAGGAGCAGCAAACGATGCATCCCAAGCCTCATGGCTCCGAAGTGTCCGGATTGCTTAAAGGAATGAAGAAAAGCTGACACGCTATATGAAAAACTGGCCACTTTACAACGAGAATGAACCATCCTAAGGAGCAGTTGGATAAGTAGGACTCTAGGCTAAAAGAGGCAGAATTAACAGAGTTGGAAGACTCCACTCACGATTCAGTTGTCAAACTGACCAAACTCCTAAAAACTCAAAGATGGTAAATCTAAAAAATAATGTTCTTGAGCCGCGATCACAATGAAATAATGTAAGTATAATTGGAGTGACCCAGTTACATCAAAAATGGAAGCGTTTGCATAAACTCCACCACAATCTTTTTGGGGGAGGGAGGTTTTTTTATTCGTCATTATTGTTGAAAGAGCGCACAGAGCCCTGGCAGCCAGAATTCGACCAGGGCAGATTCCTAGACTCCTTATAGCTCGAGCGTTTAATTACTGGATAGTGACTCACAACTGTGCTTCAATAGGACCCAACCAGATATTCAATGTAGGGGCTCCCCATGTTGTTTTACCGGGATTTTGCTCCATAAGTTCATGAATTGTTGGAAGATAATACTTGGATGTTCAGAAACAGCTATGCAAACAATCCTTCAAATAAACAATGATTCACCCAACCAAAGTGAGGGTGAAGCATAATGGTGAGGGGTTTTTTTCCTACCCAGCAGAAGGAAGCATTGGAATTGTGGAGACAAACATTGAATCCAGCGGAGGGACTGACTCGGGTACTTATAGCCAGGAGTCCAATCACAGACGAACACATCTGCATGTAGTGACAATGATTAACTGCTCTGTTTCCCGTTAATATAAAGACTAATAATATATTTTGACCATATAGAGTATGATATTAGCATTGTAATGGATGAGATGAAGTTTATACAGCTAGTATGAGTATGGTTGTGGACTCCAGGAAACATTAGTTTTAGTGTAGGTGCCTTCTCAATAAAAGAGTCAATACATTCAATACATTATATATTCACAATTATAGCAAAACATGTTCTCGTGTAGCCAGTGGGGACCACTAATGGCTAATATTGAAAGCCGGTCGAAGGGATAGGGACTCACAACTGTATTGTTTCATACAAAAGTGGCTAGCATATGTGCACTCCTGGCCAGATGCGTGCTCTTGGCGATTGCAGTGGTTAAGATTATCATTGCATAGGTTTGGGTGCTAACTGTTAGGGGAAGGATATAGGGGCATATTACCAACACCTAGCGATAATTATCGCTATGTTGGCTTAGCGGCAATATTTTTATCGCCGAGCTGTGGCGATTTTTATCGCTTAGGAACCTTGCTATTATCAAGGTTTATCTCCTAAGCGATAAAAATCGGCCGAAATGCATGAATATCGCTGAAAATTCAGCGATATTCATGCATTACCGAGCTAATGCTCTTAGCCATGTTATCCACCTACCATTGGATAACATGGCTAAGAACTGCTCAGGGGCAGGTGTTAGCTTTTGGAGATAATCGCGCTTAGCGCGAATATCTCCAAAAGTTGGTAATAGGAGATAGCGAAGTTCGCGACTGTTTCCAGATGCTAACATCTTGGCAAGCACACTTTGAATGTCATTAGTGATAAATTTCACTGACATGCAAAGCGGGGCCCAAGATGGTCGCTATCTCCTACTAGCTGTCGCTAACTGGTGTTAGCGACAGCTAGGTAATAGGGAGATAATTTTATCTCCGCTTTCTTGGCTTTTAAAGCCAAAAAAGCGGAGATAAACCCCCTTGATAATATGCCCCATAATGCCTTTTCATTTTGCTGACAAAATACCGCACAGTACTGTAGCATAGCACATGATGAGACTTAACCTTCCCATGTCATTTGTTGAAACACACAGAGTTGGCACATACCACTGTGAGAACCACCCTGAAACAAATGAGGTGGCATATACAGGTGATTAACAACTTTCAGAAAATGCGCCATGTGCTAGGTTATCTTGATTGTCCGGGGCCAAATGTAGCCTTTCTCCAGGAAACGCACACATTGCCAGTAGTGGTACAGTCTAGTTTATCTGCTGCAATGGGCCATCGTCGGTATGTCTCTTCATATTAAACCTACTGCAGGAGGGTGGTCATTATGATAAGGAAAACTGAACTTTACCTTGCATGAGTGTGCGCTGACACACTAGTGGTGGGACTGTTAACCCCTTCGATGCTGATGACGAGCTCAGCTCGTCATCACCCACGGGTGGCGTGTGCTGATGACGAGCTGAGCTCGTCATGTATCGCGGCAATTAAAAAAATGCCGCACAGCGTAAAAATCGCCACAGCAGCGATGCGGTTAAACTGGGTACCAGAGGCGGAACTGTTGAACAAGGCCCCAACATCCTGCCGAACATGTATAACCCTTAATATTGACACAACTGAATTATTCGATGAGATTAGGTTTAAATGTTGCAGATTTACAGAGCATCATATGCTGCAGGGGCTTAATTTCAGTCTGATGCTCTTCCAGCAGCAGGATATGTACGAACATTCCATAGATCGACCTCACAAGCGAGTTTGACATTCATTAAGATAATGCACCTTTATAATCTAGTGGTTGTGTGGATAGTGATAACCTACAGAGGCAGATTATATATATTATTCATCAGTCCACAATGCTAGCTCTCGTATTGATTATCTTCTGGCTTTCTTCACAATCTCTGATGGGACAATTTAAGGAGGTGAGAATCTTGCCTAGAACCTTATCAGAACTCTCCCCTCCTGTGTTGTTTAAGCATAAACCTACTCCTGTTCAGAGGGAAAGATAATGGAAGTTTAGAGGGACCGAGTTGCATGACTCAATGTTTGGCTCAGAAATCAGGGCAAGCATCCTGAAGTACTTCCAACATAACGAGGGCCCAGTATCTGCATTGGGTAAGCTCAGGGAGATGTTAAAGTCTACACTGGGAGCCTTAGCATTTCCACTGGAATAGAAATCCTCAAACCAGCATGCTCAAGGTTAGATGCTGTGGAAAAGGAAGATAAATGACTAAAAAAAGAGTTTGAATAAGGCATGGAACCGACCATGCTGCCTATAATTCGGGATGCCCTGTAGGGGTTCAGAGAAGCTGCAAATCGTGAAGTATTATTATATGGAGTAAAGGATGGGGGGTGACCAACCAGGTAAGACCTGGCCTTGGGTGCTGAGATCAAATGGGGAGTGTATTGAAATAGCAGGCATACTCCAGGATGAAGGCACAGTGACATCTTTGCTGACTGAGATATTGGGTGTCTTTCAGTGATGTTAAGAGCATCTGTATCCATCCTGCTTGGGCAATGAGATTGATGACCTAGAGTACTATTTTGACTAACACAATCTTGGCTTGGGTTGAAGGGGAGATAAAAGATTTAAAACTGCTGTATCAAATGTAAATACCTCGAAAATTATGGCATCCTGGTCAAATTTAAAATTAATATTCTGATTTATTACCTCCTAGGTTTTCTTTGAAGAATTTAACAAAGCTATTGCTAAAGGCACTCTACCCTCCTTTGATGCTTTAAGTAGTGATTCAAATTCTGCCAAACCAAGGCCATGATGTCAATAGTGCGCCTCCTATCAGCCATTGCCATTGTTAAATGTGAACAGCAAAATTCTCGCTAAGATTTTAGCACTGAGGCTCCCGCCATTAATACAGAGGCTAGTACTTCCGAAGCAATCCAGGTTCATATCCTGAAGATCAACAGTGTTAAATTTGTGTACACTAATGGCTATATTGGAAAGGATGGATGTAGACTTGTCAGCAGCTGGAATATTGCCTAATGCTGAGAAAGAATTGTTATAATCCCGGGTTAGGCCCTGTAGCGAAGCAGCTTATTTCTTACTTTGTCCTCACAATAACATTCCAGCCGTGAACTTTAGCACATATTTGCGTGCACGACAATGTTGGATTAGTTGCTTTGACACTAAACTTGTTTACACATCAATCTTTGCACAACATTTTCACAATGCCCTGAACATCATATAGAAGGTGTCGACTCTTTTTGCACTATGTACAAATGTCGTCTCTATCTCCATCCTTGGGGCGATAGGGCTATCTACATATCAATAACATCACTAATCCGTACACACATTGCAAGGCTGCTTTCTATTATAAAAGGTTGAGCATCCCAATAGATTGGTGGAGGAGGCACTTCAGCTGACACCAAGGGTCCCTGCATGCTGAGACTTCACCAATGCAGTGGTCTGGCATCTTGTGAGGGGTGTCCAGTTTGTGACCAAGACGGGGTCCTTCATTTTTTCCCAGCAGATGTTGGATCATCCCTTGGGGGAATTCTTTTCTCCACACATACACACACTCAAGGTAAACTAAGAGTATGGTTTGCATAGTATGAGTAAGCTCTATTACTGCCTTATTTTAAATGCCTGCATATATACACTTTTTTAGCACCATGGTAGAATTATGGGCCAGATGTGCAAAGTATTTTTGCATGCCCAAATGGGTTTGGCAACACGTTTGCGCATGGAGAAAATACCTAACAGCCATGTACAAACCCTTATTTGTGAGTCGTAATTTCTTTGCAACTCGCTAATTAGGATTTGCAACTCGCTATTAGGAAGGGGCGTTTTAAAGGCGTCCCTTCCTAATAGCGAGTCTGAGCCCTATGTATGACTGTTTTGCGACTGCAATTGCATTCGCAAAACAGTCACAATTTACCACCCACTTCAAGTATGTGGTAACACATTTGCAAACGGAAAGGGGTGCATATGGAGGGTGTTAAAACAGGAGGAAGAGACGGCGTTGACCTGCTTAGTCATGGAGAGGGTGGTGTCGAGGATGACCCCAAGGTTACGTGCGTTGTCGGTGGGTGTTGGAGCTGTTCCCAGTGCAGTCGGCAACCAGTAGTGGTGCCAGGCTGACGGGGTGGATCCGAGGTTGAGGACCTCCGTCTTGTCCAAGTTCAGCTTCAGTCGGCTGTTCCTCATCCATTCGGCGATGGCCTTCATTCCTTCATGTAGGTTGGTTTTGGCGGTGTGGGGGTCCATGGCGAGGGAGAGGATCAGCTGGGTGTCATCGGCGTAGGAGATGATGTTGAGGTTGTGCAGTCGGGCGAAGTGGGTGAGTGGTGCCATGTAGATGTTAAACAGTGTAGGGCTGAGGGATAAGCCCTGGGGTATGCTGCATATGATCTTGGTGGCTTCAGAGCGTAAGGGGGGAAGGCAGGCGTTCTGGGTTCTGCCGGAGAGGAATGAGGAGGTCCACGCCAGGGCCATCTCTAGGATCCCAGCGTTGTGGAGGCGTGTTCGTAGTGTGCGGTGGCAGACCGTGTCGAAGGCGGCTGACAGGTCCAGGAGGATGAGGGCCGCTGTTTCTCCGTTTTCTAGTAGGGTCCTGATGTCATTGGTGGCGGCGATGAGGGCAGTTTCAGTGCTGATGTTGCTGCGGAACCCAGACTGGGAAGGGTCCAGGATGCTGTTCTCCTCGAGGTAGCAGGTCAGTTGTTTGTTGACTGTCTTCTCGATGACCTTCACCGGGAACGGAAGCAGGGAGATGGGCCGTAAGTTCTTGAGGTCCTTGGGGTTCGCCTTGGGTTTCTTGAGTAAGGCGTTGAGCTCGGCGTGTTTCCAGCTCTCCGGGAAGGTTGCTGTCTTGAAGGAGATGTTGATGACTTTCCGGAGATGGGGTGTGATGGCTGTGCTGGTTTTCTTGAAGATGTGGTGTGGGCATGGGTCTGACGGAGATCAGCGGTGGATGATGTTCATGATCCTGATGGTGGTGTTGTCGTTGATGTTGGTCCAGGAGAGTATGCGGTTGGTGGTGGTCGTGGGGGCAGAGGTCTCAGTGTTTGTTGGGGCGGTCGTGCCGTTGCAGCTGTTGTGGATGTCTGCAATCTTGCGGGCAGTCTTTTGCTTTTCGAGGGAAAAAAATTGTCTACATTGTAAATAAACCAAATATGCATAGCTTCATGTTGTTAAATAACAAAAAAACTAAGATATCTGTGTTTGTTGTACGAAAAATGGCCAAATAAAATGCAGCAAAATTACCGCTAAATTTCCATATTTGTGCCGCTAAATTTCCATTTTTGTGCGGCTAAATTTGCTAATCCATGCCGCTATATCCTGGGGGGTCTGACAATGCTGGAGACACAGCTTTGGAGTAGCTACTCTTGTGTCATCTCGCGATTGGGACTAGATTCTGGGTAAGGATTGTTTTGCTTTTATCTACTTGAGTTTTCCAATCTAGTTTGGTGTCTAGGGTAATGCCTAAATAGCTAAAATTTAGCACATGTTCGATCCTTTCTGTATTAACAGTCAGTGTTTTTTTTAAAGTTCTATGAGTATTAACCGCCATATACTTACATTCACAAAATGGAACTTATGATAAGTCAGGGTCCTTGTTAGTGTACCTATATGCAAACTGTTAGACATGTCAGCTTTAGGGTGGTCTTCCTCCAAACCTTTTGCCTACCCCCTTCCTATTTTTCTGAATTCATGTTTGTTGTCATCAGAACTATGCACACTTTACCAGGGCTACTTATAAGTCCCTAGCAAAGTGGTATAACATTTGCCCAGGGCTGGTGATTTAAATCTTACTACTGAACTTACAGCATGTATTGTAGCATCCACTTAAGTAGCCTCTTTAACAGTTCTCAAGCCTGGCATTGCAGTCTGTGTGGAAAATAAACCTTTTGCTAGGCTTAAAACGTTCTTTTTATCAGACATAAGTCACTCATAAGGTAGGCCCTAAACAGAACATAGGGCAACATACTTTGAATTTAAAAAGTTGGACATGTACTGTTGAGTTTTAAATGTCCTGGCAATGAAAAACTCCTAAACTTTAATTTCAGTACTGTGAGACCTATCTCACCCATAAGGTAACGTTGGGTGACCTAATTACAAACAAAAGTTATCACTTATAAGTAACTTTGGTTTGGGGCTGGTGGAAATGTAATGTTTGTTTTCCAAGAATTTGCAATTTAAAATCCTCTTTATTGGAAAGTTGGATTTTAAGTGACAGTTCTGAAAATGCCACTTTTAGAAAGTTGGAAATCTTGTTGTAATCATTTGGTGCCTGTAGCATTTTTCCTGGGTCACATGACTAGGAGTAGTTGGCATTTGAATATCCCTCCCACACAGCCACACGATAATGGGACTGGATGTTGCTAGGATGGGCCATCCAAGCAGGATGGAGGGGCGAAGCTGTGCACAGACCAATTTTGCACCTCAAAGACACTGCCTCAGCTCACACACAAAGAACTTCACACTAGCCTAATGTGACTGCACACAGACTGGTTGCCAGGGCAGGGAGGCGGAACGTTTCAGACACTTCTGCTGGGTGGGGGACTCCAGAAGTTTCTTCCACTTCAAAGCTGACCTCAGGTATAAAAATAGGACCCTCAGACCTACTCTTCAGTTCACTTCTGGACCTGTGAAAGGGCTCTCAGAGGACTGCCTTGCTTTCTGTGGCCTGCTGTGTATTTCAGAGGACTGTCCTGCTGCTTTAAGCCTGCCTTGTACCATCTAAGGACTCGCACCGTTGATGACACCTGCTTTTCTGCTAAAGTCAAGAATTCCAGAGTGACGCCAATGGTCAGTTGGCTGGCCGATCAGAGCCTCGGTGACATCTTGACCAGGCTGTAGTGACTCCGGACTCTCCAAATGGTGCACCACCAGTCCTGGACCCTCGGAATTGTGCTTAAAGTGCTGAGATAGCCCAAATCCAAAACATGGGACTTAGAAAATGTTATGCCAAAAAGTGCTCTGAAAACTGATAGGAGACCGGGACCTACCTGCTTGCTAATCTGCCCAAGGGGAGTCAAAGGCAGGCCTGACTTCACAGTAGCTTCGGCTACTACAGCAAATATGGTCTTGTGGAGCCTTCTTCGGCTGTAGCCTGCAGCTTTGTGAGATTTTCAACTTCCAAAAAGAGAATATGGCTGAATGTAAAAATCTTCCCTACAACTTTGTCCAGCTTATCCCCAACAACTACGCCTCCTCCTCCAACATCACCGGCTAACTTGCCCAGCTGAATTGTGCTTTTTCAGATATTTTTCTTCAAACTTTCTTTCATTTCCTTTTCAGTCCGAAGGTAGGCGGAGACCAGGCCCAATCAACTTCATGTATCCAAATCGTGTTCTATCGTGGTCAACCATAACTTTCAACATTGCACCTGTCTTGTCCTTAGTGGGAAACAACCTTTACAACGCAACTTTTACAACGCACTACCATTACAACGAATGCCATTACAACGCAACCATTAGAACGCATGACACTACAACGCATACCATTACAATGAATGTCATTACAACGCAGTCATTACAACGCATACCATCAGAACGCATAGTACCCTTATACTATCCAAAACGTACCCTACTGTTGCACCCCCTGGAGTTAGAATAGTAATTTTTACCCCTACACTATCCAACACTTACCCTACTGTTGCACCCCCTGGAGTTAGAATAGTAATTTTTACCCCTACACTATCCAACACTTACCCTACTGTTGCACCCCCTGGAGTTAGAATAGTAATTTTTACCCCTACACTATCCAATACTTACCATACATGCAATGTAATGGTATGCGTTGTAATGGTATGCATTGTAAAGTTAGTATGCGTTGTAATGGAATGCGTTGTAAAGGTAGTTTTCAAAAATGTGTTGTAATGGCATGCGTTGTAATGGAATGTGTTGTAATAGATGTTGCATTGTACAAAATGCGTTGTAAAGGTATGCGTTGTAAAAGTATGCGTTGTAACGTCATACATCCAGCCTTAGTAGGTGCTATTTTTCACTTGAAATTTGAAAAAAATATAACTCTGGTTCTTCTGATTGGATTTTTGTTGTTTTGATGTTAAATCATTTATTAAAATGTACTCTAATTTTCTACATTGTTGTGGGGGTGTTCTTGTGATGTGTTTTTACTTTATTACTGTTTAAGTGATGCATAAATACTTACACATTGCCTCTAAGTTAAGCCTGACTGTTTTTGTGCCAATCTACCAGATGGTTAAGCACAGGTTAATTTAGTGACTTCTTGTAGGGTACCCCATCAAGGACTATGGCTGCTGCTTGACTAGGCTTTCACTCCCCCTCATCCAACAACCCCATTTTTCACAGAGATGATATTAATACTGTATGTTCAAAACCCAAACATCAATGTGGCCCCTCAACTTGGGGTTGCAAATTATTTGGGACACGTCAGATCTCTTCCCATTAACAGATACAGTTACTCCTTGGGTCAGGGAATATCTGCTTTATCGGTGACCAGATAAAGTGAAATATGTTGGTGTCCACATATCTGGAAGTATGGAGAGATGGTTAGGAGAGGTGGCTAGAATTCCTACTGTTGGTGATTGGGCGAACATCAGGAATCCAAATAGTGGTAGTGCCCAATTTTTGTATCTGTTTGTGAATATTCCTCCCCGTATCCTAAGAGAGTTTCTTCAGCAGCTCCAACTGCTGTTGTCTAGACTAATTGAGGGAGTTATGCAGCCTTGAATTACATCAAATGTGTTGTCCCAGAACCATATCTCTATTATCTTATAACGCAGGAGAGTTCATGCCAAATATTCGATTAATGATTCAGTGTCTCCGATGCATGTAAAGGTTGAAAAGATATCAGCTTGGCAGTACTCACTTTAAACTGGCCAAGGTACAAGGCCACATACCTGCCATAATGAGATAGGTGTGATTCGTTTTATGGGCAGGGTGAAGTCATAAATTGTCAGATACATGGCATTGAATATACCTTATTCAAGCCTATTACGCATAACACATGACCCCCTACTTACGCCACTGCTCATGCAAGCCTCTATGCATCTATTGACAAAACTGGGTATTGAGGTACTGGGGGATCTCTTTCAGAGTGGTTCTTTCATAAGCCTGCAGAAATTTAAAGCTAAAGGGGTACGCAATGCATCAGCAGTTATGTTGCACCACCAGCTAAGTTGGAGACATGATCAGTATTCCCAGATTTTCCCCATCTCCCAAAGAGCTTGCAAACTCATTCAAAAAAGACTGAGAGATGGAACATGGGCAAAGCAATCTCTGTTATGCACATGGAGGCGTCAAAGCAGTGGAGGTACATGAATATGCAGCTAAGCAAGCATGGGAGATGGAGTTGGGACGTTCCCTTAGAAAAATGTTAGTAGCATTGCTATGGGCAGATGAAAAATATTCCATTTAAATGCAGACAAAAACTGATACATTTTAAAGGTTTTGCATTGTCTCTATTATACATCAGAACAAATAGTTACATTTACTCAGGAAAACACTGTGATGGGCAAAAGAAAAAGGCTAAAGCTATAAATGTGACCTTCTATATAATGCATGGGTTTGCCCCTCAATGTTTGAATACTGAAATAAGTCTTTCGTTCTTTACTGGAGTGATTGATTTAGAAATCACACACTTTCCTGAGATGCAATTGTTAGGATCCATGGAGGATGTGCCCTGTGCACTGCGCCACTCTGTTCCGATGGCAATGCTGTTGGTTCAGACAGGTAGCGATGCATTAGATGAGCCCCAAGCCTGTACTGGGTGTGAAGTGGCTGCAGAACATGGCCTATAGCAGTGCAGTGATGGATGAATTCCGTACAAAAGTGCAGCCAAAAATAATAAATAAAATAATAAATTACGCACTTGTATAGCGCACGACTACCCGGAGGCATCTCGGCGCTTGTATGAATACCGCTGAGGAACCCTTCCTGTCTTTTCCCTGTGAGGTGACCCACTCCTGGGCACCCCCAAGGTGAAGCCAGGCATCCTCAGCGTTGTTAGGGCCATTGTGGAGATTAAGCAAGCTATTGCCCAGAGGTGCAGAGTGGGACTCATGATTAGAATAGGCACCGAGGCGAGAATTATCAGGTCCAAGGAAATTTTGAGCCCAAGACCTGCTGAGGTGGGAATTGAACCCTGGTCCCGGGCCAGATTTCTGCATCAGGGTCTGCCACTCTAACCATTGAGCCACACTTCTCCTAAACGCCTAAAAGACTTGTGTTAACCCTTTATGCAACAGAACGAAAGGTGAAGGAGTCTATCTCTGACGATGCATCATTTTTAGGTCTCGTGCCTAGCGTTGCAGTGTGCTGCATTGCTCACGCTGAGAGAGACCTCATGTAGGGGTTTGAAAACTAACCCATGAATCGCACACGCTTGCGCATGTGCTTTCCGTTTTGTCCCACGCTACTGGCCTTTGCGAGCATCTTTTTAACAAAGACAGCACGCAATTGGCCAAAGGCGGGCGCATTGCTCCGCCAATGGCCTATTGATGTTGGTTACCCACAGGCCCAACATCTGTTCCCTATTATGGTGCACAGAGGCGTGCGCGATAATGGGAAACTGATGTCTCGGTGTGGCGCACACGCGCACACCACTCGTTTTTTTCTTTTTGTGGTGTTTTGTAAATTTTGTTGGTGCTGTCCAGCTTGCATTAGTAATATAAGCAACAGACAGTCGAACTCAGTACTGTGGAAGCTTCTGATGTATTTGTTTTGAGGAAAACTGGCATTCCTGCTGGAAGAGGTGCGTCTGGAGGGTCCTGGTGGTGTCCTGCTATGGTGAGCGACACTGCAGAACACAAAGGCAGGATAATTAAAATTGCTGGTGTGCCACCAGGAAGTAATGCTTTGCTGCTGCGTAATCTCTCAGCATGCTTTAAAGAACAGAACACTTTGTTTTTAGCTGCCAATGCATGAGTAACAATAGAAAGCGACTTGCTTAGCAGACAGTAAACAGAGGCTGGAGGGCATGTGTCTGTCCCATAAGAAGTATCTTTTGGGGGAGGTAGCAGGGTGGTGTTAAGGAAGATAAGAGTTGGGCTGATACAGGGGAAAGAAGATTACGTTGTTTAAAGTAACAAAATATATCAAACTATTTAAGTGGATGAGATATGCTTTAGGTTTAATAGGATGCACTTGGGAATTTGTTTTTTTTATGTACTTAGTATGCAAGCATAGGTTTTTAATAAAATTGACAACAACAGTGCTTGTGTTATAAATTTGAATTGGAAAAAACATTGTTTGCGTGCGGGAGGCTATAGTACTAGTGTCTGTGGTGTGCAACTTGAATTAATACAATAAGCCAGAAAGAGTGCACAATTTCCGCTATGGAAGCTTCTAATATATATGTTGTGAGGTAAGGTTGCATTTTGCTACAAAAGCTGCATGTTGAGTGCTCTCATGGCGTTCTGGTGTTGTAAGCAACTTTTCCCTATTTTTAGGATGTCAACACTATGTGTGTAGTGCACAACCAAACAAATGCACTATAATTTAAATAGCCGCTCTGCTACTAGGACGTAATACGTATCTGCCGTCTTCTGCTTCATAGCCTGCAGGTGCACAGTTTGGGGCAGATTTATGAGGCCGTTGCGCTTCTTTGCGATGCAATTGCGTCACTTTTTTTATGCAACTGCGGCGCAAACAATGCGCCCTATTTACAACGTGGTGCATCTAGGAGATGCGTCACGTTGAAAGCACTGCACCATAAGGAGGCGTTCCTGCGCAGGGGGGCGTTCCTGTGCAGGGACGCCTCCTGAAAGTGGCTGAGTGAAATCTATGAGATTTCACTCAGTCACTTTCAGGGCAATGCTGCGTCAAAACCCTGCGCCTGCTTGAAGCAGGCGTAGGTCTTGACGCAGCATTGTCTAGATGGGGCACCCCCGAGCCTTGCTGGGGCTGCATCGCGGTTGCGACGCAACTCCAGCAATGCACCACATTTCCGGCACAGATGCGTCACGCATCTGTGCCATTTTTGCACCATGGTGCACCGCATTATAAATGCGGCGCACCATGGGTGGCGGAGCTGTGGTGCACTGTGGCGCATGTTAACTGGCGCATCCCTTGGGATGCGCCAGTTAACATAAATCTGCCCCTTTATTCTTAGTCTGTCCACTTCCCTCTTCCTCGCTGGCAGGCTTTCCGTGGGCCCTTTTTTTCTCAATTGACTCTCCGCACAGCAGGTTGGCAGCTGCTTTCGAGGATTGTCAAACTAGATAAAACAGAGAACGTGCTTCACGACCCCCGGTGCCTCTGGTCAGTTCTCTGTGTTGTCCTTAACCCTCTTTATGTGAATGCAGTCAGCCTCTGCCTACATTTACCCACTTCCTGCCACCTTAGCACTCCTCTCAGCTTTTCAGGTTTGGTGGTCCTCTGTATCCACCCTCCTGCAGCCTTCTTGGTCATCTGCCTGTCCTCTGCTCCAGTGCACCTCTGAGCACCACCTGCAGCCCCGATTCACCTCTGTGCCCCCTGCATTCTTTGCACTGGGGCAGAAAATAGGAGCGGCATGAAAATAAAAGTGGCCACCATTAGCGAATCATATAGCAAAAAAGTGGCTCACTTTTTGCATACCCGGCCAGGTTCGAACTTGTACAAACTCGCTGTAAAAGTGTTTTGCAAGGTAATGGAGATCATGGAGATTGCAGGGATCTGAATTTGCTGCAGGCAATGCTTATATTTTAATATCAGAGAAATTAAAAGTAAAGACCATAACACCAAATCGTAAAACGGGCCCACAAAACAAGCATTTGCAATGCAATAGGTCTCGCAATCGCATGATTTTGAGCTATTGGCATTGTAAATGACAATGCCTTTTATTTGTGTTTAAAAAAAACTGCAAAAATAAAAGGCATTATCGTTTACAATACCAATAGGTCAAAGGTTTTTTTCCACAAGCTCACACCTCCACAAAATAAAGGTGCTTGGGGACGTGGGGAGGCAAAACATGTACTTTTGTTCTCAATATGCAACTTTTATTTTCACAAGGTGTGCCATTTCATTACCATATCTGGCTTAAAAGCGTCTCTTGTGCGGCTTTTGGAATCTGTGTATTTTTTTTAATTTAATTACTTTTTGTTTGTTTTGTAAAGTGAGAACATTAATTCAACTCTCCGTCTCTTGTGGGCCTTTGAAATCTGCGCAGCTTCAGCCGCTTTCATGGTGCTAGTTACATCCGCTTTCCAAGGGCTTAATTTGACATGAAAGAGGTGCCGGGGCTCTTATTAGGCATTAGCTTTAGGCAGCAGAAAGAGAACACAAACCATATTTTTGTGGAGCACATGGTGCTTAAAGGCAAAACACAGCATCAATCAGCACTTGCGTTGTACAGCTTCCGAGAAAATACAAACTGTCCCTTTTTTTCCACGCGTTTAGACCACCACAAAATAATGGTGCTTGGGGACGTGGGCAGGAAAAACATGTACCTTTATTCGCAATGTGTAACTTTTATTTTCCCAGGTGTGCCTTTTCATCACCATTTCTGTCTTAAAAGCGTCTCACGTGCGGCTTTTAGAATCGGTGTATTTTTTTAAATGTCATTACTTTTTGTTTGTTTTGTAAAGTGAGAGCATTAACACCTTAGCTGCTTTGGAACGTCCAGCTCCAGTGCTGAACGTTCCATTGTGCAGGTGCAGCTGGAACGTCCAACGGCTGACGGCAGCACTCCCGAGGTAGTGGTGCCGTCGGCCGTTGGTATAGGCGCAGCACTTAAGAGGTTAATTCAACTCTAATCTCTTGTTTGTTTCCATTACTTTTTGTTTGTTTTGTAAAGTGAGAGCATTGATTCAACTCTAATCTCTGGCTTGTGTATGAACAGCCTTTAAGATATAGAGTAATTTTTGTGTGTAGAGTGCCTGACTCGTCTGTGTATTTTTACACATTCAAAGATACACAGATGTTTTTAGTGTGGGCAGAAATAGTTATGTTAATAGCTAGACTGGTTTGCTGTGGATCAGCATAATCTCTCTTCGGTAGATGCATATTTCAAACATTTTAGGTGCGGGGATTCTTGAGAACTTGGGGGCATATTTTCAAGGGGGTTTATCTCCGCTTTTTTGGCTTTAAAAGCCAAGAAAGTGGAGATAAAATTATCTCCCTATTACCTAGCTGTTGCTAACACCAGTTAGCGACAGCTAGTAGGAGATAGCGACCATCTTGGGCCCCACTTTGCATGTCAGTGATATTTATCACTAATAACATGCAAAGTGGGCGTGCCAAGATGTTAGCGACTGAAAACAGTCGCTAACATCGCTATCTCCTATTACCAACTTTTGGAGATATTCGCGCTAAGCGCGAATATCTCCAAAAGCTAACACCTGCCCTGAGCAGTTCTTAGCCATGTTATCCAATAGGAGGTGGATAATATGGCTAAGAGCATTAGCTCGGTAATGCATGAATATCGCTGACTTTTCAGCGATATTCATGCATTGCGGCAATTTTTATCGCATTTGCGATAAACCTTCGTAATACCAAGGTTTATTTGCGGTAAAAATCACCGCAGCTCAGCGGTAAATTTTTGTCTCTAACCAAGCAATAGAGATATTTATCGCTATTGCTTGGTAATATGCCCCTTGGTTTCTATTGTTATGATTTGGTCGTTGCATAAACCAGTCAGTTCACATTGTGCGCCATACCAGAAAAAACATTGCCAATGAAATAGGTCTCACAGTAACTAGAGTTTAAGCTATTGGCATTGTAAATTACAATGCCTTTTATTTATGTTTTTAAAAATAAAACAAAAATAAAAGGCAATGTTATTTCCAATGGTTGCCTTTTTTTCTACAATACAGACGTTTATTCATTACATTATTAAAACTCACTTACTAAAGCAGCGTGCCGTTTTCTGTAACAGCTGTTACATTTAGCGCTGCACCACGGACGCTTTTCAAAACAAATAGATAAAAAACAATGCCATTTACAATACCAACAACTTCGAAGTTTGCTAATGCGAGACTATTGCATTGCAAATGCTTGTTCCGCTTGCTTCTGGCGATGGTGCTATACTGGCTACAACTGATGCATGATTAAGTGAGTGGGTAACGACTAAGAGATGAAGCATTGCTAATGGAATTCAGGACGTGATTACGATGATGAAATGTAGATTTGCAGTGCATAATAATTGATGGTGCATGCAAGTTGGATTTTGTTACATGATTCAAATTTAAACAGAATAAATATATATATATATATATAATACTTATGTTAGGTTAGTGATGAAAAGCAGGGTGTCACAAATGTCACAAAGAAAAATTCCAAAGCCAGGTATTGAATCCCTGTACCTCCATACTTAGAAATTATTTCCTCTTAACCATCAGATTCAGTTTAGTATTCCAGCAATTCAGAAAGGTAAACCACAAACCTCTATCATCCTGATCAGTTGTAAACTCAGAGGTAAACTCCAAACATATTACAAAATGTGAGCACTGACGTTCTAATTTATGGTAGGTGTCTGCCATATTTTTGAGTTGATTGGTGTATTAAATAGTTAAAGTCAGGGCTGGGCAGGCTTTTTATTCCATCAGGTTTTCCTCCACTGGCCTGGAGCTCCAGGAGGCCGTTTTTAGGGCAGGTGGCTGTGCCTCGCGCCTCAACCACTTTCCCCATCTTTCTGAGGTTAGTTGCAGACGGCATAGGATGCTTCAAGATAGAAAGAGAGAGACAAAGGGCCCGATTCACAAAAGTAATCTGAGACAAAATCCTAACTTTAAGACTTTTGGTATTCAAAAAAATGCATTTAGGGGTAGTAAACTTAGGATTCCTAACTTTGCTACTCCTAAATGCCTTTTGAGAATACCGAAAGTCGTAAAGTTAGGATTTTTTCTCAGTTTAGGAGAAGTAAATTTAGGATTTCTAACTTTACTGCTCCTAAATGCCTATTGTGAATACCAAAAGTCGTAAAGTTAGGATTTTGTCTAAGATTAATTTTGTTAATTGGCCCAAAGAGAGTGAGGGAGGGGGAAGGTAGAGAAAATGGGATCAAAGAGGCAGAAGAGAGAGGGGAAGAAGTAGAGAGCGATCGATTGGATGGATAGATAGAGAGATTGTACGAGGAGATGAAGGGAGCTGCCTGGTTTGATAATGTTTGTCAACGCTGCTTTGGTTCCCCAGTCTGGCCCTGGTCAAAATCGAACAGCGGCATTTTGCCCCTTTAACAGTGGTAAATGAATGCTTGTTTTTGGAACTGTAGATGAATGTAGTGTTTGTGGATGGAAGCATACAAGCATTTCTTAACGTGGCTAAAACAATTACGGTGCACAGCAGAACACAAAAAAACATCATAACACAAAGCCAAATATCATCACATAAAAACATAACATGTCCCAGAACAACACAATATTACAATGCTACAACACCATGCAAAAATGCTGCACAACAGAAAAACAGCACACAAAATAGGAGCACATCACCTCTGCAACAAAATGCAACTCAACACCTATACAAATGTATTCTTGTTACACATTACCACTTCCAATGAGATGTTTTCATATAATGGTGCTACAAAACGTTTACCTCAGGCTCTTATAATACCAGCAAGAATATGAAATAGCTCCTGTCAAAAAATGTTTTGTGATCCAACTGGCGGATTTTAATACAATATTCTATTCTATTCTATTCTGGATTTGGTGAAGCGCAACAGCTACCCCAGCAATGGGGCGTCCCGGCGCTGAAAGACAAACACACTCCTTACAGGACGGGGAGGGGGAGGGGAGTTAAAAAAGCACTAGGGAGGAGGGAAAAGGAAGGTCTTGATTGTCTTGCGAAATACATGGCCTCTTAACTATATACTTCAGAAAAAACATACCTGGTGTAGTGTTTCCTTGCAAGGCAGAGTTCAGGGCAAAACAATAAAACTCTGTTGGATTACCAGTGGCCATTAGGTCACTTCCTGGAGGGTGGGGCCTAGGGGAGTACGAACATTGGGAACAGGAAGTGTTGTGCGCTCTGGATCACAATACAGCATGTCCTCTACCCGCCACAATGTAGTAGCACTACATGTTCCCACTTTTCACCCTATCTTTTCTCTTAGGCAGCGATGGCTTCTCCATTAGGGTGGAAGAGCGCCACCCCCTACCACCACTCTCAAATAAAATAATAATAAAACATGTTTTAATTAAACTAATTTTATTATAGTTTTTTTTAATCCCCCTGGATCCGTCACCAAGACTCTGATGAGTCTTAAGGGCCAGTCCAGGGGGATGACACTGTGGTGGGGGATTGGTGAGCACTCCGGGTTCAGCTGGCAGTCTCAGGCCAGCCAAACTCTCATGCACAGTGAAGCTTTCTCCAGCCCTAGCTGCATTGCTGGGGCTGGAGAAGCAGGCACAGGCTCCCAGTCTGACTGGGAGCGCAAAGTACCAGCACTAAGGCCAATCCAGATGCTGCTGTCATGCATCATCATGATTGGCCGCAGTGCAGTCTGGGAGCCTGTCCCAGAAGCAGGAAGAGTGTGATGGAGCGGATGGCTGAGGTGGTGGCGATCAGGCAAGTTATTTTTTTTGTATTCTTATTTTTTCCCACGGGCCCCCACCCGTCCCCATGTCCCTCCTCTGGCTTGCCCCAACATTTTGGTAGTGGGCGGGCTGCTACTGCTTCTAGGTCCCCACCCACAGGGAGTCAGCCACTGGTCATCCCACAGTGTTCTAGAGTCCTGCCCGACAACTGCCTGCTGTGATTCTACAGCCAGAAGAAAAAAAAAAATCCCAGCTCCATACTGGAGACATGGCAGATGTACTAGATCAGCGTTTTTTAACCTTTTGACTTCTGTTGACCCCCTCTGAATTCTTACTGGGACCGGGAAGCCCGCACTAAGTCATTATCGCAAGGTAAGGACTTCCATTTTAAGCCATTTCTAGGATTTGAACCTCTAAACAATCCAAAAACAAGTTTGCACGAAACAAACATTTTCAATTTTGCTTAATTAATGGTGTATACTTTATTAAATACATGTATTAATTGTAATATTATATAATTTTGTAAAAACAGACGTGGACCCCTGAGTAGGCCCCCAGGGGTCCTCTTGCCACAGGTTGGAACCACTGCTATAGATAGATACATTAGATAAATATTTAATGTATATTTATAAGAAAGGTCAAATACTAGTTGGAAACACGCACAACTGCAGAAGACATATGCTGGTAACTATCGCCCGCCATCCGAAGTTCACATCAGGTATGCGAGGACATAGGCACTAAGATAAAACCAGTCTTTCAAAGTTTTTGCTTTAATGTGAGTGGTGCAGTAGACTTCTTCCTCTTGAGCAGGAAGACGGATTTTTAGATATTGGGTCCTGATTTTAAAGAAATAGTTTCGGAGACAATTTGCAGGGGTGTTCTCAAAATAGGACTGCCCATCATGCAGCTTTAGAAAGTTTCTCTGGGAACTCTGTAATTGTCAGGCGAAATAGCGTAGCCTTTTCTTCTGTCATTGGCGCTGTCATGGCGTCTCCACGGCTGACACGTCTTTCGAAAGACAGCAGCGTTGACATTCCTTGATTGGGGCGTATGTGAATGGCGGTGTGAGAGGTAGGTGCGACAGATGCTTTTGTGGAACAGATGAACACAGGGGGAGCTCGCTTCTTTAAACATCTGAATTCCTTTATATCTGTAATCGTAATCTTGGCCGCAACAGAAGATCTCGGTGCTCGTTTCATTTGCAGCGCGCTGGCTGCTGTGAGCAGTGTAATTGAAACAGTAACTCAACTTGCCTGCCACTGATTTGTATAATCGGCTGCAGTTAGCATAATCACATTACAAAATAAAATAAATGAATTAAACATATGTTTTCATGTGAAAATTTAGAGTCGCATCTTTTTTCATTATTGTACTTTCATAGTCTACAGTCGGTTCCTTCCTCCCAAGGACCAGTTTTATCGCGTGGCAGCAGTTTCGTTTGCCGCAATATCTGCCTCTGAAGACGCCATTGTTTTGTTCTGGTTTTTTTGCTTTCGCATTAGTAGCGCTTATAGGAGCATATTATCAAGGGGGTTTATCTCCGCTTTTTTGGCTTTAATAGCCAAGAAAGCGGAGATAAAATTATCTCCCTATTACCTAGCTGTCGCTAACACCAGTTAGCGACAGCAAGTAGGAGATAGCGACCATCTTGGGCCCCGCTTTGCATGTCAGTGAAATTTATCACTAATGACATGCAAAGTGGGCGTGCCAAGATGTTAGCGACTGGAAACAGTCGCTAACATCGCTATCTCCTATTACCAACTTAGTGCGAATATCTCCAAAAGCTAACAACTGCCCCTGAGCAGTTCTTAGCCATGTTATCCAATGGTAGGTGGATAACATGGCTAAGAGCCTTAGCTCGCTAATGCATGAATATCGCTGACTTTTCAGTGATATTCATGCATTTCGGCCGATTTTTATCGCTTAGTAGATAAACCTTGATAATAGCAAGGGGGCATATTAGCAACAACTAGCGATAATTATCGCTATGTTGGCTTAGCGGCAATATTTTTATCGCCGAGCTGCGGCGATTTTTATCGCTTAGGAACCTTGCTATTATCAAGGTTTATCTCCTAAGCGATAAAAATCGGCCGAAATGCATGAATATCGCTGAAAAGTCCGCAATATTCATGCATTACCGAGCTAATGCTCTTAGCCATGTTATCCACCTCCCATTGGATAACATGACTAAGAACTGCTCAGGGCAGGTGTTAGCTTTTGGAGATATTCGCGCTTATCGCGAATATCTCCAAAAGTTGGTAATAGGAGATAGCGATGTTAGCGACTGTTTCCAGTCGCTAACATCTTGGCACGCCCACTTTGCATGTCATTAGTGAGAAATTTCACTGACATGCAAAGCGGGCCCAAGATGGTCGCTATCTCCTACTTGCTGTCGCTAACTGGTGTTAGCGACAGCTAGGTAATAGGGAGATAATTTTATCTTCGCTTTCTTGGCTTTAAAGCCAAAAAAGCAGAGATAAACCCCCTTGATAATATGCCCCAAGGTTCCTAAGCGATAAAAATCACCGCAGCTCGGCGATAAAAATATTGCCGCTAAGCCAACATAGCGATAATTATCGCTAGTTGTTGGTAATATGCCCCATAGTTTGTAGCTAAAAACTGAAGATTTAAAATCCTTGACCTATAAATGAGTGTGTATGTTTTTGAACACTCGCAGCATCCCCATATAAATTCTACTTTCACTTAGCTAAATATTCAAACAGATGACCTTGAAATGCATTAACATAACAAGGACAAGTACAATTTCTGATTCATTGAAAAGGTTGACTATAATACCCACCATTAAACTATCTTTAACAAGCATGGATGCAGATACAAGACAAAAAGAGTCCCAGCATGCAAGAGATGCTACACCCATCTCCATGTATTCCTGTCAAGACATTGTAGTTATTCTCCAAGATGCATTAATCCTTGTCTTTAGCATTGCTTTTCTTTTGCAATTGCGCCCAAATAGTGCAACATTATTTGGCTTTCTTACGGATTTTCTTTAAAGAAATAATATTTATTCACTTTACAACATTCTTTACTACAAAGCTTTTTTCGGTGAGGAGTGTTTGGGTATATTCACCACCTCCTTCACCACCTTTTTAGGTCACAGCTACAGCTTTAGCTGTCTGGTGGTATTTTTGGTCTTTTTCTGGTAATGCTGCCAGAATGTGGCACTCTCTCCAGAGGGACCTGCGATGCAACCCCTCCTTCACTGGCTTCAAAATAGACCTGAAGTGCCATCTCCTCAACAAATACTGGAACACATGAGCAATTCTTGAACTCAAGTCTATTAGTCTCTCTTTCTCAGGTCTGACCCTGTTGAACAGTTGACTGTTTTCTTTCGTTTGGCTCCTTTGCCTTGAAGGACGTCATCTCTCTGGACTCAAAATTTGCGATTTGTCCACAATCAGTAACCGTCCTCAGGGCCGAACCTCTGCTCAGTGCACATATTGTTTTCCACCTGCATTGCCTAATATATTTTTTTTCATATGTATATATTGTTGTTTATACTTGAACCTAAGATCGTTGCACATCATATACTTAGTGACAGGAGTATTGCCTTGCTCTCGATTCTGTAAAGCGCACTGATGCCTTTGGGTCTAGCTAGCGCTGTATAAAACATAGAAATAAATACCTATAATATAAGTATGCTTTTATTGGGCTGTGGGATCGCCTCTTGCTCAGAAATACATGACTTTGTGGCCTATCTGAGGTGTCTGTTCTCGATTTGATAGTTGTCTTCACTATTCCTTTAATTATCACACCTAGGGACACTTTGATCTCATTCTGGAAGGACGAGCTGTATTCTTCCACTGCTGAATTAGTAAAGGGACCTCTCTTAGATCTCCCTTATTGATTTCTCTGTTGCAACATCTCATATTCATTTGTGAAGCAAATAATGATATTGACCTGCGGAGGTTCTATTTGTTTTGGCATTGGCAGAAATATGTTTACATTAGTAGTAATGAGCATAGCGGATGCTTTTTGAAAGACTTCTTCTGAGCAGGAGCAGCTCAAAGGGATTGTAGTTCCCTCCTGACTGCTCCTGTCTACTGCAGACCACCCATTATGTGCACATGCCAGCCACTGCGGCCCTCACTGAGGCTGCTCCTTTACACTTCAGGGTGACTGAGCAAGCGCATCGGTTGCCTGCCCTCCATTCTGCTGCTAGACTGCTCCTCTCTCCTGTGCAGGTTGCCCTGCCTCCCCTTGAAGCTGCTGCCAGGACTCTCATCCATTTGATAAAACACCTGGGGGCAGATTTACAGGCCCCTTGAGACACATTTGGGCCGCCGTTGTGTCACTTTTGTGACGCAGCGACGGTGTAAATCATGCGCCACGTTTTAAACTATTTACAGCGTGACGCATCTAGGCAGATGCATCACGTTGTAAAGCACTGCGCACATGAAACCTGTGTCAGGTTTCATGTGGGTATTCCGTCACACGGTGTCCATTCCGTTGCAGGAAAGCCCCGTAAAACTGACGCAGTGAAATCTACAAGATTTCACTGAGTCAGTTTTACGACGCCGCTGCGTCAAACCCGTATGCCTTCTTGAAGCAGGCGTAAGGAGTGATGCACCACGTTAAGTATGGGCGGCCCCTGTGCATTGCTGGAGTTGCTTCGCGCTTGCGATGCGACTCCAGCAATGCGCCGTCTTTACGCCACAAGATGCGTAACACATCTACCCCTCGTTGCGCCATGGTGCGCGCATTGTAAATGCGATGCATCTGTGGTGGCGCAAGGGGAGAATTGTGTGTCGCATCTGTTCTGGCACATCCCTGCTGATTTGCAGAGATGCGCCAGACATTGTAAATATGCCCCCCGGTTAGAGTAACCCACAGCCTCAACCGCCTCCCTTTGCTGCTGCCACTAGGTTGCTCCTATATTCTATAAAATGTGTGGCGTGAGCAACCCGTCGCCCCTGCCACCTTCCCTTACTGCGGGGAATAAATAACTAGCAGCACCTGCTTGCTTGCATTTGATGATACCACTTCATCTCTTTAATGCACAGTGCCCCGCGGTGAGCAACCCACAACCTCTGACTTAATCTCTGCATTTCCATGGCCGCGTCTCTCTAACTTCTTGGTTCTTCTTGATCTTATGGTTTCCGCCTATGCCTCATAAAGCCTACCTTATTATTCACCACAGTCCTCAAAGGCTTTGAGATGCAATATCGTGAGACGTGATGTACGAAACCCCATATCCTCTCAGTCATAAAGCTTCAGCTCAGCCTGGTCTCTTTCGCTCACCTCTTCCCAGCCCTCCTTTTATTTTCCTTATCATTGTCTACGTTCCTGTACACACAGGAACACTTAACCAATCACACATTCATAATAAAAATGGAGGTAAGTGTCTTATCTGCACATGTTGACAAAAATTCAGGAAAAATGCAAATGTTTCATTCTTGGGTTAATTGAAGTGGCATCATTACCATGCAGTGAGAAACTCCTCGATAGGATGACTGCGCCAGCAGAGCGCCAAATGAACTGAATGTTATAGTGCAATCAGTGTGCCCACTTCAGAGCAATGCTCTTACCTTCGTGGAGGTGAAATCATGGCATCTAGTAAGGAGCCAGCATAAAAGAACATCCTTCTAGGCCTGCTTCTTTTACCATGGAGGCTGCTCTGTCACAGCCTGGCACCAGCAGTATTATTTTATCTTTTGAACTGTAACAACACGTTACCTTTAATCAATTACTTCTTCCTTTTTCTAGGCCCATGTTTTAAGTCAATCTTTTTACCCCATCCTTTTTGTGTACATTTGCCAGTCGTCCAATCCAATTTGTTCAGTTTAAATATTATTCATACATAAGTGCATATGCTTTGTATGGTTCTTTTTATTGAATGTGTTTAATCAAGAACATTTTCCTGTTCAGTCTATCATTCAGAATTCATAGTAATTTCAGTAACGTCAGCAAGGTGAAAGTTTGAATAAACTATGCTGAGGCGTGGACCTGTGGTCGCAATACTCACACTGATTTCAGCAGCAAGCACTTAACGCATATGTACTTTAATCCCTCTTCAAATACATCATGTTATCACAAGCGTACCCCATGTGTGCTTTTCATTCCCCTCATAAACACTGCCTTTCACTCTCTCTCGTGCTCTCTCACGCTCATTTCCTCACTCTCCCCATCAATTGTCCATTATCTGGTCCCCACGGTTCTCTCCTTCTGCTCCTCAGTTGCCATTCTTCTTTTTTCCTAAACATTTACTTTTTTTTCTTCATGATATGTTTTCCTGTGCCTGTCAATTTCACCTCTTCACCTTCACCAACCCTTTCTTTCATCCTTCATCTCTCCTGACTTATGTTTTTTTCTTCATTATATTTTCTTGCTTCCCTCTATTCTACCATATTGTTCCCCCAGGCTAGGCTGTCAGGTAATTATTCATGGGGGTTTCCTCACTCCCTCTTCATTCTCAAGTCCACTCTGTAGCATTTTGTTCACCCTTCTCTCCCTCAGTCATTATCCTATCTCAGTCTGACCTTCTTTCAAACAAGTAATCGATTCCCTATTTTCCTTTTTTTTTCTTCTTTAGTTTTATTTTAATTTTATAAAGAAAATTCATAGTTGATATGCTCATATTTTAATGCGAAGATTCCAGCAATTAACAACATCAGCAATGCAATTTGTAACCCCATTGGGAATCACCAACAGTGTCTAAGACACTGTTGTACATTGGATTTTGCGACTCACAATTTTTCGCAATTTGCAACTTGCAAAATCCAATGGTCGTACATCGGGCCCTACATCACCCATAGATAACTTAATTTTCCACAACTTGAGATCACTCGAACCGGAGAGGTCTCACCCATTGAAGGACCAAATCATGGACCCCAAATTGCTACAACAGCAGCAGGAGGGTCTGGTGGAAAAAAGTGCCCAAAATAAACCTGCCATCTAATAAAAAAATGATGCACGGACAACAGTGATGTCATCAATGATATCTGAATTGTCTTCTGTAAAATCCTGTAAGAGGTCACAAGTAGTGCTCTGGATGGGAGAAATGGTTTTGCATAACTGGAAAATTTCAGTTACCCTATCATCAATTTTTGAAGGGATTTCTGTGCTTCATAAACAAGTATGAACGTCTTACAAATTGTACGTAAAGTAAATTTGAGAAAGATTTTTCAGTGTATGTTAGACATGTCAACCTAAGGGTGGTCTTCCTCAAACATTTTGCCTCTCCTCCATTTTACTGGACCTACTATTGTTGGCCTTAGAACTCTAAGCAAAAGTGCATGTGCTCGCACCTTAAATATGTTAGTTGCGGCTTATCCCCAATTGGCATAGTTAATTTGCCTTCAGGTCCTTAGTAGAGTGCACTACATGTGCCCAGGGCCTGTAAATGCTACTAGTGGAACTGCAGGACTGGTTGTGCCACCCACATAAGTAGCCTTTTAAACATGTCTCAGACCTGCCATTGCAGAGCCTGTGTGCAAATTTAAACTGTCATGTTGACCTGAAAAAATAAATATTTTGGCCCGCTCCAAACCTTTCTTTTTAGGTTGAGCAGAGGCAGCATGCATGTGCTGTCTCTTGACATGCTGTATCTACTTCAGTGGGCCTTCACCACGCCCATCATTTTCATTAGTTCCTTGGCCTGCCTTTCAAAATCTCTTTGGTTTCTTTGGTATATGCTTTACATCTGTCCCGCCTTTTGGTTGTTTCTTTCCCGCCCTGGAGACTGACCCTGTTATGGACCATTTCACTTTCGGCCATTTATGTAGGTTTGCCATCTTTTTCTTTTATCTTAGTTCACCATGCTGTCTCCCCACCACTTCCCACCTGTTGCTGCGTTTCCTGGTCGTGACTGCTACTGCATGCTTGGTAACCTTTGGCCCATGACTTTCAGTAAACATGGCATGTTTTAGCCACACTCCTATCTTTTATTTACACAATGCAGTGCTGTCCCCCCACCACCTCCCACCCACCACTGTATTTCCTGCTCGTGAACTACTACTGTGTGCTTAATCCGCTTTGGCGCACAACTTTTAGTAAACATTCCTGTGATCATTCATGTGGGGTGCTTGATTTTGGAGGCAGTCATTTTTTGAGTACGGTGCCTGTTATGTTCCGGGAGGTCCGCCCACGGCGCCCCGGGCGTGGGGCGCGCTGGTCATGTGACTCCTGATAATAAAAAGAGGTCTAGCACGTACACAGGCGTTCAGAGAGAGACGCGCAGACCGAGCAACAAAACTTATTCCCAGTGTCCGTCTGAGTTTATTCTAGGGCCACGTGTTAGGCCTAGTCAGGATTAGATGCCCCGGAGTGTAGGTCCCAGAGCGATCTCCCTAGGGCATTCACTTCCCCATCACAGGACACAACAATTGGCGACGAGGGTGGTTGCCGACCCCTCGCTCCGGGTGTGTGTGTGCCCCTGCCGGGGTGAGGCGGCTGCGGGTGCTCCCATTTGCCCGTGGTGCTCGTGCCTTGCTGCCACGCACACCCCCGCACGGCTCGCCTGGAGGAACGACTTCCACCCCTGGCTCTTTACAGGTGAGCGGTGCTGCCTGGCACTCTCTTGCTGCGCATCGGAGCACGATTGGTCGCGCGAGGCCATTCCTCTACTGAACCTCCATGCCCGGTGCCGCACTGTGCTCGGTGGCACGTGCGTGAATCGCAACTCGGCACGCCTGGCGAGGCGATCCAGACGGCGTCCGGTCCTGCCCAGCTGCTCGAGGGGACGTGGTGCCGACTCATCCCAGGGCGCCACCCTGCCAACCGACTTTGGGGCGTTAGCCGCACGCCCTCCGCTGCGGTTGCCGGGGGAATCTCAGTGGCCCTCATCTGCCCGGCCGGTGGGCATCGTCACGTCTGTGCGCAGCCCCTGCTCTCTCCGATCTGGTCGGAGTGCCTCCTCGGACATCACCTCGGCTGGCTGCGGGCCTGATCCAGCGCGTCCTGGGCGATGGCTACCATTCCGCCCATTGAACCGTTTGTGGTGGAGGGTGCGCCCTCCACTCTCGCACCGAAGTGGAAGGAGTGGGTGGACAGGCTCCTAATATTCTTTGAGGCCACCAAAGTCCATAAGGAGCCGAAGCGCGCCATGGTCCTCCATCTTGGTGGCAAGGATATCCACTCCATAGCTCGGACTCTCACGGAGGCGACCCCCAAAACCCATCATACCCTCATCAATGCTCTCAATCCGCACTTTGAGCCAATGGCGAACCAGGATTACGAACGGTTCATTTTTCGACAGGCACGGCAACTGCCGGATGAATCACTGGATGCATATCACTCCAGACTCAAGAAACTAGCACTGACGTGTGGATTCCAGGACGTTACAGAGGAGATCAGGGGCCAGATAATCCAAGGATGCGCCTCTGCAAAGTTGCGCGAGAGAATACTGGAAGAATCGGGGAAGCCTCTACCCGACATCCTCACACTTGGCCGCACAAAGGAGCTGTCCAAGGCCAGGGCGGCCCACATGGAAGCGGCACTACAAGCCAACATGAAAGTGGAACCGGTCAATAAGATACAGGTCCGGACACAGCCCAAATGGCCCAAAAGAACGACAACCCCTCAGGGTAGTGCATCAGCACAATCATGCGGTTACTGTGGAGGCCCGAGACACCCGGAGCCAGAGTGTCCGGCACGGGGCAAGAGATGTTCAGGATGTGGAAAAATGAATCACTTCGAAAAAGTATGCCGGTCCAAGAGGTTCAGCAAGCCCCGCCAGATGGTGCACACGGTCGCTGAGCACGAGGTTGCTGAAGGGGAGCCCAGCAACAGTGACATGGATGACGACGAGGAGGAGCGATCCGTACACAAGGTGCACATGATCGGCACCGCCACCAGACGCACCAGGACGCTGCCCCAGTGCCCCATCCAGGTGGCTGATCAGGACATCATGGCGACAGTAGACACTGGCGCATCGATAAACCTTATGAGTGCGTCCTTCTATAGTGACATGTCTACCCCTCCAAGACTTCGTTCCACCCCGATCACAGTATATGCCTACAGTCAAGACGTTCCACTCCGCATCCGTGGAAAGTTCAAAGCGGCAGTCCGACATGGGGATAAGATCACGAGAGCTAACATCTTTGTGTCGGAAGAGGGTCAAGGCATGCTCCTGAGCTGCCGGACGGCAGAAGACCTGGGGGTGGTCACATTCGCATTTGGTGTGCATGAAGAATCGGTGCAACAACTGATTATGGACTTTCCAGACCTATTTGAGGGAATTGGGTGTTTCAAGGGCCGGGAAATACATCTGCACGTGGACCCCACCGTACAACCGGTGGCCTTGCGACACCGTCGCATTGCGTTCCACTTGCGACCACTAGTGGAGGAAGAACTGCAGAAGCTGGAAGCAGCTGGAATAATCGAGAAGGTATCAGGCCCCACCCCCTGGGTGTCGCCCATCGTGGTCACGAGAAAACCGAAACAGCCTGGAGCGGTCCGGATCTGTGTGGACATGCGCCTACCCAATGCTGCCATCAAGAGGGAGCGCCATATCACCCCCACGATAGATGACTTAATTGGGGAAATGGCTGGAGCCTGCTGGTTTTCCAAATTGGACCTCCGGGCGGGGTATCACCAACTCGTACTAGACAAAGAGTCACGGAACATCACAACTTTCTCTACCCACATTGGACTTCGCAGATACACCAGACTTAGCTTTGGGATCTCCAGTGCTGCCGAAGTTTTCCAGAACGTCATCCAGGAGCTGATTGCTGGCATACCGGGAGTGATAAATGTCAGCGATGACATCATGGTGCACGCCCGAACGATCCCAGAGCACAATCAACGTTTGGCGCAAGTTTTTCGCAGACTCCGCAGTGCGGGGCTCACACTGCACCGAGACAAGTGCGAATTCCTGCGGACCAAACTGGGGTTCTTCGGGTATGTCTTCTCAGCTGACGGCGTCAACCCAGATCCTGATAAGGTTAAAGACATCAAGGATGCGCCACCGCCCACGACAGTCACGGAAGTCAGGAGTTTTCTCGGCATGGTAAATTACTGTGGCCGTTTTATCAAGGACCTGGCCAACCTAACTCTCCCCCTGCGTGAACTCACTAAGGACTCCACCCCGTGGAGCTGGGGACCCGAACAGGAAAAGGCATTCCAGGACATCAAGAGCTCACTCTCCAGCAACACCACGCTGGCGTTCTTTGACCCGCGACACTCCACTCTCATTGCGGTGGATGCCGGACCGGCGGGGTTAGGGGCCGTTCTAATGCAGAGGGCAAGAGACGAGGTAGACTGGTCCCCCGTTGCCTTCGCCAGCAGGTCCCTCACGGACACGGAGCAGAGATACTCGCAGATTGAGAAAGAGGCCATCGCGATCCATTGGGGATGTCGCCACTTCCACTTGTATGTATATGGCAAGCCATTCACGGTGGTGACAGACCACAAACCGTTGCTGGCTCTGTTCTCAGGAACTTCATCCAAGCCACCACCAAGAATAGAAAAGTGGATCTTGCAACTGCAAGAATAGAATTGCAATGTCGAGTACCAACCAGGGGCGAAGAATCCGGCGGATTACCTATCGCGACATCCTAGGCCCGCAACTCCTGAAGAGATGGATGAGGCAGAAGAGACGGAAGCGTATGTGCAGTGGGTAGTGGCCAGGTCATGCCCGCGTCCCATATCCCTGGAGGATGTCGTGAGCGCCACGGCTCAGGATGCCTGCATACAGCAGGCCAAGGACCTCCTCCGAACTGCCAACTGGCAGAGAGCTAAGGAGGGCTGGAAGGTGCTCACCCCTGAGGCTCAGAAGATCATGGACAGTTTGTATCATGTAAGGGCTGAACTTAATGAAGATGCGGCAGGATGCCTCCCGCGAGGACATCGCCTAGTGATCCCAACGGCTCTCACGGGACGAGTGATCCAACTGGCCCACATAGGGCACCAGGGGATGGTCAAGACGAAGGCCTGGCTGCGAACTAAAGTATGGTTCCCTCTCATGGACGACATGGTGGAGAGCGTGGTGAGATCGTGCGCTGCCTGCCAAGTCACGGGGGACAACCCCCGCGAGGCCCCCATCATCGTGGAGCCCCGTCCACAAGGGCCCAGGGAGCAGGTTAGCATGGACTTCGGCAGTCTCCCGGATGGAAGACACACGCTGGTGATGATAGATGACCACTCAAAGTATCCCGAAGTCGAGATCGTAACAAGCACCAGTGCAGACTGCGTCATCCCCAAAATGGAAAAGATTGTTGCCACTCACGGAGCCATGAAGGAACTCAGAACAGACAATGGACCGCCATTTCAGGGTCAGGACTTTGCTGCCTACCTGTCATCTCTGGGGACACGTCACAGGCGCATAACACCTCGGTGGCCTCAAGCTAATGGGGAAGCCGAGAGGTTCATGAGGACATTGAACAAGGTTATCCGTATTGCTCACGACAAAGGACAGTCAGTGGAAATGGCCATCTTTACGTTTCTACGAAGCTATCGCCAGACCCCGCACTCCACAACCGGGGTGGCCCCAGCACACCTTCTCCTAGGAAGAGTGATAACAGACTCCATCCCTCATCACCCCCAGTGGTCACCTGTAATGGTAAATGAACAAGTAGTGGCGAGGAAACGAAACTCCACGTTTGAAAAAATCAGCCAGAGAAGACGGGCCGTGCCCCCGCATTTCAGAAGAGGAGATGTGGTGCTCATTCGAAATCGTGTCACTAGTGGCAAGTTTAGACTCAATTATGAGAAGCGACCATGGCGAGTCATCGGAGTGAAAGGCACACGCCTCACAGCCATTCGAGGACGAGACAGGGTGACTCGCAATGTGTCTCACTTCAAACTGTATCATCCTGCAGCCCCGGAGTCAGAGCGTCAGCAGGGTGGTGAACAAACCGAAACTGCAACCAGCTTGCCAATTGTCGAATCAACAACTCGTCACGAGGTCAGACAAAGTAACGAGCCTCAGGTCTCCAGTGAAGAAGTGGGAGGTGACGCGGGGGCCCTTGAGGAGGCCCCGGATCCGGAGGGGACAGACAGAGAGGCGCCAAGTCACGAGTTGGAGGTTGGAGCGGAAGTGCTGACTCACAGGGGGTCGCAACGTCGGCTACGTGACAATCCCACCCCCTCTGGCTGGTTGAGAGACTACTTCACGTAAGACTGTTCCCATTTACGCATGTATGTAGTTGAGCAGAGCGGCCAGTAAAGTGGCGCTGCGTTTAAAGGACGCTGAAGGTATCGGTCCTAATGTTTCCAAAGATGTGAAGAAGAAATGTTTAAATGTGTTCATGATTAGGTTTTGGTTTTTCCTTATTTTAGGAGGAATGTTATGTTCCGGGAGGTCCGCCCACGGCGCCCCGGGCGTGGGGCGCGCTGGTCATATGACTCCTGATAATAAAAAGAGGTCTAGCACGTACACAGGCGTTCAGAGAGAGACGCGCAGACCGAGCAACAAAACTTATTCCCAGTGTCCGTCTGAGTTTATTCTAGGGCCACGTGTTAGGCCTAGTCAGGATTAGATGCCCCGGAGTGTAGGTCCCAGAGCGATCTCCCTAGGGCATTCACTTCCCCATCACAGGACACAACAGTGCCCATTTCCTAACAGCATAAGTGGGATTGTTGCCATGTATTGTATGCAATACAGGTTTCCTTTGCATTGGGGACCCTGCACATGCAAAGTGATGTGACACATGCAGAGTATAAACAACAGCGAAAGAATGCCGCAAAGGGATAATTTTACTTTTGGCTTGTTCTCATTGCAGTCACACCTCCCACTCTATTGCATGCTGCCCCTCTACCAGTCCCTCACCCCTCCCGCCACGTTACTTTGGCACTTTCTTTCGGCTTGTTATTATTGTGGCCACACCCCCTGCTCCGCTGCTTGTTGCCCCTATCACCCCTCTCTACTTAGCACTGGCTCAAACCTTGTCATGAGATGCGTGCCATAAAGGTTTCAAGTAAATACTGATTGTTCCAGCTGCCACACTTTATTTTTCATTATTACGGCCCCACCTCCCGCTCCGTTGCTTGTTCAGTCACAGCACCTGTCTCCTTCAGGGGTGGGTATTTAATTAATACGGGTGCCGCCACCAGCTGCAAGTTGTGTAATGTTGCAATCTTTACATTGACATTCAAGGTAAATATTCCGCTATATGACAATATGCCTCTTTCAACTTTGGAGCCATAATTTTCAAGCAGTTTAACTCAGTATCTTTGTCTTCTGCCTTTATTAGGAACAGCGGTTTTGATTTACATTTGCAGCAGCTAACTTTGTTTGAACTAGCATTGTCTTGATTCTGAAGTATTATACCATAAAGGTTGAAGCATAGATCACCAGGTGCAGCCTGTACAGGTAAAAGCGATGGGGGTTGGAGGGGGGGGGCGTGGTGGGGCAGGTACGAGTCGGCGATAAGGCAATCACAAGTTAAGTGTTTTTTTATTTTCCACTTTACCTACACCATTGTCTTTTAACTTCCCCCTCCCCTCCCCACCACTCCGAGTTGCGGTGTCAACGCCTGCAGATCATATCATGCGAGGCTATTGGCTTGGTCTAACTTCGGTTTCATTTTTTTCTTCAGGTCATATCCATTAATGTGTATTATTATTATTATTATTAATGTCAGTAGCCCGCAAATATAAAATTAGCATAGTGATGGTTCCCATCTCCATTAATAGTGTTAGAACCACAGATTGGTGATACGAGCATAAGTGCTCCATTCTTACCATCACCTTAACTGGTGCATGCTGGATACAGTAGTCTCTGAAAGTGTCATTGGCTATGCCTGAGCATGTGATAGTGTTAAACACATGTAGCACAAACAAATAACACATACAAAATGGCACCACATACAAGGCATTCAGACTACAGCAAAACACCATGTATAAAGTACAGGTGTGGCATGTTGAATTTTATGCTAAGAAAGGCACTAAATCTATGCATGAACTTGTTTTGGTATTCTGGCAGCCTTCCCTTGTTGTTCTATGTTTGCATGAGCACAACAACAAGCACATTGGCATTGCTTCCAGTCCCAATACCAATTACATTGACGGCAGTGATAGGCTTGACATTGCATTGTAGCTCACTGCTCTTGTCTGAAGCAAGTGTTTGTGTGCCACAGGGACATGTTTTTGTTTTCCTGAAAGTGTGCCAGTGTGTCATTGGTTTTCACAGCACTGCCATAACTGGTGAATTCGTTTAAGAAGTTTAGTTAGTTATTGAGACTGTGATAAGCCTGATGCTGAAGCTGTTAAACGCTCAATGTTCAATGACATCAATTTGATAATTGTTATGGCTACAAAATGTTGTTTCTATTGGAACACGATCATTGGCCCTGGTTTTAATCATGCATCAACGTGTTTAACTGTTGAGTTTTGATTGATTTGGAGCAGTCTGGAGGGGCAACCGTCCTTGAGCATAGTCGACATTGTAAATTTTTTGCATAGTTTTGTACATATATTTTCTCAAAGTTAGGTACTCATGTTGGAGTCCCTGTGTGTAAAATTACTACCATTTTCTCATTCCTGGTTGTTTGTGTCTGTTTTTGTGTGTTTGTATCGTGCCATTTTACTTTTGTTTCATGTCTGCATAAGCATGTTTTAAATGTAATCAGTGTGCAGTTGTTGGGGATCATACGTGTTTACACTTCTGAATATGGTCAACCATAGGATTGCTATGGTATGAAATGCAAGATTTTACTGTTGTGTTTTAAGAACTATATTGCCGATTTCACTGGGAGAATCTGTCAGGTGGTACAACCTCTGCCCTGTGGGTGGTGTATCTCTCCTAATGAAGCCTCCTCACTTGTTTTATCATGCCATAAGTGTGTGCTGTATAGGGTGTGCGTGTAAAGATGGTGCTGGAATTAACTGACTTTTTGTTTTTTAATATAGGTGCTGTAGTGGAACTCTTCTACATATGTAAAAGCAAATTTAGTAAATTTCTGAACCGAGTTGCCTAAAAGACACCCAGCTCTCTGTTTGATTAGGATATTAACCCTTTTTTAACATTAATATATACCACTCTTTTAAAAAAACGGTATTCAACTAAGTAAAACAAATTAGCTTGGACATTTATAATAATCATATTGAACTTTTTGCTAACATCTATCCATTCATTTACCACCCCCATATACTCATTTATCTACTCATCTATCATCCATAATTTTCTCATTCGTCCACCTATATGGCACTGACCCATCACTGATGCACAGCCTCCCTCTCATGTCCATCCACCCATGGTTTTTACCCTTCCACAATGCCTGCCCTCATATCTCTTCAGTTTAGAAAGTCAGTAACAGTTCACAGAGGTGGTCACAACCTTAAGAGTGCTGGCCGAGGGCATGTACATGAGCATGCTCTCGTGGCTCAAATGAGGCTAGGCAGGTACTTCCTGCGCAGAACGTTATTTTAATTATTTTATGCTGCATTCATCCCTCCAACCTCCTTTCAAGCCAGAAAAGACTAGCTAATTGTGCTCCTATCGGAGCTGCTTTGACTGGGGATATTGGTGTCTATACATCCTAATACGGGCTATCTATTCCTTGAATTTCTCACTCCATCCATCCCCCAAGATACATAATTCTACTACACAAATCCACTCAACGCCACACAATTCCACCACACACAATTCCGCAACTAACAATTTAAATCCAACCCACACATTTCACTTCACACCACATGCATCCACTCTACTCTAAACTAAGAAGCATGGGTAAAAGACATTGTCATTTACAATGCCATTAGCGCTAACTCTCACAAATGCGTGACCTATTGGCTTTGCCAATGCTTATTTCATGCATATAAGTCACCCATACGGTAGGCCCTGGACAGCCCAGAGGGCAGGTTGCAGTGTATTTAAAAGGTAGGAAATTACTCTTAAGTTTTACATGCCTGGTAGTGAAAAACTCCTACATTTGTTTTTTCACTACTGCAAGGCCTTTGTCTCCCATAGGACAACATTGGAGTTACCTTATTACATATTATAAGTATAATTTCCAAAAAGTAACAGAGAACCCCTTCAAGTTTGGTGTCTCTTATGGTGAAGTCGGATTTTAAAATTGAATTCTGAACATGGCACGTTTAGAAAGTTGGCATTTTCTTGCCTAAGCCATTTGGTGGCAGCAGCATGCTACTGGTCACATGGCTGGTTGTAATGTGATTATAGGCTTTGTGTTTCCCTCCTAGGAAGCCACATACAATGGGAGCTTAGATATGACTGGATGGGCCATAACTGGCAGGATGGGAGGGAGGAGCTGAGCCCAGCCGCACTTACACCCCAATAGGCTGTGTCCTGTCTCCACAAAAGGTCTTAACCCTGCAATGTCACTTCAGCCAGCTTGGAGCCAGGGCAGGAGAGGTAGGGAATTCCATGCATTTCAAAAACACTGTCTAGAAGCTTCCCCCACCTTCCACAACCAGTGCACCAGCGTATAAAAGAAGGACTTCAGACACCAACACTTCAGTATACTTCTGGACTTGTGGATACTTTGCCCGGAAGAAGGACTACTGTGCTGCTACAAGGATTGCCACTCTTCTGGACCAATACTCTCAAGAAGCTGCTGCCTTGCAGTGCTGACCTGCTGCCTGCAGCCCTCTTGCCTGGAGAGGAAGAATTAGACATAGAATCCATCGTGAGCCTGGGAACCCAGAGTGACTCAAAGGGCTGGTCTGCTAGCCTCCTGATCTGAGCCTCAGGCACATAAGAGGCTCCCCAACAGCTCCTGCACTCCGGTCTTCAGCGAGTTCTTGACGGTCAAGAGGTGCTTCTCAGGTCCTGGACCTTGGTGTGGCTCTTGAGCTCTTAAATTTGTACTGGAATAGCCCACTCATATCAAACATCTGTTAGAGCTGCTGCAAGCCTGTCTCTTTGCCGAGAGTGCATCAGGTGCCTGCAGAGGACCTCCAATGTGAAGTAGCAGCCTTTCCATCTGTCATGCCAGACCTTCTCCCCGTGCCATGACGACCACCGCTAGTGAAGTTCCTCTTGCTCCCTGCGACTTTCTTCAATGTGAATAGGACTCTTGTTACAACACTTGAGAAGGTAAACCTTCAGCAGAACTAATGTGGGACTACATCAGAAACACTGTCCATCACAGTCAGTGTGAATAAAAAAAAGTAGAATATTTTATTATTAGAATTGAATTTGATAAAGGAATGTGAACATCCAACATGATTTATATAAATCGCTCAATGTCTTTGAGGAAGGATGTTCAGAAATTTGCTCTGCTATCTCTTAATGTTGTTAAATGAGTGTGGTATCCTGATGTTATGGATTGTCTCTCCCATGTTTCCCTGTCCCTGGCTGCTCAGTATGTTTGAGTGTTCTGAATGGAATATTTGGTTTGTGGGCTGAGTGGAATGCTTGGGTGACTGAATGAGAGATGACAGTTGATGGATGGGGCTGAGCAGCTAGCAGGCTGCTTCCAGTGGGGTT
Organism: Lissotriton vulgaris; assembly: GCF_964263255.1. Classification (NCBI taxonomy): domain Eukaryota; kingdom Metazoa; phylum Chordata; class Amphibia; order Caudata; family Salamandridae; genus Lissotriton; species Lissotriton vulgaris. Next base: position 592,677,213 of record NC_141693.1, read on the forward strand.
GCTGTAGCATTATACCTGGATTTGTTCTGCCTGTTTACCTGCCTACCCGCTACTCGAATAAAACTACGTTGACTTTATATCTCCAGTGTCGCTCTTGATTACTACACTTATTTTTGGCGATGAGGTGAGGACATCCCCACGCTCTACAGTGGTACAAGTGGACATAAAAAACTTCAAGATGCCTCCTACATCATGCTGGGAAGGAGCCACTACACGGAGAAGCCGATTAACGCAAGCAAAAGGAACAAGCAAAACAAAGAAGAGTTACATGAGAACACAAAACTGTGTCACTCTAAAGACATTATGCTATAAGGACAACATATGAAACTGGTACAGCCACAGCACGCAGAGCAGCCCCACCGGTGTCCATCACATCGGACAGCCCCCACTAATGCGTGCTGTACCCTGCCTCTAGAGAATATTACAAGAACTCAGCCTACAATGACAAGAGCTCAGCCTACATGTACAGTACGCCTTTTCAATTACTTCTGTGATGTTGCGCAGACTGAGCTTTCAAGTACAGTAAGCCCTTTACTTCACTTCATTGAGGCTGCACAGAGTGTGTGTTTGTTACTGCCTGCGTTGGCACACAGCTCCCTACACACTCAGGTTTGCTCAAGACCTTGCACGAAGGTACTCAGACAGATTTACATCCAGTTTTGCTTCACAGATTCATGTTACTGGATGTCTCTACTCCGGCAGTGTCTGGCAAAATGATGACGAGTGAGTGGAATTGTTTGGTGCTACACAGCATTGATAGCTTTTATGTCCCTGGGGGCAAAGAGAGTTGAGACGTTATTTGTTTGAGGACACTACCTACAGAATGCTTCTACAAGCTCCAAGGTGCATTTTTCAGAACTGTGGCAATCAAAGACAGATGAGACATTTTTCATTTAATTGTTAGGCTGCGCTGAGGCCTTATGTCTTCAGCGCTACCCAACCACCGTACTTGTGTTTAAAAATAAACAAAGCTCATGACTGCTTCTGCACGTGCTTACCTGGTCCCGCCCACTCCTCTGTGGTGTGCCTTTCTTTTGATGGACGATCTTCTTTGTGATTCTCATTTCTCCTCAACTGCGGCGATCTCCTTTAGCGTTTTAGCACACGCTGATGCTGTTAGCCACCCTGCACGCATTACACAGCGTGCTGCCATCTTGGAGTTATATAAAAAGAGAAAAAATGAGCCTGTACCTCAACTTATTTGACTGTGGCTCACAGTTTTTGCTTAATGGCCAAACATATTTCTTTAAGTCTGTACCGGTATTTTATTTATACCATTTACTTTTCACTTTTATTTTTTTCATTAAATCATTTCTTTGTGAAAAAGAGAGTTGTCCAATCCTTTACGCATTTCATATATATATAAACGTTTAACAAAACATTTCAAATCCACATAACTGATAAAATGTATTGTACATAATACATCACAATACACATTTTTATACAAAACAACTGAAAAAAACAAGACATAAAAGCATCCAATACTTTTATCTTTCTTCACCAGTTACAGTGAATAAATCAATGATCCTAGACTTTTTGGGGAAAAATGTCTATAAATAGTATCCGTAATTGCACAAGGAAGTTATTCAAGATTTGCATGAATAGAAGTTAATTCTAAATTAGCAAAAAAGGAAATTTTAAATCACTATTACTCTGTGCTTCATTGTTGTTGTGCCGACGCGTTTCGAATCCTATGAGTTCAATGTCAGGATTCTCATCAAGTCTTTTTGATTTTCTGCACAGGATGTATAACAAAAAACAAAATCCAGTTTTATGGGGGGCTTCATTCTTTTCCACCATAATTGTACTTGCGCTTCACGTGTATTTAGAAGAAATTTCCACAATAACGTAAATTTAAGCTGGGCAAGTCTACAGCAGTGTCCAAGATCAGAGCGCTGTCATCAGGGAGCCCCTAGATGAAATTGTGGGGAAGATTTTTACATGCAGACTTAGACACTTCTTGGAAATCGAAAATCTCCAGCGAGACGAGACAGGAGGATGAAGCCGAAGACAGTTTTGGTAGGTCGATACCCCTTTGGCAAAGGATTGCTGAACAGGATTTGGTGCTGAGGATAAGAATGTAGCTGGAGCAGCCACAAAGTCAAGCCGACCGGCGATGCACATTGGGTGGATCGACGAGCAAGTTGGTCTTGGTCTTACCTCAGTTCTCAGAGCAGTGGAGCAGTTTTACCTAAAAATGTTCCTAAACTTTGATTTTATCAACCTGTGTACATTTAGCACCACAACCAAGGGTCCAGGACTGGTGGAACACCTCTTGGGGATTCAGGAGTCCCTTGGGCTGGGTCAAGGTGCTGGTTGAAGATGGTGGGAGCCTATTTTGGATTTGTGGCTCTAACCAGGAGGCCAGCAAACTAGCCCTTGAAGTCACTCGGGTACTCCTGGGTTAAGCTGAAGAAGTTGGGCACAAAATTCAGCACTTGTCTTTGAGGATTCAAGGTAGGCTCCAGGCATCAAACCATACCTTATAGGTGCAGTAAAGCAGTCTTGTACATTACACCACAGCCACAGCATCAGGAAGTCCTCTGAGAGTCTTTATGCAGGTCCAGAATGTGAACTGAAGAGTGGGTCTGAGGGCCATGATTTTATATCTGGTGTCTCCTTTGCAGTTGGGAGAAGTTTCTAAAAGTTTCTCTTTGAAGTACTTGGAGTTTCTTGACTCTCCTTCCTTTGCTCCAAGCTGACCTCAGTGACAATGTGGAGGGGATAAGCCCTTTTTGTGAAGACAGAGCATTCTAATCAGTCGCAATTGGTGCTGTGCCCATTACCGTTCCTACATCCTGCCAGTAGATGGTCCATTCAGGCACAACTAATTCCTCTCTTGTGTCACTGTCTGGGAGGAATTTGCAAAGGCTGTCAGTTACATCCAGTCTTGTGACCCAGGGGAGGCTGCAGGCACCAAGTGGCTAAGGGCAGGAAAATGCAAACTTTCTAAAGTGGCATTTTTAAAGTTGCAATTTAAAATCTGACTTTACCATTAAAGAGAATGTTAATAACAATTTCATAAATGCCAATTATGAAATGGTTATCCATCCTTAATCAGAAGTTATCACTATTTAAATGTAAAAAAGACAACCCAATGTTATCCCATGGGTCAGATAGGCCTCACTATAGTGGAAAATATGTTTAGTGTTTTTTCACTACCTGGATATGCAAAACTTAAAAGTACATTCCCAACGTTTTAATTAGAAATCATCCTTCCCTATGGGCTATCTAGGGCCTTCCTTATGGGTGACTTACTTGCAATGAAAAGGAAGTTTAAGGCTTGGCAAAAGGTTTATATTTGCAACTCGAATTGCCAGTTTTAAACTGCATTCAGACTGCAAAGGCAGGCATGGGACATGTTTTAAGGGGCAACTGAAGTGAGGGGCACAATATGTGCTGGAGGCCCACCAGTCTACAGGCCCTGGGTATATGGGATACAACTCTATAAGGGCCTTGTAAGTAAAATAAATATGCCAATCAAGTGTAAACGAATGTATCAACGATTTAGGAGAATTAGCACAAGAACTTTAAGATTAGCTAGCAGTGTTAAAGTGCCCAGCATCCTAATGTCAACAAAAACAACATTTTGAAAACAGGAGAGATGAACGCAAAATGTTTGGGGGTTACCCTGCAGAGAGGAACAAATCCAGCACCAAGCAAGATCAAAAAAATTCCATGGATTAACAAAGTTAAATGTAAGGTTTGCAACTGCCGGGCAACTTTTGATACGTTGCATATTTGAAAATGTTTCACCTTGATGACAGCAAAAACCTAATTAACAAAGGATAAAGATGCATTTAATGCACCCCATATATTCTGATGTACAAGGTGTTTTGTGGTCATAAAACCTGTGATTCTAATTAAAAAGCTGTTTCGCCAAAAGGCAAAATAACTCTTTTAGTATTTTAAAATTGAAAACATGTATTTTCACAAAGGGATTTTGTGACCCATTAAAAATTACAAATATAAGGGAGCATGCAAGATGTGTTCCCTCCTCTTTGTGAATTGCAAATGTATGTATCATTAAGTTGTGACCATAACTGCTGTCACAATTTATTTATTTATTGTTGACCCCCATTTGGGATGGTAACAAATTATTCAGAAACAGGATGTTAAAGTTACACTATCTGCTATGTAAACAAATATATGTTCCAGCTAGGCATGCAAACACAGGGACAGTGGTATTCTGTCCTTTGTAGACCTCCATTACTGCATTCGTAGGCATTCACAGGGGTCGCAAAATGCCTCTGGACTAATTAATGATCATTAGATAAGAGGTTTTAGAACATGGTCTTAAAGTCATAGGGTACCTAGTATCTTAACTGATTAAACTAGCTTCTGTATTTCCTTAAATTCAGCTTGCCAGGACTCCAAGATCCTGTATTTTTAGTACAAATATTTGCTTCTAGTCATCCAGTGCTACACTTTATTGAAATGGGTCATCACAGCTGGTGATGATCTAAGAATATCTGTATGTCATGCACATGCATTTAAATCCTTAGACCATGCAGGGGTCTCCTTGCAACTGTAATCACAAGTGTGAGGGGAATTATATATAAGGAAAATAAAATGGGAAATATTACACAGCCTAGTGGAGTGCGACAGCAATTCTTCCATATGATGGAATGAAACATCCTCAACTGCAAACATTGTTATTGCACAGGAAAGAATGAATCACATTTCAGTGCTCTAACCCTCACCCCAACAAATTACTCTAACCTCTCACATAACAGCCTGCTGTCCACGTTCTGAAATGCAGTGGATAAATCAAAGCGAACCCGATTAACTGTGTTACCTTGATCATGCAACAATAACACTTGTTCTCTAATTTCCAGAACTGTAGCTTTTGTGCATCAAAAAGCACGTGATATCCTGAATAGAAGTTAAATGAAAACACATTGATACCTAATTAGCTCTGCATTTATTCGGATTCTGTGATTTTCAATCAAGGGAATTTTAAGTGCACTACTCACCCATCAAGGTCTCAAGGCGCTGGGAGGGGGGTAGCAACTCCTTTCAGTCGAAGAGCTAGGTCTTAAGTGTCTGCCTGTAGGTGTTCAGGGAGGGGGTGTGTATGATGTGGATCGGGAGCTTGTTCCGGGTCTTGGCCGCGATGTAGGCGAAAGCTCTTCCCCCTGTTCGGGCTCTGCGGATCTGTGGGATTTTGGCAAGGGCAAGGTTGGCGGATCTGAGGTTTTGCTTGGGTGCTTGAAAGGAGATTTCTCTTGTTGAGGTATTGGGGTCTGGTGTTGTGAAGGCATTTGTAGGCATGGTGAGTATCTTGAAGGTGATTCTCTTTTCTAGGGGGAGTCAGTGGAGGTCCCGCAGGTGATGCGATCGTGTCAAGGGGTACTGAGGACGAGACTGGCTCCAGTGTTCTGTATGGTCTGGAGTTTACAGAGCAGGGACTTGTTGATCCCGGCAAAGAGGGTGTTTCAGTAGTCCAGTCTGCTGGTTATGAGTGCATGGGTGACGGTCTTCCTTGATTCGGGGGGAATCTATTTGAAGGTCTTTCGGAGGATACTGAGGGTGTTGAAGCAGCTGGAGGGGACGGCTTTAACCTGGGTCATGGAGAGGGAGGAGTTGAGTACAATGCTGAGGTTATGGGCGTGGTCTGTGGGCGTGGGAGGGCTGCAGAGGGTGGTGGGCCACCAGGTGTTGTCCCATGCAGAGGGGAAGTATAGAGGACATCTGTCTTCTCCGAGTTGAGCTTCAGGTACCTGCTGCTCATCCAGGTTGCAAAGTCCTTCATTCCTTCCCGGAGGTTTTGCCTGGTGGTGATGAGGTCCATGGTGAGGGAGAGGATGAGCTGGGTGTCATCGGGGTAGGATACTATGCTAAATCCGTGCTTTCTGATGATGGCGGTGAGGGGGGCCATGTAGATGTTGAAGAGTGTGAGGCTGAGTGACGGTCCTTGGGGTACTCTGTAGTTGATTTCCATCGGTTCGGAGAGGAAGGGTGGCAGTCTGAATCTTTGGGTTCTGCTGGTGAGGAAGGAGCGGATCCAGTCAAGGATAGTTCTCTGTATTCCGGCATCGCGGAGTCTGGCGGTGAGTGAGCAGTGGGAGACAGTTTTGAACACTGCACAGAGGTCGAGTAGAATCAGGGCCGCTGTGTGTCCTTGGTTGAGGGGTAAATAGACATAATAATGAAAAAAATTATAGAATGGACAGAATATCGAATTCAAAATACAGAATGGACATAATTTCGAATGGACCTAATATAGTGGTTAATAATAATATCAATATGCAGGTAAGTAATATCGACTGTCGAAATATTGAAGTACATAATATAGGCATTAAAATATATCAAGTTTTTAATAATATCGATTTTTTAAAGTGTTTTGTATGTTAGAATATGTGTTAAAAGTGTACATTATTTTTGTAATGTATTTTTAGTATTTTTTAAATTATGAATTTTATGTCATTTAATTTTTGCGTAATTTAATTTTGTAATGGGTTTTCGGTTTATAGGGGAATAGGGTGGAAAGTAATGTAATTATATTAAATTAAATATACATTTTTAGGAATTATTAATTATTTGTAATTTAATTTTGCATTTTAGTTCTGTAGCGGGTTGTGGGTTTATAGGGGAATCGGGTGGGAAGTAATGTAATTGTAATTAAGAAAATGTTTATTTTTATTTATTGGTAGTGATAATTAATGTATTCATAATTAATTATTAATTAATAATTAATTGTTATGGATTGGTAATTAATTTGTAATTATTGATTATTTGATAATGATGTTATTTGTATGATTTTATTATTCGGAGTGGGTTGTGGGTTTATAGGGGAATAGGGCGGGAAGTAATTTAATTGTAATTAAGTAATTATTGAAATACATTTTGTGTATCGATAATTAATTTATTGTTAAGTAATTATTCATTAGTAATTTATTTATTACCTATTACATTTTTGGTCTTAAAAATGCAATAGTCATTAATTAATTATTAATAGGTAATTAATTTTTAATAAATAATATGTATTGGTATTTTTCATTAATTAATATTAAATATTTTGTAATTGGTAATTAACTTTAATTAATTGTTATTGGTATTGATAATTATTTTATTCCTATTGAAATATTAAATCATTACTTTCCCTACTGTTGCACTCTCTGGAGTGGGAATAGTAATTTTTACCCCTACGCTTTCCAATGCTTTCTCTAATGTTGCACTCTCTGGAGTGTAAGTAGTAATTTTTACCTCCTAAGCTATCCAACACTTTCTCTACTGTTGCACTCTCTGGAGTGGGAATAGTAATTTTTGCCCCTACGCTATCCAACGCTTTCCCTACTGTTGCACTCACTGGAGTGGGAATAGTAATTATTACCCTTCCGCTATCCAACATTTTCCTTACTGTTCCACTCGCTGGAGTGGGAATAGTAAATTTTACCCTCCCACTATCCAATGCTTTCCCTACTGTTCCACTCGCTGGAGTAGGAATAGTACATTTTACCCCAACGCTATCCAACAATTTCCCTACTATTCCACTCGCTGGAATGGGAATAGTAAATGTTACCCTCCTGCAATCCAACGCTTTCCCTACTGTTCCACTTGCTGGAGTGGGAATAGTAGATTTTACCCCTACGCTATCCAACGCTTTCCCTACTGTTCCACTCGCTGGAGTGGGAATACTAAATTTTACCCTCCTGCTATCCAACACTTTCCCTACTGTTCCACTCGCTGGAGTGGGAATAGTACTTTTTACCCTCCCGCTATCCAATATTTTCCCTACTGTTCCACTTGCTGGAGTGGGATAGTAAATCTTACCCTCCCGCTATCCAACATTTTCCCTACTGTTCCACTCGCTGGAGTGGGAATAGTACATTTGAACCTCCTGCTATCCAACAGTGATGCACTATTTTTTAAAGAGATTACATATATTATTTATTAATTTTAAAAATTTGTAATATTTTAAGTATGTTTTCCCTAATTATATTGATTATTTAATTAGGATAATGTTACTTTTAACATATTTTACAAATTTGAAATTTTTACAAACTATATTTTAACCAAAAATATGTTGTCTTCGATATTGTTGTACATACCTGTTTGTAGATAGGGAGACAATATTTTGTACACCGGTATTTTGGCGTTAATATTATGTCCATTCTATATTTCAGTCATCGATATTATGTCAGTGATCCGTTTGAGGAGAGTGAGGATGTAATCTGTGGCAGAGAGTTGAGCGGTCTCGGTGCTGTGGTTGTTGCGGAATCCGGATTGGGAGGGGTCGAGGATGGAGTTTTAGCTCAAAAAATGAAGACTGAATATGGAACTGTAAATCACTGAAAATGTGGGGTTTATTTAATGTTTTATTACTCAGAAGTGGCACTGGTACTGTTTAGATTAACAAGGTATGACCTCCATTTCAAAAAAACATTGTCCAGAAAAATAAATAGAGTTTGTTAGAAGGTCAAAAGTATGCTTGATAAATGTGGCAGAAAATAATATCTCATTGAGACCACAAGGTGAAGGGTGTTATATGGAATTCTACTCATTTTAGTAATCAGGGACCACACTGGATATATTAAGTCAATGTAGGTTTATTCAGGTAGCAGGTAGGCAGGTAAACAGGTAGAATAAATCCAGGTATAATGACACTGCAACCCCACCAAGAGCAGCCTCCTAGCTGCTCAGCCCCATATATCATCTGTCATCTCTCATTCAGTCACCCAAGCATTCCACTCACACCCCCACACACCAAACATTCCATTCAGAACACTCACACAGGCTGAGCAGCCAGGGAGAGGGAAACATGGCAGAGGCAATCCATAACATCAGGATACTACTAACCTCTTCCCTAATGAACAGAAACATGATGTAATGTAAACAAAGCATAAAATATGAAAACAACATATAACTATAAACATAAAATTACAGCAATAGTACATAGGGGAAAACAGCATTCCAAAGGGAATATAAGTAATCAAGATGAATCTAGAGCCTAAACCCAGGGATGGCGAGAAAAACACATCACTAGAGGGAAAGGAGCAGAAGACTATAGAGAATGACGGATAAACAATAATACCCATCCCCCTCCTCATATGAAGAAAAAAAAGAGAAAATGTACACATGTCACATCCCCATGCAAGGAGTAAAGTCAATGTGGACAGCAGGGAATAGTACCCAACGCCCTGCCCCCACCCTAAGTAAGGGACAACGTGTACGTGAATGAGAACTAGCGGGACTAATACCCAATGTCCTTCCCCCGCTGACAAATAGGGGCAACCAGTAAGTTCGAACATTTTCACTATGTAAAGAGTAATGTCATGAGGACAAAAGGGACTTACACCCAATGTCCTATCCCAATCAATTACAAGGGACAACCTGTGAAGAAAACATGAAAGATCTCCAATGTGAGCTAGCAGGCAAGGTGAAAACCCTGCAACATTAACTCTTAAGCACGCAGGGACCACCCCTGCAACCAAAAGTCCTGCAGCGCAAGGCATATTATGCATGCAGGGATCACCCCTGCAACAAAAAATGATGCACTTCATGCTCAAGCCAAATGTATTCCTGGATGCACAGTCCCATGTAGTGTTTTTATTCTCATACCTTAGTGGCTATGCTGCAATGTGGGTGGCATCTCTTGCTAATTCAGGCGATCCCCTGCTCTATAATTGGAAATATTTCAAGCATGAGTTTGAGAGGGTCTACGAATGCTAAACAATCACTAGGTCAGCAGACCAAGAACCTCTGGACCTCCAACAGATAAACAAAGACAAAGGGGCAGATTTACAAGCCCCTTGCGACACTTTTACGCCGCCGATGCGTCACTTTTGTGACACAGCGGCGGCGTAAACAATACGCCACATTGCGACTTATTTACAACGTGATGCATCTAGGCATATGCGTCACGTTGTAAAGCCCTGCGCCACATGAAACCTGCGTCAGGCTTCATGTGGGCGTTCTGTCGCAGGGTGGGTGTTCCCTCGTATCAAAGCCCCGTAAAACTGATGCAGTGAAATCTACAAGATTTCACTGAGCCAGTTTTACGACGCTGCTGCGTCAAATCCTTACACCTGCTTGAAGCAGGGGTAAGGAGTGACGCACCATGTTATGTATGGGTGGCCCCTGTGCATTGCAGGAGTTGCGTCATGCTTGCGACGCGACTCCAGCAATGCGCCACCCATACGCCACAAGATGCGTCACGCATCTTCCCTTCCTTGCACCATGGTGCGCCGCATTGTAAATGTGGCACATCTGTGTTGGCGCAAGGAGGTGATTGCATGACGCATCTGTTCTGGCGCATCCCTGCTGATTTGCAAAGATGCGCCAGAACATGTAAATATGCCCCATAGTACACTACCTGACTCAGTTTTACCGCCTTGTGGCCAAAACTAACTGTCCGGAGGGCAAAAGAGCAGCCCTGTATTATCAAGGTCTGAGAAAGTAACTGAAGGACCTTATAGCCCCAATAGATCCATGGGTCTAGAAGCTGTGCAGGACTTATTGTCTTTACCCTGCGACTGGATCACTGACTTGCAGATAGGAAAGGAGTCAAAAAGAGTCTGGAGTTTTGGATATATGCACATCCTAGAGACAAGAATGCCAGTACGCTCCAGGACACCAATGAACCTATGGATATCATAGGTTTAGCAAAGCACTCACCTAGAGAATTGATTGGTCTTGCCGTGCGAGTGGGAGGAGGAGCTGCTCTCTGCTGCTGATTGCCGTACTACCCTTTGTCATCTGCAGCTGCCGTTTGCTGCCCATGGATTCTGCTTCTTGATCCCTGCTCGACTCCCACTGTCTGCTATAGGCCATCCGTTGCTTCGGCCTCCGCTAGTGTATTGCCTATAATTTTGCGGGGGTCAGGAGGGCCAGCAGCTTTGGCAACACTTGGGCAGCCATGGCAGGCCATTGATCACAGCCAAACTGTCAGCCAACAAAGCAATACACAACAGCCGCAAGGGACTGCTGTGAACCAGAGGTGAACCCGACTGAAGTTCTGGGACCCCCGCCGGTAGGTTTTTAGCTCGCCACGATTGCTTGCTCTTCTTATGCCTCTGCTGTTCAGATCTCTGGGCCACTTAGTCAGTAGACCCCAGCATGGACCCAGAGACAAGTGCTCAAGGCCCGAGATCATTATGCGGAGGCTGAAGCTGGTGGGTAGCGGGAGAGCATGGCAACCTTAGTGAGCTGCCATAGAGTGTGGCCCGGGGAGAGCTCTGTGGAATCGGCCCAGCGAGGATTGGATGCGGCTTGTGGTGCTCCAGCGAAGCCCTACTCTGTACCGCTAAGGGTTGTTTAGCCTACCGTCCTCTACTCACTACCGCTTAACCTATTCACCGAAGATCCAGCTAGGCCAAAAGGAGTCAACAGGAGACAGCAGGAACAGCAGGACCACATTGAAGCAGAGCTCAGCCTCCACTCATCTATCGAGAGGCAGGTGGAGCTGGGCTAAGGCTGGTGAAGGCGGTCAGAGCATAAGCCAGTATGCCCAAGGTGCCGCAGCACTGTTACGGCACATCGTTTTATACGTTATTGCCTTAGGAGGCCGACAAGATAAAATAAAACAAAAATAAGCAAAAACTAAAACAAAACCCAATAAAAAGGAAAGGAAAAGTAAAGAAAAGGAATCCAAAGGAAGAAGGAAGGGAAACAAAAACAAACAAAGAGCAGGCCCGCCTTTCCAAAACCATAATGGCCACCAAAAAAAACCTTTAAGTGATCCTACAGGCTACAAAGTGATAAGATCCGGAAAGGAGCGACGGTCAGTTACATCAATACTCAGTAAAAGAAAAAAGAAAAGCAGAGGCCTTAATGAGATCTCAAAAAACAAAATCCAGACGATGAAAGAAAGCACAAATCATCAGCAGAGGCTGGTAGACATGCTCTGTACCCGATCCACTGCAGGGGCAAGTGGCAGCAATCAGCCTAAGATTTATACTAAATTTTCATTTCTGAAGGATGCAGAGGCAGTGTTTTGTTCTAGTAAGGAAAGTTCAAACAGCCAACCTTCCCCTCTATGTCCAGCGACAGCAGACCATCCAGGTCTTAAATTAGAGATGACAGAACCAGCAATAGAACAGGGAAGAAATAGGGCCAAAGCATCCCCGCGCTCAGAAGGCCATCAAGGACGGGCACCCCAGAGATAACAAAGGATGGCCAAATAAAGGGAGATTGCACATCCTCACAAACCCCTCCTATAGAGGATGCCCACTTCGGAAAAAAACTGGCAACAACAGGAGACTCCCTTACCCTGCCTGAACCAGGCAAAGGTCCACTGCTCAAACCCATTATTACAATACTGCCAACACTGCCAAGGAGAGCAAATTCTATTCCCAAATTATTTCGATAAATCAAGCACGCGCAATTGAGTCCTCCCACGCCTAGCCCTTCCTCCACAATCAACAATGTGGTCTACACAGTGCCACCTGATAGTAGGGTATATGGCTCCAAGATAGAAAGTAGCAAAACTTTCCTCAAAGAGGAACTAGAACAAATCACTCATGAGGCTGTTCTCCTATAAGAGGCACAGGACACACAGGAAGCATGTCATTCCAACCACGAGATGGATCAACACATTCTGTGCTCCCCATGCAGCCTCAATGGGGAAGGGAAATCATGGGTTGAAGAAAACAGAGGAACAAAGTGATACAACCATTATAATAGTGGAGAAGTGTGGCTCAAAGATTAGAGCGGCAGACCCTGATGCAGAGGTCTAGCCCGGGACCAGGGTTCAATTCCCCGCCTCGGCGGGTCTTGGGCTCAAAATTCCACTGACCTGATAATTCTCGCCTCGGTGCCTATTCCAATCATGGAGTCCCACTCTGCAACTCTGGGCAATAGCTTGCTTAATCTCCACAACGGCCCCCACAACGCTAAGGATGCCTGTCCTCCACCTTGGGAGTGCCCAGGAGTGGACACCTCACCGGGAAAGCCAGGATGGGTTCCACAGCGGTATTCGTACAAGCGCCTTGAGACCCTTGCGGGTGAGTAGTGCGCTATACAAGTATCAATTTATAATTTACAATTTACAACCACAAGACTACAAGTTACCTAAATTCTGGTGCTCTCGGAACAGCATTCAATCCATCCCCCAATTGCCCAGTAGGTAATACTAGGGTGCAAGACAGTGGAAGCATGGAGGACTTCAACAAAACCTTAGTCAACATTGTGGCCCACACAATTTCTGAACAAAAGTGGCATGAACTCACAGGCAGGCTGAGGCCGACCTAGTCCATCAAAACTGGCCCAAAGAAGGAAATCGGTTAGATACAGAAAAGCTTTGGTCTACTTTATTGGACACCATGCAGCTATCCATCAGGTCAATGCAGTATCACTCTGACAAGATAGATATTCAATTAACCATCCTTTACAATGTGGCCACCCATGTTGCAAACATCGACAACAGACAATTAGACATTACTAACTTGATCCGAAGGGCTGAGGAAGAAAGACAATAATGCAAAGACATTGCACCTGTTTCACCATAGCAGACAAACTGTCTACACTTCCAGCAGTAAAGAGGGATCTTTTCGGAGATATTAAGAAATTATCAAGCACAACAAGAATAATCACTCAAGAGGCCCAAATATGTAGCAACGCAGAAAGATCGACCAGTGGAACAGAGGCAACTACAAATGAGGGATGTCGTAAAGTCCTGCCTATGGATTCTCATAACAATGTGAGGTCTCTCTCCCTTTCAAGTCCCAGATGGACAAGTACAGTTAATATGACAGAAGATCATCAAAATTAGAAATACAGGACTGAAGTACCTAGCAGAAGCTGTAATGCAGAGGAGCCAAGCAGCGACCTAAAACAAGCTCAACATCTCCAGCAACTGGAAGGAGAACAATTAACAGCTCAAGGAACCAAACCACCAGACTCGAACATCGGTCTACAAAATGGGAACCTGAAGCACAGTCACAAGCAGAGGAGGAAAGGAAGAAAGAGGAAGAATAACATAATGGACTACTTTCAAATAGAAAGAGCAGGGCGCGGTACAGAAGGTCCAGTTGATAGCTCAACACCGGATCAACTGGCTTCAAAGGTCGAGACCAAATAATGTCAACGGGACACAACAACCTTTTCGATGGGCCTAGATCTTGAGTCAGAAAGGGCCAAGGGAGAATTGCTTAAGCTAACCCCAATGGATGAAAGCATGAAGACTACATGCAACACCTACCCAGCCAACAATACACAAGCACACTCACTCTCCTCAAACAAACCTACTTCCATTGGTATGGCACTCCTAAACTTCACCCACAAGAGGGCCAGGTCACTCAGGCCAAACTTTTAAGCACCAATAACACACAAACAAAAAGTCTCTCGATCCTATTCATTCCTGATTTCAAGTCAAGGGGCTGTGGGGATACCCTTAATGGAAGGAACATTTTGCGACTATTGCAATCAATCAGCAGCTTAGCGGACATAAGCTTGTCAGACCTAGAAAAAAATAGAGTTTAAAACCATCAATAAACTCTCAAGTAGAGAAGTAACCAAGGCAACCTGGAACTCAGAGGCAAAAGCAAAGTGGATTCTGAAGGAAGAGGCCCAACTAAAAGCCTGGGGAATTAAAATACTCCCACATCAAAGCTGAGCTATCCAATTACCCTTGATACCAAATAGGCTTGGCCCAGAAACTCCTTCATCTGGCATGAACCCTCAGTCCGTCCTTAAAGGGGGTCACAGCATGGATGTTCTACCGTCATAACAAAGAGAGCAGGACTAAGTTATTACACAGGAAGATTGGACCTGGTTAGCCAGAACCATAAATACACACGGCGAGAATGCTTGACTCAGTACCAACCAATTCCCCAAAGGTGGCCAAAAAATGTGAATCTGCTCTTGGAATATAAACGGCCTGGGTTCCAAGGCATTGGATAGAGATGTTTTTGGCTATCTCCAGGGCTTTGATCTCATTTTACTGCAAGAGACATGGCTTGAAGAACCTATGCATCTACTCAGCTTCAAAGCTCAACCCACTCCAGTAGTAAAAAGAGCTAAATTTGGGGACCTAAAGGGCGGCCTAATAATTTATTCATCAATTAGGTACATTACGGGGACCAAAGATGTATATACAACCACAACCACAACCTCCACAAATGGAATCAAAGCTCTTAGGGTCAGATTTATGTCGGACTAGCTGCACTTTTGTGCTGCCGTTGCGTCACTTCTGTGACCCAGCGGCGGCGTAAACCCTGCGCCACGTTGCGACATACTTACATTGTGACGCATCTATGGAGATGCATCACGTTGTAAGGCCCTGCGCCACATGAAACCTGCATCAGGTTTCATGTGGGCGTTTCTATGCAGGGAGGGCGTTCTGTCGCAGGAACGCCCCTGAAAAGTGACTCAGTGAAATCTACAAGATTTCACTCAGTCACTTTCCCAACGCTGATGCGTCAAAACCCTTTGCCTGCTTGAAGCAGGCATAAGGCTTGACGCACCACGTTAGAGATAGGACAAGTTGGAATAGTGCTGGAGTTGGGGGCCGCACACAACTCAACTTCAGCACTGCCCAAACTTCACGCCCTAGATGTGACACGCATCTGTTTATTCCTGCGCCATGGTGGCGCAAGGAAAAACTTGCGTGCCGTATCTTTCCTAGCGCATCTCTGCCGATTTACAGAGATGCGTCAGGCAACATAAATCTGCCCCTCAGAGTGCACATTTGGGATGGCAACTCAAAACAACAAATAATAGTGCTAAACGTATACATTCATCCTTGTGATAAAATCAAAGGAGTCAAACTGGTGGGGGCAGAAATACCTAGACTACTCTTGGAAGAAGCTATGAACGACTTACTGTTGATAGGCGATTTTAACATGCATCTACTACGTCCGGATGAAAGGATGAGATACTGGAGGGACAATTTATGGCCTGGAACATTCCTAAGCAAGACCTGAGTAAAAAGATACAGTAATCAGCACTCACCAGGAACTTCATATGAGATATGGAGCACTTAAGCCTCATGGCACTAAACAGGTGTTTTCCCGAAGATCAGCCGCCCTGGGAAACATTTCATAGTGCTGTGGCAAGCACATTATTAGAGTACACCTTTGTCACCCTACCACTCTTCAGCAGCATCGCAGGTTTTCAGATTGGGACACAAGATCATAGCGACCATCTGCCACAGGAAATACCATGAAATTAGAACGTTTGGCTCCGGCACAACCAGTGGACGATCAAGATTCAATTAACACTAAGAATTTCAGGAGATTAAAATGCAAAACCAATCAACCAGAAAAACTGCAAGCACTGGCAAAGTCAATCTGGGACTAACAGGAGGAGCACTCACAAACATGATAACTCGCTGGGAACGCCTTACAAAAAACTAGGAGATCCACACTCCATAAGATCAGGTGGCGGCCTGATGCCCAGGGTAACACCTCAAACTAAGACTGCTTGTTGTTTGATAGACATCCAGAACAACCATCTCCCCTTGTCGAAGATACTAAATACTCGGGTGCTGAAGATAGCAATAAACAAAACGTTAAGCATGCTTAGACAAAAGGGACACACCCCCATAATCCAATACAACCGAGCACAGTTAAAAGCGAAAAAAGAAAAAAGTTATTTGCCATGGTAAAAGGGAAGAGAAAGACAACCTGTGGACCAAGGTATTGCACGATGCAAAGACAAACAGTAGTGAAAGATTATTGCGCACAATAAACAAATTAGGAAACCCAAACTTACAAAGGATCAACTCCCATTTAACGGAGGGAGCATGGGCATCACACCTTTTGGATCATTTTAACTCATATGAGGATACTCTCAGGATTGGGAAACTCGGGTCCCACAAAACAGTTGAGCTACCATCAAAACCATCGAAGAGCAGAATGATCCCCTTCAATTCTTGACTGACCAGATAGCCAAAGGCAAGAGGGAGGGTGCACCAGGCCCCAATGGAATCCCCCAATCGTATTAAAAGCTGATCCGGATTATTGGGCAGATGCACTACTACCTGTATTTGAACAAAAAGGAGTGGAAGATTCCTTACCTGACTCCTGGAAAGGCTCAATAATATCCCCAATATTCCAGAACGTCAATAAGAACATGCATCTAGCTACCAGCTTATAGCATTCATTGACATTGATGCTAAATTCTATGCCCGCCTCCTCCAGAATGCCCTTACAGCTTGGACAAATGAAAAGTCGATCATCCCCACACTAAAGATTCTCACCATAGTCAAGGAACGGCCAGCAATGGTCTGAGCTGTTTCTGAAATCAGGTTTAATCCTGCATTCTACCATTGAGTCATCATGATTTGTCACTCCCAGGATGTTGTCCATAAAAAATTATTTCTTTTGATGTGATTGATGCAATATGGTTCAGCGTAATCTTGGATACGCTCTGGTTAATGTAGCACGACCCTACCATCGATTGGTCAAAAAGAAGCATTTCCTTCTCTTCTTATTGGTGCCATCAAGAATGCATCTAAAAAGAGGACTTAAAATCCTGCTCCTGTGAACAGCGATATGAAGACCAAGGCACATTTCATTGTCACAGCTGAAGAACATGATATCAAGTTGCCTGGAGTCTATGAAGCATTCCAAGAGTGCTGAAAGCTTGCCACCTCACCTGGCATATGACTGTGAAATAGACTTATTCCCAGGAGCAACAATCCCATACATTAGGATTTACGTACTCGCTGAGCAGGAAAACCAGCATCTGCATGACTACTTGGATACAGCATCTGCATGACTACTTGGATACATTATTTAAGAATGGCTTTATACTGCCATTCAAGTCTGCAGCATTATCTCCCCTCTTCTTCATACCAAAGAGCAATGGCGAACTGCATACCTGAATTGACTACTGTGCACCTAACAACATTAAAGTAAAGAACCAGAATCCGTTGCCATTGTTTCCAATACTCCTTGATCAGGTACGGACAGCCACCATTTATACGAAGTTAGACCCTGAGAGGGGCCTACCACTTAGTGTGCATTCGTGCTGGGGACGAAAGGAAAACAGCCTTTCGGACCTGCTGCAGGTTTTTGGAGTATTGTGTAATGCCGTTTGGGTTGTGTGATGTCCTAGCGACATCCCAATTCTTTGTCAATGAGATACGGCATGAGTCCTTGGATTGTTTTGTGATCATCTATACAGACTATATTTTAATGTATTCGACTTCCCTAACAGAACATAAAAGACATGTCAAGATAGTGCTAACAACTGTACATCCACATGGCAGTTTTTGCAAATGACAAAAATGGCAATTCCAGATAGGTCCATGCAAGGAATAACAATGGGTGAAAGAAAGGTACCAGCTATTCTGGATTGGTTTGAACCAAAGTCTTTTAAGGACATCCTGTGATTCTTACGTTTTGTGAATTGTTATAGACGTTTAATCAGTCATTTTTCGTCTAAGGCAACCCCGTTAATCCGACTTCAAAAGAAGGGTGTCAAGTTCACCTAGTTGCAAGTCCTCAAACATCAATCAGTAATTCATAGTGTAGGCGGACGCCTCCGACATAGCTACTTTCTCAAACAGATCAAAGTTCCAATCAACTACACCCAGTGGCATAACTCGCTCAGAAGTTTTTACTGGCCAAGCTAAGTGGCGGAGAAAGAACTGTTGGCCATCTGATTCACCTTTAATGAGTGGCGTCACTACTTATTATTGCAAAACACCCAATCACTGTGTATGAATATCACAGCAATCTACAATTCTTGCTGTGTGCTTGAGAGCTAACACCAACACAACTGAGGTGGACTCTTTTTTTTGCAAGATTCAACTTTATTATAACCATCAGACCAGGGTGTGCAAATAATAAAGCTGATACCTTGTCCCACTGTGAAGAAACTACGAAAACAATTGAGTAAGTCAAACTGTTATTGATGATTCTCAGTGACCAAATCGTTGGGAGCCACAACGTCAGATCAATTCTTGTATACGGTCAAGGATAGCATGCCTCTACAGAAATGAATCCCCTGGCAACAAAGAGACAAAAAGCATTCCATGCTTGCAGTGTTGCCCTTCCAAGGTAAGTTGTTATACATGCCAATTAAACAGTTGCATCAACAGGCTCTCAAATGGTGCCAAAATCAACCAATATCAGGCCATCCAGCAAGTACAAACACGGAAGAACTCATCAGGAGAAAATTCTGGTGGCCCAATTAGAAGAAAGATGTTATTAGTTATGTACAGAACTGTGATATCTGTGCACAAGCCAAAGCTGACCATTCATCAAAACAAGGCCTTTTAAACCCTTTGCCCACTCCAATATATGTTTTGGAAGATATCTCTGTGGTCTTTGTGACAGATCATCCAAGAGATCATGGTAAAAACACAATCATTCTAATTGTGGACAGATTGTCCAAAATGGCGCATGTCATGGCCTGTGTAGGAATGCCCATAGCAACAACTCTAGCGACACTGTTACTTCACCATGTGGTATGATTACATTGTTTGCCTCGAAGCATCAAAATGGACGAAAGCTCTCAGTTTACTTTGAATGTATGGAAAGCATGATGTGAAGCTCTGCACATTAAGAGTAATCTCTCTACCAGTTTCCACCCAGAATCTGATGGCCAGACAGAGCAAGTAAATCAGGATCTCAATCAATACCTATGCTGCTACCTATATAACACTCAAGCTTCCTGGGTAGATCTCCTCTGGGAGGCTGCACTTGCTTACAATAATCTAAACCACATGTCCATAAACATGTCTCAATTTTTTCCAAACATGGCTTTCACTCACGTTTCTTGACATTGCTGACACTAAACACTGAAAGGCAAATTCTGCATTTGGGCCCACATGCATCAAGCACTTTTTCATTCGCAAACGGTGCGATTCCTTAAAATCGGCCGTTTGCGAATGCAAAAGTGCTTTTTGGGATGCATGAAGCAATTTTTGAATTCGTAACATGTTTGCAATTCTAAAATTGCGGGTGCTTTTAAGAAGTCGCAGATGTGCGATTTCTTAAAAGCAATGCATCATTATTTTAAAAAGTGAAAATTCGCAAATAGGGTGCCAAATTTACCGAGTGGTTGAACCACTCGGTAAATTTGGAAAAAGTGTTTAAAATGTTGAAAATGCTTTTTTTTCAACATTCATGTTACGGACACACATGTCCTTAGGACATGTGTGTGTGCAACATGATGCGAAAAATACATTTCAGGGGTGCATGGGGGGGTCCTTTGGACTAACGGTGGGCGGCCAGCTACGCTCCGTCTGCGGAGTGTGCGTAGTGCCGCCTACTCCGCATTTTGCGGAGCTGGCGGAGCCAGGCGGCACTACGCACGCTCCGCAGACGGAGCGTAGCTGGCCGCCACCCGCCTCCCTCCCGCCCTCCCTAAATACTTTGAAATAAAGAAATGAAATAATTTAAAAAGCACTTACCTTGCCGCCGCTGCCCGCCGCGTCCCCAGGGCTCACTATCTTCCGTCTTCCGTCCGCTTTACTAATGCGCATGCGCGGGCGGCCGCGCATGCGCATTTTCACGAGAAAATGCGCATGCGCGGCCGCCCGCGCATGCGCATTAGTACGGAAGACGGAAGATCGCGAGCCCCGGGGACGCGGCGGGCAGCGGCGGCAAGGGCAAGGTAAGTGCTTTTAAATTATTTGATTCTTTTATTTCAAAGTATTTAGGGAGGGCGGGAGGGAGGCGGGTGGCGGGGCTGGCGGCCAGTTGTGTTTGCGGAGTGGGGCTACGCGGAGTGCGGCGGTGGGTGTAGTTTCTCGCCCACTTCGCGTAGCTCCGCGAAGCCCCACTCCGCGAACTCCGCCCAGGGTTACTTTGGACCCCCCTGCACCCATGAAATTTTCTAAGTGCCACTCGCAATTTGCATTGACTCCTATGGGCCTTTTGGCCCATAGGAATCAATGGGAATTGCGAAAATTAACTTAAGAATTCGGTATTTCTTTGGGATTCGGTAAAAATTGCGATTTTTACCGAATCACAAAGAAATACCGAAAAAAATGATGCATAGCATTTTGCACTTCTTAATTTGCGATTCCTTATTTTTCGCAAATTAAGAAATGCAAAATGACACAATGATGCATGTGGGCCTTGGAGTCTAAACTACCGGTGATTACTATAATCAAAACATATCATTTGTTTTTTCTGAGAAGAGGCCTCAGTTAGGTTTCATTTCCCCAAAGCTGAAATTCACCCCACTAATGAATACACTGTTCTTATTAGCCCACTTGTCTAGTGGTGGGCACAGGCAGAACGACCTTGAATAGTAGATAGTGTGTGCCGAGCCTCAGAATCTAAACTTAATTTTTAGCATTTTACTGTTTTGCTGCATCTGCTTGGAAAATGTTATTGTGGGCGTGCCTTTGCTGATTCTAATTCACCAGATTATAAAAAACACTTATTTTATGGAGCCTTATCTAGATATAGTTATCAAGCCTCAACATTGTTTTCTTTTAACAAGATTGATGTTTAACTATCTGCATTTTTTATTGGCCGAACCCCTGGGCTGGAGAAAGATTGTGGATCTGGGACACTGCTCTTGCGATAGATTTTTGAAGCAGGATACCTTGCACTTTGTCCTGTTCTGTGACCATTATTTGCACATTCGCAAGCGTTTTATTTTTCCAATTTTAGAGGACAAAGATTTCTAGCAGGCTAGATCGACCCTCACATATGTGCAGATGTTGAGTAACCCCTGGGATTATTTTTATATTGCTAGCTTATTAGTAGCTACAGTCAGAGTTAGGAAAAAAAAAGAGAGAGGGCTCATCACCCCTGACTTATTAAATTATATACTTTTCTCTTTTTCTCCTTAATGTGAAATGTTCGTCTTTTATACAAAATGCACTTTACATTACATTGCTTGATTTTTTTAGAGAGTTTTTTCAGTATCATGTGTATATCCATCCCTTTTTAATGTGAATGGTCTTTTCTCTTACAATATGCACTTTATATTTCATTGTGCAAATTTTTAGAGTTTTGTTATCATGTGTATCTTGATCTGTGATTGTTTTTCAATTACGATTGATTTTAGTTTCATGATTGTGTAATATTTGTCTTTTAAGTGATGGATATTTTAACATGCTTTTATGGTTTTAAATATCTGAATAAAGTGATTTTGACTGACTGATTCGGAAATGTACATAATGTAATGTAATGTAAGGTGCACTTGTATAGCGCAGCTGTCACGCAAAGGGTATCCTGGCACTTAGATTACTGAGCAGTGAGAGCAACAGAGAAGGCACGGTCTACTCTCTAGGGAACAGTCTGGTTTTCAGTTCCTTCCTGAAGCAGGACAAGGTGTTCAGTTGTCTAAGCTCCAGGGGAAATGCATTCCAGAGTCTAGATGCTGTGAAGCTAAAGGATCTACCTCCCATTTGCACTTTCTTAACATGGGGAACACAGATCAAATATGCAGAGGATGAGCGTAGGGATCTAACAGGCGAGTACCATGCACATTTCCTTTGAAGTACCCTAGGCCCGATTTAGTGTACTGCCCTAGAGACAACACAAAGTTCCTTGAATTGCACCCTTTGTACAACAGGCAGCCATTGAAGGTCCCTAAGAGGCAAAGAGGACAAAGCTCTCCGTGGCTGATATAGTGCAAGCTTTGCCGCCATTGTCTGCACTCTTTGTAGTTTCTTGAGCAGAAAAGCTGGGGCACCCAAAAGCATAGCATTTCAGTAGTCAATTCTGCTTAAGACGATGCTCCGTACCATTTGAGATCTGGTAGCAGTGGGCAAAAACGGAAGAATCTTACACAAAGCTCGAAGTAGGGACAGACAGGTGCGCACAGTTCTATTCACCTGGGAGTCCAGCTGAAGATTACTATCCATCAGTACTCCTAAATTGCGCACTGTATTAGTGGGCATTAAGGAGTTGTTAGCCGGGCCAGGCCAAAAGTCTGTAGGAGGGGACGTTGAATACGACCTGCCGTACAGCACTGGACTTTGTTTATTTCTCATTAGATTGTAAGGAATTCATTTTCAGCCAGTCTGCCGTTTGATGCAAACAGTTAAGGAACTTCTCCATAGACACTGCGTTGTTGCCCTAAAAGATGAAGACAAGTTGCGTGTCATACGCATAATTGATGAAATTAATTCCAAACGATCTTATTATGACAATGAGAGGGTGAAGGTATAAATTTAACAGGATAGGGCTGATAGCCGAGCCCTGAAGTACCCCCTGTTTAACCTCTCTGTATTGAGAAAAAAATGGCAGATAAGAGTGTAACCAATCCTGTGCTATGCCCAAAATACCCAATTCCTCCAGCCTTCTACTCAGTATCTGGTGGTTAACCTTGTCAAACGCAGCTGACATGTCAAGCAGCACTAAAAAGGCTGTCTGACTACTGTCGGCCCGCGTTCTTAGGTCAAACAGGACTGCCACATAGGCAGTCTCGCTCCCATGTGCGGGGCAAAAACCAAATTGGACTTCGTCCAGCAGCTGGTTGTCCTCAACATACTAGGAGAGGGATTTAGTTACTACCCTTTCTAAAATCTTAATAGGGTAAGGTAACAGGGAGATGGGTCTGTAATTGGAGGGACTATGGGGATCCAGTGAGGCCTTTTTTAGTAAAGGAGAGACCACTGCCTTTTTCCAGCAATCCAGAACTACAGCTGTGGCTAGAGATTGACTGCAGATATGATATATAAGCGGAAAAAGGTTGCCTCCAAACAGCTTGCAGAACTTATGAGGAAGAGGGTCCCTAGGGGAGCCTGAGGAAACCCCAGCAGCAATTACATGAAAAACCTCACGTGAGGGCATCGGCAAGTTGTCCAAGTTTTTCATATGTTCCGTATCGATTATATCATTGCTTAATAAGGTAACATTATGTAGGTACCCATCCTCATCAACCGGGGATTTAAGTCCTGTTAGAATTTTACAGATTTTTTCCTCGAAAAAAGTTACCAGGTTATCACACAAATCTTGTGAAGCCGGGATAGTAGATTTGGCACAGTCTTGGGTGGACAGACATCTAAGCGAATAAATAAAGTTTGTAATTTATTAGAGGAGTGAAGAATAATCTCCTCAAGGTACTTGGCCTTGGCTTTGCCTAATAATGCTTTATAGGTATGGAGCCTATTTTTAAGGCTATCTTATCTGCCTCAAAATAATTTTTCCTCTACTTCCTTTCAGCTTATTTACAGCTAGTCTTCAACAATCTCAGCTCTTCATTATACCATGGGGCAGAAGGCTTTTTACAATTTTTAGCTTTCGACAAAGGCACTAGTTGATTGCAAATCTGATGACATAGATTCAGGTAGTTCTCCTCCACCGAGTCATGCATGACCAAACTTTCATTAACAAGCTGGGGGAGGTTTGCTATCCTGAGTATTTTAGACCACTCTCTACAAATTCGAGCAGCTGGTGAGTAGCCATCTTGTTGACGACGGTTGGCTACCTTCAAGGAGAAGAGGACCAGAAAATGGTCTGTCCAACACTGAGGAAGTATATCTTTTACAACTGTGTCGCTTTCATCTGCAAAAACGAGATCAAGCACATGTCCTTTCTGTTGAGTAGAATGTAGTGCCAGCTGTTGGAGATTAACATTCTCACAGGCTTGACAGAGCTCTTTAAGAGCAATGTCAAGAGTACTAATCTCCCAGAGATTGAAATATCCGAGGATCAGTAGTTTAGAAATATATATAAGCTATATATGTAACTTTATGCTTGCTGATGTCAGTCCCTCTGCAGAACTCTTAAGCGACTGGCAGACTGGGCTTCACTCTGAGTGCATCTGAATAAATAGAAATTGGTTTGTATTCTCTACTGTCTGACCGACTCTTCATGTGGTATGGAAGGCTCAGAGGTGGTCGTGAGTGACCCAGGTGACCCTAGTCGGGCCACTTCCTTCACTATCATATATCTGGAAGTCATTTAATGATTTGATTTTAATTTAATTTTAAAAAGCACTAATGAATGCAAATTCAGTGTGGTAAAGGTATCTTTTTTTGGGACATGACTTTCTAATGAAAAAGTTGTCCTGCATTGAATGTCCGATATTAATTATGAATCATTTTCAAAATACTTTGAATGAGTGATTTTAATAGACACATTAGCATAATCATTGTTAGTTTACACAATGCATTTATATCTTGCATTTAGGAATATAATATTCCTTATGAATAAAAGTGTGAATTAATGTTGTATATGCACATATTTCTTTTTTGGTTTCACAAAATCCTTTTCTGTACAAAGGGCTGACCTAGACCCATCACAGGAGGACTAAGGGCATAAGTCAATATCATTGGAAGCAGTGTAGGCACAACAGGTTTTCACCAACAGCAATGAGGAGGGAGGTAGGAGGTAGAGTCGGCCCACCTGGAGACAAACACGTTCCTTGTCGAATACTCTGCAGGCAGTGGGAATAAAGGATGCAGCCACCGCAAGCCAAGAGGATGTTGATATTAGGGTTCCTCTTGTCCTTGAAGAGGAACTACCAATTGCCTTCACACCAAGGGGGCTTCCAGCTGCATCTCCTTCTCAACTTTCTTCTTCTCCTGCGGGCACCCACCCATAACAAGACCAGCAGGCAAGGGATGCTATAAACCCCTAACTCCTCAAAACCATTGTGTGTTGTCCACTTCATTCTCCCAGATTATATTTTAAAGACTGCTCTCAAGGAAGTCTTGAGACCAGTTGTGGAGGTTCAAATATCAATCTCCTGGTATATCTTGGACTTAAAAGGAGAGGTCCGGATATTATGAGAGTCAGTGACTGAACACCTTAGAAATGTATGAACTCCCATGACCTCCTTGATAGCAGCAGTAATGTCTCACATGCCTCACAAACCCATCCCACCTTCTTTTGTATCGTCTTCCAGATTAAATTTGACATTGTTTTCTTATTCATTTGCTTGTAGTTGAAGTACTTTTGCATCTAGATTTGGTCCCTGACATTTAATGATGTATTTGTACTATTTGCTCACAAATCTACAAATTACCATTTACCTTAAGAAAAACAAACTATAATTATTTTGCTCAATTTGAAAGACTTTTGTTTAATTAAAAATAATTTTCAATTATATTCATTTTGAAAACTTAATTTCAGCTTAATATGAAAAACGGATATGTTAAAACAATAGCGCGTTTCATATTTGTTACTGAAAATTCATATTCATTCTTTTTCTGGCATGACAATGATAAGTATAGGTAAATCAATTAAACAAATATTAAATCCATAACTTTTAGAATGCCAACAAAGAGAAGAAGATAAATTACACTTTACGTTGTATAATGGACCAAATTGGTCATAAATGACATTTAAACTCAGGTATTTTCCCACATTGTATATACAATATTTTTTAAAGATTTAAGGTTCAGTGAGTATGTTAGGGAAAGTAGTGAATATTTTCAAATGCTCATCTGATTTTGGGATTTTTACTATGACTCAGGATAAGCAATACTGCTAGTGAGCCTTGCTGTGAGTCTGCTCATAATGATAGTTGAGTTGTTGGTGGTGCATGAGTTGTTGGCGGATGTGTTGGCTGTGCATGAATTGTTCATGGATCATTCAGTAGCAGTTGAGTTAGTGGTGGATGATGGTGGTGGTGGTGGAGGTGGTGGATGAGATGGGGGAGATAGTGGTGGAGCAAGTGCAGGTGGTTTGGGCAGAAGTGTTCGTTTTATGGAAGTTGCAAGAGGATTGACAGCAGAGTTTGCTGGTGGTGTGTCTCTCATAGTATGTTATCTACTTGTGTTGGCCATGAAGATTGACTTTGTAATTTGTTTGTCATTGCCTTTATCATCTTCATGGTCAAGGCTCATTGCGTTGCACTCTATTCTCCCAAACTACAAATATTTTCATGGTGCATATTTGCTATGTCTATGTCTATGCTATTTCACAATGGCATCCAAAGCACAGGTCTACTTGCAAATCATCCGATAAATCCTTTAAGGTAGTCTGCTATCTCACAGAGAGTTGACCCTACTGCACGAATATCCTCCAGCAAACTGGCTTGCTCTTGGAAAAATCTACCCTTGCAGAGTAAAGGATTACATCATGACAGGATCCCGCCCTCTATTTGTATGTCAATTTGTCATGGTCTGTAGGTTGAGCAAAATGTAGAGCCATCTGGGACGTTTTTAGGGGGAGATTGAAAAAGTGGGAGAACTGTTCCTCACCATGGGTGTATTCGCCCACTGATGAGACAAGACCGGAATCAGATGAGTGTGTAGGAGACTCTACCTAGGCACCTGTAAGATAGGGTTGTGTGGAGTTGAGTCTTGCATAGACTCAAGCATCTGTGCCTACCTAGAAAGGGCCTGGGGGCTGGCATGCCTCAAATGTGACCATCAAAAAGTCTACTTTGATGCTATCTGTCCGGGAGAAAAAATGTCTGCCTCTTCATTTCCTTCCTCATCCTCCTCGACCAGATCCTAACCTTCTCTTCTTCTTGTGGACTGTTAGTTGCAGAGAGAACGGCTACAGGGGAGGACTGGATTTTCTCCATAAAACGCCATCCATTGTTTAACATTATCTTCCTGGGCAACGTCCCCCATACCAGCAAACGAAGATGAAAAAAGATGAAATACATGAAATATATTTAGATGACAATACGTTTGATGGCAAAACTGCATACGATTTCACCATGCTTGAAAGGACCTTCATTGGGTACCTATAACCAAACATATATATTTTAAAGCATGGATGATTTCCTACAGAGCTTTTTATTAGTCTGGCTCTTTATACCTGAGAGTGAGGCTGCTGCATTACACTTCTAAAGGGTCTCTGAGGTCCGCAAAGCCAGAAGGTGCAGCTGCTTTATTGTGGGGATAACAACCAATATTCAAAGTTCCTTTTTTTTTCTTTAAGGAAAATACTTACAAAATGTTTTTTAAGCGATGAAAATACACCTTTCCAGCACTTAATTCCGTTCTCATCTCAGCGCTGGAACACCTATACAGAGGCAACTTTCGAAATCTTATTTCATTCATTTATACTTCTACAATCGATAGAAATATTTAACAACATTATTGTAGTGATGTTAAATGAAGATCAGGTCACGTAGGTTCTTGTAGAAAGATGTATTTATTAATTAAGTTGGCATGAGGTGGTAGTTCAAGATAGTAAGAGTAATTACAAGGTAAATCCCTTAGTAAATCCCCACCAGGAGCTGTCACCAGTCAGCTCAATCCTCAGCTCCTAACTGACACTAGCATCAGAACATAACATCCCAATCTGTGATAACATTCCAAATGATGACATATGTAAAACAACTAGAAACCCAACACTACACATCTTCCCCTTTACGCATTTAACAATTGCAATCAAAAACTAAGATGTTAAAGAGCAATTACACATAATAATAGGAAACAGAAAGGAGGTACGTAGAAATAGGAGAAGAAAATAATTAAGTAACAATGAAGAAAAAGAGAAGGTGAATTATAAGAAAAGAAACATTACAGTAACATCTAAGAGGTGAAAAATCAAGCAAGATCAAAACCAAGAAGAATCAACAAAGAAAAATCAAGCAAGATTAGAAGCAAGAAGAATCCACAAAGAAAATCAAACAAGATTAGAACTAAGAAGAATGAACAGAAACCAAGAAAGAAACGGAGAAAAAGAATGGAAATACAAAAGACAACACATATCCCATCCTCGTCGCCAATTGTAGTGATGTTAAATGAAGATCAGGTCACGTAGGTTCTTGTAGAAAGATGTATTTATTAATTAAGTTGTCATGAGGTGGTAGTTCAAGATAGTAAGAGTAATTACAAGGTAAATCCCTTAGTAAATCCCCACCAGGAGCTGTCACCAGTCAGCTCAATCCTCAGCTCCTAACTGACACTAGCATCAGAACATAACATTCCAATCTGTAATAACATTCCAAATGATGACATATGTAAATCAACTAGAAACCCAACACTACAGTTATTGCCATGAGAAATGAAAAAAAAGATGAAGGCAAGGGTTGATCCTGGCAAGGAAATATTACATCGCTACAATGTCAACTCACCAGTTCCAGCCACTGATGTTTCCTTTCTGGATATCACTGCCCCCTCTATGTTGTCAGCTGCTAAACCATCATCTTTGTACTTGGTTTTGGAAATGGGATTTCCGGATTTAGCAGCTATAGAGAGAAAGAGCAAGAATAATGTAAAATGATTAAAAAATTATGAATGTCAGACTATAAAAGGATACTTACCATACATGTTGCTTCCAGATTCCCCCGATGACACTGTATGCGAGAAGCAGACAGTAGAGAGACATATATATATATATATAAAGCAGCACGCCATCCTATTCCTAAGTCATATATGATGAGATATTTTAATGTTTATTATACTAAGAATAGAAGCCAAAAAGGTTCCCTTCCTACAAGTTAACTTAAAGCATAAAAGCCATATTATAGTGTTATCCTTACAATACCGAGTTTAAGGATAATGAGAATTTGCCTAGCCTTAGTGCTGGTAAGTTCCAATTCTATTAAGGACTTGGAGGCGAGGATTATGCCATTCTTTCTATCGCTTTATTTTCCACAACAGCAAGAAAAATATACAACAAACTACTTTTCCCATGAACATACGGGAAAAAAACAAAATCGTACATGCGTCCTATCACAGTGTCCATGCACCGGCAGCTCCCATCATGCTCTGCTGTCCTTTCCTCTTCCTCTTTCTTCGCGCAAAGCCCATACACTGGTCCAATCACGCATCCTGTTTGGAATTCTCAGTCCCTGCAAAAGAACACATCTGCAGATCTAGCCCGTTCCAACAGAACGTCATCAATCAAAATGAAGAGCAGTACAATGCAGAGCAACAGCAGTACATCGATTCAGAGCATCATAAAAGATTTACTTACATTGCATACGGGGAGGGTCCACTTCCAGGAAGTCACTTGGGGGGATAATCCTCGCCTCCAAGTCCTTAATAGAATTGGAACTTACCAGCTCTAAGGCTGGGCTAATTCTCATTCTATGGCAGGACTGGAGGCTTCGGATTATGCCAGTTCAAAGCTTATCGACAACCAGCCGAGCCACTTCTATAACTGGCTTGAAATAGAACCTCTTGAATGTGGAATCCGAGGACCAATCGGCCGCTCTCATCAAATCCTCCAGTCGAGCCCCGAGGGCAAAAGCTTTTGAGGCTATAGCTCCTCTCGCCGAGCGAGCACCAAATTGCTTGGTATCAATCCCCGCCTCCTGCATTACCCAACGCACCCAACGGGCGATCATTGGCGAAGTAACAGCCTTGTACGGTTTCCGTAGGGCAATAAGAAGTTGCCTCTCACCCGGAGGGCGAGTATCATCAGGGATATCTTCATAAGCACGGAGGCACTGCACAACACACAGTTTGGGGGAGTCCTGAAATGCAGGGTAGGAAATAACCCTAGTAAGGGTCTTAGTCCGCCTACTGACGGTGAAAGAAACTCCTTCCGGAGAGAAAACTCTGGCCGTGATATCTAGCGCTCGCACATCCGAGACCCGTCTGCAAGATATCAGGCACAACAACATAGCTAACTTAGCCGTCAACTCTTTATGAGACAAGAACCTGTTCGGTTGAAAAGAAAGGAACAAATTTAACACTCTGTTCACGTCCCACAGGACGGAGTACCGACGCTCTGGCGGCAATGAAAGGCGGATACCTCTCAGGAGCCTACAAACCACTGGGGAACCCTGCACCAAATCGTGCCCTGCTGAAATCGCAGATCGGAAGGTATTGATCGACCGATAGGCCAGTCCCTGTTGAGCCAGTTCGGCTAAGAAATTCAGGACATGGACTACAGCTGCCCCCACGGGATCAAAATTCCGTCGCACACACCAACGACTCCATCTATGCCATGCAGATCTGTATCGCTTGGTCGTGCTGTCAGCCCAGGCTTTGAAATGCAAGTCCTCTGCCTTTCCCGAAAGGCCCGGGAGCGTCCAATGACGCCTGAGAGCCTCCATGCCATCAGTTGCAGAGATCCCTGTTGAACCAACCTGTGGGGAGCTCCTTCTGGATTGAGGAGAATGTGAGGAGACTGGGGGAGTAGGATTGGAGAATCCCAGGAAAGTTCCAGTAGAACTGGAAACCAAACTTGAGATCTCCACCACGGAGTGATCATCACCACATGCGCCAACTGACGGCGTAGCAACGCCGACACGCGCGTTATCGTCGAGAATGGGGGAAACGCACACCCCTGCTCGACCCACCAGTCCTGGAGGAACGCATCGGTCGCCTCCGCTGGTGGATCGGGGTGCCAACTGAAATACCTCGGGAGTTGATGATCCAGGCGGGATGCAAAAAGGTCCACTGAGAATGGACCCCACTGGTCCGAGAGCCTGGAGAACAGAAGAGGATCCAGCTTCCAAACGCTGGCATCCAGGATGTTTCTGGAGTGCCAATCGGCCACCTCGTTCTGACGTCCCAGTAAATACTCCGTCGTGACCGACACCTGATGGTCCAGGCAAAAGTGCCAAAAGTCTCTGGCGAGGTCCGCCAGCATTTTGGATCTGGTGCCACCCAGATGGTTGATATAACGGACAGCCGACACATTGTCCATCCTGAGAAGGACGCAAAATTGCACTCTGTCTTTGGTCCAACATTGCACCGCGAAGGAGCCCGCCAGTAACTCCAAGCAGTTGATATGTAAAGATTGCTCGAAAGCGGACCAGGCGCCACCCATGGAGAAATCCCCGCACCTGACTCCCCAGCCTGAACGACTGGCGTCCGACTCTATCACGATGTCGGGAGCTGAGCCGAAAATCGCACGGCCATTCCATGCCTCCATGTGGGTGAGCCACCATTTCATCTCGTCTCTCACATCTTCTGATAAAGGAACCAGCTGAGAGTACGTTAGCCTTTTCTGGAGGTGGTACGCCTTCAAGCGTTGCATGGCCCGATAATGGAGGGGACCTGGAAAGATAGCCTGAATCGAAGACGACAACAGGCCCACCAACCGAGCCAGGTGACGTAAAGATATCAATGGCTTCGCCAGAGTTTGGCGCAATTCCTGTCTGATCTTCGACATCTTCCAGGCGGGCAGACTCAAGGTGGAAGACACTGAATCTATGCTGAAACCGAGAAAGGTTGCACACTGGACGGGAACCAGAAGGGACTTCTTCTCGTTGATTACAAAACCCAAGCCCTGAAGAAGGTTGGTGAGGTAGTGTGGCTCACTGGTCAGAGGCGGCAGACCCGAGAGCAGAGGACGGCCCGGGACCAGGGTTCGATTCCCGGCGCGGCAGGTTTCTGGACCAGGGTCAGCGGACTCGATAATTCTCTCGCCTCGGTGCCCACTCTGATCAGCGATCACACTCGGCAATTCTGGGCATTAGCTTGCCTCATCTTCACTAACGGCCCCACCAGACCGCCGGGGATGCCTGGTCTCACCCTGGAGATACCCATTAAGGGACCATCTCTCAGGGAAGCCAGGAAGGGTTTCGCAGCGGTCGAAGCGCCTTGGGACCCTCTGGGTAAGTAGTGCGCTATATAAATGCCTATACATTTACATTTACATTTACATTTACATTTACATTTACATTGCGGACTGCAACTGAGACTGTAGGCGCCTCGAGCACTGGTCCATGAACAGCATGTCGTCTAAATACACGATCATTCTGACACCTCGAGCCCGTAAGGCCTCCACCGCCGGACGCAACACCTTTGTGAAGCACCATGGCGCTGAGGATAGCCCGAAAGGTAGTGTGGTGAACTCGTAAACCTGATCACCCCACCTGAACTGGAGGAAACGATGGTGTGGAGGGAAGATGGGGACCGCTAAGTAAGCATCCTTTAAGTCGAGCCTGACCATCCAATCGGACGGGCGTAAACCATCTCGTAAGAGGTGAATCCCCTCCATCTTGAAATGGCGGTATACTAGCCATTCGTTGAAGTCTTTCAAATTGATCACCGGGCGCCGGCCCCCGTCGACATTGTCGACTAAGAAGAGATTGCTTAGGAAACCTGAGGGGTGTTCGTAAGCGCAACAAATCGCCCCTTTTTGGAGGAGGGCAGCGACCTCTTCGCTCACCAAAGCCGCATCGCGCTGGGAAAAGGTAATGGGTCGAGGACACTGACGGCCATGGAACTCCAACTGGAAGCCCTGCACCGTCTGCAGCACCCAGGCATCGCTGGTAAGGGAGGCCCAAGCTGGGAAGAACTGCGCTAGTCGCCCCCCTACTCGCAAGCTCGAGGAAGGTAGCACACTCACATCTTCCACCGCCCTGATGTTAGCCTCTTTGACCACCACGTCCTCTGAACTTCTGCTCTCTGGTGGGGTAGAAATTGTTGAATCGGGCAATTTCTTGGAACTGCCCGCGTCCGGAGCCTTGTCCTCTGTCAGAGCTGGCGCCTCGACCGAACGAGCGGCCCCTGCCTTGTCCGGCCTTATCAAAAACACGAGGGGCAAAGACCTTTTTGATGTTGGACTGAGCCCGGTCTAAGGATGCGAAGGTCGCCACAAACTTCCCGAGCTCTTTAATAAATGGGTCACCAAACAAACCACCCTGGGCCACAGCGCCAGCCTCGGACGAGGGGAGGTCACCCAGCTTGGGGTCCACCTTTATTAAGAGCGAACGCCTCCTCTCTGTAGAGAGGGCACAGTTTGCATTGCCCAGAAATATGATGGCGCGCTGGGCCCAGTTAGAAAGCACCTCCGGGGAAATCATATCCCGACACCTTGGCCTCCTCCGCCACGCCATGTCCAAAATTGTTGTTATGAGGTCGACCGCATCCAGGAGCTTGTCCTGGCACGTACGCCAGGACCTGTCTATTCCCTTTTGGGGATCCTTGACGAATTTCGCAAGGAAGGTAGCCATCTTTGGGTCGATGTCAGGAGTCATGGCTACCTTACCCTCAAGAGAGGGCCGAGGGCACTCCGCCCGAAGGCGGCTACGGGCATCCTTGTCTACCGGCCTCCTGAGGCGATTCGCAACATATTGGGCCACTTTGTCACATGGGACCCATTCGGACGATTCGGACCCAGGGCAAAAACGCTCAAACCACAGAACCCACAAACCCAGGAGAGAAGAAAAAAACGACTTAACTTGCTACGAGCAGCGAAGAAAGAGGAAGAGGAAAGGACAGCAGAGCATGATGGGAGCTGCCGGTGCATGGACACTGTGATAGGACTCATGTTCGATTTTGGTTTTTTCCCGAATGTTCATGGGAAAAGTAGTTTGTTGTATATTTTTCTTGCTGCTGTGGAAAATAAAGCGATAGAAAGAATGGCATAATCCGAAGCCTCCGGTCCTGCCATAGAATTTAAATTGCCAAAGTATAACTTAATCAACTATTGAATTAAATATTTTATATTTTAGAATGTTTTGCACTGTACATACCTGTCACTTACAAACAGAGAGAAAAGTTAGACCCAAAGTCAAAAAGACAAGAGATTATATTTAACAAGACTCTATGATCAGTATGCTCTGTAGTACCACTTTGGGTCTTGTTGCTGCGCTAGGAGCTTAAATATGTGTAAAATATATGTTGTGCCAAGTGGTAAATTAGATCGCATCGCAGGGCCTGTAAGGTAAGAAAAGAACGTTTAAAGATGCATTTTGGTAAGAAATATTTTTGAGCTATTGCTCAAAAGAAAACATCAGAAAAGAAAATAGGGTTAGGATCGATGAAACAAAGTTGTAGAAATCCTCAATAGTGGGGTAGTGATATTGTTTGTATATAATTATACCTGTGTGTGTTGTGTAGTTGCGTTGCGAAAAATGCCTAGTGTATTTGCCTGCTACAACTAGAAATACTCTGAAGCTACCAATGTACTCTGAAAAGTGATTGTATGAAATGATATAAAACAGAAAAGAATATTAAAAATGTTCAACTTTGTATAGGCTTTGCAATATAGGCTTTTGAGAAGTACATATGTGATGCACGCATACTAATTTTGGTATCGGGAAGAACAGAGTTGTGTCCGTGATTGGAGGATCGTGTGTAGTGACAGAGATGGGTTAAAATCTTACCTGACACTAGATGAGGGCTGTCTTCAAAAAGCAGCCCATATTGCTGCTGAGGATTAATTATGGAGAGGTCAGTCTCCTCAACTACAGTGTGATGTAGACCTAATCCAGATGCCTTACAGAAAGAGCTTTAGCCAGCTAAATCCTTAGGATCTTCCTTTTACCTGACTTCCCCCATCTTGCCATTTTGTATTTAGCTCCCCAAAGGTGTGGATCAATGCCCCCTATGCATTCTGTGAGCCAGTGACCCCTGCCACAAGATTCCATTCTGTGCCCCGCATGAGTGTGAATGAAGGTAGCCCATGTGATTTTTTGCAGTGTTTGATCAAAAATGTCACTACTAGCGATGTATCTTCATCAGTCAAATTACTTTTCATCTTCAGATTGAAAGGTGCAGTGTCCATTCATGGGGCAGAATGTGTTGCTGCAAGAGCACAATAGAAACAGGAAATAAGCATAACTTATGGTGTGGACAGTGTTAATGCTAACACGGGGAGAGGAGTTGGCCTAACTGCTAGGGCACTTGACCTCAAATCTGTGGAACTGAGCTGGAGTCTCTGCAATGACGCTGCACAGCCTGTGATTCTGGGAAAATCACTTAGGGCCATATGTATCAAATAGCGTCATTGCGATTCTCAAATAGCGATTTTTAGAGAATCACTATTTGAGTATGGCAAAACGGGATGTAATTAAAAAATCGTAAATATTTTGCGATTCCTTGGCATTCCTTAATTGTGATTAGCAAATTGCGAATGCAATTAAGGAATACCTTTGCATTCATTCCTATGGGCTAGGAGGCCCATAGGAATGAATGGGAAGACATTCTCAATTTGCGATTCGCAATTAGCAAATTGCAAATTGAGAATGCAATTTCAAGGGTGCCAGGGTGTCAAAAGGACGCCCTGTTGCACCCTTGAAATATAAATGTGTACACATGTGGCGCACATTCACATACATGCCCTAAAGACATAAATGTGCGCCACACGGCACTTTGAAAAATGCAAAAACTTGCATTTTTCAAAGAATTCGCAAAGTACCACCAACTTGAAGTTGGTGGTAATTTGTAATTTCTTAAGGCCAAATAACACTTTTTCTGTGCTTCATAGATTGCATTTATGGAATCGCAATTTGCAATTCCTTAAATGCAATTGCAAAATAGTGAATCGCAAATTTTGTGATTCTCTAATTTGCGATGCCCTTTTTTTGATGATACATCTCAAAAGGCCTTTTCCCGTTCGCAAACAGGCCGATTCTGAGAATCGGCCCATTTGCGAACTCAAAAAGGGCTTGATACATATAACTGCTGCTATCTAAAGTCCTCTGATACCCGATTTGGGTCAAGCTCACGCTACACAAAACTCTGTTAAAAAAAATAAAGGTGCAGATTTATGTTGGGAATGCGCCACGTTTGCGTCACGCAACTGCGGCGTAAACGTGGCGCATCCCTACGACCCATTTACAACGTGACGCATCTAGGCAGATGCGTCACGTTGTAAAGCCCTGCGCCACTTGTGGGCGTTCCGGCGCAGGGTGGGCGTTCCGGGGCAGGTGCGCCTCGCAAAAGTGGCTGAGTGAAATCTATAAGATTTCACTCAGTCACTTTCAGGCCCATGCTGCGTCAAAACCTTGTGCCTGCTTGAAGCAGGCGTAGGTCTTGACGCAGCATTGTAAAGATGGGGCACCCCCGAGCCTTGCTGGAGCTGCGTCGCGCTTGCGACGCAACTCCAGCAATGCGGCACCTTTACGGCACAGATGCGTCACGCATCTGTGCTGTTTTTGCCCCATGGTGCGCCGCATTGTAAATACGGCGCACCATGGGTGGCAGAGCAGCGGCAAAAAATAACTGGCGCATCCCTGGGGATGCGCCAGTTATCATAAATCTGCCCCTATGTGTTTAATGAATAGCACCCAGGTGAGTATGATTTGGATGAGGTACATGATTCTATTTCTTCAATGCAAAGGTTTCCATTTCACATGTGCACATTTCCCTTCCGAATGCGAGGGTCTCTGCCCCGGTGACAGAGTCTCTGCCATTTGGAATGTGTAAATACAAATAATAAATTTACAGCTAAAATTACATGCTAACAGACTCCACCCCTGAACTGCGAGAAAATAAGACGTATAAGTCTACAAAAATGAGTAACGTTACATAGTGGGAAAGCATTCAAACACATTTTTTTTTGCTGCCATTGTCTCCTTTCAGTACAACACCTATGCTCAATAGAACAGAAAAAAAATGTGCACTATTGTGCAAGAGTGTATGCATTGGCATGTGGCAGCCAAATGTATATCTGCACAGGGAGTGAGATAAACGATGCCAAATCTTAGTAGATGTGGCACTCTTCCACTCGCTCCCTTGCACACAGTGCAGAACAGCAACTTTGGTTGGTGCATCGTGTTCCATGACACATTTGTAAATCTACTCCATGCCGCTATGTGTTACGTCAAAATGAAAAAGATAGAGAACACCATAACTACTGAGATATGATTTTCTTTCTTCCTGTTCCTTAGCTTTGGTGGACAATACACTGCTAGATACTAAGGCAGAGTGTTTGTTTCATTAAGCCTTTTATCTTAGTACCGAAAGGGGCCACTTCTATTACAGCGACAATGCTTTAAAACTGTTCTAAATTTGAATGTGTACAATAGAATACAGTCTACATAGAAAGTTGGAACCACTTGTTAACACTGGCTACTATTTC
The DNA here is from genome assembly GCF_964263255.1 of Lissotriton vulgaris. NCBI lineage: Eukaryota > Metazoa > Chordata > Amphibia > Caudata > Salamandridae > Lissotriton > Lissotriton vulgaris. The sequence continues at coordinate 592,714,700 of NC_141693.1, forward strand.
ATTGGAGTACTCTGAAGAAGTTCACCAAACACCACAACTTGTTTTCCTCTGGATGTTATGTCATAGTTCGGTCTGAGAACGTCTTCCATTCTCAGGTGAATTAAGGGTATCATTACTTTAAAACTATGCAATCTTCATTAATAATAAGAAACGTACATTTTTAAGTACTCTGAACTTCACAGCAAGTATCACCATAACTTAAGGTATTACAGTTTTCATCGTCCTTTGGCAATATTATGACAATGCACAGTTATACCTTTTATGCTATATCGCAGCAAGATCTGTTAATGCTGTTACAACAAATGAAAGATTGCAACCTGTCTATTCTGAATGTAAGCTGTAAGCACTTGTATAAGGAATCGTTTCACAGTGCTTGCCTGACCAATAACGTAGAGAAGAGTAGGCCAGATGTTTAACATGTACGTTCACATTTCTCATGCACAATTGCATATTCGATTGATACAGTAATGCCCCTCAAAATCTAAAGCTGCTCTTCAATAGGTTATGCTACAAGACTATCTAAATCAATCAAATCACTTCTGATCCGTTCCATAGAACTTTCTATTTCATTCATAGCGATGGCTACCTCCTTTTTCAGAACAGGTTGGTCCAAGCATACCATGACTACCTGTGACTGAAGTCTGACTTTCTTGAGAACCCTTTTTGGCAATTTCAGCTGCAGTTGTCTCTTCTGGTTGAATTTAATAATTCAATATTTTCTAGACATTGATTGTTCTCTTTCATTGTATTTAAAGCTTACTGATTAAAGGTGCACTGACCTAAAGTTCCACCCATAATATGCAAAGGTTTGTTTAGCTGCAGAAGAGTCATATAAGGGAACGCTTTGCAATGCAGTATGACAGCTTAGTTTCTGATGAATAATGAAACTTGGTTTGATTAGTCTCACTATTCAACTGTTGCAGCCTGAAACTGCAGAGCAACATGCTTCTACATTTTCTTCTACATTGGTTCTGCATGTGTAGAATTTAAACACTTCTAACAGACATACATTCTCTGAACAAACACTGAGGGCCCTATTACGATGGCAGGCGGACAAAGTTCGCTTGCCACCGTAACGGTGAACAGGACCGCCTGCCAGAGGTACGGCAGTCCCGCTGTAGCCATTAGGATGCCACCGCCACCGTGGTGTGGAATCCCCCATTCACAACATTGTGGCAGTTGGTGCTCACAGCATCGCCCGCCACAATGCTGTGAATGCACGTTGTGCATTGGCATGCACAAAGTTACAGGCACTGCGCGGTGCCTGCCACCTTGTCCATGCCAATGTAGGGGATACCAATGCACCGCCCACCCCCCAAACACCCTGGTGACCCACAACAAGCCCCCTAAGGCAGAAACTGCATGCCTTTCCGCCGCCATGGAAAGGCACGACTCCGCATTGTAAATGTAAATTGATACTTGTATAGCGAACTACTCACCGCAAGGGTCTCAAGGCACTTGTACGAATACCGCTTTGGAACCTATCCTGGCTTTCCCTGTGAGGCGTCCACTCCTGGGCACCCACAAGGTGGAGGCCAGGCATCCTTAGCCTTGTGGGGGCCGTTGTGGAGATTAAGCAAGCTATTGCCCAGAGTTGCAGAGTGGGACTCCATGATTGGAATAGGCACCGAGGCGAGAATGATCAGGTTAGTGGAATTTTGAGCCGAAGACCCGTCGAGGCGGGGAATTGAACCCTGGTCCCGGGCTAGACCTCTGCATCAGGGTCTGCCGCTCTAATCATTGAGCCACACTTCTCCACATTCATCTTAATATGGATGGCGGTGTCTTCCAGACAGCGCCACCATATTGGAGCCCTTCTCCGTCCGCTCGCCTGCCCAACCAGCGGAACCAGCAGATGGTCTTTCCGTCCGCCGGAATCTCCCGCCATCGTAATATGCAGGGGAAAATGGTAGCCGGGTGGTAGGAAATGGCGGGCAGATCACCACTGCCATACAGGCAGTTGCGATCTGCCCGCTACACTTATGGCCCCCTATGTTTGGGATAATAACACAGTGGGGGCTAGTACTTAAGGAGGGCAGAAAGCTGTGAATAAAGAAAAAAATGAATTAGACTTACCTTCAATCCTGGTGCTACATCGTCCCCGCTCCAGTGTTCTGTTCTCCAGGCAGGCAGGCTCCAAAGCAGGACCAGGAAGTTGCAGTAACCAATCCTGGTGCTGCTTTCATGAAGCATCAAAGCAGTGCCAGGATTGGAGGGAGCGGCTTCTCTTGCCGCTCCTGTGGCCACTGGAGCCCTATGCTATGTCTCAGTGTGCTCAGACTTCTGAGTTAGAGAGGTGTAAACGGCGCATGTCTGGCTGGCCGTCACAAGATCGCCAGCCGAAAAGACATGCACACTGTAAACCTAAGTGCCCTACCCATCACTGCTTTCTGCTGCTACCTAGCTGGCGCAAAATAAGGGTTAACCCAATAGCACTGGGACCTGGGTAGTTAAGTGTTGTATATAGAGTGGTCCCAGTTGGAACAACATACTAGACACACATAACAATAGTAAACAGTGTTACAAATCAATTATGTAAACAGATTAGTATGAGTGATGTTCTTTAATATACATCCTCAAATGCAAATTAATTGTCTGAATAATCAATACATAGTAGACATATATATATATATATATATAGTCTCAGTGTCAAAAGGAGAAAAAGGGACAGGTGAGGGAGGGGAACGTGATTAGGATAGTGTGGAAGTAGAAGACAAGTGAGGGAGGTGGGAGGGTGACGAAGGGCACCTGAGAATAATAATTAAAATTCTGTTAGGAAAGGAATCGGTGCAACGCTACTACCAAGTGCAAGAACAGTCACAATACATTTACCTAAAAACCACAGCAAAGTCGTGTGGTGCCGTCTGTAGTGAAAGATGGGCTCATGCAGTTTGCTCCTTACTTGAAATCCCTGAGCCCCCTTCTTAACAAACCATGTGGAACTTACCTGTCATCTCGGGTAATAACAGATGCGGACACTGCAAAGCCTGTCCCATGGGGATACAAACAAAACGATTTACCTACAAGAATCACATCATAGACCTTAAGACTTTCTCGAACTGCAACACAAATAACGTCATTTACTGTATTCTATGTCCATGCGGCCTAGCCTATATAGGCCAGACACAACAAAAAGTTAAGGCACGCATTCTTCAACATCAGAGTAGGATCAGATGTGAGGTCATTGGGGCACCATTAGTAGATCACTACAGAAGGTCAGGCCACACTGTTGAAGAGATACAATGGGTGGTTTTAGAAAAAGTGTCCCTAGGGCCCAGGGGTGGTGATATCACTTCCATATTGGACCTAAGAGAAAGTAAATGGATAAACCGTTTGGACACCATAAAAAATGGGTTGAATAAACTAGATACTAGTTATGCTCAGCTAGCATGCTTACATTGATTCTGCTCCACAAAACATGTTGTGCATTTTGAATCTCTTTACACTCCTTGATATGTCTGCTTACTAATCAACTGCTGGTCAATTTATGTAAATGAATGTATTAGATCAACTATCCAATTGGCCTAGCGATATATAATGATGTTTTGTGTGCTCATTTAACTATGTACTGAATCATTATAACTATTACAACTTTGTTAAACAATTGCTCAACATATATTTATGCAATGGTTAAACTTTTATCCACTCTGTACTATGTACCACAAATAACCTGAGACTGGCAGTACTGTGTATAAAATCCATTATTTGGTGCTTTAGTTATTTGACATCAATGGGTAATACTCCCTTTTAGAAACATCCATTGTTTTCTTGTTTACAAAGCAATTGCTCAACACTCCTCGGTGTGCTTATTTTGAACCGGACCTAACGAACTACAATTCGGTAGTCTTTCCTCTTTAAACTACTGAAGACCTGTGATTGGTTCAATGAGATGCAGACATCCAGCTGCTGCACAAACACGCGCGACCCACGCGACGCGTTAGCCCCGCTCGGGTTTAAGAAACCCGATGAGTGAGAGCTCTCACTCTACGGTTCAGAGACGGATGCTCATGGACCCTTGTGAATGCATTGATTGCAAACAGGCGCCGACTGAATGCGGTAAGTTCGGTTGAACCCGCACACGACGAGTGATGTTATTTCCCGTCTCTGCAATATCTTGATCAGCTCCCTCCCTTATTTTTAAACAGGCCCGACTAACACTCCTGAAGTTTTGACAGATACCAACCTTCCTTCGAAGCAACCCCCAAGAAGCCCGGGTAGAGCCTATGAATTTTGGGTAAATATATGTTTAACTCTCCTGTGAGGTTACTTACATAGTCTAAATAGCTGACCAGGGGCAGATGTAATCCGACATTTGCCTAGTGTTACTTAAGAAACAGGTCACCTTTTGCACTTCAAGTTGTTCTGATAAATACGCGGAGATTTTGAGCTAGATGGTAATTACCTTCAAAGTCTCAATGGTGTACATGATTGTGACGGTCTTAATTGGATGAGCCACATGTTGGTCACTCCTCGTGTGTATGACTGGTTCTATTATTTTAACCCGGCTGGGTATGTTTGGATGCTATTCAAACGAAGCACGCTGTATTGATATGACTCTACTCTAATGTGGGAAGCCCTGATTATTGGCCCACCTTTCTAAATGTAACTTAATTTCTTTTTTAGGTTCGTACGCTCTCCCCTCCCTTGGAGCCTTTTTGGCCCACCTTTCACTACAGACGGCACCACACGACTTTGCTGTGGTTTTTAGGTAAATGTATTGTGACTGTTCTTGCACTTGGTAGTAGCGTTGCACCGATTCCTTTCCTAACAGAATTTTAATTATTATTCTCAGGTGCCCTTTCGTCACCCTCCCACCTCCCTCACGTGTCCTGAAGAAGACCCCGCAGTAGGGCAGGAACTAGCCTACACTTTATGGGGTCAAAACGTCGACATACCTTCCTCATCCTACCCTCTAAACAACAGAACATTCAGTGACTGTGTTACTACTCATGTGGGATAGGATTATTCAATGAACAATTTATTTATGACGATGCATATATGTCAATGTGGTACTGAATATTGAATGTACATAAGACCACTTGCCATTGCTCCTATAATTTGTCTTCTACTTCCACACTATCCTAATCACGGTCCCCTCCCTCACCTGTCCCTTTTTCTCCTTTTGACACTGAGACTATATATATATATATGTCTACTATGTATTGATTATTCAGACAATTAATTTGCATTTGAGGATGTATATTAAAGAACATCACTCATACTAATCTGTTTACATAATTGATTTGTAATACTGTTTACTATTGTTATGTGTGTCTAGTATGTTGTTCCAACTGGGACCACTCTATATACAACGCTACCTAGCTGGCAGCAGCAAAATGCCCCGGGACTTGTCCTGACACTCGGCTGAGGACGAGGTTCTGGAATATAAAAAGACAATTTATTACCATTTAATATTTATATCCCTGGGGGCATTTTTTTAATTGGCAACACTCCTCCGCCTTAAGGGAGGAGCTGCCACTGATTGTAAAGCATGCTGACTGTAACTGTATTAAAGTATTATCTGGTTCTGCTTAAGCTAGATTCTGTATCTCTGCAAAGGACTTCAACACTTTCTGGTGTTGATCCAGGACCTAAACGGCTAAAAAAGGTTCTTGCTCTTACTATATACCTAGAAGATCAAATACAATCACATGTTTCATACCAGCCTATCTCTATATTTGAAATCATCTTCAAACTGAAGTGATACAGTTTCCTAGATAAAGATGTTTCTGCTGGGATCTCTAACCACACATCTTTTTGTTTCTGTCTTTTCAGACTTTCCTATATATAAAGTGACATATCTGCAAAAGCAATGAGATTATCTACAACAAATGGAATGTGTATGTTTGCTCTCCACGTAGACAGAAGTGCAGGTTGTAGTTTTTTATTAGTTTGGAAACAGCATTCCTCTTAAAGTTATACGTGTTTTTAGTGATTTGCTAGTGACAGTATGTCCGATTGCAGTCATCATACTGTTTATTGTCTGTTCAGAAATCACAGGCATAGGAAATTCAAAGTGATGCTTGGTGTAGTATTTCCCTTTAGCTCTGTATCTGTGACAACAGTATTTTTCACATTTGTGTGACTGAAATTGCAACATCTGCTGTTTGAGGCTTTTAGTCTGAAGCTCATTTGGAATCTCACAAGTTACATAGTGTATAACAAAATGACAAAACTGATTTGTGACTGTCCTCCCCAAATTTTGGTTCACCTTTTACCCACAGTAACATATGCATGTGTAAGGCACACCTCGTTTGGTATTCCTCCCTCCAAATGTAGTCAACATACTCACCACGTGGAGGGTTTTTGTTGTTCACAGATGAAACAAAGTATGGCTTGAAACCGGTAATTAAAAAATGAAAAGATATATCCTGGATGCACTAAACGCAATTCTCCAGGTGCCTTGAAATTGATTGTACTAATATCTGAGTCTGCTTCCCTGAGAAAGTTGTGAAGATCATTCTAAGGGCTCTCTGAACAACTGAAAGTGAAAAAACAAATTATGAGCACCCAAATTTCATATTATGTACTTTAACTCTGATGGAACCAGTACACATGTGTACTATGTTAACATGCCATGAGATCCATTCAGTTGCATTCATCTACATTATCTTTACTAAAACCTTTTTCAATAAAATCTCCTGCACTCATTAAGAAATGTTGTTCCTGTTTTGAAAATATTTCCTACAGCATAGATCAATGCCAGTAGAATATGGTTTCTCAGAATTTAGACTGCTTGCCCTATACTTGGAAGCAGGGATCAGTGTTTGATGATCATCATAACCATCTCCTTCCTCTGTAGGAAAGAGAAGTGGAAACAATGGGCTTCAAAACTCTTTTCCCACACCTCCGCCAGCTGGCCGCGCATACACTATAGGTGCTTCAACTGACATCAGCCCAAGATCCTTAAGGCCATAACAGTCACACAGCTGTTGTGTGCTTGAAGACCACTGGGGCAGAAGAGGCCCAAGAGCTCCCCAGGGCAACCAGAAGACAGTGCAGTGGCATGAAGAAGAGGTGAGGAGGTGAGGAGGAGGAAATACTGGCAAGAAGAGGACATAGAGGATGCAGCACTAGGTTTGACATACATGAGCCATCAGTGTGAGCCACCTGTGTGACCACCCATGTTTATGGTCAGTGTTTTGCATCCACCTGAATCTAGACCATGAGTCAATTCACCCCCCCCCCACAAGACCAAGGTAAATTTTTCATAAACTGCCACATATTGTGATACACTGGGATCACCTTTGTGGAGGCTCGGTCCCTGAGCAGGTTCCATTAGGGTTTCCGACTTGATGGGGGTTAGTTATTCTCCAGTGATGCATGGAGGCAGCTACTCCAAGTACCACTGCTGCCTGTGTGGCCCGGTGGTTACCCCGACCCCTAGTTAAGCAGAGGGTCCCCACCATCTCTGTGACTTCGGCAGTAATCTAACCATTGAACAAGTGCTGCCAATATGAGGTTTAGTTGACTAAGATCTGCCCCACCAGCCTCCACAACAAGAAGGAGAAACCTAGTTGTTGTATCTTATCTTCTTATACAATACATATTTCCTGATTCATGGCCTTGCTGCTCAGCCTGTGTCGATGTGCTGTAGAAAGTTGATATGTGTGATGAGGTCATAGATAGTTGGGATGCCAGGGGACAATCAGTTGAGAGTTTGGGCTGAGCAGCAAGGAGGCTGCTCCTGGTGAGGCTCTCGCTATCTTACCTACATGAATAAACCATCATTATCTTATACTTACTTCTCGGCTATTGGACTTATTTATTATTACCACACTAGTTCAAGGCAAACATCCCGAGTCAGGACCAACTATATTGAGGCCGTCCAAAATTGTAATTCATAGATCTACAAGCAGCCTTCTCTCCCCCATGATGTTTAACTCTTTTAAAAGAAACACCTCACCAGATGGTGAGGCCATGGGAAGCAGCAATTTTCACTAATTCTCTGGATGGAGGACCCAAAGACATAGATTCACAGGGCTCGCTGCAACAACCACCCCCTCAACCTCTGCCCAGCCCACCAGCCTCACAGGCTCAACTAGTCGAAGATGTGACAGCATCGCCCTTATGGCAAATCTCCCTTGGCCACCAGATTGCAGTCGTGGAAGCCCCCCAGCACCAAATTGTTTGCAAAGCACATCCAGGCAGGAAGGAGGGGTGTCAGTGGAACTTTCTAACCAACTGGAACCAGCAATCAATCCCCACTCTCCTTAAAATCTGGGCACCCTGGCTGTAAGCGAGCGCAAGTGACTGAGGGAACCAAAATACAACTACTGGGGGAACACATCTGTAGCCCAGCCCAATCTTTTTGGGGGCTTCCACACCTGACCTCTAAAAGGCAAGTCACTATAGCACATTCTGAAGTACCTTCACATGGGTGTGGGACTAGCAGCAACCCAGAATGCTGGTTCACACTTTTAGACACACTGATGGCAACTGTAGAGTCAATTAACTTTCACTCTGCAAAACAAGAGCTGCAGGTTATCCTGCTAAATACAATAACAACTTAGGAATAGACACTAAATTGGGAGCTTTAAAATAAATTAATCACCAGAGTTCAGAAAAACCCAGAAGCCGTATTTGCCTCATGTAATTGTGCAGCCATACTTGAAAAAACGGTGCACTCTACCACATTTCTTAAATAGCCTGGTCGAGAGAGGGGCAACCAGCCACCAACAAAGAAAGAATTCAATCACCAGCTCAGTCACCCGCTTACTTATTGTCACAGAGACCACAGTTGGTGCAGATCCAAGATTCCTACACCCAAGATACCTGCTCAGCGAGCCCCCTCACTTTTGCTGAAGTAACCCACCTGGCCATCAGCCTAACCTAAAAACCTTCAGGTAAAGCACTTTATTCGCCCTCAAGCCTTCTCTAACTTAGTACATCTTCCAAACTGTGCCTGGAGCCCTTGCCTAACAATGCCAAGGGCATGCCGGGGGCAACTGTGAATGCATTACCCAATCAACTTCCCAGGCAGCCTTAATACGGGAAAACAAACATGTCACCCATCAATTTGACATAACCCTTCAGGCCACAGAGCAGCCAGGAACTATTGCCAATGCACCTGTCACATCAAGTGTATTTTCCCACAAGTGACTACTCCAATTTAACTTTCTATGGGGCCCAAGCCAGTTCATCACAGACAAACATGCCCCCAATGTCAGCACATTAACACTTAATGGATCATGAAAACTAGAACCCAAAGGAGTATAGAGCACCTGAAGTAAAAATGGTACAAATCGACCTCAACTGATGGACCATCATTGAATCAAACAAGCAATAACGTTCTGATGGTGACCCAATACACTTATTTCGAGTCGTACAACATAATTGATTGTGGCAACCTTCTGAGGCTAAAAAAAATATTAGGTCCCTTGGAACCCTAAATTCGTTGGACATCTCTTCAGAAGCATTTGTAAAACCCAGAGGATCCAAAGTGACAGAACCCACGTTGATTACCATGGCATCAGCCGATTTAGCTGAAAAGTGTTAGGAGAAAAAGAAACCTTCTGGGAATGAGATATCAAGATCTCTCCTTTTCATGACAACAGCTGCACATCACTCCTATTATCCATCCAGGAGCACCTTGGAACCAGCGCATCGAGAGAAAATGTCGCGCAGGACAGCATCAGCAGCGCAATACCCCACTTTGGGCATCCATTCACCAAGAAAATAACAGTTCATGATGCAGTGTCAAAATTAACCAGCCAATTCAAACTCCTCAGAAACACCATTGGCCCTCTAAGACCAGCACATCAGACTCAAGGTCAGAGAATTCGACTGACCACCCAGTCATCTCAGGAAGCTTACCAGCACTCAAGTGTCCTAAGGCAACCTGACTGGTCCTGGCTCTCCTCAAATCTGGCAGAAACACAAAAAGGAATTATGAGTAGTGAGCACCATACAGCCCTGCCTCACTAGGAAGCAGGCAACTGATACCACTGGCCCCAAGATATCCTCACTCACAAGCCGCTTGTGGAACATGTCCTGAATCAAAAATATGGTCACCAATGTGAAAGTAATCAAATACCTAAGGCAGTGCCAAGTGATATCCTGCTACAAGAGATTTGGCGGGTTTTATGGAAACCTCGAAGTTCACATACCGCCTTAGTAGCAAAGGCCGCCCAAAAGAGAAGTGACCAATTTACATCTTGCTGCAACTACACCTTCAGTTAAATCAATGCCCTGCCCAGAGAATTGTCTCCAGGCGGTTAAAATCGATGGCTGGACCCAAAAGGTTAATGATCCTCTAATTCTACTTAACATATATCTTAATCTAGAATGTATGTCATCAACGCTAACTACAGCGCGTTTCATGATTGGATCACGGGAGGGCTAGATGCCCTCATTCCAGCAAAATGGTCGATAGGACGCAACTCCCCATCCAACCCTTGGTATAATGACACCCTCAAAAGCATGCGCAAAGACTGCAAAAGAGCGGAGCGCCTTTGGAGAAGGGACTATAACAACGAAGATAAATCCAACTATCTACTAAAACAAAAAACGTACCACAAAGCCATCCGTGCTGCGCGAACTACCTTCTATGCTGACAAAATTGAATCTAGTCCCACCCCTGCCAAGGAAGTTTTTAAACTTGTTCAAGAACTTCAGAGCGGCAAATCCCCCCTCCCTAATATCTCCTCCGCACAACAATGCGAAGATCTTGCTAGGTTCTTTGTCGACAAGGTACAGAAAATATATACTTCTTTTCCTCAGCATTCCCCGAGCCCTACCAATAGCCTTTCTCCTTCTTCTAACTATTCTACCTTGACTCACATCCCGGAAATTTCCGATGATAACCTCATTAAACTTTGCCAAAAAGTTAAATCTGGTTCACCGGCTGACCCCATGCGCCCGGCTCAATTCGTAGAATCTCTCAACTTCTTTTTACCCCCACTTACCTCTATGCTGAACCTCTCCTTTACCTCAGCGAGCCTACCATCCGCCTGGAAACAAGCGTGGGTTTCACCCATCATCAAAAAACCCACCCTCGATCCATCGAAACCGGAGAATTTTCGACCAATCTCCCTGCTTCCATGGCTGTCTAAGCTCGCTGAGGCACATGTGAACAGCACTCTATCTCAGCACTTGGTCAATAATAACATCCTGGACCCATCCCAAAATGGGTTCAGACCAGGCCATAGTACTGAGTCTGCTCTTCTGGCCACCACAGAGCACCTTCGAACGATTTTAGATGCCGGTCAAAGTGCTGCGCTGATTCTTCTCGACCTCAGCGCGGCCTTTGATACGGTATCTCATGACATCCTCCTCAATCGTTTGGAAACATTTGGAGTGTCTGGCCATGCTTTGGAGTGGTTCCGATCTTTTCTCAAAGACAGATCCTTTCGGGTCTCTGCTCCCCCCTTTCTATCCAAACCCCACCCTATTGCACAGGGAGTTCCGCAGGGCTCTGCGTTGAGCCCATCCCTCTTTAATCTTTACGTCAAGCCTTTGGCGGCAGTGGCCAAAGAGTGGGGCCTGACATTAGTGTCGTACGCCGACGACACTCAGCTGGCCATCGCACTTACAGAAGCCCCTTCCATTTCATCCTCCAGTTTCAAAAACGGCCTTTCCGCGGTTGCTCAATGGATGACAAATAACTGTCTACAGCTTAATGCTGGCAAAACAGAGGTGTTACTCCTTGGCAAAAACACCAGCCTCTGGAATGAGCATTGGTGGCCGTCCTCCCTAGGCACCTTCCCATCTCCCAAACCCCTAGTGAAAAACCTAGGAGTCTGGATGGATGCCTCACTCAATTTTCAGGCCCACACCAAAAAAGTTGCTGGCACCTGTATCGGCCTGCTGAGGAGTCTTAGCCACATACTAGGCTTCTTCAATGCCAAGACTCGCCAACTTATCATTCAAGCTACCATCCTTTCGCGTCTTGACTACGCCAATGTTCTCCTTCTTGGCGCCAACAAAAGTGAGGTAGCACGATTCCAACGCGTGCAAAACTCTGCGGCTAGAACTCTAGTCGGCCTCCCCCGCAGATGTTCAGCCAGAGCGACCATACAAAAATTACACTGGCTACCCGTCGACTCCAGAATTAAGTTCAAGGCCCTTATCATGTCCTTCAAAATCATCAAACTGGATACCCCCCCACTGCTTCGACCACTCCTCACCCCCTACGTGCCGCCACGTAACCTGAGATCCTCAAACCAAAATCTCCTATGCGTTCCACGCATAAAACTCTGCCGCATGGGCGGCCGCTCTTTTAGGTTCCTTGGAGCTAAACTTTGGAACAGTCTGCCACAATACATCCGCTCCATAGAAAGCCTACCGGCGTTCCGGAAAGCAATTAAAACGTACCTATTCCCTCTCCCCTAATTTCCTCCCACCTTTCCCGCTCAGGCCAGGTTTCTGTGGTTCCTAGCGCCGGGACGCCTCATTGCTGGGGCAGCTGTTTGCGCTCTACCAAAACAATAGAATAGAATAGAATAGAATAGAATGTCAAAGCTGGCTGGGGCCTAAACCTTGGAAACAACAATTAACAACTTGAATTCAGAACATAGTGCACAGCTCATATTAACTTACGGTGACTTTAACTCCAGCCCCTTCAATCCACAGGAACACAATGACAACTCCCAAGTGCAAGACGAAATATGGAACATCCCCCAGCAAGCGGTCCCCCCATTAAGTCAAAGGGATTGACAGAGCTCCTGGCTCGCATCATGACTTACTCCATTGGGGCTTCGAATTTTAAACAGGAAATTTCCAGGAAACACATCCCCCCAGTCTGCATGCACCACTAAAAGGTCCTTTATGGGGAAAGATAATGAGGCAGCCTCACTAGTCCTTTTAAATGCATTGCAGCCTTTAGAATCGAAGCGAATGAGGACAGTGACTACAACCCTCAGTCAATTGCAATGAACCTTCAGCCTGTTCTCCACGCACCAGCCAACATCCTACCCTCTGACTCACATTCATAAAACCTGAAGCGATAGCACTGCCAATTGCAAAGGCAGGCTGACATCTATCAGACTGCATGAATCTATTTAGATAATGATTTTGATAACAAAGTGCGGCATCAAGAAAATCTCATCCCATCTATTAACCGCCAAGCAGAGAACTACGCCCTGGATGACAACATATCTGATTACAGCAAAAAAAGCATGAAATCGCGAGCACCACCAGCTAAAAAGCAACCGCCTTCCAAAGGAAAAACAAGATAAAGTAAGGGAACAGCAGCAAGAACACAAGAGGGCAGTGTGGCTGGCCAGGAAACAGCATCTTGACATATTCTGGGGAAAATGCTTCACATTTGTAGACTCAGAGAATAGGAGGCCTGGATTTAACACCTGCAAAAACAACACTCAATAAGGCCGTAAGGGTGACTGACAACCTCAGCTAGGAAGTCAACAAGGCCGCAGTAGTCTGCTTACTCAGATGCAATCAGTGCACCCCCTTGACCCAAAGGACACCGACAGGGATGACAAAAAAACAACGTGGGCTGCCACTCTAGGACGTTGTACCACCTGTGGAAAATGCTGGGATGGGGGACCTCAATAGTGAACTAAATCCAGTGGAACTGAACCAAAAACAAATAGAAACTTAGGGGCATATTATCAAGGTAGTTTATCTCCGCTTTTTTGGCTTTAAAAGCCAAGAAAGCGGAGATAAAATTATCTCCCTTTTACCTAGCTGTTGCTACACCAGTTAGCGACAGCTAGTAGGAGATAGTGACCATCTTGGGCCCCACTTTGCATTTCAGTGATATTTATCACTAATGACATGCAAAGTGGGCGTGCCAAGATGTTAGCGACTGAAAACAGTCGCTAACATCGCTATCTCCTATTACCAACTTTTGGAGATATTCGCGCTAAGCGCGAAGATCTCCAAAAGCTAACACCTGCCCTGAGCAGTTCTTGGCCATGTTATCCAATGGGAGGTGGATAACATGGCTAAGAGCATTAGCTCGGTAATGCATGAATATCGTGGACTTTCGAGCGATATTCATGCATTGCAGCGATTTTTATCGTATTTGCGATAAACCTTGGTAATACCAAGGTTTATTTGCGGTAAAAATTGCCGCAGCTCAGCTGTAAAATTTTGTCTCTAACCAAGCAATATAGATAATTATCGCTATTGCTTGGTAATATGCCCCAATATTATGTATAAAGATAATCCTGAAGTATGGGCAAAAAAAACCTATGCCTTCTCTTCAGAGCCTTGAGTCTCCATCAGGAAGTTCCTGGTTAATATCAAGGATCTGTAATCCACCCGATCCTCAATTGAGGTGGCAGAGGTGATTCAGTGAATTATAGACTAAGAACCCTGCTTGACATTGAGTCCAAGCATTTTGGAACACAGGTGCCGCAAGATCTACAAGAAAGGTTGAATAACTCGTTAAAAATCCCATGGAATCAAACTGGATTGTGTGCAGGTCAGGGAACCTTATCCAATCTCACTGCCTTGGCACTCTGTATCGAGAAGGTATTCATTGCAAAAACATCACTATATGCCTGCCTTATAAATGTTAAGGCTATATTTGACAAGGTCACCGGAGAACTACTGTGCCTGAAACTTAACAGTATGGGGATAGCCCTGAAAATTTGAGAGACATTCATCTCCTTAGCACTGTTACCTGGCTACACTTCAAACTGGGTGATGGCTCCAAGCTTTCACAGAAAATCTACACCACCATTGACCTGAGACAAGGGTGCATGCTCACCTCCTTAGTTTTCAACATTTATCTGTCAAAATTGTCTCGGGAACTGGACTCAGCAAATGCACATCCCCCAAATCTCAGGGTCCATCTCCTAACACATATGCTATATGCAGACGGCCTCCTCTTGATGAGCATGACCCCTGTGGGTCTGCAACCGCTCCTTGACACCCTCTTAATCTTCTCCGAGTGATACAAAGTCAAAATGAACTGTAATAAAACAAATGCGATGAAATTCAGTAGGAAAATAAACACCTCTCGAGCTTGATTTATATAGACAGACTGAGACTGACTATCAGTTGTACAAAAATATAAATACCTCAAGATAATATTTGGCTCAAGAGGCACCTTTGCAACGCACAAGGACGCCAAGACCTTCGAATTTCATACTTTCTCGAAATCCTCATAAGGCCCAATCTTAGGCCAGCTTCAAAAGGCTATGGCAGCAAAGCTGCTCACCATCAATCTCATATGGTTGTGAAATAATGACAGAGACAGAAAAGAAGGCGGCAAGGATGTTAGACCGGTGAATTGTAAAATCCTACTGGATCATTTATAGGCTCCCAAACTATACATGCCATCCATGTTCCAAGATCGTAAAATACCTTTAAACAATATCAGCCTGATTCATCAAGCTGAATTGCGCTCGCAAAGGGCCAGATTCTGAGAATCTGGCCCTTTGCGAGTGCGATTTTTGCATTTGGGATTCATCATCCCAAATGCAAAAATCGGTAATAGCGATTTCGCTATTTTGCGAGGAATTACATTTAAGGAATCTCTATTTGAGATTCCTTAAATGCAATTCATCATCCATTGTAAAATTGCGAATTCGCAATTTCGGCCCGCTATTTACCGCGAGGTCAAACCTCGTGGTAAATAGCGAAAACTTAGAAAAATGCTTTTAAAAGCATTTTTCTAAGTTGCATGTTGCACACACACATGTCCTTTGGTCACGTGTGAGCGCAACGCCTGTTTAAATTTGCATTTAAGGGGTGCTACAAGGTGTCCTTTGGACACCCCTTGCACCCTTTAAATCGCTATCTTATTTGCGATTAGCTAATTGCTAATCGCAAATAAGGAATACTCCCCATTCATTCCTATGGGCCTTTTGGGCCATAGGAATGAATGGGGAGTTATTCCTTATTTGCGATTAGCAATTTGCTAATCGCAAATAAGGAATATGTAGGAATTGCATATTTTTTTGCGATTCCTACATGAATCCCGTTTTACGAGCCTGTAATAGCGATTCCTTATGAATCGCTATTAAAGACTCGCAAAACGGGTCTTTCATGAATCAGGCTGTTTAGCTCTCGATACAGAATTTACCCATCTCAAAATGAGGGTGATAAAGTTCCCGGATGTCTATGAAACAAAATAAAGGCCACAATGGAGCCAAAAATGTCACCTGTAACCCTGGTAAATTAGACCAGTCCCAGGACATTTGCACATGCAGACAAGCCCAAATTCTGAGTATTAAAGTTCCAGAAAATCCTCGAAGCCAGAACAAAGGCTGCAACCGCCATACAAAGGTGTGTTGCAGCACTGTGGCAACTGAAAAGGTGTGGCCCGTGAGAAAGATGCTGAACCTGTTCATCTGAACGAGCTGATGACAACAGGCCAGCCCAGTGGTACCTGAAATAGAACTTTACAGTGAAAGACTAGCTCTGTAATGCCTTTGAGTGTTCCGGCACAGCTAAGCCAATGTTTTATATCATTGGGTTTTGCCTGCACAGCACTTGCACTGTACTTGTGAAATGTAATTTATTCAATATTAATCTTAAAAGTGGCTTACATCCCGCCCTCACTTTTTATTCGTTCATGTTCCACAGCTGATCACCACTTGGTATCTCCTCCCTGCTGATATCACAGATGACATTCGACTAACAGATTTGTTTACCCAGTCAGATAGGTTTGTGGAACCTACAGGTATTGAAGTAAGTCTGACACTCGCTCTGTTTTATTCCCTGCATTAGAAATAGTAGGCTCGCATGGAGAGATTACAGCATTCGTCCTTATTCTGTGGATGCCGAAAAACACATTGCTCATTTGCTGCCCACCACCATGAGCAGACACCGCTTTTCCATCATAGCAGGGGGTGAAAGGCCTCTCTGAGTAAGCCTAATAAGACATGCACAGGGTGTATGGAAATTAATACACCAAGCATGCTGAGTGTGGATTCTTTTGCTCACCTGCAGCAACACGACCGAACTAGAGGCAATTGCAGAAACTTTCACATCTCCTCCAGAGTTGACTGATGCCAGCAGAAGTTTGCACAGATCCCTATGAAGAGAGCCCACCCCTCTACAACCCCCGATAACATTACAGGGTATACACCTGTTACAATGCATTTGTTACAACGCACTACCGTTACAACGCGACTTTTACAATGCATACCATTACAACGCATTGCGCTGGGGGGCGCTCTAGGATAGGGAATAAGTATAATCTACTATCCAACACCTTCCCTAGGGTCCACGGGGACTGGAGTTAGAATAGTAAATTATACTTACCACTATCCAGCACCTCAAAGCGCTATGCGTTGTAATGGTATGCGTTGTAATGGTCGCGTTGTAACGGTAGGTAGTTGTAACAGTATGCGGAGTAACATGGTACATCCACATTACAGCTAACGTGACAATTATTTACAAGTGCCCTGCTTGGTTGGCAGCCAGCGCTGCAGAGAAGTGCTGTCCGGGCGTCAGTTTTCACTCGGCACTGGCAGGGAAAGGGCAGATAAAGTATTTTCATGAACCTTGGAGAGAGGGTACGGTAAGAGGCACCACCACCGCCTACCGAAATACAAGTCAGCCATCAAATTCCATGCCCTGAAGCAAGGGTCTCAAGTGCCCCAAGGTGCCAATAGCAATGCATTGTTGTGTTAATTTGTATTTGAGTTCCTTCTGGCACTTTCAGACATGCATCGAGAATGGGGCTGTGCAAACTACAAATACCAGAATGCAAGAGATGAGAAGGAGAATCTTCTCACAGCTGGGGTTTCTCTATTTATATAGCGCTTACAACCCCTGAAGAGGCATCAACATTATCAATGCTGATGCACTGCTTTGCTCCTCTGGCGACAAGTCTGTTGGCACCACCATGTCAGAACACCCTATTCACTCTGTTTATTAACAGGAATAACTGCACATCTTCCGTATTGCAGAAGAAGTTGTGCCCCTATGAGAGTTATCACTGCCTAACACCTAATGCCCAAAGTTGTGTATTTTTCCCTTGGGAGATTTTATCAGTTCTCCAGATGCCATTCACTTAAGAGACAGCCTAGCTCAGGCCGTGCCTTAGGGTCCCGACCGACGTTGCACAATAAAACATAGAGAACCCTCCCAGTGGAACAGGGCTCGCCACTCCTCTCCAGCACTCCACAGCAGGGTCTAGCCCCCCCAGGCATAGCTGTCAACGCTGCTCACACATTTCACAGTAAGAGATAGGACACACTGCAGCTCCTGGGACATGAGCACCGTAGCAAGATCAAACCCCTCCCAGAGGCGAATCCCTCCTCTCCCCCTTGCCCACATAGCTGCCTCCCTTTTACCTTTTAATTATTCCACTGACTACGTGATTTTGGTGCCCTGAAAGGTCGCAGTTTATTCAAACATAACATGGTTGTACATTTCTCAATTTCAAGTGGTCATTCATAAACATCCTTGTACATTAATTCTCGTTGCTTATTCCCAGACATTCAATTTTGCGAGTTGGCCCTTTTGCCGGGCCTTTGTGTCTGCGGTTCGAGGCTTCACCTTGCTACCGAATTTTGTGGGCATCCGTCAGGACCTGCCGAGCTGCAAGTGCTATTCCGCTTGCAATGGACTCTTTGTTGGCCACTCGCCTGCTCCTCAAGTGCCACTGCTGTGAGGCATCCCAATGACGCTGTGTGGGCATTTAATCTATTCTGCCAGTGGTAGTGTGACATCATTAGCTCCCTCAGTACCCCTGCCGTGAGACATCCCAAGAACACTGTGCGAGCCTTCCATCTACCTCTAGCATATTTTTGTATCTTTTCTGGGTTTACCTCCTCCTCACCTCTCCTTGCTGCTGCAACGCCCGCTTCCTTTGGTGTGTGTGAGTGGGATTCTATCTTTCTCCTGCAGTGGGGGGGTTGAGTGCTGACTTAACCCCCCAGCTGCTTGCTTCCTTCACCCCTATTTAGGGGGCCATCAGGTACTTTGGGGCGACCAATCCTGGTTGCACCCTGCTTCGCTGGCTTCCGTGACGGGGGTGGACTTCCCACCTGCGGGCCTCAAACGGGTCCGGCTACACCTTTCCCTGGTCTGGGTTTTGAGGCAGGCAAGGTGTCAAGATGATCTTGCCAAGCCTTTTCTAAAAATATTTAGAGAGGCATAACCTACCCCGTTACAGCCGGAAAAGCTCCTCTGCTTCCATCGCCAACTGGAAACTCTTTTTGACAGAGCTGAGGACAGCGGTCTGATGCCAGCTTGTTCCAGCACGCATGGCCGACGGCTTCCACATGGGTGATTATCACTCTGCATCTCCTCCCTGCTGATCACACAGTAGATGTCCGATTAACAGATTTGTTCCTCCAGTCAGTGGACATAAATAATAACGTCCCAAACATATTTCAATTTGGGCAATGGTGGTGCTAAGAGTCCCATTCCAAAACTGCAAACAGTGCATTTTCGTCAAATCCAGATTTTGGGATCTCCCAGTAGTTGTCTCAGATGGACTATCTAGGAGAGAGAAGCTGTTCAATCATTAACCATGTTACTTTAAAGTGAGCCTCGTTGTAAAAGCAAAAGCGAGAACTTGTTAGGGTAAAAAGCATTAACACACATGTAAGGTATTGTTTTTGGTATATTTGGCTCCCCAGCAGGCAGACTCAGTCAACAAAAGGTCACAACCAACAAAACATAAGTAGAATTAAACTACGTTAATAGTTCTGACTTTTTTGCCTCAAGCCCCTAGTTGTTTGTCTGGTTTTTCTGCAGAGAAATACCGACAATTTGATGGGCAGTTTCCTAAGGTCTCCCATTTAAAGTCACAAAGCCAATGAGAATATTTTATTCATTTATTGCTCAGTCATCGGGGGATATCATATTTGTGCCTGCTTAAACTTCCACCTGCCAAACTCAATTGGGTGTGGTGTGTCATGCATGATGCCACTTGGCACTGATGGTGCTTTTCAGGAGACAATAAAAGTGTTAGTAACACAAGCTCTTGTATTGGAGCTCACAGTGAATGTCACTGGCTCTTCTCAGTGTGCATAGTTCTACAGCTGCTAAAAAGAACCTTCAAATCTCCACAGGTATGACTGGTTACCTGAAGAGGTTGCCACAGGCCCAATGAGCCCTCCTCTGGCTCTGCGCAAAATAAGCATCTTTTACCTCTGCCAACTTCTTCAGCTACCAGCGTCTAATGAGAGATGACAACCTTCCTCCAGCAGCAGCCATCTCCTCCTCTCTATTGTGCAATATTCAATCCCACCCAAGGTGGGTCACTGGCACAGTGTGTCGTGAGTTACATCAACCACCCCGGCAGGAGTCATCTGCTCTTCTCCTTTCTGTTGTGCTATATTCACTCCCACCCTCAAGGAGGATTATTAATGCACAGTGTGCAGTGAGTTAATATTCACCCCCACCAAAGGGAGGCTGATGGACAGTGTGCAGTGAGTTAATATTCAGTCCCACCCAAAGGAGGCCAATGGACAGTGTGCAGTGAGTTGCAGCATCCTTCCTCCAGCAGCGGACACATCCTCCTCTTCTCTCTGTTATATTCACTGCCACCCAAGGGGATTATTGGCACAGTGTGCAGTGAGTTAATGTTCACTCCTATTTAAGGGGGAGATAATGGACAGTGTGTGATGAGTTGCAGCAACCACCCTCCAGCAGGAGACATCTAATTTTCTCCTCTCTGTAGAGCAATATTCACTTCCACCCAAGGGGGATTAATGGCACACTGAGCAATAATTTAATAGTAATTCCTACACAAGGGAGGGATAAGGGCACAGTGTGTGGTGAGTTATAGTACCCTAGTCAAGCAGAGGACATCTCCTCTTCTCCTCTCTGTTGTGCAATATTCAATCTCACCCGAGGAGAATCGAAGGTGTGAAAAACTCTGAGTTAAAAAATGTATCTCCAACAGGCACCATCTGATCTTCTCCACACTCACTGTGCACTGTTCACTCCCAGGATCGGACTGGCCTAGAGGATGATCAGGCAGTCCCAAATAGGCTGGTCTGACAGGTCAGTTTGTGGGCCATTTTCTGGGCAGTGAGTGGGCCTGTTTTATAGTCTGCTGGGTTGTTTTTACTGTTAATTTACCAGATATTTAAACAACAAATATTGCCTGCAGCAAGCCCAAATCCATGCAATCATAATACTTTTAAAGAGTTTCAGTAACTTATATTGCACAACTGCTCACCAAGCTGCAACTTAACAACACAAAACAACATATTATTAATTGCATAGGTGAGACCTATTTCTTTTACCATTGCCTGTATTTAAAATGCACATTAACTATGTTATATGTAAATGAATGTGAGAAACCAGGACCTGTTTGCATTGTCTGCCTCCATTTTGACTACTAGATTTTGGTTTTCTGGCTCTGATTGTGCCATGGGCTCTGTTAACCAGACCCAGGGCCTGTGCTCTAAAAGTACATGGTAATTAGGTATTATTACAATTGGTCCAGACAACCTTCTTGTAAATCCCTAGTATGTGGTAGGACATGTAGGTTTAGAATCACAGTAGACTTAATGCATCTATGCAATACTTTGGGGCCTGCTGTCATTTTAAAAGCCAGCCCTGCCTTGCAGGCTGCTTTTAAAGCAGAACTATATTAAAGGTACGTCCAAAGTAGTAAATTACCTTATTTTTACATATACTAGCCCGGCCCGGCTTGCTTGAATCCTGATGGTGCAGTGAGCAAGGGACTCATGTCTGAGTATACCCTGCCACACCTATAGGGGCCAAAAACGATTCAGAAAAGGGGGTCATTTTGTCCACCATAAGCGTGGTAGGGTATACTCAGATGTGAGTCCCTTGCTCACTGCACCATCAGGATTCAAGCAAGCCTGGCCGAAGACGGCTGTAATGCCAGAAACCGGTCCCCGGAAGCTTGTTTCCTTTCCAGTAAAAGAATTGGCTTGGCAGTTTGGTCTGCCCTGTTCCCATGATGCACTGGGCCAGAGACAGACTAATTTGCATGTAGCCAGGTTCTGAGCTGGGATGGTGCAGTGAGCTAAAAAACGGTGATGGATCAAGCCCTGATCTGTTGACTGGGTAGGAGTGTTCTGCTTAATTCAGATACTCTGTCCATCATCACCCCCTTTTCTGAACCATTACAATCAGTCATTTTCTAACTCTACAATGCATGCTAACCTCGCCCGATACACTTCATGTTAGAAACTATACTGTAAATAAAAAACATAGCGATATTCTACACAATTTAAACACCACAATCATTTAATAACTTTTCATATTGTGTTTGGTGTCTCAGTGCTACAGTGGACTTTGTGTTCATTGGTCTGGAAGACAATGGCATCTAACCACTGAATTTTGACAGTTCAAACCAATTTGTTTAATCTTTTTTCACCACCAGTACTGAGGAGAACATTCCTCATACGTGTTTTTCTATGACACAAGGGTGAGATGATGTATGCACTGGAAAGAAGAAGAGAGGAAAAGGGATAGGTACTGTAGGAGACAGTAAGGGAGAGTGATTTGGGAAACAGATGAAAAGAAATGGAGAGCAGAAGATAACACTGAGTCATAGAATGTATATTAGATATGGAAGTGAATGTGATGGTTGGAGGCACAGAACATAATAGAGAGCAAATCATGGACCTACATTGGACACCACCTACTTCACTACTTTTTAAAAGTACATTCCACTAAGGGCCTGATTGCGAGTCTGTCGTGGTGGTGCGGTGGTGGCCAGTCCAGCCCCTGCTGCAGCAACTGTCCGACCACCCCATTAGTAGTTGGGTGGTAAGACCGCCCTGGGACCGACAGCCTCACCAGGAAACCACCGTTTCCTGGAGTTGGAGTGGTGGTCAGAAGCCACAGTATACTTGGCGGGAACGCTGCGGTCCCGCCAAGCATATTATGAGTTTCTTGTCCTCCAGGGTTTGTATACAGGTTCTTCCTCCATGTAAACCTTGGAGGAGAGGACACAACCACATGTGGATGCACACGGGGGCATAACATGTGTCCCTCTGTGTGTATGCACTTAGGTTTCTGCAAGTCATGGACTTTCAAGGAACTTTGTGGTGCGGTCCCATTACGCTGCTTTTTTCAAAGGTACCACTGCCTTTCATAGAGGCACCACCATGGGACTGCCATGCAGCCCACCTGCCGGACTGGGTAAATGTTTGTAATCTGGTGGCCTTTCAGTAGTGACCTTCGGCGAAGCGGTGCAGCAGCAATTGTACCACTTGTAATCAGGGCCTAAGTGATTTCCTAACTTGAAAAGATGTTATAAGCTATCAAAAGTATTCTATAATGGGGAGGCGTGGCTAGGCGCCAAAGGAGATGGGCGCCGGACTCCGGAGCTCCGCTGACTCGTAGCACGACGAGGAATCTCTGGGCTCTATTCTTGGACGCCAGATCTTTGAAGTGGCTGAATTCCTTATCGGGGCTCCTGCTGCCTGACATGTGTTATTTACAAGACACGGGGTGAGCGTTTTTTGAGCTTTCTTCATGCTTTTACTCCAGTGCGATCCGCTTCTGAAAAGCGGCTGCCATTTTAATTTATTGCCGCCCCCGTGACGCTCGCTGAGGGAGCTCATTTCCTCACAGAAATATTTACATACTTCATTTAAGCACCATGCCTGCCTTTTAAATCTATGCCAGCCTGGAAAATTTGTGTTTTTCACAGTGACTCTTCGTGCTGGAATCATATTGTGCCCATATAAATGCCTTTTCATCTCCTCTTTTCTACATTTCAATAAGGCGAACTGTCACCATGTTTTTATGAGAAACAAATGTGTTTTTATTCAGTGTTCTTCCCTTTTCATACCATATCTATTCAAATAATGTTTTTTGAGCTATTCCTTTATACCTTGAGGTGGTGAATAATTACACATCCACTCACCGCCATTTTCTGCTCTGAACACAGACTTTATATCTTCATTCTCTTCATAATGGCAATGTCTTGCAATGCACGAAGTGGTCTTCATCAAATAAGTTCTAACAATGGGCCACTGGACGATGCTAATCCTTTAAGTGTCCTACAATATAATGTGGATGACGCAACAATGGATACTTTGAAAACAAAAAGCTCTTCCTCTCAACATTCACGCACAAGATTAAAAAATAACTTCAAAATTCCTTCTACACCTGCCGCTGCACCAGGTAAAAGAGTGAAAGCGAATCCACCTTCGCCCACTAATTCCTCCTCCTCTATTTCTTTGGGGTTATTACTTGAAGAAATTAGCTCTCTTAGAACTTATATGGCAGAGACAAATTCTCGCCTTCAAAACTTGGAGGATAACTGGTCACACATTGAACAAAAAATTGACGAATTAGAAAAACAACTTGCATCTGTTCAGGTAATCACTGCCCAAGTTCCAGGTCTGCACATGGAAATACAACATTTTAAGCTACAAGTTGAAAATTTGGAAAATTGCAATAGGCGTAATAATCTACGTATTTATGAACTGGCAGAAGAGCTTGAAGGCTCTAACCCTATTTCCTTTTTTCAATCTTTTTTGCCCATGCTTCTTGGATTTCCTACATCTCCCACTTTGAATATTCAGCGAGCCCATCGTCTAGGCCAAATCTCACGCTCATCTGCTACTTCTTCTTCAGTGAAACCTAGAGGTGTAATTTTATACTTTCTAGAGTATACGGATCTCCTTAAAGTTCTTGATGCAGCTAAGCAGAGAGAAAAGATCATTTGGAATGGCTCAACTCTCTTCTTTGCTCAAGACTATGTTAAGATCACTGCAGATCGTCGAAAGAAGTCTCTTAAAATGAGGCCTGCTCTCAGATCTTTGAATGCTTGCTATGGCTTATTCCATCCATGTCTTTTTAAAGAGACTTATAATAATAGAACATTGACCTATGAAGATCCTGCATAACTCCAACAATTCCTGGACTCTTGTAGAGATGATTCTATGCACACTCCTCAAGCTTAATTGTCTTATGTGACAAAAGCATTGTTGGTGAATATTGCATATCTTATTTTTATCCCAATTGTTTTTCTGTTTTTCGTCAAGATTTGTGACATGGTAATCATTTTCTATTATCTGTTTTATTTTTTCAGATGCAATTTTGTGCTTCTTTGAACTTTGTCTTCTCCATTTATGCCTGGGGATTGTCTGCTTCTGCTGCATCTCCGTGGAGACCTCCGTCTGGTGTGCTATCTCCCTCACTGTGGACCCACCCACCCCATTCTCACTGTTTTGTGTGATATGTCCTTTTGACTTTATTCTTCATTGTCAATGGTTTGATTTGTATTATTTAACTTTATTGTATTCTGTCTTTTATCTTCTTTTTGTTTTTCCCTCTACTTTTCCCTTCACTTTTCATCTTTTCTTCCCTCTACTCTTAACATTATCTCCTTCAAATTTACTTCATCTCTTTTCTTAATCTCATTTTCCTTCTTCATTCTCTCTTTCATTTTCTATTATTCAATTGCTTCTCTAATAATTGTGCATGTTCATTTTAAAGGTTTACTTTTAGAGTTGTAACTTGGAACGTTAAAGGTGTTAATAACCACATAAAAAGACAACCCGTGTGAACCCATTCAGCTAGATTAAATACTGATTTTGCTTTAATTCAAGAAACTCACCTGAAGCAGCTAAACTGAAAAGAGGTTGGGTGGAACATGTTTTTTCTTCTCCAGCTTAAGGAAAGAAGAATGGTACATCTATTTTGTGCCATAAAAAGCATCAGCTCTCAGTTGTTCATCAGGAAAATGATCTCGACGGTCGCTGGGTAATTGTTAAATTTCTTACTGATCAAATACCCCTAGTATTGTTTAACGTTTATGCTCCTGTTAATGTTGATAATACGTTTTGGACACACATATCTGATAAACTTCTTATGCTTGATGATGATAATGTTATTTTTGGGGGTGACTGTAATCAGATTCTTGACCCAATACTAGATAGACATTCCTCTGTAAGATTTTCCAATACTAAAATGCATTCACAATTTACTTCTGCTATTCGTTGTAAAGCTTTAATTGATATCTCTAGGCTTTGTAATCCCGATTTACAGGAGTATACTTTCTATTCTCCCCCTCACCATTCACAATCCAGAATAGATTATCTCTTCCTTAGTAAGCCCCTGTCTCAGTTTACCTCATACGCCGAGATTGGTTCTATCATAATATCTGACCATGCTCCAGTTTTTGTAGATTTTGATCTGTTACCTTTTTCCCCTCATGCTGGTAGATGGCGTTATAAGAACACATTATCAGATCCTAACTTCACAAGCCAATTCACCTCTTCTGCTTCTGAATTATTTTCTTTTAACTCCACTCCAGACTCTTCTCCAGTAATGGTTTTGGATTCTTTTAAGACTGCAGCCATAGGTTTTATCATAAATTTTGTTTCACAGAAAAAAATATTTTTTTAAACTAAAACTGCTCAGTTACTGGCCAGGATTAAACAACTTGAATATTGTTATTATCACTCTAACTCTGAAGGCTCTTATCTATTAAAAAGTAGTGCCCATTATTATGGAGGCCAAAATAAAATCAGCAAATTATTTGCAAACTATTTAAAGACTCGTCGTGAATGGACTAAAATAGAATCCATCCGTAACACTGCAGGAGACTCATTCTTTAAAGATATTGATATTCTGAATGAATTTGTTTTATTTTACAAAAATCCGTATACACCAGAGCAATAACCAACTTCAGCTCCAGTCTCCTCTTTCTTCCAATCAATAAATTCTCCTCCCTCATACGATATTGATTTTACCTCATTAGAATCTGAAATCACTCTGTCTGAGATTCAACATGCTGTATCAGTACTGAAAAGGGGGCCTTATGGAGTTACTATTGAATTTTATGCTCACTTCGCGTCCTTATTACTTCCCCATCTCTTATTACTTAATACGTTTTTTATTGAGGACGGTTCCTCTTCAGGATTTTTTCAAGAAGCAGTAATTTGCTTAATTCCCAAGGAGAACAAAGATACCTCTTTTTGTAAAAATGATCGTCCAATCTCCCTAGTTAATTTAGACTATAAGATTTTTGCAAAGATTCTTGCTCTCCGTATTGATCCCATTTGACATAACATTATTGGCCCGAACAATCAGGATTCTTTAAAGGTCGTCTGTCTTCAGGTAACTTCAGAGTTTTCTTCAACATTTTAAGTAAGGCCCCCTCTCTTGACTATCCCATTGCTGCTATAGCATTAGATGCTGAGAAAGCATTTGATATGATTGGTTGGGATTTTATGTTTCAAGCACTAAAATGGATTGGGTTCCCTACTAAACTGATTTCTCTTATTTCTTTACTTTACTCTGGCCCTAAAGCCTCTATTTTTGTTAATGGGAAAACGTCTTACTATTTTCCTCTTTTCAGAGGAGTTCTTCAAGGTTGCCCTATATCTCCTCTTTTATTTATAATTGCATTAGAACCCTTTTTAACGAAAAATAGGTTGGATGCTGGAATCCCTGGTTTTAAACTTGACGCTACCCAAGTTAAATTGTCTGTTTGTGCTGATGACATCCTTCCATACTGCTCAAAACCTTCTACTTTTCTTCCAGCCTTTCTTTCCCAAGTTGTTAATTTTTCTCAATTATCTGGATATCGCATTAATACAGATAAATGTGAAGTTCTCCCATTAAATATTCTCTGTCTGAAACAAGATTTTATCTCTACTGGCTTCTCTTGGAAGACCTATGAAATAAAATACTTAGGTTTATGGTTCTCTCCTACTATCCCAGAAACCTTAAAAGAAAACTTTGATAATCTTAAAACTTTATCTGTGTTTATTGACTGATTCTCCTGGTGGGGACGCCTGGAGGATTCTATTAAGATGATGCTTTCTCCGTTAATTCTCTATCTTCTGTCTATGATCCCAGTACATATTCGGGGTTTCTACTTTAAAAAATTGATTCCCTATTAAACAAATTCCTCCGGAAAAATACATTTCCCCGAAGATCTCTTATAGCTCTAAGCTCAAAGCTGATAAAAATTCTGGTGGCCTCAAATTTCCTGATTTTAAATCAGATCACTATGATTTTTCTCTGACACAATCCTCCTGATGGATTTCTCCAGATCCATGTGTTCATCCTCCTCTTTGGTTGAACTTTGAAAAACATGTTATAGCTCCTTTCCATTTTAACGAGCCTCTTACTTTTACTAATAATATTTCTTCTTTTCGTCCTCAAGTTATTTCCCATGCACGTAAAATATTAGCACCACTTCTTCTGTCCTCTTATCCTTCATCTTCCTCGTTAGATCAGCAACCTTTTTGGCATAATAATTTATTACGTATCAAAGGGCGTACCATTTATTGGAAATCCTGGAGATTCAAAGGTTTAATTTGGATTTCACAGTTAGTATTTAATAATATTCCTCTATCCTTCTCCGATCTTCAATTAACATTTTCTTTACCCTCTTCATGTAAAACTCAATATGACTCACTCCATCCTCCTCTTTCACAATACCTTCATTCCTTATTGCCTAGTCCCATTATTCCTACCAGATGTTCCAGTCTTTTTTCCTTACTTTCAGCTTCTTATTTATATAAAGATCAATTTTTCTCCTCTGATAGGTCCAAAGGGAAGGCTGAATTGGCTTGGGAAAGGGATCTTGCAGATTGTTGGTCTATTCCATTTTGGTATAAAATATGGTTAAAGATTCACAAGACATCAAGAGCTGCTAACACGTCTTAGACTCTTTATTTTATTTACAAACGCCTTCTTTTTACCCCAGCGAAGTTAGCCTCCTTCTCTACAGACCTCTCCTCAGCCTGTTGGTCATGTAAAGCTACTTCAGCAGATTTAAAGCATATGCTTTTTGAATGCCCCTCCCTCTCCCGTTTTTGGTTTCTAGTTTGGTCCCAAATTAATAAAATGTTTAATACCCACATCTCTTTTTCCCTATTCAACGTCTTTTTAGGCTCCTTATCACCATCCTGGCCACACCCAACTCCCAACCCCTCTTCAATTGACGTGTTATTAGCAATAGCCCTCCATTTAATAACCTTTAATTGGAAGCAAGCTGACAAAGTTACTTTCAGAGCTTGGTGGAATGCTGTTTGTTTTCATCATAGACTTGACACAAGCAATGTTACTCCTATATCCTTATCCATTAAAAGGGATCTCTTATGGCTCCATCTCTCCACTTACCTAACTAATATAGTTTCAACCTCCGCTGCTATAGTTAATACTTCGGATGAAGTCAGAAAACCTCCATAAATCTTTTGTTGTCTTTTTTATTCTAGTTCTAAATATATGTATTGATATTGCTCCTTTTTTTTACCATTGTATTTCGAAACTTAAGATTACAGTGTTCTTACTAGTGTTCTTGTATATAAAAAAGAGATTAAGGTTCAGATATTACCTTTATTCTTACTGTTTTTTAAACAATTATTGTAGTGGATAGTGTTTTGATTCCCCCCTCTCCTCTCTTCCCCTTCCCCTTTATCAGTTTTAGGTTTTTATTTTGTTTCAATTTATAATATTCTTACATTGTGATTTCTCTTATAAGATGTTTTTCCTCTGTTTGCTACATTTTTTCCTTCAATAAACTTTAAACTAAAAAAATAAAAAGTGTTCCACATTACAACTAGTACTGGAAGTAAATGACATACAGTGTAAGTCTACACCACTTAAACAGCACATCCACTTAATAACTTTTCCTATTGTACCTAGTATCTCAGCACTGAAGAGAAGTTTAGGTTCATAGGTCTAGCTGACAATGTCAAATAATCATTTAATTTTCACTAATGAAACCCGTTTTTCCCATTGTTTGTCTACACCAGGGCTGAGAAGCACCTTCTTTATACTTACTTTTATATGAGGCGAGTGAATGAAAAGATGAAGTGAGACAACAACTTAAAATGACAGTGAAAAAGATGGGTATGGAAGTAGAAAGTAGAGAAAAGGGACTTTGGAAAGAAAACAAAAGAAGAAAAGAGAGAAAGAAAACACATCATGGATTGCTTATGAAAAGAAATGGCAGGGTGTTAGGCAGAGATGAGAGCACATACCAAAAGCATGCACCTACATTGGAGGTGGTCTGAGAAATATCGACAACAAAAATATCTGCTTGAAAAATATCACAGAAAAATATGAAATTAAACACATCAAAGAGCAAGCAGAAATTTGTTGCAAAAAGATGGGGTTTTATAATTAATATAAGTCAGATTAAACAAGTACAGTGTCTCAGTCAGTTGAAAAAGACAAATTACATTTTTTTGTTATCTGAAAACAATACACATGTTGCCATAAACATCTCCCCAATTAATGTTTGTTTTAGAAAAACAGACCATAATAATAAAAAGCCAGTTTTCAGTTACATTCGTTATTTACATTGCTGCTTCAATTACGTCCAAGTCATGCCTTTCACCTAGGCTAATGACTGTGCCAGAAGGCATTGTGACATCACAAGTCAACTGTGTTAATTATTACACTTGAGCTACTAGGTAATTTCATTATAGAGATGTCACAAGCAGATGTAATAAATACATTTGAGATGGGCTTTTATGAACGGATTGAAAGCTTTTATGCATTATATATTTGTAACATGAAAAGAGTATTGCTAAAACCTTAAAGACATATAATAAAAATATATACTTTAAAATAATGACAAAACATGAAAAAATAAAAACCAATAAAAATAATAATAAAATACATATTAAAAATGAAAAAGTATACAATGACAACATAAAAGTACATTTAAAATTCAAAACAAATGTGTAGCTAGCTAGATGGATGGATGGATGGATGAATGGATAGATAGATAGATAGATAGATAGATAGATAGATAGATAGATAGATAGATAGATAGATAGATAGATAGATAGATAGATAGATAGATAGATAGATAGATAGATAGATAGATAGATAGATAGATAGATAGATAGATAGATAGATAGATAGATATTTTAGACTAAGGGACTGATTTAGATCTTGGCGAATTGGGTCCTGCTGTTGCCTTTTCGTCAGTCTTCCCGCCGCTAACTTGGCAGTCCGCCGATCCTATTTAGATGTAGGCTATTCCATAGATGAAAGACTGCTGCAGTCCCACCATCACTACCAGCAAATAACGATGGTGTGATAGGCAAAATTTGCTATTGACGGGAGGACCACCAGTTTCTCTGCCTGGCCAATCACGATGTGCCTGCCCACTGATGCAACTGTTGTGGGGAAACCTCCATACTTTAGTTGGCGAAATGAACGGATATAAGACACAAACTCCCCTTTACTCACCTTCCCAATTCCTGTACCATCATGTACCTGAACCTACATGTCCTGCCTCTCCTGGCTAATCATGATGCAAATCAACATTGTTGTCACTGGAACCAAAGGCAACCTCTCCCATTACCTGTTACCTTTTGCACTTGACTGTTCACATATATTCAGGACTTCTGCATTATTAAATTACTTACACAAGTAATAGCATACTAATGTGCACTGCATATGTCTCTAATGTTGACGTGTAAGGAATTTAAAGTAACACAAAGGTATAACCACATTGTGTTCATAAATTATTAGCCATCTGTCGCCCAAACAAAGGGCACTTGCACAAAAAAGGATATCAAATCAAAAATCAGAATCTCACCATACAGGTGTGTAAAAATAAAGTATGAAATTGTCAAAATAAAAACATATGCATCACACATCATTGGGATAAGTGCAAGGTAACCTCATGTAGAAATTTCACTAGACTAGATGTAACCCTCACCTCATAGATTACCTAGAAAATTAATGGCAGTTCTAAATTTGAAGCACTCTACATATTCATCCATGTAACATTTACCCTTGTGTAGTGCAACTCCTGCATTGTATACCATTTCAATTTGTACATACTATTACAAGGTAAATGCATATGTGTACATATTTATCAGTAAACAAGGTGAAACAAACACACCTGTTTTAAAGTATCCTTAAGTAAAGTCCCAACATCTATTTGTTGGGGCAAGTGTCCCCTACTTTGTTGAATGGCTGCACCTAAATTGAAATCACCATCACATACCATGTGAACCAGTGTATGCACTTTACATAGTAGACATTTTAAAAGTATGTTGTAGTTCCTGACATGCCAAAAATAGTAACAACACATTTTGCACTGAAACATTGCTAGGAATCAAACAATTACAGAGGAAAATAAATGCCAGGACAAACTTGGTGAAAAGAAAAATTGTGTTTTATTCACAATGAGAAAACTATCAACTAGTATGGAGCAAGGCAATTGTCAGTCTATAAGCGACCACAAAGATCTGTGCACCTGTGTGCTGTGGCCCCCAGCTTGTCCCCAATTGCGCTGCCAGTTGAACCTCACTGGGAAGGGGCATCTAATGGGCAGGGCAGGCACCTCAAAGATGTTTTCTTTGGAGGGGTTGTTTGGGTTTGAGTTTGGGAGGGATGTCCTTGGGTGTGGGAGAAGGAGGTGTCGTTTTGTGAGGAGCGGTCTTGGGTTTGTTAGAGGAGTGTGGCTTTGGCAGAGGTGGTCTTGAATTTGGGGGGTGCTTTTGGGAGGGGTTGTCTTGCTTTGGGGATAGGGGCATTTGCCTTTCTTTGGGGTACCTTGGGGGATAGTAGGGGTGGGTACGGTTTTAGGTTGAGATGTGGAAAGAATGACTTGGGGGTGTAATGGGTAGGGGGCATTTGGGAGCGGTTAATGTGAGAGTGGCTGGGCTCAGGGCAAAGGCACACCAAAGACTTTCACAGGAAAAATGGGGGGGGGTTGGTCAGGAGGAAGTTGAAAGTGTCTGTGGTGCATGTGTCTTTTGTTGGTGCAGGTGTCTGAAGGTCTGATGTATGTTGTGACCATTTGGGTGTGTCTTGCTTTGTTGGTGTGTGTTGTGTGAGTGAGGGTGAACATTTTAGATTTATTAGTGTGTATGCTATTGAGGTGCTGGGTGTGGTCATGGTGAATGTGGCTCTGGTGGTGGGTGTGGTGCCTGGAGCTGTGAGTGTGGCAGTGGATGTGTCTATGGTGGTGGTTGCAGTGTCTGGGGTGTGCGGGCTGGAGGATGTGTCGGTGCGGCAGGTGCAGTGTCTGGGGGTGTATTGGTGGTAGTGTATGAGTCAGTGGTGGTGGGTGCAGTGTATGTGGTTGAGCTGTGGGTGGTGGTTGTGTCTGTGGTGGTGGGTCCAGTGTATCTGATTGTGCTAGAGTAGGGGATGTGTCTGTGGTGGTGGTGCAGTGTATCTGATGGTGCTGGGGTGATAGATGTGTCTGTGGTGGCCGGTGCAGTGTAGGTGGTTATGCTGGGGGTGGTGGATGTGTCAGTGGTGGCGGCTGCAGTTTCTTTGGTTGTGATGGGAGTTGGGATGGTGTCCGTGTGTTTGGATGTGTGCCTCTTTTTTGTGTTGTTTTATTTGCTTGTGATTGTACGACTTGTGTCTGTGTGAATGGGACAGGTCTGGGAATGCGGAATTAGAATGGGATGGGGCCAGAGGTGGGGCACATGGTTGGGGTGGTTGAAAGGCTGTGGTCAGTGAGGAGGCTAGACCTTGGGAAAAAACCTCTGTAGGCCAGACATAGCACTGTTAATGCCTTCCAGGTAGTCTACAATATGGTGCGATCTGCAGCCATCCCCTGGATGGAATTCAGTAGTGCAGTCTGGGCTCCAGAGATATTCCTGAGGAGGTTAAGAGCTGCTTCAATCAGCTTAGCCAGGGAGGACAGGGGCAGGGGTGAGGTACTTGGAGTGATGGAGATGCCACTGCTTTTAGGGGGCCGGGTTTGGCCAATTTTGAAGCAAAAAAGAGGATGGATGGAGATGGTACTCTGGGTGGTGGACAAGGATGCACAAGTAACAGCCTCACAATTCCATGTTAAATAACATATGCACAATACTCCAACACAAAGCAAAATCACTAACATACTACAATAAGGTGAAGGTAAAACTGGTATCAAATATATTGGAGTGTAAAAAACATATACACTTTACCTAATTTTACATTTAAGCAACTACTCAAAAAAAAGCAAATGTATCATCGGAAAACATTAAATTTAAAATGGGAACCTGTTTTTAAATACTTTGTGACACGTAAATATACAAACAAAAAAGGGTATGTGATAAAGGGCAAGGTGTATGACCATTTCCTTCTGCGACTTCCAATTTGGGAGTTGCAAAAGGATATGTACTAATGTGTCTCAGATATATTTTGCAATTACCAATGTGGCCACAAATGACCTGTCTCATTAATATTCATGAGGCAGGTCGCAATTTAAGACCTATTGGAAATTGGCAGTGGATGGTGGCCTGCTGCGGACAGCAGACCCCCATGTCTGTGTTTCAAAACATTCTCACATCTCTTGGTGACTTACTATTAGGAAGGGAAGCCCTTGGCATGCCCCTTCCTTAAAGCGACTCACAAAACCTACTTTGCAAGTCAGTAAAAGGTTGGCGACTCAGAAAAAGGTTTGGTACATGCTACAACCCTTTTTAGCCTTTTCAGCGGTTGCAAACGGGCCAATTTCTGGTTTGTGACTTCTATAATGTGTTTTATTATGTTGCTGTCAAAAGTGACTATCCTCACTGTTAGTACAGGTTGTATTACCTATAAATGTAGCTGTAGGTAGGAATAAGGGTAATGATTAGTTATGTAACACACCCCAAAGTCAATTCCAGCTCTGGAGGTCAGAGCCAGCAAGAGGGCCAAACTCATACATCTGAACTCCCATCAGATTTGAACTAAACTTACAAGAGTTATGTAAGGCATACATCTATTCTTAGGCTTAGAAATTAGTACCCAGTAACACTTGTTTTCAAACATTTGCTGGTAATGATAGCAATTGGTTGAACCTACTGTAACTTCTGTTCAGTGATCAAAATCCGAACCTTTGCTCACTGCTTCAGGAACAGCAAAGTCCTCCTTACTGCTGTGAATGCCATAGCAAATATATTGCAGTGCATTCTATACCTAGAAATGTAGAACAGGTGACATAATGCTCATGGGCAGGTTAGGGAGGGGAGCTGGAGTACAGGTTAACACCCCATGAAAAAAAAGCAATCACAGTGGGGAGAACACTAGCGTTGAGAGTGTGTCAGTGTTTGCCACTTGGTAAAATGTCAGCAAAT
The DNA here is from genome assembly GCF_964263255.1 of Lissotriton vulgaris. Lineage (NCBI taxonomy): Eukaryota > Metazoa > Chordata > Amphibia > Caudata > Salamandridae > Lissotriton > Lissotriton vulgaris. The sequence goes on from NC_141693.1 coordinate 592,749,565, forward strand.
CTACAAATAACATCAATAAAGCCATATAATTATAACAGACTAACTATTTTTTTATTTTGCTTTAGTCAACTAATACATTATGGTCCTGCCATTCAGTTTTCAAAGGAGGAAAGACTACATATTGTTTGCTTACTGTTCTATGGTGTAGGCAAAGGTACCATATGAAATCTTGATTATTTAGTCAAATGCAGTTTTTTTTCATAGAGTTGCTTTATATTTAAATTTTGTGAAGTTTAAGTGTACCGCGGTACCATGGCAAAACCCCATTTTGAAAATCGCTTTCAAGAATAGTTCCTTTAGTGGATCCACAGTAGTCCCACTGTACTCATAAACCTAAAATAAAAAAATAGTATACTAATAAATCTTCTGATAGATGTATTACTGAATGGAACTGACATTCTTCACTTTGCCTTTCAGTATATTTAGCATTTCACCCAACTAGTAACATACCACAACAAATTACCTCTTTTGGTGTGTTTCTACTTGCAGGTCTTCCTTCATTTAGTAAATCTCCATAGTCTATATCGATGCTCCTGATTTCGAATCTGGCGGTCCGGACAAGCCAGACTCGCTGTGGCACAGCGGAGACAGTCCTGCGTCCACCTCATTATGAATCAGCTTTTAGGACCAGCCCCTGCTTTCCCCGCTGCACCAGAAAACCGCCATTCCCTGGCAGTGGTGATGTCACAGCCATGAAAAGGCAGGCAGAGGTGAAACAGGGGCCCCATTCCTCCGTCACCATAGGAATGCATTCAGGTAAGCACTAAATGTGCCCCCTTGTCTGCTTGCACCCCCGGTGCCAGCAAGGCATGGACTTCACAGTCCATGCCGTTCTGGAACATTTTTGCCATTCCCATTGCAGTGCCCTTTTTCAGGGCACCGCAGTAGAAACGGCAAAAGGACTGTCCGCTTGCACGAGTTCAACTCATAATCTGGTGGGCGGTCTTTGCACGGCTTTGGCACTGCCGCTGGCAGTGAGCTGGCAGAGAAGCACCAAAGTTGTAATTGTGACCAATATCCTTACTTCTGCACCTTTCAGAGATACCCCTCTCCGTAAACCTACTGTCATGTTCCGTCAGGATAGATCAGGGTAGGGCTACCCGTAAGACTGAGGGCGGTACTGCTCCTCACTACATGCGATACGGATGGCAGACTTCCGTTTCTAGAGGAGTTAGGAGTCTAGCTATTCTCTGAATGCTGCCTGTGAAGTACAAGCGATTCCGGGGGAAACCGCATTTGAACTGCGGTTTCCGCCCGATCAGCGCTTTGGATTCTGTGGAACTGCTGTCTTCAGCCTGAGAAGAGGTATCGTCCTCGACTTTCTTCCTGCTGCCAGGCCGCTGTTCCGACTCTTCGCGCCGCTGCGTGTTTCTAAACTGCCTTCCTTGTTCTGAGCGCCACGCGCTGAACTCCCCGCCCGGCTGATCTGCCTTGCCACGCTGGGGGTTGGATTTCCTTTTCCCCTCTTGCCTCATGCTGGAGCGCTAGGCTGCCTTGCCATGTGCTGGAAGCTTTTTCACTACAGGGAGTGTCAGACCTCATCTTGCCTTGCCACGCGCTGGAAGCGTTTTCACTACAGGGACCGCTAGACCTCATCTTGCCTTGCCACGCTATGTACTAAAGGCACTTATCACTTTCTGGGTAAGAGCGCTGGAGCGCTAAAAACTTGTTTTGCAATGCCACGCGCAGGAGCACTTGCTGCTTTCTGGGGGAACTGATCTGGAGCGCTCTTTCGTTATTATTTGCCTTACATCACGCAGGAGCGCTAACATTTGTTTGTGCAATAAAAAACAGCGCTGCAGAGCTATATCTTGTTTGCCTGGTGTCTTCATAAACAGGTAAATCCGTATTTCGCATGTGCATGAGAGCAGAGGGGTGGAATTCTGTGTTTGTGCTCATGCTAAAAGGGGCTGTTCTTTCTCTTCCCAGTTTTCCGGTGCACATGGAGAGTCCCAAGATAGAGGGAAGTTTCTTAACCAGGCTACTAGAAAACACCAGCATTCTCTGGCTTCCTTCCCCGTGCCCATCACCATCCTAGCCTGTTGTAGCCAGATTGGGGTAAGGTGGGTCCGGTGGTGGTAGCTCATGTCGTCTCTGCGAGATTGCTTCACAGGCCAAAGGTAAGACTTGTGGGGTCCTTGACACCTACAGTGCTATACCTATATGCATGGTGCTAATAGCGCAGTAAAAAGCAAGATTTTATGCACTGTTTCCCTCATGTGAGAATGGCTGACTGTAGTACCTAACTCAGCGTAAACAGTATACCCCTTCCTCTCTTGGTAAGTAATGCCAGGAAATTGATTGATCTACCTGTACATTAATACGTTTTGTCTTGCCTCTGGTGTGGTTTTTTTCACTCTTTGGGACATCTCGTTAAAGTCAAATTTAAATTTCTTTGGGCAGCTTCCTCCTGGATTCAGCTCTTGATCTCACTAAGCAAAACCAACGGGGATGATGGACAGAGTGTTGAACATTGCAAGCACTCACCCCCAGTCAACTGATCTGGGTTTAATTCATCATCATTCTTTAGCTCACTCCGCCACCCCAGTTCAGATATGGCCATATGCAAATCAGTGTGACCCTGTTCCTCATGGGAACAGTCCAGCCCGAACTGCCAAGCCACGTCTTCCCTGGACCGAAAACAAGCATCCTGGGAACGGTTTCTGGCTAATCAGCTGTCATCAGCCAGGCTAGCTTGATTATCTGTTTGAGCTGGACCAGGACAAAGTCACATGTTAGGCAGATCATGATAGAGCTCAGGCTGAGCACAGGACCAAGTTTGGCCTGCTAAGATAGTAACTTGTGTCCTTTGTAATCAATAGGCAAAGTCTGTATCGGTTAGTGCTATGCTTCACCACCGATTAGGAGCTGTGATGCGTGGTCCTGCATTGAGATGTGTCACACAGAGCCAGTGCTATTAAAGCTGCCAATCAGGAGCTGAGATGCTGCATTGAGATGCATTGTGCTGTGTCTGGTTAAATAAGCCATCTGTACAGGGCTGGGTTGCGGATACTTCGTCAAGCGGGGTCGATGATCATAAATTTGCCAATCAGGAGCACTGATGTGGGGTCTAGTATGGAGGTGTGGTGCGCTGCGTCGGTTCCAATGAAGCCACTGGTCTGCATTTAGTGATACAAGGACTTGCATTGAGATGTGTTGTGCCTGTTCTCATGAAACCACAAGTCAGGTGCATGTTGGGTCCTTGAAGCTCAGAATAGGAGGCCAGTTCACTGAACCTTGGAGACATCCTGAAAACCTGGGATCAAGCAGAAAGGAAGGCCTCAGGCAACAGGGAGTTCTCAATTGGCTGGACAGTCGTCAGGCAGCAGGGCAGCCCGAAGGCAGCTAGGCAGTTCTTTATCTTACAAAGTTCTCATGTCTAGAGTGTTCTGAAGAGTGGGTCTCAGGGTCCAATATTTATACTGGGTGCAAGCTTTAAAGTGCAAAAAACGTCTAGATGTCTCACCACACATAGGTCTGGAATTTCCTTCCTTCCCCTACAAGGCCCCAAGATGTCTGGGGTGAGAAAAAGCTAAAATTAAGTTGTAGGTGCAGCCCATATTGAAGAGCTCCACCCATCCTGTCAGGATGCCCATCCTGCCAATACCTGGCCCCCTTTGTGACACTGTCTGGGGGGAATACTCAAAGGCCAACTGACGACTACACCTAGGGGCTCATTAGGATGGCAGATTGTGGCACATCGGGGGTGGCGGAAAACGTTCTTTTCTTCACTCCTGCGACGGTCCTCACTCCCACCTACATTTCGGCCCATGTTGTGTGTTCCTCTTGTGCCCCCCCTCCATGCACTATTTACCAGCCAGGTGTGGCTCAACCTCCCACCTCACACTTTAAAGGGCAAGGTAGATTGACTGGGAAGGTGGTGGTAAAGATTCACACGCTGCACAGAAGGGCAGGCGGGACAACCCTTCTCCTCGCACCGGTCTTCCACTCATGTGAATCAAAGTGAATGAATTAAGAAATGAAGAGTTACATTGCATATTAACAACCATAGACCTGTTCACACTGCATGTCAAGTCCCTCAAACAGATCCCACACTGAAAACTCTGCCACATACACATACCATAAGTCAGCAGCAATGTATGACAATAAATAGACTAGCACAAAGTGGAGAGCACAGGGCATTAAAACCATGGAGCAAGACACATAGAATTTGTACATGACATGCAAGAGGAGGAACATATCACACTACCCTTAGGCCATCAAATCACTCATGGGTTGCACAGTGAGTGAAATTAAACTAAAGTAACATCTGTGCAATATATCTTGGATACAGCAATGCAAGCTTTGCATTGGCACAGGAATGATAGGAAGTGTCAGAAGCCATACAGTGACCAGCCCCACATATGTGTCAACTACCTTGACATGTGTATGCCACCAGCACAACACACATGGCTCATTGTCACTCTCCCTGACTGTCAAACCCAAGTAGGACCTTCACACATACCCCTCATCTAACCATCTCACACATGCACTACTCAACACCTGTGAGAAACACACATAAAGGTGCAAATAAGTTCCTCTGAGTTTCCTGACAACAGATGACACACCCTGGTGTGTGTATATACAAAGGTCAGAATACTACTCAGGGATGTCTGAATCAATGCTGTTCAAAAACCAATAGCCAAAGATAAATCTCACAAACAATATCCAAAGAATACTAACAGGCTCAGCCATATGCACGCAACCAGTGAATAGGCAATGTGACCATAGACAGAAGAGGAATACACAACAGTTTCACTCTGGGCAAATGCAAAGACACCATAACAGACACCATAACCCAAATTAAAAATTACATTATCAAATGACAATCATGAACACTAACTGTGATCAATAGGACACATCTGCTAACACAGACATACACACTCCTCCAGTTATCAAGTGTGCATGGTGTTACTGTGTAGCACAAGAATGCACATGCACACTCCTGACAAGTGACAGGTCAAATATTAGGAGACATAGCACAAATGTGCACTCAATCAATCAAAACAAGCCTTATACAAATTCAAAAATGATTCATAAAAGCTACAGAAAAACATTTGTATCTAAAACAAGTAAAAATCAAAATAAAAGTTAGCGTAGATTAAAAAAGATAAAAGCAGCGGTACATAACTATAAGTACAGTCAAATACACAGTTGAAATCAATGTTCTACAGTTGCTTCCTGCAATTAATAACTGCTGACAATAATTGAGACTTTACAGCACATATATAAATGTTTGATAGCATTTGCAGGTAGAGAAAAGCTGGGAAGCATTGTACAAAGCCAAGCTGCAATAGCAGAAGGATAATATATTTCTTCCTCAACCTGAGAAATGTTTACAGAACAAAACCGTGTGAATTGTGAACTGCAAAGAGATGTCATAACAAGTACATTTCCCCATGTTAGATGACCAGTTGGTAATAGTGGGGAAGCTGATTGAGTGATGAAAATGTTCAAACTAAACCGGGTTAGCACGAACCTGTGATGAGCATTAAACACATTAGCTAAGTAAAGTTGCATATTAAAGCTAGTCAATATAGTTTGATTACTCAGTACAGAAGGTTTTAAAATTTCAGATGCTAGTCTTGTATCCTCTAGGAGAGATAAGCATTTCATTTTGAGTAAGTATGGGCGAAATTTGCGAATTCGCGATCCGCAAATTTGTGCGAAAGCTAACTCGCAATTCGCAAAATTTGCGAATTAGTGCAAATTTGCGAAGTAGCTGTTTTTGCCAGTTCACGAGGGTTTTGTACAAGTTCGGGAACGCGAACTTACTTGTGTGGTCGCAACAGTCGCGACCATGTTGTTTCTACGTGTCCAGCCTGTTTGCGACCCTGTGGTTCATCGCGGCCACCCTCCGATTCATCACTGCCACCCTCTGGTTCACCAATGCCACCCTCTGGTTCGCCACTGCCACCCTCTGGATCATCACTGCCACCCTCTGGTTCATCACTGCCACCCTCTGGTTTGCCACTGCCACCCTCTGGATCATCACTGCCCCCTCTGGTTTATCACAGCACCCTCTGGTTCATCACTGCCACCCTCTGGTTGATCACTGCCATCCTCTGGTTCATCCTTGCCACCCTCTGGTTGATCACTGCCATCCTCTGGTTCATCATAGTGTAGGAAGGTGGATACCCGACTATGGTTACCCCAGATTTTTTTGCCTAGTGTTTATCTGGTTTTTGACTTAGTTGGCCTGGGATCCTGCTAATCAGGGCCCCAGGCCATCTGCTCTATCTGTAAAATTCATATCCATGTACTTTAGGTGCATTACCAATTGGGATTGGATCACCTTATCAGCCCCTGTACAGAGTACTATAGGTACCCAGGGCATAGGTGCATCAAAGGCCTACCAGGGGCTGCAGCATATCTTTTGCCACCCCTGGCTGGCTATCCAAACTGACACAACTGGCTGATCACTCAGATGGGGCAAGATGGTGTAATCACCCCTTGCTTAGATATAGTATACCTATATCTAAAGCTATACCTGGACACATATGCACCGATAAGTCACTCCTATGAAAGACCTTAACAATCCTGGAGGCAGAGTGCTTGGTTTTATGTGAGATGGTGCTCTAGCATGAGCTGAGCCTGTCTGCAGCTTTCGGAACCATGTCCTTTAGCCGTTCTGGGATATTGCCATACCATATACTCTTGAGTGCATTATAATCCTCACGGTTACTTGCTAACTTTGGTTTGGCTTTATCGAAATATGTAAGGTGTCATATGCTTTGGAATACTACCCCCTTGCCAGGGGGTAGCATTCAACCCTTCTAGAGGGAGAAGACATGTTGGTTTGCTTTAAACGCGGTTAAATCTAACCAGAGCCTCAGCATCACAAAATGGATACTGCTGCCACAGACACAAGTCTGGCCTCCTGCTGCTGACCGAAACTCCGGCAGGGGAGGCCTGGACAATAGGTTTCCTGTCACAAGGAGGAGTTACACCTCCCCAGTCAGGAGATTGTGGATTGGGGCAGGGAGGGCTGAATGAAACTAGACACTGCCTGGGGCACACAAAGTGTCCCATGCAAAGTCCAGTTCAAACCGGTGCTGGGGCTCTCAAGCCCCAGCTCTGGCATGAAACTGGACAAAGGGAAAGGGGTGTAACCACCCCCTTCCTGGGTCCCACCCATAGGAGGGACCTAGCAGGAGATCCAGCCCCTAGATTTGGAATAAAGGTAGGAGCTGTGCCAATGCAAACCAGATCATTCCGACTGAAACTTTGAAACAAAACTCTGGACCCGTCGAAATCCCACTTGACGTGGAAGACTGAAGAATCTCCTTTGTGGTCAAGGAGTGGCCACCCTGTGCAAGTAGGCACCATCAGTGCATCAAGACTTTCTTTGCCGTTGCTCCCGCCAGAGCTCGAACGACAAAGATCAACACGACCCAGACTCCCAGACATCCAACAGCCCGATCCACAGTCCACAGTCCTGGCAAAGCTGAGACCCGTGGAGGCGACGAGAGACGTGGAACCGGGCATCTTTAAAAGTCAACGAAGTGCTTCCTGTGCAGCTCCCAAGGCACCCTCGATGCTGTGCTTTGGGGTTTGAGAAGCCCCAGCCCCGCGCAGCCTGTGCTCTAAAGATCACCCCTCCACACTCACCGAGTGCTGAGTGGGGTCCTTTTGCACTTTTCCTGCTTGACGCATTGTCCGGTCGCTTGCCCATTGGCTAGTGGCCTCTGTGACGACGATCCATCTAACTACACTGCTGGTCTGGTTGCTCCAGACTGGCCCTAACTTCCCTGAAAACGAGCCATCGATCTTACCTTCCCGGTCCGATCCAGAAGACATCTTTGAGTCCTGTTTGGGTTGCATTTGCCAAGGTTTGGTGACTCCAATTCAAGAACCGACACTGCTGACAGCAAGAGCCTTTATGAGACAGCTCGGGTCCACCAGCTGGTCATCTTTGATCCTTCCTGGTTCACGTGGCAGCGGAGACAAACTACTTGACAGCACCTGATCGTAACCCGACACTGCCTGGTCCCGTCCTGGTTCCATCCTGGTCACTGGCTAGTGACCTAGACTCTGTCCCCTCTGCTTTCAGGTACTCTACTATTTTGAACAACAAGGGACCCCAATAGTATCAGCGAGGGACCTCGGGGAACATATTCGTACAAAAACAACAGTGGTCCCAGGCAGGGAAAAAGAATAGTAGCCAAATAAATATAGACCCAGTCAGTTCTATATTGCGAGAGACATGTCCAGCCGGACAGAGGTCTCAGAGTGTTTACTTGAATAGAAGTTTTAAAACACAAAAATGACACATTCAGCAATTCACGTGCGTGGGGCGCAAGCCTGTACCCAACCACGACAATACATAAACACATACAACACACAGAAAAGGCTTGCAAGGCAAGAACGGCAATCTCTGTAGAAATACAATTATATAGAGAGATTCTTAGAGGTACCATTACGTAGCATTGTGTATTAGTTCTTTTTACAGGTATATGGTACTCTAACAGTCGACGGCGTTTCGGACCCCCTACTAAATGATGGGGTCCATCATCAGGACAAAACAATAGTTGCCTTAGAATATAAGCCTCTTTAGCCAAGAGAGCATGAGATGAAGAGCTCAAAATGGAGCTTGTGAAAAGTTCAATTCAGCAGGGCCAGGAACTTCGACTGGTAGTGTCGAGGACATGGAGGTACAGGGAAGAGGTTTATTTAATTCCTGTGTTCAAGGGCCCTAGGGCGAAGCACGCAAATTTGTCAATGGTCCGCGTGTATCGTTATCCGGATACTACCGGGTGCGCCGAATCGCGCGCGGGGTCATGGAGCCAGGAGGGGCCGGGTCAGTCGGCAGCAATGGATTTCCAGGTACTCTACATCTTCGATCCACCCTTGGATCCAACCAGACTCTTCTCTCCTGTCCGCTTGCAGCATCTTTACCTCCAGGCTCCATAGAACTCCACGAAGAAACCCGATGCACTTTGGCACCTATGCACCTGCTTCCTGTGGGTGAGGTAATGAGATTACACCAGTGCTCCTATAGTGGTTTACACCTCTAGTGTCCTAGTTTTTAGTGGCTAAGTTCTAGTCCAGTCGGAAGACTCCTAAACCTATAATTTTCTGATTTTTACGCACCATTGCCTTGTATGGTAAACGCAGTGGCCTATAGACACTGCACCCGCATCCTGTGAGCCTCCTATGTCCTAACCTTCATTGGTCCAGTGTAGGCCCAGCAATTCCAGTGTAGGCCCAGCAATTCCCTAGGCTGTTCATTGTGTGTGACATGGTACTTATACCATTTTTTTAATACATGGTTTGAGTGGCCACCCGGCCTATCCATAATTGTGCATCTTATTGTATGTTATACTGTGTTCTTTGCTTAATGTTTGTGCTCCTGTGCTCATAAAGAGTCAAGGGGATTATTCTAAAAATAAATACATATATTTTATAATATATAACTTGTGTGGTGTCCTTTCATTTGGTATTTGAAGGATTGCACATGGTAAAACAGCTGGCTTCACATGCCCTCTTGAGTTCAGCCCAAGACTGCTTTTGTCCATGCTACCACTAGGATAGCTGGTCTATAAGGTTGACTTACAACCAATCACCATAAGGGTCATTTGGACTGGTGCAAGGTGATCACTAGAATAGTGATCATCATATACCAGACCAACTTCTCACACACAGCACCCTCTGGTTCACCACTGCCACCCTCTGGATCATCACTGCCACCCTTTGGTTCATCACTGCCACCCTCTGGTTTGCCACTGCCAACCTCTGGGTCATCACTGTCCCCCTCTGGTTTATCACAGCACCCTCTGGTTCATCACTGCAACCCTCTGGTTGATCACTGCCATCCTCTGGTACATCCCTGCCATCCTCTGGTTCATCACTGCCACCCTCTGGTTTGCCACTGCCACCCTCTGGATCATCACTGCCACCATCTGCTTCACAAGTGCCACCCTCTGGTTGATCACTGCCACCCTCTGGTTGATCCCTGCCACCCTCTGGTTCAAGGCTGCCATCCTCTGGTTGATCACTGCCATCCTCTGGTACATCCCTGCCATCCTCTGGTTCATCACTGCCACCCTCTGGTTTGCCACTGCCACCCTCTGGATCATCACTGCCACCATCTGCTTCACAAGTGCCACCCTCTGGTTGATCACTGCCACCCTCTGGTTGATCCCTGCTACCCTCTGGTTCAAGGCTGCCATCCTCTGGTTGATCACTGCCATCATCTGGTTCATCCCTGCCACCCTCTGGTTCATCACTGCCACCCTCTGGTGATCACTGCCATCCTCTGATTCATTCCTGCCACCCTCTGGCTCATCACTGCTACCCTCTGGTTTGCCAATGTCACCCTCTGGTTGATCACTGCCACCCTCTGGTTGATCACTGCCACCCTCTGGTTCAAGGCTGCCACCCTCTGGTTGATCACTGCCGACCTCTGGTTCATCCCTGCCACCCTCTGGTTCACCACTGCCACCCTCTGGTTCATCACTGCCACCCTCTGGTTTGCCACTGCCACCCTCTGGTTTGCCACTGCCACCCTCTGGATCATCACTGTCCCCCTCTGGTTTATCACAGCACCCTCTGGTTCACCACTACCACCCTCTTGTTCACCACTGTAGATTATGGGGGAAAAGCAATGCACACCTTCCCAGCCTCAACTGAGATGAATTCATTTGGGGCTGCTTAATGTGTCACTGAATTTGAGCTTTAAGTCTGGCACCTGCTTCCTTAGCTGTAAGTGCTTCCTGTTGCAGTTTAATTTTTTTTACAGGAGCATTGTGTCATACTTGTAACTATTCTCTGGCCCTGCTTTGAGGGTCAGAGCAGGGTCAGAGAATAGTTGCAAGTAGGCAACTGAACTCTGGAGGGGACCCTCAGGAAGCACTACAGGAAATGGTTACAAATTAGCTTGAACTTTTGCACCTGCTAAGTGCTTTCAGTTTTGGAAAATTAGTTTTTTCGTGCGAATTTGCGGATTTCTTTTTTTTGTGTGTTCGCCTGGTTTTTTGCTTTTTCGCGAACCGCTTGTAGCGCAGCGACCGCAAGGTTGCCTATGCGGTCGTACTAGGGTGCGGCCATCCTGTGCTCATTACGTATTTCCGTTTCCGGGCGCTATTGACAAAGTCGCGTTGTGTGCTGCGCTTTATTACCAGCACGGGAAAAATCGCGCGAACGTACCCACGCTGTCCTCAATGGGCGCGGCCATCTTGTTTTTCATTCATTGCTATGGTTCTGTGTATGCTTTCTAATCCTCCTTTCATCTGTGCAATCCTTTGTTTCTTTGGACTTTTTTTATCTTTCCTACTCTATATCTATCCCTCTTTTTTTCTAGATCTATATTTTGTGTTTTTTTCAACTTTTCGTTACTTTTAAAGCTACTATTTTAAACTTTTTTTAAATTTACTTTTTCCCTATTCTTTCCTTTTTTTTCTTTCTGCTGTACAGGACCATGGCAAAGGGAGCCGGGAAGGAAAAGGGGAAGGGTCCCGCACCCCGTACCCGGCTCTCATGCGGGCGATTGTGGGGGGAGCTAGTCACAGCCCGGGAGGTCTTCAGTGCGGAGAATGTGGCTGCACTGGTTTACTATGTGCAGCGCCGCCACCCCAAGACCATCGCAGCAGGATCGCGAGCGGATACGGGCTCCGGGAGCGTCGGAAGCGGTGGGAAAAGGTGTGCCGGGCCATGTATCAACACTTTCGGGTCTGGTGCACCTACAACCAGGCCACGCACAGGTGATCTGACCTCCTGGACTGATAACGTGACCTGCTCGACCAGATAGGCATCGAGATCCCCGGGCTTGGTGAGTAGTAGTAGCTATTTAATCATTACTCTGTTTTCTCCTGCTCTATGTGTTATCATATTGCAAATATTTGTTTTTTCCGAAGAGCAATAATGCTGCCGATTAGATTGTAGGTAAATTATGTTTCAAAATGGTCTGTGATTACATTTCTGGTGGACTGCTCTCCTGCTCAGTGGCGGTGCTACTATGCTTATTTGTTTTCGTTTTTTTTTGCTCATTTCATTGGCCTGAGTAATTATGTATGAGTGTACTTTACAGAACTGCGTAATGCTAGACAGTAAGGGGCAGATTTACAATTACTGGCTCATCCCTGCAAATTAGCCGGGATGCGCCAGTAATTGTGTGCCACGGCTCCACCACCCATGGTGCGGCGCATTTAAAAAATGCGGCGCACCATGGGGCAAAAACGACACAGAAGCGTCACGCATCTGTGCCCTAAAGGCAGCGCATTGCTGGACTTGCGTCGCAACTACGACGCAGCTCCAGCAATGCTCCGGGGTGCCCTATCTCCCCAATGCTGCGTCAAGTCGTACGTCTGCTTCAAGCAGGCGCAGGGTTTTGACTGAGTGACGCTGCATTGGCCTAAAAGTGACTGAGTGAAATCTTGTAGATTTCACTCAGCCACTTTTAGGATGCGTTCCTGCGCAGGAACGCACTCCCTTACTTCAGAACGCCCACTGATGGCGCAGGGCTTTACAACGTGATGCATCTCCCAGATGCGTCACGTTGTTAATATACCCCGCAACTTGGCGCCTCTTTAGCGCTGCCGCTGCATCACAGAAGTCACTCAACGATGGAGCAAAAGAGCCGCAAGGGACTTGTAAATCTGCCCCTAGAGACTCAAGTCCAGTCCTTCCTTTATACACCTGCCACTAAGAAGAGATAGTGGTGGTGGATTGATAGTTTGAGTATTTTAATGACTGGTTATGTAGTAGGAAACTTACTTTTTAGTGTTCTCCCTGGTCTGCAATCACGATGGACTTTGTCTGTCACTTCGCGTGCTGCGTAGTGCTGCCTGCCAGTCCTAGTCGAACCTTTTTGTAGTTTGTTTAGTGAGTTACATAACTTTCCAAGTCGACAGTCCGTGAATCCAGCAATACTAATATCCTAGTAGGCCACATCAAAAAGGTCCATAAATGTAGTGCAATTGTTGTCTATTTGCTATTTCCTCGAAATAATTTGTTATTGTTCTTTTGAAATGTTTGATTTGGTTGACAACAATCATCCATGTTTGGGTCTTTCTTTCATGTTGTACATGAGCTCCCCTCAGGGGCAAGAGGACAGCGGAGGAGGTAGCGGTGCCGGCGGACGAGGAGCAGGAAGGCCAGGATCGGTCAGGCGAGGGCTCCTCTGCTGGCCCCAGTAAGTTTTCATGTTAATATTAAGAATTATACTTCCCTATCTTTTAGAGTACCTATTTTTTACTAACGTTCCACATTCGATTTTTCCTACATCGTCTTTGATCTTCTTGTTGACTGTTTCTAAATACTTATCCTGCCTCTACTATGACTCCCTGTGGTACTACTCGATTATTATTATTAGTCTGTCTGTGTAAGTAACTAAGCTTGCACAGTTGGCAAAAGGTGTTAAATGAAACTCCCATTCTATTCAGCAATAGCTCTATGCACTGAGTGCAGTCCTCTGAGTTGTCCATAATGTCTTTTGAAGTCTTCTAAATGTTTATGCTTTGACAATTCCCAAAGATAAACTGTCAATGACCACCAAGAAAGAATAAGATACTAGTTTACTTTTTGATTGGATAGGAAGACAATCCATACTACTATTGTTGCAGGGAAAATTCTGCACAAACAGAACTATGGACACTAAATAGTGCATTGTTTATCAATTATAATAGGCACAGTTAGACTTTCCACATACCTCAGTCATAACATAATTTGAACCCCCAATCTCCTTACTGACTAGCTAGTGTGACAGAGTCATTTAAATTCCTAATTCATCGTTGATTGATCCCCAATGATGATTATCCAACCCAGGACATAAGACTTTTGAGTCAGAGTCCTGAACTGTCAGAGCCACGGACTCATGCTTGCAAATTGCAAACCCTTTCGCTCACTCACTCATGACTAAAAACCACAGAGTCTATGTAAGTTTTAAAGCTTTATTAAAAGTAAAAACATTTATTAAAATCAAGTTCACCATACAACATAAACAGTGGATTGAAAATGGAAAAGTGCTTAGTGATCTCACACATTGATTGTGGGCGAGCCCTCACCTGGTTGGAACTTCAAATCTTCTTTGTGGTGCTGAATCGTTGCTGACTCAGTCCTACTGATGATGATCTGATGTTGGTCTTGTTCTTAGAAGGGAAGCTTCTGTCTGTTATGAGAAAAATGGTGCATGTTAAAAAGCAAGCATTCATCTGTTGTGCCAAAAAGTGTAGCAAGACAACACCCTTCCCTGAAAAAAAGTGCAATTTTTACTTTTGACTAGTCAGTCACAAATTATTACATTTGTTTGTGTAGTTGTAGTGACTTTTTTTCATTCCTAGACAAAATACTAGGGAGTGGTGTATATGGCATCTAAGAATCTGAAATGTATTTTCTAGGCGGAACATCGGCACAACCATCCACCGGTGCCGGGGCCAGCATGGAGGTGGGCACTCCTGGGGCGGAGGCGGTGCAACAGCCAGCGGAAGCTGCTGTGGGGGATGCCATGGTAGTGGCAGACAGTGGTAAGCTATTCTATTCCTTACTTATTGAGATAGCAGACTGCAGAGTGTGCTCTCTGCGCGGGTGTAGTATACGTTGTACAGTACAAGTATGCTATACTGTTAAGAAGACTTTCAAATTTAGAACTAAGTTTTTATTAACCAGGTAGTAGCCGCCTCTAAATTGACTTCAACTCAGCTGTGAAAGTTTCATCGAGAATCCAAGTCAGATCAGAGATGAAATTAATGGATGGTATGAACGAAAAGGGAAAGAAGGGTGTAAGTAAGTGTGGAAGGAGAAGCGAGTTAAAAGTAATGATGACTGGCAAATAATGATACGTGTTTTTGAATGCTGCCCGAGGTGGCTGGGAATATGATGCATGTCCGGTTGAATGATGAAGCAAGGATGGGTGGAAGGAGAAAGGAAAGAGGACTGTCTGGGTGGGTGAAAGAGAAACTGTATGTGTGCGCAATATATCCTTTGGTTGAAATTCAAATGCAAGTCAAGCACGGATGCATGGCTTGCGGTTTCCAAAATAAAATGAAAATGTTGTTTTCCCATGAGAAAAAGTAAGGTTTGTCCACTTGAGACATTAAGAAGAATGATTGACATTTACTTTGAATGGATGGATGCCTGGATCATGGTACTATCTGACTCATAGATAGCATATGTTTATGTAGAGAGAGTAGACGGTCACTGGATAAACTAAGTGTTACTTTGAAGAGCATTTAACACCGCACCCGCACGTCCGTTCCAGTGTAGGAAAGGCAAGGAAAAGAAGTTGTAATTTTTCCGAATACTACCTTGAATAGTAGCAGTACATTGTATTGCAAGCACAGCATATATCCGGCAATTACGGGGGACACTCACTACCTCTGTTAATAATTTTAGTACAACTCTGTCATTCATGTGTTTCCTATCAGTGTTCACTCAATAAAAAACAAAGCACCTAAAGTCATCCCATATGTAATCAAATACATATCCTGTGAAGGGATAGATAATCATATTATTTATCTTCTTCATTTTCCTTTTCTATTAGTCATTGGCTCTGTAGGGTGAAAGTTAAATTAATTAATCATTAGCCCTTGTAACAGTATTCTCAGTGCCACCCGTAATAGAGAAGTAAGAGCTTCACCACCTGCATGTACTGGACTGGTACAGTAACGCAAGCCTGTGTCATCATGGCGTGCAAGTTGACTGCGCTGGCATTATGCCAGCTTCCAGAAGTTTACGTACCAATTTCGCTAAACAAGAGAGAAGAAGAAGAATAAGACTGGTGTACTGTCATAGTCAACTCTAATGTACTGAGTCCATAGTGCTCATAGAATTGATTCCTGAAACTCCCACTAATGTTAAAGCAAGGCTGAAGAAGTGGGAGGTTAGATAGATACAGGCCACAAATGTTATGTACTGTGCTTGCAAGTTGCTAGTCCTACTGTGACACATCTTTCTGCTGAATTATTTTGTGTTAATCTTAAAGAGCATTGGTTACACACTATGTTTTTCTTTCTTCATATAGATGCTCCTTCCGAACTGTCAAGGAAGGAGATGGCTAGACGGGGGAAACTGGAGGCGACTGTCGCCGAATATCGGCGGCTGGTGGCCCAGGAGGAGGAGGACACACAGTCGACCACAACATCCACAGGGACAGCTGCATCCTTTTCCGCGCTCCCTGGGTCAGCCAGTCAGCGCAGGCCTCCAACGGTACGGAGCTGTGGTACCGCAGCCACCCGCCACTGCCAAGCAGCAAAAAAATCAGCTGCCCCCACAGCAGGTGCAAGGCACACATGCACCGCCTAACCCTCAGGGTGTCCTACCTTGAGCAGGAGCAGAAGAAACTGAGAATCCTGCTCAAGAGCCTCTGCAAGGAGCATGACCACCTGGCCCAAAAAGTACGCCGCCGGCGGCATTAGAGAAGGAGAGACTGTCCCTTGCCCCTTTTTTAATGACTTTTGGGGGGTGGGAATTGGGAGTTGGGTTTTTTGGACTTTGGGGACTTTATTTATTTCATGGACATTCGTTGGGGTTAGGTGGGGGGGTGGGTTGGGTCTTGTGGGATAGTTTATTTTTGTTAGGGATATAAATATTTATTACTTTCAACTTAAACATAGCATACGTGTTTTTACTGCAGTTGAGTCTGGAGGGGGTGGGTTAACTGTAAGTTTGTTTTCCTGAAACTTAAGTGGCTTCTTGATTCAAATTGTGTAACTAATTGCCCAAATGTTTACAAAAATAAGTGCCTCTCACAGAGTTAGTGAATAAAATTGTCCTAGGACTTTACTAGTACTACCGCCAGTCTCTCGTCTTTCATACTACTCCATTATTCTTCCTTACCCCAAACGTTTATCTTACCTGTAATTCGTGTTTGAAAATAGGGCTAGGCACAAGGCTGGCGGCATGGCAAATGGCCATTAAGGATGGCAATCCTGGGTGGTTGAAATGGCATAATTGCGGTGGTACTAGTGGTGGTACACAGTGGCAGTTGCAGCATATGAAAAAAAAGAAATTGAAACCTTGATTGGCCTGAGTGGAGCATTAGAACGGTACGATAGATACTATAGCACGTGACAGTACACTAGAACAGTGCCTGTAGCCTTACAAATGCTAAAGTATTGACAGTATAACTACTACTTGCGTGGAATTTGACATCGGCTACTACTACAAGAAATAGTACTGAAGGTGAAGGACACAGCAGCATAATCATTTGCCACGTGTAAGTGGAGGATATTCTTCATGATAAATCCAGTTGATGGCGCCCATGAAAATCTGCTTTGATTTGCCAATAGTCATGGGTCTGTGTCAAGCTGAGTAAGAATATATCCTTCGATTCCTTCACCAGCCTTGAAATGTAGTTCATTTTCAGTTGCTATGACCTTATACTCCCCAGCAAGTGTGTGGAATTATTGCTGTCATTTACTCACACATCAATGAAAACCACACAGCTCGGGGCATGAAGTTGATTGCTCAATGGATGGTTAGGTTACTTAAACTAAGTAGTACTTTCTAATGAATGAAAGAATGCGACAGTACAGGCCTGCACTAATTATGCGTTTTTGCCTATCTCAGGACTCAGAGAAACACTTTGTTCAATAAAATAGTTTGAAAAATAGCAAAGTAAAACTATACAATGGCTGGAGGGATGGATTTAGAAGCAGAGAGCAAAGAAATGCAGAGTCACACTCATAGAAGTTCACAGCAATAACATTACTTAAAAGATAAGTAGAAATGAATGGATACTGTTACTGTATGATGTTGTACTTGTCCTGTTGAATTTGGGAAGTTGCATGCATCAAGCCATTCCTCTTATTTGCGGTACTCCTCTGTTCTATCTGGCTCTCCATCGATCAATGTTGGTGACCACCAGAAGACACCCTGTCCACTGCCTGCCTTGCGGATGCTGAATTGCGTGTCGCTAATGTGAAGCCTGACTTCATCCTTTTTTCCATTGCACAGGGTGAAAGCCGCCCTGTAAATGTTGATGCAAAAACAGGAAGTGATATTAAAACACCACTGAGAAAACAATATAAGGTATGTATGCTGTGTCGTTGAAAAAGTCACACTTTCAGTTTCAGAATCTACAGTACTATAGTTTCGAAAGGGCGTACTTTGAGTCTCCTTTTGAAGGATAAATAAGTATGGGCGAATTTTGCGGATCTTTCCCCTCAAGCTAGGTGTAGTGTAAATTACGATTTTAGAACAAAATTAGACCTTACCAGCAGTGCTCCCAGAACCTTAAACGCCTACGCTAAAATGTAGATTACCCCCAATCAGACCACAAAAAACGTGCAATACTGCTACCTGTCTGAGGCCTAGTGGAAAATGGTGACAAAACGTACTTTGAAAGTAAAGTAGGCCCAAATCCTCCCTTTCCCACCATGGATTTTCTTTAAACCACTTGCAACCAAAATCAGACATTTCTCGACAAGTGCTCAAAGAGTAGACCCCAGAACCCAGTTGCCAAAATCTCGAACTGCCCCAAACACATGCAATACTGCTAACCCTAACGAGCCCTAAGTTAAAAATAGTGTCAAAGGCTTTCTTCTACTAGGCCCAAACTCCACTTTGCCTCCATGGATTTTCTTCAAACCTCTTGCAATCAAAAGTATCCATACCCAGCGTTGCTCCAAGACCCCAAATTCTACCCACAAACACCAGCAACCCCCCCAAACAGCCCCCCAAAAACGCTAAAGTGAGCGAAATTCCTGAAAATGGAAAAACTTTTTCACCTCCGAGAGCTAGCAGGAAATTGGAACTAGACTCCCATGGTGGCGGCAATAGTGTCCCTAGGGTTAGGGAGTATACTCATGATCATAGGAACCTAAACAATATAGTCCCTCCCTACCAGAGTGGGGATGACATCCACAAATAGATAACTGTGTCAGGTTCCACCTTCCAGATTCCTCTGGGTTGTGCTGATGCTCAAAGGGGTCCACCTCTCAACTGCCCCAAGTCCGGAATGTAAATAAACACAGACAAGTGGGATAGTAAAGCGAGGGAAGGAAAGGGTAGGGACAGCATGGAGGGAGACCTGGGGAGGATACAATAAACACAACGTTAATACCCAGCTGGCGTTTCATACAACTTAAACCGATGAAACATACCATATAACAATTATAGTAGGTGTAACATACCACCTGCAAATAAAAGAGTGTGCACAATACCAGGAGAGAGAAGAGGATTGTTGCAAACCTCCAGCATGGAACTAGTGGGAAAAGAGAACACACAATGAAACCAGTTCCTGTATCAATGTAAAGATTCCCCCACAGCTAACAAGAGAGTGGTGTTCCCCCCACCTACCCAAGGGTACATGTGGATACGTTTGTTATCAAAAGGAAATAATATATAAAGACAACCAAATGTGAATAAATAATGAACGGCAGAAGGAACTCAGGTTACTTCAATGAGGAAAGTCCCTCTTGGTGTATCAACCGGTAATTGTTCTGCCAATATTATCACCAGATATCAATAACAGCAACCAAAGTCTGTAGAGTTTACAGTATGTCAAAGTTATCTCTACATCAATACTCCTATGAGCAGTTCCTCTGCATACCTTCATCCCCTCTTACCGGGGACCCTCTTGTCCGGCTGAAGAAAGAAGGTGCCGGCTCTTTGCATCAAACCCCAGCAGAAGTTGCGTCTCTTCAACAGGGAACGAGGTGAAGAATGCCCAAAAATACTTGCTAGGTGCTCCTCTGCAATAAGATCAAGGGGAGAACACCCTGTCGCTTCCAACAGAGGAGCGCGAAGAAAATATTAGTACCATGGAGCGCCAACATGCTCCTCTGCAAGAGACCGCTAAGGAGCGGTTTCACCAATAAAGGAGCAAACGAGGCGTTCTCGAGGGATGAAACAAAGAGCCCGGACCATCCGGTCTTAAAAAACCGCGGTAATCCAGAAAGGTGTAAGTCGCATGCCTACCGCTACCAACCTGGCCAACCAGATAATTGCAGACCTGGCCATCCGCAAGGAATAATCGGCAGCGTCCGATATTCCTGCTGGGGTTATATCCGGTTGCAGCGTTGCGTCCGAGTCACGTGGGGCATGACATGATTCATGCTATGCATGCCAGGAAATGCAGTTCATACGAGTCGGATTACTTTCGTATCCACCCGTCTCGTTTAACCCTGGGCGGTGAACTACGCTTCGCTTGCTGAGTTTGCGTATTTTTGGTAACTTCATGGTTTGCGTAGACCGCGAACTTACCAAACACTACGCAATCTGCAACGTAGCGTAGTTGTTTTTACTCTTTGCGCGATCAACATGCCTTCTCGGGCGGCAGTAACAACTTACTGGGATTCTGTGCTCGCCGGTGAGCTTTCCTATCTGTTCGCGTGCGCAGCAAGATTTGGAATCCGGCCGCACGATCCCACGAGAGTGTGTGATCCCGAACACATCATTCGGACGCGCCATCTGGCTTCCAGCGGCAGTGTTGGTAAGATCTCGATCCTGAATACGCGGAAATTGCAATCTGGCGAAGAATATATCTCGAGCATCATAAAACCTTCTCGAAAATGATCATTTTGCTCAAAAAAACTCCTCAGATTTTTTTTTGTGCTAGGAGTCATTTTTCTTTCTTAACTTATTTTTCAAGAGGAAGGATATGCCCCTGAGGCTCCAACTTCCTGTTCCAGTCCAGCAGGTTCCTCCCAGTGCTTTGCCCATGTGCTGTTCACTTTCATTTGGATGTGGAGCTGAAAGAACCACTTTTTGTGTGTGTCTGCTGCTTCCTTTGATTGGATTGGGTTTGAAGACTTTTGGATTTGAAATTTACAAGTAAGTTGTAGAACTAGTGTACTTGTTTGTTTGATTGGGGCATTGTTTGTACCTATATTTTTGGGGGATTTTCATAGTTTTTAAAAGTTATTGTTGTGGGTGGCCTGTAGTTTCAGTAGGGGCCTTGTTGTTTTTCTTTGATTGTAATTTCAGCCAGTAGGCCCAGAGGTACTCATGGGTGCATGTTTCTGTGATGTCTTTTGAAGTTTAACATCATTTAGGGCATGGATGGCATTGGATTGAATTGCTATATGTGGGTTGGGGTATATTTCACTTTTTGGGTGTGTGTTAATAAATAAATACCTTTGTTGGATGTGTGTGTGCTTATTGTATAATTTTAAAATCTTTCTTAGCCCTGTGGATTTTTGTTTTTGCATTTCTGTATTAAAGCTGTGATCTTTAGCATAGCAGACCTCCTTTGTCTGGCCATATATAGACCTGCTTGAGTTCATTGTTTTCCATGGTCTGTTTTGCCATTTTGTGGTGTTAGTTTAGTCATGTGCTTCTTTTTCCATATAGGCCTGCATGTCTTTCCTTTGTTCCCCTTGTCTTATGCCTCTTGTTGTTGTGGCCTGGCCATGTGAGTGGCGGCCATTTTGTGAAGGCAGGCAGTGTGCTTTTGCCATAGGCTTGCATTGTCTGTCTTCCATTTCTTTTTGTTGTGGGTGGCTAGCGGCCATTTTGTGGAGCCATCCAGGCAGTGCGCATTTGCCATAGACCTACATTGTCTGTCTTTAGTTTCTTGTTATTGTGGGTGGCCTGGCCATGTGGTGGTGGCCATTTTGTGGGACCAGTCACTGTGCTTTTGCCATGGGCCTCCAAGCTTGTGGCCTAGTCTGCCAGTAGGCCCAGACTCCCAGAGGTACTCATCATGGGTGCATGAAACAACTGTTTCTATGTTGTCTGTTGAATTTGAACATCATTTAGGGCATGAATGGCATTGGATTGAATTGCAAAATGTGATTTTTGGGGTGTTATTTCAGTTTTTAGGCGTGTGTTAAATAAATAGTAACCCTATGCGAAGCACTATGCTACACTCGCGTAGTTTGCGCAATTTCGCACTAAGCGAGCTGCACGTAGAACAGTGCGAACACGCGTAGCGCAGCGTAGCAAATTTCAGCGGTCCTTTTTTGCTTGTTTGCGTCATGTTCACGACCGCAAGCAAGCAAAATTACATCCCGGCGAGACTCTCAACGCGGGGAGGTCAGGTTTCTCATTGTGAATGGTTATGCATGCTCGCAACCGCTCGCAATGAGAAACTACCAGCTTGTGTTGAGAAAGCTGCTGCTCGAGTAAAAATCTACTCGAGCGGCAGAAAACTACAGCTCGCACTGTGCAAGATGCTGTTTTCAATGATTGCACAGTGCCGGATGCTTGTTCGCACTGTGCAATCATTGAAAATGCATCTTGCACAGTGCTAACATGCTACTACCCTGCTCGCGTAGTGCTACGTGAAGTTCGCGTAGTGTGAAGTGCACTTCACGTAGCTTCGCGTAGAGCTACTTCGTGAACTACGCCCACCCCTAGCTTTTCAGTCGGTAGGGAACCCTGGACTTTCAGCTCGTGGACTTCTGCCAACTTTGCACTGCGCAACAACGCAGATTTATACTTTTTATCTTCTTTGTGCGCTCAATATGCGTTGTCGCAAGCACGGTAATGACTTTTTGTGAAGATTGCGATGCCAAACAAGCCCAATTTGCAATCTGGCAAAGAAAATCTCTCGAGCAGCATAAAACCTCATCTAAAACTATGATTTTGGTCATTTTGCTAAAAAAATTCCTCAGGTTGTCATTTGGCTGTAGTTTTTGGAGCAAAAGGTTATTTTTCTTTTTTTTACAATTATTTTAAAGAGGAAGGAGGTTCCCCAGAGTTTCCAACTTCCAGTTCCTGTCCTTCATCTTCCCATTCTTGTTCTTGTGGGTGGCCTGGCCATGTGGGTGGTGCCAACTTTGTTAAGCCATTCAGAAAAGGGGGTGGTGATGAACAGAGTGTCTGAATTGAGCAGACCACTCTTACCCAGTCCAAAGATCAGGGCTTGATCCATCACCGTTATTTATCTCACTGCCCCATCCCAGCTCAGAACCTGGCTATATGCAAATCAGTCTGTCCCTGGCCCAGTGCATCATGGGAACAGGGCAGACTAAACTACCAAGCCAATTCTTCACCAGAAAGGAAACAAGCTACCGGGGACCGGTTTCTGGCATTTCAGCCGTCTTCGGCCCGGCTTGCTTGAATCCTGATGGAGCAGTGAGAAAGGGACTCATGTCTGAGTATACCCTGCCACACCTATAGTGGCCAAAAACGATTCAGAAAAGGGGGTGGTGATGAACAGAGTGTCTGAATTGAGCAGACCACTCTTACCCAGTCCAAAGATCAGGGCTTGATCCATCACCGTTATTTATCTCACTGCCCCATCCCAGCTCAGAACCTGGCTATATGCAAATCAGTCTGTCCCTGGCCCAGTGCATCATGGGAACAGGGCAGACTAAACTACCAAGCCAATTCTTCACCAGAAAGGAAACAAGCTACCGGGGACCGGTTTCTGGCATTTCAGCCGTCTTCGGCCCGGCTTGCTTGAATCCTGATGGAGCAGTGAGAAAGGGACTCATGTCTGAGTATACCCTGCCACACCTATAGTGGCCAAAAACGATTCAGAAAAGGGGGTGGTGATGAAAAGAGTGTCTGAATTGAGCAGACCACTCTTACCCAGTCCAAAGATCAGGGCTTGATCCATCACCGTTATTTATCTCACTGCCCCATCCCAGCTCAGAACCTGGCTATATGAAAATCAGTCTGTCCCTGGCCCAGTGCATCATGGGAACAGGGCAGACTAAACTACCAAGCCAATTCTTCACCAGAAAGGAAACAAGCTACCGGGGACCGGTTTCTGGCATTTCAGCCGTCTTCGGCCCGGCTTGCTTGAATCCTGATGGAGCAGTGAGAAAGGGACTCATGTCTGAGTATACCCTGCCACACCTATAGTGGCCAAAAACGATTCAGAAAAGGGGGTGGTGATGAACAGAGTGTCTGAATTGAGCAGACCACTCTTACCCAGTCCAAAGATCAGGGCTTGATCCATCACCGTTATTTATCTCACTGCCCCATCCCAGCTCAGAACCTGGCTATATGCAAATTGCGTGGAAGGGTATTCTCAGATGTGAGACCCTTGCTCATTGCACCATCAGGATTCAAGCAAACCGGGCTGAAGACGGCTGTAATGCCAGAAACCGGTCCCCGGGAGCTTGTTTCCTTCCCAGTGTAAGAATTGGCTTTTGTAGTTTGGTTTGCCCTGTTCCCATCATGCACTGGGACAGGAACAGACTAATTTGCATACAGCCAGGTTCTGAAACTGGGATGGTGCAGTGAGCTAAAAAACGGTGTTGGATCTAGCCCTGATCTCTTGACTGGGTGAGAGCTTTCTGCTTAATTCAGAGACTCTGTCCCTCACCACCCCTTGTTGTAAATATTTTTGTCCACCCTAAGCGTGGAAGGGTATTCTCAGATGTGAGACCCTTGCTCATTGCACCATCAGGATTCAAGCAAACCCGGCCGAAGACGGCTGTAATGCCAGAAACCGGTCCCCGGGAGCTTGTTTCCTTCCCAATGTAAGAATTGGCTTTTGTAGTTTGGTTTGCCCTGTTCCCATCATGCACTGGGACAGGAACAGACTAATTTGCATACAGCCAGGTTCTGAAACTGGGATGGTGCAGTGAGCTAAAAAACGGTGTTGGATCTAGCCCTGATCTCTTGACTGGGTGAGAGCTTTCTGCTTAATTCAGAGACTCTGTCCCTCACCCCCCCTTGTTGTAAATATTTTTGTCCACCCTAAGCGTGGAAGGGTATTCTCAGATGTGAGACCCTTGCTCATTGCACCATCAGGATTCAAGCAAACCGGGCCGAAGACGGCTGTAATGCCAGAAACCGGTCCCCGGGAGCTTGTTTCCTTCCCAGTGTAAGAATTGGCTTTTGTAGTTTGGTTTGCCCTGTTCCCATCATGCACTGGGACAGTAACAGACTAATTTGCATACAGCCAGGTTCTGAAACTGGGATGGTGCAGTGAGCTAAAAAACGGTGTTGGATCTAGCCCTGATCTCTTGACTGGGTGAGAGCTTTCTGCTTAATTCAGAGACTCTGTCCCTCACCACCCCTTGTTGTAAATATTTTTGTCCACCCTAAGCGTGGAAGGGTATTCTCAGATGTGAGACCCTTGCTCATTGCACCATCAGGATTCAAGCAAACCGGGCTGAAGACGGCTGTAATGCCAGAAACTGGTCCCCGGGAGCTTGTTTCCTTCCCAGTGTAAGAATTGGCTTTTGTAGTTTGGTTTGCCCTGTTCCCATCATGCACTGGGACAGGAACAGACTAATTTGCATACAGCCAGGTTCTGAAACTGGGATGGTGCAGTGAGCTAAAAAACGGTGTTGGATCTAGCCCTGATCTCTTGACTGGGTGAGAGCTTTCTGCTTAATTCAGAGACTCTGTCCCTCACCACCCCTTGTTGTAAATATTTTTGTCCACCCTAAGCGTGGAAGGGTATTCTCAGATGTGAGACCCTTGCTCATTGCACCATCAGGATTCAAGCAAACCGGGCCGAAGACGGCTGTAATGCCAGAAACCGGTCCCCGGGAGCTTGTTTCCTCCCCAGTGTAAGAATTGGCTTTTGTAGTTTGGTTTGCCCTGTTCCCATCATGCACTGGGACAGGAACAGACTAATTTGCATACAGCCAGGTTCTGAAACTGGGATGGTGCAGTGAGCTAAAAAACGGTGTTGGATCTAGCCCTGATCTCTTGACTGGGTGAGAGCTTTCTGCTTAATTCAGAGACTCTGTCCCTCACCACCCCTTGTTGTAAATATTTTTGTCCACCCTAAGCGTGGAAGGGTATTCTCAGATGTGAGACCCTTGCTCATTGCACCATCAGGATTCAAGCAAACCGGGCCGAAGACGGCTGTAATGCCAGAAACCGGTCCCCGGGAGCTTGTTTCCTTCCCAGTGTAAGAATTGGCTTTTGTAGTTTGGTTTGCCCTGTTCCCATCGTGCACTGGGACAGGAACAGACTAATTTGCATACAGCCTGGTTCTGAAACTGGGATGGTGCAGTGAGCTAAAAAACGGTGTTGGATCTAGCCCTGATCTCTTGACTGGTTGAGAGCTTTCTGCTTAATTCAGAGACTCTGTCCCTCACCACCCCTTGTTGTAAATAACTTTGTTAAGCCAGGCATTGTGCTTTTGCCATAGGCCTACATTGTCTGTCTTTTCCTTTTCTTGTTTTTGTGGGTGGCCTGGCCATGTGAAGGCGACCATTTTGTGGGACTAGCCATTGGGCTTTATCCATTGTCCTCCAAGCTTGTGGCCTAGTCTGCCAGTAGGCCCAGAGGTACTCATCATGGGTGCATGAAGCAACTATTTCTATGTTTTCTGTTGAATTTAAACATAATTTAGGGCATGGATACGATTGGATTGAATTGCAAAATGTGGTTTTTGGGGGGGTTAACTTTTTTGGTGTGTGTTACGTCTTTTCCAGTAGGCCCAGAGGTACTCATGGGTGCATGAAACAACTGTTTCAGTGGTGTCTGTTTAATTTAAACATCATTTATGGCATTGGATTGAATTGCAAAAATTAGTGCAGAAATGTTATCCTCTTGGACACCCGCACAACTCAAACTATTTTTAAAAACATTTTCCCCAAAATTAAGTTATGAGTTAGATCATTTACATTGTACTAAACTATCTTTGTACAAACCTTATGCTGACTCCCAAGAATATAAGTTAAAATTGCCATATCTGGAATACACTCTTACCCATGGCGTAAGGCGTACGATCATGATGCTACGTCTGGGTATTCTCCCTTTGTTATCTTTTACCTCCACCTGGAAACCAAACAGTTCCTCTCAATGTAACCTATGTTCGGGGGGTAAACAGAACTTAGAACACATGCTCTTTGTATGTCCAAATAAAGTTGTTGTTACTGCTAGGGTAACATGCCTAGAACCAATATATCGGTCCTGCAGGATCACGAAAGCAAGGGATTTCATCTCCATGTGTGCTAATCCACCTAACGAATATGTTTGTAATAAGATTTATAAATTTTTTAAAATAACACTGAAAATGTATTAAATTGTATGTTAATGTAATATGTATTTTCCTTTTAATGATTTTGTGGTCCTCGAAAGAGTACCGAAACAAAATAAAAAAACTTTGACTTTGACTTTGAATTGCACAATGTGGTTTAGGGGGTACAGTTCACTTTTTGGTTGTGTGTTAAATAAATACCTTTGTTGCATATGTATGTGTTTTTGTTGTGGATGTTGTATAACTTTCCAACCTTTTAAGCCATGTGGAGTTTCATTTTTGCATTAAAGCTGTGTTGTTTAACAGGAATCCTTTGTCTGGGAGACACTACGCTGTGTGTGGTGAGCTGCAAAGGAGAGTAGAGAGGCTACGGGGCACGGACTACCACCCCCAGGAGGCCGCAGGGGTGACGCGCACATCACCTGCCCCTCCCACCAGTAAGTGGGGATCTTCTTAAATCTCTTGCGTCTCCCGCTTCACGGGAGATGCTGCGCTGTGTGTGTTGAGCTGTAAAGGAGAGCAGAGAGGCTATGGGGCATGGACTACCACCCCCAGGAGGCCGCAGGGGCGACGCGCACATCACCCGCCCCTCCCACCTGTAAGCGGGGATTTCTTAAACCTCTTGCATCTCCCGTTTTGCAGGAGACGCTACGATGTGTGTGTTGAGCTGCAAAAGAGAGTAGAGAGGCTACGGGGCATGGACTACCACCCTCAGGAGGCCACAGGGGTGACGCGCACATCACCCACCCCTCCCACCCGTAAGCGGGGATCTTTATAGGAATGCTGGATCAATTCCTATTCAGGGCATCATCCATGCTGGCCCATCAAATTAATATCACGGAAAAAAGGTTAGCTCTGGTCCCCAATTTTGATAAACGGTCGTCTCTGGGATGCTTGGCAAAGGTACCATAACCAAATCGGCAAGACTCTCCTGGTACATCTGTAAGGGGGCAGGCACTGAGGGTCTACACCAGGCCCAAGTAGAAACCAGTCCCCGGGTTCTCCAGTCAGGGTAGATTCTGTATCACCTGTTGCCTTACATGTTGTATCACCTGCCCTCGGTCTGGCCAATAGGAACGATCCTCTGGGTCTGTCTTCCAGGACACTACAAACTCGATCTGCAACCAGCTCCAGGAGGGGTGCAGAAGCTGTGGTAGCAGTGGCTAAAAGGAAGCGAAGGGGTGCCCCGCTGAACAAGAGGAAAGCTAAAATCCAGAACTGTAACATTGGTGGAGAATGCCAAATGCCTACGGTTACAGAGAGTCCAGTTATTGACCAGTAGTTTGAACAAATGCCCATGACTTCTCCAGCTAATAATGTTATTAATGCCCCATTACCCAATGACCGGGGAGAGGAGTTCTGGGTTAAAATGGAAAACATATTTTTAGAGACTTGCCGCCCCCTGCATGAAAGACTCAATGCTATTGAGAACAGACTGCTACGGATGGAACGATTGTACCCAGCCGCTACAGCGGAGGGGGTGGTTGTTCAAATAACAGACGCAAATGACATTATAGCAATGCCTCCAGGGAGTGTCAATTTTTCTTGTAACCCTCCAGTTTTGCAAGTAAATAACTTAGATGGCCCGACTCCCCAAAGCATCCCGGCACTGGGTCAGGTGGTACAGCTTAGGGAGAGCATTGTTAATAACCCCAAAAGGAGTAGAACTCTTGATTGTGAGAGAGGCAGAGGGGCACCAAATCACCAAGTCCAACATACTAGGAGTGTAAGTTGTGACAGTCTAGCTACAGAACTGAAATGTTTGGATCTCCCCCCTGAGTCCGCCCCGTATGTAATAGTTCTTTCTGGGGTCCCAGCTTTGGACCAGGGGAAAAGGGAGGATTATGGTGACCACAAAAACAAATGTATCCACTGGCTCAATTGCAACAGGCCACTACCACTGCACATGTCAAGTGAAATTCTTTTTGCGCGACGTGTAGAATGGGTAGGGACACAGCTGAAAAATTTCAGGGGAGAATGCGTAGTTATTAATTTCAGGGATAGTAGGGTGGTGGATTACATCTCTAACTGGGCCCCATCACATCCTAGCACGCAAATCAAATCACTACCACTGAACTATTTGTATCCCACTCTAACTGGGGTTAGAGGGGTTAGAGGGCAACAGTCTTGGGGTGGCCGTGACATTTGGGGCTCTAGGATTCAGGATATTCAAGTTGCCTGGTTGGGAAATAACAACAATTCCATCAGATGTGACTTGTTTGCTTTGAATAATAGATTTAGCGTTCTAGACCAGATAGATTGACGGCAGACCATTGGCCTACTCCAACCTACTCCTGGTGATGCGGAGGGCCCTCCCATTGCCCATACCGGTCAAGACTCCTGTATGTGGCCCACTAAAGTCCCCAGTCCCCAGGAGGGCTGGATAGACAGGAAGGATTTAGGGTGTACTGCTAGGGCGACTAGGATTGGCAACCAGGGGATGGGTGCAGATATTGGAACTCCCTACTTAAGAACACAGGCGGTTGCTAGAGGCACAGCATCCCCAGTGGATGTGAGAAGGATGATTGAGCGTGAGGGAGAAGGGACTGGTCAAACCCCTATTGGAAATATTGCTGAGAAACTGACTGCTTTAGGGGATAACGTAGACCCAGTGGAACCCGAAATTGGGGCAGGTGAGACAAAGGAATCAATCAATATTCTTTCCTGGAATGTGGCTGGGATTAAAAACAAATTGCTGTGCCAAGAATGGGGAGCATTTGTGGAGGAAAGTGATGTCTGCCTATTCCAGGAAACCTGGGCATTGGCCGACATAAAAAGGAAAGGGTATTCTACCTCTAGTGTACCGGCAACCATGAACGGTAGGGGCAGACCATCAGGGGGACTTAGTATTTGGGTTGGCACACACCTGGGGGCCCAGGCAGCCCAGATCCCTACTGGGTCGTTAGATGTGCAGTGTGTCCTACTTACATTCCCAGAAAATAGACAAACTGCTCTTATAAACATCTATTCACGACCAACCTTGTGTAGGAAGGAGTCTGGAACTATTGACCAACTTAAGCAGTTTATTTTAACTCTGGACCCATCAATTATTCTCATTGTGTGTGGCGATTTTAACTATGGTGAAGGCTTATTCCTATTCGGATACGGATTTTGTACCACCGTCAAAGGCAGACGACAACTCGGATGCCTCAAGCAATGCCTCAAGCAATACCTCAAATGCAAGCAGTAACTCAAGCAATGGAAACACCAAACAAAGAGGAAGAGGCCGTGGAAGAATGCAAACCAACTGGCCATCATTCAAACCAGTACAGATGCAGGGCTACCCAGACCCGTATAATCCCCATAGTTTCCAGATGTATGGATGGCAACCACCATTCCAACAACCATTCTACCCACCAAATGCTTACAGACCGCCTTTTTTAGCCAGGCGTGGAAGGGGAAGAGGAAAGCGAAGACCGGGAAACCAAGGCAATCAAGTGCATTGGGGACCGGAGGAGTTGGATATGAACCAACCTCGGAGCAAGACTCCACAAGCAGGGCCCAGCAACCGGAAAACCTAGTTACCAATCTAGCAACCAGACCACTCTCGGAGGATGAGGAAGGAGTACTGAATAAAGGCCTGGGATTTGTCCCGACGGCCAATCTGGACAAATTCAAACTCCAGTGTGAGCTCTCTTCCTTATTTAGGAAATTGAAATTGAAAGCGTTCTTCGAAAAGAAAGAGGAAACTACCACCAATGATGACCCTAATGAAACAGGCTTAAGAACAAAATCAACTTTCATGCCGCCACCACACATGATTCCAGTGGAAGTAACCACATTTGAACAGGCGGTCTTTAACGAAGTTGAGCAGCTGACCCCGAAAAAAACATTCACTAACCTGACCAAAAAGGAGAGATTGGCCTTGGAGACGCTGAGGAACTGTGACACAATCGTGATCAAACCCGCGGACAAAGGCGGTGGAGTGGTAGTTTTGAACAAATCAGCATACCAAACTGAATGTCGAAGACTATTGTCAGATGAGACCAGCTATCGGGAACTACCCAGTGACCCCACGGAGGAGCTACGCAGCGAGATTAAATCACTAGTGGACTATGGAGAAGCAGAAGGCTATATCTGCAAACAGGAGGCTGATTTTTTGTGCAAAAGTGAAGGGAGAATACCTTATTTTTACACGCTCCCAAAAATGCACAAAAACAAATTACCACCACCGGGTAGGCCCATAGTATCCGGCCTGGGCTCACTTCTGGAACCACTATCTCGCTTTTGTGATGTCTTCTTCAAGAAACTGGTACAAAAAACGAGTACATACCTGCAAGACACCAAGAGCTTGTTACAACTACTCAACGATCTCACCGTGGACAACAACACCATCCTGGTGAGCTTCGACATTGAGAGTTTATATACAAGCATTCCCCAGGATGCAACATTGAAGGTCCTGGAAAAAGCTTTAGAGGAAGAAGAATGGACCTCGAGAACCCCGAGGGAGTTCATCTTAGAATGTGCACGGCTTGCATTGAAGAAAAATTATTTTGAATTCGAAGGTACACTGTTCCTCCAGACGGGCGGGACTTCGATGGGGAGTACATTTGCCCCCAGCGTGGCAGGACTATATGTCCACGACTTCGAGAAAAAACACATACTGAGTGAAAGGAACCCCTACAGATCCAATGTCCTACTATGGAAACGGTATATTGACGATGTGCTGGCAATCTGGAACGGAACAGAAGATTCTCTGGCCTCCTTTTTCAACTGGATGAACACCTGCGACGACAATCTGAAATTCACTTATGAGAAGGACCAAAACAAACCGGTGTTCCTTGATCTGGTAATAAACAAAGTCAATGGCAGTTTCGAAACCGTAACACACTATAAACCGACGGCCAGAAACAACCTTCTAAGATTCGAAAGTTTCCATCGCAGACCACTTCGGAAAAATCTTCCATACGGGCAATATTTAAGGATACGTCGCAATAGTAGTCAACTAGAAGACTTCAAAGAACAAGCAAGCGACCTTACCCATAAACTAAAAGACAGAGGCTATCCAAGTAGGATCTTACAAAAAAGTCAGAAACGTGCCCGTAACCAACCCTGGGAAGCACTATTGGAAAATACAGTGAGACCAGCTGAGGATACTCCATTGACATGTGTTACCACATATAACAGGATTTCTAATGATGTAACCAGAGTGATAAACAAGCATTGGTCAATTCTGAATTCGGGTAAAAGGCAATGGGACAAACCACTCTTCTCTTTCAAGAAAGCGAAAAGCATAAAAGATGCTGTAGTAAATACCAGACCAGTAATAAAAACAGCACACAATGAGACAGTGCTCAATTCCTGGGGACTTCCAAAAGTGACTGGCCATTATAAATGTGGCAATTGTAGTTTGTGTCCTTTCACGACAAACACTAAGACCCTGGATCTGGAACCTGGAAAAATCTGGACAATTCGGGGCCATACGAATTGCAACAGTGAAAATGTAGTTTACAGAATCACATGCCCATGTAATCTGCACTACGTCGGAATGACCAATAGAAAAGTCAAACTGCGCATAGGGGAACACAGAAGCACCATCAGGTGCAAGAAGTCCATGACAAAATTGACAGAACACTACCTTAATGCAGGACATACACCTGACGAATTGCAATGGACTATCATTGAACAGATAAGTCCTGGGAACAACCTGACTCAACGTCTCTATGAAAAGGAACAGAGATGGGTGTATAGGCTGTCAACCCACAAGATTGGCCTTAACGACAATATCCCCTGGAATTCAGTCATGGGATAAAGAGTACAATTTTATTGATTAAGTACTAATCTGTATCACAGCACCTGTAGCAAGACAGAAACATTCTGGGCTTTACCACGTTTTTCACTCTTATAAGCAAATCAATTTCATTGATATGAGTGAGTAGAACCAACCGAGTGTAAACTTATCCGAGTGCCAGTAATACATGGAGTGTAAACCTCCTGACATTTCCGTGACCTCGATCCCCCAGGTACTCGGCATGTACAGTAACCTGGGATTAAATCGCCACCTAATCCCGCCTATTCATCTTTAGTTGGTAACAGACGCCTTCGAGAACACGTGAAAACGCAAAGGGTTACCATGGAAACTGAGTTTCAAGCCTCAGTTTGACACCAGCACACGTCGATTGGCCGAACGCTCCACGTGGGTGGCACGACCACGCCCCCTCCAGGAAGCAGAGTCTCATACTATTTGAATGCTCCCGCACAGAGAGTGAGGGATTACTACGGGGCCTCTCTTTCTTGGAACCAAGTAGGTTACTAGCCAGAGGAACAGAAGCTGCAAGTAAGTCAGATCTGATACGATTCCCCCGGATTTAACCTACACGAACGAGTTGATGGCCTGTCACTCATTAGTTTTTTCCGCTCGTGTTTCTCCGTTACCTTATAGATTGCGCAAGCATCTCCTTTGGACCACGAACGCCCATGAGGCGTTATTCCACCGCTCTTTGAGTAAGGTGAATGCTTTATAAATACCCGTGTGTGATCACGATATATTTTACCGAACGCAGTACCCGATCCTAGAACTGGGATGAGAGTATGTAATGTGCATGGGTATTCTATGAAACAGCACGTCCTCCCTTAACTGCCGCTTTTTTGACAACGATAAGCTAAAGGTGCACAGTTCTTACCGCGAATCCTAGAACTGGGATGAGAGTATGTAATGTGCATGGGTATTCTATGAAACGGCACGTCCTCCCTTAACTGCCGTTTTTTTGACAACGATAAGCTAAAGGTGCACAGTTCTTACCGCGAATAAACCTAAATCCTTTTGTTAGGCACTCAAAGCCTTGACATTCCCTTTTATCAAGAGGCATATACAGCCTTACAGCTTGTAATAATAACATTGGGACATAAGCTGCACACTGACCCTAATGGCCATATATGCAAAGAATGGAGTAGACATGAACACAGGTACTGAACCGTTTCTATTACTCTACTGCGACGAATTTTCTCCAACACCTATATGTTATATGTATAACCAATGTTTGTCTTGTATTGTGAGATCCCAACACTTATTTTCCCAATAATTTTTCCTTACAGGTTTTTCTTCCAGAGTGGGGAGAAGACTAAGTTTTGTATGAGGAAACAATTTTTGTTTTCCTATTTAAAACGGATCGAGGGCAGGGCGCTCCTTAGTGTGTGCGCACCACCCAGATCCAATTCTCTTTTTCCTTTTGGTCCTGACGAAACCCACACTTATAAGAGGTTTAAACATGTAGACCTAAGCCTTTAATTTCAACTCACATAGCACACTTAGCTATTTTTATCAAACACTACACGTCTCTAACACCGAAGTCTACTTAATTAGACAATGGTGCTACAGTCCTTTTATCTAGGTGACCAGTCACTCAGGAATAAAGTCTTGAAGTGAGTAGGTCTGGCTGCCTTTTTAATTCACTTACCCCCTTTTTTATCACTGCACATATAAAAAGAGAAAAAATACCCGCTCCACTGTAATCAGGTGTCGCAGCACACCCTGTTGGCACTCGGCCTTCGGGGTGGGACCCCGATGATGAAGCATATCACCAACCAGGTTGGTGAGTGAGGGGTCTTTAAAAAGGACATGCTATGTCCAATAGTAAGGTTGGGCTCAAGGGCTTAATTAGGCCTTAAGCTTTAGGCGCAGAGTTTTTCTCTACCTTGCCTCCAGGGGGTACTCCTCCATTTGTTTTTTGTGGCGATTTTAACTGCCAGTTCTGAAGGATTCAAATTTCTTAAAGTCGGACTATACTTACCAATAGTCCAAGGATATATATATCTATGCATTCACAATTAAGGAATAACCAAGCAGTCGGCAATGGAGAAGGTCGAATCGTTTTATTGAATCAAAATACAAGCCCTGACAGGGGAGCCTCTGTCTACACGACCCATGAAGGTGCGCAGAGGAGACTAACTAAATACACGTTACACAAAGTATATATACGTTTTACATATTTTGGTTAACACCAAGAAAGGAAATACACAAGCTGTCCGTTAGTCTACCGGAACACCCATTTAAGGTTCTTACACATTTGTCAATAGCTAAGCTAAAAAGCTATTCCAAGAGTAGGTCAGTGAGGTGCCCTTCTTGTCTATCTTGGACCCGTGGAGTACAGAAACAGACCCTGTTATAATGTAAGCGTCCTACGAGAAGAGCAAGTCTGACCTTGGATTTCCCTGAACCATGTTCCATATGAAAGAGAGGCAGACTTAAATGGTTTAGCCTGTTTTTCGTATTCTGTGTTATACCGTGAAGTATCAACACTCAAAAAGGTAGACGAAGGGAAATAACACTTAATAGTCCTAACTCAAACAAAAGGACGGAACAACATTCTATAACCTATCATTAGGTTATCTTACAATAATGTTTTGTTCTCGATTCATGGATACGAGCATGTGGTTATATATGGTACATAGTGGGACAATCATATTTATATATTTTATATTCCAACAGACGGCCGTTTTGGCCCACTATGGCCAATATAACAAAGTTACTCTACTCTACAAATACCCCTTCATCTATCTGCATGAGATCCGCTACTTCCTTCTGAATCATTTGTTTTTCCATCTTCTCTTGTTGGGCCTGGGTCAAAGAAGACGTTATTTTAGTTGCACAAAAAGAACAACACGCTGGACCACAATAAAGGCATATGCAACAAGTGAAAATTATTCCAAATATTCCCACTACAATCATAAATACCTTCCATCCCGATGTAGCTAAAAGATTCCAGAACCACCCACTAAGGGTCCAGGTACCATTTTCTTCATGTACTTCATTAGCTAACAAGTGCAATTTTTTAAGGGCAAGATGTATAGTAGGGGCCGAATCAGGTATGTAAACACAACATGAGCTGCCGATCACACGACAGGCTCCGCCCCGATCTGCCAGGATGATGTCGAGCACCATCTGATTTTGAAGGGAAACAAGTCTCGTAGCCTGAAGCTCTACAGTAATATTAGCTAATATTTCAGTTGTTGTTTGGACCACATTTTCCACAATTCTAGACAGTCGTCTTATGTTACGACTGTTGAAAATTGGTCCCCAAAATGGAACCAGTCCCTTTGAAATATCCTCAAACTGTAGTGAGGTATCCGTCTGGTCAGTCTTACCAGTGTCAAAGCTTCTTATAGTCCTATTAGTTTCTAAATCTCTTTTTATCAGCTGATGAGTCTTATGGTAATTAGAAGGGGCAACATATACAGGAGGGTAAAGGAAAGACAGATAACACCGTCCTGCCCATCCCCGGGGAAGCCAAGTATAAGCATTTTCCCCACAAACAAAATACACGTTAGGGGGAGTGATCAGGTTCCGTAAACTTTTAAAAACTTTTTTGTTCTCCGTTTAATCCCTGCATTCTTTTAGTAGTGTTATGTTCTGGTAAGCGCTGGGATGCCTATTGGTAACCAGGCGCTATACAAAACTCATAATAATAATAATAATAATAATAATAATCATCGGAGGAGTACTATCAGTTTGCAGCGTATAGGTATAATTACAGGTACTACGCCCTACCTTAATGTGACCCCGCACCCTAATACAAAATGAAGAAGTGGAATTTATAATGGGGACTGGCAGTTCTCTATCATTCGTCACATTACGTTCCTTGAAATGTTGAAAATACAAAGAGGAATTGAAAAGCTCGAAATCTTGCATCTCTTCCTGTAACAAAGTATCATTTTTGGAATCTGTATATACATTCATGCAAGCGTTTGGATCTAAGGAACCCTGACCTTTATCTCCTTCTGCCTCAAATCCCTGGTGTCTCTCTATATATTTCAAAATAGCTTCATAGTCTCTTTCAGAGTATATTTTAGGATTTACAACATAATGAGAATACATCAAGGATAACAGTTGCCAACATGCTTCACAACTAGCTAAATACGATAGAGGTAGAGATATAAATAATTCATGTTGATGCATAACTGATGGCAATAATCCACAAACCAAGCAATTCGTCTTGTTTGTAGTACTGTTAGTCTGATGTAACATTTCTATAAACACATTTTTCAAATAAGTTTCCCTATGCCTTGCCTTATGCGGGGGTAGAGAATAAAATTGATGTTCTTCGGGAGCAGGAGTAGTCGTCAAGAATTTACGAGCTGGATTTTGAAATTCTAGAGAGATAAATACACACATCATGATTACAGTAATGGAAGCAATTAGAAAAACGAATGCCACCTTCACAATGGTGGGCCATCCAGAAAACAATTGCATATCACGAATCTGGCGCCAAGGGGCTAGCGGTCTTTCATCCTCCATCATAATTCGGCCAAAGGGGACCATACTCTCTAAAAGTCCAGATCTATCCGGGTCCCTTGCTAAAAGTCCACAACTAACTTTGTATCCACAAAGCACGCCAACCACCAGAGGGTTTCTTCTTCCCCTTGTGGTAAATATTTGATTTACCGTCTTAATTTCTATGCAGGTAAGTACTTAAACACAAATAACTCAATCGGAAAGAAAGACGCAGAGTCTGTGGTGTTAGAGTTCTTAGGGGTTTTATTCCTTAAAAAGGAATGGGTCAGGTACCGGATATCGGGTTCCTGCCACCACAGGGGTGCAGGAAGGGATAGAGCATACTTTATTGACATTACATTACTTTTATACTTAATATACACAATAGAAGTCAATGCAGAAGGCGTAACAGCTGAGAGAAACAAGATAAGGATACACACGTGTTAGCAAACCGTAATCAGAAGGCGTGAACTAAGGCGTGCACAGAGGTGTGTTCTAGAAACGTCACATGTAAGTGTCAGAAGTGGGTGGCTCTATGACAGAATAGTGCAGAGTCAGCAGGAATCGGTAGCTAGGATGCGCGCGCAGCTGTATGACGTGTGATTGACGTAAAGTTGGAGGGTGCAGGGGACTTGACATTTACACTAGAGGAAAGAGACAGAAGTCTGGCATGTCAGATCAACTCGTTCCTATATCATATCTGATATCTGATGTTTGGGAACCATATTATCTAGAAGGAAAAGGTCTCTCGGACAGAGGCTATTCTATACTGACTGTGAGTGCGTGTATAAGCGTCTAGGTGTCTGCATGAGATGCGAGGGGGCATGGGCCTACCATGGTAACAGAGACTATGAATTACTCGGACGGAGACAGTGAGGCAGGGCCCTTTGCTCTGCAGCTGGAAGGATGTTTACTTAAACTAGTAGGCAGGAATGTATTTTTGAGGAGCGGAACAGATAATTCGAAGGTTGAATACAGTCTTGGCAGGCAACAGGCTGAGCTAAGCGCCGTGAGCCGCGCAGGGAGTAAGGCAGAGGTCACGGGTACAGGGGCCGGCCCAGGCTGAGGCATTTCAGAGTCTGAAGGCAGGAAAAGGCTCGATGGCAGAATTCAGGGCCTACTTCGCCTGGGCTGGAAAACGTGTAAAGTACACCACAAAAAGACGTTGGCAAGGCATACTTAGAAACTGAATATTCAACCCGTTCAGGGTGGGTCTGAAAGAGGACATGTTAACGTTGGACGCAAATGTGTTTGCGTCTTCATAGCTGGCACAGGAGGGAAGTTACATGCACTTTAAGTTCGTACATGGAGACGGTGGGGTACACGTTAGGGAACATTTCTTGACCATAAAATTTATATTTCCTCATTCCCTCCTTGTTCCCTACGGGCCCTTCATGATATATCGATCCTCATGAACCGATCAGTCTGTTCACGTAACATCATTTGCTCTTCTTTCTTCTTTTCACGTTTTGCATGAAAACTGGAATGCGGAATACATGACGTGGCGCACAGACCACAAATCGCTGGCCCACATTGTAGACATAGGCAACAACTGAATACTATGAGAAGACCAATGCCTAGGAAGGATAGAATCTTCCATCCCCAAGCAGTCAATGTTGTC
Organism: Lissotriton vulgaris; assembly: GCF_964263255.1. Classification (NCBI taxonomy): domain Eukaryota; kingdom Metazoa; phylum Chordata; class Amphibia; order Caudata; family Salamandridae; genus Lissotriton; species Lissotriton vulgaris. Next base: position 592,788,178 of record NC_141693.1, read on the forward strand.
CAGAACCAACCGGACCAAGTCCAGGTGCCTGGATTCTGATGTATCAAACTTGCAATTTTATGAAGACGTGTGATAGCTTTATATACAGTTGGCGCGTTTTCTGGAATGAAAACACAGCAACTTGACCCGATGACCTTACAAGCTCTGCCTCTATCCGCCAAGATGACGTCAATAACAAGACGATTCTGAAGAACAACAACCCGCATGGCGGACTGCTCTTCTGTTAAGTTGCCTAGAGCGGAGGTAGTTTCATTCACTACTGCTTCGAGGGTTCTAGTTAATTTGCGTATCAGTTTACTATTGAAAACAGCACCTAAGTAGGGGGAAGAAACCTTTATTGAAGTCTGTATATTGCTCCCAGGCCGTTTCAGTATAGTCGATAATCGGGAGATCTCTTCTGAGTCTACTGTTTACTAGATTTGTATTTCTGTGATAATCAGGAGGAGCTAGGAAAACAGGGGGCAAAAGGAAGGCAATGTAACAGGTACCATCCCAATCTAGAGGTATGCGGTATGGCCACAAACAAAGTAGGAATGACGAGTAGCTCTAAATGTAGACCTGCCCTGATCACTGAATTCGACCACAGTGGTACATTTACTATGACCTAAGTGTACTGAACCCTTCTTTCTGAGACATAAATCACCAGTGACTGGTAATACTGACATAGCAGGGAGAACTGGTGCAGCTTCGGATTCAACAGTAAGAATCATGAGGTTAATTGTGTAATTGCCTAATCCATATACTTCATTTTCTAGATCGGTTCCTGTCCTAGTGGGAAGTCCCTTCTTGTCAGGGTAGCAGGCGTTAAGCAGAACTAAGTTCAGGTTTCCCCAAACCCAATTTCCTTCGAAAATAGCAATATCAGAATCTAAAGAATTAATTAATCTGAACCATGCACCACAGGAGCCATTGTGAGTGAACGGGTATGGAAAAAGAGGCAGAACTCCCTTGTATTTCTGGTAGGGAGGGAGTCGGCCACATATCCAACAGTTGGTAGCATTGTTAGTCTGATGGGAGTGATGTAACATACTAATGAATGTATTGTTGCGCAGCGCAAGTCTGTAAGATAACTCATGTAAGGGTAATTCACTAAAAGAATGTTCGGCAGAGACATTGTAAGCAGATTGTGTATGCTTGAAGATAGGGTAATATACAGGCAGCAATATACTAGCAGCAATAATCAGAAGGCTTAGAAAAAACAAAATCAATAATGTCACTATACAGTGACTACGGAGTGATTTACAATATGCACGTTTCTTGAGTTCTCTCTATCTCGATCTAGGGGATACATGTCAGAAACTAATTTAACCGATTCACCTAGGGGAGGACTTAAACAATTAAACTGTCTGACTTACTAGATCGTAATTTTGTTTTGTACTCCTCTTGCGGAGTTTTCTCTCTTTTGGGAACTTTAAAGTCACTAGATTCTGGGCAGTCCTTTGAGGGGGTGGAGGAGTCAGTTTCAGGTAAAAGTTCATTGCATTTTTTTATATGACTCGTATGGATCCACCCCTTTCGGCCCTCAACCTTGATGGCGGTCCTCGTGGTCAGAAGGACGAGCTTCGGCTCCTGCCAGCGGGGCTCCAGCAGACTCCTCCTATCGAAGTTGCGGATCAGCACAGTATCACCTGGACGGACATCGTGTGGCTTTACATCAGTATTGTCAGGAAAGGCTGCGGCAACCTGTGAACGACATGATTGGAGTGCAGACATCAAGGAGGCAAGGTAATCTGTCAGCATATTACAATCAACATCAGTTATTTTCTTAGGCATGGGCGTCCCCCACATATTTGGTGGCCTGCCAAAGACCACCTCATACGGGGATAGCCCTGATCTCGAATGAGGAACCATCCTCATATAGAATAGTGCAACTGGCAGGGCGACTATCCAGTCGACCCCTTTCTCTTTACATATTTTCGCGAGTCGTGTTTTCAGTGTCTGGTTATGTCTTTCTACAAGGCCAGCTGCCTCGGGATGTCGGACGCAATGGAATTTCCACTGATATCCTAGCAGGAGTGAAACCTGCTTCATGAGCTCGGACGAGAAGGGCTGTCCGTTATCTGAGTACACGATACGAGGCAAGCCGTACCGTGGGAAGAATTCTCAAACCAGCTGCCTGGCAGTGGTCGGAGCAGTGTAGTCTGGGACTGGATATGCTTCGGCCCAACGGGAAAGTGCACAAACCACTACGAGGACATACTTGAATCCTCGACATCGGTCCATCTGGATATAATCCATCTGGAGGACTTCAAAAGGGTGATCGGGAGGATGAAATCCACCTTGCTCTACAGGGACGCTTTTACCTGGATTGAACTGACAACAGATCATGCAAGTACGCACTTTCTGTTTTGCTGCTGCTCGTAAATGTTTGTTGTACCAGAGATTCTGTAAATTGTCTAACATGGCTTTTCCTCCTAGGTGGGCTGGACTATGTGCGGTATTTATTATGACTTGAACCATAGAGTCGGGGAGAAACCATGTAGATTTTCCCTTCGTCATCCATCCCTGATCTGTCTGGATCCCTCCTAGTTCAGTCCATTTCTTGATTTCATCTGAAGTGGCATGTGTCTGAATATCGATTACATCTAGTGTGGGATCCTTAACAGTCATACAGTGTGTCGGTACTATAATCTTTGTTACATCAGTTGTCTGGGTGTGAGTCAATGCTGTATGTTTTGCTGTTTGATCTGCCAGGTCATTACCCTGGGAAACAGAGTCTGTAACTTTAGTATGTGCTTTACACTTCATGATGGATATGCCCGAAGGCAGATGTATTGCTTCTAACAGTGCTTGAATGAGGGGACCGTGTTGAATCTTGGCTCCGTGGGAAGTCAAGAAACCTCGTTCTTGCCATAACATTCCGAAGTCGTGTACGACTCCGAAAGCATAACGAGAATCAGTGTATATGTTAACATTTCTGTTCTTGGCTAGTATACAGGCTCGGGTCAGAGCGATGAGCTCTGCTGCTTGAGCGGACAGTGTGTCAATACGATGTGTTTCTTTGACTTCGGTTTCAGTGGTTACTGCGTACGCGGCCACTAACTCTCCTGTACTTGTTCTCATGCATGAACCGTCCACATAAAGTGTCAGGTCTGGGTTGGTCAGTGGAACATCTGCTAAGTCTCATCGGGGCTTTGTTACTGCATTAATTATCTCCATACAATCATGCGGGGCTGAATCTGTTATAATGGAGGGTAACAATGTGGCAGGATTTAGAATGTTACAGCGTCTGATTTCTATGTGGGGCTGGAATAGTGTCAATTCATAACCTGTCAATCGTGCTATAGTCAAGTGTTGAGTCTGGGTTCGGTTTAGAAGGACCTCTACAGAATGTGGAACTTGTACTGTCAATGGATGTCCTAATACAATTGAGTCGCTCTGTCTGATTGCTAAGGCTGTCGCTGCAACTGACTTTAAGCACGCAGGGAGTGCCTGGGCTACTGAATCCAATGTACTCGAAAAATAAGCGCAAGGCTTATGTGAACCTGCTTGGTCTTGAGTGAGGACAGACAATGCTGTACCATCACGTTCTGTAACAAAAAGTGTAAAAGGTTTGCTGTAACATGGTGTCGCTAGAACTGGTGCTTGACATAAAGCTTTCTTTAATTCCTCAAAAGCCTGTGTATGTTCCTGAGTCCAAGGAAGGGCAGTCGAAGTCGCTGCCTCCTGTGTTGTCAACTGAATGAGTGGTTTAGCTAGAAATGCATACTGGGGAATCCATTGTCTGCAGTACGAGGTGAGGCCTATAAAGGCCCGCACTTCCTTTTGTGTCTGGGGTTGTGGCATATTTACAATTAACTGGATGCGGTCAGGAGTGAGCTGTCTCCCCACTTTGGACAGCAAGTGACCCAAGTACACAACTTGCTGAACACAGAATTGTAGCTTCGAAGGAGACACCTTGTGTCCCTTGTCGGCCAGAAAATGTAAAACTGTCAATGATGCTTGTTCACATTCGGGTTCACTTCGTGCGGTGATCAGCAGATCATCGACGTACTGCAATAAGGCAGTGTTAACTGGCATTTGGACACAATCAAGTTGTCTTTTCAGTGCTTGGCTATAGATGCTGGGGCTTTCTGTGAATCCTTGAGGTGCGCGTGAAAATTTGAAACTTCGTCCATTTAAACTGAATCCGAAGAGATATTGGCTCTCTGGATCGATGGGCACACTGAAGAAGGCGTTCTTGAGGTCAATTACAGTAAAGAACGTCGCTTCTGAATCAATAGCAGTCAATAAAGATGAGATGTCGGGAACCACAGGGTACTGTGGAACAATGCATTTATTCAGTTCTCGTAAATCAATCACCAGCCGATATACTGGCGGTGCATTGGGATCAGTACGTTTAAGAATCGGAATGATAGGGGAATTACAGATATTGGAGTCGGTTTCTACGACCACTCCTTGGGCAATAAGCTCTTCAATGATTTCCAGTAAAGCCACGACAGCATCGGGTGGTAACTTGTATTGTCTGATTCGGGGTAAAACAACTCCTGGTTTGAGTGTAACACGGTATGGTGTAATGTGCATACAACCTACATCGGTTGGGCCTTGTGCCCACAGGTGTTCCGGTACATTTTTCAATCTGACATCAAAATCTCGTAATACATAGTGACCCTTAAAGTCACGCAGAAAAAGTCTAACTCCTTCCGGAGAACAACATATCACAGCTCCTAGAGCCTTCAGCGTCTTTATTCCTAACAAGTTTTCTGGACATGACTTCGTGAGTAACAGATCTGTAACACGTGATAATGGACCTACTGCTAAGGGGACGGGTTCTGATACTTCATTTACAATAGGCTTTCCTGAAAAACCAAGGGAAACATTCTGTGAGCCTGAGAGGGGTGCCCCTGGGACTTCATCATGGCTGATTGTTGTGCGGCTTGCCCCTGTGTCAATTAAAAACTTTCTGTCTTTTCCCAATACCTGACTATGTACGTAAGGACCCTCTTGATCTACAGGAATCTCGATAAGGGGCAAGCCAACCTCCCTCTCTAGGCTGTTTCATGTGTATCGCTGATAATCGGGATAATCAGATTGGGCATACTGGTACATTTGCTGTGAAACTTGCTGAGTCGCGGCAATGGGCTGTGGCTGTGATACCGCTACGGTCTGGGCGGTGTGTGATGAAGCATGTATAGGCTGTGTGTTCTGTGAAGTCTGTGGCTGGACCTGGTCTTGTCTAGGCTGACGCGGTCTTTCTTTAGTTTTACCTGTCGCTATATTGTGTTTCAGGACTGGACATTTACGTAGTGGCCTGGCTGCTTGCAATAGTTGCATGTCCCTTTAACGGGAGCTGCTGAGTTATTTGTCTGCGTCCCACCCTTTTTCTGACCGTCAGCTGGGACTGACTGGGCAACTAGTATTTTCATTTTCGTGTCTTTCATACGTCTTTGTTCATGTTCTTGTTCTTCTCTAATTCTGTTCTGATGATATTGTAACATTTGTAACATCTGGGATGGCGTATTTGCTTGCCATGTACTTTCGACTTTATATACACGATTCTTAACCTGTGTTAGGGAATTTTCTACAAATTTACTTACAAAAAGGTGCGGGTATGACTCGCTACTTGGTTTCAGGCCACTATTAATAATGAAACATTTCTCGAATCTTGAATAGAAGTCACTAGTATCTTCATCGTGTTTCTGTTTACAGGCTGAAATCGCGTCCCAGTCTTCCTTTTTAGTTGTCAATAATCTTGGCAAAACCTGTACTATCAAACCTGGTAATGCTTTAGCTTTCTCCCCAAGGCCTAGCCCTGGAGTACGAATTTTTTCCATGTCTTCTATTTCAGCCCATATAATCTTTTTATATCCCACCTCCCATTCTTTTTCTTTGAGTTTCTCATAGATGCCAGTAGGCAACAGTACTTTTAAAAATTTCATAATATCCGTATATGTGTAGTCTCCCATGAGTAACATATCCTTAAGTTCTCGGTGAAAACCTGCAGGGTCTTTATCGTGACAGGGTACTAGTTTCTTCATTTCTAACAATTCTAACTTTGTCAAAGGTGTGTACACATACACGCGTTTCAGGGTATTATCGGCACCCATAACTGGGTGGACTTCTCGTAAAGGATTCTGTCTGTCCAAATGCTCCAAATGAAACATTTTTCTTTCTGGGGGCAGAGCTGAAACATGTTGAGGGCCTAAGAAAGCGTTATATCTGTGTCGTTGCTCTAGAATTATTGGTACTTAGACCTCTCCATCTATTCATAAGTAGTGCTTCTAATGTATCAGGTAAGGGACCTGGGTCCGAATGTTCGTTTCTGTATAACGTGAGAAGATGCTGAATCATGTATACACCCGCTAATTTCTGCTCGTCTGGGGAAAGGTTCAGAAATGTCTGTGCTACTGTATCATCATTGTATATGCTAGGATTGTCAGCCCATAGTACTGCTGACCGGGCTATTTCTTGTTCATCCATAGAATTTAGTACGTGGTACCCCATTCGTTCTTGAAGCATTTTATCGGTATCTTGAAACAGATATTCAGAAGAATTTGGTTTTGATATACCAGACAGAAAAACTCTCTTGCTTTCTGGGCGAATACCTTTCCTAAGGTAATTTCCCTTACCTACGTACGCTATCATTTCTTTAGGTAGTTGTTCGGATTCCTCTCGGTCGTCCTCCTCGGAGGAATCAAGCCGATCGTTATCTGCTTCCCTTTCTTGTTTCTTTCTTTCGTGTATCTCTATTACTTCTTTCCTGATCTTTTTGTACATACTTGCTATACAATTCTGTTTATCGTGTTTTCCCTCGGCTATGTTCTGGCCCCATTTGTTTAGTGCATCCATTTCGTCCTGGTCTACCCCAGGCCTGTCTTGTTCTCTTATTAGACAGTTTATGAAGAACCGTAATATACAACCTTGAGTGTCAGCTTTCTGGTGAGCCAGGGCCTCTTTAATACAGTCAGGATCTTCCCCAGTCTGGATAAAATGGTATATTCTATCTAGGTGATCAGTCATTCCTGGGAACAACATTAAGTAATCTGTAACTTTTCGTAAGCGTAGAGATGCTAATAACATCCTATCGTCTTTACCGGGTACTGGATCGTATCTGCAAACTGGAAGAGGTTCTTTAAGCATGTCGAAATTTGAGGTTCGGGGTGTACGGTTCTTTAATATGTCCCTTATGTTTAACCTATATTGTTGTGGCGGGGTCTGGTAACCCCCTGTCGCACCTCCAGAGGCGGATGCTTGAGCATGACTTGTCTGTGGGGACTGTGTAAGTAACTGAACTGGTGTCTTTCCAGGGTCAGGCCCAAACGGATTCAGGGTATTTATCTTAGGTGTAGGAAGTGGTGGAGGAACAGGTGGAACAGGATTCCAGACGGGTGAACTTTGTTGTGGTAAGGGCGGGACATTGTCTTGGAGTGGGTTGCCACCTCCGTCACCGTCAGCAGGTGGTACCTGGGCAGGTGGATTGGTGTAAGCGGGAGCTACATCATCTAGATAGGAAGCAAGGAATATGTCCTTTGTAGTCCTGTGATTTACTTTAGTTGGAACCAATGGCGGTGGCAGATCTTTCGGTATTTCTGAAGTGGCTTCAGGCGAACCCTCGGTCACTAAGTACATGCCATTTACAAGGTTATTTCGCATGCGGTCTACTTGTTCTGCCTTTACTCGGATCCCCTCATTAACTAATTCGTTTTCTCGAACTTTATCCGACTCTTCTCTATGTCTGTCTTCTCTTCGGAGTGCTTTTTCGGCACGTTTATGTGATTCTTTACTCCAAAATTCTATGGCGTCTTTCTGAGATTGTCTGGCTTTCTTTTTCCATAGCGCTTCTTCTACTTTCAGGATGCACTCGGCATCCCAAGTTCCTGTAACGGGCCATCTGTGTCTTTCTTCTAGGTGCTTAGTATAATCGGCCCATAAATCTAGGTACAGTATGGCATCTAAGCCATGTTTATGGTACATAAAATTTCCAGGAGTGTCCCTAGGGGGGATAGGAATTTCTTCCTCTAACATCCCTTTCCTAGTTCCTATCTGTCTTAACTTATTGAAAAGCGGCATCTTGTTACTTAGTGCTGGATACTCGATACTTGTCACTTACTTCTGAACACAGCTAGTTACACAAAAACACGGTAATGTACACAAAACAGTCACTCATACCACGACATTAATCACATGAAACATTTTGAACACATATGGCTACTCTTTATACTAGATGTACTGCTAAACAGCACAGATACACTGTTGAGAACAGTGCAAGAACTTGGATGCTAGATGTACTGCTAAACAGCACAGATACACTGTCTAAAACAGTGCAGACCGTGTTTGTGTACCCAAACCCGTCTTTACCGGATACATAATAATGCACCCGTCTAGATGCGTCCCCAGCAATGGTACTCACCGGGAAGCACGGAACAGAAGGCCTCGGAAAACTCGACTGGACTGGACCGGACTGGACTCGACTCGACTCAATACGTGAATACTTCGGAACTTCGGAACTGGTGGGCCTCTTGACACCTCGGACCTTGCTTCTTTCGGCTAGGCTCTGGTCGGGATCCTCCGCACTCCTCACCGCCTCGTCTGGGTGCTGATCGCAGTCTCCGTCACCTCCGTAGGCCTGAGGGAGATACAGGAAATCCTGCGGGTACGCGTAGTGTCCGTCACGACTGTGGCAGGGGACCAAGGCTGCAACGCACCAACCGGCGCGTGGGGTGGGGGAGGGGTCCCTATTCGGGGGCCAGAATAATGTGGTAAATATTTGATTTACCGTCTTAATTTCTATGCAGGTAAGTACTTAAACAAAAATAACTCAATCGGAAAGAAAGACGCAGAGTCCGTGGTGTTAGAGTTCTTAGGGGTTTTATTCCTTAAAAAGGAATGGGTCAGGTACCGGATATCGGGTTCCTGCCACCACAGGGGTGCAGGAAGGGATAGAGCATACTTTATTGACATTACATTACTTTTCATTCTTAATATACACAATAGAAGTCAATGCAGAAGGCGTAACAGCTGAGAGAAACAAGATAAGGATACACACGTGTTAGCAAACCGTAATCAGAAGGCGTGAACTAAGGCGTGCACAGAGGTGTGTTCTAGAAACGTCACATGTAAGTGTCAGAAGTGGGTGGCTCTATGACAGAATAGTGCAGAGTCAGCAGGAATCGGTAGCTAGGATGCGCGCGCAGCTGTATGACGTGTGATTGACGTAAAGTTGGAGGGTGCAGGGGACTTGACATTTACACTAGAGGAAAGAGACAGAAGTCTGGCATGTCAGATCAACTCGTTCCTATATCATATCTGATATCTGATGTTTGGGAACCATATTATCTAGAAGGAAAAGGTCTCTCGGACAGAGGCTATTCTATACTGACTGTGAGTGCGTGTATAAGCGTCTAGGTGTCTGCATGAGATGCGAGGGGGCATGGGCCTACCATGGTAACAGAGACTATGAATTACTCGGACGGAGACAGTGAGGCCGGGCCCTTTGCTCTGCAGCTGGAAGGATGTTTACTTAAACTAGTAGGCAGGAATGTATTTTTGAGGAGCGGAACAGATAATTCGAAGGTTGAATACAGTCTTGGCAGGCAACAGGCTGAGCTAAGCGCCGTGAGCCGCGCAGGGAGTAAGGCAGAGGTCACGGGTACAGGGGCCGGTCCAGGCTGAGGCATTTCAGAGTCTGAAGGCAGGAAAAGGCTCGATGGCAGAATTCAGGGCCTACTTCGCCTGGGCTGGAAAACGTGTAAAGTACACCACAAAAAGACGTTGGCAAGGCATACTTAGAAACGGAATATTCAACCCGTTCAGGGTGGGTCTGAAAGAGGACATGTTAACGTTGGACGCAAATGTGTTTGCGTCTTCATAGCTGGCACAGGAGGGAAGTTACATGCACTTTAAGTTCGTACATGGAGACGGTGGGGTACACGTTAGGGAACATTTCTTGACCATAAAATTTATATTTCCTCACCCTATAGGGATCTTCTCCGTGTGTCCGTTTTTCTTCCCCTAGAGCCTCAGAGGCAGGCTCTTATCCATCCATCATGGGAAAAGCAAACTTTCAAAGTTTAAAAAGTACGATCACGGCCCTTTTCTTAGTTCTTCTTTCTGAACAGAGCTTTTTACACAAAGTTCCTAGCTCTCTACGAGTTCAATCCAGTGTCTCGCTCAGCACCCCAATCACTCTGCTCGATTCTTTAGACAATGTCTCATTTTAGTTTCCTTCCTTAGCGAGTGGGGTACCGTGCTGTCTTCGGGGCCGCAGATCGTAGCGACACCGGCCAGGTTGCTCCTGGTCAAAGAACAAATTAGTAGCATGGGTGACAGGCCTGGCCTCCTCTCATGCTGCCTCGGGATTAGTAGTTGCTTTTGACTCAGTTATGTCACCTTCCCCTTCAGGCAACACAAAGCTTGACTGCTCTTTCTCCTGAGCATCTGAAAAAGGCACAAAACTCCGAATCATTTCTCCTTCCTGACTCGGCACTCCGTCTTTGTTCTGTCGATCAGAGGGCAGTGGTAACGGGAGGCTCTTCACGTGACTGGCATGGATCCAATGCTTGCGGCCATGCACTTTCATTGCCGTTCTCGTTACCAGTAATACTTGGTAGGGGCCAGTCCACCTGGGCTCTAGGCTCGATGTTTGCTGATAGTTCTTCACCAGTATCCACTGGCCAGGCTCCAATCAATGTCCAGGACCCTCCGGTAGTGGCTGTAATGTGTCCGATACCTGTTGATGAATAGAACGCAGATCTTTAGTCAACTCATACAGATAATCTGTCATCAATGGGTAATCAATATCTCTAAAGGATCTAGGTCTGGGGACTCCGAAATACGTTAGCCGGACGGCCGAATGTAATTTCATAAGGAGACAGGCCCGTCCTTGAATGGGGAGTTGTTCTAAGTGATAGCAAAGCTATTGGGAGGGCATCAGGCCACTTTAGTCTAGTGTCTGCACAAACTTTGGCCATTTTGAGTTTCAATATGCCGTTATATTTCTCAACTAGTCCTGCAGTTTGCGGGTGCCTAGCGGCATGAAACTTCTGCTTAATCTGTAGGCCATCACAGACACATTGTACAAGAGTAGAGTGAAAATGTGGGCCATTGTCTGACCAAATAACTTGAGGCAAACAGTACCGAGGAAACAATTCTTTAATTAGTACTTTTGCGGTGGTAATGGCCATTGCATCCTTAGTGGGGTAGGCTTCAACCCATTTACTGAAAGCACATACCACCACTAGGACATATTTTAAAGTATTTACACGTTCCATTTGTATAAAATCTGTAAAACTTCAAATGGTAAGGATGGCAGAGCAAAGTTGCCACTCAAAACAGATTATCTACCTCCTGGATTATGTCGTAAACACACAGGAGAATATTTCACAACATGGGCTGCTGTCTTTATAATGTTAGTTTTATACCACACTGGATCTAGTACTGTACTGATCCCTTTCGCACTGATATGGGCTGGGCCATGTGCCATCATAACTACTGCATACACCATTGCGTTTGGAAGCAACCATCGCTGTTTTTCAGATCGATCTATCCAGCACCCATTCTCATCTAGTTTCCCAATATCCTTTTCCCATTTCTGTATCTCTTCTGGAGTTGCTTCTTTCTGTAACTGTTTTACACTTTCAAGAGTATTATCAAACAAAGATGTTTCAATGGGCCATCGGGTAGATGCACTAGAAAACATAGGACTTCCTTTACTTTGAGCAGTTTCCTTTGCTACTGAATCAGCAAAAGCGTTCCCTTGTCCTGCTGAGTCTATAATTTTCTTATGTGCACTACACCTAATGATGGCTAACTTTTTTGGTAATGTTAGAGCAAATAACAATTGATCAATCAAAGGACCATGTTGTATTTTCTGTCCATGAGTGGTAAAGAAGCCCCGCTCCCTCCAAAGCCTCCCGAAACTATGGGCGACGCCGAAGGCGTACTGACTGTGAAAATATTTACTTCTCGACCTTCACAAATTTCACAGGCTCTTAACAAGGCTATTAGTTCAGCTGCCTGAGCTGAATGATGTGGAATCCTTGCGGTTTCTACTACGGTCTTTAAAGTCGTGATTGCATATGCAGCTGTCGTAGTGCCATCTGGTAGTTTAAAACAAGAGCCATCAACATATAATTCTCCCTCTGGCTCCAGTAAAGGGGTGTCATTTAAATCTATACGTCCTTTTGTTTCTTCTTCTGTTCTGAACACACAATCATGGACATCAACTTTTTCATCTTTGTCAGGGAGAGGTAATAACGTAGCAGGATTTAAAGTGGTGCATTTCTTAATTGTAATATGGGGGGCAAACAATGTCAGTTCATATCCTGTCAACCTAGCACTCGTGAGGTGTTGTGTTTCGGTCCTATTTAAAGGAATATCTACAGCATGCGGCACCATGACTGTGAGATTAGTTTTAAGGACTATTCCTTCTGACTGTCAGATGGCCAGCGCTACTGCGGCAGTGGCCCTCAGACAGCTTGGGAGGGCTAGTGCTACAGTGTCTAAAATTGAAGAAAAATATGCACAAGGCCTCTGTTTCTCCCCAAATGTCTGTGTCAATACTGATAATGAACAACCGTCCACCTCATGTACATAAAGTGAAAAAGGTTTTCGTAATCTGGGGTTCCCAACACAGGTGCAGAACACAAAGCAGACTTTAAAGTTACAAAGGCTTCTTGACATTCATTCGTCCAGGGCAAGGGTTCATGCACATCTTTGGTTGTCAATTGCAGCAGGGGTTTAGGAAGAAGGGAATAGTTAGGAATCCACTGATGACAGTAAGAGGTTATACCAAGAAAAGCACGAACATCACGTTGCGTACAAGGAACAGACATGTTAGTTATTACAGATATTCGCTCTGGAGTCAATCGTCTCCCTGTTTTCGACAGGAAATGACCTAGGTAGGTCACTTCCTGTCGACAATATTGAAATTTGGAAAGGGACACTTTATTTCCTTTCTTGGCCAAATGTTGTAATAGTTTTACCGTGGCCTCCTTGCACCCCTCCTTAGTATCGGAGGCCACCAATATATCATCCACATACTGAATGATAGAATTTCCGGCAGGCAGAATTAATTCATCTAGGACTGCTTTTAAAGCTTGACTATAAATACTGGGACTTTCAGTATAGCCTTGAGGAGCGCGTGTAAATCTGAAACTTTGGCCAGCCAATGAGAATCCGAAGATATGCCTACTATCTGGATGAATCGGGATGCTAAAGAAGGCATTCTTCAGATCTATTACTGAAAAATATCTGGCCGTGGGGGGGTCATTGTTAAAATAGCTGTTATATCTGGTACCACAGGATACTGTGGAACCACTATTTTATTACCTGCACATAGGTCAATTACAAAACGATAAGTATTTTAATAATCTGGAGCGCCATCAACCGGTGTCTTTTTCAAAATCGGCAAAATCGGACTATTACAAATATTAGCTGATATTTCTTCCACCACCCCCTTTTGAATAAGATCTCGATTTATTTCTAACATAGCCCGTTCACCTTCTGGCGCAATCTTATACTGCGGAATGCGAGGCAGCTGCGCATTGGGTTTCAAAGTAATGGATACGGGGGCTATCTTTAACAGGCCTACATCAGTGTCCCCTGTCGCCCACAAAATCTGCGGAATGGTAGAAAATTCAGGGGGTAAATGCTCATTCCTTGCGAAATATTGTGAATCTTTCAAAGAAGGTTTCTGCATTGTCAAATATACACCATCCGGTGAGCAGTAAATCCGAGCATGTAATTTTTTCAAGATGTCTAAACCCAAAAGATTCTCACCACAGTTAGGTGTTAACAAAAAGGGCGATTGTATAGAAATAGGTCCTATAGTGAAGGGCAGAGGCTTGGAAATAGGGCTTACCACTGGTATTCCAGAGAACCCTACTGATACATTTTTGTGGCCAGACAGAGCCGCCTCTGGGACCATGGCATGAGCAACTGAACTATTCATTGCTCCAGTATCCACTAGGAATTTTCCTGATGTACCCAACAGTTTCCCCTTTACATAAGGTCCCTCTTGGTCGATTGGTACTATAATGTGGCCCCCTCCCTGTCCTTGGCTGTCTCATGCAAAATCCTGCTCATCATAATTGTCATCTACAAAAATCTCATTATAGTACTGCCTGTTTTGTGGATTATCAAAATAATTTTTCCGAGAATCACCATCTTCTCTTCTCATGCTATTTTGGTCAATGTTTCCCCAGCCCTGGCCCCGTCCCCTACTGGGAACATTTCTGGCCATTATCAATGGACAATCCGCTCTCCAATGCCCCTCCTCTCTACAATGCGAGCATTGATTTAGACCCAGAACCGGGGGGCCTCCTTGTCCTCTGCGATCCTTCTGGGGAAGGAACCGTGCCCACTTCGCCCTGAATTCTGCCCTCTACTGACTTGTTGCAGTAAAACCCTAGTCTTCAAATCTTTCGTCTTCTTCTCCGACCTTTCTTTGTTTTCATTTTCTCGATGTTCATAGTACTGAGACATGCTAAGGATCACAGATGAGGTGGATGTAGTCTATGTACTTTCCAGCGTAACCCAGTACCCCTCTTCAGCCCCGGGAGGGGTACTGGGTTAGAGGGCGGACTTTCTGCTAACTGGGTTTTTAAATAAAAACTTCTTGTCCACCCACTCGGCCAGAACTTCTCCCTGTCCCTTCTGCTCCTGATTACAGGAGGGGACGACCCTAACGCGGAGTCCCAGCGGAGTCGCCAACTGAAGGATTCAAATTTCTTAAAGTCGGACTATACTTACCAATAGTCCAAGGTTATATATATCTATGTAATCACAATTAAGGAATAACCAAGCAGTCGGCAATGGAGAAGGTCAAATCGTTTTATTGAATCAAAATACAAGCCCTGACAGGAGAGCCTCTGTCTATATGACCCATGAAGGTGCACAGAGGAGACTAACTAAATACACGTTACACAAAGTATATATACGTTTTACATATTCTGGTTAATACCAAGAAAGGAAATACACAAGCTGTCCGATAGTCTACCAGAACACTCATTTAAGGTTCTTACACATTTGTCAATAGCTAAGCTAAAAAGCTATTCCAAGAGTAGGTCAGTGAGGTGCCCTTCTTGTCTATCTTGGACCCATGGAGTACAGAAACAGACCCTGTTATAATGTAAGCGTCCTACGAGAAGAGCAAGTCTGACCTTGGATTTCCCTGAACCATGTTCCATATGGAAGAGAGGCAGACTTAAATGGTTTAGCCTGTTTTTCGTATTCTGTGTTATACCGTGAAGTATCAACACTCAAAAAGATAGACGAAGGGATATAACACTTAATAGTCCTAACTTCAACAAAAGGACGGAACGACATTCTATAACCTATCATTAGGTTATCTTACAATAATGTTTTGTTCTCGATTCATGGATACGAGCATGTGGTTATATATGGTACATAGTGGGATAATCATATTTATATATTTTATATTCCAACAGTTCGAGCCACTTACTGATGCAACTCAAGATGGCCTAGATGATGAGGACCAGCACTGGCACGTTCCAGAACCACAGATTCCGGTAGTTAGAGCTTGGACTCCCCTGGTGTTACAAATTAACTCTTTTACTTTTTTGTTCTCTCTTAGAGCCTGTAATGGGAGGACAACATCAGATAGACCTGGGAGCATGACATTTAATAGAGAAGGCCATAACTCCATCTTGGATTACATCTTGGTCGAACTCAGAACTTGGGGAATGGTTCTGGATTTTATGATACATGACTGGAAAAATAGTGACCACAACCCCTTGGTCATGATATTAAATCCAGAGAGTTTGGGTATATGAAATCTAGTCCCGGATCAAAATCTAATTGCACCCCCGCTCCTATTAACCAATAATAGGTGGAGAGTCAAGTGGCAACAGATATTAGGCTCCCCGAACAAACTCGCTGATGTGTACCGAAGGTCCCTGCCATGCCTGAGTGACATGGGTGAGGTGCTGGATAAAGCCATGCACTCAGGGATTGGCGATGAGCCCTTGAAAATACATCAGGGGCTCTTTCAAAATCTTTCTGATGTGTTTTATCCTAAAGGAAGACCAACGGCAAACCCAGTTGTAGCCCACCCCCTGGTTTAATGCCCATTATAGGGAAGCCAAAAAGGACTTGCTCCTTGCGGTCAAGTCACAGGACAAAACCAAGATTAAGTATTGTAGGCGCTTATATAAGCGGGCTATCCAGCAGGGAAGGAAAGGGTGGGAGGCAGATAACTGGGAAGACCTTAGAGTTGCACTAAAGTCCAAAGATTCTAAATCTTTTTGGACAATTGTTAGCTATGGGAGCAGGCTAGGCAACTTGGCCAATGACCCAAATATAGCTGCACCGGCCTGGGAATTGCATTTTGGGGCTTTGTATTCCTCCTTGAGTAATGATAGCCCCGAAACCACTCTCCCATGCCTCCCCCAGGAGCATCGACTGGAGGGGGCCTGGGAGATTACATCAATGGAGGTAGAGGTTGCTATTCTGAAGTTAGCTCCAAACAAGCCCCTGGATAAGATACCGGGAGATCTATACCGTTCAGAACCGGAAATATGGGCCCCTTATCTACGTGTTCTTTTTAATGCCATATTAAACTGTATGGATCTCCCGGATACATGGCGGGCAACGGGCATCCAACACATCCTCGATGGCTTTGCCGATTTCTGTGTATCTAGGGGATTGGAGATAAACCTAGATAAAACTAAGTTTATGATCTTTAACCCGCCGAGGCAGACACGCCCGAACCCCCTCCTAGGTGGAATCCCACTCGAGAGAGTGAAGACCTTTGAATACCTGGGTATCACCTTGGGAGAACACTTGGAATGGGATTCGCAGTTGGCCAAAGCCGCACTCAAGCTAACAAAGGTGGTGGGGGGATCCAGAAGCTGCATAGAGAGTCCGAATTCAAGCCTGCGGCTCCAGTAACTGAAATCTATAATCTTCTGGCCAGATCGGCAGCTCTATATGGGGCCAAACTTTGGGGGCATCAAAAATCTCACAAATTTAGCCAAGGTGGAACACGCATTTGGGAGGAATATATTGAGTCTTCCTGTAAGCACCCCAGTTGTACCATTGCGCATGGACCTAGGGCTACTCCCTATTGAGGAGGTTATGCCTTTACGTCCGATATTATATTTGAAAAGATTGTGGTCCGTGCCGGAACTCGTCCGCTATTAAAACGAATTCAGGGAAATTTGGGATGCACTGAGAAGTAAGAATATCAGGTGGCTGGCCCATATAAAGTTAACTAGTCGCAGGCTAGGCCTATCGGAGCTTTGGGAAGTTCCGGAAGTCGCTTGTCCAGAGATATCGAAAGCCGACTTGAGCCACCACTATAAGAACCATAATTTAGTAGCCCTGCATGCGAGTACCGAGTGGGGCAGATTGACCACTGAGTTCCTCCTTGTTAAAGTAGATTATAAAAGAGAGGAATTTTTAGACTTAATATTCCCTGCAGTAGCACGAAAATTGTATATGCAACTTAGACTAGGCACTCTCCCGCTCAGAGTGCTCACCAGTAAATGGGACAGAACTATGAGCAAGGAGTGCCCAGACTGTGGATTTCACCTGGAAAATGAAATTCATGTTTTCTTTTTTTGCCCAGCGTACCAGGGTCCACGTAAGCACTGGCTAATTGCAATCTGTAGAAACGTAGATTTCCGCCAGTGTGCACATGCATTTAGGGTGTTAAAATATGATACGCACCTCCCCATTATTTTAGCTGTTTCTCACTTTTTGAATGCAATGTGGCACAAATGTAGGAAATTGATTACTGTACCCAGCGTCTAGCACGAGTTCCCTGTTCTAATCCAATATGATGTTCGATAATGAATTCTAAGTTTAAACTCTGTTTTACTCTGTGCATAGTACTGTATGTATTTGTAAATCTGTATATGTAATGTATTTTAAATGCTATTCTTATTTATTATCTTAAATGTTGTATTATATCCATTTCTATGAACTTTTATGGTCCTTGGTGGCCGAAATAAAGTTATCGAACGAACAAATGATATAGGCCTGCTTGAGTTCATTGTTTTCCGGGCCTTGTACCTGTGATGAGTGACCATGTGGCTGGGGGCCCTTTTGTAGTGGTAGTTAGTAGTGTGCTATTTTTGCCACATAGTCCTGTGTGTCTTTTCATTGTTCCTATTGGCCTATTGCTTCCATCCCCATTGCCAGCTGCAGGTCCCTGATGTTCTTTCCTATTCTTATTCTTCCTGAGTGTACACAGTACACTAGTAGTAATTTAAGCACAACAAATTCCACGTTTGACTGATGTTCTTCTGGCTTTTTTGCTTTTATTTGCACAAACGACTAAGGAGGAGGTGTCTGTCATCATCACCCATTGCACTGCCAGACAGACATCCTGCTGTTGTACACAACATGACGTGTGACCTGACCAGACATCTCTGCAACTTGTGCAACTGAGTGCTGCTGACATCTGAATAAGATGGGCCCAAAGAAAGCAGGTAC
This sequence comes from Lissotriton vulgaris, assembly GCF_964263255.1. Taxonomy (NCBI): domain Eukaryota; kingdom Metazoa; phylum Chordata; class Amphibia; order Caudata; family Salamandridae; genus Lissotriton; species Lissotriton vulgaris. Next base: position 592,806,577 of record NC_141693.1, read on the forward strand.
CATGTCTTCCAAGACCAAGAAAGTTGCTGAGAAGAAGGAAGTGACACTTAAGTCTGGTGTTCCGCCCCACACCTTTTTTGGGAAAACATAAATTACATATTACATATTTTTTCTGAATACAATACACTGGCCTTTGCCACGTCCTGTTATCAGGCTATTCTCGAGCTTTTGAATCTTACAAGCACTTTATCACTGTTGGACCAGAAATATTGCAAATATTTGAGGGACACACTTTGTGCCATACGTTGAAGCTCTGAAGAAGTCTCTCAGTAGACGAAACGTGTTGGCTATGGCTAAGATCAATGGAAATGTGAAAAGGCTATGATCAATGGAATTTTGAAAAGACAATTTATTTATGAAAAATAAAGTGAACACTGCGTCAGGAAATACAAACCCCGGATTTGGACATTTGTTCTTTATGTGCTACTTACTTGTGGAGTGTGATATAAAGTATTAATATCTTTTTATAGAGTGCTGAAACCTCTTTGTATTGCAAAACATAAATTACGCTTGCAGCAGCTGTGTCCAGGCTGCAAGCTGGGGGCAGCAACTCCGCAACAGTGGGCCCAACCCACCAACCCAGTCCCAAGCACATGAGTGTGGAAGAGGTAGCCAGCTTAATGGTGTAAACCAGTGATACTGAGCCTGAGATAAACTTATCGCTATCTCAAAGTAGTACCAAATCAATGTAGGAGGAAACAAAGGAGATAAGTGGTCAACAACAGCCGCAACCACCACCCTCAATACTAGTAGTTGTTTCTCCTGAAGTACGGGCAGTTCAGGAAATTGAGCCTCATGCAGAGGAAGGAGAAGAGGAAGCCACTCATTCAGAAGATCCATTGTCTTCCACATCCCCAGCAAGGAAAAGGAGGGTTAGTCCATCGAGTTCTTCGCCAAGCATCCCTTCTGATGATCTAGATGCCACTTGGGAGCCACAACCTGAGCATGAGAGGGAGGCACGTCCCAAGACCAGGCTTGGGAAAAGGCAGGTTCCAGAAAGCCTTACACTTATGAAGGTCGATGTACAACAGCAGGATGATGATGAGCAAGTCCTCATGGACATTACTCCCGCCCCAGTGCAGACCGACATTAAAATATCCCAAATTGCTGTGAGGGATTTGGCATGGATAACACCAATACAGGTAACACCAACACCACCTACAGCTTCCATATTTGCATTAGCAATGGCCAGGCAGTGACCTACATCCAGCACAACCACCACCTCATTTGAAGTAGATAGAGGTACTCGTACTGCACAGAGTCAAATTCAACGCACACCCTCCAGTTCATCTGGCATTGAAAGTAGCTCCTTCAGCAGGAGACAAAAGTTAATCTCCCCAGTTTGGGACTTCTTTACGGTTAGCGAAAAGGAGGAGAACATTGCTATATGCTCCATTTGTAATACCTCTGTTAGTCGGGCTAAGCTTGGTACAAAATATGGTACACGACGCCAAATAACTCATCTGAAAAAACACCACTTGATCAACTGAGAGGACCACCTTTGCAGCATAAAAACTGCAACCATTGCTATTGGTGGGGATAAATGAGTAGAAGATCCAATCACGATGGGAGACAAAGAAGAGTGAGACATTCTCTCCAGTAGTGGTACACAAAGTAGCCCTGTCCCCAGCAGTGCAGTGGTACCGCCCACATCCTCAGCAACCTCTCAGTGGTACAAGAGTAAGAGTCAGCCTGAGACACCAAGGAGTACCGGAAAGAAACAAAGTGTGTTGTTGAGCCCAACAGAAAGGAAAACCATGCACCCTACCATCATCAGCATGTTTAAGGCAGAGGGGCAGTACAAATACAACCACCCAATAGCACGTTTGTACCATGCAAAGCTGGCTAAATTGTTAGCACTGAACCATCTCCCTTTATATTTTGATATCTGGAATTTGTGACGGCCATCTGACCAAAATGGCATGTTCTCAGCCGCTACTATTTAGCCAGAGTTGCTGTTCCAGCACTACATCACGACGTTCTGGAATTGCTTGGAAAAGCCTTGAAGCAGAGTGCTGTCCAGAGTATCCACCTGATAACAGACATGTGGACCAATTGCCAAGCTACTGATTACATGTGCATCACTACACACTGGATTTGTTTGTGGGGGTTAGAGAACAGATATCTGCTGGTGTTGACACTGCTGAGATTTTTCATGCCACTCGCAAATATGCAACTGTAGCCATGTTTGCGATGGAGAAATCTCATACTGCTGCAAACATTTTGGATGAGTTTAACAGCAAGGTCTTTGAGTGGCTGCGCCCAAGAGGGCTTACCATTGGTTTTGTTGCGATGAACAATGGCAGTAATATAGTTAGGGGCATGAAAGATCGTGGCTATTTCAGGGTCCTGTGTTTGGCACACTGCATTAACATTGTTTTTCAAGGCTTTCTGAAAAATGAAAACACAGTCAGCACCTTACTGGCCGCCTGCAGAATAATATGCACACATTTCAGCCATTCTTTTAAAGCATGGAAGCAGCTGAGGGTCATTAAATGTGAGCATATAATGCCAGTCAAAGCATTCATCCAGGAGATGCCAACACGTTGGAACCCAATTTATTACATGCTTGATCGTCTGTTTGAGCAGTACATACCACTCAATGCTTATTTCATGCAAAGATTATGGGAGATCCTACTGTTAGAGGCATGCCCAATAAGATAGGCCAATGGGACCTCGTTAAAAGCCTGGCAGAGATGCTACTTCCTTTTGAGGTTTTCATACATGAAGTCAGCAAGGAGGACTTTACTATGGGTCAAGCTATCCCATTGTTGCACATGCTAGAGCAACAGCTGAAGGAGCCGTCTGAAACGTACACAGGTGTGGATGACAAACAAACACATATTATTTGGCAGACTCCTTAGAAGTTCGCTTATCTGAAAATACAAGGATTCAAAATAACATTGTGTCACATCCACATTACATTAATGCCACAATTTTGGATCCATGATACAAAGTATTTCTGAACAGTAAGGCAGTAATTCCTTTTTCAGAAGTGAATGTTGCCAAATACAAAACTTTTATAGCTGAGCAAGCCATTGACTTTGAGAACGAACGGTTGGTGATTAGAGGCCCCCGCCCCAGGCCAGAACAAGTACTACAGGGCATCCAGAGTCAAGGTCCACTTCAGAGCCTCAGGGCAGAGCATTTGATTCCCAGCAGTCACTGACACCAACACTACCAGTAACATCGACAACAGCAAGAACAGGATCATCAGCCACAGTACAATCGGCAACTGATTGGTTTCTATGGCAGGGGTATGATAAGTCCAGTGCTGATGCAAAGGCAGAAGAGGCCAAGCACATCGGAGCACCCCTGAGCATTGAGCAGATGGTCCAGGCCTATCTGGATGACACAACTGAGGGCTTCATGGAGCAAAGCCCATTGGTGTATTGGTATGGGAAAAAAAGCCAGTAGACAGTGCTCAGCAGGCTGGCGTAAAGTATCTGGCTTCCCCTGTTGCAAGTGTCTCTTCTGAGCATGTTTTCAGTGCTGCTGGTGCCATTGTAACTTTGAAAAGGACCAGTCTCTTGCCCAAAAGCGTTGAGAGGTTAACCATGATTAAAATTATTCAGCACTTTATACCACCGGAGTACAAAATACCTGAATCACAGCAGGAAGAGGAGAGCGGCTTCGATGGCGGAAATAGTGGGTTAGATGACCTACTTCTGTTCGAACCACCAGAGTTTGAGAATGAGCTCCTCTTCCCTCACAACGAGGCTTTCAAATTGTTACTTTCTTCCTTTCTTTATTTGTGTGTATATCGGTCTTTCTGCCTGGTTCAAATCACATCCCAACAAATCCATCACCACCATCTTCTCTTTTTATTTCCCTATTGGAGTTGCACCTCTGTGCATGTAACTGTCCACTACTCAGAGTCCTGCTCCATCTTCCTGACTCACCCTAAATACATTTCCATCAAGCCAGACATTGGATGGAGAATAGTACGAGAAATGTTGCCTCTAACAGTCCCTCCAGAAGAAGTGAAACATTACTATAGCTATCCTCCTTTGTTTCTGAGCCGAAACTCATACCCGTCCGAAGGCTGCCACCTCCCCAGACATCCACAACTCTTCACTGTCAGAACTTGGCTTTTACCATTCGGCAGGCATCCACAAGTAAACTCATCACTGACAGAAGGCTACAGCCTCGGCAGACATCCAAAGCTCATCACTGTCAGAACAGAAGGTACTTGGCAGAGAAAGACAAGACTCTTCGAAGAAACTTGCTGATATTTCTGCAAACTCAATTGACCAATGACCGCTACCCAGGCCGTGGCCCATCACATCGCTGACCATGTGAACCAACTTCAACTGCAACAAAGTGCCACAGATGAATAAGAAAACCAAAACAGCGACTACCATTACTCAAAATGAATGTGGAGTAAAAATGAGGCGACTGCCTCGTTAAAAAAAACACACCTGCCAGAACCAGGCATCTGATCTGACAGCCACGATGGCATGCATTGGATGCTTGCTGACTCTGAGCGATTGCTGTTTTTTGTGTTGATGTACCTTGATGCTGTGCATGAAGTCAAACTCTACTAGTAATTAATCTACAAATTAAAAGTGACTCAAGTGACAGTCAATGTTTCCCTTCTTGTTGTTTAATAACCAAATTGTACTCCTACTACTGCAGATGCAGGCCAATATCCGTTGCAATTTTTTAATATGGAATATGGAGTTGGAGTTGGACAACATCTACCATACCATGATGATGACCATACTATCTGTGCACGCAATCAGTCAGATGGATCGAAGGTGATTGATAGAATAACTTCAGATGTTTACTTTCAAATTAAGTGGCATAGAAGGTAAATAAGTCAACAACCACAGCAGACCTACATGCCTGTGTAGTGGTGGAGTTGAGTGGTACTAGTCACAAGTTTAGTAGTGGAAGTATGACTGACAACCGTGTGTTGATTTACTTACTTAATTTGGAAAATGCTATGTTGCTGTATATGTGTCCTGTTGCTGGAAACAGACTTGTTGTTTAGTAACAAAATTGCACTTCTACTGCAGGGCGATCCATTGGATATTTGAATATGGACTCTGTCTGGATTCACTCAGGACACTGCAGACTGAGTAGGACACCATGATCATGGTGACCACATACTATACTCTTCGCAGTCAGTCAGTAGGATCGGAGATGATTGATGGAATAGCTGTGTTTCATGAAGTGGCATAAAAGGTAAACACAACAATTCAACAAGACACCACAGCAGACCTACATGTCTGTGTAGTGGTGGAGTCGAGTGTAGTAGTTGAAAATGCTAGGTTGCTTTATATGCCTTTGTCTGGCTCTGTCAAAATGTAAGCTAAATGGATGTTGGGTCACCGGCTACAGCCCTGTGCCGTGAGCCTGTTCTGTCCTGTTGTTGTTGTAGCTTAATGCTGTAAACAGAGTAGACACGATGTATCCAAGCAACCTCAGTCTGAAAGTGTTCTCAATTTTCTCTTCCTGTACTCCACCGTAATTAATACCCTTTTTTATTCATTGATTTTGCAATACCCCTTTTGTTTTTCCATCTAGATTTACGGGCCAGCCTTTACCCTGTGCTGCACTGGGAGAAACAACTCGCACTTACCTTACCAATCTGCATCAGGCAGGCAGTGGCACCCAATATTTATGTACAGAGAGTCCATGGAAGGGAGGACCAAGAGGAATGACGAGATGCAACCCCACAATTTGACCAGGATAATACAGTAACTTTAGTATCATTCACCGTCTTTTAATTAATTTTATTCCTTTTTTCTCTTCAATCATTACAACTGTGTGTGGTTGTTGCATTTGGCAATGCAGTGCACTCAACAAAATTCATTTTACTTAATTTTATGTTTACTTACCTGTATTTTGCCATAATCCATATTTTACTACCCCCCACCCTGCCCCTCCCCACATCACAGCCCGGCAGCACTCTCACCACTGACGCTACTGCATAAGATACTTTGTTTTGATTGATTGTGTAACCAACAGATAGGTCACCCCTTTGCAGGCTGGCTGATACAGACAGTCGAAAATAAATTAACATAGGTAGGGAGTGGTTGGAGGAAGGCGCTTGATAACTATATACTATATATATATATATATATATATATATATATTCTGAAAATACAACTGATATTCCCCTCGACTTTGCTACTCGGGCGCGGTTTCTTTCACAATCTTTTCAAACTAAGACTCTGTCCAGTGACAGTCTTCACCTATGTTATCTATGATGAATACATCCAGGCATCCATCCATTCAAAGTAAATGTCAATCATTCTTCTTAATCTCTCAACAAGCCTTAGTTTGTTTCACCAACAACCACCCATGCATCCTTCCTTGCTTGCCTTAGCTTTGAGTTTGACCCAAACACCGCTGATGATTCTTGCTATCCAGTATCCACCCATATGGTGTCACCCACCCAGGCAGGCATCTTCTTTCACCTTCCACCCATCCTTCAACAATTCATGCATCTGAGTCCTATCAGTCACCTATGCATGCTTCCAACGTGTCCTTCTCTGCCAGTCATATTACATCTCTCCCATCCATTCCTCCCTCCACCCTTCTTTCCCTTTTTGTTCAACACATCCATCAAGGTCATCTGATCTGACTTTTAGTCTTTTCCATAAAACTTTCACAGATGAGTCGGAGTCAGATGGAAGAGGCCATTGGTTACTCAACTCATGCTGCAATGCTATTGCTAATGCTAAGTAAAGGATGTCTTCTTCAACTGTTGTATAATGTTCACTACAACTTCACACTTAATAAGTCTCAATAGTACAGTGAGTGAAGTGAACATCCTTCAGCTAGTGTAATGTCAATAAGTAAGGAATATAGCTTACCATTGCCCGCCACTGGTACAGGCTCACCCCCTGTAGCTCCTGCAGGTGCCGTATCTCCTGCCCCTCCGGAATGGCTGCATCGCAATCGCGGCTGGCCCCGTTGGCACTGGTGGTCGGTAGTACGCCTAGAAAAAACATTACACATTTTTAGATGCCTGTATTCCGCCCCCTATTTATTCGTTTTCACTAGCAAGATTGGAAAAAAGTTCATACATACATATACAGCATACATCACTAGTCCAAATCGGGTACTAGAGTAGAGTCAGTAGACACTAGTACTGTTATGGTCCCTAGGGTCATTATGGTCTACTCTACTCTTTGCAAAGTTAGCCTGAGCCATGCAATCATTTTAGCTTCATGTCTTTTGCACACGTTACCTCGCATCTTGTTGTGTGAGACGCCTTTGAGCCCACATGAACCAATACATCTACTGTCTAAGCGTTGCATACAAGAGGTCAAAAAACAAGCCCCTTTGTTATGGAGTTCGGTTAGTCCGTATTGCTTAGCCATAACATGTTACACTTTTTGGCATTACTGAGATATGCTTGCAGTATACTATCTAACACTCACCATTTTTCTCATAACAGGTGGAAGAGTCCCTTCTATGAACCAGAGATTTGCAGAGCTTATGATGTATGTAACCAGTACTTCTACGTTTTATGTTGAGGGGTCTCCCAGAATTCGCACGGACCTTTTGTTTTCTATGCACTTGTAACAATGTTTATTGTTTTAATCTTATGCATTTTGCTATTGGAGCTGGCTGTGGTGTACTGAATTATAGAACAACGTACAGAGCTTGTTAGTTGAAAATAAACCTTTTGAACTTACACATAGACTCTGTGGTATTTGGTGTGGTGGTGTACTTACACGAGTGAGTGAGCGAAACGGTGTTATGTTCTGGGTTGTGTAATCATTGATTATCTTCGGGTGGGAGTTTAGGGACCTAATGAGACACTATAGCTTGTCGGTCAGGAGATTGTGAGTTAATTTCTGACTGAGGTGTGAGCAAGGTCCAACCTCCCATCACCAACATTCTATTTTCTTGTGCATAGTTCTGTATGTGGCTGTGCAGAATCCTCACAACAGTAGTGTACTATATCATATAAAAAAATAGTCAAATATCTGGTTGGGCACTTTATTGGTCGGAATTGTCAAAACCTCAAGATTAGGAAGACTAGAAGAGGACAACCCAAAGGGCTGGACTCAGTGGCTAAAGCTATTGGTCTATCGGAGTTTTATTTAAAACTTTACATAAAGAGTGGCCAACTGGGCAAGCTTAGCTACAAGCAGGTAAAAGGGCAAAATCACTGCCCGCACCCACCGCACAGTTGCTGAGCCTCTCTGGCAGTCGCTTTTAGCACCTTCAATTATAATTCTTTTTAAACATTTTAAGCCATTCTGTTATCAGTCTCTGGTAAATCCATTAATCCACAATAATACATGCTTTATATCACTCCACACACGGGATTTTGTTGCAATTTTCAAATTTCTAGTACAAATGCTGTGCCCATCCGGACCTCTTGCATAAGCACGACAAAGGCAAAGGGTTCTTTCAAAAACAGCGTTTATTCAAAAACCAATGCATTTCGAGCATCAAGTGCTCTTCGTCAGGGTACGCTGGAAGTAATACAGAAACTAAAATATTCAGTAACTACTTGGCTCTGCTCAATGTATGACATTTTTATACATTTATCATTACTTAGTACATAGTGTCTCATTTGTGAGTCTCATTCATAGTAAAATCATTCTTTGCATACCAAATGCTGAACGGCTTACAAAATCACTTAAAACTCATCACTTTATATAACATGAAAAACCCTTCTCATTAGAATCACTAACACTTCTCTATTATATCCCCCAATCATGTGGTTCACTATGGTGTAGATGCTAACTCAATTAACGATCAGAATACTTGCAATGATTTTGCCCCTTTACCTGCTTGTTCACTGGTGCCTTAGGGTTTAGGCACTTACCCAACCTGCACGAAAATGAGGAACATGAGTAGTTCCGATTGGAAATAATGGAAAAACTGAGTAATATGGAGTGCTCTCCAAAACCCCCCATGTAGTCACAAGCTTAGCTACAGACAGACTAATAGTAGTAGTACAGAGAGTCATAGCAGAGGCAGTTAGAACTTAGAGGCAGGGCTAACAAGAATTTAGAAACAGATAGTCAAGATCAAAGAAGATTTTGTAAAACATAGAATTAGGAAGTGGAACCAGAATTAATAGTTCGGAAAAGGTGCAGTAAAAGTTAAGGAAATATAATTGTTAATATTAACCACTAGAGGACTTACTGGGGCCAGCAGCAGCGCTCTCAGTAGAGGAGTGGTCCTCTGGTTGTCCTGCTGACTCAGACCCCGTCTTTTTGCCACTGGGTGCTGCTGATCATGTATGATATAATAAAGAAAGAGACAAACATTAATGATTGCTATGAAGCAAATACAATATTTTTTTTAAATTGCTCAAACATTTACGGAAACAACAATTGTAATAAAATGGACCTATCTAATCAGATCGATCAGTAGTATTATTGCTGGATTCATGGACCGACTTATTTATGAAAAAGAATCCAGTGTTCCATTCTGATTCCAGAATACTAACTAAGCCTAAGTACCACCTGACCTAGCCGACCTATTCCAGACGGGGCAATTATTCACTAAGTCTGCATTCACATTTATTTTAGCCCTTAAATATGAGTAGATGAGATGGAGGACACATGCATAAATTTGTGCATGCACCAAATTGTTGGTTGGGTGCGTCTGATGTTCTGCTAGTGACTGACACTGCAAAGCCTATCACTCACTAAACAAACTACTAAAGTTTCTACTAAGGACTAGGGTAAGCAGCACTCAGTGACAGAGGCGTCACTCAGACCACTAAAAAATTATCAACTAATACTAACTAAACCTATCAATCAATCTACCACTATTTGACCGGAGGACAAAGGAAGGACTAGTGTTCCTCGAGCAATAGCATTACCTAACTTGAGTTCTCTAAAGTAAACTCTTACCTAATCACTCAGCCCAACCGAGCGCAAAGTTGCAGGCAAGTAAGTGTAATGCCGAGCACCTGTGTGGTACAATCACAGAAGATTTTGAAACGTAATTTACCTGCAATGTAAGCAGCAGTATTCTTGTTATTCAGGAAAAACATTATACACAATACTTATACTAGAATATATTAGCTACTCACCAAGACCCACGACCTCAGCACCTAGCAGGTCCAATAGGTCCTGCTCCCGGTCCAGGATGTCTGACTTTGGTTATGGGTGCGCTGGACCCCTGAGCAGCAAAACACTGCCCGGCACACCTTCGCCCACCGGCGATGACATTCCTGGGTAGAGTACCCAGAGCCTGGCCTGCTGCTTGCTGCCAGGGTTAAGGGAAGGTGGCCCTGCACAAAAAAACACAAGGGCAGCCACCTCCGCCTCGCAAAAAAGCTGCCGGGCCTACACCCCTGCAAGGCGCAGTCTGCCACAAGGCAGGCGGGCTTGGGCGCAGGCGCCTTGCCCTTGGAGCCGGAAGTGCTACCCTTTGCCATGGGTCTTTGGTGTGTGGGAGACGGAAAAAGAAAGTTAGAAGGAAAAAATAAAGTTAGGGGAAGAAGTAGGATCTTAAAGAAGGAAGTAATATAAAACAGTAGAAAAGTTTAAAAAACATAGTAAAAGTAGAAATAAAATGCAAAATATAGACTTAGGGACGGAGAGAGATAGATAATAAATTAAAAAAATCATAAAAACAGTGTAAAAAACTAAGGATTGCAAAAATTGAGGGAGGATAGAAAAGCAGGCCCAGAACCATAGCATAGAGTGAAAAAGAAGATGGGCGTGCCCATCGCGACCGCGTGGGTAAGTTTGCTCTATATTTTCCCCCGAGTACGCGAAAAGCGCTGTGAACAAGTAAAACGCGTTCCCAAACATGAAATGCGCATTGCAAACACGCTATATGCGACCCGGAACAAGAAATAAGGCATCGCGAAGGGCAGGACAATTGAAAAACAAGATGGCCGCGCACATAGGCGACCGCATAGGCAAGGTTGCGAGATTCTTTCGTAGAGCACACAAACAGGGTTCCGAACACGCAAAAGGCGTTCCCGAACAAGAAAAATGCATCACAAACGGACGCAACAAGCAACTACACCTGCTCGTGTAGCTACGTGTAGCTCACGTAGCGCGTTAGCATCTTTGCGTTACTTCACGTGGAGGGCCTGACAGTACATCCCCCTCCCAGTATGCACTGACTAACACTTGGTTTGCCCGGATGTTTCTTGTCGAACGCAGCTACTTGACGTGCAGCATGCACCGCCTCGGCCAGTTCCCAGGAATGTTTGTCTGGGCCGTAACCCTTCCAGGCAACGAGATACTATAATTTGCATCTTACCAGTTTGGAGTCCACAATCCCCTTGACTTCGTATTCGCATTCTTGCTGCACACAAATGGGCATGGGCTGTTTCTTCATAGGGCAGTGAGAAGACTTCAACAAAGATACATGGAAGACAGGATGGATTCGAAAATGGGCCTGTACTTTCAGTTTTACCACCACAGGATTGATATGTTTAACCGCTCCGTAAGGATCTATGTACTTAGGATTAAATACGCTATGTCTCTTAAACCGTATGTGTTTTGTTAACAGCCAAACCCACTCCCCTTTTTAGGTCGGAGGCCTAAAAGGCTGCGCTTGCGCAGACTTAGGCTGGAGATTTAATGACTCTTAGTGCGCTGTAGGTCCCGCCTCCCTGCCCTCTCTCTCCTTCATTGGCTGGCTTCCTAAACGGAGGCCAGCCATTGGAGGAGAGATCAGTCACTCCGTTGTAGCCCCGTCCTTTTCGGATTTGGGGGCGTAATTTTTGATGTTCTGTAGACAGTGACGTTGTCCGTCACTCAGAACATCAAAACCACGCCCCCAAATCCGAAAAAATTTCGGAGTTGCTGCCGCCATTTTGGTTCACCGGTTGAGGAGTCCGCATCTCTGCTTTCCTTCCCTCCCCAGTCAATCCGGTGTAGTTCGGGGTCATATTTCCATGCCCCTGGCTCACTTCGGTTCCCTGCGATCCCCCTTCCAAGTTCCCTTCTGCCCAACCCGAGAGCATGCCCCTGGCTCACTTCGGTTCCCTGCGATCCCCCTTCCAAGTTCCCTTCTGCCCAACCCGAGAGCATGCACGGCGAGAAGCACAAGTACTGCAGCGCCGCCATTTCAGCGAGGGTGAGGAACAATTACAAGGTGAGTTCTTGTCATGGTTGGCTCTGCTGTTTCAGTAGGAATCTCGGGGGCTGCTGAGGATGAATGAACAGCGCTGCTGCACGCACTTTGCTATCCGTGCATTTCCGAAGACACACGTGTGTTAGGAACGCGACCCCCACTCCTGACTGGCCGATGTTAAGGAGACTATGGGGCGAGCAGCCAATGGAGAAAAGTGCAGCTGCATGCACCTCGGGTGCCCCGGGGCGTACAATCACCTCGTGGTTAGTGAAACTGTGCATAGTGTATGCTCAACAATTTCCATGAGCACTGAGTGTGTTGGGAATGTAGTGACTGGGGTCGTGAAGTGGGTGGGGGGAGGCCGCATACCGTGTGAGAGATCGCAGTGGGATTCGGCAGTGGCAGAAGGCAATGAGTACATCCATGCCCCTGGCTCACGTCGGTTCCCTGCGATCCCCCTTCCAAGTTCCCTTCTGCCCTTACCGCTGCGGCTCGAGTGTGCCCTCCCTCCCGAGAGCATGCACGGCGAGAAGCACTAGCACTGCAGCGCCGCCATTTCAGCGAGGGTGAGGAACAATTACAAGGTGAGTACTGTGTGTCGGGAATGTAGTGACTGGGGTCGTGAAGTGGGTGGGGGGAGGCCGCATACCGTGTGAGAGATCGCAGTGGGATTCGGCAGTGGCAGAAGGCAATGAGTACAACGGCACCACTGTGCTCTGAGGCGCGGAGATACCACTGTCTTCCTGTGTCCTACTCCATACACGAGCAGGTCTCAGTGGCAGCGGTGTCGGCAGCAGCCATTTTGGTGCAGAATCCCTGTTAATGATAGCAATAGGCCTTCCTGGAAGTGCATGTAGTAAATGTTATCCCACAGCAACTCACTGAAGGCTCAAAGTACTTCTATCAATCAGTGCACCTGCCCTGCTCACGGACACTTATTTTATCAACCGCAGAGAATGAGAGGCTGAGCGGGAACCTGTCATCAGCAGGACCACAACCCGCTATGCCTCTGTACCCTATATCGTATGATGTGATAGATATGGGATGAAACACTATAATATGATCTGATCTGAAAAAAGCTTCCTGCCAATGAAGAAAGCGTTGGATTACAAAATAGCGCTTTCTTATGACACCCACATAAAAGTCTGATCCCACCTGTGCTCCCCTTCATTTTACAATGGCTTTCTTTTTCACAGTGTTAGGTATCAACCTTTGGCTTACAAAATGCGTCATTTAGTGGAAATATATATTTACACATTTTATACATGTATGCGCTGGGTTGGAGGCTGTGCCTGTGTGCTGCAATACTTTGCACACACCACAAGTCACGTAACCTTTTCAAAGGTGCTCGTTTTCTCTACCTCGAGGTGCAGAGGCTGAAAGGATGAGCCGGTTCTGTCAGGGCTCGAAGTGCAGACAGACCAGGCCCACCGAGGACTTGCTGCTTACAAACAATCCTCTTCAGCAAGCGCATTAACCCACTCAGCAGTCTTGCCGCCTACAACCACTTTATGGTTTCACTTTTAAGCAGACGGGAAGCTCCGGTGGTTGGCCTCGGATGTGCGTTGCAGAGTCTGCCGGCTCACGAGCCACGGGGAATTCTGCACTTTGAAGGATTTCAGTTATTTAATTATGTATTTTATGTTTAGTGCTTTCGCCCGCCCCTGGCGTCACCCTTCAGCACAGCATGGAAAAATGTGGACGACGCGCCTTCCTAATGTGTGTACTGATAGATTTGGAAAGCGTCTCACAACAGAGCTAATGTGCCACAACACCCCCACATACATTACAGAAGAAGGGAACCCCGCCATTTTAGAGACCCCGGGGAAATTAACAGTTTAGTAAACAGTGATTCTCTTAGGCCATTAAGGAAAAGGAGTATTTAAAAAAAAAAAAGAGAGAATTTCACTCAACAGCCGGCTGCCGCTTCTCCCCGTCCTCTTCGGGCGATGCAGGAAGCAGACTAACCTGAGCCAATAGCAACCCTGCTGTCATTAGCATGATAGTAGTGTCATGATTCGTCGTGCTTGCTGTCCCCTGTTCCTTTGTGCTTGCTGCCCCCTGTTCCTTTGTGCTTGCTGCCCCCTGTCCCGTCGTGCTTGCTACCCCCTGTTCCGTCGTGCTTGCTATCCCCTGTTCCGTCGTGCTTGCTGCCCCCTGTTCGGTCGTGCTTGCTGCCTCCTGTTCCGTTGTGCTTACTGCCCCCTGTTCCTTTGTGCTTGCTGCCCCCTGTTCCTTTGTGCTTGCTGCCCCCTGTCCCGTCGTGCTTGCTGCCCCCTGTCCCGTCGTGCTTGCTGCCCCCTGTTACGTTGTGCTTGCTGTCCTCTGTTACGTTGTGCTTGCTGTCCCGTTACGTTGTACTTGCTTGTGCTTGCTGCCCCCTGTTACGTTGTGCTTGCTGCCCCCTATTACGTTGTGCTTGCTGCCCCCTGTTACGTTGTGCTTGCTGTCCCCTGTTACGTTGTACTTGCTTGTGCTTGCTGCCCCCTGTTACGTTGTGCTTGCTGTCCCCTGTTACGTTGTGCTTGCTTGTGCTTGCTGCCCCCTGTTACGTTGCGCTTGCTTGGGCTTGCTGCCCCCTGTTACGTTATGCTTGCTGCCCCCTGTTACGTTGTGCTTGCTGCCTCCTGTTCCGTTGTGCTTGCTGCCTCCTGTTCCGTTGTGCTTGCTGCCCCCTGTTCCGTTGTGCTTGCTGCCCCCTGTTCCGTCGTGCTTGCGGCCCCTGTTCCGTCGTGCTTGCTGCCCCCTGTTCTGTCGTGCTTGCTGCTCCCTGTTCCGTCGTGCTTGCTGCTCCCTGTTCCGTCGTGCTTGCTGCTCCCTGTTCCGTCGTGCTTGCTGCCCCCTGTTCCGTCGTGATTTAACGATTAAGCTATTGGCATTGTAAATGACAATGCCATTTATTTATGATTTAAAAAAAAAATGTCATGAGCAATGCTAATAGCTCTACCTTTAATAATGCCGAGACCATTGCATTGTAAATGCTTGTTTTATGTGGGGCCTGGTCTACGATGTTCGTCTGCCTGTGCTTTGTACCTTTCTTTGACACATATCAGATTGTTCTGTGTTTCCAGCAATGTAGTGCGGATGTGCGACAGTCTCTTGCGTAAATCTGGGAGCTTGGTGTTCTGACTAGGAAGGATCAGTGGGGTGAAACAAGAGTGGAAACCATAAGTGCTAAAGAAAGGAGTGTGCTGAGTAGAGGCATGTTTGGCGCTATTGTATGCTATTTCTGGTACCCATAACCACTCCACCCACGCTTCAGGTTACTGTTGACGTAACATCTGAGGATTTGTTTAAGGGTTTGTTTGAGTCTATCGGTCTGTCTGTCAGTTTGGGGGTGAAAACTTTTGGAAAGTGAGTATTCAATCTGCAATTCCGAACACAAGGTTAACCAAAACGGGGCAGTGAACTGGGCCCCCTGTCAGAAAACGATTACTTTAGGAAGTCCATGGAGTTGGGCTATGTTTGTCAAGAGTAGTCGTGCCAACAGTCCCGCAGACGGGACTTGTTTGCAGGTGATGAAATGCCCCATCTTGGACAGGTATTCCACCACGGCCACAATCGCGGTGCATCCTTGGTCCCTGGGTAATCCTACGATGAAATCCACGGAGAACCTTTCCCACAGAGTGTCTGGTGTGGGCAAAGGCTGGAGAAGCCCCTGAGTTTGGCTTTGGTTTATCATCATCTGGGCGCAATTGGAACCGCTTTTTACCCACAAAAGGACATCCAGACGTACTATTGGCCACCCGAACTGTTGTAACACCTTCTCCAAGACTTTCTTCCCTCCAGTGTGTCCCGCAAACAGGAGATCATGACACCAGGTGAACACCATTTGTCTTAGGTCTGTGGAAGGGACTAACAACTGTTGTTTTTTCATGGGGAGGCCTTGACGCATCTGCCATTCTGGGTGGAACTTCAACCAATTCCCCCATGTAAAAGATTGTATCCTTTGTCTGGTTTTCTGCAGGAAGTAATCCGTTTGTATGGTACATAGCACTTTGCAAGGTTCGATGCTTGATTTTTTGGTCGCAACAGATTGATGCGTAGGATTTTCTTGCCTCGTAGGAGCATCAGCCTTCTTATTGTTTTTGCTGGGGTGAAAGGTGACTATGAAGTAAAACTTGGTGAAGAACAGCATCAAATGTAGCTGGCGTGAAGTGAGATGACGTCTGCCTTGCAAAACTGGAGGTTGCGATGATCCGTGTAAACTCTCAGATGGTGTGTTGCCCGGAACAACCAGTGTCTCAACTTCAAAAAAGCATCCCTATTGACCAGAAGCTCCTTTCCGGTGATGGTGTAATTATGCTCAGCTGGATTGAGTTCCCGGGCAATGAAGGGATGGGGTGAAGATACCCTGTTGTCTCGTGTGTTTGGGACAGCACCACCCCTACTGCCATGCCAGAAGCGTCTGCCTCCACGATGAAGGGATCCTCAGGATTGGCATGGGTGAGCACTGGGGCTGAAGTAAAGGCTATCTTGAGGAGATCGAATGCCCTCTGACCAGAAAAAAGGGGTCTTTTTCCAAGTCAATTTGTTGAGTGAGGTTACCATGTCGGAGAACTGCCGAATGAACCTCCTGTAGAAGTTGGCAAACCCCAGAAAACTCTGAATATCCCTCACGCTCTGAGGGAGTGGCCATTTGGTGATAGCCTTGACTTTTCTCTCTGCCATAACTTGACCCAAAGGGGTAAGCATGACCCCTAGAAACTCCACTGTGGTCATGTGAAACTCTCACTTGGTTATCTCGCAAAACAGTTGGTGGTTTTGTAGTGCGTGCCGAACAAGTCCTGCATAAACCACATGTTCTTCTTCATTGGAAGAATAGATCAAGATGTCATCTATATATACCACAGCGAAATGGTCAAGGAAATCTCTCAGAACATCGTTGAGGAAGAACTGGAAGGCTGCAGGGGCATTGCACAGCCCAAACGGAATTACCAGATACTCGAATACCCCACACCGCATTTTCAAGGCCGTCTTCTATTCGTTATCTTCACGCATCCGGACAAGGTGGTACGCCCCTCTGAGGTCCAACTTGGTGTATATGACCACTGTTTTAACCTGTTCTAAAAGGACCGGAAACAAGGGCAGCTGATATTGATTCTAGACAGGGATAGCATTCAACGCTCTGTAGTCTATGCAACATCTCAGATCCCCATTGGCCTTTGGTATAAAAAAGAGAGGAGCTGCAGCAGGAGACCTTGAGGGGTGAATAAGTCCCAAAGCTAGATGTTTATCCAGGTATTTCCGTAGGTGTAGGTTGTCAGGTGATGTCAGAGCATAAATCCTGCCGCATGGTATCACGGCTCCCGGGACCAATTTGATCTGGCAATCATAGTCCCTTTGGGGGGAAGCTCCTTAGCCTTGGTGTCACTAAATACATCTCCATATAGGCAGGACCACGTTCTTTTCTTCTGCCATGGCGATATGATATTGGACGGCTAATGCTTTGGATGGTCGTGTGTATGGTTGTTTACAATGGTGCTGGCAATAAGTAGACTGCAGCTGTAATGTCTTGTAGGTCAAATCTATAGTAGGCTCATGTTTTTGCAACCAGGGGAGCCCCAGGATCACCCCGTACTAAGGGGCTTGAATGATATTGAAGGACAACCATTCACAATGGTATCCGTCCTAGATGAGTTCACATTCAGGTGTGAGGTAGCTGTTTGGACCTGATTCCAACTCCTTGCAGTCCACAGCATATACCCATTCAGGGTTTTGTTTGTGGATGAGCTGTATCCCTAGCCACAGGGCTTCTTTTCTGTCCATGAAGCAGCCTGTGGCTTATGAATCCACAATTGCCCTTATTTTTTTATGCTCTTTGTTGATTCCACTATCCAGTACAACAAAAAATGCTCTGGCTCGGTAAATGCACAATGGTTCACCGAAAGGATCGTACACCTGCTTGATGGCTTCCCTTCTTGTGCATCAAGCTCTGTAGTTTTCTGCCTCCTTTTCTGTGTCTACAGCACCCACCTGCCCTGGTCGTGAACGCCCATACTTCGGTTAGACTGAACAATCACGGAGATAATGGCCTTTTTCCCCGCATTAAAGGCATAAGCCTTGTTTGCGTCTGTGTTCTCTTTTGCTGAGAGTTAATGACGCTCTAGCAACCCCGATCTCCATTGGTTCCGATTTTGTCGTGCTATGCTCCAGAGGGTGAGCCCGATCGTATTGAAGGGTGTACCTGTCCTTCCATTTGTGCTCCCCCTTTCTCTCTCCCAGACGGTGGTCCAATTGTAGAGTCAATTCTATAAGGGCTGCACATGTTTGAGGTTGTGGATGTATTTGGGCGAGCACGTCTTTCAACTCTGTAGTAACTGAGACGGAAACGGGTTATAAATACTGGAAGTATTTATTAAACTACATGGTCGTGGAGCCGGTAGAAGACAGCTCCACCAGGTTCAGCAGACAGACCCAACTGCAACAGGTAAAGGGTATCTAGGTAATACAGAGATTCCAAAGGTGACATCATAGAGAATTAACACAGTAAAATGAAAGGTATATTAAAGCACTATTAGACATTACTACATACCTTCATTTGTTCCAGAACAAAAAAAAACAACAACAAAAAAGAAAAAAAGAAAAGAAAACTTAACGAGAATGAGCAGGTAGGGTGCGAGGTATAAAGCTCCTTCTCACAGAATGGGAAGGCACAGGAACTTGATGAACAACCTCATCAGAAGTAATACATTTTGTCTGAGATTTAGAACCAGTATCCAACACTCCATCAGAAATGTGAGAATTAGAAGAACTAGAGCACTGGAGAACTTTAGAGACCTTAGTGGAGTGGTGTGGCTCACTGGTTAGAGGTGGCAGACCCGGAAGCAGAGAATGGCCTGGGACCAGGGTTCAATTCCCGACGTGGCAGGGTCGTGGACCAGGGTCAGCAGACTCGATAATTCTTGCCTCGGTGCCTACTCTAGCCAGGGATCACACTCGGCAACTCTGGGCATTAGCTTGCCTCATCTCTACAACGGCCCTCCACATTCGCCGGGGATGCCTGGTTTCACCTTGGAGATACCCAGTAGGGACCATCTCACAGGGATAGCCCGGACGGGTTCCCCAGTGGTCTACACCATGACGCCTCGGGGCAGCAGTGCGCTTTACAAGACACATACATTACATTACATTACATTACTTGAACAGCATTGCCATAAATCTTAACTACCTGAATGGGCTTCCCAAATTTGCTTTCCCCTTTCATAAACAGGAGACTTCATTTTGACAGCCACCCACATTAGGATAAGACAATTTGACACCTCTCTTGGAGTCAAACCAATTCTTCTGTTTAAACTGAGTGTCCAACACATTTTCCTTAACAATAGACATTAAATAATCAACACTGGTGTCAGACTTAATACATTTTGGCATCCACCCAGGTTTAAACACTGCATTGACCTTTTTTCTTCTCGTGAGAACAAAAGGTGCAACTTTAGTTGAAGTATGTGGTATGGTCCTATAAGACCAAATCATGTCATTGATGGTGTTTACAACATCATGATGTCCACTCTGGCCCATTTAACACAATCACCAACAACACAGTTCATTTTCTCTACTAAACCATTACTCTGGGGATGATACAGTGAGCCCTTAACATATTTGATACCTGAAGATTGTAGAAAAAGCTGAAATTCCTCACTGACAAATTGTTTTCCATTATCAGACACCACTATCTCCAGAACACCTTCCCTCAAAAATATTTCGGTGATAAAATCAATGATAGATCTGGTATTTGCTTCTTTGACACGTCTCATCTCAGGCCATTTAGATGCATAATCCATAAGGACAAGAATGTACTTGTTCTGTCCACATAAAACATTTTAGGGACCTTGAATGTCCATCCCTACTTTTACCCATGGTCAATCCGGACCTTCAATAGGTGATAGAGGAGAGATGGATACCTTCAGAAACTTGCTTGAAGTCCTACAACCACAGCACTCTCGAATCATGTCCTCTACATCAGTATCCATGGACGGCCACCAAAAGGCATCTAGGATGCAACCTTTAGTTAATGTGGCACCTAAATGTCCTTCGTGAGCCCTCTTCAAAATTTTAACTCAGAGAGAAGAAGGAGGAACTAATTTCTCGTCTCTCATTAATAATCCATCTTCTAGAGATACCTCATTTTCAATCTTGCAAAAAGGTTGTAACAAAGGAGAGAGAACTTTTTCACGTGGCCAACCATTCTTAACCAGATCGCAAACATCAGAAAAAATAGAGTCAGCTAGGAAAGCGGATCTCAATTCCTCTTCTGAACCCACTTTAAGTTCAGGGATGTCAAGAGTAGCAACAAAAAAATATTCAGATTCTTCCTCAATAAGATCATTATACTTAATGTTATTCTGTTCATTGTTACTAACAGGAAACCTGGAAAGAAAATCTGACCTGAAATTTGTCCCACCCGCAATGTGTTTGACATCAAACTGATATTGTAAAATTCTGGTGACCATTCTGAGAATCCTGGCCAGGCAACATTTGCTCATGTTGTCACTCAGAATGTTCACAAGAGGTTTATGGTCGGTAAGAAGAACAATCCTTTTACCCCACACATTTCTGCAGAATTTTTCTATGGCTCAACAAAAAGCCAGCAACCCCTTTTCGATGACTGAGTATTGTTGTTCAGATGCTCTCAAAACTCTAGAAGCAAATCTAATAGTTTCCTCAACACCATCAACAATTTGAGTTAACATAGATCGTTGACTAACCTGACTAGCATCAACAGTGATGCAACAGTCATGATTAGGATCAAAAGGTTTAAGGGCTTTACAGTTTGTCAATAAAAATCTCACACGTTCCAAAGCCAAAACACACTCTTCACTCCATTCAAAATGTACACCTTTTTTTTAACAGAGCCCTTATGGAACGAACAATAATTACAAAATCAGGAATGCATTTTGAATAATATTCACACAAGCCTAACAGGGACTTGACACCAGTCTTATCTGATGGTGGAGGAGCACATGTTATGGCTTCTAATAAACCTGGTCTGGGACTGATACCTTCTTGAGACACACCATGTCCTAAATATGCCACTTTGTTGCAACTAAATTCACACTTCTCAGATTTCTCTGAATAATGATGAAACTTTTTGAAGAGTAACATCATATGAATGAGAGTCTTTCCCAAATACTAGAACATCATCCTGAAATACAAGAACAGAGTCTAACTCACTAAGGATGTTGTTCATGACTATTAGGAAAATGGAAGCCGCAGAGGCTAAGCCAAAGGGCATCCTACGGTATTGAAAAGTCCCTAACGGAGAGACAAAAGCAGTGAGGTGTTTAGACTCCGAGTGGAGCTCAACTTGATGATATGCTCTAGCAAGATCAAGTTTACTGAAGCATTTAGCTCCCTTGGTAGCAGCAAACAAATCAGATATTTTGGGTTGGGGATGAGAATCAACCCAAATCTCTTTGTTAAGAGATCTTAAGTCGACACAGACTCTGAGCTGCCCAAATTTGTTTGCAAGCTACCACCAAGGGAGAAAGCCACAGGGAAGATTCAGTAGGCTTGACGACTCCCTTAGCACATAATTCCTTTAGCTCCTTCTCCAAGTCTGATCTGACACTGAAAGGTACCCCCCTAAGTTTGTGTTTCACAGGTTCGGCACCTTGCTTAACCACAATCTTGTGCTTGAAACCACTTATCTTACCTAAGTGATCTCCAAACACGGAAGGAAATTGAGATGTCCATTTTTGTTTGACATCATTAAGTTTTAGATCATGAAGACATTCCACCACTAATACCTGTTCACGCATGCCTGGTTTCAATATCATTCCAAGCAGGCCCTGGTGGAACCACCCAAAATATTTGAACCTTTGATGGCTACATAAACTTTTCCTTTTATATGTCTACCTTTGAAGGACATTACATCTTCCAAAAACCCTAAAAGATCAATCTTGCGTCCTTCATAAGACATGGGTGATGGGTCTGGAGTGGACAACACAATAGAATTTCCCCATGTTTCTTCCAACAATTTCTTTGTGATCATTGCGATGCGAGCACCCAAGTCTACAAGTAAATGGAGAGTTTTGTTGCAAATGGCAATCTCTACAATGGGATCTAAGCAATCAGAAGGATCACCTTCAACAATGGCTGAAAAAAGTGAGAGTTTTCCTACTTAACCCAGAAAGGACGGGAAATATCACAACCAAAAAATAATTCCTTTCTGTGTAATATAGTTTTTGAGCATTAATGTAACTCATAAACAATAACACTACTAGTGTTTAATTAAAACAACTTTGTTAATCAGACCAAAGGTATTATGAAATATGCCAATCATGGAGATATAAAAAATGTAACAAACATGAGAATGAGATCCTTTATCTTATGGTTTGTTCTGAAAATGTGAATGTATTACAGACCTGACAAACATCCTCTAATTCAAATCAAAATCCAATTCGTTTATGTATCTGTTAACTAGAATGCATGGGATAAACGGTCGTTTCCGTTAATTTGGGTGCCTGTATTTAATAGCTATAAAATATTAAGTGTCCTATTGCTTACAACCAAAAAACTATAATAATAACATAGCCCTAGTAGAGACACGATCAGTAATTTTAATAAGTTTATCAGAAACAGGCCACCAATGATAGGGGGAGCGTTCGTTACTCGCAAGTTTGGCTTTACTGTTTTGTGTAAATATTCACATTACTAACATCGAGGTCGGAACTTTATCAATAACGTTTCATGCAAGTGGAAACTACCAAAATGGCGGACAATTTGTTTCAACACGATCGATACTAAGAAACGATAGTTATAAATTATCTTTGGGAGATCTGCTTAAACAAATCTTAAATAGGAGTTAAAATACACATAGATATAGGAGCTATAAAGCACTAGAGTCATTGTTGAAAGCTAAAACTGAGTAAGCCGGCGACTTTAGGAGTTAGTCCGGGTTAGTCCGTTTTCCATCGTGGACTACATTGAAAAAAATCCCTTAAAAACCTACAACCATGGCGCTCATGTTGAACCGAACACGGCTTAATTAAACAAAGGTGACTATAATCTTTCACTAATTACAACCGTATTCTGTATAAAAAGGGAAAGCTCAGTGCAATATTTATTCTGACACGGGCAACCAGGGAGACCGGGCAGGCGGAGCGTTCGTCTTCACGAGAGGTAAGAGTCACTCGAACCGCGATAATCATAGGGGGCTCATCTATCAGTTTAGAACGCTTTTTAGCTGCCGTTCTAAACACGTTTGTAGTCTGAGAGGCTAAAGGCAGTTATATAAGCAATAATGGAAAGGGGGTTTACTTATGGGTCTAGACCTTTTTCTTTTGTCGCCTTTCATTACTTTTGTAGTCTGAGCAACCCACTCTAGAGGGGTGTGCCTTTCATACAGCATAAAGTACTGTCCTTAAACGTAGTATAGTAGTATGGACTAGTTCGCTAAAAGCATTAATTTTGAAAAAAGCAACATTTAAAAACGATCTACGCTATGTACCACCTACCCATATACGGGCTCAATTAAATATGAAATATGAGATTATGAAGGAGCAGGGAATCTATTTATCCATTTCCTCAATGATGAATATAAGCATTTGTGTAAGACATAATATCCACAAATGTGATTGAGGGCCTATATGTACATATGTATTTAACATGTACACAATACCTCCACTGATACCATTTACTGTTTATTCAGACGTTGCTGATCACCTCAATTAAGGAAGAGGGAAGATTAACGTGCGAATCCATAAGGAACAAAGGATTAGGATTGTCCAAATCAAAAATCAGAAGCAGCAAATATAAAGTTCAAAGGAGTCCATTTATTGACTCGGATGGTCCTGCACAAACCATAAGTAAGCGACAATGTTAGATGTTCCGGTTTACTAAATTTTCTATTCCAACTACTGTTTATTGAATTCTAAAATGATGTTATTCTATATACAGATCCTCTGACGATATAGCAGAGTTGAAGGGGAGTCTCTATTATCACCTCAACTCCCGGATCTAAACTGGAACCGCAAAATAAAATTGCCATAAATGTAAGATAAAGTTAAGATCTTTGCCCCCGACAGCTCATGAGTAAAAACATAAATTTCCCTATACATTGTAAACTAACAGATGTTATGTATCTATTTTTAGAAAGAAGATGTTTTATTATAGTCCTGAGGAAAGTGTTCCAAACAACGAAGCACCGAAACGCGTCGACAAACTGTTTTTAATTGGTTATTTTTATTATGTATTGAGAATCATGTATTGTGTCTAGTGAATATATGCATAATGTTGTTTTGAAAAAAACTATATGATTTTATTTTTACTTGTGATAAAGTGTCTATATTAAGTATATGGAAACAAAAACATTTTTTAATAAAAATTATTTAGATACATCAAATGTTATGTTTTGGTCTGAATGCAATGTATGGCGAGTTGGGGATATAATTGACCTAAATAAATGTCATTGTTTATGAGTTACATTAATGCTCCAAAACTATATTACACAGAAAGGAATTCTTTTTTGGTTGTCACCTTCAACAATATCAGACTGTGACGTGAAGTAGTTCTCTTCGCGAATGACAGAAATTACCTGCGAATCGGTTTA
The DNA here is from genome assembly GCF_964263255.1 of Lissotriton vulgaris. NCBI lineage: Eukaryota > Metazoa > Chordata > Amphibia > Caudata > Salamandridae > Lissotriton > Lissotriton vulgaris. The sequence goes on from NC_141693.1 coordinate 592,831,157, forward strand.
CGAATTGGAGTCAACAACACATACAACAGGTTTGCTAGAGTTTTTCCTTTTCATGCAAACTTTTGCAAAATGGCCCACTTTTTTGCAATAGTTGCAAGTGAAAGTGAAAGCCGGACACCTACTACCTTTTGCATGAGTAGGGTTACCACATCTAAGGCACTTATTAGGATTAATTCCATCAGGTTTGGAAGTTTTCACCATACTTCTATTAGAGGCATTTTTTGCTTTGGTGTGCGACTTACTAATCTTAATAGCGTTTATACTTTCATTAAGTTTGTCAGTATTTTTGTCCTCAGTTCTTTGAGAGATTACATCGAGATCTCTTCAAGCGATGGGTCACTTAAAGTAAGAAGTTTTTGTCTAAAACTTTTCTCTTTGCAATGGCAAACAAACTGGTCTCTTATCAACTGCTCTGTGAAATTTTCAAACTTACGGTCTGCAGCTGGTCTCCTTAAAGCAGATATATATGAATCATCATCTTCATCATCCAATTGCTTCCTTTTGAAAACCTTGTGTCTTAATACCATAAGATTGGGTTGTTCAAATCTTTTTTTTAGTTTCAACGCGGTTTCTTGAAACTCAATATTGCCATCACTTTCTTTAGGAGAAAGAGTAGGAAGATCTTTGAATATAGATCTTCATTCAATCCCTAGAGAGTGTAGTAGAAGATATTTTTTCCTATCTGCCGTGTATTTAGGTGCTCCTATTGCTCCTAGGTACATTTTGAAGGCGTCAAACCATGTTTCCCAATGTACTCAAGGTTCACCTGGAGTGTCCAGAAATGAAGGAGGAGGGTTAACAGCTTGCATAGTACACATTTAAAAGGAGAAAATCTAAAACCAACACTACAAGGTACAATAATAATTTGGGGGGTTGTATCACTGCGTAACACACATAGAGAAACAGTTGAACATAGGTTAGAATTAACACAAAATGTATATATTACTGCAAGGTATAATAATTTGGGTGTGTCTATCACTGTGTGACACACAGGTAAATAAGCAAGGTGTGTGTATCACCACAAATTTAAAAGATGGTGTGTGTATTACTGCATGACATGCATGGTATAATGATAATTTGGGTGTGTGTATCACCGCATGACACACATGTATAAAAACAGCTGAAATAGATTAGAATGAGCACAAAATGTATATATTACTGCAAGGTATAATAATTTGGGTGTATGTATTACCACGTGACACACAGGTAAATAGGCAAGGTGTGTGTATCACCGCAAATTTAAAAGATGGTGTGTGTGTATCACGCGTGACACATATGGCAGAACTGCAATAAATGAAAGGTGTGTGTATCACTGTGACACACAATGTACTTTAAGTTTCACGAAAAAGACTGTTAGCCGGTAAGGAGGCGTATATCCCTTGTGATCATGAAGATTGTCTTGAAAAAGAAATGTGAAAAACAAAGTGTAGACACAGTAAATAGAACAGTTGTTATGGTAGCAACTTTCTCTGTTTACACTGGAACGCAGAGTATACGTAGTGACAATGAGGCCTGGAACACAAGAGGCTTGGAACGAAAGAGGCCTGGAACACAAGAGGAAGTTGTGAACGATGCATGATGCAAACAGACGCTGACGCTGTAAACTGCAAGAGGTAAGTAACACGCAGCTTGAAAGAATCCAAGGAAGAATGATCTGTATGAGAGCAATGGCTCCAGTTCTCAATTGCAGAGAGAAGGAAATGAAGTAGCAGTCTTCAGGAGATATATACTTGGTCACAAATTCCTTGTCATGGATTCCTTGACTCACGAATAACCGATGTTTGAAGGATCGGTTGGTTTGACTTGTAGGTCTTCTTTTCTTCTTCTGTACGCTTGGGTTCTTTTGTGAAGATGTAGTTAGATCGTATGGATGGAAGTATTTATTAAACTACATAGTCATGGAGCCGGTAGAAGACAGCTCCACCAGGTTCAGCAGACAGACCCAACTGCAACAGTCAAAGGGTATCTAGGTAACACAGAGATTCCAAAGGTGACATTATAGAGACTTAACACAGTAAAATGAAAGGCATATTAAAGCACTATTGCACATTACTACAAACTCATCCTTGAGTCCTTGGTAAAAGATGGAGACTTATTTGGACTCAGGCCAATCTGTCTCTGCCACCAGTCTTCGAAAGTTGTTTAGGTAACTAATCAAATCCTAACTTCCCTGCCGAAGCTCCAACAGGTCCCTATCTGCAGAGAAGGTCTGTGCTCTGCAGTCAAATGTTTTCTCAAATTTTGCCTTAAATGCATCCCAGTCATATAGCAATGGATCATCTTGCCTTACTATGGGGACTACCCACTGCGCTGCCTCGCCTGCCAAATATGAGATCACAAAGGCTACCCTTGCCTGATTGGTTGCAAACATATTTGGCTTACAGATAAAATGAAGCAAAGCTTGGGTCACAAACATCCGTACTTTCTTGTTGTCCCCATAAAACCTTTCAGGAGGGGCTAATGGTATTTGTGAAGGCATTTCTACCACTACTGGAAGAGGTGCAGGATGTGATGACCCCCCTATATCGAATGAGTTTCTTTGCATCCTGTCTATTTTGGCTTGTAGAGTGCCTGTCTCATTGCATGAGGCAGCAAGCTCAGTTTGTACTAGAGCCAGTGCTGGTATAACATCCTCCATGGTGGTCATCCTTGTCACCAGTACAACCAGGAGAAAATCAATTTGTGGGCCGATTGTTTTGTCAGGTTTCACCTTCCAGATTCCTTGGGGTTGTGCTGATGCTCAAAGTGGTCCACCTCTCGACTGGAATGTAAATAAACACAGACTAGTGGGATAGTTAAGCGAGGGAAGGGAAGGGTAGGGACAGTATGGAGGGAGACTGGAGGAGTATACAATAAACACAATGTCAATACCCAGCTGGCGTTTCATACAACTCAAACAGATGATACATACCATATAAGCAATTGCAATCGTTATAACACACTTCCTGCAAATAAAAGAATGTGAGCGATACCAGAAGAGAGAAGAGGGTGGTTGCAAACCTCCAGCATGGAACCACTAGTGGGAAAAGAGAACACACAATAAAAAAAGTTCCTGTATCAATGTAAAGATTCCCCCAGGGTAAATAAGAGAGTAGTGTTCCCCCACCTACCCAAGGGTACATTTGGATACGTTTGTTATGAAATGTAACAGCTTCCTGCACACCCTCAGAAGTCTCTCTCTCCTAGGAAATAATATATAAAGACAACCAAACGTGAATAAATAATGTACCGCAGAAGTACAATCACACCTTGTACAATGCTGCCAAAATACTGTTCGGGGACCCCGAAACCTTGAGGGACTCAGGTTACTTCACTAAGGAAAGTCCCTCTTGGTGTATCAACCAGTAATTGGTCTACCAATATTATCACCAGATAGCAATAACAGCAACCCAAGTCTGTAGAGTTTACAGTATGTCAAAGTTATCTCTACATCAATACTGCCATAAGCAGTTACTCTGCATACCTTCTTTCCCTCTTACAGGGGACCCTCTTGTCCGGCTGAAGAAGGAAGGTACCAGCTCCCTACATGAAATCCCAGCAGAAGTCGGGTCTCTCCAACAGGGAGCAAGGTGAAGAATGCCCAAGGGTACTTGCTGGGCGCTCCTCTACAATGAGATCAAGGGGAGAACACCCTGTCTCTTCCAATAGAGGAAAGTGAAGAAAATCAAAGTACCACGGAGCGCTAACACGCTCCTCTGCAATAGACTGGTAAGGATCGGTCTCGCCAACAAAGGAGCAAACGAGGCGCTCTCGGGATGAAAGAAAGAGCCCGGACCATCCTGACCTGAAACCGCGGTGATCCAGAATGGTGCAAGTTGCACACCTACTGCCGCCAACCTGGAGAACTAGGAAAACTGGCAGACCTCGCCATCCGCAAGGAATAATCGTCAGCGTCCGATCTTCCTGCTGGGACTTTATCCGGTTGCAGCATCGCGTCCGAGTCACTTGGGGAGTGACTCACGCTATGCATGCCTGGAAACATAGTTCATACGAGTCGGGTTACTTCCGTATACCCCAGTCTTGTTGCAGTCAGTGAGTAGCTGGTTGCTAAGGCCTGTTCAAACTGCACTAGAGAGGGCCTGTAAGGTACAGAGGGTCCCTCAGGAGCAGTGGGCAGCTATCTTGTGGCTCTCCTTTGCTGACAAAGGTAGAGATAAGCTCCTCACTGTTAGAGAAGAGGATGCTGACAATTATTCAGTCCTGAAGAGTGTTCTCATTGATGGGTTTGGCTTAACCACCGAGCAGTACAGGATTAAGTTTCGAGACACCTGGAAGACACAGACTCACGACTGGGTAGACTTTGTAGATTGTGCTACTGAGGTTCTGGAAGGCTGGTTACTTGGCAGTAAAGTGAATGATTTTAAAAGATCATACAATTGAATTATGAGAGAGTAGATCCTTATTAATTGTCAAAACCAACTTTTGCACCAGTACCTTGTTGACTCAGATCTGACCTCTCCCTAAGAATTGGGAAAAAAGGCAGACAAATGGATTTCGAACCAGGGTGAAACCAAAGAATCAGGGTGGTGACCAGAAGAAAGATTCATCTAAGACCCAAAAGATAGGTGGGGATAAATCAAAAGATAAGTCCACTACATGGCCACAAAAGTCCTCTTCTGGGGGTGGGTACCAAACTCCTTCCTCCCCTGAAAAGAAACCTTATTGCTTTTTCTGTAAAAAGCGAGACCACTGGAAAAATTATCCCAATTGTCCAAAGGTCAGCAATAAGGAAAATTTTCCTCCAAGCACTACTACCACTCCTCCTGGTACTACACATAGTAATCCCCCAGTTGGTAATAGTGCCCCTATAAAGTTTGGGAAGCTTTCTTGGGGAACTTAGGTGGGCCATAACTTAGCACAGACTAAGGCATCCTTAGTCTGTGATGGTGGCATGGGATTTGCCACTTTTACTGTAAGTCCCAATTCTTTGGGCAAGTACAGACAGAAGCCTCTGATCAATGGTCAGAAAGCTGTGGCCTAAGGGACACAGGGGCTAATGTCACCACGGTGACAGGGAACTTAGTACCCCCTGCAGCTTTTACCTGAGTTTAAGTACCAGGTGACCACTGTTGATGGGATCAAGACAAATCATCCCATGGCCATAGTAAATCTCAGCTGGGAAGGGGTCACTGGCCCAAAAATAGGGCAGTATCCCCAAACTTGCCTGTAGATTGCCTCTTGGACAATGATTTAGAAACTTCCGCCTGGGCTGAAGTAGAACAGAAGGCCCATTTAAGAATGGAAGGCCTCCCTGAGAAAGTTGGTGAGAACCTTAGAGCCTCAGTCCAACCCCAGGGAAAGTTTGGAGTAGTAAAGCCTGAGAAAATGGCCCACTATGCTCCACCAGAGAGCAAAGGGAATGAAGAAAAGTCTTCTTCCCCCAAGACAACAGGTAAGGGTCAGCTTCCTCAATGAACTGATCCTACCCCTTGTGAAGGAACTGCCCCAGAGGTGTTCAGGCCTGCCTGGCAACCCCACTGATGTCAGGGGACCCTTCCAAGATGGTACTCAGTCTGGAGCAGGTATCCTGGCCCTCTCTACCCTGCCTCAGTCAGGCTAGGGCTGCAGAGGTCAGAGGTGTCAGTGGACCCCTAAGGGCCCACTGTCTAGAGGAAACCCCTCATCAACAGATTAGGGACACCCAGTCTAGTAGCACTAGTCAGGTGAAGATTCTGCAACACACTGAGGAAGCCCTCTTACCCTTCAGTAGGGACATCCCCCAGCTGCACTCTGTTGGGCAAAGGCGAACCTGGGGCCAGATGGTTCCAAACCGACCCTGGCCATCCAGTGTTCCAACCAAAGGGACTCAACCCCCAGCTGTAGGTAGCCAGAGGTTAACCCCAAGGGCCAGATAAAACTCAGTCATGAAAAGAAAGGCCTCCTTGGTGACCAGTGCTCTGAGGAAGCTGAGATCAACTTTATTAGGGCCTCACTTCCCTACTCAGGCCCCCACCAGCCATTCTCTTTGAAAAAACACCCTACAAGTAGTAATCCCACATTTTGGAAAAAATCCAATACCCTTGAGGGTAGGGTCTCCTTAGTTGCCCATAAGACAGGGGGTATCCGTGCTAGTGCAGGATCTTCCTTATATAGCTACTAAGTCAATAAAGTCTTAACTGGGCAAGGTTAGCCTTATCTCCTTTGGTTTGGGGGGAGGGTTATGTAGGAAGGTAGGATCTAATTAAATGGTTCCCCACTTTCTTTTGGTGTTTTGCTGGTTTTTTACTAGTCTGACTGGGATCCTGCTGATCTGGACCACAGTTTGTCTGCTTTCTCTCTAAACTGGTTATCTATGTACTTTAAGTACACTGCAAATTGGATACTGATGTACGCTTATCAGTCCCTAGTATATGGTACAGCTGTACCCAGGGTATAGGTACCCCAGAGGCCTCCCATGGGCTGAAGCATGTATTTTGCCACCCTTGAGAGGTCATTCAAAATGACACAACAGGTCTGTTGTTGGCAGCCTGTGTAAGCTGGTGCTTGCACCACTTACTTAGATATAGGTTCACTATATCTAGCTAAATCACTACACTTAAAAATCAGTCACCCCTAAGGCAGGCCTTATCAATCATATAGGCAGGGTGCTGGGTTTTATGTGAGAGGATTTCCCTGCACGAGTAGGGCTTTTCTGCAGCTTTCAGAGAGCATTCTCCAGGGTTGTCTATGATACAGCCAGACATATAGGTTAAGTTGCAGTATAACCTCATGGTAATTGCTAACTTTAAAACGGCTGCTTAAAAACATGTTGTGTTTGGTGTCAGACACCTTGGAATTATACCTACATACCAGTAATTGGTTTGGGAGGTATGATTCCACCCTTCTGAAACCACTACTGTGGGTCACTGGTCTACCTGGTACCAGCTTTCTCGACCTGGGCAGCAGAAAACGGATGCTGGCAGCCACAGACACGGTTCTGCTCTCCTGCTGTTAAGCCAAGCTCGAGCAGGAAAGGCATGGCAATAGGCATCCTGTCACAGGGAGGTGTAACCACCTCGCAGACAGGGTTTAATATATTGGGGCTGGGTGGGTGCACTCTGAGAGTGCCAGAAAGTCTGTACTGGGGGCACATTTGGTGTCCATGTGCATAGTTCAGCTCAAACCAGTTCTGGGAGCCAATGGCTCCTGCTCTGGTGAAAAACTGGACAAAGGACATGGGTGTAGCCACCCCACAGTCCTGCCCCTCCCTAGTAGGGTCCACAGAATCTGTCCAACCCCTTCTAATGGGTATAAAGTGGGTTACCTGACTACAGGACTTTAGATTTTACCTGGACAAGATTCTACTAAGAAGAAACCAAGTACTCCGACTGCCTGCATGATGTTGCACGACTGAAGAATCTCCCTTGGAGTAAATGAGTTACTCCCCTGCACTAGCAGGCACCTAAGCGCATCTGACTGGCTTGCCTCTCCTGAGCTCTTGAGGACTCTGAATATTTCAGCAACACAGGAGGTGGGTTTCTGAAGGTGCCTGAGTTTGATCTGCCCTCTCAGTGATTCTCCGACCAGTATCCCTCGTGGGGACCACGTGACCCAAACCCCTGTGATTCGCGTACATTTGCAAGTGCATATGCTTGTTGGCAATTTCCAAGCTTGTGCATTGGACTCCGTGAAGTCCTGACCCCAAGCCGTATTTGCACTGAAGAAATGTGGCCTCCTCACACTGAGTGCTCCATGGGCTGGTGCTTTGCAAACTTGCTTGAGGTCTCCTCGCAACTCCTGCTCCATTGGCCTGTGGGTCCTGGAGAGAGTCACATTGTTTGTTCTTGGGCTTTCCTGGTTAACCCAGATGTGCCCTGACTCTCCACTGCTTGGATAGTCCCCTGGACCTTGCTGGTTCACACCATAACCTGTTTGTCCTTCCTGCATAGGTTGCATTTGGCAAGGCTTGTTGGTGCTCCAGCCGGACACCGACCCCTCAGTACTCAACATCATTTGTGGGACAGCTCACCTCCAGATCCTGGTCCTCCTTGACATCTCCTGGTCCCCGTGGCTGCAGAGTTAAGCATCCCTTCTTCACACCTGTAGCACAGGACATTGGTGGGCACTCGACTACAGAGACCCTAGTCACTTGAAGTGACCCAGACTCTGTCCCCTCTGCTTTCAGGTTCCTCTCACCAAGAGTACAGACTTGTATACCACCGGACACTCCTCTCCTTCCCGGCAGCAGTACTTCTTTGCAGCTCTCCATTGAAAACGACAAAGGTTTCTCACACCAATTGACCCTATACACCCACATCCTCTGGGATAGGTAACATGAGTACTTCAGTACTCACTGGTCGGTTGGCTCTAGAACCTCCTGTGTACCAAAGGGTTTGCTTGAAGTCTACTAAAAAGTGTTCTTAAACTATAAATTTACAACAGTGACTTTCCCATAGGGTTGTCGGGTGCGTGCGGTCCGATTTCCTCACTGCACCGTCCTCCGTGGGCTCCATGTGTCACTGCCTTTGGTGGTTCCTTCGGGTCCCTGAGATTGTAAATGTTCTAGGCACTGTGTCTAGTCAAGCTGTGATTGGTATACCATTTTTTTTAATTTGGTTAGGTCTCCCGCTGGAGCCCGCTGTGTATTGTATTGTGCTACTAACAAATGTTCTATTGATTCAGTATTATGTGCTTTATGTTTAATCTTGTGTAAAGATTAGTAGATAGTGTTATAGTAATAAATACATATTTGTGGATAACTACTGAGTGGCTCTCCATTCATGTAGTCATTCATTAGGTGATATTCTGGAAAAATAAGCTGCTTTACATTCCTTTAGGTTTAAGTCTGAAGGCTGCTCTCCACAGCTATCACTGGGATAGCTTTTTAAAGGTTGTCTTCGACCTCATACATCAAAAGGGTTGTGTGAACTGGTACAGAGTGCCCACTTTAATTACTGGACAGTATATACCAGGCCACCTTCTTACACATACATTGACTAGAAAAGTAAGGGGACCATTGATGAACAGTCAATATCACCTCAAAGTATACACAAAAACCAGTCGAAAAGTATTATGTCAAAACATGGAAACAGCTCTTTGGGGTGAGTAAGTACCACTCAACATACCTATATCAGGGTAATAAACAGGTGGGCGTTCAAAGACTCCATTATCTAATGTGTTTTACAACACAGGTGACTGTTTTGTAGGCAAACTTATTGAGCACACTGTTCCAATGCTATCGTAGAACTAATCTTTTCTATCCTACATATCATGCATATTCTGATAATCCATGACAGTAGCCCGTACCTAGATGATGACTTTTCACACATTTGTTGATGAAAAAAAACATTAGAGTAAATTATTCAAATGTCACGATATACACACTAAAAATCTCTCTGATTATCAGTAAAGCACATGTGAGGACATGACAAAGACTACTAAACCTAAATATACACTACCTAAACATATTTCCTAAACAAATATATATATATATGGGAGGGGCACTATGCACTTTAAATGTAGGTGATGGTGTTTTCAACTATGACACGTGATCAAGGGCTTACGGGCTTGAAACGCGTTGTGTTGGGTCACTACAATAAAATCACTGCCCACTTGAAATACCTCGGAGGTCTGTGTCTCTTTCCTCGCCTGTCTGCTGCTGCAGAGTGTCAGGAAGTGGTTCGAGTGTTTCCATATATATATATATATATGTATATATATATATATATATATGTATATATATATATATATATATATATATATATATATATACATATACATATACATATATATATATATATATACATCTTAAAAACTGATATCATCCTGGGCCCATTGCTGGAAGATAATCCTAATATCACTTTTCGTCGAGCACCCTCTATGAGGGATGCTCTAGTCAAAACTAGTCCTGAGGCCGTTACTAAACCCAACTGGTTCTCAAATAAAACAGGTTTCGAAAGTGTAGTTCATGCCGGGCATGCAAATTTGGTGTGAACACCAGTGAATTTGTTGAGGGCTTGACGGATGCTGTGATCCATATTAATAATGTGTATACTTGTAAAACTGACCATGCGGTCTATGTTTTAAAGTGTACGTGCGAGTTGCAATATGTTGGCAGCACTAAGTTGCAAGTATACAATCGGATTTTGCAGCATCTTCGTGCCATCGTTAATTCTGACCCCAATTATCCAGTGGCACGCCATTTCAAGTTGGTGCACAATAACAACCTTAATGATTTGCAATATTTTGTTATTGATGCAGTCCCTCCAAATAAAAGAGGTGGAGACAGAGAAAAAAGATTAAGACAGTTGGAAAGCCAATATATTTTGAGGTTAAACAGTAAGATTCCCAATGGCCTTAACATGGGAGAAGATCTGAAAAACTTTTTATAAATATTTTATTCCACCATATGCATGATTTTTTAAGTGGATTTTTTACCTATTTATATGGTTTTAATCTATTTTATTCATGTTATGGATGGTTTAGGATTGTATACATTGTTTTACCCTGTGGATTGTTGACAATGGTTTATGTACTATCTATAATTCAGCTGTGTTACTATGAATTTTAAGGTATGCCCGATTTCTTGCTGCTAATCATTGATCACTTTATTTCCCCCTTTTAGATAAATGTACTGCCGTATTTTGCACTGTTTTCGCACCATGCACTTTATCACAAATTGTTTACATCTTGCTCTAGGTGTTTACCTGGATATACATTGCTCTTTCCCTAATTTTGGGATAATGTATTTTGCACTGCACTTTTTGCACTAATATTCTTCTGTGATTTTTACTTCTATTTACTGGTTCATCACCATGTCCCCCTGACATTTATTTATATTGCTTAGTAATAATATATAGTCTATACTGTGGTTGACCATTGGGCACTTGCCCTACATGTATCAAACAGTTTTTTTCAATTTCCGATTGAATGTTTATACATTTTTTGCACTTTTATGCATATACTTGTATTTTAAACTGTACATTGGTTGACACTATGTATGTTGAAGAAATATTTCTTCTATGTCGTTTATTTATGGGAGGAGTCGCGTTAATACCAGTATTTAACCACTAATGTCTCTGGGTCTTGTCATGTGATCAAGTCCGGGTTTCCCGGACGAAACGCGTCATGCTGTCGTCCCCATTGATGGATTAAAGCACACCATTTATCCTTAATTACTTGCCTTGTGGTCTGTACCTGCTTTGTGTCCGCTTGTTGTTCTCGGCACTTCAGGATTGTGGATTCTTATATATATATATATATATATATATTACCTACTGGCGGTCGCCAGTAGGTAGTTATAGTTAGGATTTTTTTCAATGTTAAATCTCAAAATTCTATTTGGAATAACTTTGGCACCGGTTGACAAATCTGCTTCCTCAAAATGGCCTCGTCAAGTTCCGGTCTTTCCCTGAAAGTTTGGGGGGGATTCATAAAGCGGGGGCCGAGATAAAAGGGGGGTCCCAAAACGCGTTTTCCCCATGTTAATTTCCATAGGGCGGTCGATTTCACTTTTAGCTCGAACGGCTGAATGGATTTACACCAAACTTGGCAAAATTGTAGGGACTAGTAGCCCGATGTGCCTTTGCTATGTCTCAAGATATGTGCTCCAGTGGATTTTGAGTAATTTAAGTCCCATAAAATATATATACCTATAGGCGCGCTCCGGTACGCGCACCGGGGAGCGCACCAGGCGCGACACGCAACTTGCGCGCAGAAAGCTGATTGGCTCTCGGGTGTCTGTAAACATTCTAAACAGTCCGGAGCGGCCGCCATCTTGTGTCTCGGTAAAATCGAGACACAAGAGGTGGCAAAAACAAAGGGGCAAATGACCATAAGGGGGCAGAGTAGACCCCCTCTGACCCCCTAGGTTTGATGTGGGGGCTAAAATAGGGTTCTGCGGAGCATTTTTAAAAATGCACGGGGGGAGCGCCCGGTACGCGCACTGGGAAGCGCACCGGGGAGCGAAGCACGGGGAAAATTCAGGACCATATTTATGAAGGCCTTGTGCTGCCAGTTTTGCGCCGCCTGTGCGTCACTTTTTGTGGCGCACCAGCGGTGTAAAAAAATGCGCCTTGTTACGCTATATTTAAAAAGTGACGCATCTACCTAGATGCGTCACTTTTTAAATATAGCGCAACGAGGCACATTTTTTTACACCGCTGGTGCGATGCGTCACTTTTCTGTGCGCACTCCTTAGGACATTCCAGATGTGACATATTTAATGTATGACGAATCATGTCGCAAGAAGTTACAGATACGTCAGTATTTCTGACATATCTGTAAACATAAAAGTGACGCATTGCTGGAGTGCGTCACAAAAGTGGCGCAACTCCAGTAATGCGTCCTTTCACAAGGGGAAAGCACCATCGCACCAGCAGTGTAAAAAAATGTGCCTCGTTGCGCTATATTTAAAAAGTGACGCATCTAGGTAGATGGGTCACTTTTTAAAACCCTGCGCCACATTATATCTGCATCAGGTATAATGTATGCAAAGGGGGCGTTCCCCCGCAAAAAGCTTGGTAATAGCGACGCAGTGAAATATATGAGATTTCACTGCGTCACTTTTAGGATGCTGTTGCGTCAAAATCTTGCGCCTGCCTCACAGCAGGTGTAAGACTGACGCAAGACCTTTCACATGGTGCTTTCCCCATGGTTGTTGTAACTGGTATGGGTATATCCACTTTTTTGAAAATGTTAGTTTCTATTTTTGAATATGTGTTTCAAGGGTTACTTTACAGTGAAAGGAGATCAGTCACTGTGTCACAAGGATGGTGTCATCAGTGATGTCATGAGTGATGTGACTGACCATGTCATGAGTGATGTAATATGTGATGTCATCAGCAGTGCATTACACGCGCAAGTTATAGTGAGTCCAACTAACTATACCGTGGGAATTTCAATGGTTTTATGTCAGTAAAATTTCCAGCTAACTATAACTGGTGTGAAACCTATGGTTTTTTCAGTGAATATATATATATATACTCCAACCTCCGTTTCCCTCCCGCAATCGCTCTTCCCTCGATCGCGCTGGATACAGACACGGACCAAACGTAAGATGCTGGTTCAGATTTTATTCAGCTGTCGCCATAACGTTTTGGCACAAAGCCTTGATCACATATATTGTCGAGGGTGAAGGGGGTTTGTAATAAATGATTTAGAAACTGGATACCCGTGTGCTTGCCGTTTTATTGACTGGACTTGTTGATAAGTGCTGATATATATATATATATATGTATATATATATATATTACCTACTGGCGGTCGCCAGTAGGTAGTTATAGTTAGGACCTAGTTTCCATAGGAAATCCTCAACATTCTATTTGGAATAAGTTTGGCCCTGGTTGAAGAATCTTAGCAAATTTCTCAAAGAAGATGGCTCAGTCCGCTGCGCTCCTTCCCTAAAAGTTTGGGGGGGATTGGTCAAGTGGGGGCTGAGATAAAAGGGGGGTCCCAAAACGTGTTTTCTCCATGTTATTTTCCATAGGACCTTTAGACTCGGCTACAGGTCGAACGGGTGAATGGATTTATAAGAAATTTGGCAAAACTGTACAGTCCGGCTCGCAGATTACGCTTTTTTTGGAATGGTGTAAATCCGTTCAGTAGTTGTTGAGAAAATTAAAGTTAAAGTCAATTATATATCTATAGGCACGCATGCGTGCGCGCACCCAAGTGGCTGCGCGTGAGTGGAATTTTTTTTTGCTGCGTGACGTCTGTTACCGTTCGATTCGAAGGAAATCAAGAAGTGTTGACCGCCATTTTGTCACTGCGAGTAAATATATTGTCATTTCAAAGCGTTGGAACATGGAAAGGGGAGAAGGTAGAGATTGTTTTGCTGCGTAGGTTTTCTCAGGGTGTGCAGTAAGGTCCTTAAAAGCGAAAATATATATATTTTTTTCTCGAAAAAGTTGCGGGATGCGCGCACTCGGGCGCGCACACCTATTTACAAAAGTGTGAAAATGGAGATCAATCAGAAATTTAAGTGCTTTGATATAAGGTGGCTCTGAAAAGAGCCCTTGTGTTAATTGAGTTGTTTCTGCATTTATAAGTAAGTACCGATGCAGAGTTTGATATAATATTGTTGGCAGCATTTTGAAAGGAAAGACAGGGGCCCATTTTCTGGTTAACAGGTGACCAGGCCAACTTTTCACGCCAGGCCCATTCCTGCAAAGTCGACCGCCATTTTTAGGAGATCTGCAACCACCGGCAGTCACTGGGTTGCAGGAGCAGATGGACTCAAGCCTGTCGGGCGAAGCATCGTTGCACCGCCACAGTGGACGAGACCCTGCTGGGTGAGTGGAGCGTCGCTGTACCGCAACAGTGGGCGAGTCCTTTGCTGGGCTCGTGGAGCGTCCCTATACCGCCACAGTATGCGAACGCTTTGCTGGGCTCGTGGAGTGTCCCTATATCGCCACAGAGTACGAACCCTTTGCCGGGTGCATGGATCGTTGGGGGTGCAGCTGAGGGGCCTCCATCTGGGGAGGCTCGTCCGCGCCGCCTCTCCCTCCCAGTGGACCCCACGGCGTCTTGCTGACATTTGTTATGGCCGGACCAGGCGATGAAGAGAGGGGGAGGTCGGATATATATGAGTTATACTATTAGGTATGTCACATCCCCCTTGTGGCCTGCAAGGCACCGAAAAAAGAAGAGAATGGGAAGACAACTACATCTCGGGTCGGGCCCATGCCTTCTCTGGCCGATGGCGGCCGGCCGCTCTTTGCCATGGCCCCAGGAACGGATCCCTTGGTTCATCCTGGGGACAGGCCTTGGCGTGTGGTGTCTCCTCCGGACTATTCGCGTAATGGTTCTCCACACCAGGCCTTTGCCGACGGCTTTTGTAGACTTTCTGACGCTCAAAAACCCTACTAGAAAGCAGCCCAAAAGTAGCCCAACATTGCTACTTTGGGGAAGGAGGGGCTGCGCGCGAGCGGAATTTTTTTTTGCTGCGTGACGTCTGTTAACGTTCGATTCGAAGGAAATCAGGAAGTGTTGACCGCCATTTTGTGACTGCGAGTAAATATATTGTCATTTCAAAGCGTTGGAACATGGAAAGGGGAGAAGGTAGAGATTGTTTTGCTGCGTAGGTTTTCTCAGGGTGTGCAGTAAGGTCCTTAAAAGCGAAAATATATATATTTTTTTCTCGAAAAAGTTGCGGGGTGCGCGCACTCGGGCGCGCACACCTATTTACAAAAGTGTGAAAATGGAGATAAATCAGAAGTTTGAGTGCTTTGATATAAGGTGGCTCTGAAAAGAGCCCTTGTGTTAATTGAGTTGTTTCTGCATTTATAAGTAAGTACCGATGCAGAGTTTGATATAATATTGTTGGCAGCATTTTGAAAGGAAAGACAGGGGCCCATTTTCTGGTTAACAGGTGACCAGGCTAACTTTTCACGCCAGGCCCATTCCTGCAAAGTCGACCGCCATTTTTAGGAGATCTGCAACCACCGGCAGTCACTGGGTTGCAGGAGCAGATGGACTCAAGCCTGTCGGGCGAAGCATCGTTGCACCGCCACAGTGGACGAGACCCTGCTGGGTGAGTGGAGCGTCGCTGTACCGCAACAGTGGGCGAGTCCTTTGATGGGCTCGTGGAGCGTCCCTATACCGCCACAGTATGCGAACGCTTTGCTGGGCTCGTGGAGTGTCCCTATATCGCCACAGAGTACGAACCCTTTGCCGGGTGCATGGATCGTTGGGGGTGCAGCTGAGGGGCCTCCATCTGGGGAGGCTCGTCCGCGCTGCCTCTCCATCCCAGTGGACCCCACGGCGTCTTGCTGACATTTGTTATGGCCGGACCAGGCGATGAAGAGAGGGGGAGGTCGGATATATATGAGTTATACTATTAGGTATGTCACATCCCCCTTGTGGCCTGCAAGGCACCAAAAAAAGAAGAGAATGGGAAGACAACTACATCTCGGGTCGGGCCCATGCCTTCTCTGGCCGATGGCGGCCGGCCGCTCTTTGCCACGGCCCCAGGAACGGATCCCTTGGTTCATCCTGGGGACAGGCCTTGGCGTGTGGTGTCTCCATCGGACTATTTGCGTAATGGTTCTCCACCCCAGGCCGTTGCCGACGGCTTTTGTAGACTTTCTGACGCTCAAAAACCCTACTAGAAAGCAGCCCAAAAGTAGCCCAACATTGCTACTTTGGGGAAGGAGGGGCTGCGCGCGAGCGGAATTTTTTTTTGCTGCGTGACGTCTGTTAACGTTGGATTCGAAGGTAATCAGGAAGTGTTGACCGCCATTTTGTCACTGCGAGTAAATGGTGCTCCACATTGTAAATGCGGCACACCATGGGTGGCAGAGCAGCGGTGCACATTAACTGGTGCATCTCTGGGGATGCGCCAGTTAACATAAATCTGCTCCTTTACATTTAAGTATGAGCAGGGGACACAGAGTTGGTGAAGCTTATCGAAGGTTAAAAAGAGATGAGTCCTGTTCACTGAAAACTTGGACATAGGACTCACCTCCTCAGCATCGCTGGACATGGCTAAATAATAGCTGCAAAATGTTACTGTTGTTAAACAATTTTACTATTATAGTGTCTGAGATTTGTCTCTTACTCTGCAACATCTCATTGTTGTTCTCTTTCTTTAAAGATAAGGACATTAACCATGAGTGATAATGAGCAATCCGTTGGTCTCGATCTTATTGTTGAACATGTCATTGAAACGTCAGTGGAAGTGGAACCCTTAAAGATGGCGGCGTCAGGCTAGACGCCGATAGCAGCTCCGGACAGGGCAGGACAGCGGAGCATGCAGAGACTTATTTAGCGAGACGGACGGACGCTCAGTTCTCTAAATTCGGTGGAAGACATGGCTGAGAGCTAAATACCTGGTATGCGGATAGAGAAGTCAAAACCCCTACCTGTCGAGGGTCTCTCCTCTGAGCGAGCGCCGCACAGACACACGCTGCTTGCTTCCGTGGTTGGATTCGCCGTGCTCAGGTTGCTGATCGGCGATCATAGAGCTACGCGTGCACTGCGCTCCCTCTGCTGGCTGGCTGTGGTAGTGAACTCCGATGCAAGCTCTGATGAATCCGTGATCAAGACGGACATCCAGGGACCCGACCAGAGTGAATCTGCCTCACATTTACTAATGGCCCCAAAAAATGCAGCAGCGGTAGCTGCAGCGGCTAAGACGAGGGCTGCACGCCAGGCACTGCGGGATCAGGAATCGAAGCGGGGCAATACTAGTGGTGGAGCGCCAGGGCAAGGAGCACTAACAGAAGCAACATTGGGGGCACCTGACAAAACAACGGAGAAAACACCGGCCAGGAAAGGGGTCTCCTCTAGCAAATCAGTGTCAATATCCCACCCTGCTAAAAATGCCTCTGCAACTATCACTACAATGTTCCGGGCCGCTAATCAGAGAACGATGGCCAAGGATATACAACAAAACGCCACGAGTAACGGAAAACAGCAAGCGGCTCCCCCCATTGAAAGCGGCAGTTTTTCAGCAGACTTTGGGGGTAAAGGTAGTGATAAAGCAGCAACAGTAACCTTGGATACAGCAAGCCCCGCAATTCCACTACAGCCAGAAGATAATGAAGTGCTGAGCCAAATGGAGGTGCAGAAAGCACAGGAAGCACAACTGGAACTAAATAAGGTGGCCATATCATCGAACAGCGGTGCGGTCGAGAGACTCAGTCCGGGTCTGGGTGCGGGGCAGGTAAGCCGCACTATACCTACTACTACTGTATCTGAACCTGAAACTACATTGAACAGCTCTGGCATCAATACCCAGGTGAGGGCAGACCATTCTAACGAGAACTATACAGATAAAAACAATCTAGTACAAAGTGTAGCTACAAGTAACGGCACCCAACAACATCTCCCTCAACATGAGGTTACAGATCCTTCGACTTGTGCTTTGACTTGTGCTGAAGGCGCTGAAAATAGTCTGAGCATAGAAACTGTCGGACAGTCGGTTGGTCGGACCTCCTCTGGGAACAATTTAGAGATACACAGTAATATGTCACCAGAGACTGGAAAAGCTACTGGAAAAACAACTATATTAGGAACCTCACCCTCGGATGTAACTCATATATCACAAAGAAGGGCCAGCTTAGGATCGGAGATGAGGGAAGGGGAGACCCAAAAGCCTAATGAGATATTTAATCCTGATCTGGAAACCCCACAAATCAGCTCTACAATAGACCTGCATCCTGTTGACGCTATAGAGGTTCTAGAGATTGATAAAGATAT
Organism: Lissotriton vulgaris; assembly: GCF_964263255.1. NCBI lineage: Eukaryota > Metazoa > Chordata > Amphibia > Caudata > Salamandridae > Lissotriton > Lissotriton vulgaris. Next base: position 592,849,277 of record NC_141693.1, read on the forward strand.
AACTGACTTCTACTCCTTCTCAGAAGATATTAGTTGGTCAGGAGATACTGATGAACTAGATGAAGCTGATGATCTGGAGAACGAATCAGATTCTAACTTAAGTTCAGATTTAGAAATCAATCCACCAAAAGAACAGCGCGACAAGAAAAAAAGAACAATACTCAAAAAGAAAAAATCAGGACACCATGGAGCTAATGAACTATCATGGGATTACACCCCCACAGTCTTGGCATTGAACCAAAGCCACTCTCCTAATCCAAGAGCTCAAAGTCTAATGTTAGAGCAGAACGTAAATAAAGAAACTATGGAGGACTCAGGAACTACCTTAACGCAAGTCATGGAGACAGTGCTACAGGCCATTGCATCACATCGGGAGGAAACCTCCAAAGATAGTCGCAAAGCACGGGCCGGACTACAAAAGGTTCAAGGGGTGGTCCGTAAATTGTCAAAAACCATGGGAGCATTTACTGAGCGGTTAAATGATATAGAGGACCGCATAGTGGTCAACGAGACAGAGGCTGCTGCAACAAATGAGCGACTTGAAACTGCAGAAGCACAGGTTCATGACATGAGGTGGAAGCTTGAAGATTATGAGAATAGACTCCGCAGAAATAACTTACGAATACTGGGAATTCCGGAAAAAATGGAAGGCGAGGATTGCCGTGCCTATATAATACAACTGTTCCGAGACACCCTGCCTGAGTTAAACACCTGGGACTGGGGATATGAGGTGCAGAGAGCACATAGGGTACCAATATCCTTAAAACCCACAGCACCTACAGGCAAATACCCTCGCGCAATTCTGGTATATTTCGGAAATTTTCTACTTCGCCAGGCCATTGCAGAGAAAGTTACTCCTGATAAACACCGGAAAAAAGACTCAATCTCATACTTCGTGCGCCCCGATTTTTGTCATTGGACTGTAGAAAGGAGGTGGCGGCTCAGACAACTCATCAAACCTTTTCAAGAGAAAAAAGCAACAGTATATTTGAACAACCCTGCAAAACTGAAAGTGATACATATGGGACAAACAACATTTTTCACGTCTGAAGTTAAAGCTAAGGAGTACTTAGAGAGTTTGTGAAAAAAAAAAAAAAAACAGCAGGAGAGGTAACTAATATAAACTAGAGACTGAAAGATAATGAACCCACCGAGTGTACATGGTCTAATATGTATTAGTCTATGTTGGTGTAATTGAATATAAGCCGTGGGACTTGAAAAATGGGAAAACAAGGAAAATGAATAAGTACAACTTGTAAACCAATAATTTTCTATTTGTCTTTCCTCTCTCTTTTCATTTCCCATTTTTCTCACATACTAATATCCTCTTATCTTCTCTTGCTAAAATTAACTTTCTTATTTTTACTCTTCTATCTGTCTCCGATAAAGATACTATTGCACTTTAAAATTGCATGCTTCACTAGTCCTGCTTGGAGTAGGCTAAATCCATCACTACAGACTCCAATGGAGTCTCATTGCTCACTAGGGGAGGGTAAGGGGTGGGGAAGGGGAGAAATCTGGGTGGGGGCGGTAAACAGGGAGCACTCTGTGCACCTGGTTGGGGGGGGAGAGCAAAAAAACAAAAAAAAGAGCAAAATGGCACTTGAAGGGGAATGCAGGCTGATAAATACTGATTCAAAAATAGCGGTACCAAATGGGTAGATTAAACATAGGATGTTGGAATGTTGCAGGATTAAACGATAGAGGCAAGAAAGCTCAATTATACCAGATAATCACCCAGAGCAACTGTGATATCCTCTGTCTACAAGAAACCCATATTCCATTCAGTGAGATTAAACAACTAAAAATACCCGGTTACCAAATATTAATTACAACAACTCAAACCACAAGAACCAGGGGAGTCGTAATTTTAGCAAGAACCAGACTAGGGAGCCCAATACGTAAGAAAGCCGACAATCATGGACGGTGGGTCATAATCCAATTAGAACTAGGTATTACAATCTGCTCAATCTATGGCCCTAATCTTGATGACCCCACCCTATTTGCTGAATTAGAAATGGAATTAGCATCTTGGTCAAGTAGCTTGATTCTTTGTGGGGATTTCAATTTGGCATTTAATCAAAATTTGTCCCCCTTGAATCAATATAGGTACTCGGGTCGGAAACCAAGGGTGTTTAGGGCCGTATCAAATTTAATTCAAACCCACAACCTACAAGATATTTGGTTGCTTAAAAGGGGTAAAGATCCTGGTTACACCTTTTTTTCTTACCCACATCGTAAATATGTCCGTATCGATTACTTTTTTGCAACTCCAGATATTGCCTCAAACACCATGATTGTTAAAGACCCGAAAACAATATCTGATCATAATGCCTTATATATTTCAACAGAAATACCGGGCTATAACAGGGCCCAAACACAGTGGACATTTGATAGGAAATTATTAGCTAATCAGGAATACATAACCCACATAACCCAATGGACAAAAGAATTTTTTGACGCAAATCAATATAGCGCATCTCGATTTATAGTCTGGGACAGTTATAAGGCGGCACTCAGGGGGGAGACCGCCACATTCGTTGCCACTCATAAGAAAGAACAAAAGAAAATTCATAACCAACTAATAAATGAATTAACTCAACTAGAATACAAACATGCCAATCAAATACAACATAGTGAGTATGCTGAGGAAACCCTAAGAAAGATTCTAGTGATTAAGGCAGAGCTAAATAGCGAGTTAACTACTAAAGCTGCTGAAATTTATCAAGCTCATCGAAAGAAATCCTATGAGGTGGGGGAAAATGTTGGGAAACAACTTGCTCTAAAAACACGGCAGACTCATTCCTTTAATACAATAAAATGTATTAAACATAGTGGTCACGAATTTACTACTCAAAAAGAAATCGCTAATTGTTTTAAAGAATATTATCAAAAACTATATCAAAACGAAGATGTTCATACGGCCCAAGAGACTAATGAGTTTTTAGCCAATTGGCTTAGTGAAAATAATATAACACAAACTGTCGATGAAGATGCAAGGAATGACTTAGATAAAGAGATCACTAAAACCGAGGTTGAGCTAGCAATAGCAGAACTAGCTACAGGGAAGGCAGCAGGGCCAGACAGAATACCACTAGATCTATACAAAATACTAGGAACGATTATAACACCATTTCTTCACGATCTATTTTTAGGCATCCAGTGGCACGGAAAATCCCCAGAATCATGGCGTCAAACAAACATAGCAGTTTTCGCAAAAAAGGACAAACCCCCTGAATTAACCACATCATACAGACCAATCTCACTCATTAATTCAGATTCGAAAACCTACGCAAAAATATTTGCCAACAGACTTGCCAAATATATCGAACAGCTAGTATCACCCTGGCAGCACGGGTTTATACCAGGCAAAAGCACCACAGATCACATACGCCGAGTGATTGCACTCTTTGATATAATGAAGCTAGAACAAGGTCAAATGTCTTTGATTCTACTAGACGCCGAAAAGGCCTTCGACCGTGTCTCATGGCAGTACTTGTGGGAGCTTTTAGCCCTCAACAATATCGGCCCAGGGTTCATAAAATCACTGAAAGCTTTATATGTAGAACCTAAAGCTAAGGTCTTGACGGGCGGTTGCGAGTCTGAAAACATAGATATACAGAGAGGGACTCGACAAGGATGCCCATGCTCACCACTTTTATTTGCCTTATATATTAATCCTTTGATTACCAAATTATTAACATCACCAAGGATAACTCCAGTCAAAACGAGAATATATAACACCAAAATACTTGCCTATGCCGATGACGTAGCGATCCTAACAACTAATCCTACTGAGGCTATAGAGGAAATAGGAGTAGTTACTAAATTATTCGGCCAGTACTCAGGGTACTCATTAAATAAAGATAAGACAATGGTTGTCTGTACTGATAACACGCCATATATAAGTCAATATAGAGTCGGAAATGCAAAATATTTAGGTGTTAACATCTCACCAAATACTAACGAAATGATTACACTTAACTACGACCCTATCATCGCAAAAATAAAAAAAGATCTTGTTAGAGTCAATAACCTTCACTTATCCATAATCGGCAGAACTAACTATATCAAAATGACAATCTTTCCCAAATTATTATACCTATTTCGTGCAATTCCCTTCCTTATTGATAATACCTATATAAAGAAGATAGATCAAGTAATAACATCATTTATTTGGAATTATGGGAAGACAAGACGGGCTATAACTAAATTAGTAACGCCTACATCCCGAGGCGGATTAGCAGTACCAAATTTAACTTATTATATGTGGGCAGCTATTTTGCAGCAGATGTCCTTCTTAACGACGTCTAAAATTCCAGAGCGAATAAGATCTCCTCAGTTTATTCCCTCTATCTATGAACTTACACTAGGAGATATTGCGCGCGGACTGCTCCTAAGACAAATTGAGCCATCATACTATAAAAAAATCAAATTTAAAATAGTGACAGATGCATTCAAAATATGGAACAAAACTACTAGAATGCTATCAATCCCTAAATATACCAAATACACACCTTTATGGCGTAGTTCTATAATACCGCAATATCTAAATGATAATGTTACTAAGCGATGGGAAAGTCTAGGCATAGTTACCATTGGCGACTTCTTAAACTCAGATGGCAGAATCACTTTTCATGAGTTAAGTTTTAAATATCAGATCTACCCCACTGACCACTTTAAATTCATTCAAATTTTTACATCAATCAGACAACACATCACAAGTTTAAGCTTGCAGTCATTAACATTATTAGACCTGATGCAAAAAACAACGCTTAGAATTAGTGATATTTATGGGATTCTTATAAACAACCACCCAGATGATCTAGCGAAAATAGAGGAAAGTTGGGCTAACAAACTTAATAATCCCAATGTGGATATAGATATGGTGCTACAATTATCCTCTAAAGTTATACTGGCAAGTAATTTAAAAGCTCAAATCTATAAGACGGTCTGTAACCTATATTACACACCAGCTAAACTGTTCTCATGGGGTAAGGCTAGTCATGATAAATGTCCTAGATGCGCGCTCGGTCCCGCAGATTTAATTCACATGTTCTACGAATGCCCTAAACTCGAACAATTAAAAGAGAGTATATGTAAATTCTGGGCCGAAATCTTTGGCCGGGAGATTCAAATGTCAGCTACCTCGGTCATATTAGGGTATGATAGCTCTGTAGAACTTAGCAACTCAGAAATGTATATAATGTATTTATGTACAGCTATATACAGGATTATGCTAGCAGCCCGATGGAAGGATACAGAGCCACCCACATTCCAGGGCTGGATGAATAGATTACTCGCTACATACAAGTTAGAAATAGCAATATATAAAACGAGAGGGAAAAAATCCAGAGCCAAAGGGGAAATGATCTGGAATCAAATAGCCAGCTGGTATAATCAGCAAAGGGCCTGATTTTGGAAAGGGTAAATAAAATGGGGTGAAGGGCATGTTTAAAATTTAAAATTTTATATCTATTCCAAAACTATGTTCTGCTTTGTTATTATTTCTTTATATATTGTTAATCCTGTTACACACATTATAATACAAAGACAATTTATTGTACTGTGAAGAGTATTTCCTTATCATGTATAGCCTTCTGCGTTCCCTTACAATTTGGGGGAAATTAAAAAACCCCCACTATACTAGAATGATGATAAGATGTATGTTAATTACTATGCACTGCTGTAAATGTAAAGTTTGCTCAATAAAAAATTTAAAAAAAAAAAAAAAAAAAGGAAGTGGAACCCTTAGATGATTTAAATCCTGAGGATGATGAAGAACATGATGAGGATGCCGATTTGTCAGAATTGTATGACATAGGGTGGGAAGCTGACGTGCTTCAGTATATGGAACTATAAACAGTTATTTTTCAAATTTACAGGAAATAAAAAGTGAAAATGTAAACCGTTTCATTTAAAATTAAACATAACTTGAAAAACAGGTTATGTGTAGTGTCTTTAATAAAATAGTCAAATATGCTCATAAAAATATTTCTAAACCAATGAAAAGCCTTAACAAGTCACATGACCTGTTATGCTTACGTTACGCGCTCCGCGCCGCGCCCCGGATTGTTGGTCATTCAAACTGAGGCTGGCGTCAGCATGAGAGCGCCAACGTCTCGTGGCTACGCCATTCAGAAAATATTGTTGGCAGCATTTTGAAAGGAAAGATCTGCAACCACCGGCAGTCACTGGGTTGCAGGAGCTGATGGACTCAAGCCTGTCGGGCGAAGCATCGTTGCACCGCCACAGTGGACGAGTCCTTTGCCAGGTGCATGGAGCGTCGCTGCACCGCAAGAGTGGACGAGTCCTTTGACGGGTGCGTGGAGCGTTGGGGGTGCAGGTGAGGGGCCTGCATGTGGGGAGGAGGGAGAGGCTCGTCCGCGCCGCCTGTCCCTCGCAGTGCACCCCACGGCATCTTGCTGACATTTGTTATGGCCGGACCAGGCGATGAAGAGAGGGGGGGGGGGTCGGAGGCATATGCAAGACATCCCCCCTCGTGGCCTGCAAGGCGCCGAAAGATTATCGTCCGCGCTGTCTCTCCCTCCCAGTGTACCCCACGGCGTTTTGCTGACATTTGTTATGGCCGGACCAGGCGATGAAGAGAGGGGGGGGGGTCGGAGGCATATGCAAGACATCCCCCCCTCGTGGCCTGCAAGGTGCCAAAAGAGGAAGAGAATGGGAAGACAACTACATCTCGGGTCGGGCCCATGCCTTCTCTGGCCGATGGCGACCGGCTGCTCTTTGCCACGCTCCCAGGAACGGATTCCTTGGTTCATCCTGGGGACAGGCCTTGGCGCATGGTGTCGCCTCCGGACTATTCGCGTAATGGTTCTCCATAGTTGTTTTAATATATTTTTGTTCAAGAATAAAAAAGTTTTAATCTGTTATTTTGCTGTCGTGTGGTATATTTCTAATATTTGTCGCTCTGATGTCGTTTCCCCTCCCAAATGGAACATGTGATTGTAATCTACAGCCGGACATTACGACAGGACATGAGAGCAAAAGGGGGGGGTCAGATCTGAAGTTGGGCAGGCGATAAGATCACGTTTTGCTATGTAGGGCTATCTATGTTCGTGATGGGGCCTAAAAGGGGGCAAGATGGCGTCGAGCTCGGTTTCTCTCACTAGTTTCACTAGTTTCATATTTCTCATGAGGGGTTGTTCCTAATGTTTCTATTTTAGCAAGGTCAAAAAGAGATCCTATCAGTGGCCTATTGATTTTGTTCGATTCCTTTTGTTTTCTCTAACGATTTTTAAGTTAAAGTTTGCTAGTACGATACAGCGGCTAGTCCGCATTTTATATATATGTCTTTTTTATTAGGGGTGTTTTCCGGTGGAGTCGGACGATCTACCTCTAATAAACGGTAAGTGTTCCTCTGAAGGAATGCGTCTTGAAAGTGGCTGACTGTAATGTATGATATTTCACTCAGTGACTTTCAGGCCCATGCTGTTTCAAAACTGTGCATGTGTTTGAAGCAGGCGTAGGTATTGACGCAGAATAGAAACTACTAGGAATCAATTGTAAGTGTTGTTTTTAAGTCACATGACTTCACATGCGCGTCTCAGGACGTGTACGCGGTGATAGTATCTGGTTGGAAGTAGCGGTCCAATTTCAAAATGTGAAAAGGAGTAAATCGAAACATATCCGGATTTAATATATCTTCTGAGTAGTATAAGTTCTATGGTGGGTGTATGAAGAAATGTAATAAGTTGCAATTGCGAGCTTTTCCCGAAATATATATAGGCGGGTGCGCGCACTCGGTCGCGCACGAAAGCCTGGAAATGCGATATCCATTTTATTGACAACTGTTGCCGAGAGTGCGCACACCGGGTCGCGCACGAAAGTTTAGTAAGGCTATTTTTATTTACAGACAAATTTTATTGTGTTTAAAAAAAGGCAAGGTACAGACTTTCGAATTCTGTATCGCTTTACAAGGAGTCTCTATGCAACTTGAACAGTGAAGAAAACGGCTTGTTTTCGAAAAAAATATTGCCAGAACTTTATTGCCAAAAGTATAGGTTGCATACACAACATTTTTCTGAATTAGCATTTTAAAAACCAATGAAATTCACAGAAAAAACCATAGGTTTTACACACGTTATAGTTAGGAAGTAGCATTTAAAAAACCTATGAAATTCACTGAAAAAACCATAGGTTTGACACATGATATAGTTAGCTGGAAATTTTACTGACATAAAACCAATGAAATTCCACGTTATAGTTAGTTGGACTCACTATAACTTGCGCGTGCAATGCACTGCTGATGACGTCACATATTACATCACTCACGACATGGTCAGTGACATCACTCATGACATCACTGATGACACCATCCAGTGAATATGTGTCTTTCTGAAAAATAAATATTAGTGAGTTATGTTTAAATATTTAAATATATATATTAGTGTTTCACTTTGTGTATAAGTGGCTACATGTGTTGGTAAGTAGCTACATGCGTATGTATATGGGTTATTAGATATTTTTATTAGTATCAGTATGAGTGTCTATATGGTTTGGTGGGGGTATTACTTAGCACACAGATGCATGAGTGACTGACTCTCTGTTTGTATGTGTTTTGAAGACAGCATATGTACAGGACTGTATGGGTGGATGAGTGTCTATATGTGTTTGTTAGTGAGTGAATGACTGTCTCACTAGTGTCTTTATCAGTAACTACAAATGTTTTAATCTAGTATATATGAATATTGATGTATATAAGTGAGTATATGTGAGAGTAAGAGATTGTAAGAGTTCCTGTTTAAATAAGTATGTGTTTCTATAAGTGATTGTTTAAGAGAATAAATACGTGTAATTTTCAATAGAAGTAAGGTGGAAGTGTGTGTATAACTCTATATTCAAATAAATGGATGTTCAATAGTTTATTTGCACGTGTGAATATGTGTGTGAGTAACTTTTGGATGACTGTCGGTGTGTAACAGGATGTATAGGTGTATCACTTCATATGATGAGTGAGTATATGTATGAGTGACTATATAGAACTGTTGGCGAATGAGTGGATGTGTATATAGATAGTGGAATTACTGAATTGCTTGTTGTAACTGATATAGGTATCTCCATTTTTTTTTAAATTTTAGTTTCTATTTTTGAATATGTGTCTCAAGGGTTACATTACAGTGAAAGGAGGTCTGTCACTATGTCACAAGGATGGTGTCATCAGTGATGCCACTGACCATGTCATGAGTGATGTAATATGTGACGTCATCAGCAGTGCATTGCACGCGCAAGTTATAGTGAGTCCAACTAACTATAACGTGGAATTTCATTGGTTTTATGTCAGTAAAATTTCCAGCTAACTATAACATGTGTCAAACCTATGGTTTTTTCAGTGAATTTCATAGGTTTTTTAAATGCTACTTCCTAACTATAACGTGTGTAAAACCTATGGTTTTTTCTGTGAATATATATATATATATATATATATATATATATATATATATATATATATATATATATATATATATATATATATATATATATATATTATCACAGGATCTCCCCGGTCCCGGGGAGGAATGGAGTCGCTGAAAGACGGCACTGACACGCTTTTTTCAATGAAGGTGATTTATTTCATCAATCCGTGTGGGGGATTTTACAACAAAAAGAAACCAACGCGTTTCGACAGCGTCCGCTGTCTTGATCACGGTCAGTGAGGAAAGTGAAGCTCACAGTTTTGTAAAACAAACAAAGCATTTGGTTACACCCCTTGGTAATTGGTACCACCCCCATCTTTAGGTGTTATGGGATATGTAGTCCTATTTCAGGTCATATTACTTTTGCATGAGTATTTCGGGATGTCTGTTGTTTTACTTTTGCATGGCTGTTTGATTTAGTATTATCCCCATTTGTTTTTATACAGGAACTGCATTACAGTGTTGTGAAAACCTTCATGAACTGGAAAGCCCCGCCCCCCAGTGGGCTTGGGTTTTACCTCAATTTTAGGGTGATTATTTATGTCCCCCTTTGTTAAGCATTTTGTGTCATGCTACCCCGGCTATGATCTATATTCTTAATAACATTTCATATAGTCCAATTTATTTATACAGGGTGGTGTGCGGGTGCCGTTCTTAGTCTTTATGTTTTAGCTTTACATTGGTTTAGTGCTGCCCTCTGGTGGGCTGATTAGTCCTTTGCAAAAGCGTGAAGTTTTACATGTGAGCATAGTTCAAGTGAAAAAAGGAGTGAGGTGATAAAAACCAAAATAATAGGTTAAAATAGTTCATGGTTGGCGGGAAGTTAATTCAGAGTCCATTTAATTATAGGTGTATGTATAATTCTTCCGACTGATTGAGCCCAAACGGGGTCATGGTCCTGAAACTCAGGATGTGTTTGGATTCTTTTCGTCGGAGTTCCTTCTCATTGTGTCCACCCCTTATTGAGAGGCTTAGGGTTTCGATTCCCCAGAAACGCAGTTTCTTCCAATCTCCTTCATGGTTCAGCTCCATATGTTTAGCAACAGCGTTGCTTCTGTCCTTATGTACAGTGGCTCTGACGTGTTCCAATATGCGTTTTTTCAGCTCGCAGATTGTGCTGCCTATATATTTGAGCTTGCATGGACATTCGATCATGTACACTGTGTTTTTGCTGTTGCAAGTAATACATTCTTTTATTTTCCAGGTTTTATTGTTGGGCATTGGTATTTCTGTAGTTGGCTTGGCTATTTCGCAGATCTTACAATTGTAACATTTTACAAAGCCTTTTGTTTGCAGCCATGATTTCTTATTGGAGGTTTGGAAGTGACTGTGAATCAGTTTGTCCTGCAGATTCTTGGCCCTTCTGTATGTCACAATGGGGTGGTTACCCATTTTTTCTCCTATTACTGGGTCCAATTGTAAAAGCTTCCAATTTCTCCTTAGTATTTGATTCAATTGTTTGGTCTCTTGGCTGTAATCTGTTATAAACCTGATCGGCTCTTCTTGTGTTGGTTCTGAGATCTCTTTTGGTTTTAGGCATTCTTCTCTTGTTCTTGAATTGGCCTTTTCCCAACATAGTTGAGTTGCTCGTTGGTTGTATTGTCTTTTGTTAAAGCGCTGCTTGGCGATGTTGCTTTGTTTTTGCCATTGTTGGTCCTCACTGCAAATTCTCCTTAAACGTAAAAATTCCCCGTAGGGGATACTGTTTATGAGCGACTGCTGGTGGAAGCTGGTAGCTTCTAATGTTGAGTTTGTGGCAGTGCTTTTGCGATGAAGGGTTGTTTCTATTCGATTGTTTCGTATGTAGACTTCCGTGTCTAGGAAAACTGCTGCATCTTGACTGACAGTGTACGTGAACTTGATGCCAGGTGTGCTGTTGTTTAAAATTTGGAAATATTGCAGGAATTTGTCTTTTCCTCCGTCCCACACAATGAACAGGTCATCTATAAATCTTTTCCAGACTTGGATGTGTTGTGTGAACGTTTTTAGGTTTGTATTCCAGGCCACTGTTTCCTCCCACCAACCCATGGCGGTGCAGGCATAGTTGGGGCTAAAGGAAAAGCCCATGGCGGCTCCATTCTTTTGTCTGTACATTGTTTCCCCAAACACGAAAACATTATTTTCAAGTAGATATTTGATCATGTTGAGCAGCATGACGTTGTGATGTTGGTAATGGATGTTTCGTTCTTGAAGGGCGCATTTACATGCCTCGAGACCCATGTTGTTGTCTATGTTTGTATATAACGCAGTTATGTCCATAGTGACCAGGATGTAATGTGGTTGCCATTGTACTAATTTCAAATTGCAGAGAAAGTCCGTGGTGTCTTTTATGTAGGACTTTAGAAGCTTCACGTGTGGGTTCAGATAGAAGTCTATATAGTTAGATAATGGCTCCATTAGAGAACCGTTGGCCGACACAATTGGCCTCCCTGGGGGTTTCGTGGCATTTTTATGGATCTTAGGCAGAAAGTATATGGTGGCTAATTTTGGGAAATCCACTGTCAGATACTTTTTCTCATCGAAGTCTAGAAGTTCTTCTTTTTCCCATTTTATAATTTTTCTGTCCAGTTCTCTCTTGATTTGGTCCGTTGGATTTTTGTCTATTTTTTCATAATAGAGTGAGTTGTTTAGTTGTTCCATCGCCTCAGCTATATAAAGTTTTCGGTCCCATAGGACTATGTTCCCGCCTTTGTCGGCCGCTTTGCTCTCAAAGGTGTTATTATTCCGTAGTGAGTCTAAGGCTTCTCTTTCACTTCTGGATAGATTGTCTCTTGTTTGATTTTTGATTTTGATGTTGTATAAATCGTAAATTACTGCCTCTTGAAACATGTCAATTTTGTTTCCTGGTGGTAGTTGCGGGTAAAACTTAGATTTTGCTTTCAAACCACTAGTTCCGGCTCCCAGTTGTGATATGGCTGTTTCTAGGCTGATTTCTTGGCCTTCTTGTGCATTCAGATTTAGCACAGTTAGGTATGCTTCCGACTCTTTTGCGAGTAGTATTGATGTTGGTTTGGGCTGATTTTTTGTAATTTTTGGTTTGTTCTTTCTTTCCGCGAAGAATTTCGCAAGCTTGATTTTCCTTATGTATAAGTATAGGTCAATTCTTGTTTGGGCCAGGTTAAAGCGAGCTTTGGGACAGAAGTTGATCCCTTTCTTTAATAGAGAGATTTCTGCATCAGTGATTTCTTTTCCTGATAGGTTGACTATTTGGAGTTCTTCATCTATTTCCCTCTCTTCTGTTTCATAAGTCTGGTTTCTGTTCCCACTTTTTCGCTTGTAACCGTTTCTCCGTCGGCCCCTCCTTGTGTGGATCTGTTGAATCTTGGTTGCCAGCCTCTTCCTCTGCCCCTCGCTCGTCCGCGTGTATTTCTCTGCGCCCCGTGGTTCTGTTCCCATCTCTGTTGCGATAGAACAAGGCGCATGTCCCCTAAAAAAATCCTCTGTCCGGGGTCCAGATTTGTGTCATCTTCACTCAAATCTGCTGATGTTAGGGATGCCATGCTTGAGGAGGAGCTGGCGGTGTTGGTTTTGGGTGGCCTGAAGGAGTCATATTTCCGTGCAAATGTAAATATGCGACCTTGCGCATAATCATTCAACCGCTCAACCGCAGGAGAAACGGTCCGAGAACCAAGGAGCGCCTAGCGAAGGGAAAGCGAGCCAAGCAGTGGAATATATATATATATATATATACATATATATATATATATATATATTACCTACTGGCTATCGCCAGTAGGTATATATAGTTAGGATTTTTTCCCTATGGCATTTTTGAAAATTCTATGTCTAATAACTTTGGCGTTTGTGGACGGAATCGGCTGAAATTTTCAGGAAAATGGCACATTTTGTTTCTGAGCAGCCCTTGAAAATTTGGGGGGGTTTTGTCGAGGGGGGGCCGAGAAAAAATGGGGGTCCCAAAACACGTTTTTCCCATGTTAATTTCCATAGGGCGGTTGGACTCACTTTTAGCTCGAACGGCTGAATGGATTTTCACGAAACTTGGCAAAATTGTAGGGACTGTTAGCCCGATGTGCCTTTGCTAGGTCTCAATATATGTGCTTCAGTGGATTTTGAGAAATTAACGTTTAAATCAAGATATATATCTGTAACAGCGCTCTGGGCAGCGATCCGGTCCGCTTACTTTTCGCGAAACGGAACTTTGCGCGCAGAAAGCTGATTGGCTCCCCGGTGTCTGTCAACATTCTAAACAGTCCGGAGCGGCCGCCATCTTATCTCTCGGTAGGATCGAGAGAGAAGAAGAGGTGAAAAACGAAGGGGGAATTTAATGAAAGGGGGCAAGGTATCCCCCTCTTGACCCCCTAGGAATGTTGTTGGGGTTATTAAAGGGTCCTGTGGGTAAAATAAAAAAAAAATGATTTTTCATGGTAGAAGCGCTTCACGGGCCGCGAACTGGGCCGCAAACTGGTAGCGAAACGGGAATTCGCCATTTTGTGCTTCGTTAATTAAATTACTAGGTATAAGGGGGTGCGGGAGACGTATCCTAATCCCCTATGTTTCCTGAGGGTGGCTGAGGAGGCTCATATATGTTGATACATCTCTTCCAGCGGCTGTGCGTGAGCTTTTTATTTTTTTTGCTGCGTGACAGTCCGGAGCGGCCGCCATCTTATCTCTCGGTAGGATCGAGAGCGAAGAAGAGGTGAAAAACGAAGGGGGAATTTAATGAAAGGGGGCAAGGTATACCCCTCTTGACCTCCTAGGAATGTTGTTGGGGTTATTAAAGGGTCCCGTGGGGAAAATAAAAAAAAAATGATTTTTCATGGTAGAAGCGCTTCACGGGCCGCGAACTGGGCCGCAAACTGGTAGCGAAACGAGAATTCGCCATTTTGTGCTTCGTTTTAATTAAATTACTAGGTATAAGGGGGTGCGGGAGACGTATCCTAATCCCCTATGTTTCATGAGGGTGGCTGAGGAGGCTCATATATGTTGATACATCTCTTCCAGCGGCTGTGCGTGAGCTTTTTTTTTTTTTGCTGCGTGACAGTCCGGAGCGGCCGCCATCTTATCTCTCGGTAGGATCGAGAGAGAAGAAGAGGTGAAAAACGAAGGGGGAATTTAATGAAAGGGGGCAAGGTATCCCCCTCTTGACCCCCTAGGAATGTTGTTGGGGTTATTAAAGGGTCCTGTGGGTAAAATAAAAAAAAAATGATTTTTCACGGTAGAAGCGCTTCACGGGCCGCGAACTGGGCCGCAAACTGGTAGCGAAACGGGAATTCGCCATTTTGTGCTTCGTTAATTAAATTACTAGGTATAAGGGGGTGCGGGAGACGTATCCTAATCCCCTATGTTTCCTGAGGGTGGCTGAGGAGGCTCATATATGTTGATACATCTCTTCCAGCGGCTGCGCCATCTTGCCTTTTTTCCAATGCCACAATTTTGTCGTGCACGGCAGCCATTTTAGATGCCAGGCTGGTCCCAGGCTATCACCTACCCCTGCGGATGTAGTTTATGGCCCCAGCTGTAGAGAATTCAGACATGCCAACCCTCCCGATTTAGGCGTGAGACTACTGATTTCAGTGCTAGTCTCCCGCCTCCCGATTTCTGCAAGCAAAAACCCGGGGGCATATTACGAACAACTACCGATAATTTTTGTCTCTAACTTGTTTAGAGACAAAAATTATCGCCGCACATCGGCGATTTTTATCGCAGATAAACTTTGCTATTATCGCAGAAAAGTCAGCGATATTCATGTATTATCGAGCAAATGCTCTTAGCCATGTTATCCACCTCCCATTGGATAACATGGCTAAGAACTGCTCAGGGCAGGTGTTAGATTTTGGAGATATTCGCGCTTAGCGCGAATATCTCCAAAAGTTGGTAATAGGAGATAGCGATGTTAGGGAGTGTTTCCAGTCGCTAACATCTTGGCACGCCACTTTGCATGTCATTAGTGATAAGTATCACTGACATGCAAAGCGGGGCCCAAGATGGTCGCTATCTCCTTTTAGCTGTCACTAACTGGTGTTAGCGACAGCTTGGTAATAGGGAGATAATGTTATCTCCGCTTTCATGGCTTTTGAAGCCAAAAAAGCGGAGATAAACCCCCTTGATAATATGCCCCACGATTCCTTGGGGGTTTCAGCTGACAGGGCTTGGTATTGTGTTACATGGTAATTTTTCCAGGAAACGTCAGAGGGTCGATGCAGGTGTTCTAGAAGAGGTGATAAACCATTTAAGCCTCATGAACAAGCGCATGGTCTTTTAAAGATTTGTGAAGTACTCGGGGCGGCGGTGTGTGTGTGCCCTCTTTCAGGAGCGGGCGGGGGGGCACTGCCAGCAACTTGCCAGGTCAGGTAGTGTTCAACACGTGCATCACCCTTTCTCTGCCTGCTATTGCGCTCCATGCTTCGGAAAGGTAAGAAAAAGAACGTGCATTTGAGTTTGAAATGTCCGATCCTGCAGCAGCACACTTCCAAAGCCCACACATGACAGTAACCCGATTCAAGGCCCCATTCACCCGTTTTTAAAAAAATAGATAACACTCCAACAAAGTAAGATTATAAAACTTTATTAACTTTTAACTATAATGAACGGAACAAAAACTGTAAAAACATTTAAACATTTTTCACCCAAAAAAGCAACAATGGTCAGAAGCTGTCTTTTGTGCGAATAGTCCCAAGGCAGCACAACGTGCAGAGTTCTGGACGGCACCCAGGTGATGTCGCCTGGGTGCCGCACTGGTTTTGGGATCCTACAATGCTGCTCCGAAAATTGGCGTGGGGCGTCCCGGGTGGTGCGGGGGGAGGTCTCGTCAGTAGCGGTCTGTTGTGCGAATAGTCCCAAGGCAGCAGAACGCGCTGAGATGTTGATGGCACCCAGGTGATGTCCAGTAAACTGCCGCACTGGTTTTGGTATCCTACAATGCTGCTCAGAAAATTGGCGTGCGGCGGCCCGGGGGGGGGGGGGGCGTGGGGGAGGCGGCGTGAACGGGCCTCCCCAGGTGGCGGCCATCCAGCTGAGTTGCGCCCGCTCTTGCGGCTACAGCGTCTCGCTCACCATGTTGTTGAGTTGCAGTGCAGCGATAGGCGGCTGCAACATGACTCTTAAAATGGCGGACGGCTCTTCGGTTTTGGGCCTGGTCCACTGAAATGGCCCTGGGACACCTTGGAACTCGGACGCTTGCCTGCTAGGGGTTGGGTTCCATTCTCGAAAAGCGTCCCCTCAGCCGTGAAGATTCTACAAAAGTCTTGGGGGCCCCCGACTCCCGCAGGCTTCCGGTGGGGAGCGGCTGCCATGATTGCTCGCGGAATGACCACGACGGAGCCACGAGATGGTGGTGCTCTCATGCTGACGCCAGCTTCAGTCTGAATGATCCAGAAACAAGGTGGGGCTTTCATCGTTTGGGAAAAAAAAAATGTTCTAAACCAATGAAAAGTGTTATTTTTAGGTCATATGACCAAACCTTCCATCTTTAGGAAACCAAAAGTAAAATGAACCAATGAAAAGTTTTATAAACAAGTCACATGACCTGTTCTGCGGCATAGGGCTACAAAAAGCGTAGAAAATCCGTTGGCACGTGAGGCGGCGTCAGTAGCGGACCGATGTGCGAATAGGCCGAAGGCAGCACAACGCGTCGAGATCCGGATGGCACCGAGGTGGTGTCCAGCAAATTGCCGCACTGGTGTGGCCATCCTACAATGCTGCGCCGAAAGACGGCGTGTCCAGCTGAGTTGCGGTCACTCTTGCGGTACAGTGACTCGAACGCGCCGAGATCCGGATGGCACCGAGGTGGTGTCCAGCAAATTGCCGCACTGGTGTGGCCATCCTACAATGCTGCGCCGAAAGACGGCGTGTCCAGCTGAGTTGCGGTCACTCTTGCGGTACAGTGAGTCGAACGTGCCGAGATCCGGATGGCACCGAGGTTGTGTCCAGCAAGTTGCCGCACTGGGGTGGCCATCCTACAATGCTGCGCCGAAAGTCAAATGAAATCAAGTGAGAGGCCTAATTTCACTTGTGTGTGTTGTCGACGCACTTATTATAAGAATCAGACTAAGTTGAAGACTGTCTGAAGCTTATTTGCACCTGCTGCAGGTTCACTATTGCCCTGGTGTGGCCAAAGGTCGCATATGACATAGGCGGCCGGCTCCCGAGGTCCGGCAGAACTTTTTTCCTTTTCCTTTCTGCTTCTTTTCCTACAATCCGTTTCATTTGAAGACACGACCAGGTCCCTGAATGTGTGCAGGGGGACGCTATTGATTGAATGAAAATGGCGGCTTGACACAAAGCTGACTCAAGCGTTGCTGTTGATGCTATACAGACAAAAATTGGTTTTCAGTTTGTACATTCTTCAGGATTTTTTTTTCTATCCAAGTCTGATTGAGAGTTTGTAGAAAAATGGCTTCAGATTTTCCACATACTACTCTTCAACATTCTTCCTAAATGTAACAATGTGAAACTCACTAGGAGAACGGCTGTTTCTGTTTCCTTTCAAAATGCTGCCAACAATATTTTCTGAATGGAAGACACCATCTTGTAGCATAAAGGGCCGAAAGGGGTTCTGGTCTGGCCGATGGTTGGTGGAGACATTTTGACTATATCTTGGACCTGCCCGGCCTCGCCCAAAATGGCGCCGGTATAAATGGGACTCGTAACTCCTTGCCCGCAAATGTATATCTAGAAAATGTTATTGTAAGTGGCCCTGTCGTATTTTAATTACAAAATGTACGTTCACCGATTCCGCAACTGTTAGACACCTTTGTTCTTGCAACCTAATGGCCCGCTCGTTACGTTCCTCTACAGTGTAAATGTCTCCTCATCATATATGATTTCAGTTTGCTCCGTGGCCGGCCCACGTGGTTATAGGCCCGTATTTGTATACTGACATTTTCACAATAAAGGTTTTTAAAACAAAACACGGTAGTAGTATTTACATTGGTAAAGTTTTTACTTTTAGTCACTGTTTTCGAATCAGTAAAAGGCAAGTGAAATAAAGTAGTCCAATTACATGACGGATAAAAGGTATAATATGTAGGAACGCAGTAAAGATAAATGGTCAAGGGCAGTTGTGTTTTTCATTTCTGCAACATAAAGTGATCGATAAGAATCTGATAATCAGGCGTATCGGCGACTAAGACAGCAGGCCGAATCTCTTTTACTCAACGGCTCCATCATGGAAGGAAGAAACGCCCTTTTTCTCGAAAAAGGAATATATTTTACTTGCAGGACAGTTGTAAATTTTCCGGGAAAGTACATTAGCCTGGAATATTATAACATATGTTTTAAAAAAAATAATGTTCGAAAACAATAAAAAGCGTAATTTTTAGGTCATATGACCAAGCTTTTCATCATTAAAATAACAAAAGTAAAATGAACCAATGAAAAGTTTTATTAACAAGTCACATGACCTGTTATGCTTACGTTACGCGCTGCGCGCCGCGCCTCGGATCACTTCCGGGTGCGCTAACGCGGCGTGTCATATAACGCATTACGCGACAACGTAGGTCAAGAATATAGCCAAAATGTCTCCACCAACCAGCGTTCGGAACACAACCCCTTTCAGCAGTCCAAAAAGTTCTGTTAAATGACAACAGAGGGGACAGGCAACAAGAGCCATCAGTCAAAGAGGGGAGGGCAAGTTCTTCTCTTCCGGGTCATGTTGGGGCGCTACCGGAAATGATCGAATTGGTAGTCTACAGTGTTTCTGGATGTTTCAGACTAAAGCTGGCGTCAGCATGAGAGCACTTCCATCTCGTAGCTCCGTCGTGGCCATTCCACGAGCAATCATGGCAGCCGCTCCCCACCAGAAGCCTGCGGGAGTCGGAGGCCCCCAAGACTTTTGTAGAATCTTCACGGCTGAGGGGACGCTTTCGAGAATGGGACCCAAGCCCTATCAGGGAAGCGTCCGAGTTCAAAGGTGTCCCAGGGCCATTTTAGTGGACCAGGCCCAAAACCGAAGAGCCGGTCGCCATTTTGAGAGTCCTGTGGCAGCCGCCTATCGCTGCACCGCAAGAGCGGGAGCAACTCAACTACATGATGAGCGAGACGCTGTAGTCGCAAGAGCGGGCGGTAAACAGCTGAATGGCGGAAGAGGCACAGTGTAGCAAAAGCGGGCGGAATGGCAACTGAAACGGTAAAGGGGCGCCCCACTACAGCGTGTCTTCAGGTCAAACGGATTGTGGGACAAGGTCCAGAATTGAAGAGTCATGAAAAGGCAAAAAGTTCCGCCGGACCCCGGGAGCCGGCCGCCTATGTCGGGGGCGATCTCAGGCTACACCAGTGCTATAAGACTTGGGGAGGGTGTCGGAGCCAAGCGTCTTCTCCGAGTCCATGGCCATCACACCGCCCCTCAGGGGCCTCCGTCAAGCTGTTTAGGAAGGTAACATATCACATTGTTTTCTAATGCAGTCAGGTCCACAAATGACACTCACTTACTTTGAGAATAGTGAAGCTGCAGTAGGTGGAAATAAGCTTCAGACAGTGTTACAAGCACTGCTCAGAACTCTTAACTATGGCACCCAACATCCAGAACTTATGCCATTTGAGAATGGCAGTGACATTGAAGCAACTCAGGGACCAAAACCATTAACGTACTTTCACGTATGAAAATCTTACTTGGGGAGGGGGCAGGAGCGAAGCGCCCCCTCCCAGTCCGCGCCACCACACCGTATGTTGAAAATCTGAAGCCATCGTTCTACAAAGTGAACCAACCTTGGATTGAAAAATCTAGAAAAATGTACAAACTGAAAACCAGTTTTGGTCTGCATAGCATCAGTAGCAATGCTTGCTATCAGAGTGCATGAGTTTCATGCTCGATCGATTGAGCTAGCCGGATCGGGCAATAAAAAGTATAAAATAGTTATGTAAATAGTTATTTAATAAAATGTTTTACCCTGTTTCTTTGCTGGTGTGTTGTCTATATTTTTAATATTTGCATAAGGTTTGTCGTTATTTTGGGCGGGGTGGGTGACGGAGTCGAGCTGTCTTGCAGCCCTCATGGTGTGGAGCTCAGTTCATCTCACTATTTTCGTATTTCTCATGAAGGGTTGTTCCTAATATTTCTATTTTAGCGAGGTCAAAAAGACATCCAATTAGTGGCCTACTGATTTTGCTCGATTACTTTTATTTCTTACACGATTTTTCACTATCTGCAAAGACTAAACAGAGTATTGCGACTTTGTGCTTGTTTGTAAATAGAGAATGATCCAAAGAGAACCAATTCTAAAACAGTAAATGCTTGGATAACAATCAATCAAATGGAGAGACAAGCAGGCACGACGGATTACAACGGGGGCAAAGGCCTGCGTTAACTACCGTTCACTATCTGCAAAGAGAGAGTACTACTAAGAGAAAAGAGGGGAGGGGGGGGGCAGCGTTCAAAGCACATCAGCGTGCATAAATACGAAAATGTTTTTATCTATCACGTACTTGACATTTTAAAGCTTTTCATATTTGCTATTAAAAAACCAATGAAATTCACAGAAAAAACCATAGGTTATAGTGGATATATAGTTAGGAATTTGCATTTACAAAACCTTGAAAATTCAATGAAAAAACCATTGGTTTTAGGTCATATATAGTTAGGGATTTGCATTTACAAAACCTTATTTTACTCGCATAAAACCATTGAAATTCCATATATAGTTATAAGCGCTAACTATATATCGCGCACCCGCAATCCACTGCTGATGATGTCACATATTACATCATTCATGACATGGTTAGTGACATCACTGATGACATCACTGATGACATCTCAAATGACATCACTGATGACATCACTGAAAACATCTCATTTGACATGACTGATAACATCACTGATGATATCATTCATGTGATAATACGATGAACCTCTTCAGACTCTAATATAACCTTAGATACAATCAGTGTAAACAGACACTCACAGACTGTCACTCATCCATGGAGTTACTCACACACCTAGTCAGTCATGCAAAGAATCAATCACACCTCCATTTCCACAACTATACAGGTTTACAAACTTTACTTATTCAAACATATACTAACACATATTTACTCTATTATACAATCCCTGATACAAGTTCACAATGATCCATACAGCCACTCACACATTCACCGGCTCTTATGCACAGTTATTTATATATGTCAACTCTCACATGTACTGTGTTTTACATATGTACTTACTTTGACATGTAGCACTGAGATATCCATTCACTCACCAATACACTCATGCACACAGTCAACCGCCCATACAGCTGTTTCCACATGCACTTTTGAAACCATACATCTAGTGAATCAACTGCTCACACATCTATGCACAGAGTCATACACCTCCCAGCCACCCACACACACACTCAGTATCCCATACAAATACTTGGGCAACCAATCAATAACCCATATAGTTACTCATATAGCTACTTATCAACACATGCAACAGTTTACAGAACAACAGACATAATGATGCACAAATTAAGACAGTTTAGTCACTAACCCATGCACTCAGTGAGACACATTTAATCACTCACTCATACAGTCAGTCATGCACCTACTAAATCCTTCATCCAGACACTTATACATCCACTCATTCTTCAATATGTAAGACATATTTTAACTTTACAGAAACATACAGTCACTGGATGTTGTCATCAGTGATGTCATCAGTGATGTCATTTGAGATGTCATCAGTGATGTCATCAGTGATGTCACTAACCATGTCATGAATGATGTAATATGTGACATCATCAGCAGTGGATTGCGGGTGCGCGATATATAGTTAGCGCTTATAACTATATATGGAATTTCAATGGTTTTATGAGAGTAAAATAAGGTTTTGTAAATGCAAATCCCTAACTATATATGACCTAAAACCAATGGTTTTTTCATTGAATTTTCAAGGTTTTGTAAATGCAAATTCCTAACTATATATCCACTATAACCTATGGTTTTTTCTGTGAATATATATATATATATATATATATATATATATATATATATATAAATATATATATATATATATATATATATTTTTTTTTTTTTTCTATTCAAACAAGCACAAAAACATTAACCCTGCATCCAAAGGAAACTTAACCTAAAACACTAATTAAGACTGTAGAACTACTGTAAAACCTTAACTATTCCTATCACTAACCTTAAACTACTCTAAACCTACACTTAGCACTGCATTATACAACTTATAAAAATGAGTCAAGTAAAAAAAAGGATTAGGGGGTCAGTAGAAGGGTTATTGCCCAAATCTGACAGTATTGGAAAGTGAGCCCCAGGGCCCCCCTAATGTCTTGCAGATGGCTGACCACCTCTACCATTTGCTGTTCCAAAGACGCTACAATTACTTGTAGGTCAAACAATATGCACCGGTCGTCCAAGGTGAAAGCAGAAACCTGTCTCTGTGTGGCAGGTGGGGCTAATGCAGCAGGTTGGGCAGCTGTATTTGGTGAGGTAGGTGGTGCCTGTGGAGCAAATTGGCCAACTGACGTTGGTGCCGCAGGTGGAGCAGGTGGAGCAGGTGGGGTAGGTGAGCACGTTGGACACCTGCTGTTAGTACACAATGTGGAGTTGGCTGTTGTGCACCAGATGTGCTGGGAAGGTTGTGTCTATCCCTCTGGTGCCTGGAAGTCGCAGACATCAAACCACTTTGTCCGGCTGGTTTTGGGACACCCTGGTTAAAGGCTTCACAGCGTCCTGCTGCCCTCTCCTCATGATACCGCCATTGCATGGTAGCCCTTGGCCTAAGCATGTACCTGTCCTATCTTATTTCAAATATTCTGGCTGCCTCAGGTAACATGTCCGTAATGAAAGACACACATGGCAAGATGTAAGAAACAAAACAAAGAACATGGTCTAGCTAGTCTTTTCAACATTTAATTGTACAACAGGAATTTTACACTCTAATAAACTGTTGTCAACATTAAGCATGATCTAGCAAGTCACATGTGAAGCAACACTCTACTCACAGCATGACATTGATATCGTCAGGGTAATGTTTGGTGTCGCACATAGCAAGGGCAGAGTCCAGCAACATCAATGGAATGTCACCTACGTGGTATAAGGATGTTGACACAAACTCAGACAGAGTCTACCAGGGGAATGTACCCAAGAAGACTGAGCTACCGGCCCATTGCAGACCCAGGGCATGACATTTCCCCAAACTCATAGGGAGCACTGGTTGTAGTAAGGGCCCACTACTAAGCACCAATGTATTTCTCATATGCAACAGTCACCCAACTCTCAAACCTTCTAAGCACTCCATAGTAGGTTGTGTCTCCACAGCTACAGATCCAGGATTCATGCTGCATATATCTACTTGAAGCATGTGAGTAATTGTATGTAACAAGGCAGCTAGTTGTAAGACAATCTTTAATATTTTTGCAGATTGGAAGTAAGACAGGGAACAATGGTGGAAAGTGTTGTTGGGCACATCACAATGTACAAAACCTTGATTTTCCTAATCCAGACAGTTGTAGATCTGGGTTAGACCACTCATCAAACATTGTCACATACAACAGATTCCATCTTGTGTATGAGACTGGCTCATTGTAAGACTACTTGTCACTGAGAAAAGCAGCTCCAATACTCCGATCTTCAGTTACTGCTACATCATGCCAGTGGTTACATGGATTCCCTGTCTACGCATACACATAACCAACATCCCTCTAACATATTGTTGCCTATATGTACACTGTAAAACACAAATGCAGAGGCTGAAGTAACATGTCCAATTTGCACATGTGGACATGGTGAAAGTGCTACAGGAACTTCCCAAGATTTGCATATTCCTAAAGTTACAACAACCTACACCATGTGTAATATTTCATTTCTAGCCACACAACATGTACTGATGCTGCCATGTATACATGCTTCACTACCAAGAAGGAAAATTCCCTTAGGGAGATGAAAACAAGTTGCAGGTGACTCCACAATTGGCACGAAAGCAAAAGACACACAATTGATGGAGAGAATGCAGAACAAATCAAAACTTCACTCCCATTCAAGAGATCTGGGTTAAATCCATCATTCTTTTGCTTACCATGCCACTCCAGTTTAGACCTGGCCATGTGCAAATAAGTCTTGACCCTGTGCCTCATGGGAACAGTCTAGCCTGAACTGCCAAGCCAGGTCCTCCCTGGACCAGAAACAAGCATCCTAGGACCGGTTTCAGGGCTTTACCCCTCCTCAGCTAGGCTAGCTTGAATCCAATGCCACAGTGAGCCTGGGACACACATCTCAGCATACCTGGAGCACTTGGGGCACTTCACAACAGCACGCCTATTGCAGGTACATGGTGCAAGAACTTAACACAGTATTAAGGTTTGTAGAAGCACCATCAGGTCACAACATCAATTGCCAAGTTGAAGGATGGACCCAATGGGTACCAAAGTACTGTACATCAGTGTACAAAAATGTATGGGGACGTCCTTTGAGAAGACTGGTGTAGGGTGGTGTCATGGAAGTATCGTTGGCAATCTGCTCCAACATTTAAAGAATGCATGGAACAAAGAATGTGCTTTATTAAGGAGCACCCCTGCATTATTCAAAGACACCAGTGCCTTATTTTGCTGCCTATCCCCAACGCAGGCACCCTTGCACAATGGGCAAGAGTGCCTGCATTGTCACCAGTCAGATCATTTTGCACCAGCGCAGAATGAACCGGAGCCTTTTTTTGTAAGTACTGTGCATGCCTGTATTTCAGAAGTGGTGAAGAGCCACGTTAAGACAAGAAGGCTAACGCCTCGCTTCGCCACTTCATGGTAAATATGCCCCAACATCTTCTCATGATGATGCATCAGCGTGGGAGAGGTGATATCCATGTCATGCACACCCAGAGTTGGATCAACAACATACTGTACCAGTCATCACAAAAACAAATTTTTGGAAATTAACATACATGGACATGGACATGGACCAGAGGTGTGGGGGTCCGTGAAGGCTTCAACGTCCCCTTGGGTTAAAATCCAGCTGGAAGACAGCAAAGAGGACTGTTGATCAGTCATGACGTGGCACATGTGTCATGTCAGTATTTAAGTCATCTACATACAAAATCCTAAAAATTTCAAAGATGTGTCGGTTCGTGTTGCCTAGAAGAAAGAAGGAATGTGAATTGACTGACTGACACACAACACATGCTCAATGCCGGATTTTGGGGTATGGGGCCATCTTGCAACAATAGATGATTATCTCGTGCCTGCAATTTGAAAGTGGCAGTCATATCAAACCATGCTTAACCACCTAATAACAGTTGAGTGTCAGAAGACACCATGCCTACATCACTTGTATGTCAGAGACTACAAGGTCTTGTATTTTGCAATCTCACATGCACATCAGACTCAGAGGGGCTTATTTACAAGCCCCTAGGAGGCTGCCAGTGCATCACTTCTAAAATGGGAAAAAGTGACGTACCGGTGGGGCAAAGGGCTTGTGAATATACCCCTGAGTCTTCAGTCTACCATTGTCCTACCATACTTTGATGTCTGTTAACAATTTCAAAATACCAACGCTGAAAGTGTTTTTGTGTGTGCACTGCTGGTAACACATGGCGGTAGCTGTAGGAGTTCCTTCCATTTTGGAAAAAATGTAGTTACACTTTTGTTCTGGATGTACAAGTTTCAATGTGTCATGCATAGACATGAAAGTGGTTGTATTTGACCCTGTGAGTTTCAATCTACACATGTTGGGGCACAATGGCCATTTTTGGGGCACCATACATTATTTACAATATGTGTATGGAGGCTACACAGAAACAGTGACAAGTAGACTGAATACACTGAAAGGCAGAACACCTTGGTGTCAGCGTTTGCCATTTCTTTAACACTATTTGTTATCCATTCATTATGTGTTTTTGCTGCAACAGCAGTGCTGATTACCCCTGTAACACATACAATATGCCATTGGAGACGGTATTTTAGTTTTAATAGGAGATGTGTTGTGTGTTTAAGGGAGCACCTTGCTCCACACTCTGGTCCCTTGGATGAGAACTAGGGTGATTAGATTTCTCACAATTATTTGCCTGTTGCGTTCATTGTATTTGATATGTTTCTTTGATTTGTAATATTAACCATCATTGTTGAGTGTGAGTATTGCAGTACTAGTGCTTGTGATTCATTTGCTTACCCATAGAAGTGTATAATGTCATCTCTCCTCTTGCTCATGGCAAAGACTTATAGGACACAGAGTTTACAACGGGGATGGTTTGCTTTCTCATTGTCTAGTTGTAGCTGATGAATATGAAGTTTGGTTACATGAATTTCCTGGAGAATATCAGGATTTGCACATGTTTCCTCATGCTGTTTGGTCTGCCACTGTACATCGCTGATTGTGCAGAAGGCTGGGCTAACCTGAATGCTGAGCAAAATGTTGCTATGTGATTTACATCGACATACACAACATACATGTTGTTCTGGGTCAATATAATGAATGTATGATGTATTTGCATGACAGGTTACAGGTATTAATCAGGGTGTAGATGAGGATGACCTCTATGCTTCTGTATCCTCAGTTGAGATTTTGTAGGGTGGCACACCACTTGCACACTTTGACAGGGATACGCTTTATTGGGTGTGTATGGTGAGGGTGTTGAAGGGCATCAAACCGTCTATGGAAAACAATCTTGCCATTTGCAAACTATGTGATGTCCTTTGTAGTGGGTTGCCTAAAAGCTTACCTATTGGTATTTGCAATGCTATGCATAACTGCCTGATATAAACAGATAGTAGGAAAATGGCCATGTACTCCACTGTAGCATCATGCTATGTAGCTGTCTCTCATTCAATGAGATTAGTTCAAGTGGCACACAATGTCTTATTGAATGTCAACATGTCCAACAGAAGGGCATAGGTTAGCATATGCTCTACCGGATTGTGCAATGGAAATTGGGACAGATGTGTTTTAAATTCCACTCTTAGGTGTCATCTGTGGCTAGACTGTCATTGTAAGGCCAAAGGAGAAATTTAATGACAGGGAAGCATTTAATATTAGGCTACGATTGTGCAACATGGGGATTTGGACATGTGACCCGAAAACAGAAATTATGAACACTTGATGTATCAACTTAGATTAGTTACAAAGCCATAACAACAGCAGGACATAATTATAGCAGACTGAATTAGTGGGAAAGGAAAGTTAATTGAAGCAGGATAGAACTTAAGTACACATGCAAAATAGGTCATGGTTTAATACAAGGACTGTGAGGGATAGAAAGACTCACGCTTGAAAATTGGTTCATGTAATACACATCCTAGTACAAATATACATTTATTTGATTACAAACTAAATTAGACAAAGTAATTTGGAAAGAAGACACTTCAGCTTTAACATTGAACTGAGTGATGGATGGAAGGGGATGGGAATGAAAGCAGTCAAAGTATGATTGGATGAATGGAAGGAAAACAAAAGGTAATGTAAGATGGTAAGAAGGGGCAATGGAATGGCTGGAGGAAAATTATCCAACAGCACATGCCAAAGTTTAGTCGATTGATAAATAGGGAAGCAGTCAAAGAAAATAAGAACATGAACAATGAGAAGGGAAGAAAGCTAGATGGAAAACAAAATGGTTTTTGTTTAAATCTGTTTTTATTAATTTTTGCAGATTAACAAACATTTTTAATTTGTACAGTCAGTAAGTCATTGTGTTGCTTATTAGTTGATCATATAGGCAATACTGTGCTTTACAATCGAATATAATGTCTCTTATGTTGCGGATAGTTTACGTTTTGCGCTTGTGTTGATTGCTTATGTAGAAACGGCACGATTGGACCGTTATTTTTGAATTCACAGCAAGTTGCGAGTGCATGTCCTGGTGCCATTCCTCCGCTGGGAATGGGGCTTACCGTGCTTAACTACATTTCTGCTTGTGTTTAAATGTTTGTGCTGCTGAACTGTGGAGGCAGATTGTAACTAAACCAGGACAAAGTAACACATAATAGGGAATAGATATAGGACTGACTCCTGGCACCCCGGTCTTCTCCTCCCCAGTGCTGGTACGCACTGTTGCATCCTAACGGTGATTATTAGTGTGGTGCAAGGCGCAGGAGTGATTTTCCCCACTAGTTTCCTGCAGAAGCCTGTGTGGGTTGGGTCCCGCTTCCTCTGGGGTTTCAGGCAGAGTATCCGTACTTTGCGGGGGTCAGAGCGGACAGGATTGTGCCCCAGCTAGTGGCGTGAGGACCTTGCGAAGTCCTAATGTGTCCTTGCGGTGGAGTGCACCGCCCACTGCCCTGGCTCAAGTGAGCATTGAGTTTCTGGGTCCGGGTGTTTCCAGCCTTTGGTAATTAAGTGTTTCGCCACTGCCATTTCGAGGTCAAGAATTCTGGAGGTGAGTATTGCGATTCTTGCTGTATAAGTGTAAAAGATAAGTATGCCACTTGAGTGGGAGGGTGCGGCTGGTGCATTGTGTCAGTGCGTCTGCCACTGCTGACCAGAATCCTGCTAGATTGGGGTATCCCCATAGCCTGTGCAGTAGGTCTGTGTCCTCGTGTGCGTATTTAGGACATACTGTATCCTTGCGTTTAAAGTATTGGTTAATTTTGCGGGTGTTAAATATGCCCTGTGTGTAATGTAAAATTGGATTTGGCATAGGTGTTTGTTTCTGGGGACTAGCGTCGGGCTCACTAGTGTCGAGGTCCACTATGAGTCTGTGAGCTGTCGGGCGCATGTCAGTCTCCCAATGTCGGCAAAGGGGTGATAGGTTGACTGCTGTATGGTATCTGAGTGATGCAGCAAACCATTTAGTGAGGTTTCCCCCCTGCCCCATGACGTGCAGGTACTGTATTGTAAGATGTGTAGTTGGCTCGACTGTTAAATCACCCCATTTGGTAGTGAGTGCCACAAGTAGGAAACAGTGGAGTAAGAACCCGCTGGGGGGTAGGTCTGTTTCCATTACAAGTATCATGTTTGGGATTAGTGCACCATCGCAGTATAGGTCTCCTATGTCTTGTACCCCAGCCTCATGCCCGTCCTTCAGTTCTGTTGCTGTGGTGATTATTGCACCCCTGCGTGTGCCCTCCAGTGGTAGGGCTGGTGCATATGGGATAGCTTTTCGGGTGATCACTTTTTGATCCCTTTTGTAGTAAGAATACCTGAGATGTGAACGCAGGAAAAAGTTACCTGCTAACACCAACACAGGAAATGGAAACAGTTTGTGCGAGAGGACTTTAACAAGGCACTGGCTCTGGGAGGGCCCCCAGGGGGCGCAGATAGCGAAACCGCCTGCCTTAATTTAGAAAGGCGGATAGCGAACGCTCTTGATAAGGTGGCCCCGCTACTTCCTGGTAAGTCGATGGGGAGGGCGCATAAATCGGCACCCTGGTTTACCTCCGCTTTGCATGATGCTAGAGCTGAATGTAAGTAGTTGGAAAGGCAGTGGAGAAAGGAACTCCTATGTCAAGATAGATCAAAGTATAAGGTGGCACAGAAAAAATACTATGGTCTGATTAGGCGGGCTAAAGCCACTTATTACCAGTCAAGAATTGGGACAGCAGAGAACTCGACTAAAGAGCTCTTTCAAGTCTATAAGGAAATCTCCTCCATTTCAACTAGGGCCACCCCAACAGAAGGCTCGGTGGAGTCTTGTAACTGGGTTGCGAGCTTTTTTTCGGGAAAAGTGGAGAAAATGTACTCCTCTTTTTCAGGGATGGTAAGGAGAGGTCTGGAATTCGAGGAATTCAAGGAGATAGTGGATGTAGCCGCAACGGGTCAGACACTGAGCAATTTTACCATCCCTCCCGCGGAGATGCTCATCAACATATGTCTCAGCATTAAGTCTGGCACTCCGAGAGACCCCGCCTCACCTAAATTGTTGAGTGAGAGTATGGAAATACTTGAACCATACATGAGGCATGTGCTGGTAGTCTCGTGTACATCATATACGGTCCCAGCGAGCTGGAAAAGATCTGTTGTTTTGCCACTCGAGAAAAAACCTAACATCAGCCAGGACATACTGGAGAAGGTGCTTGTGGTAGGGGATGATCCGGTGGGTTGGACGTCGGCGTGGTGGCCTTGTAGACTGGGTCCGACACCTATACCATGTACCCAGGCAAAAAATCTAGGGGTGTGCCTCGATCCCACTCTTTCCTATGAAGTGCACACCAGGCGCGTAGTAGGGAAATGTTTTGGAGTCCTTAAAAGCCTCCGCAAAACAATGGATCTCCTGCCGATAGAGGCACAAAAGACACTGGTACATGCCCTTATTACATCTCGTATGGATTACAGCAACATACTCTATTTGGGTGCGACTGCTAAATGTTTTAGTAGACTGTAGGTCATGCAGAATGCTGCTGCACGACTTGTTCTCATGCAGCCAAGGAGGGCTGCCTCTAAAAGAGCCCTCGATATCCTGCACTGGCTCCCAATAAGGAAAATAGTAATGTTTAAAGCACTCTGCACCTGCCACTGCATCACCAAGGGATCTGGTCCCGCCTACTTGAGGGATCACGTTACTAGCTATGTACCAGGGAGATCCCTGAGATCAAGTGGGACCGGTCTGTTAACAGTACCGAGGGTAAAGAAAGTCAGAATGGGGGGCAGATCCTTCCAGGTTCTGGCAGCCCAGAATTGGAATAAACTCTGTCTAAAACTCCGGATGGAGACCTCTGAAGCTAAGTTCAGAAAGGGACTTAAAACCCAACTATTCGCAAGATAATCCAGCAGCCGCCATTCAATGCAGGCTGGGTTGCCTCCTTCTCTCTCACTACAGCGCGGGGACACGCCGAGATGGCGTAACCAGGCCCTTTACAAAATTCATTATTATTATTAATATGTATATAAAGGGCTCTGTGGTAGCATCTGTGCGCTACTGTCAGTAGCCATGAGTCTGGCGGTTTGTTTTTTTGAGCAGGGGTTTGAATAGCGCTTTTAGTTCTGTGGTAGATAAGGGAGACAGTGTTGTTGCTCTGTCTTTGTTATGGCATTTCGCTAGCCACCTGGATATCCATTGTATCTGAGCCACTAAGTAGTACTGTTCTAAGCTTGGGACTGCGAAGCCTCGCTGATCTACAGGCAAGTAAAGCTTTTGAATTGCAACCCAGTGTCTGGAGTTACCCCATATGAAATCCATGATTAATCTTTCCAGGGGGTGGAAGAAGGATGGTGGGATGTAGTGAGGGAGATTAGTAAAATATTATAATAACCGGGGCAGTTTTTGGAGGAAGTGAAGAATACCTTAAACTCTATTCTAAACGCATCCTTGTCAATAACTCTACCACTTATCATCTTTGGTTTGGAAGATAACATCACTGGCAAAGCAAGGTCCTTCTTCTTCTACGCAATTTTACTGGCCAGAAGGCAAATCTGTATACATTGGGTAGAGAAAACAGCCCCTTTACACTCTGGGTGGCTCTTGTCTCTATATGAAACATCCAAAGCTGACCTCAATAGATCATGTAGCAAACGTAACTTGGCTTTTTGGGATCTGTTGATCAAGTGGAGATAGTATTCCGAGTTTTTTTTGTGGGTTTTTTTCCCCCGGGTCCTATGAATATGCCATCAATACTCCTTGGACCGGTTCTAGCCTTGTTACGATATTGGTCCTGCAGGTTGAAATATACCTAGATGGAGTCAGCGCAAGCCCCTCTTGTTTTGGGACCTCTTTGCCACCAATAAAACAACTCGCGTCCTGACACAAGAGAAAGGAAAAAGGCCTCGCTCCAAAGTCAAGGACTCGCAAGGTGGTTGGTGTCTCCCATATTGAGGGTAAGGCAAACGAGGACAAAAAAAATAAAAAAAATAAAAATAACCGGGGCAGTATCACCATTTTTTTTAATGCTACACTTCCTGTCACCGACAGTGGGAGTGTGTTCCAAAATACTGATTGTAAACAAATTTCTGTCAGTGCCCTGCCTAAGTTTCCGTCTTGTAGGTCCGCTGGGTTCTGCTATATCCAGATCCTGAGATATCTGAATGTGTCTGGGCACCAATGCAATCGTGTCCTGTTGTGTACATAGTCAGGGTCTTGGCATTGACTGCAGAAGGGGTATTGACTGGACTTAGAATCGTTAACGCTCAGCCCTGAAATGGAAGCAAAGTTGTCTAACATCATTGCTAGGCTCTGCAGAATATGATGGATGTCCCTTTTATTTACCAAGAGGTCATCAGCATACAATGAAATTGTATGCAGACTGTCTCAAAGCAGGATGTCGTTTTTTACCCCGGAACGTATTGCTTCCGCCAGTGGCTCAATCAGCAGTGAGAAAAGTAGCAGGGAAAGGGAACATCCCGGCCTCATTTCTCTCCTGATGTTCAATGGGTTTGACATGTAGGGGCCTGTTTTGACTCTCACAGTAGGGGTGCTGTTTAGTAACTGTGCCATGCCTAAGAAGTAGTCCCCTAGTTTGTACTTATCTAGTTCAGTGAATAGGAACCCCCATTCTAAGGAGTCAAATGCTTTTTCAAGGTCTAATACAAGGCTGCCTGCTCTTGGCCATTAGGTGGTCGAGTAGTTGGTGACCCTGAAAAAGTGCCTGAGATTTAGGAATGTGCTTCTTGAGGGCACAAAACCATACTGATCTGGGTGAACCAGAGTGAGGACCGAATGCACATGTCGGTCTGCTAGTAGTTTTACTAGCACCTTATAGTCAACATTGAGGAGCGCCAGTGGCCTGTAGGAGCCCTAGTCCATGGTGTCTTTGTCAGGTTTGGGCAATGATACTAAGTCGGCTTCATTCCTTGAAGGAGAGAGGTGGCGTTCACTAATGGCCGTCTTTTACAACTCATGACGGTAAGGAGTGAGCGTGGTAGCTTAGGCTTTGTAGAACTTGCTGGGAATCCATGCGGCCCGGGGTTTTACCGCTTGCCAGCTCCTTATGGCACTTCTAATTTCCTCAGTTGTAATAGGCTTGTTCAGGTGTCCCACGTGCTCTGACATGGCCTCTAGTAGGTGTATCAGTGCTAAAAACAAGGCAAATCGCTCGGTTGTCAGTGGTCCCCTGGGCTAGTATAGTGTAGCGTAGTGTTTCATCCGTGCCTCGTGCAGCTCATGTTGTGTGTGCACAGTCAGCCCTGTGTCAGTTCGCAAGGCAACTATTTGGTGGCGTGCCTGCTCTTGTCTTATTAACCATGCTAGCATTTTGCCCTCATCATGGTCTGCCATGGCGTGAGTGTGCACTGAGTGTGCTGCATAGTTGTGTCATCGGAGTTGCTCCAACAGGTCTGAATGTTTTCGCCCGTAGTTTGTCTAGTTTCCTACAGTTCCTACTTCCCTTTGCCTGCTTAGTTTCTAGGCCCAATAGTTGTTTTTCAATACTGCTGAGCGCCCTGTTTAATTAAAGGCGTCCCATTTCAGAAGGTGGTCATTTGTGGAGTGGTCGTTAATCTCAAAGTGTTCAAGTATCTATGTTCCTAGTGAGGCGTAGAATATTGGGTCTTCCAGCGCTGTTGGCTGCAGGCGCCATGTCGGGATCAGGGGTTCCCCGTGTCCAATGTGAGCTGTATTATTTGGGGGTTGTGGTCTGAGTGTGTGCGACCTAAGTATTCTATCTGTTTGATAAGTGCGAAATGAGCGGTTGACCCCCACAGAGGTCCAGCCTAACGTGCAGGTACTGAATGACAGAGTGGATGGAGTAGATGCGTAGTGAGGGATTCAGGGTACTCCAGATATCTATCAGTGCTCAGTTCGTGAGCCGGCGCGACAGAGCTTGCGCATTGGTGATCGCTGTTTTGTGTGCTAGGGGTGGGTACAATCTGTCTAGCTCTGCATTTAGAACAGCGTTGAAGTCCCCCCTAGCGACAACGGGAGTCCACTCCATTTGGCGAGTACCCCTGTAAGTTTCTTAAGGAATTGGTTTGGTCTGGTTTGGTCTATGTTTGGTGCCCTTGGCGCATATTTGGTGTCCATTATCATCTCCTGTCCATTTAGCTTGCCTCTAACGAGGACGTATCTCCCTTCTGGGTCTGTGACCACCTCTTCTGCTGTGTGTGGGAAGCCTGCCTTAATCCATATCATTGCCCCCATGCAGGGAAGAGTAATTCATGCTGTATACCTGTCCCCACCAGTGCCTGCGCAGACAGTCTGCTTTAATCTGGGTTATGTGTGTTTCTTGCAGGAAACCAATGTGTGCATGTCTGTGTTGCAAGTATCCATATATCGAATACCTGCTAGCGGGTGTGCAGGCCCATCACATTCCACGTTACTATATTAGTATGTACCATGCATGCTTAGTGTTGTGGCAGGGTATACTCAGACATGAGTCCCTTTCTCACTGCACCATCAGGATTCAAGCAAGCCGGGCTGAAGACGGCTGAAATGCAAGAAACCGGTCCCCGGTAGCTTGTCTCCTTTCTGGTGAAGAATTGGCTTGGTAGTTTAGTCTGCCCTGTTCCCATGATGCACTGGGCCAGGGACAGACTGATTTGCATATAGCCAGGTTCTGAACTGGGATGGTGCAGTGAGATAAATAACGGTGATGGATCAAGCCCTGATCTTTGGACTGGGTTAGAGTGGTCTGCTTAATTCAGACACTCTGTTCATCACCACCCCCTTTTCTGAATCGTTTTTGGCCACTATAGGTGTGGCAGGGTATACTCAGACATGAGTCCCTTTCTCTCTGCACCATCAGAATTCAAGCAAGCCGGGCCGAAGACGGCTGAAATGCCAGAAACCGGTCCCCAGTAGCTTGTCTCCTTTCTGGTGAAGAATTGGCTTGGTAGTTTAGTCTGCCCTGTTCCCATGATGCACTGGGCCAGGGACAGACTGATTTGCATATAGCCAGGTTCTGAACTGGGATGGTGCAGTGAGATAAATAACGGTGATGGATCAAGCCCTGATCTTTGGACTGGGTAAGAGTGGTCTGCTTAATTCAGACACTCTGTTCATCACCACCCCCTTTTCTGAATCACAGTGTTGTTACCTGCTTGCGGGGAGTCGGGGTTTGGGCAACGAGTGGGGTGCCAGATGAAGCATGTTTAAGCATGGGGTTGCATGGTACATAGCAGTGTGTTCTGATATGCACCCCAATAGCGACTTAGAGTAGGTGTTGAGCACTGCCTTGTCAGGTTTCTTTTGTGCATTGCTGTGCTTCATGTGCATCCGAAGAGGTAGCAAAGGGGTTCCCCATGCACATGGAGAACCCATGGTGACAGCCGAGCACCTCACACACTCAGGGGGGCAGGCACATGATAGTGAGGGTATGCATAATGTTCATTAGTGGTGAAAAAGGATACATTTCACCAAACAATAGTTTATTATTTAGATGATGTCGTCAGACGTCTGTGGCGTGATGTCTGGCATCTGGAGGGAGTACGGATCCTCAGACCTTCACAGTGATGATTCAGCTGGGCTCTGTGAGCAGAGCATGCACAACTCAGGTTCAGGGGTCGAGGAGCTGGCCCAGATGGTTGCTGCTACATTGAGGGCTTCTTGGAACCTCAGCAACCTCTGTTCTATGTAGGGCACCAATGTCTGCAAGTGTGACTTCTCTAGGGCTTTTCCCCTCGTCTTCGGTGGTGATTTCTTCTGCCCCAGCGGGGCTCTGGCACTTCAGCTGGCGGCTTGCATCCTGTCAGAAGACCAGCCTCTTCCGACCTGTCCCAAGATTTGGCCCGTGTCTCAAAGAATCTCATTTGTCCCTTGACTATTATTTGCAGCCTTGCAGTGAACATGAGGAAGTACTGTATGTCCAGCGACAATAGCTGCCGCTTAACCTATGTGAAGAATCCACGTCTTCTTTGTATCTGCGACGTGTAGTCAGGGAACATTAAAACTAGTTGGTATTGTACACTTATTTCCTTGAGCTTGAGGGTTTCACTGAGTATAGTGTCCCTGTCCCTGTAGTTTAGCAGATTGAACAGCATCGGTCTGGGCCTAGCTCCTGGCGATGGACGATGAGCAGGCACCCTGTGTTCCTGCTCCACAATGAATTTGGGTGAGAGTTTGACCTCCGGGAGAAATTACTTTAGCCATCTTTCAACATACGTGACTTGTTTCTGTCCTTCCTCGCCTTCCGGGAGGCCCACCAGTGTATGCCTCATCTTGCCTGTCTTTGCTCATCCGAAGGGACAGGTCTGCCCTCTGCAGATGTGTCGCAGAAGCCATTTTTTGGGCAGCCACGGCCCTGCCTTTGTCTGACGAGAGAGGCCCCGCATCCACAGCACAATGGCTCCTAGGCCCGGTTACTCCACGGCGGGTGCGGATGTTCTCTTCTTAAGTTGTTGGTACTGTGTTCTTTGGGGCAGCTAAGGGGGAGAGAAGGGGGCAGGATAGTCACCCCCTACTGGGGCTTCAGTGTGCTCCGATGGCTCCCTGCAGTGTCTGGTGGCAGCCACTACCTTCGAAGGCCGGTGACGCATCACCAACACCATTCTGCTTACTCACTCTCCCGCAGGGTTTTTCTCCTTCTGTGCGGATGAGTTTCTGCTTTGAGTGCCTCCCGTGGGCATCCGGGCTCACCCAAGTCCTCCGATGTGAGGTGCGGCGCACCACACGGCTCTAGTGGGACACGGCCTGCTCCCTCTTGTCCACAGATTAATTCCGGTGGTGTCTTTTTCAGAGCGCGGCATGGCTTCATGAGCATCTAAAGAGGTAGAAAAGGGGTTCCCCTTGCACATGAAGAACCCATGGTGACAGCCGAGCACCTCACACACTCAGAGGGGGCAGGCACATGATAGTGAGGGTATGCATAATGTTCATTAGTGGTGAAAAAGGATACATTTCACCAAACAATAGTTTATTATTTAGATGATGTCGTCAGACGTCTGTGGCATGATGTCTGGCATCTGGAGGGAGTACCGATCCTCAGACCTTCACAGTGATGACTCAGCTGGGCTCTGTGAGCAGAGCATGCGCAACTCAGGTTCAGGGGTCGAGGAGCTGGCCGAGATGGTTGCTGCTACATTGAGGGCTTCTTGGCACCTCAGCAACATCTGCTCTATGTCGGGCACCAACGTCTGCAAGTGTGACTTCCCTAGGGCTTCTCCCCTCGTCTTCAGCAGGGATTTCTTCTGCCCCAGCGGGGCTCTGGCACTTCAGCTGGGGGCTTGCATACTGTCAGAAGACCTGCCTCTTCCGACCTGCCCCAAGATTTGGCCCGTGTCTCAAAGAATCTCATTTGTCCCTTGACTATTATTCGCAGCCTTGCAGTGAACATGAGGAAGTACCGTATGTCCAGCGACAACAGCTACTGCTTAACCTCTTTGAAGAATCACTGTATTCTTTGTATCTGCGGCATGTAGTCAGGGAACATTAAAACTATTTGGTTTTGTACACTTATTTCCATAAGCTTGAGGGTTTCCCTGGGTATAATGTCCCTGTCCCTGTAGTTTAGCAGTTTTAACAGCAGCGGTCTGGGCCTAGCTCCTGGTGATGGACGATGAGCGGGCACCCTGTGTTCCCTCTCCACAATGAATTTGGGTGAGAGGTTGACCTCTGGGAGAAGTTACTATAGCCATCTTTCCACATACATGACTGGTTCCTGTCCTTCCTCGCCTTCCGGGAGGCCCACCAGTTCATGCCTCATCTTGCCTGTCTTTGCTCACCCAAAGGGACAAGTCTGCGCTCTGTAGACGTGTCGTCGGGGGCGTTTTTTGGGCTGCCACGGCCCTGCCTTTGTCTGACCAGAGAGGCCCCGCATCCACAGCAGGATGGCTCCAAGGCCCGGTTACTCCACGGCGGGTGCGGATGTTCTCTTCCTAAGTCGTTGGTACTGTGTTCTTTGGGGCAGGTAAGGGGGAGAGAGGGGGGCAGGAGAGTAACCCCCTACTGGAGCTTCAGTGTGCTCCGATAGCTCCCTGCAGTGTCTGGTGGCAGCCACTACCTTCGAAGGCCGGTGACGCATCACCAACACTGTTCCGCTTACTCATCTCCCGCAGGGTTTTTCTCCCTCTGTGCGGGTGAGTTTCTGCTTTGAGCGCCTCCCGTGGGCATCCGGGCTCACCCAAGTCCTCCGATGTGAGGTGCGAAGCACCACACGGCTCTAGCGGGACACCGCCTGCTCCCTCTTGTCCACAGATTACTTCCGGTGGTGTCAGTTTCAGAGCGCGGCCTGGCCCCAGCCAGGCTTCCGCATCCAGTGCCATCATCACTATTTTTGTTATGTTCTTTGCACCAGCATTCCCACAGTATTTCAGGGTGGCTGGGCAAGGTTACACAGCCCGATGTTTCGGGATAATGTGGTGAGACGAGCAGAGAGTTAGAAAGTCACGTCCGTCATCTTGGCTTGCTAGCCACAACCCATGGTGTACGAAATGTTGAGGGAAAAGACCAAAGTGACATATGAATTGAAAACTTAGATGAAGCACTTGGACATAAACCAAATTTTGGAAAAATATCCTGATTTAAATTAAGTGAGGTATGAAATAGGAAAATATCACATTACTTAAATTGTACAGCTGTACTAACCATCATTGTCAAGCATTAGACTAAAGAGACCAAAGACAACGGGACAGAAACTAGAATGGTAAGTGTTGAGATCAATTACTTTTGGGGGATATGTATTCCTAGAGTAACAAAGTGGGAGGTAATTCAATTTCCTGCCTACTCCCTTGGTGGAACTTGTTAAGTATGTGTTGTACTTTTAAAATAATTTGTTTGTGGATATAAGTTGGCACAGAAGCAATGGATGTACAATGCTATTTTCTACATGAACAAATTGACATTGTTTTTTTAAAAAATGTTTTATTGAACCTTTATTTGTAGTACATGCAGTTACAAGTATGGGCCTACAACCATCCCGGCCGGCCGCTAAACAGAACGAGTATACTGCAAGCAATATGTATAGTTATAGGAGTTCGAGACCCGGGGTTATAAAGTAACGGTACATAACTTATAATCAGACACAACAGATTGAAATCAGGATTTAAGAGGTTCATTTTCAAATAAGAAACTAAAGAAGAGGTGTCGCACAGTCGTACACAGTCCCGCAATAGTGTGCAAATCAGGATAGCTACAAACAGTGTTAATACGAAGGAAATATCGGGGGGTAAGATATACAAAACAGAAGAAATGCAGGCGCAACCCCAGCGTGTAGCAAGTCCAACTCCCGCCCCTCATCACCAAACATACAGCAAAGAGCGTGAGCGACGACGACACTAAAAAGAGAAGAAAGACTAAAGGGCCATGGAAACAAATATCTCTCAACCACCCATTCCGCAACCCCCCACCCTGCACACCGGCAGAAGGCCATGGCCTACCCTCCCCCCGCAGCGTGCCTGTCGCCCTAATAGAGACCCGAAATATAGAAAGATAGAGAAAGAGGAAAAGAAAGAAAATAAGGGGAGGAGGGCCCTGATCGTGCCGCCCCGGCCCCACCCTTCACCCCTACACCTCGGAAATCCCAGAAAGGAAGTAATACTGTAATGAAGAACAATAAATCCCAAGCACAATAGCGACGAAATATCGATCGAACATACCCACTGCACCGTCTGTCAACAATAAAGCCATTAGACCATGAACCACTTCATCCCTGCCCCTGTCTGGTAGCGGTACCGCCAGAAGTCCACTCTTTAATCAATTAAAAGCACAGTCCTGAGTGTCCAAACAATATGGGTGGATCCGGGTGGGGCGCAGACCCAGAAAAACACAACAATCCAAGTCTATCGAAGATCAGACAATATCAACTCCGGTCGCGGGAACTTCCAAAAGCTCACAGATAATAACACCATCCAGGAGAGGAGAGTCACACAGTTTGGCCACCGCTGCAACTTAACCAGGCCAGTCCAAGAGGGAAAACAGCGTTCCATCCCCAGCCGCCAGTTGGACATGTGTCCCAAGGAGACATCCATACGAGCAATCAAGTCGGTCCGCGCGGGCACGGGAGCCCGAACCTCGAGCGGCTCCCGGTGCCTCTGCGGAGATGGAACTTCCTCCATGGACTCAGCAGCAAGTTCATCGGCAGCCCCTGGAATCGGACCGTGGCCGTTTGAGTCGGCGAGACAGCAATGGCATCCATTCTTTCACCCAGGTCCCAGGCATGGCAAATCATGGTCTCGTGCAAAACTGTTAGGGCAGCTAACACGTCCCAGGATGTAAACTCCTGCGTATGTTGCGAGCATCCCGGCCCCATCCGTGCAACAGCCACCCGGCGTGGACGCGGGCCGTAGAGGAGAGCACCAGCCACCATCTTAATCTAGTCTTCACCACTATCAGGGACCAGGCCTCACCTCGAGGGCGCCACAGGATGCGTCCCCGGGGCAAAAAGCTGTGAGGCAGGCTCCTGAAAGGAGAGCCACCAAAAGGCTAAAATCCCTGCCGGGCCCCGGGAGTCGCCCGCCTATGTCAGGGGCAGTCCTTGGCTATACCCGGGCAACAAAGTTTGGGGAGGGGGCAGGAGGCATGCGCCCCCTCCGATACTGTGCCACCACACGGCCCCTCAAGGGTCACCGCCCAGCGGACCGGGTCTTCACCGCTAGCAGCGGTCCTTCATGTCAACGGCACCCACCGGCTGGTCCCCCCCCCAAAACCGCCATCAACGGCCGCCGATGCTGCAGCTTCGGCCGGAGGCCCTGCAGAGTCAACGCCCCGGTCTCATCGCCGTGTTGGCCGCGAAGCCGTCGGGGACGGTTCTCAGGATCTGCTGCGAGCAGGAGCTTCGGAAGCAAACAATAGGTGCCCGTTTTCTTTCTCCTATTAAAGTATGCCTTCGTGGCTCAGGATAGACGTCAGGATAGACGTGTGGGGCGAAAGGGCTCTCGGAGCCGAGCGACTATGCGGCCATTTCCAATGCCTGCTTGGCTCCCCCCCCAAATTGACATTGTTGACCTACATGATTGAGTGCCCTGAAGTGTGTGGTCTGTTAGAGTTGTGCTTACCAACCAGTAGTCTGTCTCCATTAATGAAATTCAGGAACCGCTGGTTGATAACACATTGGTGGAAGATAAAAGAATCATGGACAGTGTCAGGGTACTTAGCCATAACATTAAGGAGGACACCAATATGGTCAACTGTTGCCTGCACATTCATGGAGTACGTGTGCTTCCTGTTTCTGTAAATGTGTGCAGCTTCCGCAGGAGGCACAAGTTGCACTTGGGCCCAATCCATTGCCCCTAACACATGGGGAAAACCAGCAATGGCATATAAGCCTTGCATGTTGTTGAGTTGTTCTTGTGCAGTGTTGGGGAAGAAGTGAAGGTACTGTGGCGTCAGGCGAATTATGGCATCCAGGACAGTGGCTAGTAACCTGTAGAAGAATGCCTGGGAGACTTCAGCCACTCTGGCGGTGGTTGGTTGAAAAGTCCCTGAGGCAAGCATGTGTAGTACAGCAAGTAGCTTTGTCTGTGGAGGGATGTTCGTACAGCACTGGGATGTGGGCTGCAGACTTGGCTCAATCTGGTTGAGGATGCGGACAATGGAGCCCCTTTTAGCCTGCAATGGGCTATGACCTCCTCTGTCTTGAGGTTTATGAGGGTGATCGTCTGGGGGTAGATCCACTCCCATCTCCGGCGCTACCTCTGTGGTGGCGGTGGTCTTCTTGGTGCACCCAGTTGTAGTAGCAGAAGCTTCTTGGTGTTGTAGAGGTTGCCAGGGAAGAATTGTAATTGCCTTTCTTCTATAAAATATGTGGTAGCCTCATTTTTAATACCAGGTAAATGCTGACCTTAAAAAAACTGTAGCTAATGGGACTTAGCGCCAGTTTTTCTTTTTTTGTGACACACAAGAAAATACTTGTAAATATCGCATTGTGAGTTTTACAGAAGTTTTCATGTGGGAATGCCTACCGTGCATCTTTTTTTCAGTGAGTGACACTAACACAAATTCATGCTAACGCCGTTAAAATGCTGCTTACTGGATTTTGCTGCAACTTGTAAATATGGCCATAAAAAAGCTGCCATATCAAATTGATGCTATGGTGGTGTTAAATCTTTGAGATATTCCACAAAATGTACCTGATTTTTTCTATTTTGGTTACCGTGGACTCTGTCCACCACAATTCACTTTCCACATATTTTAGAACATCTCCAAGATTGGGAATATTAAAACAAAATTACCCAGCAAGAACAATCGAGTTTTGGACCCAAATGTTTAATATTAGGTAATATTGCAGTTCTTCAAATGTTAATTGATAAATATGTGACTCTTAAGTCTCAGACACTCTACACTGGATGGTAGAAAACTAGTTGAAT
Organism: Lissotriton vulgaris; assembly: GCF_964263255.1. Classification (NCBI taxonomy): domain Eukaryota; kingdom Metazoa; phylum Chordata; class Amphibia; order Caudata; family Salamandridae; genus Lissotriton; species Lissotriton vulgaris. The sequence goes on from NC_141693.1 coordinate 592,891,702, forward strand.
TAGGCATCCCTGCAAACCTAAGGATAACAATAGCACTCCATACTTCAACTTGATGTAGCGTTTTGATGGTAGAGAATACAGGGCTAACATTTGAGATAAAAACAGAGAACATATTAAATCACGGCTTCATACAATAATCACATATGGTTTTGCATGATTTTCCATTACATTTCTCACAATTTACACCTGTATCACACCTAACCACCGATTATCAAATTGTAACTACGTGCAAAGAGTCCTAAAACAGTGCAATTTGGAACATAACTTTTGTAGAGGGGTATGTTTGATATATCAAGCCTCTAGTGCCAGTATACTCATAAATGTAAATGTAAATTCACCCTTTCAAATAACTAGAGGTATGAGACAAGGATGTCATCTTTCTCCCCTCCATTTCATTCTACATATCGAGCACTTGGCAGGCAAGATTAGGCTGGAGTCAGTAATTGTACCTATTACCTGTACCGGCTGGACTAAAAAGTCTCTTTTGTATGCAGACGATCTCATGATCTACACCTCTGACCTACAGGCCGCCATACAAAATATTGGACAGCTGACAAAAAAGTTTGGAAAAGTGTAAGGATTCTCTGTAAACACCCCAAAAACTGGGATAAGGGCCCGGAATGTGTCTACGGGTAATATCCAGAGTGGAAATGAGACAAAATATCTATGTTTGATAAATAAATCAGATGTTAGGAAGATCCCTGAGATACATTTTACCAAATGCACAGCGAAGGTGAATGAACTGATGAAGAGCTGGGCCCTCCTTCCGTTGACTGTTTTTGGTAAAGTTAACTTGTTCATCTTACCTATTTTTACTTTCCTCTTTTATACCTTCCTATTACCATTTAAGAAAGAGTGGTTAGACAAGTTGCATAGTATTATTGGCAGCTTTATAAAGGCTGAGAGGGGAGCAAGGATCTCTTGGAAAAAGCTCATTAGAAAGCGTAAGAAGAGGGGCCTGGCATTACTGGACATACAATTCTACGCCTTGACATTCCAATTGTAAAATTGAAGGATGCTTCTCAGCGAGCCAGTTGGCTCAGAGATTAGCATCCTCCTGAGAGCTACACTAAAAGATGTTAAGGGAGGAGGAACCCACTTCTTGTGTAAGTTTGGTGACACTAAATATTATAAGAAGGGAGATTAAAAGTACTACAAACAACGGTTGTGCTGTGGGCACAACTTAGAAAGACCACAATATCATCGTGTTACAAGAGCATGGCACCGATATGGAATTCCAGAGGACACCGGAATGGCATAGAGACATGCTGGCCCTTCCTATTCAGAATTCAGGCATACAGAACTGGGGTCTACTTGGGCATAAAGGGGTACCCCTTACATTGAAGAGTTTTAAGGGACAATGGACCGAAAACTATCAAGTTTAAATTACTTCCAAGTAATAAGCTGGCTTCACAGCACAAACATTTCGGTTGGGTACTCTAACAAACTGGAACAGATGCTAGAACAGCAGATGACGATAAAAAGGACGTTTTGCTGTGGTATTGGCCACTGGTGGAGATAGCAGATGGGGACTTTCGATTGAAGAAGAGCTATGGAGAGAAAACTTGTTGAGGGCACAATTAAACAACCAATTGCAAGTACCAATGTACACATTATTTAGTACGGTGAAGCCCACATTTTTAAGGAGAAACATCTCTTTTCCCTCAACAGAGCATATTGGACACCAGTAGTGGTAGGGCGGGAAGTGGACAGACAATGGAATAGGATTTTATTTATTCATCCCTATTCCGTCGTCCGTTGACTCCCCCCCTCCTGACTTGCCCCACACCACGATGCTTACCTGCATGGACCGCCGCTGCTGGACACCATACAGAATCTCAAAGATGAGAAGAGGGAGGAAATGAAATGCTTGAAATGTGACCTACAGGAATCAAATGATCTACACATGTTTATGGAATGCCCGAAGATACAGCTTTTTGGGGAAAACGTGGGTATGGTAATGAAGAACATCCTGGGTGACAATGTAAAGGTTAACCAGCGCCTCATTATTTTTGTTGCCATGGAGATCCCCATTTTGTCAAGCAAGGGCCAATAGCAGAATATTTTTCTATATGGTTCTGTAGAAACGTGGACATATCTGTAAGAAATGGTTCAAAGTAGTCCCTTCCAATGTCAAATGGCTCGATATATATACTTACAAATGTAACTATACAGTGTCAATGACTAAGAAGCAAAAGATGTGGGACCCCCTGATGAATAGGGTATAACTGAGCAAGCAGGAGACAACCAGTCCTTAACACCTTAAATTTGGCTTGTAGTTCCTTTCATTCTCTTACCTTTCTAATCACCTTCCATTCTTTTTTAGTGTTTACATTGGGTAGTTATCCTTTTGAAACAGAAGATAGAAGGCCAAAGATTGCACCCATGCTTGTCTCTCTCCCTGTGCTAACGGCAAGATACTGGTGCATCTTTGGAGAATTCAAGAACACCCTTGCGCAAGGCTACCCCGCAACAGTGGGCACTATTGGGAAATATGGGGTATGTGCATGAGGTGAACTTTTTTTCGCTTCAAATGCTATACAGAGACTAAGCTTAGAATCTGATAGTCAATACCATTCTAGAGTTAAAATGGTGGTAAGTTCCAAAGCTATTTGTTCCGGTCTCTTGACCACAGTGTAAGAAGTTTAATACTTTTATTAAGCCTTTGCCTTGCCGTACTCTGTGTCAGGGAGTCATTCCCTGATCGATGCTGTGGCTTTTCCCAGGCAAAACCCATGGATTTTGACACATTTCTACATTTACAGGGATCCGTAAACCTGGGAATGCATCAAACTGTCTGCTTTCCCAGGAGAGGCGAAACTAGGAGAAATAACTGTATTTTTTCAATTTTCCCCTCTTTCTATGTGTGCTGAGAAAAACTCCTCCATTGCTTGTTTCTGTAAAGAAAGGTATCCCTTCCAGTACAAAAACTATTTTGCCAACAACTCAGACACCATTGCACCATGGTGCAGGGGGGGCCTGCGTTGGCTCTGGGCATCAATTTTTCGGCCAGTACAGGCAGAATTGACAAGAATGCCCCATTTTTTACTAATACTGCACATTCCTGCCCTTTCATTTTGAATCAGGGCAGCGCATCAAAAAGCCTTGTGGCACTGCCCTGTGCAAAAAAGTTGTAAATGAGTGCCGAAGTTGTATGAACAGGAAAATAATAACCTGATGTTTCCAAGCATTAAGGCAGAAAGTCTTGTGCCAGGCAGCTACACTGGAGGTTTCTAAATGGAGTCAATCTGTATAGAATAAGGGGCTTGTTTACAGGCTCTTTCTGCCGCAGGTGCTTCACTTTTTATGTGATAAGAAGAAACACCCTGGCAGCAGAAGCAGCTTGTAAATAAGCACCTTAAGGGCTTCTTTATGAGAGGCTTACTCTGCCGGAGTGTCACTTTTATGGACGCTCTGGCAGAGTAAACCCCTCCATCATATCTATAAGGCGATGCAAAGTCACCCTGCATAGCTTTGCATGGCATCATACATATAGAGTAAGGCAAAGTAGCGCAAGTCGCTGTGTGGCCTTACTCTGCGTCAAGAAAGGAATACCAAGGGCATTGCTGCAGGAGTTTCCACGCAACACACATGGATTTTGACCCTACCCCAGGTTTATTTAATTGCTTAATCCTGGCGCAGCAATAAAACCTTACAGCCCCTTGGAGCAGGTGTTAACAAGGAGAAATATTTTTATTTCTCCTTGTTTCTTCCACTTTCCATGTGAGATGAATTTTTCAGCACACATAGAAAAAGGAAAACACCTCATTGGATTGTTTTTGTGCAGGAAGGCAGCACACACGGAAAGAGAAACGAGGAGAAATATACATATTTCTCCTTGTTACTCCTCACCTTTGGAGGAGAACGGAGTTGACGCTTTCTCAGGTTTATATCACTTTGTACATCTGGGGCAGCATCATATTCCATGGGTGTTGCTTGGTAACACCCACCTTACTCATGATTTATGACGCCACTCTAAGCCACAGAGGGTGGTTTTGTCTGTCTTCATCAATCTTTATGAGAGCCCTGCATCACACAGGCACCACTTTGGGACTCATTTATGAGGTTTTGCCATAGGGCAGTGCCGCAGGCCTTACTGCAGCATGGGAAACAGCCTTTACAACGTGGTTTTTATCACATTGTAAATTTACCACACATTTATTACCTTGCGTGTTTTTGGATTGCACATGCTTTTATAATGTATGTGTTTACCATGCATTTAAGGTTAAGTTCAGGGGTGTGGGGGGGGGGACCCCCCAAAAATAAATTGTTTATATATATATATAATTACAATGCATGGCAAAGGCATACGTTGTAAGAGCATATGGGATCTAAAAAAATGCGGGGTAAAGAATGTGTGGTAAAGACATGCTGACTATTTTACAGCATTGCTCCATCATTCAACCCTGCAGCACTACCTTACGGCAAAAGAGAGGGGCAGGAATGTGCTAAATCTTTCAGATATGGTGCATTCCTGTCCTTTTCCCCAGTGCCGGCGCACAATGGGCTGCTGTGCGCCAGACCAGGCATCTATGTACCATGGTGCAAGGGTGCCTGCTTTGGGGGAATGATTATTTTCGTGCCGGAAGGGAAACCCTTCCTGCACAAAAACATTCACAAGAATTTTTTTCCTCCTTCTATGTGTGCTGCAGAATGCAGCACACATAGAAAATGGGAAAACAAGGAGAAATAGGGATATTTATCCTCATGAGAGCTGTAGGTTTTTGGTGCTGCCTCAGATTTATATTTTCTCATACATCTGGGGCAGTGTCAATAAAAAAGCCATGGATGTTGCTTGGAACACCCCCAGCAACATCCATTGCACTCCCCTTTAATGCAGAAAACTGTTTTAAAGGGAAATATATTTACAAGGCAGCGTTAAGCCCAAAAAAGTGTCTTACTGCTGCCACGTAAATAGCGAGTAGGCTCCTGCGCCACAGAATGTTACACAAAAAGTGATGTTCCGGTAGTGCAAGGGGCCTTATAAATAAGGCACGGCCCATGGAGGGAGTTCCATAGGGTGGTGAGGTGGGGCGGGGGAGGGGCAGGATGGGGGGTAGTAAACACCGGAATATGGGTGAACGGAGGTGAGTAAACAATTAAATAAATAAAGCAAATGTTGTTGCACATGCTGCATCGCATATTGCGGTGCAGCGCTCGCAACGAAATTCGTTTTATTCATTTCATTGTTTACCTACCTCCATTCATCCCTATTCCGGTGTTTACTACCCCCCTTCCTGCCCCTACCCCACCCCTCCTCACTGCCCACGGAACTTCCTCCACGGGCCACTTCTGCCTCTATGTAGTGCAAAAGTGACTCAGGACTCTCATAAATAGGCCCCACACTGAGTATTTGTGTGTTAAATTAGCTTCTAACACTCGAGGTTGCTTCTCTACGGGTAATTTAGTGAATGTACACTGTTTTTGATCTTTATCTGTTCTGGCAACTTTTTGCATGAAATAGAAGGGAAAATAAAAAATAAAAAAAATCCCCATAACTCATTTGCATATTTTTTGTGCACTGTCCACGCTCGTAAAGGATCAGCTTTCCTTTTGAAAATAGTTTGCCAAAATATATATTCTTATCATCTGTCTGCAAGGGAGAATGAGGTCACCTTCGTGTATTCCTAATGCTGGGGATTAGCACAGATGAATTAGCCCTGGCCATGTCAGGGTTACCCATCATCAATCCCCCTTCTTCTCCCCATTTCCCCCAAACTCCTGTGGGATGCGCTCATTGATATGTTTACACTGTCTCATTACTGTCTCAACTCTCGTAATCTTTTTCTCGCCTGCGGCTAACTAGATAGTTTGAAATTATGTCAGCAGGATTTCTATTGCTGTGCAGCATTCCTTCGAGGTATTTTAGATTTTCCACAGCAAGTAGTTAAGCTCGTTAAAAAAAATAATGATTGTAATTTAGCCTTCAAATTTTTGAAAGGTTGAATTGATTATTTTTTGTGTGGATGTGCAGCAGTAGTAGGCGAAACTATTATTCTCTTTGGATCTCAAAGTAAATTGATTTCCGGAGTAAGTTTTTTGTGCTGCTTTTTTTATTGACGCAGCTCACGAATAGGAACCTGGGATGAAAGAATAGCGTTAAAAGTTATATCAGCATAATAATAGGGAAGGCCATCTGTCATAACTACACAAGCTCTAATTACTCATGAAATCTTACAATGACGGGTTAATTCAAGTTACAGAAGTCATTGGTTTGGTAAATGAATTAATGTGGCGCTCATGTAGCGCTTTCTGGACGCCAGAATTATTTCTGAATGCTCTTAAAGTAATAAGTACATTCATTTATAAAGTGGGACTTTTTCTTGCTTTGTTGCTACAGCTAAAGGATTACTGGCAAAGTGGAAACTATTGCCTTGTTTCACTCTTGTTAGAAAGTGGTTTGTTAGTATTTATAATTACGTAGGTACCTGCCACTAGTAATAAGGCCACAAGCACAATATGAGGCCCAGTCAAGGTCTCAATAAATTATTCTCTTGCTCAACCCTTGGTAGCTGGCTGCAAGCAGGCAGGCTTAACTTAATAAGCAGGTGTATAAAGCATTTAAGAACACCTATACATTGAATAAGTAAGACACAACAACACAAAATAAAACTCCAACACCAGTTTATAAACATAGGAAATATTTTTATGATTAAAATTAACCCAAAACACCAAAATTCCAAAGTATGGAATTAGAGATATGAATTTTCCGAAAATAAGCACTTTTTGGTGCCTAAAGGCCAAAAGTGCTTGACCAGGACAAAGCCATAGTTTGAGGCTGAACTCGATGGAGGGTGTTTGCATACAGTTAGAGGAAGGACCCTATCAAATTTTTACCTTCTGACTTAGACATTTTTTAGGAACTTTTTCTTTCAACCACAAGCAATTCTCCTTGTCAGGCGGGCTTTAGGTTCGACCATGGCAGCTTCGCTCAGCATGATGCCTCGGTCAACTCCTGGAAGTCTCTTCAGTGATGAAAAGGTCTGAAACTACAGTGTGGCAAACCAGAATATCAAGCTGGAGTAGCGGTTCGAAGATGCTGATTTGGCTCTCCAAATCTGCTCAAACGTCTGGATCTTTTTTCAGAAGGTCCTTCTGGGGCTCCTTAATGTCCACAACACACTCAAAGGTTCTAGAAGCTCTGAACTGCTTCTCGGTATGTTGGTACAATGTCTCCCACAATGCATATTTAAAGTCCAGCTGAAGGTGGTCAGCTAGTTTCTTCTTGCTGGAGGTAGCAGGTAGAGCTGTTTCAACTTGTTTGCTGTCAGGTGGTCCACTCCTTCACTTTTCACAGCAGTGCAAAGTCCTTAGGGCTGTAATTCCAAAGTGTGCCAAAAGTGCAGTCATTCAGAGTGTAATCCTGTTGATGCAGGTCAGGGTTCCAGCAGGGCAGTCCTTCTTCATCTTGTAGTTTTAGAAAAGGGGTCTGTGTTGCTGGGCACCTTTCCTAAATGTATCCAGTGCTCTTGGGTGACAAGCAGGTGGGGCACCACGACTAATGGAGTAAAGGGTACTACCCAGAAGTATGACAGCTTCCTCCTAAGCGTGGCATATTCTTGTCCAGGGAAGCACTGTTCTTATAGAATTCAAAATAGAGACACTCTCTCCTGGAGGTTAAGATCTGGCTAAGCCAACCCGCTGGTGTGGTTAAGATTCCCTAATACACCCCTTACAGCGCCTCTGCTAATTAAATTACTGGGTCACCGGTCTGTCTGGGTGTGCAGGAAATCTGTGTCTTGTCCAAATTGTCATTCCCTTTTTGATGACCAGTTTAACAACTCCACTCCCATCCTGCCTTTTGATCTGCAGATCTCGTCCCACCAGATGTCCTTTGTCTCTATCTAGGCCACTTCACACCTCATCAGAAAAGTTTTGCTCAGCCTGTCAAAGACTGGCCAATCAGAAGAAGCTGCTCAAGGCGGGATTTTGGGTAATCAGAAAAGCATGTTCTATAACTACTTTTCTGTAATAGTTCAAATAAATCTAACTTTGGCAAGTTGTTGAATTTATCAAAACTATTCTGTAAAGTCCTTGAGTTACTTTTTAGGTTACTCCAGTGATGGGTAACTAACCTTATCCCTGGTAATCCTCTTCAGCTAAGTGGAAAAACCTGGAAAGTCAATCTACATTGGCATGGGCAGCCCCAGTTCTGTGTTCCATCTGGACCATACATTTCTTTATGTAGTCAAAGGCGAGAAACACTAGTCCTGAACACATTGCCTCTTTCTGAGTGTCAAAGGCTTTCTGAAACGCTGGGGTTCAAATTACTTTCTTGGGCTACTTTTTAGATGTGAGTTCTGTCAGGGGTGTGACAATGGTCCTGTAGTTCTGAACAAATCTTTTATAGTACCCAATCAGACCAAGGAGTGCCCTGACCGTTGTCTGTGTGGAGGGAGCCACCCAATCCAAACTGGTTTGAATTTTGTGCTGGAGAATTTATACATGACCTCCACATACAGGGTGGCCCAGGTACACCACTGAACTCTGCACTATTTGGCACTAACTGACCTTGATAGTCAGGCCTGCTTGCTGCAGGGCCTTAGCACTCCCTTCAGTTGGTCCAGGGGAACCTCCTAGGTGGAACCGTACACAGCTATATCATCCAGATAAGCTGCACTGTACTTCTCCAACCCAGACAGGACCCTGTTCACCAACCTTTGTAAGGTGGCGGGTGCAATCATTAAGCCAAAGGGCATTACTTTGAATTGGTAGTGCCCGTCTGGTGTGGAGAATGCTGACCTCTCCTTTGTTCCCTGACTGAGGGCAATCTTCCAGTAGCCTGAAGTCAAATCAAATGTACTCAGGTACTTTTCAGCCCCTAACCTATCAATGAGCCCATCACCTCTAGATATAGGGTGAGCATAAGTCTTAGTAAATGCATTAGATCCTCTATAGTCCACACAGAACCTTTACTCCTTGGGGATTAGGTATGGGTACCTTCACCACTGGGCTGGCCCATTGACTATCAGAGGGCCAAAATAACACCAATTGCAACATCTTACCTTCTTCAGCTTTGACGTTGGCTCTGACATCGTTGGAAAACCTGTACAACTTACTTTTGTCAGGTAGTCTGTCACCATTGTCAACATTAAGTATACACCAGTTGATGATACCTATGGTCAGAGAGAACAGATCAGCAACCTGTTCCAGCATCTGCTTGCAGTCTCTGCATTGCTGGTCTGTCAATTTGGGAGAGGGTACAACTCCCTCCAGTGACCCATCTTGCACATTGGCAGAGAGGAGATCTGGCAATGGCTCAGTCTCTCTCTCTTTCCTTCATCTGTGATCATCAACCTGGTCATGTCTGCCCTGTCTTGATGTTTTTTTAATCTGTTGATGTGCTGGACCCTATGGGGATTCCTGGGGAGTATTAAGGTCTACCATGTAGGTAACATCACCCTTCTTTTCTAAGATTGTATAGGACCCAGGCCACTTGTCCTGGAGAGCCCTGGAAGCTACAGGCTCCAATACTCACACCAAAAATCCAGGCATAGCATCCCTTTGATACTTCCATCCGACCAGAGCTTCATGAGCTTTTGGATGAGCTCCAGTTTTCTGCTTGCTTTGTACATTTACTCTGCCATGCAAGATCTCAGGCCTAGTACATAGTGCTAGTAACAAAAAAGAGCTGGCTCTAATCAGTAAGAGAAACCCTACTAAAGCGACGAAATAAACCTCAGTTAAAACGCCAAGTATGTGTAACAACTTATTGTCCAAATGCCAACAAATTGAAAAAAATCATTGGACAAAATTGGCACCTGGTAAAAATCTTGGACGAAAGCCTGAATCAGCCACCTCTTTTTGCATTCAAAAAGGAAAATAGCATTGCCAACTATGTGGTGAGAGCTGCAACTGTGAGAGAAGCACAACCCTCGATACGCCAAATGACGGGTTTAACTCCCATCGTAGGGCACCACAAATGTGGTACCTGCCTTTGTTGTGACACCACGATAGAGGGTGCCTTTTTCCAACACAAAGGCATTTCGTGGAAACACGACACATTCAGCAACTGTAAGTCTGAGTTCGCATTGCTATTGGGATCTGCCGCACCGGGAAACGCTTTGTTGGGTAGCTGTGTGCATTACAAATGTAAACAAATAAAATAAATAAATTCGTGATCTATGGGATCCTTTGCCCATGTGGACTTTTATACATTGGGAAGACCAACCAAGAGATCCGCCAGATGAATCTCCCAGCATAAGTCAAGGATAAAAAACAAATAGAGACAGCACCATTGGTCAACCACTGGAATAGACTGAAACATCAAATCAGTGACTTGAAATGGACCATTATCTCAAAAGTTTAAAAAGATCCACGCGGTGGAGATTGGGACTCTAAACTATCTAAAAGGGAGGCACTCCTCATCGTTAAGTTTGATACGGCCGTAACAGGTCTGAATGAACTGTCTGAAATTTACAAACTATAACTCTCCCCGTTTGAACCGTTATAGGTCTCTCCCCATTTTTCATCAGCCATTCACTCATTAATTATGTGTAACCATATTCCTAAAATTCCCTCATTATGGATAAACCCATTCAGGCATGAATGTACATTGTTCTTTACACCTATGGACCGAACTCTCATTTTACACACGCCGAGGCACTCTTTATTCCAGCAAGCATTTGGGCACACCGCCCAATCTCCTTGTGAGTTTAAGCTCCAGTTATTTCGGACCTGGCCCTTCCATGTGCCTTCCCCAGGGGCGTGTTTCTTTTGACCCCAGCCTGTTAAAATTGTAAGATCCCCGTGTCCATGAGCAGACACTGACTGCACATGCATGAAGGATTAGTGCCTTCAGAACGCCGATCGGCTACGACGAGGTACTCCGTTCCACCAGCCCCGGTAAGCCTCCGCACATGCCAATGTTCTTACTTTTCCCCGAAAGGCCTTACTAGCTGTCAACTGACAATGTCGTCCCTCTCATTTTAGAGTGACTAAAGGACGATCTTTTCACCTTGCGCTCGTGGAAATTGGATACGGCACACCTCAGGCCTTACACTTAGACACGGACCCGTAACATCGGAAATTGCCGGTAAGAGCTTTTGACATCTTGAAATGCCTTGCGTTCTCGCATATTCCAACAAATAGTTCGAACACTGAATACTACGCTTTGTCTCCAGGTCCCGTGCCTCCCACTAGAAACCTTCTGTGTAACTGACTTGGACACACTGCCCCCGGCCAAAGGTAATTTACCTCCATTAGCCTTCCAAACACTGCTTAGACAGGCCAACTTGAAAACCAACTTTCTACTGACACTGGGCCTGATTTTTTCTTGATTTTTTTCTTGATTCTTTCTTTTGTTTGTGTTTTCTCTCCTACCCCTACATGAGTCTCCAACATTGCACCTGTTTCTTTTCCTACATCTATGAGGGTAAGCTGCGTGTACTTTTGGTGGATTGGTGCTCGCTAGTGTTCTTGCATTTTTAAACAGCCCATATATAGGTTCCTGTGCTTTTCTGTTTTTCGGAATACTTTTGGCCCTGAGGAGAATCCCCTTTGACCCACTGGGATTCGAAACGCGTAGGCCTCTTTCTTTCGGTCTGCTTCTGCCATTCTAGTGCTGATTTGTACTGCACTTGGTTTGATTTCCTGTACACCACCTCTATAAAATATATGTCTCTGATAGCATTGACTATCGTGAACCAATTGTAATGTATTGTTCTACAGAAAATATTTTTGTGATTTTTGTTAAATATAGAGCAGACCCCCTTACTTCTCACACTGGTATACTGAACCCTCCATATTGTGCGGAGTATTTTGTATGAATGTGTCAATGCGAGCGGAATGATTGTGAGATGTTTGACCAGTGAAGGTGTGTTTGTGATTTTATCTTGTTGTGTCCTATTCTTCTTCTTGCGTTTGCAATGCTTTAATTGAAAAATGATGTACTAAGTACTACATTTTGCATTTTCAAATATATATGGTTGAATAAACAGCTATTTAATAGCATTACCCAGCTTTGAATTGAATTTCTTTTCTGGATGCTACTTAGGGTATGAAATCACCTTATCAGTATTGGCATACTCCTTTGTTATGTTGTAGTACATAGTGCAGCATATTGTCCTTGGTTTCCTGAGAAGCTTTTCCCAAGATTCTCTCACTAGACACAGCGGCCCTCTTACAGGGTACCAAAACAGCAATTCAAAGGGGCTGAAGCTAAACCATTTTGATGGCACCTCCCGGTATGCAAACAATAGGCATGGGAGGAGAATGTTCCAGCTCCTCCTGAAATTGCCAAACAAATCCATGATCATGTTCTTCAGGGTTTTATTGAACCCTTCCACCAGACCATTAGTCTGGGAACGATATGGGGTGGTGAACTTTTAGGTAGTGCACACTCGCCCTCCTAAATACAGACCAGCAACCATAACGAGAGATGCAACAATGACACCCATAACAGGACATTACCCCTGTGGGATGTGTGTCACATGTAAGACCACCTCAGTTTCCAAAACATTGCAACTATCCGAAAACTTTACATGGACACAAAAACAACACACTACCTGCAATACCTCCCATGTTATTTACATGGTGAGCTGCCCTTGTAAAAAACAATATATAGGGATGACATGTCGCAAAATAAAAACAAGGATAAGTGAGCATAAAAGTAACATCAGACTGAAAAAGAGTACCACTAAATTATGCTCACATTTCCTTGAAATGAACCACTCATGCGATGACATACACTGGACAGTGATTGAGATGCTGACGGATAAATCGCAGAACGCAGAAAAAATTAGCAGAGGTGGGTGAACCGATTGCGCACCCATGAACATGGCCTGAATGATAACATTATGTGGCACCACTTTGCTCATTGATTTTACAACTGCACCTTTGAAAATGCAAAAGCACAATAATGGTAACCAATGCAATCTCTCTGAAAAAACGGCATTACCTACTATGCACCGAAAAAGCAAATAATTCACCCATACAATGTTGCCTACCTACAATGGTGCCTACGATCAAAGTGACTTTTTAATAATAACTAAGCCGTTATAAATCATGCTGTTTTCTAAACGTGAACAACAAGGCTCCTTTAATTACAGATGATTGCTTAACTGAGGCCCCTTTAAATCCGAGTAACCGGAACACATCTGATATCCGGGGGCAGAGCCAGCACTAGTCAGGAAACTTTCCACACGCGGGTAATGGCGCTGAGAGAGAGACCTTCAACTTTATGGTAAGACGCAGCGTCCTTTCTTGTGTAACCCGGAGTCCATCTCTTTATCATCCTGCTAGCCCTGCGCTTATGAAAGCGATCTCCCCGTTGCAGCTATGAGTTCTACAAATTCAGGTAGGACTCCTTTTGTTAACTATACTGGGTGAACTTCACCGCTCGGCGTAAAGTGTTTTTAATCGATTGTGCTTCGTATTAAACACACACATTTCTAAACGCCTCTGCTTATGACCCTCATGTCCCGTCTATACTATACTGAGCCTCCAGGCCCGGACTGGCCGTTGCGGGCACCGGGCAATCCCCCGGTGGGCCGCATGGTTGGGGGCCGGTTTTGGCCCCCTGGGGGCCGTTTTTGTTACAGGGCCGTTATGCTGCAAAAACGGCCCTGTAACAAAAACGGCCGAAAACCGGCCCTGGCACAGAGCGCGGTCATACCTCCCCCTCCTCTCGGAGGGGGGGGGGGGGGGGGGGGGCCGAGCACTTTGCCAGGGCCGGTTCTGGTTCCCAGTCCGGCCCTGTGAGCCTCCATCTTATAACAAATATGGTTGTTATGGGTATAAACTCAGACATTAAGCACTTCACAGAGATAACAACTTCTCAATGAGCGCTCCAAACTTTTTTAGTACTACCCACCATTAGCTACAGGCACGCCCTGTATCTTCCAGCCTAGGATGTGCATGCTAATTATATGTTCATTTTGTAAAGAAGACCTGTATAAATTCAATATGCATTTACAATAACTGAGCCCTGTAACCTTCCCCCCCTTTTTTTGCAATAGAGTAGAAACTAGATTTACTCCACACAAGAATAATTTTCCCCACTATGTAAATGAACACTAGACAATACTGCAGTTGTTCGCACTAACATGCAATTCTTTTTCAGAACCTGGATACTTGATCCTACCTTGAAAAAATCGATACTGCACAAATAGTGTGAGTATATCTTTTTTGTTTGTAAGTCCTGACGAAAGCTCCACAGACCCCTAGGGCCTAAGGAGCTGAAACATGTCGACGAACCCACAATAATTATATACTTACAGACCTAGTGACTCGGTCTGTGTCAAGTACAACACTATTTTAATCCATTGGGAATTCACCCCTTAATAAACCTTTGTGGTCCTTTTCCCATTTTTTAACATAATTTTGCACTTTTTTGTTTTTGCACATTGTAAGTGGGGAAACCCTCAATCTCTGGACACTGCACTTGACAACCAGAGGTGCCTCTGGAAGAGGCTGGCAGCCAACACACTAAAGAAAACCCAATGATAACTGCCAAAACTACAATGCGGGGCGGATGAAGCACATATACCGCACTCCGATGAGCATTGAGTTTTTTGAGGGTACTCTTCTTCCTTGAACCCAAGGTTGAAAAGTGTAACAAGTGTCCTTTTTCACTTTTTTGATAAACCTGTACTCTTACCCCGGGAAAAGAAATGGACACATCGATTTCTCATCCCTCCCTGTTGATAAACCCCTCGAACTTTTAGGTAAACAACATTATTCCCACATCACTTTCAGATAGTCTGACATAAAATACGTGCTTCTATCTGAAACCACCTGCTTTGGGAAACAAACTCTGGTAACACACCAAAGGACTGATCACAATGGCAGTTGGACAAGCCTCCGACCGCCATCATTGTGGGAACGGGACCGGCTGAGAGGTAGTTGGTGGTCCCGCCTGCCAAATTACGGTCCAATCGCCATGGAGGATGTCTGAAACATGCCTCTTTGCTATTAGGTTTGCACTGCGGCCTGGAAAAGTGCAGCAGCACTAGCCCCAATACCAAAAGGCAAGTTTGTAAACATCGCTGCACTCTGTGGCAGGCACCATGCAGTGCCTGCCACACGATACAGGGATGTGTAGGGGGGCACCACAAGTTCCCTCCAGGGCCCATACTGGAGGGCTACTGGGGACATGGACCCTGCTAGGGGAACCAAAAAGCCTTTCTACCAGCCTTTTCACATTGGAAGAACAACTTGAAATGGCTGGCAGAAAGGTGGATCATAATCCCCTCGGTGGTGCCTGTGAAGGTTCTACCTCCATTGTGGGGAATGCAATCAGACCCACCACTCGACGGGCTCCTTCAGCCCATCGTAATCTGTTTGTCGGTCCCTGGGCCATCCTAATGCAGCAGCCTGACCACGGTTATAGATGTCGGGGGACCAACACAATTCGGCACGTCGGTGTCGGTCTCACTGACATTGTCATCAGCCCCATACTATCAAGTTCATCTCTTAAATGGTTCAAATCCAGAGATATCAATAAGGCAACATTTCGGATGCTGCTTCTTCTACTTCAAGCTTAAAACATTACTATTTGACTTTCTCCATTTTGAGCTCACATGATAACTCTTTTATTTACCCAGGCAAACCTTCTTTGGTGATATTGTATTCTCAACATTCCACAGTCAGGGCAGAAACTCCACACATGAAAAGATAGGACAGCAACATTAAAATTGTGGTTTGTGAATACCCCAAAAACGTATATATAAGTATAAGTGTACCTCTGTGAATCAAGCCCAAAGTTTTCCTGGAAGACACATAGCTGCCCCGGTGTGAAACACCAAGTCACTTTCGTCAAGAACAAAAGTGCTCCATTCTTTGCCGGCCTGCATGTTCTCCTACCTTCTGCTGAAAAAAATCCAGCCTCTCAAAGGTCACATAGAAGTCACCTAGAACAATGATAGGCACGACAAGGTGCAGGTAATCATTTTCATTATTTGCACTAAGATTTCAGTAACTGCAGTCAGCACGGACTCCAGATGGCCCTGCTAGACATCCCCAGTGAAGCAGTATTGTGCTTATTTCAACTAGTCCAGCCTCACAGTGGCGATTTCTGGGATCCATCAGCAACTCCCGCTGGTGCTATTCTCTCCTTCAGAGTAGCTACAATGCTACCTGATGATGGGAAGTCCTACTGTACTGCAAAAGCCCCACCATTTGGAACTTCCTGCACATGCAAGAAAAAATGAATCCACTGCAAACACAGGACAGGATATCTGCTCTGGCTGAGTCTAAGTCATAATCTGTATTTATCTAAGACTAGTTGTATTTTCCTATCCATAGTCTATGCATACCAATGGTTCTGTGGCAATGTGGGGACAAGCTGTCAAAAAAGTGAAATTGTTTGGGATGCATATGCTTGCAAGTGAAGTGGGCCTCCTGTCAAGGGTAGCATCCACTAGGGTGTATCTGCCCTTTGAATATATGTAGAAAGAGGATAAATTGAGTCATCCCTAGGTGTGATCCATATTTATACTCCCCTCGCATATGGGAGTACTACCCTTTCATATGCTTAGTAGCATTTGCCATATAGTTGTCCAGACCAGCATTTTAGTAGCTTACAAGGCTCCTAATCTACCATGTGTATCTCCTGTAACAGGCCTACATGTATTCTGTGTCTGCGGAGAAAGGAGTGTACTTTGTGCCAGTCAGCTGGGGAACCCAACAATGAATGTGTCCATGTGTAACGAAACTGGTGCTCTTGTAAAGCACTCTGATACCCAATATCTTCTGGTCTAGTTTGCGCTATATAAAACTTTACAACAAAACACCCAGGCAACTATAGTTCCATGATAGGAAGCTGTATCTGTTCATCGGGTAATGAAACTTAGGCATGGAAAATATGCAAAAGAGGGGTGTGTGTAGACATCAGGAGCTATCTGTGGGCTGTGTTTTATAAAGGCCTTAAGGGGGTAAATGCAATCAAGTTGTGAGCGAGTATCTCCCACCAGTCAAGGTACAACATACCTCGTCCAGTTGAAGCATTCTAAACAAAAACAAAAGGAACATGTTAAACATAACAATAAGATACTTATGTAATCGCTGAGTGCTGGAGGAGTCAATGCTTATAACAAACACAGATTAAGCATAGCTCCCTACCGCCAGGCCATTAGGATAGATACATGTTCCCTGGTTATCTTATGAATCATGCCTCAATTATTAGGTATTCCAGCAGGACCCCTCAGGGTAGGCAGAGAAATATCAAACCAAGTCATCTCCAGTTCTGGGGGTCACGTGGGGACCCTTCAGTGGGGAAACCTGCCCCCTTTGATGATAGCACATGAGGTCCCCCTCGATGTCTGTGTGTCACTGGTTTCCAAAGATTGGGAGGAATTACTGCAAGTCCTTATATCAAAAACCAGGGTTGCTCACTCCTCTGCAATGCATTCCCTCATGGGAGGCCCTCAAGGTGCCTGCTGGTATGCACTAATGTGTCTTTGTTCATCAGGCACCACCAGGTTGTCCCCACGCATGCACAATATATAATGTCCCTGATCCTACAGCCACTACGATACTTTGTCAGGGTTACTGAAGAAAAAAGTCTTGTTTGGTGGGGCGCAGAGCTTTCTTGCATAGATCAGTTCGTAGGTGATACCCATGTCCCTAAGCATCTGCTTGGGCCCCAAGAAGCCAAGCCACTTTTTCTGTACCTGGGCAGTGTAGTTGGGGAAAAGATTAATTTTATGGCCCTGGAGGTCCCAGGGACCATGTCAACGTGCATGCTGCAGTATTTTGTCCTGGTCCCAATAGTTCAACATAGTAAACACAAGGAGATGATGGATGGAGCGCCAAAACTTTTCAGACACTCAACCCCAGTCATAGATCTGGGTTGAATCCATCATCATTCTTTAGCTCACTTCACCACCCTACTTCAGACTCAGCCATATGCAAATCAGCCCTGACCCTGTTCCTCACTGGAACAGTCCTGCCCGAACTGCCAAGCCAGGACTCCTCTGGACCGCAAACAAGCATCCTGGGACTGGTTTTGGGGTAACACCCCTCATCAGCCAGGCTAGCTTGAATCCAGTGACAAAGTGAGCAAGGGACCCACGTCTTGGCATTACCCCGCCAACTTAGGGCGAACAAAGCAAACACAAGGAGATGATTAACAGAGCGCTGAAACTTTTCAGACACTCACCCAGACTCACAGATCTGGGTTAAATCCATCTTCATTCTTTAGCTCACTTCGCCTCAGTTCAGACCCAGACATATGCAAATCAGTCTTGACCTTTTCTTTATGGGAACAGTCCACCCGAACTGCCAAGCCAGGTCTTCCCTGGACCATTAACAAGCATCCTGGAACCGGTTTCAGGGTAACACCCCTCATCTGCTTGGCTAGCTTGAATCCAGTGGCAAAGTGATCAAAGGTCCCACGTCTGGACATACCCAGACAACAAGGATATGATGGATGGAGCGCTGAAACTTTTCAGACACTCACCCTAGTCACAGATCTGGGTTAATCCATCATACATCTTTAGCTCACTTTACCATCCCAGTTCAGACACTGCAATATGCAAATCAGTCTTGACCCTATTCCTTATGATAACAGTTCAGCCCGAACTGCCAAGCCAGGTCTTTCCCGGACTGGAAACAAGTATCCTGTGACCGGTTTGAGGTAACATCCCTCAACAACCAGGCTAGCTTGAATCCAGTGGCAAAGTAAGCAAGGGGCCCATGTCTGGGCATACTCACCCAGCTTAAGGCGAACCAAGCGAACACAAGGAGATGATGTACGGAGTGCTGAAACTTTTCAGACACTCACCCCCAGTCACATATCTGGGTTCAATTCATCATCATTGTATAGATCACTTCTCCACCCCACTTCAGACCCAGACATATTCAAATCAGTCTTGACCCTGTTCCTTATGGGAACAGTCCACCCCAACTGCCAAGCCAGGTCTTCTCTAGACCGGGAACAAGCATCCTGCGACCGGTTTTGGGGTAACACCCTTGATTAGCTAGGCTAGCTTAAATCCAGTGGCAAAGTGCACAAGGAGTCCAGGTCTGGGCTTACCCTGCCAACATAGGGCAAACAAAGCAAACACAAGGAGATGATGGACAGAGCACTGAAACTTTTAGTCACAGATCTCAGTTGAATCCATCGTTGTTCTTTAGCTCAGTTAAGGAGCTTTTTCTCACGGGGTCTCCATCATGCTGGATTAGGTGAGGGTTTGCCGGCTTCGGTTTTAACCAACTCCAGTTCAAACTCTGGAAGTTGGACCTCCGGAGCTTTTCAGTGGGGCAAACCTACAGGGAAGGCCGGCTCACGGTTGAGGGCCACTGGCTTGGTTGGCCACATCAAGTCGGTCAACTTATGGACCTTTTTTTTAAAGTCGCTCCAAAGTTCTCCAATCTTCTGGGAACTTCTTCCCGTAAATCCGTTGAGGGTACCTTGGTGTCCAAAACTTAATCCAAGGGTCTGTAAGCTCCAAGGTGGTCCTTGAAAGTTTGAGACTTCAATTCCCACCATCCACTTGGACAAAACACTAACAAATCCACTGGAGTCCCTCCAGGCTGGCGGATTCTTAATGGTGAGGGCCCAGGTGAAATCTGTTAACCTGCAGCTTGCATGGAGTACGCTCTTTAGTCCTTTAAAGCAGGTTTGATCCACAGGACTGTAATTCCAGATTGTGTAGCATGCAAAGTCAGTCAGAGTGAAGGACTGTTTGGGGCAAATCAAACTTCCTGCATGAGCCCTTCTTCTGTAGTTTCAAGCAGCAGATATGAGAGATACTGACCCTCTCTGGATGCTTATTCAGTGTTCTCTGGGGTCACACAGGAAAGCACTACTGTCCAATGTCCAATGAGGTGCAGGGCAACACCCCAGAGCATGACCATTTCCTTCGAAGTGTGGCACAATGGTCTCCCACAAAGCACTATTTCTCCAAAATTCAATATGGATAAAGTCTCAGCAGAGAGTCAAAAGCTGGCTAAACCAGCCTCCAGGATGGCTCATCTCCGCAGTCTTCCTCCCCCTAGCATTTGCACATTCCTTACTTAAGCCTGCCATTTGGCTGGGTTCAGAGGGGGTGGGCATACATGGACCTGGTTTTCTCTACATGTCCTCCAGAACCTACCCCTTGCTCTTCATTCCTATGCAGCAGAACCCTCTCCTACCAGAATGGGTCTTTGCTGCAGGTACCACTTATCACTTCATCAAAACAGCCTGGCTAATCCTATTTACTCTGACCAAGCAGAGCAGACCACTTAAAGGCTAAATTTTGGCTTACAGACAAGAAAGTCCTATAACATTTTCTGCACATTTTTGGAAAAATTCAACAACAGCATATTTCTAGATTTATCCATATCATTCTTCAGAGTCTTTGAATTATATTTTCTACAAAGCCTAGCGTTAGCTATGAATTTATAATTGAATGCAATGTTAACCTATGTTGCTGGGCATCTGCAATGGGGAAATTTAACTGGACAATTTCTCCAACACCCGGGCTTATAAAACATCTTTTGTTAGGACCCTGCCTAGATCTACAGGACCCTCTACTCTGAAACTCCTAGGAAAGATCTCAGATGCTCTAAATATGTAAAAATATTACAGATATTGCAACTCCTCACTCCACAGTTCTCCTAGCACAAAAGTCAATTTTGGGAAGCATTTTACTACATTGCGGTAAGCAAAATGTACAAATTCTGACTTAAACAGGCAGGCCACCTTCAAAAGCGGAGGCAGTACCAGTATTATCAATTACATTCTATCTGCTGTAAGAATCTGATCTCAAGTGGAGGATATAACAATTGCCCAGAGGTTTGATAGCAATCACAACCCTTTGCTGTGCAAAATGACTGGCACTGCCTTGGACAGGAATCCACCCAGTCGTATTTCTAGAGTAGAAGAGCTTCTCGTAACTAACAATCGCAGAAGAGTAACCTGGCCCAAAGTCCTAGCAGATCAGGACTTATACACTAGGATATATGAGCTATTCACTCATTTTATATGGGTGTTTCTTATAAGCGCAACACAAAAAGATGATGGACGGAATGTAAAACATTGTCAAACATTCACCCCCAGTCACAGATCTGGGATTAATCCACCGTTATTTTGCTCACCACGCCACCCCAGTTCAGACATAGCCATATGCAAATCAGTCTTGACCCTATGCCTCATGGGAACAGTCCAGACCGAACTGCCAGGCCATGTCTTCCTCAAGCATCCTAGGACCGGATTCGGGTGAGCAAAATAACAATGGATTAAGCCCAGATCTGTGACTGGGGGTGAATGTTTTGCCAATGTGCAAAATTCCATCCATCACCATGTGTGTTTTGCTGTTCGCCCTATGTGGGAAGGGTATGCCCAGACGTGGGTCCCGTGCTCACTACGCCACTGGAGTCAAGCTATCCTGGCTGATAATGGCTGATAGCCACTCACTCGCCTTCACGGACTACATCCTCCTCGGGGACCTGAACTTCCACCTCGAGAACAACAATGACGCCAACTCCGCCACCCTGATCGCCAACCTCACCAACCTGGGCCTCAGACAACTCGTCGCCGCATCCACCCATGCCGCCGGCCACAGGCTGGATGCCATATTCTTCTCAGGCTCCCACGTCACCTTGGACCACACCACCGAACTTCACTGGACTGACCACCGCTGCAGCCATTTCACCTTCAAGAAACCAACCACGCACCACCACACCCAACAGCTGCCTCGCCACTGCTGGGGCAAAGTCACCAAAGACCAGCTCACCACCTCCCTCGCCAAAAACCCACCCACTGACCCCACCAACCCTGACGCCGCTGCCCGAAACCTCAGACAGTGGATCGACGACTGAGCCAACACCCTCGCCACGCTATAAAAACCCTCCAACAGTCACACCAACAAGAGAGCCACCTGGTTCACTGACGAGCTCCTGACCTCTAAATGCACATGCCGGACCTGGAGAAAACATGGCTCCATGAATGCACACCGGACAACCACGCAGCCCGCAAGAACGCCACCCGCAGACACCACCACCTCATCAGATTACCCACGAGATCCTCCTTTAAAGACCGCTTGGATAACAACGCACACAACAGAAAAGAGCTCTTCAGCATCGAAAAGGAAATCTCCAACCCCAGCGCCAATGCCAACGGCATCCCACCCTCACAAGAACTGTGCGACTCACTAGCCATCTTCTTCCACCGCAAGATCGCTGACATCCACGACAGATTCAACACCACGACCGACCCGACTATGCCAGACTCCACCTCCCCTGTGAACACCACCAGCGAGACACGCAAGGTCATGAACTCCATCCACTCAGGATATCTGTCTGACCCGTGCCCACACCACATATTCAGCAAAGCAGACAAAGTCATCGCACCTCAACTACGGAAGGTCATCAACATCTTCTTCGAAACAGCGACATTCCCGGAAAGCTGGAAGCACGCTGAAATCAACGCCTTCCTCAAGAAGCCCAAAGCGGACCCCAAGGACCTCAAGAACTTCCGGCCCATCTCCCTGCTCCCGTTCCCGGCATAGGTCATTAATAAAATCGTCAACATGCAACTGGCCTGCCACCTCAAAGACAACATCTTGGACCCATCCCACTCGGGATTCAGATGAAAACACAGCACTGAGACAGCCCTCATCACCACCACAGACGACATAAGGCGCCAACTAGACAACGGCGAAACATCAGCCCTCATCCTCCTTGACCTGTAAGCCGCCTTTGACACGGTCTGCCATCGCACTCTAAAGACACGCCTCCTAGAAGCGGGAATCCAAGAGAAGGCTCTTGACTGGACCACTTCCTCCCTCTTCAGCAGAACCCAGAGCGTCCGCCTCCCACCCTTCTGATCCAAAGCCACCAACATCATTTGCGGCATCCCCCAGAGCTCATCCCTCAGCCCAATGCTGTTCAACGTCTACATGGCCCCTCTTGCACAAGTGTCCCGCCATCACGACCTCAACATCATCTCCTACGCTGACGAAACCCAGTTCATCCTCTCCCTCACCAAGGACCCACACAACGTCAAAACCAACATCCACAAAGGAATGAAGGCCGTCGCCGATTGGATGAGGAGCAGCCGTCTGAAGCTGAACTCGGACAAGATGGAGGTCTTCATCCTCGGACCCACCCCCTCAGCCTGGGATGACTCCTGGTGGCCGACCACACTGGGAACAGCACCAACACCTACTGACCATGCACGCAATCTAGGATCCATCCTCGACTCCTCCCTATCCATGTCTAAGCAGGTCAACGCCGTCTCCTCCTCCTGCTACAACACCCTCCGCATGCTACGCAGGATCTACAAGTGGATCGAAACAAGAAGAACTGTGACACAGGCCCTCGTCAGCAGTAGACTAGACTATGGCAACGCACTCTATGCAGGAATCCCAGCCAAACACCTACGACGACCACAACGCGTCCAAAACGCCTCCGCCCGACTGATTGTCAACGTGCCCTGCCGCAGCCACATCACCCCCCACCTGAGAGACCTACACTGGCTCCCAGTCAACAAGTGGATCACCCTCAAGCTCTTCACCCACGCACACAAAGCACTCCACAAGGCCGGACCACCCTACCTGAACAGCAGACTCTGCTTCCACAACCCCACCCGCCAGCTCCACTCTGCTAGCCTCGCCCTCGCTGCTGTCCCCCACATCCAACGAATGACCTCCGGCAGCAGATCCTTCTCCTACTTCGCCGCTAAGACCTGGAACACCCTCCCTACCCACATACGGCAGATCCAAGACCTACTCGCCTTCAGAAGACTCCTCAAAACCTGGCTCTTCAAGCAGTAGCAGTACACCCCTCCCCTCAGCACCTTAGGACCCTCACAGGTAAGTAGCACGCTTTACAAGTACTTTGATTGATTGATTGATTGATTGATTGATTGATTGATTGATTTGCATATGGCCATGTCTGAACTGGGGTGGCGTGGTGAGCAAAATAACAATGGATTAAACCCAGATCTGTGACTGGGGTGAATATTTTGCCAATGTGCAACATTCCGTCCATCACCTTGTGTGTTTTGCTGGATGCCCTATGTGGGAAGGGTATGCCCAGACGTGGATCCCATGCTCACTACGACACTGGAGTCAAGCTATCCTGGCTGATGATAGCTGATAGCCAGAAAGTGGTCCTAGGTTGCTTGATTCCGGTCCAGGGAAGACATGGCTTGGCAGTTCGGGCTGGACTGTTCCCATGAGGCACAGGGTCAAGACAGATTTGCAAATGGCCAAGTCTGAACTGGGGTGGTGAGGTGAGCAAAATAACGATGGATCTGTGACTGGCGTGAATATTTTGCCAATGTGCAACATTCCGTCCATCACCTTGTGTGTTTGGCTTCTTATAAGCACCTGACCCCAACTACTAGGACACCTAGAGGGGACTCTGGGGGTACTGGATATGCCAACATATTGTAGATCGTCAATTTGTAAATACCCCAAACACCAAAGTTGAGTTTGGGCACAATTTACATTTTAAAAGCAGTCTTGCAACACAGGGCTTCTTTCTAACTGACCTCAGCCACACATGCAAGTGCGGAAAGGGTAGCTGGCCTCTAAACCGGTGTGCAGATAGAATATCGAGTTTTAAATATTGAGTTGCACAAATATCTAGTCAAAAATATCATGGTTCAGAAATATCGTCAGCAGAAATATCGTGGTCATGAATATCGACTTAAGGTAAGTAATGTCGATTATAAAAAGTGTTTAATATCATTTGCAAAAATATAGTTGTTACAAATATTGATTTTCTAATTAATGTTATGTATTTTAGTATATATTTTAAATGTATGTGATCTATGTTTTTTTGTATAAGAATTGTTTGTATTTTTAATAAATGTGTTACATTTTTTGTACTTATTAATTGTTTTTATTTGAATTTTGCGTTTTTAGTTCTGTAGCAGGTTGTGGGTTTAAAAGGGAATAGGGTGGAAAGTAATTTAATTATATTAAATTCATTGATTATTTTTTTTACATTTATTTAATTAATATGTTTTAGTGTTGAATGTGTTAATTAATTATGGTAATTGTGTAATTAATTTTAGGTCTGTGTTTTGGTGTTTATAGGTGTAAAGGGTGGGTAGTAACTTATTTTTAATTGATGAATTAATAATTGGTTGTTAAATAATTATAATTAATTGGTAATTTATTATGGTAATTGTGTAATTACGTTTAGGTGTGTGTTTTAGGGTTTAAAGGGTACAGGGTGCTAAGTAGTTTATTAATTTGTATTAATAATTATTTCTTAACTGATAATAATTAAATTAATAAAAAAGGTATTATGGCAATTGTGTAATTATTTTTAGGTGTGTGTTGTGGTGTTTATAGGGGTAAAGGGTGGGAAGTAATTTGTGTTTAATTAAATAAGATATAGTTGTTAATTCGGGGCCTCACCTTTGCTCCTCTGTGACCTTTAACATGTAGTCCCACTGGTACAGGACTGCAAGTTTAAATACAAGACTTCTGCTGTTAATTTAAACCCACTCCACTTGTTAGTGTTGCTACCTTGTGATTCGTAAAACTTAATGTGACTATTATTTTTATTAGAAGAATTTAATTTTACAGCTTGAGGCATTTTATCTATAGAAACATAATCTACTTTGTTTGCCTGCCTGCATTTGGTCTCACAGGACACAGGAGGGGCAAGGACTCACAGTCCCAGCCTGCAACGTTGCTGCTGACACCGCCAATGTCTTCCCAGGAGTACCAAGAGGCGCATAAGATTGCCCAGGGCCTCCGCAGCGCAAGAACTTGTTTGCCTGCCTCCATTTGGTCTCATGGGACACAGGAGGGCAAAAACCCACAGTCCCAGCCTGCAACGCAGCTGTTGATTTCGCCAACATCTTTCCAGGAGCGCCAGGAGGCGAATAAGATCACCCAGGGCCGCCGTAGAGTGGGAGCTTGTTTGTCTGCCTGTATTTGGTCTCATGGGTCATGGGAGGGGCAAGGACTCACAGTCCCAGCCTGCAACACAGTTACTGATGCCGCCAATGTCTTTCCAGGTGCCTGGAGAAGGTTGGGCTGGGCTGGGCCATCTCCCTAACATCTGTTCTTTAGGAAGTACGCCACTAGGTCCTTGCTTGTTTATTGTTACTTTATATTGTTGCTGGGCATCATTTTGAAGCTCTATCTGACTGTTCGACTTTGTGATGGTTAAATTGATCGGGACTCAGGGACCCCACCAGGGACACCATCTGAGGGGTCCATTGATACCAATGTTTGAATCTCTTTAGATTTTTTGATTATATTCGGCTTACCTCTTCTTGTACTAGGGTTGTCCAACAGTACCTCTCAGTAATTATTACACTAATAATGGGAAAGAGGAAGGCAGCTGAGGGGTCCACTGTCACCACAAAAACAAAATAAAACTAAAAGATTAGTCAAATCTGTTCGTGGGAATTGCTTAATTGACCGAATTGACAACTTAATCATTGAATGGAGGACCTGTTACACTCTTATGCATCAGTATCGCAAGACACTTCAATTACTCTGGATTCCCCCTCACTAGGCACTCCTACCGTCCAGCCACGGATACATTGTATGTTTGGGAAGGCAGCCAAACAACCTATGACTATGGATGCTACCCAGGGAAAGTCTCTTAGCCAAGATGTGCCATACTATGTTTTCCCACCTGCACTTGCTTATATTGTTCATTGCAGTAATCAGTTTTCACCATTGTCTAATATAGCTGATAATGTTACTGTCTCTGACCCCCTCCCAACCTCTCCCCGGAGACTATCTTATCAGAACCCTCAGGTCCCTCAAGCAGGGAGCGTATTGCTTTAAATAATGAATTGAAAACCAAAGTGTGAGAGTCAAAAACTGTCATATTTAGATTGGTTTCTACACTAAATAAGCTAAAATGTGCAAAATATACTGACAAGTCTACTATTCAGTATAACCAGTCCACTCAGACTATTCGGATTACCCAACAACCAGAAGAGGCAGTAAGTATGAATTCCAGGTCCTTATGTTGTCAACCATACTCTCAGCACCCCAAGCACAATACTAGAGCCAATATTCAACAACAATTGAGTAATTGTGCTCCAAGCAACTCTAGCTTGTTAAACCCCCGTCAGCTGCAGCAATTGAACCCTTCATGGACCTTCAATCCTTTGCACTACACATCTAATAGAGGGTGGAACTACATCTCCACCCCTTGTCCCAGAAGTAGGCCCAATGATCTAAAAATCAAAGTTTATATGACAAAGGTACCCAAACTGAATCCCTATGCAAAGTTTGATTCTTAAGATTCTCTTTTAAATAAAACTATCCATTGGATCAGGCATACTAGAGTCTGTTACTCGATTATTCAAATAGACATCCTATGTGCCAAAGGAGCTCTCCAAGAATTCAGCTTTTGATGTGATAGAACTTGCACTAAAAGATGCTAGGATGGTGGATGATTTAGTGGCCCTAGATATTAGGACAATCCCCTCAAACAATTCATGCATTAGATTTTAGTATTGCAGACCAGTAGTTGATGCACTACAGTGTTCCAAATCAAGGCAGGGGTTTTAGCCCCATTTCGAAATATGGACTGACTCAGGAACACTACCAGATTTTCCCTTCCTACCCCTACACTGCTTCATGCAAAATGCAGTAAAATATGCATAGAAAAGCCAGAAAACATTACCCAAATCCAACCAATTAGTAGTGGATTAAGGGGTAAATTTAATCTGAATATTACAGTGTGTGACCAAACAGGGAAACTAAATGTTTCTGTGCATCCTCTGCCAGGTCATATAGCTTATGAAAGAGGTTCCATTCCTAAATCCTTGCAAGTTAGGTACACTGCTGAACCGTCCACCATTAATTTGCACCAGGCAGTAAATACTGATGTACTATCTAATAATACCACTGGCGCAGTCAAGGCTGCACTCCCATTGCAACCAAATTCCTCTACCTGACTGGCTTATCGGATTATTGACAATATGTTGCTATGTGACTCAGAAACTCACAGATATCTTCCCACACTTAATATTGAGGCAAAAAAAGTGACTAACCCTAATTTAATTGAACTTGGTAGGAATCCATCTAAAGCTCCAAGACCTTGAATGGGCAAAAACAATATCTGCATTTTCCAGGAGACCTGGTCTGTGGACAGGGCACACATAAACGGTTATACCACATATAGGGCCCGATGTAGGTGGCCTTTTACGGGCCGGTAACGGCCGATTTCAGCCGTTACTGACCCGTAAATGGGTTTTTGGGATGTAGGGGGGCAATTTTACCGATTCGGTAAATTTATCTAATCAGTAAAATACAGAATCGGTATTTTTACTGATTCGGTAACGTCCAGATGTAGGTGGGACTCTTCTGAGTCCCAAAGGCCTTTCAGATTCGGTATTTTACCACCCAATCCAATTGGGTGGTAAAATACCGATTCCAGGTGTGCAGGGCATGTCTGTTTGCCACATGGCACACATGCCTTTATTTGGGGTGCTAGAGGGTGTCAAAGTGACACCCCCTGCACCCTTGCTGGAATCGGTATTTACCAAATCGATAAATACCGATTCGGTAATGCCCATTGATTCCTATGGGCTTCAATGCCCATAGGAATCAATGGGCATTACCGAATCGGTATTTACAGAATCGGTAAATACCGAATCTTAACGATTCGGTATTTACCGATTCTGTAATACCTACATCCCCCCCCCTCTATTTTACCACTTCTTAAATACCGAATCAGTAAAATTCGGTATTTAAGAAGTGGTAAAATAAAATTACCTACATCTAGCCCATAGTGTGGAAGCTAATGCACCTTAAACAACGGGCAGAGCCAGCGGGGGTGGGGCAGATAATCTTTGTGAGGAATACTCTAGCCTGTAAGTATAAACAACTAACAATAAAACCTCAAGATATTCTGGATATCCAGCTTGCTTTTCCGACGGGCCTAAATTTGACCCTGTTCAATGTCTATGCTAGGTCAGAACCTTACAGCAGCGAATCTCCAGTACTATAATTGTTAGACGGCCTGGTAGGAGCATATCAAACCAACTCTAAAATCATACTTGGCGGTGGACTTCAACGCTTCCTTTGAGCCCTCTCCACTGCTAAGCACCTAACTTGAGGCGGGAGGACGAGACGTGGAGCATACCTTATTTGGCAGCTGGTAATTGTTGTAGTCATGTAACGTCTGTTTCCCTGAAGATTACTTCATTGGTCACAGGAAGGAGCTTGATAGCATGCAACAGAGGCTTAAACAGGCAGGCCACTTTAAAAAGTGGTGCCAGTACCAACGTTATCAATTACATTCTGACAATTAACCAGAGGTTTGACAGCGGTCACAACCCTTTCCTGTTCAAAATGATGGGCACTGCTTTGAACAGGAATCCACCCAGTTGTATTTCTAGAGTAGAAGAGCCTCTCCTAACTAACAATCGCAGAAGAGTCACCTGGCCCAAAGTCCTAGCAGATCAGGACTGATATACTAGGATATATGAGCTAATCACACATTTTCTGTCTGGCTTGAGCAGTAGTTATGACTGTGCACACTCTTCTGGATGGATTAATTCCCACACTGTCAGTGCACAGGGATATCTACGAAGCCCTTCAAATAGTTTTTACTAAATATAGCTCTGGCAGTAGGCCCTCTAGTATAATAAATAACAAATGGTACAACAGCTAATGCAAATTAGCAAATGGAGCACTACAACTAGCAGTCAAGGACCAGAGCCAGTCTGGGATAGCCCTGGAATGCAACAGATAGAAAGCTGCCCTTGCCAAAGCTAAGCGTGACTTTGCATTTAAAAACTGGCACAACCTGCAAATCCTGATCAGCCTCATCAATCACAATATCATTTCCATGAAGGAGCATCAAAGTTGCAGGATTCAAACTTGTGCATCGCAAAAAAGTCACATTCTCAGCTCCCAAGAGTATCTGCTTATACCTTCTAAGGTTGCTGTTTTGTGAGATGTTGTGTTCAAATATGAGTAAGCACGACCTCATCTGAGTGTCGCACATAAACCCTAAGAATATATCCCAACATTATGCTCTCACTCTGCTCCAAACTCACACTCGTTTAAGCCACAGATTTCAAATATCCAGGCAATGCGGAGGCCACAGGGTCAAGAGTTGCTGAAAAATAGTCTATAGGTCTGCGTGTAGTACCATGCAACTGAGATAGTACTGATAATGTGCAGCCCCCACACTCACTGCAAACCAAAGTAAAGCTCTTGTTATAATTGGGCATTCCCAAAGGTGGAGCTCAACAAAGTCTCTCTCGCCGTTCCGTAAAAGAGCACATATAATCATCATATCAAGGTGTCGGGTCTGACACGTCTTTGTATGTCAGCCTCTGAAGAAAAATTGGGACTCCATTGCCAACAAGTTGTCAATGTACTTTATGAGAATAGATTGATTAGGCGTATCGAAAGACTTCACAATTTTCTTTAAAATCTGATTCAATATTGATGGTCTTTCTATATACCCTTGTGGAACTGGCACCATGCCCAAAACACGGCTGCCAAAGCATGAAGCAAAAAGATACTGACTGTCCTCGTGCAGCAGTATGGAAAAGAAGGCTTGATTTGACACAAATTACTGACAGAAAACCACTCGGCTTCACATGGAATCTTGAATAAAATCACTGCTGGATTCTGTACCGCGGGACAACATGGGTCAACAATCTGATAAATGTCGTGCAAATTCTGCACAATATGGTATTTACATGTGGGTTTCTGCAAATCCATGATAGGAGAGTTGCAAGGACTTCCCATTAACTCTTTCAGGATTCCTTTCTCAATCATCAAATTAATCAGAGGAGAAATCCCTGCAATGGTTTCTGGACTTATACTGTATTGCAGGATTCATGGGGATTCAGCATTAGGCTTCAAAGTAATTTTAAGTGGAGCCACACCTTTGATCAGACCAATACCTTTTCCTGTAAAGTCCCATATTTCTGGAAATGAAATGTCTTTCAGTTCTGGAGGCAGGTCATCTCTGGTTAACATGGGGAACAGTCCTTGGATCTCTGCATTCTGTTAAGCCAATTTAAATACAAAGTCCTCAACTTTTGTGTGAAACTAAATTTCCTTTAGACTGCAATAAATTGAGCAATTGAGTTTGCACAACATGTCTTTTCCTAGTAAGTTTACTGGAGTTGAATCACACACAATAAATTTGTGCGATTCCTTAAAAGAACCTATTTTCACAGGTACAGATTTCGTCAATAGATTTGACATTTGTCAATTTGTAACTCGCACAACTTGGATTCTTTCTCCTGAGAGGGGTAGGTTTGGAACTTCTTCTGTTCTTACAGTGGAACTGGTAGCACCAGTATCAACAAGAAATGAGATAGGAGTCCCATTTACCTTGCTGTCCACATATGGACCACTCTGGTCTACCCCTAAGGATGTGCCAAGCATGCATTCCTTCTCACCTCTCAGGCTCCATCATTGTGACAAGTCAGAATCTGCATAATCAATTTGGGTCAAAGAGTTTGCTGAGACAAATTCTGATTTGCATGGGATTCTGTATCTGAATAAAATTCTTTATTCAAATTGTACATTTAGCATACCAGAGGAATTCATCTACAGGCTTACTTTACCAAATCAAGTGCTGTTGGATCATGCTGCTAAACTCAGGTCTCAGTACATACACAACCTGATAAACAAAATGTCCCATATTTGTTTCGGAAACATTCTCCATTCCACGATATTGCTTGAATGCCTGCAATAACCTTACATAGTAAGCATGCACTGTTTCCTTAAATTCATGAGTTATCCTTTCAATTTGGACCCAATCTATTTCTTTAGGAGAAATGTTCCCTTCCAAATAGGTAATGGCTTGGTTATAATTCTTCATCACCTCAGGAGAAGGCGCACCTGTGACAATATTTCTAGCTGGTTCCATTTCAGGCCAATTGACAGCAATTTTGCATTCCAACCACAAATCACTCTGAACCAGAATGTCAAATAAGGTATCTAGAGCTTCCAACAATACCTTTGAAATCTTCACAAACCATTCCCCTTGTTTGTACCATTCAACGGGATTCTCTCTCAATTTTGAAAAGTTGTTTGTAAAGGACAGGTCTAGTCCAAGGGACTTGTACACATCCTCCTCCAGGTACCTGTCTCATGGGGAGCATCCTCACTCTCTCCACCTATCTTTGATGACCGGGGACATTTTCATAGTATTTTTTTTTATTACTTCTTCTTGGCCCATCACCCTTCCCATTTTTCCAGCACCACACTTTTCCTAAGGCTAAGCAGTAATTCCTAATCTGTAGCCTCATTCCTGAAGGTTTTGTGTTTTCAATATCTCTGTCACTGAAATCTACTGAATAAGGTTTTTGCAATGTTTTCAACTTTTGTACATTCAATCTATATTTCTGTGCTGATTCAGATAACTTTTCATGTTTGTTTCGAGCATGTCTGGTACTGTCTTTGCAGGTGAACAATTATTCATCACCCTGATAAGCAACTATCTTAGCAGGGCTTATGGTTCCTATAATCATTTCTTCCATTTTCACCTTGAGTGTCAGCATGGATGCAGAATAATAACATTAGCATCTGCTGTCCAGAGATATCTTTATTAGAATTCCCTCCAAAAATAATCCAATTGGAATGCACAATCAGTTATCAGAGACAAATCACAGAGACAGAAACAGGTTGTACTTAAAAATAGATTTTTTATCAGAATTTTAAGAGGAGTAAATACATCAATTTCAGACATTTAAAACCTAAGAGTACAAGATAGTCAATTTAAAATCTAAGTTGCCATTAATTACCAAAACTCTGGGGAAGTTCAGGGAGGGACAGGAACCATGACAGCTCAAAAGTACTCTCCCATGAGAGGGAAAGAAGTCTGGATATATCACACACAGCATAACTCAGTTGAAATGAAAGCCAGTAGAGTCCACAGAGAAGTTCTAAAGTAAGTGGAAGCGATGTCTCCAAGAGAGAGAAAAAAACCCTTTCTGTCAAATCAACATATAATATAATTCTCAAGTTCTGGGGTGACACCTCCTAGATCACCTCATCTGGTCAGACCACTCAGTCCATTGGTCAGTTCTTATAGGGTGATTTTCATGCAGCTTAAAGACGACACATATTATAGCAAAAAAGTGGTGATCATCTCATAAGCTGTTGAACCATCCAGTATGTATAACTTCCAAACAATAGTCTTTTGCAAAAGCACATGAGTGAGTCCTGAAGTCTCTCATGGCAGATGTTCCCAAAGTAGCGAAATTGTTGGAAGCACTCCTCGGACGCGAATGGGAACTCTCCCTATGACTCATAGTTTCTCTTCACATTACACATTAACAAAGCATTTCCATGAGAACAGAATCAACCGAAGTAAGAAAAATGAAGGCTTAAATTTAATTTGGTTCATGAACTACAGAATATAAAATAATAAAAATATACATTTCTTTTATAGCCTTTGGGACATTATATATTTCTTTCAACCTATTTGCAATCTTAAGGCAATTTAGTTGTGTTGTAAATAGCACAGGTAACTATGACATAGTACATCATTTTCAAGTACCAATATGTAAAATTATTTCAAATCATAAATTTTTAATATTCTTTCTAGTGATTCATATCAGTACATGTTTGAACATTATTCCCTAAGAGTTTCAAAGCATGTGGTTTTAGTACACACGTGCAGAACCCTTTTTTCCTTTCTTCGCACAGCTTCACATATGCAAAATATGGAGTTTAGTATGAAGCATTTCAATATCACAAGTAAATATCCCTAAATCACGTTGGACTTCAATAAATTCTTCACATACGTCATTATTTTGATAAGAGTGGTTAGAAATCTTATAACACGTAAATACATCACATTTACTTTTCAATTGACACACATTGAATTAGCAACTGAAACAGGTTAAACTATGAACCTATATTACTTAAAGTATATGTTTCCATAGATCCTATAATTTATCTACATGCTTTTACGATGCTGTAACTAAGTCTTTTCATGATTTTTCTCATGTTTCTTCAATGTATAATTTGCACAGTCGGTGCACGTTTCTCATTTTTCACTCAAATGTGTCATAATCGGTTGTATTGGTCAGTTAAAAGGCTCAGCAGTTTATCTGCTTCATCACAACCAATCGGGGGCATATGGTCACAATTCACTGGGGAACATCCAAAAGTACAGGCCGACTGTGATGCAGCATAAGTCGGATACAGGGACTAGCCTTGGCTCATTGAAAAGTACCTGTGATGCATCGTCGATGGAGTTGAGATGCGAAAAGAAAAGCATGATGCCTCGTTGTGGAAAAGCTGGATCAAATGTGATGCATCGATGTTGAACTGCAAAAGAGAAAGCAATGCATTGGCGTCGAGTGGTACAAAGCCGGAGAATCATCAGAATCTGGAGACGATGTCCTGTGCAGTTGGCAATGCGAGGTCAACAGTCTGTGCAGCAGCAGCCTTGGTTCAAGTTAGCCGGGCACAGTCCTTCCTCAGCAGGGCAGAGGGTATAAGGCAGCAGGGGAGCACAGCAGAAAAGCAGTTCTTCAAGAGCAGCAGTACAGTAGAGTGGCACTACTTGTAGCAGCACAGCAGTCCTTCCTTCTAGCAGAGTTCTTCACAGGGCCAGTAGTGTCTGATTTTGTGGGGTCAGACACTCAGGCCCACATGCATCAAGCATTTTTGGAGTCGCAAACGGTGCGATTCCTTAAAATCGGCCGTTTGCGATTCCAAAAATGCTTTTTTGGATGCATCAAGCAATTTCAGAAATCGCAACATTTTTGCGATTTCTAAAATTGCGATTGCTTTTAAGAAATCGCAAATTTGCGATTTCTTAAAAGCAATGCATGAATACTTTTTAAATTGCAAATTCGCAATTAGAGGGATAAATTTACCGAGTAGTTGAACTACTCGGTAAATTTGCAAAAAGTTAAAATAACGCTGAAAATGCATTTTTTAAACATTCATGTTACGGATACACATAGGACATGTGTATGTGCAACATGATGCGAAAACAACATTTCATGGGTGCAGGGGGGGTTAATTTGAACCCCCCTCACCACCCTTGAAATACAATCAGGATTTGCGATTTTCAAATTGCGAATTCGCAATTCCCATTCATTCCTATGGGCCTTTTGGCATTTTTTATGCAATTCGGTAAAAATAGCGATTTCTACTGAATTGCATAAAAAATGAAAAAAATAATCATGCATAGGCTTTTGCGATTTCTAAATTGCGAATCGCTATTTATCGCAATTTAGAAATCGCTAAAGCCGATATTGATGCATGTGGGCCTCAGTCCTTATACCACATTTGAAGTGGGGGTGACTTCAGAGAGGGGCTTTGAAGTGGACAGCTTCTCCCTCCCACCCTGTCTAGGATGGCCCATCAGAATATGGATGGCCACTGAGTCACACTTAAGCTCTGTCTGTGTGTGGCTGTCTAGAAGTAATGCACAAATGCCAACTGTCACCCACTTGAGACGTATAATAGAGACAGGTTGCAAGCAAACAGGGTTATGAGCAGAAACATGTTACCTTTCTTAATGTGGCATTTTTAAAAGGGTAGTGATAAATTAATCTTTACCAACAAATAGGATTTATCTTTACCATTCCAGTGATATTGGACATGACAGATCTACTCCTTCTCAATCAGGAATTACAGCTTATAAGTGTAATGAGGAATTCACAATGTCAACTAATAAGTGGGGTAGGCCTTGCAGTACTGACATTTTTTGTGTGTGTATTGTTCACTACCCAGACATGCACAACTTAAAAGTTCATGTCCTACCTCTTGATTGCACAGCACCCAGCACTATGGGCTACCTAGGGCCTACGTTAGGGGTGACTTATACGTAGTAAGATGGGAGTTTAAGGCTTGACAATGGGTTTTTAATGCCAAGACCCATGGCAGTGTATATTGTACACACAATCTCTGCAATTCTGGCCTGAGACATGTTTAAGGTGCTGCTTGTGTGGGTAGCATAATCAGTGATGCATGCCCACAAATAGCATTTAATTTGCAGGGCCTGGGCAAAGGTAGTGTACTCTACTAGGGACTTATAGACACATTAAAGGTGCTGATTGTGAATAACTCAATCAAACCATGATTTAGGGAAGAAGCACATGCACTTTAGCACTAGTTTGCAGTTGTAAAGTGCTCAGAGTTCTGTGGCCAACAGTTTATGCAGTTTTAAACTGTGTTTTCAAACTGGCAAAATAAACCATTTGGCAGGCATAAACCTTTCTTTCTAATATGTGTAAGCAATCCCATGCTGGGTGCATTGTATTTTAAAAGTAGGAAATCTTTACTTTGGTGTACATGTCCCAGCAGTGAAAACTCCTATTGACATTTTTCACAGTTTTAAGGCATATCTCTTCATTGAAAACACTTGGTTACCTTATTACATTTAATAAATTCTCCCTTTAGATTGTGAACAGTTAGAGATAATGGGGCCGAACAAATCTGCAATAAACTCTTAATCTTACTAGTTTTGGCTTTCACAGAAGGCATTTAGTAGAAGTAAAGTTAGGACTCCTAACTTTACTACTACTAAACTGAGATAAAATCCTAAACGTACTACTTTTGGTATTCACAGAAGGCATTTAGTAGTAGTAAAGTTAGGACTCCTAACTTTTCTACCACTAAATGCCTTTTTGTGAATACCGAAAGTCGTGAAGTTAGGAATTTGTCTCAGTTTAGTAGTAGTTAAGTTAGGAGTCCTAACAGTACTACTAAATGCCTTCTGTGAATTCCAAAAGTAGTAAGTTTAGGATTTTATCTCAGATTAGTTCTTTGAATCGGCCTGATGGTGTTTACACTTAAATAAATCGCACTTTTAAATGCTCATTAATGCTGAAGTTGGATTTTAAGTTACAGTTTTGAAAATTGCACTGCAGAAAGTTGGCATTCTGTTATTACAAAAATGTGTGGCTTCTGCCAGTGTTCTGGGTCACATGACTGTGAATGGCAATGCTGTTGGGGTAGGGTTTGTATATTGCTACCAGACAGTAGAGGCCTAAACTAGAGGGTAGCCATCTTTCCCTTCCAGTATTTATCTATTTGCAGTGTTTGCCTATTGGCATGATTCTATGTCTCTTTTGCCTCTTTACAGACCTAAAGGCCTAAACTAGAAAGCAGCCATCTTGTCTTCCTGCCTCAGTTGTCTGAGACGCTTGTAGGTCAAGAGTGATGTTTTAGTTTTGAACTGTTGTTCACTGGAGAGGAACCGGTCAGAGCTGGCCCTTATCGGAGGAATGTAAGCAGAGCTCGGGTTTTCGACGAAACAACAGTTGGCCACTGTGGTAGCGTCGGAGGCCCAGAGCCTAGTACAGGAATCTGGTGGGCGGCAGGTTACTGTCTGGAAATTTCCATGAACGAAGAGCTCTTTATATTATCGAGGTGTAGAGAGGAGAGGCAGGCAGATGACAGTGAGCAGTTGACAGCGGACGGTGAGCAGTGAGCAGTTGGCAGAGGACAGTGGGAGTTTGGAACGATCGAAGGCCAATGATCTTTTGGAGAGACTGAAGTTACATCGTGAGTCAGTCTGTTAGAGTAGTTGGAGATAGTTAAACGTCAGAGTTCGAATAATCAGAGTGAAGAAGTTAGTTGAACAGATGGTTTCCAGAGCGGCTGAAACTATATCATTTGATTGAAGTCTGGAGGTGAAGACAGTTCGTGGGAGAGAGGAAGCCAGTGCAAAGTGATCGGTGCAGAGATGAGAAATAGAGAAGAAGAAAATAGAAGCGTTCCAGTGCTTTGAAGGATCATAGCGGCGCAGACGTGTATCCGTGGGTGCAGAGTAGAATCTGAGATGAGCCAAGGCACAGACGAGAGAGGGACCCAGATGACAGCTAGAACCGGACTCCGTAATTATAAGGTGAAGTCTGTCCTGCTGTTATAGTGCAAATATACTAACTCTTTCTTTTACTTTTCAGGCTATGCTTAGACTGTTAGATAGTATTGTAACTTTATAATATAATGTTTTCTTTGTCTGTTATTGTGTAATAAACGGACCTCAGTTTGTAAAAAACATATATATATTTGAGTATTGTTTCTATGATAAAGCTAACCTTTCTTTACAGCCAGGTGCCAGCGTATGGAAGGATGTGCGATTCCCGTCCTACAGGTAACTGATGCGGGAGATTGATGTGAGTTTTATGTCAGGGAATAATTCTTAAGTGTAACAATTTGGCAGTTCTTGTGTGAGAGGATCGGATCTCCTATCTATCACATGAGGGATAATAATTCATATAAGGTAGAGGATACTCCCAGTCAATATTAGGTACTTAGGGGCATATTATCAAGGGGGTTTATCTCCGCTTTTTTGGCTTTAAAAGCCAAGAAAGCGGAGATAAAATTATCTCCCTATTACCAAGCTGTCGCTAACACCAGTTAGCGACAGCTAGTAGGAGATAGCGACCATCTTGGGCCCCACTTTGCATGTCAGTGATATTTATCACTAATGAGATGCAAAGTGGGCGTGCCAAGATGTTAGAGACTGAAAACAGTCGCTAACATCGCTATCTCCTATTATCAACTTTTGGAGATATTCGCGCTAAGCGGGAATATCTCCAAAAGCTAACACCTGCCCTGAGCAGTTCTTAGCCATGTAATCCAATGGGAGGTGGATAGCATGGCTAAGAGCATTTGCTCGATAATGCATGAATATCGCTGACTTTTCAGCGATATTCATGCATTTCGGCTGTTTTTTATCGCATTTGCGATAAACCTTGTTAATAGCAAGGTTTATCTGCGATAAAAATCGCCGATGTGCGGCGATAATTTTTGTCTCTAAACAAGTTAGAGACAAAAATTATCGCTAGTTGTTGGTAATATGCCCCCTAGAAACTTTCCCAATAGAGAGAGAGAGAAGAAGGTATTAATAGGACAGTGAGATCGCTCAAGATAGGGCGTTAATGAGAGCACCGATTGGGGATGGTGTGTAGTGAGATCGCTCAAGATAGGGCGTTAATGTGAGCACCAATTGTGGTTGGTGTGGTAGAGTGAGCTGCTCTCCAGTATGAGAAGGAGGGTAGAATAGTCTGGGCCAGATTGACGCTGGGCTATAAGGTAAGATCATAGGATGAGACATGGAATTCCGTAGTTATTAGTGACTATTCTTAGTAATCCCTTAGATCTAGCAGTGTTTTTGATGATATAAGCTTGTATATTGCGAGTGCCCCATTCCCGGGTAAGTACTCAGGAACCATTGTAAATAGGGTCCGGGAAGGGATGGTGTTACGTTTTGGCCGGGTTGGTTGTATCTAGGTGAGCAGGTGATTCTTGGTCTGAGAATCCGGTCATTACATTTGGCGTCACGAACCTGTCGGGTGGAGTGTAGGGGAAGTGTAATGATTTTCATTACAACTGACATTAAGAACAGTCTCGGGTGGAGTGTAAGGAAATGTAGTTGTACTGCACTACATCTTGGCCCCTGACTTACAGGATTGAACGGGTAGAGTGTAAGGAGATTGCATTACATCTTTGCATCTGACTTATGGAATGTAAGAGAAATGGTTTATATTTTGGTGTGTGAACTCACAGGATCGAAGGGTCGAAGTGTGTAATGAAACCAATTACATCTTGGTGGTGATGCAGTTGTAAATTCTGTATAAAGAGGCTTGTACATAGCTTGCTGCGTGGCTTATGCATTATTGAGTGTGAAATGTATTCTGTATAATATAGCTTGTGAATAGCGTCTTGTAAATAAGGCTTTTAAATGGCTTGTTCCATTGGGCAGGGAAGGGCTGGGTCCTTTCCAACTGTTCAGGGAAATGTTTCAAAGAAAAAATGTGCACAAGTGTTCTGTGAAACGTGAGAGGTCAATTCTGGGATTCCCTATGTGTCTGCAGACTTCGGGGAAAAAAGTGTATTTGAGCTGCCAAAGGGATAATATCTTGAATTGAGAGCAGTGTTCATTTAAATGTGTTGCTTAATATGCATTTAAAAATGTGTGTGAATATTCTTTTGACACCAGAATTAAAAGTGTATGATTCAGAAGTTTGAAATGCTACAAAATAACCCAGTTAGACTGTTCCCAAAAGGTGCACCCAGGGTGGCACCAGTGAGAGCTCCTCTAAAAAAGTGAAAATTGTAAAATTCTAAGGTTTATGTTCTTCATGACCCCAGAAGGGCCTGTTCGCACCAACCCTATGCTGCCCACAACAACCACAAATGTGAACTTCAGGTAAGACCTGCTCTTCATTCTGACTGCCGCCGCCGGCAAAGCGAGACCTGAACTTTACCCTTCAGCAAAGACAGCCCGCAATGACAGCCAATGCAAAACTCCAGCAACTACCGCCCATGAGGCTCTACCTGTATTTCCCGCAATAGAGATAATCACTAAGCAGCCTCCTCATCACTGCCTCCTCCACTGCAGAACTCTTTGTGCTGGACTTAGAGGTTTATCTTCTTCAGTGGAACTAACCTAGTCCCTGTATGTGACCTGCGCTGCATTGTGGTTGGCCTGAACTTGTGACTTTCCCCAGTCTAGTGTGGACAGATGAATGCAAGTGGCACTTTGTGCTCCAAGTCATTATTTGCAATAAAACATAAAAGTTGAATAGCTCAAGTTTTACTGATTGGATTTTTGTCATTCTACTATCATTTTATTTACTAAATGTACTCTATGTTTATTATGTTATGTTAGTAAGAATTTGTAGAGCACACGTTCACCCTGGGGTTTCTTGGCGCTGTGTGCCGCTGGGGAACCCATCCTGGCTTTCCCTGGGAGATGGTCCCTATTGGGCATCCCCAAGGTGAAGCCAGGCATCCCCGGCAGCGAGGGGGCCGTTGTGGAGATTAAGCAAGCTATTGCCCAGAGTTGCAGCGTGGGACCCATGGTTAGAGAGGCACAGAGGCGAGATTTATCGAGCCCGCTGACATTGGTTCCGTACCCTGCCGTGTCGGGAATTGAACCCTGATCCCGGGCCGACCTCTGCTTCTGGGTCTGCCGCCTCTAACCGGTGAGCCACACTTCTCCACTTATAAATTGGTTTGGGATTTTTCTTGTGTAGTGTTTTCACTTTATTGCAATTTGTATGCTGAATACATACTTTATTCAGTGCCTCTAAGTTAAGCCTGATTGGTTTAGTGCCAAGCTATCACAAGGATTTCATACTGACATTCGTGATTCACTCTGACAGGATTTGTGGTTGCTACCTTAGTGGGGCTTCCACCCCATCAACCAATGACTCAACTTCTCACATTATCATTATTAGTAGATTTAAATTGGAAGTCAAATTATTATGGGAAAATCTCAATAGATTGCCATGCTGCTAAAAGTGAAGTTTTGCATATGCTTTCCCTGTGTCTGCAAATTACACAGTTTTGACAACATGTTTGGGATAACATTTTGGATATATGTATAATTAAAATGCCACTGGATGTAATGCATATCTTCCTTGGTAGAATTTTGACTGTCTTCTCATGATTGTTCTCATGTTTCTACAATGTATAATTTGCACAGTTGGTGCACGTTGTAATGGTCTCTAGTAGGCAGCGGTAGGTACCTTTGTCCAAATAGGGACCCTTACTTCTAGTCAGGGTAATGGGATACACAATTTAGATAACCCCTGCTCCCCCCCTAAGAAGCAGACATGCTTATCCCAAAGGCAATGTGTAAAGTATTTGCACTCAAAACACACAGTAAGTCAGTGATAAGACCACAAAAGGGCACCACACTTGTTTAGGAAAAATAAAGTATCTTTATCTAAACTTCAACAAGACCAAAATGAAAAAAATCCAACATACATGTAATAGGAATATGACTTTAAAAAGGTTTCAAAGAACTTGGTACATAGAAAACTATGGATGTGTGATTTCTCACAAAGAACCTGAAGATGCATCAAGATTGAAAAGGCCAAACAGCCGCAGAGAAAGGACGTGTTGGAAAACACAGCGATGCATCAGTTCCTGAGTCCTTGAGGAGGCGAGACAACAGTTGTACTGCACAAAATAAAAGTAATGCATCGAATCTGGACTGTAAGGGGAAGTAAGGCGTCCAAATCTAAGGTGATTCCGGTCTGTGGGTGATGCGTGGGAAAACTTGGTGCACAGGTACGATGCATGACACACCGGAGGTGATTTGTTGCTTTGTGAGTCTTCGCCACATCCTGTGTTGGTGCTGGGGTCTGAGTGGCAAGGCTTTGTGTTGCCTGGCGGGAGTCAACGAGACTTTGCATCATCCAGCCTCGGTTCTGAGAGGCTTTGCATGGCTATGCTATTCTTCT
The DNA here is from genome assembly GCF_964263255.1 of Lissotriton vulgaris. Lineage (NCBI taxonomy): Eukaryota > Metazoa > Chordata > Amphibia > Caudata > Salamandridae > Lissotriton > Lissotriton vulgaris. The sequence goes on from NC_141693.1 coordinate 592,933,769, forward strand.
TGTCCGTTCTTGCAGAGATTAGCTACAAAACCCACCTCTGCTGCCCTGTAACTGGCACCTCAGGCAAGGGTAGGACTCACAGATGGCAGAGTCCAGCAGCACCAGCAGATATGCAGGAAGTCCTTTGTGTTAGTGAGACTTCTTAACAGGAGGCAAGCTCTACTAAAGCCCTTGGAGATCTTCTTCAAGCAGGGACACAGCACACTGCAAAGTCCTTCTCCTTTCCTTGGCAGAAACACCTACTGCAGGCCAACCCCAGATACACAGCAAAGGGGCAGTACTTCTCCTCAGTTTCTCCAGCTCTTCTCCTTATTTATTTATTTATTTATTTATTGGCAAAGATTCCTCTTAATTTCAGAAGTAGTCTTTGAAGCCCTTTCTAGACAGAAGCGGCCTCTGCAGGCCAACCCCAACAGCACACAGAACAGGGGCAGTACTCCTCCTCTAGCTTTCCTAGTCCTTCTTCTTGGCAGGTTCCTTAGTTTAGCAGTGACCTAAAGTTCATGGGTCTGGGACCACTTTTTATAGCACAAATTCATTTGTGCTCTGGTTGCAGAGAAGCTCTTTGCCTAGCCAAATCCAGTTCTGTCCTCTCTGGTGCAGCTGCCTGGCAGGAGATGGAGATAGCATTGCCCAACGCAGACCCGGCTCATTCAGGTACAATCAATACAGCCCAGGTCTATTCAGCCCAGCCCTGACTCATCCAGGAAAGGCAGAACACACATCAACCCCCCCCCCCTTCCCGGTGGCCATCTGAGAGAATGCACATCCCCAGCCCCTGTCATTCAAAAACCAGTCAGTCAATTCACAAACCAACAGAGGAACACCGAATGGTTAAGCAACAAAGTACCCACTTTCTAAAAGTGGTATTTTCAAGCACATTATATAAAAGTCCTCTTTACTAAAAGATGCATCTTTATATTCTGAGTTTATGCATGCTAAACCTTGCCTTTCCATGTTATGCCACTGAGAAGTCATGTTTATAAGATGTTACAAATGAACTCCCTTGTTACCCTATGGGACAAGATAGCCTTTCAATGGTGAAAACTAAATTGGCAGTATTTCACTATCAGGACATGTTACACACACCCGTGCATGTCCTCCTTTTCACATACACTGCACCCTGCCCAGGTGGGTATCTTGGGCCTACCATAGGGTTGCTTTCATGTAAGAAAAGTGGAGGTTAGGGCCTGGCAAGTGGGTGCACTTGCCAGGTCGCCATGGCTGTCAACAAACTGAGCACAGACACTGCATTGGCAGGTCTGAGATACGTATTCAGTGCTACTCATGTGGGTGGCACAATCAGTGCTGCTGGCCCACTAACAGCATTTGATTTACAGGCCCTGGCACACTTAGTACACTTTACTAGGGGCTTACCAGTAAATCATAGATGCTAATCATGGATAACCAATCATGTTAACAATTTACACAGAGAGCATACACACTTAAGCACTGATTAGCAGTGATTAAGTGCCCAGAGTCCTATAACCAACAACAATAGTCAGGAAAAAATAGGAGGAAGAGGCAAAAAGTTTGTGGATAACCCTGAATAAAGGGCAAAGTCCAACACTGCCTGAGTGGGGTTTTCACCCCATCAACCAATGACCCAATTTCTTACATTCTCATTTTTAGTTGATTCAAAACGGAAATCGAATTATCATGGGAAAATGCCAATAGATGTCATGCTGCTAAGAGTGAAGTTATGCATGTGCTTTTCCTGTGTCTGCAAATTACACTGTTTTTACAACACTTTTGGGATAACATTTTGGATATATGTTTAATTAAAATGCGATTGGATGTAATGCAGATATTCCTTGGTAGAATTGTAACTGTCTTCTCATGCTTTTTCTCATGATTTTACAATGTATAATCTGCACAGTTGGTGCACGTTTGTAATTTTTTGCACAAATGTGTCATAATCGGTTGTATGTGTCAGTTAAAAGGCTTAGCAGTTTATCTGCTTCATCAGCATCAATCGAGGACATCTGGTTGCAATTGACCAGGGTGAATCCAAAAGGACAGGCTGACCGCGATGCCTCGCAGATCGGATACAGGGACCAGCATTGGCTCACTGAAAAGTACCTGCGATGCATCCCCAACAGAGTCGGGATGCAAAAGGCACATCTGATCTTTTTTGTTGGGAAATTTGCAGTTCCTTATTGCTATTTCTTTACAACAGATGCTAGTAATGTAACTTTTCTTAAGTGGTGCAACACCATTTGTTAAAGTCATTTATTGGTTACAGCTCATTTAACCTCCACAAAGGTGGCTATTAAAAGGGCTAGGCTATGGTCACCCTTGATATCATTCTTATTCAAAACTGTTGATAATCGAAATATTCCCACTGAAGTAAGTGTTCTATACTAATAGCACATGCATTTTGCAAAAATTCACTTTTAATATGCAGTACACAAATAATTGTATTCTTCTTTCTAGACCTTTCTCTGTAAGGCATATTATATTATTCAAATGTTACGCTTCTTCCTCTCTCTTTTCGTCCATTACTCGTTCCTACTTTCATCTTTCTCCTTCCTCCAGTCTTTTTTGTTTTCCTTTACAGCAAAAAATATGTAAAAATGTTCTTTCTTTCATTTAACATAGCAAGTACACGTAATGCAGCTACCTTGTTATATGGAAAATTCTTATAGTTGTTCTCTGTTTAATAACCTTGTACGATTATCACACTGTTGTCTTATCCATAGAAAATTGCATTCTATTAATATTTGATGTAATTGCATTTTTTTCTGCATCAACTAGAATGAAACATCTTTAGAAAAAGATTGCAATGTCTGTATCGTGTTCTGAGATGTTCTGGTAGATGTGCTGAAGTTAATTTCTTAAAAAACCTTTCTCGAATTTGGTTTCAAGTAAGAAAGTAGATTGCTTTTCGTTAGAGAGAGCAGCATGTAAGCCGCTCTCTCTGACAAAGCTCTCGAAGGACGCGGGGAGCCTTCTGGGATCGTTGGGGCATTGGAGCTAAACAAAAAAGTTTTTTTTGAGAACTAACTTTACTGGTGAAAAAAAGAGCTATGGGGCATATTACCAAGCAATAGCGATAATTATCGCTATTACCGCTGAGCTGCGGCGATTTTTACCGCAAATAAACTTTGGTATTACCAAGGTTTATCGCAAATGCGATAAAAATCGCCGCAAAGCATGAATATCGCTGAAAAGTCAGCGATATTCATGCATTACCGAGCTAATGCTCTTAGCCATGTTATCCACCTCCCATTGGATAACATGGCTAAGAACTGCTCAGGGCAGGTGTTAGCTTTTGGAGATATTCGCGCTTAGCACGAATATCTCCAAAAGTTGGTAATAGGAGATAGCGATGTTAGCGACTGTTTTCAGTCGCTGACATCTTGGCACGCCCACTTTGCATGTCATTAGTGATATATATCACTGACATGCAAAGTGGGGCCCAAGATGGTGGCTATCTCCTACTAGCCGTCGCTAACTGGTGTTAGCGACAGCTAGGTAATAGGGTGATAATTTTATCTCCGCTTTCTTGGCTTTTAAAGCCAAAAAAGCGGAGATAAACCCCCTTGATAATATGCCCCTATATTTCTATGATATTATGTGAAACTTTCCGTTTTGATTGTGTACCAGTTGTACTCTGCATGCGCAGCCTCGTTTCCAAGCCCATGTTTCTTTCTTTCTTTTTCTTCAAAATCGCCAATCAAAGCTGTCCTCATTTCAGGTATTAAATTTGCCGCTTTCTTTTCACGGGCCGTGTCTGTCATTCGCTGCTATACTTTTGTAATATATTAATAATTATTTTCTACCTATATTTATTTGAAACGTATTGCCGAGGCGCCAAACGTTGATTACGTACTCCATGCACCGCCATTTTCGTAGTTTTCCTCCGTTATTTTTATTATATCTCTTACTTTCATTTTCCCCTCCGCCTATCTTCTCTGTGATTGATGAGATTTCCTGCCACGGAAGCCACAGTGTTTGTCCTTGGCCTCCGATGTTATCAGGCTTGCTTATACGCATACCTAAAAACTCATTTGAAGCATGTAAGCCACAGCCATTACAACGCGTGTCAGTCACCAGAAAGCCATTATCATGCTTATGCCTTTATCATGGGTGGTAAATGTATACTAGTTGTAAAAGCATGCGTGGTAAAGCCATATCCGTGCTAATGGCTTCGTGGTGACGATCACAAGTGCTTATGAACGCGTTGTAATGGCTGTTTCCCCCCAATGGACACTGCAGCAAACAGGTCTGGGCGTCGTGGACTCCAGGGCACTAGGCAGAGGGCCACGTAGCCCCTCTCATTCAATATAGAAATCTTTGGGGGTTGATTGTTTCCGTGTTTTGAAGGACGTTTTTGAGGCCCACACACCTAATTTTGTAGGGGGGTAGGTTTGCATGGGAAAATGTCGCAAGAGGTTTGTAAATGTGGTACAAATTGATTTCTTTTCTATGGTGTAGTCTATCCAGAGAAAATATAACTTTTTGTACAGTTAGTACTTTTCAACCCTACTCTTGAACATCTTTCTATATTACATCAAATTATAAATATTATTTTTATTGTGGACCGTCACCCCCCTCCCCCCAAAAAAGAAGTATGTAGTTTTTTTATTAACTTTTATTAAAACAACAATAACTGTAAACGTAACTTAATGATAGCAATATAATAAACAAGTACAAAAAAACCTTTACTAAAACATTATAAACAAATTGTGATGTGGACTCCAAAAGACGTACAATAGGTAATCGGCAAAACAAAAGAGAAAATTCGAGTTTAAAATTGTGTAGATGTGAGTAAATGAGGTGAAACATTACATGTCAAGGTAACACTACAATTTTATGTAAGCAATGTGCCTGGTACATTTCACTTCTGTTATAGTCCCGTGTTCAAGTGGTGTCTATATGGAAGTGCCTACTGCGTTACTGACACAAAAGTGGTACAACGGGATTGTAAATACGCTGATTTATTTCTAATGCATTTAAATGGAGGCATTGTATATCTAGGCTACTCTGCTTACCTTGTATAAACATTGCGGCCATCAGAGTTCTCAACTTCAATTGAACTCTGTTTGTATACGTCAAAGTATATTCAATACGTTGCGGACAATTCCATTGCTGTTGCTCGATATGCCGTGATTGCTCCTGGAGGATGTTTGGTGAAGAAAAGGATATTTGATTAATCACCGTAAACTGAGTTGCGAAACTCCTGTCAAGAGTGAATTTTAATGTGAGTACTTAATATTGCATACCTATACTGTTGCACCCCATTGACTCGCAAAGTCTGGGGTTGAGAGGTTTTTTTTGAAAAGTTAGATGCAGATTTACAAGCTCCTTGCACCATTTTTCCCATGTTAAAAGTGACACAAAAGTGGCACAATAAGCCTGTAGATCTGTTCCTCAGACTGTTGTAACCTATCTATTGTCCCTGATCTGTGGTAATTATACATTTCTACACAGTCAAGCTGCTGCACACTATCGACTCTCTCCTTTCACAGATAATTTGTTGTTGTTTCGGAAACAAGTTTGTTTGCTCACCTAGTGCCATAGACATGTTTAAAAGAGGGTTGAAGCAGGCTTCACTGTAGCCAAAAGAGTTCACCACTTAAACTCGGGAAATGTTTTATACGACACAGTGGAGACAGCAGCATCCATAACTGTAAAAAAGGAAAAATAACGATGTGAGAGACAGTAAGAAAGAGAGAGATAAAAGGACATTAAAATGTGGAAGAGACACAGAGGGTGGGTGGGGGGCTGAAACCCCGTTAGCCTAATGGGTATTGCTCGCCTGCTGCACACTACATATTCTCTCCTTTGACAGATAACTTGTCGTTGTTTCTGAAACAAGCTTTACGTTCAACCATATACGATCAATTAGAATAGAGGCCTGAGAAGGCCACATGAGGCAGTAATAAATATTAAAAGTCACGGGAGGATTTGGAGGGAGCAAATACGAAGAAGCACAAAGCATGTTGCGCACAAAAATAAAGTAAAACAGAGCTCGGAGGGGCATGTGATGCAGTAAAAAAATAATACTATTATGAATGCACAATTTATAACAATACAGGCTAAATCACATGACACAGTTCAAAAATACGACACAGAAATTCATGCATGCGCAATTTATTTAAAAAAGGCCTAGGAGGGCCCCGTGGCGCAGTTGGAAATATTCCGATCGGCAATATACGATCAATAAGAATAGAGACCTGGGAAGGCCATGTGAGGCAGTAATAAATATTAAAAGTCACGGGAGGATTAGGAGGGAGCAAATACGAAGAAGCACAAAGCATGTTGCGCACAAAAATAAAGTAAAACAGAGCTGGGAGGGGTATGTAACGCAGTAAAAAAATTATACTATTATGAACGCACAATTTATAACAATACAGGCTAAATCATGTGACACAGTTCAAAAATACGACACAGAAATTCATGTACGCACAATTTATTTAAAAAAGGCCTAGGAGGGCCCTGTGACGCAGTTGGAAATATTCCGATCAGCAATATACAATCAAGAAGAATAGAGGCCTGGGAAGGCCACGCGAGGCAGCAATAAATAAAGTCACGGGAGGATTAGGAGGGATCAAATACGATGAAGCACAAAGCATGTTGTGCACCAAAATAAAGCAAAACAGAGCTGAGAGGGCCACGTGACGCAGTAAAAAAAAATACTTTCACGCAGGTACAATTTACAGCGGAGGCTGATGTGACGGCTTCTTGTACCTTTGCTTCTGTCGTCTCTTGTCTTGTCTTCAAAGGCTGGGGCTTTGGCTGGGTCTGGGGTGGGCTGGGCGCGGGTGCCACCTCCACCACACCTTTGGTGGCCTGGCTGGGCAGCAGCAGCAGTGACACCACGTCGAGTTTCACGAGTCCTCCTCTGCTTGAGCAAACAGTTCGTAGTACAATCATTGACGACAGTCTGTCTGTCACCGCAGCACAGGGAGGCAAAAGAGAGCATGCTCAGGTCAGTGCCCGCATTATATGAGAACCACGGGGGCTGACCAAACCAAGCCCAGGGCCATCATTGGTAGTGTTTTCATGCTCTACAAGAATGACGGCCCTGGGGGACCTCCTATTGGCTAATGTATTGGCTTCCAGGCTTAGTAATAGCAAGAAAGCTACGTGTTGACATCTGGGGAGGGTGGGCGGGCATGCACCGTGCATGTGCAAGTGTGAGTGTGTGCACCAACAATTAATAGCAGAGAGAGACTGGGGTGGGGTTATCATGTGCGCAAAGGAAGGTCCAGAATCGTATCTCCAATGAGTGACCACTTGTAATCATTCTCGTAGCGCGCCCTGTGCTCTGATTTGACACTGAGAGGGTGATCGCACCATACTTTGTACTGCTAATCATACTCAGTGCGTACCCGCGCATACGCTATGAATACGTTTTGATGTTACGCGTCGAATAAAAGCTTCCGTGTGACATTATGTACGGCACCCTGTACGTGAAAGGCGCCAATGTTTTTAATTGTTTAAAAACATATATTTATGTATTTAATGTACATACTAAGGGTAGAAATTATCTGGTATAAATATGAGAATAGTTTTTTAAAACTTTTAACAATCGTATATTTCTTTTAATAGCAATTACACAAATCGGGGTGGAACGTCATGCGTACTTGCATCGTAAGAGTACAGTAAGCCCACCACAAGCGTTCGCAAAGCCATGTGACTTTAAAAGAAGAGATTTGATTGGTTCATAACACTTCCTATTCCAACTGTTGAAAGTTCCATCCCATTTTAATCATTCTACTTTGACTTTCTAAGAAGAAGCATCTCTTCTGAAAATCCTGTCAAATAGAAGGAAGATCGCCATAATAACAGCAATGGACTCATCTTCCAGCTAATCTTCAGAGGGAGATTTCATTCCTGAGAAACCTCCAAAGAAGAAGAAAGAAGCTCTAATTTGGAAGTTTTTTACTTTTCCTGAAGGGCAAAAAAAGGTTAATGCTCTAAAAGTAACCTGTAAAATTTGCCAAACAATTCTTTCAAGGGGTGATCCATCTAAAAAATACTCCTTTGGCACAGCAAATATGGTGCGACACATGAAGAACTTGCACCCCAACAACTTTGCTCAAACTGCAAGACGAAGTTTGCAGGATGACCCACCTGCTACTGCACCAAGCACATCAACTGCTGCAGCAGCATTTTCAGCAAGCAGTCCACACCCACAAATTGATGCTGATTTTGGTGAAGTTAAAATTCTATGCATTTATTGCGATAAACTTTTGTGTTATGGGGAACAGTATATCGACCTAATAAAAAGCAGGAAGCAGGAGCATCGCTGTCCTAGACATTAGTTTGTTTTTCATTCTTTTGTTCCTGTTGGACCCTTTTTGGGTTCCAGTTTCATTTTTTTTGTTTTAATTTTTTTTGAAAAAACACATACAAAATTGAAAATTAAAAATACAAAAAAACAGTTCTTCTCAGAACTACCTCCACTGGTCAAAGTAAGAGCTATATTTCTATGATAGTGTGTAAAGCTTTGTCTGAATGAATGTGTAGTGCATAAATGAATGAATGAATACATTAATAGTGTATTGTGAATGTGAAAGTGCAGAACTATAAGGAACTGCTACAGCATAAATCTATAAGCAGTTTACCTATATATATATATGCACATAAATATATATATATGCACATAAATATGTTACAAGTCTATGCTTCAATTTGCACTGCTGGTGAAACTGCCTAGATGAATTTCTATGTGTTACGGGTGGATTTACAACCTTCTTGTGGCTCTTTTAACACAGCCGTTGCGTCACTTTTACGATGCACTGGTGGTGCAAAAGATGTGCCATGTTGTGTAGTATGTACAATTTGACATATCTGGAAGGTACATCACAGTATAAAGCCCTGTGCGAGAAGGAGGTGATATCACAGTACACAATAACTGGCATATCTCTGGGGATGTACCACTTATTGTACATCTGATGATTAGTGTTTTAATGTAGTGAATGGATTCTTTTAGAACAGTGTATAGATAAGCACATAGTGCTGTATGGTCACTAAAATACTGAAACAGAAGTGTGATAGTGTTTACTGGAAGTGTAAGGATACAGATTGGGGAATTGAAGGTATAAAAGACAAGTTTCCAGGTGCATAGAACACTACATGCAAAGTCTATAGGAGTTTCCTCAGGAACTACTGAACAGATTTACGCCATTTAACAAAAAGCACAATCTGCGAACTGAACTCTACCTCTCTGCCAAATTTGGAGCAATTTCGTTACCGTACGCGTACGGTACGATTACCAAAAAAAAAGGAAAAAGGAAATATATAGAATTCGATTTTAATATATTGGAAGAAACAAAATTATAAAAAAAATATTTTTCAATTTAGTTTTGTTATTATTTTACATTAAGAATATGAAATATAATTTAAAAAATAAAATAAATATACATATTTATATTAAAAATTTAAGAAATTAGTATAAAAAGAAAGAAATGTAATAATTAATACCTTTAATATTTATCATTTACAAAATCTTTGAAAAATCACTAGTAAGGTATGTATATAAGATGTATAGGTGTATGAGTACATATGATGAGTGAGTACATGTATGAGTGCCTATATAGAACTGTTAGTGAATGACTGGATATGTATGTAGATTTTGTAATTACTGAATAGGTTGTTCTAACTGGAATTGGTATCTCCATTTTTTTGAAAATGTTACTTTCTATTTTTGATTGTGTGTATCAAAGATTATATTAAGGTGGTTGAGGTCTGCCACTGCCACAAGGACGATGTCATCAGTGATGTCATCAGGGATGTCATTTGAGATGTCATCAGTGATGTCATGAGTGATGTCATTGACCATGTCATGAGTGATGTAATATGTGACATCATCAGCAGTGCAATGCGGGCGCGCAAGAAATAGTTAGCTGAACTAACTATAACAGGGGAATTTCATAGGTTTTGTATGAGTAAAATGACCAGCTAACTATAACTGGTGTGAAACCTATTATTTTTTCAGTGAATTTCAAAGGTTTTTAAAATGCTAATTCCTAACTATAACGTGTGTGAAACCTATGTTTTTTTCAGTGAAGATATATATATATATATATATATAAACATATAGAGAGCCTTACTCCAGCAGCTTTCGTGTACGTGCCTTCTTCTCTGCGAGCAGGACTGTTTCTTCATAAATATATATATAGGTGTGCGTGTGTGTGTGTGCGTGTGCATGTGTGTCCCATCTCCAACTTCCCTCCTAAACTTATCAGCCACCACTGATATAGGAAACATTGCATGTGTCTCATGGTTAATGACTAATTTGTCTGTGGGGCTGTGCCTTCTATACCTTCCTCTGTTGCTGCTTAAATGACATGTAGGTTCTGATTACAGGAGGCCTCATTATTCTGATGGGCCTGGGACATTTTAGCAGGAAACCCACTAGTCCAAAATATTTCGCCTGGAGATTTCTAGCCCAAGAAAAACATCTAAGAATCATCACAGGAAGTCCCATTTCTCAAAGTTATTTCCCAAAAAGTTAGACAACCTGTTAATTTTCTCACCTGGTATTAAGGACAACAATGTCTGGTAACTCTGCCAGATAAGGGAAATGGGTATAATAATAAAGAGCCTAATGAGTGTAATGAGGGCGTTAGTCCATAATACAGTAATAAGCCATTCAAAGAAAATGTGGGCCGCGAAACGTGAACACTGCGAAGCGCAATGGCTGAAAATCTTCGATCTGCTGAGCCCTGGTAAATCGCAAGAGTTCTGGAGCTATTTAAACAATCTCAGACGAGGAACAAATCATAGGGAAAATTCCCTCGATGCCCTTTCCTGGGTTGCCCACGTTAAAGCTCTATACAACGAAGACCACCCTGTCCCCCACTCAAAGAAAGTAGCCACAGTAGAGGGAAGAGCCAGATTCCATCACTCACAAGAAGGCCGCTCCTGGAAAATTGCTAGTATCCGAACTCCTAAAAGAAATCAGGCAAAATGGCGCACCGGGTCCTAATGGCCTCCCAGGCTCACTGTTCAAAGAGAACATAGAATTCTGGTCCGAAAATCTGACCCACTTATTCGCCGAATGCTGGCTCCTGGGGGATGTGCCAGGCTCCTGGAGAGGCTCGCACTTACACCCAATACACAAGAAAGGGTCTCAATCAGATCCGTCCAACTTCCGCATAATTTCCCTCTTGGATATCGAGGGCAAAGCTTATGCCTGTACCATCTTGTCGGATCTCACAGATTGGGCAAGTGAAGAAGGTCTTCTGCCCCTCTTCCAAACCGGATTTAGACCCGGGTCTTCAACTGTGGGTAACATAACTGTACTTTCTTATCTAGCCCACCAAGCACGGTCGTGTAAAAACCTCCCTTTATTTGCCTGCTTTATTGACTATTCTGCAGCATTTGATGGGCTAGACCGCGCTATCCTATGGAGAAAGCTGGCACTATGGAATATCAACCCGACCCTGCTAAGAGAAATTCAGTTGCTGCACCAAAAACGTGGGTCAGAATCAAATTTTCGAGCGACTCTGCATCCGAGAAGATTGAAACGGACCGAGGTTTAAAACAAGGGTGCGTCTTAGCACCACTGCTCTTCAACTTATACACAGCAGACCTGGAGCAAGCCCTGACCGGGGCAGCTTTAGCCACTCCAAGGATCGGGGGGGACTAAAATCCAGTTCATGCAATACGCCAGTGATCTGGTACTCCTGGATCACACCAAGACAAAAGGCGCTGACGGCCCTGGAAATATATAATGACAAAAACAGGCTGGTAGTAACCCTTCAAAATCAAAAACAGTAATCTTTGGGCACTATCCCCCAAAAAACTAGCTAAATGGAGGCTTGGTCCCTTGATTTTGGGATGCACGCAGCAATACAACTACTTGGGCGTCTGGTACCACGAGTCGGGGCTACCTGGTGCTCACCTAAAGAAAATCCAATGCAAAGGGAAAACCATCACTTATGCCCTCTGCAAATTACAAGCCACCTTACATAGCTCCACTACAATGGCCATTCAAAGAGTACTTAAGGCAACACTAATGCCAGCCCTTAATTATGCCCAACAAGCGTTCCCTGGAAAACTCCATAAGGAACTGGAAACAATCAACTGCAGAGCATACAAGAGACTATTCCATCTACCTAAGTGCATCAGAAACACTCTTGTCCGACTAGAATTTTCTCTCAACCAACAAAAATTGGAAGAGATGGCTGCCTTGAGCAAATACTACTATCTCACAATAGCGGCACAAGAGAAGACACTGAAGGCAGTTTTGAAAAATATTTTCATGGAACCTGGGAACCCTTGGTCAGCCACCCTTACAGCGGCAAAGGACCTCCTAAACTTAGCCACGGAGTTCTGGGATACTGAGCGAGTTAATTACCCTGCATTTAAAAATGTGATTAAAAAACAAGTTCGCATCCGCTCCCGGGCCTTGGACTTGGAGCCACTAGCAAAAAGATACTTCCACGGGTCCTTATGCCTGCCGCACACAGCGCACAACCCCAAACTCCATCTTACGCAGGCCGTGGTCCGCCCAGCCCTACACAAGATTTTAGCCTACAGACTACACTCCCTGCCCCTTAAAGAATTATATTCCCCCGAATGGGCAGGATCGGCAACTCCGGAATGCAGGCTCTGTAACTACAAACGTGAGTCTCTGGTTCACCTTTTATTCTGTTGCCCGGCCCCACTCACAGCACGCAGCCTTTATCTCAGGCCTATCATAAGACAACTGGGGATGCGTACCGCAAAAGAGGCGGTCTATCAATTATATACATTGACCTCAGTAAAACAGATGGCTTCATTTGGTAAATTCATTCAACAGACTCGGACCAAGCTGATGGCCATCTAGGGCGCAAATGATTAGTGACTTTGCTAATGCACTCTGGGCCACATCAACATGGACACTATTCCTTTCAGCTTACCAGTATCCAGGCCATAAGTATATAGACTTACTTGCTGACTCATCTGCTCTTTTTTAACTTTTGTAATTTTGTACTTTGGTTTTAATGTAGTGGTTTTGAGTAATCAAGCAATAAAAAAAATATTAATTAATCAAAATTAATTAATACAGAAATACAGAAGCTACATTTAAAAAAAACTGAAATTCTAGCAGACAGTTGTGTTATATTTTCCCATTTCCTATTATCATTTTAATCAACAGCAAGAAACATCAATATTGGAGCCACGATATATCCATCCCCACTTGCCTGCCCACCCAGTCATGTCAATATTAGAATAATTCAATGACACTCTTGACCCCATAGAGGCATTCCCTCTGTTTCCTCAGCACCACAGAGGCACCACCATGGAAGCAAATGTAACCTGTCGAAACCCAGTAGCGAACCCAGGATGAGCACATAATTGTTTAGCGCAGCCCAATATTCTTCTCCCAGTCGAGAACCAACTCAGTCATTAACACCATTGGATCCAATACCTACATGGCTATTCATTCGCTCATACATATACGGAGGCCAAGCATCATCCTTCTCCTCTAAAGTCATCACCTCCAAGCTCTGTATTTATATATCCCAGGTTATAAGCCCAGGTCCAGCACCCCCTCCCATGGACTTATGCCATTAATGCTGTCCCAGCCTTCGCCAGTTGTAATGAAGTACGAATCCAGGCCATCATGTCTGAGCCACAGGGGATTTTCATGCCATTGCTATTTGTCGTTTGTACCATATGAAGGCCAAGTCTAGAAAATTGTGCAGACATTTGTCACCTTTAGCCCTCCATCTAACATCTAGCAGGCAGGATTTAGGAGTGGGTAAGACAACCAGGACCAGCCCGTGCAGTTAAGAGCGGTGGGGTGGGATAGGGAGGGAGTCAACAGATGAAGACGAGGGAAAAATAAATTTAAAAAGAAGTAAACTACTTACCTTGCGTTCAGCGCATCACTGAGCCTTCAATGCGATGAGAGCAAAGTAAGTATTTTTTTTTAAATTTCCCTCCTCGTCATCTGTCCACTCCCTCCCCACCCTACCCCACCGTCGAACCGCTCTTATGTACATTGGCGATTTCCCACACTATCAACCAGGATTGATGTAATCCCTGTAACCTCCACCCACACCCGTCCAATCTACGGACCATCCAACACTGGGAGATATTCACAAGAACGGGTGATAATCATCACCAACCTAGGTTAACGCAATTTCACATAGCGCCGTATATCGTGGGAAACCAACGTCGTGTTGATGGCGTATTCTCAACACGCCGGCAACAGATAGTCTCCCGATAACGCGTCAAATGTCCACATTAAAATTTCCGGGACACCGATAAAAAAGGACACTTGAATGTGAAAAAAGTTACGATGGGCCCAACATCAATAAAAACATCAGCGATAAGCTGCGCCAGGCTTGCAATTCCCACATCAGGTGTGAAAAATCACCATAATAGCTGCAAAAACCCCCCCAAAAAATAGAACCCAAATTAGTGAGAAGCACCATGGAGGAAGCTGGAGCAACTACAGAGGCCAACCAGAACCCCACCCCCTGGAGGAACAGCCAGGGACCTCAGGGAAGGAGAAGGGCAAGGAGAAGAAGAAGACGAACCAATGATTCAGTCCGCAGGAAAACAAGATCCTGAATAAGGAGGTGACAGAACACCACCAACAACTGTTCATCACCTCCACGGTGTCATTGGCAACTATAAATGCAATATGGCAGTCCATCTTGGCCAAGGTGAATGCATTCAGAGTGAAGTGGCAAGAATCTCTAGAATGATGTGAAGTGCAAAACCAAGCTGAAACTCGCTAACAACCGGAAAGCAGCAATGCACGCTGGAGGTAGGAGTCCAGCGCCACAGCAGGAGCTGGATGAGATGGAGGAAATGGTGTCCACAGTCATCAGTGTGGAGACTGTGGCAGGAGTTTGGGGATCCGACATTGCTCAACATCACCTGACCCATCAGCAACAGGGTGAGTATCGACCAGGGACTAGGGTGACGGGTGTAGATGGGCACAATAGCACATGCACAATTAAGTATAGCACAGTGCACAACCACACTGACTCGAGATCTTGTCCCTAAATCTCCTTGGCATACTGCAGCACACTTAGAAATAGCAAGGAGGCTGCTGTCGACAATGTGCCCATAGGGGGCCCTCCCCATACATCCCTAATCTCACTACAAACCCATGCACATATGTTCATCCCAGCAAAGCTGCAGGTCCATGAGCCACTCTGACAATGCAAGTGACACTGCATGACGATTAGCATGGCTGCAGTCCAATTATCATGACATGGTGCACGCCACGACACTGAGGTGACTGAGTGTGGACCACATCCGTAAAGGAGCAGGTCACACTCTGACACATCCACGTGCGCAAACAACCCCTGACGTCATCCCCCATACGTCCATGTTGCTCATGTTGTGGGACTTGAGTTACAGGGTGCATCTCTGCATTAGGGTGGTTCATATCTGACCCCATGTGACACCCAATATGTTATATTTGACCCCAAATCGCACCCTGTTGTATTTTGGGGCCACCAGTGACAGCATTCATGTTATGTTTTTGTACACATGTGATAAGCTGATGAGTGGGATTACGTACTACATTTGACACCCTAATATGGAATTTTGAATACGTGACACCCTAAACAGCCTCTATGTACAGAGATGATATACCCACTGTGAGAAGTTGGCCTGGTATATAATGCTCACTAATTCTTAGTGATCACTTTGTACCATGCCAAGCAACCCTTATGATGATTGGTTGTAATTCAACCTTGTAGACCAGTTATCCTAGTGGTAACGTGGACAAAGCAGTCTTAGGCTAAACTCCGAAAGGCATGTGAAGCCAGCTGTATTACCATACACAACCCCCTTGAATACCAAATGAAAGGGACACCACACAGATATATATTGAAAATATATATTGATTTATTAACTATAAAATCCCCTGGACTCTTTATGAGCACAGAAGCACAAGCGTAAAATCACAAGACAGTTTAAAATACACAAAAGTTGCACAATATGGATGAGCCCTAGGGGCCACCTAAACCATATACTAAGAAAGTGGTATAAGAGATACCAATAGGAAAGGGAACAGGCCTAGGGCCTTGGGAATCGCTGGAGCTATTCGAGACTAGCAGTGACTAAGTCGGGAAAGGCCCGCGGGACTCGGGTGCAGTGTTCAAAGTGCACGCACTTTCCAATGCAAAGTCTATGGTGCGTAAAAAGTACAAAGTTAGAAAGTTAGGAACCTTCCGAGTGACCTATGGAGCGGAAACTTAAGACACAGGCCCTTGAGATGTGTACCAGTGTAGGAACACCGGCGGAGCTGAGTTACCTCACCCACAGGAAGCGGGTGCACAGGGTCGAAGTAGTGTCGGGTTTCGTCACGCTGGTCGATGGTGCTTGGAGCTGAAGATGCTGCAGGCGGCTCGATGTGAGGAGTTCCGGTGGATCCAAGGGTGGATCTGAAGATGTGAAGACCTGAAAGAAGAGGGGACAATGTTCAAAGTCACTAGCCAGTGACTACCGTGGAACCAGATTGGAACAAGGCGATGTAGGGTGCAAACAGGCGTTTTTGGGTAGCTTCTCTCTGCAGCCACGTGGACACCGGGGGTCAAGGACGTCCAGGAGTCGGTCACAAGCTGTCCCACGCAGGCTTCTTGCTGTTGGCGGTGTCGGCAACTTGATCGGAGCAAACAGGCCTTGGCTAATGCAAGCCACGCAGGAATTGAAAGATGCTTAACACTTGGACCAGCAAGGTCAGAGTGAGTGCTCCTTTTCACAGGAGCTTGGGTAGGTCTGGAGCAACCGGACTTGCTGTGTAGTTAGTCGGATTCGTCACCAAGATGGCCGCTGACCACGTGGCTAGTGGCCGGGATGGCCCGTCGAGTGGCCCAATGCAAAAGGGCCCCACGCAGATCGTGGAGATGCTGGGGGGCTGATCTTCGGTGCAAGGGCTGCTCGATGGTGGGGGTTCTCAGTCCCCAAAGCACAACGTCGAGGATACCTCAGCAGCTGCGCAGTCAGCTTTTCAAGTGTCTTCCAAGAGGTCCGGTCCCACGTCACTCGGTGCCTCCACGGGTCCCTTCTTTGCAGGGACTGTGGATCGGGCTCTGAGAGGTCTGGGAGTCTGGTTATTGTTGGGCTCTAGGCTCGGGCTCTGGCGGGAGGCGGCGGCAAAGCAGATGTCGAGTTGCTGGTTGGTGCCTGTGTTCACAGGGTGGCCACTCCTAGGCCACAAGGGAGATTCTCTTCAGTCTTCTGAGCAGCAGAATGTCGAAGTCCAGTCTTCTTCTGTATTTCAAGTTGATTCAGGATGATCTGCTGTGCAATGGCACTGCTCCCACTCTTATTCCCAATCTGAGGGGTGGATCACCTACTAGGTCCCTCCTCTGGGAGGAACCAGGAAGGGGGGCGGTTACACCCCCTTTCCTTTGTCCAGTTCCGCGCCAAGCCTGGGTCTGGAAAGTCCCAGGACTGGTTTGGACTGTCCTATGCACGGGGACACCTTGTGTGCCCCGGGCATGTCTGATTTTATTCAGCCCTGTCCTACCCAATACACAAAACCCTGTCTGGGGTGGTGCTTGCACCTCCCAAGGCAGGAAACCCTTTGTCCAGGCCACCATCTGCCGAGTTTCGGTCAGCAGCAGGAGGCCAGACTCGTGTCTGTGGTGGCAGCATTCATTTTGTGATGCTGAGGCTCTGGTTAACTTTAACCGGGGTTAAGGCTACACACATGTCGTGTCCCTCTAGAAGGGTGGAATGCTATCCCCGTCGACAGAACTGTCGAGGGGATAGTATTCCAATTCGTATGACACCTTACTCGACATGTTTTGATAAAGCCAAACCAAAGATAGCATTTAACGGCGAGGATTATAATGCACTTAAGAGTAAATGGTATGGCAATATCCCGGAACAGCTTAGGGAGTGGTTCCCGACAGCTGCAGACAGGCTCAGCTCATGCTAGAGCACCATCTCACATATTTCCAAGCACTCTGCCTCCAGGATTGATGAGGCCTTCCATAGGAGTGGCTGATAGGAACATATGTGTCCAGTTTTAGGGTTAGGCACAGGCATACTGTACCTAAGCAAGAGGTGATTACACCAACTTACCCCAGCGGAGTGATCAGCCAGTTGTGTCAAATATGGAGGCCAGGCCAGGGGTGGCACAATACATGCTGCAGCCCCTGGTAGGCCTTGGAAACACCTATGCCCTGGGTACCTAGGGTACACTGTTACAGGGGCCAATAAGGTGAACCAGTTCCAATTCGTAATGCACCTAAAGTGCATTGGCAGTAATTTAGAGAGAGAACAGCAGGCTGTGGGTCTGATTAGCAGGCCCACAGCCACATTAAGTCATAAACCAGTGAAGCAAAAAGCAAAAATTTGGGGTGACCATAGGATAGCAGACCCTACTCTCCGACATAACCCCCCCCCCAACGCAGGGACATTAGACTAACCTTGACCAGTTGTGTCTTCATGTTCTAAGTGGAAGTACCTGGAGAGACCATCTGCGTTGCCATGGTCAGTCCCTGGGCGGTGCTCCACTGTAAAGTCCATCCCCTGTAGGGAAATGGACCACCTGAGTAGTTTGGGGTTTTCACCCTTCATCTGATTAAGCCATAAGAGGGGCTTATGGTCGGTCTGAATCTTGAAGTGAGTGCCAAATAAGTATGGTCTCAACTTCTTCAGGGCCCACACCACAGCAAAGGCCTCCCTCTCTATAGATGACCAACGTTTCTCTCTGGGGGTCACCCTTCTGCTAATAAAAGCAATGGGCTGGTCCTGGCCATCTACATTAAGCTGTGAAAGCACTGCTCCCACTCCCAACTCAGAAGCATCTGTTTGGACAATGAACTCTCTTGAGTAGTCAGGACTCTTCAGGATAGGTGCAGAGCACATGGCCTTCTTCAGGTCATCAAATGCCTTTTGACAGACTTCTGTCCACTGAACCTTTTTGGGCATCTTCTTAGATGTCAGATCATTAAGAGGAGTCACAATGGACCCATAGTTCTTAACAAACTTCCTGTAGTACCCAGTCAGGCCCAAGAAAGCTCTGACCTGAGTCTGGGTAGTTGGAGGGGACCAGTCCTTTATGGTCTGGATCTTACTCTCCAGTGGTTGAACTTGGCCTCCACCTACAAGGTGGCCCAGGTATACAACCTTGATCTGCCCTATCTGGCACTTTGTTGCCTTGATAGTGAGGCCTGCCTTCTGCAGAGCCTCAAGCACTTCCTTCAGGTGGACCAGGTGATCCTCCCAGGTGGAGCTAAATATCATCTAGATAAGCTGCACAAAAGTCATCCAACCCAGTGAGGACTTGATTCACCAACATTTGGAAGGTGGCAGGTGCATTTTTCAAGCCAAAGGGCATCACCACAAATTGATAATGCCCACTAGGGGTAGAAAATGCTGTCTTGGCTTTAGACTCCTCAGCTAACCTGATTTGCCAGTAGCCAGCTGTCAAGTCAAATGTGCTCAAATATTTGGCAGAAGCCAACTTGTCAATGAGCTCATCTGCCCTTGGAATAGGGTGTGCATCTGTCCTGGTGACAGCATTGAGTCTTCTGTAATCCACACAGAACCTCATCTCTCTCTTGCCATCTTTGGTGTGAGGTTTGGGGACCAGAACCACTGGGCTAGCCCAGGGGCTCTCTGAAGGCTCAATAACACCTAATTCCAGCATCTTTTGCACCTCAGTCTTTATACAGTCCCTGACGTGGTCAGGTTGCCTGTAAATCTTGCTCTTTACAGGAAGACTGTCACCAGTGTCCACCACATGTGTACACCAGTTAGTCTGACTGGGTGTCAATGAGAACATATGCCTGTATGCCTGTAGAACTTGTCTGCAGTCATGTTGCTGATGTTCAGCGAGGCTGCCACCTAAGGCCACACCATCAACTGAGCCATCCTCAGGGTTCTGAGTGAGCAGGTCTGGGAGAGGGTCACTCTCTTCCTCCTGTCCTTCATCTGTAGGCATGAGCAAGCCCATGTCTTCCCTGCTGACATATGCCTTCAATCTGTTTACATGGAGCACCCTGTGGGGGCTCCTGGGAGTTCCTAGGTCCACCAAGTAGCTAACCTCTCCCTTCTTCTCCAGAATTGTATGGGGTCCAGACCATTTGTCTTGGAGTGCTGCTGGGGCCACTGGCTCCAACACCCATACCTTCTGTCCAGGCTGAAACTCAACAAGGACAGCCTTTTGGTCATGCCAAGCTTTCTGTAATTCTTGGCTAGCCTCAAGGTTTTTGGATGCCTTTTCCATGTACTCTGCCATCCTGGAGCGGAGACCAAGTACATAGTCCACTATGTCTTGCTTAGGCTTTTTGAGAGGTAACTCCCATCCTTCCTTCACCAGACACAGGGGTCCTCTTACAGGGTGCCCAAACAACAATTCAAAGGGGCTGAAACCAACCCCCTTTTGAGGGACCTCTCTGTAAGCAAACAAAAGGCAGGGCAGTAGGATTTCCCATCTTCGCCTGAGCTTTTCAGGTAATCCTTTAATCATGCCCTTTAGGGTCTTGTTAAATCTCTCAACAAGCCCATTGCATTGTGGGTGATAAGGAGTGGTGAACTTGTAGTTGACACCACATTCCTTCCACATAGCTGTCAAATATCCTGACATGAAGTTGGTATCTCTATCAGATATTACCCCCTTAGGAAACCCCACTCTGGAGAAAACTCCAAGTAAGGCCCTGGCCACAACAGGAGCTGTTGTGGTCCTAAGTGGAATTGCCTCTGGGTACATGGTGGCATGATCCACTACCACCAGTATGAATCTGTGCCCAGATGCTGTAGGGGGATCCATTGGACCTACAATATCAATCCCCACTCTTTCAAAGGGACCCCCCACCACAGGTAGTGGTATCAGGGGGGCCTTTGTTGTTCCACCTGCTTTACCACTGGCTTGGCAGGTTTCCCAGGAGCGGCAAAACTCCTTGGTGTCTTCAGACATGTGAGGCCAGTGAAAGTGAGGGACAAGCCTGTCCCAGGTCTTATTCTGGCCTAAGTGTCCTGCTAGAGGAATATCATGGGCTAAGGTGAGAAGGAAACCCCTAAATTGCAGAGGTATAACCAACCTCCTGGTGGCACCAGGCTTGGGGTCTCTACCCTCTGTGTAAAGGAGTCCTTCATCCCAATAAACTTTATGGGCACCTTGAGCATTCCCAGCAGCCTCAGCAGCAGCCTGCTGTCTGAGGGGTTCAAGAGAAGGACAGGTTAACTGAGCCTGCCCCAAGTCTGCCCTAGAAGGTCCCCCGGTCCCCAGAAACTCAACCTGATCAGGTTCAAGTTCTTCAGAGACAGTTCCTTCAGAGGTCTCAAGACCAGCTTCCTGTGAAGCTTGATCCTCACTTGCAGGCAGTTGGGAAGGCACAGCCTTAACCCTCCTGTTCTTCTTCTTGGAAGGTGCTTGGTCCATTGTTCCAGGATCCAAGACCTGAGGTTCAGAGAGGCACTTTTTGGCCTGTGACCTGGTCACAGCAAGGACATGTGATGATATCCCTAACATCTCTGCATGAGTCCTGTACTCAACTTCTGACCATAGAGAGTTCTCCAGGTCATTGCCCAACAAACATTCTACTGGGAGATCAGCACTAACCACAACTCTTTTTAGGCCAGTTACCCCTCCCCAGGAAAAGTTAACAAGTGCCACACTATGTGTAGTAGTGACATTGCTGGCATTGGTCACCAGGTAATTATCACCTGGCATGTACTGTCCAGGGTCCACAAAGTTAGGTGTCACCATGGTGACACTGGCACATGTGTCCCTGTAAGCTTGAGCCACTTTGTTATTAATCAAAGGTGTCTGTCTGTATTTGCCCAGGTTACTGGGGCTTATGTCAGGGGTCAAATCTATGTCCCCTTCACAGATCAGAACAACCTGAGTAAGGGTTCTGACTAGGTCAGAATCTCCTTCAGTTCCCAAGGTGATACCCACTACCCCCTTGGTTTGTGGACCAGCACTGCTAGCTGTACTAGTGGGCGCAGTTGCCTTAGGGGCTGCAGTGCTGGGGGCTCCACCCTTTTTACACTCACTTGTCCAGTGAGAGGTGTTTTTACAAGTTTTACACCAGGGTTTCTTCTGACCTTCTTTCTTCTTCTTCTTGGAAGTTTGGGACCCACCCTCTGTATCATTTTGGGGCCCTGTTGAAGACTTCTGGTCTTTAGCTTTCTGCTCCCCACCCTTCTGGTCTGTTTTCTTCTAGTCACCACCCTGGTTCTGGTTCTGGTTCTTTTGCTTAACTCTGGTTCTTACCCATTTATCTGCCCTCTTTCCCAATTCTTGGGGAGAGGTCAAATCTGAGTCAACCAAATGTTAATGCAACTGCTGGTTCTGACAATTATTTAAAATTTGTTCTCTCATCAGCAAATTATACAATCCTTCATAGTCTGTAACCTTGCTTCCCAGCAACCATCCCTCCAGAGCCTTATTGGCACACTCAACAAATTCAGACCAGTCCTGAGTCTGTGTCTTCTGGGTATCTCTGAACATTAACCTGTACTGTTCAGTGGTTAAGCCTAACCCATCAATCAGAGCACTCTTGAGGACCAGGTAGTTTCTAGAAACCCCATCACTAACTGTGAGGAGTCTGTCTTGGCCTCTACCTTCAAAGGAGAGGAACAAGATTGCTGCCCACTGCTCCTGAGGGATCTGCTGTACTCTGCAGGCTCTCTCCATTGCAGTGATCCATTTATGGATATCATCCCCAGCTTTGTAGGGGGGCACAATCTTACTCAGGTTTCTGTTATCAAAAGACCTGTCTTTATCCTTGTGGATATTGCTGCCACCAGTGGGTTCTATTACCCCACTCTCTCTAGGCTGTCTTGCTCTAGCAAGTCTCTCTTGGACCAGGGCAACCTCTAATTCTCGCTTCTGGATCCTAAGCTCAGCCTCTCTCATTTTGGCCTCATGTTCCCTTCTCTGAGGACTAGTCATCTCCCTTCTGGAGTGACCATGAGAGCCTCTAGAAGCATGGGATTTGTCAGAGTCACCTGAGTGAGTCCTTCTCCTCCTAGGCTTCTGGTTAAGTCCACCTGGGGGTCTGAATGGGTTGTTACCTGATTCATTCCCAAGTAGGCTTAAGTTAGCCTGGTTCAGTCTACTGACCAGCACCTGACTATTTCTGTCATCATCTGACTCCCTGCTTCCCCCCTCTGTCTCTTCTTCCTCTTCTTCTTCCTCTTCCTCCTCATCTACCTGAGGAGCTCCAGTGATGGGGGCTTCCTCATCTACCAGGATGATAGGACCAGGGGTATCTACAGTGTCATCCTTTGAAGGATGGCCTCCTTCAGCATCCCCTGTGGGGTTTGCCTTAGAGGGCTTTAGAGCCTCAGACTGGTCTAAGAGCTCTCTTAGGTGGTCTGTGGTAGGGGAAGGCCCTGTCCTCAGACCCCTCAAGACACAAAGCTGTCTTAATTGCTTAAAGGAAAAAATAGCAAATTTGGATGGTGCCCTTGGAGGGTCACTCTCAACAGGGATGTTCCCAGTGGAACCCTCTGCTCCAGACATTGCTCTAGTGTGGGTGGATGTGTTGCAATCTACCTACACTGGTGTTTACCTACTAAACCTATCTAGTAGTTGTAGCTAGGGTGTGCTACTCCCTTTGCTCTACAGCAACTACGTGCAGTAGAACTTAAGTATACTAGTCTTATTTTATATGTACCTAGCAGGTACCTGTATGATCTTTCAAATGATAATCTCAAAGATTGTAATGGTAAAACAACAGCAAGCTCAGATCCCAATCTGCTGCTCACCAATGTGAGAAGTTGGCCTGGTATATAATGCTCACTAATTCTTAGTGATCACTTTGTACCATGCCAGGCAACCCTTATGATGATTGGTTGTAATTCAACCTTGTAGACCAGTTATCCTAGTGGTAACGTGGACAAAGCAGTCTTAGGCTAAACTCCGAAAGGCATGTTAAGCCAGCTGTATTACCATACACAACCCCCTTGAATACCAAATGAAAGGGACACCACACAGATATATATTGAAAATATATATTGATTTATTAACTATAAAATCCCCTGGACTCTTTATGAGCACAGAAGCACAAGCGTAAAATCACAAGACAGTTTAAAATACACAAAAGTTGCACAATATGGATGAGCCCTAGGGGCCACCTAAACCATATACTAAGAAAGTGGTATAAGAGATACCAATAGGAAAGGGAACAGGCCTAGGGCCTTGGGAATCGCTGGAGCTATTCGAGACTAGCAGTGACTAAGTCGGGAAAGGCCCGCGGGACTCAGGTGCAGTGTTCAAAGTGCACGCACTTTCCAATGCAAAGTCTATGGTGCGTAAAAAGTACAAAGTTAGAAAGTTAGGAACCTTCCGAGTGACCTATGGAGCTGAAACTTAAGACACAGGCCCTTGAGATGTGTACCAGTGTAGGAACACCGGCGGAGCTGAGTTACCTCACCCACAGGAAGCGGGTGCACAGGGTCGAAGTAGTGTCGGGTTTTGTCACGCTGGTCGATGGTGCTTGGAGCTGAATATGCTGCAGGCGGCTCGATGTGAGGAGTTCCGGTGGATCCAAGGGTGGATCTGAAGATGTGAAGACCTGAAAGCAGAGGGGACAATGTTCAAAGTCACTAACCAGTGACTACCGTGGAACCAGATTGGAACCAGGCGATGTCGGGTGCAAACAGGCGTTGTCAGGTAGCTTCTCTCTGCAGCCACGTGGACACCGGGGGTCGAGGACGTCCAGGAGTCGGTCACGAGCTGTCCCATGCAGGCTTCTCGCTGTTGGCGGTGTTGGCAACTTGATCGGAGAAAACAGGCCTTGGCTAATGCAAGCCACGCAGGAATTGAAAGATGCTTAACACTCGGACCAGCAAGGTCAGAGTGAGTGCTCCTTTTCACAGGAGCTTGGGTAGGTCTGGAGAAACCAGACCTGCTGTGTAGTTAGTCGGATTCGTTGCCAGATGGCAACTGACCACGTGGCTAGTGGCCGGGATGGCGCATCGAGTGGCCCAATGCAAAAGGGCCCCATGCAGATCGTGGAGATGCTGGGGGGCTGATCTTCGGTGCAAGGGCTGCTCGATGGTGGGGGTTCTCAATCCCCAAAGCACAACGTCGAGGATACCGCAGAAGCTGCGCAGTCAGCTTTTCGAGTGTCTTCCAAGAGGTCCGGTCCCACGTCACTCGGTGCCTCCACGGGTCCCTTCTTTGCAGGGACTGTGGATCGGGCTCTGAGAGGTCTGGGAGTCTGGTTCTTGTCGGGCTCTGGGCTTGGGCTCTGGCGGGAGGCGGTGGCAAAGAAGACGTCGAATTGCTGGTTGGTGCCTGTGTTCACAGGGTGGCTACTCCTAGGCCACAAGGGAGATTCTCTTCAGTCTTCTGAGCAGCAGAATGTCGAAGTCCAATCTTCTTCTGTATTTCAAGTTGATTCAGGATGATCTGCTGTGCAATGGCACTGCTCCCACTCTTATTCTCAATCTGAGGGGTGGATCACCTACTAGGTCCCTCCTCTGGGAGGAACCAGGAAGGGGGGCGGTTACACCCCGTTTCCTTTGTCCAGTTCCGCGCCAAGCCTGGGTCTGGAAAGTCCCAGGACCGGTTTGGACTGGCCTATGCACGGGGACACCTTGTGTGCCCCGGGCATGTCTGATTCTATTCAGCCCTGTCCTACCCAATACACAAAACCCTGTCTGGGGTGGTGCTCGCACCTCCCAAGGCAGGAAACCCTTTGTCCAGGCCACCATCTGCCGAGTTTCGGTCAGCAGCAGGAGGCCAGACTCGTGTCTGTGGTGGCAGCATCCATTTTGTGATGCTGAGGCTCTGGTTAACTTTAACCGGGGTTAAGGCTACACACATGTCGTGTCCCTCTAGAAGGGTGGAATGCTATCCCCGTCGACAGAACTGTCGAGGGGATAGTATTCCAATTCGTATGACACCTTACTCGACATGTTTTGATAAAGCCAAACCAAAGATAGCATTTAACCGCGAGGATTATAATGCACTTAGGAGTATATGGTATGGCAATATCCCGGAACAGCTTAGTGAGTGGTTCCCGACAGCTGCAGACAGGCTCAGCTCATGCTAGAGCACCATTTCACATATTTCCAAGCACTCTGCCTCCAGGATTGATGAGGCCTTCCATAGGAGTGGCTGATAGGAACATATGTGTCCAGTTTTAGGGTTAGGCACAGGCATACTGTACCTAAGCAAGAGGTGATTACACCAACTTACCCCAGCAGAGTGATCAGCCAGTTGTGTCAAATATGGAGGCCAGGCCAGGGGTGGCACAATACATGCTGCAGCCCCTGGTAGGCCTTGGAAACACCTATGCCCTGGGTACCTAGGGTACACTGTTACAGGGGCCAATAAGGTGAACCAGTTCCAATTCGTAATGCACCTAAAGTGCATTGGCAGTAATTTAGAGAGAGAACAGCAGGCTGTGGGTCTGATTAGCAGGCCCACAGCCACATTAAGTCATAAACCAGTGAAGCAAAAAGCTAAAATTTGGGGTGACCATAGGATAGCAGACCCTACTCTCCTACACCCACCATTTTGTTGCTATTCGTGAGACTGTTAGCACTTCATGTTGCACTTACACTTGTCAGAGTGATGTGTTAATGCAGAGGACTGACATGCACACAGGGAATGTGTGTTGCTATGAATTTATTTGCACATGCTGTTCATGTGGTCATTTTGTACTGTTCCATGATTGCTAAGGACAGTCACAATGGGACGTGCTCATGCAAAGAAATTGTTAATGATTGTTTTCCTTCAGGATATTGCTGCTGCAGCAGCAGTGGGGTGTGGTCCACCTGCCTCATCTTCCTCATCATCGTCCAGTGCACCTGGCACTTGGATCTATGAGGCATTGGTGCGTACACATATGTTGTGCAATACACAACAAACAATGATCATCCACATGGACATGACTGTGCTCTGCATGCTCAAGACTGTCTAGCACATCACTGCCTTACTTGGCATTGCGTACATCCTTATTCATGGGTCCATTGCTTCCGTTGCACATTCTTGGTCCCCACCTCTCCCCACATTCTGCAATTGTGTGGCTGAGGGGCTATGCCTTGGTGGATGGTGTGTCTACATGTCTGGCCCCTGTTAGCGCAGCTACTTGTGTTGTCATGCCTGGTAGGTGGGAATGTTGGTTGGCATGTTGTATGTGATTTTGTTATGTGTGCATTCCCACAGTTGTCAATTGTTTAATTGTGGAGTTGAGGTGTGTGGTATGTTCCGTTCGTACTTACCAAAAAGCAGTGCATATCCATAGGCGCCATCCTGAAAGCGTTGGCCGATGACGGACTGTTGGAAGATGTAGGATTCATGCACACTGCCTGGGACGTTGGCGATGACATTGGTAAACAGTCGCCAGTGATCCACTATTGCCTGCACCTTGATGGAACATGTGTGCTGTCTGTTGTGGTAATTGTGTGCAGTGTGGGTAGGGGCACAAGTAAGACATGTGTGCAGTCAATTGCCCCCAACACGTGCGGGAAGCCAGCTATGCCTTAGAAGCCTTGCTTGGTTTCCAGCTGTTCCTGCGCAGTATGGGGGAAGTGAAGGTGCTGGGAAATCAAGCTGATGATGACATCCATCCTCTGACTCTGGCAGTTGTTGGTTGGAAGGTACCAGAGGCCAACAAGTGCAGCACTGTGTCTGTGGAGGGATGTTGGTTGTCCGCTGTGTTGGTACCCTTAGCGTGTGGGCAATGTGGGTCAGGATGCGGATGATGGTTGTCCTTTTGAGCCTGTATTGGTCAATGACATCCTCTGGCATTAAGTCTCTAAGGTGGGTGTGTTTTCGGAAGGTCCACAGTCTTGTTCTGCACTGCCGCGGTGGTATTCCAGGGGGGTGGTCCTGGGGGGTGGGGGTGGTCCTGGGGGTGGTGGCGGTGGGTGTTGTTACCCTCTTGGGTCTCCGAGCTGCATGATTTGTAGCTCCATGGCATCTGTTGGTCTTCAGATGTGGCTCTGGGCAGGGCTCCCTTTATACTGCAGGTTTTTGACCCACTTAAGACCAGAAAAAAGCAGGTCTGTAAGTCCCTGCGGCTAACATGCCTTATCGCCGGTTTTTGGACCACATCGCTGATCTGGCTGGTCGTTGAGAATATTGTGAAGTGGTGTTATCGTGATAGTTTGAGTGGGAACACCTACTCTGCATATGATAAGCGTTAGTTGTCACTGTCAGCCTTGGCAATGTTTTTAGCGGTAGCTATCGCAGGTAAACTGGCGATGTCGGCTGTTAGCGCAGGCTTGCGAATAGGGTGATAAATTTATCGCCACTTTCGTGGCTGTAAAGTGCCGCTAAATTGACGATGATTCCTTGGGAATAAGAAACCTAAATCTAATAATCCGCACCAAGGGCACCCTGAGTTAGCATTCGGGAACATGTGTGATTTGCGGTGAGGTGTAAGATACATATGGTGTAGATAAGGAAATTGGGTAAACCGAAAGTGGGGCTCTAACATCAATTTCGATTTAAATATCTGAATCAGTTTCTAGTTCATGCTTGACCACTGGCATTGTCTGTCACATACTGTTTGAGAATGAAATTAGGAAAAAATCAATTAAACGAGTTGGTCTGTTTTGAAGGAGCCAGAACCTAGTACGCAAGGAAAAATGAACTAATAAATATAAGGAGCCCACGCAAAACTGGCTTAATCCAAGCAACAATACTGATTTGACTCCATGCAAACTAGATTCCTCCTAGTTTTTTTAAGCTTCACAAGAGCCTTCGCATGCTCAGTATGTCTGTTTCTCTGTATCTGTTACATAGAGTCTGGTTAAATGTCTTCACATTTTTTACTACATAGTGCATTTAAAGTATGCTAATAATACTAATAAAAGAGCAAGGACCAAATACACCTATTTTTATAATGCTTAGTAGAAACTAGTTGATTCTGGTCTTAATAATATATTGATTTGCAGTTATATATAGATCTTGGAATATTTCACAAATTCAAAGGAAGAACCCCAGAGAATGTGTGGGTAATTTAGTTTCAGTGTGAGCAGTTTGTAGTGATTCCAATTAAATTGTTCAGATTCCTAAAGTAAAAAAATAGGAATCTAAGCAAAACTGCCCTCAGTACCATTCTACAGCTACACTGCATTTAAAATGTACAGAGCATTTTAGCTATGCAGTTAGATTCCTAGCAAAGTGGACCCAGCATTTCAAAACAAAATAAGTATTAATTTTTTAGACGAATAATATGAAATTGTTGCATTTATAGCACTTCAGTGAATGCATTTCATAAATATAGTGATGACCAGCAACGCGAAATCTGCACTTTGAGCAATAGCAACATCAGTCCAGGTTGACCACCAATGTAAAATTCCCAAAAAACAACTGCCAGCGATGCCCGATCAGACCTTCACACTACAGTGATAACTGTCCGCAACACACTACAGGCCTGCTCTTTCATCAACACATCGACCATCTGCGATGCTCGCCCTGCTCCTTGCATCCTCCTCCGCCGCGAATGGAACTCTTCTCGCCAAAATTTGAGAAGGCAACTTTTTCAGCTGAACAAATCTGGTCCCTATATTGTCCTGCACGCCATTGTGATCAGCCTGAATTTGTGAATATCACTTGGTCGAGCAAAACTTTATGACCGCAAGTGGCGCTTTGTGCTATTAGGTGCTATATCTACTTAAAACCTTAACATTGAATAGCACCACTTCTATTGTTTGCATTTTTGTGATTCTGGTTTCATTTTATTTTTTAGAATTTACTCTATTGTTCTAAATTGTTTTGGGACTTTTCTTTTTTTGTGTTTTCACTTTATTACTGTTTATCTACTGCTTAAATACTTTACACATTGCCTCTAAGTAGAGGCCAATTATTTTGTGCCAAGCTACCAGACAGTTAAGCACAAGTTAATTTAGTGACATTTGTGCTTCATCCTTACAAGTATTGTGGATGTTGCCGGAGTGGAACTTCCACCCCCATCAACCAGTACCCAGTTTATTTCAAAACCACATAACGGTGTTTATTGCAATTGAATGAATACCCTTTGGATTGGCAGTTAGCTTTCAGTTTTATAGTCTAATTCATGATCATCTTTAGGGTCAGAAAGGCATTCAGGCACAGATTCATCGATCAATAAATCAATCACAAAAATTTGTATAGCGCACTACTCACCCGTAAGGGTCTCAAGGCGCTGAGGGGGGCGGGGGGTCGCTACTGCTCGAACAGCCAGGTCTTGAGTTGTTTCCTGAAGGAGAGATGGTCCGGGGTCAGCCGTAGGCGAGTGGGGAGGGAGTTCCATGTCTTGGCTACCAGGTAGGAGAAGGATCTTCCTCCAACGGTGGATTTCTGAAATCGTGGGATGGAGGCGAGGGCGAGGCTGGCGGATCGGAGCTGGCGGTGGGTGTGTAAAAAGTGAGGCAGCTGTTGAGGTACTTCGGGCCCGTGTCGTGGAGAGCCTTGTGTGCGTGGGTGAGGAGTCTGAACGTCATCCTCTTGTTGACAGGGAGCCAGTGCAGGTCTTTCAGGTGGGCGGAGATGTGGTTGCGGCGAGGGATGTCCAGGATTAGTCGTGCTGAGGCGTTCTGAATGCACTGGAGTCTTTTCTAGAGTTTGGCTGTGGTACCAGCGTAGAGGGTGTTCCCATAGTCCAGACGGCTGGTGAGGAGGGCCTGGGTGACCGTTTTCCTGGTTTCGGTGGGGCTCCACCGCAAGATCTTTCGGAACATGCGCAGGGTGTTGAAGCAGGATGATGAGACGGGGTTCACTTGCTTGGTCATCGTGAGGGAGGAGTCTAGGATGAAGCCCAGGTTGCGTGCATGGTCCGTTGGTTTGGGTGCAGTGCCCAGGGCAGGGGGCCACCAGGAATTATCCCAGGCAGAGGGAAATGGTCCTAGGAAGAGGACTTCCGTCTTGTCTGAGTTCAGTTTCAGGCGGCTGATCTTCATCCATTCTGCAACGGCTTTCATTCCTTCCTGGAGGTTGGCGTTGACTTGTGGTGTAGTTGCATCACACAAGGTGGCACAAGCTGGTGTAAGACATGCAAGCCCTTTAGGCAGATTTAGAAAACTATGCAGGGCCACCTTGCATGGGTCCGTTTGGCTTAGTAAATCAGGAGTAACGCAAAGCAGCGCAAGTTGCTGCCTTTCACTACTTTGCATTGGGAAGGCATTTCATGGAAGAAGCATGGGTAATCCCACACATCCACCTATGAGTTTTAGTGCATTCCTAGATTTATTAAAACTATCCTGATCCTAGTTGGCACTAACAGGCTTTTATTAAAAGTTTATTTCAATAAAAATGTCACATTATCAAACACATTGTTCTGATGTGCTTTTCTAACAACAAACACACAGAGGATTATGATGTATTTTCAAGAAATAGCATATTCCTTGAAAGTTTGGTGGAACATTATTTCCCACAGCGATTCTGCTCCTTTTATTAATTGTATTAAAGTTGCTAACCCACCTCCTATCTGTGATGCAAACACATGTTTGGGTTATTCATTGGTATATCGATGCAGTGCACAATGCTGTGAAGCAGCAAGGAGCAGGTGAGACATTGGGTTGTTGGCTCAAGTGGGGGTGACCATTGTTCAAACAACAGCCACAGTCTACATCAGAGTGAACCACAAAAGTCATTATATTCCCCAGTGCTTAATCCTTTTGTAGCTTGGCACAAAAACAGTTAGGCTTAACTTAGAGACAATGTGTAAAATATTTATGCAGCACAGAAACAGCAAAAAAGTAAAAACACAACACACGAAAATTCCAACACCAATTTAAAAAATAGAGTACATTTTAATAAAACATTTGTCTCCAAAGCAAAAACAATCCATTCAGTAGATGCAAAGTTATACATTTCTTTAGTTTAAGGTAAAAACAAGAGCATAAAAGATTGATTGAAGTGCCAACTGCATAAATCTAGTCGCACAAGACTGGATCACTGTAAGAAAATATGCTGAACACAATGTAGCACGGGTAAGATTCAAGAAGTAGATTGTACTTGTTCGGTGCTTACTTTAACGGCTAGAGGAAATTTCAAGAAAAAAATATTCTTAGAATGTAAAGTTCAGTGGGAAAAGGCTGCAGGCAGTGTCCAATGAGGGAGCATCATTGTCAGGAGCCACTGGAAAAAAGCTGCAGTGTAGATTTACACTTATTCTCATCCGTGGAAGTCGAAAAGCTCATGTGGGATAAGGCAGGAGGCTGTAGCCGATGGGAGTTCCAAGAGGCCAAATACCCCTTTGGTGAAGGACCGCTGAAAATTATTTGCTGCTGCAGAGTAAAACGTAGTAGGATCTACTGTGATGCCAGGCCGACCAGTATTGTGCCTTGGGTGGATAGTCAGGCATGTTGGTCCTAGTCTTCTCTCGATTCTCAGTGCAATTTTTTGCCCAAAAAAGTTTTCAGTCCCAAGTTTTGGATTTTGGCTATCTGGGCATCTTTAGCACCATCACCAAGGGAACAGGCCTGGAGGGGCATCACCACTTAGGAGTTTAAAACTCATCAAGGCTGGGTTCAGGTGTAGATTCAACTAGGTTGGAGCATTTTTCGCCCTTGAGTCTTTGATGAGGAGGTCAGCCAACTAGCAGTTGGGGTCACTCGGTTTATCTAGGATTCAAGTGATAAAACAGGCCTCAAGCTGCTGGGCAAGCCTCTGAGGGTTCAAGGCAGTCTCCAGTCAGCAAAGCATGATTTCCGGCTGCAACACAGCAGTATTGTGGAACACACTGCAGGCCACACCGGCAGGCAGTTCTCTGAGAGTGCTTCTGAAGGTCTGGAAAGTGTACTGAAGAGTAGGTCTGAGAGTCATATTTTATATCTGGTGCCTCCTTTGAAGTAGGAGAGTGCTCTAAATGTCCTGCTTCCCCTGCCCTGGCTCCATACTGGCTAATTGGACAATGCAGTGGTGACAAGTCCTTTGGGTGAAGGCGGAAGAAACCTTATTCATTCCAGGTGGGGCTAATCTGGGCAGAAAAACTGCAAGCTTTATAAAAGTGGAATTTCTAAAAAATTGTAACTTAAAATCTGACTCTTCCATTAAAGAGAATTTGTAATTGCAATTCCTCAAACACCAAACATGAAATGTTAACCTGTTTCCAGTCAATAGTTAGCAATTATTAAATGCAAAACGTTAGCCCAATGTAATCCTGTGGTAGAGTTTTTCACTGCCAGGACATGTAAAACTTAAAAGTACATGTCTAACATTTTAATTACAATGAACCCTGCCCTACGGTCTACCTAGGGCCTACCTTGGAGGTGGCATATAGGTAATAAAGGGGGAGTTTAAGAATTGGCAATAGGGTTATATTGCCAAGTTGAACTGGCAGTTTAAAACCACATTAAGGCTTCAATGGCAGACATGTGACTTGTTTTAAGGGGCTAAGTGTGTGAGTGGTAGAATAAATGCTGCAGGTCCACTAGCAGCATTTAATTTGCAGGTCTTGGGTGTATGGTATCCCCCTCTATAAGGGACTTTTAAGCATATTAAGTATTCCAAACAGATTTAAGCCAATGCTCTCAGGTAAAAAGGAGAGAATAGAACCACTTTAACACTGGTTAGCACAACAAATTCAGCAAAAATAAGGGAGGTGTAGGGAAAAAGTTTGGGGGTGATCCTGCAGAGAAGGCCACGTCCAACAAAACAACATGAATTTTACTAATCCAAGATGTTAGAAATTGGGTTTCTGGTTGGCAGAGCTTTGTACCTTGCCCAAGCAGGAACCACAATCCTAGTCAGGGTAAGTCCGAAACACACTTTAAATTAACCTGTGCTCACCCTCTGGAAGCTTAGCACAGAGAAGTCAGGTTTAACTTAAGAGGCACGGTGCAAAGTATTTGTGCACACAACACACAACACAGTGACAACACCATAAAAAGACTCCAGAATAGTTTAGGAAAATAGAGAATACTTTCACAAATAAAACAGGACCATCAGTAGAAGTCAGGCTAGGAATTTTTCAAGATTAAATGCAAAAATAGTGCTTAAAAGCAAATAGCGCTCAAAAAGTTAACTGGTTGCTCTGGCTGGGACAAAACTAAGAGCTCAGGCCACCTGTAATGGAGCGCAAGATGGCTATGGTACCCACACAGGGCCCACAGGGCAAAAGTACCTTAATCCTTTTTTCAGCACAAGATGCACTGATGATCCCCACTCAGTTGGGGATATTGGGTTCCAGGTGCAGTGATTCGGAATACAATGCAATGGCTTAATCCACGCTGGAGGGGTGATTCTGCAGGCGATGCATCAGTTCTGAGTGTGATGCTTGGGTCCGGTACCTGCAACGGCGATGATGCATTGATCCCAAACTTGCAGTAAGCAATGCGTCAGTTCCTTTCGATGCAATGGAGTTGATAAACAGGTTTTGGCATATGTAGCACTTTAAACTCACCTTCAAGCCCCTGAGACTCTATTGACACCACTTGGCAGAGCAAACCTCACAGCAACTAAAGTCCAGGAGCTGTGTTAAAGAAGAGAGTTAAGTCTTTGCTAACCTGAAACTTCAGAAACAGGACCAAGCCAACAAGCCCTTGGAGAGTTCTAAGGTTCTGGGATGTAGAGATGAAAGTCTAGTCCTTTTCACTCCCAGGCAAGAAGCAGCTGGCAGCGTGCCAACACAGCAAAGCAGCAGTTCCCCCTGGCAGAATAGCAGTCCTTCTTCCTGGTAGAATATCCTCAGTTCCCAAAGTGTTCTGATTTGATGGTGTCAGAGGCCCAGTACTTATACCCCCTGGGGCCTTTGAAGTTGGGAGACTTCAAAAAGATGCTTTGAGGTGCACAAGACCCAGCCTTTCCTGCCCTGGCTCCAGACTCACTCCAGCAATCCATTGTAAGGGGACAGAAAACAGACCTTTCAGGTTTAGAGTGTGAGCTCCTTAATCCCATCCTGCTTAGGTTGTCCTATCAACTTACAGATGGCTACTCAGTCACACCTACCCTTCCTTTGTGTGTGGCTGTCTGGAGGGAATACAGGAAGGCAGCTGTCACCCACCCAAGACATGTGTGTTACAGAGGCAGGCAGAAGGCACTAGGGGCCCGATGTAGGTAAATGGCATTTACCGATTCGTAAATCCCGAATTTTACCGATTCGGTATTTACAAATCGGTAAATGCTATGTAGGTGTTTTTACCGATTTTTTTACTGAATCTGTAACATTTGGTAATTACCGAATCAGTATTTACCGATTCAGTAATTGCCATTGTTTCCTATGGGCTTTGAGCCTTGGGCAGATTCGGTAAAACTACCGAATTTACAAGGGGGACAGGGTGACACTTTGACACCCTGTTGCACCCCTGATTCTGGCGTGTGTGCCATGTGACACACATACATGCTCTCAGGGCATGTATGTGTGCCACATGGCACAGGTGTACATGCAGAGATGTGCATTTACACAGGAATTCGTTATTTACCATGCAATAGTATTACATGGTAAATAATGAATTCTTATGGGCCTGTGGCACTGTTTCCAGTGCCACCTACATATAGATTTACCGAAACGGTATATTTACAGATTCGGTATTTTACAGAATCAGTAAATTTACTGAATCGGTAAATTTACCGATTCTGTAAAATATAGGCCCCCCACATCTCAATCACCAAATCGCCCGTTTCCGACCGGTATTTGGTGACCTACATCTGGCCCCAAATGGTTTAAGTAAGAAAATGCCAACTTTCTAAAAGTTGCATTTTCACAAATGCACTTAAAAAATCATTTTCACCATCATTTGTGTTTTTAAATTGTGAATCCAACGACACCAAATTTGGGTTCCACATCTTTTCCCAGTTGGAAGTTATGCTTGTAATAGGTAATGAATTATAGCAATCCCAATATTATCCAATAAGAGCAGTGGTTCCCAAACTTTTCTGACCCGTGGCTCCCTTGATCTAATTGGCAGTTGGCCGTGGCTCCCCACGATTTTTTTTTACCGGCGCACACTTTGGGAACCACCGGTTTAGGCAATAAGAATACAACAAAGTGTATGGGCCTATGGGAGGCCCCAGCTGAGTATAGGGGATGAACAGAGGCGCACTCCACTTACGCTGGTTTTTTTTGAGAAAATCTTGTCAAAACTAGTGTGACAAGGGTGCTACACACTATGGTCGTGCGTTGGCTACACACTCAGTGAAAACAATAATGTTACAGGGTACGCCCTGCATATAGTGCGCACTGTTCCAGCTGAACAATATGTTATCAGTCTTAACTTTCTTATTATCTAAACAGGTTTTAACCACCATGAATCATGAATTCAAACATTTTTTTTATATTAGTGATATTAGCATGTAATCAATAACAAATAAATCTTTGTGTGCTCCATCATATTTACAACGCTAACATTGACCATCTGTGGACTTGAATCATACTATCCAACAATTTTTTTTTTAATGCAACTAAATACTTCTCATATCAAATACATGATTAATAATACATTTGGTTTGAAAATCATAAATAACATAATTGTGAACAGTCCAGAGCCCGATGCATTTCGGGACTTAGCGTATCCCTTCGTCAGGGGTAAAATCCTCCACTGGAAACATCCAATACGTGCTTCCATCGGTATAATAATGTTAGCTGGATCCATCTTCGTGTCTAAGTGGACACCAAAGAAATGCATATTATACCGACGGAAGCACATCAATAATTCATGCAGCGTATCTCTGATTCTAGCTCCCCAGCTCTGTTGAAGCGTAAATTACAGGCGAACTAACGGCTGAGTCACGGGATAGCTATAAAATTGACTCCTATACTTGTGGGCCAGACCGCACGTTGTAAATACTACAGGTAATATCCTGTTTCATTGTGTTGTCACGTTTTTGTCTTATGGCCCCGAAACAGAGCATGACAGGACAGGACTGTATTGTAGACAACTGTCTCGTGGCTGACCCCATGGCCTGTTATGTTGACTGGATTTCCCTGCTCTGGAGATGTTTTGTTTTTATGAGTAAAATAACTTCCATAAAGGTGCAGGCTTCCCCAGTAAAGGCCTTTATTATCTACATGATCACTATGCCTTGTAATAGTCGATAGTTTAATGCCATCAGCCATCACAAAGTGCTTTCAACCCAATATCAGTGCTCTTTCTGGCATGGGACTCTCATTTTAGAGCACCGTTTGGCAGTGTAGCTTCCTTCTGTCTCATATGCTTTTGCATTCCTTCCACAGCTTTCGTAGGGTGAAACAAATGTGCTATTTATTCTAGCAATACGAACGTATTGAACAATATTGTTAGTAGTTATTCATAAGCTCATTGCTACCAAAGCGTTTTGGCCCTAAAGAACTTATCACAGAAACACTTTGACTAAACAGCTACAATGAAAGGTTTTCAGTTGTTTCCTGAATGTGAACAGCAATGGCTGGGCGCATAGTTGAAAAGTAAAGGAATGCCAGAGCCTGAGTACTGCTATAGAAAAAGCCCTGGCCTTCCTTCACACAGAGTCGAAAAGGTACAAAAAATCGATTGGATGACCGTGTTTCATACATTAGAATACCATGTGAGTTATGCTCTGGAAAAGGAGGGGAACCTACTTATGGAACGCATTTCTGAGCACCTTAACCAGTGCTGGAAATGGAGAAAAGAATTACTCGGGGAACCCAAGTTGCTCACACAGGTGATCCACGCTCCTCCTGGAGCGCGGCTGGGTGCTTCACGGCGTTGTTGGCCTCCTGGATTTTGCCTGGGGCTGATGAGCGCAGCTCTTAATTGAGCCTTTGAAATGCAGAGGGCGAGGGCTGGGATCACGTTACCTGACAGCACAAAGGAGTGGGAGGTCCACATCCTGAGCTGCGGCGCGGCGCCTCTGGCTTCTCATCACGGCGCACCGGGGTGCCACGGCGCGCACTTTGGGAACCACCGCAGAAGAGCAATAGGCCTTCCAGTAGTGAAAAACGATTGTAAGAGCATTTTACTAAGAGGACATGTAAAACTTAAAAGTACATGTCCTACCTTTTAAATACTCTTCACCCTGCCTACGGGCAGCCCAGGGCCTGCCTTAGGGGTGACCTATATGCAATATAAATGAAGGTTTGGGCCTGGCAAGTAGGTTAACTTGCCAGGTTGAAATGGCAGTTTAAATCTGCACACACAGGTTTTGCAGTGGCAGGTCTGAGACATGTTAAAGAGCTACTTAAGTGGCTGGAATAGCATAGCTAGACCTTTTTCCGCCCATGGCGGTACATGCGCTTACCGCCCTGTGACGGCTGCAGGTAAGAGCGTGGGTTGCTGGTGATCCATCCCTGCATTTGCAGCCCCCTGATGACCGCAGGTAAGAGTAGGTGGGGCACTGCCCCCAAAACTAATTCCGATGGGGCACAGGAATAAATATGCATACTGATAAATGTATCAGAAAAAAATGAAAACTCTTCTATGTTTGAGTTTAATTAAACTCAACTGTTTCAAATTTAAATTGAATTACATTTTCCTGCTGTCTCTTTTTCTCTGTCGCCCCTCTGTCATTTATGCCATTGTCACTTCATTTAAACAATGTTATAGAAAAACTAAAACAAAAAGAAAGCATATCAATAATTGGCTCCAAACAGGCTGTGTATATTCCACCTGATTACCTCTAAAAAGGTTCATTAGGTTCCACCCCACTCAAGCCAATTTGACCCAACTATTGGTTGGATCTAGCATTTTTAGGCTCAGTTCAAAACTACCATTTAATATTCACTCAGGCGTGGCCAAAATTTTGACAAGTAAAAGAGCATGAACAGGATTCTTGTTGAATTAATTGAATTTGCTGCTGAAAATCTTCTGACATTGAATTGTTGATCTGCTACACATTTTTTGCACATCTCTCTTTTTAATGCCAGGCTTGACAGCACAGCTGTCACCAGACAATTATGCAAGAAGCACAAGGAGAGGTCTGTGGCTCTGCCCACATGTAGGGAGAAAGAAGTTAATGTATTGACTGGGCAGTCGTGTGTATCCAAAATAAGTGCATACCCTCCACACAGCTGTGATAAAAAAAAATTCCAGGTGCCTGAGCTTGAATTTTCAGGTACAGTAAACAATGGTCCTCAACCTTATTTATAAAAAACAGACAAATCATAATCCTTTGTTCATTCTGTAAATAATTTTTTGAGCATGCTAAAGGAACAAAAGTCTGCTCATGGTACTCAATAAATTATTCAAACAAAAGAGAGAGAAGGCAACAAACTAAATTCTAAAACCACACGCAATTTATTTTCATGGCAAGTGGTGAAGCAAATACACTCTACAGTTGTTATTACGTATGTACGGGTTGCTCCAAAGGGAATTTGCGAAAAAGAAGAGTGCTCTAGTGTGGAGTGGTGAGGAAAAGGAAAACTATTTTAGGTGGTTAAATAAAGAAGATGATATAGTTCTAAAATGCAGACTGGTTGTGAATCACCGTCCTTTTTGGCCTAGCCACAATTGCAGTTTAAGCAGTATCTAAACACAATTTTTATATTGGGATATACATTCCCATGTGGCACGTTAGGCATGGAGGATCGGGGTCCAGGCTGTATGTTTAAAAGGCATCGACGTTTCGACCCGTCTTGAGGCCTTGAGGGTGAGTTAGACCTTGGCTGTGCGGATCTTCATCAGGGCAGACTGGGGCAACCCAGAAGGCGTGACGGGGCTTCAGATTACCTCCCTTGGACAGTCACGTGCAGCGTCAAATCCAATTTCTTACGAAAGGGCCTGTGTTTGTGTTGTCAACATCGGGTAATAATCAGTGATGTAACATCTTCAGATATGTCAGAAAGATCAATCTGTGCGGGGGAAGGTAGGTCTGACGGGTTGGGACACTCCTCATCAGGGCTGGAAGTCAATTCCAAAGCTGAATGGAAGGTGGGCAAGAGAGGCAGGGCGCAGAATCCGAGAGCAGGTCTGTGATTTGGTTTGTTGCCTTTTCTCTCTTTTGTTTTGAATAATTTATTGAGTACCATGAGCAGACGTTTGTTCCTTTAGCATGCTCAAAATATGATTTACCGAATGAACAAAGGATTACAATTTGTTTCTTATTTATAAATAAGGTTGAGGACCATTATTTACTGTACCAGACTACACCCAGGTCCAGGACCAATTGGGGAACGCAATTTTTGAATTTTCTGGGGCAAACACATGACAGTGCAATACTATTATGGTGCCATAGTTAACTAGAAAATGTATGTTGTTTTCCTCTGGCAGCAGCAGAGATGGGAGGAGGGCTGTCACTAGCCTACATGGATTTTTAGGTCTGGCTTCACAGGGCAACTGTCGCCTGATTTTGTAACCTACACCAATATTAGTCTACATTTTTATTCTTCTATACAAATACATATTAATTCCCATCCTATTCACTTGTAATGCTTCACGTTACCATACAACATTTCCTTAAAGCCAAACCTATTGGCATTTCTAATGTTTGTTTCAAATATTGCTGCTGTGAAACATCCCTTCCAGAATTACTTTTTATTTGCAGGAATTACTTATGAGGCCTGTCTGGGTGTTGTTTGTATTCTGAATGTCAGCAGTCCCCCTTGTCTTGGGCCCCTTTCCATGTTAACCTTCACTGCTCTGTCTGACTGGCTGATAGATAGCTCCTTTTTTCTAGGTTCCATCCCATCCCCCTTCCTGCATGCCTCAAAGGGACTTAGTCTCTCCCCAAAACACAAGTATGTTGTTCTATGTGACCCACATGTTAACAGACAGAGGAAAATGTCTGACACTCGACACCTGACACTGTATGTAGAATATGCTGAATACACAGCAGTGCATCCACCTTCATCTGTCCTCTAGCGAAACGTGTGGATATACTTAAGAAGATATTGGCTGAATGTACAAAGCATTTTTGTGGTTGCAAACACTCTGAGTTTAAGCCTGATGAACACCAGCAATTTTACAGTTTTAAAGGTCAAATTTGACCCTTTGTTATCGCAAAAAGGCTTGTTTAATACTTTAAATGTACAAAACCTAAACTGATATTCTGTAACACATTACAGAATCTGTATTTAAAATGGGCTTGAAAGCTGCGTTTCTTCTGAATGCTGATTCCTTAACGTATGTGGTAAGGTTTTGCTGCCAAAATTAATTCTAAAAACATAAATATTTTACCACCAAGTTAATGGTAACATTTACAAACGGGAAAGGATCCCAAGTGACCACTTCTCCTTTGTGAACATCAACAAAACAATTTGTTAGGAATGGGCTGTGATCCATAGGATCACGACATACTCCTCAAAATGTTTCTAAAATGATTATTCGTAAAAAAAATTGAACAAATTTAAAGCAATCACAGACATGGTGGTCTGGGACTCTAACCAGTTCTAGCGGGTCTCAATATGTGGCCTATTTTATGCATAACAATAAGGTGGGTCAAATTATGACCCAGTACCATTTGGTATTTTGTGAACCACACTATAAATATATAGGTTGGTTGACAAAATGCCAATGCATTTCATATAAGTTGATGTGCAAATTGCACTCACTCCTATAAAATCTATTCTAGTAGATTCCTAATAAGAAATTGCAAATCAGTATTTGATGCAATTTACGATTTCTTATTAGAAATCTTTCTACATCAGGCACTTTGTGATAGCAAAAAATGCTTTTTGCAATGTACTAAACCTATTTTTGGGAGTCTGTATCTTTTTGATGACTCCTAAAATGAGTTTAGAAATGGATAAGGAATTGCGTTTTGGAAGGGGCATGTTGTAGGCATCCCTTACAAACAGCCATGTCTATCAATGCATCAGTGTTTTAGGACAAAAATAGAAGTTGTAACCAATTGGCATTTTACAGACTCCCAAGTTGGGGTGGTCACCCATTCGCAAAATGAAAAGATCCCCTTTGGTACCACTGCAGCTTTGTGAATGTTATAAAAAATATTGGGGAGCAAGCAGAGGTCCACAAAACCATTGGCAACTCTCAAATGAACAAACAAAATAACGTTTTCTTTTTAAATGCAGACCGGTTTTCTTTAAGCAAAATGCACTGCATTAAAAAAGTCCCAGATATGATAGTCTGCTGACCCCATCAGGCAAAAGTAGGGGGTACACCTATGGCACAACCTGTAAGGATCACATGCAATCTCCTAAAAGCAGCAACAGTATACTGAATACATGCGAAAGGGATGGTAACACGTCAAATCTTCTAGCATGGCGAAAATCCATATTCTTAATTACAATGAAATCGCATAAGTATAATTGGCAGAATGCACAATTTCTAACCCATCCCACGCTATTTAGCAGTCTGAGGAAGTAAGTAGGAGAGAATCGTGCTTTAAAGTGAAACGCGACGCAGCTGTGTCTCATTAGCACATTTAAACATTCGTCCTCGTTCTGAGAAAGTAACGGAAAAATCTTGTAGGGTTAATTATACAATTAGTCAAATCTAACAGGAGGCTAGTTCATAGATTAGCACCGGTAGGATTTTTCTTAAGGGATTTAGAGGGCGCCACGGGT
Organism: Lissotriton vulgaris; assembly: GCF_964263255.1. Classification (NCBI taxonomy): domain Eukaryota; kingdom Metazoa; phylum Chordata; class Amphibia; order Caudata; family Salamandridae; genus Lissotriton; species Lissotriton vulgaris. The sequence goes on from NC_141693.1 coordinate 592,976,011, forward strand.
CAGCCAGTGCCCAAGTAAGCAAATACTTATGAAAATTGGATTTAAATGTGGAAGAAATTGACTGGCAAAATGCACGCGTTGGTGTATATCTATAGATGCACAAAAATAGATGACTATCGAGCAGCCAGAATCATATATAGAGAGAAACAGCTTGAAGGGGAAAGGCATTGATTTTGCAAGCTGATGAACAGCAATAAGCGCAGGTCTGGAGAAAGTGTTTTCTTAAAGCTGTATTACTCTTTTGTTCCAACCTGGTCCTCCTGCTCACGGTTCCTGAAACAGATTTATAACTAAAGCTGACATTCCCGGTTATCTATACATTAGACCCGATTCGTAAAGCTCTCTGCCCACTTAAAGAACACTTTGGAGCTCAAACAGCGTACTTAGGAGAGCAAGTTCAACGTTTTAATTCACAAGACATGAGCTTGTACACATAAATTAAATCATTTATAAGTACATTTGCACCCTTATGATGTAAATCTAAATGTGAGTAAATCTCCTCAGAGGGCTGGGTTAAGTGCGTTCCTTGTAAAGGAGACAAGCAAAAGTTGAGAAAATGGCTTACTGCATCCACTCAAGGAACCTGTGTTTAACCACAGGTTCGAGTACTGTCAAGTCTACTTAGCCTTTCATCCTTCTGAGGTAGATAACATGAGGGCTGGTGGTAACAACACACACCTGGAATTCCACCCCGAGGGTTGACGGTGTGCTTTACAAATGCATGTGTTAAGTTATCTGCTCAGGTGAAGGGCTCTTACCAGCGGTCACCACAGGGTAGCAAATGCAGGAATGGCCAGCACACCCCCTCTTACAGCAGCCACCGCAGGAAAGCAAATGCAGAGACCGCCAAAGGTCTAATTGCCCCGCTGTCTGTACCTAGCTTATCTACTTCTCTCCTATGCCTCTCTATACCTCATCACTCTGTACCTCACTGCTCTATTTACTTCATTTCTCTTTGTACCTCGCCTCTCTCACTATGTCTTCTGTCCCTTTCCACCTCCTTCGCATCACCCAACATCTCAATGTCCTCATTGTTTGTTCTACCTCCGTTCCCTCTATCTCACCGGTCTCACTCTCGGAGAATATTATCTCTACCTGTCTTTCTCTGCCTTTACACAGAGAGAAGGGGAAATAGAATGATGCAGAAAGAATGTGGGTAAAAGAAATGCAAGGATGTGTCTGGAAGGAGGGGAGGAGAGAAAGAGGGAGCAACAGGAACATGGCATGAGCTTCAATTTAATTCTTAATCTGAAAAGTATGAGAAACTTGTAAAAAGAAAAATAGTCTTCTAATGTCAGCAATAGAAAGATGCTCTCAACTAAACAAAAAGCAAGGTGAAACTTAAATGCTCTAGTGCCAGGCTAACACACAAGTAGAGAGGAAAGCCATTGAATCAGGAGCAGAGAACTGAGGGAGACAAGTAAATGATCCAATTATTAGTAAGGGCAGATCCGAATGCCCACTCTAAGTATAAATTAAAATACTGGTTACAGAGCTTTCAGAAGAGACAACTTCAGAAGTCTGTAGCAAGACTGGAATGATACAAAATCTGATCTGTACTTCCGGCTGTATTTGCATGCTTCAATTTCTGAAATGTTTAAAATAAAATTTACAATAAAAACCTACCCCAATAACATGAACCTTGCCGGCTACGAACTCCAACTTTCACCAAATGCCAAATCTCTTAGATTCAACTTGTACCCCAACCTCACTCTCAAGGAATGCATTGCCATACAACTTAAAACGGCCTGTAACCAGCTCTTTCTTCTAATGAAAATGAAATTGGTTCTTCCATTAGGTAACTTCAGTACTTCTGTTCAAGCCAATTTAGTCTTGCATTGGATGGGGGTAACATCCTGCTGCATGTTCTCCCAATCACCACAGTGGTACCCCTCAAGCACATCCTACAAGCCGCAGCATGTCTCAACCAGGGCTTAAAAATATGATTGCATCACCCCATTCTAATGGAAATCCACCTGCTCCTCCTTGCTGGGCTGCACCACTTTTAAACACAACTGTATCATTTTCACAGTCGTTACAACCAGCACCCCCAATTGCCTTGCAGACAAGCTCACCACCCCTGGAGATTTTCATCACACCCACTGCCCAGACACCACCAGACTGCATCAATCTCTGGGAGTGTAGGGGGAAGGATAAGGGGTAAGGCTGCCCCCCACTCAAACTGCTATAAATCAACAAAAGCCTTACCTAATCCACAAGACATCAATATACACGACCAGTAAAAGGGGTCTGAAATATCATTACCAGTATATATCCTCTGAATGTGTGAAATAACACTATTCCCCAGGTCAACATAATTAATTACCAGTTAATGACTCGTGCCAAAGCATGTGCTTGCCACTCGTTTGGTGTGGTAGTTGAATGAGATCTTGTCATCAATCCACACCCCTAGGTTTCTCACTTGATTGCTGGGATTAGGTAAAGGACCCAATGCTTTTAGGCCACCATGCCGAAGTCCACACTGACGGAGCACTGCCCACAATCAAATGTTTCCGTTCAATTTAAGACAGTTGTTGGCCATCCATGCCGCCAGTTCCTGCAGACATGATCGGAAATTGTCAGCTGCCTGCTCCTTTGGCTGGGTCTGGGCCACCACTAGTTGCGTGTCATCTGCATATGTCACGACTTCCAGCCCAAATTATTTTACAATCTTGGCCACAGGAGTTACATATAAATTGAAGAGTTTAGGTCTTAGGCTGGAACCCTGGGGCACCCCCTGCTTCAGGCAATTGGGGTTAGATCGAAAAGTGCCCGGTGCCACCTGGAAACTACGGTCCAACAAAAAGGACTCCAGCCATTTCCATGCCCTCTCAACTACTCCCCCCCTCCTTAGACAATGTAATAGCGTGTGATGGGCTACCGTGTTGAATGTGGCACTGAGATCCAATAGGATCAGTGCCGCCGTGTAGCCTTCATCAGCATGTTTCCGCAAGGTTTCTGTGGCTAACAACAATGCTGACTCAGTGGAGTGGAAAGCAAGGAAGCCCGATAGAGTGGGATGGAGCAGTCTGTTTGCCTCAATGTGGGCTGTCAACTGGTTATTTACAGCCTTCTCCGTGATTTTGGCAAAGTATGGTAGGAGTGAGATGGGGCGCAAATTCTCCATTTGCTCCATACTGATGTTAGTTTTTTTTTTCAGGAGGAGCACCACGGCCTCCTTCCAAGCTTTAGGATCCCTGCCTTCCTCAAAGGAAAGCTCTAGTAAATAGCCAATATAAGGCTCCAGAGTCTCCACACTCCCTCTCAGTGTTTTAGGTGTTGCAGTGTCGTTTAGGGAGCCTGACTTAATACTGCCCACTATGGAGCAAATGACCTCCCGAGAAGGAACAGTAAAGATTTTGAGGCAGTCCGTGCTTGCCACATTGGTAGAGATATCGTCTCCCGGATGGCCTTCTCTGGCCGTTGCCGGAAATGAAGAGTAGATCTTCTCTACCTTTTGTGAGAAGAACTCTGCTATCCGATTACAGGACTCCACTGACCCAGTCACAGGAGACGTAATACTATAGAGATTGGACATCTCTTTGTAAACGGAGAACAGCTCCTTTGCTGAACTGTCTGCTCCCTCTATGCTGTTACAATAATCGGATTTGTGTGTTTTCCTAATTAAGGGATGATATTCTTTCAAAATGCTTTTGTAGGCCACCCCTTCTCCCTCGAAGAACCCTCTCCTCCATTGCCTCTCTAGACGTTTACAATCTGCTTTCTTGCCCCGAAGTTCCATCCCGAACCATGGGGCGGACTTGGACTGCCTCCTCAATGCAATACTTGACAGAGGCGCCGTGCTGTTCAGTGCTTCTGTGATGCGTTTGTGTAAGCGCTGTGCAGGCTGCCTCAATTTCCCGACCTCCTGGGGGACCTCCCTGATTTAGGGCCTTATTTAATGCCTCTGTAGAGAAGTTTGCCCATTTCCTACTTCTGGTCTTTGTTCCCTGCATGCTCCGGGTATGTAGTCTCATCAAAGTGGAGGTTCAAGTCTCCCAACAGAAGGAACCTCTCATACCTGAGAGCCGGCTGAATTGCATTCTCTTCCAAGCTAGCAGTGAAGCGCGCCCCTGGTCCCGGTGGTCTATAAACCAGGAGTCCCTCGACAATGTGATTCTTAGATGCTGAGATCGTAAAAAGACCTGATTTGCTATCTGCAACGTCCACCCTCTCTAGGGTACACTGGATCTCGTGCTTACATATTATGGCGATCCCACCATCCCTACCCGCCGTTCTGTCAATTCTGCTGATTTTATACCCATACGGGAGAGCTTCTAAGATTTTGGGTGCCGAGGTGTCATCAACGATTCAGAAAAGGAGGTGGTGATGAAAATGTGTCTGAATTAAGCAGACCACTCTTACCCAGTCCAAAGATCAGGGCTTGATCCATCACCGTTATTTATCTCCTTTTCTGAATCGTTTTGTCCACCATAAGCGTGGAAGGGTATACTCAGATGTGAGTCCCTTGCTCATTGCACCATCAGGATTCAAGCAAGCCGGGCCGAAGATGGCTGTAATGCCAGAAACCGGTCCCCGGAAGCTTGTTTCCTTTCCAGTATAATAATTGGCTTGGTAGTTTGGTCTGCCCTGTTCCCATGATGCACTGGGCCAGGGACAGACTAATTTGCATGTAGCCAGGTTCTGAGCTGGGATGGTGCAGTGAGCTAAAAAACGGTGATGGATCAAGCCCTGATCTGTTGACTGGGTATGAGTGTTCTGTTTAATTCAGATACTCTGTCCATCACCACCCCCTTTTCTGAATCGTTTTGTCCACCATAAGCGTGGAAGGGTATACACAGATGTGAGTCCCTTGCTCATTGCACCATCAGGATTCAAGCAAGCCGAACCGAAGACGGCTGTAATGCCAGAAACCGGTCCCCCGAAGCTTGTTTCCTTTCCAGTATAAGAATTGGCTTGGTAGTTTGGTCTTCCCTGTTTCCATGATGCACTGGGCCAGGGACAGACTAATTTGCATGTAGCCAGGTTGTGAGCTGGGATGGTGCAGTGAGCTAAAAAACGGTGATGGATCAAGCCCTGATCTGTTGACTGGGTATGAGTGTTCTGTTTAATTCAGATACTCTGTCCATCACCACCCCCTTTTCTGAATCGTTTTGTCCACCATAAGCGTGGAAGGGTATACTCAGATGTGAGTCCCTTGCTCATTGCACCATCAGGATTCAAGCAAGCCGGGCCGAAGACGGCTGTAATGCCAGAAACCGGTCCCCGGGAGCTTGTTTCCTTTCCAGTATGAGAATTGGCTTGGTAGTTTGGTCTGCCCTGTTCCCATGATGCACTGGGCCAGGGACAGACTAATTTGCATGTAGTCAGGTTCTGAGCTGGGATGGTGCAGTGAGCTAAAAAAACGGTGATGGATCAAGCCCTGATCTGTTGACTGGGTATGAGTGTTCTGTTTAATTCAGATACTCTGTCCATCACCACCCCCTTTTCTGAATCGTTTTTTCCACCATAAGCGTTGAAGGGTATACTCAGATGTGAGTCCCTTGCTCATTGCACCATCAGGATTCAAGCAAGCCGGGCCGAAAACAGCTGTAATGCCAGAAACCGGTCCCCGGAAGCTTGTTTCCTTTCCAGTATAAGAATTGGCTTGTAGTTTGGTCTGCCCTGTACCCATGATGCACTGGGCCAGGGACAGACTAATTTGCATGTAGCCAGGTTCTGAGCTGGGATGGTGCAGTGATCTAAAAAACGGTGATGGATCAAGCCCTGATCTGTTTACTGGGTATGATTGTTCTGTTTAATTCAGATACTCTGTCCATCACCACCCCCTTTTCTGAATTGTTTTGTCCACCATAAGCGTGGAAGGGTATACTCAGATGTGAGTCCCTTGCTCATTGCACCATCAGGATTTAAGCAAGCCGGGCCGAAGACGGCTGTAATGCCAGAAACCTTTCCCCGGAAGCTTGTTTCTTTTCCAGTATAAGAATTGGCTTGGTAGTTTGGTCTGCCCTGTTCCCATGATGCACTGGGCCAAGGACAGACTAATTTGCATGTAGCCAGGTTCTGAGCTGGGATGGTGCAGTGAGCTAAAAAACGGTGATGGATCAAGCCCTGATCTGTTGACTGGGTATGAGTGTTCTGTTTAATTCAGATACTCTGTCCATCACCACCCCCTTTTCTGAATCGTTTTGTCCACCATAAGCGTGGAAGGGTATACTCAGATGTGAGTCCCTTGCTCATTTCACCATCAGGATGCAAGCAAGCCGGGCTGAAGACGGCTGTAATGCCAGAAACTGGTCCCCGGAAGCTTGTTTCCTTTCCAGTATAAGAATTGGTTTGGTAGTTTGGTCTGCCCTGTTCCCATGATGCACTGGCCAGGGACAGACTAATTTGCATGTAGCCAGGTTCTGAGCTGGGATGGTGCAGTGAGCTGAAAAACGGTGATGGATCAAGCCCTGATCTGTTGACTGGGTATGAGTGTTCTGTTTAATTCAGATACTCTGTCCATCACCACCCACTTTTCTGAATCGTTTTGTCCACCATAAGCGTGGAAGGGTATACTCAGATGTGAGTCCCTTGCTCATTGCACCATCAGGATTCAAGCAAGCCGGGCCGAAGACGGCTGTAATGCCAGAAACCGGTCCCCGGAAGCTTGTTTCCTTTCCAGTATAAGAATTGGCTTGGTAGTTTGGTCTGCCCTGTTCCCATGATGCACTGGGCCAGGGACAGACTAATTTGCATGTAGCCAGGTTCTGAGCTGGGATGGTGCAGTGAGCTAAAAAACGGTGATGGATCAAGCCCTGATCTGTTGACTGGGTATGAGTGTTCTGTTTAATTCAGATACTCTGACCATCACCACCCCCTTTTCTGAATCGTTTTGTCCACCATAAGCGTGGAAGGGTATACTCAGATGTGAGTCCCTTGCTCATTGCACCATCAGGATTCAAGCAAGCCGGGCCGAAGACGGCTGTAATGCCAGAAACCGGTCCCCGGAAGCTTGTTTCCTTTCCAGTATAAGAATTGGCTTGGTAGTTTGGTCTGCCCTTTTCCCATGATGCACTGGGCCAGGGACAGACTAATTTGCATGTAGCCAGGTTCTGAGCTGAGATGGTGCAGTGATCTAAAAAACGGTGATGGATCAAGCCCTGATCTGTTGACTGGCTATGAGTGTTCTGTTTAATTCAGATACTCTGTCCATCACCACCCCCTGTTCTGAATCGAGGTGTCATCAAGCCACGTCTCGGTAAGGAATAAAACATCCACCTGCTTGTACACCTGATGGTTATGTATTTCCACCCGATGCTTCCTTAACAATCTACAATTGATCAGGGATAGATTGAGCGTCTGTCCCCTCTCTCTGCACTTCAGCTTGCGGTTTAAGGTGTAAGAGCAGTTAGTGCAGGTTTTACCCTGGTTTTCCAGTCTAAAACTATGCGTACCCTTCTCCCCCAGTCTGGGGCATAATCTTTGAAGCTGTTGGGCACTGTAACGGATTAAAGGAATTGAACCAGCAGGGGTGGTGGCCCCTGGCCCCGTCTGGACGCGGACGTGCGCAAACGGGCTTGCCTTTGGCACGCCTTCGGCGCACCGCCTGTGCACCCGCTGCGCGCGTCCGCTTCGCGCCCTGACTGTCATCCGGTTTTATGGGGAGGGCAGGCCGCTCTAACACCACCCGCCCCTGCTGCCTGAAGTGCCTCCTCCCTCCACAACAAACGGGATTCTCCCGCGGTGGACCGGGGAAGGGCAAGCTAAGTTCCCAACCGTAAGTGCAACAATTCACACGAACCCCGCAACTTGTTATTTAATTTAAAAACTCAAACTGAAACATATGTATAATTTAAAACAGATTGTGCACAGTAGGCAAAATAGCAGCAATAAAGTTAGGTTACTGTTCTTACGATCACGCGTCCGCTTCGCGCCCTGACTGTCATCCGGTTTTATGGGGAAGGCAGGCCGCTCTGACACCACCTGCCCCTGCCGCCGGAAGTGCCTCCTCCCTCCACAACCATCGGGATTCTCCCATGGTGGACCGGGGAAGGGCAAGCTAAGTTCCCAACCGTAAGTACAACAATTCACACGAACCCCGCAACTTGCTATTTAATTTAAAAACTCAAACTCAAATACAGACAGTCAATCCACAACGGGCAGAGACACACAGAAATGTTAAAGCACAAAAACCCAGCCACTTCTAAAAGAGTGGCTTATAAACACACAATGCAAAAACCACCCTTATAAAAAGATGTGTCATTACATTGTGAGTTCAGGTATACTACACCTTAGCTCTGCATCTTAAGATTTTGGAAAGGTAGGTTGGAAAATATAATACACAGCCTCTACATTCTGTCCTATGGACAAGATGGCCTTTCAACAATGAAAAACGAAATGGAGATTATTTCACTGTCAGGACATGGTACACACCTCAGTACATGTCCTACCTTTCACATGCACTGCACCTTGCCCAGGGGGTACCCTAGACCTTCCATAGGGGTGTCTGATGTGCATAGAGAGGGAAGGCTAATGTCTAGCAAGTGGGTGCACTTGTCAGAACAACATGGCAGTTTAACCAACTGCATGCAAGCCCTGCAGTGGCAGGCCTGAGTTGTCTCTTTTAAGGCTACTTGTGTGGGTGGCACAATTAGTGCTGCATGCCCACTAGTAGCATTTGCATTACCAGCCCTGGCACACATACTGCACTTTACTAGGGATTTTACTAGTAAGGCAAACATACCAATCTTGGACAACCAATTACCATTATAATTTATACAGGGAGCAATTGCACTTTGACACTGATCAGCAGTGGCAAAGTCACCAAAGCATCTAAATTGGCAACACTATGTCAGAAAAAGTTCGGGAACTTTAGCCAAAAAGGTCCAAGGCTTATATATATATATATATATATATATATATATATATATATACATATATATATATATATATTACCTACTGGCGGTCACCAGTAGGTATATATAGTTAGGATTTTTTCTCTATGGGATTTCTGAAAATTCTATGTCTAATAACTTTGGCGTTTGTGGACGGAATTGGCTGAAATTTTCAGGAAAATGGCACATTTTGTTTCTGAGCAGCCCCTGAAAATTTGGGGGGGGGTTCGTCAAGGGGGGGCCGAGATAAAAGGGGGTCCCAAAACGCGTTTTTCCCATATTAATTTCCATAGGGCGGTTGGCCTCACTTTTAGTCCGAACGGCTGAATGGATTTGCACGAAACTTGGCAAAATTGTAGGGACTGTTAGCCCGATGTGCCTTTGCTAGGTCTCAATATATGTGCTCCAGTGGATTTTGAGAATTTAACGTTCAAAAAAAGATATATATCTGTAACAGCGCTCCGGGCTGTGCTCCGGTTCGCGTACTTGTCGCGTAACGGAACTTTGCGATGCGAAGCTGATTGGCTCTTCGGTGTCTGTCAACATTCTAAACAGTCTGGAGCGGCCGCCATCTTGTCTCTCGGTAGGATCGAGAGACAAGAGGAGGCCAAAACAAAGGGGGAAATTACCATAAGGGGGCATAGTAGATCCTCCTTGACCCCCTAGGTTTTATGTGCAGGTTTTAAAAGGGCCCAGCAGGGCAAAAAAAATAATTTTTTTTTTGTTTGCGTGGTGAGCGCCTAGTACGCGAACCGGAAAGCGTTCTGGGCAGCGTACTATAAGGATAAAAGAATGATAGACTTTTTTAATACTGTATGTTAATTGTTTGTTGTTTTTGTTGATTTTTTTTTGTTTTCTTTATTTTTAAAGTATTTTTTTTTATTTTGATTGTGTTTCATAATTCATTAGACTTTCTAACATTTCATTGTCAGAAATTTCAAAATTGTCATTGAATATATTTTGTATTTTATGAGGGTGTAACATGTCCTCATTTTTAAGCAGGTTATCCACTGCTTCAACACATTGTAGTAGTTCCTGGTCTCTACTTTGATCCATAAATTCATCAATGTTGCCTTGGCTGCTCTCTTGCAGTACAATTTTAAATTGAACTTGCTGCTCGCCTTCCATTTTGCCTGAAATTTGGATTAAAAAAATATATATTAGTAGAGATAGGGCACTGTTGGGATTAATTTTAGATAGGCAGTTTTTATCAGTGAATTTATCTTTTGGCAGTGTATAGTATCAGAGTGGAAATAGGACTATAAAAAAGTGTATGTGATTTAACCAAGAGAAGCCTAACTCCATTCATAACTATAACAGAGAAGTCTATCTTAATCCATAACTACTACAGAGTGATAGTATATATCTATCAGAAAAAGTCTACCATATTCAGTTATAGTGCACAATATTTTTCAGTTTTAAAAATAACAACTTACCTTCACAAACAAGTTGAAGTGATTAGTAGCTATTCAAATGTAATGTACAACAAGAAGTAGCAGTCAAAATGGCTGTGTTTTCTTCTCTTCCTTTATATATATTCAGGTATATAACCAATCAAATGTCAGGTAATAAAAATAGAAAATGAAAGTAACATTTTCATTGGTTGTCAATTCCAACACTTCAGATGTGTTTTGTGAAGTAATTTACCTCATGGTATTTAGAGAGGTCTACAGGCTTAATGGCTAAATGGAATTTCAATCAAATTTGTGAAAATGAAAGGGATTGTTATGTAGTATGAGCTAATCTATATTTGGTGAGAGTGTCTCCAGTCGTTTTTCTGTGAATTACTTTCCCACCTTTTTTTTTGGACCGCTTCCCGGGAAGCGGTCCGGTCCGCGAACCAGGAGCGTAACGGGAGTCCACCATTTTGTGTTTCGGTCGAATTAAGATACAAGATGGAGGGCAAATAATGTTCAGAATGAGTAGAAGGTGGCACGGTACAAGTATCTTGACCCCCTAGGTTTTCTGAGGGTGGCTGAGGAGGACCATATGTGCGGGGAAAAAACATTTTTTTTAGAAATTTTGCGCGGCTAGCTTCCAGTTCGCGTACCGGGTAGCGCTCTTTGAGCGTAGTTTGTTGAAAATTACAGAAAAAAGTTAGAGAAAAATAATAATTGTGAGTGATCAGATGTAGGGTAGCTCTGAGAAGAGCTTTTGGGTTTATGGTACATTTTGGTACTTATAAGTAGGTACCAATGCACAGTCTTAAATTCAAAATGAAAATTCTGTTGCCCTCATCTGAGAAGTGAACTCCATCTCCTCTGTAGATATCTTGCATGTAGTAACGCAAGTTATTGTTGTACAAGGAGCCCATTCCATGGTCTCTCATGTAAGCTGAAACAGATTTGTTTACATGCTTCCTCGCTTTCTCAATTTGTGGACAAAATTGGTTGGACCACCTCCATTTCTGTCTTTGGTATATATTGGAATATACCAAGGCAGTTTGAGGAAAAAGTGCCATTAATTGCTCAAAGGTGTCCTTTAAAAGCATTTCCAGACCTACCCCAGTCAAAGTGCCCAAATCATTACCTCCACAGTGCACTATTAACAGGTCAGGTTTTGGCAAATGCATAAAGGTTTTCACCAATAGTATCAATTGGTGACATTTTAATCCTCTTTGGCCCAACCACTTAATTTCCACATCTTGTAAATTGAGGTTAGGTACATTTCTGTTCTCAGCATACCTTTGAGCCCAGTAGATGTAACTATGTCCAACAATCCAGACATTAAACATGGTGAGAGAAGGTTGGGCTGCAGTCAGATGAAGTGTGGTAATGAAAGGGCAGTTGAAACAGTAGGAGTTTGTAAAGAAAAAAAACTGTGGATTTCCAGTCCTAATGATTCATTAGCAGTGATTGGTGTATTTCCATTTCTGAAAACAGAAAGTTAGGGTGCATGGATGTGTTCTTTGAAAGATGTAATTTGAATGGTCAAGGAAGAAACATTTAATGAAAGATTGCACTGGATACGCAGGTGCACTGAGAGTTCAGAGTTCAATTGAAACATTGTTGTGTGAACTTGCAAACATGAGAGGTCTTTCAGGAGGTGGTTGCTAAGCAAAAAAGGCAGAGAGGGCAGAGGGGGGAAGGGTTTTGATTTGAAAAAAGTGAGGGAAGAGTTATGATTGGCTAATATGAGAGATATGTGTAATGAATATCAGCATTTCTGTGCTTTCTATAGCTGCAGCCTCTGGAGTGCATCCTCTTTGTTCTGCTGAAGACAATTTGGAGTATTTCTGAGACTGTTTTGAAACTCAAAAAGTATTTGCTAAGGTGAGAAAAGATTTATTTAATTTAGATAGAGAATAGTATGATTTAAGGAGAAAATGATGAAGAAAGCTGTGTTTTTAAAATGTGGCTTTGTCTCAAGTGATATACAAATAGATTTTGTTTCTTTGAGAAATTGTAATTGCATATTCGGTGTAGTATTCTGGCATGCAGTAACACAAGTTATTGTTGTACATGGAGCCCATTCCATGGTCTCTCATGTAAGCTGAAACAGATATGTTGTGTTTAAAAACGATTTTTGAAAACAATTACATTTCTGGATATGTACTGCTAGAGCTTCATAGGTTGTTTGGGTCATATTTATAAGGCATTTGAGTGTCTATGATGTTATTTTTCCCTTTTTAAATGGAAAGCGTTCTTCATGGGGCAAGTTTCTTGTAAATACGCTCCCACCTGTGCTTGGCAAATTTAGATTTTGATTATGGGAGTTACATAGCCATGTTAATAATGTCCCAAAAATGGTGCAAGGGCATTCAAAAAAACGCTTTCATGTGTCTCAAGGACATTTTCAGTCATTTCCTCTTGAATGTAGGTATACAATTGATTTATATGCTGTGTTTAAAAACGATTTTTTGAAATCAATTACATTTCTGGATATGTACTGCTAGAGCTTCATAGGTTGTTTTGGGTCATATTTATAAGGCATTTGAGTGTCTATGATGTTATTTTTCCCTTTTTAAATGGAAAGCGCTCTTCATGGGGCAAGTTTCTTGTAAAAACGCTCCCACCTGTGCTTGGCAAATTTAGATTTTGATTATGGGAGTTACATAGTCATGTTAAAAATGTCCCAAAAATGGTGCAAGGGCATTCAAAAAAACGCTTTCATATGTCTCAAGGACATTTTTAGTCATTTCCTCTTGAATGTAGGTATACAATTGATTTATATGCTGTGTTTAAAAACGATTTTTTGAAATCAATTACATTTTTGGATATGTACTGCTAGAGCTTCATAGGTTGTTTGGGTCATATTTATAAGGCATTTGAGTGTCTATGATTTTATTTTTCTCTTTTTAAATGGAAAGTGTTCCTCATGGGGCAAGTTTCTTGTAAATACGCTCCCACCTGTGCTTGGCAAATTTAGATTTTGATTATGGGAGTTAAATAGCCATGTTAATAATGTCCCAAAAATGGTGCAAGGGCATTCAAAAAAACGCTTTCATGTGTTTCAAGGACATTTTCAGTCATTTCCTCTTGAATGTAGGTATACAATTGATTTATATGCTGTGTTTAAAAACGATTTTTTGAAATCAATTACATTTCTGGATATGTACTGCTAGAGCTTCATAGGTTGTTTGGGTCATATTTATAAAGCATTTGATTGTCTATGATGGTATTTTTCCCTTTTTAAATGGAAAGCGTTCTTCATGGGGCAAGTTTCTTGTAAATACGCTCCCACCTGTGCTTGGCAAATTTAGATTTTGATTATGGGAGTTACATAGTCATGTTAAAAATGTCCCAAAAATGGTGCAAGGGCATTCAAAAAAATGCTTTCATGTGTCTCAAGGACATTTACAGTCATTTCCAACTGAATGTAGGTATACAATTGATTTATATGTTGTGTTTAAAAACGATTTTTGAAATCAATTACATTTTTGGATATGTACTGCTAGAGCTTCATAGGTTGTTTGGGCCATATTTATAAGGCATTTGAGTGTCTATGATGATATTTTTCCCTTTTTAAATGGAAAGCGTTCCTCATGGGGCAAGTTTCTTCTAAATACGCTCCCACCTGTGCTTGGCAAATTTAGATTTTGATTATGGGAGTAACATAGCCATGTTCAAATTGACCCAAAAATGGTGCAAGGGCAATCCAAAAAACGCTTTAATGTGCATTAAGGACATTTTAAGTCAATGAGGAAACACAGGTGATGTAATTCTGAAATGAGGAAAAGAAACTTCACATTTTTCAATTACATCACTAGTGTTTCCTAAGTTTATGAATGACATTGTGCAGATGAAGTTTAGGTGTGACCACAGATTCAAAAGAGGTCTGCCCTTTGTTCAAGAGTGAAGTGGACATGACTTACTTCATTGGTAGGTCTTCACATGTATTATCTCCTTTGTTTTCTTCAATAAGTGAAAATCTCATCTGCAACCATGTGTTGGCCTCACCTCAAACAAACAAAACAGGTGATGGACCGAATGTGGATCAATGACACACATTCACCCCAGTCCAAAGATCTGGGCCCAAACAAACCTCTAGATAGGCCACACCTTATCGTCATCCTGAATCAATCATTTAAAATGTTAGGGAGAGATTTATGATGGGTGTATGCCTGTTTTGTACCACTGTGTTCAGAAAAAAGGTTTCTGTTTCCAGATACCTGAGAGCCTAGCTAGAGGAAAGGACAGCCACTGCTCCATATTTTTATACCATCCCAAAAATCCACAAAAGGCTGGAAAAACCACCTGGGAGACCTATCGTCTCAGGTATAGGATCAATACTCAGGTATAGGATCAATACTTGAGCCTTTGTCTAAGTTTGCGGACGCATATTTGAGACCATTGGTACAGAAGACAGTAACATACCTACAGGACACAAAGTCAGTGCTGTGCCTCCTAAAAGATCTACCTTTTGACCCCACGACACAGATACTGATTGGTCTCGACGTAGAGAGCCTGTATACAAGCTTACCTCACAGAGAGACCCTACAGATCCTAGAGGACATTCTTTTTGAAAGCCAATGGGATTACAAAACACCAAGGCATGTAGTGCTAGAGTGTTGCCGCCTTGCCCTCACCGAGAACTTCTTTCTTTTCCAGGAAACGATATACAAACAGACCCATGGAACTAGCATGGGAAGCACCTTCGCGCCGAGCGTGGCGGGACTGTATGTACACTGGCTAGAGACAAAAAAGATCCTGAATACAGACAACCCCCACGCCACCAAAATCCAGATATGGAAACGTTACATAGATGACGTTATCCTTATCTGGAATGGATCAGAGCAGGAGGCGGTTGTGTTCCTAAACTGGCTGAATCTTCAGGACCCTTTCCTCAAATTCACCTCTACAATGAGTCGTGAACAGCTAGTCTTCCTAGACCTAAACATCAAAGCGGAGAAAGGGACACTAACAACTACGACACATTTTAAGCCAACGTCTAGAAATTGTCTACTCAGTTTTGAGAGCTTTCATCCGCGCCAACTCCGTGAAAACCTGCCCTTTGGGCAGTTCCTGAGACTAAGAAGGAACTGTTCAGAAAAATGTGATTATGAAAAGCAGGCCAAGGAATTGTGCGACAAACTATATCAGAGACAATACCCAAAAAAGATTGTTCAGAAAGCCAAGAAAAGGGCATCCAATAACCACAGGGATGCATTGTTGGAGTCCAAACCGAAGGACCCGCCGACAAATCCATCGGAGAGAAGGCCCATCTGCATTACCACATATACAGTAGCCTCACAACAGGTGACAAAAATCGTGAAAAAACATTGGAGAACTCTAAACAGCGGGGGTCTTAACATCACCCAACCAATGTTCAGCCATCGGAAAGGGAAAAATCTGAAAGACTTGGTGGTGCATACACGCCCAAAGTCTATGGAAGGCCCAGTCCGACGTCTGCACCCCCTGCCAGCTGGACACCATCCATGTTCCAACTGTAGCATGTGCCACCTGACAGAAACCACCAAACAGGTGATTTGTAATACAGGCCTGAAATGGGAGTTAAGACAGTTTTCGAACTGCAATACATCAGGAGTGGTCTACATGATTACATGTGTGTGCAATTTGCATTATATTGGAATGACAACCAGAAAGGTCAACACCAGAATGGTTGAACATCGCAGTAACTTTAGATGCAAACATTCGAACACCAAAATGACAACACACTTTTTGGAAAAGGCACACACACCCAACGATATGCGCTGGGTGGTGCTGGAAACACAACCACCCCATGCTGACATGGAAAAGAAACTTTTGGAAAAAGAGCAACGCTGGGTGTTTAAGCTCCGCTCCCATATCGTGGGATTAAATGATGACATTCCCTGGGGACAGTTTACATAAGGAACATATGTAGACATTATAATACCAGACCCAGCAGATGTGGAATGCACGAAGTCTCATGTATATAGTCGCAACCATTTTTTTGGGCGATCACTGAAGAAAAAATGATCTACCACTGATAGTTAAGACTCCCCCAATATACCACCTTTTTTCCATCTAAAATTCACCATAAAACATTGGTGACACTTGATACAATTAGGAAAGGTGGCGGTAACGAACCGGAACACTCGGTTTTGTTTATAAACTTTATTTCCATTTTTTTTTTTTTTTTTTTTTTTTTTTTTTAATATCTGTGATTTAAAACCCTGATAATATGACAGGCACTTTGGAGATCAGCATAAATTGATTTTGAAGTGTAAAAATGCTGTGATAGTCGTGTTGGACATCCAATTCCGACCTTTTGCGAAGATCGACACCCCTAAGATGGCCGCCACGCAGAGGGGCTGAATAACACACGCTCTAGCTGACGCAAAGGGCGTTTCCCACAACAGCGCGGGGTAAACGCGCCTTCCTCCAGCATTTAAACTACTCGGAACCTCCAGTCCGATAACATCCGGACCGGAGGAAGACAGAGTAGGTGCCTGAATACAGGAGGTAACCGGAGCACAAGTAAGTAGAATAGAGTGCGAAGGAATGCCGTTTTCAAAAACGGAGACGCTGTCTAAGGAGTGAACAGCACTGGGGAACTTAAACACTCCATTTCTCTCTCCCATTAGAGTTGCGAGGATACCGATACCCCTCCGACTCCATGGGGCCCAGTTAGGTCTCAAAAGAAAGTATGTATGAGTGTGTATGACTGTTGAGTGTATGGGTGTGACACTATGATAGGTGTTATGTTAAAAACCACGTTCGAAAATGCACGAAATCAATCACGTTTTTTGTGCATGAAAACACGGCCAATGAGTTTGCGTTCATTATTCACAGAATACATCACTTCTGAAAAAAATGTGTGTGGTAACTAATGGGGCCAACCATCCCTTGAATTTTAAAGTTGTTTTCTATCTTTCAGGAACCACGTGTTTTTGGGAACAATTATACGTAGGTATAAATGCATGCACTTAATAGAGTTTGCTGCAGCTTAAAACCCTTTTTACAAATATCTCATTGATAGAGTAAGGAGTGGCGAACACAGGGCTGGTCCCTGTGTAGTCCCGAAGAAGTGCTTGGGGTATGCACGAAACATGTCGACTTAGGAGTTGATAGGAACATCTGGACACATTAAGTTTAGGATAGCCTATCTCCCTACCCCGTTTTTAATACTACCACCTAGAGGCCAGAATAAAGTTTATTAGTAACCTACTGGGCAGGTATTTTTTAAATTTCATCACATAGTCCACTCCCCACAAATACACATGCACCACACATAGTCCATTTAAGTGCTCCTACGTAACTCCGCAAGTCGTAGCACGCCCCAGCCCGTAGAGGACTGGGATGGCCCCAATGATGAAGCATGTCACCGTGGGGCAACCCCGGTGAGTGAGGGGACACCTCAAAAAGGAACAATTTTTCCTTTGTTATACATTAGACACTACTTCCAACAGCCAACCACATTGAGCAGTGGCTGTCCTTTCCTCTAGCTAGGCTCTCAGGTATCTGGAAACAGAAACCTTTTTTCTGAGTTTAATGAATGGAGGGCGAGCCAAGCTAGTAACCCTCTTACTCCCTTAGTTTTTCTTGTACCACTGTGTGTCATTTTTGTGACGCAGTGGTGGTGCAAAAGATTTGCTATGTTAAATAATAAGTAGGGTGTTAAGTTTTTGATGACTGTTATTCATTTACTGTTTGGTAATAGTGGTTAATAACATTTTTTATTATCTTTTTCCACAGATTCATCTGCAAATCATTACAAAATTTGAAAAATCCCAACTAAGAATCGAATTAGAAAGGCTAGAAAACGTCAAAGACAGCAAGATCATCTATTATTGCAGAAGTCCTCTCCCCAAAATACTCGTGAAATCACCAAGAAAGCTCCGGGTAAGAGCACAAAATCATTCTTAAGAAATATTTGTAGTAAAAAAAGTATTTCTCCAAAAAATGTTTCAGTCCAGAAAAAGAAAAGCAATTTAAATGGAAAGGAAAGACCAATCAAAAATGTTACTGGTAGAGCAAGAGATAACTCTGTGCATGATAGTAGAAGGAAACAACAGTTTAGGGACATTCGAAAATGAATGTTCCGCAACAGGATAATAGTTAATTTATTAAAAAAATATTAAGAAAGGCCAACAGAAAGTGGCATTTTATAAGAAGAAGAAAAATGTAGAGAAAATTATTGATCATGCTTTTGAAATTAAGCGAAAGTTGTTTATTTTGGTAATCAATAGAATTAGGAAACTAAACAAGGTAATTTCTGATTTCAAATCAAATAGTAGATGGAAGAGAGTAGTAAATCGTAGTAACTTTTGTGAAGTTTTTTCCGGAGAATGGATGCATAGTTCAAGTTGTGAGGCATTTTTTAATGAGGAGAGTTATTTTCAGGATAATCATTTGGTGTTTGCAGTTGACACCAGTGGTCGAGCTTATGAAGTGAAGGATGGTTGTCCAGTTGAAAAAGAAAAATTTGTGACAACAGAGACAGACGAGGTGTTAGGTAATGAGGTTTTAGGAAGACGTCCTAAGGGTCCTGTGTACATTTGGAAGTGTAGTTCTATTTGCAGTGTGCGACAGGATTCCATCAATTTGCTTTGTGATTTTATATGGACATTTAATAAGAAAAGTTTGAAGCAGAAAATGAAGTTGTTGCAAGAATTAGATCCTTGCAGAGTGAGACAAATGACAGGTTTGCGTGGTCATTCACTGGCTTGTCTTTCCAGGAGAGTATGCCAGAGTGTTTTTCATCATTTCAGGATGCTAGCAGTGCATCATAATAAAGTGAGAAAATTAGTGAGAATGGTGTATCATGCTAGGAGTCCAGCAATTATGCTTAAACAATTATGTGCTGCTCTTTTGCATGGTTCTGAAATAGATGTCAAGAATATTTGTGAAGAAATTGAGTTTTGTTACTTTGGAAGTAAAGATGAGAATGTTCAAATTGACCCAGAAGTAGAGGGTAATGTTGAAGATAATGTACAGGTTTCTAGTACAGATAAATTTCAGAAGGAAATTGCCACGTTTCAGATGAAATCAAGTGAGAGGCCTAATTTCACTTGTGTGTGTTGTCGACGCACTTATTATAAGAATCAGACTAAGTTAGTGGATTTATATGCAAAAAGTGAAAGGGAAAATAATAGTGAATGGAAGGATTTTGCCACATACTTGATGGTAGAAAATTATTTTGATTTGGGATCGGATCAACGTGTATGTACTTATTGTTGTAACAAATTAAACCAAAACCAGATGCCTGCTAGGGCGGTTCATAATAATCTGGAATTGGTTGAGGTTCCTTCTGAATTGAAGGATTTAAATACTTATGAATCTATTTTGATTCAAAGTATCCATCCCTTTCAGGCTATTGTAAGAATGGAGCCAAAGACAGGGAAGTTGCCTCCATCAGATTTACAGAGAGGATTAAAGGGAAGAGTTGTTTATTTGCCTCTAGATTTGAACAAAAACATTAACACAATTGGAGTAGAAAAAGTGGAAGAGGAACCTCTGGTTATCTTGGTTAATGGGGTTCCGACAAAGAATAAGAAAATATGGCAAGATTTAGTGGATGTTAGGAAAGTCAAAAAGGCAACATTGTATTTGAAGAAAAATAATAAGTACTATATGAATGTATATGTTGCAGAAGAGGAAGTAAGTGATGAAGAGGATAGCGATTTGTGTGCTGGCCAAATTGAGAAAGTAGAGGCCTCTAAAAGTGAAGAAATATATGAACATTATAGTGTTCATCCTTTGCATTCCAAGGAAGTCATGGGGAATGCAATTGAGTTGTTTCAAATGAAACAAGCCAAAGGGAGTCCCATTAGTGTTTGGGAGGTAAGTTTGGAAGCTCGGTGTTTCCCACAGCTGTTTCCAACAGGTCAAGGAGGAAGATATGATGAGCGACCTCATCAAATTCCTGCGTCTGAATACCGAACTTTACGATTGTATGCAGAAGATCCTAGGTTTCGTCAATGCATTCCCTATTTGTTTCATCTCCTGTTTGAAAGCGATCTGTCTGGACTGTCATATGCAGTGAACCACATCTTAAAAAGTGGTATACAGATGCGAAACATCTCGGCAAGTGACTTTATGCATAAAGTCAATGTCCAAGACAGTACTTGGGATTCTCACCTAATTAATCTCATGGCGTGTCAGCGTGGTACTGATGAGTACTGGTACCGTCGTCATGATGATTTAAAATGTATGCTGAGGAACTTAGGAACTCCAACATGGTTCCTTACTCTGAGCTGTGCCGAGTATGGCTGGGAAGACTTACTTGAATTTCTACGAGAGGCAAATGGAAATATTGAAAACATTGAATTCAAGACACCTGGAGAACTGTGTTCTTTGGATCCAGTGAATGTATGCAGGTACTTCAATCATAGATTTGAAGCTATGATGTCTTTCATCACAAATAAGAAGAATCCACCTCCTTGGAGAGGTGTTGGATTTCTTCTGGAGAAAAGAGTACCAAGCAAGAGGTGCTCCTCATATACATATGTTTTTGTGGATCAAGGATGCACCTAAATTTGGAACAGATCCGGATGACTTAGTGATGAATTTCATAGAACAGTATTCTACGTGTGCTGTTCCAAACGCAACGGAGAAGAAAAGCCTAAGAGAACAAGTTCTACGTTTCCAAAGCCATCGTTGTGGAAAGTACTGTCGTCGTAAATTCAGAAACAAGGACAAGTTCTACACCAAATGTCGTTTCAACTTTCCACGACCGGTGATTTCTAAAGGAAGAGTGAACAGTTTGATGTCTTCGCTGCGACATAATGTGACGAGGAAATCACCCAAAAATACATACAATTTGAAAAGGAACGAAGAGTCCAAGTACATCAACGACTACAACCCAGTGATTTTGTCCATGTGGAATGCTAACATGGATATACAGTTTGTGGCTGACAACTGTATGGCTGTGGCTCGGTATGTGACATCTTATATCACCAAAAAAGAAAAGACAGAATTGAAGGATATGTGGGAGGACATTTCCCATGAAAAGAGCCTCAGCAAGAAGTTGTACAGTTTCAGTCTGAAGATGTTGTCGCATCGAGAAATCGGAGCTTACGAATGTTCTGACCGGTTGTCTTCAGCAAGTCTCTATGCCAAATCCAGGAGTATCGTTTGGGCGAGTCTTGGTCTTGCTGCAACGCGAAATCGAGTTCTAAAACCTGTCCAGGAAATTGAGTATTTGGCAGAAAAGGAACCAAACAGTACCGACATTTTGAAGACCAACATGTTGGATACATATTATCCAAATCGAAGCAGTCACCTTGAGAATGTTTGTCTATATGAGGTTCTACAAAATTATATATTCAAGAGGAACATCAAAGAAGATATTGAGAAAGGAGTGTATTCTGTAATTGGAAGTGAGGGATGTCTGGTCAAGCAAAGAAAATGCCAATTAGTAAACCATCGAAAATTGAGTGGCGAATCTCCAGAAAAAAAGGAGTTTTTCTATTTAGCACTTTTGCAACTTTTCAAGCCTTGGCGTGCAGAAGAGGAACTGCTTGGAGATTTCCTCTGTTACGAAGACTCTTTCACTGCTGCTAAGGAGACCATAGAATGTCCTGCTTTTCCCAAATATCAAGAAATGTTGACTTTGGAAATTGAGCAGGAAGCAACTATTGCAGCCGAGATTGCCAGAGACAGTTCTCAGGACAGTCAGAGTTCTGTTTCATTGAGTCAGGATCCACTAGGAGGACCTATTATCGAAAATGAAGCTGCCACTGCTATGAATGAAGTGGAAAGAGCCATGGCACATGCTCAGGAGGATGCAGTTAACTTAGAAGACTTGGAAAAACAACTCAACGTTGAGCAGAGGAAAATATATGATGAAGTTACCAAGCAAATTGAGCATGGATTAAGTCATGAGAAGAAAGAGTGCTCATGTACATCGTTGAAGCCTGTCCGACTGTACGTGAGTGGAGAAGCGGGAACTGGAAAAAGTTTCCTTATTAAAGCAATTTCATGTTATTTGCAGAAAAGGACTGAGTCATCACTGTCTTGTGTTGTCACCGCTCCTACTGGACTGGCAGCACATAACATTAAAGGTATTACTTTGCATCGTCTACTGATGCTGCCAGTGGAGCATGACAACAAATTACAATACCACAAGTTATCTGGGGATGCTTGTTGTGAAGTTTCAAGAGTCTTGAGGAAAATGAAACTTCTTATCATTGACGAAGTAAGCATGGTTTCCAATGTCATGTTTGCCTTTGTGCATTTGAGAATGCAAGAAGTTCTTAAAACTGAGTATGATGTGTTATTTGGTGGCAAACACATCATTGTTTTCGGAGATCTTCTGCAGCTGACACCAGTAAAAGGACAACCTGTGTTCAAAATACTCACGCATGAAGATACCAGGAAGTGCCTAGGGAGCATTGGCAACGTCAATATATGGTTAAATTTCAATTATGCTGAACTGCATGAAAATATGCGTCAGGCGAAGGATGAAGATTACAAGAATATTCTACAAGATATTAGAATTGGAAAAGTGACCGAGCATGGGAAAGAAGCTTTAAATGCACGATTACTGTCAAATTTATATCCCGAACAAGACATTGTGCCTGAGAATATTTTTCAGAAAATTACTGAGAAGAAATCCGGAATATGTTTGATGCCAACTCTTGCAGAATGTGCCATCTTCAACAACAAAATGTTGAATTTAGAAAAGCAAGAGATTGTGAAACTTGAAGCTATTGACAGAATAGAGCATATGGGATCAACAATTATTTTATCTGAGAATTTGAAATCAAAATTGGATTCATTAGAGAAGACTATATCTAAAA
Source organism: Lissotriton vulgaris (assembly GCF_964263255.1). Lineage (NCBI taxonomy): Eukaryota > Metazoa > Chordata > Amphibia > Caudata > Salamandridae > Lissotriton > Lissotriton vulgaris. The sequence continues at coordinate 592,999,018 of NC_141693.1, forward strand.
CAGCGGGTTTTGAAAAGACTTTGAATGTGTGTTTAAATTGCCAAATCATTTTGAGAAGGAATTTACATGTTGAAAGAGGTCTGGTAAATGGATCAATGGGTAATGTTGTTGATTTTGAGAAATACAGAAATAGAGATGGAATTGAATTTTTTAAAATTAAATTTGATGGCATTGAGGAAGTACAGCTAATTGGTTGTTGTTCTGCTAGGTTTTTGCTTGTTAAAGACTTATATGTTCGCCGTAAACAGTTTCCTGTTTGCTTGGCATATGCGGTGACAATCCATAAATCGCAAGGTTTAAGTGTAGATAGTGCATTGGTGAATATTGGCAGTTCTGTGTTCAAGGAGGGTATGGCATATGTGGCATTGTCACGAGTTAGAACTTTATCGGGATTGTACTTGATTGACTGTGATGTCACAAACATTTGTGCGGATCTAGATTGTGTTAAGGAATACAATAGGTTGAGAAGAGAGTATGCGCCACATTTGCCTCAATATCCTTTGTTTGAGAAACGTGTGGTAGGCCGGAAACGAAGAAATATCAGTAATAGTAGGGAGGTTGTAGCAAAAAGCCCAAAAGTCGATGAACCGAAAATTGTAAGCAGAAAGAAAATGGATTCTGTTGAAGATGTTGTCGGTTTTCAATTTGAAAACAGTTCTGGTGTCAACTGCTATGCAAATGTAGTGGTTAATGTTCTCTTTTCACTAGAGACTTTAAAAGAACAGATTGTGTTCAATTCGGAACAAAGTTTATGCTGTTTGTTGAATTCTGTGTTAGAGAAATGTAGCACTGATCGAACAAAAGTAGAATGTGTGTCTGAAGTTCGTTATCTGTTAGATGAATGTTCAGGTCAAACAGACTTCTCTGAAAATAATCAGCAGGATTGTCAGGAGTTTTTAATGTATATGCTTGATGTATTGCAAGATGAGGGTGTAGATGTAGATCACCTGTTTGGGCTTTCTTATCAATGGCAGCATGACTGCGAGAACTGTATGGTATCAAGTACTACTAGTGTAGACTCAGAAAGATTTATATATTTAACTTTGCCAGACAGTAAATCAGTCTCCTTTAATAAGCTAGTAAATGCAGCTGATCACAACATGGAGTGTAGCCAATGTAAATCTGAAATGATGTCAACATTATTTATACGAAGATATGGCCAGTATGTCATTTTAATGATCCAACGATGTAGGCCTGATGGATCAAAATTGTCAACTTTAATAAAAAATGTTGTTGCTTCTCAGCTGTCAATATCAGGAAGGACTTTTGTAACTGTAGCAATTATCTATCACGATGGTCCTTCAACAACATCAGGACATTACACAGCTTATTTAAAGTCTAGAAACGGCTGGTCATTCTGCAACGATTCTGTGTTAACTTTCAAAAAAAAATTGCCGTTTGACCTTAAAAATTCTTACCTGGTGTTTTTAAAACCAAAATTTTAAGGAAAGAATCTCGGGATTTCCTCTGAGGAAATGCAAAAGGTTCATGAAGTAGAGGGAATGTAAGTCTGCAATGCTGTCTAGATTATTGGTCCAAAACTTTTAATTATAATGTCAATTTAAAAATCCAACTATATAAACCTGATGCAAGTAAGTTTGCTTCATAGTAAGCAGTATCAGTGTCATAGGAAAAGTAGAACATGAGTGACAAAGAAGGGTAAGATATTAGTAGTCCAGGATTGTGAAAGTATTCTTAAATGTTTTCTTTTTGAAAGTTGCGAAAATAGAAAATGACGGGATTTCATTATAAGAATTACAAGAGTTGAAAAACGCTGCAACATGATTTGGCCAAGTGGAAACATGTGGTAGAATGTGAGAAGTCTTTTATTGTATGTAACATATTTTTCAAAACGATGGAGGTTTTCTTTCAGAAAGTGGCGGGCTGAAAATATTTATAGCACAACAGAGTGTACGCTGTTCATAGGACATCCTTCGACGTTATGGAAAGTAAGTTAATTTTAAGGAGTTTTGAATTCAGATTTCTTAGGTTGTATGGGTTTTTTAAACACAATCATTTTGATTGTGTTTTTTTTTCCCCGCTGTTACATGATGAATATCTTCAAGTCACTGATTTAAGTGAAATTTGATACATTCTGAGAACAGCAAAAATAAACCATTTAACATGTATAATAAATGTTGTACTTTTTGTACATATGATATACATTTAGAAATGTGAGGTAGATATGGAGAAACTGAGGCTTCTGTAAGTGTCAAAGTTAATGCTTACAGTGCTGCACTTCTGGGTACTGTTTTTTTGAAAACTGAATAGGCCTCACCTTAAATAAACCTCTTGAAAGGACACATCTTATTTGCATCCTGAAACAATCATTTAAAATGTTAGACACAATTTTATGATGGCTTTACATCTTTTTTGCGCTGCTATTGCATCACTATTGTGAGACATCAGCAGTGCAAAAGATGCACCATGTTCCAAAATAGGCCTCAGTTTTTCAGCATCAAGATACTGTTTGTTTAAAATATATATCTTTAGGATTGTGTAGGGGACGTAGAGCAGCAGAGGCTTCTGTAAATGTCAAAGTTGTTGAAAAACTGTTTGTTCTTGAACCTTTTCCCTTGTCTTTTCTAATTTTTAAATACATGTTTTAATATTTTTGAAATGTTTGTTCTCTCTTTTACAGATTGAAAGTATGAAAAAATATTTGAAAAAGTTAACAAGAATTATAAGGTAAATGTTTTCTACTCTTTTTACCCGCAATCCACTGCTGATGATGTCACTGACCATGTCATGAATGATGTAATAAGTGGACATGACTTACTTCATTGGTAGGCCTTCACATGCATTAATGCATACACTGCTGCACTTCTGCGTACTGTTTCATATGCTGGATTACATCTGCACTATGAGATACCTAAGCAAAGGCAACACAGGTGATGTGATTGTGAAATGAGCAAAAGAAACTCCACATTTTTCAATTACATTACTTGTGTTTTCTAAGTTTACGAATGACATTGTGCAGATGAAGTTTAGGTCTGTCTATGGACACAGAAGAGGTCTGGCCATTGTCCAAGAGTGAAGTGGACATGTTTTACTTCAATGGTAGGCCTTCACATGTATTATCTCCTCTGTATTCTTCAACAAGCATAAATTTGATATGCAACCCTGAGTAGGCCTCACCTTAAACAAACTTTTGGAGAGGCCACACCTTATCGTCATCCTGAATCAATCATTTAATCTATCACATTTAACATCTATTAGTTCTACTGCTTCATTTCTTTAATCCTTACTTTCCTGCGTTTGCTACTTCCCTCATTCCTTTCTCTATTACTTAATTATTCTACTCCTTCCAGTATTTTTCTCAGTCCCTCTCTTCTCATACTTCTTCATTCTTATTTACTCATTCTGTCTCTATTAATGTTACTGTTTCTGAATGATCTCAAAACATTTTTTAAAACAAGAACAGCAAGTATAAGGGTAGGAAACAGGCAGTTATGTTACAAGAAAGACAGCTATAGTAAGTAAACAAAAGATACTGTTACTCGCAATCCACTGCTGATGATGTCACTGACCATGTCAAGAATGATGTAATATGTGACATGATCAGCAGTGGATTGCGGGTAACAGTATCTTTTGTTTACTCCCTATAGCTGTCTTTCTTGTAACATAACTGTCTGTTTCCTTCCCTTATACTTACTGTTCTTTTTTTTGGTTCGCTCCCGGTTCGCGTACCGGAGTGCGAACCAGGAGCGAACTAAAAAAAATAGAGGTTGGCAGAGTTTCAAAAATTCTACCAATTTTTTTTATAATGGGGAGGTAGTTCTGAAAAGAACTTTTTTTTTGTTTTTGTTGTTTTAAATTTTTTTTATTATTTTTCTGAACTTTTTAAAAAAAAATGTGTATTTTCTGAACATTTTGATATTTTTTTGTTTTTTGGGGGGAAGGGGGGACACAAAAAAGATTCATTGAAAAGGGCTCAACAGGGGCAACGAAAAAAAGAAGAATTTATTTTTTGGGGCGTTTCGGGCAAACATGATTATTGGTAGCTTTCACTATTAGAGTAATGCTACTTTCTCTGTAGCAAATTATTTGGTTACACCGCACGCACACTTGCTTTACTTCCCCAAAGTTCATTTGAATGTTCGGGACCACCTCCCTTGCCTCTGGTCCCGACACTTCTTGGACAACAGATCTTCTTGCCATTGCAGGGGGATTTTGCTGTTCATCACGAAGCTGGGCAGCACTATAATTATTTGGGTGCCACCTACTCATATGCCTGTGCATCGTGTAATTTCCGAAGCTGTATTTCTTGTCAGTCCCCCTTGATAGTCTATCGTCGCAAATACGGCAAAAGACATATCTTGCATTCACTTTTTTTTCTCCTTCAGGGAATTTAAAAAATTGCCAGATGTAGTTTTCTTTTCTATTGTACCTCCTGGGCTCCTCTGGCAAAAACTCAGGCTCTCCCTGCTCTTCCTCCTCTTCTTGATCTTCCTCTTCTTCTATGATTACTTGAGCAGGTGGTCCTCTCTTCCCATGAGGAGGTGGAGGTGGTGGTGGGGGTACACTAGCTGAAGCAACTACTGAAGCCATTGCTCAACAATGAAAAAGGGTCTTTCTCTCACCAAGAGTGAGGAAAGAAGGAGGGGTTTTCATCATTTGGGAAAAGCAAAAGTTCTAAACCAATGAAAAGTGTTAATTTTAGATCACATGACCTAGTATTACATCATTAGGAAACCAAAAGTGAAATGAACCAATGAAAAGTGTTATTACCGAGTCACATGACCTGCTGTGTTTACGTTTCGCGCTTTGCTCCGCTTTCCGGTCCGCTTCCGGGTCCGCTAACTTGGCGCCCAATGACGTATTACGCGACAACGCAAAACGTCATGCTAACGTAACAGTTACGCTAAAGAAACGTTTACCGGTTCGCAGACCGAGCCGCGGCTTTAAATTGAGCTAACGGGAAGCTGACCGGTTCGCGGACTGGGAGCGAAACATAAATTTTTTTTTTAAATTGTATAAAAAACATGTAAAATATATTTTAAGATTTAAAGAAGAATACATTTTACAGCTACAGATATTAGCTTTTAAAAAACCATTGAAATTCACTGAATAAACCATAGGTTATAGACCATATATAGTTAAGAATTAGCATTTACAAAACCTTGAAAATTCACTGAAAAAACCATAGGTTATAGACCATATATAGTTAGGAATTCGCATTTACAAAACCTTATTTTACTCACACAAAACCAATGTAATTCCATATATAGTTAGTTGCACTAACTATATATCGCGCACCCGCAATCCACTGCTGATGATGTCACATATTACATCATTCATGACATGGTCAGTGACATCACTGATGACATCTCAAATGACATCACTGATGACATCACTGATGACATCTCAAATGACATCACTGATGACATCACTGATGACATCTCATTTGACATCACTGACAACATCACTGATGACATCATTCATGTGATAATACGATGAACCTCTTCAGACTCTAATATAACCTTAGATACAATCAGTGTAAACAGACACTCACAGACTGTCACTCAACCATGGAGTTACTCACACACCTAGTCAGTCATGCAAAGAATCAATCACACCTCCATTTCCTCTACTATACAGTTATACACACCTTACTTTTTCGAACATATACTAACACATATTTACTCTTTTATACAATCCCTGATACAAGTTCACAATGATCCATACAGCCACTCACACATTCACTGGCTCTTATGCACAGTAATTTATATATGTGAACTCTCACATGTACTGTGTTTTACAAATGTACTTTCTTTGACATGTAGCACTGAGATATCCATTAATTCACCAATACACTCATGCACACAGTCAACCGCCCATACAGCTGTTTTCACATGCACTTTTGAACCCATACATCTAGTGAATCAACTGCTCACACATCTATGTACAGAGTCATACACCTCCCAGCCACCCACACACACACTCAGTCTCCCATACAAATACTTGGGCAACCAATAAATAACCCATATAGTTACTCATATAGCTACTTATCAACACATGCAACAGTTTACAGAACAACAGACATAATGATGCACAAATTAAGACAGTTTAGTCACTAACCCATGCACTCAGTGAGACACATTTAATCACTCACTCATACAGTCAGTCATGCACCTACTAAATCCTTCATCCAGACACTTATACATCCACTCATTCTTCAATATGTAAGACATATTTTAGCTTTACAGAAACATACAGTCACTGGATGTTGTCATCAGTGATGTCATCAGTGATGTCATTTGAGATGTCATCAGTGATGTCATCAGTGATGTCATTTGAGATGTCATCAGTGATGTCATCAGTGATGTCACTGACCATGTCATGAATGATGTAATATGTGACATCATCAGCAGTGGATTGCGGGTGCGCGATATATAGTTAGTGCAACTAACTATATATGGAATTTCATTGGTTTTGTGTGAGTAAAATAAGGTTTTGTAAATGCGAATTCCTAACTATATATGGTCTATAACCTATGGTTTTTTCAGTGAATTTTTAAGGTTTTGTAAATGCAAATTCCTAACTATATATGGTCTATAACCTATGTTTTTTTCAGTGAATATATATATATATATATATATATATATATTCACTGAAAAAACCATAGGTTTGACACATGTTATAGTTAGCTGGAAATTTTACTGATATAAAACCAATGAAATTCCACGTTATAGTTAGTTGGACTCACTATAACTTGCGCGTGCAATGCACTGCTGATGATGTCACATATTACATCACTCATGACATGCTCAGTGACATCACTCATGACATCACTGATGACACCATCCAGTGAATATGTGTCTTTCTGAAAAATAAATATTAGTGAGTAATGTTTAAATATTTAAATATATATATTAGTGTTTCACTTTGTGTATAAGTGGCTACATGTGTTGGTAAGTAGCTACATGCATATGTATATGGGTTATTAGATGTTTCTCTTAGTATCAGTATGAGTGTCTATATGGTTTGGTGGGGGTATTACTTAGCACATAGATGCATGAGTGACTGACTCTCTGTTTGTATGTGTTTTGAAGACAGCATATGTGCAGGACTGTATGGGTGGATGAGTGTGTATATGTCAGGTCCAATGGTTCTCAGAATCTCACGATGCTCTATGGGGTCCACCTCTCGACAGCCCCTGGGTCTGAATGTGAACAGACACACAGGAATGATCGAGCGAGGGATAATCAGGAAGGTAAGGGAGGGAGCAGCGGGGAAGGGAAGCTGAAACGAGAACAAGGCACCATGAGACAAGCACAGACTTATAAACAATGCACTTATTAGGAACCTGTATCCCCACCCTAGTGTGAAGTGAATGAAGTATACCTGGAAAGGAATAAGTGGATGGCTTTGCCTGGCAATCAAAAAGGTTGGACTTGATGATAATTCTAGAACACAAGAACCCTATGGTCAGTTTCTTCCCTCAGCAAGGTTTCTAGAACATTAAACACAACAGTATATAGTACATACCAACATGAATGTCAAATAGGGCTTAAACAGGGGTCAGTATGGAAGTTAGCCTGCCAGGCGAAGCTCATAAGCCCCTGTTGTCAAAAAGTAAAGAAAAGAAGACAATAGTTATTGTCTTAAATCCCGTATTTGCATTGCCCGGTTACATCACCTGACAACACACAATACTGTACACAAGGAGCACACTAATAGTCCTGGATCCTGAAGCGATAGATACACAGAAGCCAAGCAAGACTAATAATGTCTTCAGTTTGTCAATATTCCCCAAAGTTAAATAGGCACTTTTGGAATACAGAGTCTCTATGCAGGTAAGTCCGATATTCCCCTTTGAAGAGGATGTAGACAAGGAGGATACAAGTGAAAACAACAATCGCACTGGGCGTCAGGAAGCCGGTTAAACCCCAGATCATAGGATGGCAGTTCACGGAATAAGTGTTCACTCGAAAATCCTCACAACTGCCAACACTGTAGAAGCCGCAAGGTAAACCGGCGACTCACATGAAAGTGAAAACCAAGAGCCTCAGCCGAGGACTCCACAGGTATGGGAAGCGCCGACCGACGCCGCCCCCAGACAGAAGCTGCACGCTTCTAAAGTACTCACCAGCCGGCTCAGGGGACAATCACAAAAAGGATACGCTGGTAACACTCGTAGTCTTACCGCAACCAAAACCAGAATCAACGGCGGGCGCTTCTGTTCCTTCACCGGTAATGTTCTCTGCGCGTGTGACGTCATCACCACGGGCGTCGCGCGCGCGGACCCTGGAAACATGGGAAATGTAGTTTTTAGATTCAGATTGCGTCTCAAGGCAGGGTTCGCGACTAGACCCTGCCGTGAGACCTGACAGTACATCCCTCTCCCGAAGAACACTGACAGAGACATGGTTTGGTCGGGAAGCGTTGATGGAACATCTTCACAAACTTGGGTGCATGGACATTGGATGCAGGTTCCCAGGAATTTTCTTCATTACCATAACCCTTCCAAGCCACCAAATACCACAATCTGGTGCGGTATATCTTAGAGTCCACAATTCCTCTTACCTCATAGTCTTCTTCGTTATCCACGACGACCTCAGCAGGAACCAGTTTTCTGTGCATTCGCGTGGGTTTCACCAAAGACACGTGAAAGGCAGGATGAATGCGTAAGGAAGATGGCAGAGCCAGCTTAACCACCACAGGATTGATGAGCTTGATAATCTTGTACGGGCCTATATATTTGGGGTTGAACACACTATAACGCTTAAAGCGTATGTTTTTGGTGGACAACCAGACGTAATCACCCACCTTGTATACTGGCCCTGCTTGTCTGTGCTTGTCCTCATAGGCCTTGTACCTCGCCTTGGTCTGCCGTAACTGACTCTTGACATGCTGCCATGTCTTACGAATGATCTGTAGTCTTTCCTGTACTTCAGGGACAGGGGTGGCTGATGCAGGATGGTGAAAAGGCAGGAAATTAGGATGGAAACCATAGGTGCAAAAAAACGGAGCGGTCTTGGTGGAACCATGTACTGCACTGTTATAGGCTATTTCAGCTAGCCATAATCTGTCTACCCAATCTTCCTTAGTGACCTCAACATAGCATCTCAGGTACTGCTTCAGCGTTTGATTGACCCTTTCAGTTTGCCCATCGGTCTGAGGATGGAAACTCATGGAGGTACTAGATGTTATTCCTAAAGCTTTGCACCATGTCTTCCAAAACCTTGCGGTGAACTGGCTGCCTCTATCAGATATCATCACTCGGGGTAACCCATGTAGCCTTACTATGTTGGTGAGAATAAGCCTGGCTAACACGCTAGCTGAAGGAACCTGTTTACATGCGATGAAATGAGCCATTTTGGTTAAATAGTCAACCACCACCAGCACTGCAGTGCACCCCTGATCTTTCGGCATGCCCACCACAAAATCCATGGAAATGTTTTCCCAAGGCAACTCAGGAGTGGGAAGTGGTTGTAGCAATCCCGCCTGTCTAGAGTGTTGTACCTTCATTTGACTACATATAGGACACTCAGCCACCCACTCAGCCACGTCTTTCCTAATGTTAGGCCACCAGAACTGTCTTAGTATTCTCTCCAGGGTTTTACTGATTCCGTTATGGCCCGCACACGGCGCACTGTGGCACCACTGGAACACTTGCTTTCTTAAGGCTTGGATGGGCAACAACAGCTGTCTCTGTCTCATCGGAAGACCCTGAACCATCTTCCACTCGTTGTGTTCACCCAACCATTTCTTCCATTCATCATTCTGGATGTTTCTAATTACACTTCTGAGGAACATCTGGGTACAGGTGACGCCGATCACTTTCTTTGGGTCGATTATGGACTCCTCCCTTGCGTCGGTTTGTTCCGTCTTGGTGAATTGCCTTGATAATGCGTCCGCCTTTCTGTTATCCTTTCCTGGTCGGAATGTGACGTCGAAGTCCGCAAAATGCATCATCCAACGCATTTGTCTAGGTGTTAAATGGCGTGCAGCAGTCATGTATTGCAGATTACGGTGGTCGGTAAACACAGTTACTACATGTCTTGCTCCCATTAAGTGATGTCTCCATTCCAGAAAAGCGGTTCTTATTGCCAACAACTCCTTTTCAGCAATTACGTAATTCTGCTCCGCCGAATTCAGGGTGCGAGAGAGGTAAGCTACAGGATGTAACTGGCCGGTATCAGAGTGACGTTGAGACAATACAGCTCCTACCGCAGAGTCAGAAGCATCCGCTTCTACGATAAAAGGTTTACTGGGATCCGCGTGCACCAGCACAGGAGCAGAAACAAAAGCCTTCTTTAGGTCATCGAACCCTTTCTGAGCATCATCCGTCCATTCGAAGGGCACCTTCTTCCTCAATAACCTTGTCATTGGGGAGGCCATTGCTGAGAAGTTTTCAATGAACCGACGATAATAGTTCACAAACCCGATAAAACATTGAATGTCCCTTACAGACTTGGGTATGGGCCAGTTCTTTACTGCTAGGATCTTTCTTTCAGACATTTCCTGACCATGAGGTGTGAGCACCACCCCCAGAAACTCCACCGATGTAGAGTTAAACTCACACTTGCTGAGTTTGCAGTAGAGATGGTGATCCAGTAATGTTCTCAATACCGCCTTCACATGTTCCACATGTTGTTCTGTGCTGTTGGAATAGATCAGGATGTCGTCAATGTAAACAACAACGAAACGATCTAGATATTTTTTGAGTACATCATCTAGGAAGAACTGGAAGGCGGCTGGCGCATTACAGAGCCCGAAGGGCATCACCAGGTACTCGTAAAGGCCAAAACGGGTCTTGATGGCCGTCTTCCATTCATCGCCTGAACGCATCCGAACCAGGTGATATGCCCCCTTGAGATCCAGTCTCGTAAAAACAACGGCATTTTTAACTTGTTCCAACAACACGTTGATGAGTGGAAGGGGATATTTATTCTTGACTGTAATGGCGTTTAGAGCCCTATAGTCTCCACAAGCGCGGAGTTCTCCATTAGCTTTCGGGATGAAGAACAACGGGGAGGCTGCTGGGGATTTGGATTCTCTGATAAAACCGATTTTCAAGAGCTTGTCTAAATATTCACGGAGATGTAGGGTTTCCGGCTCCGTAAGTGCATACACTCGCCCCGCTGGGATCTTAGCACCTGGAATCAGATCAATTTGACAGTCGTACGACCGGTGTGGTGGTAATGTTTCTGCCTTCCTTTCGCTGAATACCTCCGCCAATTCACGATACTCAAATGGAAGTTCTACATCCTGTTCAGCCGCGGTAGCGATGTGATGTATACTAGCTAAACCAGACGCAGGTCCTGATTTCACAGGGTAACAGTTTTGCTGACAGTAATCCGACGTGAAGTGTAAGGTTTGATTTTCCCAATCTATGGTGGGGTTGTGTCTACGCAACCATGGAAGACCCAGAATCATTCCATACTGAGGTGCATGAATGATATTAAAATACAATCTTTCCTGATGTTCAGCAACCATTGTCATACCATGCTCCCTGGTTTGCAGTCGAATGGGACCTGAATCCAACTTTCTGCCATCCACGGCATACACTGCTTCGGGAATCTCTTTTTCTACTAGAGCTAGTCCTAACCCGATGGCCTTGGCATGATCCATAAAACACCCGGTTGCTCCCGAATCCAACATAGCTCTTATCGTTAGTATTTTCTTTTGTACTTCCAGCCTAACATCCACAAAAAAATGTAGACCGTCTCGTCTCTCAACTCCGTCCAATGAAGGGATGATGAACGTACTTGAAGGACTCCCTTCCTCCACCTTCAAGCTTTCTCGTTTCCCGACTCATGTTCAGCTGCCACCACAGACACCTTTTTGTAAACTGTTCTTGTTTTGTTCCTGTTAGGGCATTCCCGAATGAAGTGTCCCTTCCGACCACAATACAGACACAAGCCTTTCTTTCGTCTATACTCCTGTTCTTCCGTAGTTAACGGAGACCTCACGGCTCCTATTTCCATGGGTTCAGGTGTGGATTGGCTTGCCCCCTCCGGCCCTCTGGGATTCTCATATCTTGGGGTTAACCGGTCCTTTCTTCGATTGTCACCCTTACGATCACTCAGGCGATGATCTAATCTCAGGACTAGGCTGATCATGTCCTCACAGGTACTGGGCTGAGGATCAATCTGAGCAAGTACATCCTTCATTTCCTCAGTGAGGCCGTTATAGAAAATGGCATGTCTTTTTTCTTCCGGCCAATCCGTTTCCGCGATAAGCCTTCTAAAATCGTTGAGGTAGGTTATCAAATCTCTATTACCCTGTTTCAGTCCTAGCAACTCCCTGTCTGCTGTTAGTGTAGCTGACCTGCGATTGAAAGTTTTCTCAAAATCAGCCCGAAAAGCCTCCCAGTCCCTTAACAAAGGATCATCTCTTTTCACTAATGGTACTGCCCATTGTGCAGCATCTCCTGCTAGGTACGAGATGAGAAAAGCTACCCTGGCGTGATTGGTATTAAATACCTTGGGCTTGCAGGAAAAATGCATTAACACCTGTGTAAGAAACACCTGCACTTTACCGCTATCCCCATGGAAACGTTCTGGAGGGGCCAGGGGGATCGGGGCGGGAACTTCCACTACGACAGAAGAGGCCTGCTGAGTACCAGCACTGAAAGGGTTATGACTCAACCTATCCACTTGAGCCTGCAATGCAGCAGTCTCTGTCCTAGATGCTTGCAACTCTGTTTGGACCAGCGCCAGGGCTGCCAAAATATCATCCATAGTGGACATTGTATCGTGAAATCGGGAGGACTGAATTTCTTGGGCCGTTGATTCTGTCAGGTCCAATGGTCCTCAGAATCTCACGATGCTCTATGGGGTCCACCTCTCGACAGCCCCTGGGTCTGAATGTGAACAGACACACAGGAATGATCGAGCGAGGGATAATCAGGAAGGTAAGGGAGGGAGCAGCGGGGAAGGGAAGCTGAAACGAGAACATGGCACCATGAGACAAGCACAGACTTATAAACAATGCACTTATTAGGAACCTGTATCCCCACCCTAGTGTGAAGTGAATGATGTATACCTGGAAAGGAATAAGTGGATGGCTTTGCCTGGCAATCAAAAAGGTTGGACTTGATGATAATTCTAGAACACAAGAACCCTATGGTCAGTTTCTTCCCTCAGCAAGGTTTCTAGAACATTAAACACAACAGTATATAGTACATACCAACATGAATGTCAAATAGGGCTTCAACAGGGGTCAGTATGGAAGTTAGCCTGCCAGGCGAAGCTCATAAGCCCCTGTTGTCAAAAAGTAAAGAAAAGAAGACAATAGTTATTGTCTTAAATCCCGTATTTGCATTGCCCGGTTACATCACCTGACAACACACAATACTGTACACAAGGAGCACACTAATAGTCCTGGATCCTGAAGCGATAGATACACAGAAGCCAAGCAAGACTAATAATGTCTTCAGTTTGTCAATATTCCCCAAAGTTAAATAGGCACTTTTGGAATACAGAGTCTCTATGCAGGTAAGTCCGATATTCCCCTTTGAAGAGGATGTAGACAAGGAGGATACAAGTGAAAAGAACAATCGCACTGGGCGTCAGGAAGCCGGTTAAACCCCAGAGCATAGGATGGCAGTTCACGGAATAAGTGTTCACTCGAAAATCCTCACAACTGCCAACACTGTAGAAGCCGCAAGGTAAACCGGCGACTCACATGAAAGTGAAAACCAAGAGCCTCAGCCGAGGACTCCACAGGTATGGGAAGCGCCGACCGACGCCGCCCCCAGACAGAAGCTGCACGCTTCTAAAGTACTCACCAGCCGGCTCAGGGGACAATCACAAAAAGGATACGCTGGTAACACTCGTAGTCTTACCGCAACCAAAACCAGAATCAACGGCGGGCGCTTCTGTTCCTTCACCGGTAATGTTCTCTGCGCGTGTGACGTCATCACCACGGGCGTCGCGCGCGGACCCTGGAAACATGGGAAATGTAGTTTTTAGATTCAGATTGCGTCTCAAGGCAGGGTTCGCGACTAGACCCCGCCGTGAGACCTGACAGTATATGTGTTTGTTAGTGAGTGAATGACTATCTCACTAGTGTCTTTATGAGTAACGACATTTTAATCTAGTATATGTGAATATTGATGTATATAAGTGAGTATATGTGAGAGTAAGAGTTTGTAAGAGTTCCTGTTTAAATAAGTATGTGTTTCGATGTGTAACGACATTTTAATCTAGTATATGTGAATATTGATGTATATAAGTGAGTATATGTGAGAGTAAGAGTTTGTAAGAGTTCCTGTTTAAATAAGTATGTGTTTCTATAAGTGATTGTTTAAGAGAATAAATATGTGTAATTTTCAATAGAAGTAAGGTGGAAGTGTGTGTATAACTCTATATTCAAATAAATGGATGTTCAATAGTTTATTTGCACGTGTGAGTATGTGTGTGAGTAACTTTTGGATGACTGTCGGTGTGTAACAGGATGTATAGGTGTATCACTTCATATGATGAGTGAGTATATGTATGAGTGACTATATAGAACTGTTGGTGAATGAGTGGATGTGTATATAGATGGTGGAATTACTGAATTACTTGTTGTAACTGATATGGGTATCTCCATTTTTTTTTAAATTTCAGTTTCTATTTTTGAATATATGTTTCAAGGGTTACATTACAGTGAAAGGAGGTCTGTCACTATGTCACAAGGATGGTGTCATCAGTGATGTCATGAGTGATGTCACTGACCATGTCATGAGTGATGTAATATGTGACATCATCAGCAGTGCATTGCACGCGCAAGTTATAGTGAGTCCAACTAACTATAACGTGGAATTTCATTGGTTTTATATCAGTAAAATTTCCAGCTAACTATAACATGTGTCAAACCTATGGTTTTTTCAGTGAATTTCATAGGTTTTTTAAATGCTTCTTCCTAACTATAACGTGTGTAAAACCTATGGTTTTTTTTGTGAATTTCATTGGTTTTAAAAATGCTAATTCAGAAAAATGTCGTGTATGCAACCTATACTTTTGTCAATAAAGTTCTGGCAATATTTTTTTCGAAAACTAGCTGTTTTCTTCACTGTTCAAGTTGCATAGAGACTCCTTGTAAAGCGATACAGAATTCGAAAGTCTGTACCTTGCCTTTTTTTAAACACATTAAAATTTGTCTGTAAATAAAAATAGCCTTACTAAACTTTCGTGCGCGACCCGGTGTGCGCACTCTCGGCAACAGTTGTCAATAAAATGGATATCGCATTTCCAGGCTTTCGTGCGCGACCGAGTGCGCGCACCTGCCTATATTTCGTGAAAACTTTGCAATTTGAACTTATTGAATTTCTTCATACACCCCTCAAAGAACTTATAGTACGTCAAAGAGACTGTACCTAGACTTCTTTTTTTATTCTTATGAAACTTTTCAGTAAATGGAGCCGAATGTCTTTTTAAACTTTCGTGCGTTACTGGATGTACACACCTTGGTATTTTTTTTAGAAATATAAAACGTTTCATACTTTAACAATTGTGTGCTTAAATCCAGCTCAGAAGATATACAAAATCAGGATGGTAGTTGGTTCAACCCGGACCGTTTATTAAAGGTAGATCGTCCGACTCCACCAGAGGACACCCCTAATAAAAAGGACATATATATAAAATGCGGACTAGCCGCTGTATCGTGCTAGCAAACTATGACATATAAATCGTTAGAAAAAACAAAAGGAATCGAGCAAAATCAGTAGGCCACTGATGGGATCTTTTTTTGACCTCGCTAAAATAGAAAAATTAGGAACAACCCCTCATGAGAAATATGAAACTAGTGAGAGGAACCGAGCTCGACGCCATGATGGCTGTAAGACAGCTCGGCTCCGCCGCCCACCCCACCCAAAATAACGACAAGTATTATAAAGATATACCACACACCAGCAAAGTAACAGGGTAAAACGTTTTATTAAATAACTATTTACATGGCAGCCTGCTGCAACATGAAAACAACACTTTCAATTGGTTCTTAATAGTTTCAATTCTGGAATTTACACGCAGCACTCCACCCACTTCCCTCACTATCTTTTCTACTCTCAAGAGAGAACAACGTCCTACATCTTTCGGAAGACTTTGGTGAAATGGCTACCGTATCTCATTCATCTTCCGAATCTGACCAAAATGATCGACTACCTTTAATAAGAAAAAATAAATCTTTCATCTGGCAATTTTTCACTTATCCTGAAGATCAAAAGAAAGTGAATGCACCAAAAGTAACCTGCACGATATGTGACTTGGTTCTCTCAAGAAGAAATCCAGCAAAAAAATATTCCTTTTCCATACATACCATGGTGCGGCATGTCAAACAAGTGCACCCTCTGCAATTTGCAGAGGCAACGACAAGAGCCCTGGCCACGCTATTACCATTAGAGGTGGCCAGCACATCTTCTGATCGACGACCTGTATCTCCATCGAGTGCAGAGATGGACTTCAGATATTTAACTATATATGGTCTATAACCTATGGTTTTTTCAGTGATTTTCTTTGGTTTTTTAATAGCAAATATCAAAAGCTTTTTTGTGGAAAATGACTAAAATTAGGTATACATAAGCGGCGTTCATTTATGTTCACCACAGCCATTGTTAAAAGTAAAGTGAAAGTCGCGAAACAGTGGCCACGCCATCTAGTCCCTTTTAGGCCCCATCATGCACGTAAGTAACAGCCATTTTCTGTGTCATGGCCTCTCTGCCCACTGCCAATAGCCTATGATTGTTCGAAATTGGTTCTCTTTGGGTCATTCTCTGTTCACAAATAAGCACAGAGTCGCAATACTCTGTTTAGTTTTTGCAGATAGTGAAGGATAGGTAGTGCACACTTTTGTCCCCTTTGTAACCCGTCATGCCTATCTCTGCCCCGTTTGTTGGTAGTTGGTTCAACCCGGACCGTTTATTACAGGCAGATCGTCCGACTCCACCGGAGGACCCCCCTAATAAAAAGGACATATATATAAAATGCGGACTATCCGCTGTATCGTGCTAGCAAACTATAACATATAAATCGTTAGAAAAAACATGAAACTAGAGAGAGGAACCAAGCTCGACGCCATGATGGCTGCAAGACAGCTCGGCTCCGCCGCCCACCGCGCCCAAAATAACAACAAACACTATGCAAATATTATAAATATATACAACACACCAGCAAAGTAACAGGATAAAACGTTTTATTAAATAACTATTTACATGGCAGCCTGCTGCAACATGAAAACAACACTTCTAATTGCTTCTTAGTAGTTTCAATTCTGAAATTGAACACCCAGTACATCCAGAGGTGATGTCCGACAAGTTGTGTGGGGGGATGCCTTGCTAATGCCGCCACCCCCACCACCTTCTGTAGGAAGGACTCTGGATATGCTTGGTCCCTGAGAGGCTTCGATGTCCCTGCCTTGCACAAATGTCATAAGTTCTGGATGTTGAGTGCCATACTTCAGGGTCCGACAAGTTGTGTGGGGGGATGCCTTGCTAATGCCGCCACCCCCACCACCTTCTGTAGGAAGGACTCTGGATATGCTTGGTCCCTGAGAGGCTTCGATGTCCCTGCCTTGCACAAATGTCATAAGTTCTGGATGTTGAGTGCCATACTTCAGGGTCCGACAAGTTGTGTGGGGGGATGCCTTGCTAATGCCGCCACCCCCACCACCTTCTGTAGGAAGGACTCTGGATATGCTTGGTCCCTGAGAGGCTTCGATGTCCCTGCCTTGCACAAATGTCATAAGTTCTGAATGTTGAGTGCCATACTTCAGGGTCCAAGAAACGCAGACTCGGAGGGGGCGCTTGGCTCCTGCCCCCTCCCCAAGTCTTGTTCCCCTGGTATGGCCTGAGATCGCCCCCGACATAGGCGGCCGGCTCCCAGGGTCAGGCGGAACTTCTTGCCTTTTGATGCCTTTTCCATTCTGGACCTTGTCCCACAATCCGTTTGACCTGAAGGCACGTCCTGCGGTGCCCTGGTCCGACCATCACATATACCTGCGCCAGGAGACGGCGTGGGGTGCACTGGAAGGGAGAGGCGGCGCGAACGAGCCTCTCCCACCTCACCAGGTGGAGGTTTCTTAGCTACACCCCAGCGCTTCACTCGGCCAGCTGAGTTGCGCCTGCTCCTGCGGCACAGTGCCTCGCTCGGCCAGCTGAATTACGCCTGCTCTTGCTATTACACCGTCTCACCCGCCATCCGGCTGAATTGCACCCACTCTTCTGATACAGCGACAGGCGGCTGCCACGGAGCTCAGGAAATGGCGGTCGGCTCCACAGACTTGGGCCTGGCCTGCAAGGATGGCTCTGGGCAACCCTGGAACTCGGACGCTTGACTGCTAGGGCATGAGCCCCATTCCCAAAAGCCTCCCCTCAGCCTTGAAGATTCTACAAGAGTCACCGAGGCCCCCGACTCCTGCAGACTTCCGGTGGGGAGCGACTGCCATGATTGCTCGCGGAATGGCCACGACGTAGCCACGGGGTGCTCTCATGCTGACGCCAGCTTCAGTCTGAAACATCCAGAAACACTGTAGACTACCAATTCGATCAGTTCCGGTGGAGCCCCAACGACGTATCACATTGTTGCGTAATCAGTCATATGACGCGCCGCGTTAGCGCACTCGGAAGTGCTCCGGTGCGCGAGTCGCGAAGCGCAGCTTCCCGGAAGCAATCCGCAGCGCGGAGCGCGTAACATAAGCATTTACATTTCAGTTGGTTCTCCCTCACAATATTTTCAATGTCACATAAAAGTCACCCATCACCCACTGCCATCTCTGGCTGTTTCCATGGTAACACCTCATTCTGCACCTGGCTGAAGGCACAGGTCAAAAGTTCATATCTCAACGTTCTACAGCAAAGTAACAACACTGTTTTCCCTCCAGAAACACCTGCCAATCCACAGCTCTGTTACATGTCTTTTTTTTCACACCCAATAGTACTTTTCATTTAACATAAACATTAACATGCAACGTACTGTTCAATCTCCACTTCTTACAATCAACCAATCATTTTTATTTTTTAAACCACACCCAGCCTCTTCCTTTTTCTTTATTTAGAATTTCAACTTCTAACTACCATTCCACTTCCAGAACCGATCGGAGGACGACTACAAATCCCTTGAAAATGAAGGTCTGGCTAATAGGACACAGTTATATTCACTGGAGTGAAAAATATGCAGTAAGCAGACGAATTTGCAACCTCGGCTTACCAAATGTACACATAACATGGATTGCCAAAAGAGGATTGAAATGTCACCAATTGATTCCATTGGTGAAAACTTTTATGCATCTCCCAGAACCAGACCTTATAATTGTGCACTGTGGTGGGAACGATCTAGGCACAATCACTGGGGTAGGTCTGGAAATGCTTCTAAAAGACACCTTTCAACAATTGATGACACTTTTTCCTCGATCTGCCTTAGTATATTCCAATATATGCCAAAGACAGAAATAGAATTGGTCCAATCAACATTGTGCACAATTTGAGAAAGCAAGGAGACATGTAAATAAATCTGTTTCTGCGTTCCTCAGAGATTATAGCATGGGTTCTATTTACCACAACAACTTGCGATACCACATGCAAGACGTCTATAGGAGAGACGGTGTTCATTTCACAAATGAGGGAAACAGAATCTTCCTCTGCAACATCAGGCTCTGCATCGGTACTTACTTATAAATGCAGAAAACACTCAATTAACACAATGGCTCTTTTCAGAGCCACCTTATATCTAAGCACTCAAACTTCTGATTTATCTCCATTTTCACACTCTTGTAAAAAGGTGTGCGCGACCGAGTGCGCGCACCACGCAACTTTAAAAAAAAAAAATATATATATATTTTCGCCTTTAAGGGCCTTACTGCACACCCTGAGAAAACCTACGCAGCAAAACAATCTCTACCTTCTCCCCTTTCCATGTTCCAACGCTTTGAAATCAACAATATATTTACTTGCAATGACAAAATGGCGGTCAACACTTCCTGATTTCCTTCGAATCGAACGTTAACAGACGTCACGCAGCAAAATTCCGCTCGCGCGCGCAGCCGCTTGAGTGCGCGCACCCGTGCCCGCGTATAAATATATAATTGACTTTAACTTTAATTTCCTCAGCAACTACTGAACGGATTTACACCATTCCAAAAAAAGCGTAATCTGCGAGCCGGACTGTACAGTTTTGCCAAATTTCTTATAAATCCATTCACCCGTTCGACCTGTAGCCGAGTCTAAAGGTCCTATGGAAAATAACATGGAGAAAACACGTTTTGGGACCCCCCTTTTATCTCAGCCCCCACTTGACCAATCCCCCCCAAACTTTTAGGGAAGGAGCGCAGCGGACCGAGCCATCTTCTTTGAGAAATTCGCTAACATTCTTCAACCAGGGCCAAAGTTATTCCAAATAGAATGTTGAGGATTTCCTATGGAAACTAGGTCCTAACTATAACTACCTACTGGCGACTGCCAGTAGGTAATATATATATATATATATATATATATATATATATATATATATATATATATATATATATATATATTACCTACTGGCGGTCGCCAGTAGGTATATATAGTTAGGATTTTTTCCCTATGGGATTTCTGAAAATTCTATGCCTAATAACTTTTGCGTTTGTGGACGGAATTGGCTGAAATTTTCAGGAAAATGGCACATTTTGTTTCTGAGCAGCCCCTGAAAATTTGGTGGGGTTTCGTCAAGGGGGGGCTGAGAAAAAAGGGGGGTCCCAAAACGCGTTTTTTGCATTGAGTTTTCCATAGGGCGGTTGGACTCACTTTTAGCCCGAACGGCTGAATGGATTTTCACGAAACTTGGCAAAATTGTAGGGACTGTTAGCCCGATGTGCCTTTGCTAGGTCTCAATATATGTGCTTCAGTGGATTTTGAGAAATTAACGTTTAAATCAAGATATATATCTGTAACAGCGCTCCGGGCAGCGATCCGGTTAGCGAACCTTTCGCGTATCGGAACTTTGCGATGCGAAGCTGATTGGCCCTCTGGTGTCTGTCAACATTCTAAACAGTCCGGAGCGGCCGCCATCTTGTCTCTCGGTAGGATCGAGAGACAAGAGGAGGCCAAAACAAAGGGTGAAATTACCATAAGGGGGCATAGTAGATCCTCGTTGACCCCCTAGGTTTTATGTGGAGGTTTTAAAAGGGCCTAGGAGGGTCCAAAAAAAAAAAAAAAAAAAATTTTTTTTTGCGTGGTAAGCGCCAAGTTCGCGAACCAGAAAGCGTTCTGGGCAGCGAACTTTATGGATAAAAGAATGAAAGACTTTTCTAATACTGTATGTTAATTATTTGTTGGTTTTGTTGATTATTTTTTATTTTTTTTATTTTTTAAGCAATTATTTATTATTGTGATTGTGTTTCAAAATTTAATAACATTTCTAACATTTAACTAGTTTATGAATTACATATAAAAATGATTAAAGACTCAAACAATTTTTTAATATTACATACAATTTTATTTTTCGGATTGTTTTTCAAAATTTAATACAACGTCTAGCATTTCACTGTCTGATATGTGTTCTTGTTCAGTGAACATAAGTTCCAACATTTGTCCGTCATCATAATAAAGTAAATGATCCACAGATTCTACACATTGAACTAATTCATGGTCCCGTGATTCATCCATGAAATCTGAGTCATCATTGTCCTCATTAACTTTTTCTGTGTTGTTCTCCAGAACAATTTCGAAGGAAACATTCTGCTCACCTTCCATTTTATTGCTGTAATTTGCATAAAAAATAAATATATCAGTAGAGATAGGGCACTGTTGGGTTTAAGTTCAGACAGGCACTTGTGAGTTTATAACAGAGAAGTAATCTATGGGCACTGTATGGTTTCAGGCGTGAAGTAGTACTATTAAAAAGTGCCTGTGAAGAAGCCTAAGTAAATTCATAATTATACCACGGAAACCTAAATCAGTCCATAATTATAATAAAGAAGCCTTTCTCAATGTCTAACTCTTACAGAGGGATAGTATATAACTATCTGAAAAAGTTTACCATATTTACTTATAGTGCACAATATACTTCAGTTTTAAAAATAACAACTTACCTTTAGAAACAAGTTGATGTTATTAGTGGTATTCTAAATGATATATACAACAACAAGTAGTAGTCAAAATGGCTGTGTTTCCTTCTCTTCCTTTATATATATTCAGGTATATAACCAATCAAATGTCAGGTAATAAAAGTAGAAAATATAAGTAACATTTTCATTGGTTGTCAATTCCAACACTTCAGATGTGTTTTGTGAAGTAATTTACCTCATGGTACTTGGAGAGGTCTACAGGCTAAATGGCTAAATGAAATTTCAATGAAATTTGTGAGAATGGAAGGGATTGTTATGTAGTATGAGCTAATCTATATTTGGTGAGAGTGTCTCTAGTCGTTTTTCTGTAAATTACTTTCCCACCTTTTTTTTTGGACCGCTTTCCGGGAAGCGGCCCGGTTCGCGAACCTTAAGCGTCACGGGAGTCCACCATTTTGTGTTTCGGGCACATTAAGATACAAGATGGAGGGCAAATAATGTTTAGAATGGGTAGAAGGGGTCATGGTAGACTTATCTTGACCCTCTAGGTTTTCTGAGGGTGGCTGAGGAGGCTTATATGTGCGGAAAAAAACATTTTTTTAAAAAATTCCGCGAGGTTAGCTTTCGGTTCGCGAACCGGGTAGCGCCCCGGGGAGCGAATTTTGTGGAAAAATAATGAAAAAAATTAGAAAAACATAATAATTGTGAGTGATCAGATGAAGGGTAGCTCTGAGAAGAGCTTTTGGGTTTATGGTACATTTAGGTACTTATAAGTAGGTACCAATGCACAGTCTTAAATTCAGAATGAAAATTCTGTTGCCCTCATCTGAGAAGTGAACTCCATCTCTTCTGTAGATATCTTGCATGTAGTAACACAAGTTATTGTTGTACAGAGAGCCCATTCCATGGTCTCTCATGAAAGCTGAAACAGATTTGTTTACATGCTTCCTCGCTTTCTCAATTTGTGGACAAAATTGGTTGGACCACTTCCATTTCTGTCTTTGGCATATATTGGAGTATACCAAGGCAGTTTGAGGAAAAAGTGCCATTAATTGCTCAAAGGTGTCCTTTAAAAGCATTTCCAGACCTACCCCTGTCAAAGTGCCCAAATCATTACCTCCACAGTGCACTATTAACAGGTCAGGTTTTGGCAAATGCATAAAGGTTTTCACCAATGGTATCAATTGGTGACATTTTAATCCTCTTTGGCCCAACCACTTAATTTCCACATCTTGTAAATTGAGGTTAGGTAAATTTCTGTTCTCAGCATACCTTTGAGCCCAGTGGATGTAACTATGTCCAACAATCCAGACCTTAAACATGGTGGGAGAAGGTTGTTCTGCAGTCAGATGAAGTGTGGTAATGAAAGGGCAGTTGAAACAGTAGGAGTTTCTAAAGAAAAAAAACTGTGGATTTACAATGCTAATGATTCATTAGCAGTGATTGGTGCATTTCCATTTCTGAAAACAGAAAGTTAGGGTGCATGGATGTGTTCTTTGAAACATGTCATTTGAATGGTCAAGGAAGAAACATTTAATGAAAGATTGCACTGGATACGCAGGTGCACTGAGAGTTCACAGTTCAATTGAAACATTGTTGTGTGAATTTGCAAACATGAGAGGTCTTCCAGGAGGTGGTTGCTATGGAAACAAGGCAGATAGGGCAGAGGGGGGAAGGGTTTTGATTTGAAAAAAGTGAGGGAAGAGGTATGATTGGCTAATATGAGAGATATGTGAAATGAATATCTGTATTTCTGTGCTTTCAATAGCTGCAGCCTTTGGAGTGCATCCTTTTTCTTCTGCTGAAGACAATTTGGTGTATTTCTGAGACTGTTTTCAAAACTCAAAAAATATTTGCTAAGGTGAGAAAAGATTTATTTAATTTAGATAGAGAATAGTATGATTTAAGGAGAAAATGATGAAGAAAGCTGTGTTTTTAAAATGTGGTTTTGTCTCTAGTGATATAGTAATAGAATTAGTTTCATAGAGAAATTGTAATTGCATATTTGGTGTAACATTCTGGCATGCAGTAACACAAGATATTGTGATATATGGAGCCCATTCCATGGTCTGTTATGTAAGCTGAAACAGATGTGTTGCTTTTAAAAACGATTTAAGAAATCAATTACATTTCTGGATATGTACTGCTAGAGCTTCATAGGTTGTTTTGAGCCATATTTATAAGGTATTTGAGTGTCTAAGATGTTATGTTTTCCTTTTAAAATGTAAAGTGTTCCTCATGGGGCAAGTGTCTTGTAAATACGCTCCCACTTGTGCTTAGCAAATTCAGATTTTGATTATGGGAGTTACCTAGCCATGTTAATAGTGTCCCAAAAATGGTGCTAGGGAATTGCAGAAAACACTTTCATGTGTCTCAAGGACATTTTTAGTCATTTCTTCATGAATGCAGGTATACAATTGATTTATATGCTGTGTTTAAAAACGAATTTTGAAATGAATTAAATTTCAGGATATGTACTGTTAGAGCTTCATAGGTTGTTTGGGGTCATATTTAGAAGGCATTTTAGTGTCTTTGATGTTATTTTTCCCTTTTTAAATGGAAAGCGTTCCTCATGGGGCCCTGAGCAGTTCTTAGCCATGTTATTTAATAGGAAGTGGATAACATGGCTAAGAGCATTTGCTGGAAAATGCATGAATATCGCTGACTTTTCTGCGATGTTATGTTTACCTCTTAAAATGAAAGTGTTCCTCATGGGGCAAGTGTCTTGTAAATACGCTCCCACTTGTGCTTGGCAAATTTAGATTTTGATTATGGGAGTTACCTAGCCATGTTAATAGTGTCCCAAAAATGGTGCTAGGGCATTCCAGAAAACACTTTCATGTGTCTCAAGGACATTTTTAGTCATTTCTTCATGAATGCAGGTATACAATTGATTTATATGCTGTGTTTAAAAACGAATTTTGAAATGAATTAAATTTCAGGATATGTACTGTTAGAGCTTCATAGGTTGTTTGGGGTCATATTTAGAAGGCATTTTAGTGTCTTTGATGTTATTTTTCCCTTTTTAAATGGAAAGCGTTCCTCATGGGGCCCTGAGCAGTTCTTAGCCATGTTATTTAATAGAAAGTGGATAACATGGCTAAGAGCATTTGCTGGAAAATGCATGAATATCGCTGACTTTTCTGCGATGTTATGTTTACCTCTTAAAATGTAAAGTGTTCCTCATGGGGCAAGTGTCTTGTAAATACGCTCCCACTTGTGCTTGGCAAATTTAGATTTTGATTATGGGAGTTACCTAGCCATGTTAATAGTGTCCTAAAAATGGTGCTAGGGCATTCCAGAAAACACTTTCATGTGTCTCAAGGACATTTTTAGTCATTTCTTCATGAATGCAGGTATACAATTGATTTATATGTTGTGTTTAAAAACGAATTTTGAATTCAATTAAATTTCAGGATATGTACTGTTAGAGCTTCATAGGTTGTTTGGGGTCATATTTAGAAGGCATTTTAGTGTCTTTGATGTTATTTTTCCCTTTTTAAATGGAAAGCATTCCTCATGGGGCCCTGAGCAGTTCTTAGCCATGTTATTTAATAGGAAGTGGATAACATGGCTAAGAGCATTTGCTGGAAAATGCATGAATATCGCTGATTTTTCTGCTATATTCATGCATTGCGGCCGTTTTTTTTCACATTGCTTCATAGGTTGTTTGGGGTCATATTTAGAAGGCATTTTAGTGTCTTTGATGTTATTTTTCCCTTTTTAAATGGAAAGCGTTCCTCATGGGGCCCTGAGCAGTTCTTAGCCATGTTATTTAATAGGAAGTGGATAACATGGCTAAGAGCATTTGCTGGAAAATGCATGAATATCGCTGATTTTTCTGCTATATTCATGCATTGCGGCCGTTTTTTTTCACATTGCTTCATAGGTTGTTTGGGGTCATATTTAGAAGGCATTTTAGTGTCTTTGATGTTATTTTTCCCTTTTTAAATGGAAAGCGTTCCTCATGGGGCCCTGAGCAGTTCTTAGCCATGTTATTTAATAGGAAGTGGATAACATGGCTAAGAGCATTTGCTGGAAAATGCATGAATATCGCTGATTTTTCTGCTATATTCATGCATTGCGGCCGTTTTTTTTCACATTGCTTCATAGGTTGTTTGGGTTCATATTTAGAAGGCATTTTAGTGTCTTTGATGTTATTTTTCCCTTTTTAAATGGAAAGCGTTCCTCATGGGGCCCTGAGCAGTTCTTAGCCATGTTAGTTAATAGGAAGTGGATAACATGGCTAAGAGCATTTGCTGGAAAATGCATGAATATCGCTGATTTTTCTGCGATATTTATGCATTGCGGCCGTTTTTTTTCACATTTGCAAGCACTTCTTAGCCATGTTATCCAATGGGAGGTGGATAACATGGCTAAGAGCATTTGCTTCAAAGGTTGTTTGGGGTTATACACCATTTTTGGGAAATTATTAACATGCCTATCTAACTCCCATAATCAAAATCTAAATTTTTCAACCGCAGGTGGGAGCGTATTTACAATAAATTTGCACCATGAAGAACGTAAAATAGCATACTAGATACTCAAATGCCTTATAAATATGACCCAAAACATCTTATGAAGCACTAGTAGTGCATATTTGCAGAAATGTATTGGTTTTCATTTAATGATTTACTTCATTGGTAGGGCTTCACATGTTTTTTTACCTTGGTCTTTTTCAGTGAAAATCTTATCTGCAACCATGTGTTGGCCTCACCTCAAATAAACAAAACAGGTGATGGACTGAATGTGGATCAATGACACACATTTACCCCAGTCTAAAGATCAGGGCCTAAACAAATCTTTAGATAGGCTACATCTTATCGTCATCCTGAATTAATGATTTAAAATATTAGGGAGTGATTTATGAGTGTTGTATGCTTGTTTTGTACCATTGAGTGTCATTTTTGTGATGCAGTGCTGGTGGAAAATATTTGCTATGTTAAATAATTAGTACGGCATTAAGTTTTAGATGACTGTTATTTATTTACTGTTTGGTAATTGTGGTTAATAACATTTTATATTATATTTATCCACAGATTCAACTGCAGATTCTTTCATAGTTTGGAAAATGCCTTCCAAAAGTCGAATACGAAAGGCTAGAAAACGTCAAAGACAGCAGGATGATGTTTTATTGCAGCAGTCCTCTTCCCCAAATACTTGTCAAAACACCAAGAAAGGTCCGGGTAAGAGCACGAAATCATTCTTAAGAAATATTTGTAGTAAAAAAAGTTTTGCTCAAAAAAATGTTTCAGTTCACAAAAAGAAAAGTAATTTAAATGGAAAGGAGAGACCCATCACAAATGTTACTGGTAGAGGAAGAGATAACTCTGTGCATGATAGTAGAAGGAAACAACAGTTTAGGGACATTCGAAATCGAATGTTCCGTAATAGGATATTAGTTAATTTGTTGAAAAATATTAAAAAGAAAGGCCAACAGAAAGCGGCATTTTATAAGAAGAAGAAAAATGTAGAGAAAATTATTGATCATGCTTTTGAAATTAAGCGGAAGTTGTTTATTTTGGTAATCAATAGAATTAGGAAACTAAGCAAGGTAATTTCTGATTTCAAAACAAAAAGTAGATGGAAGAGAGTAGTAAATCGTACTAACTTTTGTGAAGTTTTTTCCGGAGAATGGATGCATAGTTCAAGTTCTGAGGCATTTTTTAATGAGGAGACTTATTTTCAGGATAATGATTTGGTGCATGCAGTTGACATCAGTGGTCGAGCTTATGAAGTGAAGGATGGTTGTCCAGTTGAAAAAGAACAACTTGTGACAACAGAGACAGAAGAGGCGCTAAGTGATGAGGTTTTAGGAAGATGTCCTAAGGGTCCTGTGTACATTTGGAAGTGTAGTTCTATTTGCAGTGTGCGACAGGTTTCCATCAATTTGCTTTGTGATTTTATACGGACATTTAATAAGAAAAGTTTGAAGCAGAAAATGAAGTTGTTGCAAGATTTAGATCCTTGCAGAGTGAGACAAATGACAGGTTTGCGTGGTCATTCACTGGCTTGTCTTTCCAGGAGAGTATGCCAGAGTGTTTTTCATCATTTCAGGATGCTAGCAGTGCATCATAATAAAGTGAGAAAATTAGTAAGAATGTTGTATTATGCTAAGAGTCCAGCAATTATGCTTAAACAATTATGTGCTGCTCTTTTGCATGGTTCTGAAATAGATGTGAAGAATATTTGTGAAGAAATTGAGTTTTGTTACTTTGGTAGTAAAGATGAGAATGTTCAAATTGACCCTGAAGTAGAGGGTAATGTGGAAGATAATGTACAGGTTTCCAGTACAGATAATTTTCAGAAGGAAATTGCCACGTTTCAGATGAAATCAAGTGAGAGGCCTAATTTCACTTGTGTATGTTGTCGACGCACTTATTATAAGAATCAGACTAAGGTAGTGGATTTATATGCAAAAAGTGAAAGGGAAAATAATAGTGAATGGAAGGATTTTGCCACATACTTGATGGTAGAAAATTATTTTGATTTGGGATCGGATCAACGCGTGTGTACTTATTGTTGTAATAAATTAAACCAAAACCAGATGCCTGCTAGGGCAGTTCATAATAATCTGGAATTGGTTGAGATTCCTTCTGAATTGAAGGATTTAAATACTTATGAATCTATTTTGATTCAAAGTATCCATCCCTTTCAGGCTATTGTAAGAATGGAGCCAAAGACAGGGAAGTTGCCTCCAGCAGATTTACAGAGAGGATTAAAGGGAAGAGTTGTTTATTTGCCTCTAGATTTGAAGAAAAACATTAACACAATTGGAATAGAAAAAGTGGAAGAGGAACCTCTGGTTATCTTGGTTAATGGTGTTTCGACAAAGAATAAGAAAATATGGCAAGATTTAGTGGATGTTAGGAAAGTCAAAAAGGCAACAGTGTATTTGAAGAAAAATAATAAGTACTATAAGAATGTATATGTTGCAGAAGAGGAAGTAAGTGATGAAGAGGATAGCGATTTGTGTGCTGGCCAAATTGAGAAAGTAGAGGCCTCTAAAAGTGAAGAAATATATGAACATTATAGTGTTCATCCTTTGCATTCCAAGGAAGTCATGGGGAATGCTATTGAGTTGTTTCAAATGAAACAAGCCAAAGGGAGTCCCATTAGTGTTTGGGAGGAAAGTTTGGAAGCTCGGTGTTTCCCACAGCTATTTCCCACAGGTCAAGGAGGAAGATATGATGAGCGACCTCATCAAATTCCTGCGTCTGAATACCGGACTTTACGATTGTATGCAGACGATCCTAGGTTTCGTCAATGCATTCCATATTTGTTTCATCTCCTGTTTGAAAGCGATCTGTCTGGACTGTCATATGCAGTTAACCACATCTTAAAAAGTGGTATACAGATGCGAAATATTTCGGCAAGGGACTTTATGCATAAAGTCAATGTCCAAGACAGTATTTTGGATTCTCACTTAATTAATTTCATGGCGTGTCAGCGTGGTACTAATGAGTACTGGTACCGTCGTCATGGTGATTTAAAATGTATGCTGAGGAACTTAGGAACTCCGACATGGTTCCTCACTCTGAGCTGTGCCGAGTATGGCTGGGAAGACTTACTTGAATTTCTACGAGAGGCAAATGGGAATATTGAAAACATTGAATTCAAGACACCTGGAGAACTGTGTTCTTTGGATCCAGTGAATGTATGCAGGTACTTCAATCATAGATTTGAAGCTATGATGTCTTTCATCACAAATAAAAAGAATCCACCTCTTGGAGAGGTGTTGGATTTCTTCTGGAGAAAGGAGTACCAAGCAAGAAGCGCCCCTCATATACATATGTTGTTGTGGATCAAGGATGCACCTAAATTTGGAACAGATCCGGATGACTTAGTGATGAATTTCATCGAACAGTATTCTACGTGTGCTGTTCCAAACGCAACGGAGAAGAAAAGTCTAAGAGAACAAGTTCTACGTTTCCAAAGCCATCGTTGTGGAAAGTACTGTCGTCGTAAATTCAGAAACAAGGACAAGTTCTACACCAAATGTCGTTTCAACTTTCCACGACCGGTGATTTCTAAAGGAAGAGTGAACAGTTTGATGTCTTCGCTGCGACATAATGTGACGAGGAAATCACCCAAGAATACATACAATTTGAAAAGGAATGAAGAGTCCAAGTACATCAATGACTACAACCCAGTGATTTTGTCCATGTGGAATGCCAACATGGATATACAGTTTGTGGCTGACAACTGTATGGCTGTGGCTCGGTATGTGACATCTTACATCACCAAAAAAGAAAAGACCGAACTGAAGGATATGTGGGAGGACATTTCCCATGAAAAGAGCCTCAGCAAGAAGTTGTACAGTTTCAGTCTGAAGATGTTGTCGCATCGAGAAATCGGAGCTTACGAATGTTCTGATCGATTGTCTTCAGCAAGTCTCTATGCCAAATCCAGGAGTCTCGTTTGGGCGAGTCTTGGTCTTGCTGCAACGCGAAATCGAGTTCTAAAACCTGTCCGGGAAATTGAGTATTTGGCAGAAAAGGAACCAAACAGTACCGACATTTTGAAGACCAACATGTTGGATACATATTATCCAAATCGAAGCAGTCACCTTGAGAATGTTTGTCTATATGAGGTTCTCCAAAATTATATATTCAAGAGGAACATCAAAGAAGATATTGAGAAAGGAGTGTATGCTGTAATTGGAAGTGAGGGATGCCTGGTCAAGCAAAGAAAATGCCAATTAGTAAACCATCGAAAATTGAGTGGCGAATCTCCAGAAAAAAAGGAGTTTTTCTATTTAGCACTTTTGCAACTTTTCAAGCCTTGGCGTGCAGAAGAGGAACTGCTTGGAGATTTCCTCTGTTACGAAGACTCTTTCAATGCAGCCAAGGAGTCCATAGAATGTCCTGCTTTTTCTAAATATCAAGAAATGCTAACTTTGGAAATTGAGCAGGAAGCAACGATTGCAGCCGAGATTGCCAGAGACAGTTCTCAGGACAGTCAGAGTTCTGTTTCATTGAGTCAAGATCCACTTGGAGGACCTATTATCGAAAATGAAGCTGCCACTGCTATGAATGAAGTAGAAAGAGCCATGGCACATGCTCAGGAGGATTCAGTTAACTTAGAAGACTTGGAAAAACAACTCAACGTTGAGCAGAGGAAAATATATGATGAAGTTACCAAGGAAATTGAGCACGGATTAAGTCATGAGAAGAACAAGTGCTCATGTACATCGTTGAAGCCTGTCCGACTGTACGTGAGTGGAGAAGCGGGAACTGGAAAAAGTTTCCTCATTAAAGCAATCTCTTGTTATTTGCAGGAAAGGACTGAGTCATCGCTGTCTTGTGTTGTCACCGCTCCTACTGGACTGGCAGCACATAACATTAAAGGTATTACTTTGCATCGTCTACTGATGCTGCCGGTGGAGCATGACAACAAATTACAATACAACAAGTTATCTGGAGATGCTTGCTGTGAAGTTTCAAGAGTCTTGAGGAAAATGAAACTACTTATCATTGACGAAGTAAGCATGGTTTCCAATGTCATGCTTGCCTTTGTGCATTTGAGAATGCAAGAAGTACTTAAAACTGAATATGATGTCTTATTTGGTGGGAAACACATCATTGTTTTCGGAGATCTTCTGCAGCTGACACCAGTAAAAGGTCAACCTGTGTTCAAAATACTCACGCATGAAGATACCAGGAAGTGCCTAGGGAGCATTGGCAACGTCAATATATGGTTAAACTTCAATTATGCAGAACTGCATCAAAATATGCGTCAGGCAAAGGATGAAGATTACAAGAATATTCTACAAGATATTAGAATTGGAAAAGTGACTGAGCATGGGAAAGAAGCTTTAAATGCACGATTACTGTCAAATTTATATCCCAAACAAGAGATTGTGCCTGAGAATATTTTTCAGAAAATTACTGAGAAGAAATCCGGGATATGTCTCATGCCAACTCTTGCAGAATGTGCCATCTTCAACAACAAAATGTTGAATTTAGAAAAGCAAGAGATTGTGAAACTTGAAGCTATCGACAAATTAGAGCATATGGGATCAACAATTATTTTGTCAGACAATTTGAAATCAAAATTGGATTCATTAGAGAAGACTATATCTAAGACAGCGGGTTTTGAAAAGACTTTGAATGTGTGTTTAAATTGCCGAATCATTTTGAGAAGGAATTTACATGTAGAAAGAGGTCTGGTAAATGGATCAATGGGTAATGTTGTTGATTTTGAGAAATACAAAAATAGAGATGGAATAGAATTTTTAAGAATTAAATTTGATGGCATTGAGGAAGTACAGCAAATTGGTCGTTGTTCTGCTAGGTTTTTGCTTGTTAAAGACTTATATGTTCGCCGTAAACAGTTTCCTGTTTGCTTGGCATATGCGGTGACAATCCATAAATCGCAAGGTTTAAGTGTAGACTGTGCATTGGTGAATATTGGCAGTTCTGTGTTCAAGGAGGGTATGGCATATGTGGCATTGTCACGAGTTAGAACTTTATCGGGATTGTATTTGATTGACTGTGATGTCACAAACATTTGTGCGGATCTAGATTGTGTTAAGGAATACAATAGGTTAAGAAGAGAGTATGCGCCACATTTGCCTCAATATCCTTTGTTTGAGAAACGTGTGGTAGGCCAGAAACGTAGAAATATCAGTAATAGTAGGGAGGTTGTTGCAAAAAGACTAAAAGTCAATGAACCGAAAGTTGTTAGCAGAAAGAAAGTGGATTCTGTTGAAGATGTTGTTGGTTTTCAATTTGAAAACAATTCTGGTGTCAACTGCTATGCAAATGTAGTTGTTAATGTTCTCTTTTCACTAGAGAGTTTAAAAGAGCAGATTGTGTTCAATTCAGAACAAAGTTTATGCTGCTTGTTGAATTCTGTGTTAGAGAAATGTAGCACTGATCGAACAAAAGTAGAAAGTGTGTCTGAAGTTCGTTATCTGTTAGATGAATGTTCAGGTCAAACAGACTTCTCTGAAAATAATCAGCAAGATTGTCAGGAGTTTTTAATGTATATGCTTGATGTATTGCAAGATGAGGGTGTAGATGTAGATCACCTGTTTGGGCTTTCTTATCAATGGCAGCATGACTGCGAGAACTGTATGGTATCAAGTACTACTAGTGTAGACTCAGAAAGATTTATATATTTAACTTTGCCAGACAGTAAATCAGTGTCCTTTAATAAGCTAGTAAATGCAGCGGATCACAACATGGAGTGTAGCCAATGTAAATGTGATATGATGTCAACATTATTTATACGTAGATATAGCCAGTATGTCATTTTAATGATCCAACGTTGTAGGCCTGATGGATCAAAATTGTCAACTTTAATAAAAAATTTTGTGGCTTCACAGCTGTCAATATCAGGGAGGACTTTTGTTACTGTAGCAATTATCTATCATGATGGTCCATCAACAACATCAGGACATTATACAGCTTACTTAAAGTCTGGAAACGGCTGGTCATTCTGTAATGATTCCGTTGTAACTTTCAAAAAAAAATTGCCGTTTGACCTTAAAAATTCTTACCTGGTGTTTTTAAAACCAAAATTTTAAGTAGAGGGAATGTAAGTCTGCAATGCTGTCTAGATTAAAAATCCAACTATATAAACCTGATGCAAGTAAGTCTGCTTCATAGTAAGCAGTATCAGTGTCATAGGAAAAGGAGAACATGAGTGACAAAGAAGAGTAAGATATTAGTAGTCCAGGATTGTGAAAATAATCTCAAATATTTTATTTTTGAAAGTTGCGAAAATAGAAAATGTCGGGATTTGATTGGAAGAATTACAAGACTTGCGAATCGCGGCAACATGATTTGGCCTAGTGGAAACATGTGATATAATGAGAGAAGTTTTTTTTCTATGTAACATATTTTACGTATCGATGGAGGTTTTCTTTCAGAAAGTGGCGGGCTGAAAATATTTATAGCAGAACAGAGTGGATGCTGTTTATAGGAGATCGTTCGACGTCATTGAAAGTAAGTTAATTTTAAGGAGTTTTGAAATCAGATTTCTTAGGTTGTATGGGTTTTTTAAACACAGTCATTTTGATTCCCCGCTGTTACATGATGAATACCTTCAAGTCACTGATTTAAGTGAAATTTGATACATTCTGAGAACAGCAAAAATAAACCATTTAACATGTATAATTAATGTTATGCTTTTTGTCCTTATGATATACATTTAGAAATGTGAGGTACATATGGGTAAGCTGAGTTCTGTAAATATCAATTTTAATGCTTACAGTGCTGTACTTCTGGGTAGTGTTTTTTTAAAAAAAAGAAAAGAGGCCTCACCTCAAAGAAAGCTCTTGAAAGCACACATCTTATTTGCATCCTAAAACAATCATTTAAAATGTTAGACACAATTTTATGATGGCTTTACATCTTTTTTGCGCTGCTATTGCATCACTATTGTGAGACATTAGCAGTGCAAGAAAAACACCATGTTCCAAAATAGGCCTCAGTTCATCAACATCAAGATACAGTTTCTTTAAAATATATATCTTTAGGATTGTGTAGGGGACGTAGAGAAGCAGAGACTTCTGTAAATGTCAAAGTTGTTGAAAAACTGTTTGTTTTTGAACCTTTTCCCTTGTCTTTTCTAATTTTTAAATACATGTTTTAATATTTTTGGAAATGTTTGTTCTTTGTTTTACAGATTGAAAGTATGAAAAAATATTTTAAAAAGGTAACAAGAATTATAAGGTAAATATTTTCTACTCTTTTTACCTGCAATGCACTGCTGATGATGTCACTGACACTATCTCTCATTTACTCTCTATAGCTGTCTTTCTTTTTACATTATTCTCTGTTTACTTCCCTTATACTAACTCTTCTTTTTTTTAAAAAAATATTTTTTTAGTTCGCTTAAAGTTCGCGAACCGGGCAGCGAACTTGAAGCGAACCAAAAGAAATAGAGTTTGCCAGAGTGATAAACATTCTAGCAATTTTGTTTGAAAGGGGAGGTAGTTCTGAAAAGAACTGTTTTTTTTTGTTTTTGTTGTTTTATTTTTATTTTTATTTTTTTTGAACATTTTTTGATTTTTTTGTATTTTTAGAACTGTTTTATGTTTTTTTTGTGTTTTTTATGGAGGGGAAACAACAAAAAACAGGCATTGAAAACGGCTCAACAGGAGCAAAAAAAAAATTACTTCTTGGGTGCATTAGGGCATTTATGATTTTCGAACGCCATATTAATCAGGTTGACGCTCATGTTGCCATAGGACAGCATAGCACCACAGTATATACAAGTTAATTTCATATGTTGAAAATTGGGTTGAATGTTTGGCACAGTTTCTTGTGCCTCTCTTCCCGACAAAGACATTGTGGAGGTAGATCTGGCCACAGGGGTTGTCGGGGGATTGTCTTGTAGATCCCTTAACTCAGCCCGGCTGTAGTTTAAGGGATGCCACCTGCTCATGTGTCGATGCATCGTATAGTTCCCCATACTGTATTTCTTCTCTGTGCCTCTCGACAATCTGTAATCACAGATGAGGCAGGTGGCATATTTAGCATTCACCTTCTTTGATCCAGGAGGGATGGAGAAAAACTGCCAGATGAAACTTGTTTTTCTCTTTGAAACCCGGGGCAACTCTTGGATAAATTGTCGTTCCTCTCTGTCCTCTTCTTCTTCTTCTTCCTCCTCTTCCTCCTCTCTGTTAGAGATAAATTGACTAGGTGGTCCTCTCTTCTTATGAGGAGGTTGAGGTGGTGGTGGGGGTCCACCAGCTGCAGCAAGTACAGAAGCCATTGTTCAATTCTAGGTAAATGGTCTTTCTCTCACCAAGATGAAAGTCAGAGTGAGGAAATAAGGAGGGGTTTACATGATTTGGGGAAAGCAAAAGTTCTGAGCCAATGAAAAGTGTTATTTTTAGGTCACATGACCTAGTCATACATCATTTGGAAACCAAAAGTGAAATGAACCAATGAAAAGTTTGATAAACAAGTCACATGACCTGTTCCGCTTACGTTACGCGGCGCGCGCCGCGTCCCGGATCGCTTCCGGTTCGCGGTCCGGAGCACTTCCGGGAGCGCTAACGCGGCGCGTCATTAGACGCATTACGCGATAACGTGATACGTCGCGCTTCCGCGACGCGTCACAGTTCCGCTAACGTAACGTTGACCGGTTCGCGGACTAGATCGCGGCATCAAGATGAGCTAACGGAAAGCTTCCCGGTTCGCGAACCGAAAGCGAAGAAAAAAAATATTTAAAAAAAAATTATCAATAAACATCTAAATATATTTTGGGATTTAAAGAAGAATACATTTTACAGCTACAGATGTTAGCTTTTAAAAAACCAATGAAATTCACAGAAAAAACCATAAGTTATAGACCATATATAGTTAGGAATTTGCATTTAAAAAACCATTGAAATTCACTGAAAAAACCATAGGTTATAGACCATATATAGTTAGGGATTTGCATTTACAAAACCTTATTTTACTCGCATAAAACCATTGAAATTCCATATATAGTTAGTTGCGCTAACTATATATCGCGCACCCGCAATCCACTGCTGATGATGTCACATATTACATCATTCATGACATGGTCAGTGACATCACTGATGACATCACTGATGACATCTCAAATGACGTCACTGATGACATCACTGATGACATCTCAAATGACATCACTGATGACATCTCATTTGATATTACTGATCACATCACTGATGATATCATTCATGTGATAATACGATGAACCTCTTCAGATTCTAATATAATCTTAGATACAATCAGTGTAAACAGACACTCACAGACTGTCACTCATCCATGGAGTTACTCACACACCTAGTCAGTCATGCAAAGAATCAATCACACCTCCATTTCCTCAACTATACAGTTATACAAACTTTACTTATTCAAACATATACTAACACATATTTACTCTCTTATACAATCCCTGATACAAGTTCACAATGATCCATACAGCCACTCACACATTCACTGGCTCTTATGCACAGTTATTTATATATGTCAACTCTCACATGTACTGTGTTTTACATATGTACTTACTTTGACATGTAGCACTGAGATATCCATTCACTCACCAATACACTCATGCACACAGTCAACCGCCCATACAGCTGTTTCCACATGCACTTTTGAACCCATACATCTAGTGAATCAACTGCTCACACATCTATGCACAGAGTCATACACCTCCCAGCCACCCACACACACACTCAGTCTCCCATACAAATACTTGGGCAACCAATGAATATCCCATATAGTTACTCATATAGCTACTTATCAACACATGCAGCAGTTTACAGAACAACAGACATAATAATGCACAAATTAAGACAGTTTAGTCACTAACCCATGCACTCAGTGAGACACATTTAATCACTCACTCATACAGTCAGTCATGCACCTACTAAATCCTTCATCCAGACACTTACACATCCACTCATTCTTCAATATGTAAGACATATTTACACTTTACAGAAACATACAGTCACTGGATGTTGTCATCAGTGATGTCATCAGTGATGTCACTGACCATGTCATGAATGATGTAATATGTGACATCATCAGCAGTGGATTGCGGGTGCGCGATATATAGTTAGCGCAACTAACTATATATGGAATTTCAATGGTTTTATGCGAGTAAAATAAGGTTTTGTAAATGCAAATCCCTAACTATATATGGTCTATAACCTATGGTTTTTTCAGTGAATATATATATATATATATTCACTGAAAAAACCATAGGTTAGAGACCATATATAGTTAGCTGGACATTTTATTGACATAAAACCAATGAAATTCCATATATAGTTAGTTGCACTAACTATATATCGCGCACCCGCAATCCACTGCTGATGATGTCACATATTACATCATTCATGACATGGTCAGTGACATCACTGATGACATCACTGATGACATCTCAAATGACATCACTGATGACATCACTGATGACATCTCAAATGACATCACTGATGACATCATCTAGTGTCTGTGTGTTTTTGTAAAGTTTAAATATGTTTTACATATTGAAGAATGAGTGGATGTATGGAAGACTGAGTGTGTGTGTGGCTGGCTGGGAGGTGTGTGACTCTGTGCATATCAATGTGTACTTGTATCAGTGATTGTATAAGAGAGTAAGTATGTGTTAGTATATGTGTGAAAAGTATGGTGTTCTGTGTTTAACTGTATAGATGAGGAAATCGAAGTGTGATTGATTCTTCACAGGACTGACTAGGTGTATGAGTGCATATGATAGTCTTGTAATAATGAGTGACTGTATGTATGAGTGATTGTATGGGTGAATGAGTGAATGTGTGTGTAGACGTAGGAATCAGTGAGTGCGTATGTAGTAACTGGTATTGGTGTGTCATGATGTCATCAGTGATGTCATTTGAGATGTCATCAGTGATGTCATTTGAGATGTCATCAGTGATGTCATCAGTGATGTCACTGAAGTATGGTGTTCTGTGTTTAACTGTATAGATGAGGAAATGGAAGTGTGATTGATTCTTTACAGGACTGACTAGATGTGTGAGAGTGTCTGCATGAGTGCATATGATAGTGTTGTAATAATGAGTGACTGTATGTATGAGTGATTGTATGGGTGAATGAGTGAATGTGTGTGTAGACGTAGGAATCAGTGAGTGCGTATGTAGTAACTGGTATTGGTGTGTCATGATGTCATCAGTGATGTCATTTGAGATGTCATCAGTGATGTCATCAGTGATGTCATTTGAGATGTCATCAGTGATGTCATCAGTGATGTCACTGACCATGTCATGAATGATGTAATATGTGACATCATCAGCAGTGGATTGCGGGTGCGCGATATATAGTTAGTGCAACTAACTATATATGGAATTTCATTGGTTTTATGTCAATAAAATGTCCAGCTAACTATATATGGTCTCTAACCTATGGTTTTTTCAGTGAATTTTCAAGGTTTTGTAAATGCAAATTCCTAACTATATATGGTCTATAACCTATGGTTTTTTCAGTGAATTTCATTAGTTTTTTAAAAGCTAATATCTATAGCTGTAAAATATATTCTTTATTACGTGACGTATCACGTAGCCACGTGAGACGCCTCATGACGCGTCGCATAACCGTGACGTATCGGCTCTGCAGCGCAAACAAAACCCGTAACGTAAGCGTGCCGGAGCACGCTTACAGATATATATATTTTTTTTTACCTTAATTAGACAAAATCCACACGTGCACATATCTTGAGGCCTTGCAAAGGCACATCAAACAAACAGTCCCTACAATTTTGTCAAGTTTGCTGGAAATCTATTCCCTTAATTTTTTTTTTACTGTTTCTCTTGGTTTTCCCCTTGTTACGCTTACCGGGACGCTACCCGGTACGCGAACCGGACGCTCCAAAAACACAAGATGGCGGACTCCCGTTACGCTGCCGGTTAGCTGCCCGGTTCGCGTACCGGGAAGCGCCTCTACCGCGAAAAATCGCGGGGGACTTTAATATCCCCCTCATCAATCCTAGGGGGTCAGGAGGGGTTTACCTTGCCCCCTTTCCTTCATTTCCCCCTTCTTTTTTCACCACATCTTGTCTCTCGATCGTACCGAGAGACAAGATGGCGGCCGCTCCGGACTGTTTAGAATGTTGACAGACACCGGAGAGCCAATCAGCTTCGCTTCGCGAAGTTCCGTTACACGTCAGGTACGCAAACCGGGGCGCTAACCGGAGCGCTGTCACAGATATATATATTTTTTTAAACGTTAATTTCTCAAAATCCACTGGAGCACATATATTAAGACATAGCAAAGGCACGTCGGGCAAACCATATCTACAATTTTGCCAAGTTTCATGTAAATCTATTCAGCCGTTCGAGCTAAAAGTGAGTCCAACCGCCCTATGGAAAAATGAATGGGAAAAACGTTTTTTGGGACCCCCCTTGTTTCTCGGCCCCCCCTTGACGAAACCCCCCCAAATTTCAGGGGCTGCTCGGAAACGAAATGTGCCATTTTCCTGAAAATTTCAGCCAATTCTGTCCACAAACGCCAAAGTTATTAGACATAGAATTTTCAGAAATCCCATAGAGAAAAAATCCTAACTATATATACCCACTGGCTATCGCCAGTAGGTAATATACATATATAAACATATGTAATCTGCATATCTATATAAATATAAATGCATGCATACATATACATATATGAATACATATGCATGTTATTTACATGAAAGTTTTAAAAACACTAATAAAAGCAAAGCTAAAAAGCCACCTCATTACAAACAGAATGGCTTTAACTTAAACGAGGGCGAGATCTATTGCATTTTCAATGCTTGTTTACTTTGGTTCTATCAAGAAGGCATTCAGATGTTTCACACATTTGCCATAAATTCTGAATGTAAGCACTCTAGTTGCTCATTAGATCACTGTAGTAAAGCTAGTGCTCACCAGGGAAGTCTGCTGCTAATCATGGTTTGCAGCCATTTTCCCGCATTTTTTATCCCGCAGACTTTCAGTCCGCATACCATTATCCCGCAAGGTCATTGACCTCGCATACCATTATCCCGCATTTTTTCAAAACGCATGTGCATTTATCGCGCATGCCTTTACAAAGAATTACGTTTTAAAGGCATGTATGGTAAATGCATTTGCGTTGTGAAAACCACGATGACGAGAGAGGTAAGTGGGTTTGTGTTAATTTTTTCGTGGGTTAGTGATTGTGTAGTGTAGTGTAGTGTTGTGTAGTGTAGTGTTGTGTTAGTGTAGTGTAGAGTTGTGGTGGTTGTTTAGTGTAGGGTCATGCTGGGGGTAGTGTTTTAGGGTTTAGGGTTGTGTTGTAGTGTTTGCGTAGTGTAGGGTCATGCTGGGGGTAGTGTTTTAGGGTTTAGGGTAGTGTTGTAGTGTTTGCGTAGTGTAGGGTCATGCTGGGGGTAGGGTTTAGGGTTGTGTTGTAGTGTTTGCGTAGTGTAGGGTCATGCTGGGGCTAGTGTTTTAGGGTTTAGGGTAGTGTTGTAGTGTTTGCGTAGTGTAGGGTCATGCTGGGCATAGTGTTTTAGGGTTTAGGATAGTGTTGTAGTGTTTGCGTAGTGTAGGGTCATGCTGGGGGTAGTGTTTTAGGGTTTTGGGTAGTGTTGTAGTGTTTGCGTAGTGTAGGTCATGCTGGGGTGTAGTATTTTAGGGTTTAGGGTAGTGTTGTAGTGTTTGTGTAGTGTAGGGTCATGCTGGGGGTAGTGTTTTAGGGTGTTGGGTAGTGTTGTAGTGTTTGCGTAGTGTAGGGTCATGCTGGGGTGTAGTGTTTTAGGGTTTTGGGTAGTGTTGTAGTGTTTGCGTAGTGTAGGGTCATGCTGGGGTGTAGTGTTTTAGGGTTTTGGGTAGTGTTGTAGTGTTTGCGTAGTGAAGGGTCATGCTGGGGTAGTGTTTTAGGGTTTTGGGTAGTGTTGTAGTGTTTGCGTAGTGTAGGGTCATGCTGGGGGTAGTGTTTTAGGGTTTTGGGTAGTGTTGTAGTGTTTGCGTAGTGTAGGGTCATGCTGGGGGGTAGTGTTTTAGGGTTTTGGGTAGTGTTGTAGTGTTTGCGTAGTGTAGGGTCATGCTGGGGGTAGTGTTTTAGGGTTTTGGGTAGTGTTGTAGTGTTTGCGTAGTGTAGGGTCATGCTGGGGGTAGTGTTTTAGGGTTTAGGGTAGTGTTGTAGTGTTTGCGTAGTGTAGGGTCATGCTGGGGGTAGTGTTTTAGGGTTTAGGGTAGTGTTGCAGTGTTTGCGTAGTGTAGGGTCATGCTGGGGGTAGTGTTTTAGGGTTTAGGGTAGTGTTGTAGTGTTTGCGTAGTGTAGGGTCATGCTGGGGGTAGTGTTTTAGGGTAGTGTTGTAGTGTTTGCGCAGTGTAGGGTCATGCTGGGGGTAGTGTTTTAGGGTTTATGGTAGTGTTGCAGTGTTTGCGTAGTGTAGGGTCATGCTGGGGTGTAGTGTTTTAGGGTTTAGGGTAGTGTTGTAGTGTTTGCGTAGTGTAGGGTCATGCTGGGGGTAGTGTTTTAGGGTTTTGGGTAGTGTTGTAGTGTTTGCGAAGTGTAGGGTCATGCTGGGGTGTAGTGTTTTAGGGTTTTGGGTAGTGTTGTAGTGTTTGCGTAGTGTAGGGTCATGCTGGGGTGTAGTGTTTTAGGGTTTTGGGTAGTGTTGTAGTGTTTGCGTAGTGAAGGGTCATGCTGGGGTAGTGTTTTAGGGTTTTGGGTAGTGTTGTAGTGTTTGCGTAGTGTAGGGTCATGCTGGGGGTAGTGTTTTAGGGTTTTGGGTAGTGTTGTAGTGTTTGCGTAGTGTAGGGTCATGCTGGGGGGTAGTGTTTTAGGGTTTTGGGTAGTGTTGTAGTGTTTGCGTAGTGTAGGGTCATGCTGGGGGTAGTGTTTTAGGGTAGTGTTGTAGTGTTTGCGTAGTGTAGGGTCATGCTGGTGGTAGTGTTTTAGGGTTTATGGTAGTGTTGCAGTGTTTGCGTAGTGTAGGGTCATGCTGGGGTGTAGTGTTTTAGGGTTTTGGGTAGTGTTGTAGTGTTTGCGTAGTGTAGGGTCATGCTGGGGGTAGTGTTTTAGGGTTTAGGGTAGTGTTGTAGTGTTTGCGTAGTGTAGGGTCATGCTGGGGTGTAGTGTTTTAGGGTTTTGGGTAGTGTTGTAGTGTTTGCGTACTGTAGGGTCATGCTGGGGGTAGTGTTTTAGGGTTTAGGGTAGTGTTGTAGTGTTTGCGTAGTGTAGGGTCATGCTGGGGGTAGTGTTTTAGGGTTTAGGGTTGTGTTGTAGTGTTTGCGTAGTGTGGGGTCATGCTGGGGGTAGTGTTTTAGGGTTTAGGGCTGTGTTGTAGTGTTTGTGTAGTGTAGGGTCATGCTGGGGGTAGTGTTTTAGGGTTTAGGGTAGTGTTGTAGTGTTTGCGTAGTGTAGGGTCATGCTGGGGTGTAGTGTTTTAGGGTTTTGGGTAGTGTTGTAGTGTTTGCGTAGTGTAGGGTCATGCTGGGGGTAGTGTTTTAGGGTTTAGGGTAGTGTTGTACTGTTTGTGTAGTGTAGGGTCATGCTGGGGGTAGTGTTTTAGGGTTTAGGGTAGTTTAGTTGTTTAGTGTATGCTAAAGGCATATTCGTTCTAAAAGTTTTCGTTATTTTAATTTGCGGCCTAATAGTACATGCGGGATTTTTTTTGCGGACTGATGGTATGCGGGATTTCGTCATATATTCGCTAATCATACTTTCTATGGCAAAATGAACCCCCTCATTTTGTTCCTTTTTAAATTAAATGTTTTAAGAGTTACCACTTTATTCCAATCAAGATGGCTTCAGGTGTGCCATACCTTTGTAATAAGTAGGACTGTTAGCACTCTAGTTGTTCTTTAGAACACTCTGGGACATTCTGTCATTGGGCTATAGTTGGGCTACATCTGGCTGATATTTGGGCTACATTTGTTTTTTTTGTCTCTGGTGGCCATCTTTGGGCTACATTGGGCTACATTGGGCTACATTGGGCTACATTTGGGCTCCAACATATATATAGCCCAATGTAGCCCAATATATATTTTTCAAAGTTAATTTTCGTAAAAACCACTGGAGCCTATATCTTGAGACATAGCAAAGGCACATCGGGCTACCAGTCCCTACAATTTTGCCAAGTTTGGTGTAAATCCATTCAGCCGTTCAGGCTAAAAGTGAGGCCAACCGCCCTATGGAAAATTGCATGGGAAAAACACGTTTTGGGACCCCCCTTTTTTCTCGGCCCCCCCTTGACGAAACCCCCCCA
This sequence comes from Lissotriton vulgaris, assembly GCF_964263255.1. Lineage (NCBI taxonomy): Eukaryota > Metazoa > Chordata > Amphibia > Caudata > Salamandridae > Lissotriton > Lissotriton vulgaris. The sequence continues at coordinate 593,042,674 of NC_141693.1, forward strand.
AATTTTCAGGGGCTGCTCAGAAACAAAATGTTCCATTTTCCTGAAAATTTCAGCCAATTCTGTCCTCAAACGCCAAAGTTATTTGACATAGAATTTTCAAAAATCCCATATGAAAAAAATCCTAACTATATATACCTACTGGCTATCGCCAGTAGGTAATATATATATATATATATATATATATATATATATATATATATATATATATATATATATATATTACCTACTGGCGGTCGCCAGTAGGTAGTTATAGTTAGGATTTTTTTCAATGTTAAATCTCAACATTCTATTTTGAATAACTTTGGCGCCGGTTGACGAATCTGTCTGAAATTTTCAGGAAAATGGTCTCATGGCGGTCCGGTCCTTCCCTGAAAGTTTGGGGGGGATTTGTCAAGCGGGGGCCGAGATAAAAGGGGGGTCCCAAAACGCGTTTTCCCCATGTTAATTTCCATAGGGCGGTCGATTTCACTTTTAGCCCGAACGGCTGAATGGATTTCCACCAAACTTGGCAAAATTGTAGGGACTGGTAGCCCGATGTGCCTTTGCTATGTCTCAAGATATGTGCTCCAGTGGATTTTGAGTAATTTAGGTTCAAAAAAATATATATATCTATAGCAGCGCACCGGTGCGCGCACCGGGGAGCGCTCCAGGCGCGCCACGCGAGGTGCGCATGGAAAGCTGATTGGCTCTCGGGTGTCTGTAAACATTCGAAACAGTCCAGAGCGGTCGCCATCTTGTGTCTCGGTAAAATCGAGACATAAGAGGTGGCTAAAACAAAGAGGGAAATGACCATAAGGGGGCAGAGTAGACCCCCCTTGACCCCCTAGGTTTGATGTGGGGGCTATAAAAGGGCCCCGCGGGGCATTTAAATTTTTTTTTTTTTTTCGTTTTGCGCGGGGGAAGCGCACGGTGCGCGCACCGGGGAGCGGCCCTGGGAGCGCACTATGATGAAAAAAGGTGACAGAGTGTTTAAAAAATGAAGTTTTGATTTAGAAATTGGAGGTAGTTCTAAAAAGAACTTTTTTTTTTCTTCTTTTTGTTGTTTTATATTTTTTTTGTGTTTTTTGAACTTTTTGTACTTTTTTGGCTTTTCAAAACAGTTTTATATATTTTTTTGTATTTTTTTGGGGGAGAAACAAAAAAAGGGAATTGAAACTGGCTCAACTGGAGCAAAAAAACAAAAAAACCAAAAAATTACTTCTTTTTGGGGCACTTGTGATTATCACCTGCAAGGACGATGAGTTTCACACTTTGTTCCCCATAGGAGATAAGTTTGCCACAAGCTTTGCAAGTAATTTTAAAATCAGCAAACCTCGGCTGAATGCAAGGCATCACCTCAGATGTTTCTGGTTGCGAGGAAGTGGGTTGGTTTCTTTGGGAGGGGGTCCTTGATGAATGGGGGAGGTTACTGGCCAGTTCCCGGAACTCTGCACGAGAGTAGTTGTTTGGATGCTTTCTTGTCATGTGCCGAATCATGGTATAGTTACCAAAAGAATATTTCTTATTTGGGTTGCCCCGTGAAAGTTCATCATTGCAGATGAGGCAAGTGACTTTGGGCGCATTCACCTTTTTTTTCCCCTCTGGAATTGAAAAAAACTCCCAAATGAAGTGTGGTTTGGGTTTATAAGGTGTGTTTTCTTCAGGCAGCCATCTTCTTCTCCCCTCCTCCTCTTCCTCTTCCTCTTCCTCCTCCTGTTCTTGACCACCAACATAATTTGGAGCTGGTCCTCTTGGTGGTTGTGGTGGTGGTGGTGGGGCAGATGCACCAGCTGATGCTACTAATGAAGCCATTTTATAGTACAAAATATTACTCAAAGAGCAAAAAAGTAGACAGAGCAACAAACAGGTCTTCCTCAGTCAAAGGACAAAGTCAGAATAAGGAAAAAAGGTGGGGTCTTTCATCATTTAGAAAAAAAAACTGTCCTGAACCAATGAGAAGTGTTATTTTCAGGTCACAAGACCAGGGGCTTCATCATTATGAAACCAAAACTGTTATGAACCAATGAAAAGTGTTATTTTCTGCTCACATGACCCGACGCGCTTACGCTACGCGCCCGGGGCGCGCCCGGGGGCGCGCCCCGGGTCGCGCAGCGTAAGCGCGTCGGAAGTTTACGTTGTGCGATCGTATTCGCTCGAGTACTTCCGGGTGCGCTTACGCCGTGCGTATCACGCGGTCGCGGCTACGCGATACGTCACGATCATGTTTTCGTTTGCGATATTGGCGCTCACGGGACGCTCCCCGGAGCGCGCCCCGGGGCGCTTTGTAAAAATACGCTTTTCGGGGCGCTCCCCGGGGCGCGCTCCGGGAGCGCTCCCCAAAATAATTTTTTAAAAAAAAATTGGGAAAATTGTAGGGACAGGTAGCTCTATTCTGAAGTGGTTTGTAAAAAACATTAACTTTAGAAAAATATGTATTGTGCTACATTGGGCTTAATATATGTTAGAGCCAAAATGTAGCCCAAATGTAGCCCAAAGTAGCCCAATGTAGCCCAAAGATGGCCACCAGAGATCAAAAATTGAAAATGTAGCCCAAAATTCAACTAGATGTAGCCCAACTGTAGCCCAATGAGAAAATGTACCAGAGTGTTAAAAAGAACAACTAGAGTGCTAACAGTCTTATTTATAAAGTGAAACTTATAGTTAGGAATTAGCATTAAAAAAACCTTTGAAATTCACTGAAAAAACCATAGGTTTCACACCAGTTATAGTTAGGAATTAGCATTTAAAAAACCTATTAAATTCACTGAAAAAACCATAGGTTTCACACCAGTTATAGTTAGCTGGAAATTTTACTGATATAAAACCATTGAAATTCCCACGTTATAGTTAGTCGGACTCACTATAACTTGCGCGTGCAATGCACTGCTGATGACATCACATATTACATCACTCATGACATGGTCAGTGACATCACTCATGACATCACTGATGACACCATCCTTGTGACACAGTCACAGACCTCCTCTCAGTGTAAAGTAACCCTTGAGACACATATTCAAAAATAGAAACTGAAATTTTTAAAAAATGGACATACCTATATCAGTTACAACAAGCAATTCTGTACTTCCACTATCTATATACACATCCACTCATTCACCAACAGTTCTATATAGTCACTCATACATATACTCACTCATCATATGAAGAGATACACCTATACATCCTGTTACACACCGACATTCATCCAAAAGTTACTCACACACATATTCACACGTGCAAATAAACTATTGAACAACCATTTATTTGAATATAGAGTTATACACACACTTCCACCTTACTTTTATTGAAAATTACACATATTTATTCTCTTAAACAATCACTTATAGAAACACATACTTATTTAAACAGGAAATCTTACAATCTCTTACTCTCACATATACTCACTTATATACATCAATATTCATATATACTAGATTAAAACATATGTAGTTACTGATAAAGACACTAGTGAGACAGTCATTCACTCACTAACAAACACATATAGACACTAATCCACCCATACAGTCCTGTACATATGCTGTCTTCAAAACACATACAAACAAAGAGTCAGTCACTCATGCATCTATGTGCTAAGTAATACCCCCACCAAACCATATAGACACTCATAGTGATACTAATAAAAATATCAAATAACCCATATACATACGCATGTAGCTACTTATCAACACATGTAGTCACTTATACACAAAGTGAAACACTAATATATGTATTTAAATATTTAAACATAACTCACTAATATTTATTTTTCAGAAAGACACATATTCACTGGATGGTGTCATCAGTGATGTCATGAGTGATGTCACTGACCATGTCATGAGTGATGTAATATGTGATGTCATCAGCAGTGCATTGCACGCGCAAGTTATAGTGAGTCCGACTAACTATAACGTGGGAATATATATATATATATATATATATTCACAGAAAAAACCATAGGTTATAGCGGCTGCCATGATTGCTTGCGAAATGGCCATGACGGAGCTACGAGATGGTGGTGCTCTCATGGTGACGCCAGCTTCAGTCTGAAACATCCAGAAACAAGGTGGGGCTTTCATCGTTTGGGAAAAAAAAGGTTTAATCCAATGAAAAGTGTTATTTTTAGGTCACATGACCTAGTCTTACATCATTAGGAAAAGAAAAGTAAAATGAACCAATGAAAAGTTTTATTAACAAGTCACATGACCTGTTATGCTTACGTTACGCGCTGCGTGGCGCGCTCTGGATCGTTTCCGGGAAGCTGCACCTTGCGCACCGGAGCACTTCCGGGTGCGCTAACGCGTCGCGTCATATGACGCATTACGCGACAATGCAGGTCCAGAATATAGTCAAAATGTCTCCACCAACCAGCGGTCGGAATACAACCGCTTTCAGCAGTCCAAAAAGTTCGGTTAAATCTTAAGAGAGGGAGCAACTCAACTACATGGTGAGCGAGACGTTGTAGTCGCAAGAGCGGGCGGTAAACAGCTGAATGGCGGAAGAGGCACAGAGTACCAAAAGCGGGCGGAATGGCAACTAAAACGGTAAAGGGGCGCCTCACGACAGCGTGTCTTCAGGTCAAACGGATTGTGGGACAAGGTCCAGAATGGAAGATTCTTCAAAAGGGAAAAAATTCCGCCGGACCCCGGGAGCCGGCCGCTTATGCCGGGGGCGATCTCAGGCCTCACCAGGGCAACACGACTTGGGTAGGGGGCAGGAGCCAAGCGCCCCCTCTCAGTCCGCGCCATCTCACCGCCCCTCGGGGGCCTCTGTCAAGCGGTTTAGGGAGGCACCGTATCACATTGTTTTCCAATGCAGTCAGGTCCACAAATGGACCCCACTTACTTTGAATAGTGAAGCTGCAGCAGGTGCAAATATGGTTTAAACAGTGTTACAAGAGCTGCTTAGAACTCTGAAGTATGGCACTCAACAACCAGGACTTATGCCATTTGTGTAAGGCAGTGACATGGAAGCAACTCAGGGACAAAAAGCATGAACGAACATTCACGTATGAAAATCTTATTTGGGGAAGGGGTAGAATCCAAACGCCCCCTGCCAGTTCGCACCACTACACCGTATGTGGAAAATCTGAAGCCATCGTTCTACAAACTCTCAACGCTTGCTATCAGTGCATGGGTTTCATGTTCGATCGATTGAGCTAGCCGGATCGGGCAATAAAAAGTATAAAATAGTTATGTAAATAGTTATTTAATAAAATGTTTTACTCTGTTTCTTTGCTGGTGTGTTGTGTATATTTATAATATTTGCATAGGGTTTGTCGTTATTTTGGGCGGTGTGGGTGGCGGAGTCGAGCTGTCTTGCAGCCCTCATGGTGTGGAGCTCAGTTCATTTCACTATTTTCGTATTTCTCATGAAGGGTTGTTCCTAATGTTTGTATTTTACCGAGGTCAAAAAGAGATCGAATTAGTGGTCTACTGATTTTGCTCGATTACTTTTATTTTTTTACACGATTTTTCACTATCTGCAAAGACTAAACAGAGTATTGCGACTTTGTGCTTGTTTGTAAATAGAGAATGATCCAAAGAGAACCAATTGTAAAACAGTAAATGCTTGGATAATAATCAATCAAATGGAGAGACAAGCAAGTACGACGGATTACAACAGTTATACACACCTTACTCATTCAAATATATACTAACACATATTTACTTTACTCTCTTATACAATCCCTGATACATGTTCACAATGATCCATACAGCCACTCACACATTCACTGGCTCTTATGCACAGTTATTTATAGATGTCAACTCTCACATGTACTGTGTTTTACATATGTACTTACTTTGACATGTAGCACTGAGATATCCATTCACTCACTAATACACTCATGCACACAGTCAACCGCCCATACAGCTGTTTCCACATGCACTTTTGAACCCATACATATAGTGAAACAACTACTCACACATCTATGTACAGAGTCACACACCTCCCAGCCACCCATACACACACACTCAGTTTCCCATACAAATACTTGGACAACCAATGAATAACCCATACAGTTACTCATATAGCTACTGATCAACATATGCAGCAGTTTGTAGAACAACAGATATAATGATGCACAAATTAAAAGTTTAGTCAGTAACCCATGCACTCAGTGAGACACATTTAATCACTCACTCATACAGTCAGTCATGCACCTACTAAATCCTTCATCCAGACACTTATACATCCACTCATTCTTCAATATGTAAGACATATTTTAACTTTACAGAAACATACAGTCACTGGATGTTGTCATCAGTGATTTTATCAGTGATGTCATTTGAGATGTCATCAGTGATGTCATCAGTGATGTCATTTGAGATGTCATCAGTGATGTCATCAGTGATGTCACTAACCATGTCATGAATGATGTAATATGTGACATCATCAGCAGTGGATTGCGGGTGCGCGATATATAGTTAGTGGAACTAACTATATATGAAATTTCAATGGTTTTGTGTGAGTAAAATAAGGTTTTGTAAATGCAAATCCCTAACTATATATGGCCTAAAACCAATGGTTTTTTCATTGAATTTTCAAGGTTTTGTAAATGCAATTTCCTAACTATATATCCACTATAACCTATGGTTTTTTCTGTGAATTTCATTGGTTTTTTAATAGCAAATATCAGAAGCTGTCAAATTTCAAGTACGTGATAGGTAAAAACGTTTCGTATTTATGCACGCTGATGTGCTTTGAACGCCCCCCCCCCCCACTCCCCTCTTTTCTCTTAGTAGTACTCTCTCTTTGCAGATAGTGAACGGTAGTTAACGCAGACCTTTACCCCTGTTGTAATCCGTCGTACTTGCTTGTCTCTCCATTTGATTGATTATTATCCAAGCATTTACTGTTTTACAATTGGTTCTCTTTGGATCATTCTCTATTTACAAACAAGCACAAAGTCGCAATACTCTGTTTAGTCTTTGCAGATAGTGAAAAATCGTGTAAAAAAATAAAAGTAATCGAGCAAAATCAGTAGACCACTAATTCGATCTCTTTTTGACCTCGGTAAAATACAAACATTAGGAACAACCCTTCATGAGAAATACGAAAATAGTGAAATGAACTGAGCTCCACACCATGAGGGCTGCAAGACAGCTCGACTCCGCCACCCACACCGCCCAAAATAACGACAAACCCTATGCAAATATTATAAATATACACAACACACCAGCAAAGAAACAGAGTAAAACATTTTATTAAATAACTATTTACATAACTATTTTATACTTTTTATTGCCCGATCCGGCTAGCTCAATCGATCGAACATGAAACTCATGCACTGATAGCAAGCGTTGAGAGTTTGTAGAACGATGGCTTCAGATTTTCCACATACGGTGTAGTGGCGCGAACTGGCAGGGGGCGTTTGGATTCTACCCCTTCCCCAAATAAGATTTTCATACGTGAATGTTCGTTCATGCTTTTTGTCCCTGAGTTGCTTCCATGTCACTGCCTTACACAAATGGCATAAGTCCTGGTTGTTGAGTGCCATACTTCAGAGTTCTAAGCAGCTCTTGTAACACTGTTTAAACCTTATTTGCACCTGCTGCAGCTTCACTATTCAAAGTAAGTGGGGTCCATTTGTGGACCTGACTGCATTGGAAAACAATGTGATACGGTGCCTCCCTAAACCGCTTGACGGAGGCCCCCGAGGGGCGGTGAGATGGCGCGGACTGAGAGGGGGCGCTTGGCTCCTGCCCCCTCCCCAATTCGTGTTGCCCTGGTGAGGCCTGAGATCGCCCCCGGCATAAGCGGCCGGCTCCCGGGGTCCGGCGGAATTTTTTCCCTTTTGAAGAATCTTCCATTCTGGACCTTGTCCCACAATCCGTTTGACCTGAAGACACGCTGTCGTGAGGCGCCCCTTTACCGTTTTAGTTGCCATTTCGCCCGCTTTTGGTACTCTGTGCCTCTTCCGCCATTCAGCTGTTTACCGCCCGCTCTTGCGACTACAACGTCTCGCTCACCATGTAGTTGAGTTGCTCCCGCTCTTAAGATTTAACCGAACTTTTTGGACTGCTGAAAGCGGTTGTATTCCGACCGCTGGTTGGTGGAGACATTTTGACTATATTCTGGACCTGCATTGTCGCGTAATGCATCATATGACGCGACGCGTTAGCGCACCCGGAAGTGCTCCGGTGCGCAAGGCGCAGCTTCCCGGAAACGATCCAGAGCGCGCCACGCAGCGCGTAACGTAAGCATAACAGGTCATGTGACTTGTTAATAAAACTTTTCATTGGTTCATTTTACTTTTCTTTTCCTAATGATGTAAGACTAGGTCATGTGACCTAAAAATAACACTTTTCATTGGATTAAACCTTTTTTTTTCCCAAACGATGAAAGCCCCACCTTGTTTCTGGATGTTTCAGACTGAAGCTGGCGTCACCATGAGAGCACCACCATCTCGTAGCTCCGTCATGGCCATTTCGCAAGCAATCATGGCAGCCGCTCCCCACCGGAAGCCTGCGGGAGTCGACGGCCCCCAAGACTTTTGTACAATCTTCAAGGCTGAGGGGACGCTTTCGAGAATGGAACCCAAGCCCTGGCAGACAAGCGTCCAAGTTCCAAGGTGTCCCAGGGCCATTTTACTGGACCAGGCCCAAATCCGAAGAGCCGGCCGCCATTTTAAGAGTCCTGTGGAAGCCGCCTATCGCTGCACAGCAAGAGTGGGAGCAACTCAACTACATGGTGAGCGAGACGCTGTAGCCGTAAGAGCGGGCGGTCAACAGCTGAATGGCGGAAAATGCACAGTGTAGCAAAAGAGGGCGGAATGGCGACTGAAACGATAAAGGGGCGCCCCACTACAGTAGACGAGCCTCCGCCATGTGCTTCAAAACTGCATATGTATCTCGTGATATCAAGGTTGGGCAACCAGTACACAACAAGCAGTTACGAGTCCCATTTACACCGGCGCCATTTTGGGCGCGGCCGGGCAGGTCCAGGATCTAGTCAAACATAACAAATGAGGCTGACGTCTCTGAAGCAGTTGACGAACAGCAGGACATAGCAAATAAACATGAAGTCTCTAAAGCTGTTAACTCACTGCAGGACAAAACAAGTAAACCTGAAACCTCTGGAATAATTGTCGCTCAGAAGAACAACACACAAAACTCTGTAGTGTCTGTGGAAAGTAAAACAGAAGGGCACTGTAGTTTCAGACACACTTAACACTAATGACTTAACAAAGATATCGTCTGTCTATGAAGCAGCTGTCACAAGGAAATCCCTAACGCATCAGCATTCTCGGAAGAGGTTGACACAGATAACATCTTAAGGAACAAAGAAAGACCTGTTCACTCTTGACACCCCAGGTGCTGTCTATGTTGCACTATAGTGCTGCATCGAGAAAACGGACAACCCTATTGATGTGGATTTTTCATTATTGATTATTGTAAAGAAATGGCGACTCCCCCCTTTAGCAGATTCTCTAAATGTTTGTGTAATTTAGGCATAAAAGTTATAATATTGTTGTTGTTGTTGTTATCGTTATAGTTCTGGTTAATTTCAAAAAATGGTTAAATATATTTACAGTTTTTGTTGCGTTCGTTATATTTAAAAGTTAATAAAGTTTTAAAATCTAACTTTGTTGGAGTGCTATATATCTTTAAAAAATCGGGTGAATGGGGCCTTGAATCGGGTTATTGTCATGTGTGGGCTTTGCAAGTGTACTGCTACAAGATCGGACATTTCAAACTCAAATGCACGTTCTTTTTCTTACCTTTCCTAAGCATGGAGCGCAATAGCAGGCAGAGAAAGGGTGATGCACGTGTTGAACACTGCCTGGCCTGGCAAGTTGCTGGCAGTGCCCCCCCGCCCGCTCCTGAAAGAGGGCACACACACACCGCCGCCCCGAGTACTTCACAAATCTTTAAAAGACCATGCGCTTGTTCATGAGGCTTAAATGGTTTATCACCCCTTCTATAACCCCTGCATCGACCCTCTGACGTTTCCTGGAAGAATTAGCACGTAACACAATACCAAGCCCTGTCAGCTGAAACCCCCGAGAAATCATGGGGCATATTATCAAGGGGGTTTATTTCCGCTTTTTTGGCTTTAAAAGCCAAAAAAAAAAAGAGATAAAATTATCTCCCTATTACCAAGCTGTCGCTAACACCAGTTAGTGACAGCTAAAAGGAGATAGCGACCATCTTGAGCCCCGCTTTGCATATCAGTGATATTTATCACTAATGACATGCAAAGTGGGCGTGCCAAGATTTTAGCGACTGGAAACAGTCCCTAACCATCGCTATCTCCTATTACTAACTTTTGGAGATATTCGCGCTAAGCGCGAATATCTCCAAAACCTAACACCTGCCCTGAGCAGTTTTAGCCATGTTATCCAATGGGAAGTGGATAACATGGCTAAGAGCATTTGCTGGATAATGCATGAATATCGCTGACTTTTCAACAATATTCATGCATTGCGGCCGTTTTTTATCGCATTTGCGATAAACCTTGCTAATAGCAAGGTTTATGTGCGATAAAATTCGCCGATGTGCAACGATAATTTTTGTCTCTAAACAAGTTAGAGACAAAAATTATCGCTAGTTGTTGGTAATATGCCCCCGGGTTTTTCCTTGCAGGAATCGGGAAGCGAAAGACTAGCACTGAAATCAGTAGTCTCACGCCTGAATCGGGAGGGTTGGCATGTCTGGATACTCTACAGCTGGGGCCATAAACTACATCCGCAGGGCTAGGTGATAGCCTGGGTCCGGCCTGGACAATCGGACACAGAGGAAGAGGAGTGTCAGAGGGTGCGTTAGTGAATAGGGTGAAAGGGAGGTGTCGGGCGGGCACAGGGTGTGATTCTCAGAGAAGAGCAGCGCAGATGGCGGGAAGTATATGGCCCATGCATGAGAGAGAGAGCGGGGGTGACCAGTGCGTGGGGGAGATGCTTGCGAGGGTGGGGAGCCATACTGAGGATCGGCGACGTGCAGAGAGTGGCCCTGGTCAAGGCATCTAAAATGGCTGCCGTGCACGACAAAATTGTGGCATTGGACAAAAACGCAAGATGGCGCAGACAATGTTTATCAATAAGGATTCATTTATAACAAAATATTTACTCGCAGTGACAAAATGGTGGTCAACACTTCCTGATTTCCATCGAATCGAACGTTAACAAACGTCACGCAGCAAAAAAAAAAAAAAAGCTCACGCACAGAGCAGTTTTTAGACATGTTATCCAATGGAAGGTGGATAACATGGCTAAGAGCATTTGCAGGATAATGCATGAATATCGCTGACTTTTCAACGATATTCATGCATTGCGGCCGTTTTTTATCGCATTTGCGATAAACCTTGCTAATAGCAAGGTTTATGTGCGATAAAATTCGCCGATGTGCAACGATAATTTTTGTCTCTAAACAAGTTAGAGACAAAAATTATCGCTAGTTGTTGGTAATATGCCCCCGGGTTTTTCCTTGCAGGAATCGGGAAGCGAAAGACTAGCACTGAAATCAGTAGTCTCACGCCTGAATCGGGAGGGTTGGCATGTCTGGATACTCTACAGCTGGGGCCATAAACTACATCCGCAGGGCTAGGTGATAGCCTGGGTCCGGCCTGGACAATCGGACACAGAGGAAGAGGAGTGTCAGAGGGTGCGTTAGTGAATAGGGTGAAAGGGAGGTGTCGGGCGGGCACAGGGTGTGATTCTCAGAGAAGAGCAGCGCAGATGGGGGGAAGTATATGGCCCATGCATGAGAGAGAGAGCGGGGGTGACCAGTGCGTGGGGGAGATGCTTGCGAGGGTGGGGAGCCATGCTGAGGATCGGCGACGTGCAGAGAGTGGCCCTGGTCAAGGCATCTAAAATGGCTGCCGTGCACGACAAAATTGTGGCATTGGACAAAAACGCAAGATGGCGCAGACAATGTTTATCAATAAGGATTCATTTATAACAAAATATTTACTCGCAGTGACAAAATGGTGGTCAACACTTCCTGATTTCCATCGAATCGAACGTTAACAAACGTCACGCAGCAAAAAAAAAAAAAAGCTCACGCACAGAGCAGTTTTTAGACATGTTATCCAGTGGAAGGTGGATAACATGGCTAAGAGCATTTGCTGGATAATGAATGAATATCGCTGACTTTTCAGCGATATTCATGCATTGTGGCCGATGTGCGGCGATAATTTTTGTCTCTAAACAATTAAAACGAAGCACAAAATGGCGAATTCCTGTTTCGCTACCAGTTTGCGGCCCAGTTCGCGGCCCGTGAAGCGCTTCTACCGTGAAAAAATCATTTTTTTTTTATTTTCCCCACGGGACCCTTTAATAACCCCAACAACATTCCTAGGGGGTCAAGAGGGGTATACCTTGCCCCCTTTCAATAAATTCCCCCTTCGTTTTTCACCTCTTCTTCTCTCTCGATCCTACCGAGAGATAAGATGGCGGCCGCTCCGGACTGTTTAGAATGTTGACAGACACCGGAGACCCAATCAGCTTTCTGCGCGCAAAGTTCCGTTTCGCGAAAAGTAAGCGGACCGGATCGCTGCCCGGAGCGCTGTTACAGATATATATCTTGTTTTGAACGTTAATTTCTCAAAAACTACTGGAGCACATATTTTGAGACCTAGCAAAGGCACATCGGGCTAACAGTCCCTACAATTTTGCCAAGTTTCGTGCAAATCCATTCAGCCGTTCGAGCTAAAAGTGAGTCCAACCGCCCTATGGAAAAATGAATGGGAAAAACGCGTTTTGGGACCCCCCTTTTTTCTCGGCCCCCCCTTGACGAAACCCCCCCAAATTTTCAGGGGCTGCTCAGAAACAAAATGTGCCATTTTCCTGAAAATTTCAGCCGATTCCGTCCACAAACGCCAAAGTTATTAAACATAGAATTTTCAAAAATCCCATAGGGAATTAATCCTAACTATATATACCTACTGGCGACACGCCAGTAGGTAATATATATATATATATATATATATTCACTGAAAAAACCATAGGTTAGAGACCATATATAGTTAGCTGGACATTTTATTGACATAAAACCAATGAAATTCCATATATAGTTAGTTGCACTAACTATATATCGCGCACCCGCAATCCACTGCTGATGATGTCACATATTACATCATTCATGACATGGTCAGTGACATCACTGATGACATCACTGATGACATCTCAAATGACATCACTGATGACATCACTGATGACATCTCAAATGACATCACTGATGACATCATCTAGTGTCTGTGTGTTTTTGTAAAGTTTAAATATGTTTTACATATTGAAGAATGAGTGGATGTATGGAAGACTGAGTGTGTGTGTGGCTGGCTGGGAGGTGTGTGACTCTTTGCATATCAATGTGTACTTGTATCAGTGATTGTATAAGAGAGTAAGTATGTGTTAGTATATGTGTGAAAAGTATGGTGTTCTGTGTTTAACTGTATAGATGAGGAAATCGAAGTGTGATTGATTCTTCACAGGACTGACTAGGTGTATGAGTGCATATGATAGTCTTGTAATAATGAGTGACTGTATGTATGAGTGATTGTATGGGTGAATGAGTGAATGTGTGTGTAGACATAGGAATCAGTGAGTGCGTATGTAGTAACTGGTATTGGTGTGTCATGATGTCATCAGTGATGTCATTTGAGATGTCATCAGTGATGTCATTTGAGATGTCATCAGTGATGTCATTTGAGATGTCATCAGTGATGTCATTTGAGATGTCATCAGTGATGTCATCAGTGATGTCACTGAAGTATGGTGTTTTGTGTTTAACTGTATAGATGAGGAAATGGAAGTGTGATTGATTCTTTACAGGACTGACTAGATGTGTGAGTAACTCTATGGATGAGTGGCAGTGTGTGAGTGTCTGCATAGGTGTATGAGTGCAGATGATAGTGTTGTAATAATGAGTGACTGTATGTATGAGTGATTGTATGGGTGAATGTGTGTGTAGACGTAGGAATCAGTGAGTGCGTATGTAGTAACTGGTATTGGTGTGTCATGATGTCATCAGTGATGTCATTTGAGATGTCATCAGTGATGTCATCAGTGATGTCATTTTAGATGTCATCAGTGATGTCATCAGTGATGTCACTGACCATGTCATGAATGATGTAATATGTGACATCATCAGCAGTGGATTGCGGGTGCGCGATATATAGTTAGTGCAACTAACTATATATGGAATTTCATTGGTTTTATGTCAATAAAATGTCCAGCTAACTATATATGGTCTCTAACCTATGGTTTTTTCAGTGAATTTTCAAGGTTTTGTAAATGCAAATTCCTAACTATATATGGTCTATAACCTATGGTTTTTTCAGTGAATTTCATTGGTTTTTTAAAAGCTAATATCTATAGCTGTAAAATATATTCTTTATTACGTGACGTATCACGTAGCCACGTGAGACGCCTCATGACGCGTCGCATAACCGTGACGTATCGGCTCTGCAGCGCAAACAAAACCCGTAAAGTAAGCGTGCCGGAGCACGCTTACAGATATATATATTTTTTTTAACCTTAATTAGACAAAATCCACACGTGCACATATCTTGAGGCCTTGCAAAGGCACATCAAACTGTTTCTCTTGGTTTTGCCCTTGTTACGCTTACCGGGACGCTACCCGGTACGCGAACCGGACGCTCCAAAAACACAAGATGGCGGACTCCCGTTACGCTGCCGGTTAGCTGCCCGGTTCGCGTACCGGGAAGCGCCTCTACCGCGAAAAATCGCGGGGGACTTTAATATCCCCCTCATCAATCCTAGGGGGTCAGGAGGGGTTTACCTTGCCCCCTTTCCTTCATTTCCCCCTTCTTTTTTCACCACATCTTGTCTCTCGAACCTACCGAGAGACAAGATGGCGGCCGCTCCGGACTGTTTACAATGTTGACAGCTACGCTGCCGGTTAGCTGCCCGGTTAGCTGCCCGGTGAGCTGCCCGGTTCGCGTACCGGGACGCGCCTCTACGGCGTAAAATCGCAAAAAAATTATTATTTTTTTTTTTGCCCCGCGGGGCACTTTAATATCCCCCTCATCAATCCTAGGGGGTCAGGAGTGGTCTACCTTGCCCCCTTTCCTTCATTTCCCCCTTCGATTTTCACCACATCTTGTCTCTCGATCGTACCGAGAGACAAGATGGCGGCCGCTCCGGACTGTTTAGAATGTTGACAGACACCGGAGAGCCAATCAGCTTCGCTTCGCGAAGTTCCGTTACGCGTCCGGTACGCAAACCGGGGCGCTAACCGGAGTGCTGTCACAGATATATATATTTTTTTAAACGTTAATTTCTCAAAATCCACTGGAGCACATATATTGAGACATAGCAAAGGCTCGTCGGGCAAACCATATCTACAATTTTGCCAAGTTTCATGTAAATCTATTCAGCCGTTCGAGCTAAAAGTGAGTCTGACCGCCCTATGGAAAAAAGAATGGGAAAAACGTGTTTTGGGACCCCCCT
Organism: Lissotriton vulgaris; assembly: GCF_964263255.1. Taxonomy (NCBI): domain Eukaryota; kingdom Metazoa; phylum Chordata; class Amphibia; order Caudata; family Salamandridae; genus Lissotriton; species Lissotriton vulgaris. The sequence continues at coordinate 593,058,062 of NC_141693.1, forward strand.
TGTTTCTCGGCCCCCCCTTGACGAAACCCCCCCAAATTTTCAGGGGCTGCTCAAAAACGAAATGTGCCATTTTCCTGAAAATTTCAGCCAATTCCGTCCACAAACGCCAAAGTTATTAGACATAGAATTTTCAGAAATCCCATAGAGAAAAAATCCTAACTATATATACCCACTGGCTATCGCCAGTAGGTAATATACATATATAAACATATATAATCTGCATATCTATATAAATATAAATGCATGCATACATATACATATATGCATACATATGCATGTTATTTACATGAAAGTTTTAAAAGCACTAATAAAAGCAAAGCTAAAAAGCCACCTCATTACAAACAGAATGGCTTTAACTTAAACGAGGGCGAGATCTATTGCATTTTCAATGCTTGTTTACTTTGGTTCTATCAAGAAGGCATTCAGATGTTTCACACATTTGCCATAAATTCTGAATGTTAGCACTCTAGTTGTTCATTAGATCACTGTAGTAAAGCTAGTGCTCACCAGGGAAGTCTGCTGCTAATCATGGTTTGCAGCCATTTTCACGCATTTTTTATCCCGCAGACTTTCAGTCTGCATACCATTATCCCGCAAGGTCATTGACCTCGCATACCATTATCCCGCATTTTTTCAAAACGCATGTGCATTTATCGCGCATACCTTTACAAAGAATTACGTTTTAAAGGCATGTATGGTAAATGCATTTGCGTTGTGAAAACCACGATGACGAGGGAGGTAAGTGGGTTTGTGTTAATTTTTTCGTGGGTTAGTGATTGTGTAGTGTAGTGTAGTGTTGTGTAGTGTAGTGTTGTGTTAGTGTAGTGTAGAGTTGTGGTGGTTGTTTAGTGTAGGGTCATGCTGGGGGTAGTGTTTTAGGGTTTAGGGTTGTGTTGTAGTGTTTGCGTAGTGTAGGGTCATGCTGGGGGTAGTGTTTTAGGGTTTAGGGTAGTGTTGTAGTGTTTGCGTAGTGTAGGGTCATGCTGGGGGTAGTGTTTTAGGGTTTAGGGTTGTGTTGTAGTGTTTGCGTAGTGTAGGGTCATGCTGGGGCTAGTGTTTTAGGGTTTAGGGTAGTGTTGTAGTGTTTGCGTAGTGTAGGGTCATGCTGGGCGTAGTGTTTTAGGGTTTAGGATAGTGTTGTAGTGTTTGCGTAGTGTAGGGTCATGCTGGGGGTAGTGTTTTAGGGTTTTGGGTAGTGTTGTAGTGTTTGCGTAGTGTAGGGTCATGCTGGGGTGTAGTATTTTAGGGTTTAGGGTAGTGTTGTAGTGTTTGTGTAGTGTAGGGTCATGCTGGGGGTAGTGTTTTAGGGTTTTGGGTAGTGTTGTAGTGTTTGCGTAGTGTAGGGTCATGCTGGGGTGTAGTGTTTTAGGGTTTTGGGTAGTGTTGTAGTGTTTGCGTAGTGAAGGGTCATGCTGGGGGTAGTGTTTTAGGGTTTTGGGTAGTGTTGTAGTGTTTGCGTAGTGTAGGGTCATGCTGGGGGTAGTGTTTTAGGGTTTTGGGTAGTGTTGTAGTGTTTGCGTAGTGTAGGGTCATGCTGGGGGGTAGTGTTTTAGGGTTGTGGGTAGTGTTGTAGTGTTTGCGTAGTGTAGGGTCATGCTGGGGGTAGTGTTTTAGGGTTTAGGGTAGTGTTGTAGTGTTTGCGTAGTGTAGGGTCATGCTGGGGGTAGTGTTTTAGGGTTTAGGGTAGTGTTGCAGTGTTTGCGTAGTGTAGGGTCATGCTGGGGTGTAGTGTTTTAGGGTTTTGGGTAGTGTTGTAGTGTTTGCGTAGTGTAGGGTCATGCTGGGGGTAGTGTTTTAGGGTTTAGGGTAGTGTTGTAGTGTTTGCGTAGTGTAGGGTCATGCTGGGGTGTAGTGTTTTAGGGTTTTGGGTAGTGTTGTAGTGTTTGCGTAGTGTAGGGTCATGCTGGGGGTAGTGTTTTAGGGTTTAGGGTAGTGTTGTAGTGTTTGCGTAGTGTAGGGTCATGCTGGGGGTAGTGTTTTAGGGTTTAGGGTTGTGTTGTAGTGTTTGCGTAGTGTAGGGTCATGCTGGGGGTAGTGTTTTAGGGTTTAGGGTTGTGTTGTAGTGTTTGTGTAGTGTAGGGTCATGCTGGGGGTAGTGTTTTAGGGTTTAGGGTAGTGTTGTAGTGTTTGCGTAGTGTAGGGTCATGCTGGGGTGTAGTGTTTTAGGGTTTTGGGTAGTGTTGTAGTGTTTGCGTAGTGTAGGGTCTTGCTGGGGGTAGTGTTTTAGGGTTTAGGGTAGTGTTGTACTGTTTGTGTAGTGTAGGGTCATGCTGGGGGTAGTGTTTTAGGGTTTAGGGTAGTTTAGTTGTTTAGTGTATGCTAAAGGCATATTCGTTCTAAAAGTTTTCGTTATTTTAATTTGCGGCCTAATAGTACATGCGGGATTTTTTTTGCGGACTGATGGTATGCGGGATTTCGTCATATATTCGCTAATCATACTTTCTATGGCAAAATGAACCCCCTCATTTTGTTCCTTTTTAAATTAAATGTTTTAAGAGTTACCACTTTATTCCAATCAAGATGGCTTCAGGTGTGCCATACCTTTGTAATAAGTAGGACTGTTAGCACTCTAGTTGTTCTTTAGAACACTCTGGGACATTCTGTCATTGGGCTATAGTTGGGCTACATCTGGCTGATATTTGGGCTACATTTGTTTTTTTTGTCTCTGGTGGCCATCTTTGGGCTACATTGGGCTACATTGGGCTACATTGGGCTACATTTGGGCTCCAACATATATATAGCCTAAAGTAGCCCAATATATATTTTTCAAAGTTAATTTTCGTAAAAACCACTGGAGCCTATATCTTGAGACATAGCAAAGGCACATCGGGCTACCAGTCCCTACAATTTTGCCAAGTTTGGTGTAAATCCATTCAGCCGTTCAGGCTAAAAGTGAGGCCAACCGCCCTATGGAAAATTGCATGGGAAAAACACGTTTTGGGACCCCCCTTTTTTCTCAGCCCCCCCTTGACGAAACCCCCCCAAATTTTCAGGGGCTGCTCAGAAACAAAATGTTCCATTTTCCTGAAAATTTCAGCCAATTCCGTCGTCAAACGCCAAAGTTATTCGACATAGAATTTTCAAAAATCCCATAGGAAAAAAATCCTAACTATATATACCTACTGGCTATCGCCAGTAGGTAATATATATATATATATATATATATATATATATATATATATATATATATATATATATATATATATATATATATATATATATATATATACATATATATATATATATATATACATATATATATACATATATATATATATATATATATATATATATATATATATATATATATATATATATATATATATATATATATATATATATATATATATATTCACTGAAAAAACCATAGGTTATAGACCATATATAGTTAGGGATTAGCATTTAAAAAACCTTATTTTATTTGCACAAAACCATTGAAATTCCATATATAGTTAGTTGCACTAACTATATATCGCGGACCCGCAATCCACTGCCAATGATGTCACATATTACATCATTCATGACATGGTCAGTGACATCACTGATGACATCTCAAATGACATCACTGATGACATCACTGATGACAACACCCAGTGACTGTATGTTTCTGTAAAGTTAAAATATGTCTTACATATTGAAGAATGAGTGGATGTATAAGTGTCTGGATGAAGGATTTAGTAGGTGCATGACTGACTGTATGAGAGAATGATTAAATGTGTCTCACTGAGTGCATGGGTTAGTGATTAAAGTGTCTTAATTTGGCAATCATTATTTATGTTCTTCTGTAAACTGCTGCATGTTTAAATCAGTAGCTATATCAGTAACTATATGGGTTATTGAATGGTTGCCCAAGTATTTGTATGGGAGACTGAGTATGTGTGTGGGTGGCTGGGAGGTGTATAACTCTGTGCATAGATGTGTGAGCAATTGATTCCCTAGGTGTATGGGTTCAAAAGTGCATGTAGAAACAGCTGTATGGACAGTTGACTGTGTGCATGAGTATATTGGTAAGTGAATGGATATCTCAGTTCTACATGTCAAAGTAAGTACATATGTAAAACACACTCCATGTGAGAGTTGACATATATACATAACTGAACATAAGAGCCAGTGAATGTGAGAGTGGCTGTATGAATCATTGTGAACTTGTATCAAGGATTGTATAAGAGAGTAAATATGTGTTAGTATATGTTTGAATAAGTAAGGTGTGTATAACTTTATAGTTGAGGAAATGGAGATGTGATTGACTCTTTGCTTGACTGACTAGGTGTGTGAGTAACTCCATGGATGTGTGACAGTCTGTGAGTGCCTGTTTACACTGAGAGTATCTAAGGTTATATTAGAGTCTGAAGATGTATTATCACATAAATGATATCATCAGTGATGTAATCAGTAATGTCAAATGAGATGTCAGTGATGTCATCAGTGATGTCATTTGAGATGTCATCAGTGATGTCATCAGTGATGTCATTTGAGATGTCATCAGTGATGTCATCAGTGATGTCACTGACCATGTCATGAATGATGTAATATGTGACATCATTAGCAGTGGATTGCGGGTCCGCGATATATAGTTAGTGCAACTAACTATATATGGAATTTCAATGGTTTTGTGCAAATAAAATAAGGTTTTTTAAATGCTAATCCCTAACTATATATGGTCTATAACCTATGGTTTTTTCAGTGAATTTTCAAGGTTTTGTAAATGCAAATTCCTAACTATATATGGTCTATAACCTATGGTTTTTTCTGTGAATTTCATTGGTTTTTTAAAAGCTAATATCTATAGCTGTAAAATATATTCTTTATTAAGTGACGTATCACGTAGCCCGTGAGACGCCTCATGATGCATCGCATAACCGTGACGTATCGTCTCTGCAGCGCAAACCAAACCCAAAACGTAAGCGTGCCAGAACACGCGTAAAGATATATATATATTTTTTAACCTTAATTAGACAAAATCCACACGTGCACATATCACAAACGTTCAAAAAACACAATATGTCGGACTCCCGTTACGCTGCCGGTTAGCTGCCCGGTTAACGTACCAGGAAGCACCTTTACCACGAAAAATCGCAATTTCTTTTTTTCACCCCCCAGGGAACTTTAATAGCCCCCTCATCAATCCTAGGGGTTCAGGAGGGGTCTGCCTTACCCCTTTCATTCATTTACACCTTTTTTTTTTCCACCTCTTGTCTCTCGATCCCACAGAGAGACAAGATGGCGGCCGCTCCAGACTGTTTACAATGATAACAGCCAATCAGCTTCTCCTCAGACTCCCGTTACACTGCCGGTTAGCTTCCCGGTTAGCTGCCCGGTTAGCTGCCCTGTTCGCTTACCAAGACGCGTCTCTACGGCGAAAAAATTGGATTTTTTTTTTTTGGCCCCGCGTGGCTTTATAATATCCCCCTCATCAATCCTAGGGAGTCAGAAGGGGTCTACCTTGCCCTCTTTCCTTCATTTCCCCCTTTGTTTTGGCCTCCTCTTGTCTCTCGATCCTACCGAGAGACAAGATGGCGGCCGCTCCGGACTGTTTACAATGTTGACAGCCAATCAGCTACTCCTCAGACTCCCGTTACACTGCCGGTTAGCTTCCCGGTTAGCTGCCCGGTTCGCGTACCAAGACGCGTCTCTACGGCGAAAAAATCGGATTTTTTTTTTTTTTTTTTTGGGCCCGGCGTGGCTCTATAATATCCCCCTCATCAATCCTAGGGGGTCAGAAGGGGTCTACCTTGCCCCCTTTCCTTCATTTCCCCCTTTGTTTTGGCCTCCTCTTGTCTCTCGATCCTACCGAGAGACAAGATGGCGGCCGCTCCGGACTTTTTAGAATGTTGACAGACACCGGAGAGCCAATCAGCTTCGCTTCGCAAAGTTTCGATACGCGAAAAGTACGCGAACCGGAGCGCTGCCCGGAGCGCTGTTACAGATATATATCTTGTTTTAAACGTTAATTTCTCAAAATTCACTGAAGCACATATATTGAGACCTAGCAAAGGCACATCGGGCTAACAGTCCCTACAATTTTGCCAAGTTTCGTGGAAATCCATTCAGCCGTTCGGGCTAAAAGTGAGGCCAACCGCCCTATGGAAATTAACATGGGAAAAACGCGTTTTGGGACCCCCCTTTTTTCTCGGCCCCCCCTTGATGAACCCCCCCCAAATTTACAGGAGCTGCTCAGAAACAAAATGTGCCATTTTCCTGAAAATTTCAGCCAATTCCGTCCACAAACGCCAAAGTTATTAGGCATAGAATTTTCAAAAGTTCCATAGAGAAAAAATCCTAACTATATATACCTACTGGCTATCGCCAGTAGGTAATATATATATATATATATATATATATATATATATATATATATATATATATATATATATATATTACCTACTGGCGGTCGCCAGTAGGTATATATAGTTAGGATTTTTTCTCTATGGGATTTTTGAAAATTCTATGTCTAATAACTTTGGCGTTTGCGGACGGAATTGGCTGAAATTTTCAGGAAAATTGAACATTTTGTTTCTGAGCAGCCCCTGACAATTTGGGGGGGTTTCATCAAGGGGGGGCCGAGAAAAAAGGGGGGTCCCAAAACACGTTTTTCCCATGTTAATTTCCATAGGGCGGTTGGCCTCACTTTTAGCTCGAACGGCTGAATGGATTTGCACGAAACTTGGCAAAATTGTAGGAACTGTTAGCCCGATGTGCCTTTGCTAGGTCTCAATATATGTGCTCCAGTGGATTTTGAGTAATTTAGGTTAAAAAAAAGATATATATCTGGGCGGAGCCTAACCACACATCTGATCTGATTGGCTGTCAGCACTTCATCCAAGAAGTGTTGGCAGCCATCTTGGGACCAATATACATGATAGCACCTCATTAAAAAGCATTGTAGTTAATAGAGGGTTTTAGGACTTTAGTTACATTATAAATCATTTGTTGATGGTACCATACTCGTTTTAGGAATTGTGGTGGGTTCTAAGGTGATTTTACCATGTGAAAAAAAAATTCTGCTGTGATATCATGAATATTGTTTGAAAGAAAACTAATATCTCATGATTTTCCCACAGTGGTTTGGAAGGGGATCTATAAGCTAAACTGAAAGCATATTTTCTGTAAATTCACATTATCTTTCTCAGTCATGTGAAAATGAAGTCTGACATTCTCAGTAAAACATGTACATCCAAAAAGGACAGAGACTGTCAGTTGATTCCTTTGTGTTCTACTGCAGCCTCCTAGAATGTTCTAAAGAACAACTAGAGCGCTAACAGTCCTACTTATTACAAAGGTATGGCACACCTGAAGCCATCTTGATTGGAATAAAGTGGTAACTCTTAAAACATTTAATTTAAAAAGAAACAACATGAGGGGGTATATTTTGCCATAGAAAGTATGATTAGTGCTGCAGAATGAAAAATTAGGGCACATTTTGAGTGACTTCTCAAATCCTTTTCTATTTCATTAAAACATTCTGACATGCAGTCTCCCAAAATGGCCACCAGAGACAAAAGAGCCCAAATGTAGCCCAAATATCACCCAGATGTAGCCCAAGTATAGCCTAATGACAGAATGTCCCAGAGTGTTCTAAAGAACAACTAGAGCGCTAACAGTCCTACTTATTACAAACGTATAGCACACCTGGAGCCATCGTGATGGGTATAAAGTGGTAACTCTTAAAACATTTAATTTAAAAAGGAACAAAACAAAGGGGTATATTATGCAATAGAAGGTATTATTAGTGCTGCAGAAAGAAAAATTAGGGCACATTTTGAGTGACTTTTCAAATCCTCTTCTATTTCATTAAAAAATTCTGACATGCAGTCTCCCAAAATGGCCACCAGAGACAAAAGAGCCCAAATGTAGCCCAAATATCACCCAGATGTAGCCCAAGTATAGCCCAATGACAGAATGTCCCAGAGTGTTCTAAAGAACAACTAGAGCGCTAACAGTCCTACTTATTACAAAGGTATGGCACACCTGAAGCCATCTTGATTGGAATAAAGTGGTAACTCTTAAAACATTTAATTTAAAAAGGAACAAAATGAGGGGGTATATTTTGCCATATGAATTATGATTAGTGCTGCAGAAAGAAAAATTAGGGCACATTTTGAGTGACTTCTCAAACCCTCTTCAATTTCATTAAAACATTCTGACATACAGTCTCCCAAGATGGCCACCAGAGACAAAAGAGCCTAAATGTAGCCCAAATATCACCCAGATGTACCCCAAGTATAGCCCAATGACAGAATGTCCCAGAGTGTTCTAAAGAACAACTAGAGCGCTAACAGTCTTACTTATGACAAAAGTATGGCACACCAGAAGCCATCTTGATTGGAATGAAGTGGTAAGTCTGAAAACACTCAATTTAAAAAGGAACAACATGAGGGGGTTAATTTTGCCATAGAAAGTATGATTAGTGCTTCAGAAAGAAAAATTAGGGATCATTTTGAGTGACTTCTCAAATCCTCTTCTATTTCATTAAAAAAATTCTGACATGCAGACTGAAACATGCACTTTGAATACCAGCAGCAGACGTCCCTGGTGAGCAGTAGCTTTACTACAGTGATCTAATGTGCAACTAGAGTGCTAACATTCAGAATTTATGGCAAATGTGTGACACATCTGAATGCCTTCTTGATGGAACCAAAGTAAACAAGCATTGAAAATGCAATAGATCTCGCCCTCGTTTAAGTTAAAGCCATTCTGTTTGTAATGAGGTGGCTTTTTAGCTTTGCTTTTATTTGTGTTTTTTCAACTTTCATGTAAATAACATGCATCTGTATGCATATAAGTATATGTATGCATGCATTTATGTTTGTATTTATATAGATATACAGATGATATATGTTTATATATGTATGTATATATATATATTCACTGAAAAAACCATAGGTTATAGACCATATATAGTTAGGAATTAGCATTTACAAAACCTTGTAAATTCACTGAAAAAACCACAGGTTATAGACCATATATAGTTAGGAATTAGCATTTACAAAACCTTGAAAATTCACTGAAAAAACCATAGGTTATAGACCATATATAGTTAGGAATTCGCATTTACAAAACCTTATTTTACTCACACAAAACCATTGAAATTCCATATATAGGGGTCGATTAGGATCGCGGACGGACTTGAGTCCGTCCGCGACCCCAGAGTATGAGGGAACGTCCGCATGGGCTGCGGCGTTTCCTCATGTGCGATTAGGATGTGACCGCCACCCTGGCGGTCACATCCTGGATATTTAACATTGCGGCGGGTGCTGCTTGAAGCAGCACCCGCCGCAATGTTAAAAGTGCATGTGTAACATTTACATGCACAAAGCGGCAGGCACCGCGCGGTGCCTGCCGCATTGTGCATGTAAATGCTGGGGGGTACCATAGGTACCCCCCATGTGCACCCCCCACCCACCAACACCCTGGGGGCCCGCAACGGGCCCCCAAAATCAAAGGTACACATGCTTTTCCACGGCGGAAAAACCGCCGCGGAAAAGCATGTTTTCAAATGCTTCCTAATTTGGCCGGCGGTGTCTGATAGACACTGCCAGCCAAATGAGAGCTTTTCCGCCGCGGTTGTAATCCGACCGCGGCGGAAAAGCAGCGGACAGAAACCAAGACCCACCAGCCATCGTAATGTGGCGGTGGGTCTTTGGTGAGCCCGCAATGGATTTTCCGCCTCCTCCGGGCCGGAGGTGGCTTCCGCCGGCCCGGAGGAGGCGGAAAATCCTCCATCCTAATCGGCCCCATAGTTAGTTGCACTAACTATATATCGCGCACCCGCAATCCACTGCTGATGATGTCACATATTACATCATTCATGACATGGTCAGTGACATCACTGATGACATCACTGATGACATCTCAAATGACATCACTGATGACATCACTGATGACAACATCCAGTGACTGTATGTTTCTGTAAAGTTAAAATATGTCTTACATACTGAAGAATGAGTGGATGTATAAGTGTCTGGATGAAGGATTTAGTAGGTGCATGACTGACTGTATGAGTGAGTGATTAAATGTGTCTCACTGAGTGCATGGGTTAGTGACTAAACTGTCTTAATTTGTGCATCATTATGTCTGTTGTTCTGTAAACTGTTGCATGTGTTGATAAGTAGCTATATGAGTAACTATATGGGTTATTGATTGGTTGCCCAAGTATTTGTATGGGAGACTGAGTGTGTGTGTGGGTGGCTGGGAGGTGTATGACTCTGTGCATAGATGTGTGAGCAGTTGATTCACTAGATGTATGGTTTCAAAAGTGTATGTGGAAACAGCTGTATGGGCGGTTGACTGTGTGCATGAGTGTATTGGTGAGTGAATGGATATCTCAGTGCTACATGTCAAAGTAAGTACATATGTAAAACACAGTACATGTGAGAGTTGACATATATAAATAACTGTGCATAAGAGCCAGTGAATGTGTGAGTGGCTGTATGGATCATTGTGAACTTGTATCAGGGATTGTATAAGAGAGTAAATATGTGTTAGTATATGTTTGAATAAGTAAAGTTTGTATAACTGTATAGTTGAGGAAATGGAGGTGTGATTGATTCTTTGCATGACTGACTAGGTCTGTGAGTAACTCCATGGATGAGTGACAGTCTGTGAGTGTCTGTTTACACTGATTGTATCTAAGGTTATATTAGAGTCTGAAGAGGTTCATCGTATTATCACATGAATGATATCATCAGTGATGTGATCAGTAATGTCAAATGAGATGTCATCAGTGATGTCATCAGTGATGTCATTTGAGATGTCATTAGTGATGTCATTTGAGATGTCATCAGTGTCAGTGATGTCACTGACCATGTCATGAATGATGTAATATGTGACATCATCAGCAGTGGATTGCGGGTGCGCGATATATATTAGTGCAACTAACTATGGGGCCGATTAGGATGGAGGATTTTCCGCCTCCTCCGGGCCGGCGGAAGCCACCTCCGGCCCGGAGGAGGCGGAAAATCCATTGCGGGCTCACCAAAGACCCACCGCCACATTACGATGGCTGGTGGGTCTTGGTTTCTGTCCGCTGCTTTTCCGCCGCGGTCGGATTACAACCGCGGCGGAAAAGCTCTCATTTGGCTGGCAGTGTCTATCAGACACCGCCGGCCAAATTAGGAAGCATTTGAAAACATGCTTTTCCGCGGCGGTTTTTCCGCCGTGGAAAAGCATGTGTACCTTTGATTTTGGGGGCCCGTTGCGGGCCCCCAGGGTGTTGGTGGGTGGGGGGTGCACATGGGGGGTACCTATGGTACCCCCCAGCATTTACATGCACAATGCGGCAGGCACCGCGCGGTGCCTGCCGCTTTGTGCATGTAAATGTTACACATGCACTTTTAACATTGCGGCGGGTGCTGCTTCAAGCAGCACCCGCCGCAATGTTAAATATCCAGGATGTGACCGCCAGGGTGGCGGTCACATCCTAATCGCACATGAGGGAACGCCGCAGCCCATGCGGACGTTCCCTCATACTCTGGGGTCGCGGACGGACTCAAGTCCGTCCGCGATCCTAATCGACCCCTATATATGGAATTTCAATGGTTTTGTGTGAGTAAAATAAGGTTTTGTAAATGCGAATTCCTAACTATATATGGTCTATAACCTATGGTTTTTTCAGTGAATATATATATATATATATATATATATATATTCAATGAAAAAACCATTGGTTTTAGGCCATATATAGTTAGGGATTTGCATTTACAAAACCTTATTTTACTCGCATAAAACCATTGAAATTCGATATATAGTTATAAGCGCTAACTATATATCGCGCACCCGCAATCCACTGCTGATGATGTCACATATTACATCATTCATGACATGGTTAGTGACATCACTGATGACATCACTGATGACATCTCAAATGACATCACTGATGACATCACTGATGACAACATCCAGTGACTGTATGTTTCTGTAAAGTTAAAATATCTCTTACATATTGAAGAATGAGTGGATATATAAGTGTCTGGATGAAGGATTTAGTAGGTGCATGACTGACTGTACGAGTGAGTGATTAAATGTGTCTCACTGAGTGCATGGGTTAGTGACTAAACTGTCTTAATTTGTGCATCATTATGTCTGTTGTTCTGTAAACTGTTGCATGTGTTGATAAGTAGCTATATGAGTAACTATATGGGTTATTGATTGGTTGCCTAAGTATTTGTATGGGAGACCGAGTGTGTGTGTGGGTGGCTGGGAGGTGTATGACTCTGTGCATAGATGTGTGAGCAGTTGATTCACTAGATGTATGGTTTCAAAAGTGCATGTGGAAACAGCTGTATGGGCGGTTGACTGTGTGCATGAGTGTATTGGTGAGTGAATGGATATCTCAGTGCTACATGTCAAAGTAAGTACATATGTAAAACACAGTACGTGTGAGAGTTGACATATATAAATAACTGTGCATAAGAGCCAGTGAATGTGTGAGTGGCTGTATGGATCATTGTGAACTTGTATCAGGGATTGTATAGGAGAGTAAATATGTGTTAGTATATGTTTGAATAAGTAAAGTTTGTATAACTGTATAGTTGAGGAAATGGAGGTGTGATTGATTCTTTGCATGACTGACTAGGTGTGTGAGTAACTCCATGGATGAGTGACAGTCTGTGAGTGTCTGTTTACACTGATTGTATCTAAGGTTATATTAGAGTCTGAAGAGGTTCATCGTATTATCACATGAATGATATCATCAGTGATGTTATCAGTCATGTCAAATGAGATGTTTTCAGTGATGTCATCAGTGATGTCATTTGAGATGTCATCAGTGATGTCACTAACCATGTCATGAATGATGTAATATGTGACATCATCAGCAGTGGATTGCGGGTGCGCGATATATAGTTAGCGCTTATAACTATATATGGAATTTCAATGGTTTTATGCGAGTAAAATAAGGTTTTGTAAATGCAAATCCCTAACTATATATGGCCTAAAACCAATGGTTTTTTCATTGAATTTTCAAGGTTTTGTAAATGCAAATTCCTAACTATATATCCACTATAACCTATGGTTTTTTCTGTGAATTTCATTGGTTTTTTAATAGCAAATATGAAAAGCTTTAAAATGTCAAGTACGTGATAGATAAAAACATTTTCGTATTTATGCACGCTGATGTGCTTTGAACGCTGCACCCCCCCCTCCCCTCTTTTGTCTTAGTAGTACTCTCTCTTTGCAGATAGTGAACGGTAGTTAACGCAAGACTTTGCCCCCGTTGTAATCCGTCGTGCCTGCTTGTCTCTCCATTTGATTGATTGTTGTCCAAGCATTTACTGTTTTAGAATTGGTTCTCTTTGGATCATTCTCTATTTACAAACAAGCACAAAGTCGCAATACTCTGTTTAGTCTTTGCAGATAGTGAAAAATCGTGTAAAAAAATAAAAGTAATCGAGCAAAATCAGTAGGCCACTAATTGGATCTCTTTTTGACCTCGCTAAAATAGAAATATTAGGAACAACCCTTCATGAGAAATACAAAAATAGTGAGATGAACTGAGCTCCACACCATGAGGGCTGCAAGACAGCTCGGCTCCATCACCCATCCCGCACAAAATAATGACAAACCCTATGCAAATATTAAAAATATAGACAACACACCAGCAAAGAAACAGGGTAAAACATTTTATTAAAAAACTATTTACATAACGTTGGTTTATAAGATGATGTCAGTAGTGGACCGATGTGTGAATAGATCGAAAGCAGCACAAGGCTCCAAGATCCGGATGGCAAGCTCCTGGATGTTGGGTGCCATAGTTCAGAGTTCTGAGTTTGAGCCTTTTTCAATGCCTGTGCTTTGTTGAATCAAAATGGCGGCTTGACACAAAGCTGACTCAAGCGTTGCTACTGATGCTAAGCAGACCAAAACTGGTTTTCAGTTTGTACATTTTTCAATCCAAGTTTGGTTGACTTTGTAGAACGATGGCTTCAAATTTTCAACATACGGTGTGGTGGCGCTGACTGGGAGGGGGCGCTTCGCTCCTGCCCCCTCCCCAAGTAAGATTTTCATACGTGAAAGTACGTTAATGGTTTTGGTCCCTGAGTTGCTTCGATGTCACTGCCATTCTCAAATAGCATAAGTTCTGGATGTTGGGTGCCATAGTTAAGAGTTCTGAGCAGTGCTTGTAACACTGTCTGAAGCTTATTTCCACCTACTGCAGCTTCACTATTCTCAAAGTAAGTGAGTGTCGTTTGTGGACCTGACTGCATTAGAAAACAATGTGATATGTTACCTTCCTAAACAGCTTGACGGAGGCCCCTGAGGGGCGGTGTGATGGCCATGGACTCGGATAAGACGCTTGGCTCCGACACCCTCCCCAAGTCTTATAGCACTGGTGTAGCCTGAGATCGCCCCCGACATAGGCGGCCGGCTCCCGGGGTCCGGCGGAACTTTTTGCCTTTTGATGACTCTTCAATTCTGGACCTTGTCCCACAATCCGTTTCACCTGAAGACAAGCTGTAGTGGGGCGCCCCTTTACCGTTTTAGTTGCCATTCCGCCCGCTTTTGCTACACTGTACCTCTTCCGCCATTCAGCTGTTTACCGCCCGCTCTTGCGACTACAGCGTCTCGCTCACCATGTAGTTGAGTTGCTCCCGCTCTTGCGGTGCAGCGATAGGCGGCTGCCACATGGCTCTCAAAATGGCGGTCGGCTCTTCGGTTTTGGGCCTGGTCCACTAAAATGGCCCTGGGACACATTGGAACTCGGACGCTTCCCTGATAGGGCTTGGGTCCCATTCTCGAAAAGCGTCCCCTCAGCCGTGAAGATTCTACAAAAGTCTTGGGGGCCTCCGACTCCCGCAGGCTTCTGGTGGGGAGCGGCTGCCATGATTGCTCGTGGAATGGCCACGACGGAGCTACGAGATGGTAGTGGTCTCATGCTGACGCCAGCTTTAGTCTGAAACATCCAGAAACACTGTAGACTACCAATTCGATCAGTTCCGGTAGCGCCCCAACATGACCCGGAAGAGAAGAACTTGCCCTCCCCTCTTTGACTGATGGTTCTTGTTGCCTGTCCCCTCTGTTGTCATTTAACAGAACTTTTTGGACTGCTGAAAGGGGTTGTGTTCTGAACGCTGGTTGGTGGAGACATTTTGACTATATTCTTGACCTACGTTGTCGCGTAATGCGTTATATGACACGCCGCGTTAGCGCACCCGGAAGTGATCCGAGGCGCAGCGCGCAGCGCGTAACGTAAGCATAACAGGTCATGTGACTTGTTAATAAAACTTTTCATTGGTTCATTTTACTTTTGTTAATTTAATGATGAAAAGCTTGGTCATATGACCTAAAAATTACGCTTTTTATTGTTTTCGAATATTTTTTTTTCAAACATATGTTATAATATTCCAGGCTAATGTACTTTCCCGGAAAATTTACAACTGTCTTGCAAGTAAAATATATTCCTTTTTCGAGAAAAAGGGCGTTTCTTCCTTCCATGACGGAACCGTTGAGTAAAAGAGATTCGGCCTGCTGTCTTAGTCGCCGATACGCCTGATTATCAGATTCTTATCGATCACTTTATGTTGCAGACATGAAAAACACAACTGCCCTTGACCATTTATCTTTACTGCGTTCCTACATATTATACCTTTTATCCGTCATGTAATTGGACTGCTTTATTTCACTTGCCTTTTACTGATTCGAAAACAGTGACTAAAAGTAAAAACTTTACCAATGTAAATACTACTACCGTGTTTTGTTTTAAAAACCTTTATTGTGAAAATGTCAGTATACAAATACGGGCCTATAACCACGTGGGCCGGCCACGGAGCAAACTGAAATCGTATATGATGAGGAGACATTTACACTGTAGAGGAACGTAACGAGCGGGCCATTAGGTTGCAAGAACTAAGGTGTCTAACAGTTGCGGAATCGGTGGACATACATTTTGTAATTAAAATAGGACAGGGCCACTTACAATAACATTTTCTAGATATACATTTGCGGGCAAGGAGTTACGAGTCCCATTTATACCGGCGCCATTTTGGGCGAGGCCGGGCAGGTCCAAGATATAGTCAAAATGTCTCCACCAACCATCGGCCAGACCAGAACCCCTTTCGGCCCTTTATGCTACAAGATGGTGTCTTCCATTCAGAAAATATTGTTGGCAGCATTTTGAAAGGAAACAGAAACAGCCGTTCTCCTAGTGAGTTTCACATTGTTACATTTAGGAAGAATGTTGAAGAGTAGTATGTGGAAAATCTGAAGCCATTTTTCTACAAACTCTTAATCAGACTTGGATGGAAAAAAAAAACATGAAGAATGTACAAACTGAAAACCAATTTTTGTCTGTATAGCATCAACAGTAACGCTTGAGTCAGCTTTGTGTCAAGCCGCCATTTTCATTCAATCAATAGCGTCCCCCTGCACACATTCAGGGACCTGGTCGTGTCTTCAGATGAAACGGATTGTAGGAAAAGAAGCAGAAAGGAAAAGGCAAAAAGTTCCGCCGGCCCTCGGGAGCCGGCCGCCTATGTCATGTGCGACCTTTGGCCACACAAGGGCAATAGTGAAGCTGCAGCAGATGCAAATAAGCTTCAGACAATCTTACAAGCACTGCTCAGAAATCTCAACTGAGGCACTCAACATCCAGGACTTGCCATTCGAATCTTGGCGCCTTGTGCTGGTTCCGACCTATTCACACATCGGTCCTGGATCTCGGCGCGTTCGACTCACTGTACCGCAACAGTGACCGCAATTCAGCTGGACAAGCCGCCATTTTCATTCACTCAATAGCGTCCCCCTACACACATTCAGGGACCTGGTCGTGTCTTCAGATGAAACGGATTGTAGGAAAAGAAGCAGAAAGGAAAAGGAAAAAAGTTCCGCTGAACACCACCTTGGGCAATAGTGAAGCTGCAAAAGGTGCAAATAAGCTTCAGACAGTCTTCAACTTACTCTGATTCTTATAATAAACTTCAGATAGTCTTACAAGCACTGCTCAGAACTCTCAACTGAGGCACTCAACATCCAGGACTTGCCGTTCGGATCTTGGCGCCTTGTGCTGGTTCCGACCTATTCACACATCGGTCCACTACTGACATCACCTCATAAGCCAACGGGGCACCCCACGCCGACTTTCGGCGCAGCATTGTAGGATGGCCACACCAGTGCGGCAACTTGCTGGACACAACATCGGGGCCATCCAGATCTCGGCGCGTTCGACTCACTGTACCGCAACAGTGACCGCAACTCTGCTGGACACGCCGTCTTTCGGCGCAGCATTGTAGGATGGCCACACCAGTGCGGCAATTTGCTGGACACCACCTCGGTGCCATCCGGATCTCGGCGCGTTCGAGTCACTGTACCGCAACAGTGACCGCAATTCAGCTGGACACGCCGTCTTTCGGCGCAGCATTGTAGGATGGCCACACCAGTGCGGCAATTTGCTGGACACCACCTCGGTGCCATCCGGATCTCGGCGCGTTCGAGTCACTGTACCGCAACAGTGACCGCAACTCAGCTGGACACGCCGTCTTTCGGCGCAGCATTGTAGGATGGCCACACCAGTGCGGCAATTTGCTGGACACCACCTCGGTGCCATCCGGATCTCGGCCCGTTGTGCTGCCTTCGGCCTATTCGCACATCGGTCCGCTACTGACGCCGCCTCACGTGCCAACGGATTTTCTACGCTTTTTGTAGCCCTATGCCGCATAACAGGTCATGTGACTTGTTTATAAAACTTTTCATTGGTTCATTTTACTTTTGGTTTCCTAAAGATGGAAGGCTTGGTCATATGACCTAAAAATAACACTTTTCATTGGTTTAGAATTTTTTTTTTTCCCAAACGATGAAAGCCCCACCTTGTTTCTGGATCATTCAGACTGAAACTGGCGTCAGCATGAGAGCACCACCATCTCGTGGCTCCGTCGTGGTCATTCCGCGAGCAATCATGGCAGCCGCTCCCCACCGGAAGCCTGCGGGAGTCGGGGGCCCCCAAAACTTTTGTAGAATCTTCACGGCTGAGGGGACGCTTTTCGAGAATGGAGCCCAAGCCCTAGCAGGCAAGCGTCCGAGTTCCAAGGTGTCCCAGGGCCATTTCAGTGGACCAGGCCCAAAACCGAGGAGCCGTCCGCCATTTTAAGAGCCATGTGGCAGCCGCCTATCGCTGCACTGCAAGAGTGGAAGCAACTCAACAACATGGTGAGCGAGACGCTGTAGCCGCAAAAGCGAGCGCAACTCAGCTAGATGGCCGCCACCTGGGGAGGCCCGTTCACGCCGCCTCCCCCACCCCCGGGCCGCCGCACGCCAATTTTCGGAGCAGCATTGTAGGATACCAAAACCAGTGCGGCAGTTTACTGGACATCACCTGGGTGCCTGTCGTACATGTTGTGTCAGCCATGTGACACTGGACACAGTCCCATCAACATCTCAACGCGTTCTGCTGCCTTGGGACTATTCGCACAACAGACCGCTACTGACGAGGCCTCCCCCCGCACCACCCGGGACGCCCCACGCTGTTTTTCTGTGCTGCATTGTAGGATCCCAAAACCAGTGCGGCACCCAGGCGACATCACCTGGGTGCCGTCCAGAACTCTGCACGTTGTGCTGCCTTGGGACTATTCGCACAAAAGACAGCTTCTAACCATTGTTGCTTTTTGTGTTGAAAAATGTTTAAATGTTTTTAGTTTTTGTTCCGTTCGTTATAGTTAATAGTTAATAAAGTTTTATAATCTTACTTTGTTGGAGTGTTATCTATTTTTTTAAAAACGGGTGAATGGGGCCTTGAATCGGGTTATTGTCATGTGTGGGCTTTGGAAGTGTGCTGCTGCAGGATCGGACATTTCAAACTCAAATGCACGTTCTTTTTCTTACCTTTCCGAAGCATGGAGCGCAATAGCAGGCAGAGAAAGGGTGATGCACGTGTTGAACACTACCTGACCTGGCAAGTTGCTGGCAGTGCCCCCCCGCCCGCTCCTGAAAGAGGGCACACACACACCGCCGCCCCGAGTACTTCACAAATCTTTAAAAGACCATGCGCTTGTTCATGAGGCTTAAATGGTTTATCATCTCTTCTAGAACCCCTGCATCGACCCTCTGACGTTTCCTGGAAAAATTACCATGTAACACAATACCAAGCCCTGTCAGCTGAAACCCCCAAGGAATCGTGGGGCATATTATCAAGGGGGTTTATCTCCGCTTTTTTGGCTTTAAAAGCCAAGAAAGCAGAGATAAAAATATCTCCCTATTACCAAGCTGTCGCTAACACCAGTTAGTGACAGCTAAAAGGAGATAGCGACCATCTTGGGCCCCGCTTTGCATGTCAGTGATACTTATCACTAATGACATGCAAAGCGGGTGTGCCAAGATGTTAGCGACTGGAAACAGTCCCTAACATCGCTATCTCCTATTACCAACTTTTGGAGATATTCGCGCTAAGCGCGAATATCTCCAAAATCTAACACCTGCCCTGAGCAGTTCTTAGCCATGTTATCCAATGGGAGGTGGATAACATGGCTAAGAGCATTTGCTCGATAATACATGAATATCGCTGACTTTTCTGCGATAATAGCAAGGTTTATCTGCGATAAAAATCGCCGATGTGCGGCGATAATTTTTGTCTCTAAACAAATAAGAGACAAAAATTATCGCTAGTTGTTGGTAATATGCCCCCGAGTTTTTGCTTGCAGAAATCGGGAGGCGGGAGACTAGCACTGAAATCAGTAGTCACACGCCTGAATCGGGAGGGTTGGCATGTCTGAATTCTCTACAGCTGGGACCATAAACTACATCCGCAGGGGTAGGTGATAGCCTAGGTCCGGCCTGGACAATCGGACACAGAGGAAGAGGAGTGTCAGAGGGTGCGGTAGTGAATAGGGTGAAAGAGAGGTGTCGGGAGGGCACAGGGTGTGATTCTCAGAGAAGAGCAGCGCAGATGGGGGGAAGTATATGGCCCATGCATGAGAGACAGAGCGGGGATGACCAGTGCGTGGGGGAGATGCTTGCGAGGGTGGGAAGCCATGCTGAGGATCGGCGGCGTGCAGAGAGTGGGCCTGGTCAAGGCATCTAAAATGGCTGCCGTGCACGACAAAATTGTGACATTGGACAAAAAGGCAAGATGGCGCAGACAATGTTTTTCAATAAGGATTCATTTATAACAAAATATTTACTCGCAGTGACAAAATGGTGGTCAACACTTCCTGATTTCCATCGAATCGAACGTTAACAAACGTCACGCAGCAAAAAAAAAAAAAAAAAAAAAAAAAGCTCACGCACAGAGCAGTTTTTAACCATGTTATCCAATGGAAGGTGGATAACACGGCTAAGAGCATTTGCTGGATAATACATGAATATCGCTGACTTTTCAACGATACTCATGCATTGTGGCCGATGTGCGGCGATAATTTTTATCTCTAAACAATTAAAACGAAGCACAAAATGGCGAATTCCCGTTTCGCTACCAGTTTGCGGCCCAGTTCGCGGCCCGTGAAGCGCTTCTACCGTGAAAAATCATTTTTTTTTTCTTTTCCCCACGGGACCCTTTAATAACCCCAACAACATTCCTAGGGGGTCAAGAGGGGGATACCTTGCCCCCTTTCATTAAATTCCCCTTTCGTTTTTCACCTCTTCTTCTCTCTCGATCCTACCGAGAGACAAGATGGCGGCCGCTCCGGACTGTTTAGAATGTTGACAGACACCGGAGAGCCAATCAGCTTTCTGCACGCAAAGTTCCGAAACGCGAAAAGTAAGCGGACCGGATCGCTGCCCGGAGCGCTGTTACAGATATATATCTTGATTTAAACGTTAATTTCTCAAAATCCACTGAAGCACATATATTGAGACCTAGCAAAGGCACATCGGGCTAACAGTCCCTACAATTTTGCCAAGTTTCGTGCAAATCCATTCAGCCGTTCGAGCTAAAAGTGAGTCCAACCGCCCTATGGAAAACTCAATGCAAAAAACGCGTTTTGGGACCCCCTTTTTTCTCAGCCCCCCTTGACGAAACCCCACCAAATTTTCAGGGGCTGCTCAGAAACAAAATGTGCCATTTTCCTGAAAATTTCAGCCGATTCCGTCCACAAACGCCAAAGTTATTAGACATAGAATTTTCAGAAATCCCATAGGGAATTAATCCTAACTATATATACCTACTGGCGATAGCCAGTAGGTAATATATATATATATATATATATATATATATATATATTCAGTGAAAAAACCATAGGTTATAGACCATATATAGTTAGGGATTAGCATTTACAAAACCTTATTTTACTCGCATAAAACCATTGAAATTCCATATATAGTTAGTTGCACTAACTATATATCGCGCACCCGCAATCTACTGCTGATGATGTCACATATTACATCATTCATGACATGGTCAGTGACATCACTGATGACATCACTGATGACATCTCAAATGACATCACTGATGACATCACTGATGACATCTCAAATTACATCACTGATGACATCTTAAATTACATCACTGATGACATCTCATTTGACATTACTGATCACATCACTGATGATATCATTCATTTGATAATACGATGAACCTCTTCAGACTCTAATATAACCTTAGATACAATCAGTGTAAACAGACACTCACAGACTGTCACTCATCCATGGAGTTACTCACACACCTAGTCAGTCATGCAAAGAATCAATCACACCTCCATTTCCTCAACTATACAGTTATACACATATTACTTATTCAAACATATACTAACACACATTTACTCTCTTATACAATCCCTGATACAAGTTCACAATGATCCATACAGCCACTCACACATTCACTGGCTCTTATGCACAGTTATTTATATATGTCAACTCTCACATGTACTGTGCTTTACATATGTACTTACTTTGACATGTAGTACTGAGATATCCATTCACTCACCAATACACTCATGCACACAATCAACCGCCCATACAGCTGTTTCCACATGCACTTTTGAACCCATACATCTAGTGAATCAACTGCTCACACATCTATGCACAGTCACACACCTCCCAGCCACCCACACACACACTCAGTCTCCCATACAAATACTTGGGCAACCAATCAATAACCCATATAGTTACTCATATAGCTACTGATCAACACATGCAACAGTTTACAGAACAACAGACATAATGATGCACACATTAAGACAGTTTAGTCACTAACCCATGCACTCAGTGAGACACATTTAATCACTCTCTCATACAATCAGTCATGCACCTACTAAATCCTTCATCCAGACACTTATACATCCACTCATTCTTCAATATGTAAGACATATTTTAACTTTACAGAAACATACAGTCACTGGATGTTGTCATCAGTGATGTCATCAGTGATGTCATTTGAGATGTCATCAGTGATGTCATCAGTGATGTCACTGACCATGTCATGAATGATGTAATATGTGACATCATCAGCAGTGGATTGCGGGTGCGCGATATATAGTTAGTGCAACTAACTATATATGGAATTTCAATGGTTTTATGCGAGTAAAATAAGGTTTTGTAAATGCTAATCCCTAACTATATATGGTCTATAACCTATGGTTTTTTCACTGAATTTTCAAGGTTTTGTAAATGCTAATTCCTAACTATATATTCTCTATAACCTATGGTTTTTTCATTGAATTTCAATGGTTTTTTGAAAGCTAATATCTGTAGCTGTAAAATGTATTCTTCTTTAAATCTTAAAATATATTTTACATGTTTTTTATACATTTTTTTAAAAAATATTTTTTTGTTTCGCTCCCAGTCCGCGAACCGGTCAGCTTCCCATTAGCTCAATTTAAAGCCGCGGCTCGGTCCGCGAACCGGTAAACGTTCCTTTAGCGTAACTGTTACGTTAGCATGACGTTTTGCGTTGTCGCGTAATACGTCATTGGACGCGCCAAGTTAGCGGACCCGGAAGCGGACCGGAAAGTGGAGCAAAGCGCGAAACGTAAACACAGCAGGTCATGTGACTTGGTAATAACACTTTTCATTGGTTCATTTCACTTTTGGTTTCCTAATGATGTAATACTAGGTCATGTGATCTAAAATTAACACTTTTCATTGGTTTAGAACTTTTGCTTTTCCCAAATGATGAAAACCCCTCCTTCTTTCCCCACTCTGACTTTCATCTTGGTGAGAGAAAGACCCTTTTACATTCTAGAGAGATGGCTTCAATTGTTGCTTCTGCTAGTGTTCCCCCACCACCACCTCCACCTCCTCATGGGAAGAAAGGACCACCTGCTCAACCAATCTTTGAAGAAGAGGAAGAAGAGGAGGAAGAGCCTGAATATTTGCCAGAGGAGCCCAGGAGGTACAACAGAAAGGAAAACTTCATCTGGCAATTTTTTAAATTTCCAGCAGGGCAAAAGAAAGTCAATGCTAGATATGTCTTTTGCCGTATTTGCAACGATCGACTTTCAAGGGGGACGGACAAAAAATATAGTTTTGGAAATTATACGATGCACAGGCACATGAGTAGGTGGCACCCAAATAATTATAGTGCTGCCCAAATTCGTGATGAGCAGCAAAATCCCCCGGCAATGGCAAGAAGATCTGTCGTCCCAGAAGTATCGAGACCAGAGGCGAGGGAGGTCATCCCGAATATTCAAATGGACATGGGGGAAGTAAAACAAGTGTGTGTGTGGTGCAACCAATTGATATGCTACCGAGAAAGTAGCATTACACTTATAATAAAAGCTATCAAAAATCATGTTTGCCCGAAACGCCCCAAGAAATAAATTCTTCTTTTTTTCGTTGCTCCTGTTGAGCCCTCTTCAATAAATCATTTTTGTTTCCCCCCTCCCCCCCAAAAAACAAAAAAATTACAAAATGTTCAGAAAAAAACAAAAAAATATATAAAATGTTCAGAAAAATAATAAAAAAAAATGTAAAACAACAAAAACCAAAAAAAAGTTCTTTTCAGAACTACCTCCCCATTATAAAAAAATTGGTAGAATTTTTGAAACTCTGCCAACCTCTATTTCTTTTAGTTCGCTCCCAGTTCGCACTCCGGTACGCGAACCAGGAGCGAACCAAAAATCTTTTTAAAAAAAAAAGAACAGTAAGTATAAGGAAAGGAAACAGACAGTTATATTACAAGAAAGACAGCTATAGGGAGTAAAGAAAAGATACTGTTACTCGCAATCCACTGCTGATCATGTCACATATTACATCATTCTTGATATGGTCAGTGACATCATCAGCAGTGGATTGCGAGTAACAGTATGTTTTGTTTACTTCCTATAGCTGTCTTTCGTTTAACATAAATGTCTGTTTCCTATCCTTATACCTACTGTTCTTGTTTTAAAAATGTTTTGAGATCATTCAGAAACAGGAACATTAATAGAGACAGAATGAGTGAATAATAATGAAGAAGTATGAGAAGAGAGGGACTGAGAAAAATACTGGAAGGAGTAGAATAATTAAGTAATAGAGAAAGGAATAAGGGAAGTAGCAAACGCAGGAAAGTAAGGATTAAAGAAATGAAGCAGTAGAACTAATAGATGTTAAATGTGATAGATTAAATGATTGATTCAGGATGACGATAAGGTGTGTCCTCTCCAAAAGTTTGTTTACGGTGAGGCCTACTCAGGGTTGCATATCAAATTTATGCTTGTTGAAGAATACAGAGGAGATAATACATGTGAAGGCCTACCATTGAAGTAAAACATGTCTACTTCACTCTTGAACAACGGCCAGACCTCTTCTGTGTCCATAGACAGACCTAAAGTTCATCTGCACAATGTCATTCGTAAACTTAGAAAACACAAGTAATGAAATTTGAAAAACGTGGAGTTACTTTTGCTCATTTCACAATCACATCACCTGTGTTGCCTTTGCTTAGGTATCTCATAGTGCAGATGTAGTTCAGCATATGAAACAGTACGCAGAAGTGCAGCAGTGTATGCATTAATACATGTGAAGGCCTACCAATGAAGTAAGTCATGTCCACTTATTACATAATTCATGACATAGTCAGTGACATCATCAGGAGTGGATTGCGGGTTAAAAGAGTAGAAAACATTTACCTTATAATTCTTGTTAATTTTTTCAAATATTTTTTCATACTTTCAATCTGTAAAAGAGAGATGAAACATTTCAAAAATATTAAAACATGTATTTAAAAATGTGAAAAGACAAGGGAAAAGGTTCAAGAAGAAACAGTTTTTCAATAACTTTGACATTTACAGAAGCCTCTGCTGCTATACGTCCCCTACACAATCTTAAAGATATATATTTTAAACAAACAGTATCTTGATGCTGATGAAGTGAGGCCTATTTTGGAACATGGTGCATCTTTTGCACTGCTGATGTCTCACAATAGTGATGCAATAGCAGCGCAAAAAAGATGTAAAGCCATCATAAAATTGTGTCTAACATTTTAAATGATTCTTTCAGGATACAAATAAGATATGTCCTTTCAAGAGGTTTCTTTAAGTTGAGGTCTATTCAGTTTTTTTTAAAAAAACAGTACCCAGAAATGCAGCACTGTAAGCATTAACTTTGACACTTACAGAAGCCTCAGTTTCTCCATATCTACCTCACATTTCCAAATGTATATCATAAGTATAAAAAGTAGAACATTAATTATACATGTTAAATGGTTTCTTTTTGCTGTTCTCAGAATGTATCAAATTTCACTTAAATCAGTGACTTGAAGGTATTCATCATGTAACAGCGGGGAAAAAAAAACACAATCAAAATGATTGTGTTTAAAAAACCCATACAACCTAAGAAATCTGAATTCAAAACTCCTTAAAATTAACTTACTTTCCATAACGTCGAAGGATGTCCTATGAACAGCATGCACTCTGTTGTGCTATAAATATTTTCTGCCCGCCACTTTCTGAAAGAAAACCTCCATCGTTTTGAAAAATATGTTACATATAATAAAATACTTCTCACATTCTACCACATGTTTCCACTTGGCCAAATCATGTTGCAGGGTTTTTCAACTCTTGTAATTCTTCTAATGAAATGCCGTCATTTTCTATTTTCGCAACTTTCAAAAAGAAAACATTTAAGATTACTTTCACAATCCTGGACTACTAATATCTTACCCTTCTTGCTCACTCACGTTCTACTTTTCCTATGACACTGATACTGCTTACTATGAAGCAGACTTACTTGCATCAGGTTTATATAGTTGGATTTTTAAAATGACATTATAATTAAAAGTTTTGGACCAATAATCTAGACAGCATTGCAGACTTACATTCCCTCTACTTCATGAACCTTTTGCAATTCCTCAAAGGAAATTCCGAGATTCTTCCCTTAAAATTTTGGTTTTAAAAACACCAGGTAAGAATTTTTAAGGTCAAACGGCAATTTTCTTTTGAAACTTACAACAGAATCGTTGCAGAATGACCAGCCGTTTCGAGACTTTAAATAAGCTGTGTAATGTCCTGATGTTGTTGAAGGACCATCGTGATAGATAATTGCTACAGTTACAAAAGTCCTTCCTGATTGACAGCTGAGAAGCAACACATTTTTTTATTAAAGTTGACAATTTTGATTAATCAGGCCTACATCGTTGGATCATTAAAATGACATACTGGCCATATCTTCGAATAAATAATGTTGACATCATTTTAGATTTACATTGGCTACACTCCATCTTGTGATCCGCTGCATTTACTAGCTTATTAAAGGAGACTGATTTACTATCTGGCAAAGTTAAATATATAAATCTTTCTGAGTCTACACTACTAGTACTTAATACCATACAGTTCTCGCAGTCATGCTGCCATTGATAAGAAAGTCCAAACAGGTGATCTACATCTACACCCTCATCTTGTAATACATCAAGCATATACATTAAAAACTCCTGACAATCCTGCTGATTATTTTCAGAGAAGTCTGTTTGACCTGAACATTCATCTAACAGATAACGAACTTCAGACACACTTTCTACTTTTGTTCGATCAGTGCTACATTTCTCTAATACAGAATTCAACAAGCAGCATAAACTTTGTTCCGAATTGAACACAATATGTTCTTTTAAACTCTCTAGTGAAAAGAGAACATTAACCACTACATTTGCATAGCAGTTGACACCAGAACTGTTTTCAAATTGAAAACCGACAACATCTTCAACAGAATCCACTTTCTTTCTGCTTACAATTTTCGGTTCATCGACTTTTGGTCTTTTTGCTACAACCTCCCTACTGTTACTGATATTTCTTCGTTTCCGGCCTACCACACGTTTCTCAAACAAAGGATATTGAGGCAAATGTGGCGCATACTCTTTTCTTAACCTATTGTATTCCTTAACACAATCTAGATCCGCACAAATGTTTGTGACATCACAGTCAATCAAGTACAATCCCGATAAAGTTCTAACTCGTGACAATGCCACATATGCCATACCCTCCTTGAACACAGAACTGCCAATATTCACCAATGCACTATCTACACTTAAACCTTGCGATTTATGGATTGTCACCGCATATGCCAAGCAAACAGGAAACTGTTTACGGCGAACATATAAGTCTTTAACAAGCAAAAACCTAGCAGAACAACGACCAATTAGCTGTACTTCCTCAATGCCATCAAATTTAATTTTTAAAAATTCAATTCCATCTCTATTTCGGTATTTCTCAAAATCCACAACATTACCCATTGATCCATTTACCAGACCTCTTTCAACATGCAAATTCCTTCTCAAAATGATTCGGCAATTTAAACACACATTCAAAGTCTTTTCAAAACCCGCTGTTTTAGATATAGTCTTCTCTAATGAATCCAATTTTGATTTCAAATTCTCAGACAAAATAATTGTTGATCCCATATGCTCTATTCTGTCAATAGCTTCAAGTTTCACAATCTCTTGCTTTTCTAAATTCAACATTTTGTTGTTGAAGATGGCACATTCTGCAAGAGTTGGCATCAAACATATTCCGGATTTCTTCTCAGTAATTTTCTGAAAAATATTCTCAGGCACAATGTCTTGTTCGGGATATAAATTTGAAAGTAATCGTGCATTTAAAGCTTCTTTCCCATGCTCGGTCACTTTTCCAATTCTAATATCTTGTAGAATATTCTTGTAATCTTCATCCTTCGCCTGACGCATATTTTCATGCAGTTCAGCATAATTGAAGTTTAACCATATATTGACGTTGCCAATGCTCCCTAGGCACTTCCTGGTATCTTCATGCGTGAGTATTTTGAACACAGGTTGACCTTTTACTGGTGTCAGCTGCAGAAGATCTCCGAAAACAATGATGTGTTTGCCACCAAATAACACATCATACTCAGTTTTAAGAACTTCTTGCATTCTCAAATGCACAAAGGCAAGCATGACATTGGAAACCATGCTTACTTCATCAATGATAAGAAGTTTCATTTTCCTCAAGACTCTTGAAACTTCACAACAAGCATCTCCAGATAACTTGTGGTATTGTAATTTGTTGTCATGCTCCACTGGCAGCATCAGTAGACGATGCAAAGTAATACCTTTAATGTTATGTGCTGCCAGTCCAGTAGGAGCGGTAACAACACAAGACAACGATGTCTCAGTCCTTTCCTGCAAATAACAAGAAATTGCTTTAATAAGGAAACTTTTTCCAGTTCCCGCTTCTCCACTCACGTACAGTCGGACAGGCTTCAACGATGTACATGAGCACTCTTTCTTCTCATGACTTAATCCATGCTCAATTTGCTTGGTAACTTCATCATATATTTTCCTCTGCTCAACGTTGAGTTGTTTTTCCAAGTCTTCTAAGTTAACTGAATCCTCCTGAGCATGTGCCATGGCTCTTTCCACTTCATTCATAGCAGTGGCAGCTTCATTTTCGATAATAGGTCCTCCTAGTGGATCCTGACTCAATGAAACAGAACTCTGACTATCCTGAGAACTGTCTCTGGCAATCTCAGCTGCAATTGTCGCTTCCTGCTCAATTTCCAAAGTCAACATTTCTTGATATTTGGGAAAAGCAGGACATTCTTAGCAGCAGTGAAAGAGTCTTCGTAACAGAGGAAATCTCCAAGCAGTTCCTCTTCTGCACGCCAAGGCTTGAAAAGTTGCAAAAATGCTAAATAGAAAAACTCCTTTTTTTCTGGATATTCGCCACTCAATTTTCGATGATTTATCAATTGACATTTTCTTTGCTTGACCAGACATCCCTCACTTCCAATTACAGCATACACTCCTTTCTCAATATCCTCTTTGATGTTCCTCTTGAATATATAATTTTGTAGAACCTCATATAGACAAACATTCTCAAGGTGACTGCTTCGATTTAGATAATATGTGTCCAACATGTTGGTCTTCAAAATGTCGGTACTGTTTGGTTCCTTTTCTGCCAAATACTCAATTTCCCGGACAGGTTTTAGAACTCGATTTCGCGTTGCAGCAAGACCAAGACTCGCCCAAACGATACTCCTGGATTTGGCATAGAGACTTGCTGAAGACAACCGGTCAGAACATTCGTAAGCTCCGATTTCTCGATGCGACAACATCTTCAGACTGAAACTGTACAACTTCTTGCTGAGGCTCTTTTCATGGGAAATGTCCTCCCACATATCCTTAAATTCTGTCTTTTCTTTTTTGGTGATGTAAGATGTCACATACCGAGCCACAGCCATACAGTTGTCAGCCACAAACTGTATATCCATGTTAGCATTTCACATGGACAAAATCACTGGGTTGTAGTCGTTGATGTACTTGGACTCTTCGTTCCTTTTCAAATTGTAAGTATTTTTGGGTGATTTCCTCGTCACATTATGTCACAGAGAAGACATCAAACTGTTCACTCTTCCTTTAGAAATCACCGGTCGTGGAAAGTTGAAACGACATTTGGTGTAGAACTTGTCCTTGTTTCTGAATTTACGACGACAGTACTTTCCACAACGATGGCTTTGGAAACGTAGAACTTGTTCTCTTAGGCTTTTCTTCTCCGTTGCGTTTGGAACAGCACACGTAGAAAACTGTTCTATGAAATTCATCACTAAGTCATCCGGATCTGTTCCAAATTTAGGTGCATCCTTGATCCACAACAACATATGTATATGAGGAGCACCTCTTGCTTGGTACTCCTTTCTCCAGAAGAAATCCAACACCTCTCCAAGAGGTGGATTCTTCTTATTTGTGATGAAAGACATCATAGCTTCAAATCTATGATTGAAGTACCTGCATACATTCACTGGATCCAAAGAACACAGTTCTCCAGGTGTCTTGAATTCAATGTTTTCAATATTTCCATTTGCCTCTCGTAGAAATTCAAGTAAGTCTTCCCAGCCATACTCGGCACAGCTCAGAGTGAGGAACCATGTCGGAGTTCCTAAGTTCCTCAGCATACATTTTAAATCACCATGACGACGGTACCAGTACTCATTAGTACCACGCTGACACGCCATGAGATTAATTAAGTGAGAATCCAAAATACTGTTTTGGACATTGACTTTATGCATAAAATCACTTGCTGAGATGTTTCGCATCTGTATACCACTTTTTAAGATGTGGTTCACTGCATATGACAGTCCAGACAGATCGCTTTCAAACAGGAGATGAAACAAATAGGGAATGCATTGACGAAACCTAGGATCTTCTGCATACAATCGTAAAGTCCGGTATTCAGACGCAGGAATTTGATGAGGTCGCTCATCATATCTTCCTCCTCGACCTGTGGGAAATAGCTGTGGGAAACAACGAGCTTCCAAACTTTCCTCCCAAACACTAATGGGACTCCCTTTGGCTTGTTTCATTTGAAACAACTCAATTGCATTCCCCATGACTTCCTTGGAATGCAAAGGATGAACACTATAATGTTCATATATTTCTTCACTTTTAGAGGCCTCCACTTTCTCAATTTGGCCAACACACAAATCGCTATCCTCTTCATCACTTACTTCCTCTTCTGCAACATATACATTTATATAGTACTTATTATTTTTCTTCAAATACAATGTTGCTTTTTTGACTTTCCTAACATCCACTAAATCTTGCCATATTTTCTTATTCTTTGTCGGAACACCATTAACCAAGATAACCAAAGGTTCCTCTTCCACTTTTTCTACTCCAATTGTGTTAATGTTTTTGTTCAAATCTAGAGGCAAATAAACAACTCTTCCCTTTAATCCTCTCTGTAAATCTGCTGGAGGCAACTTCCCTGTCTTTGGCTCCATTCTTACAATAGCCTGAAAGGGATGGATACTTTGAATCAAAATAGATTCATAAGTATTTAAATCCTTCAATTCAGAAGGAATCTCAACCAATTCAAGATTATTATGAACCGCCCTAGCAGGCATCTGGTTATTGTTTAATTTGTTACAACAATAAGTACACACACGTTGATCCGATCCCAAATTAAAAGAATTTTCTACCATCAAGTATGTAGCAAAATCCTTCCATTCACTATTATTTTCCCTTTCACTCTTTGCATATAAATCCACTAACTTAGTCTGATTCTTATAATAAGTGCGTCGACAACATACACAAGTGAAATTAGGCCTCTCACTTGATTTCATCTGAAATGTGGCAATTTCCTTCTGAAAATTATCGGTACTGGAAACCTGTACATTATCTTCAACATTACCCTCTACTTCTGGGTCAATTTGAACATTCTCATCTTTACTACCAAAGTAACAAAACTCAATTTCTTCACAAACATTCTTCACATCTATTTCAGAACCATGCAAAAGAGCAGCACATAATTGTTTAAGCATAATTGCTGGACTCTTAGCATAATACAACATTCTCACTAATTTTCTCACTTTATTATGATGCACTGCTAGCATCCTGAAATGATGAAAAACACTCTGGCATACTCTCCTGGAAAGACAAGCCAGTGAATGACCACGCAAACCTGTCATTTGTCTCACTCTGCAAGGATCTAAATCTTGCAACAACTTCATTTTCTGCTTCAAACTTTTCTTATTAAATGTCCGTATAAAATCACAAAGCAAATTAATGGAAACCTGTCGCACACTGCAAATAGAACTACACTTCCAAATGTACACAGGACCCTTAGGATGTCTTCCTAAAACCTCATCACTTAGCGCCTCTTCTGTCTCTGTTGTCACAAGTTTTTCTTTTTCAACTGGACAACCATCCTTCACTTCATAAGCTCGACCACTGGTGTCAACTGCAAACACCAAATCATTATCCTGAAAATAACTCTCTTCATTAAAAAATGCCTCACAACTTGAACTATGCATCCATTCTCCGGAAAAAACTTCACAAAAGTTACTACGATTAACTACTCTCTTCCATCTACTTTTTGTTTTGAAATCAGAAATTACCTTGCTTAGTTTCCTAATTCTATTGATTACCAAAATAAACAACTTTCTCTTAATTTCAAAAGCATGATCAATAATTTTCTCTACATTTTTTTTCTTCTTATAAAATGCCACTTTCTGTTGGCCTTTCTTAATATTTTTTAATAAATTAACTATTATCCTATAGCGGAACATTCGTTTTCGAATGTCCCTAAACTGTTGTTTCCTTCTACTATCATGCACAGATTTATCTCTTGCTCTATCAGTAACATTTTTGATGGGTCTTTCCTTTCCATTTAAATTGCTTTTCTTTTTCTGAACTGAAACATTTTGGGGATAAATACTTTTTTTACTACAAATATTTCTTAAGAATGATTTTGTGCTCTTACCCGGAGCTTTCTTGAAGTTTTGAAAAGTATTTTGGGAAGAGGACTGCTGCAATAAAAGATCATCCTGCTGTCTTTGACGTTTTCTAGCCTTTCTAATTCGATTTTTCGTTGGCATTTTTCAAATTTGGAAAAGATCTGCAGTTGAATCTGTGGAAAAATATAATAAAAAATGTTATTAACCACTATTACCAAACATTTGCAACAAGTTTCGAAATGCACCACTTCGACAGTCAAATTTACACCATGTGTCAGTGAAAAAGTCTATGTTCGAGAAGAAATAATCCAAATAAGAGAACGCTGAGTCCAAAATTGCAAGCAAGTGTTCAGGGTTCCTTTAATTTTCCAATTGAAAAGCCAGCCAACGCGTTTCGTTCCTTCAAGCGGAACTTCTTCAGGGCTTGAAATGTATGAAAGGTTTGTATTGTTCTCTGTCACTTGTTCGGATTTGTAGATCCCTAATCGACTCTGGCGAGGTAGACACATTCAGGTAGTTACCTGTAGGGGTCCCATTCGATATCCCCAGTCGGCGTTTCCACGGTACTCGCGCCTAATCCGCTCCGGCCACGTTTTTTGGAATACCCTAGCACCATTTTTGGGACATTATTAACATGGCTATGTAACTCCCATAATCAAAATCTAAATTTGCCAACCACAGGTGGGAGCGTATTTACAAGAAACTTGCCCCATGAGGAACGCTTTCCATTTAAAAAGGGTAAAAAAACATCATAGACACTCATATGCCTTATAAATATGACCCTAAACAACCTATGAAGCTCTAGCAGTACATATCCAGAAATGTAATTGATTTCAAATAATCGTTTTTAAACACAGCATATAAATCAATTGTATACCTGCATTCAAGAGGAAATGACTGAAAATGTCCTTGAGACACATGAAAGCGTTTTTTGGAATGCCCTAGCACCATTTTTGGGACATTATTAACATGCCTATGTAACTCCCATAATCAAAATCTAAATTTGCGAACCGCAGGTGGGAGCGTATTTACAAGAAAGTTGCCCCATGAGGAACGCTTTCCATTTAAAAAGGGTAAAATAACATCATAGACACTCATATGCCTTATAAATATGACCCAAAACAACCTATGAAGCTCTAGCAGTACATATCCAGAAATGTAATTGATTTCAAATAATCGTTTTTAAACACAGCATATAAATCAATTGTATACCTGCTTTCAAGAGGAAATGACTGAAAATGTCCTTGAGACACATGAAAGCGTTTTTTAGAATGCCCTTACACCATTTTTGGGACATTATTAACATGCCTATGTAACGCCCATAATCAAAATCTAAATTTGCGAACCGCAGGTGGGAGCGTATTTACAAGAAAGTTGCCCCATGAGGAACGCTTTCCATTTAAAAAGGGTAAAATAACATCATAGACACTCATATGCCTTATAAATATGACCCAAAACAACCTATGAAGCTCTAGCAGTACATATCCAGAAATGTAATTGATTTCAAATAATCGTTTTTAAACACAGCATATAAATCAATTGTATACCTGCATTCAAGAGGAAATGACTGAAAATGTCCTTGAGACACATGAAAGCGTTTTTTGGAATGCCCTAGCACCATTTTTTGGACATTATTAACATGGCTATGTAACTCCCATAATCAAAATCTAAATTTGCCAAGGACAGGTGGGAGCGTATTTACAAGAAACTTGCCCCATGAGGAACGCTTTCCATTTAAAAAGGGAAAAATAACATCATAGACACTTAAATGCCTTATAATTATGACCCAAAACAACCTATGAAGCTCTAGCAGTACATATCCAGAAATGTAATTGATTTCAAAAATCGTTTTTAAAAACAACATATCTGTTTCAGCTTACATAAGAGACCATGGAATGGGCTCCATGTACAACAATAACTTGTGTTACTGCATGCCAGAATGCTACACCGAATATGCAATTAAAATTTAAAACCAAAATCTATTTGTATATCACTAGAGACAAAGCCACATTTTAAAAACACAGCTTTCTTCATCATTTTCTCCTTAAATCATACTATTCTCTATCTAAATTAAATAAATCTTTTCTCACCTTAGCAAATACTTTTTGAGTTTTGAAAACAGTCTCAGAAATACACCAAATTGTCTTCAGCAGAAGAAAAAGGATGCACTCCAGAGGCTGCAGCTATTGAAAGCACAGAAATACAGATATTCATTTCACATATCTCTCATATTAGCCAATCATAACTCTTCCCTCACTTTTTTCAAATCAAAACCCTTCCCCCCTCTGCCCTCTCTGCCTTTGTTCCATAGCAACCACCTCCTGGAAGACCTCTCATGTTTGCAAATTCACACAACAATGTTTCAATTGAACTCTGAACTCTCAGTGCACCTGCGTATCCAGTGCAATCTTTCATTAAATGTTTCTTCCTTGACCATTCAAATTACATCTTTCAAAGAACACATCCATGCACCCTAACTTTCTGTTTTCAGAAATGGAAATGCACCAATCACTGCTAATGAATCATTAGCATTGGAAATCCACAGTTTTTTTCTTTACAAACTCCTACAGTTTCAACTGCCCTTTCATTACCACACTTCATCTGACTGCAGCTCAACCTTCTCCCACCATGTTTAAGGTCCGGATTGTTGGACATAGTTACATCCACTGGGCTCAAAGGTATGCTGAGAACAGAAATTTACACAACCTCAATTTACAAGATGTGGAAATTAAGTGGTTGGGCCAAAGAGGATTAAAATGTCACCAATTGATACCATTGGTGAAAACCTTTATGCATTTGCCAAAACCTGACCTGTTAATAGTGCACTGTGGAGGTAATGATTTGGGCACTTTGACTGGGGTAGGTCTGGAAACGCTTTTAAAGGACACCTTTGAGCAATTAATGGCACTTTTTCCTCAAACTGCCTTGGTATATTCCAATATATGCCAAAGACAGAAATGGAGGTGGTCCAACCAATTTTGTCCACAAATTGAGAAAGCGAGGAAGCATGTAAACAAATCTGTTTCAGCTTACATGAGAGACCATGGAATGGGCTCCTTGTACAACAATAGCTTGCGTTACTACATGCAAGATATCTACAGAGGAGATGGAGTTCACTTCTCAGATGAGGGCAACAGAATTTTCATTCTGAATTTAAGACTGTGCATTGGTACCTACTTATAAGTACCTAAATGTACAATAAACCCAAAAGCTCTTCTCAGAGCTACCCTTCATCTGATCACTCACAATTATTATTTTTCTCTAACTTTTTTTCTGCAATTTTCAACAAACTACGCTCAAAGAGCGCTACCCGGTACGCGAACTAGAAGCTAACCGCGCAACATTTCAAAAAAAATGTTTTTTCTCCGCACATATGGTCCTCCTCAGCCACCCTCAGAAAACCTAGGGGATCAAAATACTTGTACCGTGCCCCCTTCTACCCATTCTGAACATTATTTACCCTCCATTTTATATCTTAATTCGACCGAAACACAAAATGGTGGACTCCCGTTACGCTCCTAGTTCGCGGACCGGACCGCTTCCCGGGAAGCGGTCCAAAAAAAAAGGTGGGAAAGTAATTAACAGAAAAACGACTGGAGACACTCTCACCAAATATAGATTAGCTTATACTACATAACAATCCCTTTCATTTTCACAAATTTGATTGAAATTCCATTTAGCCATTAAGCCTGTAGACCTCTCTAAATACCGTGAGGTAAATTACTTCACAAAACACATCTGAAGTGTTGGAATTGACAACCAATGAAAATCTTACTTTCATTTTCTACTTATATTACCTGACATTTGATTGGTTATATACCTGAATATATATAAAGGAAGAGAAGAAAACACAGCCATTTTGACTACTACTTCTTATTGTACATCACATTTGAATAGCTACCAAACACTTCAACTTGTTTGTGAAGGTAAGTTGTTATTTTTAAAACTGAAGTATATTGTGCACTATAACTTAATATGGTAGACTTTTTCTCATAGATATATACTATCCCTCTGTAGTAGTTATGGATTTAGATAGACTTCTCTGTTATAGTTATGAATGGAGTTAGACTTCTCTTGGTTAAATTACATACATTTTTTTTATAGTCCTATTTCCACTCTGATACTATACACTGCCAAAAGAAAAATTCACTGATAAAAACTGCCTATCTAAAATTAATCCCAACAGTGCCCTATCTCTACTAATATATATTTTTTTAATCATAATTTCAGGCAAAATGGAAGGCGAGCAACAAGTTAAATTTACAATTGTACTGGAGGAGAGCAACCAAGAAAAAATTGATGATTTCATGGATCAAAGTAGAGACCAGGAACTACTACAATGTGTTGAAGCAGTGGATAACCTGCTTCAAAATGAGAACATGTTACACCCTATATTCAATTTTGAAATTTCTGACACTGAAATGTTAGAAAGTTTAATGAATTATGAAACACAATCAAAATAAAAAAAATACTTTAAAAATAATGAAAACAAAAAAAACCAACAAAAACAACAAACAATTAACATACAGTATTAGAAAAGTCTATCATTCTATTATCCTTATAGTACGCTGCCCAGAACGCTGTCCGGTTCGCGTACTAGGCGCTCACCACGCAAAAAAAAAAAAATTATTTTTTTTGCCCTGCTGGGACCTTTTACAACCTCCACATAAAACCTAGGGGGTCAACGAGGATC
This sequence comes from Lissotriton vulgaris, assembly GCF_964263255.1. NCBI lineage: Eukaryota > Metazoa > Chordata > Amphibia > Caudata > Salamandridae > Lissotriton > Lissotriton vulgaris. Next base: position 593,095,275 of record NC_141693.1, read on the forward strand.
TACTATGCCCCCTTATGGTAATTTCCCCCTTTGTTTTGGCCTCCTCTTGTCTCTCGATCCTACCGAGAGACAAGATGGCGGCCGCACCGGACTGTTTAGAATGTTGACAGACACCGAAGAGCCAATCAGCTTCGCATCGCAAAGTTCCGTTACGCGAAAAGTACGCGAACCGGAACGCTACCCGGAGCGCTGTTACAGATATATATCTTATTTTAAACGTTAATTTCTCAAAATCCACTGGAGCACATATATTGAGACCTAGCAAAGGCACATCGGGCTACCAGTCCCTACAATTTTGCCAAGTTTCGTGCAAATCCATTCAGCCGTTCGGGCTAAAAGTGAGGCCAACCGCCCTATGGAAATTAACATGGGAAAAACGCGTTTTGGGACCCCCCTTTTTTCTCAGCCCCCCCTTGCCAAACCCCCCCCAAATTTTCAGGGGCTGCTCAGAAACAAAATGTGCCATTTTCCTGAAAATTTCAGCCGATTCCGTCCACAAACGCCAAAGTTATTAGACATAGAATTTTCAAAAATCCCATAGGGAAAAAATCCTAACTATATATACCTACTGGCGACCGCCAGTAGGTAATATATATATATATATATATATATATATATATATATATATATATATATATATATATATATATATATATATATATATATATATATATATATATATCCAGCAACACAAAGCAACAAGAGATTGCTGGCGCACTCCCCTCCAGACAAAAAACGCTACCACTCCATTTCCAGTTTGCAAAATAATGAAGATATTCATTTATGATGCACATTGTGACAATATTTTTGATCATTAATTTTTTTGAATTTAGTAATAGGAATCAACATGGTATTCAATATACACTATGATTTCTTGGGCAACAAATATTTCTGACACATGTACTTGTTTGGTGTAAATAACCAATGTTATAGATTTATTGTTTGCAAACCCCTCTTTAAGATGGCCGCTGATTGCAACTAGCCGTCACTGTGAAGTCCTACATCTATGTTTTTGGTTTTTACTTTCTGTGTTTTTTGCACATGTATACTTTATTTAAAGCAATACCGTAGACATAGGTGGTACCCGTGATCAAGACGAGTCCTTCGTCGAAACGCGTTGGGTTTTACATCCAGCTCGTGTTACCATGCGTGTGACTATGGAGAAATAAACCCGTTTTATTTTGCAAACTGGAAATGGAGTGGTAGCGTTTTTTGTCTGGAGGGGAGTGCGCCAGCAATCTCTTGTTGCTTTGTGTTGCTGGATACACGGAAAGGGTGACCTTCGACCCTTGGGCGCACCGCTGTCCTGGTGTCCCGGCTACTTCGAAGGAAGTGTGGAACCGTATATATATATATATATATATTACCTACTGGCGGTCGCCAGTAGGTAGTTATAGTTAGGATTTTTTTCAATGTTAAATCTGAAAATTCTATTTGGAATAACTTTGGCGCCGGTTGACGAATCTGCCTGAAAAGTTCCTCAAAATGGCCTCGCGGCGTTCCGGTCCTTCCCTGAAAGTTTGGGGGGGATTCGTCAAGCAGGGGCCGAGATAAAAGGGGGGTCCCAAAACGTGTTTTCCCCATGTTAATTTCCATAGGGCGGTCGATTTCACTTTTAGCCCGAACGGCTGAATGGATTTCCACCAAACTTGGCAAAATTGTAGGGACTGGTAGCCCGATGTGCCTTTGCTATGTCTCAAGATATGTGCTCCAGTGGATTTTGAGTAATTAAGGTTCAAAAAAATATATATATCTATAGCCGCGCTCCGGTACGCGCACCGGTACGCGCACCGGGCGCTTACCGCGACTTGCGCGCAGAAAGCTGATTGGCTCTGGGGTGTCTGTAAACATTCTAAACAGTCCGGAGCGGCCGCCATCTTGTGTCTCGGTAGGATCGAGACACGAGAGGTGGCCAAAACAAAGAGGGAAATGACCATAAGGGGGCAGAGTAGACCCCCCTTGACCCCCTAGGTTTGATGTGGGGGCCATAAAAGGGCCCCGCGGAGCAAAAAAAAAATAAAAAAAATTTTGATTTTCGCGGGGTGAGCGCCCGGTACGCGCACCGGTACGCGCACCGGTAAGCGTACCGGGGAGCGTACCATGGGGAAAAAGAATGACAGTTTTAAAAGTAGCTGTTTAAAAAAAAAAATGTTTTGTTGTTTTTTTTTATACATACACATACATATATATATAAATGCATATGCATATATATATGCATATATGTGTATATGTGTGCGTGTAGAGAGAGGTAGAGAGGTAGAGGTGTAGAGGTAGAGAGGTAGAGATTAGTAGAGAGAGAAGAAGAGAGAGGTAGAGAGGTAGAGAGTAGAGAGTGAGTAATAGAGAGTAGAGAGTGAGTAGTAGAGAGTAGTAGAGAGCAGTAGAGAGAGTAGCAGAGAGTGAGTAGTAGAGAGTAGTAGAGTGAATAGTAGAGTGAGTAGTAGAGAGTAGTAGAGAGTGAGTAGTAGAGAGTGAGTAGTAGACAGTAGTAGAGAGTAAGTAGTAGAGTGAGTAGTAGAGAGTAGTAGTGAGTAGTAAAGAGTGAGTAGTAGAGAGAGTAGTAGAGAGTGAGTAGTAGAGAGTAGTAGATAGTGAGTAGTAGGGAGTAGTGAGTAGCGAGTAGTAGGGAGTGAGTAGTAGAGAGAGAGTAGTAGAGAGTAGTAGAGTAGTAGAGAATGAGTAGTAGACAGTGAGTATTTGAGAGTAGTGGAGTAGGAGAGAGTAAGTAGTAGAGAGTAGTGGAGAATATTCCAAAGTTTGGCACAGCACCACTTTCACAATGAGTCCAATCAAATCATATCACTTAGAGTCCTTATTGAAGCGCTGAATCTTGGTGTATATTCAAATGCTTTTATTTTCCTTAAGTTTATGTACCACAGCCAGCCGAAAGGTTTCGTTCTGTACAACAGAACTTCTTCAGGGCGTTCTTATTTCCTTCAAGTTATGTCGGTATCCAGTTGTCATATAACTAGATATTTCTTCCAAATGTTAGACGAGACATAAGTATATTCTTATTCAAAGTGACTAGGTATCAATTTTACCCACACAATTCGGGCAGACTTGAGTAATTTATAGCATCCTCAAAGTCAGTCTTTCAAAAATTCCAAAGTATAGGACATGATAATCCAAATCCAAATGTTTCTCAAGAAAAGTAATTTACAATCGTTCGGAATATCGGTGTTTGGGCAGATATGATCCAGGGACCCCCAGTATGCAAGGGGAATTAGTCCCCCCTCTACAAACGCGCCAGTGGCCTGCATTGCAGAGAGGTGTAACAAGGGTGTGGCCTCATTACACTTCTCTGCAATGCAGCTCCCTCGCGCATACTGGAGGCTCCTGGTGGACCAGTTGACCCCAGGGACCCCCAGTATGCAAGGGGAATTAGTTCCCCCTCTGCAAACGCGGCAGTGGGCTGCGTTGCAGAGAGGTGTAACAAGGGGCATAGTCTCATTACACCTCTGCAATGCAGCCCCTGGCGCATACTGGAGGTTCCAGGTGGGCTAATTGGCCCCCAGGGGCCCCCAGTATGCAAGGGGAATTAGTTCCCCCTCTTCAAACATGCACGGGGGCTGCGTTGCAGAGAGGTGTAAAAAGGGTTGTGGCTTCATTACACCTCTCTGCAATGCAGTCCCCTGGCGCATACTGGAGATTCCTGGTGGGCTTTCAGGTCTTATATAGTTAGAAATTAGCATTAAAAAAACCTTTGAAATTCACTGAAAAAACCATAGGTTTCACACCAGTTATAGTTAGGAATTAGCATTTAAAAAACCTTTGAAATTCACTGAAAAAACCATAGGTTTCACACCAGTTATAGTTAGGAATTAGCATTTAAAAAACCTATTAAATTCACTGACAAAACCATAGATTTCACACCATTTATAGTTAGCTGGAAATTTTACTGACATAAAACCATTGAAATTCCCACGTTATAGTTAGTTGGACTCACTATAACTTGCGCGCCTGTAATGCACTACTGATGACGTCACATATTACATCACTCATGACATGGTCAGTGACATCACTCATAAGAGAGTAAGTATGTGTTAGTATATGTGTGAAAAGTATGGTGTTCTGTGTTTAACTGTATAGATGAGGAAATCGAAGTGTGATTGATTCTTCACAGGACTGACTAGGTGTATGAGTGCATATGATAGTGTTGTAATAATGAGTGACTGTATGTATGAGTGATTGTATGGGTGAATGAGTGAATGTGTGTGTAGACGTAGGAATCAGTGAGTGCGTATGTAGTAACTGGTATTGGTGTGTCATGATGTCATCAGTGATGTCATTTGAGATGTCATCAGTGATGTCATTTGAGATGTCATCAGTGATGTCATCAGTGATGTCACTGAAGTATGGTGTTCTGTGTTTAACTGTATAGATGAGGAAATGGAAGTGTGATTGATTCTTTACAGGACTGACTAGGTGTGTGAGTAACTCCATGGATGAGTGGCAGTGTGTGAGTGTCTGCATAGGTGTATGAGTGCATATGATAGTGTTGTAATAATGAGTGACTGTATGTATGAGTGATTGTATGGGTGAATGAGTGAATGTGTGTGTAGACGTAGGAATCAGTGAGTGCGTATGTAGTAACTGGTATTGGTGTGTCATGATGTCATCACTGATGTCATCAGTGATGTCATCAGTGATGTCATTTGAGATGTCATCAGTGATGTCACTGACCATGTCATGAATGATGTAATATGTGACATCATCAGCAGTGGATTGCGGGTGCGCGATATATAGTTAGTGCAACTAACTATATATGGAATTTCATTGGTTTTATGTCAATAAAATGTCCAGCTAACTATATATGGTCTCTAACCTATGGTTTTTTCAGTGAATTTTCAAGGTTTTGTAAATGCAAATTCCTAACTATATATGGTCTATAACCTATGGTTTTTTCAGTGAATTTCATTGGTTTTTTAAAAGCTAATATCTATAGCTGTAAAATATATTCTTTATTACGTGGCGTATCACGTAGCCACGTGAGACGCCTCATGACGCGTCGCATAACCGTGACGTGTCGGTTCTGCAGCGCAAACAAAACCCGTAACGTAAGCGTGCCGGAGCACGCTTACAGATATATATATTTTTTTTAACCTTAATTAGACAAAATCCACACGTGCACATATCTTGAGGCCTTGCAAAGGCACATCAAACAAACAGTCCCTACAATTTTTCCAAGTTTGCTGGAAATCTATTCCCTTAATTTTTATTTACTGTTTCTCATGGTTTTCCCCTTGTTACGCTTACCGGGACGCTACCCGGTACGCGAACCGGACGCTCCAAAAGCACAAGATGGCGGACTCCCGTTACGCTGCCGGTTAGCTGCCCGGTTCGCGTACCGGGAAGCGCCTCTACCGCGAAAAATCGCGGGGGACTTTAATATCCCCCTCATCAATCCTAGGGGGTCAGGAGGGGTTTACCTTGCCCCCTTTCCTTCATTTCCCCTTTCTTTTTTCACCACATCTTGTCTCTCGAACCTACCGAGAGACAAGATGGCGGCCGCTCCGGACTGTTTACAATGTTGACAGCTACGCTGCCGGTTAGCAGCCCGGTTAGCTGCCCGGTGAGATGCCCGGTTCGCGTACCGGGACGCGCCTCTACGGCGTAAAATCGCAAAATTTTTTGCCCCGCGGGGGACTTTAATATCCCCCTCATCAATCCTAGGGGGTCAGGAGGGGTTTACCTTGCCCCCTTTCCTTCATTTCCCCTTTCTTTTTTCACCACATCTTGTCTCTCGATCATACCGAGAGACAAGATGGCGGCCGCTCCGGTTTGTTTAGAATGTTGACAGACACCGGAGAGCCAATCAGATTCGCTTCCCGAAGTTCCGTTACGCGTCAGGTACGCGAACCGGGGCACTAACCGGAGCGCTGTCACAGATATATAAATTTTTTTAAACGTTAATTTCTCAAAATCACTGGAGCACATATATTGAGACATAGCAAAGGCACGTCGGGCAAACCATATCTACAATTTTGCCAAGTTTCATGTAAATCTATTCAGCCGTTCGAGCTAAAAGTGAGTCCAACCGCCCTATGGAAAAATGAATGGGAAAAACGCGTTTTGGGACCCCCCTTTGTTCTCGGCCCCCCCTTGACGAAACCCCACCAAATTTTCAGGGGCTGCTCAGAAAAAAAATGTGCCATTTTCCTGAAAATTTCAGCCAATTCCGTCCACAAACGCCAAAGTTATTAGACATAGAATTTTCAGAAATCCCATAGAGAAAAAATCCTCACTATATGTATACCCACTGGCTATCGCCAGTAGGTAATATACATATATAAACATATGTAATCTGCATATCTATATAAATATAAATGCATGCATACATATACATATATGCATACATATGCATGTTATTTACATGAAAGTTTTAAAAACACTAATAAAAGCAAAGCTAAAAAGCCACCTCATTACAAACAGAATGGCTTTAACTTAAACGAGGGCGAGATCTATTGCATTTTCAATGCTTGTTTACTTTGGTTCTATCAAGAAGGCATTCAGATGTGTCACACATTTGCCATACATTCTGAATGTTAGCACTCTAGTTGCTCATTAGATCACTGTAGTAAAGCTAGTGCTCACCAGGGAAGTCTGCTGCTAATCATGGTTTGCAGCCATTTTCCCGCATTTTTTATCCCGCAGACTTTCAGTCCGCATACCATTATCCCGCAAGGTCATTGAGCTCGCATACCATTATCCCGCATTTTTTCAAAACGCATGTGCATTTATCGCGCATGCCTTTACAAAGAATTACTTTTTAAAGGCATGTATGGTAAATGCATTTGCGTTGTGAAAACCACGATGACGAGAGAGGTAAGTGGGTTTGTGTTAATTTTTTCGTGGGTTAGTGATTGTGTAGTGTAGTGTAGTGTTGTGTAGTGTAGTGTTGTGTTAGTGTAGTGTAGAGTTGTGGTGGTTGTTTAGTGTAGGGTCATGCTGGGGGTAGTGTTTTAGGGTTTAGGGTTGTGTTGTAGTGTTTGCGTAGTGTAGGGTCATGCTGGGGGGTAGTGTTTTAGAGTTCAGGGTAGTGTTGTAGTGTTTGCGTAGTGTAGGGTCATGCTGGGGGTAGTGTTTTAGGGTTTTGGGTAGTGCTGTAGTGTTTGCGTAGTGTAGGGTCATGCTGGGGGTAGTGTTTTAGGGTTTTGGGTAGCGTTGTAGTGTTTGCGTAGTGTAGGGTCATGCTGGGGTGTAGTGTTTTAGGGTTTTGGGTAGTGTTGTAGTGTTTGCGTAGTGTAGGGTCATGCTGGGGTGTAGTGTTTTAGGGTTTTGGGTAGTGTTGTAGTGTTTGCGTAGTGTAGGGTCATGCTGGGGGTAGTGTTTTAGGGTTTTGGGTAGTGTTGTAGTGTTGGCGTAGTGTAGGGTCATGCTGGGGGTAGTGTTTTAGGGTTTAGGGTAGTGTTGTAGTGTTTGCGTAGTGTAGGGTCATGCTGGGGTGTAGTGTTTTAGGGTTTTGGGTAGTGTTGTAGTGTTTGCGTAGTGTAGGGTCATGCTGGGGGTAGTGTTTTAGGGTTTTGGGTAGTGTTGTAGTGTTTGCGTAGTGTAGGGTCATGCTGGGGGTAGTGTTTTAGGGTTTAGGTTAGTGTTGTAGTGTTTGCGTCGTGTAGGGTCATGCTGGGGGTAGTGTTTTAGGGTTTAGGGTAGTGTTGTAGTGTTTGCGTCGTGTAGGGTCATGCTGGGGGTAGTGTTTTAGGGTTTAGGGTAGTGTTGTAGTGTTTGCGTAGTGTAGGGTCATGCTGGGGGTAGTGTTTTAGGGTTTAGGGTAGTGTTGTAGTGTTTGCGTAGTGTAGGGTCATGCTGGGGTGTAGTGTTTTAGGGGTTTGGGTAGTGTTGTAGTGTTTGCGTAGTGTAGGGTCATGCTGGGGTGTAGTGTTTTAGGGTTTTGGGTAGTGTTGTAGTGTTTGCGTAGTGTAGGGTCATGCTGGGGGTAGTGTTTTAGGATTTAGGGTAGTGTTGTAGTGTTTGCGTAGTGTAGGGTCATGCTGGGGGTAGTGTTTTAGGGTTTAGGGTAGTGTTGTAGTGTTTGCGTAGTGTAGGGTCATGCTGGGGTGTAGTGTTTTAGGGTTTTGGGTAGTGTTGTAGTGTTTGCGTAGTGTATGGTCATGCTGGGGGTAGTGTTTTAGGATTTAGGGTAGTGTTGTAGTGTTTGCGTAGTGTAGGGTCATGCTGGGGGTAGTGTTTTAGGGTTTAGGGTAGTGTTGTAGTGTTTGCGTAGTGTAGGGTCATGCTGGGGGTAGTGTTTTAGGGTTTAGGGTAGTGTTGTAGTGTTTGCGTAGTGTAGGGTCATGCTGGGGGTAGTGTTTTAGGGTTTAGGGTAGTGTTGTAGTGTTTGCGTAGTGTAGGGTCATGCTGGGGTGTAGTGTTTTAGGGTTTTGGGTAGTGTTGTAGTGTTTGCGTAGTGTAGGGTCATGCTGGGGGTAGTGTTTTAGGGTTTAGGGTAGTGTTGTAGTGTTTGCGTAGTGTAGGGTCATGCTGGGGTGTAGTGTTTTAGGGTTTTGGGTAGTGTTGTAGTGTTTGCGTAGTGTAGGGTCATGCTGGGGGTAGTGTTTTAGGATTTAGGTTAGTGTTGTAGTGTTTGCATAGTGTAGGGTCATGCTGGGGGTAGTGTTTTAGGGTTTAGGGTTGTGTTGTAGTGTTTGCGTAGTGTAGGGTCATGCTGGTGGTAGTGTTTTAGGGTTTAGGGTTGTGTTGTAGTGTTTGTGTAGTGTAGGGTCATGCTGGGGGTAGTGTTTTAGGGTTTAGGGTAGTGTTGTATTGTTTGCGTAGTGTAGGGTCATGCTGGGGTGTAGTGTTTTAGGGTTTTGGGTAGTGTTGTAGTGTTTGCGTAGTGTAGGGTCATGCTGGGGGTAGTGTTTTAGGGTTTAGGGTAGTGTTGTAGTGTTTGTGTCGTGTAGGATCATGCTGGGAGTAGTGTTTTAGGGTTTAGGGTAGTGTTGTAGTGTTTGTGTAGTGTAGGGTCATGCTGGGGGTAGTGTTTTAGGGTTTAGGGTAGTGTTGTAGTGTTTGTGTAGTGTAGGGTCATGCTGGGGGTAGTGTTTTAGGGTTTAGGGTAGTGTTGTACTGTTTGTGTAGTGTAGGGTCATGCTGGGGGTAGTGTTTCGGGGTTTAGGGTAGTTTAGTTGTTTAGTGTATGCTAAAGGCATATTCGTTCTAAAAGTTTTCGTTATTTTAATTTGCGGCCTAATAGTACATGCGGGATTTTTTTTTTGCGGACTGATGGTATGCGGGATTTCGTCATATATTCGCTAATCATACTTTCTATGGCAAAAAGAACCCCCTCATTTTGTTCCTTTTTAAATTAAATGTTTTAAGAGTTACCTTTTTATTCCAATCAAGATGGCTTCAGGTGTGCCATACCTTTGTAATAAGTAGGACTGTTAGCACTCTAGTTGTTCTTTAGAACACTCTGGGACAATCTGTCATTGGGCTATAGTTGGGCTACATCTGGCTGATATTTGGGCTACATTTGGTTTTTTTTGTCTCTGGTGGCCATCTTTGGGCTACATTGGGCTACATTGGGCTACATTGGGCTACATTTGGGCTCCAACATATATATAGCCCAATGTAGCCCAATATATATTTTTCAAAGTTAATTTTCGTAAAAACCACTGGAGCCTATATCTTGAGACATTGCAAAGGCACATCGGGCTACCAGTCCCTACAATTTTGCCAAGTTTGGTGTAAATTCATTCAGCCGTTCAGGCTAAAAGTGAGGCCAACCGCCCTATGGAAAATTGCATGGGAAAAACACGTTTTGGGACCCCCCTTTTTTCTCGGCCCCCCCTTGACGAAACCCCCCCAAATTTTCAGGGGCTGCTCAGAAACAAAATGTTCCATTTTCCTGAAAATTTCAGCCAATTCTGTCCTCATAAGCCAAAGTTATTCGACATAGAATTTTCAAAAATCCCATAGGAAAAAAATCCTAACTATATATACCTACTGGCTATCGCCAGTAGGTAATATATATATATATATATATATATATTCACTGAAAAAACCATAGGTTTCACACACGTTATAGTTAGGAATTAGCATTTAAAAAACCTTGCAAATTCACTGAAAAAACCATAGGTTTCACACATGTTATAGTTAACTGGACATTTCACTCATACAAAACCATTGAAATTTCCCTGTTATAGTTAGTTCAGCTAACTATAACTTGCGTGCCCGCAATGCACTGCTGATGACGTCACATATTACATCACTCATGACATGGTCAGTGATATCACTCATGAAATTACTGATGACATCTCAAATGACATCACTGATGACATCACTGATGACATCATCCAGCGAATGTGTGTCTTTCTGAATTTTTTTTATTATATGTATATCTAAAGGTCGATGGAAGAATAAATGAGTAAATAAGTGTCTAAATGGATGTTTTTTTCTAAAATTGATTGTATAACTGACTTATTAAGTGTATCTTAGTGAATATATATATTAGTGAGCAATTTTTAAATATTTAAATATCTGTATCAGTGTCTCACTTTGTGTATAGGTGGCTGCATGGTTTGGTGAGTAGCTACATTAGTTCGTTTTTTGAGTATCAGGATGAGTGTCTGTATGGTTTGCTGGGGAATATTACTTAGCTTATAGATGCATGAATGAGTGACTCACTGTTTGTATGTGTTTTGAAGACAGCACGTGTGCAGGACTGTATGGGTGGATGAGTGTGTGTATAGGTGTTAGTGAGTGATTGACTGTCTCAATACTGTCTTTATGACTAAGTACATATGCTTTAAACTACTATATGTGAGTGTTTGTGTATCTAAGTGAGTATATATGAGGGTGAGAGATTGAAAGAGTTCCTGTATAACTAAGTATTTGTTTCTATAATTTATTGTTTAAGAGAGTAAGTATGTTTACATTTCTGTACAAATAAGTGTAGTGGTGTGTGTATAGCTATATATGCAAGCAAATGAATGTTTGAAAGTTTATTTGTATGTGTGTATGTGTGTCAGTAACTCTATGTATGAGTGTAGGTGTGTAACAGGATATATATGTGTATGAGTACATATGGTGAGTGAGTACATGTATGAGTGGCTATAGAGTACTGTTGGTGAATAAGTGGATGTGTATGTAGATTTTGGAATTTCTGAATAGGTTGTTCTAACTTGTATTGTTATCTCCATTGTTTTGAAAATGTTAGTTTCTATATTTGAAGGTGTGTATCAAAGGTTATATTAGGGTAAGAGGAGGTGTGCCACTCTTTCACAAGGATTGTGTAATCAGTGATGTCATCAGTGATGTCATTTGAGATGTCATCAGTGATGTCATGAGTGATGTCACTGACCATGTCATGAGTGATGTAATATGTGACGTCATCAGCAGTGCATTGCGGGCACGCAAATTATAGTTAGCTGAACTAACTATAACGGGCGAATGTCAATGGTTTTGTAGGAATGAAATGTCCAGCTAACTATAAAATGTGTGAAACCTATGTTTTTTTCAGTGAATTTTCAAAGTTTTTTAAATGCTAATTCCTAACTATAACGTGTGTGAAACCTATTTTTTTTTCAGAGAATTTGCAAGGTTTTTTATATGCTAATTCCTAACTATAACGTGTGTTAAACCTATGGTTTTTTCAGTGAATTTCAAAGGTTTTGTAAATGATAATTATTAAATGTATTAATTATCATATTTCTTTCTTTTTATACTAATTTTCTAAATTTTTATTACAAATATTTATATTTATATATTTTCTTAAATTATATTTCATATTCTTAATATAAAATATTAAAACTCAATTGAAAAATATATTTTTTTGTTAATTCTTTTTTTTCCAATAGATTAAAATTGAATTCTATATAATTCCTTTTTCATTGTTTTTTTGGATAATCGTACCGTACGCGTACGGTGATCGAACCATACTTTGTTCTGCTAATACAAATACGCTTTGACATTAGCGTCGCATCAAATCTTCCGTTTGACGTCATGTACTGCTCCCCGAACGCGAAAGGCTCAAATGTTTTTAATTGTTTAAAAGCATATATTTATATATTTAATGTACATATTAACAGAACACATTATCTAGGGTAATTATGAAAATAGTTTTTTAAAAACTTTTAATAATCGTATATTACTTTTAAAAGCAATTACACAAATTGGGGTGGAACTTCAGGCGTACTCTTATCATAAGAGCACCGTAAGACCACCGCAAGCGAACGCAAACCCATGTGACTTTAAAAGAAGACTTTTGATTGGTTCATGACACTTCCTATTCCAACTGTTGAAAGTTCCATCCCATTTTAATCATTCTACTTTGACTTTCTAAAAAGAAGCATCTTTTCTGAGAATCCTGTCAAATAGAAGGAAGATCACCATAATAACAGCAATGGACTAATCTTCCAACCATTCTTCAGAGGGATATTTCATTCCCAAAGAACCGCCAAAGAAGAAGAAAAAAGCTCTAATTGAGAAGTTTTTTACGTTGCCTGAAGGGTAAAAAAAGGTTAATGCTCCAAAAGTAACCTATAAAATTTGCCAAACAACTCTTTCGAAGGGGTGATCCATCCAATAAATACTCCTTTGGCACATCAAATATGGTGTGACATGTGAAGAACTTGCACCCAACAACTTTGCTCGAGCTGCAACACGGAGGTTGCAAGAGAACCCACCTGCTACTGCACCAAGCACATCAACTACTGCAGCAGCATTTTCAGCAAGCAGTCCACACCCACACATTGATCCTGATTTTGGTGAAGATAAAATTCTATGCATTTATTGTAATAAACATTTGTGTTACGGGCAACAGTCTATCGACCAGATAAAATGCAGGAAGCAGCAGCATCACTGTCCTCAACATTAGTTTTTTTTTCATTCTTTTGTTCCTGTTGGACACTTTTTGGATTCCAGTTCAATTTTTTTGGTATAAATAAACTTGCTGAAAAAACACAAAAAAAAATAGAGAACTAAAAACACTTTTTAAAACTACCTTCACTAGTCAAAGAAAGAACTATATTTCTATGTTAGTGTATAACAGGGGTCCCACGCATGAGGTGGGGCATACTCTGGATGGTCTGTTTACAAATAATCCAGGCATTGACCTGATAGCAGTACTACCATTGGTATGGTCTGATCACCAAGCCATCATCTTTAGAATTCGAGCAGTACAATCCAACCCCCCCCAGACCAAAGCCCGGTCATCATTGGGAACACGAGCCTGGAAAAATGCCGATATTCCACATCTCTCAAATCTCCTCAGGACTTCGGTCCCGGACAGTTCTTATGATCCTGAAATTCTGTCCACTAACTTTCAGGAATGGTTACTAAAGGCAGCCAATCAAGTGGCACCTGAGAAATCTTATCGCCCAAATAGAGTTACACCATCGGCCCAGTGGTTCACAGAGGAGTTGCGCCTCCAGCGTCAGTATTGCAGAAGTCTAGAAAGACGCTGGAGAAAGCACTATAGTCCCTCTGATAAGCAAACTTATAAAGATGCTCTGGCGATCTATAAGAAAGCTATCATTACTCAAAAAAACACTTTCTTTACTGGTCAAATTGAACAGGCTCAGAACTCAGCAAGGATGTTATTCCAGGTGGTGAATTCTCTCTCTACTCCTCCTACTGGCTCAGCAACTGAGCATTCTCAGGAATTCTGTAACTCGTTGGCCAATTTCTTCACCACCAAGGTTATGGACATTTATTCCATTTTCCCACAGCTACCGGCGGAAGTTAGGACTGATCCATCCTCCCATTTGGCTGTGATCCATCCTTCTTTTTCTGGTTTCAAGCCAGTGACAGGAGATCAGGTCAGCAGACTAGCTGCCAAGATCAAATCAGGCTCTCCGCTTGATCCATGCCCTCCTGATATAATGAATCAACTCTACAATACCATCTCTCAGCCGCTCACCACCATTTGTAATGCCATCTTTAAAACAGGCATCTACCCGGAGATCTGGAAGAAGGCCATCGTTAAACCTTTGCTCAAAAAGCCTTCCTTAGACCCCACTGTTACGGCCAATTACAGACCCATTGCTTGCCTTCCCTTTCCCGCTAAAATCGTAGAGGCCATCATGACCCAGCAGTTCTCAGAGTTCATTGAACAACACGAACTCCTGGATGAGACGCAGTTCGGTTTCCGGAGGGGACACGGAACCGAAACAGCGCTGATAAAGGCCTCCGATGAAATTAGAAACATCTTGGATTCGGGAGGAGCAGCAGTGCTCATTCTGTTGGATCTCTCGGCGGCCTTTGACACGGTCGACCATGCCATCTTGGTCGACCGTGTCACAGCCCTGGGGATTAACAATCTGGCCAAAGATCTTATAGCTTCTTTTTTAGCTAACCGCAAACAGGCAGTTAAACTGGGCAACTATTATTCACCGACTTCTAAACTGCCATGCGGGGTCCCCCAAGGATCGTCGTTAAGCCCTGCGCTTTTTAACATTTATGTTGCAGACCTGGCAAGGGTCATAAAATCTCATGGGATGCGCCTAACTACCTACGCTGATGACACCCAACTTGTGCTGGCGGTGGATCACTGAAATAATATCGACGGACACAATATCGACTTGCCAGAATATCGTGGACAAAATATCGACAGTCAAAATATCGAGTTTGTATCTACAAACAGGTAAGTACAAAAATATCGAGTACAAAATATCGTTAACAATAATATAGATGTAAAAAATATCGACTTTATTAAAAACAGTGTTAAATTAAATTAATATTAAATTTAAATTACTAAAATATACTTAAAACTACTTAAATTAAATTATAATAATTAAATAATAAATGAAAATAATAAAAATAATTTTTTACAATCTTATTAGTTGACCCTGAACCCTAAAAATACCCCTTTACCCAAAAACCCCAAACTGACCCTGAACCCTAAAAATAACCCTTTACCCAAAAACCCAAAACTGACCCTGAACCCTAAAAATGCCCCTTTACCCAAAAACTGAAAACTGACCCTGAACCCTAAAAATACCCCTTTACCCAAGAACTGAAAACTGACCCTGAACCCTAAAAATGCCCCTTTACCCATGAACTGAAAACTGACCCTGAACCCTAAAAATACCCCTTTACCCATGAACTGAAAACTGACCCTGAACCCTAAAAATGCCCCTTTACCCAAAAACTGAAAACTGACCCTGAACCCCAAAAATACCCTTTTACCCTAAAACTGAAAACTGACCCTGAACCCCAAAAATACCCCTTTACCCTAAAACTGAAAACTGACCCTGAACCCTAAAAATGCTCCTTTACACAAAATGTATCAATATTATTTAATTACCAATTAATTATTAATTAACAATAACAATAAAGTAAATATATTAGAACATTAGCTGTAATTATTTTAATAATTAATATTATTTTTTCCAAATTAATTACTTAAAAATAACACAAAATTAAATATATTAAAAATTTACTCTAATTAATGTAATTAACTAATTACAAATAATTAATTAACAATTAATTACTAATACAAAATATGTTCAAAATTATATTAATTAATTAACTAATTAATATTAATTAATTATCAATTAATTATTAATTAAAAATATTAACAAACATATATTAATTAATTAATTATTATTAAATTACTTCCCACCCTATTCCCCTATAAACCCACAACCCGCTACAGAATTACATTACGCAATTATTATAAAAACAAAATTCATTTAATAAAATATTTTATAACATTAATACACACTATTCACACATATTATTACATAAAAATACACTATAAAATATTATATATTATTAAAAATTCGATATTTTTGCTATCTATATTTTATACAGTAGATATTACTTCACTTACCTGAAAAACGATATTTTTGTAGTCGATATTATGTCCAGTCGATATTATGTCCAGTCTATATTTAAAACTCGATATTATGTCCAGTCGATATTTTGGAGTCGATATTTTGTCTGTACATCGCTGGCGGTGCATAAGAACGGCCCAGTGGTGGCAGCTAATTTTCAGGAGGGGATACTGGAGGTACAAGCTTGGATGCACAGTAATTGCCTAAAACTGAATGCGGATAAAACGGAGGTTATGACCTTTGGTAACATCTCTCCAGAATGGTCCCCGATTTGGTGGCCTACTCAGATGGGTCCACCTCCGGTCCCAGTGGCAAAGGTCAGGAATCTTGGAGTGATCTTTGATATACATTTGTCCTTTAAACATCATGTAAATAAGGTTGTTTCAGTTGCCTTTTTTACGTTGAAAAAGTCAAAAAAGCTGTTACCGTACTTACCAGCATCAGCTGGAAAAACACTAATTACCACCTTGGTGTTTTCCAAGCTTGACTACGGAAATGCCCTCTTTCTCAACACTCATAAATATATTCTGAACGAGCTCCAATCTGTTCAAAATATGGCAGCCAGAATCCTTCTCAACATTCCAAGGCGCCAGTCCATCTCGGCAGCTATACGGCAACTTCATTGGCTAAGAGTGGAGAGCAGGATCAAATTTAAGGCCTTATGTATTGCCTATAAGGCCATTCATCATACTGGCCCGAAGTTTTTAAGAGAGGCATTTCAGCTATACACCCCTACAAGGAACCTAAGATCAGCAGCTAGTTGTCTACTATCTGTTCCCCGAACAAGAACCGCCACCTGGGGAGACAGAAGATTCTTGGTAGCAACTCCTATACTGTGGAACTCTCTCCCCTCACATATCAAGACTGCTCCTACTCTCATTTGTTTTCGTAAGGCATTGAAGACTTGGCTCTTTAACCAATAAGTTCATGTGCTGACCACGGTATCCTAAAGTATCATACTGCGCCTAGACACCCTTGGGTAGTAGCTGCGCATTAAAAATTCCATAAAATAAAAAATAAAATAAATAAATGTTTCTCAGAATGAATGTGTAGTTCATAAATGAATGAATACATTACTAGTGTATGGTGAATGTGAAAGTGCAGAACTATAAGGAACTGCTACAGCATACAGCTATAAGCTGTTTACCTATAGGATACTGTAGTACCTCCAAAGCACTTGAATGTAACATATGCACATAAATATGTTACAAGTCTATGCTTCAATTTGCACTGCTGGTGAAACTGCCTTTATGAATTTCTATGTGTTATGGGTGGATTTAAAACCCCCTTGTACCTCTTTTAACACAGCCGTTGTGTCACTTTTATGACGCACTGGTGGTGCAAAAGATGTGCCATGGTGTGTGGTATTCACAATGTGACACATCTGGAAGGTGCATCACATTATAAAGCCCTGCGCCAGAAGGAGGTGATATCACAGTACACAATAACTGGCATATCTCTGGGGATGTACCACTTATTGTACATCTGCTGATTAGTGTTTTAATGTAGGGAATGGATTCTTTTAGAACAGTGTATAGATAAGCACATAGTGCTGTATGGTCACTACAATACTGAAACATAAGTGTGATAGTGTTTACTGGAAGTGTAAGGATACTGATTGGGGAATTGAAGCTATAAAAGACAAGTTTGCCAGTGCATAGAACACTGCATGTATAGTCTATAGGGGTATGAAGCAGTCTATGCCCTAAGGCGCACTTTCCACCATGAGTACTTGGGTACTGGTTGAATTACTACAATTCTGCAAGGAGAGTGTGTGGCTGAATGTATAGTAGCTTTACTTTTACAACAGTGTATAGATAAGCATATACTGCTGTATGGTTCACTACAATACTGATACAGTAGTGTAAGAGTGTTTTGTGAAAGTGTAATGATACACACTGGGCATTTGAAGATATAAAAGGCAAGTTTGCTGGTGTATAGAATAGTGAATGCATAGTTTATAATGATTTGAAGCAGTCCATGCCATAAGGCCTACTTTGGTGCATGACTACTTGGAAAGTGACTGAATGCTTACACTTCTACAAAGAGATTGCCCAGCTGAATATATACCACCTTCAGTTTTAAAACAATGCATACATAACATTATACTGACGTATAACTCACTACAATACTAAAATAGCACGTTTGTTCAGGTCTCCTATGACACTGTTACTAATTTCGAAACCGTCTCCGAAATAGTTTTGTTGATTTTTTATACTGAATATTTTATGTTGTAGGTCCTTGTACAAAAACATAAACACTTCATTTAATAATGTTTTTCTAATACTGAACACAAAACTAGCTTTATCAACTATTTGGCCCTTTAAAAAATAGTATAGATATACCATTCTCAACTTCTTTATACGATTATATAAATGTAATATAATCTTATAGCCAGCCGTAGAAGGCTATACCGCCTATTAAAGGCTCTCTCCAGCATTAACCTCATGCGCGCTAGCGGAATTCCGCTCGTACGCTGAGATTTTTAAAAGCGCATGTTACGTGACGATCTGGGCTCGTCATCAGCGTGCGAGGAGGCTACGCCATGACGAGCCCAGCTCGTCATCAGCGTGGAAGGGGTTAACCTCTTCGCTGCTGATGATGAGCTCAGCACGTCATCATCCACGGTAGTCGTGTGCGGATGACGAGCTGAGCTCGTCATGTAACGCAGCTTTTCGTAAATTGCCGCACACAGCGGGAAAAGCCGCCACAGCGATGAGGTTGAAGACCCGAGCCGAAGGCTTTCAGCCGAGCCCACACTTTGTGCATGCATTGCATCTGCGTGTTTCGGTGGATGTTGTGTGCGTAGGTGCCATATCTTGCTCTCCGTCTGGGTGTGTACCCCAACAGTTCGCACTCACTGTGCACATACGTGCATTTTATAGAAAAGGCACTGTGCGCCGTCCATCAATCTGACATCCTGTTTGACCAATCATAGCTCTGAAACCCTCGTACATATGCCTCATGTGGCCACTCAAGGCCTCTATTCTTATTGATTGTACTAGGATGATCCTAATATTTAATGACTTCTGCTTCACAGGGCCCTCCTAGGCCTTTTTTTAATAAATTATGCGTGCATGAATTTCTGTGTCGTATTTTTGAAGTGTGTCATGTGCTTTTGTGTCTATTCTTAGAAACTTTACGTCCTTGATGGTATTTCTTTCTGCATCACGTGGCCCTCCCAGCTCTGTTTTGCTTTATTTTTGTTGGGTACATGCTTTGTGGTTCATCGTAGTTGCTCCCTCCTAATTCTCCCATGACTTTTAATATTTATTACTGCCTCACGTGGCCTTCCTGGGCCTGTATTTTTATTGATCATAATATTTTTTTCCTTCTGCGTCATGGGGCCCTCCTAGGCCTTTCTTTAATAAAATGTGCGTGCATGAATTTCTATGTCGTATTTTTAAAGTGTGTCACGTGCTTTCGTCTCTGTTCTTTTACATTTTTTGTGCTTGATGGTATTTTTTGTTCGTCACGTGGCCCTCCCAGCTCTGTTTTGCTTTTTTTGTGTGCGGTACATGCTTTGTGCTTCATCTTATATGCTCCCTCCTAATTCTCCCATGAATTTTGATATTAATTACTGCCTCACATGGCCTTCCCAGGCCTGTTTTCTTATATATTGTGCGTTCATGAATATATATGTTGCATTTTTGTGCTACGCCATGTGCTTTGTGTTTCAACGTACGTACTCTCTCCTAATCATCATAATTGCTCCCTTTTAATCCTCCGCTGACTTTTAATATTTCTTGCTTACTCAATTTTATTATTTTTTTATTTCATGCATTTGTATGGCGCTCAGCTACCCAACAAGGGTTTCCCGGCGCCTATGACATATATAGATGGTTAAAGGAAAATGCTGAGTCAATAGTTTAGCACAATTGTTTCTGAAACAGCCAGGTTTTTATGTGTTTCCGAAATTTAATCTAGCTGTCCTCTTTCCGGATATGAAGGGGGAGTGAGTTCCATAGCATTGGTCCTCTAACAGAAAAGGATTTCCCTCCAGATCTTTGTAATTTGAATCTGGGGACGGCAAAGTTCGAGGCCGTTTGAGAGCGAAGACTTCTTGTTGGCAGGTAGGGAGAGGCTAAGGATTGTAGGTAGGAGGGTGCCGTTTTGTTTTTAATCTTAAACATGTAGCTCAGTGTTTTGAAGCTGATCCGATGTTCAACCCTGAGCCAGTGTAATTCGTTCAGGTGTTTTGAAACGCTTTCGGACTTTTTAATCCTACACAAGAGTCTTGCAGCAGAGTTTTGAATTTGTTGAAGACGCTTGATTACTGCTAAGTTGGAACCAAGGTAGAGAGCATTTCCGTAGTCAATACGTGAAGTTATTAAAGCGTTGACTACGGTTTTTTGCGTGTCTAGGGGCAGCATCCAAATGATTTTTTTTAACCATTTAATTATGGTGAAACAGAGTCCCGCGACTTTATTTGCCTGTTGTTTCATAGAAAGGGTATTGTCCAAAATAACCCCTAGGTTTCTTACCTGAGAGGCTGGCGGGGGAATGTTACCCAGCTCAGGCGGCCAGTGGAAGGGGGTCCACAGTTCCTTGTTTCTCCCAGTAGGAGAACCTCCGTTTTGTCCCAATTTAGTTTCAACTGGTTGGTGGTCATCCAGTTGAAAATATCTTGGAGACCGTATTTCAGTAAGGAGGGGGCTAATGGGTTTGATTCGGATAGGGAAAAGATAATTTGGGAGTCGTCAGCGTAGGTCATTAAAGTCAGGCCTACACGATTGGCCAGGTCTGCCAGTGGTCTGAGGTAAAGATTAAAAAACAGTGGGCTCAGGATGGAGCCTTGTGAAACTCCATGTGGCAAGGGGAAGATGTTTGAGCTTGCGATGTTGGATTTGATCTGGAAAGTTCTTCCGGATAGAAAGGACTTGATCCATTGTAAGGTGTCGTTACGAATGCCATTTTTCTCTAGGTGGTCAGAAGAGTTTTGTGTGATATGGTGTCAAACGCCGCACGCAGATCTAAAAGAATGAGTGCGACCGTATGACCTTTATCCAGGAGTTGTCGAATTTTTTCTGTCACACCCAATAGGGCAGTCTCCATGGAGTAACCTGCTCTGAAGCCTGACTGTGAGGGGGTGAAGAAGATTGTTGTCTTCAGAGAAAGAGGTGAGGGCGGAGTGTATGTGCTTTTCCATGAGCTTGGAAAAGGCAGGGAGCAGAGAGATAGGTCGGTTATTAGAGAGAACTGTGGGGTCGGATGACGGTTTCTTCAGTAGTGGGGTCACCACTGCATGCTTCCAACTAGATGGGACGGTGGAGGTTTGAAGGGAAGCATTTAGCATGTCTGTTATGACAGTCAGGGGGGTAGGTTCGAGCTGTTTTAAAACACTCACAGGGAGAGGGTCGCAAGGGGAGCCTGATGTGATGGATTTTAGGGAGGTTTGTAGAGAGTCCCTAGTTATCAGGGGCCAGTTGTCCAAGGTGTTTATTTTGTCAAGGGCCATGGGCAGGTCCTGGCGTGAGCAAATGCAAAGGGGCCTGGACGTGATATTTGTGATTATATCTTCAATTTTGTCATTGAAAAATGTCGCAAGGTCCTGACATTGTTTTTTAGTTAGGGGGTGGGCAGCAGCAAAGGTCGAGAACTAATGGGCCTCTCATCCTATAGACAAAATCTCCTATTTTGCATGAAAGGTTCCTCTCCTTCCTCTGTTTAGTCTCCATAAAAGTCACAAAAGCAGTTCACAATTCCTTTATTACTGATGTGGGCACACAAGTCTGCATCACTGATTTATAAAACTGTTCTCTCCTGTATTGCATAAGAATTCATTTATGGATGTCAGTTGTTTTCCTCACTCATAATACGTTTGTGTTCCTTAACTTCTTCTGTGTATCACTTATAACCAGTGTAGTTCCAGCCTTCTAAACTAAAATCTAATTCTTCCCATCCTGGGTACCACCTCACATCCGCTATAAGAATCCTATACATGTTGTGGCTGTTCTTTTCCCCAGTGCTCTAAAGTCTCTTCCATTGCACATTATGTGTCACCAGTATTTAGTGTTACATTATTACAACACCATGAAGAAGCCTTTGACACTTCTTCCTTGTCATTCTCAGAAAAATAGTGCACAGCAGCTTCACATATTTCCTCCTGTAGTAATCTGCCTTGAAAGAGGAAACCATAGAAGATCTACACTCTTTCATTGGCATGTCATTACTGGGATTCCCAATTAATTTTTTTTGCATCATGATGTAAGACCAGGAATCACCTGCCACAGCTAGTGCCAGCTACTAAGCCTCTTGGGTAAAGAGATCAGATAGGAAAAGGAAAGAAAAATAGCAGAATGATAGAACATCAAAATCATGCATTTATTCAAGCATATACAACATAAATGATTGTAGGGAAGTGGATTGTTTCAGTGAAAAAAACGATTTTTTTCACTATTCGGATCTTTGACTTTTGACCGTTTTTCTGGTGGGATACTCCCAAATGAGTTTGTTTTGCAATAGTTCTCTGAGGAAATTGGTTTATGAGCTACAACCATCAGTACCTGTGGACAGCCAGGGAAAGGGGTATAGCAAATTGAGAAAATATGTAAGTATGGAGAAAATATTATTTGTGTCTGTCTCAGCCTGACATTGGTGTGCAAGTAGGCCTGTGGCAGATGGGATGCATTCTAAATGTTGAATGTGGACCCATAAATGGTAATACTGAGTTTCCCAATTTCAAAGTGGTGCAAAATTAGTTAATACTTCTTTTAATAAAGCACACTGAAGGCTATGTATTCAGAGTTAGCAGGCACTTTACAGCTAAATTTGGTAAATTATATATTAAAATTAGCACCTAATACAGAAACTAGATTTAGTCCTGTACAGATTGCAAGCAGCTGAAGTGCAAAGAGTGTCAAGACATCATGGATAGAAACATTGTCAAATCTTCCCTAAAACTCCTACCAGCAAATATAGAAGGAACATCAACCACACAGGTCTTGCAGATTGCATTTATGCTGACACAAAGAGCAGCAAGGAAATCTTTGCCATCATCAAAGATTTTACCGTACCTCCTGCCATCTCCAGCAATGTCACTCCCTCTCAAGACGTTTGCAACAACCTCGCAAGATTCTTCTGTAACAAAATCATCGCAATATACGGCAACTGTGAGCTTCAACCAGACCCTGTCACTATCGCAACTGAACTTTCCATCATGGCAGAAGAACGAATGCTGAACTCATGGCCCGCTATTACCACTATCTTCAAAATAGCTGCTACCATGAAGACCATCCACTTACAGGCCCCATCTGACATCCCCCCACACCTTCACCAAATGACCCCTAACTGTCAGAGTAGCACTATCACTAATCCTCAACACCTCCATCGACTCAACCACATTCCCAGAGACCCGGAAACATACCACTGTCAAACTCCTGTTCAATAAACCATGAGCTGATCCTGCCAAGCTCTCCAATTACAGACCTATTCCCCACACCCGGCCAATGTTTTTGGAGGAACTAATCAACACACACCTCAACAATCCCCTCAGCAGCCACCAGCTCCTCAGTGCCATACAGTCCAGATTCAGCCCCAGCCAAGGTACAGAAACAGCAATCACTGCCACCACAGATTACATCTACATGATTCTTGACAGAGGAGACACAGAAGCTCACATTCTCCTGAACCACTTTGCATCATTTCACCTAGGCTCAAACCCCATCCTTATCAGGCGCCTGCACGATATTGGAAATCTAGGACCTGCTTCTGGTTGGATCTGCTCCTTCTTAATGAATAAACCGCAAACTGTCAGCACCTTACTTCTTGAAAGCCCTCACACTCATCTGTGAAGCGATTCAAGGTGTATCACTCAGCCCCACCCTCCTCAACACCTACATGATCTGTCTGGCCAATATCATCTGTACATACAATATCCTCTCCTCTGCCGATGCCAGGTGACTAATACTTTCCCTCACAGACAAGACCTCCAACAGAAGAAACAAGTTCACTGCCATAATTATGAAGTTGTTAACTGGATAAAAGCTAGCTGTTATAAGCTCAACACTGACAAGACAGAAGTAGTCAGCAAGAACACCTCAACATTGGACTCCAACTACTGGCCATCCAAACTGGGACCCTCGTCGACACCAAGCAACCTCGAAATCATCACTTGCTAGCAAACTGGTCATGACCACCAAGTCAATGTTGTCATTGCATTCAGCTTTCTCACCCTGGAGATGTTGAGGAAAATCCTCAAATGGCTTTAAAGCAGTGGTCTTCGGCTTTTTTATTCTGTGCCGCCCCTGCGGGAAAAAAATAATGAGACACCCTCAGAATTTTTCACAATCATATCTATTTAAAGTATCCACAGGGTGTGGTTGGAGGGTTTGAATAATCTTTGGTGTACCTTCCCTTTTGACACATACTCCCAGCTAGGATATAAATGAAAAAAGATTTTAGTGATGACACATTAAAGAGCATAATACTTCTTTAGGCCAGAGCCTGGAGTGCTCCTGGGATCACCTGAGGCCCCCTTAGGTGGGCCCGCCCCCCCAGTTTGAAGACCCCTGCTCTAAATCAACACCAGAAAACCTTACTTGTTCTGTAGTCATCAGCTCATTGAACTGCAGTAAAACTTTCTATGCCGGTATCAACTAAGAATTCACTAGAAGACTACAAACCAGCCAGAACTTGGTGGTCAGATTCATACTTACCCTCCCACACACAACGTACATCACACCACACCTCAGGGAGCTCCACTGGCTCCCAATTACCAAAAGTGCAGATTTCAAGCACCTCACACGCACATTCAATGCACTACACAACTTAGGCCCCACCTACCCAAACTTCCACCAAACATGTAGACACCTCCGTTTCACAGGACTAGTACATGCACACTTCTCAGGCCTGCACAGAACCCGTTTAGAAGGACTACATTCTCTTACATTGCTCCTATTGAATAGAATGACCTCCCACTCCACGTCAGAACCTTCTCCACTCTTTGTGAAATCTGCAAGATGCTGGTAACTTGGCTTTTTAACACCTTGGCTGCTAGGTGTTTTCTCCTCCTATGCTGACTTATCGTCAAGTCCATTGATCATGACGAGCTCAGCTCGTCATCAGCACAGCTCAACCGTGCATCATGACGAGCTGAGCTCGTCATGAGCATCGAAGGGTTAATTCAACAACCTATCCTAGGCAAGGCTAGACACAGACACGTGCTCAGCACCAGGATACTCACAATGGTGATAATGTGCTTCACAAATACTGTACATAGTTATAATGCCTTGTAAAAGACACACCTCTAGGGTTTTTCAGGGATTCTCACCCATAGACAGTTGGTGGAATGCTTAATCATTGAGTTCCCCCATCCAGAATAATGGTAAATATGGACAGGATTGAACGCCTTCAGGGAATCTTGTTATTGTTAGGTGTCAAGTGTTGATGTAAAATGACCTAAGTTAAGGAACCAATCAGATATTTTATTCATGGTCTCCCTGGTAAGATTAATAAAGGAACTGATTAGAACTCCAGTGTCACAGGAACTACAGGTTTCCTCTGTGGTTTCCCACAAGTGTTAGTCAGCTTTCATTAGGACAAGAGGAGTTCCTATCAATGTAGTGTGATTCCATTAGTGATTCTAATTTGAATGTGGAACACAAACTCATGCGTACATATAAATGTTCCTTTCTTTTAAGTAGCCAGGTGTAAAGCATTCAGATTATTGCAAATACTATTTTTGTGAATCACAACTTTTTGATCTTACCAGGGACCATGAATAAAACATCTGACTATCCGTGGGCCCAATCCAATATATTGGAATGTCTTCCGGTTGATAATGAGCTATTCTTCTTTTGTGTCCGTCAAATGTAATTCCTCAATCAGGCTTCTGTTGTCATCTTTAGTCACTGCTTCCTTCAGTTCGTCCCTATGAAGCTGATCAAAATGCTCCAAAGGTAGAATTGCCTTTTGTTTTTGCTGCAAAATCTCACCTTACTCTAAGAAGAGGCCTGCCCTCTCTCCATTGCACGGAAGACTTGATAGGCCCTTCCTCAATGTATTTTTATCGGCACTGGCTCCAGCACAGTAGGTCCATTTGTTCAAGATATGTATCTGTCAAGCACAGGAGAACACTATTCAAGCTCTATGGCTGCAATTTGAGCGCATCCCGTGCTGCTCTGCTTTTTTCTTCATAGTTCACAAGTGCAAATGCAGCTTCTTCATAAACAAACTCTCCCATTCATTGCTTGCTCAAACTCTTCAGTAGCTGTGGGTTGTTTGGCAACAGTGTTTCATAAGACAGGTCCATTACCAATACCCAACCCCCCTTGATTATGAGCCGAGAGACCCTTGGAAAAGTATGTACCTCACCCAGTAAGTGACAATATGCCAGAGTGCTGCATTTACTTAATGAAATAAATACCTACTATTATAAAGTTTGCTGGTAAAAATGAGGACTAACATGCAGAATTTTTGTTTATCATGCTTTTTCCACATGTATCACACATTTACTGCACATATTAATCCAATAGCCTTTGCCAGGTTTTTGCAGTCAAAATCTACTGGAAAAAAAACTGGGGTGCAAAAATTTCCACACAGTGCAGAATAAAGATACATGTGGGAATGAATATTTTTGCATATGTTTTCAGTTCCCTCAGAACGCGTAATCGGGGCATAAGTATGCTTTTGTGAACATTGTATTTTTTCAGTGTATCACTTAATAATTTTTCTTTTCACTTTTTTGTCCATTTAATTTGTGTTCTATGCCAAAATCGAATCACTTGGACCCTCACAGTGAGCAGTGCCCTAGACTGTTTTTCCATCGAGCACTCTAGACCCTAGAGATGTTGAGGAACTGCAACAGAGACTGATATTCAAGGGTGACTGCTGCTCTCACAAAGTGCTCAAAGGCCTTTTCCCTGTTAGTATCATAAGCAAATCTGGGCCGCGGCTATGCAGCCTGATTCCAGATGTACACACCTTTCCACTCCTTCCTTCCTTCCACAGTTAGGGTTCAGACCCTCGCAATACTTTTTTTTTTACTCCTGCTGTGGATGGCAGCTCACCAGTCAGCACTCTGGGGGCTAGGGGGACAAGGAGAAAATCCATAGGTGTGATCAGTAAGGAGAGAAGCCGACAGGTAATAGTGCTCTATCAAAGTATATCATTCAATTAACCTATTATTAAGGACTGCTAAGCACACTTTGACCTCACTTGTGGATAATTAATAGTTAGGTCTTTTCCCAAGGAAATGTTTCTATCCCACTACGACTTCAAACAATCTATAGAATGCTCGAAGCCAACCTGTCACATAACAGTTGAATTTTTTTCATTGATTCCCATACTCATTTCACGTATGATTAGAACAAATATAGTCAGCACAATCGAACACACCTGTAATCTGATTAATTGTAATTATTCTACCATCCACATTATCTCTGAGTTTAGTGATCGTATTCTTCCACCCTTCAACAATGATTGGGTTTCTACAATCAGAGGTAGAAGGTTGAAGGTCGGGCCATTAATATTAGTAGTATAAATAATGGAAAATAAATTTGGATCCCTTTTGAAGTACCTCTATGTAAACTACACCACACTAGAAGACTTTGCAGTAAATGAAGAACCTGGGCAATGTGCTATCAAAATTCAAAAACACAAAAGAGTTTGGTCGCTGTTGATACAAGGTAAAAGAGGCTGATTTAATCAAGCTAGGACTTAAATATACTGCTAAATAATTACACTATACCAAGGCTACGTTGATCCTCTCATTACACAATGTAAAAATATCGCCTTTATTTACATTTTTGTGTGCAAGATAGAAGGAGAAAACCTTGCTTCAAAGTAGCATAATGTATAAAGTAGAAATGTAATTCACGAATATCATCTCACATATTCATATGGCCTGCTAGCAAACTATACTACATGATTTATAATCTATTTACTTTCGGTAAACGATAATTAAGGTGATTATTTACCAGCCATTTCTCACTTTGCATGAACAGATTAGTTCCTCTAGCTCAGAAGTCCATGTTTAACATTACGGTTGCGTGCTCAATAGGGCGGTAGCTTTTTGTGCTAATTCACCCTTTACCATAGTCCATTAGAGAGGGGAGTGATTGCCGCATTACTGTTTTTGTCAGGGATAAAAACCTTACGACATACAGCCACGGATTGTCATCAATTACAATCAATACATATTTCTCTTTAAGTGTTACCCGAGCTGAAACATTTGACATGCTCAGTTAAGGAAGGGCAATAGCATACGTTCATAATTAAGATAAGGTTTAGCTATGCAATATAAAAATAACAAAATATTTGCCCTGTTAACTAGAATGTGATATAGTGTTAGTTCAAACTACCGTTAATAGAAACTCCGATTGTGGAGTACATACAGAGGGCCTGATTAAGCGTTTGGCAGAGAGGGTACTCCATCACAAATATGTCAGAGTACAATGCCTGCCAAACTCTAAGTCTGCCTACCTTATTGTAAGTTGGGCACAACATTAGCTTTCTGTCGGCAAATCCCCCCATTGGCTCCATCAATGGAACATTTACTCTGAGTGCCTGACAGAGTACTCGCCCTTCACGCAACCTGTCCTATTTAGAACCTTTTTTCTGTCTATCACCGCAACAGAATAATCTGGCAGTGACTAGCAGAAAAATAAAAGTTAGGACCCCACACCAATGGAAAAACCCGTTTGTTTTGGGTCTCACGCTTTTCAAACACTTTTGGAGTTTGTTTTTGAAAAACAAAACCTCTGGTGGCTAGGCATCAAAAGCAACAGCAGCCTTCCACCAAACCTTTGGCACCTTTAGAGGAACGGCCATAGCAGTGCTCCTTTGAAGGCACAGACATCACTGATGGTCCAGCAGTAATGTCTAAATACACAGCCCTGATGGACAGAGTAAATAATAGCCAACCTTCAATCAGCTCCTAAAATATTCTATTAAAGGATTATCGTTCAGTGGAGATGCATCAACAATATTACATCCATCATACTCTCTCTATAGTAGAGGCAGTTTACTGGTGTATACTCCAGTAGAGTATCATCCTCAAATGGAAGATTTAGAATTTCCTTCAGCATTCAGAGGGAGTTTTGTAACCAGCAAGCACTAAGTCAGGTCCTTTACGATCACTTTCTGTCAACGTTTAGCAGTAATTTCTCGATGCCACTGAAATAGTAATGCTACTACTAAATACCCTCTCTCTTCTTTAAAATGCTCATTCCACTGTTGTTGAACATTTTCATGATAAGATTTATACCATATTATATAGATAAATGAAAATATTTCCTGCATATCTACATTATAAGATATTGTTAATTCAAATATAGATAAAAAAAAATATTTGTCCTGTGTAACTACATTTCAAGATATTCTCAATTCAAGTTTTTGACAAAATCAGAAACAATTGTTGGCTATAGTAAGGCAGTGGCAGAACAATATTGGAACATTGGAAATTTACGGTCAGGTTTAGGGTTGTCCAGTAACACAATATCCTCTCATTTCTAGAGAGAATACTGTCCTGAAGTTCCAAGAAGTCCCCCAAGACCTGCGCGTTTTGGAAGACCCAAAATGAGGGCTTGGTGTCCTAACAGCTTTCAGACACCCCACAGGATATGTCAGCCATTAGACCAACTAGCTCTACAGTGCCACTAGTTTCCCCCTTATCTTACATTGGTGTAGGTAGTTTCTGGCAACCACTGAACATGACAAACATGATTCCTAAGGGATTGTGGAAAACAGTACAGTACATTTCCCTCAGACACTAGTGCTTGCTTTATCTCAGAAAATACACAGTTTGGCAATTAGGACTTTTCAATAATTATTTATTGGTCCCGCGACAATCTGGTGTAAAACATATGTGCTGCCACATTTAGGAGACAGACGCATACAAATGAGATTGCTAGTACCAATATAGTAAATAGTAGATACATTTCTACCATAGGGTTAATAAGATGAGCATAAGCAGTTCAGGTAAACACAGTAGCACTTGCATATTCCTAAAATGCGCGCACTATCATTTTCAATTTATAATCTTTATTCGGGTTCTTAAAAAGACACCATAAAAGCACATATACAAAGTACACACACAGAAAAATATTAAAAAAGATACTTTTTCCTTTTTTTTAAAAAAAGTTTCATAAAAGTTAAAATGTTTAAATGTTTCTAACACCATGGTTCATTAAGCTAGGGGAGCAGGAATCAATTATCCAAAGGGTCAGGTGATATTATAGTCAAGATTCTCTAGTATTTCTCAGCCGTAGTGCCATCCGGATGAAATTTATAATGCAGAAAAGGGTGTAAGCGTCTTCCGCTTCCTTTAGGAACTTCAGGGCGAGTTTTGCATGTTTGAACTTTAAGTCTTTCAGGAGCCCCACCAGGAACTTGCGTCTTGGTACAGTGTAGAACGGGCACAATAAAACAAAGTGAAGGGTATCCTGCGGAGACCTGTGGTCGCAGCCGCAGGTACCCTTCTCTGCCACTGTAAGTGTGAACCCTGCCGGGACCGCAAAAAGATGGTGGAGCATGTTCAGCCTAAACCGGGTCATGACATAGCGGTCCTGAGCATTGTACATGACCCTCAAATAAGGTTCCATTCCTCGCTTCACTGTGAGTTTATTATAAGATGAAACGGTGGATTTGTGGCTTTCTTTCTCTGCCCTTAATGTCTGAAGCGAGACAAACCTTAATGTCTGAAGCCGTGTGGGAAAAAGTCTTTTCACTAAGTAATTGGCCTAAATGTACCTAGCCTAACCTGGATGTGTAGGTGGATAGGGCTATAGTGATGTGTATCTGTAGCCAAGAAACCCCTAGGGAAGAACCAGACCCCTCCCTGACGGTGTAGAATGAAGGACCCCGTCTCTGCGTCTAGGATGACAACCTGCAAGGGATGTCAGATCGCTGCGTGTTGGAGATTCGGCATGCAGGACCCCTGTCCGGAAGGAATTCTCCTCTAATATGTAGGAGGGGTGAGGGTCTTTTATACTAAAATGATCACTCTGGGTTTTTTCTAGAATTGATATGTTTTAAAATTACCATGAATGTTTTGAAAAAAATCATAAATGTTTTTCACCAAAGACCCAACCACCGCCAAAACCAACCTACACGAAGGGATGAAAGACGTAGCCGAGTGGATGAAGAAGAGCCATCTAAAACTGAACTCAGACAAGACAGAAGTCCTCATCCTAGGATCATCCCCCTCTGCCTGGGACGACTCGTGGTGGCCCCCGGCCCTAGGCAGCGCACTCAAACCAACGGACCATGCTCGCAACTTGGGATTCATCCTAGACTCCTCCCTCTCGATGACCAGACAAGTCAACGCCGTCTCATCATCATGTTTTAACATCCTACGCATGCTCCGAAAGATCTTCCGATGGATCCCCACCGAAACAAGGAAGACGGTCACCCAAGCACTTGTCACCAGCCGACTGGACTACGGAAACACCCTCTACGCCGGAACCACAGCCAAATTACAGAAAAGACTTCAACACATTCAGAACGCCTCCGCTAGACTCATCCTAGACATACCTCGCCACAACCACATATCCGGTCACCTGAGAGACCTGCACTGGCTCCCCGTCAACAAGAGAATCATGTTCCGTCTCCTCACCCACGCACACAAGGCCCTCCACGACCAAGGACCCAGATACCTCAACACTCGGCTGACCTTTTATTTTTTTTTGATATTTGATATTTATGAGTTTTTATAAAGCGCGAACTATCGCTCCGTAAGGAGCATCTTGGCGCTGTGCATGCATGAAGTAGATAGGTGATGGATGATACGTGGTGAGGGTCTGGAACTAAATGGCTGCCAGTACAGAGGTGTCAGGTTGTTGATACACCCATGTCTTGAGGAGTTTTCTGAAAATACTCTCCTTTTCAATTAGTCTAAGGTTGACGGGTAGGTTGTTCCATGTCCTTGCTGCCAGAA
Organism: Lissotriton vulgaris; assembly: GCF_964263255.1. Lineage (NCBI taxonomy): Eukaryota > Metazoa > Chordata > Amphibia > Caudata > Salamandridae > Lissotriton > Lissotriton vulgaris. The sequence continues at coordinate 593,126,934 of NC_141693.1, forward strand.
CGGTAAAGGTTTTCCCACCCCTAGTTTTGTACTTGAACCTTGGAATCATTATGAGATTTGTCCCAGAGGATCTCAAACATTGTGTGGGGTTGTAACAAGTGAAGCGATTTGCAAGGTAATGAGGCCCTGTGCCTTTCATGGATTTGAAGACAGTAAGTAAGAGTTTAAAAAGAATTCTTTTATGGAGTGGCAACCAATGTGGGGAATTTAATGCAGCTGAGGCCGATGACCTTCTAGGAAGTTTCAGGACCAATCTGGCGGCTGCGTGTTGTATACTCTGAAACTTCCTCAGGGTGGACTTTTTCACTCCAGCCATTAACCCATTGCAGTAATCAAGTCGGGAGAGTATTAAGGCTACCGCGACTGATTTTCTAGCTGCAATGGGGAGGAAGTCAAAGAATTTCTTTAAGGATTTGATAAGTCCGAAGCATCGACCAGCAGTGATCCTGACTTGATCGTCAAAGGAAAGGGAAGAATCGAATTGCACGCCCAGGTTCCGTGCGGAAGATACTGCACTGGGTGGGGCCTCTGATCCTATGGGCCACCAGTCCTTCGGGCAGAAAGATAGATTTTTACCTAGCGGTATGATTTCAGTCTTTGCGCTGTTACACCTCAGGTGGTTTTTATTCAACCATTGAAATACATCGGAAAGACAAGTCCGGAAACGCAAGTCTGCGTCCGAGCACTTTTTATCAATGGTGACGACAAGTTGTGTGTCGTCAGCATATGACGTGACGAGGATCCCATGAGATTCTATCACAGCGAGGAGGGGGGCCATATAGATGTTAAAGAAAAGGGGGCTTGTTGGACAGGAAAGATTTGACCCATGACAAGACTGTATCTGTCACGCCAATCTCTCGCATTCTATTAATCAGAATAGTATGAGAGATAGTGTCGAAAGCTGCTGTTAAATCGAGCAGGATGAGGACGGCTTGCCTTCCTTCATCCTGCAAGAACTTGATGGAATCAGATAGTTCTATCAAGGCTGTTTCGGTGGAATGACCGGGGAGGAACCCTGACTGTTGAGGATGCAGGATGTTATGAGTCTCTACAAATATTTTTAGCTGTTCATATACTAACTTTTCCGTGATCTTACTAAGGACAGGCAGTAATGAAATGGGGCTCATGTTCGTAAGATCAGTAGGAGATTTGTTCTGCTTCTTCATCAGGGGCTTCACAATAGCCTTCTTCCAATCGTTGGGCACTATCCCGTGCTCGAGGGATTCATTGATGATTGAATTAATACAAGGATTGACTGCCTCGATTAGGTGATGGAGGATGCCAGGAGGGCAAGAATCAGTGGGAGCTCCTGATTTACATGCTAAAATTGCCTTGCCTGTTTATTGGAGGGAAACAGGTTTAAAACTGCAAAGTGGGGGATAGTTACCCATTACCTCATGAGAGTTGGTCAGAGGAGGAGGAAAGTCTTTCTGGATGTTAACGATTTTATCCACAAAGAAGTCTGCTATTTGATTGCACAGGGTTTCAGACGGTGGAATTTCGGGCATGAGGGCTTTGGGGTGGGTGAAAGACTTGACTATTGTGAAAACAGTTTTTTGTTTTTGGTGGGCTTCACTTATGGCCTTGGTAAAGTATTCCTTTTTTGCCGCTTTTATGTTGGAATGATATATCATCCTCTGTTGGACGTACAGTGCTCTTGCAGTCTCATCATAAGTTTTTCTCCACTTTCTTTCTAATTTACGGCAGAGAAGATGGCTATCAGTTAGAGTCTGGGTAAACCAGGGTGCGTTAGGCTTTCTATTATGACATTTCGCCTGATGGCCTTTAGGGTCGAAATGATCTGAAACAATTTGATCCATCCAGGCGTGGAAATTGCGAGAGTCAATTACTGCGTCGCCGGTTGGTTTTGGGGCCTTAGTCAAGATTTGAGAGTCCAGTTTGATACGTCCCGTCACCTTCTTCCAGTTAACTGTAAAGGACGGATGGGGGCGATTCATTCTGGGAAGGGCGGAGGCTAATATCTCAATATCAAATGGAATAAAACAATGATCCGTCCAGATTTGAGGGATCGGAGAAGACGTGGTCAGAGTCATGAGATTAGAGCAGATGCCATCCAGAGTGTGGCCCGCAAGGTGCGTAGGAGCAGTGACAAGTTGGGATAGACCAAAGGTATTTAAGGAATGTTGAAAAGAAATAGTGTGGGGGTCGACACAGGATTCCAAATGTATATTCAGGTCCCCTAATAGAGTGAAGTTAGGATAATGTAACATAAGTGCTCCGAGGACATCGTCTAAGGAGTCCAGAAAGGGAGTGGCATTGCCAGGGGGGCGATATATAAGTCCTCCCGAGAAGGAGGTGGAGGCATTAATTTGAATCGAAAAGCCTATGCCCTCGCTGTCTTTAAGATGGCCAAGATCAAATGTATGGCAAGGGAAGGTATTCTTAATAGCGAATGCTACCCCGCCACCTCGCCAAAGAGGTCTGTCCCGCCTAAAGATAGTGAAATCTGAAGGAAGGGCCGTAGCCAGATCAGGATTGGATGAATCATTAAGCCAGGTTTCAGTGACAAAGAGAGCATCCAAGTCATGGCCTAAAATTAAATCATGTATGTCTTGGCTGTGACAGGATAGGGACCTAGCGTTGATAAGACCACCCTTAAAGTAAGTGGAATTATATTTTAATGGGGGAGGCGAGTCGAGTGCTTCAAGGATTGTCGCAGAAGGCGTCCATTTGCAGTATGTACATGAGACGGGGCTCGAAAGAGGATCAATTGGGGGGCAATCCTTACAGTGGTTGTCTGTTTTACAACGTAGTGCGAGTAGATGGTTACTGTCATACCTGATGACTGAGGGTCCTTGGGCAGCATGCCCTGCGCCCGGCGCGGTCCTGGCGCAGACTGGCGCAGACGGGCGCAGATGGGCTTGGCTTAGGCGCGGCTTCGGCGCGCGTCCGGCGCGCCCGCTGCACCAGCCCGCTGCGCCGTCTGGCCGGCCTACACATAATATAGGGAGAGAAAGAGGGCGGGAGGAAGGCGCGACTAGAGCGCTCTCCCCGCCTCACTAAAGATGGCGCCCACCGCCGCCGAGATCGACTAGAAAGCGGCTGGGCCGAGTGAGGAAGATCACAGGAGTGTCAGTGTGTCAGTGTGCCTCAAATAGTTAATTCCCCTTATTTCTTAGAGAAACCCCCCAGTAAAACGGAACAGTATGTAAAAAAAACGATCAAGGTTAAAAGCGCTCTAAATAAAAGCACCAGATAAAAGCACCTCACAAAATTAACATCACGTTGTCAGAACATGCAGCTCGCAGCCCCAGTTACCCTCGACCAGGGAGAGCTTCTGAAGGCACCGAGCGCGAGGGAGGGATCAGTTAAATAATCTAATGGGGCGGGAGGAAGGCGCGACTAGAGCGCTCTCCCCGCCTCACCAAAGATGGCGCCCACCGCCGCCGAGATCGACTAGAAAGCGGCTCGGCCGAGTGAGGAAGATCACAGGAGTGTCAGTGTGTCAGTGTGCCTCAAATAGTTAATTCCCCTTATTTCTTAGAGAAACCCCCCAGTAAAACGGAACAGTATGTAAAAAAAACGATCAAGGTTAAAAGCGCTCTAAATAAAAGCACCAGATAAAAGCACCTCACAAAATTAACATCACGTTGTCATAACATGCAGCTCGCAGCCCCAGTTACCCTTGACCAGGGAGAGCTTCTGAAGACATCCCCACCCGCCAACTACGATCGTCCAACCAAGCCCTCGCCGCGATTCCACGCATCCGAAGAGCCACCATGGGAGGAAGATCCTTCTCCTACCTGGCGGCCAAGACCTGGAACTCCCTCCCCACCCACCTCCGTCTTACACAGAACCACCTCTCCTTCAGAAAGCAACTCAAGACCTGGCTGTTCGATCAGTAGCGAACCCCTCTCCCTTAAGCGCCTTGAGACCCTCTGGGTGAGTAGCGCGCTTTACAAATTGCTGACTTGACTTGACTTTTGAAAACAATCACAGATGCTTTTCTAAACAAGTATGATCATACACAGCTGGCTGTTGGCCAAGGATGAAAAAAGCGATGCCCCTTCCAGAGAATAAATCTGCAGTGCCTGGGGACATGTTTATGCCAGGTACAGGGATTATGATAGAATACTTAGAACCAGTGGCGAGGAGACAGGGGCAAGCTACTAGGTAAAAGGTCACCTGTTTAGAATCGTTATTGTCGTGTGGATGGGACAATGTATGTAAAAATGGGGTATGCATCAATGGGACTATCCTCAAAGACATGATAATACTAAGTGCCTGATTACAAGTTTGTGGTCCAGCCAAAGACGTGGTGAAGGTGTGGTGGGGGTCATAGACTGCAGCACCAGTGGTCCGACTGCTGCATTACAAGTGCCTCTGTCGGACTGGGAGGATCTGTAATCCCCGGCGGTGGCGCAGCGATCCTGAGGCCAGAATATGCATATGTATATTATGAGTTTCCTCCCTGCCTCACTTTTCATGCCTTGAAAAGTGAGGAGGGGAGGAAGCCCCCTTGTGCCTCTGGGCCTTGGGATACATGCAGGGGGCACATGGTGTACCCCCCTGTATGCATGAACCCCCTGTTCCTGCATGGCATGGACTTAACAGTCCATGCCATGCAGGAACTGCCTTTGACATTCCCATAGCGGTGCCTTTTTGAAAGGCACTGCCGTGGTAACACCAAAAGACCACCCACCCGACTACAGTGTATATTCTCTATAGATCTGCACAATCATTCATAAAGAGAAATGCAAGACCTTTGTGTCACCAAGCATCTTGTGGATGAAGCTGGTGGCAGTGAAATACTGCCAAGGTATTCAGCAATGGAATGGGTTCCTTCAAAACACCAAGAAAAATATTGAAGGTATGACTGTCTACAGAAAGGTGAAATCTCTTCTCTTTGAGGGATTCTGATTCAAAATGATTGTTCAACAGTTGGATACATTTGTGGTTTTAGGACTTTCAAGGAGTTTGAATTTGATTCAATTGAATTAAATATGATTGATATGGATTTGAATTTGCAGATGGATTCTGCATCCCAAAAAAATGCTCCAATACAGTATTTAGTACTTTCTGCACCAATCATGAATAACACTTTGATATTTGTAGCCCAGGGGCAAAAGCTTTCTCACGTTCTCTAAAGTTAGGCAATATTGATAAATACTTGTGTGGGAAATGATGGTATTAAAATGAAATATACAAATCATATTTGGTTTAGGTACAGATGCAATTGAGAGTTAAAGTAATGGACTATGTGTATCAGACCAGATAAATCCCATTAGTCTATTCCTTACATTTAAAATAAAAAATGAAGGTGTAATGATGTAACATGGTTCTTTGCTGGAATGCTGAGCATGGAACCATGTCTGTTAAATATTCTGTAGTACAATGTTCCACAACTGACAGTTGAGATATGCTGGCTGTTGGATGAGGTTGTAATAAATACCTCCTGACTAACCTTCATCCTGTATGATTCAACGTTATTATACTGGCAATGTTAGGATGGGATGATGAACTACATGGAGGATACAACCTCAACAACGGAAGAAGAATAGGCGAGGAGAGTAACGCGAGGATTGTGGTGGAAACTCACTGTTTGCGGCCGTGATCTGCGAGTGCTGGAGTTTGATGAGCGTCCGTGCTGAGGAAATTGGGTGGCAGCACAAAGGTGGAGATTTGGGGACAGAGCGGCTGAATCGCTTATATTTCTATGGCCAAGAGAGGCCCGTGTGTACCTCGACGAGCGACGTGACATCAGCTAGGACGAGAGGAAGATGTGCGCTTTCGCCTAAAAAAAAAAGACTGAATGTTTGGAGAAATGGAGGTGGCCATCTTGGGTGTGGTGGACGAGTGAAGAACGGAGGGAAGGAAGAACAAGCACTATCGCCTGAGAAAATAGCCTGAGTGTTTGGTGGCAGCCATCTTAAGTGAGGATTACGGGTGAAGTTCTCGAAGAATTACAAGCTCAAATTCCATTGAAAAATAGAAGAAAAGTTGATGACGCGAGTGTTGACGTCTTTCAGCTGCCATCTTGGGTAAAGGAAAAGGCGTTTCATTTACAGTTCAGCCTACAGTTCACTAATTTAAGTGTCTGCGACAAAGTGGGGATTTGAATTCTTTGGTGTATGTTGGCACGGTGACAAGCACACCGGAAGAAAAGCACTTGTCTCCAGGTGTGTGTTCGCACAGTGACAGGCACACCTTTTCATCACGAAGTCTTGCCTCATTGGAAGGTGTTGCATCATCGGTGACAGGCACACCAGGAGTAGAGAGCTTGTCATGGTGGTAAGAAAGAAGACTAAAACTGTGAAGTAATTTTATGAAATTACAGTTGTGAGACATTTTTTTTTCTCTTCTTGTGTTTAATTTTGTTTGTTATTTTGTGATAGGACCTATGGTGATAGGTGTACTCTTAAACTGTGATGTGTGTTGCTTATTCTAGTCTGTTAGTAATTGAAATTTATAATTAATTTGTTTTTACTGCTGGTGAGAAAAAAGAAAGGGATATGCAGAATGTTACAGCACCACCGTTTTTTTTTCGGATCCTGGAGAACCTGCTATAAAGTGGAAAAAATGGAAAACAATCTTTGAGAACTATGCAAGGGTTTATGGTACTAATTTGAGTGGAGAGAGAAAACATGCACTATTGTTGCACTGTTTAGGGGTTGAGGGTCAGGAAGTGTTGGAAAATTTACCGCAACTTGCGCAAGTGGATCAGAGGGGTTTGAACGAGTATGAAATATGTGTAAGACAGTTAGACCTACACTATTTACCTAAGGTTAGTACCATAATGGAAAGGTATTATTTTGGACTGCGGGAACAAGGGAAGGAGGAAAGTGTTGAGGAAATTATTACTTCATTACGGAAATTAGAGTCTAGTTGTAAATTTGGTGGATTGGTGGAAGAAAGGATCAAAGATCAGTTTGTTTTGAGGTGTGGAAGTGATAAGATCAGGGAGGAGCTCTGGCTAAAGGATGAGCCACCCTTGGATGAAGTAATTAGTATCGCTAAAAGGGTTGAACACATGTTAAAGTGTGTAGGTGAACTTAGCAAAGTGGGTAAAGATGATACTACCAGTAGTAAGGTGCAGGAAGTTGAGTGTCAGGTGGTGCAGAAAGATGAGAATAAAAAAAGTGAAGAATGTGTGCGAGAGAAAAGTACTGTGGAAGAAAATAGTACAGTGAAGTCACACTCTGGTAGGAAATTTGTAATGCCTTTTCAAGGGAATTGTTACAGGTGTGGAAGGTTTGGACACATGGCTAATGCAAAAGAGTGTCCAGCTAATAGGTTTAATTGCAATGTTTGTGGCAAAAAATGTCATATTGGGAAAAATTGTCGATTAAGGAATAGGAGGGATTCAAGGTCAGAGACAAAACTGGTTAGCTTTCAAGTAAGTGAAAATGACGTGGAACATCCCTCAGAGTGGGTTTTGGTGGGTGATGTTAGAGTCAAGATGAAATTTGATTCGTGTTTTCACATCACTTTTGTTTCAAAGGATGTTTTCTTAAAGAATTTTAAAGGTAAAAAAACACTAGTGAAACCAGACATAAACCCAAGAGGTTACAGTGAGTTACCAATTAAGTTATTGGGTTATTTTGAAGATTGTATAGAGTTCAAAGGAAGATTTACTGATGCAAAAATTTATGTGGCTGAACAGGGTGACAGTTTGTTGAGCTGGTCTCATCAAGCACATTTAGGTGTCATTCTCAATCCAAATGGACATCCCTCTGTACAAGTTCAATCTGTTGAAGGGGAAGGAACAAGTTTGTAAAAGAGTTTGGTGAGTTGTTCAGTGATAATCTGGGATGTTTAAAAGGTTATAATCACCATATTAAATTGAAAGTTGGTGCAATTCCTGTTGCGGCAAGGGTAAGGCGTATTCCCATTTGAGCACAAGAAGCATTAAAAAAAGAAATAGACAAACTGTTGTCAACTGGTGTCATACAACCTGTTGAAGCGACTGAATGGCTAGCCCCAATTGTGATAGCTTGCAAACCTAATAACGAGTTTCGCTTATGTGTGGATCTTCGTGCCCTGAATAGAGAAGTAATAGTTGACAAATTTCCACTTCCAAACATAGAGGAATTAGTTTCTACACTGGATGGTGCTTGTTACTTCACCACCTTGGACATGGCGTCGGCTTATCACCAGGTTCCTTTAAGTGAAGAGTGTCAGGAGTTAACGTCATTCATCACACCAATGGGGGCATTTAAGTTTCTGAGAATGCCATTCGGTCTGGTTTCCACTGCCTCAGTTTTTCAGAGAATTATGGAAGATTTATTTAAGGGCATACCAGGTGTAAGATGTTATCAAGATGATGTGTTCATTTGTGGGAAGGATGTGAAAGAACATGATGAGAGGGTTCTTTAAAAATGCTGGAGGCTGGTTTGTTTTTACGTAGAAACAAATGCAAATTTGGGGTCACTGAACTTGATTACCTGGGTCAACCTTATTTCCTGACAAGGTGTAAGACCTAAGAAGGAGTTAGTTGACACAATTGAAATGTTAAAGGAACCATGCTCAAAAGAAGAAGTCTCTTCATTTTTGGGAGTGGCAGAGTTCTATAATAAATTTGTGAGAAATTTTGCTGATAAAACTGTAAATTTAAGGAAGCTCATGTGTAAAAACACCGAGTTTGTTTGGTCTGAAGAATGCAATATGGAGTTCATGCAAGTAAAAAAGGATCTTAGGAATGCACCGAACTTGCAGGCATTTGTACCTGGAAATCCTACTTTTATTGTTATGGATGCAAGTATAAAAGGACTGGGAGCTCTTTTATTTCAGTTGAGGAGGGGCGTGAAGAATTGATTGCATGTGCTTCAAGATTTTGAAAGGGGCAGAGTTATTCGGTCATAGAAAAGGAAGCGTTGGCAATTTTGTGGGCTGTGAACAAATTCAGGAAGTTTGTGTGGGGCTCTTCTTTTACAGTCAGATCTGATCATAAGTCCCTTAAGGAAATATTTGAAAGGAAGGGTTTAGATTCAATTTCTTCAAGGATTAGAAGGTGGGTCATCTCCTTGCAAGAGTATGACTTCAAATTTGAATAGATTCCTGGGAGAACTAATGTTTCAGAGGATTGTCTGTCTAGATTGGTGGATGTTGTAGACAAAGTTGAAACTCAAGATAAAGATGATCAAGTTGATTTTGAATGCGAGTTAAGGGTTTGTGATGTTACTTTGGGAGCTGTAAAGGAAGATAAATGGAAGGATGAGTTGGAAAAGGATAATGAATTGTTGAATGTTATCAGTCTTTTACATCAGAACAAGTCTCGATCTCTTAATAATCCTTGGTCTTTAGTAGCAAATGAATTAGCGGTTGTAGATGGTGTACTTATGAGAGGCACAAGATTGGTTCCTCCTTTGAATCTTAGGAGTGTCATTGTGAACATGGCCCATGAAGGACATATCGGCATCTCTAAGACCAAAGAACGCATCCGTCAGAATTTCTGGTGGCCTGGGTTAGATTTGATGGTTGAACGTTTGGTTAGAGAGTGTACACCTTGCCAGGCCAGTGACAAAGTGCTTAAAACAAGAAGTTCTCCAATGGTTTGTATCTTCCTAGATCTCCCTGGGGTGAAGTGGCTATTGATATTGTAGGTCCATTACATGGTGAGCGTCAAACTCCTTACTTGTTGGTGTTGCTGGATTTATATTCTCGTTGGGTGGAGGTAAGTTTGGTAAGGGAGGTCACATGTCAATCAGTGATTAGTTTCTTAGAATCTGTGTTTAAACGGGAAAGTTTTCCAACTCAATTCTTTCTTACAATGGTCCACAGTTCTGTTCGGGTGTGATGGAGGATTATCTTCTCAGGTGTGGGGTGGTACATAAAAAAAATCCTTATATCATCCAGAGGCAAATGGTGCCTTGGAGAGGTTTAACAGGACTCTAAAGGAGAGTATCCAGTTGGCAAAGGTTAATTGTTTGGATCGGAGGAAGGAGTTGCAGAGCCGCATTACTGCTTACAGGTTCACCCCGCATTCATCTACAGGAAAAACTCAGTTTGAACTTTTCAAGGGCAGAGCTCCAAATACATGTTTGTGCCCGGCATGTATGGTGGCTGGTAAGGGTGTAAAAAACAATGATATTGCTGCTTGGAGGGACAAATAATTATCTCTACAAAAGAAAAGGAAGGTGTATGTTGACGAGAAGCGGTGTGCAAAGATTTCAAAATTTAAGGTTGGGGAAAAAATAAAGATCAAAGCTCCGACTGGGTGTCAAAATTGGTCAGAGTTTACTGTACCAAGAACCATAGTGAAACTTTTCAAAAATGCTGTTAAGACAGAGGATGGTCGTATCTGGAACCACAGTCAACTATCTCACTTTGCTGGATGTGATTTATCTCTTCAAGATAGTTCTACTTCTGGTGGACATACTTCAGTTCCTGTTTTGGAGTCTGCTGGGTCTCGTAGGAGTGTGAGAGTTCGCAAGCTGCCTTTGCACTTGCGTGATTATGTCTAGTTTAGTTTACTGTAATGTTGAACCTGTTTAAATGTCAAGAGGAAGAAGTATAATGATGTAACATGGTTCCTTGCTGGAATGCTGAGCATGGAACCATGTCTGTCAAAGGTTCTGTGGTACAATGTTCCAAAACTGACAGGTGAGTTATGCTGGCTGTTGGATGAGGTTGTAATAAATGCCTCCTGACTAACCTTCATCCTGTATGATTCAACATTATTATAGAAGGCTTATTTCTTTGAGTAACAGAAACCACAGGACTAGAAAGATGTTCAAAATTATGTGTGGAATAATGAGATATGCCTAACTGGTTTGTTAAACTTGACAGATTTTGTTGTGGTCTTCCCCCAAATGTATTGCCTTATTCTCCCCTGTTCGCTTGTTTGTTGACTTTCGGACTCTAGGGACTTTACCGTTGCCAATCAGTGCTAAAGTGTTTGTGCTCGCTCCATTAAACCTGGTAAAATTGGCATGCATCCAATCAGCTCATTTATTTTTTTTTATACTTCTATAGTAAGGTGGTACAACATGAACCCAGGGCCTGCAAAATAAATGCTACAATGGGGCCGACAGCACCTATTGTACCACCCAATTTAGTAGCCTTTTATTGAGCCTGCCAATGCAGCCTGTTTGCAGTTTTAAACTGCCAATTCCACCATTGCAAAATAAACCTTTTCCAGGCCTAAACCTCAGTTGTTAATACATATGTCAGCCCTATGGTGGGCCCTAAATTGTTCCATGGGCAGGGAGCAAAGGTAGGACGTGTTTATAAGTTTTACATGTGTTGGTAGTGAAAAACTCCTACATTTTTTTTTCATTACTGTGAGTCCTACCTCTCACATTGGCGAACATTTTGTACCTTATTACATTTAATAAGTGATAACATTTGCTTGGAGCCAGGTAGAATATGATTTTTGTTCTCTAAAGAATTGAAATTTAAAATCCCTTTTTAAGGTAAAGTCTGATTTTAAGTCACAGTTTTGAAAATGGCCCTTTGAAAAAGTTGGCATTTATTGTGTTTCACTGATTTCACTTTATTATACTTTGTGTGTTGCACAAACACATAACATACAGCCTTTAAGTTAAGCCTGACTGGTTTTGTGCTAAGATACCAGAGGCTTAAGTACAGGTTAATATAGTAAGGTATATGGTTCACGCTGAGAAGGATTGTGATTGTTGCTTGAGAAGGGGTTTCCCCCCTTAATCAAAACCACAATGTCTTCAAGGTTCGTGTAACACACCACTGGTCTTATAGGAGAACATCTAAGATTGTTGCATAAATCAATCAGGGGTCTGTAATGCGTAGTTACTCACCCATGAAGGTCTCAAAGTGCTAAGGGGAGACTGCTCATCCGTCTGGGTATGGAGGTTCAGCCGAAGAGCCAGGTCTTGAGGTTCCTCCTGAACTTGGTCAACAATGCAGCTTGCCTGAGGTACAGGGGTATGGTGTTCCAGGTCTTGGCGGCGAGGTAGGTGAAGGATCTTCCTCCAGTTCCGGTCTTGTGGATTCGTGGGATTGAGACCAGGGCGAAATGGGAAGAGTTGAGTTGTCCGGTGGTTGAGATTTTCTGGTCCTGTGTCGTGGAAGGCCTTGTAGGCATGAGTTAGGAACTTTAAGGTGATTCTCTTGTCGATAGGGAGCGAGTGGAGTTGCTGGAGGTGATTTGTCATGTGGCTATGGTGGGGGATGTCGAGGACCAGTCTGGCTGCGGTGTTTTGGACAGTCTGTCACTTCCTGAGCTTTTTCTGGGTGATGCCGGTGTAGAGTGCATTGCAGTAGTCAAGTTTGCTGGTGATGAGTGTTTGGGTGTGGTCTTTCTGGATTCTGTGGGGAGCCATCTGAATGTCTTTCGAAGCAGGTGGAGCATGTGGAAACATGCAGAGGATACTGCATTGATTTGGCAGTTCATTTAGAGCGAGGAATCCTGTATGATGCCAAGGTTGCGTGCATGGTCAGTAGAGGGTGAGGGATTCCTAGTGCGGCTGGCAACCAGGAGTCATCCTAGACGGGGGTGGGTCCCAGGATGAGTACTTCAGTCTTTTCCAAGTTGTGCTTGAGGCAGCTGTCTTGCATCCAGTAAACAATTGCCTTCATTCTGTTGAGAAAGTTGATTCTGTTGGCCATGTGTTCATTGGTGAGGGAGTTGATCGGCTGGGTGCCGTCGGCGTAAGAGAATGTTAAGCCCATGCTTCTGACGATCGCTGCGAGGGGAGCCATGTAGATGTTGAAGAGGGTGGGGCTCAGAGAGGAGCTCTGGAGCACTTCACAGCTGATCTCTGTGGGTTCTGAGAAGAACGGGGGTAAACAGACTCACTGTGAACGGCCAGTCAGGAAGGAGTGGATCCAGTATAGTGCCTTGTCGCAGTTGTCAGCCTTGTGGAGTCTCATGATTAGGGTGCTATGGGAGATGGTGTTGAAAGCAGCAGAAAGGTCCAGTAAGATGAGGGCTGCAGTTTTGCCCTGATGGAGGAAAGAGCAGATGTTGTAGGTGGCGACGAAGAGTGTAGTCTTGATGCTTTAATTGCTTTGGAAGCCAGATTGGGAAGTTTCCACGACGTGGTTCTCGTTGATGAAATCGGATAATAATAATAATAATAATAATAATAATAATAATAATAATAATAATAATAATAATTATAATAATAATAATATTCATAATAAAAATCCTGCATTTGTAAAGCGCACAGCTACCCGTAGGTTTCCCAGCGCTGGGGGGCGTCAGGAAGATTTAGTAAGCTATTGGTTCTTGAGGTCTGTCGGTCAGTGGATGGTTTCTTCAGCAGGGGGTTGATCTCTGTGTGTTTCCAGTCATCAGGGAAGGTGGTGTTTTCGATGGAGCAGCTGATGGTGCTGCGAAGCTGAGGTTCACGAGGAAGGATCCGATGGGGCTCCTGATTGGATCCTCTTCACGTTTTTTGAGTATGTCATCTGTTGTGAGCGGAGTCCAGTTGAGCATGATCTGTTGGAGTACAGCGTGGTTGCGTGCTGTGGTGGTTGGGGTAGTGGCAGGGTCTTGGGTGTTAAAGCAATCTTAGATCTGCCTGATCTTGTGGTGGAAAAAGGTGCCAGGTGTGTTGCAGTGGACATTGGAGGGAGTGACATCTGTGGTCTCGCTTTTGGGACTGGCAAACTACTTGACGATGGTGAAGAGTTCTTTACTGTTGTGTGCGTTGGTGTTTATTCTGTCCTGGAAGGCCGTTTTCTTTGTGGTTTTGAGTAGAAAGTGGTGTGTGTTGATGGCGGATTTGAAGGTTGCGTGGGTTCGTGGGGTTCTTTTGTTCCTCCATTTCTTCTCGAGTCATCAGCAGGTGTGTCTAGACTTGTGGAGGGCGGGAGTGAACCAGTTTGCTGTTGCAGGCGCCTTCTTGAGGGTTGCCAGATTCTCGGAGCAGTCGGAGATCCATCGGTGAAGGTTGCGAGCTGTGGTGTTGGCGTCTGTTTGCTGTTGGCAGAGTATATTTGGTCCTATCCTACTAGCCATGTTGTATTTGTAGAAGTTTCATTTCAATTGAGTGAACAGACCAGTAACTTTTCCTTCTAACTTTAACAAATCGCGAAGATCTACATGATTTGGCCACTGATATACAAAGAAAAATCTGTGATTCTTAGTTGGCCAGAATATTGTGCTGCATTAGATATAGATCCAAGGGACACTTTTTAGGACAGGTCTACATATGCATTCATATCTTGATTGTATCAACCCTAGAGGAATGAATGCATAAGTGTGAGTGAACATTTAGTCGTGTTTCATCAATCTGTAGAAGGAGATATATATATTGCTGTTTTATGAATAATGTTTACAATTATGAACAATGTACTTTGGATCATGTATTTCAATTAACAGATTTTAAATCATCTTTGTATATAATTTGTATTTCTGATTCTATTAAATCATTTTTGCTATAGATCTTGATCTGGGTTTTCTATTTATTACTTCATTTGCTTGCCCACATTCTCATTAGTTTCCTAAGTATGTATGTATACATTTGGTGTTGGCGGAGTGGTTATGCCGAGGAAGTTGATGAGATGTTCTTCGATGACCTTGAGCCAGCTGTGATGGGGGCGATGAGGGAAGTGGTGCACGCTGGACATGACGAAGGCGAGATATATGCAGTGGTGGTCAGTCCAGAGGAGTTTGGTGATGTGTCTGTAGGTGATGTTCCCGCTGGTGAAACAAATGGAGTTGAGCATGCGCCCGGCTATATGAGTTGGTATGGTCACGAGCTGCTCGAGTCCGATGTTGGTGAGGTTCTCTAGTAGGGAGGCAGTGTTCGGGTCACAGGGTTGTCAAGGTGGAAGTTGAGGATTCCAAGTAGGATGTACTCAGTGGATGCCAGAGCCTCGGATTTGAAGAGGTCTACCATGGCATCGGTGAAGGGCAGGCGGGCGGGGGCTGGGATACCTGTAGATTAAGGTGCTGTAGAGGGAGGTTTTAGGGTTGGTCTTGATCAAGAAGTGGAGGTGTTGCATGGTTGTCATTGAGTTGTTTGAGTGCATGGTCAGTCGGAGGGTGTTCTTGCAGATAACGGCAATGCCTCGCCCTGGTCAGTCGACGGGGTCAATGCGGGTGTTCTTTTAGCCTCTGCATCCAGTGATGATGGGGTGTCTTTTCAAGGGGGGCTTGGCTGAAAATTACCAAGCTGGGGTATTATGGTGGGATTTCAGTGTTCTGTGTCCTTGGGAGTTTCAGTAGGAAACTGAAACTATACAGGAGTCAAAGAAACCAGCAAATAACAATGTGTTCACACTTTGCATGCTATCATGGCCTGACACTGGGAAAAATCACAATTCCATGCAGGTAAAATGGACAGAACTACAGTTTTACAGTTGTTTGGGTGAGGCTATCAAAAAAGGACCTTACTCAACCACTTGTTACTATTGAAAGGCTGATTAAATCCAGCAGTGATGTTGTTCATAAGGATTATAGCTCAAAGATGGGAAAGTGATGAGGATTGAGGTGTGATTGGAGAGAAGTGGAAATCATTTATATTTCAGTGGATAATTCACCCAGAGTCTCTTGTTATTCACCCTGTAAAAATATGACTGCTGGTATCAGGAATCAGCAAAACTCAGGTTTAATCCCTGCATGATTAAAATCCCCATTTTTCCAATACATATTTATTCAAATCTTCAATATTATTCACAGTGTATCTAAATGCTTAACCAAGCCACCTAGAATATCAAGGTGGTCAAACACTCATTACTAATGAAATAAAAATCAGACAATTCAGTTTATATTTCCCACAACTCTACGTGGGGATTCCTTACACAATTTGGAAAAGAGAATAGTAATCACGAATCATGAATCACTGCTGTGCTCTCTGCAGCTCTTGCGTCAGCATCCCAGTTCTTTTAAAAACAGGTGAAGTACTCAATTCTGCATACTTGAAGAGGGAAAGACCAAGTTAAGGATATGTCCCCAGATAGACATACTTTTTAAACATTCAGGGGGATATTCTCAAGTCCCTATCGCCACCACAACGTCACTTTCAATGACGTTGTTGTGGCGATAGGGGCTTAGCCCTATTCACAAGGCAGCGTTAAGCCTCGCCAAGTGGCTTGACATGGCTTAATGCTGCCTTGTGAATAGGACCCCCTTCACACTATTTTTAGTGTGAAAGCGGCATGCAGTGAGTGTTGCGGTGGGCGTTCCACTGCAACAACCATTGAGTTTGACGCTACCTTCTATAAACAAGGGCAGCGTAAATAAGAGGTAGCACTGTAGAATAAATAGCCTTTTTAGGGGTTCACTGATGTACCTGGTCCTTAAACTAACAAAGAAGAGTTTGGCACGGAAGCTGTAATATCAAAAAAATGCCTTTATTAACATCACATGTGGGACACTGCGTCAATACAGTACCCTCAGGCTACTGTATTAGACAGTCTAATGAGTACAGAAACCAAGCGCCTTTTATATACATTTGTTGCATAGTCAGCATGAGTTCAAGGGGAGGTACTGACACATACAATAATAACTGTTGGCTAATATGGGTATACATAAATTGCTTGCTCAACAAAGTGGGAGGGGAGACATTTCTCCTTACATCAGTAAAAACAGCCTGACAGTTATAAACTAAGAGAAGGTGCATTCTGGCAGATACAGGTCTTTCTGAGCATGTGCAAGGCTCTGGCTTAGTGCTGAAGGAGTTAACTGTAACTGATGACTCAAGCAGAATACAAGGGCAGGCAATAGTGAAGAGGGAGAAGCACCGGATGAGCACATGGCTAACTAAAATGGCTGCCAAAAAGCAAAATGGCTTCATCTGACGCTAACAGTCATTTGACCTAGTATCCACAGTGCCAAACTTAAGACCAGGAAAAATCTGGTTTTAAGGTGGCAAAACGAGGAGAAATGCTTTATTTCTCCTAGCTTTTTCTTTTTCTATGTGTGCTGCCTTGTGCAAAACACATGCAAAATGCCAAGGTATTTAAGGTTTACGCGCAGGAAGGGACACCTTCCTGTACATAAACAGACCTTCCTGCTCGCAGACACCCTTGCACTCTGGTGCAAGGGTGCCTGTTTTGGAGGTAAGTTGTGAAACTTAGTGCCATCGCAGTGGGAAACGCGAGGCGCCATCATATCCTTGAGAATAGGGTGCAGCCTCGCATTTCCGAAGTGGTGAGAGAGGTTTTAAGCCTAGAAGGCTAACACCTTTCTCCACCACTTCCTTGAGAATATGGTCTTCAGTGCCACTTATATATGTATTTAGAGAAATGCTATTATTCCCTCGAGCTCAAAGATGATGGATGAAAGTAAAATATTCTTTACATATATTTTTAGAAATTTGTTGTCATGCTCCCAATAGGGTCTCTGTTACAACGTTTGGAGGATCGCTAGACAGAGGGAGTACAGTCCGATTAAACATGTGAATGTATTTGATGGATAATGCGGGAAATGAGTGTCTGACCAGGGCAGGATGTCATGCTGGCCATGCACTTTCTTCACTCAGGTTCCATCAAGCATCCTTAGGAGTTTCTGCTTTCTAGAACCATCCTGAGATTCGATAGAAACAACAAATTTAACCTTTAGGAAAAGCAAAAAAAAGGGAGTGCACAAACCTTCGTTGCTGCGTGCTCATTGACAAGTGGTATGCCTATTCACTATGTGCCCTTCAGTTAGGTAAAGCTGATATCACTCTGGAAAGCTTAAAATAATCTTCGTTGCAGCCATCATAGCCAGGAACACTGGAAAAGCAGAGTAGTCTAAAAAATATTTTACTTTAACTACAACAAAGTGGAAAAGTCCCAGGCAATACTCACAGTGTGAAATTACTGATTTGTTGCATTACTAAGCAAAACGAATCCAGCATTATGTAATGCACAGAGGGCACACCACTATAGAAAGTTCCTGATCCCAAAGAGATCAGAAACACAAACAAGTGGACCGAATGGCATCACAAGGTCCCAATGGATATTCTTACCTCATCACACAATGAAGCAATTTCATGATTCTCTAGAATCTGCTGTCGGAGATCAAAACGGGAGAGGTGCATATAAAGAATCTTGAGTAGGGTAGATGAATGGAACACATATGACAAGCTCTAGACCCATGCAGCACATGATGTTTAATTGCCCATAGGAATAGAAAGGGACTTCCTTTCCTCTTTCAATTTTCTCTCTTTCATCTGTAATGCACCAATGGGTTGTCAGTGTCTCAAGCACAGCTTCTCTCTAAAAGAGTTAGAGCATGCCGTCCATCTACCCGCTTCTCCATGATTTTAATAACCGCAAATATCCTAACCATTGTTACTTTTCACAAAGGATCATAGTCCCCAACAATTATTTTCATTTACTGGCACATTCACATTGAAACTCTAGAGCCATTAACCAGCTAATCATATGTTTCCTCCTCCACTGCCCACTCCTATTCCTCAACCTTAGCATTGAAACTTGTCTCTTTCCACTTCCCTATCCGTCACAAAACACTTGCCATTCTTTTTATATGCCTTTGCTCCCACAGACTTGATTGTGTCCAGATAGCCTCTGTTTCTGGGTCGGTATTACCTTCACAACCATATTGGTCTTTAATAATTAGACTGTTAACTTTAAGTCAAAGGATATGCAAAAAAGCCTCTGCGGTGCCAAGCGAGGTATTTACATTTAAGACACATGACATCATGAAGCTGCTCTCATCGCTACTTTTTAAAGTGTTTTAAAGTTATTATTGAAACTTATTTGTATTCATATTGTATCTGACTTGCCTGCTGCTCCAACTTGGTGAGTCATCCTATTCTATTTTCTACTCTTTCTTCCTTGAATATTTTTATAACTGTTTAGGACTAATTCCAATTGGGAAAACATTCTTCACAACGCAGTCATTACATCGCACTGCTTTTACAGTGCAACTGCCTTTACATTGCATGCCATTACAACACATGCCATTACAACGCATGTCACTACAAAGCATGCCATTACAACGCATACAGTTACAAAGCATGCCATTACAATGTATTATAAGGTAAGTAATGGAGATTTTTTTGTTTTAGGGTGGAAATGGGTTTTGGGGTAGATGGGAATAGTAATTTTTACCACTACACTATATTCAACACTTTCCCTACTGTTGCACTCACTGGAGTGGGAATAGTCATTTTTACCACTACACTATCCAACACTTTCCATACTGTTGCACTCACTGGAGTGGGAATAGTCATGTTTACCCCGGCACTATTCAACACTTACTCTACTGTTGCACTCACTAGAGTGGGAATAGTAATTTTTACCCCTACACTATCTAACACTTACTCTTCGGTTGCCCTCAAAGTATTATTCGTAGTTGTAATGGTATGCTTTGTAATGGTATGCATTGTAATGGAATGTATTGTAATGGTGGTTTGAAAAAATGCTTTGTAATGGCATGTGTTGTAAAATCAAGCGATGTAATGGTAGTTGCGATGTAAAAACCACGTTGTAAAAGCATGCTTTGTAATTGTTTGCGTTGTAACGTCATATATTCTTCCAATTGTGTTTTTCTGTTTGCATATTTTTGGTCTACCCGAAGGGATTTTTTTTTAATACATTCTACTAATTGCATGGGCTCTACCAAAGGGTTTTGTTTTTGCTGCGCTCTTTCTCTTTTGTTATATTCCATATAGGTACCCTGATATAGGCCCAGGTAACTTTATAACCCCTCACCTATATTCTTCCCTACATTACACTTATGACGGTTTACAGGGACTGACCGTTTTACCAAAATACGACACTGCATTCAGAATGCAGGTTTTTCCCTAGTTCGAAAATTCATACATTATGCATGAGGATTCTTGAAAGCGCAGCAAGACTACCATCTCCTGGATAATATCTACGTACAAAATTCCTTCCCAACATCATTCTTAGTCGGACACAGTGATACAGCAAAGTGGGACCCCTGGGGAGACCTATGGGTATATATATATATATATATATATATATATATATATATATATATATATATATATATCACATCTTGCTAAGATAGACAGAGGAGACCAGGACTTCCCGGCCAACACACTGACCCGAAACGCCGAGGTTCCTGCATGCAGACACTCCAGCTTGCAGTGATCTAACATCCCTCGCTGGGTGTCCAACTCGAGACCAGGACGGTGGCCCACAGGCTCCCAATTCAGGTAATAATTTTGACTTCATCCTAGAGGGATTCTTGGCTTAACACCTACATACATGCTAGGTACATTTAGGTACATCTAGTTAGGGAGGCATTGTAGGTGTACGCATCTTTTTACCATGTATTTTATATACTTGTATATATTCATGATTACTGCATGATGGCAAAGCTTTAACATCTGTTTACTTTTATAGTGCTTCTAATCCTATATATCTGCTAATGTCTAATAATTGTTGCAGCTCATCTATTTTACAGCAGAATAACAACTGTTCAATAAATACTTGTTGAAAACGCCCAGCCTGTTTATTCTGCGTACCTCTCCCAGAAAGACTACGTAAGCACGAGTGACGGAGCAAAAAGTAGTATATTGTTTCCACGGTCCTGAGGGATCAGTGTTGTCATGTTCGATGGTTGCCAGTAACTTTTCTCTCCTTAGTAAGAGGAGATTCTAGTGGCACTGTGAGCTAGCTGGTATAAACGGCCAACATACTCGGTGGAGGTGTTCAGAATCAGTCTGACACCATTCCTGCAGTGTGTGCTGTCCGAACACGCAGATCCTGTATAGGTTTTATAGTAACTACGTGACATGGCACCGCCAACATTGGTTGGGTACATATTTAACAGTAGAATCAAGTTGTTCAGTCATGCTAGTCTCAGAGACCACTACTCACAATTCCCTAGAGACGTCTGGAGTTGGTGGGCAAAAACTCTGCCACAGCTGACTAGGCGGATTTTGGTTAATCAAGCTTGAAGGACAATTTGTTCCTAAACTGTGCAAAACACCTTATCTTAGTTCCCTTGAAAAACTCTTCCTTCTTCTGTAAAAACAATAACTGAAAAAACTGAAAAAAGTGGATAGAGGTGTGCAAAATCTGCACCTCTCAGATGAGGAAGAAGATGCAGATGCAATTCACAGTGCAGAAAATGTTAGGAATGCTGTTGCCGTAAAACTAGATGCACACATTCTAACATCCAGGGGTGGACTGGTAGCTGTCGTGATTGAGGCACACGAATCATATAGAACAGAGGTATTCTATTCATGGCTTCCAATCCCATGTGCAAATGCCAGAACAAAAACATTTCATTTCTACACAGAAAGTGGAATACAGGACAAATATTGTCCCTATGAGGACATTGAAGTTCCACTAACTTACCAGGAACATTTATACTGGTTTAAAGGCGCCCCCGGTACAAGAAATAAAGTAAGACCCTGTCTGCTCGGAAGAGAAGGAGAGACATGGCCAGTATTAGCAGCCCACAGACCACAGCCTGACATTGAAACAATGCCAGAAAGAGACTTACTTATCTTCACAAAGAATTGATAAAACTTTACAGAAACATGGCACAGTTCATCAGGAGGACACTTATGGTCCAGCCACCAACAGCTACAACTAACACAAATACATGCAAAATACAGCAACTAAAATCACACCACAAACTTTAATGGGTAAAATGTCTGCAAAACGTGAACAAATGCCATTCTGGGTAGCTCAAAAAATAACACAGCTAGAAGCAGTATTCCCGAATACTAGGCCTCATGAAAAACTCTGAATGCTGTCAATCTGCTTGCCCATGGGGATAACACCACAGACAGAAAATTGTACATCTTGCGGTACAGTTTTTGCTGCCATATATACCAGAACATATGGTATCCTGTCATTAGCAGTGATACCAAATGTATTAAGACAAATACAAAATGAGTACAGAGCCAAACCTGCTTTGAATTTTGTTGATGAAATTACTTGGTATTTATACCCAGGTATCAGCTATAATATTAGCAAATATTAAAGGGGAAGCAGCATCAGTGGCAATCTGTCAAGGCCTAGGGGAGTTCAATCCTTTACAACATGAGCATGGATTACCTAAAATATTTTAGACTGCATATGCAGAGTTAGGCAGAGACAGTTTGGGTGAGAAAGCATTGAAACCATAACTGATGAGTAGTCTCGAGAATGACACCTTTAAGCAGGCACCTGCTTCTTCTAAGAAGAAGTGGGACAATAACAAAAACAGAAAAATAAAGAAAACAGATCTCAATCTAGAGGTAGAGCTCCTCCACAGGAGCCCTCCGAAAGGAGGTACAACCTTAGGGACAATATTAGGAAACCTGACAGGTATCAGGATACTGAAACACGTTCCTCTCATTCCTTTCAGTGTTCAACAAAAAACTCGGAGAGGGAAGGACGGTCAGAATGACAAGAAGAGCTTACAAGTCCAGAGACAAGCAGCATGCTCAAGACTATACTACCAAAAAAGAAGATAAAACCAAACCAAAACCTCAGTTGAAAAAGAAGAAGGTTGCACATCTAAAGATCAGACATGCCCAGAATTCTTAGGACTCAACTAATGAACGGGGAAAGTGCTCTGATGATGCTAGATGGTAAGGCAGAAGTAACAATAGCTTGCCAAAACCAGATTGAATTTCTGGTGACAGTGGTCTTGAATGATTATATGTCGGTGGAAACATCTCATACTTGGGTAAGTGTCCCACATAAATTGTGTGAAATAACACCCCAAATGGAGGGGGCAAGCCCAAAAAACTTAGAGGTCTCTTTTGGGAGAACCTGATGTTTGTTTATGACATTCTAGTAGCTGAACAAGATTGGCCGCCAGCATTCGTCATGGACTGCCTTAGGGGAGAAACAGTAATTTTACCAGCCTTTTTCAACCCTGTTCCCAAATATCTAAATACTCATATGCACAGGAGTGGGTGGTAGCCTTTGCCCCTGCATTATATAAAAACCATGTTGGATGGGATGAGGATTCCACCGACCACATAACTTCAATTAAAACATAATCCGACTCCACAGAGGCAGTATCTAATAAAGCAAGAAGCTGGTCAGGGAGATCTTAGATCAACTTGAATACCAAGGGGTCATCGAACCTTACACCTCTCAAATGTAAAAACCTTTGTTCCCCGTATTGAAACCTGACAACTCATATCATCTACTTTTAGATTCCAAAACTTTAAACACTTGCACACTGACATTTGCAGTACAAAATGCACACAGTGCTGCACTAATGAATAGCATTGTGTAAATAAAATACAAAATGACACTAGATAGCTAAAATGGATTTTTTTTGCCAAAATATAGAACCTGAAAGCAGGTATGTGACTGTATTCTCCGCATTGGCTCCAAGCAACAATTTTGAAGACTCCCCCAGGGGTATAAGAGCAGCGCGGGGTTAAAGGAATTACTTCAAAATCTGGATGAAGGGGCATTGTCCTACATAAATGATATTCATATAACGGATGATGATCTGGAGAAACACTTGAACAGAGTAAATACCATAATATTGGGATTTGCCTCTGCGGGCTACAAATTTTATTAAAACAAAAACAAAATAGCCCACCTCAATGCCGTTTTTCTGGGATATGAACTTTCAAGTGATGGAAAAAGCTTAGCAGTTAACTTTTTAGAAAAGTGTGCACTGCCACAACCTCCAAAATTATTTAAAAACTTACAATCAATACTGAGTTTCCTGAACTTTTGCAGAACATACATTTAGAATTATGCAGAAAGGGTTAAACCTTTCTACAATTTGATGCAACCTGACTTTTCAGTTAGACAATGGGAAGAAAGGGGGGAATAGCTTCAAACTACCTGAAAGACTTTGTGGGAAAACATTTTAAAAGGTGTTTCTCACCAGTTAAGCCCCTTGCATCTGATCTGGAAATAGCCGGGGAGGAATCATGGAAGGGAGGCTCCTCTGTTATATTTGATGAACAAATGATGGACTCTGAAAATTTAATTAACCAAACCCTACAGATTTTAACTGTTCATAAAGGACCAATAATGTGACCCCGACTATCCTCGTCTCCAAGGTTGTCTCTACTCCACGACCCTAAGGAAATGAATAGTGAAAACCGAGGACAAGAGGAAGAAGATGGTTCTGCCTCGGACGGAAACTCGAAGGGACATGAAGCGTACGATGAGTACACTAAAGGGTCCAAGGGTACTAAAGACTATAATCAATCTCTACAGCTTGATCCAGAATCTTTTACAAATCTGGCCTCCTCCATGTTGGACTTGATATTAATGTTGCAAAAAACACTCAAGGGAATCCTGGAAGTGAAAATGGTAAATAATAACATTTTAAAAACACAGAATTCACACCTTTCAAAAATTCAGGATGAATTACAAGGAATTAGGGGTCAAATGCCTTCAATGTTAAGACCAGTTCCTGACCTGAGCACATAATACTAACTGTGGGGGGGAGGAGGTTAGGAATATAGAACCCCACCAGCCAACCACGAAGTATACTTCTCAAGATGGCCAATGTTGGTAAAAAGAAGGGGCGATTATGATAGACATACCTTATTAAGACTAGGGAGACCCACTAGGAAAGACATGCAAAGAAAGGGTATAGTCAGAGTAGTGGGAAAAGGGAGAGAGATGGAGGAACCATTAGGGCTAACGGAACAAGTGTTAAAATCAAAGACCTCAAAAAACAAGAAAGAGAGGTTGAGCAGAGTAAGAATAGGAAGCATGGAGAAACCAGCAAAGAATCAAGCGAAAAAGGGTATCGGCAGTTGAAAACAAAATAATAAGGAGAAGCTGACTAGATGCATAAAACATGCACCATGCAATATCACGAGAACACCTACCTCAATTGCAACCCATAAAGAGTGGCATCATTTGAGCAATATATTAGAAGATGAGGTTAGAACTAATATACAACAACCATATAGGGGGCCAAAATCAAAAGGAATGGAGGTTAAAGGAAACCAGTGGCTGTATTTTGAACAAGTAAAAATGGGAAGGGGTGGGAAAAAAACGAATAAGAGTTCCTATTTAAATAGATCACTTCTCCTTAATTCATTCGCCCATTGCCCCAACTTACAAGGAATCAGCACAAACGACCTCCGACAGGTGGGCTTTCAACCAACCTTTGATGGAATAGAGTTTACTAAGGTACAAGTTTACTCTGACCTGGTAAAAATTGCCATAGAGAGAGCAGAGAATGAGATATTAAAAGCAGGTATTCGGCTAGTACCCATTGAAGAAGTAGGGGCAGAAGAGAACCTTTTGCAAGAAAAGGCTTTTTTAAGGCATAATGCAGGGCTTGGAAAAAGGCAAGTAAGACTACTAGAAAGAGGTGCAGGATTAGGCTTGGGAAATCTTAACATTATAGTACTAGCCCCCCAGGGCCCTCCCAGCGTTATTTAGAGGAATCCAATGGGTATGGACCCCTTAGTGATGTGGAATAGATAATGGGGCAGCCACATGGCCTAAAAGTAGTCTCCTGGAACATAAATGGGTTAGGAAATCAAATAAAGCTTGAACGGATAATAGATCTGGCAAAAAATAATGTGATCATTTGTATCCAGGAGACCTGGCTATGTGGCAAGACCCATAGTGTATGGCTTCCGGCAAGTCTATCATCCGGCAGTAAAATCTAGATCCGGCCGCCCTGCAGGGGGCTTACTGACATTACTATATACAAAATTAGTGAACAATGTATCCAAGCTCACTGTAACATGTAAATGGCTGCTCTGCTGTAGAATAACCCTAATTTCTGTTCGTAATAAGAAAGAAAATGTGTTGATTTTAAATGTGTATATGCAATGGGGTACCCAGGAGGAATATGGGGTTGAAATGGGATATTTTAAGAACGATTTAGATTTATTGTGTGAAAAGTACGATTCAGATTTGATTCTGTTGGTAGGAGATTTTAATCATAAACTTAACCCTAAGCAGCATGATCTTATGTATTTGGAAATTTTGGAGTCCTACGATATAATTCAAGCAAAGTTTTCCGAAAGACCTTGCTCAATGAATGATGTAAGTCTGGGTAACTACCTAGCCACCAAGAGTCTTTTCTGCTTGAACAGTAGGTTTCCACAAGACTTCCCGGCAAAGAAAACTTTCAAACAAGGGACAGAAAACTGCCCCATAGATTATGTTTTTATGCCAGCATGGAACTTCAATTTAATAAAGGGCTTTAGGGTTAACCATATAGAAGATAGTGATCACAATATTTTAGAATTGGAGTTGGGATATTCCCATCAGATTGTTGCCGAGAAAGTAATCATACAACAGATGGATTACCCCAGGCGCATTTCAACACGGTTAACCGAAGAATATATAGAAAGGTTAACCAGGCACCAACAAAATATCACTTTAGGAAGTGTGGCTGGACTAAATCTGGCCTGGTACATTGAAAAAATAAATCAAGTGGTACAAAGTATCAAGGTTGAACTTAGAATAGATGTAAAGGCCACCAAGAGCAAACAAAATACACAGGTAAGGCAAGGTTACTGGTTTGATATAGACTGTTTAAATAAGAAAAGAGAACTAAGGAGAGAACAGCCCAGTTTGCGTAAAAAATGTGATAAGTCTAGAGCAGAAAATCTTGTCAAACTAAAGAAAGAATACACCATGCTTCTTTATAGTGTTAAAGAGCCCATAAGGAAAACTGCTGGGGAAATTGTTAGAGGCAATAGAATCCAAGCACATACGACTGTTCTGGAAGTTAGTTCGATCAGAATCGGAGGCCTCAATTGCTTCAATGAATTGTGTGGTAGAAGAGGGTGCCTGGGAGGATTATTTGATGGAATTGTATTCCCCGGGGAGAGAAATTGAAGAGGAAGTACAAGGGGACTGGAGTCGTCTGGTAGATGATTTAAAACCAGACTTCTCAGCAGAAAATGTCCTTACTACGATAAAGACCCTAAACTTAAAAAGAGCTGCTGGCCCAGATAGCCTGCCAGCCTTGATAATCAAGTCACGGACATCATGGTGGGCTGAATTTTTCTACCAAATGTTTTCAGTAATCCTAGAAACAGGGATAATTCTGAATAATTGGAAGGGTGCGATAATTAGACCGATCCATAAAAAAGGGGATGTCTACGCACCAAGGAACTATAGATTAATTAACCTACTTGATATTGGAGAAAAAATATTTGCTAAAATAATATTAGGTAGGCTAAAGACTTGGGCAGAAGAGGTATCAATTATCCCAGTGAAACAAGGTGGTTTGAATTGGAGTCCAAAGTTAAAGCACAACTGCAGATCACTCCCTTCTCCCAAAATGCAAATGACCTCACTGAGCATTTTAACAAATCCCTCATTGAGGTTCTTGACCAAATTGCCCCAGAAAAACTAAAAACACAAAAAAAACCTCCTCGAAATCCTGGTTCAATGCTGACCTCAACAGGGATAAACGTTCTCTTAGAATGATTGAACGTACCTGGAGACAACACCCATCCCCCAAAAATCTGACCCTCCTAAGATCAGCTAGGTCCGAGTATAAAAAACACATTCTCACTGAAAAGGCCTCCTTCTTCCGTTCAAAACTGGATCGGGCCAAAAATAGATTCAGAGAACTGTTGAGCATTGTTAAAAACCAAACAGCTTCTGCGACCCCAAGTTACTGACCTCAACCAAGAAATGTGAAGAAATTGCTGACTTCTTCATTGAAAAAATCATACAAATTGATCAATCCTTCCCCTCAATCCCCTTAACCCCCTTCCCCCACAATTCTTTACAACCCTTTGACATTTCCCCCAAAGATTTCCTTGTTTCTTTTATACTTCCTGACTCCTCTCTTCTCCCCTGCGTCACTTCCCTGCCTGAACTCTTCCTCACCTACCACCTGATAAAAAAAATTATGCCTGGATATCGCAATTGCACTAGGAAATTATATGAGAGGTGTAAACTGTTTTGCTAGGGAAAAACTTAAGCAAAGGCCTGTGATTTATTTATCTTCAAACCCACCCATTCAGTAGATAAAGGCTTAAGACCAAAGAGAACTATAGACCAAATGGTTTTAATTTATTGCTGCTAAGGAAAAATGTTGTGCGTAAAGTACTTTTTAATTTTAGGATCCGTGTTATCATTGTTTGATTATTATTTTTATTATGTTTTATGAGGTTTTAAACTTTTTAACTGAGTCTATAAAACTAGGAATATAGGGCCTGTAGGGGCAATGGGAGATACGGTTTTATCACAGATGTATTAAGTAAAGCTGTCCGGAAAGTAGCTGTGTGATTTTAAATGTTAATGTGTTTCTTCTTGTTATTGACTGGTATTGTATAGTTTTATGTATTTATAAGTTCTTGGAGTTTAAAGACTATCGTCTAAATAAACAGAGCTCTCTCTCTCTCTCTCTCTCTCTCTCTCTCTTTCAAGCAAATCCAAACAACCTTAATAATCCCCGTCCTATCTCTAACCTCCAGCTTCTCTTCAAAGCCCTCGAAAAATGTGCCCTGCTTTAATTGGGCAAACACATTGTCACTTTTAATTTGTTTAACATACTACAATCAGGCTTTAGAAAGGGATGGAGTACTGAAACTGCCATGATTACCGTAATTGATGACATTCATCAATCCCTTGACAGGGGCGAGTCCTCCGTTCTCATTCTCCTTGACCTCTCTGCTGTGTTCAATACTGTCAACCACTCTGCCCTTCTTTGCACTCTCAAAGATCGTTTTGGCCTAAATGGCTCAGTCCTCAGGTGGTTCTCTTCCTTCTTCCAACACAGAACCCAACAAATAAAAATTTGTGATTGCCTCTCTAAACATAGGCTTATCTCCCTTGGCGTCCCCAGGGATCCATACTCTCTCCCTCTATTTTCAACCTCTTCATGGAACCTCTAACCCTCATTCTTAAGCAATCGGGAATCAATTCCCACCTTTACGCCAATGACACCCAAATCTACTGCAAGATTAAAACATATTCTGATAAATTACACCTCAATGACAACCAGATTAAAATGCAATCCTGGTTCCAGTAAACCACCTCAAACTCAACCCTGAAAAAAACAAAATCGTCCGCTTCTTGCCAAAAAACAAGCGCTTCCCATCCATGCCTGGATCTCGGACCTTATTGCTCTCAACTGTTCTCTCACCATTTCCAGCTCAGCTTATTTCTCACATAAAAAATGCAGAAAAGGGTGCTTTCTTCGCGCTACATCACCTCAAGAAAATCAAACCCTTCATTCCTGCTGAGGACTTTAAATCTGTTGTCTAATCATTGGTCCTGTCGAAAATCATCTATGGTAACCTCATCCTCACTGGAACACCTGAAAACCACTTAG
Organism: Lissotriton vulgaris; assembly: GCF_964263255.1. NCBI lineage: Eukaryota > Metazoa > Chordata > Amphibia > Caudata > Salamandridae > Lissotriton > Lissotriton vulgaris. Next base: position 593,155,996 of record NC_141693.1, read on the forward strand.
CCACAATCAAATCTGTTCTCAACTTTGCTGTTAGGCGTATCACAGATTGCAAATGGGTCGATCACATCTCTCCTACCCTCAAATCCCTTAAATGGCTCCCCATTGAAGGCAGATCCACCTACAAAACCGCTTGCATCATGCATAAAGGCTTTCATCAAAACACCCCGCAGTACCTATCTGAGAAACTCCACAAAGCCAGCAGCTCCAGAGAGTTGAGGAGTCCTGACACACTCGCTCTCATTCCCCCTCTGTTAAATAGGAAATCCACACAATCACGCTCCTTCTGTGGAAATGTGCCAACCATCTGGATATCCCTCCCCATAGAATGATGCTGCAACCCCTCCTACTACAGCTTCAAAAAAGCCCTGATTGGGAAGGCACAGTGGCAGATGAAAAACCTTTTGACATCCATAAAGGTTTGGCTGTTTTACAGGAGCTAAATGAATCCAGAGCACTACAAAGCAATGTCCAGGTAAAGTGGACTACCACTGGGGAAGTCAAGTCGGTCACTGCAAGACGTGTCTGGGTCCCTAAATTTGGGGATCTGGTCAGAGAGAAAATTGCAAACAAAAAAGAATTTGGACCATCATACAGAAAGCCTGTACCTGTCCTGGCCGTTGAAGGACAAGTATTGTACTTCTGCCGCCTCTTGCCGGAAAAAAGGAGAATAGGTTTGTCTCAATACACTTAATCAAAGCACACAATGGGGCTGATACTGAATAGTAGGCCTCATGAACTCCGAAGTAGCCGATGCCCTCCTCTTGCTACTATACAAGAAGTGGACCCTGTAAGAAGGTAGGTTTATTGGGACTGGCTGTGATTAGGGCCCAGTCTCTTCTGTGAACTAAATTAGCCACATGCTATGCCCCTGGTGTCTGGTAAAGGGGTATTTGTGGAGGGATGAAATCTCTTTAGAGGTTTTTACCCAGCAACCAGAGCGGCTCCCTGAAACTGTTAAAAGTTGCTGCAATTCCGGATCTCTCACGCTCGGCTGGTTTTCACGGGGATCATGCCTTTGTGACTCAGCATTCAAAGATAGTTGATGGCTCCCAGAGTAATTAGGTGGTTTGGTTCCACTTATCCCCCCCTCCCCCGGCCCCCAAGCCCTGTCTTCGTCTCCACCTGCCTCCTCACACTCTTTCTCTTGGGCAACAGATTCAAACTAGTCATTACTTTATCCGGCATGCTAGTCCAGCTGGTTCAATAAAAGAAAACATGACAACTCCTTGCTCTTTCTCCTGCTAACAAATGCAGTTCGCTCATTGCTTCCATGCTCGCATCACCCTCCACCCTCCAGCCAAGCCGTCCATGTCTCTTTGCCCGGCTGCGCTTAGCTCCATGTTGTTTGGACATCATGTGTCTAGTACGGCGCTTGTTATCCAGTGTGTCAGTTCAATTACTTTATCCGGCATGCTAGTCCAGCTGGTTCAATAGAACAAGCATTGGCATAGCCAATGGGCCTTGCTTTTGGGACCTTATAAGTATAGAGTTATGCAGCACAATATCCTTGGTGCTACAACATAAACTGTTGCATGGCTAAAAACTTATAAGGTTCCAAAGGCGAGACCTATTGGCTATGCCAATGCTTGTTACCTACTGTAACCTTTTGGGGAGCCAGTCCCCTCTGCGTCGATCTTAGGTTGCAGGTCTGACCGGGGCTTTCTCTGCAGAGTACTACAAATAAATACTGTTTATATTATCTACTTACTGACCGACTCTTCACTTGGGAAGGCATAGGAGGTGGTTGTATATATAACCTGCTGGGCCCTTAGAGGGCCAGGTCCTTCATTCCAACTGCCTGGGAGGACTGCTCATCACACCACTGAAGAGAAATTACCATAGGAAGTTACTTTTAAGTATTAAAAAGGAAGGTTTAGGCTTGGCAAGAGGTTTATTTTGCCAGGTCAAATGGCCATTTTAAAACTGTCACACTGGCTTCAGAGTTTGTCCTATAGACATGCTTTCCAGTGACACTTTAGTGTGTGACACAATTAGTGCCAATAGTAACATTTAATTTCCAGGCCCAGGGTACGTGCAGTATCATTTAAGAGCGACCCATAGTAAGTGAAATGTGCCCAATAGCTGCATACCAGTATTACCATCTTCAGAAAGGAGAGCACAAACACTTTAACACTGGTTAGCAGGAGTCCCGAAGCCAAAACAAATGGGTCCATTAAAAAATAGGTTAGTGAAGACAAACATCTGGGGGATGGTGTTGTTTGGCTTCCTAAGTCTATTTCCTCTGGTATCCTTTCTGCCTTGGATTACCATTGAAATCGTGATATTGTTGAACAGAAAAAACATTTAAAAGGTCTTATACACCCAGGCAGAAGACTCGACTGTGCAGATCCATTTCCAGGACCCATGTACACGATGACAGTACGTCAATGGGAAGGCGGACCTGCCACCATATCCCCCTGTCCCCACACATCTCTTGAATTGTAACTATTGAGGAGCCTTTTTAAGGAAAACATGTGGTTGCACCAACTTCATTCAACTGAAAATGTGGTGATGCGACTGCTACTGTTGTGGTGCTTTCTGTGCCATATGTACCATGCTCATCTCCACCCCCATCTTTTCAGGGCCTCATAATACCACATAAACGTGACTTGGTGGATTGAAAATACATATAATCTGACCAAAATGTCATGCCAAACGTTGCCACTTGTACAGGCGCAATGCGATGAGAAAGATACAGTAAAGCCCTTTGTTTGGGCTTTTGTATCACTTTATGATGGGTACTGATTCATTTGAACCGTTTCTTTCCATCTCTAGTTGCCCCTGTCGGTAGTACCTGCTGTGTGTTCTGACGTGAAAATTGAAAGGTGGACCATTCCGCCTCCTGTAAGGCACATTGAAGATTCTCCTCGGCTTGCATTGATGAAAACAAGGAGTTCTATAACGCCAGAAGTCACTTTAAACCCCACGGCACCGCTGCGAAATATCAGCCCGTCAACGCGCGAAAAGCATCATTTTGATACCTCAGCCAAGGCCATGGAACGAAACAGGAATCCAAGGAGCGAGCTTCGTTCCGCCTCACTTCATTGTATTTCATAAAAAAACAGATAACAGTAATAAATGCCATTCGCAGCGTGAACAAAATACCATGTTCAGTTTTATAACATCGAAAACAGGATGTCGAAACCTCAAGAGGAAATTCGAAGCTCCAGCTGTTCCAAGTGTATTTATTTCACCTGAGGCCTGAGCTCGTCGGCGCGCTTTGCTGGCTGGGAGCGATAAGCATCAGAAGATGACAGTCTCGAGAAGGACACGCGCGTCTCAATCAGACTACAGGACATGCTGGGATTTAAGTATAGAGTGTATGACAGGAAATCGATCCCTTGGAACGAGCCCTGATAAGGTGACAGCCTTATCCAGACGTTACGTGACAGGTTTGGGTTGAAAGCATCTCATAAAGGTAAGTTAAACGTGATGGGACTGACATTGTTACTATTTCACCCACCTTGAAGGCAGTGATTCCATAGGAGAGCCGAGGTCTGCTTTGTGAAGTACTGTATGGGCTATTACTCATGGTACCGTCTTCTTGACTCATTGATTCATTTTTTGAGGCAAGTCGCTATGGCGCTACATCCATATTAACTTAAGGGCTTTCTCATCTTCAAGTTACCCAATCTGCACTTAGTTGCATATCAGTGAAACTCTTCCTTAAAGCATGGAGGGTAAATCATATGTAAAGAAAGGGACGAGAGTTTTGGAGAGAGGCGTAGTGTTGCTGACGCAAACCCAACGCGAGCTGTGCTTTTTCCTATTATGCAAGATTTTGCGCCTTTTTTTTAGTGTGTCATACATCATCACTCCAAACATTGCTGTCAGCACGCGTTTCATACAAAAAAGAGTTTAAAACTACTAGAGGTGGGGGCGAGCAACTGGAAGCTTGAGTCAGGCTCCTGCAAGATACCTGGCTGAGCTCCTTTTTCTGCTAGTCCCTGAAGTGCTACCCTCATGCACAGTTAAAATCAAAAGCAGGACCACTTGAGTTGAAAAGGAGACAAATACATACCTATTTACTGGCTGATTTATACAAAGTGAAAGCAGAAAAGATAAGAAAAATTTGGGCTTTCTCACTTAACCAAATAGTGTGATTTTAGGCAAATGTATTATATTTTCCCCAAACATCTTCTAATGCAGGAGTTCTAAAAGCGAGCTGTACAAAAAAAGGTTATTATTTTAATGAAATATAATGCATCTATAAGAATCTGGGCCACATTTTCTTCTTTTTGTGTTGTAATATGTCTACTTATGGTTTTATTTATTTATTTTCAAACGACGTCTACAAACACCACCGAAGATAGAAATGTTATTGAGTATCACACTTAAGTTCCAAAGGGTATCCCTGCAAGACATGGGGCAGATCCCAAACAGGAACAACGAGCCAAAAGGCTATTAGACTGTAGATCACCAATCCATTTATTTGAAAATAGGTGTAATCCAAATAATGCAGAAGGAGAGGGCAGATCAATGCATAAGGGTTGCATATGGGTTAATTCAGAACAAGAACACAACACATGAAACTTAGGGGCATATTACCAACAACTAGCGATAATTATCGCTAGGTTGGCTTAGCGGCAATAATTTTATCGCCGTGCAGCGACGATTTTTATCGCTTAGGAGCCTTGAAATTATCAAGGTTTATCTCCTAAGCGATAAAAATTGGCCGAAATGCATGAATATTGCTGAAAAGTCAGCGATATTCATGCATTACCGAGCTAATGCTCTTAGCCATGTTATCCACCTCCCATTGGATAACATGGCTAAGAACTGCTCAGGGCAGGTGTTAGCTTTTGGAGATATTCGCGCTTAGCACAAATATCTCCAAAAGTTGGTAATAGGAGATAGCGATGTTAGCGACTGTTTCCAGTCGCTAACATCTTGGCACGCCCACTTTGCATGTCATTAGTGATAAATATCACTGACATGCAAAGCGGGGCCCAAGATAGTCGCTATCTCCTACTAGCTGGCGCTAACTGGTGTTAGCGACAGCTAGGTAATAGGGAGATAATTTTATCTCTGCTTTCATGGCTTTTAAAGCCAAAAAAGCGGAGATAAACCCCCTTGATAATATGCCCCTCAGTTTACACAGATGAATGTCACCTACTGCCAACCAGTACTTAATTCGTTAAAATGTAAGTGTCTGGGCTCTCATCAGGTCGCTACTGCACTACCACTAATTTCCTGTCCCAGCGCTGCCATTGACAGTACCAACATAACTACTAACCATCACACTCCAACAAGTATGAAAATTCAGAATTTTCTATCTCCAAAAACTATAACAATGGCTTTGACAGCAGGTATCAGTCTTTTGTAATGTACATTGAAATAATAACCTATTAAATGCCGATGCCGAGCACCGGAAACCACGGACTCAAATTTAGCACTGCTGCAAACGTTCTCTTACAGTGGCTATCCATTGGTGCTCCCACTCCGTATTATATTTTTGTTTAATCCTGTATAACAGAATATAAGAGAACCAGCCCTTACATTCCAGAAGCACCAAAAGGGTCTCTTCACCCCTGTAGCCCTGGAGTGTCCTATTTATATATCCTGTGATGGGTTAAAGCAGAGTTTACTGGTACACCCAGCGGTGGCTTTTCCACTAAGGCGGAGGAGCATCGCACCAATAAAAAAATAAAATGATAACAACACCATGCTATTATCATTTTAGTTTTCGCTAACGGCTCTGTAGGTGCAGCCCAGGGCGGGCTGGGATGCCCACAGAGCAGGGGCGGGGTGATAGGCACTCTCCAATTGTGCATGATGGTTTGGCTGGTCGTCCTGGTCCTGTCCTGTCAAACAATCGTGCACACTTTGTATGTTCTCCACCGGCTGAAATGCACAGCCTGGATGGAAAACATGCACAGGGTCCCTGTCCTTGTCTGAGTGCCGAACCACGGTACTTAGACCAGTCACAACAGCAGCAATGTGATTGACTAAGGGAGTCTTGGAGCCTGTATGCTTTCTTTTTTCCTGCGTCATGACACGAAGGATGGAGGCGAGGCTGCCGTTGGTTAGGTAAGTTTAATTTTCTTTTTTTTTTAAACCCCTCCTTCCCACCTCACCACTGCTGCCATGTAGCAGCCTCTACTCGGTAAACCAATAAGAAAGCAAGTAATATAAACCTTTACCTTCTGGGTACTCTAAAGCAAGATTTAGTTCCAATTTTTGAAATAACTAACTTCCATAGTACCTTTTTAGATGAAAGCAAATGACACCCATACTTTGATGTTCCTGGGAGAAATCAAACAGGGTCACCAAGTATTATAAAATAAACTACCCTTTTGACAAAAAAAAATTGACAAAAAAACAAAATACCCTCCCCCCTACAGTGAAAAGAGATTGAAAATCATCTCAGAGTTTCATGAACTTGTAAAGGAATTCAGCCTTCTGCCTCATGCCTCTAAATGGTCTTAGACGTTCCCATTCACATGCAATGTCCTTAAAGTTAACAGCAGGGGTACTTTATCTAGTATATGGTAAAGGGTACTTTATCCCATATTGTTAGACCTGACATCATTGGCTTGAGTCTCTCCTCCATTTTTCCTGTTTTGCCTCTACTGTTTTACGATGTTTTGCTGGTCTATGCTTTGGGCGCCGTGTCACTGCTGATCAGTGCCATAGCGCAAGTGCTCCCGATGTTAAATTGATGTATCTATTGTATCCATGTTTGGCCTATTTTGGTTTACTGTCAGTCCCTAGTCTAGTGCACCAGGAGTGCCGGGGCTTGTAAATACAAATGCCGCTCGTGGGCTTGCAGCACGTGTTGTGTCACCCACAGGAGCGGCCTCGTAAAAGAGTGTCTACGGGTCGGTCATTGCGAGACCCACGTGCAGCCTAATGCTGTCACGCGGCTGCGCGAGTATACCTACTTGCCAGCCCCCCAAACCTTCCCTTGGCTTCATGTTAGTCACCCCTATGGTAGGCCCGCGGGCAGGGTGCATTGTAAGTCTAAGGTAGGACACGCCTGACCAAGTTGGCATGTCCTAATAGTGAATTACCGCCATCTTGGTTCTTCACTATTGCGAGGTAGCCTGCTCTCCATTGATTAGAATGGGCCGCCGGGATTATTAGTACTATGATCCTAGCTGGCTCGGGGAGCATGGTGCAATGTCGAGTTTGGTATCCCTGAACTCGGGGTTTAATTACGCATCCGTTGGTGTGGATGGTTTTTGGACTCTGGGTTGGAGAATAGCACTTTTAGAAGGTGTCTATTTTCTTGTCTAACCATATCTGGTTTCTGCTGGTCTTGTGTGTGTGACAGGACCTAGGTGGCTCCACAGGTCTGGATGAGTGAGTGTGGGATGAGTGGGACATTTACGCTGAGAGTAGGGGGAGAGTAGTTGCTGATAGCCTGCCTTGCCTGATACAATGCCGGCTCCACCTCCTACCAAGCGGCTGATGGCTCTGTACCTGCCATGGACGATCCTAGCCCCACCTCCTGCCAGGAGGCCGATAGCTCTGCTCCTGCCAGTGTTGATGCTGGCTCCACCCCCTGCTGGGCGTCTGAGGACCCAGCCCTGCTCAGTGAATAGGCCAGGTGCTTCTGCCTGGCTCCACCCACAACAGACCCAGGATGTTGGGAAACCCCCGGCATGGACAAAGGGATCAAAGACGAAAAGGGGTATAAGAGTAGGACCCCTGAACCAAGAATTTAGATCACTTCTGACAAGGAACCCTGTAACCAAGGACAAGAGGCCTGCTGATCTAAGGACTGCCTACCCCTTCTGCCAGTGTGCTGTTGTTGGGGGAATCCTGCAGTGCTTCTTTATTTTTGCCAAGGAACCAGGAGAGAGGAACTTGGTGTGTACTCTCACGCTTGCTAAGAAAATCTCCAAGGACTGGAAGAGTGCCAGTCTCCTGCTGAAGTCACAGGGCTAAAGGACTTCATCTGCTAAAGTGCTATTTGCTGGAACCGTGAATCCAGCACCTCTGAAAGAACCAGCAATCACGACGACCGGACGCCGGGCCCAACCGACACCAGCAGCAACGCCAGTGAGTAGGAGTACGGCTCTAGCTCCAGTGGACCTTGGGTCTGCACCGCTGCTGATCGCATCACCTGTGTGCCCTTCGACGCCGTGAGCGCTGTTCACTCTGTGCAACCGCATCATCGACGACGCCTGCTGAGGCCTGATCGACACCGAAGACGCGACACCGGATCGCTCGACGCCGCTGATCATCGTGTGCTTCATTTTCCTAAGGTACTGTGTTGTTGGGGGTCCGTGTGAATCCAGGCTTGACGTAGCGCTCCTCGCGGTCAACGCCGAACCTTTGGATTAACTTTGCCTCGACGTCGTGTAGCCCCCGTGTGGGTTACCCTGTTGCTAAGAACTGTATCGCCAAGAAGAAGATTTGCTTTGATACTAAAAGACTGTTTGCTAAAGAAGAAACTACCTTTTGAACTATCCTTTTTCCTTCCCAACGTATTTATTCCGATTGTGTACAGTTTGTCGTTATTTGGTCTTGTGCTAAGCCTTATATAAAAATACTTATTTTTATAATACTACTGTGTCGTGTCCATTTGTAGTGCATTCACGGTATTACTGTATGTGGTCATAGTTGCTTAACGCACAGCCTCTGAGATAGGCCTGTTCTGCTCTGCCAAGCTACCGAGGGGGTGAGCAGGGGTTATCGAAGGGTGTGATCCCCTTGCCCTGACTAGAAAAGGAGTGTCCCTATTTGTCAGAAGTACATACCTCTGCCAACTAGAGACAGCCGGTTCTAACATTGGTGGGTCAGCGGTGAGGATTTTGGACTTTGCACTTATGACCCATGTACAGTGATTCGTGTGCGCTACATAGTGAAAGCAGACCATAACGCAGTCACAATCTAATTGGGGAGGATCCTATTTTTTTTTGTTCTCCGCTTTCTTGAAACTTGATTTTTTGAACACTGCCAGTTTTAACCATGAGTGACAACGGAGTCACTGCCCCTGCTATCGTTGTTGTGGAGGAGTTCGAGAGGAGCAAGCTTAAGAAATACAAGAAAGATGAGCTGAAACACTTTTTCGACCAGTTTAAAGTTCCTACCACAGGCCTCTCAAGAAAAGATGATTTTTATAAAGCATTGCAGGCCTGGTGGGAGTCCAGAAATCCCTCTGATGTGGTGGTGGTACCCACAGAGGAAGGGGATGAGGAGGTGCCAGTGAATGGACCTGTGCCCTCTCCCGGAAGCAGTGTTTCCTCCAAAGGTCTTTCCCCTGAAGAAAGAGAAGAAAGGGCGAAAGAGCGAGCTTAATGGGCAGTTGGAGTTAGAAAATGCAAGAGGTAGAAGGGAAGCTGATTTAGAAATCAAAAAGTTGGAGTTTGAACGAGAGAAGTTAGCTTTGGAGCGTGAAGCCAGGTTGAGGGAACTGGATATCCAAGCTAAAAAGTTAGAGTTGAATCCCTCTGGTGGCAGCATTCCATCCGAGCCTGCAGAAAGTAAGTTTTACTTCCCGAAAGATGTGATCAAAGATTACAATAGGAATGAAGATATTGGTCAATGGTTTAAAGCATATGAGTTAGAATTGTTGGCCCACCGGGTCCCTGAGAAGGATTGGGGAGTGGGGTTGTGGGGTCGCTTTGTGAATGAGGGAAGAGATACCCTGTTAGACATGCCTGTTGCGGATAGGATGTCGTATGCTCATATGAAAGATGCTTTAATGTTGCGGTATGGCTTAACCCCCGAGAAGTACAGACAAGCTTTTAGAGAATGTAAGAAGTTGCCTGGTACGACGTGGGTTGAATATGTTTCTTATTTTTGCAGAGCCATGGATGGTTGGGTAAAGGGCAGCAAAGTGGAAAGTTATGAAGCTCTTTATGATTTGTTTGCTTGGGAGCACTTGTCTAATAACTGTTTTCCAGAGCTGCGCCAGCACCTGATTGATAGCAAGATATCTAACCCTAGAAAACTTGCTGAGGAGGCGGACCGCTGGGTCAGTACCTGGGTCCACAAGGGTCCAGTGGGAGACTCAGCCAAAGGTGGGCAGGGTCCCCAGCAGAAGAGTAGGGGGGACAAGGGAAAACAGAAGGAGTCTCAGAAAGGGCCCCAAAGTAATCCCCAAGGGAACCAAGGGAAAGGTTCCCAGCCTCCCCCTGAGAAGAAGCCAGGGGCCCGACGGGTAAACCTGTTCATAGGGGCCCCCTAACCTGCTACGGTTGTGGGCAGGTGGGACACCGGTTTTATGACCCCCAGTGTCCCAAAAAGGATTCGAATGCACCGCCGCGTGCACCCCCTCGTCAGTTGGCGAGTGTAGCCTTGGGAGGGGAGGAGATGGTTGTCCATGGTGGGAGGGGTCCCGCAGAAATGTCCCTGGTCTCGCTAGGAGACATGCAAATGGTCCCTCCACCCCCTCTGCCTAGTAACACTAGTAAATATAGGCAGTGGGTGACCATTAATGGCCATAGAGTGGAAGCTCTCAGAGACACCGGAGCGAGTGTGACAGCTGTCAGGTGTCACTTGGTGTCCAGAGAGCAGGTGGTTCCCCACGCATTCTACCCCGTGATAGCTGCCGACAACTCCCAGAAAGAGTGCGAGGTGGCTCAGGTTTCCTTTGAATGGGGGGGAGTTTCAGGTACTCTTCAGGTTGCTGTGAGGCCCGCCATGCCTGTCGATTGTCTTCTGGGCAATGATTTGGAAGACTCCCCTTGGGCTAAGGTGGAGAGGGAGGCGCACTTGAAAATGTTGGGCGTGCCAGAGTGGGTGTGTGCAACCACTCGATCCATGACAGCGAGTAAGGGTGTTGATGGGGTCCCGGAGCCTGAAAGTATGGCCCAGGACCCAGCTGTGAAGAGAAGAGGCAGGAGGCGCGGGAAACCGGCCCCCGTAGTTACCGTGGTCCAGGAGGAGGTAGACCCCGAGGGGGATGCCCTGGAGCCCATAGGGGAACAAATTGCCGAACTGGGAGATCTGCCCGAGCTGACCCTTTGGCAGCAGGATGGTGGTCCCTCCAGGGAGGAATTCTGTGCGGAACAGAAAGTGTGCTCTTCTCTTGTGGGCATGAGGCAGCAGGCCTCAGCCCAATCCTCAGGTGATCAGTCAGGGTCACATTTTGTGTACTGGGAGAACGACCTCCTGTATAGCGAGCCTAACGCTGCTGAACCTGGGTCAGCCCGTGTGCTGGTGGTACCCCAGCGCTTCAGAGTCTTCCTACTGGGTTTGGCTCATGACGTTCCGTTAGCTGGACATCTGGGGCAGGACAAGACCTATGACAGGCTTGTCACCCATTTTTATTGGCCTCAGATGCGTAGGGATGTAGACATCCACTGCAAGACTTGTCACACTTGCCAGGCAAGTGGGAAAAGCGGAAGGAAGCAGAAGGCTCCCCTCCAACCTTTTCCAGTGGTCAGTACCCCCTTTGACCGGGTGGGTATTGACATTGTTGGGCCCCTGGACCCCAAGACAGCCCTGGGCAACAGGTTCATCCTGGTCTTGGTGGACCATGCCACAAGGTACCCGGAAGCCATCCCTCTCAGAACAGTGACAGCCCCCGTAGTGGGACGGGCACTGATGGGTGTTTTCTCCCGGATGGGGTTCCCCAGAGAGGTGGTGTCGGACCGAGGCACCAACTTCATTTCGAACTATATGAAGTCTCTGTGGAAGGAGTGTGGGGTAACCTACAAGTTCACCACTCCTTACTACCCTCAAGGAAATGGGCTGGTTGAGAGATTCAACCGGACCCTGAAAGGCATGATTATGGGTCTTGAAGAACCAATGAGGCGGAAATGGGATGTCCTCTTGCCATGCCTGTTGTTTGCTTACCGTGAGGTGCCGCAGAAGTCTCTAGGGTTCAGCCCCTTTGAGCTCTTATACGGTCACCCGGTAAGAGGGCCTTTGAGTCTGGTCAAAAAAGGCTGGGAGCAATCTCCCAGGAAACCTCCCCAGGATGTATACAGCTACATGCTGGCCTTTCGGAACCAGACTCGGCGCTTCAGGGAACTTGCTCAGGCAAATCTGGAGGCCAGCCAGGAGGAGATGAAGCGTTGGTACGACCGGAATGCCACTCTGGTAGAGCTTCAGCCTGGTCAGAAAGTGTGGGTCATGTCCCCTGTGGAACCTTGTGCGCTCAAGGACAGGTGGACTGGACCGTTTAAGGTTGTGGAGAAGAAGAGCGATGTCACCTACCTGGTGGACTTGAAATCTCCCAGGAACCCCTTGCGGGTCCTGCATGTCAACCGTTTGAAGCCCCACTTAGAAAGGTCCGAGGTGGGCATGCTCCTAGCTACAGATGATGGAATGGAGGAGGAGAGTGAGCCTCTTCCTGACCTCCTGTGTGCTAAAGAGCAAGACGGGTCAGTGGATGGTGTAGTCCTCTTTGACACACTGACTCTTGAACAGAAACAGGATTGTCGCCACCTGTTGGGACAATTCCCGGATCTGTTTTCCTTGGTTCCGGGTGTCACTCATTGGTGTGTCCATGACGTTGACACCGGAGACAGCCCTCCTGTGAAGCACAAGGCTTACAGGGTGACTGACAAGGTCAGAGCGTACATTAAGGAGGAGGTCTCCAAAATGTTCGCGTTAGGGGTGATTGAGTCCTCTAGCAGTCCTTGGGCCAGCCCAGTGGTCTTGGTCCCGAAGGCTGCAGCGCCTGGTGCTTCACCAGAGCTCCGGTTCTGCGTGGATTACCGAGGACTCAATTCGGTCACGAAGACTGACGCGCACCCCATCCCCAGAGCTGATGAGCTCATCGATCGGTTGGGGGCTGCCCGGTACCTTAGTACGTTTGATTTAACGTCTGGGTACTGGCAGATCGCCTTGACTGATGGGGCAAAGGAGAGGTCAGCATTCGCCACACCAGATGGGCTATACCAGTTCCGGGTGATGCCCTTTGGGATGAAGAATGCCCCTGCCACCTTCCAGAGGTTGGTCAACCAGGTCTTGGCTGGACTGGAGGATTTCAGTGCCGCCTACCTGGACGACATCGCGGTGTTCAGCGCCAGCTGGGAGGAAATCTTGCGCCACCTCCAGGAAGTGTTGTTGGCCCTGCGCGGAGCAGGCCTCACAATCAAAGCCAGTAAGTGCCAGATTGGGCAGGGTTCGGTGGTGTACTTGGGGCACCAAGTAGGGAGCGGTAAGGTGGCCCCCCTGCAACCCAAGATTGATACCATCCTGGCTTGGGCACCGCCCAAAACCCAAACTCAGGTGAAAGCCTTCTTAGGTCTCACGGGTTACTACAGGAGGTTTGTCAAGGATTATGGTAACATTGTGCACCCCTTGACTGCGCTGAATTCCCGGAAGCAGCCACGAAACGTGATCTGGACTGATGCCTGTCAAACGGCCTTTGACACCCTGAAAACTGCAATGTGCACAGCACCTATACTCCAGGCACCCAACTTTTCAAAAGAATTTATTGTCCAGACGGACGCTTCAGAGCATGGCGTGGGGGCTGTTCTAGCTCAGGTGAATGAAGAGGGCAGAGGCTTACCTGTAGCCTTCATCAGTCGGAGGTTACTTCCCAGGGAAACGAGGTGGAGTGCGATAGAGAGAGAAGCATTTGCTGTGGTCTGGGCGCTGAAGAAGCTAAGACCCTACCTGTTTGGGACTCACTTCCGGGTTCAGACAGACCACAGGCCCCTCAGATGGTTGATGCAGATGAGGGGTGAGAATCCAAAACTGTTGAGGTGGTCCATTTCCCTACAGGGAATGGACTTTACGGTGGAACACCGCCCTGGTACCGATCACGCCAATGCTGATGGTCTGTCCAGATTTTTCCGCCTTAGTGCTGAGGACTCCCTAGGTCAAGGGTAGTTCTCCCCACATTTCAGCTGGAGGGGACACGTGTTAGACCTGACATCATTGGCTTGAGTCTCTCCTCCATTTTTCCGGTTTTGCCTCTACTGTTTTACGATGTTTTGCTGGTCTATGCTTTGGGCGCCGTGTCACTGCTGATCAGTGCCATAGCGCAAGTGCTCCCAATGTTAAATTGATGTATCTATTGTATCCATGTTTGGCCTATTTTGGTTTACTGTCAGTCCCTAGTCTAGTGCACCAGGAGTGCCGGGGCTTGTAAATACAAATGCTGCTCGTGGGCTTGCAGCACGTGTTGTGCCACCCACAGGAGCGGCCTCGTAAAAGAGTGTCTACGGGTCGGTCATTGCGAGACCCACGTGCAGCCTAGTGCTGTCACGCGGCTGCGCGAGTATACCTACTTGCCAGCCCCCCAAACCTTCCCTTGGCTTCATGTTAGTCACCCCTATGGTAGGCCCGCGGGCAGGGTGCATTGTAAGTCTAAGGTAGGACACGCCTGACCAAGTTGGCATGTCCTAATAGTGAATTACCGCCATCTTGGTTCTTCACTATTGCGAGGTAGCCTGCTCTCCATTGATTAGAATGGGCCGCCGGGATTATTAGTACTATGATCCTAGCTGGCTCGGGGAGCATGGTGCAATGTCGAGTTTGGTATCCCTGAACTCGGGGTTTAATTACGCATCCGTTGGTGTGGATGGTTTTTGGACTCTGGGTTGGAGAATAGCACTTTTAGAAGGTGTCTATTTTCTTGTCTAACCATATCTGGTTTCTGCTGGTCTTGTGTGTGTGACAGGAGCTGGGTGGCTCCACAGGTCTGGATGAGTGAGTGTGGGATGAGTGGGACATTTACGCTGAGAGTAGGGGGAGAGTAGTTGCTGATAGCCTGCCTTGCCTGATACAATGCCGGCTCCACCTCCTACCAAGCAGCTGATGGCTCTGTACCTGCCATGGACGATCCTAGCCCCACCTCCTGCCAGGAGGCCGATAGCTCTGCTCCTGCCAGTGTCGATGCTGGCTCCACCCCCTGCTGGGCGTCTGAGGACCCAGCCCTGCTCAGTGAATAGGCCAGGTGCTTCTGCCTGGCTCCACCCACAACAGACCCAGGATGTTGGGAAACCCCCGGCATGGACAAAGGGATCAAAGACGAAAAGGGGTATAAGAGTAGGACCCCTGAACCAAGAATTTAGATCACTTCTGACAAGGAACCCTGTAACCAAGGACAAGACGCCTGCTGATCTAAGGACTGCCTACCCCTTCTGCCAGTGTGCTGTTGTTGGGGGAATCCTGCAGTGCTTCTTTATTTTTGCCAAGGAACCAGGAGAGAGGAACTTGGTGTGTACTCTCACGCTTGCTAAGAAAATCTCCAAGGACTGGAAGAGTGCCAGTCTCCTGCTGAAGTCACAGGGCTAAAGGACTTCATCTGCTAAAGTGCTATTTGCTGGAACCGTGAATCCAGCACCTCTGAAAGAACCAGCAATCACGACGACCGGACGCCGGGCCCAACCGACGCCAGCAGCAACGCCAGTGAGTAGGAGTACGGCTCTAGCTCCAGCGGACCTTGGGTCTGCACCGCTGCTGATCGCATCACCTGTGTGCCCTTCGACGCCGTGAGCGCTGTTCACTCTGTGCAACCGCATCATCGACGACGCCTGCTGAGGCCTGATCGACACCGAAGACGCGACACCGGATCGCTCGACGCCGCTGATCATCGTGTGCTTCATTTTCCTAAGGTACTGTGTTGTTGGGGGTCCGTGTGACTCCAGGCTTGACGTAGCGCTCCTCGCGGTCAACGCCGAACCTTTGGATTAACTTTGCCTCGACGTCGTGTAGCCCCCGTGTGGGTTACCCTGTTGCTAAGAACTGTATTGCCAAGAAGAAGATTTGCTTTGATACTAAAAGACTGTTTGCTAAAGAAGAAACTACCTTTTGAACTATCCTTTTTCCTTCCCAACGTATTTATTCCGATTGTGTACAGTTTGTCGTTATTTGGTCTTGTGCTAAGCCTTATATAAAAATACTTATTTTTATAATACTACTGTGTCGTGTCCATTTGTAGTGCATTCACGGTATTACTGTATGTGGTCATAGTTGCTTAACGCACAGCCTCTGAGATAGGCCTGTTCTGCTCTGCCAAGCTACCGAGGGGGTGAGCCGGGGTTATCGAAGGGTGTGATCCCCTTGCCCTGACTAGAAAAGGAGTGTCCCTATTTGTCAGAAGTACATACCTCTGCCAACTAGAGACAGCCGGTTCTAACACATATACACTGTACAGAAGAGGGAACTTTATCCCATATAAACTGTGCAGTGAGGGTACTTTATCCCATATATAATGTACAGTAGTAGGTACTTTATCCCCTATAATTGGGCATTAAGGGTACTTCATCCTATATATAATGTACAGTAGAGGGTACTATATCCCATATAAACTGTATGATAGAGGGTACTTTAACACATACAAACTTATTAACTGTTCAGTAGAGGGTACTTTATCTTATATGTAATTCAAGGTATGGGTACTTTATCCCTTGTCTAGTACTGTGCTAACACACTAATTGACAATGGTCAACTACCCTGAAATCAGAAGAAAGGACAACGATCTATGATTATCCTGTTTTAGGCATGTCTGGCTATTCAGCCGCCAGAGAAGAAAGAAAACGTCTTATTTACGTGGAATGTTTTGATGCTTTTGTCTGTGTTTAGCTCCAGAGCAATGCGTCAAGCTTGTTCTATATTTGCACAATAGAAAACCTGTCATAGAGCACAATAAAAGACTAGGCGGCCTTTGCATCAAAACGCATAAATAAAACTCGTTTGCTTATTTGTATGCAGCTATGAAGGGACATGTGGTTGAAAAGTCCTTAATTAAAGTTGGCAGCGACGACCGTGGGACACAGCTGCTGAAAACAATCGGTACTGAACACAAAAGAACAGTAAACACTTACGACGGCGACGAGAAAAGGGAATTTCGCAATCATTTAAATGTGTCTGGAGACAGAGGAGAACTTTACAAATGTCAGTTAATAGGTGCAGTTGTTTGTGTAGCCACGGAACATTAAACATCTCCGATGCAATGGATTTCACAGTTGAATCCATGACCTGAATTTAAGGCCATGTCAATCGATGTTATTGAGCAAATACAACATCATTTGCTGCACAGATCCTAAACAACAGAAGTGGGGGAATGAACCAAGTTTGGAAGTATGCATGTGACATCAGGGTGCGAGACATAACAGTGTGTGACATCACGGTGTGTGACATTGCACGTGGCATCACAGGAGATTGTCTCAAAACCCATGACCACAAAAGAAGTGACATCCCAAGAAGTGCCATCTGATCTTAAGGGAAAACAGCAATTACAATGTGGTCTTTAGCACGCCTGGCATTACAACAAAAGCGTTAAAACGCATGCGTCTTTCCCCACATGCCTTTATCGCTCACATTTTTGCAACAACCTGCCTTTGGAAAGCGTGCCTTTACCATGAAAATTGTAAGTGATTCACAGGTAAGTGTATTATATATCGTATATCGCCAGTAGGTAGTTATACTTAGAACCAAAGTTTACATAGAAAAAGTGGTTTTTGTATTGCCAATAACCTTTGTGCTACTTAACAAATCTTCATAACATTTTTACAAAGGACCTTGGGGGACAACTATCCCTCCTGTTACCTCCAGTAAGTCCCACACAACTGGGTTGCTAGGAGGTTGTTGGAGAACATGCCCCCTTTCTCCACCACTCTGCAAACGAGGCTACTGGCACACTACTGGTTGGCGGAAGAAGTCCATTTTAATCCTGAGGCTCTTCAGAGTAAAGTTGAATTGATGCCCCAATCACTAGCATGCCAGGAGATGGGTTTGCAGAGTGTTGGGAAAAATGGGCGTGGCCTCCAAGTCCTCTCTCAGCAGTCCTGCTGTTCGAGATTCACTTTGGGTAACAGAAGGGGCTCTTGGACCCCAAGGACCCTCAGCATCCAAGGGGACTTAATCCCCCAACCGGCAGTGTGCCAGGAGGCACGTTTGCGGAGTGGTGGGGAAGGGGGCGTTGTCTTCAGCGACTCACCGGAGATTATGTAAAAGTATTTTTTTATACTTTTAAAGGGAGTGGGACTGTGCGGCCACCCTTCCCTAGGCCATTTTTCACCCTGGGGAATCCATTCCCAGGGCCAGGGATTTTTTCAATTGGTGAGGGGGGGCCCCCAGGGCCGATTTCAGCTCTTGGGGTCCCATACTCAGGACCCAGCCCTTTCTTCCTTTTTTTTATAATCTAGAAGGAGGGGGCTGAGCGCCCCCTCCCATGCTGATATTGACCCTTGGGACCACATTTCTCAGGGACGATCCTTTATATATGTATTTTTTTAAATAAATGAAGGGAGGCCACGCAGCCCCCCTCTCAGGTCGATTCTTGCCCGGCGACCCCATCCCCTGCTGCCTGCTCCTATTGTTTTTGTTCATTTTTTTAAAAAAAGGGACTGGGGCTCCACCTCCCATCCCGTGTCAATTGGCACCGAGGGACCCCAACCCCAGACACCTACCCCTTTTTTTTAGTCATTCTAAAAAAAAGGTAGTGGTGCTTCGACCCCCCTCCATGGCCGATTTTGGCCCCGGGGACCCCATCCAACAGGGTCTGGCCTCTCTGATGAGTATCATGGTCCCATGCAGAGCACCCAGTAATTTTCATTGGGGGCCACAGGAGGAGCCTAAAGGCTCCACAGTACCTGCTGGCACCCCATGTCCTGCAGGAGCCGGCATGGCTTTTGGGCAGAGGGAGCTGCTAAGATGCAGCTCCCTCTGTCCAAAAGAAATTCTGATCTGCTTCATGCATTTTACTTGCTCTCGCTTGTATGAAGTAGAGCAGTGTTTGCTATTGCTTGGTGAGAGTAATGCTCCTGCAAAGCCTTACCAGGACATAGCAGGAGCCAGTCTTGGGGGATGGTGGTCCTTAGGATCATATAAGGCTCCATGAGGGGGGCCAAGTGGCCCCCCTCCTTTCTCTATATTGGTCCCGGGAGGTAGTGGTCCACGGAACTGCGGAGGCTGTGTACCTCTGTATTCTTTTTTGTTGAATCCCTGGGGAGGTGGATAACCCTAGGGCTGTGGTTGGGTCCATGTGGCCCCCCCACATTTTTTAAATGAAAACCCCAGAGGTGGCAGCCCCTGGGGCTGCAGGGGGGTCCATGTGGCTCCCGCATCAGATTAAAATTAAGCCCTGGGGCGGTGGCAGTCCCTGGGGCTGGGAGCTTCCAAGAGGCCCCCTATTTATAAAAATGTAAATCACAGGATGGTGATGGTCTTTGGGCAGCAGGGGAGGCCGTACTGGCCTCTCCCATATTCTTTGATAGAAAATCCCCAGGAAAGAGGTGGTCCCCAGATCAATATTAAACCCTAGGAATGGGGTCTTGTTAGAACCGGCTGTCTCTAGTTTGCAGAGGTATACACTTCTGACAAATAGGGACACACCTTTTCTAGTCAGGGCAAGGGGATCACACCCTTTGATAACCCCTGCTCACCCCCTCGGTAGCTTGGCAGAGCAGATAGGCTTATCTTGGAGGCTGTGCGTTAAGCATTTATGACCACATACAGTAATAAAGTGAATACACTACAAATGGACACGACACAGTAGTATTATAAAAATAAGTATTTTTATATAAGGCTTAGCACAAGACCAAATAACAACAAAAATATACACAATCTTGATAAATACTCTGGGAAGGGAAAAATGGTTCAAGCTAGTTTCTTCTTTAGCACAAAGTCTTTTCGTATCAAGCAAATCTTCTTGGAAACACAGTTCTTAGCAACAAGGTAACCCACACGGGGGCTACACGACATCGAGGCAAAGTTAATCCAAAGGTTCGGCGTCGACCGCGAGGAGCGCTACGTCGAGCCCGGAGTCACACGGACCCCCAACAACACAGTACCTTGGAAAATAAAGCACACGATGATCAGCGGCGTCGAGCAATCCTGCGTCGCGTCTTCGGTGTCGATCAGGCCTCAGCAGGCGTCGTTGTCGATGATGCGGTTGCAAAGTGTGAGCAGCGCTCACGGCGTCGAGAGGGCACACAGTTGATGCGATCAGCAGCGGTGCAGACACGAGGTCCCTTGGAGCTGGAGCCAAACTCACTACTCACTGGCGTTGCTGCTGGCGTCGGTCGGGACCGGCAGCCGGCGTCGAAGAAGCGGGACACTTGAGCCGTCACTGCAGGATTCCCCCCAGCAAACAGCACACTGGCAGAAGGGGTAGGCAAGTCCTTAGATCAGCAGGCCTCTTGTCCTTGGTTACAGGGTTCCTTGTCAGAAGTGATCTGATTTCTTAGTTCAGGGGTCCTTCTCTTATACCCCTTTTCGGCTTTGATCCCTTTGTCCATGCAGGGGAATTTCCCAACATCCTGGGTCTGTTGTGGGTGGAGCCAGGCAGAAGCACCTGGCTTATTCACTGAGCAGGGCTGGGTCCTCAGACACCCCGCAGGAGGTGGAACCAGCATTGTCACTGGCAGGAGCAGAGCTATCGGCCTCCTGGCAGGAGGTGGGGCTAGGATCGTCCATGGCAGGCACAGAGCCGTCAGCCGCTTGGCAGGAGGTGGAGCCGGCATTGTATCAGGCAGGGCAGGCTATCAGCAACTACTCTCCCCCTACTCTCAACGCAAATGTCCCACTCATCCCACACTGACTCATCCAGACCTCTGGAGCCACCCAGCTCCTGTCACACACACGCAAGACCAGCATAAACCAGAAATGGTTAGACAAGAAAATAGACACTTTCTAAAAGTGCTATTTTCAAACCCAGAGTCCAAAAACCATCCACACCAACGGATGCGTAATTAAACCCCGAGTTCAGGGATACCAAACTCGACATTGCACCATGCTCCCCGAGCCAGCTAGGATCATAGCATTAAGAATCCCGGCGGCCCATTCCAACTAATGGAGAGCAGGCTGCCTCGCAATAGTGAAGAACGAAGATGGCTGTAATTCACTATTAGGACATGCCAACTTGGTCAGGCGTGTCCTACCTGATACTTACAATGCACCCTGCCCGTGGGCCTACCATAGGGGTGACTAACATGAAGTCAAGGGAAGGTTTGAGGGGCTGGCAAGTAGGTATACTTGTGCAGCACGCGTGACAGCACTAGGCTGCACGTGGGTCTCGCAATGACCGACCCGTAGACATTCTTTTAAGAGGCCACTCTTGTGGGTGGCACAACACGTGCTGCAAGCCCACGAGCGGCATTTGTATTTACAAGCCCCGGCACTCCTGGTGCCCTAGACTAGGGACTGATAGTAAACCAAATAAGCCAAACATGGATACAATCGATACATCAATTTAACATAGGGAGCACTGGCGCTGTGGCACTGATCAGCAGTGGCACGGCGCCCAAAGCATTATCCAGCAAAACATCATAAAACAGTGGAGGCAAACAGAAAAAATGGAGGCGAGACTCGAGCCAATGATGTCAGGTCTAACACGTGTCCCCTCCAGCTGAAATGTGGGGAGAACTACCCTTGACCTAGGGAGTCCTCATCACTTAGGCGGAAAAATCTGGACAGACCATCAGCATTGGCGTGATCTGTACCAGGGCGGTGTTCCACCGTAAAGACCATCCCCTGTATGGAAATGGACCACCTCAACAGTTTCGGAATCTCACCCCTCATCTGCATCAACCATCTGAGGGGCCTGTGGTCTGTCTGAACCCGGAAGTGAGTCCCAAACAGGTAGGGTCTTAGCTTCTTCAGCGCCCAGACCACAGCAAATGCTTCTCTCTCTATCGCACTCCACCTCGTTTCCCTGGGAAGTAACCTCCTACTGATGAAGGCTACAGGCAAGTCTCGGCCCTATTCATTCACCTGAGCTAGAACAGCCCCCACGCCATGCTCTGAAGTGTCCGTCTGGACAATAAATTCTTTCGAGAAGTCGGATGCCTGGAGTATAGGTGCTGTGCACATTGCAGTTTTCAGGGTGTCGAAGGCCGTTTGACAGGCATCAGTCCAGATCACGTTTCGTGGCTGCTTCCTGGAAGTCAGCGAAGTCAAGGGGTGCACAATGTTACCGTAATCCTTGACAAACCTCCTGTAATAACCCGTGAGTCCTAAGAAGGCTCTCACCTGAGTTTGGGTTTTGGGCGGCGCCCAAGCCAGGATTGTATCAATCTTGGGTTGCAGGGGGCAACCTTGCCGCTCCCTACTTGGTGCCCCAAGTACACCACCGAACCCTGCCCAATCTGGCACTTACTGGCTTTGATTGTGAGGCCTGCTCTGCGCAGGGCCAACAACACTTCCTGGAGGTGGCGCAAGTGTTCCTCCCAGCTGGCGCTGAACACTGCGATGTCGTCCAGGTAGGCGGCACTGAAATCCTCCAGTCCAGCCAAGACCTGGTTGACCAACCTCTGGAAGGTGGCAGGGGCATTCTTCATCCCAAAGGGCATCACCCGGAACTGGTATAGCCTATCTGGTGTGGAGAATGCGGACCTCTCTTTTGCCCCATCAGTCAAGGCGATCTGCCAGTACCCAGACGTTAGATCAAACGTACTAAGGTACCGGGCAGCCCCCAACCGATCTATGAGCTCATCAGCTCTGGGGATGGGGTGCGCATCAGTCTTTGTGACCGAATTGAGTCCTCGGTAATCTACGCAGAACCGGAGTTCCGGTGAAGCACCAGGCGCTGCAGCCTTCGGGACCAAGACCACTGGGCTGGCCCAAGGACTGCTAGAGGACTCAACCACCCCTAACGCAAACATCTTGGAGACCTCCTCCTTAATGTATGCTCGAACCTTGTCAGTCACCCTGTAAGCCTTGTGCTTCACAGGAGGGCTGTCTCCGGTGTCAACGTCATGGACACACCAATGAGTGACACCCGGAACCAAGGAAAACAGATCCGGGAATTGTCCCAACAGGTGGCGACAATCCTGTTTCTGCTCAAGGGTCAGTGTGTCAGAGAGGACCACACCATCCACTGACCCGTCTTGCTCTTTAGCACACAGGAGGTCAGGAAGAGGCTCACTCTCCTCCTCCATTCCAGCATCTGTAGCTAGGAGCATGCCCACTTCGGACCTTTCTAAGTGGGGCTTCAAACGGTTGACATGCAGGACCCGCAAGGGGTTCCTGGGAGATTTCAAGTCCACCAAGTAGGTGACATCGCTTTTCTTCTCCACAACCTTAAACGGTCCAATCCACCTGTCCTTGAGCGCACAAGGTTCCACAGGGGACATGACCCACACTTCTTGACCAGGCTGAAGCTCTACCAGAGTGGCATTCCGGTCGTACCATCGCTTCATCTCCTCCTGGCTGGCCTCCAGATTTGCCTGAGCAAGTTCTCTGAAGCGCCGAGTCTGGTTCCGAAAGGCCAGCATGTAGCTGTATACATCCTGGGGAGGTTTCCTGGGAGATTGCTCCCAGCCTTCCTTGACCAGACTCAAAGGCCCTCTTACCGGGTGACCGTACAAAAGCTCAAAGGGGCTGAACCCTAGAGACTTCTGCGGCACCTCTCGGTAAGCAAACAACAGGCATGGCAAGAGGACGTCCCATTTCCGCCTCATTGGTTCTTCAAGACCCATGATCATGCCTTTAAGGGTCCGGTTGAATCTCTCAACCAGCCAATTTCCTTGAGGGTAGCAAGGAGTGGTGAACTTGTAGGTTACCCCACACTCCTTCCACAGAGACTTCATATAGTTCGAAATGAAGTTGGTTCCCCGGTCTGACACCACCTCTCTGGGGAACCCCATCCGGAAGAAAACACCCATCAGTGCCCGTCCCACCACGGGGGCCGTCACTGTTCGGAGAGGGATGGCTTCCGTGTACCGTGTGGCATGGTCCACCAAGACCAGGATGAACCTGTTGCCCAGGGCTGTCTTGGGGTCCAGGGGCCCAACAATGTCAATACCCACCCGGTCAAAGGGGGTACTGACCACTGGAAAAGGTTGGAGGGGAGCCTTCTGCTTCCTCCCGCTTTTCCCACTTGCCTGGCAAGTGTGACAAGTCTTACAATGGATGTCTACATCCCTGCACATCTGAGGCCAATAAAAATGGGTGACAAGCCAAGGTCTTGTCCTGCCTCAGATGCCCAGCTAACGGAACGTCATGAGCCAAACCCAGTAGGAAGGCTCTGAAGCGCTGGGGTACCACCAGCACACGGGCTGACCCAGGCTCAGCAGCCTTAGGCTCGCTACACAGGAGGTCGTTCTCCCAGTACACAAAATGTGACCCTGACTGATCACCTGAGGATTGGGCTGAGGCCTGCTGCCTCATACCCACAAGAGAAGGGCACTCTTTCTGTTCGGCACAGAATTCCTCCCTGGAGGGACCACCATCCTGCTGCCAATGGGTCAGCTCGGGCAGGTCTCCCAGTTCGGCAATTTGTTCCCCTGTGGGCTCCAGGGCATCCCCTCAGGGTCTACCTCCTCCTGGACCTCGGGAACTATGGGGGCCGGTTTCCCGCGCCTCCTGCCTCTTCTCTTCACAGCTGTGTCCTGGGCCGTACTTTCAGGCTCCGGGACCCCATCAACACCCTTACTCGCTGTCATTGATCGAGTGGTTGCACACACCCACTCTGGCTCGCCCAACATTTTCAAGTGCGTCTCCCTCTCCACCTTAGCCCAAGGGGAGTCTTCTAAATCATTGCCCAGGAGACAATCGACAGGCATGGCGGGCCTCACAGCAACCTGAAGAGTACCTGAAACTCCCCCCCATTCAAAGGAAACCTGAGCTACCTCGCACTCTTTCTGGGAGTTGTCAGCAGCTATCACAGGGTAGAATGCGTGGGGAACCACCTGCTCTCTGGACACCAAGTGACACTTGACAGCTGTCACACTCGCTCCGGTGTCTCTGAGAGCTTCCACTCTATAGCCATTAATGGTCACCCACTGCCTATATTCACTAATGTTACTAGGCAGAGGGGGTGGAGGGACCATTTCCATGTCTCCTAGCGAGACCAGGGACATTTCTGCGGGACCCCTCCCACCAGGGACAACCATCTCCTCCCCTCCCAGGGCTACACTCGCCAACTGACGGGGGGTGCACGCGGTGGTGCTTTCGAATCCTTCTTGGGACACTGGGGGTCATAAAACCGGTGTCCCACCTGCCCACAACCGTAGCAGGTTAGGGGGCCCCTATGAACAGGTTTACCCGTCGGGGCCCCTGGCTTCTTTTCAGGGGGAGTCTGGGAACCTTTCCCTTGGTTCCCTTGGGGATTACTTTGGGGCCCTTTCTGGGACTCTTTCTGTTTACCCTTGTCCCCCCCACTCTTCTGCTGAGGACCCTGCCCACCTTTGGCTGAGTCTCCCACTGGACCCTTGTGAACCCTGGTACTGACCCAGCGGTCCGCCTCCTCAGCAAGTTTTCTAGGGTTAGATATCTTGCTATCAATAAGGTGCTGGCGCAGCTCTGGAAAACAGTTATTAGACAAATGCTCCCAAGCAAACAAATCATAAAGAGCTTCATAACTTTCCACTTTGCTGCCCTTTACCCAACCATCCATGGCTCTGCAAAAATAAGACACATATTCAACCCACGTCGTACCAGGCAACTTCTTACATTCTCTAAAAGCTTGTCTGTACTTCTCGGGGGTTAGGCCATACCGCAACATTAAAGCATCTTTCATATGAGCATACAACATCCTATCTGCAACAGGCATGTCTAACAGGGTATCTCTCCCCTCATTCACAAAGCGACCCCACAACCCCGCTCCCCAATTCTTCTCAGGGACCTGGTGGGCCAACAATGCTAACTCATATGCTTTAAACCACTGACCAATATCTTCGTTCCTATGATAATCTTTTATCACATCTTTGGGAAAATAAAACCTACTTTCTGCAGGCTCAGATGGGATGCTGCCACCAGAGGGATTCAATTCTAACTTCTTAGCTTGGATGTCCAATTCCCTCAACTTGGTATCACGCTCCAAAGCTAACTTCTCCCTTTCGAAATCCAACCTTTTGGTCTCCAAATCAGCTTCTCTTCTACCTCTTGCATTTTCTAACTCCAACTGCCCATTTATCTTTAGCCTTGCCATTTCCATGTTGTATGCACGCTCCTTCGCCCTTTCTTCTCGTTCTTCAGGGGAAAGACCTTTGGAGAAAACACTGCTTCCGGGAGAGGACTCAGGCCCATTCGCTGGCGCCTCCTCTTCCCCTTCCACTGGCGGTACCACCACCGGATCAGTGGGATCTCTGGCCTCCAACCAGGCCTGCAATGCTTTGAGATACTCCTCTTTTCGCGAGATGCCTTTGGTAGGCACTTTCAACTGCTTGCAAAACGACTTCAGCTCCTTCAAGCCGTAGTCGTTTATCTTCGCTCTGTCGAATTCCTCCACAACAACAACAGGGGTAGTGACTCCGGTGTCACTCATGGTCAAAACTGGCAGTGTTCAAAAAATCAAGTTTCAGAAAAGCAGAGAACCAAAAAAAGGATCCTTCCAAGTAGATTGTGACTGCGCTATGGTCAGTTTTCACTATGTAGTGCACACTAACCACATTTGTGTGAATATAGTACTCAGGCAAATCTCTAATAAACACTAGCACATGAACAATGGCATTTGCCAAACGAAACAATAAAAAGTGATCAAAACAAGTCAAGTTTTTGCACATTTGATATATTTTAATTAGTTAATATAAAAAATTATTCAATTATAAAAATTTGGTACATTCAATACACATGTATGATAACATGTTTCAGCATTGTAGCATATGCATAAGTTCAGACATTTATCAAGTACACATTATAATTCAATTAAAAGATGGTTTCCTGTCTACGCGTTTCGACACAGGTGTGTCTTCCTCAGGACTGTACCATCGTATTTCTGTAAAACATATTAAAAATATTTACAAATCTATGTATTACAGTGCAAAAAACCGTTTCTGAATACCAGTTATGCTAATATATATACAAAGCTAGTGTTTCTTGATTTACATATTTGATGATACCGCTAAATACTGATGTATGAGTTTGTCAAAGAGCAAAAGAAAACATCATTTATACATATATACATCTATATACAAATCCTCAGACATCTATATACATAATTACAACATATCTCTGAACACCTAATGTTGTTCACTATGGATTTTTAGTCTTAATACCCTCCTACTGAGTAGTATATTGCTTTTAAACCACAGCTTACCAACAAACAGACTTATAGTAGAGGATGAAAAGAACCTTATAAGTGGGAAAAACAGGAAAAACAGGAAATGTTTGTTCAGAATTTTAAGTTCCTTCGCTAGACATTCGAGTGATATGTCTCAAAACATTACCCATAATGATTCTGTATGATGTATCTCACATTAACTCATTCGTATGGGTTATTATGAATATTGCAAAAAACCACATCAGGTAGTTTGCAGTAGACTCAACGTTTTAATTCAGTATCAGCTTACCTAGATGGACTAGAAATAACAGCTAACGTCATATATTGATGATTGGAGTCAGCGAATTATAGTTCCTGAAAAAAGGATAAGTAATATTACACTCTACACAAAAGGGTTCAAAAAATTCATTGCAGTAGTTTATCCGCTCAGTCAACATGGTTTACCTATTTTCTGCTATTGCATAATTTCTCAATATTTTATTGAGCATTATTTTACATAGTTATAAGTTCAATGAGGTGTGGAAAGTGGCACAGTACGTTATGCGTTGCCAGTTGAAAATTCCTCAAATGAGTGCTTAATGAGAGTCTAGCATATTTCACAGATTATTTTTATGCAGGAATTTTCTTACCAAGTAACAATATTTTCTGTGAGGCGCTGATGGAAAAGAACGTCCTTACTGAGAAATTTTGTTCTAAGCATTAAAAGAGATGATTGGTACGCATTAGGTTTTATCCGATGACTCTTGCTCTTGCACTCTCTTAATCAGCTTTTATAGCCTCTAAAGTTTTAGAACATGATGTATCCTTCTTACCATATTTTTTTAAAAACCAGTAGATTAATGGTCATGTTTCAATAGATAGGTAATGGCGTTGCAGATGTAAGCGTCCTATGTTCTGGATATCAAAGAGAAAGCGTACGTACTTATTATTAACCTATATGGGTTTTACCATGAAGTGTCCTCGACATACTACACCTCATGAAAAATACATTGTTTTTACCTGTAGATTATCAGTATCAATGGACCGGCTGTCAAAAGGTTCCCGGCGTCTTTAATTCTACATAGAAAAGATGAAAAACGGAGTCGGCGTAATTAACAGGGAAGGTCTACTCACTATAGACGACCTCTTAATGTTAATCGTTGTTTTTACCTGTTTTAGTGTTACGCACAGCAGACCGGCTGCAATTGGTACCCGGCGTCTTTAAATTCTAAACTGGAAACATAGATACGACTCGCATTATTAAACGGGCGGTGTGAAACTAGCTATTTATCGCGCCTATCTAGTACTGCGGCTTACCGTGATTTATCCTCAGAGGCGCGGACCGGTGGCAAGGAGATCCCGGCGGTATCTGACTTTTCGGCAAGGGTCTAAAACGCACACAGGCATTGGTTTAAGTACCGACTACACCCATTGGTCTTATTGCGGTCACATGCGTCTTAAAGGGAAAGCGTTTCAGTTTTGCCTGGACTGTAATGCGAACCTATCTATCTATCCATAAAGCTTGTATTTACATATTATAGAGGGATAGACTATATATTTATTTTTAGTGTTAAGCGTGGTTAGAGGAAACATAATGAACCTATTTATTTGCTACAGTATCGCGTTTATCCATGGCAAGTCATTATTTAAGCCATGGGTAAATGTGTTCAAAGAAAAGATCCAGTACACCTCTCTTTTTTTTCTTATTCTATCTCCACCATTGTTGTTTGATGTATGGATCTTTTCTAAAATCCGCCACCAAATCTGAGATGGGGAATGGTGAAATTCAGAAAAATGTAAAGCCAAAGGAGCTGCCAATTTTCGTGTTTTAATAGCAGATCTGTGTTCAGTCAGTCGGAGTTTCATAGTTCTTGAAGTCTCTCCAACATAACTTAAGTTGCATGGACATAGTAATAGATAAACGATGTTACTAGTATTACATGTCCATACTAGTAGCATCGTTTATCTATTACTATGTCTATGAAACTCCGACTGACTGAACACAGATCTGCTATTAAAACACGAAAATTGGCAGCTCCTTTGGCTTTACATTTTTCTGAATTTCACCATTCCCCATCTCAGATTCGGTGGCGGATTTTAGAAAAGATCCATACACCAAACAACAATGGTGGAGATAGAATAAGAAAAAAGAGAGAGGTGTACTGGATCTTTTCTTTGAACACATTTACCCATGGCTTAAATAATGACTTGCCATGGATAAACGCGATACTGTAGCAAATAAATAGGTTCATTATGTTTCCTCTAACCACGCTTAACACTAAAAATAAATATATAGTCTATCCCTCTATAATATGTAAATACAAGCTTTATGGATAGATAGATAGGTTCGCATTACAGTCCAGGCAAAACTGAAACGCTTTCCCTTTAAGAAGCATGTGACCGCAATTAGACCAATGGGTGTAGTCGGTACTTAAACCAATGCCTGTGTGCGTTTTAGACCCTTGCCGAAAAGTCAGATACCGCCGGGATCTCCTTGCCACCGGTCTGCGCCTCTGAGGATAAATCACGGTAAGCCGCAGTACTAGATAGGCGCGATAAATAGCTAGTTTCACACCGTCCGTTTAATAATGCGAGTCGTATCTATGTTTCCAGTTTAGAATTTAAAGACGCCGGGTACCAATTGCAGCCGGTCTGCTGTGCGTAACACTAAAACAGGTAAAAACAACGATTAACATTAAGAGGTCGTCTATAGTGAGTAGACCTTCCCTGTTAATGACGCCGACTCCGTTTTTCATCTTTTCTATGTAGAATTAAAGACGCCGGGAACCTTTTGACAGCTGGTCCATTGATACTGATAATCTACAGGTAAAAACAATGTATTTTTCATGAGGTGTAGTATGTCGAGGACACTTCATGGTAAAACCCATATAGGTTAATAATAAGTACGTACGCTTTCTCTTTGATATCCAGAACATAAGACGCTTACATCTGCAACGCCATTACCTATCTATTGAAACATGACCATTAATCTACTGGTTTTTAAAAAAATATGGTAAGAAGGATACATTATGTTCTAAAACTTTAGAGGCTATAAAAGCTGATTAGGAGAGTGCAAGAGCAAGAGTCATCGGATAAAACCTAATGCGTACCAATCATCTCTTTTAATGCTTAGAACAAAATTTCTCAGTAAGGACGTTCTTTTCCATCAGCGCCTCACAGAAAATATCGTTACTTGGTAAGAAAACTCCTGCATAAAAATAATCTGTGAAATATGCTAGACTCTCATTAAGCACTCATTTGAGGAATTTTCAACTGGCAACGCATAACGTACTGTGCCACTTTCCACACCTCATTGAACTTATAACTATGTAAAATAATGCTCAATAAAATATTGAGAAATTATGCAATAGCAGAAAATAGGTAAACCATGTTGACTGATCGGATAAACTACTGCAATGAATTTTTGAACCCTTTTGTGTGGAGTGTAATATTACTTATCCATTTTTCAGGAACTATAATTCGCTGACTCCAATCATCAATATATGACGTTAGCTGTTATTTCTAGTCCATCTAGGTAAGCTGATACTGAATTAAAATGCTGAGTCTACTGCAAACTACCTGATGTGGTTTTTTGCAATATTCATAATAACCCATACGAATGAGTTAATGTGAGATACATCATACAGAATCATTATGGGTAATGTTTTGAGACATATCACTCAAATGTCTAGCGAAGGAACTTAAAATTCTGAACAAACATTTCCTGTTTTTCCTGTTTTTCCCACTTATAAGGTTCTTTTCATCCTCTACTATAAGTCTGTTTGTTGGTAAGCTGTGGTTTAAAAGCAATATACTACTCAGTAGGAGGGTATTAAGACTAAAAATCCATAGTGAACAACATTAGGTGTTCAGAGATATGTTGTAATTATGTATATAGATGTCTGAGGATTTGTATATAGATGTATATATGTATAAATGATGTTTTCTTTTGCTCTTTGACAAACTCATACATCAGTATTTAGCGGTATCATCAAATATGTAAATCAAGAAACACTAGCTTTGTATATGTATTAGCATAACTGGTATTCAGAAACGGTTTTTTGCACTGTAATACATAGATTTGTAAATATTTTTAATATGTTTTACAGAAATACGATGGTACAGTCCTGAGGAAGACACACCTGTGTCGAAACGCGTAGACAGGAAACCATCTTTTAATTGAATTATAATGTGTACTTGATAAATGTCTGAACTTATGCATATGCTACAATGCTGAAACATGTTATCATACATGTGTATAGAATGTACCAAATTTGTATAATTGAATAATTTTTTATATTAACTAATTAAAATGTATCAAATGTGCAAAAACTTGTTTTTATCACTTTTTATTGTTTCGTTTGGCAAATGCCATTGTTCATGTGCTAGTGTTTATTAGAGATTTGCCTGAGTACTATATTCACACAAATATGTTTTGCCCTGACTCAGGAAATTGATCCATATCAGGGGGTCCTTGTTTGCCTCACAAAAAGTGCACACTAATCACTGCACATGAGTCATAAATGCAAAGTTCAAATCCCACCGCTGCCACCAATGTTAGAACCGGCTGTCTCTAGTTGGCAGAGGTATACACTTCTGACAAATAGGGACACACCTTTTCTAGTCAGGGCAAGGGGATCACGCCCTTTGATAACCCCTGCTCACCCCCTCGGTAGCTTGGCAGAGCAGATAGGCTTATCTCGGAGGCTGTGCGTTAAGCATTTATGACCACATACAGTAATAAAGTGAATACACTACAAATGGACATGACACAGTAGTATTATAAAAATATGTATTTTTATATAAGGCTTAGCACAAGACCAAATAACGACAAAAATATACACAATCTTGATAAATACTCTTGGAAGGGAAAAATGGTTCAAGGTAGTTTCTTCTTTAGCACAAAGTCTTTTTGTATCAAGCAAATCTTCTTCTTGGAAACACAGTTCTTAGCAACAAGGTAACCCACACGGGGGCTACACGACGTCGAGGCAAAGTTAATCCAAAGGTTCGGCGTCGACCGCGAGGAGCGCTACGTCGAGCCCGGAGTCACACGGACCCCCAACAACACAGTACCTTGGAAAATGAAGCACACGATGATCAGCGGCGTCGAGCAATCCCGCGTCGCGTCTTCGGTGTCGATCAGGCCTCAGCAGGCGTCGTTGTCGATGATGCGGTTGCAAAGTGTGAGCAGCGCTCACGGCGTCGAGAGGGCACACAGTTGATGCGATCAGCAGCGGTGCAGACACGAGGTCCCTTGGAGCTGGAGCCGAACTCACTACTCACTGGCGTTGCTGCTGGCGTCGGTCGGGCCCTGCGGCCGGCGTCGAGGAAGCGGGACACTTGAGCCGTCACTCACGGTGTCGAGCTGGATTCGGCGACGTCCGTCGGCGTCGAGATTGCTGGCTCTTTCAGAGGTGCTGGATTCACAGGTTCCAGCAGTAGCACTTTAAGCAGATGAAGTCCTTTAGCCCTGTGACTTCAGCAGGAGACTGGCACTCTTCCAGTCCTTGGAAATTTTCTTAGCAAGCGTGAGAGTACACACACAGTTCCTCTCTCCTGGTTCCTTGGCAAAAATAAAGAAGCACTGCAGGATTCCCCCCAGCAAACAGTACACTGGCAGAAGGGGTAGTCAAGTCCTTAGATCAGCAGGCCTCTTGTCCTTGGTTACAGGGTTCCTTGTCAGAAGTGATCTGATTTCTTAGTTCAGGGGTCCTTCTCTTATACCCCTTTTCGGCTTTGATCCCTTTGTCCATGCAGGGGAATTTCCCAACATCCTGGGTCTGTTGTGGGTGGAGCCAGGCAGAAGCACCTGGCTTATTCACTGAGCAGGGCTGGGTCCTCAGACGCCCCACAGGAGGTGGAGACAGCATTGTCACTGGCAGGAGCAGAGCTATCGGCCTCCTGGCAGGAGGTGGGGCTAGGATCGTCCATGGCAGGCACAGAGCCGTCAGCCGCTTGGCAGGAGGTGGAGCCTGCATTGTATCAGGCAGGGCAGGCTATCAGCAACTACTCTCCCCCTACTCTCAACGCAAATGTCCCACTCCTCCCACACTGACTCATCCAGACCTCTGGAGCCACCCAGCTCCTGTCACACACACGCAAGACCAGCAGAAACCAGAAATGGTTAGACAGGAAAATAGATACTTTCTAAAAGTGCTATTTTCAAACCCAGAGTCCAAAAACCATCCACACCAGCGGATGCGTAATTAAACCCCGAGTTCAGGGATACCAAACTCGACATTGCACCATGCTCCCCGAGCCAGCTAGAATCATAGCATTAAGAATCCCGGCGGCCCATTCTAACTAATGGAGAGCAGGCTACCTCGCAATAGTGAAGAACGAAGATGGCTGTAATTCACTATTAGGACATGCCAACTTGGTCA
The DNA here is from genome assembly GCF_964263255.1 of Lissotriton vulgaris. Taxonomy (NCBI): domain Eukaryota; kingdom Metazoa; phylum Chordata; class Amphibia; order Caudata; family Salamandridae; genus Lissotriton; species Lissotriton vulgaris. The sequence continues at coordinate 593,189,167 of NC_141693.1, forward strand.
GGCGTGTCCTACCTTATACTTACAATGCACCCTGCCCGTGGGCCTACCATAGGGGTGACTAACATGAAGTTAAGGGAACGTTTGAGGGGCTGGCAAGTAGGTATACTTGTGCAGCCCGCGTGACAGCACTAGGCTGCACGTGGGTCTCACAATGACCGACCCGTAGACATTCTTTTACGAGGCCGCTCTTGTGGGTGGCACAACACGTGCTGCAAGCCCACGAGCGGCATTTGTATTTACAAGCCCCGCCACTCCTGGTGCTCTAGACTAGGGACTGATAGTAAACCAAATAAGCCAAACATGGATACAATCGATACATCAATTTAACATAGGGAGCACTGGCGCTGTGGCACTGATCAGCAGTGGCACGGCGCCCAAAGCATTATCCAGCAAAACATCGTAAAACAGTGGAGGCAAACAGAAAAAATGGAGGAGAGACTCAAGCCAATGATGTCAGGTCTAACACGTCTCATGAGCCCCCTCTCCCTGGCCCACCTGAGGCCAATTCATAATGAAGCACAGAGCAAGTGCTTCTTTTCTTAATTTTAAGTCAGATCCATGAATCCTGCCGAACTTCTGTTAAAAAAATTCTTTTTTTAGCCCTGGATCCCCCTAGAGACCTAGGGGGTCAGGGTGTGTCTACCCTGACCCCTTTTAGTTTTTAAACTTTTTTTGTGGGACTTGGCTCAACCGAGTCCCAAGATGGCTACCAACAATTCCTGGTTGAAGTGATAGCAGCCAATCAAATTTCAGTAGGTTTCAGTAGCCTGTTGGGCTCCCAGATATCTATATATTTGAAACTTAAATATTTCTGAAACTACATAATGGATTTACATCAAATCGCAAAAAACACACTTTCTGGACCAACATCTAGCTTTTTGCTAATTTTGGTGCAATTCCGTTCACCGGTTCGGGCTGCAGTCATATTCAGCTAATGAAAAATCCGCTTAGAAGAAACATGGGGAAAATGAATTTTGGGACCCCCCTTTTTTTTCTTCGCCCCCCACACTTGATGGATCATAGCATCCGCACAATAAAAAGGAAGCCTTGTTAACATTTTGTGAAAATTCATCAAGCTGCTCCAAAGTTATTGGTGCTAAGTATAAGTACCTACTGGCAACTGCCAGTGGTATATATAAGGATGTGGATATATATATATTAGTGATGTCATTTGAGATGTCATCAGTGATGTCACTGACCATGTCATAAATGATGTAATATGTGATGTCATCAGCAGTGCATTGTGGGGGCACAAGTTAAAGTTAGCTCAACTAACTATGACAGCTGAATTTCTCTGGTTTTATACGAGTAAACTGTCCAACTATCTATAAAGTCCCTGAAATCTGTAGTTTTTTCAGTCAATTTCAAAGGTTTTTTAAATATAACATCCCTGGCACCTGTGTTTTTTTTGTGAATTTCTAAGGTTTTTTAAATGCTAATTTCTAACTGTAACGTCCCTGAAACCTATGGTGCGTGACTAATTGAAGAAGTGCACGCATAATGGCTGAGTGATTGTAAAACTGCAATGGTAGTGTCTGGGTGATTAGAGGAGTGCATGGGTTATGACTGGCTGATTTTGTAAGTGTCAAAGTGAAAGTAAGTTTATTGCATATGGTTAATTAAAACCTTTACAATTATGATACATTGAAAAATATTGGAACTGACATTAAAATAGAAGAACATTGACATTCTGTAATGTCCATATGTTTTATGTCTTTTTATTTTTTTTAAAAGCGGTCTTGCTTTGTCTGTGTACTGAAGCATTTGTTGCACTTCTAGCCTTCAATTTGGTCACCATTTTTTCAGTGTTCAGTATTAGAAGGCTCGCCTTTTGAAAGAATCTGGCGGCCCTGCAAGCTGTCTGCAGCTGGTGACTGTTCAGTGCTATCATGACAGCTGGGCAATATGATCTGATTTGGAATAAACTAAATACGTGGAAAAGATAGTAACGTCTCAAATTGGTCAGAGATGGACAGATGCACAATATATGAATCAATGTTTCTTCCGCGCAGCCACATAATCCGCAGAGTGAAGTCGGCCATGTTTGCTTCCATGCGAGGTCTGGTCTTTTGAGGTGTAGGTTCCCAGCCGTATTCTTAGTAGAATTTGTTGGATGGCTGATGCTATATTCTTTACTAAATACGGTTGCGGTGCACATCTCTCGTACGTAGCCAGCACCATCCGGCCATGTTTTTTCTTTGCTAGTGTGGCTTTATCTGTTATCCAGGACTTTTGCTTTGCCGCACCGTTTAATGCTTTTTTAAAGGCCGCGAAGGTGTCATTGGTGTTCCATGCCTCTTGCATGTTAAGATTTATCATTGCTTCTTCAAGTACTGTGTTCCATGCATTTTTTGCATTTGTTTGGTTGTTCATTTCGGTCCAACAGAGACCCATCCGCGTATCCTCTTGTGCTGCTAATAATTTCCAGCACATTTTAAGTGTGGCAGCTTGTCTGACTTGGTGCTCATTTAGTAACCCGAATTACAGGCGAACTTGCGCTTGTCATGCAAACCTCGGAATCTGAAAGATGTATTTGAACAACTCTGACTGTTGTAGGTTAAGGAAGTTTGTGTCTTTTCCTCTGTATAAATCAGAGCTGTACGTGAGGGATGGTAAAAACTTTGCCGCTGTCACCTTCAGCAGGTATAAGTTGGATGGGCATTTCAATTTTGTTTTCAGTAAGTTTAAAGCAAATCGTAGTTTGTTAGCCTGAGCCTTTCTGTATGATTGGTGATCTTTTAATGTCCACCTTGAGTCGACCACTACTCCCAGGTACTTGTAAGAGGGGCTTTGTTCTATGGTGTTGCCTACAATGTGCCATTTAAAAGATTACCACCCTGGCCAGGATGCAAAACAGATGATCTTCGTTTTATTATAGTTAAATAGCAACCCATGTGCGCTGATGCGTACGTGCAACTTCATGATGGAACGTTGTAGTCCCAGAGGGGTCTGGCTGCACAGTACGGTGTCATCTGCGTACTGTATACTCCTTATTTTGTGATGTGCTAATTTTGGATGGTCACTTTGTATCTCCGAGATGCACTTGTACAGGTCCGCTGTAAAGATGTTGAAAAGGGTAGGGGCCAATACACATCACTGCTTGAGGCCGACATGGGTGGGGATTTTTGCTGTTGTTCTGTCGCCATTACCTAATTTTATCTTAAACCAGGTGGATGAGTATAGGTTTATAATGGCCCATAGCAACTACGATGGAATTCCCCAATTGGCCATCTTTTGCCATAGGGTCTTACTTGGTACTGTGTCAAATGCCTCTTTTAAATCTACAAAGCAGGTGTACAGTTTGGTTGACTTTTCCCTTGCTCTGTCGACCAGTAGATTTAAAGCGAGCAGATTGCATGACGTGTTAGTTCCAGGCCTGAACCCCATCAGGGTGATTGGAAGAATCTTATTCGAGCTGACCCAATCTTCCAGAGCTCTCTAGAGATTTGAAGCGTATGTTTTGGCCTCAACATCAATGAGAGCAATCAGCCTGTAGTTGGCTGGATCTGTTCTTGCACCTGCCTTAAAGATTGGATGCAAAATACTCCCTCTCCATGAAGGAGGTATGTTTCTGGTTTGAAAGGCGTTGTTATACAATGGGGTAAGATGTTCCACCCAGAAGAGTTGATCATGTTTGAACAGTCTGTTTGGTAAACCATTTGGGCCTGGCGCCCCTTTTGTCCTCAGTTTTTTTAGGACCATTTGTACTTGGGATGTGGTGATCCAGTTTTCATCCACTTCTTTGTTTTCGTTTTGTTGGTGGATGGGATGGTCTAAATTCCAATGTGGAAGTTTGTTCTTTTGGGATTGCTCTAAATGCTGGATCCAGTCAACTGTAAAATATTTGCATTGAAGACCTGGGCTGCTCCGTTTGCTACTTTTTTAATTTCAGCCCAAAATTTCCTGTTGTTGTTAGATTTGCTAGATTCTAATAGTTGTTGCCAAATTTCTGTTTGATGTTTTGATTTTTCTAACCAAACGTATTTTTTATATTTTTGACTTAGGTTATAGATTTGTTGCTTGGTATCTTTACCCTTGGTCTTGTCCTTTCCTAGTAACTTTCTGATTTCTTGATTTAGAGTCATTTTTTTGTACACTATTGAACCAAGGGGCGTCTGGAGTGCTTTGCTTAATTTTCTTTTGTGAGTATGAGTTTGGAGGCCAAATCTGTCAGTTAGGCTTGTGGTCAACTTTTCTCCAATTGCTCTGATATGCTAATGGGTTTTTCCCAGTGACTTCTGTATGGACTTGTTTCACGTGTGTCATTATTTCTGCCAGGTGCTTTCCATTCCATACTAAACGCTTGAGATTATAGAGACTCGGAGATTCAATCAAATCTTTGCATGCTGGTGCCCTTGTATATTGATAGCTGAGCTCAATTGATTGCAAACTATGATCGCTCTCCAGTTTGTGGATTATTTTGTAGGTAACGATTGTTTGTAGTACCTCTAGGTCCACTATAGTGTAGTCTAGGGCTGCGTAAGCCTGTTTGGCGATTCTGGTCAAGGATGCTGGCTGATCTTGTGGGAAGCGGCCATTCAAAGGAATCATTCCAATCTGGGCGAATATTAAGGCACACTGTTGACCGTGCTTATCCTTTTTCCGGTGATTTTGTTATCATTGGAGGAATGGTTTTGCCATTTCGTGTGTTTTGTTTGATGTTTTGTGCGTGGTCCTTTTGTTGTAGGAACATATTCAAGTCACCTGACACGACCAGCCCCGCCTGTGGGAAAATGGATTGCATAGATTTGATGAGTGCTTTCAGCGTCAAGATTTTCTCTGGTTTCTTCTTGGATTCTGGGTGTATGTAAATGTTACAAATAACCAATGCCCGAGCCACTTGAGCGCCCTGCGGTCCGGGGCTGGGGTCTGGCAACAGCTTGATTTTGATACACTGGATCCATGTTTGTCCCGTATCGATGGTTACGTAGGACCAGGGGATACTGGTCTTCAAATAAATTGATAGACCTCCAGCAGCCCTACCTGAGGGGCCTCTTTTGATGGCATGTTGTTGGATTTCTTTGAAACCGTCTATGTGCTCAGATGAAGTTGACCAGGTCTCTTGGAGTAAAATAATGTTGAATTGTTTTAGAAATGCTAATAATTCTGCCCCCCCAGTCCGTTTATGTTCCATGAGCATGCTTTCAAATTTGGTTTTCATGCTTCCTCCGTCATGTGGGCCGCGGGGGTTGGGATTGGGGGTAGGATTTTCCGGCTCTCGCTGGATCCTCCTGACGTACCTTGTTGAATAATACATAAGTTGGACCATCCTCCCTTGATACTGCCTGAGGAATCAACCACCCCCCGAAGTATTCCACTGTCTTGTTGTGAGCTTTCCTCTGCCAACATGATAGCGGGCCCGGGTATCTTTCCAATGCTACTGGTCTGATTTCAATTCCCCATTTTGCGAATTCTTCTCTATGTTGCCAAAATTCTTTGGCTATCAGGGGATCCTTCCATGTAGCTACTGTCATTTCTCTCTCATTGGCATTCAATGCTTTCTATATGGTTTGTGTTCAAATGCCTCAGGGTTTCGAACAAATTAGAAACTTTTAAAATGGCACTCCGATTAAGGATATCATGGTTCCCCCTGGAACTATAGTGCAGAATAATTTAGTAAGTTATGGAGCAGAGTGGATAGATTGAATCTGACTCTTCTTTCTGATCCATGTGCCTGATTTGGTTATTTGTTTTGGAATTCTCAACCAGTTTGCCCCGATTTGAAAAAAACGGCTGCACTGCTGGCTCAATGTCGAAAACGGGGTGGTGGAATCTTGGGCACTCTGGGCCTTGTGTAATGACTCTTTGCTGCTGCTCAGTTGCCAGAGGATTTTCTTTTTGTACCTTTACTATTTTTCAAAAGTAATGGGAAATGCTTTTCTGTTCTGCTGGTGGCTTTTGCGCTAGTGGACCAACCGCCGGTTGCATTATAGTATAGTCTTGTGTTGGATTGTGTACTCTTTGGCTACTAGGATTTTCTATTGATGTGACTGTCTGGGACAGAGTCAGCGGTGGGGGATCCTGCCAAATTTCCCCTTGCTCTTCCTGGTCCTTTTTGGGTAACTCTTTACCCTTCAGTCCTTGCAATGTTGTTCCTGGGGTCAAGATTGTTTTTGAGTTGCTAGCCATTGGGGGGTCTTGGTCCTGGGGCCTATTAGGTGGTGCTGTTAATTTTTTTCCTTGATGCTTATTTTGTCTGGCTTTCCTCAGTCTCTTGCGTTCTCATTTTGTTAAATGATTAGTTTGTTTTTGTAGCCCGTTCAATGGTGGCCCAGGATCTTCTCTCCTTAGATTGACTGGATCGTCAGTACCTTTGTGATTTTGTTGCCCGTTTTGTAGTGGCCCGGACTCTTCCCTCCCTGGATTGACTGGATCATCAATGCCTTTGTGTTGGGATGCTATATTTTGCTATCTGGGCAATTGATGAATGGTTTATTAGACTGCCTTCCGTTGGGTCCACCCTTGTGTCCTCATCGATTGATGTATCGCCACTCGTTGAACTTGTGGAGTGTTCGGGAAGAATTATTATACCGGGGATTTCAGAAGTTTTATAATGGTCATTTGTTTTTTACTTCTGACAAAATGTCAGTTAAGATGGTCGGTAGAACTTTGAGGTGGTTCATTGTTTCGAAGCACTGGCATTCATGATACATTGTGTGCGGGTCTTTCTGTACCCGTTCTATGAGGGAATTTAGCTCTAGTATCTTTCTGTCTATACCAACCACGTGGGATGCCAGAATTTGCTGAAGATCTATCTGTAGCTCCAATTTTTCAAAGTGTGGAAGTAGGGCTGAGGAGATGGTTTCCATGATACTTATAAATGGCGGCCACAATGGAGCCTGTGCTGGTAGAAGATTAGCTGTTTGATAGCTGCTTGCTTGGGGACTAGACCAGGCTTTATCCCCTGGTTTGTTCCGAACTGAAACTCGTGGGTCTCCGCCCTGACCTGTGCCTGGGGGTGGATGTTTGGTTATCCCTTTTTTGCTGGACTCAGGGCCTTTTGGGGAGGTTGTTTTGATTGGTAAAAAAATGGTATAATGGAAGGGAAATAGCACCGACGGGCCGTTTGATGGTTGACTGTTTGCCATGTGGCGAGTTGTTGAACTACCTACGCTTAAGAGGTCGATTGATTCCTGCGTTTCTGGGCCTGGAGGGTGTTTTGGTGTTGTGTCATCCTTTAATGGGTCATCTGTGCCTGGTGGGCACTCCTGTGCCCTTGATCCTTTAGGATATATGAGGACCTTGGCTGTCATCTGTTCACCTTGTTGCTGGTCTGCAATCTCTTTATCTGTTGTTGCCTTCTCCAATTTGTCCTCGATGTCCATTCTTAGGGCCAGTGGGCTATCCGCCCCATAGTCAGATGCCATGGAGCCAAAGTATGAGCCCAGACTTAATGAGCGACGCATCTCTGGCGCGTTTGATGATTTTGCCCCTGCAGCCTCTGAGTGTTCAGCGCATAACTCTTTGTGGGCCTTGCCGTTGTTAGCTGCTTCCCTTGTGTTTTATTTGCCCTTTCACTGTTTGTTTGTTGTTCATTGTGAGGGGATTTCTTCAGGGGTTTTTCCAAGGACTTTGGCTTGTCTCTTGAGAAGTGTTGCTCTGAGTGTTACTCTGAGGCTGCAGAGCTTTTGATAGCGAGGCCACCGACTGGGACATTCTTTTGGTGCTGATGACAGTCTTTAATTTCTGTGCTTCCGAAGGCGCCGGAGATGTGGGAAAATTAGGAAGTCTGTAATCTTGGTGATTTTAAGTCCTGGAATTTTCTGTGGCGTCTTAGCAGTAGGGACACTCTGGCACGTCTACTAGGTAATCGCCGGAGGTATAGTTTGCTCCTTCGCTCGTTTATCTGTGGTTTTGTTGGTTTCTTTTTTTTTATTGACTGTGGGGTCTGTTCTGACTCTCCCAGATCTCATAATTGGAAAGGAGTGCGGGTATTTGATGTATCTACGACCTTCTGCTTTCAACCTCACAACCTCGCAACCCCCCGCACACCTCCGTCGCGTGGCATTGGCTGTAGCCTTAGGATCTCAATTGAGAGAGAGGGGGATTCTGTTATCTCGGTTAGTCCCCTTGCTCCCCTGATTCTGAGCCCCTCGACTATGGTGCTCTGTTCTCAACTCGGTAGCTCTTGCACCTTCTGCCTGTGTGCCTGAATGCCCCATTGGGTTGACGGCCCCCTGGCTCCCGGGCTCCCCGGTTCCCCCTGCCTGGTCCCTCCTGCCGTCTGCTACCTGCTGAGTCTCGCACACCTCTCCTCTGTGCCGGATTGCTTGGCGCGGCTCTGCTTCAGTGCTTCGGAGCTGGGCAGTTCGCTCTTTTGGTCGCCCCTTCCTGGTTTTCAGTCTCCTCATGCACCTCACCGCACTGCTTACACCTGTGGGCGTGCTGCTCTGTGTGTTGTAAACCGCAGGTGGCAAGGAGCACTAGGAGCTGTTGCGGAGGTGGGGCAGCTGGGGGGAGCAGGGGAACCACACCAACCTGCTCAACCACAACATGCTCGCCCAGATTCCTTCCTCCGAGGCTCGAGTCTTGGCTCACCGCTCTGCTGCTCCGCTGCTCCTGCTCCGCTTCTGCTGCTCGACTCGGCTAGTTCGCTGCTGATGCGTTAGAAATAAACACTGGAGCACCCTCGCGGTTCCAGCCATGTCTGAAAAAGTTTACGGCTCTGCCGCATTGCAAATGTTCCCTCGGGGCTCCTGCTGCAATTGAAAACAAGAAGAATGCGGCTCCCGCAGCATTGCCAAGCACCTCGCGGCCCCTGCTGTTTTGAAAATGTGCGCGGCTCCAGCTCCAGCCGCTGCATGGAAGTGCTGATAGGGAATGACCTCTGCGGCAGGTAAGCAATCAGTACCGCGAGGATGGTGTGTGAGCGGTGGGCAAGGGTATTCCCAATCTCTGCTGGCCACCCCCACCTCACCTCCACGCCACGCTGTTCTCTGCTCTCCTGCTTCTCGCGCTCGCTCTCGCACTCCCGGTCACCTGAAACATCCGGAATGGGATTTTGTAAGTGCTTGGTTACTGCCTGGGTGATTGCATGAGTGCACAGGTAATGTTTGGGTTATTGAACAGTGCATGGGTAATGCTTGATGGAGTACAATAGTTTATGGGTAATGCCTGGATGATTGCATGAGTGCATCAGCAGTACCTCAGTGACTGGGTAGTGCATGGGTGAATGGAGCACTGCATGAGTAGTGCCTGTGTTATTGCATGAGTGTATGAGTAGTGCCTGGGTGATTACAGGAGTGCATTAGTAGTGCCTGGGTGATTTTGTAAGTGGATGGGTATTGTTTACATGATTTTGCAAGTGCATAGGTTTTAACTGAGTGACTGCATGAGTTTATGGGTAATGCCTGGATGATTGCATGAGTGCAAGGGTAGTGTCTGGATTATTGCATGAGGACATGGGTACTGCCTGCGTGATTGAGGAGTGCAAGGATAGTGCCTGGTGATTTCATAAGTGCATGGGTAGTGACTGGTTGATTGGAGGAGTGCATGGCTACTGGCTGAGTAATTGAAGGAGTATATAAGTAGTGTCAGGGTGATTATAAGAGTGCATGGGTAGTGCATAGGTGACTAGAGCAGTGCATGGGTAGTGCCTGGGTTATTGCATGAGTAGATGAGTAGTGCCTAGGTGATTGGAGGAGTGCATGGGTAGTGCCTTGGGGATTTTGTAAGTGGATAGGTGTTGGTTGGATGATTTTGTAAGTGCTTAGGTTTTGCCTGAGTGACTGCATGAGTTTATGGGTAATGCCTGGATAATTGCATGAGTGCAAGGGTAGTGCCTGGATGATTGCATGAGTGCATGGGTACTGCCTACATGATTGGAAAAGTGAAAGGATAGTACATGGCAATTTTAAAAAGTGCATGGGTAGTGACTTGGAGTTTGGAGGAGTGCATGTCTACTGGCTGGGTAATCAAAGGAGTGAATAAGTGGTTTCAGGGTGATTAGAGGAGTGCATGTGTAGTGCAAAGGTGATTGGAGCAGTGTATGTGTAGTGCCTGGGTTATTCCATGAGTGGATGAGTAGGGCCTGGGTGATTGGAGAAGTGCATGGGAGGTGCCTGGCTGATTTTGTAATTGCTTGGTTACTGCCTGGGTGATTGCATGAGTGCACAGGTAATGTATGGGTAATTGAAGAGTGCATGGGTAGTGCTTGACTGATTACATTAGTTTATAGATAATGCCTGAATGATACTGTTTCATCCTTCTTTCATCATAAATCATTTTACCAAAACATGCTTTTCTATCAATATATTGTTTGTTTGTTTCATTATAAATGGTTGTAATACTTTTCTTTTTCTTTTGTCCATTGTCTAGATTCGTAATCTTCTTTAAAACTCTTTTAACAAATCCGTTAGTTCTCTGACCAGAAGCCTTTTTCTTCAATGTCACATGATCTTTTCTTGCCATACTCAATATTTATTAATAATAATGGTCAGTATCTGAAAGGATAGAAAAGCTTAAATACTTTCATTAAATCATTTAATATTAATAAAATAATTATATACAAATATTCTCATATATAAATAAAAAGATATTTTTAAAGTCATTCCAAAAGAATGTCAGGCACTGCAGACAAAGTTCCAGAAAGAGGCACGAGGGGTGCAGAAATACCAAAGACGGTGTGAAATATACATGAGAAGTGAAAAAAAGACGCACCAGAAGGTACAAAGAAGCAAGAGAAATGCAGAAAGAAGCAACAGAGGTGTAGAAAAGTGCAAGAGGGGTGCAAAAAGAGAGGAGAGGTGCAGAAAGAGGCATAAAAGGTGCAGAAAGAAGCAAGACCTGTACAGAAAAAACTAAAAAGTCCAGAAAGAATGAACAGAGGTGTAGGAAGAAGTGACATGGATGCAGAAAGAGGAAATAGGGCTGCAGAAAGACCTAAAAGGAGAACAGAAAGAAGCAACATAAACAGAAAGGCACAAAAGAAGTGCAGAAAGAAAGAACAGAGGTATAGAGTCCATGTGTTCTGTCTAAGTAATTGAAAAAGTACATTGGCAATGCCAAAGTGATTGATAAGTGCAGGGATAATGTCTAGGAGAATGGCGGAGTGCATAAGTAAAGTATAAGTGATTGCATGAGTAATGTGTGTGAGGTTTTTTGAGTATAATAGTAGTGCCTGGGTGATTGGAGAAGTGCAGAGATAGTGCATGGGTGATTTTATTAGTGCATAGATACTGGTTGGGTGATTCAAAGAGTACAAGCCTGGTTGATTTGAAGAGTGCAACAGTAGTGTCTGGGTCATTACATAAGTGCATATGTACTAGCTGGACAATTTAAGAAGTGCTTTGGAAAAGCCTGTGTAATTGTATACTGCAGCAATAATGCCTGGGTGATTCCATGACTACAGGGATAATGCCTTGGTAATTGCATAAGTGCAACAGTAGTGGCTGGGTGAAAATATAAATGCATGAGTAGTGGATACATGATTAAAAGACTGCCTAATTAATACCTTGATGATTGCATGAATGCAGCAGTAATGCCTGAGTGATTACAGTAGTTCATATGTAGTGCTTACATCTTTGGAAGACTGCATGGATAGTAGTTGGGCATTTTCATAAGTGCACGAGTACTGGCTGAGGGTCATATATATCAAGCCAATTTTCATTCGCAAACGCTGCAAATCGCAAAAAACAGCGTTTGCGAATTAAAATTCGCTATTTCCAGTGTATGAAGCCAAAGAGCCTTGCAAAATGTGAAATCGCTAAAATTGCGATTCCTTACATTACGAGAGCCAAAACTCTGTGAATTTCCTTGCGATTCCTAATTTAGCGATTTCCCAGTTAGCCAAATTCGCAAACGGGAAATCGCAAAGTAAGGAATCGCAATGGTATGTATGAAAAATTCGCAAATTGTGAATGCACGAAAATCGCTAATTAGAGAATCGCAATTACAACCAAGTAGTAGCAGGTGGTAACCAGGCGCAAACTATTTAAGGAGTCCCAAAATGCAACAGACTTCTCTCCACAATGGCTGGGCTGCACGTGATAGCCAGGAGGCTACGACTCAGAGCTGCTGCACAGAGGAGACGCCAGGAGAGGATATTCCGTGCGCGCATTTCCATTTTCCAGCGCACAGAGGAGGACATCTACACACACTACAGACTGGATGAAGAGAGTATCCTTGATTTAATTGAGGAACTCAAACCCTTCCTTGAACACCCCACATGCAGGACACAATCCATCCCCACCCACATCCAGGTCCTGTGCTCACTGCACCTCTTGGCATCAGGTAGTTTCCAGGGGGTGTCACAAAGAGCACTTTCGCACTTTTTCACGCATTCCTTGATGCCATGGTACAGAGGCTGCATCACCACATTCACTTGCTAAGCACGCCACAGGCACTAGCCAGACCAAGCAGGACTTCTATCAGATTGCCCAATTCCCCCACGTCATAGGATGCATAGATGGGACACATGTTGCAATCTCCCCTCCCACCCAGACTGAGTACGTGTACAGGAATTGCAAAAGCTACCATTCCCTGAACATACATGTGGTGTGTGATGCCAAACACATCATCACAGACATTGTTGCAAAATATACATGCAGCATGCACAACGCTTTCATCTTCCGTCACAGTGGGATACACCATAGACTCACAAGTGGGGAGTTTGTGAGGGATATTTACTAGGTAAATGCATTTGAACAGAGGACACATTTTGTAAGACTAGCATGTGCAGAACTGTGTGTAACCATATCTATCCCACCTCACAGGTGACAGTGCGTATGCGGTCTGGGACTTCATACTGATGCCCTTCCTGAATCCTGCCAACGCTGGGGAGCGGCGATACAACAGAGCACACATAGCAACCAGAGGCACCACTGACCGCACATTCGGAATACTCAAGAGCAGATTCAGATGCCTCCACAAGAGTGTAGGGGCACTACAATACAGCCCCCAGACTTGTTGCAAGATAGTGGTAGCATGTGCCAAGCTGCACAATATCGCCACCAGGAAAGGCACACCGGTGGAGCTCAGTGAATCCGATTCACCTGGCATGGAGGGGCCTGGCCCAGGACGGATGCCAGCCGGTGTAGCTGGTGCCGCTGCTGGGTGCCAGAGGCGAGATGAAATAACACACAACTATTTCTAGGTAAGTAAATAAGACACAATGCTAGATCCCATTAGTGCGACTGTGGTTTATTCCTTAACTGCAGGATCAATTATGTCACACAGCCTGAATGACACCCAATGTCTCTCCCAATGTGCAGCACATGTTATTGTCACAGTGCCAAATTTTAACAGGAGCAATTGTATAAGTACAGTGGGTAGCTGCACCCATCCAGTGTTCACATTCGCTGCAGCTCACATGCAGCACTGTCGTGAGGATGCCCCTGTTTGGGGTTGCACAGAGTCCTCCTCAGTTGGGCCAGTAGGCCTAGTGTTACGGGCACCACGGCGCTTATCCATGGTGGGTGGGGGGTGGCGCTACTCCTCCCTGATAGTGCGTCCTCTTCAGTGGGAGTCACGACATCAGGCCCAGTGGTGCGAACTGCCCGCAGCTCGTCTACTGCTGATGTGATTTGAATCAGTGCCCTAGCAACGTCCTGGCTGTTGTGGGCCACTTCGCGCTGCATGCAGATGCTGCGCCTGGATAGGACATTGGTGGCAGAGGACAAGCGGTTCATGGCACGTGTGTATCCGTCCAGGCGCTGCATCTCTCTGCGCCTAGCAGCATGGTCAGCCCTCATTTCTTTCCAGAGTGCCTCCAGGGCACCTGTCATGCCTCTGAAGCCTGCCCTCACTTCCCTCTGTAATACTTTAATGTTTTTTGCTTGCAGGCGCTGTACCTGCAACATGTGCATCTCCAGCCCCGCAAAGACTGTTTCCTTCTCAGGATCTGCACCACTGTTGGATGTGCGTGACTTGCTCCTGCTTGTGACTTGTGGTATTGCGTCAGCACATGCAACTTCTTGTCGCTGTGGCTGTGTTACCTCAGGGGGCACATTGTCATCGCTGTCCTGGCCCTTGTCCTCAAATGGGGGTAGTGGTCGGACAACATATCTCTTGCGTTGTTTTGGAGGGTTGACTGGGCTTTCCTCCTCCTCTGTGTCCTGCTGCTTCTATGTTTGGGGAACCTGCATGTCTCCCACTGCCTGTAGGCTGTGTTCAAGATGGTGCTGTGGATGTAAAAGCACACATTTCTTAAGTGTTCTGACTTACACTTGACAATTATTAAATATCACTGTTTGGTATTACATGTGTCTTGTATTTTCCTTTCCTGAGGTCCACATTCTATTGGAGACTGGCTGGGTGTACATGCACCACTGTTATGTACATGTGACTACATCTCCCATAATACATTGCTGTGTGTGCTTGGGTACCTTCCCTGGGCTTTGTCCTGCCCCTGGCTCGCTGCTGCGGGGGGGGGGTTGGGGGGTGTCAGGAGTTTGATGGCATGCTTCTTCCCTGGTCCTGGTTCCTGGTTTTCAAAGCTGTCTAGGTCAGCCACGCCCATGACACCTTCAGGTAGCAGGGTCCCCTCCACCAGTTCCTACAGAGGTGTGCTGTCAGTGGCTGTGGAGGTTCTTCCATCGGTCGTCCTGGACTGGCCAAGCCTGGCAGCCACCTTCTCCTTAGAGCGCTGGCGCAGGTCATACCATCGCTTCCTTAGACCGTCAACACTCCTGTGTGTCAACCCAACAGCATTTACTTTCTGCTTAATGTCAGCCCAGATGGGCCTCTTGCGTGTTTCAGGCAACTTGAGATATTTTTTCCCAAATAGCTGTGCATGGATTTTCCTGTATTAAAACCTCCAACTCTGCTTCAGAGAATTTCTGCTTTCTCTTCCTCTGCACTTCAGCCTGCTGTTGCTGCTGTTTTTCCTGGCTGGCCATGTCTCCACTTTCTTCCATTCTGTTCAAAACTGCTGAGTTCACTCTCCAACACTCCTCTCTCTGACTGTGAATCAGCAACTCAGGTGCAGCATGGGTACTCACACTTCCTGGTTGGGATGTCATCAAGCTGCACCTGAGTTTCCGATTGGCAGATTCGGAAATTTCGCAATTTTGCTATTTTTTCCGTTAATAAATCGATTTCTTAGGTTAGGGAATCGCATTTGGGGATCTCACAATGTAAATAGCGATTTTTACAGAATTGCTAATTATTTGCGATTTCTTTCATACATTCCATTTTGCGATTCCAAAATTGCAATTCGGTAAAAATTGAAATTTCAGAATCGCAAAATGGTTACTTGATACATATGGCCCTGAATGATTACATAAATACAAGTGTAGCGCCTGCATGATTGAAAGAGTGGAAAGATAGTAGCTGACTGAATGAAGCACTGTATACCTAATGCGTTGGTGACTGCATGAGTACAGGGGTAACATCTGGGGGTGAAAAGAAGTACATATGTAACTCCTGGGTGCTACTCAGGTAGTTCCTGGGTGAATAAAGGAGTGCAAAGGTAATACCTGGGTGATTTCTTAATAGCATGACTACTGGGTGAGTGATTACATAAGCACAAGGGAAATACCTCTGTGATTGAAACAGTGCAACAGTAGTGGCTGGGTAAATATGGCTACATGATTGAAAGAGTACATGGGTAATACCTTGGTGATTGTATGAGTGTATATGTATTGCCTGGGTGATTGCATGAGTGTAGCAGTAATGCCTGAGTGATTACAACAGTGCATATGTACTGCCTGGATTATTAGAATACTGCATGGATAGTACTTGAGTGTTTTTAAAACCACATAACTGTTGAGCCTAGCAAAATATTAAGCAGCAGACTATTATATCACTCAAATACAAGTCTCTCCATATTCTAAGAAGCATTCATACATATGTCTCCATGTTTTTAAACCAACATCATATCTAAAAGAAATATGTATACAATATTTTATACCTCTATGAGTACTGCCTGTTTGATTACAGAAGTACTAAAGTACTACCTGTGTGATTACAGGAGTGCAAAGGCAGTACCTGGGTGATGTTATAAGTGCATGAGTATTTCTTGGCCGATTGCACGACTACTGAGTAAGTGCCTGAGTGAATAAAGGAGTATTAACATAGTGCCTGCCATAGGTATTGCCTGCATGATTGCATGACTGCAGGGATATTACATAAGTAGTGCCTGGGTGATTGCATAACTGCAGGGGTAATAAAGTGAATGAGTGACTTTAGAAGTCCATGAGTACTGCCTGGATGATTACAAAAGGTACTACATGAGTGATTACAGGAGTGGAAAGGTAGAGCCTAGGGCATTTTATAAGTGTATGAGTACTGGCTGAGTGATTACATACGTATAAGACTAGAGACTGCATGATTGAAAGAGTGGAAAGATAGTGGGTGGCTGAATGAAGCACTGTATAGTTAATGCATTGATGATTGCATGAGTACAAAGGTAATGTCTAGGGGATTAAAGAAGTACATAGGTAACAGCTGGGTGATTACATGACGACAGGGGTAATATCTGGGGAGTTACATGACTACATAGGAAGTGACTGGGTGATTTTATAACTGCATGGGTACTTCTTGGATGATTGCAGAACTACTCAGGTACTGCCTGAGAGAATAATGGAGTAAAGGTAGTGCCTGAGTGATTTCTTAACAGCGTGACTGCTGGCTGAGTAATTAGATAAGTACAAGGGTAGTACCTCGGTGATTGAAATAGAGCAACAGTCGTGGCTGGATGATTATATAAGTGCATGAGTAGTGGCTACATGATAGAAAGAGTGCATGGGTAATATCTTGCTGATTACATAAATAGTGCCTAGATGATTGCATCAGTGCAGCAGTAATGCCTGAGGGATTACATCACTGCATATGTAGTGCCTCCATCATTGGAAGACTGCATTGCGAGTACTTGGATAGTTATAGAACTGCACAAGTGTTGGTCCTAGCCAAATATAAAGCAGAAGACAATTACATGACTCAACTATAAGTATCTCCATATTGTTACAAGCACACATACATATAACTTTACCTTTTCAAATCATCATCATAGAAAAAATAAATATGTATACAATATTTCTGAGATATAGTGAAATCTAGAAACTGAGGCATGTAATAAATCAGTTTGAGTGATTGCATAACTCCAGAGGTAGTGCTTGGGTGATTATCTGAGCGCAAGGGTAGTCACTAGGTAATTACAAGAGAATATGAAAAGTGACTGACTAATTGCATGACTGTAGATATAGACGTTGAGAGCACGATAAAGGTATAAATAGCAGCTGAAGGCATAGATGCATCATTATGTCCTGCGTATGTGAATAGATGAGTGCAACAGTAGATTTTTTTATGCACACAATAAACGTAATGCACTGCTCTAAGCAAGGCAAAACCAGTAATGGCAAAGTTTCCCTCTCTTTCGCCACACAAATACATGTAAATAACAAATCACATTCCTTACTACATTAGTTCACATTCTAAAACACATTTCTATTGGTTACCAACTGACTTCTAAAAGTGCCCAAACTGGTTCTGGAATTTTCCATACTTCTGTCATTGGGCTATATGTGGGCTACATCTGGGTGATATTTGTGCTACATTTGGACTCCTTTTTTACTGGTGGCCATCTCGGGAGACTTCAATTCAATTCAATAAACATTTTCCGATCTGATTTAGAGACATAGATCATAAAGTGTACATAAAAACAGTAAATCCTCTTTCTTAATATAATACAATGGGAATTCATTAAAACTAAAATGTAAAAATGGGTGTTACAAAGCCCAGCCCATCACAGCTTTAGGTTAATCGAAAAGTAAAGTTCAATGTTTCGCAAGATCAATCTCAAGTACTTTGTGCAAAATACGCAATACGAGGGCCAAGTAAGATGCAACGCTCCAATACCTGATCAGTCTGCACTATTTAAAACTGCACACAAAACGTTAAAGTGTTTTGCACACTACTGTCAATGGTCTATATGTGGGCTACATCTGGGTGATATTTGTGCTACATTTGGGCTCTTTTTTCTTCGGTGGCTATCTTGGGAGACTTATTTGTAATGAAGTTTCCTAATTTCCTCATTTACTACAGTTTCATCAGTAGGAAATGCTTTCAGTTTTTTACTTTGAATCCATCAAGAAGACATTCAGATGTGTCACACATTTGCACTAAATTCAGAATGTTAGCACTCTAGTTGCTATTTAGATCAATGTAGTAAATCTATTGCTCACCAGGGAGTTAACTGGAAGTCTGCTGCTGGTATTGAAAGTGCATGTTTTAGTCTGCATGTCAGAATCTTTCAATGAAATAGAAGATTTGAGAAGTTACTCAAAATGTGCCCTAAATGTTTTAAGTGTTATCAGTGTATTCCACTCAAGTTGGCTTCAGGTGTGCCATGATTCTGTAATAAGTAAGAGTGTTAGCTCTCTAGTTGTTCTACTGCAGCTTCCGAGGGATTTCTGCGTCCATTGTATTCCCCCCGTGCTTTTGGAGTTAAGTTTAGTCTCAGTGACAAAATTAAGGGGTATGATCACTAAAGAGGCTTATGTTGGTTTGTATTATTCTACCTGATCCCAACAATTGGATGATACAATGATATGATCTATGATTGAGGATGACCTTTTCCCTACAAAGGTTTGAATTGTTATTTCTCTGTCTGAACTGGTGGTTTCTAAAGCAATTGGATCATATTCATGTACAGCATTATTAATGTGAGAAATGCGGGATCCTGTCACCAAATTCATCCCAGTACCCACACGTTTCTCCAACTTCATAGACACACTTCACACAGTTAAAATCACCCGCCCAAACTAAAAGGAAATCCCCATCAAGTCCCTTCAAAAATGTATCCAAATCATTTTCAAGTGCTTTGATAACCTTTCTCTTCGTGTTATAGGATATCGTTATGAAAGTTTATTATGACTATGAACTATTTGCCTTTTGAATAAAGGTGGACAATCTGATATTATTGTGATGAGAGATGTATGCCTTAAAATCAAAGGTGAGGTGATTGCGATTAGTGTGGCTAAGCCACCTTTTGCTCTGCCCATCCTAGAGGGGCTAGCATTTGTGCAAATAGTTTGGTAACCAATAACAAAAAAAGTCTCTGAGCACCGGGTTTCTTGGATTAATGCAACCCCACACCCCTCCAGTGTTTTCAGCCATTCTTCATCCCTGATCTTATTTCTAATCCCAGCCACATTCCACATCATAATATTTGAAGCTCACTTGGGTATATGGTAGGATAATCTATCATCCGGTCATTGGTAAATGGGTGTTCACCACCCCCGGCACAAGGCTCGTCCGAAGCCTGTGACCGGGGGGTGCAATCGGGTCAACACCCTCCAGACCAGCAGTCAAACTGGTCTTGTGGAAAGCATCCCCAACACCACACAGATGCTCCTCCATACCACCATCCTCAGCCTGTGTATTCAAATGAACATCTAGAAGCCCACGTGACCCATATTCAAAGGCTCGTTAGGAGCCCTGTCCCCTCTGTGTCAATCTATTTCACCACATCTTCTCAGTGGTAAGTACCTGTTGTACAAGGGCACATTTAACATAGGATTTTCACACATATGTATTTTAATATTGCCATAGTTAGGCCTATAAAAGAATCCTAATGGGATGGCCATTATATTATCAAAATTATCAAAGTAGGAGCTTTTATCGTCAGTAGCGAAAATGTTCAACAAATCACCCTCCCGTTTACTATTTCAAAAATGTACCACTGAGCAGTCTCCAGGGCATAACTTTCTAGATATAATTGACTGTCCTCAGCATAATATTGTCCTTATGTAAAATATGTGCCCCAATATTGGAGTTGACAGAAAGCCAGAGAATCACCTGGTTTTTTGGTGACTCATATGTTTCCGTCTGATTTACGGCTAATATTGGGATATTATTTACAATAATAACATAAGGGGAGTGCCTGGGGCGGAAGATTCAATGTCCCTTTGTTATTATGTTCTTCTTCAGCTGATCTGTTCCTTCTAAGGGTTCGCGGAGTTGTAGGGACACTTGTAGGGTGGGAGGTGTCATCTTTATCTAACCTTGGACCTGGTGTTTGTAGTGTAATCAGAACATCTTTAGGTGTTGCTCCAATATTTAGTGTCTCTCTCTGTATGGCTGCCCTGGTATTGGTGGCATGATCTGGTTATCCTTTTACACTCTCTATTCAGTTGTGGGCTGACATAGTGGGGCAGGGTGTCTTGCTAATACGTTTAGAAGATGGTGTGTTAATATCCATGTCTGTTAAAAATACCATGTCTTTCTGCAACAGCTCGATTTCGGACATTAGGTGTCTTTCAATACTGTCCAGCTTACCATGCAGTTTCTTGAATAAAGTCTCGAGATCATGTGACTTCTGGTTTACGGAATTGCATTCCCCTTTAACCCTTTCCATGCGGCCGCGATTCCCCTGGTGTGCTGTAAACAACACGAACAGGGGCGGGCCGTGACGCACCCCAGCCGTCATCAGCACACGAGCACCATAGTGCATGATGGCTGGGGTTCGTCATCAGCTTGGAAGGGGTTAATCGTCCCAAGGTTAGTTCCTCCCTTTTTTATGTTTGGGTTTTGGTTTTTGGTTTAGTATTTGGTGTGGGCTTAGTTGAGAGCCTCTCCACTAGGCTAATAACAGTTAAGATTGGTTGTTTCATTTTTTTGATAGAGGGGATGTCGAAGATGTATTGTTTGTTAGTGTCATTTATTGTCAGGATTTCTAACTCATTGCTCTTTCCACTCGTATTGCTTTCCAGATTTTGAGGTTCAGCCCCACCTACTGGCACACTCTCCCTTATTGCGGCATCAAGTGCTGTTTTTGTTGCTGCCAGTTGCTCCTCTACATGCACGATTTTGTTATTAATAAGGCCCACAGCGTTTTTTAGGTACTTTGTAAGCATTTTCCCCCCTTGTAGTGGTAATATCCTTTTACCCATAGTTTTATTTGTACTGCAGATTAGTGCAACATTAGTTTCTCTTACCAGATTTGTTGATTTCCACTTAACCAAGGGGTGACCCTGCCCTGCTTCATCCGGTCGCGGACGGATGCAGACAGACCCACCCTTGGCCCGGGCATGCCCATGGGTGTCCCGCACTGCGGGAGCCCCCACTGCTCTTAAGCGCCTCCTGGCATGGTCAAATCTGTCAGCGGCGAATGTGCCACTAGGACTCCTGGGAAATGGAGTTTCCTTCTCCTTGTCACTGTTCGCAGGGTTCGAACAGGGTCCAGACACAACAATGAGCTCACTTCAGGAGTTTGATTGTCTGTCTAGGTTGATTGATGTCAAGGAAAATGATATGGAAGAGGTGAGTCTAGTGGATTATGTGGTTAATGTTTGTGAAGTCATTTTGGGTGCAGTGGATGAGACAAAGTGGAAAAGTGAAATTGGGAATTATCAAGAAATTACAAAAGTTATGGAGTAATTTTTGTTGGATAAAAAACAAGCATTTTAAGGAGCCTTAGTCTGTGATTTGTGCGGAATTGTCGGTGGTGGATGGTGAAGTTGCTATAGGCACCAAACTTGTTCTGACGTTGGGTGTGCGCAAGAAGCTTCTATGTCTTGCACACTTTGGTCACCCTGGCATAGGAAAGATGAAAGAGTATTTGAGATTGAGATTCTGGTGGCCAGGGATGGGTATGGAGATTGGGAGGATGGTGCGTGATTGCATGGAGTGTTGTTCTAGTAACAACATACTGGAAACAAAGCAGATGCCCATGGTCTGCAGGAAATTACCTAAACATCCCTGGGATGAGATAGCCACTGGCATTGGTGGACCTTTGCATGGTGTGTGTGATACCCCTTATTTGATTATTGTTCTGGATCTGCATTCCAGATGGATTGAATAAAGCTCTGTTAGGCATATGTTGTCAGCTAATGTCATAAAGTTCTTGGAGGAAGTATTCAAGAGGGAAAGCTTTCCCAATAGGATTCTCTCCAATAATGGACCTCAGTTTTGTTCCTCTGAATCCCAGTTTTACTTGAAAGGTTGTGGCATTAATCATCAATAAAGTTCTGTTTACCATCCAGAAATTAATGGTGCTGTGGAAAGAGTTAACAAGACTCTCAGAGAGAGCATACTGCTGGCAAGGGCAAGTAACTTGAACTGGAAAGTTGTTCTGCAAGACATAATTACTGCTTATCGCATGTCTTCTCACATGTCTATAAGAAGAACTCCCTTTGAGTTATTCAAGGGGAGGGCACCAAACTCGAAGCTTTGTCCAGGGTGGATGAGTCTCAACAAGGGGTTGAAAGACAATCAGGTATGTGATTGGAGACAGAGAGAGTATGATAAGCAGTTGTCGAGGAAAATGTACTTTGATGATGAAAAATGTGTTCCAACCAGTGATATGAATGTGGGTGACCATGCAAGAATGAGGGCTCCTGTTGGGTGTCAACCCTGGTCAAAGTCTTCTAAAGTAAGAAAAATTGTCAAGAATTTCAAAAATGCGGTGAAGACTAAAGATTGAAGGGCTGTGTAGTCTTTGTTAATTCCTATAATAAACCAGCTCTGTGCCAATTCTAGTTCTTCAATAACTGATGCTGATTCCTCTCTGACATGGTCTCGTTCTTTCTCTTCTAATGTCAGAGAGAGAAGTCAACAAGTGTTTAAACTACCGTTGTATATGAAGGACTTTGTTTTACTGAGTTTTTTTCATATCAGCAATGGTCACTTCCTCTGATGAAGTGTTATTTTTTGCTTCTAATTTTCTAATCATATGTTTTCTTTCTTCTTATTTTATTAGTCTTTCTTTTGGTTGTAAAGAGGGAAGATGTGTGACATAATGCCTGGTTCTGCGTAGAACCTTGTCAAGGAATCTATATGAAATCTCTTGTTACTGAACTGTTGTCGATGGCTGAGGTGAATAAACCAGACCTGACCTTTACTTGGTGTTTAATGTGGAGGACACCACAGACCCCAAGGACGAGCTTGGTTTCCAAGTACCCTTTCTGGTATCTACAGTAAGTCTCACACAGCGGGATTGCTGGGACCTCGTAGGAGGCCAGGCTCCCTTTCTCCACCACTCTGCAAACGTGCCTCCTGATATACTACTAGTTGGGGGATTAAGTCCCCTTGGCTCTTGAGGGTCCTTGGGGGCCAACCAACCTTCCTCTTACCTCCAACAAGAGCCACACAGCTGGATTGCTGATAGGTCATCAGAGACCACATACCCTTTCTCCACCACTCTGCAAACACACCTCGTAGCACACTGCTGCTTGGGGGAAGAAGTCCACTTTATTCCTGAGGCCCTCGGGAGCCAAGAAGACGTCATTGGCCCACCAGCAGTGCACATTTGTAGAGATATGGAGGAAGGGGCGTGGCCTCTGACTATTTTTCAGCAATGTACAACAAATAGGGGAACTGGAGGGGCTAATGATTACTGGGGTCCAGTGTATAAGCCCCTGAAGTAGTCAGACAAAAAGGATACACTGTTCCCCCAGGTTGGAGGGACGGAAGAACCAAGAATGGTGAAAGCGGGGGGAAAGGGGGAGCCCCCTTTCGGAACTAAAACCCTCACACACCCAGCAAGCTAGGTGTCATGCTTCATCATCTGGGTTTTGCTCCTCGTCAGACTGGTGCTGTAATGTCTGTTGGGCACCCACGAAGGGGCTCTTTATTGGAGATCTTTTGTTCCTGCCAGTTGGTGCATGTGGGTATGAGGGTTTTAGGTGAAGTGTAGGCGTGAAAAGATAGTGTAGTGGTGCGAATTTAAAAAAGGTTAGATAGTCCACAGGGAATTTTTATTAGTGTGGTTCGTTACCTTATTAAAACCAGAACAGGAGGGCACACACACAGGTAATAAAATCCGGCGGTGTGCTCTACCTAACGGTCAACATGTTTCATGCTAAAACTAGAAATTCATCAGGACCTAGACAAAACTGTCCTACACATGTGTGGAAAGGGCAAGTATTACCTTCCTCACACAACTGATAGCAGGCCAATTGGTCCTGCCACAAATCAGTGGGACCTATGAAAGGGTGACAAAAACAGAAGGGGTTCAAAACTATTGTGCTATTACCCATTACGTAGATTACAATGTGCTTGGTTCTGACTCCAATAGGTATGCTGCCAAGTGCATGCATTTTGAATATTAAAAACAACCCTAACAAATTAAAACTAATATAAAAGACCGACTTTGTCAGAGATCACTGGATGTAGGTACTGGTTAAAAAGGGGGGGGCGGTTGAATCTCACCCTACTGATGTAGTATAAATTGTGTCACCGGACTTCTACCGAGCGTAGGCACCACTGTGGTTGGTACCTTCAAAGTGAGGGGGAGAAGACATTGTGACCATGTAGTCAAATATGATCTGTAAATCAAGTATTGCGGTCATGTTGCCCAAAACTTTGATGTTTTAACCTCCAAACAGCCGGAGTACCCTCACCACCTCAATGTCAGTGTAAGGAAACCCAGGTATTGCCCAAGCTATGGCGGATCAGCCGCAACTCCCTGAAAATGTGACCACCTTCACCACAAGTAGCTCCCCACATATAAGGAGAGCCAAACAGACTGCCGATGGCCCGCGTGACCGCGACCCAAATGGAGTCCAATGACCCGCCCAGAACGGAGTGGTGAAGTCTGGAGGGAGAAGTGCCCAAAGTCAGAGGTTGTGCACGGACTAGGGTGTGTGAGCAAGCCGGGCTGGATTGATAGGGAGACAGTCAATAATTATGCCCCAACGGTGATTGTGACGCAATCAAATGCACACAGGCTGCCAAATCTGGTTGCTTACCTGTCCGCTGGACGGACTTCTCGAATTGACCTACCTGCACGCTGGCAAGGAGGAGAGGAAGCCGGAGCAACGAGACAACGGTCTCCCGGTTCCTTAAATCGCACTGCCGTTTCCGGATATCCTTGGTCACGTGCAGGCTGTCCCGAGGCAGTCCGCGCATGCGTGGTGGCGTTATAGGCCCGGCAAGCGAGTACTGCATTGGGGTGTTTTACAAGCCTTACCAAACCGGCGGCCATTTCTAAGTGTATAATCCTCCTGGAGGCAGACTGCCAGCAGTGTTTAAAAGTCGCCTCTGGGGCAATGTGCGCCAATGGGGGTAAAGGTAAAGTAACATTGGTGCTGTTAGACAATAATGTATTAATATCATCGCATATATTATCGTACTAGACATAAGTACTGGAAGGAGACTGGAGGCCCCTCCAGTGTGGTCATGTTGTTACTAAAGGGTAGTCATGCTGATGGAGATGCTAATACGCCCAGGCATGGCCAATGAGTATTAAGGATGCATAGAGGGATGCGAAAAACCAGGGCTCACGTGTGATTGATGTCGAGCTATGGATTGACGTCCTTGCTAGGGAACACAATGGGATGGAATCATTTAGGCACTCAACGTCCGTTGAGAGGCGGTGTACCCATCTCTGCTCTACCCTGAAGAGGTCCTGGTGAGTAATCTGTTGATGTGCCTCAAGTACAGTCCACTTGATACTTTCTGCTGAGTGGCCCATTTCTTTGCAGTGGTCGTACAGTTTCGTGTTTGTCTTGTGGCATATAATGTTACTTTTATGTTCCGTAATCCTGAGTTTGGCCTGTCTCATGGTCATGCCCACATATCTTTTCCCACATGGGCAGGTTAGCAGATAGATGCACCTTGTTGTGTTACAATTAGTGTGACCTTTTAATGTGCCAATTGAAGGTGTCTGTGAGTCTGATTTCCTTACAAGGACTCGTCTGGTTACAGACGGAACAGCTGCCACAAGGGTAGTGGCCAGTGACTGGCGGTAAACCCCATAAGGTTCTCTGGGCACCCACTTCTTTTATTTTGGGTCTGGTTTGTATTAGTGCGTCCCTCAAGTTTTAGTTCCGAAAGAGGGCTCCTCCCCCTTTCACCGTTCTTGGTTCTTCCGTCCCTCCAACCTAGGGGGAACAGTGTATCTTTTTTGTCTGACACCTTTCAGCAATCCCACTGTGTGGGGCATACAGAAGGTAACAGAGTTCTTGTTGGCCCCTAAGTGCCCTCGGGAATCAAGGGGACTTCATCCCTCAACCAGCAGCATGCCAGGAGGCACATTTGCAGAGTGGTGAAGAAAGGGGAAAGGGTCTAGGTGGGACCAGGGCACACACACTACACGCTGAGCCCTGAGGATGGGGTCCCTGGAGACAAAATCAGCCCGGGATGGGGGCCTTACTTCTACGTTTCTGTAGAAGTAAGTGTAGTGGTGTGTGTATAGCTGCATATGCAAGTAAATGGAATTTTGATAGATTATTTGCATGTGTGAGTATGTGTGTGAGTAACTCTATGGATGAGTGTCGGTGTATAACAGGATGTATAGGTGTATGCGTACATATGATGAGTGAGTACATGTATGAGTCACTATATAGAACTGTTGGTGAATGAGTGGATGTGTATGTAGATTTTGGAATTACTGAATAGGTTGCTGTAACTGGTATTGGTATCTCCATTGTTTTGAAAATGTTAGTTTCTATTTTTCAATGTGTGTATCAAAGGTTATATGACAGTGGGAGGAGGTCTGCCACTCTTTCACAAGGATGATGTCATCAGTGATGTTATTTGAGATGTCATCAGTGATGTCATGAGTGATGTCACTGACAATGTCATGAGTGATGTAATATGCGACGTCATCAGCAGTGCATTGCGGGCGCGCGAGTTATAGTTAGTTCAACTAACTATATTGGGGGAATTTCAATGGTTTTGTATGATTGAAATGTCCAGCTAACTATACCATGTGTGAAACCTATGGTTTTTCAGTGAATTTCAAAGATTTTTAATGCTAATTCCTTACTATAACTTGTCTGAAAACTATGTTTTTTTCAGTGAATATCAAAGATTTTTTAAATGATAATGTTTAAATGTATTCATTATTATATTTCTTTCTTTTTATACTATTTTCCTACATTGCTATTATAATTATTTATAGTTATTTTATTTGTTAGATTATATTCCATATTCTTAATGTAAAATAATAACAAAACAAATTACAAAAATATTTGTTTATTAACTATTTTTTCCAATATATTAAAATAAAATTCTATATATTTCCTTTTTCATTTTTTGGGGGGGATAATTGTATGGTACGCATACGGTGATCGCAAAGTCCTTTGTACCGCTAATCGTACTCTGTGCATACCCACGCACACATCACAAATACGTTTTGACATTTCACAGCACTTCGGCGCTTCCGTACGTGTACTCCACGAAAGTTTTATAATGTTTAAAACAATATATCTATGTATTTAATGTATATTTTAAGGGTATACATTATATTGGATAATCATGAAAATAGTTTTTTTTAACATTTAATAAGCGTATATTACTTTTAAAAGCAATTACGCAAATCGCGGCAGTACGTCGTACATACTCGCACCGTAAGATCATCGTAAGCGCACCGTAAGCATACGCAAAGCCATGTGACTTTCAAAGAACAGATTTAATTGATACATAACACTTCCTATTCCAACTGTTGAAAGACCCCTCCCATTTCAATCATTCTACTTTGACTTTCTCAGCAGAAGCATCTCTTCTGTGGAGGTCCAGTCATTTAGAAGAAAAATTCACGATGGCTGAATTTGTTGACTCTTCTTCTGTACATTCCTCTGATGAAGAATTTCTACCTGAGCAGCCTCAGAAGAAGAGGAAGGTACCTGCTATTTGGAAATTGTTTACATTTTCTGAAGGGGAAAAAAAGGTCAACGCTCCCAAAGTGACCTGTAAAATTTGTGAGGTTACTCTCACCAGGGGTGACACTAACAAAAAATACTTATTCGGGACAGCAAGCATGATACACATTGTGAAGCATCTGCACCCGAAGAACTACACCAGAGTTGCAACACAAAGGTTGCAGGAGGAGCGTCAAGCTGCTGTTCCTAGCACATCAAGTGCACCACCACCTTCGCCGAGCAGTCTGCATACAATCAGATTTTGCAGATCTGACTATTTGTTGCAACAATCTATTGACCTCATTGTGCGCAGGAAACGGGGGCACTGTTGTCCTTGGCAATAATTTTTTGTTTTACTGTTTTCTTGCGTTTCCACAGTTTTTTGGTTCCAGTTTCATTTTTTTGTTTAAAAAAAAACTTGTTCAAAAAATACAAAAAAAATACAAAACTAAAAATACAAAAAAAACAGTTCTTGTCAGAACTACCTTCACTGGTCAAAAAAAGAGCTATATTTCTATAATAGTGTGTAAAACTTTGATTGCATGTGTAGTGCATAAATGAATGAATGAATACATTAGTAGTGTATGGTGAATGTGAAAGTGCAGAACTATAAGGTTCTACAGCATAAATCTATTAGGTATTTACTT
This sequence comes from Lissotriton vulgaris, assembly GCF_964263255.1. NCBI lineage: Eukaryota > Metazoa > Chordata > Amphibia > Caudata > Salamandridae > Lissotriton > Lissotriton vulgaris. The sequence continues at coordinate 593,217,338 of NC_141693.1, forward strand.
ATAGTATACTGTAGTACTTTCAAAACACTTGAATGTAACATATGAGCATAAATATGTTACAAGTCTATGCTTCCCTTTACACTGCTGGTGAAACTGTCTGGGTGAATTTATAAGTGTTAGGGGCAGATTTACAACCTCCTTCTGCCTCTTTCACACCGCTATTGCATCACTTTTCTGACGCACCGGCGGTGCAAAAGATGCGTCATGGTGTGTGGTATTTACAATATGATGCATCTGGGAGGTGCGTCACATTGTAAATTCCTGTACCAGAAGGAGACATTCCTACACGGGGGATGGGGGGGCGTTCCGGCACAGGAACACCTCCTAAAAGCAGCTGAGTGAAATCTACATGATTTCACTTTGCCACTTTTGAGCTCATGCTGCGTCAAAACCCTGCACTTGCTTGAAGCAGGTGTAAGGATTGACTCAGTATTCTGAGCATAGAGCCCCCAGAGCATTGCTGGAGATGCGTTTCACTTGCAACGCAACTCAAGCAATGCGCCACCTTCATGGCACAGATACATCACATATCTGTGCCGTTTTTGCCCTATAGTGCACCACATTCTAAATACAGCGCATCCATGGTGGTGATGTCACATTGCACAATAATTGGCTTATCCCTGGGGATGTAAAAACAACAATTGATGGACAGAATGCAGAACAATGTCATACATTCACCCCAGTACAGAGATCTGGGCGTAAATCCATTGTTTTTTTGCACTACACACCACCCCAGTTCAGACATGGCCATATGCAAATCAGCCTTGACCTTGTGCCTCATGGGAACAGTCCTGCCGGAACTGCCAAGCCATGTCTTTCCTGGACCGGAATCAAGCATCCTAGGACCGGTTTCTGGCTATCAGCCGTCTTCAGCCAGGATAGCTTGACTCCAGTGGTGTGGAGAGCATGGGACTCATCCCTGGGGATGTGCCAGTTATTGAACATCTTCCCATTAGTGTTTTAATGTAGTGAATGGATTACTACACACTGATCAATGAGTCACTACAAAACTATAACAGGAGTGACTGGGTGTTTGGTAGGAGTGTAAGGATAGAGACTGGGGAATTGAACATATAAAAGACAAGTTTGCAGGTACATAGAAGACTGCAAGTAGTCTATAGAAATGTAAAGCAGTCCATGGCCTAAGGCCTACTTTGCTCCATAATTACTTGGGTACTGCAGGGACTCACTCTACCAGGAGTCCCTGCGTGACCAAGTAGCATCCGGTCAGTGCCCCTTGCGTGCCCCGCCCCCGGCCGGCAACAAGGTTAAAGGACCCTTGGAGCTGTGTTCCTGCGTGACTGCTATACCTCCCAGGGACCCGCTGAAATTGCTGCTGCTTTGCCGGTGTCATTGCCGGCTCCTCTGCCAACTCCACTCTGTGCCGCTCGCGCTTCGCGGGAGCCGCTGCGCTGTGCGACAATCCAGCGTTGGTGCCTGTCTGCCTGGGAAGATCCCCGCCGAGGGCTAAGAGGCAGCAGGGGTGTTGCGCTGCGTTGACTCACTCTACCAGGAGTCCCTGCGTGACCAAGTAGCATCCGGTCAGCGCCCCCTGCGTGCCCCGCCCCCGGCCAGCAACAAGGTTAAAGGACCCCTGGAGCTGTGTTCCTGCGTGACTGCTATACCTCCCGGGGACCCGCTGAAATTGCTGCTGCTTTGCCGGTGTCATTGCCGGCTCCTCTGCCAACTCCACTCCTTGCCGCTCCCGCTTCGCGGGAGCCGCTGCGCTGTGCGCCGATCCAGCGTTGGTGCCTGTCTGCCTGGGAAGATCCCCGCCGAGGGCTGAGAGGCAGCAGGGGTGTTGCGCTGCAGGGACTCACTCTACCAGGAGTCCATGCGTGACCAAGTAGCATCCGGTCAGCGCCTCCTGCGTGCCCCCCCCCCGGCCGCCCTACCCCTATAGGTTTTGCCACCGGGACGCCGAGCGAAGCCCGGGCAAAGGGCGGGCCGTCTGTGGCCATCCGGGGACGCCCGAGGGCGGGACGGGCCACCCCCTTTACGCCTTTGTTAGACCTGACATCATTGGCTTGAGTCTCTCCTCCATTTTTTCTGTTTGCCTCCACTGTTTTACGATGTTTGCTGGTATATGCTTTGGGCGCTGTGCCGCTGCTGATCAGTGCCACAGCGCAAGTGCTCCCTATGTTAAATTGATGTATCGATTGTATCCATGTTTGGCTTATTTGGTTTACTATCAGTCCCTAGTCTAGTGCACCAGGAGTGCCGGGGCTTGTAAATACAAATGCCGCTCGTGGGCTTGCAGCACGTGTTGTGCCACCCACAAGAGCGGCCTCGTAAAAGAATGTCTCCGGGTCGGTCATTGCAAGACCCACGTGCAGCCTAGTGCTGTCACGCGGGCTGCGCAAGTATACCTACTTGCCAGCCCCTCAAACCTTCCCTTGACTCCATGTTAGTCACCCCTATGGTAGGCCCACGGGCAGGGTGCATTGTAAGTATAAGGTAGGACAAGCCTGACCAAGTTGGCATGTCCTAATAGTGAATTACAGCCATCTTCGTTCTTCACTATTGCGAGGTAGCCTGCTCTCCATTAGTTAGAATGGGCCGCCGGGATTATCAATGCTATGATTCTAGCTGGCTCGGGGAGCATGGTGCAATGTCGAGTTTGGTATCCCTGAACTCGGGGTTTAATTACGCATCCGTTGGTGTGGATGGTTTTTGGACTCTGGGTTTGGAAATAGCAGTTTTAGAAAGTGTCTGTTTTCTTGTCTAACCATTTCTGGTTTCTGCTGGTCTTGCGTGTGTGTGACAGGAGCTGGGTGGCTCCACAGGTCTGGATGAGTCAGTGTGGGATGAGTGGGACATTTGCGTTGAGAGTAGGGGGAGAGTAGTTGCTGATAGCCTGCCCTGCCTGATACAATGCTGGCTCCACCTCCTGCCAAGAGGCTGATGGCTCTGTGCCTGCCATGGACGATCCTAGCCCCACCTCCTGCCAGGAGGCCGATAGCTCTGCACCTACCAGTGACAATGCTGGCTCCACCTCCTGCGGGGCGTCTGAGGACCCAGCCCTGCTCAGTGAATAGGCCAGGTGTTCCGCCTGGCTCCACCCACAACAGACCCAAGATGTTGGGAAATTCCCCTGCATGGACAAAGGGATCAAAGCCGAAAAGGGGTATAAGAGAAGGACCCCTGAACCAAGAAATCAGATCACTTCTGACAAGGAACCCTGTAACCAAGGACAAGAGGCCTGTTGATCTAAGGACTTGCCTACCCCTTCTGCGGGTGTGCTGTTTGCTGGGGGGAATCCTGCAGTGCTTCTTTATTTTTGCCAAGGAACCAGGAGAGAGGAACTGTGTGTGTACTCTCACGCTTGCTAAGAAAATCTCCAAGGACTGGAAGAGTGCCAGTCTCCTGCTGAAGTCACAGGGCTAAAGGACTTCATCTGCTTAAAGTGCTATTTGCTGGAACCTGTGAATCCAGCACCTCTGAAAGAACCAGCAATCTCGATGCCGACGGACGTCGCCGAATCCAGCTCGACATCGTGAGAAACGGCTCCAGTGTCCCGCTTCCTCGACGCCGGCCGCCGGGCCCGATCAACGCCAGCAGCAACGCCAGTGAGTAGTGAGTTCGGCTCCAGCTCCAAGGGACCTCGTGTCTCACCGCTGCTGATTGCATCGACTGCGTGCCCTCTCAACGCCGTGAGCGCTGCTCACACTTTGCAACCGCATCATCGACAACGACGCCTGCTGAGGCCGGATCGACACCGAAGACGCAACGCCGGATTGCTTGACGCCGCTGATCATCGTGTGCTTCATTTTCCAAGGTACTGTGTTGTTGGGGTCTGTGTGACTCTGGGCTCGACGTAGCGCTCCTCGCGGTCGACGCCGAACCTTTGGATTTACTTTGCCTCGACGTCGTGTAGCCCCCGTGAGGGTTACCTCGTTGCTAAGAACTGTGTTTCCAAGAAGAAGATTTGCTTTGATACGAAAAGACTTTGTGCTAAAGAAGAAACTACCTTTGAACCATTTTTCCCTTCCCAGAGTATTTATCGAGATTGTGTATATTTTTGTCGTTATTTGGTCTTGTGCTAAGCCTTATATACAAATACTTATTTTTATAATACTACTATGTCGTGTCCATTTGTAGTGTATTCACTTTATTACTGTATGTGGTCATAAATGCTTAACGCACAGCCTCCGAGATAAGCCTATCTGCTCTGCCAAGCTACCGAGGGGGTGAGCAGGGGTTATCAAAGGGTGTGATCCCCTTGCCCTGACTAGAAAAGGTGTGTCCCTATTTGTCAGAAGTGTATACCTCTGCCAACTAGAGACAGCCGGTTCTAACAGCCTTCAATTGCAAGTGGAAGGTAGGAACATAATATTATGGCTACAAACTGTGATAAACCTAGCACTGTGGGGGGCAGTAAAGGAACATTAGAGAATTACTTCACCAGGGCCTCTGTGGATCTGGACAAGGACAACTTGCTGACTGAGCGTAGGATTGAACGTCGCCGCTCTATTGAATCCCTGAAAAATAGACCATTGACTGATTTGGCGTCTACATCTGCCCTGCCGGATACTATCATCGATACTTATACCGAAGATCCACTGTCCATGGATACATTTCCCCTACTTCTCAGAGACACTCCACCGTTCCCTGGCACAGCATCCATCGACCCTTCACCTAATGTTTTGTCTTCATGCGCTCCTTGCACAGGACTAGATGTAGAAATTGTGCCTTGTGCTCCAGCTAGGGAGTTGCCTAAAAGGACGGGTAAGATGTTGCACACGACTAAAGCCCCTGGCCCACCACCATCTAAAAGGAGGAGGGGGTTGGGTGCTCCCGAGAGGGGTAAGCTTAGCCACTCCGAGTTCGGCAAATCCCTGAAAAGCAAGACCACTGGTGCAACTATAACTAAGGCCCCTGTACCATCTGATATAGTGTTAGCAGCAATACCAACCCTAGACACAAATGCTATATTGTCTGCTACCAATTTAGTAAGTGAAACTGGGGTAGTTTTCCCCCCATTTCAAGAAGTTTTATCATTCTCTGATACCCTGTGGGACTCCCCAGAGCAGCTATTTAGGTCCTTTATGCTCCCTATATTGGATATTCTAAAGAGGGTGGAACATCGACTTGGTAATCTAGAGGCATTGTTTGCTGATAAAGTTGGGACAGGGCCTTCTACGACCATCTCAAGGCCCACCACTTTTCCGACAACTCTACCTCAGACTCCAACTGTCCTTGTTCCTACCCTGGTTGCCTCTAATGGTCCTAACAATGGCAATATTGGAGCCAACAAACCTTCTGGTAATAACAAACTGAGAGCTGTAGGTACTCCCAAGAGCTCCAGTAAGGATAATAATACAGCTAACAAGCCCCCCAGTAATATCCAACGGAAAAATTCGGTATCTCAGCATGCCCAGGCTCCTGTGGCAACAGCGGCAAAATCTATAGCCCAGGCTGCAAGAGAACCTCAGAAGGGTGGTGAAAACCCCAGTGTCATGAATCAGCAACTGGGAAGGGGAAGGTTGAGCTCGCTCACTAATGATAAAACACAGGGTCACAATGTTGAACTACCCCCCGAGGCTGTACCTTTCGTAGTTGTACTCACAGGAGTCCCTACTCTAGAGGCAGGTAAAAGGGAGGGGCATCCCCAGCTAAAAAACAAGATTCTGTACTGGCTAGGACAAAACAGACCACTCCCATATTACATCAATGGGGAGATAGTCCACGTCAGGCGCCTCCCTTGGTTGGGCAGCAGGGAAAAAACCTAAAGGGAGACATTGTAGTAATAAACTTTAGGGACCCAGAGGCAGTCAGATGTATACTAACAGGGCCCTCGGGGAATTTGAATACTGCCATAGTCCCACACGATCTAACCTACTTTTATCCAAGATCGCATGTGACTCCCCTTTTTTTCCCCGGAGGGCTAGCCGATTCTCACCGCAACAAGAATGCGTATATGCCTCCCTATGACAGTCACACGGGCCATCCGCTCAGGCCCTTGCCTACTGGGAACACTTCGGGGTGGAATATAGTTCCTGCTAGTGGCCGCAGTATGCTTCCAGGGGGGTTGGACCACTTGTATGGGAACAGGAGTATGGAGCATTTGATCCCTTTTACCCCGCTGGAAACTTCTAACAGATATGGTGTCCTTTCCTGCTTCGATGGCTGTGATTGACTTCCCGCCTCCATCACTCCTCCTCTAACTAGATCAAGGGTGGGTAAAGGGGAGCCAGCCCGGGAGGACACTCAGAGTGGGACTAGGTTGGTGTCTACATTTTCCCAATCTACTATTGCCCCCTCCATATCACACAAGGCCAAACTCCCCACATCTAGCCAGGACTCATCTAAGGGACAGGTGAGCCCTGAATCAGGTGACCCAATCGTAGAATTTGCTACACCTTCCAATCAGCCAATTGATCCACCGACCCAACAAAGTAGACACCTAGCGGCTTTATCATGGAATGTGGCGGGTTTGACTACAAAATTAGACAGCACTGACTGGTGTGATTTTGTGGATACTTATGGTATCTGTATATTTCAAGAAACATGGGCTATGACCACCCACCATAGAATGGGGTTTGTTACTCACGCTGAACTTGCCATAAAGGGTGCTAGAGGCAGGCCATCTGGTAGCCTGACCATATGGGTGGGTGTCCACCTTGGGTTCTCTGTTAAAAGGATCAACACTAATAGCCGCGACATATTATGTATTCTTTTAGCTCGCCCAAACACACCCAAATTGGCAATTATCAATATCTACTTACGGCCTGTTCATGGGGGAGGGACATCACAGACTCTAGAGTCCTTAACTAATTTATTGAACAGCCTCCCTAGCGATACTAAGGTGTTAATAGGGGGAGACTTCAACTGCCACTACGAGCCACTTGGGGGGGTTATTCAGATATCGTCAGACGAGGATGACGCCTGCCAGATTCCATTTCCTAATGTCTATCAAACTAAATCCTGGTCACCTATGGTTATGCAGCTCACATCCTTGACGTATACATTTTCACTTAGAGCATGTAATGGTCGCTTTCCGGGGGATAGTCAAGGAAAGTGTACTTATAATGGAATGGTTGGGGTAAAAGGGGAGCAAATTTGCACCGGGTTATGTGCCTGTTTATATAGGAGACAGAAAACTAACAAACTAATGACTGAAAACACACAATAATTGTGCTAATCTGTTGTGATATTTTATTCATATAACATCTTTTTTTTGGAGATTATTTTTTCTTAGTTCATCATAGTTATAATTTACTACATGTAAAAAAACGATACATATACAAAAGGTGAGAGAAAAAACAATTAAGTCAATTATTATAAAATAATACAGAAGTGCATTCCCATTTCATTTTATAATGGAATGGGCCATTCATCAATAATCGATTATTTTATGGCTAGTTTGTCTTTATGGCCACTGATTTGTAACTTCCATGTACACGATCGCTCGGAAAGTGATCATAACCCTTTGGTGGTGGAGCTGGATCTGCCACATCCTGAGGCGGTGCAACAAGAGGTTGACACCGTTTCTAGCAATATTAGGATTATACAGGGTGGTAAAAGAATCCGCTGGGCCTCTATTAAGACTTCACCAGAAAATCTGGCTTTGATGTACAAAAGTGTAATTCCTCAGCTAGAGCGGTTGTCAGCACTGTACGAGAGTGTCCCAAATTTTGCGGAAGGCGCTAAAGTTTTAGAAATCCATAAAGAATTAATGACTGCTTTGGCGGGCAGTTTCTACAAACTCTCCAACCAGAGCCAACGGCAGCCACGGGACTCTAATCCCTGGTATAACCAGTCATGTAGGAGGGCGAAAACTACTTTAGTATCCGCTCTTAAAACAGGCAGTAGGACTTCCATTATGACTGCAAGGAAGGCTTATAAGGATCTCCTGTTCCATGCATAATCTGAATGGGAAACTGAGAGATGGCACGCAATCAAACAGGCATTAATTGCGAAAGATGCTCGATCCTTCTGGAATCTGGTTCACACTGGGAAGGTAGAGGGCAAGTCTAAGATCGACCCTAACATCGCTAAGGAAGCTTGGTGTGCTTACTTTAGAGATCTTTATTCTAGTCCCGCTTCCCTAACTATTGACTTACCAAGTTTTCCCCTGAGGTTGGATCCAAGCTGGCACCCTCCTCTATTTACTTTGTCGGAAGTGGCACTAGCGGTACTAGCACTGAAACCTAATAAGGCCCCGGGGTTGGATAGGATTCCTGGTGATCTCTATAGAGATGAGCTGAAGATATGGATCCCTTACTTGACTGTCCTATTTAACGCCATTTTGGACGGACAAGAACTCCCTAGCACCTGGCTGGGGGCCGAACTCATTCCGGTTTATAAAAAGGGCTCTCCTCTGGTACCATCAAATTATAGGCAAATTAGCCTTATTGATGTCACACAAAAAATCTATGCCAGACTCCTTTTACAATGCCTGCAGGATTGGATTACAGAGAACAATATTCTCTCCCACCTGCAAGCAGGGTTCAGAGCCAAAACATTGACCAACTACTACGGCTCCAGGTACTTTACTGGAAACATGTGGTTCTGGATGGGGGCAGCCTGTACCTAACGTTTGTGGACCTCAAATCCGCCTTTGATATGGTGGATAGGAACCAACTGTGGAGCATACTAACTAATATGGGGATTCCTCCTTACCTGTGCCATCAATTTAAAAGACTCCATGAAGGAACCTTTGCGAAGGTACGCTTTGGTAAATCTGGTCAGCTGACTAGAGCATTCCCAATCAAGAAGGGAGTCAGGCAGGGGTGTGTACTTGCCCCCACTCTATTTTCCCTCTTTTTAAATGGCCTTATAGATGATTTGACCAGCGCAAAAAATATTGATGCCCCCAATCTAGCTGGCAGTAAATTCCCTGCACTAATGTTTGCGGACGACACCCTGCTGCTTTCAAAAACACCAATGGGGATGCAGCGGGTGTTAGACCAATTTACCGAATTCTGTAAGAAAAGGAATCTGGTGATTAACATAGATAAAACAAAGTACATGGTGTTTAACGCCAGTACAATCAATTGCCCTCACCCGAAAATGAATGGACGACCCCTGGAAAGGGTAAATAACTTTGTCTACCTAGGTTTGACGCTGAACGACAAAATGGGGTGGGACACCCAAATGTCTAAGGCTAATTTAGGGCTTTCACAGTCCACGGGGGAAATCTTAAGAGTGCAGAAAACTTGCGTGCATAAACTAGTGAGTGCACAGCTAGAAATATATAAAGTTCAAGCCAGATCTTCCACTCTCTACGGGGCGGAACTCTGGGGGCACCGACCAGCAATTGAGATCGGTGTTACTGAGAATAACTTTATTAGACAGTTGCTTTCTCTACCAAAAAGCACACCGCTAATTCCACTAAGGCTGGATCTAAATCTGAGGCCAATTGCAGAAGCAATTGCCTCTCGCCCACTTCTCTACTGGCGAAGATTGTGGAGTGTCCCGGAGATTGAGAGCTATAGAGAAGAACTGAAGACCGTGATGGCCTGACAGGGTGTAGGTAGGATACAGTGGTTATCATTCATAAGGGGGAAGGCGACCAGGATTGGCATGGAGAACCTGTGGTCCAATCCGGAGGCCGCATGCCAAGCTACCTCGAGACAAACCCTGGCTGAGACCATAAAACACTATAATCTACAGGAAGCTCTCCAATCAGCCAGGCCCTCCAGTCTCACCGATAGTTTCTTAGATCTTAAGAACTTTTACAGCTTTGAGAAGGAATTAGATATGATTGAACCGGTTCTAGCAAAGAAGCTGTATCTACAGTTTAGATACGGCACACTGCCTCTGCACTCATACACAGACAAATGGAAAGAGGGTCCAGCTCGCCCCTGCCCAGGATGCGAAAACCCTAACGAGACCTTAATGCATGTAATCTTGTTTTGTCCTGCCTACTGTAACAGTAGAAAGAAATGGATTATAAAACTAGAGTTAGGAATTATCTAGAGTTTTTCAGAATTTTAAAATCCGATACTAATGCACTAATAGTTACAGCCATTGCTAAGTTCCTGTTTTCTATGTGGTTAACAAGACGGAGAATGTTTCGGAAGTAACAAAGCTTCCTGGTTTGTTGTTGGATAACTCTCCCAGGAAAACTTTGGGTTTCTACTGTATTTTAACTTTTTAATCTGTTAATATATAACTTATTGTCTTAAATATCTTAACGGGACTCCGCCACCAAATGGAAACTTGTGGACTATGTATATGAACTGGGATGTAACATGTGTATTATTTCATTGCTTAAAATGTGTTTTTTTTTTGGGTTGTACTTTTATGGTTCATAAACAAACCGAAATAAAGTTTAGAATGAATGAATGAAATCTACATGATTTCACTTTGCCACTTTTGAGCTCATGCTGTGTCAAAACCCTGCACTTGCTTGAAGCAGGTGCAAGGATTGACTCAGTATTCTGAGCATTGAGCCCCCAGAGCATTGCTGGAGATGCGTTTCACTTGCAACTCAACTCAAGCAATGCGCCGCCTTCATGGCACAGATACATCACATATCTGTGCCGTTTTTGCCCTATAGTGCACCACATTGTAAATACAGTGCATCCATGGTGGTGATGTCACATTGCACAATAATTGGCTTATCCCTGGGGATGTTAAAACAACAATTGATGGACAGAATGCAGAATAATGTCATACATTCACCCCAGTACAGAGATCTGGGCGTAAATCCATCGTTTTTTTGCACTACACACCACCCCAGTTCAGACATGGCCATGTGCAAATCAGCCTTGGCCTTGTGCCTCATGGGAACAGTCCTGCCCGAACTGCCAAGCCATGTCTTTCCTGGACCGGAATCAAGCATCATAGGACCAGTTTCTGGCTATCAGCCGTCTTCAGCCAGGATAGCTTGACTCCAATGGTGTGGAGAGCATGGGACTCACGTCTGAGCATACCCATCCCACTCGGGGTGACAATTTCAAAAACAACAATTGATGGACAGAATGCAGAACAATGTCATACATTCACCCTAGTACAGAGATCTGGGCCTAAATCCATCAGTTTTTTTGCACTCCACACCACCCCAGTTCAGACATGGCCATATGCAAATCAGCCTTGACCCTGTGCCTCATGGGAACAGTCTAGCCCGACCTGCCAATCCACGTCTTTCCTGGACTGGAATCAAGCATCCTAGGACCGGTTTCTGGCTATCAGCCGTCTTCAGCCAGGATAGCTTGACTCCAGTGGTGTGGAGAGCATGGGACTCATCCCTGGGGATGTGCCAGTTATTGAACATCTGCCCATTAGTGTTTTAATGTAGTGAATGGATTACTACACACTGATCAATGAGTCACTACAAAACTATAACAGGAGTGACAGGGTGTTTGGTGGGAGTGTAAGGATAGAGACTGGGGAATTGAACATATAAAAGGCAAGTTTGCAGGTACATAGAAGACTGCAAGTAGTCTATAGAAATTTAAAGCAGTCCATGGCCTAAGGCCTACTTTGCTCCATAATTACTTGGGTACTGACTGGATGATTACAGTTCTTCAACGAGAGTGCATGACTGAATTTATAAGAGCTTCATTTTTAGCACAGTGCATAGATAAGGACATTCTGCTGAATAGCTCAGTACAATAATGAATCAGCCATCACAGAGTGTTTGCTGGAAGTGTAAGGATACAGACTGTGGAATTGAATGTATAAAATATATGTTTTCCGGTGAATAGAACAGTGCATGGATAGTCTATAGGGGTTTGAAGCAGACCATGCACTAAGGCCCACTTTGCTCCATGAGTACTTGGGTACTGGCTGAACGATTACAATTCTGCAAGCAGAGTGTCCGGCTGAATGTATAGCAGCTTCACTTTTAGAACAGAGTATAGATAAGCACATAGTGCTGTATGGCTCACTACAATACTGAAACAGAAGTGTGAAAGTGTTTAGTGGAACTGTAAGGATACAGACTGGGCAATTGAAGGATTAAAGGGTAAGTTTGCAGGTGCATAGAAGAGTGCATGCATAGTCTATAGAGATTTGAAGCAGTCCATGCCCTAAGGCCTACTTTGGTACATGACTACTTGAGAACTAACTGAATGCTTACAGTTCTGCAAGGAGAGTGTCTGGCTGAATATATAGCAGTTTCACTTTTAAAACAGTGTATAGATAAGCACAGACTGCTGTAAGGTTCACTACAATACTGAAACAGTAGTGTGATAGTGTTTAGTGAAAGTTTAACAATACAGACCGGGGAATTGAAGGTATAAAAGGCAAGTTTGCAGGTGCATAGAAGATTGCAAGCATAGTCTATAGGGGTTTAAAACAGTCCATGGCCTAAGGCCTACTTTGCTCCATGATTTCTTGGGTACGGACTGGATGATTACAGTTCTTCAAGGAGAGTCCCTGGCTGAATTTATAACAGCTTCAGTTTTAGTACAGTGCATAGGTAAGGACATTCTGCTGAATGGCTCAGTACAAAACTGGATCAGCAATGACAGAGTGTTTGCTGGAAGTGTTAAGATACAGACTGGGAAATTGAAGGTATAAAACATATGTTTGCAGGTGCAAGGAAGGCTGCATACATAGTCTATAGGAGTGTGAATCAGTTCATGGCCTAAGGCCTACTTTGCTCCATCACTATTTCGCTACTGTCTGGATGATAACAGTTGTGCAAGGAGAGTGCCTGATTAAATATATAAGAGCTTCAGTTTTAGGACAGTGCATAGATAAGGACTTTCTGCTGAATGGCTCACTATAATACTGAAACAGTAGTGTGATAGTGTTTAGTGAAAGTGTAACAATACAGACTGCGGAATTGAAGGTATAAAATGCAAGTTTTCAGGTGCATAGAAGACTGCAAGCATAGTCCATAGGAGTTTAAAGCAGTCCATGGCCTGAGGCCCACATTGCTCCATAATTACTTGGGGACTGACTGGATGATTACAGTTCTGCAAGGAGAGTGCATGACTAAATTTATAAGAGCTTCAGTTTTAGCACAGTGCATAGATAAGGACATTCTGCTGAATGGCTCAGTACAATACTGAATCAGCAATCACAGATTGTTTGTTGGAAGTGTAAGGATACCGACTAGAGAATTGAAGGTATAAAATACAAGTTTGCAGGTGCATAGAAGACTGCATGCATAGTCTATAGAGGTTTGAAGCAGTCTATGGCCTAAAGCCTGTTTTAATGCATGAGTACTGAGTGAATGATTATAGTTCTGCAAGCAAAGTGCCTGACTGAATTTATAACTGCTTTAGTTTTACCACAGTATATAGATGAGCACATACTTCTGAATGGCTCACTACAATACTAAAACAATAGTGTGAGAATGTTTGGTGAAAGTGTAACAATACAGACTAGGAATTGAAGGTATGAAAGATAAGTTTGCAAGTGCATAGACAATTGCAAGCATAGTCTACAGGGGTTTAAAACAGTCCATGGCCTGAGGCCTACTTTGCTCCATGATTACTTGTGTACGGACTGGATGATTACAGTTCAGCAAGGAGAGTGCCTGACTAAATTTATAAGAGCTTCATTTTTAGCACAGTGCATAGATAGGGATATTCTGCTGAATGACTCACTACAATACTAAAACAACAGTGGAGAAGTGTGGCTCAATGATTAGAGCGGCAGACCCTGATGCAGAGGTCTAGCCCCCGACCAGGGTTCAATTCCCCGCCTCGGCGGCTCTTGGGCTCAAAGTTCCACGGACCTGATAATTCTCGCCTCGGTGCCTATTCCAATCATGGTGTCCCACTCTGCAACTCTGGGCAATAGCTTGCTTAATCTCCACAACGGCCCCCACAATGCTAAGGATGCCTGGCCTCCACCTTGGGGGAGCCCAGGAGTGGAGGCCTCACAGGGAAATATAATATTGTAAAAAATTCTGTGTCGAAACGCGTAGACAGGAGACAGGAAACCATCCAACATTTTTTATATTTATGAATTATTTGAAAATTTGAAGTTATGCATATGCTATAATGCTACAAAACTTTTATATCTTTTGTGTATAATTGTGTATCAATTTTATCAATTATCATGTTATTGTAATAAGTATTAAATTTGTATTCTAAATGTGTACAAACAGTAGTGGAATATAATTTCTTTATGTGGCCTAAGCCACTCTTTATGTGTTAGTTGGTTCAAAAATGTGCCTGGGTATTTTACTCACACACGCCTCACAGGGACAGCCAGGATGGGTTCCACAGCGGTATTCGTACAAGCGCCTTGAGACCCTTGCGGGTGAGTAGTGCACTATACAAGTATCAATTTACAATTTAGAGTGTTTTGAAGGTAGAGGGCAAGTCTAAGATCGACCCTAACATCGCTAAGGAAGCTTGGTGTGCTTACTTTAGAGATCTTTATTCTAGTCCCGCTTCCCTAACTATTGACTTACCAAGTTTTCCCCTGAGGTTGGATCCAAGCTGGCACCCTCCTCTATTTACTTTGTCGGAAGTGGCACTAGCGGTACTAGCACTGAAACCTAATAAGGCCCCGGGGTTGGATAGGATTCCTGGTGATCTCTATAGAGATGAGCTGAAGATATGGATCCCTTACTTGACTGTCCTATTTAACGCCATTTTGGACGGACAAGAACTCCCTAGCACCTGGCTGGGGGCCGAAATCATTCCGGTTTATAAAAAGGGCTCTCCTCTGGTACCATCAAATTATAGGCAAATTAGCCTTATTGATGTCACACAAAAAATCTATGCCAGACTCCTTTTACAATGCCTGCAGGATTGGATTACAGAGAACAATATTCTCTCCCACCTGCAAGCAGGGTTCAGAGCCAAAACATTGACCAACTACTACGGCTCCAGGTACTTTACTGGAAACATGTGGTTCTGGATGGGGGCAGCCTGTACCTAACGTTTGTGGACCTCAAATCCGCCTTTGATATGGTGGATAGGAACCAACTGTGGAGCATACTAACTAATATGGGGATTCCTCCTTACCTGTGCCATCAATTTAAAAGACTCCATGAAGGAACCTTTGCGAAGGTACGCTTTGGTAAATCTGGTCAGCTGACTAGAGCATTCCCAATCAAGAAGGGAGTCAGGCAGGGGTGTGTACTTGCCCCCACTCTATTTTCCCTCTTTTTAAATGGCCTTATAGATGATTTGACCAGCGCAAAAAATATTGATGCCCCCAATCTAGCTGGCAGTAAATTCCCTGCACTAATGTTTGCGGACGACACCCTGCTGCTTTCAAAAACACCAATGGGGATGCAGCGGGTGTTAGACCAATTTACCGAATTCTGTAAGAAAAGGAATCTGGTGATTAACATAGATAAAACAAAGTACATGGTGTTTAACGCCAGTACAATCAATTGCCCTCACCCGAAAATGAATGGACGACCCCTGGAAAGGGTAAATAACTTTGTCTACCTAGGTTTGACGCCGAACGACAAAATGGGGTGGGACACCCAAATGTCTAAGGCTAATTTAGGGCTTTCACAGTCCACGGGGGAAATCTTAAGAGTGCAGAAAACTTGCGTGCATAAACTAGTGAGTGCACAGCTAGAAATATATAAAGTTCAAGCCAGATCTTCCACTCTCTACGGGGCGGAACTCTGGGGGCACCGACCAGCAATTGAGATCGGTGTTACTGAGAATAACTTTATTAGACAGTTGCTTTCTCTACCAAAAAGCACACCGCTAATTCCACTAAGGCTGGATCTAAATCTGAGGCCAATTGCAGAAGCAATTGCCTCTCGCCCACTTCTCTACTGGCGAAGATTGTGGAGTGTCCCGGAGATTGAGAGCTATAGAGAAGAACTGAAGACCGTGATGGCCTGACAGGGTGTAGGTAGGATACAGTGGTTATCATTCATAAGGGGGAAGGCGACCAGGATTGGCATGGAGAACCTGTGGTCCAATCCGGAGGCCGCATGCCAAGCTACCTCGAGACAAACCCTGGCTGAGACCATAAAACACTATAATCCACAGGAAGCTCTCCAATCAGCCAGGCCCTCCAGTCTCACCGATAGTTTCTTAGATCTTAAGAACTTTTACAGCTTTGAGAAGGAATTAGATATGATTGAACCGGTTCTAGCAAAGAAGCTGTATCTACAGTTTAGATACGGCACACTGCCTCTGCACTCATACACAGACAAATGGAAAGAGGGTCCAGCTCGCCCCTGCCCAGGATGCGAAAACCCTAACGAGACCTTAATGCATGTAATCTTGTTTTGTCCTGCCTACTGTAACAGTAGAAAGAAATGGATTATAAAACTAGAGTTAGGAATTATCTAGAGTTTTTCAGAATTTTAAAATCCGATACTAATGCACTAATAGTTACAGCCATTGCTAAGTTCCTGTTTTCTATGTGGTTAACAAGACGGAGAATGTTTCGGAAGTAACAAAGCTTCCTGGTTTGTTGTTGGATAACTCTCCCAGGAAAACTTTGGGTTTCTACTGTATTTTAACTTTTTAATCTGTTAATATATAACTTATTGTCTTAAATATCTTAACGGGACTCCGCCACCAAATGGAAACTTGTGGACTATGTATATGAACTGGGATGTAACATGTGTATTATTTCATTGCTTAAAATGTGGTTTTTTTTTGGGTTGTACTTTTATGGTTCATAAACAAACCGAAATAAAGTTTAGAATGAATGAATGAAATCTACATGATTTCACTTTGCCACTTTTGAGCTCATGCTGTGTCAAAACCCTGCACTTGCTTGAAGCAGGTGCAAGGATTGACTCAGTATTCTGAGCATTGAGCCCCCAGAGCATTGCTGGAGATGCGTTTCACTTGCAACTCAACTCAAGCAATGCGCCGCCTTCATGGCACAGATACATCACATATCTGTGCCGTTTTTGCCCTATAGTGCACCACATTGTAAATACAGTGCATCCATGGTGGTGATGTCACATTGCACAATAATTGGCTTATCCCTGGGGATGTTAAAACAACAATTGATGGACAGAATGCAGAATAATGTCATACATTCACCCCAGTACAGAGATCTGGGCGTAAATCCATCGTTTTTTTGCACTACACACCACCCCAGTTCAGACATGGCCATGTGCAAATCAGCCTTGGCCTTGTGCCTCATGGGAACAGTCCTGCCCGAACTGCCAAGCCATGTCTTTCCTGGACCGGAATCAAGCATCATAGGACCAGTTTCTGGCTATCAGCCGTCTTCAGCCAGGATAGCTTGACTCCAATGGTGTGGAGAGCATGGGACTCACGTCTGAGCATACCCATCCCACTCGGGGTGACAATTTCAAAAACAACAATTGATGGACAGAATGCAGAACAATGTCATACATTCACCCTAGTACAGAGATCTGGGCCTAAATCCATCAGTTTTTTTGCACTCCACACCACCCCAGTTCAGACATGGCCATATGCAAATCAGCCTTGACCCTGTGCCTCATGGGAACAGTCTAGCCCGACCTGCCAATCCACGTCTTTCCTGGACTGGAATCAAGCATCCTAGGACCGGTTTCTGGCTATCAGCCGTCTTCAGCCAGGATAGCTTGACTCCAGTGGTGTGGAGAGCATGGGACTCATCCCTGGGGATGTGCCAGTTATTGAACATCTGCCCATTAGTGTTTTAATGTAGTGAATGGATTACTACACACTGATCAATGAGTCACTACAAAACTATAACAGGAGTGACAGGGTGTTTGGTGGGAGTGTAAGGATAGAGACTGGGGAATTGAACATATAAAAGGCAAGTTTGCAGGTACATAGAAGACTGCAAGTAGTCTATAGAAATTTAAAGCAGTCCATGGCCTAAGGCCTACTTTGCTCCATAATTACTTGGGTACTGACTGGATGATTACAGTTCTTCAACGAGAGTGCATGACTGAATTTATAAGAGCTTCATTTTTAGCACAGTGCATAGATAAGGACATTCTGCTGAATAGCTCAGTACAATAATGAATCAGCCATCACAGAGTGTTTGCTGGAAGTGTAAGGATACAGACTGTGGAATTGAATGTATAAAATATATGTTTTCCGGTGAATAGAACAGTGCATGGATAGTCTATAGGGGTTTGAAGCAGACCATGCACTAAGGCCCACTTTGCTCCATGAGTACTTGGGTACTGGCTGAACGATTACAATTCTGCAAGCAGAGTGTCCGGCTGAATGTATAGCAGCTTCACTTTTAGAACAGAGTATAGATAAGCACATAGTGCTGTATGGCTCACTACAATACTGAAACAGAAGTGTGAAAGTGTTTAGTGGAACTGTAAGGATACAGACTGGGCAATTGAAGGATTAAAGGGTAAGTTTGCAGGTGCATAGAAGAGTGCATGCATAGTCTATAGAGATTTGAAGCAGTCCATGCCCTAAGGCCTACTTTGGTACATGACTACTTGAGAACTAACTGAATGCTTACAGTTCTGCAAGGAGAGTGTCTGGCTGAATATATAGCAGTTTCACTTTTAAAACAGTGTATAGATAAGCACAGACTGCTGTAAGGTTCACTACAATACTGAAACAGTAGTGTGATAGTGTTTAGTGAAAGTTTAACAATACAGACCGGGGAATTGAAGGTATAAAAGGCAAGTTTGCAGGTGCATAGAAGATTGCAAGCATAGTCTATAGGGGTTTAAAACAGTCCATGGCCTAAGGCCTACTTTGCTCCATGATTTCTTGGGTACGGACTGGATGATTACAGTTCTTCAAGGAGAGTCCCTGGCTGAATTTATAACAGCTTCAGTTTTAGTACAGTGCATAGGTAAGGACATTCTGCTGAATGGCTCAGTACAAAACTGGATCAGCAATGACAGAGTGTTTGCTGGAAGTGTTAAGATACAGACTGGGAAATTGAAGGTATAAAACATATGTTTGCAGGTGCAAGGAAGGCTGCATACATAGTCTATAGGAGTGTGAATCAGTTCATGGCCTAAGGCCTACTTTGCTCCATCACTATTTCGCTACTGTCTGGATGATAACAGTTGTGCAAGGAGAGTGCCTGATTAAATATATAAGAGCTTCAGTTTTAGGACAGTGCATAGATAAGGACTTTCTGCTGAATGGCTCACTATAATACTGAAACAGTAGTGTGATAGTGTTTAGTGAAAGTGTAACAATACAGACTGCGGAATTGAAGGTATAAAATGCAAGTTTTCAGGTGCATAGAAGACTGCAAGCATAGTCCATAGGAGTTTAAAGCAGTCCATGGCCTGAGGCCCACATTGCTCCATAATTACTTGGGGACTGACTGGATGATTACAGTTCTGCAAGGAGAGTGCATGACTAAATTTATAAGAGCTTCAGTTTTAGCACAGTGCATAGATAAGGACATTCTGCTGAATGGCTCAGTACAATACTGAATCAGCAATCACAGATTGTTTGTTGGAAGTGTAAGGATACCGACTAGAGAATTGAAGGTATAAAATACAAGTTTGCAGGTGCATAGAAGACTGCATGCATAGTCTATAGAGGTTTGAAGCAGTCTATGGCCTAAAGCCTGTTTTAATGCATGAGTACTGAGTGAATGATTATAGTTCTGCAAGCAAAGTGCCTGACTGAATTTATAACTGCTTTAGTTTTACCACAGTATATAGATGAGCACATACTTCTGAATGGCTCACTACAATACTAAAACAATAGTGTGAGAATGTTTGGTGAAAGTGTAACAATACAGACTAGGAATTGAAGGTATGAAAGATAAGTTTGCAAGTGCATAGACAATTGCAAGCATAGTCTACAGGGGTTTAAAACAGTCCATGGCCTGAGGCCTACTTTGCTCCATGATTACTTGTGTACGGACTGGATGATTACAGTTCAGCAAGGAGAGTGCCTGACTAAATTTATAAGAGCTTCATTTTTAGCACAGTGCATAGATAGGGATATTCTGCTGAATGACTCACTACAATACTAAAACAACAGTGGAGAAGTGTGGCTCAATGATTAGAGCGGCAGACCCTGATGCAGAGGTCTAGCCCCCGACCAGGGTTCAATTCCCCGCCTCGGCGGCTCTTGGGCTCAAAGTTCCACGGACCTGATAATTCTCGCCTCGGTGCCTATTCCAATCATGGTGTCCCACTCTGCAACTCTGGGCAATAGCTTGCTTAATCTCCACAACGGCCCCCACAATGCTAAGGATGCCTGGCCTCCACCTTGGGGGAGCCCAGGAGTGGAGGCCTCACAGGGAAATATAATATTGTAAAAAATTCTGTGTCGAAACGCGTAGACAGGAGACAGGAAACCATCCAACATTTTTTATATTTATGAATTATTTGAAAATTTGAAGTTATGCATATGCTATAATGCTACAAAACTTTTATATCTTTTGTGTATAATTGTGTATCAATTTTATCAATTATCATGTTATTGTAATAAGTATTAAATTTGTATTCTAAATGTGTACAAACAGTAGTGGAATATAATTTCTTTATGTGGCCTAAGCCACTCTTTATGTGTTAGTTGGTTCAAAAATGTGCCTGGGTATTTTACTCACACACGCCTCACAGGGACAGCCAGGATGGGTTCCACAGCGGTATTCGTACAAGCGCCTTGAGACCCTTGCGGGTGAGTAGTGCACTATACAAGTATCAATTTACAATTTAGAGTGTTTGAAGGAAGTGTAGAGGATACAGACTGGGCAAAGAATTAAAAAAATTTATAAGTAAATCTATAAGTGCTGCACTTTTATTACAGTGAATGTTTAACTACATAGTACTCAAACCATTATTATCATATAATAATACATTTATTCTTCTAACATCTCCTAACTTAACAGAGGTTCTAAAATAATTTCATCAGGTATTTCATTGATATCAATTTCCTGGTTATCAGTTTCGGAATTTATATGATCAAACTCGATATCATCTAATTCTTCCACAAAATCAGCATCCTAGCTTTCGTCTAGGACATCACAGCTGATATCTGCAGCGCTAATTTCTTGTTCTCCATTCTCGCTGCCCGATAGTCTGCCTCAAATCCTATGGAATTCACCAAAAGCACAGACGAAGTTGATGAGCCAAGGGCACACTAACACAGTGCAGGAGGGCTGATCCACTGGGGGGCAACCAGGATTACTAGGGGATATGTCATATTTAGACTCACAGGAGTGGTCCGATTTGGTAGCATCTTACTCCTTGGGTGCTAACTGCAGGTCCTCACAAAGAATACCCCAAGGAAACATAATTACGCCAGAAAAAGGAAGCCCAGCTAATGGCCCTATCTGCAGTGCACACCAACATATTACACACTCAAAAGTCAGGTCAGGATCTACCAATGTGTGGGACTCCCTGCTAAGTGCCATGCAACGGAAGGTAGACACGCTACAATATCAGTACTATAAGATGGATCTACAGCTAGACCTCCTTCATAATTTGGACCTATATGTAGGTGGTATTGATGAAAAACTGAGAACCCTCAACTCCCTAATAATCCAAGCTCAAACGAAGGCAAACCTAACATGTAGCCGTGGGCCACTAGTGGAAAAGATGATATCACTCCCATCAATGCTATCCAACTTACTTAACGATTTGAAAAGGGTGTCTCTGGGCAGCAAGGAGGTTGCACCTCTAACTGTAGACAGAGATTTTAGTATGAGGCTAAGCCAGGTAGAAGTCGTTAGTAAAATCATTACCATAAAAGCAAACAGCTGTACAACTGAAGTTCCCCCTCGGCTGCTCATCCAGTGGAGCAAATTGAGAGCACCCAACCCCAGAATGCCAGAGGCATCAACTCAAGAGAAAAGGCTGCTACAAAAGATCTGCATCTAGCTCAGTTGGGGTTTGCCCCCTTATTTACTATAATCAGTTAGATGTGGCTGAAACTCAACCTAGCCCCATCACTCAAACAGTAGACAAGAAAACCCTCACCTCTCAGAAGACTGAAGCATTCAATAGAGATGTAAAAGGGGTCTTCCCCCAAGAAACGACAACTGACAAAGTAAAAGATCTTACAAGAGAAGCAGGCCTTAATAAATCCGAGGGGAGTGTATGTATCCCACTAAGACTAAACAACACACCATCAAACGAGTACTCAACTGAGTGTAGAGGTGTGGTGCGGCGGCCAGGGCAGCTAACTTCGGAACTCAGGGTTCACAGTTCAATCCCTGGCTCCGGTGGCAGCTCACCTCAGCACCATATGACTCTGGGCAATAGCTCACTTAATTTTCACGATGGCCCCAAGCACCTTGAGATCCGTAAGGATGAGTAGTTCGTGCTTAACAAATACGGATTTACATATTTTATATTTACACAAGTGCAATCTTAGTGAGGGACCTGAATAGAAACCAGCCACCAGTCAACACCACCATAAATATAAACAAATAGTTGTGGAGAGGAAAGGAGGCAATCTGACTTTGGATGTGCAGCCTCAAAATCTTAAGTTATGGAACAACACTACAATTACTAATTAGTAAAGTACATTACTCAAATAGATGGTACCATTGATCTGCATACAATGCAAAAAAAGAAATATTTTTTGGTTTTACAATTAATAGAATTACAAAAGTAACTAACACTTTCAACAATGAATACAAACAACATTCTAAGAAATACCTAGACATTTCTCAGACTGTAATGGACTGTATTAATATAAATAGGCATCTAATTTTCCATTTTGCTTACTGCTCTCAGCTTCTTTACTCATACACCATAAACAATGTACTTTTTAAGCAGTCTTCATTGAACAGTAGGGAAAAACAATCATAAAGACTGTAGGAAAAACACTCGGCCAGATGTAGGACCCACCAATTTTCGACTCGGAAATTGCATCGCATTTGCGACTCACAAATTGGGATGCACGATTCCTAGTGGGGTTGCAAATTGCATGCCTCACTAATATTAATGAGGCAGGTGCAATTTGCAACCCTATTAGGAATAGCTTCCACTCACAGGCATGTTGGCCTGCTGGGGTCAGCAGACCACCATGTCTGTGACTGTGATTTTTTAATAAATCGCTTTTTTTTAAATGCAGCCCATTTTCCTTAAGGGAAAACAGGATGCATTTTTTAAAAAAAAGAAACTTTTCTGTTTTAATTTTTTAAGGGAAGGCAGTGGTCCCTGGGACCACTGCCTTTTCTTAAAACAAATGTTCTCACATACTCACGAAGGGGAAGGGGTCCCCTGTGGACCCTTTCCCATTTGCGATTGGTTTACCACCTATTTGAAGTAGGTGGTAAACTGCAAGTGTTTTGCAGCTGCAAATGCAGTCGCAAAACAATAGTACATGGCATGGTGACTCATTATTAGTAAGGGATTCCCCCTCCTAATAGCGAGAGTCACAAATGGTATTTTTTGAGTCAGTGAGTCACAAAATAGCATTTGTACAGACCATTACCCTTTTGTACGGTCGCAAACAGGTGAATCTCCCATTTGTGGCCGCAAAAAAGGGTCGTACATCTGGCCTACTGTTCATTGCACTTACTACAAATAAACAAACATAACACAACCTATTTAACTGTTATAACCACTTCAAACACATACAGCCAAATTTTTGCACCAGCAAGTACAAAAGAAATTTATGCCTGCAAATATTTTACAGTACATTCAGCGGAGAAGAAGATTACATCTACAAAAGTGCAGTGTAATATTTGCAGCATACTGTTACCCAGCAGTAATGCCAAGGATTGCTCACATGGAACAAGTTCCATATAAAACCACTAAAAAACAATTCATAGAAGTGTGTATAACGGAATGATGCAGGAGGTACTATGAGCAGCAAAAAATCCCTCTCTATAGCACAATTGGGACGTTCATCACCTTCAGTTATCATAATACCAGCAGCCTCTGAAGATTCGAGACAGGTGGTTATTCACTGTACAAAAAGCCACATATAGGTCATTGTGTGGGTGTTGGCCAGTGTGTGCTTGTGTCAGAACCTCTGTGAATGACTATATAGGTGTGCGAGTATAAGTATAAGTACCTGTACAGGTGTGTTTGTGACTGTTAACTTATTAGAGTACACATAAAACCAAACAATTAACAAACAAATAAAATTTGTTTTAACCATTTACAAATACAGAAATACACTGATACTTGAACTTTTGATAAACTACTGTTGGAACTCACCCATATACTTACCCTGCTGCTGTCTATTTACTTTGCCTTTCCACATTTGTAACAGAGCAGGAGTAAGTCAGATTAAAAGTAAATGTTTTTTTATAAGAAAATATATATTTTGACAAAGAGGAGGAAACAATTTAAAGAAATCCAAATATGATTGTTTAGAAATAGAGTAATACAGAATTTGGTGTGATAAATGAGCGACATTAAGAAGAGGAGTACTCAAACAAAAATAATTTATTAAGAGTATGGTGGATAAAGTGTTTCCTCTGGAACACAAACTATTTATTTTGATCCTAAAAAGAATGAAAACACTGGATAAAACAGTGTTGTCTATGAAGAAATAAAGGCTTATTAATAAAAGTAATGTTTGCAAACATTTCAAATGAGAAGGGAAAAATATGTCTACTATTGACCCTTACTTTAAATAAGAAAGCTACTTACAAGAGAATGAATTAGTGTATGCAGCTGAAACAATTGGCTGATGCTCTGGAAAAATGTCAGTAGTACCACTAAAAAAGAAGAGATGGTTCTTAGAAATGCAGAGGAAGAGATAGGTGAAGAGCTACAAGGAAGGCGTAGACATGCTCCTGTGTATTAATGGTAGTGCAGTAGTATGTGTTTTATTTGTCACAAATCAATTGATATAGTAGGACCCCAACACATGTACTTGCAGTGCAGCTGTCTAACTACTTTACCTCTGCAAATATTGGGACATATGAGTACTAGTATTTTTTCATGTTGAGCTTAAGTGCATGTCGTGAAGTTTAGTAATACTAACTTTGTTTCTAACCCTGAGTTGTGTAGAATATCCATGGGATCACTTGCATTACTTTCTAAGAGAAGCATATGCTAACATTAAAGGTATCATCTACTGAGCTCCAGAAAGGATTTTAAGATACAGTTGTGAATTTTCCTTTAGATGTCAAGCACAATATTGAAACTGTGGGGGTAAAGAGATATTTGCAAGAACCGCTTGATATCCTAGTAAATGGTTTGCCCGATTTGGGGTATGATACGGTAGTAAGGGTGGGAAAACACAGACAATTCCTTCAACTGATGGGGTCGGTCAGGATTGTTTCTGAGACCCTATTTTATTTCTTATATAGACAAATGGACCAGAGGATTTTTCACTCCAGAGGAAGTTAGATTTCTTGAGAGTTGGCAGTGATTTCAACCCATTAATTTCATATGCAGAGGATAGCATCCTCCTGGCAAGGACAGATATAAGCCTTCAAAATTCCCTTGATGCTTTTACAAATTTTATGACATCCCTTAGTTTAAAATGTAATTCCAAAAATCGTATATTATGGCATGTGGCACCAAGTTAAGAAAATCTCAAACTTTTTATGATTAAGGGCAAAGAGATTGAAAAAGTCAAACGTTTTTCGTGTTTGGGTAATTTATTTATTACACAGTTGTCATGGGACGCTCTGTTGACTCTAAGAGCACAGTATCTAGGGTCATGGATGCTCTTTTTAATTTCTTAGCTAAATTGGGACGTTAACCAGTAAAATAAAATGTAATTCTCTATAAAGCAAAATGCCTTTCCATAATTTCCTATGGAGCAGGAGCCTGGGGGTGTAGCAGGAGTTACAAGCTTACAGTTGTAGAGAATACCTTTATTAGAAGACTTCTGATGGTACCCAAAAGTGCTTCCATAACATTCTGTCACTCTAAAGGAGATCTGGAACATATTGAGAACCATATTGGCCTCGCACCCTTGCTATTATGGGCAAAGATTTGGCTCTCAGAGGTACGCTAGCGCATGTGAGGTTTGCAGAAGGTTCTGTGGCGCTCTACCGAAGTTGTTGTGAACTTATTTATGTGTGGGTGAATGTAGAAGTTTAAATAGAGAAGGACAGGATACACAGCAAATTGTACCGCAAACTAAACTCATGCAATGCATTACTTCATGCTAGCAGCTGCCACCCCAAACACCAGATCAATGCCATTCCATATGGAGAGTTGGTATGTGCACAACGTAATTTCAGTCATGAGGTTAAGATTCAGAACTGTGTAACTGCTATGAACTCCAGATCCATTAATAGAGGTTATAATAAGAACACACTAATGAAAGCAAACCAAAGAATATCCAAGATACAGAGAACGGATACATTAAAGGACAAAGGGAGAAAACAAGACAACACAAACAAGATACGCATGGTGACTGACTACGGCATTAGCCCCGAAATACTGGCACGAATCATGGATAAGCAGTGGCACATTCTCCAGGTAGATAAAAGCTGTGACGGATTTATCTCAAATAACCCTGATTTCACCGTTCGTAAGGGATTTCTCTAAGAATGTCTTGAGTCCCAGCTACCCGACTCACACTCAAAACCACATTGGTTGCAGGAAAACCCATGAGGCTTTTTAAATGTGGCCATTGTGTTACTTGCAAATAGGATGCAGACAAAAAGAAGGAATTTGGAGTTACCAATAAACAGAGATTTGAGTTTACGTCAAACATCAACTGCAACACTAAATATGTGATATATGCAATTGTATGTAAGTGTAATTTAAGATATGTAGGCAGTACAAAAATGGCTCTCCGGGATAGAATAAATGAACATATGAGAGCTGTCTTACAGAATTTCATTAGATATCCCACAACCGCACACATAATTGTGACAAATAAGAAGCACACAGATCTTTCAGCTTCTAAGGTATGGCGCTTATACCTAGAGACCCTTGTGGAGGAAACAGAGAACTCACGCTAAGAAGAAAGGAAGCTATGTGGATATTACGCTTGAGCTGTGTTGAAATGGGTCTTAACACAGATCATGGGCTTCAGTATTTTCTGGGTGAATAGGAGTGTCTAATAAACAAAAAAAAATTATGTCTGCGCTAAAAGATTGTGATGTTTAAAAAAATTATGTTAAAAAATATGTAACTGAAGGATGTTCATTGCTGCCGCTATTTTGATACATGTCTCTTCAACTATGTAATTTAATGAATACTTGAAGATGTGTACAGAACGACTGTCTGAACATATACAGATGCTGGATACCTGCACATGTCTTGGTAAACATGCACCATATTTTTAATTCGCACATAACATACAAACACATAATTGGAAAAAAAATATACTGAAATTAGCTTTTTGATATCGTAGGACACACTACATTATAGTGTCAAATCATTTGAAGAATAACTGAGAGGATTAACATCCATTGAAATACGTACTGGGCTTCAATGACAGCACTTACTGGTCGCCCTTCAAAGATGGTGAATATAGTTGTGGAAAAATAAATAGACATGGTCAGCATTATGGAGACAAAACAAATGGCCTCTTTTTCTGTAAGCACCATCATAGGTTAGATATGTATAGTCAACATTACCAAACATAGTTTT
Organism: Lissotriton vulgaris; assembly: GCF_964263255.1. Taxonomy (NCBI): domain Eukaryota; kingdom Metazoa; phylum Chordata; class Amphibia; order Caudata; family Salamandridae; genus Lissotriton; species Lissotriton vulgaris. Next base: position 593,244,618 of record NC_141693.1, read on the forward strand.
CAGGTGATAAGGAATAGAGAGCCTAATTTTGATACTGTTTCAAAATGGCAACCATCGAAACATAGATGTTACATGGTTAGTCCACTTTTTATTGCCATGCTCCTTCCCTTTAAAAAGGCCGAATCACTGGGGGGGAACTGTAAAATCGTACTCGCTGGGACAACGGAAGGCTGCACGAGCAAACACTTGGGTAAGATTTCTGAACTTTCCTTGCAGATTAGGGAGGTTAAAAGTTTAGATAAATATGATTTAGCCTTGATAAATTCAATTTTAATACATTTTTCAGAAGGAGTAAAACGGATTCCAACAAATAATAAGGTATAATACTGACACAAGTGGGAGAGAAAAACTAACAAAGACAAGGAACTATTTGGGGAAACAGGGACGGAATTTCAATTGGTTAAAAGGTAGGAGCATGGCCCCCCACAGACTGAAAGATATAGTATGCTAATGGGATTTACTTAAAAAATGATGGCCCTTTGGCTTACAAAAACTTTGCTTGTACTTAATATATTTCCGATAACATTAACAATACTAACAAAACAGGTATACTATATGATTTTAGAGTGGTCACAAGTTAGGGTGACCAGAATTTTAAAGCAAATAACCGGGACATTTCACAAAAATAGAAGGACTATAATTTTACGTCAAGCGAGCGCACAGAATGACAGCGCTCCTCAGCAGAGAATACCAAAACAGGCAGTAGGAACATACATAAGATGCAATTTTTAATCCCAGTAGCTTGCTTGTGAATTAAATTGCTTTCTTGGAACAACTGCTAACTATCCCGCATTGTGAAACATAAAAAAATCCCCCTGTTTTTAGTCAACCCTCGCCAAAAACCGGGACATGAGCTAAATTTCTCAAAATCTGCCCAGACAGATGGTGAAAAACGAGGACAGTCCTGGCAAGTCCGGGACGCCTGGTCACCCTGTCACCAGTCAACAAACATTAGGTTGCACGAAAGGTTGATTGATGTTACTTAGACAAAACACATAGGCACGCAATGAATTTCAGCAAAGGAGCATGTTTCCAAGAAAAATACAAAAAATATCAAGTTAAATGAAAATGAATGTATGTAGTGAATAGAAATGAATTCAGAGATGTTAAATCAAATGTCTAAACTAATATTACATAGATAAAAAAACTGTTGAAGATAAGGTCAACTAAATAACAAGAAATTTCACAATAATTGGGATGCAAAGTCTTACTGGGAAATATAACTTTCATTTCTTTGAATATCCACTACCGTATGAAAGATCCAATGTGCATGGGTTGCCACACACAAAAAGTCACCTGAATGAAAAGAAGATTGATATAGACACATATGTCACCTATATTTCAATTTGTTAGGGAACAAATGATCATGTTCTAGTAGCAAATACATATGCTTGTATCTTTTAGCCCTGAGGAAGTTGCAGATACCTGCCATGGGTGACGAAACACGTGTTGCCTAAAAAGAGGCTAAAAAAAGGACTAAAAAGAACATATGAGAATAAACCTAACAAATGCAAAGACAAGAATTGTTGATATCTGATATTTATGTAATACATGTTGACATTAGCGTTTGCTGTGGAAATCTATTTTTGTGTTCTCAGAGGATTTCGCTTTTTTGAGAGACATCATCAGGGATTGCCATGTTGCGTCTAATATTGATAAGATACTCTGGTTTTTCCACCTGAAAGGCAGGTTTTTTTAGATTGGGTTAAGTGATTTTTTTCAAAAATCCTCCACATTTTACTCCTGAAGGAAAATATATTATTAAGTGTGCTTTTTTGCTAGGGCTAGCACATGCCACCAGCAATCTCACAAACATCAAGGAATGTTGAGTCCTGCTGAGGTTAGCCCTCTGACCAATCATTTACAATTTCATTTAAATATGATCACAAACCTGCAATATAGATTTTATCGTACAATGTTTTGGCTAGGCATAATGCACTTTTTGGTAACTTTACATGTCAAAGAGGTTGGTTGGGTAAGCTTCTGTTATATATTTGTGATAATATTTCCAAAAAAGCACCATGCACTTTGTATTATTTTGTGCACTTTTTAAAACAATAGGAGTAAGATTGTTGTACCCACTGTTGAGAATGCAACATCCCTGCACCCACAGAGAAGGATTTAGACACCTATATTCATTGCTATCTATTTACATCTGTACTGCTGCTGTAAACTTTATAATGGATGCTCTTGTAATCATAAAGTACCAATAGTAAAGACTGTGATAGAGTGAAATGTATTAAAACTGTTATTTTAATTGTGTCATCCATTTCTATAAGGGGTACATTGTCATCATAAGTTGGTAATGTTTCCATGTATATAATATTATATAATAACACTTCTATTTGTGAACCTGCCTTTTAAATCATTGTGTATTTGATCATGTGCTCTTATGGATTGCTTGATGAATTGAATAAATTATTGTGATGTAGATGATCTGCTGAGAGCAATGTACCGACATATTGATACCTATTTAGGATCTATTGTTTTAAAATTGCATATTCCTAACTATTGTAAGTATGCATTTTTATCTCATCTACCTTAGTGAGTAGTTTTGAGCTGCCCATACTATAAAATAACAAAGAAAAGCAGGGTGACTTAGCGGACCCTTAAGGAGTCCACTTCTGAGGACTTTTTTTAAGGTTTTTGTTTCTTTGGTTTTGATCTTTGTAGTGTGGTAGCTCTTTGACAATGGATGTATCTTGACTGTAATTGTTTGATATACTGACACTGTTATGAGGTATGAATCGTATCTACTATGTTTCCATGTATTTATAATGTCTTTGCACTGTTCACATTTGTGCTTCTTCAACCAAAATAACATTGTGATTGAATGGTGTGCCCCCCAGGCTCTCAGAGTGAAGTAGTACTCAAACCTGGAAGTAAACTTGAGTAAATGGGTGTGTGAATGGGAAACATCCTTTACAACGGAACCGTTACAACGCTGTACCATTACAACGCAGGATTTACAACGAAAGTCGACGACTTTCACTGGAGGGCGCTCTAGGATAGGGGATAGTTTAATTTACTATCCAACACCTTCCGTACTATCCACAGGGACTGGAGTTGGAATAGTAAATTAAACTATTCACTATCCAGCGCCCCCCAATGCAAGTCGTTGTAACGACTTGCGTTGTTCAACCTGCGTCGTAAAGGTACGCATGGTAACGGTACACGTTGTACCTTCATACAGCCCTGTGAATGGTCTTATGGGTGTGTGAGTGAGTGTATCAGTAACTGTCTGGCTAAATCAGTGATAGGTACATAACTGCTTTTGTGATTGTAACCAGGCCGATAAGTGCCTCCTTGACTGCGTGCAAAAAGAACAATTGAGGGACAGAATGCTGCACAATGTCAAACATTGACCCCAGTACAGAGATCCATTGTTTTTTTGATCCTCATGCCTTTACAGTTCTGACCCAGCCATATGAAAATCAGTTTTGACGCTGCTCTCCATAGGAACAGTCCAGCCCAAACTGCCAGGCCAGGTCCATTTAGGACTGGAAACAAGCATCCTGGGATCGGTTTCGGGGCTTCACCCCTCATCAGCCAGGATAGCTCAACTCCAGTGCATAGAAACTGTGTGAGCATGTGTAAATTATCTACTATTAAATTGCATACTCTAAGCAAACACTCACCTCTAATTTCAAACGCAATCATTCATACTAGCCTAACAAAATTCATATACATTCAGAATAGCAATTACTCTTTCTCCTTATCTGCTCACTGATATTTTAGTTAATAATCTCAACTAAGTATCTTTCTATTTTCCCTTCTACAATACTGTCAAGAAGCTACACATTTTCTTTCACCTTACATACTCTCACTATTTGTTTTCTAAATAGTCTGTTTTTCTATCAAAGTCCTTAAGCAAAGGATGAGCACAGTGTCAGCCATGAAGAGATAGAAAGGGACAACGTATTTTGCCATTTCTACAGCAAAGTTTAAAAGCATAGGACTCGCACACTGCTATCCATGCCGAGCTGTAAAATGACAAAAGCCTGTTACCACTCCAGGCACAGTATTGCACTTTTGAATTGGTAAAATAGCAACTAAGCCAACCTGAAATGAATAACAGCAATCCCTTACAAGTGTTCCGTTCTCATTAGAGCTCTTCAGAGAGGTATAGCTCTGTCCAGACACAAAGGCTTTTGTCATTCTACAGCTCGGCATGGATAGAACTGTGCTAGTCGTATGCTCAAAACTGTGCATTAGAAATGGCAAAAGACTTTGTCCCTTTCTATCTTGGCATGTATGGCACTGTGGTAATCCTATGCTTCAAGACCTTGATAGAAAAGCAGACCTGTGTCCCCCTGCCATATTACATCTGGTTTCCAAAAAGATCAGCATCCATCTAACCCCTTTTCTAAATGATGTGATTAGTTTGGGGATTTTTCCAGTGTCTTGGAAAAAAGCATGTATAAGGCCAATTTTGAAGAAACCCAGCTTAGACCCTACAGAGGTGAAAAACTACCGTCCAATATCATGTCTTCTGATAGCAGCTAAAATGTTAGAAAAATAAGTTAACACTGAGCTAACTAACTATCTAGATTATAATGACCACCTAGACTCCACCCAATAAGGCTTTTAGACCACACCACTCCACAGAATCTGCCCTGATTATGGCCACAGAGGAGATTCGCAAACAGGCTGAATTGGGGGGAAGAGCCGTCCTTATCCTTCTTGACCTATCAGCAGCACTTGACACCGTTAATGATGCAGTGCAGCTGAAGGCAATAGGGATGAACAAGACTGTTCTAACCCAACTCTTCTCCTTCTTGACATCTAGGGAGCAGAGGGTGTGCTGGGACAACTTGAAATCAGCAAAGTTTTGCCTCCCATGTGAGGTGCCACAAGGCTCGGCATTATCACTAACCCTTTTTAACATCTATTGTACCCCGATATGATATCACGTTGATATCACATGCTGACGACACTCAGCTAGTTATATCTATCTCATCGAGTGCTGAAATCACAGCGGCAGGTTTCCATAATTGTCTGAAGTTCATTATGGGATGGATGAATCTGAACTTCCTCAAACTTGATACAGATAAAACAGACGTTATGGAGTTTGGGAAGGGTCCACCTATATGGAACCAAGCCTGGTGGCAAATAGAGGCAGGGAAGTGCCCACTTCCATCTGACAAGGCTAGAAACTGGAAGTGATGTTTGACAACCATCTAAACTTCACAGCACAGATTAATCTCTTGACTTCCTCATGCTTCTGTCCCGGTGTGTGAAAATTACACTGGGACATGTTCAGCATATTTCTGTGGGGCCCAACCTCTTGGCAGGTAGATGGCGCTCACCCTTTGAAAACACTCGGTAGATGCTATGTGCCAGCGTGTGCCCATCATCTTGTGCCCTGATTTACAGTCACTGCTACAGCTCATAGCCGCAGTCCTTAGCGCACGTTTCTTGTCTAACCAAGGTCAGAAATACTAACTTTCGGCTCGCAAAATGTAGAGTCATATCGATATAACACAAAAGATTTTCGCTAGGCATATATTAAATCGTATTAATACATGGATGGAACATGGGTCAGTTCTCACTAAATATCAAGCCGGGTTCAGAACAAAAACAGGAACTATTGACCAAGTACTAAGGTTTTGTTGCTTGTACTGGAAATATATTACTCTTCGCAAAGGCCACTTGTATGTGGCATTTGTCGACCTACGGGCGGCGTTTTATTTAATCCCACGTAAACTTCTTTGGGAATCTCTCAAATGCCAGGGCCTTCAGGTAGACTTACTGAAATTAGTTATAAGATTGCACATGGACACTTATGCACGGGTCAGATGGGGTCAAACTGGGGAGCTAACAAAACCAATCCCAATACAGAGGGGAGTACTTAAGGGGTGTGTATTGGCCCCGACCCTATTCTCCCTGTTTGTAAACGACATCCCGTCCTACATGGATGAGTGTGACAATGATTCCCCAAGATTGGGGGTGAACGGGTTTCGTCCCTCCTCTTTGCGGACGACACTATTCTTATTTCCCAAACACCCCGGGGTCTCCAGAATTTACTGCATAGGTTCCAGTCTTACTGTAATTCCAAAGGCCTAGAAATTAATGTTAAAAAAAACAAATACATGGCGCTGAACCCGCATAAAAACTTTTGGAAGAATCTAACATTAAATGAACAGAAGCTTGATTACGTGCAGAATTTTACCTACTTAGGCGTATCACTTGATTCTACTTTATCATGGAGATCACAGCTAGAAAAGAGCAAGATCAGTTTTGTTTAAAAACTGTCTTCCAATCCTTAAAAGACATGCTAAATGCCTGAGCAAAGCAGTAACCCCAGCCCCAGAGATCTTTAAATACAAGGTTCAATCAGCATCATTGTATGGGGCAGAAGTGTGGGGTCCCTCATGTAGAAGTACATTTGAACCAGCAGAGAACAAGTTCTTCAGGGGGCTGTTAAAACTACCTGTAAATACCCCTCTAACCCCGCTCATTCTAGATCTTAATATGAAGCGTATAGATCATTACGCAATACTGAGACCCCTAATGTTGTGGGTTAGACTGTGGATGACTCCCGAATTATCTAGCTATAAGGAAGACTTGCAAGAAGTAATGGCCCTTTACTGGCTCAAACACATTAGAACCTGGATGGCCAAGATTGGCTTATCCCATTATTGGAAAGCCCCAGTGGCCATCAACTCTAGCGCAAAGAAAATTGTTAAACTTTCCTTTTGGACATTTGTGAGCTAGGAGTCTGTGTATGTAAAAGCCCACGGCCCTCTATCAACAAATTTCATACTGTTCAAAGATACTGCATTTTTGAATTGTTCTTAGGCGAGATCAATCCGCCATTGGCAAAAACTCTGTATATGAAATTTAGATATGGCACACTTAGGACCAATGTGAACGAAAAGAGCTGGTCAAAATCGAGATGTAATCTTTGCACTGTATGTACTAATCAGACGAGGGAAGATGATCTACATGTACTACTGTTTTGCCCTAGTTATGCGACACCACGGAGAAAGTGGATATTGCCACTTTGTCATAGGATTGGCTCAAGATCCTATAAGGAGGCTGGAAGAATCTTAAAGTCTGACACGAGTCAGGTTGTAGTCTTTGGCGTTAGTAGATTTTTCCTTGTTGTTAATTTTATTAGTATCAAATTGGGTCTCCATTTTTAATAAAAAAACTATTATTTCGAATACAAGGTGGATACGCAAAAATTAACATGTTAAAATAAGCTGTAGGTTACGTATTTATATTGCACGCTAATTCGCCCATCGATGTGAACAAATCTATTGACACTAAATTGATTTGTTTTTTTCTTTAAAAAGGGACTCATTTTTAAATTATGTACTAGCAGCTATTTGTTTAATCAAATTTTTTAATTCTGTTGATTTAATCGGTATTTACTTATTATTTTAACTTGTGCGTATAATCTCCGCTCCTAGAATATTGTTTGACATGAAACATAAACATAAACAATAGTCTTGAATTTTGAGATAATGTTCCCTGAAATATGTTGTGAAACTTGTCCTTCTGATTTTTTAAAAATGTCTTTATGTGCAGCAGTTGTAATGTTAATGAATTGTTATGTTTCTTTTATGATGCTTAAGCGTCGAAATAAAGATTGAATTGAAAAAAAAAATTAGAGTCATAATTTGTGACCCTACATTTTTAGTGAACTGACCCATCAACTATTAGGTCAGTTTATAAAAATAAGGATTCATAGTGAATCCCACACTGCTCTGTCTAATGAATATTCATTAGGCAGGTAGCAATTTAAGACCCACAATGATTGATCACAATCACAAAGATGTTGACCTATAAGAATCAGCAGAACACCATCACTGCTGCTGCTTTTCAAAAGTATGTGTGTGTTTTTTAAAGCACCCCGATTTCCTTAAAAGGCAACTGAGCTGGTTTATAAAAACAAGAATCTATTTTGAAAAGTCTCAGTAAGAGATGCTAGTGGTTCCCTCGATTTCTTGACCCTGGACCACTGCCTACTTCTCTGAAACGTATATCCCATTTTGCAAAGAAGGTTTTCAAACGGGAACCCCTATCCTTTTGAGAATTAGTGATCACCCCAACTTGGGGATTGGTAACCTCGCAATGGTCTGTGACTGGAATTCCGGTCAGAAACCATTGATACATCGGGTATTGAATTGGTATTTGAAGGGTCACAAACAACACGCCCCTTACAAATAGGGTTTCCTAAACAATTTCTAAACCCATTTTAGGAGTTGGTAAAACGTTGATGATATTTGCCAAAAAGATGGGCAGAAGGCCGCTGGACAACTTATTGAAAACTTACCAGGCAAGGTGCAAAAGTATTGCCACATATGGGGCAGGGGTCTGTGGGTTTTATTCTGTTTCACCAATACAGGTGGTAGAAAATGCTTTTTTAAGATTTATATTAGCTGTTCCTCAGAGTGCATCTGTTTTTAACTGTCATAGTGAACTGGGGTTCTGTCACATCACCGATGTGATTAAAATGCAACCTATGCTACTTTGGCATAGAGCGTGGACCGCACCCTACTTAGGGTTAAATTGAGATATCATTAAAGATGATATGGGCTTGAAACAGGCTAGAAAAATTCCCTGGTTGAATTATATCAGAAAATTATCTAATTATTTGGGTAGACCTGAGTTTTACGTTAACCCGGATTCCTTGCTTAAAGCTGTATGTCTGAACCACTTTGAGACTCTAAGAATTGGGTTGGAGTTTAACAAAAAAAACGTGATCCAGCATCAACTGACCCTGGTCTGTACCTCCATTCAACCTTATTTAGTGTGGTGCTTAGGGGGTTATAATAGATACATTTTGACCAGGTTCAGGTTTGATTGCTTCCCTCATTTGGTTACATTTCCAACTACAAATGATTGGTCCAGACAGCTCAGTCTCTGTCCGTGCGATAATTTAACAATCCAAACAACATTGCACGTGATTCTCTTGTGTAAATTTTATGTAAATGAATGGGCCAGATGGATTATACCCCTTCTAAAGCAGGGAACATGGCGGCAATGCCATCCGGGCTTTTTATTTTTACAAATATTGAGTAATGTGTACTGTGTTGGAATCATGACTGTTTTTTTAAAAAGCATACTGAGGAAAAGAAGAAGTATAAATTGTTAGCTTCTTTCTTAGTTTAATGTATTTTTAAGTGTACTTATCCAATGAACTGTTTTTCTGTATTTTCTGCTTTTATGATTTTATCAATTTTCTCAAATCGAAAAAAGCATTTTCTGAATCTGTCCATTCACTGAAACTCATCTCACTCAAATATTGCTCCTTGAGTTATGGGGTGGGTACAGTCTAACTTGTTTTTTGTCTCGAGTCTAAAAACCCAAATTCTGGTCTGTGTCCTAGAGGATGATCTAGAAAATGTGTAATGCTCACTCCAGTCAGCTAGTTATATGTAATCGGAGGGTTATGTTTGGATCATTAGTTCTGAAAATGTATAGCTGGTCCTTCAATTAGGGATGAGGAGCTATATTTTAGCTTTTGGGTTTAGAAAAACCAAAGGTTCATTTCTATGGAAGATAGGCAGTAAGTATCTATTGTTGGTAAATGGGAAGGGTGAGTCTGAGAATATGATTCTTTGGAGGGTCCTTGTGTGTATTATATACAATAGCCGGGTCCTCCTCAAGGGTTGGAACAGGGTCCTGGTTCTTAAATCAGTGGGCTTAACTCCTGTTTGGGGCCTGAGATGTCTGTGTTATGCTATGTGTTTGCATCATCTGGGGGACGTCAATATTCCAAAGTGGGAGATTTGGTTAGTACCTACTCATTTTGTTTAGTGGGTAATCATATTATGTCCCATCACAAACAAAAATGACATATCTTAATATTGGTTTTCTTCATGTGGTCTTTGGGTAATATATGTGTCTCATACCGTACTCAGTTAGGATATATCTCAGCTTTTAAGGTGTGGCAAAGTTATCTTCTATTGACATCATCTAGTCTATTTTATCAACTTTTTCACTTGTTTTTAGTTTAATGCTCTTAAGTGTGCAATAAAATATCAATGACACTCCAGTATACATTCAAGTACATTTCAAACAAGTTAAATGAAGTTAGAGGTAAGCTGGATACAGCAGGAATGACTTCCATTGTGTTATTGATTTGATGAAGAATCCTGAAAAAACACACTTTTGTACACTTTCAGGGGTATTAGGATTTGTCTCTGTCTTTGTTTAAATACTACACCAATTGTTGCAGGGCGTTTTTTTGTCTGAATGTCTGAAGGTTGACTGATCACTTCTCCTTCACGACATAGAGGATAGGCTGCTCGAGTTCATGTTGTCTTGCTGGTCACGAGAAGTTTGTGAATCCTTGTTTAAAGGATCTATCACTTTTCTCCAATTCTTCTGGGCTTGAAATGTTTCATAGTCTTGCCTTCTACTCGATCATTGTAGCCTGGTAAAACAACTGTATTTTATGTCCTGCCTGTCATGGTCTCAAGGCCAGGAGATTCTTACTTTTTAAGTTGGCTGCAACGGAGATTATGTCCCTCAAATATACGGAGCCATATTTTCTTTGCTACCATGATGCCTTGCCTAGTTTGATGATGCCAGAAGAAGCATGGAATATAAGGCCGTACCCAGTTGGCTTTCTCCATTTTACGAGTCCTATTGCAGTGAGCAGCTTGAAATTCCAGTCCTATAGAGATTTCTATGCCTAAACAACATGGGGGAAATGAGCATAAGAAGTGTTCCAATATGCCTTTGTCAATTTGTTTAGGGATACTATGGAAGTGGACATTGTCACCTCCTGACCAATTGTCCATATTTTTACGCCTCCGGCATGGATGCCAGATGTTTTTTTCCACCGGAATGGGATGCTTCCTTTGGAAATATGCAAGATTTCTATGCTTTTCCATAGTTGATCTAAGGGTGTTCAGATGGTTGCAATCTCTGTCTGCATTAGGCATATGTTATCTGACATGCCCCCCCAATTAATCCTCTGACGCATTCACTGTAGAGCACACTGTTGTGATCGCTATTACGATGGTTACCAGTGTAATTTTGCAGTTTTTGTAGCTACTGGGGTTTTGATTATTCTCCTGTCACAGCTTTAGGGAAGAGAAGTTGTTGTGAAGCTTGCCCTTATTTAATGCAGCTGGGAGTGGAGTTTCCTTTCAACCCTCTTTGTCTCTCATTTGCTTACATTTTGACAAGTAGTACATATGTACAGACAGCTTAAAAAACTATGTGTGATTCCTTCAAATGAGAGGGATTTTGGTTTGCGCCTCTACTTCTTTTCTTCCACCTAGATGTGATTCTGTGTGTTTCTTGTATCTCTCAAAATAAATGTTGTATTGTCAGAGGCGTTATTGTGAGGCAGGCAGTACTAGCATATTTCCCAAATGGTTACTGTTTCTCTTGCTTCATATCATATATCAAACCACCCTCTCAAAAATGTGTGATTATACTTAATCGGAATGACCCTGAAGCAGGGTGGATGAAGTTGTCAGTTGCAACTCTCAATCCCACAATTTCATTAACATTTTTCTTGGTAGAGATTTATTACTTCATCATTCAGATTTATACTGAATATCCTCTATCTCCGAGGTATTGAATAGACAATATCATTCATCGTCCTGCACATTACAGTACCTGCTTCTCTATCTCTCTTTGTGTTCACGCTTTCAGTTTCTCATAAACGTCTGTAATCACATATTGCTTTAAGCTTTGTGCAGCAGCTTATTGGTTTAGTAATTGCATAGTACACAAGCCACTAGTTTATGCCCTTTGTTAGTCAGAGCTGGTCTGAAATATAATCTACGAAGCTTTTTTTTCCATTTTTGCAGCTCCCATCCAGTTGCGCTCTCACTAAGGGGCATATTATCAAGAATGTCGATAACATTATTGTCGCTTTAGCAGCAGGAAATGATCGCTAAAGTGGAGATAATGGGCTTGATAATATGCTCTTGTGAATTCCCATAGCAGCCCAGGTTCTGGTGCTAACCTAAGCTGCTATGGGAATTCACAAGGGCATATTATCAAGCCCATTATCGCCCCTTTAGCTGCAGTTTCCTGTCGCCAAAGCCGTTATTGATAATATGCCCCCCATTTTTACAACTGTTTATTGGAAAGCGGAGACCTCTGGGTCACCCCGAACGTATGGCTGGGTGCCCCGATCCCCCGGGAAACCTTTGCGGGTGGGGGGCGTGTCCCGGCCAGTATGTCCATAGTGGCGTGGTTGGAGCACGCCCCGCCGCCTAAAAGGGTTGTCCTAACACCCTCCCGGAAGTCCGTGCACCTCTGGGAGGGATGGGGATGCTGCCCCGCCTTCCCGCTGCAAGATAAAAGGCACGGAAATCCAGGCAAGCGTCCTCTTGTTCCTGCGCTCTGAAGGCTGCACCACTCGTGAGCCCTCAAGGGAACAAGCTGCAGTTTTTGAATGTGTAATCGTTGTTTTTTCTGTTTCAGTCGTCAAGGCGTAGCTGGAGTCCGAGTCGCTACTGGAAAGCAGGCAGAGACAAAACAGAACACAGATATGCCTGGTAAGAAGAGTGGAAAGAGCTCCGAGATGGAACGAATGCTGCGCACACTGGAAACCAAGTGTCGGCGATGGACAGGAAATTCGGTAAAGTAGACCAGCTGGGTCACGGCTTAGCGGCCCTCCGGAAACAAGTGGAGGCCCAAGCGGGGCCCTCAGGGCGACCTAAGAGGATTGTGGGGCCTGCTTTGCCAAACATTACCCCAGGGGGGGATAAGGGGAAAAGGAAGAAGGGGAAAGTGGGTCCTAGCGAGGCCCCAGTCCCGATGGAGGTCCCGCTGGTCCAAGTAGCACCAGCGTCCAGCCCGGTACCCACACTGGATGGGGGATTGCCAATCCCTGTTGTTATCACACCGCTGGATAACGACCAAATGCCTCCCGAATAAGCGATTCAGTTGGCAGCTGTATTGCCCTGGTTGAAGAAGGGAGCGGGGGGATCCGTGGCCGTGTAAGACCCAGCCGAAGAAGCTAGGCAGATTATCGAGCAGCTCAGGCAGACAAGGGACGCTGAGGCAGCGAACGTGCCGTCTATTTCTCCGCAGGTGGCGAACCTGGCCACGGTCGAAAATCGGAATAAGTCGACGGACACGACCAGAAGTACGACAGAACCCAGTAAGAGATTGCTCCCAATAATGGCGGAGGGCGCTGTACCCTCAAGGCGGGAATGCTTGGCGCAACATGTTCCTATGGCAACAAAAGAAATGGTGTGGGCGAATAAGTATATCAATATGTTTTCATTGTTGACAGACAATCGTGAGTTAGAATATGCCAAGACTCAGAAGGATTTATGGCACCCCAGTGTATAGAGGGCAAAAATGGCAGAGTTCAGGGTGGAAGAGTCTATGATGAACTGGATCAGGGCTGTTTCTGTTTTTGTAGCAATTATGGCTGAGCGAACACCAGAACTGTTGGGAGACCTTGCTTGCTACCAGAGCAGGATCACGGGCTTCCATGAGAAGTATGGAGGAGAAGAATGGAAAGGGTAGGACGTGGCATTTAGAAAAGCGAAAGAGTTTAATGAAACACTGACTTGGGATTGTTTGGATACTGTATCTTGGCATGCGCAGTTCTTGCCGGGCTCGGCGGGTGGATCGGGGTCGAGTGCAAACGGCTCCAGGGCCTTTCAGCAGAAACATCCACAGCCCTTTTGACCAACCTACGGGGGGGGATACTCGGTCTAGATCGGGCGGGAATGGGAATAAGCGAGGAGTATGTTGGGGTTTCAACAAGGGAACGTGTAGCAGGTCGCAGGGAACATGCTGGCTCAGTCATGCCTGCGCAGGTTGTGGTAACACCTCCCACCCCGAAACTAGCTGCCGATCCAGAGGCAATAGTGCTGGAGGGAAAGGGGGTACCAAGCAGGATTGACACGGTGCCTCAGAGGTCCAAACAATCGCCCGTGGATATTCTGGCTTTGACTCCCTGGCTGAATAAATACCCTGATCATGTGTCCGCTGGGATCCTGCGAGATGGCTTCTCATATGGCTTCAGGATCCCGGTGGGTGATTTTCGGGGGGCCCTCTCATGCAAAAACCAACTGTCCATCAAGCACAACCCGGCGGTGGCGCCACAAAAATCGCAAAAGAGGTTTGCTTGGGGCGGGTTGCAGGTCCGTTCGGTGAACCACCAACGGCTAATTTTGTGTGTTCCCCATTAGGGGTAGTTCCCAAGAAGGAGCCGGGAGAATTCAGGCTCATTCATAATTTATCTGCACCAAGAGGGGCTTCCGTTAATGAACCGATAGATGCAGACATTTGCAGTGTGAGGTATGCTTCATTCGATGATGCAGTGGTAATGTTGAATCGCCTAGGCCCCGGTGCATTGTTAGCGAAATCGGATATTGAATCCGCATTTAGGTTGCTTCTGGTACATCCCCACGATCAGAACTTGTGGGGTTTTGCATTTCAGGGGAAGTACTACATGGATATGTGCATGCCGATGGGTTGTTCAATTTCGTGTGCCTAATTCGAAATGTTTAGCTCATTTCTGGAGTGGGTATTCTGGAAGGCCTCGGGGCACCGACATGTGATGCATTATCTCGATGATTTCTTGTTTCTCAGCCCAGCGGGCTCTCGGGACTGTGCACGGGCATTGCAGGATTTCGGCGTGCTCATGCGGGATTTCGGGGTCCCGTTGGTGCCAGGTATGACAGTGGGTCCAACCACCTCCCTGGGGTTTCTGGGTATTGAACTAGACTCCGTGGAGGGTTGCTTCCGTCTGCCGGCAGAGAAGATCGCCAAATTCAGGGCCTCCTTGTTGCAATGCCTTCGGAACGACAAGGTGACACTGCACCAACTACAGCAAACGGTAGGACAGCTGAATTTTGCACTGGAAGTTATACCGATGGCTCGCCCTTTCTCCCGATCCATTGCCCAGGCCATTGTTGGCCTCAAGGAAGGGCACCATCGTACGAGGCTGTCGGCAGAGGTTCGCCAGGACATGCTCATTTGGCTAGCATTCTTGGTGGATTTCAACGGCCGAGTAGTCTGGAGCAAAGCCCCGGCCTCGTCAGCAGAATTAGGTTTATGGACCGACTCTGCGGGCAGTGTGGGGTTTGGCGAGATCCTTGGTAACCGATGGTCAGCCCAGAAATGGCCAGCATGGTGGGAAACAAGTGGATTGACGAGCAACATTAAAGTCAAAGTCAAAGTCAAAAGATTTATATAGCGCGCTACATACCCATAGGGTCTCTAGGTGCTTGAGATGGGGTGAGGAGTTACTTTTCGAATATCCAAGTTTTAAGTTGCTTTCTGAATGCTAGGTGGTTCTGAGTAAGGCGGAGGTGAGTAGGAAGAGAGTTCCAAGTTTTAGCTGCCAGGTAGGAGAAGGATCTGCCTCCCATGGTGGTTTTGTTGATGCGAGGTACAGTGGCAAGAGCTTGGTTGGAGGATCGTAACTGACGGGAGGGGGTGTAGAAGGACAGTCGTGTGTTGAGGCATTCAGGTCCAAGTTCGTAAAGTGCTTTGTGTGCATGGGTTAGGAGGCGGAAAGTAATCCTCTTATTTACGGGGAGCCAGTGTAGGTTTTTCAGGTAACCAGAGATGTGTTCTTTACGCGGGATGTCTAGTATGAGCCTGGCAGAAGCGTTCTGGATGCGTTGGAGTTTTTTCTGGAGTTTTGCGGTGGTACCGGCGTAGAGGGTGTTTCCGTAGTCCAGGCGGCTAGTGACCAGTGCGTGGGTGACCGTTTTACGAGTTTCGGTGGGGATCCAGCGAAATGTTTTTTTGAGCATGCGAAGAATGTTGAAACAAGATGATGAAACGGCGTTGACTTGTCTGGTCATCGAGAGTGAGGAGTCCAGGATGACGCCCAGGTTCCGTGCGTGGTCTGTCGGGATGGGTGCCTTTCCAAGGGCCTCTGGCCACCAAGAGTCGTCCCAGGCGGAGGGGGAGGTGCCTAAGATGAGGACTTCTGTTTTGTCGGAGTTCAGTTTCAGACGGCTGTGCTTCATCCACTCGGATACTTCTTTCATTCCTTCGTGTAAGTTGGTTTTGGCGGTGTTAGGGTCTTTGGTGAGTGAGGATCAGTTGAGTGTCGTCAGCGTAGGAGATGATGTTGAGGTTGTGTTGGCGAGCGATGGTCGCAAGGGGGCTCATGTATACGTTGAAGAGGGTGGGGCTGAGAGAGGATCCTTGTGGCACGCCACAAATGACTTCGGTGGCCTCTGACTTGAATGGTGGGAGGCGGACTCTCTGGGTTCTTCCGGTGAGGAACGAAGTGATCCATTCCAGTGCTTTTCCTTGGATTCCGACGTTTCTGAGGCGCTGTAGAAGGGTGCTATGACAGACTGTGTCGAAGGCAGCGGAGAGGTCGAGGAGGATGAGGGCGACTGTGTCTCCATTGTCCAGTAGAGTTCGAATGTCGTCAGTTGCAGCGATGAGTGCGGTCTCAGTGCTGTGTTTGGCTCGGAAGCTGGACTGTGAGGAGTCAAGGGATTTGTTGGTTTCGAGGAAGGCGGCGAGTTGGTTGTTGACAGCTTTCTCGATGACTTTGGCCGGGAATGGAAGAAGCGAGATGGGGCGGTAGTTTTTGAGTTCGGAGGGGTCAGCTGTGGGTTTTTCAGAAGGGCGCTGAGTTCTGCGTGTTTCCAGCTTTCGGGGAAGGTGGCGGAGTTGAGGGAACAGTTGATGACATCTCGGAGGTGTGGTGCTATGATGGAGTCTGCTTTGTTGAAGATGTGGTGAGGGCATGGGTCAGTTGGGAATCCTGAGTGGATGGAGGTCATCAGGCAGATGGTGTCCTCAGTGGAGATTGGGTTCCAGTCGTTGAGGGTGTTCAGGGGGGGTTAAGGTCCTGCAGAAGGTTGGGTGGGTTGGTCTACGGGTCAATTGTCGAAGCTGTTGTGGATGTCTGCGATTTTGTTGTGGAAGAAGGAAGCTAGGGAGTCGCATAGGGCTTGGGAAGGGGTGATGTCGTTGGAGTTGGCTGATGGGTTGGTGAATTCTTTGACGATGTTGAATAGTTCCTTGCTGTTGTGGGCGTTGTTGTCTAGTCGGTCTTTGAATGCGGCTTTCTTGGCAGACCGGATTAGTTGGTGGTGTATGCGGGTGGCGTTTTTGAAGGCGTCCCTTGTGCTGGTGTTTGGGTCTTTTTTCCAGGACTTCTCGAGGGAGCGACAACGTTTCTTCGATTTCTTAAGATCATCGTTGAACCATGAGGCGTTTTTGCTGCCTGGTTTGCTTTGACGTTTTTTCAACGGGGCTAGAATGTTGGCGCTGTTGGATATCCATTGGGTGAGGTTAGTGGCTGCTTGGTCGGGGTTTGAGGAGTGGACAGGGGGGTTTTGAAGAAGCGATGAGGAGATCTGGTCGATGGTGATTTTGTTCCAGTTTCTTCGCATGGTGGGTTGAGGATGGTTGTGGATTGTGGACTTGTTGTATGTGAAGTGAACGCAGCTGTGGTCCGTCTTTGGTCTGATAACATGACCGTAGTCGAGTGCATTAACCAGCAGGCAGCACGCTGCAAGTGGATATTGCGATTGTTGAAAGAAAATGTGTTGAAATGCTTAAGACTAAATGTACAATTCAGGGCAAAACATGTGCCGGGAGTACTGAATAATGCAGCTGATGCGCTCTCTCGTTTCAAAATGCAGGCTTTCAGGGATTGTTTACCCTGAGCGGAGCTAGTGGCAGCGCCATTTCCCGAAGCACTATGCAAATCGGCGCCCCGGACTACAAAACCTCGTGGCAGCCAGTTAGTGCCCAGGACAAGAAAAGCTTACGAAGGGGCGTTCCGCTCGTACTGAGCCTTTTTGGACCCTACATGGGAGCATAGATGGGCTCAGGAGGGGTCCTTTACCCAATTTTTGGTGGCACTTCATGAGGAGGGCCGGTCGGTGGCAACCGCCAGTCGGTTTAAGGCCGCCATATCGTTTATGGCTCAGCTCCAAGGAATCAGGGACCCGACGGACTCCTTTGTAGTCAGAAAGGCGCTGCGTTGCTGGCGGCGCCTAGAGGGTCGCAAAAAGGATACCAGGCACCCGATAGGTTTTGACAGATTGACCTCCTTGTTGGCTAAACTAGAGGAGACATGCTCCTCACCTAGTGAGGTCGTCCTATTCCGGGCAGCATTTGCGTTGGCATTCCATGGGGTCCTGCGGGTAAGCAAACTAGTGGCTGCCAACAAAAGGGATACCGAGGGGGGTCTGCGCAGTGACCACACGCAAGTGAGGGGATATTCCATGCTGATCACCATAGCCAGGTCAAAGACTGACCAGGAGGCCCAGGGGAATAACATTGTGTTGCAACGCGCTCTGGGTAGTCCCTGTTGTCCAGTGAGGATTGTTCAGGCCTACCTAAAACAAAGGTTGATGACGTGGGGGGGGGGCTTTGCTGCAACATACTGACGGCACCCTGTTAACAAAGTTTCAGTTCCAGAGAGTGCTGGCAATCACGATTGCAGCTGCGGGCTTGAACCTGAGTGATTTTGGGACTCATTCATTCAGGATAGGGGCCGCTACAGAAGCAACGGCTGGGGGTCTGTGGGCAGACAATGTTAAACAAGTAGGCCGCTGGTCTTCGAATTGTTTCAAATGGTACGTGCGGCTGCACATGGTGTAAGTTATTGAAGAAGTGCATCACGCTTGTTGTCTTTTGTTTGGATTACAGTTTCACGAGCCTGTGACGCAGGGCGGAAATTGGGACCTTCCCAGTATCAGCTAACCACCACTTCAGGAACAAGGTATGGAAGACGGGTGGTCTGGGTCGTGGGCCACTCATACGTGAGGCGTGCCGCAGACATATTCAAGGCAGGTGATGCGATCCACACATCTGAGGAATATGGTTTCAGGCTGTCCTTCCATGGGAAGGGCAGCCTATGTATTGACCGACTGCAACATTTTGTGGAAGAATTGTAAGGGCGGCACAGGTCACCGCCATCAGTAGTCATAGTGCACATTATGGGCAATGACTTGGTAAGGCTGGGCAGACGAGCTTTAATCGAGCACATACTTTCAGCAGTTAATTGGTTAGCAAAGACGCTCCCAGGGTGCACAATAGCTTGGTCACACATGATTCCAAGGAGAGTATGGAGGGGTGGATTGTCCACGACAGCATTGAACCATTCGGTAAAGAGGGTCAACAATAAGATGGAGAAATTGTTTCGCTCTACTCATCTTCAAAGCATGTAGTTAAACAAAAAGATTCTATCAAAGTGTGTTGGTGATTATTTTTAATTCTTGGTTTTTTTCAAATTTTTAAGTGTGGTGTTAGGCTCTTCCTCAGATTGGTGAGAAGAAGGCACTGTGTGCTTTTAAAATACCCCTCACACACTAAGAATCCCTTAGTGTCATGCTTCATCATTGGGGTCTTCCCGTCCCTCTACGGGGTGGGGCGTGCTACGACCTACGGATTACGTGGGAAAACTGTTTTTGTGACAAAAGGCTATGTGTTGGTGCAGTGTTGGTGATGTCAGTGAAGTGTAGGGACCTATTTATGTGAGTAAAATGATTAAAAATTCCCTGGCAAGTAGAAAAAAATATTTTTATTCGCTTCCCTAGCTGGGAATGTTAAAAAGGGGTGTGTGGTAGAGCTATTAGCTAGCTACCAGGTCGACATGTTTCACAGGCAGTCCCCTACTGCCTGCTCATCAGGACCTCTAATGGTCCCTACTAAATGATACTCAGTTCTAAAGTTTGCCTAGAGTCCTACAAACTGATAGCAAAAATAAGCTGTCAGTTTGAGCTTCATGGCATGAGTTGGCCCCAGGTGAAGCGTAGTAAAATTTCCCCAAATTTTTTTGAAAATACTGACACAATGGTCTCTGTAAGAGAAAAGGGAAAAAACAGGAAGACTATAAACACATACAAATGTGGCACATATTTCACAGCGTCCTCATTTTGTCCGTGTTACCATTGTTTAAGAGGTAACTAATTCTAACGCATAAACATTTGAGCTGCATTAGAAAAGGCAATAGATTTATGCAACGGTTCATTACCAATTATTGTTTGCTCCTTCTTTGGAGCCTGTCGAATGTGAAGACAAACACAGAATCTCGACATTAACACACATACCTGTGACTCATACATAGAAGAAAACACCCGTTAAATGAGTGTCCTGAGATACAAAGAAAATGTTTTGTTGCGATCGAGTTACTCGTTTTTCGAGATGTGATTGCAAGTGAAAGATGGATCAAAGAAAAAATAAATATACATACTTTCCAGGTCTAGGTTGCGTGCCTCATGATCCGGCAAAACAGAGGGTTTTCAACGTGGTCAAGTTACCGCATGTGTGCACTGCCTTAATCCCACCCTCGTGCCGCTCCGAGGAAACACCAGCCTCACGCAGTTGTCATCTTTTTAAAAGAATGCTCGTTATGCAATGTCATCACCGTTTGGCAATTTCAGACACTAGTGTGCTAACCCAAAATGTCCGCTTGCCGCGGAACACTTCCTGGTTAGTTCAATTTCCGCAAGTATTTCTTCTGTGTTCTTCATTCACATAGCGAAAATGTTACTATTGGATTCCTTTTAATTTTACTAATTTACTGACTTTGTTGGTATTTTAATAATGTTATTGTTCAAAAATATTGTGAAAGGGATTACTTTACAGAAGTTCAAGTGTCTACATGGACTGATGTCATGATGGAGCATAATCTCGGATGGGTTGTATGAACAGAGGTTGTGATTAATACTGCTCAATATTTAAACTTGCAGATGTTCATTTCTAGTTTGTACTCCCCCGTTCGGTATCACACAGACCCAAACTGGAGTTATGTTAGTGGTTTACAAGTTCTCCAAGAGGTTCTTAGGCCGGTTATTTACAGAATGGAGGGACTTTATAAGTCTGGTATGGTACAGACCCTCATATTTGGCCCCAAGGGATATCATCATTCAGGCCGTTTTTGTTGGACTTAATACGGAACACCCACCTCTTTTCTTTTTCTAGGAGTTGTTCCTCTCTTGCGGCCAATTCAATTATTGTCCAGGAAATGTCCTCTGCTTTGTGGCCAATTTACAAGAAATGGTTGGTCAGTTTTGTGCTGGATTTCTTGCATTTAATGGCACTTTTATGCTCTCCTATCCTTATCTTTATGGCCCGACTGGTCATGCCCACATATTCCAAGTTACATGGGCACTTGATGAGATACACGACATTTGAGCTGTTACAGTTGCTGAAGCTTCTCTGTTGCCACTTAGTGCCATCATTGAAGGTGAGTTTAGTACTTTTCTTAGTCAGGCAGCAGACCTTACAATTGCCACAGGGGTGGTGGCCTTGTGCGAAGTTAGAGTTTCTCGCAAAGTTGATTTGGTCGGTTTTCGGTCTTGTATGTACCAGCAAATCTCTTATACTCTGCGCTTTTTTGTGTGAGAAGATTGGTTTTGGTAATTGGAGATTGCCACTGTTCAAAATCCTTCAATTCTTGTTGATGATCTTAATCACCTGATTGGAGCTTGAGTTAAATGTGGTAACACAGATTGGTCTTCGCTCTTCCTCTTTCGGAATTTTCTCCTCAAGAAGACTTTCTCTGCAGTTATTCCTTGCTCGTTTGTATGCTTGGTCAATGATTCTTTTGGGGTATTGGCGTGTTTCCAACTTCTTCCGTAGGTCTTTAGATTGGAGTTTGAAATTGCTGATCTCTGTGCAGTTCCTGCGGAGTCGCAGGAACTGACCATAGGGCAAGTTGTCCCGCAAATGTTTCGGGTGGAAAATCTGGTACATTAGCAAACAATTTTTCGAGGTGCTTTTAAAGTGTGTTGTGGTCATCAACCTACCATCTTTAGGAAAGATGTTTAAATCCAGGAAAACTAGATTGCTGTTTGAGGTAGTACTTGTGAACTTTAGGAAATCATCCTGTAAGTTCAGCCATGTTAAGAACTGTTTGGAGGTTCTTTCATCTCCATCCCAGATGATCAGATTCATACCTAGATGAATTAAATAAGACACTAAATGAATTTGAAACATCTCTCAAACAAAGCAAGTATGAGAAACTCAAGAAAGATACGAGTAGATGGACCAAGGAAAGAACGTATCCATACATTAAAGATGATTATAAACCATCTCGTGAAAATACCACCGAGGATGAATCATCTGACACTGGATCCAATAACTCGGATTCCAGTAGGAATAGAAGTCCTAGGCAACAAGGCAGAGGAAGAAACTTTCGACGACCAAATTACCGAGGCACAAGAGGATGGAACAACTATCCTCCTCAGATGATGTACCCGCAGCAAGGATATGGTCCGCTGCCCTTCCAGTACCCACAGGGGCCCTTTCAACCTTGGGGTTACCAACAGCAAGACTATGGGTATTTCGACCACACGTCATCTTTTTTAGGGGCGTGCCAGGGACGGAACAAAGGAAGGAACAGGAGAGGAACCAATGTGCATTGGGACACTGCAGCCGAGGACCCCCCGAGAGTGTCCACGTGGAGCATGACAGGGGCATCGAAGAAGCAAGCCTAGTCGTAAACCTCACAGACATCAAACTGTCTGAACCCCAGAAAAAAGTATTGGAGAAGGGACTTGGATATGTTCCCACAGCTAACTTGGACAAATTCCATCTATGTAAGGAAATACAAGAGTTTATGAGACGCCTGAAACTCCAAGTCTTCTTTAAAGATAAAGAGGAAAACCAAAACCAAGGAGACACAGGCCTCAAACCGTGATCCAACTTTACCCCGATGGATAACACATTACCCATAGAACTACTTGCATTCGAAAACGCTGTTATGAAAGAGCTCGAAGAACTGAATCTGACGAATAAACAAGTGTACCAAAACGTCTCCAGAGAAGAACAAATAGCTCTGCGCGAACTGAGCAGCAATAAAGAAATGGTGATAAAACCAGCAGATAAGGGGGGTGCTACGCTAATACAGAGCAAGGAACAATACGACAATGAATGCATGCGACTTCTGAGAGATCAACGAAATTACGAGATCCTCCGAGAAGACCTGACTGAAAAAATAAGAACAATGGTAGAGGAAGCCTTAGCCCATAATTGGATTACGAAAAAGGAAGGGGAATTCCTATGCCAAAAAAATCCGAAGACCCCCTACCTGTACACATTGCCAAAGATCCACAAAGCCTACACAATCCACAGGATGCCCGATAGTCTCAGGGATCGGATCAATTCTGGAACCTGTCTCCAAATTTGCAGACACATTTTTAAGACCAATGGTCCAATGGATATCCACATACCTAAAAGATACAAAAGATGTGTTGAACCTACTTGAAGACCAGACTTTTGATCCTAACACCCAGCTTCTAATTAGCTGCGACGTGGAGAGTCTCTACACGAGTCTGCCACACCAAGAAACCCTCACAATCATTGAAGATGTGCTCTTTGAGGAGGAATGGGACTACCAGACTCCACACAACGTAATCATGGAGTGTTGTTCATTGGCATTGAAAGAAAACTTCTTTGAATATGAGGGTACCATATAACTCCAGAAACACAGGACCAGCATGGGGAGCACATTTGCTCCCAGCATAGCTGGTCTCTATGTACACCATCTGGAGGTCACCAGGATACTGAACCCAAGAAACCCTTTCAGGAATAACATCAAAACCTGGAAGAGGTACATCGATGATATCCTGATCATCTGGGATGGAGATGAAAGAACCTCCAAACAGTTCTTAACATGGCTGAACTTACCGGATGATTTCCTAAAGTTCACAAGTACTACCTCAAACAGCAATCTAGTTTTCCTGGATTTAAACATCTTTCCTAAATGGTAGGCTGATGACCACGACACACTTTAAAAGTACCTCGAGAAAATGTTTGCTAATGTACCAGAGTTTCCACCCGAAACATTTGCGGGACAACTTGCCCTATGGTCAGTTCCTGCGACTCTGCAGGAACTGCACAGAGATGAGCAATTTCAAACTCCAATCTAAAGACCTACGGAAGAAGTTGGAAACACGCCAATACCCCAAAAGAATCATTGACCAAGCATACAAACGAGCAAGGAATAACTGCAGAGAAAGTCTTCTTGAGGAGAAAATTCAGAAAGATGAAGAGCGAAGACCAATCTGTGTTACCACATTTAACACAAGCTCCAATCAGGTGATTAAGATCATCAACAAGAATTGGAGGATTTTGAACAGTGGCAATCTCCAATTACCAAAACCAATCTTCTCACACAAAAAAGCGCAGAGTATAAGAGATTTGCTGGTGCATACAAGACCGAAAACCGACCGAATCAACTTTGCGAGAAACTCTAACTTCGCACAAGGCCACCGCCCCTGTGGCAATTGTAAGGTCTGCTGCCTGACTAAGAAAAGTACTAAACTCACCTTCAATGATGGCACTAAGTGGGAACAGAGAAGCTTCAGCAACTGTAACAGCTCAAATGTCGTGTATCTCATCAAGTGCCCATGTAACTTGGAATATGTGGGCATGACCAGTCGGGCCATAAAGATAAGGATAGGAGAGCATAAAAGTACCATTAAATGCAAGAAATCCAGCACAAAACTGACCAACCATTTCTTGGAAATTGGCCACAAAGCAGAGGACATTTCCTGGACAATAATTGAATTGGTCTCAAGAGAAGAACAACTCCTAGAAAAAGAACAGAGGTGGGTGTTCCGTATTAAGTCCAACAAAAACGGCCTGAATGATGATATCCTTGGGGCCGAATATGAGGGTCTGCACCATACCAGACTTATAAAGTCCCTCCATTCTATAAAGAACTGGCCTAAGAACCTCTTGGAGAACTTGTAAACCACTAACATAACTCCAGTTTGGGTCTGTGTGATACCGCACGGGGGAGTACAAACTAGAAATGAACATCTGCAAGTTTAAATATTGAGCAGTATTAATCACAACCTCTGTTCCTACAATTCCTCCGAGATTATGCTCCATCACGACATCAGTCCATGTAGACACTTGAACTTCTGTAAAGTAATCCCTTTCACAATATATTTGAACAAGAACATTATTAAAATACCAACTAAGTCAGTAAATTAGTAAAATTAAAAGGAATCCAATAGTAACATTTTCGCTATGTGAATGAAGAACACAGAAGAAATACTTGCGGAAATTGAACTAACCAGGAAGTGTTCCGCAGCAAGCGGCCATTTTGGGTTAGCACACTAGTGTCTGAAATTACCAGACACTGATGACATTGCATAACGAGCATTCTTTTAAAAAGATAACAACTGTGTGAAGCTGGTGTTTCTTCGGAGCGGTACGAGGGTGGGATTAAGGCAGTGCACACATGCGGTAACTTGACCACGTTGAAAACCCTCGGTTTAGCCGGCTCATGAGGCACGCAACCTAGACCTGGAAAGTATGTATATATATTTTTTCTTTGATCCATCTTTCACTTGCAATCGCAACTCGAAAAACGAGTAACTCGATCGCAACAAAACATTTTCTTTGTATCTCAGGACACTCATTTAACGGGTGTTTTCTTCTATGTATGAGTCACAGGTATGTGTGTTAATGTTGAGATTCTAAGTTTGTCTTCACATTCGACAGGCTTCAAAGAAGGAGCAAACAATCATTGGTAATGAACCGTTGCATAAATCTATTGCCTTTACTAATGCAGCTCAAATGTTTATGCGTTAGAATTAGTTACCTCCTAAACAATGGTAACACTGACAAAATGAGGATGCTGTGAACTATGTGCCACATTTGTATGTGTTTATAGTCTTCCTTTTTTTTCCCTTTTCTCTTACAGAGACCATTGTGTCAGTATTTTCAAACATTTTTTGGGAAATTTTACTATGCTTCACCTGGGGCCAACTCATGCCCCGAAGCTCAAACTGACAGCTTATTTTTGCTATCAGTTTGTAGGACTCTAGGCAAACTTTAGAACTGAGTATCATTTAGTAGGGACCATTAGAGGTCCTGATGAGCAGGCAGTAGGGGACTGCTTGTGAAACATGTCGACCTGGTAGCTAGCTAATAGCTCTACCACACAACCCCTTTTTAACATTCCCAGCTAGGGAAGCGAATAAAAATTATTTTTTCTACTAGCCAGGGAATTTTTAATCTTTTTACTCACATAAATAGGTCCCTACACTTCACTGACATCACCAACACTGCACCAACACATAGCCTTTGTCACAAAAACAGTGCTCCCACGTAATCCGTAGGTCATAGCACGCCCCGCCCCGTAGAGGGACGGGAAGACCCCAATGATGAAGCATGACACTAAGGGATTCTTAGTGTGTGAGGGGTATTTTAAAAGCACTTAGTGCATTCGTCTCACCAATCTGATGAAGAGCCTAACACCACACTTAAAAATTTGAAAAAACCCAAGAATTAAAAATTATCACCAACACACTTTGATAGAATCTTTTTGTTTAACTGGATCTGTAAGGAGGGGGATTCTTTCAATTCCTCTATACTTCCTTTATTGTTTTGGAGCTTCTTCAAAGCATACCTCATGGGTGCATCTGGGGGGACCACTGTTATTCAGATGATGGGGTACACCTGTCCAGGGTGGGGAATGACTTATTGATAGGAGACACGATAGCTTGGCTAGTGGGATTGAGGAGACATGACCTATATGAGGTGTGGGGGGCCAGATAGTTGGTCAACTATCTGGCCTGTGGCGGTAAGGTCATGATCGGTGAGCAGTGATTTCAAGGTCCCTAGTGGGGGTGCCACCCATTATGGATGGGAGCACCCGGGGGAGGCGGCCATTGGCCCCTCCCATGGGGGGGCAGCACCCATTACAGATGGGATCGCCCAGGGGGAGACAGTCATAGGCCCCTCCCAGGGGGAGAAGGCTATATGCCCCTCCCACAAATTTCCCGGGGGCCGGATATCCGCTCCGGCGGAAGAGAGTGCGGGGAAAGGGGGGGAGTCCACACTGTCCTTCTTACGGATACCCCGCACAGGAACTCGGACGACCTTAAGATGGCGCCAAGTGAAAGGGGGCCCCCATGACAAGGGAAGTTACAGTTGGCTATGAGGGTAAAGCCCTCTGCGCATGCGCCACTCACACGTGAGGGCGGAAATTTGGTGATAGGGATCTGACACCGGTTAAGACCTTGCCGTTGGCCCCTAACGATAGGATGTACAAAATTCGTATGCAATGCATTATGTCATGATGTTAGACTCGGTTAGGAAAATCTTTGTATTAGAGATTTGTTCAGGTTAGCCTGGATACCTGTCTTCATCAAGTGTAATGAAAGTTGAATTTTGTACATGATACATGAAACGTTTTTAATTTAAAGTTTTAAATTTTATGTCATATTTTAATAAATACGGCCGGGGGGTCGTGAGGCCCCCCTGCCTTCCAAAAAGTTCAAACTGTGTCTGTCTCCTACCATTTGGTTGGTGGTGAAAGGGGTGGAAGGCATCCCGGACCATATCAGTAGTCGCTTCTTCTCCTGGAGTGGATGGTAAGGGTCTTGATGTCCTAGTGCTTTTTCACTCCATTGTCCTATGTTTCAACAGGCCCCAATGATGCAGATGCTTCAGGGTCTTGCTGGGGAAATTTACCAGATTTTCCACTGAGTTCAAGTGGGCTCTATTTATTTATCTCCTGCCATATGTAGGTGCGGATCTCAAGTCCCCCTGTTAAAGCAAAATTGCTTCCGGTCAGGCGGCTGCCCAGAGAATTACAGTGAAACAGCCATTTTTCTTCAAGGGTAGGTTCCATCCCCATTAATATATTTTTAACATTTACACATTCTAAATTTTCTATCACTGGGTGCCAGACCTCCCTCACCATGAGTGTCTGGCTGCAAAATAGCGTTGAGCATGACTTTTGTCAGAATTGTAACATTTTGTCCCTAAACTGTATCATTCCTTCCAGTCTCCCTCATGAAAGGAACATATCCCTGCGAAGAATTACTAGATTTGTCACCTGGGTCTCCTGATTGTGGTGGCACCATATGCCTGTGTGGTTCTATGGATTTTGGGAACCCACAGGCAACGTGCTGGGTGGAGTGCATTTTAAAAGTTTGTAAAGGAGCTGCAACTGGAAATCGGGTTTTGAGTATATGTTCTTTTTATCACAGATATCCCCCGGGATGTGTAGACACCTTTTTTTTACATCTATATACCTTAAGAATGACATTGCTGATTGGCTGAGTGAGAGATCGTCATAACATGATCTATGTCAGATTTTTTACATTTTTTCCCAAAAATATGATAATTCCCTCCAGTCAGAGCAGTCTGTGCAGGAACATTTTCGTGCCAAGATGTGCCCATTTAGCCTGAGAGTGGGTGCAGACTTTTTTTTAAGAATTAAGGGTGCACACAAATTGTAGTAGATTTTGGAAATTTTTAAAAGCAGCTACAAACGAAATCCTGGGTATGGGAATGTGCCTTGTTATCTCAGACATTCCCATTGGGCTGTATGGAAACATACTATAACCATATGTGTTTAACATCTACACATCCTAAGGTTTCTAATGCTGGGTTCCAGACTTCCTTCACCCTGATCGGCAGGCTGCAATATAGCACTGAACAAAATGTTTACATTTTTTACATTTTTCCAAAACATGTCATTCCCTTCACAAATATATTGCTTCCAATGCTTGATAGACAAATATATTCCTGTGGGTCCCCTGAGCATGGTGGATCTCCGACAGGAAAGGGTTTTCATTGTTTTTCGCTATGAGAAGCAGCTTTGCCACTCATATTGTCTCCCCTTCAGCTGCAGCAACCGCAGCATGGTACAAAGAAAACAGGGAGGACTTGGTCACGGCAAAAAATTCAAGCAGCCTACCTTAATGGAAGACACTTAAGGTAGGATTGCTACAAAAACACAACAACCTACTATCAAGGCACTGTTTAGAAAGGAACTTTCATACCACTAAACCCATAATCTGGTTCATTTATACAATCGGAAACTATTCAAAATTGTTATTGCTTGACCTCCTCATTTTTTCTTTGGTAGAAGAAGAGCGGTACATGGGGATCCTTTGTCCAAAATGGAAAGTTCCAAGCTGGTGCTATTTTTCAACATTCACTACATCAGCAAGTACCGGAACTGCAATGCCTGATATGGGGTGTGCGGCTCTCCTACCTTATGGGCCACCATATGCAGGGTGGCTTGACCTCTCTCATCCACCAGCCTGGACTTAATAACACCGCTTGCACTGGGCTGGGTTGCGCTGTGGGGCCAAGAGGCTGGTTATGCCAACCTTCCACCATGGCATTTTTTAGTCGAAAACAAGCGGGGACACACAAGGATTGTAAAGCGCTTTCCCTGCCCCTCCTCCCTCTGACAGAAGCAACTGTGAGAAAGGGCTGCAGCAGCACAGCATAATTTGAAGCCTTGGTTCAGCTTGATTGCGGTGACCGACGAAGTTTCAGCATTGAGGTCTGCCTATCCGGGTAGGCAGTCTTGGTGCCTTCAGCCTTACGTGACCACAGCTGCCAGGGGGAAAATAACTGCAGCCCAGAGAAGTTGCTCATGATGGCATAGGCCCCTGTGATAGAGCGCGCAGGTCACCCGACTCGGTTTTACCATACTAACCTGGGCCCCTAAAACAACATATGATGAGTTTTAATCAGGTAACCTGTGCACTTTCCTCTAATCAGTGATTTATATAAATACGTTTTATGACCTATAACATTGACTTACCAATCCTTGTCACCGCTACTTAAAAGTCATAAAGGATCAGGGAGTTAGCAATAAAATAGGTAGGAAAAATAACATTTGCACTCATATAATAACCACAAACTCTGGAACAGATTAAACTCTTTATCTAAAATTCTTTAAAGGTCATAATCCAAACATTTGACACCAGAAATCTTTCAATCAGGAAAATAATGATTAGAATGAAAATATGCAAAGATTTTATAAGGCAGTCTTTACGCATTTGACATTTGGGTGGGAAGAGAAAAGGAAACAATACAATGACATACCCACATAGAATATTTACCTAGAATGATATGAAGAACTAACCCTGGCAACGGGTCAGTTAGAAGAAAGAACCCCAAAAGTGCAAGTGCCAGCGAGACAACAGGTGCCGACCAGAAATCAGGACAGGTGCAGCCAAATTGGATCAGGACAGGACCACCACAGGCTAAGACCGGCACCCACAGTTAAAGTTGCTATGCCAGCGCTACAGCGCTCTCTGCAGCTAACAGACTAACCCCGATTGGGTTATCGAATCTTCCGTCAAAGTGCTCCGCCAGCACCCTTTCTCCTGAACCCCGATTGGGTTATCAAATCTTTTGACAGAGTGCTTCGCCAGCACCTCTGCTCTCGTTCACCTATTGAGTGCGTTGGGTCAGTGGCAGGTCAGCTATTCGGAAAAGTCTGACAAATTTGCTAATTAAGCCTACTCTAGTTATACTATTTTCCAGGGCATTGTATTAACGTTCCCGCCCATCAAATTTAATTTTTTCATGCATCTTTATTCCACCCAACAATGGATGTTCTATATAGAAATACAATTTTAACAATATTTTCTTCTGCTTGGGGTCAGCAGGTTAGATTCCCAGGCGCATCTTCTAGTCTGCTGTGCGCTTGGCATTGCTTCAATGTCAAATGACTTCAGCTCCTTCTTGAGTTTGACATGCGCAGTGTGGGGTTTTGAGATGGAGTAATAACACCACCCAGGCCCAAGATTATCGTTACAGGAAAAAAATAGAAAAGAAACAGTTTTAGAACACAGAATAAATGAACGTACTGTATACCACTTATCTCTACTCTATTCACATTACTTTATTTTATTTTAGAAATTAGGCAGAACAAACAGCTTAGCAAAAACAGCGATGCAAGTTTCTTGTACGTTATTGACACAGAGCAGCCATATTATTTCTAGTGCGCAGAATCAAAAGTTTCCCATCAAAGCATACAGTACATAATGTCACGTGAGTGTGACATTCGCATGCACAGAAGAAAATCCCGCGTAGCAGTGGCCATTTTAGTGCAAGCAAATTATTGTTAGTAGAAACACATAAGCAAGCTTCTTCTAGATACCTAACATGTCGTGAAATGCAATATTAATAAGTCAAACATGTTAGTTAGTACAATATGAGTTATTAGAGAAGGTTGAGTACAAGCAAATCCTTTACATGGAGGAGTGTGGATCAATGGTTAGAGCGGCAGACCCTGATGCAGAGCTCTGGCCTGACAATTCTCGCCTCAGTGCCTATTCTAATCATGGGCCCCACGCTGCAACTCTGGGCAATAGCTTGCTTAACCTCCACACCGGTCCCAACAGCGCTCGGATGCTTAGCTTCACCCTGGGGGTGCCCAGGAGTGGACACTTCACAGGGAAAGCCACGATGGGTTCCTCAGCGGTATGAGTAATAGCACCAGGAAACCGCTTGGTGACAGTGCGCTCTACAAATACCTTGACATTTACATTTTACATTTACATTTTTACATGCGCAACCTTGCTCCATCAGTCCCCTCTTTGATGATATTTTATATCATCACTAATTAAAGAAACAGATGCCAACTTTCACATTTCTCCCAACTCAATTTCTCCAAATGTTTTGTTTTGTTTCTTTTCATTATTCATGTGAACGTTTTTCACTTTCTTGTATATGTGTCCATTCAGTTCTTCTAACTTAAGTTCATCAATATTTCTCTTTTTCTCTCTCTTATTTACTGTATATGTCTTTTTGTGCTTACGACATTTGCAACAAATTACTAGCCCTAAAGTCAGTAGGCCTATTCCCACCATTAGCATCAGTATTCTACCTACAACACTTTTTCTTACATTAGAAAGCCAACTACCTATAGAGGAGAGACCATTGTGAAGTCTCTTCCATGCACTATCAACCTCCAGTGGTTTAAGCTCTTTTTCCAAATTAGTAATATTTCTCACATACCTCATAATTTCAACACTTTTGTCAGGTATGTAAGTGCAACAATGTTGCGCTTTCAAAATTCTACAGACTCCGCCCTCTTTTGCTAATCTTATATCAAGTGCAAGTCGATTTTGTAAAACCATTGATCTGATCGCAACCAATTCGGTATTGACCATTAAGAACCCTCTAGCGGTATCAGTGGATAAACGATCCACTACTGTTGACAATTTTCAACTTCTTTGCGTATTCAGAGCCACTCCCACTGTAGGTATCAATGCACTAAATATATTGCCTAATATTTCTCCAAAACTAGCTTGTTTGCTACGTATTAATCCATTTGTTTCTTCATTGTTTCCAGTGATTTTGTTTACATGATATATCTTTGGGAAAACTATTTCAAAATAACAGCTCCCATACCAATGATCTGGCAGTTTGTAATAAGCCTTGTTTCTGCATATAAAATAAATTCCAGGAAACACAGGTTCAGTTCCATCTTTGAAACCCCAACCGTCAATTACCTTATAATTGTGTTCACATTCACTGGAACCAATGAATATATTGTTATAATAACTAGTTCTTTCCCTGTGGAGACAGAGTTTCCCTTTCTTTTTGAAATCCAGCAACATAGCAGCATGAGTCTTGCTATTTGGGGTGAACCCTATATTTTCCGCCCATTTAGGAACTTTATGGTTCTTATCATTAGCCTTTCTTTGGAAATTCTCTCTCCTTTTCTTAACCATGTTCAAAAATATTTTCTCTTTTTCACGTAATAAGCATTTTAAATTATTATTGTGTGCTTCAGCTATATCTATTGTACCTATAGTTAGAAAGTATTCACCCATATAACGTGTTACATCACTCTTAGTATGTACAGGATTCAGGTTACTATGTATAGGAAGTTCAGAAAATATCACATCTGAATTAGAATAGTAATACTGCAAAGGTCCTTTCTTATAGAATAAACCAGCTAAAATACTACATAAAATACCATATGTTAGTGGTAAATAATGATATGTAACTCCCTCAGAACTGATGTAGGTAATGTCATACACACATAGCAGTCTTCTATTTCCATAGCTTCTACATAGTGTACTAATAGATTTGAAAATACATTTATATGAGTCCTGTCTTTAATTCTACCATAATGTAATCCTTCCTCATCTGATGCTTCTAAATCTACCTTCTGTTGTTTAACCCCTTCGATGCTCATGACGAGCTCAGCTCGTCATGAGGCACGGTGCTCGTGTGCTCATGACGAGCTGAGCTCATCATGACCACACCCATTTACATTGACCTCCAGCACAGGAGGGGAATGAGTCAAGCAGCCAAGGTGTTAATGCTAAGTGCTTTTTCTTGTGTATCTATTCGAGGTGTATCTATTGTTTCAAGCTCATTAGTGTTATTCTTCACATCTCTACTCATTATGAAAGGAATAGCTATTGTCAGTCCTAACCATACTATGAATACTATCACTATACTACATGTGCATATTCTACAACATGTTTTTAAACAGTTTCTTTTCGGTTTACCATTAACAATCTGATCAGCCATTTCTGACCAAGGAGACTTAACCACTATTTGTAGCTTTTACACAGTCTTTTAACTTGTGAGATTTTTCAAGTGGGTCTCATTTCTCCGTCAGTCTGATTAGCAATTGATTCGTCATCTCTTTCGTCACTTATTTTCTAAGTTCTCAAAATCTTCAAGGATGACATAAGTCCATTCAGGGCCTCTGAATTTGCTATTCAGTCTTTTCAGTTGTGGACATCTCCTTCTTGGTTGTACTGTAGATTATTCAGTTTGACTTGTTATTTCATTTACTTGTTCTGGTTATTCATTTATTGTTTTTAGACGAAATTGCAGTCTTTTTACAAACCTAGGCCACTTGTCTCCTTTTATGAGCCTTTTAGCTGGCACTGTGCTCTGGCCTTTACCCAGTGCTCTTTTATTTTCATTCAGTTGTGGCACGTCTATTTCAATGTTATCATCTGTATCCCTCACTGTCTGACTTGGTCCAGGTCTTATTTCAGTTTCTCCTGCCTGGTCACTAATCTGTCCTTGTTCAGGTGTTTGCTGAATTTGACTTTGATTTGATTCACTTTCTTCTTCCTTAACACATTTTTCTACTACAGTCTGGCCTGCTTAAGCTCTTCGAACCCTTGATTTTCTTCTACCTGAGCCTCTGCCC
This sequence comes from Lissotriton vulgaris, assembly GCF_964263255.1. Lineage (NCBI taxonomy): Eukaryota > Metazoa > Chordata > Amphibia > Caudata > Salamandridae > Lissotriton > Lissotriton vulgaris. The sequence goes on from NC_141693.1 coordinate 593,278,459, forward strand.
TAATACCTATCTGTCCCTCTTCAGACTCTGGAGTTCTTGGTGAAGTGTCGATTGTCTGGGTATCTTTATCTTTCCCTATCTGGTCCTCCTCAGAATTACTGTTAGCTTGGATTTCTGTAATCTGAGTACGTTCTTGTAGACCTATCTCATCCTCACTGTCACTCTGAATATCTAGATAAGTCTGACTACTGGTTCTCACTTATTCTGCAGGTATCTCAACTACTGGAATCCAATCATCTTGACTGGTGCTTGATTGTTCCTCTTCAGCTACTTCAGGATTGATATCTTGAGACCCCTCAGCTGCACACCTTCAGCTTCAGTTTCATCAGGTTCAGTCACTCTTTTTGTGTGACTGGCATGGATCCAGTGTGGAACTCGTTCGCACTTTACAGCTGTGGTGGTAACCTAAATTACTTGAGGTGGTTTTCCCCACCTTGGTGCAAGGCAAGATTTGAGAGTGTGTTTCTTTAACACTACCCAACCACCTGGGTTCAGGTCATGTGCTGGAGTTGCTTGTCTGGCGACAGTGTCTTCCGCAACCTGGTGAGAGATAGAACGCCCTTGGTCAGCCAGTTCTGTGCAGTACTCCAGTACCAAATCATCAGATATATTTATCAGCTTGTGTCCTGGCACCCATGCTTGCCTCATTGCTCTTCCCATTAGTATTTCATGAGGACTCAAGTCTGTGTTCCGATATGGAATACTTCTGAGTCCCATCAAAACAAGAGGTAAAGCATCTGACCACTCTAATTGGGTAGATTCATACATCTTTCCCAATCTTGACTTGATTGTGCCATTCAGTTGTTCTACCACTCCAGAAGCCTCTAGGCGGTATGCACAGTGCAGCTTTTGCTTAACGTTGAATGCTTCACAGATTAGGCCAATTATTTCATTATTAAAATGACAGCCTCAGTCTGTTTCAATTGTTACTGGAAAACTGAACCTTGGTATGAGTTCTTTGAGTAGGAGTTTGGCTACCGTGATGCCATCATTCCTATGTGTGGGGTAAGCTTCCACCCATTTTGAGAACAAACAGACAATGCCAAGAATATATTTTAATCCTTGACAAAGGGGTAACTGTATAAAATCAATCTGTAGTCTTATAAATGGGCCTTCTGCCTTTCCAATCTTTCCTGGCAACACTATAGTTTTCTTTCCAGGATTCATTTGCTGGCAAACTAGACACCTCTGGCAAAGAATCTCCGTGGAACATCATAGCCATAGCAGCAAGTATACAGTCTGGTAACACAGGCCTACCATCAAGGTAACAATGACACCATCTTCAACCCTTTTCTGACAATCTATTTTTCTCCACTCTTCCCTTTCTTTCGGTTCTGCTTCGTTTTGGAAATCTCTCCCTTCCTCCCACGTTCCAATTTTCTTATTTACAGCGATTTTATATTTGGCACAATGTTGGGCCATTTGGTCAGCATATCTGTTACCAGCTGTCACTTTACCATTTCCGGATTGGTGAGCAGCACACTTGCCCACAGCCACTTCTTTTGGCAATTAAATTGCTTCCAGCAAATCTTTTACATAATGACCATTTTTAATAGGAGTACCTGAAGAAGTCAGAAACTCCCTTTGCAACCAGAGTTGGCCAAAGTCGCGCACAACCCCGTAACCATACTGGCTATCAGTGTAAATGGTTACTTTCCAATTTTTCCCAAATTTGCAGGCTTTTGTTAATGCAACCAATTCGGCTACTTGTGCAGACTTGACTCTAGGTAAATAGGATGCTTCAACTGGAGTCCCAATCTGCACACTGCATAGGCAGCACTCAAACATCCTTCCTCATGTTTCATGCAATTTATTAATGGCTCTTCTCTTATGTCTGGGTGTGGTTTTGTACTGTATTCAGTCAGGTCAATACAATCATGTTCGACTTCTCCCTTCACTTTTGCAAAGTGTGAATCAGGTAGCAGTGTTGCTGGGTTTAGAATATCACACCTGGCAATGGTTACATTTCCTGCACCTACATTGATTCGCTCATACTTAGTCAGCCGACTAGGAGTTAGGTACTGAGTCTTGGTCCTTGTTAACAAAACCACAACAGCGTGTGGAACATACACTGTTACTGGATGTCTCATAATAATGGACTCCCTTTGCTCAAGGCTCATGCAGGTTGCAGCTACTGCTTTCAGGCATCCTGGCAATGCAGATGCCACTGGGTCTAGTATGGAAGAACAATATGCCATAGGACGTCTCAGTAGACCATGAGTTTGGGTCAGAACTGAAAGTGCACAATTATCTCGGGTATCACAGAATAGTGCAAAATCTTTTGAATAGTCAGGCATCCCAAATGCTGGAGCCGTACACAGACATTCTCGTAATTTCAAGAAAGCAGTCATGCTTTTGTCATCCCATTCTACTGGGTCTTTTGCTCTTTTCTTTGTCATTTGTATCAGTGGTTTTGATCTCTTTCTGAGTTTGAGGTAGATTAATGTTTTTGATTATTCTGATTCTTTCTGAGGTAACCCTTCTGACACCCCTTTCTATCTGGTGCCTCAGATATTTCACTGATGTGGTGAGAAATTGCAACTTTTCAGGTGACATTTAATGCCCTCCTTCACCCAAATGATTCAGTAAAGCAATGGTATCAACAACACAGTCATTTTGAGTTTTAAACACAACCAATAGGTCGTCTATATACTGAACCAGGACTGACTGTCCGGGCAGTACCAGAGATTCAAGGCACTTTTTCAATATCTGATTAAAGATCGATGGACTCTCTGTATACCCCTGAGGAACGCGGCTTCAAATGTACACATGACTGTCGAATTCAAAAGAAAAAAGAAATTTGTTATCTGGGAGTAATGGAATCGAGAAAAATGCATGATATAAATCTATCACAGTGTACCATCCAGCTTCCCACGGTTTCTGATACAGAATCAGTGCAGGATTTGGCACAACTGGACAGCATGGGACAACACTCTTATTGATTTTTCGGAGGTCCTGTAAGACCCTGTACTTTCTGCTCGGTTTCTTTATGTCAATTATGGACGAATTACATGGACTGCTCAGGATTTCTTGTAAAATGCCTGTTTCAACCAAACGCTTTATTTCTGCTGCAACGCCTGCTTTTATTTCTGGGCTCATTTTGTACTGTCGAATATTTGGGAAAAATGCACCTCTTTTACTGCCACTTTTATCAGATCGACATTTGCCATTAATCCTACATCTTCTCCGGTAAAATCCCACACATTAGGATTTACAGTATGCTGTAATTCTTCTGGTAGGTCTTCTACAGTTAACTTTTTATTCTCTGTTTCTTGTGATGCTAACATTAATTTATAGATTCCGTCTTCATCTGAGGTTTGAATTTCAACACCACTCGGGGTACAAAAGATGGTGCAATTCATTTTGCACAACAAGTCTTTGCCTAACAGGTTTACTGGGCTAGAATCGCAAACGACAAATTTGTGCATTTCTTTAAAATTACCTATTCTAGCTTTCATTGGTTCTGTGACTGGGGTACTAATTTGTTTATTAGAAACGCCCACTACTTGGATCGCTTCTCCCGAGAGGGGTAGGTTTGGAACGTCTGCTGTTCTCACAGTAGAACAGGTAGCACCAGTGTCCAATAGAAAGGTGACATCGTTTCCTTCAACCTTTCCTTCAATGTATGGACCTGACTGATCTACCGGCAAGGAGGCGCCAAGTACGCACTCCTCATCCTACCCTCTCAGGCACAGTCAGTATGTCTCCTCCTTGGAAAATGTGTCGCTCAACAGAAACTGTGATGTCACTGCGTCTCTATTACCACTTCCCTCCCAATTTGTGGTGTCCACACTTTGGTGTGCTTTGCTCCTAAAATTTGGCATAGGTGAAAGGGGTCACTGGTTTTCTATTACCTGCTGCTGTTGCTTCCGTGGCACCTCATTCTGCGTCTGTGGATTTAAATCATTAGTTTGAACAGTGTTATTTTGCACAGCTTTACACTCGTTCTTCCAGTGCCCCAACTTGCCGCACCCGTGACAAGTGAACTTCTTTTTGGCTTACTCTCTATTGAATTTTCCCCTTAGCTTACCCCAATTACCATCTCCTGGAGTCTGGTTATTATTCATTTGACTTAATTGAAGTTCTTGTTGCTCTTCTAATTTTACTTGTGCCCACATTAATTTTCCTTTAATTCTTTTCGTTTATTGTCAAGTTTATCTTCATAATATTTTGCATATTTTAGAATTTCATCAATCGGCTTGGCCTGCCAACAAATTTTATGATCTTTAATCCATTGTAAAATTTCTGGTCTTACTCCTGACACAAACCAATAGATGAAATGCGTCATGTCTTTCATATCAATATTATCTAAACCACTGTACTGTTTAAATACTTGTAACAGACGTTCATCATATACATGTACAGATTCATCTTTATTCTGAGTAGTTCTATCTATTCTTGTCCAATCATTTTCTTTTGCAGGTACTTTCCCTTTGAGATACAGTATTACTTGATTATATTTCTTCATTACATCTTCTGAGGGGGCTCCTGTCTTTGGGTCTCTGGAGTACTCATCACTTGGCCAATCAACAGCAACTTTGCATTCTGTCCACAAATCTACAGGAACGACAATGTCAAACAACCCGTCTAAATCCTTTAATAAACATTTTGAAACCTTCACAAACCTTTCAACTTGTCTGTACCACTCTACAGGTTTTTCTAGAAGTTTTGGGAAATCATTTGTGAATGACAAAATATCCTGTTGGGGCATGTACATAACCTCCACCTGGCACTTCTCTCATGGGACACAGCTTTTCCACCTTTTCCGTTTCTGTTAATACATATTCGGATGCAGTTTGTTTTGTTCAAGACTCTTCTTTTTTCTTTCCCCATCTAGTTTTCCATTTTTCCATGTCACCCCATTTTTGCGATAATGTCATAAGGTCCCTAATTTGTACCTTTCTACCTGACACATTCATATTTTCCAAACCCTTGTCTGCAAATTCTTCTCGATATGGTTTCTGTAACACTTTAGATTTGCCAATGTCGATTCCCATATTAGCTGCCATATCCATTAATTTTTCATGAAACACTCTTGTATTTCTAGTTATGCTCTTGCATATGAACAACAACTCGGCCTCACTGAGTGTATTTTATCTGTCCAATCCCACATTTCCAGCCATCATTTCTTCTAATTCAACTCTTAATTTGAATATGTCCAACACCTTTAGCTGTGACCTTGGTTTCTCTATTTCTCGTGACCATCTCTCTATTTCTTCTGGGGTTACTACTGTGGCACTTCTTGTACCTGAGGATGTCTCCATCTGTACTTCTCTAGAACTTATAGGAGTGGTTTTCCTGACTGAGTCACTCACTTGTTCTCTTATTGGTAAATCCATCAGGGAAATCACTGACTCACATTCACTTGCTGGATCGTCAATTATTAAGGGTTATTTTCTAGGCTGTACTACAGGTGTAGTTAGTAGGCTATTTTTAGGACTAGGTTGTTTATCTCCATACAGAGGAACAACTGGGCCAATAGTTACCGGAATTGTCAGGGCTTCAGGACTTGTATTCAATTGGGAAATTTTCTGAATTAACTCACTTCTTTGTTTATTTACCGCTTCTCGTTCTCTTTCCTGAAGTACCTTTTCTATTGAAGTCTCATGTACCACTTACGGAATCAGAGGTGGTTTCAGGAACGGAGCCTCGAATTAACTGTGCTTGGCTCCTCATTATAAGGTGGTGCATTTTTCTTTAATAAATCCTCTAAATAATCATCATCTGATTCTCCACTAGTCAAGTCAAAAAAGTCTTTATTCGATATTTTATCATAAAAGACATACTACACAACCAACCATAAAAACAGTTCAGCCCATAAAAAGGACCAGTTAGAGTGGGTACATTACCCTACAGTACAAATTCTCAGGTATGATTAAAATTGTGTACTATGGTTAAAACAATAAATTAATATGCATTAAGAACAAACTAAAAGTAGCATTAAATCACAATATACAAGACTTCATTTACAGTAAAAAACCTGTATAAAAAACATTTATAATACAACATATCGTTCCTTAGTATGTCAAACCTGTGCCCAATCTGGCATATTAGGGGGCAGTCAATAAGGAATTAATCAACCTTATCCATAGGATCCAGGCCCAACTAATAAATTTAGCAACCCCAATTACCACCAATAATGAGGTGTCGGTCTTTAGAATTCTGCTAGCTGTCTTCGCCGAACATGTACCCAATGTCCTACAGACTGGGCGTGACCACTTATGTCTAGGAGCATGGTACACAGGGCAGACGAAGAGAAAGTGGTCAACTGTTTCTTCCGACTCTGTACACAATGGGCAGTATCCATTACCACTGTTGGCCCAAGACTTTGTTAGACCCCTGAACGGTAGTGTCCCTACTCTAAAGTGATGGAATAGCTTGCGATCCAGAGGCCTAGTAATGACATTCCAATAGTCTTCAAGGTGACAGACATCCTTCACCAACACAAAGGATGCCGTCAATGAGCCATCTGTCAGTGAAGCATGTCTTTTAGAGACGGACCATACCCAGTACAGATCTCTCAACAGCTTTTTCGGGGGAAAAGTAACTGAATTCGGATTACACCAGAGTTCCCCCAACCCCATATCAGACAGCGTGGTTCTAAGGTCTCTCAACCAGCCTATCTTGTAAGAACTTTGAAGATCCCTAACTTCTAACAGGGCTTTCACATATAGGGATAGTTCAGGCGTAGTCCACAGGCACCGCCAGAACGCTAGTGGTCTATATCGCGCAACATCCTCAACTGGTTGGCACCCTAAATCCTATAAAAGAGGAATGCGGGGTGTAGATTGCGGAAGGCCTATAGCTGCCCTAAGGAATTTGTTTTGGGCCACTAGTCATTAAATGTTTCGTTTTCTCAATCCTTTTACTTCCTGTAGGATCTTCTAAAGTAAATACAGGATATAATCTTTCCACTAACATAGACTGTCTCCATTGTTTCATTTGTTTGTCTCTTGTCTCTTTTGGAAATCGGGGATAAAACATACTCCATTTCCTTTTACTTCTGGGTCTGTCTCGCTCAAATGCCTCAGTTTCCCATTCCTCTAATGCCTCATATTGTGTTAATCTAGATCTGGGATCGAATTCATTCATACAAGTTCTCACATTGTACAGAACTCCATCATATTTTGTGTACTCTTTCCAATTTTCTAACTACACACAAGTGTGATAGCCCCTTTCAACCATCATGTATGATGCGGGCGTATTTGGTGGTTGAATAATAATCCCTTCTTTTGTTTTATTTGCTTTATCTTTCTTGAAAAGTTCTTAATTCTTTTAATGAATGACATTTTTCTTTTTTCTCCGTACATGATATGAGGTCTTCCTCTTATATACTGTTCTTGTGCAAATACTAGATATTTTTTATCGGGTCTACCTCCTACAACCGGACCTATATGCCACATATATTTTAAACCAACAAATCTTTAGGATGACCCCCAAGGATTCCAGACAAGACATAAAACAGGTACGAACAGTTCTGGTTCATACATGTAATCAATACAATCAATAATCAATATCATTTCAAATACGCAAATTAAATTCAATAAACCAGCTCACTGCAACTAACTACCTATCTTAACTAAACCCTAGCCATCATGCTGCTACCAAAAGAAATACTGATAGCGCGCGCAGGTCACCCCACTCAGTTTTACCATACCCACCTGGGCCCATAAAACAACATATGATGAGTTTTAATCAGGTAACCTGTGCACTTTCCTCTAATCAGTGATTTATATAAATACGTTTTAGGACCTATACCATTGACTAACCAATCCTTGTCACCGGTACCTAAAAGTCCTAAAGGATCAGGGAGTTAGCAAGTAAATAGGTAGGAAAAATACCATTTGCACTCATATAATACCACAAACTCAGGAACAGTTTAAACTCCTTATCTAAAATTCTTTAAATGTCATAATCCAAACATTTGACAACAGATTTTTCAATCAGGAAAATAATCATTAGAATGAAAATATGCAAAGATGTTATAAGGCAGTCTCTACGCATTTGACATTAGGTTGGGAAGAGAGAAGGAAACAATACAATGACATACCTACATGGAATATTTACCTAGAATGGTATGAAGAACTAACCCTGGCCACGGGTCAGTTAGAAGAAAGAACCCCAAAAGTGCAAGTTGCCAGCGAGACATCAGATGCCGACCAGAAATCAGGTCAGGTACAGCCAAATTGGATCAGGACAAAACCACCACAGGCTAAGACCGGCACCTACAGTTAAAGTTGCTGCGCCAGCGCTACAACCGTCTCTGCAGCTAACAGCCTAACCCGGATTGGGTTATCGAATCTTCCGTCAGAGTGCTCCACCAGCACCCTTGTTCCCGAACCCCGTTTGGGGTATTGAATCTTCTGACAGAGTGCTCCGCCTGCACCTCTGTTCTCGTTCACCAATTGAGTGCGTTGGGTCAGTGACAGGTCAGCTATTCGGACAAGTCGGACAAATTTGCTAACTAAGCCTACTCTAGTTATACTATTTTCCAGGGCAGTGTACCACCCCCCATTGTTGCAAGTGTAAGGATCCCCACTTTTGATTGGACAAAAGACGGGGAGAGATCATCAAACCATACTAAAATGAAACTTTTACTTCTGAATATTCTGTTAACGTTCCCGCCCATCAAATTTATTTTTCACATGCATCTTTCTTCCACCCAACAATGGAGGTTCTTTATAGAAATACAATGTTACCAGTATTTTCTTCCGCTTGGGGTCAGCAGGTTAGATTCCCAGGCGCATATTCTAGTGTACTGTAAGCTTGCCATTGCTTCAATGTCAAATGACTTCAGCTCCTTCTAGAGTTTGACATGCGCAGTGTGGGTTTTCAAGATGGAGTAATAACACCTCCCAGGCCCAAGATTATCGTTACATGAAAAAATAGAAAAGAAACAGTAGAACACAGAATAAATGAATGTACTGTATACCACTTATCTCTACTCTATTCCCATTACTTTATTTTTACTATTGTATTAGAAATTAGGCAAAACGAACAGCTTAGCAAAAGCAGCGATGCAAGCTTCTTGCACGTTATTGACACAGAGCAGCCATCTTAATTCTAGAGCGCAGAATCAAAAATTTCCCACCAACACATAGAGTACTTCATGTCATGTGAGTGTGACGTAAGCATGCGCAGAAGAAAACCCAGTGTAGCAGCGGCCATTTTATTGTAAGCGAATTATTGTTAGTAGAAACACATAAGCAAGCCTCTTCTGGATACTTCCCATGTCGTTGAAATGCAATATTAAAAAGACAAACATGTTAGTTAGTACATTATGAGGTATTAAAGAGGGTTGAGTACAAGCAAGTCGCTTTACGTGCGCAACCTTGCTCCATCACCTGTGGGGAATGCCCCTCCCTCGCCTCCTGGGTGCACACTGTGTTTGATCAGAACTGGTTGGCCTGAGCATCATTATTAACTGCTGCTCATATCTTAACTGCTCTGTGTCCCCCATGGGGCCTGCAGCTTTGCCTGCTAAAGTGGGACTCAGTCCCCCAGTATTCCAATGCCAGAAGGAGTGGCCAGGAGAGCACGCCACTCTAAAACCAGCAGAGCAATCCCATGGTGGGGTCTGCTCGTACATCACCTGCTCTGGGTCCCTTGCAAGGCCTGTAACACTTCTGCAGGGGTGGGACTTGGCCCCCCAGCATTCCAGTGCCAGAAGGCGGGGTGCGGAAAGCAGTCCTGCCAGTCATGTCCCGGAATAGGCTAGGCTGGGCTTACTTCCTTTATCACACGGAATGATACCTGCCAGACATAAGTTGAACCATATAAAGTTTATTTTCCCTCTTTCTGTCTACTGGTTCTTTCAATTACCTAGCCCCCCTATCTGCCTCAGTGATGGGTAAACGTAAAGCCGGAGACCCTGCAAAACTTCAGATCCATACAAGAAGCTGAGGAGACCCACGAAAGATAGATCAGAACCCACCCCAACTGAGTCTGCTACGTTAGCCAACATAGACACGCTAATAGAAGAGGTTGAGTTGCTTCTGAACACAAGTAATGCAAAGGGGAAGAGTAAATCACGAAATGTAACGGAAATGTTCAAAACAAAATGGAAAGGCAGAGCTTCCATTATCCTTGAGGAGCATACTAAGCATATCAAGTATTGTGCATTAACCCCAGTGGAACATGTTGTGAGTGCTACAGCCCACACTCTCTCTATCTCCAGCACTAGAGTTCCTTGCTCACCAGGACAAACCGATTCGATTCCATGTTCCTTATACCCCAAAGTTACTTTTGACTCCAATGTGCCTTGCCAAAATTGTTTTGACTGCCTACAATGTATTGAACAGTCTGCAGAAATGCACACGCCTATTGAACCCATACAAGATAGATCTTCAGGACTGTCTACTGTAGGAGCACCCAATGATCCTCCTGGATGTGCTACCGTTGAATCATTGACCGAAAAATTGAACTACCTTCACATTTTAATAACATCCTTCACTACGCAGGTAGCCTGGCTTTCATCACAATTTATTTGCTGCTGCAGTGGTCATGTGTGCAAAAAAGTAGTTCAAGAGCACATTTTAAATGATCATGAACTTATTAACCCCTTGGATGCTGATGACGAGCTCAGCTCGTCATCAGCCACGGGTGACGTGTGCAGATGACGAGCTGAGCTCGTCATGTAACGCGGTTAATTGAAAACAGCCGCACAGCGCAAAAATCACCGCAGCAGTGATGCAGTTAATTTAGATTCTGCAGTAAGCGGTGGTGTACTTCCAACTTCAAACTCAGCCGGCAATAGAAAGTAAACAAAGGTTCCCTAGTTAATTCTACTTCTTCTGAAAGTTCCCATTCAACATTTTCCAAGCAGAATTTGCAAAATGGACACTACAGGTCTCAAAATGCTTCCCTGTTAACCACTTCAGTGCTGATCACGAGCTCGTCACCAGCACACGAGCACCGTGCTGCATGATGAGCCTGGGCTTGTCATCAGCACCGTGGTGCCGTTCGCGCACCCCCCCGCACCGCAGGGGAATTAGCCCCGCGGCAAAGGGGTTAAAATCTGAAACTGCAATGATATCTCCTGCAAATATTCTATTAGATGAGAGGATCCCAATATCAATTGGACACATCTAGAACATTCGCTACTCCGCCAATGAGGCACCATCTTTCTTACAACCAACCCAATCCGCAGAAAGCGAGTCGGAAATCCAATAGGTCGTTCTATATGGCCCGGGTTCCAAAACTGAAGCCAGGTACATTTGAGGACACTGAAGCCTTAATCAATAAAGTGATTCATTGGATCAGGGTGGAGCAGAAATGCTTATAGATGATTAGATCTGACATTGTTTTTGCAAAAAGGCGTCCTGGTAACTCACTGTCCTATTATTACATTTATGTGGTTTTGTGTTACAATCATTTGGTTGAAAACCTTATAAATTATTAACTTCGTACCTGCCAACTCTCTGGGGGTAAACAGCTGGGAATACAGCTGAAAGCATTTCCTCCACTCACAGATACAACTGGAGGTTCCCCTAGGCCTCAGTCCATTTTGTTCGCACATGGTACTAGTACCTTCCTACCTCCTGCTACATTGCCCTTGAATGAAATTGACTGGCTAAGGAAAAAATTGCAATTGGTTTCATGCACATATCAAGATAACGAAATTTGTATACCAACTACAGCTAATTTTAAAATGTCTAATATGCATGAACCAAACTTAAAAGAGGTAAATGATAATATAAGAGTGTTCATTGCTACGCGAATACTATTGGAAAAGTACTCGGGCCAATTGATAGAGATAGTAGGGAAAATATCCAAGAAGGTTGGGGTTTTAGTTGTAATTTGCTCAAAATGAATGATGTGTATTCTAACACAGACAAATCACTTTGCCTACGAGACCATTCAGGGTGCAAGTTGACGACCAATAATTGCTTGTCTTCCAGCCTTATTCTATTATCTTGGAACAAAGCTGGATTGAACACAAAGATGACTGATCCTGAATGGTTATTGTATATTGGGAAACAGGATGTGTGTCTACTTCAAGATGCTTAGGATAAGAGGGGCTGCTAAAAACCCAAAAGGAATAGGGCACTTATACAGTGAAAAAGGAAAAATTCCTTTGGGTAGATTTCATTATGAACTATACATTCTTATCATTCAAAACATCTTTAGTCGATTCATAGAATCATAAAAGAACAAACAATACTTTACTATAATTACATTGTTTCAATCCAGTACAATAGTCCTTGAGAAAATGATTTGCGAGATTTGTAGATCATTACATTTGTGCAAATATGCGGTTCCAGATTAAAAGTGCAAACAGTGCAAAAAAATACAAATGACATGACTAGTAAATTCTGGGTACAGTACACAATTGAAATAGTAAGGTGCATATATATCATGACAACATTTCACAGAAACACAATATCAATAAAAAGGATAAAAACGAGTGCAAACAAAATTCAGTGTAAAGTATTAAATACTATATACAATAAAAACAGTCGGTGAGTTGATCCTGCAATGCACAATTAATATGCTTGTGTACTCTATTGCAGGATCCTAGATTGAATTTCAAACCCTTCTTCAATCGTATATAGTTAATAGCCAATACAAATCTGGAAACTCCAAAAACAATAAGCTGTGTGTTGTCTGTTTTTAGGATACGTAACATATCAAAATATATCCTAACACCCAGTTTCCTTCCCAGCGGTACAATCCATTTCTGTCTAGCTCTCAAATAAATGGGGCAGAAAAACAGGACATGTGCTATGTTCTCCTGCATGCCCAGCGGGCACATTTTACATTCACTATATTCCAGCCCGTTGTGGGACTTTTCCAATTTGATAGTAAATGTTTTGACACGAAGAGTCCCGTACCTAAATTTTAAGTACAATATTTTCGCAAGTGAGGTTCAATTTGGTCTAAAAAAAGTCAAAACGGGGTGTGGGTTTGACCATAAAGAATTCATTTGTAAGTGAGCCAGCTCCACAATTTTGTAGGACTTTGTGCACAATAAAATTCCAATAGACATTTTCTAATTCCCTTTTTGATTCTGCAGTCAACCTTTCTGAATTGTGCCAATACCCTCTAAGGCCCAGATCCAGGAGCCTGCTTCATATATTAGCCAACCATGGGTATGTAACATGAGTGTCTAGTGCAATTAATTCGCCCAGTGCATGTCTATAAGTATATAGTTCATCAGTAACCCATATCCTAATCCAATATGACAAAGTCATCCAAACTGCCCTATGCTCAATACGCTTTAACCCCAGGTCGTACATATAGGGGGATCCCCGGTGTATTTTGGGGGAGGGGGACCATCGCTCTTGAAACCTTATTGTCTCCCACAGTTAGAGGAGAGATTTGCTCCCCACTCCACAGCTCAGAGCCATAGAGAGAGGCAGTTTGGGCCCTGGATTTATAAACCTCCAGTGCTGGGGTAATAGACTTGGTACCAGTACCATGGAGTTTTTTCAGGATGGGCACTGAATTTTGCATTAAAATAGTTCCGGATTTTCTTATATGGGGCGCCATGAAAACTTAGAGTCTAGGGTCACCCCCAGATAAACAAGTATGAACCCTCTCTAACACTGCACCATTCAGCATTATATTCTTCTTAAAACTTTTGTGTGGCCTGATGGACATGCATTTTGTTTTTGTGGGATTTATTTCCAAACCTTTTTGTTTACAATACACATCAAGCCTATTCAGGAGGTTTTGCAATCCACTTGGGGTCTGTGAGAGCAGGATGGTATCATCTGCAAATGTCAAGGTACATACATGGGAACCACCTAGCTTTGAGGAGTTGTGGTTTGTGTCCAGTAGGAAATCAACCATGTCATTAACGTAGAGGAGAAACAGGGTAGGTGCCAGGACAAAGCCCTGGTGCACCCCTCTCCTCACCGGTATTTCCTCTGTTAGTTCCCCACCCAATCCCCATTGCACTTTTGCAAAATTATCTTCATGTAATTTAATGAGTTATACCAATATATTTTTTGGGACCCCTTGTTTTAACAGATTTACGCACAGCAGATCTCTTGGAATTGAATCAAAAGCGGCCTTTAAGTCGATAAAGGCCGCATACAAATTACAAGATCTTAATTTGGTGTATTTCCAGGCGATTGTTAGCAGCCTGAACACCTGGTCTATGGTGCTTATTCTTTTTCTGAACCCTGCCTGGTACAAAGACAGTACATCATTATCAACTAGCCAATCATTTAGCTTGTCCAATATTTGCTTTGAATAGACCTTTTGGGTAATATCTATCAAACTGATATGTCTATAATTGGCGGGATCTTCCCTACTACCCTTTTTATATATATGGACGATCTCCGTGCCCTTCCATGATGTGGGGATGGGCTGCCCTCTGCTGATTAAATTACACAATAAATTAATATACAGTGCCCATACCTCAGGATCATGTCTGAAGAGGTGTCCCAGGATGTTATCTGGGCCAGGCGCTTTAGACAGCTTAATGGCGGCTATGGCCTGCTTGGTGTCTGAGATACTAAAGTATAGTGGTTCCATCTCATAAGACATTATCAACTCTTTAATTATGCTTAGATTCTCGCTTGATAGGACACCCGGGCATGCATATAAGTGAGCAAAGTGGCTAAATCATGTTTTGGGATCTAAATGGTACCCTAGGCTGGTTTACTCTTCTTATTGCGATTAGCAATAATCCACCAAAAAAGTGATTGATCTCTTGTCCTTGCTGCAGCTAACAAGTCTTCCCAACTGGCGTCCTCGCAATTTCTATCTGCTACTTTTAGTATCTGATTGTAGCATTTCCTTTCTTGCCTAATTTTGACCAGTTCTTTCAGCTCTAAGGCCTTAATTAGGTTCTTCTTTGCTTCTCTGCAAGCTTCCGTAAAACCAGGGATTGGCCAGTGTCAATTTATCATTGCCAGACGCTTTATCTCTCACTGCTCTAGAGAGAGGAGGTTTGATTTTTTCCACTATTGATGCATGGATTTGGGTGATTGGGATAGGATTCAAATTCTCACTAAAAAGAAAGAAAGATAAAAGGTCACTAAAAATGTTAAAAATGGAAGTAAGGGGTTCAAGTTTCCCTAATATAAATGGCCATCTAACTGCCCTTCTATTATTACACAGTATGGGCTGTGGAACCTGCAAACCTGGTCTAGGATGGTGCTGAAAATATTTTGCTTCGAGTACTAAAAATAGGGGGAGGTGGTCACTTTCCCTTCTAACCTCTACCCTGAAATCAATCACGTAAGCCCAATATGCAGCACTTATCATAACATAGTCTATGGCTGAGGACGATTGACCCCTAGAAAATGTGTTTGCACGTTTAAGATCAGAAGGGCATCCTCCTTTGCAGGACCGTAGCCCTTTTTCTACAGTAAAGTTGAAAATATGTAGGGCTGAAACAGTACACCTCGTTGGTCTTTCTTTGCTTAATAGTGGGATGCCCAATGCTAAATCTTCTTCTTTCAGTATAGTTTCCATGCCCCTGAGTGGTTCATAACAACAATTAAAATCACCACCGATTACAATGGGGCCTTTATTTGTGATAGAATCAATAATCCCTCCTAGATGAACAATTAAGGGTGATTCTTTAGAATGATGTATTGGTCTTATATATATATTAAGGAGAGAGATCATAGATTTATTAGGAAACTTTAAACGTACTCCCTGAATGTCATCTGAACTGGTAGATAAGATATCCATTTCGGAATTTACTTGGTTTTTAACCCATATTAAAAGTCCACCTGAGGGTCTGCCTTTTTTTGTTTGAATTGCCTCAATGCTAAACTTTCGATATCCCACCTTGTATAGGGGTTCCAAAGCCCAGGTCTCTTGGAAAAGGCATAGATCGTATTTGTCTACATAGTCTTGCCAATCAGGTTCCAGGATTTTTTTTTAAGACTGGCTATGTTCCAGGACAATAATTTCACACCATTTGTTTTGGGGACACTATTCTCTGGTGTGATAGACCCACTATCTGTTGGTATATTCGGTCCTTGATTGAAAATAAGGATAAATTCGCCCTCGACTTTCTCATGATCCATTTGCTTGATCGAACTTGCCTGGTCGTGGATCCCACAGAGATGGAGCTGTGTCCCTAGCCTTATTGGTGTCTGATCGGTAGATGAGTTTAGTCAATCTACTGCTTCAAGACTATTTTGAAGAAACAGAGTGATCCCAGAGACACCAGGATTAATTTTAGTCATCGTGGAGTTCAAGGGAGGACCTGTTTTATTTTGCCTAATGCAAATATTTGAATCAAATAATGAGTGAGTTCTTAAATTCAGAGTAATCAGGTTGTCAACTATTGCTTTTGAATGAAAGATTACCCTAATATCATCTAGGCCCCCTCCCTCTTGCCGTAGCCGTTGGGCACTCTTTATATCAGTTTTAATTACAGAAAGGCAGTGGCATTTGGTTCTTATCCAATGTATAACCTTGTTAACCAAGGAGTCCTCATTCTCCCTGGTTCCTGGCTTTAATCTTGGGACATTGGTAAGAAAAACATTATAAGAGGCAGTACCCACATGAAACTGCTCCATATCTGACACATGTTGGGGTACTTCATTTCTCTGTCTGTTCCCCCATTCCCAATCCCCCTTTCACAATCAAACTGGAGGTAAACTGTCAAGGTGCCTTTTCATATGGGAAGGAATTTGCTGTCCTCTATATGCTGTAGGCCGTTCCTGTAAAGAAGCCACTGGATGCCCTGGTTTTGGTTGTAAACTATGGGTATGATCTGTGTTATGCCACCAATAACGATTGTAAGTTTGGGAACAGTTTTCTGCTCCTTATATTTGCTTCTTGGGCGTATCAGATCCAGTGGTAGTATTTTTCGACCTGTTCTCTACGGGTTTGGTCATGTCAGGTATGGTAGCTGAACTCTTCTCACTTGGATGCAAACTGCTAGTGAGAGTTTCTATCATTTTATTAATCACTCTAACCTCTTCCTCAACAATACTCAGTTTACTAGTCAACGCTAACAGCAATCTATGTGTAGCAGTAATATGTGTTTGCGCCTGGGCATGTAATGGGGATAGTTTGGGCAGACTTCTGTTAGGTTATTGGTCCCTCCCCAAATGAGGCCCTATAATTGTTTCTGGGTTTTCTGCTAACACTGAGTATTTATTAGAGCACTCAATAGTTATGATTCCGTGCTGTTGGTCGCCATCGTTATCTGAATTGTCTAATATTTCATTCCTGACTACTTTTGTTATACTTGTACTAATTCCTTTTTTTGTATTAGAGACAGGTATTACAGGTAAATGAGCCTTTTCATGGCTCTGATGGACAGTAACTATATGGCTATTAAAATTTCCACTAGAAATGTTATCCTTTTTGGCATAATACGATGGAATTTTGTTACTCCACTTAGAGTTAGACTCTTTACCATTAGACAGCATGTTCTCTACCTCTTCAATAAGATTGTCGATGGCGGCAAGTGTACAGTTCTCAGCTGCTGATTTTCGCAGATTCTGAGTCCCTGGAATTTTTTTCCTGCCTGTAATCGCTTCTGCTGCTTTCCTTTTCCCCATTATTATTACACGTTTAATGCAGTAAGCGAGTATGCGCTATAGGTAAGAAGGTGGTAAGCAAGCGCAATTAGTTCTCAGAAGCAAATATTTACAATCCTATACAAAGCAGGATTCCAAGTATAAATCTAACACTATTTGCCATTAGCAGATACCAAATAAGACATACATAGAAAATTAAGGCTGATAAACAGTCTTACCTCGATAAGTGCATAGGCAGATCGATGTTTGACCGTAAAATAACAACGAGTCCAACAGATTGTATCTCAGGGAAAAAAGTTATTGTATTGAAAGTTTTGTTACAAATTGTTCCATTAACCATTAGTCTGTGTTAGCAACACTCTTACTAAAAAATGAGGAGCTAGCAAATCAGCTGGATGGGCTGTCAGAGAGGTGGCCCAGCCCAGCCTTATCTGGGCTTAGACAGGCGCGGACGGGCCTGCCCTTGGCCTGACCACGGCCACGCGCGTCCCACGCTGCGGGAGCCTCCTGGCGCTGTATGATGACGCGGCAAGTAGGCGCCCCTGGGGAGTCTGGGAGATGGTGTCCCAGGTGCGATGGACAATGTTGCAGTCCCCCGCGGACTGGTCTAATGCAGAGCAGCAGGCTGGCGTGCAGCGAGTCTTATCACGAATTCACACACCCAGAAATTACCCTCTTCCAACTTGCTCTTCTGCCACACCTGAAGATTGAACCATATGTAACAGGGGAAGAAACCACTACAAAGATTACAATTTCACATACATTTATTGTTCACATAACAACATTTTTTCATTAAAAAAGTGGCCCAACAGTCAATATACTTAATATCTCAAAAGTTAATGAAACACAATACATTAAAAATTAATCAAATATAACATAAAAACATGTAGAGAGTAAAAAAAGCCAGACAGATATAATATGTCTTGACAATTTACACATCTGTTGTGAAACAGTATCAATAGCATGGAAATATACAGTTTATAATTAACTTCTAATGCCAGATAGGCGGATTGTGTACTAGAATTTGGCGTTGACGGGTTTCGATGGGTCAATTTATAAATCCAGATTTCTCAAGACCAGAATATAGACTCTCTGTGCTTGTTAGATAAATTCATGCGGTAACCTACAGTAAAATACAATAATTATTATTTCTATACTACAAATGCATTTCAAACATCTAGACAATAAATAATTAAAACTTAGTACATTTAGCACCACCTTCATTACTTTGGACCACAGGTTTTCAAAGATACATAAGAGATAGACCTCTACCCCTCCCTTTGCTTCACTCCACCCAACAATTTAGTCAGCTATATTATGAAGGGGTAGAAGACAGACATCTCACAATTATATATTTTCCTCATTAGACAAGAGCAAGCTATAATCTACCCTGTGAGTATCACTCTTTATATATGGCCCAATCTTCACACATTACAACATAGAAGGTTCGAATACTGCCAAGCTCATCACTCCTCCTTGTACACCCCATTCTCTCCACTTGTCGCTCGTCATTCATATCTTAGTAAAAATAAGAGTCCATGTGTGTCCACACATCTAAATGTTATGTCACACCTCACCTGCTTTAATATGGTAGACTTCCTTAGTTGTGTTCTTAATCGTCTATACATTGGGAGTGTAGATAATATCCCAGGATTGATTGGAATGTCCCCGTATTGGAACTTTGGGCAGAAATGGCCAAGAAGAGCTTAAAAATTGGCTGCTTTAGTCTTGAAGCACTGCCTCAGGGTGGACTAAAATTGAGATAAGAATACCTCACCTTAAAGCTATATATATCGTGGATCCTGGTTAGGACAATGAATGTAAGGTTCCAAAGCGATGTTATTTATATCGCGCAAACACTTTCATATACTCTCCCATGCATTAACACAAAATAAAAAAATTATTATAGCGGTAACACCCTATCATTTGTTAGGTCTTACAATACCCAAAGGGCATAATTATTACCTCTGGCAGAGGGTGGTAGCAGTACAAAAACTGGTTATCCTGCTGATAGAAAATCCACTGTAGTTGCCTATTTCTTAGAGCTGAAGTCTTGCTCAGCGTCCCTTTAATAATTAGGGTCAAGTTTCCTGTTAGGAGAAGATTTTAGGAGCTATTATTATTGTTTCCTTAATCATATGAAGTGCAAAACTATGGATTAAAAACCTTCCCTTTCTCTCCTATAGCCGTAAACACAGTCCACAGATGCTCAAACGGTTTGAGCTACACAAGGCAAAAAAGTCCTTGTTACAGTACGGTTATGTTATGACTAAACGCCCGTTCCTTATTGGCTCTAGTCCTGCAGTGGCCATCTATTCAAAATAGATGAGCTGGATCCTGGGCGTCAAATATAGAAGGCCACTATCTCCCTCTCTTCTAAATCTAATGCCAGCCTTATGTTACTCCTGCGTACGTTCTTCTCACTCGAGTCAACTGGCATCTGAAAGTCTGTCCAAGTATCGGCGTCTTTATGTACTGTTTATTAAGTTCAATCACACCTGGAGTCACACTCAATGCGCGGGCACTGAAACTACGACTTCCGGGCTGTGCCAAGTATCACTTCCCTAGGTCATTGAATTTTATTGTTCGTGAATGACGTCGGGCTCTAGGGTGGGCGCCATCTTAAAGTGAACACAATCACCTGCCTTACACTTATACATTGAATCTCTATCCTTCTGGGCTGCATAGTGTACGCCTATAGATTAGCTTTGATTGAACCCTCTAACTTGGGACTCATTACAGGCATATTAAAAAATGTTGCAGAGGTATATAGCAAAAACACTTTTTAATAACAGTGATATGATCCAATGCCATTTACGCACATGGGGACCTCCGGATTATGTTTGCCACACCTTACGAGGGCCATTGGAAACTATTAATTATTGACATCTGACAGTGAGACCTGAGGCTCGCTCCAACTTTCAATGACCATGGTGCTCCATTTCCGATATCCAATAGGTTTTCAAAGCGGTCTACTAAAAGGGTCAGGCCCCCTTATCAACTATTACTACATCTAGTACTAGATCCGGGACTGAATTGTGCTATTATGTAGGCCCAGTTTAACGGTATCACCAGCTACATTTTCATACTCTTAATAAATAAAAGATAATAATATTATCTCTATAGGTTATAAGGCCTGAAGCAGTAGTAGAAATACAGCGGTCACTCAGAAGATAAATAAATAAGTGGCAGCAAAAGGTTACTAAATAAGAACCTAGCTTTTTATTAACCTGAGTTGTCTGTCCAACAATCTCGGTCACCATCCAACCTATTCTCTTCCATATTAACTATCTAAATTGAGAAGTGGGAGCACAAGCCTACTATTCTCTTACTGAATAATGGATAAAAGACATAGTAATTACCTATTTAACACCTTGCGCGCTAGCGGTTTTCCCGCTGTGCGCTGGGTTTTTGAAAAACCCGCGTTACATGATGAGCTCAGCTCGTCATGAGTGTATGAGAGGCGTAACTCATGACGAGCTGAGCTCGTCATGAGCATAGAAGGGGTTAAACCATAGCCTTAGGTAATAAATTACATCCAGTCCTCCCTACTGTTGAGGCCTTTGTTTATCGTGTCCATTGTGCACATGAACCATTGTTCTCTCATTTTACTGGTCTTGTCCATGTTTCCTCCAGTCTATTGATTTTAATTTTTTTCCAAAATGAACCACTTAAAATCTTCACATTTGTGGTTCTTTTGCATAAAATGTGCATTCTCTTTTTGAGGACAGGTTGCAGATTTGTGCTCGGTTAGTCTAAAGCGTAATTCACGTCCCGTCTCACCCACATAGCCTAAGCCTAAGCCTGTGAAATTGTATTCTTTGCAGAGGTTTCCCCTGTTACATATGGGTCAATCTTAAGGTGTGGCAGAAGAGCAAGTTGGAAGAGTTGGTGTGTGAATTTGTGATAAGAATGTATAGTTCGTAATGAAATCTACCCAAAGGGATTTTTCCTTTTTCACTGTCTACTTCAAGAAACATGGGCCACTGAAAAATCATTTATAGATGGGCTTACCACTTTTAGTGCAGAAGCAGAACCAGCTTCCTATTTTTGTAAGAAATAAACTTTTAGCTCACTAATACCTCTGAATATAGATTGCCCCGACTTAGTGGTCGAGTACTATGCTGTCCAGAAAGTCTTCGAACGGGATTCAGATTGGCCGAATCCAATTCAGAACCTATGTTTCTGACCAAATCAGACACCTTTCTGGACGACCAATTACGATGCAAGGAAACCGTTCGGCCTGTCAGATTAATTTTCCAGACGGGATTCCCACAGCCTGAGTCATTCGTAGCTGATTCGTACAGCTCCTTGGATATGGTTTCCGAATGAGCGATTGCGATGATAAATTCAGACATGTAGCAATCAAGAATGGGGAGAAGGAAAGTCAGTGATCCCACCAAGTTCCTTGGCTTTAAATACTGTTAATCAAGAGGGGGAGGGGGGATCACTTGTCCTGTGTAACCTGGGTACAGTTCTTACTAGAATGACCCTTGGTAAAAGACCCTCATACACGTGTAATCATGGTGGTATGGGCGGAATATCTTGATTCTCCGCCTTCGTTTACACGTCTGTGCAGAATCACGGGGTCATTTGGTATGCACCCTCCACCTGGAGGAGAACACCCTAGGTTAAAACAGTAGTGATCAGTGATTATTGGTGAAGTGAGAGTGAGTTTCTTAAAAACAATCTGACCGGGATTGAATTGATGATAGAGGATATGGCTGAATACGTTGAGGAAATTATTAGGTTTCACACATATTCAATCCTCCAGTGTACAAAAAATGGTCGACATGTTTCAGCCTTATTGCCCAAGGGGTCGGTGCGGCTTTCTTCAGGACCAGGTGAGTTCGGTGAAGAGAGTGACTGAGGTCTACTCTCTAATGAAGGTCAAGATTGGACCTTCCATTAGTTAATTATGAACATTTCACAGGTACCCAGAGGCTTGAAGGAGGGGCTCCTCGTTGCTCCACTCTCGAACATGCAGCTTGTGCTGTCTCTGCCTCTCGCGGTCCCGGATAAATTCAGACAGCCATTCCGATTCGGTCAACCTGACACGAAACTGCTGTCTGAATCGGCCGTAGGGGGCCGTAGCAGGCCCTCCTTCAACTGTAGGCCTCTGGGAGGGGCCACCCAAGGAACCCCTCTTACACACCATGCACAGTGTGGCAGGCACCATGGGGTGCACATCACAGGGTGCATGGTTTTCCCCAACCACTCCTTTTTTCAATGGCAGCCTGTGTTCTCGTTCAGAACATAGGCTCCTATTAAAGTCAATGAGAGTCCGAACAAATGATGTTGGGAAGCATCGTAATCGGTTGGTCAGACTCGCAGAACCAGAGTCAGTTGGAAACGATTCTGAAACTGATTTGGTTGAAATAGTTTCCAAACAACATTGTAATCGACCACTTAATGGGTGTTATAGTAACCCGAGACACAGAAATCTCCTTGGTCCTCATAAATATTTATGTCAGAAAGACAACAGCAAGTGACACATTTTCCACTATATCCTATTTAGATACTATACTAGAAACTGTACATTTGGACACAAATACTAGTGGCTGGGGACTTACATACCACTTACGGACCTTCGATACTCACATGTGAGGTCACTGGAGAGGATGACGTATATTGGGTTATTCCCTCGTTATTAGGACCCCCAAGAAAAAATCTTTCCACTATTGCATTTAAATAAGCCTCATTAACAATCAACAGAGGGCTTAGAGCTTGCAATGGACGTATCACCTCTGACCCGAAATAGAGCTACTACCTTCGAGGGAGGAATGTGCACCAGTGTCATTGATTCTGTCCTCATTGATGTGAGTTTATGGGCGCTTTTGGATGATATGAAAGATACAGTGTGATCTGACAGTGTTCATAGCTCTCTAGAGGTAACATTACTTGGAGATTATCTGAAACAAGTAGATACATTCTGTCACACAGATGTCCCTGCTTCTTCTGAAACTAATAAT
Source organism: Lissotriton vulgaris (assembly GCF_964263255.1). NCBI lineage: Eukaryota > Metazoa > Chordata > Amphibia > Caudata > Salamandridae > Lissotriton > Lissotriton vulgaris. Next base: position 593,301,893 of record NC_141693.1, read on the forward strand.
CATTATTTTGTTAAGTAGCCCAAAGTCCTGTCCAACGAAAATGGTATTTACATTATGCAGATTGTATGTTGCCTTTTTAAAGGAGTATAAGGGGATAAATGCAGCTAACATTTCTATATTAACTGCACTAACTGCACATAACCAGATATTTGGAGAGTTACCAAAGGTTTTTTACAAGGAAGTGACCCACACAAAATCAAAATTGGCGAAGGAGCAAGAATGGTTGATTCAACATGCAAACTGGCCAGAGCTCTTTAAAGTCAGCTATCCTAGATAGGGACAGGTTTCAAATTAGTACAGCTAGGCATATCTACAAAACTAGACTGAAGTAGGCAAAAAGGGACTGAAATGAAAAACTCTGGCACAACTTACTTGCTGCTAGTAAAAAAATTGATAATAGAATCTTTTGGAAATTAGTACCCCAAACCAAGCCTGAGGGTACGAAAATCCACCATTATAATATATCTCCTCAAAAATGAGTATCAAATTTTGGCCTGGAAAAAAAAAAAGAATATATAACTCTTCTGAAAGGGGGGAAGAAGAAGGAAAAGAAGGAAAAGAAAAAGGGAAGAAGAGAGAAGGAGAAGAAAAAAAAAGAGAAGAAAGAGGAAAGAGGGGGGGGGGAAAAAGGAATAAAGAGCCGAAAAAGCAAGAAAAATGGGTAAAATACAGAAGGAGGGTGATGATACAGTAAAGCTCAGCAGAGTGGAAGCAGCTGCACGACAGAAAGCCAAAACTCGACTTGCCCTAGCTAGGAAGGCTGAGCGTAAGGCTGCAAAAGATAAAAATAGAGATGAAAATAGGGTTGAGAACTCTGCTTTGGAAGATTCCACACCTGAGTCTTCAGAGGATGAATCGCTCCCCCACTCTGCTCCTCTGCAAAATGATCAGCGAAAGCCAGTAGCAGAGGGGAGTAATATAGATGATATCAATATAGCAGATGCTGTACCCCATTCTGAGGCGGATCTTCAACTTCAAGCCTCTAAACACCCTAACACCTCATTGGCTCCTGTCCTGGCAGTACCCCAGGCAGATGAGGAAAAGAGAAAGAGCGGTGTTGGGGGGGGAGGTACTGGGGGGAAGGAATTGAGAGATTTTCCACTCTTTGCAAAAAAAACAACTCCAAAAACCCTTCCACCCCCTCTGGAGCAACCACCTCTAATTTCCACTCCCTCTTTGATATCATCACTGACCATATCTGCCACAGATCCCGGCATGATTGAAACCTTACCTCAAATTACGCCTCTCACAGTAAATGAGGGAGAATTCTCGCAAGATATAACTCCCGGAACTGAAGGAACAGTAGGATTCAACGCTAGTCTATCCGGTTCTGAAAAGAGATCTGAAGAGAGATACCAGCTAGATATTCGCGAAATGCTTAATTTAATTCTCGATGAGATCCGCGAAATTAAAAACAATCAGCAAGTGGAGCTAGCTGCTCTCCATGCTAGAATGGACAAGCTTGAGGAGTTAACCGTATCTCTCCCTAATAGAGTAGTGGAGGCGGAGTCCAGGATATCGGCTCTGTTATGTTATGTTATTAAATTTTGTATAGCGCGCAGATGCCGCAGCCAAGAGGCGTCCCGGCGCTTTTGGAGATAGAAGACACAACACAACAATGATGATCAAAAACACAGAGCTATACAGCGGAGATGAAATGAGTTTTTAATTGTTTCCTGAACTGAAACAAATCGTGGATGGAACGAAGTGAAGCAGGCAAAGAGTTCCATAGAGTAGCCGCCATCACCGAGAAAGAGCGTCCACCCATTCTGGACTTTTTAAAACGAGGAACAATGGCCAGATTAGACCCTGCAGACCGAAGAGCTCTTGCGGGGACATAGTGGAGGATGGTCTGGGTGAGAATGGGAGGGGAGGCCAAATTGAGAATTTTAAAAGTAAGGCACAAAGCCTTGAACTTAATTCTTTGGCCTACTGGGAGCCAGTGAAGGTCACGGATAGTGCTGCGAGCTGAAACAAATTTGGGGAGGCCGACCAGCATCCTAGCCGCCGAATTTTGTACCAGCTGAAGACGGGCAAGCTCAGCTTGATTAACACCCAGAAACAGGGAACTGGCGTAGTCCAATCTGGTCAGCACCAGAGCTTGGACTATGATCTTCCTGGTGTCCGCGTCAAAAAATTTAAAAATAGGCCATAGGCTTTGTAGAGCGCCAAAACAGGTTCCCGCAACACGTTTGATGTGCGGAATAAAAGACAATTGATCGTCAAGCCATACGCCCAGATTTCTGACTTCGGTTACAGGAGTAGGAACAGGGCCCAATTCAGAAGGCCATCATTGGTCTCCCCAGAGCTCGCTGTCTCTACCGAAAAGAATGACCTCCGTCTTGGTGGCATTGAGTTGTAAGCGATTGTTCGCCATCCAGCCGGCGACAGCTTTGAGGGCTGCCTGAAAGGTGGGGGCGTTCATGTTGGAATCGCCATTGAGTGACACCGCCAATTGTGTGTCATCGGCGTATGACACTATTGTAAGACCAAAACTGGCAGCTACCTGCGCCAGCGGTGCAACATACAAGTTAAAAAGGGTGGGGCTGAGGGCCGAACCCTGTGGAACTCCCTGCAGAATGGGACGTGGGGCAGAGATGTAGGGAGGAGTAGAAACTTTGAAGGTTCGACCAGTAAGAAATGATCGAAACCATTCAAGCGCCTGTTCTCCAACTCCTGCCTCCACGAGGCGGTGTAAAAGGATGTGGTGGGAGACCGTGTCGAACGCGGCACTTAGATCCAATAGGATCAGTGCCGCCATCTGACCTTGGTCAAGTATATTCCTGATGTGTTCCACCACCGCCAAAAGAGCGGTCTCGGTACTGTGACCGGCTCGAAACCCATTCTGGGAGTGGTCCAGTATGTTTGCTTCTTGCAGGTGGAGGGATAAGATCCTATTGGCGTGAGCTTCAGCTATTTTAGCCATCCAAGGAAGGAGGGAAATAGGTCGGTAATGCTCTGATTTGAAAGGGTCAAGAGACGTTTTTTTTAGGATTGGTATGATAGTGGCCTGCTTCCAAGCAGTGGGAACACTACCAGTTCTAAAGGAAAGATCTATTAAGCTCTGCATCGCTGGATAACAGCAATCTGCGAAATCACGAAATTGCATGGGTCTCATCGGGTCCTCCGGAGAACCTGATTTAACTTTAACCGTCAGCTTTAGGAACTCCTCTTGGGTAGGACCTGGAATGGCTAATAGGGATTTAGAGACCGGAGGGGCACTATTAGTTTCACTGACAAAAGGTGTAGCAAACGACCTGTATATGGCCTCCACTTTTTCGACGAAAAACGAGGCCAGATCTTCGCAGTGCGTCATAGAGGCAGTGAACATGGAGGCAGTTCTTTTGTTGGTGAGGTCCTTACACACCCTAAAAATGGTCAGTAGGGTTAGTGCTGTTTTTTATTTCTTGAGAGTAAAAAGCAGCCCTGGCAGAACATATGGCCTTGTGATACATCCTGATGCAGGATCTATAGGTTGCTTTAAGATCAGTATCATAGTTTCTGCGCCAAGCGCGTTCTGCTTTTTTACAAGATGCTTTCAGTGCCCTAAGGGATTCATCATACCAGGGACTGGGGGAGCCAGATTTAGCTTTGCTCCACCTAGCTGGTATGAGGGTATCCAAAGATTGCTCAAGCCACTTGCAAAAGTCGTCATAGCCACGGGAAACTTCCTCAGGAGGTTGAGGATGGTGCTGCAGCAACAGATGGTGAAAGTGCTCTAAGTTCAAGTTTCTCCAAGGACGCTTAAGAGTCTTAGGCAAGTTGTTATTGGCTAAAGGGATGTCAATAGCAATATGCGTTTCGATCAGATGGTGATCAGTCCAGGCCATAGGCTTGGGCTGGAGCACTTCAATATTAGAGGAGATGTTTGTCAGAAAAGGGTCCAACAGGTGTCCACCGATGTGAGTCGGGAATTCAACCAGTTGGACTAAATGAAATGCCTCAAGATCAGAAAGCAGGCTTTGGACTGAGTTGGAAAGTGGGGCTTCCATATGGAGGTTCAGATCACCAACAACCGGCACGAAACGATCCATCAGGACCTGGGGGCCTATAGATTAAAAGTCCTGCGAAGGTGAAATGGGGACTTACAGTGATGTTAAAGTGCGCACTCTCACAACCAGCTATAGTGGTGGGAGACCAGGCACACGAATAGCAAGTTTTTAATGCGACAGCAATGCCGCCACCTCTACCATTACGATGGGATGAGTGCAAGGTATAGCCAACTGGGAGGGCTAAGTTAATCACAGCCATAGAATTATCATGAAGCCACGTTTTGGCTCTGGAAGATCAAATGGGACTGGTATCAGGAGCAACTAGAGAGGCCACTAAGAAGCGGATTGCCATGGAAACAAAACTCGAGGAGTTGGAAAACCACTCTCGCAGGTCGAATCTAAGAATTGTGGGGGTCCCGGAAGGGACAGAAGGCTCTGACACAGTACAATGGGCTAACTCCTTTATCCAAAAGGTAGTTCTCCCAGAGTTCGAAGGAGACTTAACGATCACAAGGGCCCATAGAGTACCAGCGCAGCGCTTTGCGAATTCTACATTTCCAAGAACTATTTTACTGAACTTTGCTGACTACAGGATAAAAGAACGAATCCTCTCTAGGGCATATCAACAGCGCCAATTTAATGTTTCTGAAACGGCAAAATGTAGAATATTTATGGACATGACAGCGGCAACGGCCAGAAGAAGTAAGGAATTTGTAAAACTCCTGCAGCTATTCAAAGCTAACGGCGCACAGGCTTCGATTGCGCAATAATCAAAGTTAAAAGTTCTTGTCAAAGGAAAATTTTTTCTCTTTACCGATTTAGATGAGGCTCAAACTCTTCTCAATGAGATATCTGCAATGGCTTAGCTCTGAAGGCAGGGGAAGTTAAAATGGAAGGAATCTCGATTCAGAACTTGAAGTTGTTATAAAAGTTAGGATTCATTTATCTTATTCTTTCTCCTCACTAAATAAAGTAAAAAAAATAAAAAAATAGAATATCAGAGGTGGGTGCTCTGGGTTACTGAGTCACACCAGGGTGTAAGAAGAGGACACCCGAAGAAGAAGTGGAGGGTGGGATGGGGGCTGCGTGGACAGGAAGGGGGCTCCCGCATCCCTGGAGGAAGTTTGGGTGGGGGGTGGAAAGCAGCAAAAAAAGACATGTACAGTAGGGTTGCTATTTTGACTGTTAATTCTGGTTGGTGCAGACTAGATATAAATTTCTATAAAAAAAGAGATGAGATTTGATTCATGTAAAATCCTGTCCATCAATGCAAACGGGCTACTGAATAAACAGAAGTACGGCTCGCTTTTGAAATGGGCAATGGCCCTGAATCCCCAGGTTGTCTTCTTACAGGAAACACACCTAAAGACCAACTCGCCAAAGTTGTTTTTGCCAAGATACCTCTCGTATGGGTTTTTTTCCTCAGCTGGGGTTGCCCAGAGGGGAGTGGCTATTTATCTCGCAAAGAGTCTTCCTTGGGAGGTCATACAGGTGCAAAGAGACTCTATAGGCAGATGGCTCTGGGTAGCAGTAAAACTGTTGGGGAAAGTATTAAACTTTGTTAATTACTATGGCCCAATATTCGATGACATTTCTGCCCTGACGGAAATCAGTGAAATCTTAAGGGGCACTCCAGGACAAATTGTGATAGGAGGCGATTTTAATTATATACAAGATTTAAAAAGGGATACTTCTAACAAGAGCAAGAAGCAACTTAAGCCAAAAACAAAAGGGCTGCTGGAAGCTTTTATGATAGAATATCAACTGCGGGACTCATGGCGCTCCCTAAATCCCAATACTGAGTCCTACACGTGCTACTCTAATAGATTCCACACTGCCTCTAGAATAGATTTTTTTTAACTTCCAGGTCTCTTCAAATTGGTAATGCATTAATAGGTTGCAACCCTTTCTCAGATCATGGGAGGATTGAAATGGAACTGATGCTAGAAGGTACAAAAAGAGAACGCCCCAGGTGGCAGATGGATCGCACCCTTTTACAGAACACGGAGTGGGTAGAGGGCTTCAAAGAATGGATCAAGGAATGTTTCTTAGTTAATAAAGATTCAGCGGAGCCTTTCTCTATATGGGGAGCATTTAAAGCTACAGCCCGGGGGCAAATGATAGCATTTTCCTGCAATAAGGCAAACGTTCTTAAGGAACAAATTGCTGTCCTTCAAAGTGCCGCTGAGAAAGAACATGCGCTAAAACTTAATCAAATGCCCAATAAATGGGAAGAAGCGAAGTCATTGCTTAGGGATTTCTTCACCCTGGAAGAGATAAACAGCTCGAAGGCCTTTCAGCAAAAGCTTTATGAGGATAGTCAATTGATGGGAAAGCTTTTGGCTAATTCAATTAGAAAAAAACAAGAATCTTCCATTATTCTAAAAATTCAAGATCCTCAGGGAAGAATAGAGACTCGTAGCGAGGGAATTGCGAAAGTATTCCTTGAGCATTACGAGAGAATATACTCCACAGATATTCAGGTGGAGGGAACATTAATCAAGGATTATTTCGAAAGCTTAGATATTCCCAAAATCTCCGATTTTAGGAGGAATCAATTAAGTAGTGAAATAAGCATACTGGAAATTCAAACTAGTATAAAAACAACAGCAGGAGCAAAAGTTTCAGGCGTGGATGGGTTCCCGATTGAATTTTATAAGGTATTTTTAAAGCAACTGGAGGGTCCCTTGAAAAATTTATTTAACTATATCAGAAGAGGTGGCAAGGTTCCCTCTGAGTTTAAAGAATCTACAATTATCAGCTTTGTTAAAAAAGATAAGAATCCAGAGGAGGCAAATTCTTACAGACCAATCAGTCTACTGAATTCGGACTACAAGGTGTTTATAAAAATCTGGGCCCAAAGATTTGTGTCTGCAGCACAGGAGGTAATACATCAAGATCAGACAGGGTTTATAGCCGGTAGATCAATGGCAGCGAACACAGAATATTTGATACAGGCTTTAGATTTTTTTAATATTAATTCAACTCCTGCATGTATCTTGATGATCGATGCAGAAAAAGCATTTGATTTAGTTAACTGGTCAGCGTTATTTTTTTCCTTGGGTTGTTTTGGATTTCCGGCCCCGATTATTAGTATGCTACAGAACATTTATGAAGGGGCAACAGCTCAGGTTATAGTCAACACCAGGCAAGCAGGGAAGATTAAAATAAATCGCGGGACTAGGCAAGGTTGCCCTCTATCTCCCCTGCTTTTCACCTTTTTCATTGAACTGCTGGTGATAAAAATAAGGAACAATGAAGCAATAATACCCCCTATTGTCGGAATGTCAAAATTAAAATTATTTGCCGATGATATTGTTTTGTATTTAGCTCCAGAAAAAGAAAATATTCTACATCTTATGAAAGAGTTTAAGGACTACGAAAAGATTGGGGGGTATAAGATCAATGAGAAGAAAACGGAAGTCCTTATTTTAAATTCCAATCTAGATTTTCTTCCACCAAACCTCCAGTCTCAAGCAGAAAAACGGGATCCAATAAGATATCTAGGAATTTATGTGACTAGAGACTATCAAGATCTTTTTGGGCTGAATTATATTAAGACGAAGAACAAAATTAAGAACATGCTGGAGCAGTGGGATTCCTTGCCCCTGACTTTGATCGGTAGAGTTGCTCTGATTAAGATGAACATACTCCCCTTGGTTTTATTCCTTTTTAGTAATAAAAGTCAACATGGCCTATTTCAAGGAACTCGATTCTATGATGAGTAGATTTATCTGGAATACAAAAGCCTCAAGAGTTAAGCTCTCGGTGGTACAACTTACTGTAAAGCAGGGTGGACTGGCTCTCCCCCATTTTAAAACATATTACGAAGCAGCCCTTTTTGATATAGTGGCAGGACTATTAAGGACCAGACAGTCTAGAGACAATTTCTTTCTTGATAAAATGCTTGAGGAAGCAGGCTCTCAAATTTTTTTCTTTTTAAAAACTGCAAAGCTGCCCAAGAAAACAAGATATAAGACACTACTAGTGTACTCCTCAAGATTACGACTTTTGTTTAAAAAATGCGGCTCAGGTGGTACCAGTTTTTTGAAATTACTGGAATGTGGTAAAATGGGACTCAAGATTTCTCAGAACCATCTGTTACAATGGGAATTAGCTGGTTTTTGTGAAATTAGACATTTACTCTCCCAACACAAGGTAATTAGCTGGCAAACAGTTGTAGATAGAGCATATCCTAGGCGGCTTATGTTTTTTGATTATTTACAACTGGTTTATCTGATAAGAAAAGAGATAGGGGGCTCTGATACTCCACAAAATGCCTTGTTAGCAGCCTTATACCGGGAAAAACATAAGGGTATAGGATACTGGTACAAAAGGCTACTTCCTCCAGGAGCTCCTCAGGCAATTCTTAAACATCTAGATAAAATAAGCCTCACGACACAATGCGTTTTGTCAGAAAAAGACTGGGAAGTAATATGTCAGCAAGGATATAAAACTCTCCGGGCAGCCAATTTTAAAGGAATGTCCTTTCTCTTCCGCTGGATGGTATATTACACCCCGGAGGCCTTGCAGAGAATATTCCCTGGCTACGAGAATAAATGCTTTAGATGCAAAACAAATGGTCAGGGCGGCTGGCATCATGTGTTTTTCTCTTGTCCAAAGCTAGAATCTTTTTGGAAGGGGATTTTTACTGACATGGAATTGGCAACAGGTAAAACACTGCTACCTGAAGCAGAAGTGGCCCTTTTTGGCATTTGTAAAGATAGGTATAGGTTTAATAACTCAGAAGAAGCATTTATTTTTATTTCTACTACTGTAGCACGGTCCATGATTTTACAAAATTGGAAATCTGAGGTAATCCCATGTCAATTAAAATGGGTCAATAAAATGAAAAGAACATGTTCATTTGAGAGAGCTTATGCTGGCAGGGTGGGTGCGATCAAAAGATTTGAAAGTATTGGAAATATTTTGAGAAGTTGAAATTTATAAAAGGAAATTGATATTTCACTAGCTGCTATCGCACTTTTTTTGTACTTATTCGGATATTTTGCACTTTATTGCAGCAGCACTTTAATAATTGTAATAAAAACTTTGCTGCTTTTTTTTTTTTTGATGGGTTTTGCCATACTAATATTTGATGAACCATTCAGCAACACTGATGTCACTTTAGAATTAGATTTTTTTCTATATAGGATGTTTCTGTACTTGAATTAATAGGGCTATAGGAACTAGAGTAGAAATTCGAATGTCCTTTTCTTAGCCCTCTATGTAATTTGTCAATTGTGCGGGTTCGAGCACTAGCACTTTAATATTGCTATAGCACTTTTGAAATTACAAATTAGCAGCTCATTGCAGTTTTCTTCTGCTCTTATATTTGATAAATTATAAAATAATTTAGTTAATTTTGATTAATATTTCATTAGTGGTAGTTTATCGTTTAACTTTCTATGATTCTGCTTTTTATACTTTAGAGAAGGGCAAAGATACCCTCGGGGTGTTAAAATGCTTTGTTTGTGTACAATGTAATACGGAATTTGACGTATTGGATTAATTGCTTTCCTTTTACCACTTTGCACTAGCACTTTAAGATTGACTAAATTTATTCGATAGAAGTAATGTATAGGTCTGGTTTGTCTCATGTTTATTGTATAAAAAATTGTATCTAAAATCGAAAAATCAAATGTACCAATAACACCCTACTGTCTTGTTTAATAAAAAAAAAATTAAAAAAAAAAAATGAGTATCATACTTTACTGCTCCTTATACAGCAAAAGATTATAATGATTGTGGGCGAAGCAGGTGTTTTTTCCCATAAAGACAGTAATTGCAACCCGGGAAATTGCTGATACCTCACTTTTCTTTAGTCTAGACGAGATAAGTAGTGCCATTGGTTCTCTAAAATTTGTGAAGGCACCAGGTCCGGGAAAATATTCCAGGAGATCTATACACAACCAAGCCCCAAATCTGGCCGAGTTTCCAGAATTTGTTATCTAATGCCATTGTCGCAGAGGGTGAACTACCAGACTCATGGAGGAGAGCTGAGATCATACCTATATACAAAAAGGGTGATGCAAAGGATCCCCCAAATTATTGGCTGATCAGCTTGATTGATAATGCACAAAGCTTTTTCACCAGACAAGTCTTAAATAAATTGATTGACTGTGTGGACTCTAGCAAAATAAAGTCTCCACTCCAAGCTGGTTTAAGGCAAAGGTCAGTACAATTGATCAGATTTTTAGATTCTAAATCTTGTACTAGAAAACGGTTTTACTACAACATCAACAGCTTTATGTGGCATTTGTAGACTTGAGAGCTGCCTTCGATCTAATCCTACGCCCAAAATTATAGCAGGTTTCATTAAACATGGGAGCTCCAGGCAACCTCATGTAGATTTGAATCAAACTGCACAAGAACATTTTTGCACAGGTATGTTGGTTACCAAACGAAGAGCTGACTAAACAAACCCCAATTGAAAAAAAAGACACGGCGACCAATTTAAGGGCATACATGGGGAATTATCACAGATCAAAAACTTGATGCCCTCAGTAGTAAGACCAGTAGAAGCCCAGGAGGAAAATAAAGTGGCCAGGGGGGAAGAAGTGGAAGTGGAGACTGGCCCGCCAGGGAATGCACCCACAGAATATGTATCCTACCGCCCCATGCTTATAAAGAGGTATGGGGATAAGAGGTATAGAAGGCAAAATATACTAAGGCGAAGGAAGGGGATTAAGGCCCAAACTAATTGCCACCCCATAAAGCACCAGGATCATAGGGGGGTAACTCCGGTATATAAGACAATAGATAAGGTAGTAAGACAAGGAACTAAAAAGCTAAATTTCGTAGAGAAATGTGCAAGTAGCAGTAGACCTGAAGAAGAATTCAGGGGGATAAAGAGGAATGACATGGGAGAGAACAAAAAGGCTACCAGGAGAAATCCCCCAGGGGTAAAGAAGAGTGTAGGAGTAGAGTGGGAGAAGGTGATGTCCCCAGGTGCGGAGGAACCCCACCCAAGTTATGGGAAGGGGGCTAAAATAGGGGGAGGAGAAGAAGTTAGTAGGCATATAAGGAGAGAAATGTTAGAAGGGAATTGCCAACATCAGCAGACAGAACTACCTACCGACACTTGGATATTTGTAGAGCCAATAGGACAGGTGAAAGGGGGGAAAAGAATCAAGAAACTAAACCCCTTGAATCGCTCCCAGCTACTATCCTCATTTGGAAAGTGCCCCAGTCTAAGATATGTTAGCACGGCTGATCTAAAAGAAGTGGGGTTCACAGTAAACAGTAAGGGGGAGGAAATAACCAAGGTTTTACTCCACTCAGCCCTATAAAGGATGCTATAGAAAAGGCAGAAACCGAGATGCTACGGGAAGGCATAAGAATACTAAAAAGGAAGGAAGTACTATCGGATAAGTTAGGGAATTCATTCCTCAGGAACCACGCAGCATTAGGCGAGAGACAAATAAAAATGATCAACCTGGGGAGAGGCACTAAAGACACCCTAGAAATCACGATAAGACCTAAAGATCAAAGGTGGGACATGGAAGATGTACTTGCTGGGAATAGATACAGAGAGCTGGCATACATGAGTGGTGAGGAAGATGGTTATATGAGTGAGATCGATTAGGAAGTAGGGTCGCCGCACAGCCTATCTATAACAACCTGGAATATAAATGGGTACAATTAATAGGGGTGGGCGTAGTTCGCAAAGTAGCGCTACGCGAAGTGCACTTCGCACTACGCAAACTTCACGTAGCACTGCGCGAGCTGCGTAGTAGCATGTTCGCACTGTGCAAGATGCGTTTTTAATTATTGCACAGTGCGGACAAGCATCCGGCACTGTGCAATCATTGAAAACGGCATCTTGCCCAGTGCGAGCTGTAGTTTTCTGCTGCTCAAGTAGATTATTACTCGAGCGCAAGCTTTCTCAACGCGAACTGCTAGTTTCTCATTGAGAGCGGACGCGAGCATGCGCAACCACTCACAATGAGAAACCTGACCTCCCCGTGTTGAATATCTCGCCGGGATGTCATTTTGCTTGCTCGCCGTTGCGAACAAGCAAAAAATTACTGCTGCACTACGCCTGTTCGCACTGTGCTACGTGCAGCTTGGGTAGTGTGAAGTTGAGCAAACTTCGCAAACTCCGCAAGCATAGCGTAGTGCTTCGCCCAGGGTTAGAACAATAGAATAGTGGCACAGGAAGATCTTAAAAATATCTTGAGGAAAAACGATATCGTTTGTCTCCAGGAAACCTGGCTGTGCGGGGAAATCCTTGCTACCGTAGGTTTCACTCATTATGTAAAAGCAGCTAAAAGGAACATTGTGGGTAGACCTTCAGGGGGTCTGATGACGTTGGTTTCAACAAGGATAGCCAAGGACATTGAACCCCTGGAACTAAAGTGCAACTGGGCATTGGGCAATAGAGTGCGAACAACAAATAATATGTTGGGGGGGTGAAAGCCTATGCATTATAAATGTGTATATTCAGAAAGGGAATGCAAACGAGTATAAGGCGGACTTGGAACGTTTAAAAACTGACCTGGAAGAGGTGTGTGACCGTTATCCAAGGCATGTGTTCATGATATTGGGAGACTTCAACCATAAATTGAACCCCAAAATAATGGACTCCTGGTTGAAGGATTTGTTGGATGCATATAAAATAGAGCGGGCGCAATTTCCCTGCTGCGATACATCAACTAAAGATGATGAGCTGGGGCAACTGTTGGGGGTTATGGGATTTGTATGCTCCAACGGTAGAGAGAAAGCGGACAGGCCTGCGAAGCGTACTTTTAAGGTAGGGCAACAATTGTGCCCCATAGATTACATATTCACACAGGCCTGGCATTTCCATCTTATCAAACAGTTTGAAATTCTGGGGGTGGAGGGTAGTGACCACTATCCACTGCAGGTAGAACTCCAGGTAAATAGGCCCCCGCAAAGGCAAAAAGTGCTATTAGTAGATGTAGAATACCCCAAGTGACTAACAACACGAATCACCGATGAATATATACAGAAACTAAATGCATATCAGTTAACTGTGAATTTGGATAACCTTGTACCAGGAGAGAGCATAGTCTGGTACGAGGGTATAATAAGGCAACTGGTGGAATGCCTCTGGATTAAATTAAAGTGTAATAATCTCAAATCGGTAAATAATGCGACATTACACCCTAACAATACCAATCATTGGTTTGATGCAGAATGCCGGAAACTAAAGGCCGGTATTAAGAAACAAGAAAGATGCCTCAGAGGTAACTATAGTGAGGAAGTGGTATTAGAACTTAGAAAATTTAGGCTAAAATATAAGACAGTTATCAGAGATAAAAAAGGAGTTTTAAGGACAAATGTTGGGAGAACTTACTTGAGGTAATTGAAGATAAAAATGTGAAAGGCTTTTGGAGGTTAATACAGGACTGTACGGGAAAAGTACAAGGGACCATGCAGTGTTCAGTGCCAGAGAACAAGTGGCTGATCTACCTAGAGGAAATTTATGGTAAATGGCCAACGAGGGAGGGAATAATGGCAAATGTTTGGACAGGAATAAGTGAAGAATTAGAAATCCACTTTTCCTCAGACCGAATTAGAGACATAATAACTAGGCTAAACCTAACACGGGCAGCTGGCCCTGATAACCTGCCAGCTGTCATAATAAAAACAAACATAGAATGGTGGGCAGAGTTCTTTTCAAATATGTTTCTAGGGATCCTAAATACTGGTGAATTCCCGGCAAATTGGAAAGGGGCAATTGTTAGGCCAATTCATTAAAAAGGAGATGCAAACTCACCCAAAAATTACCGCTTAATAAACCTTCTGGATATAGGCCAAAAGGTCTTTTCCAAGGTAATTCTAGGGCTACTAAAGGAGTGGGTGGAAGATAAACAGATAATACCCCCAGAGCAGGGGGGGTTCAAAGAAGGCCACTCAACAATTGACCATTGTTTTGCTCTTAGGTCCATTGCACGGAAGTCATTTGATCAGAGGGGTAATTTATTCTGCTGTTTCGTTGACTTCCGTGCAGCCTTTGATCTTGTGGACAGGGAGCAGCTGTGGTCAACACTAGTAGGGTATGAACTACAGGATGACCTGCTGGTCCTCATCCAAGCTCTGCATACAGAACATTGAGCACAGATAATATTGGATACGGACGGAGGACTGACTGGCAGAATCCCACTTGGGAATGGTCTAAGGCAGGCGTGCCTCCTTTATGCCAACGACCTAGTGATTATGGACCAGATGGAGATAGGCCTCCAGAGAAAACTAAATAGGTTTAAAGAATACTGTACGAGTAAAAAATTAGTGGTAAATATGGATAAGACTAAAATTGTATGCTTTGGAAGAAGGAAAGCGAAGTTCTCGTGGTATCTTGGCACAGTCTTGCTTGAGAGGGTGACCGACTACAGATATTTGGGAATGTGGTTCTCAGGTAACATGAAATGGCACACACACCTGCAAGCATTAAAAATAAGGGCATTGGGATCGGTTAAAGGCCTAAAAAGATTTAATAATACCTATGGTGAAAGGTCAGATTGGCCGGTCTTAAAAGCCTATCAAGCAATGGTTCCCCCACAATTTTTGTATGGAGCCGAGGTTCTTTACCTCAGTGGCAAGACCTCCCGGGATAGAGAGGAGGGAAATCTATTAAAAAGCTTATTCGCGCTGCCTAAATCATCTATGGTGCAGGCAGCACGATTGGAAATGGGAATTACCTCCTGGGCTATAACTGCTTGTATGAGCCTTGTGCGCTTCTGGCAGCGGGTGGGAGCAGGGGAACTTACTAAAATCTCCCAATGGGCTAAGGAGGAAATTACCATTAGTGAGCTGCCCTGGGCAAAAGAGGTGAGAGTTTCAATAAGCAAGGCTTATGGGGTGCTAGATTTGAAGGTATGCTTGCCGCAAGACCCCACAATATTTGGGAAAAAAGAATGAAAGTTTCAAGGGGTCAATATGTCCCGTAGCTATGATCGGGACTACCTTGCTCAAAAGTCCTCGGTAGCACACATGAAAGTTGCTTGGGAGAGCAGCCAACACTTCCCCTATGTGGATCGGCTACCCAGCCATAGTTTGAGGCGGGAAGTCTTGAAAATACAAATTGGTATAAACCCAGGTTATGCGAATAACGGGGTTTGAAACCTAATGATAGGGTGTAATGGGAAATGCACTTGCACTTTAGGAACTACCTGTGATATTTTACATATTTTATTAGATTGTATGAGATTTTTAGACTTTTGAAAGGAGTTTTTATGTCCGTTTTAAAAAAAATATAAGATTACGTATAGAATGCAAGCCGCTACTCTTTTGGTGGAAATGGAGAATTTAGATATAGCCTGTGCGTTGGGGAAATATATGAATAAAGTCAAGGCATTCCTCAAGTGCGCAGAAGAGCACGTATAGTGCAGCCCTTACCACCGAATAAAGTTAGAGATACTAAGGTATAACAGTAGTAAGAGCTGCATGCGGAAGGAGTTATGTATTGGTAAGATTTTAGCGATTTTAATAAAATAAATGTTACAATACTCCTTTTTAAAAGGAATAAGAGAAGTTAAACTACATGTATCTTGAGGTGTAATTGCTGTTTTAATACTGTCATGTTATGTTCTCTCTCTATGTTGTATACTGTCATGTTATGTTGCTGTTCTTTCTGCTTTTCACGGAATGTGGTAAATGTACTTTTAAGGTTTTACCAAACCAAATAAAGTTTTGTTTGACTGACTGACTGACTGAATGTGGGATGCACCATGGTTGTGTTCTAGCACCAACATTTTTTTCATTATTCATTAACGGAATAAGTTGAATTTTTGAAAAATTGCAGAAATTACTCTCCTGCCTTGAACAATATGAAAGTATTTATTCTAATTTTCGCCGATGATTCTCTTCTCATTTCTTGATACCCTTGGGCCTCCAAATTTTAGCTGAGAGGTTTCTATATTTTTGCAGGTCAAGGGGTCTGAAATTAAATATGAATTAGACCAAATTTATTGTTTTGGGCAAGGAAGTAAGGATAAAATGTTCATTTAAGTTGGTAGCGAGACACTAGAAAGGGTAGATAGCTTTGATTATCTAGGGGTGAGGATTATGGATAATTGTAAGTGGTTGGGTTAACTAAACAAGAGCATCCTGGTAATTGAAAATAGACCAAATGCTATTATCCTAATTTGCGAGCAATCAGTTTCACATGTAGTCTTGCTAGTCCTGGAGATTTATTGAGCTAAGGCCCAAGGTGCTACACTTTATGGTGCAGAAATTTGGGTTATGTCAATGTCAAGCCCTTAGTCATCGATGTAAATAATTTTGTAAGGAAATTAGTTTGCTCTCCACCAAGCTCACCCCTTATCCCTTTGTACTTTGAGTTAGGGCTAAAAAGACTAGCAGGTGTGGCCGTATTAAAAATATCAGTCTATTGGGTTGGTCTCTTGAGCACACCTGAGCTAAGAGAATACAAGGATTCGTTTGTCGAATTACTACAAATTCCAGAGGCCAGGATGCTTCCATGGGTAAAATTTGTACTTACATTGTTGGGGAAGTTGGGGTTACAAAGCTACTGGGTTGATCCTACTGTTTTCCGCAAAGCGGATTTGAGTGCGCTCAAGGTTTGCTACCGGGCTTATATTAACGAAGAGTATTTAAACAATAGCTCAAATGGCACATTAACACCTTGGCTGCTAGGCGTTTTCCCCCTCCTGTGCTGGAAAATGCTTTTCTTCTTTATTCATGACGAGCTCAGCTCGTCATCAGCACAGCTCAACTGTGCATCATGACGAGCTGAGCTCGTCATCAGCATCGAAAGGGTTAACTAATGTGTTCCTAGATCATAAGCTTACATCGTCATTTGAGCAGTATTTAGATTTAATACCATTCTCTGTAGACAAGAGCTTGTATCTACACTTTCATTTTAGTACTCTCCCATTAAGATCATTCACTTACAAATGGTGCTAGGAATAGGAGTCTACTATTTGCCCCATTGTGCGGCCAGGGTAATGAAAATGAATCCCACCTATTGTTATTCTGTCCAGAGTATCTGAATTCTCGTTGTAAATGAATATGTCCCATATGTCATGACATGGGAATAAACTGACTTCAGGTAGCTCTCGGGATTTTAAAAACGGATACTACCCCAACATTTTTATTTGACGTAAGCACATATTTCCTGACAACCTGGTACAGGAGAAAAGCAAAATTATCTGTTTAATTATTAGGTATATCTTTTTAGGCAATTTAAAATAAAGAAAATGTTTTAACATATATTTATTTATTCTCATAGTTTTCCTTTCATAATTCCAACTAAATCCTGTGAGGAGATTGTCATTATATTCCTTGCTATTTGCTTATGGATGTTGATTACACTGATATATGTATACCCAGAGGACGATGCTGCAGGCCTGGGTAAAGTCCAGATTGGACTATGGGAATGTATTGTATCTGGGCACTGACAAATTCATCATCCACCGCTTGCAGGTCATTCAGAATGCTGCAGCTCACCTTCTTTTTCGTCTGCCTAGTATTGCTTCTGTCTCTCCTCTGCTCAACAAACTACACTGGCTTAAGGTCGACAATTGCATTAAATTCAAGGCCTTATGCTACATGTTCCAAGCTAGACATAGACTAGTCCCTTTATACATCCAAGGATTGGTGTCACCCTATATGCCCACCCGATCGCTGAGATCAGCCAACCTCTCACACAGGTGTCTGGCCCAAATGAAGGGTCACTCTTTTTCCTACTTAGGTCTGAAACTCTGGAACTCCCTTCCTGTACCTCTCAGGAACTGCCGCTCTCTACTTACTTTCCGTAAGAACCTGAAGACTTTGCTCTTCAGTTGTCCTGACTGATCTACTTGGTATCTGGCAAGTTGCTGTGCTTTCTTAATTTTTCTTCTGCACCTCTGTTCGCTGTCTGCTTTAGCGCCGGGAGACCGGTTTGGGTAGATGGGCTCTCTAAAACTCTTCTGTAATAATAATAATATTTAATATATGTCTTTGCTATATTCTAGTAGGTGCTTAATCATTGTTTGGGTACTGTTATCACAGGTGTTTTTCTCTGTTAAACACAGGCCACTTTATATTCCAGCATGAATTACCAACATTGAGGGCTGAAATGTTTCATGCAATTCAATCAATTTGAACTGTACATTAATTGAGTTTTCATATATTAGTTTAACAAATGCACTTTTATCTCTTATTGTTTATTGTGGACGTTTACTTTGTTGTTTTTTAATTACCCAATAAAGTGTATATATTATTAAAAGAATTTGAACTGGCTGGTGATGCAAAGAAGGAGACCGCTGTGCAGTCCGTATATTTCACTGCAGACATGTAGTAAAGTTGTCATTCTACAAACTGCATGTGCATCACTGAACACTGGGTCTCAAGGAGATTAAACAAAGGCTAGCGTCTGGCACAACAATTGCTGATGCTCTTTGAGGCATTCATCAGCATGCAACAGTTGCAGTGTTCTCCATTGTGAAAGCCCACACAGTTGTCAATATCCTGGATGAATTCAGTACCAAATTCTTTAAGTGGTGTGCATCCAGAGCTCTCAGTATTAGATTAATTTGCATAACAGACTGTCACCCACAAACAATATTCTGGTACATAAATATTGTCAATATACTGACAACCACAATATTAACATTACATTCATTCAATCTTTTCTCTATTCAGTTTTTTATAAATCCATCAAAGACAACAGAAGAAAATAAAATGCAATACATCTATAAAATATACAAGTAAATACAAGCCAACCAACATAAAAACAAACATCTCAGAATTGAACATGAGAGTGTAGTTAAAACCAGAATACAAAAGTTCATTGGTAAACAAATGATGACAAAATGAATTCCGCTAACATAAATAACCTAATTAATAATACAAAAAAATAATAAAATACAAAATAAGAGCACAAATTGATTGTGTGAGGTCCATCCTGTTCCTTAATTTAAAAATAGTGGATAAAAAACAGGCACCCTAAAAACAAGAGCGCTGTTCTAGGACCAAATGTAAGTGTAACAAAACAGGTTTCGCCTGAGTAAAGTGTTTCCTTGAGAAAAGTGGAATAATATATTTTTATGCAAAATGTCTGTTGAATGAACACAATATTATAAAAGTATTGTGTATCAGAACAGAATCTCAGCTGCAAGGTGCTGGGGAATACCCCCAGGAATTGCAAGTGGTGGACCATGCTAAGCCCAAACCCAGTTAGCAAAAATTGATAGTTCACAGAAGTAACTAACGGCAAGTAAAGTTCTAGAGTGGACGAGGTTGTGAAATCTGACAGCGGGTTTAGTCAGTTTCAAAGACTCTCTCTTGCTCCATGAGAAGTCTATAAATGCATTTTTAGTTCAAGCCAAATCGGTTTTTCCAATCTTTTCTGGATTGTGAAAGCTATCAGGATGCCACAGCTTCATAAAATAATTCTTAACAACTTGAGGACCCTGTAAATCTGTTAGCACTGTCCAAGGTTTAACTGTCCTTCATCATTCCATGATTTAATCCAGTTTCTGGCTGGACCGAAATCCATAACAATAAAGAACGCTGTCATTGGACATCAGTGAGAAAACCTCGACACAGGTCTTCAGTGCAATAATCAAGGCAAAACTATTGGCGAGGGATAACGCCCTGCTCAGAAACTGATACTCAACAGTTTGCAAGGAAGATGCATTGGCATGCCCCCGATGTTGCGACCATAATAAGCAATAGATACCATTTCGCCATATAAATCTGTAATGAGATTTCTAAAGGCCTATGGCTTACCCTTGTTTAAGAATCAAAAATAGAAGAAATTGACATTGAGAGATTATTGGGCTTATAGGTCACTTTTTCCCATGTTAAAAGTGCAGCACTGGTGGCACAAGGAGCTTGTAAGTAAGCCCCTATGTGTCCTAGATGTCAACAATGATGCACAGGTTATTGGAATCAAATAACACACCCAGGTAGATACAAAGAATCTTCATCATCATCATCATACAAGCTTTATTTGATCTTAAATACAACCAAAGATCATAAAAGCACAGACAACATTAACAAAAACAAAATTCATCAGCACTCCAGTAAATACATTAAAATTACAAATGGATCACAATTTTTAGATTAGTTAAAAAGCTTTCTTTTCTTTACACAGGCCCCGTGGAAATTTGCCATTACGTAGTTAATAAAAGGATCGCCAAGTTTTTTGAGCTAGATAAGGGCCAATTTACATTTCTTAAAATTATACTGTTTCAAAACAGGTAATAAATATCTCACTCATTCCTCTTTGTACAGATCACAGAGTAAAATATTGTGTAAGTTGGATTGATCTGACATTTCGTCACATGGGCAAGCAGAAAGGTCACTAATCTTATATTTCCCTGCTGGATACCCAACTAACAGTGGGAACAGATTCAAACAAAATCTTACTAGTATGAATCTGTGTTTTAGATTTAAAATCTCCTCTAAGTAATCATAGTCAGACTCTAGTAGGGTTGCGAGACTCATATATGTCCTGACTAATGGCTTATATTTGTGTATCTCTGTGCGCTCTTGGGCCATGTGAGACAGGCATTTATCTTTTAAAATTGTCTTTAAAATTTGGAGACAATTGCTTGGGTTTTTATACAAGTCCTCCGTGCCCAGTCTAGCCAGAGTTGATCTTACATAGTCCAACCATCTTACTTTATGCACGTTTTTCAGCTCGAGGCAGTCCTTTATGATGTTTTGTGTTGGGGGGAGCGTGTTTTTCCTCTATATTGAGTGTCATAGCACTAAAGGGGCTGATGAAAGGAAAGTTCAATTCCGCGTGGCAGTTAAAATTGGGACATGAGACTCGTAAGGCAATTAGCCGTTTCAGAAATATATCTTTAATGGTCTGCACACGGGCAATATTAGAAGTACCCCACACCCCCGCTCCATAGGTAGTCAGGGATACTGTCTTTGCCTTGTTAAGTAAAGCATTCCAAATTGTGGTACTTGAGGTATGCAGGAATGTCTCATCAGTCTGACTACTATGAAATCTATGTTGTAGATTGCATTCTTCCCATAGGGACATTAAGTCAGATTGGCATGAGGATTCAAAATCATGAGTCCAGAGAGGTTCTCCTACAGGAGTATGACTAGGCATTCCCTTAACAAGACTGGTGATTGCTACTTTTGTGTTCATTAGATTTGGCTTGATAGGGCTTAAAGGGGTGGGAGGGACCATATGACATGCAATGTTGTTTGTGGTGTTGTTTCATTCTGTTATTTGACGCTTGGACTTTGCAGTATTGGACTAGTCACCTGACATACAGGGCTAGTCATGTAATTTGCTTCCATTAAAAGAGAAATAAAATGATCAAATGCTGTCTCCAGAAACAAAAGGTTGCCCACCTGGTGAACAATGGCATGAACCTTGACAGGACAACAATAGTTAATATTGTGTGGTGTGTGACCAGATTGCCATGAATGCCTGGAGAGACAGTTCCTTGTTCATCATTTAAGGGTACAAAGCAATCTCCAGCTGGGGAACAGGAAGCGGGTTGACGGAGACTTCTAGCCTAATTGTTAGACTTGGAATTATTCAAAATTAAATAGTCCATCATATTGGAGCACTTGGGTGAGGGGGGGTTCCAAATGAGATATGAAGGCGTACAAAGAGACAGATGGTGATGGCACTGGCAATATTGTTGTGTTGCTTACCAAGTCATCACTGGAGGTAGACATATCTTTCTTACCAGACTTTTTGGCTGCTTTTTCCCCTCGCCCCCATCTTGTGTACAGTGTAATGACCTGCCCCCTGAATTTTCCCTGAGCGCATTGTAGTTAAGTAGTTTGAGCAGAGCCAGAAGCAGGTAATTTCAGTCTGTTAAAATGAAATTGGGAAGTTTTCCCTAGGTTGTTCATGCTCCAGTTCCTTCCAACAGCACCGGCTCAATCTCCCTATAATGTAGCACAGCCAATTAATTATAGGGGAGGGCACTAGCATGCTGCACCAGCATGTTGCACAAGGTCACACAAAGTTGCTAGAAGATAAGACTCTCTCCAAATATGTCCAAATATATATCTTTAGTTTATGACTTTGCTTTTAGAGAGATTTGCCTTCCTTTGGCCTTAAGCCCAGCTGATCCACAGTTTATGGTTGCACAGCACATGTGCAAATAACAGTATAAACATATTTTTTGACAAGTCTTTTTCTCAACTTTCAGTCTCTGATATTGGAAAGAAAAGCAGGAAATTCAGAGAAAAGACACAGCATGTACAATATGCCAGTTGGCATAGTGACAGGGTACAGGGCACTGGTGCAGGAGGGCAGGGAGCACACCTGGGCTGCAAACCTCTCCCAAACCTGGTTGGACTGCTTCTGTGCACCCAGGGTTCTACAAAATCCAGCAGATTTAACCTATTGTGTTCCCTGCTCACAAGTCCCATCTTCACGTCTTACCAGGACCGCCCTCTGTTGCTCTCTGACCCTCCCTCTGGTTGGCAAGGGCGCAACCTGTGTAGGAGCCGCGTTGAGTCTAGCCAGGTATGGCCAGACTGCTGAGTTGACTCTCTCCCACTTCTTGGCCCCTCATCGTCTTTCTGATGTAGTCCATGATAATCAGGGTCTGCCCGGCAACACCAGCGCAGCACCAGCATCTGACCTACATGCTCAAACTCTTGCAACTTGCAGCAGCTCAAGGTTTGGCTCCTCCTCTTCCTGGACACACTCCAACTACAATCGTATAAACATTAGTGAAAATACATACATGTGTTGGTGAAAGGGGTAATATAAGATTTACTATTCTAACTCCAATCAAAGAAATGTTGAAAAAAATGCTTATATGGGGATCTGGAGGTAGCAGATGTAGTGTTCTAACAATAGTCCAGTCCAATAAATCCAGTATAAGAAATATTGGATAACATTCATACATGGGAGAGATAAATTTACTATTCTAATTCGAGTTCAACAGGCATATGAGAAAATGTACATATTTGAAGAGGGTAGGATTTACTATTCTACGTCTATTCCAACAACCATCAGAGTGAGTGCATACATTGAGGGATCAGATTTACTATGCTAACTCCTGTCTACAAACTCAAACATTGGGAAAGAGCATTTATTTGGAGTGAGGGGGTCTGATTTACTATTCTAACTTCATTCCAGCAAACGTTGAGTAAAGTGCATACTTTGTAGTGGTCCAATTAACTATTTGAAAGTCGGTGTAACAGCAATGAGAAGGTGCATACCTGGGGGGATCTGATTTACAATTCTAACTCCAGGCGTACAAATGTTGAGGAAAATTCATACATTGATGGGAGGTGCCATTCAATATTCTAAATCCAATCTAACAAACTGGGATATTGCATATATTAAAGGGGGGGGGGTTGGGTTTCATTTACTGGTCTAACTCCAGTGCAGTGCATCAAACATTGAGGTAAGTATATATGTTGGGGAGTGGGGAGTCATATGTTCCTTCTCACTCCAGCCAACCAAACAATGCGGATAGGTAACATTGTATGGAGAGTTTAGATTTACTATTCTAACTCCAGCCTAGCAAACATTGTGAAGAGTGCCTTATCTTCAGCCAGCCAAATTCACAATACACAAATAAATACCTATTAAATATTATTTCAGACAAAAAGTTACAAAAAATAACACAATCTAAAAATTGTTAGAGCATTTGAAAATTTGAAAAAACTTAATATTATTGTTAAAAATGTTTAGATATTTGAAAATTCTCCAAATAAGCAGCATCTCTCAAATCTACACTTGAAATACACATACCCAAAAAAGCTGCTTTGATATTAAAAAAATATTTTCAAAACGAAAAAATATTCAAATTTGTTAAATAGTGTACATATTTGAAAATGTTCATTAATTATAATTTATTGTTGAATGTAAAACCACCTCAAAATGTATATAAAAATATTAAACACTTATTTTTAAATGTTAATATTTTAACATAGAATGATTTTTAATACAAAATCTATTGCCTAATTCATGCTTTTATTATTAAATATTTATATATGTTTTATTTGAAAGACTATCAACAAGCCCCCAATAAAACACCACCACCAATTAAAATGTACTCCATAATTACAAATGAATAAATATTTACCTAAATAAACAATTAAAAGAGGTAAAATAATTAAAATGGTAACCCTTTAATATTAAAATATATTTACAAAACGCTCACTAACCGATATCACAATATGCCCCGCAGCTCAAAATTACAATTAGTATTTTAAAAAAATTAACTTTAATAAAATAATTAAAATATTAACCAATTTAAATTATTTAACATATAATTAGAAAAATATTACCCACATAAACGCCAAAAAGACCAAACAACTGAGATAAATGTAAATGACTAAACTATGACATTTTAATTAAAATAAATGTCACAAAAATATATAATTGAAAACATTATCCAATACATTGCATTCATTTTCATTCTTTATTTGGATCGATTAGATCATAAAAGATTACATCCAATATTAAAAAACACAATTAATTTTAACAAATCCATTGAGCATGAATTAAAAAAGGACAGTGCAGTTTTCATCCTAATATACAGATTCGGGCTGTTACTATAGTTTGCCTAACACAAATCAAAAGTTAGATTAAAAAGATCATAAATTGATTACACTATATTTCAATTAAAAGTCAACAAAACAAAAAATTGTTGTAAAACTTATACCGAATCTGTATCAATATTCATGCAACGAGTACGTATGTGCCACATCGCAGTAAAAAATTTGGCTACCATTAACACAGTCGGGGGTGATACGTCCGTCTTTAAAATTCTGTAAGCAGGCAAGTAATGCCTGAACCCTAAGCTTTTAAGAAGGGGAACAAGCCAATATTTTCTGGGTTTCTGGTAAGCCTTGCAGAAAAATATGACATGCAAATCATTTTCCTGTTGGTGTGGGCATGCTGGACAGTGCTCTTGAGTAAGGGGCTGAGACCAGGTACTGCTGAGTGCTCTGAGAGGGAGTGTGCCGTACCTCCACTGTAAAAATAATTTTTTGTCAGGACTGGGCTAATTGTATCAAGGATAATTTCCCAGTGATATGAATCTTTAGATTGAATAAATAAGTGTGCTAGGGACCCCAGGCGTGGATTCTGTAGTAAAGATGTTATTTTAGAGTCATAATAGTCCTTTGATAGAGATTTGCGTGAAACCTTGCTACAAGTATTTGCTGGGTCTAACCACAGTTCCGGCCTTCCCAGACTCTCACATGTCTTTTTTATATATTTTAGCAAGGGAATGTTCGTTATGTTTGCTAAAGATAAAATCTCTTGCAACTCCATCCTGTAGCTCATGAGCTCTGGGGTACTCCAGATTAGTCGCCAGAAGGTTAGTGGTTTTAACCCCAGTTCTTCCTCAATTGTTCTTAGGCCCAGATCTAATCTGAGCGGGAAGAGTGGGGTGCTTGGTGGTAAGGTTACCATCTGCCTGATGAATTTATTCTCAGTGGTTGTCAGGGATTGGGCGGGTATATGCCCCCACAACTCCCCCCGTGTGTGACTGCCCCCCGCGCCTCCATTTTATAAATTTGGAGCACTGGGCCGAGGGGTTTGTAAGTTGATCTGTTTGCCATCCTGGAGATACCAACCATTAACTGCGCAAATTTGATATTAGCCTTTGTCCGATGTGTATCCCAGGTCAGATTTTGATTGATGGTCACCCCTAGGTACTCAAATGTGTGGACCCTCTCTAGTCTCGGTGTGCCTATGGTGGGATTGGAACGTGTTGAAGGTGGAGGACTAAGATTCATATATTTAGTTTTCAGGGCATTGATCTCCAGAAGGTTACAAACCCATTCAAGACCCGTTGTATTCCCATTGGGGATTTTGATAGCAGCAGGGTGTCGTCCGCAAACATAATAGCGGGCACCCTGCTACCGTTGAGCTTTGGGGCATCAATGTCGGCTATCCTAGTCAGGTGGTCGATTACCCCGTTAACAAAGAGGCAGAACAGGGTGGGTGCAAGCACACAACCCTGTCTCACCCCCCTGTCAACAGGGAATCTTCCTGAGAGCATCCCATTTCTACCACACCTGACCCGTGCATAGTTTTCTTGGTGCAATCTTGTCAAGATATTCAGGTGTCAGAGGGAATACCCATCTCCGCCAATACGGACCACAATCTGGATCTTGGGACAAAATCGAAGGCGGCACGCAGGTCTACAAAGACCGTATATAAAGTGCCTCCTTCGATTATAGCAGTTTTCCAAAACAAAAGATTCAGTCGGAAAATCTGGTCCGTTGTTAAGATCTTTCATCGGAAACCAGCCTGATAGGGGCTAAGAATGGAGAACTCCTCAATCCAGTTTGGAGGCGATCTAGTATCAGCCTGCCGAATAGTTTTTGGGACACATCGATAAGGCTGATGGGCCTGTAGTTGGCTGGAAGCAGAGGCGATCCCTTCTTAAATATAGGGACAATCTCTGCTCCCAGCCAAGTACAGGGCACCTCCATGCCCCTCAAAACGGTGCCAGCAGGTAGGGAGCCAATATATCCGGTTCTTGTTTAAATATATTGCCCGGGAGCCCATCTAGGCCAGGCGCCTTTCCTGAAGCCAGCCCTGAAATGGCCGCCCGTACCTCCACCTCTGTGAAAAGATCCTCCTCTAGTAGTGTACCAGTAATTGACAATAGTCAGTCAGTCAGTCAGTCAAATATACTTTTATTTGATTCATTAAAAAAAATCATAAAAGGATGGACAACCATCATAAAACACAGTGCTTTAGAATAAAAAAAAATTTAAAAACCTAAAAAGGCTTGAGGTTGATGTCAGAATAAGGAGATACTTATTATTTTAAAAATAATGACGAATATAACAATGCATTTGGGAGAAATCTGCTAATTAGTTGGCTGCTTGACAGGGTCGCATTTTGCCAGTTCTTTTGCTGCGACTTTCCATAGTATTATGGCTCTACAGGACAGAGGAATTAACGACCCTCCGAGACATTTAATGACCGCTGCTCTACATGTTCTTATTTGTTCCTTCCTTAGAGCCTCCAGGAGAATGGATTTTCGGGCTTCCAATAAAAAAGAGCATGTACATAGAAAGTGTAGTAGTGACTCTTCCCCTTGACCACAGACACGACACTCCTTGGTTGGCCATGTTTGTTTCCATTTTGGGGTCAAATCCTTTGAGGGGAAAGACCCCATGCGTATCAAAGTCAGATAATGTTTTTTCTGGTGGGAGAATTGTTCCAAAAGGTATTGTTGCGGCTTCAGCCTCTGATAATCCTTAATCACAGCCCAGGCATGATGTTTTTTTGCAAAGGACGTTTTATCAGTTAATAAAGAGGTCCGTTTGATAGTGTTATTGACTACGATTTTAAATCCGGAGTACATTGTGAGGGTGAGCCAAGCATCCTCTATCTGTAATGCGGACAGGGATTCCTTCAGGGTGGCTGTGGTTGAGTTAGCTAGGCTCTTTTGGTTTTCAATCTCGACCCAACAATAGTGGGCTAGGGTGTTATCTTCTGCCTCCCTCATCCTCCAGTAGTATTTTACTAGAGCGCCATAATCTGATTTTTTAGACCATTTTGAGGAAATAGAAATTTTACGTGGCCAGTGTGTCCCCTACATGCACCCTATGTATGTACCTATGCCCCATGTATGTCCATGTCATCATGCAATCCCCTTCTCATGCCTGTAATAATAATGCCTCTGCATTTCCATCCAATATTAGCATGTCAGTTATTAGGCCATCCATGAATGAAATGTTAATTCTGTACTGAGGCCTATGTTGCCAAATGAATTTACATGGTACACGTTTAAAAGTCGAGATGCACACGTTTTCATGGCTCAGCAGAGCCAGGACCCGAATTCAAGCTCCCAGCCTCCTGATATTCTGAAAGCTGCAGTTTAGTTATGTACCCCTGACCTCTCACATACTCCCTGCTCAGCCGAGAGGTGCCCAGCCAGCATGGCCTGCCAAGACAGTATTTTGCCTACAGTTATCTGTTCAGCTCCACGGAAACACATTCCTGACTAACGAAAGGGATAAACATATTCCGCCTGCAGAAGATAGAGCCCAGCCTTTCTGTCTCCATGCAAGTAATTTACTGAACCCGTTTCCATAGAGGGCCCATGGCCCCACGCAATGCACAATGAAATATATGCACACTATAGCATTCAGTGATGAGCAGCCTTTGCTCGAGCGACCTTTACTTCAGACAATACATCCTCCAAACACAAGATACCAGATAATGCCAAAGGTGCAGGTCGTTCTGACATCCCAGACTCCCCTACTAGTGCTAAAGTCAGCTCCCTCCAGCTCTCCCCAGTTACACGTCAATCCCACGTCATGACCAGTTTTGCACGCACAAGTAGGGTAAAGGTTCCTGCTGACCATGCAGACCCCCTCTATGCATCCACCCACCTATGACACACCTATGACTCATCAAGTGAACACCCATGTGTACACCTCCTTTCACGCCTCTTTCACGCCCATGTGCTCTTATCTCCTTCTTTCACGTGCTCCATCTGGAGTGCTCCGCCTTCTTTATTGAATTCAATGTATGTTTTAACTATATATATTGTACTCTGTGAATAAAGATTTAGATGACGACCCTTTCTGAACCTTTGTGGTGATGGAACCCGATTCTCCAGTAGCTCGAGCTATTGCATTAAAGCCCTTTTGAATCGGACACCACGGACTCTGCCTCTCATTTTATGAGCAATCCTTATTAATGTATAGAAATTATGACTGGGTAATTAATTATTTACCACATTAATCTGGTGCCCGAATAGGGACGAGTCCCCTTCCCCACGCGCCGGCGATGTAGGTCCAGCCCCCTACCCCTTCTATAGCCGTGACAGACTTCAAGTGTACACGACAGCGGGACTTCCTGCCTACTCCCTCAGGCCCACGGAGGAGACGGAGACTGCGACCAGGCATCCACATGAGGCGGTGAGGATTGCGGACCATCCCGACCAGAGCCCAAGCAGAGAGAGCAAGGTCCGAGGTATCCAGAGGCCCACCTGTTCCGAGGCGAATGCGCAGCACCAGAAGCCGTAGCAGTCCAGTCCAGTATCGAGTTTCCGAGGCCTTCAGTTTTGCTTCCTGGTGAGTACCGTTATTGGGAACGCATAGAGACGGGTTCATTTATTTGAGCCCGGTAAAGACGGGTCTGGGTACACAGATCCGGTAAAGACGCGTCCATTTAGGTGGATGCGGTAAAGACGTGTCTCTTTACGAGACCGGTATGGCTGTACTGTTTTTGCAGTGCATAAAGTAAACAAGTTTTTCAGGAGTGTGTTTTTTTTCTTTTTTTTATGTACTAGTTAGGATGTATCTGTTTTTATGTTTTAATGTCGTAGTATGAATGATTGTTTCCAGTCTATTTTGCCGTATATTGTGTTTTCGTTCAAATTTGTTCCAACATGCCACTGTTTTCAAAATTACGTCAGATAGGGACCAGGAAAGGGATACTCGAAGAGGCAGTCCCCGTCCCGCCTAGGGACACTCCTGGCCATTTAATGTACCAAAAGCATGGGCTAGATGCCATACTAATTTTAGACTTATGGGTAGATTAGACAAAGGATCTGGAAGAGAAATATAGATGGCCTGTCTCAGGGATATGGGATGCTGATTGCATCATGAGAGTAGAGGAAGCACTGTGGAAAAAGAAAGCTAGACAGTCCCAGAAAGATGCCATAGAGTTATGGGGTAAAGAAGCGCATAGGAGATCAATTTACCTTCAATTTACGAACTACTGATGGGAAAGGAGGCTGTGGGGGTTTTGTTGAGAAAAACCAGTCGCAGATTTTTTAAAAAATCCCGCTATAAGGCGGCTTTAAGTGCCTGGGATGTGTGGAAAAATCTGCAGAAACTATTCCATATCCCTAAGATAAATCTATATACCCCGTTGTGGAACTCAGGGTATACACCTAATTTGGGTGTGGATGGGGCTTGGAAGTGCTGGGAGCAGTTGGGTATTCGGACGGTGGGCAATGTGACGTTGAATGGAAGCGTTGCTAGCTTCAACTGGCTGCAAGGGAAATATGGTCTCCCCAACGACCAAATCTTTAAGTACCTCCAGGTGTCACAAACCCTTAAATCGGTTATGTCTGATATCCTGCCTGAGTCATATTGCCCGGTACTGGGGTATTTGCTAGGAGGAGGAGATAGGATTAGCAGTATATATCAAGCACTAATTGAAAAATCCCCCGACGATCTTGAGAAACATGAGGTTGCCTGGGCAGTTAGACTCCAAGATCCAGATACCGATTTTGATAAGGCCCTGAGCTTGGATAAGCAGGTACTTCGATCCTCAAATTTGAAGGTTCAGCATTTTAAAACACTTTTTAACCTGTATTATACACCATCTAAGCTACATGATTGGGGCATGAGAAATGACAGTAACTGCCCCAGGTGTCAGAAAGGTCCAGGGGATTTATTACATATGTTCTTTTACTGTGAGCAGCTCAGTTCGATCAAATCTGAGATAGAGAAATTTCTAGAGGGGCTGCTAGGCTTAAAGATCTGCCTATCCCCGACAATAATGATCCTCGGGAGTGACAGTAAAACGGCCCGTCTGAACAAAGAAACAGAGGCCTTTATTTTTATAGCTGTTGCAGTTTTACGCATCCTACTATCAGCTGCTTGGAAGGATCCTAATGCCCCAACCTTCCAATTGTGGCTGAACAGGCTTCTTGGTATCTATAATATCGAATCTACTTTATATTCTTATAAGGGGAAGGAAAAACGGGATTTTGGAAATAAGATTTGGGACCCCTTTAAAATCTGGAGAGAGGGGCAGCGTTGAACATCGGAAAATGAGCATCTAATATGTATATTTATCCGCATATGCAAACCCCTGCACAAAGTTATTTATAGAATGACTAGCGCTATGTATGATGTTTTAAACGTATACTGAAACGTATTATGAAACAATGGAATTTTTTCTTCTTCATTAAGATGTATCTGTTTTTTGTACCAATGAATTTTCAATAAAAAAAAAAAAAAAAAAAAAAAAGGAGATCAGAGAAAGAAATCAACAAAGTAGAGAGAAGTAAAGAAGCAGCAGAAAAAGCTAGCGAAAAAGAGCTAAAGGAAGAAGGTGAACGGGTTAAGGCAGAACAAGTGGATAGACAAAGAAATGCCCTTATTAAAGGCATGTATCCCGTCCTCGCCGAAGGACTACCTAAAGGGACCCCGGAAGTACCTAGTAATTTGCCGCCACCACTGATCCCGACCAAAGTACCTAGTCATAAACAGACAGCAGCTGACATTTTTCTTTCCTCTTATTTAGAAGACGCTGCTCCGGATTATGTTAATGCAGATTTTTCTCCTCCTCCTGGCAACAATCCTAACAATCCTTTTCTCCCTCCGCCCGTATCACAGGATCAACCCACACCAGTAGTGACCCTGACAGTGAGAGATGACGCAAGTCAAGGGGCAGTGGGAGGGGGGCCCACTAGAGACATACGGCACACACCACCACCATCACAAACACTACGAGAATTAGCACTACAACAAACGCCAAAAATGACAGCAACATCACTTAAACAGAATCTAACGTTTACATCCTGTATATATGATCCCGTACCAGGTGTAAGCTCAATGCTCATGTACTCAGTACGATTGAGACGCGTTGCAGACTATTTGATCACATTGCCAGGCATCAAGGACTACCTGGACAAAATATACCATTTCATTAGAACGGGGGAGGGACCCGAAAGTATACATGAGGCCATGGCACAAAGGAAGGTGGAGGCAAATAGCCCTTCCCAAATGTTACAAATGTTACAGTACCACCAGAACAGAATTAGAGAGGAACAGGAACACGAAAAGAGACGTATGAAGGATCCGAAAATGAAAGTACTAGTTGCACAATCAGTACCAGCTGATGGCCATAAAAAGGGCATGGCACCTATTAAAGGGAACTGTAATTATTGCAAGCAACCAGGTCACTATGTGAATGAATGTGCAGTCCTGAAACACAACATAGCTACAGGCAAGACAAAAGAAAGACCGCGTCCTCCTAGACAGGATAACATCCCGCAGAACATGCAAACGCCACAGAACTCGCAACAGACAGCAGCTACACCGCAACCCATTGCTTCCACACAACATGTCACGCAACAAATGTACCAGTATGCACAGTCAGACTATCCAGAATATCAACAGTACTCATGAAATAGCCTAGAGAGGGAGGTTGGCTTGCCCCTTATTGAGGTTCCTGTAGATCAAGAGGGTCCCTATGTACATAGTCGTGTATTGGGAAAAGACAGAAAATTTTTAATTGACACAGGGGCGAGCAGAACTACCATCAGTCATGACGAGGTTCCAGGGGCACCCCTCTCAGGCTCACAGAATATTGCCCTGGGATTTTCAGGAAAGCCTATTGTTAACGAAGTGTCAAAGCCAGTTTCCCTAGGAGTCGGTCCATTGTCCCGCACTACAGACTTGTTACTTACTAAGTCATGCCCAGAAAACTTGCTTGGTATAAAGGCATTGAAAGAACTAGGAGCAGTGATTTGTTGTTCTCCGGAAGGAGTGAGATTGTTTTTACGTGATTTTAAAGGACATTATGTGTTGAGAGATTTTGATCCCAGACTCCAGAATGTACCACAGCATTTATGGGCGCAAGGTCCGACTGATGTAGGTTACATGCACATTACGCCACACCGTGTCACTCTCAAACAAGGAGTAGTACTGCCACGAATCCGACAATACAAGTTACCACCTGATGCTGTAGTAGCATTACTGAAAATTGTTGACGAACTCATTGCACAGGGAGTGGTTGTAGAAACTGACTCCAATGTATGTAATTCTCCTATCATTCCTATTCTTAAACAAACTGACCCAAATGCACCACCAGTCTACAGACTAGTGATTGACCTCTGAGAACTGAACAAGTGCATAATGCCCCAGTACCCAGTGGTCCCAGACATTTCTTCATTACTGACTGCGATTGATTCCGAAGCAACGTTCTTTACTGTAATCGATCTCAAGAACGCCTTCTTTAGTGTCCCAATACATCCAGAAAGCCAGTACCTTTTCGGATTCTGTTTAAATGGACGCAGCTTCAAATTTACGAGAGCTCCTCAAGGATTCACAGAAAGTCCTAGTATTTACAGTCAAGCATTGAAAAGACAACCAGACAGTATTCACATGCCTACTGGCACCGCACTGCTCCAATATGTGGACGATCTCTTGATCACAGCACGAACAGAACGGGACTGTGAACGAGCATCACTGACAGTCTTATACTTTCTGGCAGACAAGGGGCACAAGGTGTCCCCTTCAAAGCTACAATTCTGTGCACAGCAAGTGGTGTACCTTGGACACTTGCTGTCCAAGAGGGGTAGACAGCTGACATCAGACCGCATTCAGTTAATTGCAAATCTTCCACAGCCCAAGACACAAAAGGAGGTACGGGCCTTCATTGGCCTCACTTCTTACTGCAGACAATGGATTCCCCAGTATGCATATCTAGCCAAACCACTCATACAGTTGACAACACAGGAGGCAGCGACTTCGACTGTCCTCCCCTGGACTCAAGAACATACACTCGCATTTGATGAATTGAAAAAAGCTCTATGTCAAGCACCTGTTTTAGCGACTCCATGTTACAGCAAGCCTTTTACACTTTTTGTCACTGAACGCAAAGGTACAGCATTATCTGTCCTTACACAAGATCAAGCAGGAAAACACAAGCCTTGTGCTTATTTTCCTAGTACATTGGATCCAGTGGCACAGGCTTTGCCTGCGTGCCTGAAATCAGTTGCAGCAACAGCCCTAGCAATCAGACAAAGCGATTCTATCGTGTTAGGACACCCCCTGACAGTACAGGTTCCACACTCAGTGGAAGTTCTCTTGAACAGGACTCAGACTCAACACCTGACTATAGCAAGACTGACAGGATATGAACTGACATTATTCCAGCCACACATAGAGATCAGATGATGCAATATACTGAACCCTGCGACACTCTTGCCCTCAAGCACAGCAGACACTGCACCACATGGCTGTGTGGAAGTAGTTAATACCGTAACGAAGCCAAGACAAAACTTGACAGACATTGCATTATCAGACCCAGACCTGACACTTTATGTAGATGGTTCATGCATGAGAACAAGCACAGGAGAGTTAGTGGCCGCATATGCAGTGACCACTGATACTAAAGTCATAGAAACACAACGAATTGATACATTGTCAGCACAAGCAGCAGAGCTCATCGCTCTGACACAAGCATGCATACGAGCCAAGAACATGAAAGTAAACATATACACAGATTCACAGTATGCCTTCGGAGTCGTTCACAACTTCGGAGTCCTATGGCAGGAGAGAGGTTTTCTGACCTCTCATGGGGCCAAGATTCAGCATGGTCCCCTCATCCAGGCTCTGTTAGACGCAATACACTTGCCTACAGCCGTAGCCATCATGAAGTGCAAAGCACATACTAAAGTCACAGACACCATTTCCCAGGGTAATGACCTGGCAGATCGAACAGCTAAACTTACAGCCCAGACTCCAACAGACATTCCCACTGACACGACAAAGACAGAAGCACCATCACTGACAAACTTTATGACACTCAGGGATCCCTCCCAAGATGTACTTGACATTCAGACACATGCCACTCCAGACGAAATAAAGAAATGGACTGAACAAGGAGGGGTCCAGACAGACCAGGGTTGGATGGCAAAAGGCAAAGCCACATGGTTTCTCCCTGACTCCATGGTTCAAGTTATCATAAATACAGCACATAGTCCAGCACACTTAGGAGAAAAGGCCATGTTAGACAGTTTACAGAATATCTGGTTCAACAAGCACCTGCGTGCAGCAGCAAAACATAAAGTGCGTACCTGCATGATCTGTTGCCAGTTCAACCAGGCAAAGGTATTCCCGTGGAATAAGGTGGATTTCATCCTCCTGACCACCCTTTTGAAGTCCTCCAGATGGATTATATTCAGATGGACAGATGTCGAGGATACAAGTACGTCCTCGTAGTTGTATGTGCACTATCTAGATGGACAGAAGCGTACCCAGTCCCAGATTACACTGCAGTCACCACTGCCAGGCAGTTGGTTCGAGAATTCTTCCCACGGTATGGCTTGCCCCGTGTCGTGTACTCAGATAACGGTCAGCCATTCTCCTCTGAACTGATGAAACAAGTTTCCCTTCTGTTAGGGTACCAATGGAGATTCCATTGCGTACGACACCCAGAGGCAGCAGGTCTCGTTGAGAGACGCAATCAGACACTCAAAACCAAGTTAGCGAAGGTCTGTTCAGAAAAAGGCGTGGATTGGATGGTAGCTTTGCCGGTTGCCCTCTTTTACATGCGAATGGTAGCTCATTCCAGAACAGGACTGTCCCCGTACGAAGTGGTTTTCGGTAGACCACCGAATATATGGGGTACGCCTATGCCAAAAAGAATAACTGATGTCGATAGTAATATGCTGACAGATTACCTAGCTTCCTTGATGTCTGCACTCCTTTCTTGTCGTTCACAGGTTGCAGCTGCCTTCCCCGACAACACCCAGGTGAAGGAGCATTCGATTGTCCCTGGGGACACCGTCTTTATTCGGAATTTTGATCGTTCAAGTCCTCTCGAGCCCAGCTGGCGCGCGCCGAAGCTGGTACTACTAACGACGAGGACCGCCATCAAGGTCGAGGGGAGGAAGGGCTGGATTCATGCCCACCACGTGAAACGCTTCCATGGACTTGGATCAGTAAAAGACACTAAGGACTGCCCAGATATCAGTGACTCGAAACTCCCTTTGCTAGAAAAGACTCCGCAACAAGAGTACAAATTAAAGCTACGGTCTAGTAAGTCAGACAGCGTTTAATTGTTTAAGTCCCCCTCGGGTGAAGCGGTTAGACAGGTTCCTGACATGTATAAGATCGTAGACCCAAATAGACAGAGAGACAAACAAGAAAAATATTGCAAATCCTTACGCAGTAGATGCATAGTAACTCTGATCATAATGTTTTTCCTAAGTATATCTATTATATGTATAAGCTTGACGCTACATGATTTCTTTCCTCCTCTTGGTTCACATATACATTCTTCCTTCAATGACACTGTAGAGCACACATTCAGTGATCTGCCACCCCATGAATTGTCATATCGACTAGCACTGCGCAACAATACTTTTATTCGTATGTTACACCATTCTCACCAGACCAGCAATGTAACGAATTGCTGGGTATGTGGCCGACTCCCACCTTATCAAAAAACAAAGGGAGTCCGCCTCTTTTTCCTTATCCGTTTTCGCACAATGGTTCGTGCCGAGCATGGTTTGCTTTAATGTCATCAACACAAGACAGGAAGTTTACAGATTCCCAGAGTGAATGGGTTTGGGGGGACCTGAATATAGTAATGAACAAGGCATGTTTCCCAGACAAAGATGGTTTTCCCCAAAGGAAAGGAACAGATCTAGAAAATGAAGTGTACGAATTAGGAAATGTTTCCCTTAACTTCATGATTCTGAATGTCCAATCCGAGACAAATGTAGGTTCGTTCATAACAGTTTTACAGGTGAAAGGTGAATTATGCATTAGAAAGAAAGGCTCAGTACATTTAGGACACAGTGAATGTAATACTGTGATTGAGTTTAATGATAAAGGAAAGTCTACTTTCAAAGCTTCCCGCCATTCCTATTTTATTTGCGGTCAGACAGCCTATGTACGTCTGCCCTTAGACTGGGGTGGGACGTGTTATATAGCGTTCCTACTGCCACCTGTTTTTCTAGCCCCATCCCACTATCACCGAGATTCACGATTAGTACATGTCAGACACAAGAGGGAGACCGAATCCCCTGTTGTCGATCAGACTGAGACAGCTCTGGAGCAATATACAGATTTCAATAGAGGATTCTTTTTCTTCATAGGTCCTATCCAAAACAGTAAACTAATACGTAGGTTAACAAGAACTTTGGAAGCAGTAGTGAATGAGACTACTTCTGCTTTAGGAAACTTGACAGAGGAGCAGTCTGCTATGAGACTTGTTGTTCTTCAGAACCGCCTTGTTCTTGACGTCATCCTGGCAGATAGGGGCGGGGCTTGTAGAGTGATCGGCTCCAGTTGTTGTGTGTTTATTCCTAATAACGCGCCATCTGTATACGCAGCAATAACAAGACTCCATAAGATAGCTCACGAGATACATCAAAATCCAGGCACATGGACTTGGTCCAGTTGGCTCTGGAGTGTAATATCAGCCTGGGGATGGAAAGTGTTGTCATTCCTAGGAGTAATACTACTAGTCATATTCAGTTGCTGTCTCTGTCTGCAATGTGGCCCAGCAATTTGCGGCTTGTGTGCCACTGCCTGTATTGCCCGTGCACGTTCACATCCGCGAATGACAAAGGACGAACAAATGATGCTGTATGAACAAATAGATGGTCTCATGAATATAGACGTGTCCTGAAGGGCACAGTAGGGAACAAGGAGGGAATGAGGAAATAGAAATTTTACGTGGCCAGTGTGTCCCCTACATGCACCCTATGTATGTACCTATGCCCCATGTATGTCCATGTCATCATGCAATCCCCTTCTCATGCCTGTAATAATAATGCCTCTGCATTTCCTTCCAATATTAGCATGTCAGTTATTAGGCCATCCATGAATGAAATGTTAATTCTGTACTGAGGCCTATGTTGCCAAATGCATTTACATGGTACACGTTTAAAAGTCGAGATGCACACGTTTTCATGGCTCAGCAGAGCCAGGACCTGAATTCAGGCTCCGAGCCTCCTGATATTCTGAAAGCTGCAGTTTAGTTATGTACCCCTGACCTCTCACATACTCCCTGCTCAGCCGAGAGGTGCCCAGCCAGCATGGCCTGCCAAGACAGTATTTTGCCTACAGTTATCTGTTCAGCTCCACGGAAACACATTCCTGACTAACGAAAGGGATAAACATATTCCGCCTGCAGAAGATAGAGCCCAGCCTTTCTGTCTCCATGCAAGTGATTTACTGAACCCGTTTCCATAGAGGGCCCATGGCCCCACGCAATGCACAATGAAATATATGCACACTATAGCATTCAGTGATGAGCAGCCTTTGCTCAAGCGACCTTTACTTCAGACAATACATCCTCCAAACACAAGATACCAGATAATGCCAAAGGTGCAGGTCGTTCTGACATCCCAGACTCCCCTACTAGTGCTAAAGTCAGCTCCCCCCAGCTCTCCCCAGTTACACGTCAATCCCACGTCATGACCAGTTTTGCGCGCACAAGTAGGGTAAAGGTTCCTGCTGACCATGCAGACCCCCTCTATGCATCCACCCACCTATGACACACCTATGACTCATCAAGTGAACACCCATGTGTACACCTCCTTTCACGCCTCTTTCACGCCCATGTGCTCTTATCTCTCTCTTTCACGTGCTCCATCTGGAGTGCTCCGCCTTCTTTATTGAACTCAATGTATGTTTTAACTATATATATTGTACTCTGTGAATAAAGATTTAGATGACGACCCTTTCTGAACCTTAGTGGTGATGGAACCCGATTCTCCAGTAGCTCGAGCTATTGCATTAAAGCCCTTTTGAATCGGACACCACGGACTCTGCCTCTCATTTTATGAGCAATCCTTATTAATGTATAGAAATTATGACTGGGTAATTAATTATTTACCACAATTTTCTAGGCGGATTTGTGCCTGTGAGGTGTGTAGCGGAATTGAGAGCAGTCTCTTAAATAGTGTAGATTGTGCTGTATTTAGGACTGTGGCATCTTTGGTGTTCAGAATTTCTGAGCCGTATGAAATGGAAGGTAAAAATTTTGCAGCAATCACTTTAAGCAGGTGGGCAGAGGAGCATCCTATACGTTTTTTCCTTGGAGTTTTAAAAGCGAACAACAGTTGTTTGGCTTTCAAGCGACCTTGGTCCAAGTGTGATTTGAAGTTAAGCTTACAATCTAACTGAAAGCCCAGGTATTTGTAGCACGTAACCCTTGTCAATTGATGCTCACCCAAATTCCAGGAAAAAGTTTGACTTTTCTGTGTTTTAATAGATTTCGAGAAACACATAACTTTTGTTTTTTATGGTTAATCGTAAGTTGGTTCAAGGTGGCATGGTCTCCTAGTTCTGTGATCAGTTTCTGTAGGCCTATGGGAGCTTGTGCTAGCAGGACAATGTCATCGGCATATTGGACACAAGGGATCGTTTTTTTTCCCAATTTTGGAGGGTCTGCTTGGATTAACCTGAGGCGCTTATCGAGATCGGATGTGTAGATGTTAAATAGACAGGGTGCCAGTACGCAACCCTGTTTTAGCTCATTGGATGTTGGAATTTTGCCGGTTAAACTGGACCCATCTCCTTTCTTGATTTGTACCCACGTATGTGAGTATAGATTGATGATGGCCTTCAGAGGTCGTGGCGGAACCCCCCAGTCTTGCATTTTTGCCCATAAGTTGGCTCTTGAAACTTTATCGAAAGCTGCTTTTAGTTCGATAAAGCAGGTGTACAAGGGCCTAGATTTTGCAAATGACTGATAAGCTATGAGAGTAACAGCTGAAATATTGGTGAGGGTGCCCATCCCTGCCTGAAATCCAGTTTGTGTGTAAGGTATTAAGTTTGAACTGCTGACCCAAGCCTCTAGCTCAACCAAGAGATTGGATGCGTATAATTTCGCCTCCACATCTATCAATGCGATTAATCTGTAATTGGAGGGATCCGAGCGGGAACCAGACTTGTGGATTGGGTTAAGGATACTTCCTCTCCAAGACTCAGGAATCAAACCGCATGTTATGGCTTTGTTAAAAAGGGGAGTCAGGAGGCGAGAAAAGAATGGAGGGTTGTGCCGAAACAGGGCATTTGGTAGTCCATTAGGGCCTGGAGCTCCCTCAGGTTTTAAGTTTTTTTATTATTTTTAGTACTTTTTCAGCAGAAAAAGACTCTGAGTCTTGAGACGGTTCATGGGTCAGTGTGTTATTGGCTTGTCCTCCGCCGCCGGCCCTATTTGCTGTTATTGTTCCATTATTCGGGGCAATTGGAGATAGAGTTTCATTGTATAGATGTTCAATGTGGGTTCTCCAAGTTGTTTCCATTACATCCGAGTTATGATGTCGATTCCTGCCATTAGTTAACTGATTAATTTGATCCCAGAAACGCTTGGAGTCCCTTAATTTACATGCATAGAGTAGTTTTGCCCAGATGTGTTCATTGTACTCTTTTTGGGCCAATCTTATGTCCCTGTTGTGCTCCTTTCTTGCTTTTGCAATTATAATCAGTATTCCCTGGTGGTGTTCTGGTCCCCATGATCATAATTGTCTGATGTACTTATTTAGTTGTCGTTTTTGTTTCCTCAAGCGTTTGGTGTACCAGGGTGCCCTCTTTAAATTTCCTGCTTTATGGCCATGGACGTGCTTGGAAAATGTGTTATTTATGACATGGATGAAAGACTCCCAGGCCTTTTTGCTCAGTGTTTCTAGATTAAATCTTTCCAAGGGGCTGGAGTATATACATGTGATATCCTCAATGTTTCCCTTTTTCCAGCTGAGGCGTTTTAAGTTATAACATTGGGTTAAGGAAGACATCACCTTTGGTTTCTCTGGAAGTACGAAACTACCTAGTAAAGTGAACGATTGTGGTAGATGATCGCTTTCTGCCCTATTTTTTATTTGAAAGTTCACAATGTACGGGAAAAGGTGGTAATACTTAAACGTGTAGTCGATGGTTGAGCATGATTTTTGGGTGATCCTTGTATGTGCTGGGGGCCGATCTGTTGGGCTTTGACCATTGAGCACTTTCATTGAGAGATCATTCAGGCGAGTTGCGCATCTCTTACCAAGGGAAACCTGTCGATTGGAGGCTAGTATAGCCCCTATTGTGTCCTTATTGCAGTTGTGCTGTAAATTCATGTTGAAGTCACCCGACAGTATGATGTTAGCATCTGGGTAGGCTAGTTTTAGTGTTGTTAGAGATGTGATTAGTTGTTCGATTCTTAAGCTCTTTTGCTTAGATGCCGGATGGATGTAGATGTTGAGTATGAGGAGAATGTGGAGCAACGAGGCCTTTAGTTTGACACATAACATCCAAAAGCAGTCTAGATCTATTATAGAAGTGTGCCATGGGATTTCTGTTTAAATAAAGGTAGAGAGGCCCCCTTTTGCTCTTCCGTATTTAGTTGTTCTTTTAGCCTGATTCTGAAATTCTTTGTAACCGATTATTGGAGAGAGGGCTTTTCTGCCATGATTCTTGAAACAAAAGAATATTGTACTGTGTTATGAAGTCCATGAAGTCAGGATTTTTTAATTTTGTGTGCAGGCCGTGCATGTTCCAGGAACATATATTGCAATCTTGATATGTGTGTGAAGCTGTTGGGGTTATTCATGTCTTTCCGGTGGGGGAAACTGTAATACTCAGGTGCCAGGAACCCGGGGGCTTGTGCTTCAGGATGGTCAAAAGTGATGGTTATTTTCCTGACCAAGGACTCTTTCTCCTTTGTGAGGTAGATCTGGGCCTATTGCCCCTTTTAAGAAACACATTGGGTGAGGTCGTTGTTGTAATGGACTGGGATAGCAGGAAGGGACTATCTTTTTTAGCTCGATGCCCCATTTGGCAAACGTGTCCTTCTGCTGCCAGATCTGTTTGATAGGAGTATTGTTGGTGAATGTGGCAATTGTTAATTCTTGACCCGTGGGACTTGAGTTTTGTTCGAACTCAATGCTATCGATATCATTGGAATTGATGTGGCTCAAGGAGGGGAGAGCTTTAAATAATTTGAGCAATGCAGTTCTGTTGAGGTAGTCATGCACTCCCCTTGAGACATATTGGGGGTTAAAAAACAATTTATTATTGTTTGGCGTGTCGTGCTGCCACTCTTTTACAGAGCTCTTTCTGATATCGTTCTTCGCCACCTTAGGCTCTGGGAAAATCGGAAATAAATCTCGGGGTTCCAGAGTGTTTCTTTGTGTATGAATTTCACCTCCCCTATTTATTTCTAAATTTCTGCCTACAATTGGGCCAATTTCCTGGGTCAAAGTGGCCTTCCCCAGTCTTGTTTCCCTTGTGGTCGTTGAGGTGCACTTTACTGTTGATTGTGTGGCCTGAGTTTTTAGATTGTTTTTCACCTTACTTGCAGTAGGATTGAATAAACTGTATATTTCTTTTGGCGGAGGTGGCTCCCTTGAGTTGAGAATTGAAGTGGTTTGGATGACAACCGGTATAGGAGGTGAAGTCAATTGCTCTTTGGGCCTGGCTGATTCAATGCTATTTTGTGGTATTTTGTCATCTTCAGGAATTCCGTTTTGAACAGATCTTAGCCGGAATTGATCTGATGCCTGGCTTATGTGTTTCGTCTTTCTGGACTTTCTCAGTCGTTTTCTCTCTGTTTTAGTTAGTGGCTTGGATACTTTTAGTTGTCTTGATGGAGACTGCTTACATTGAGCTTGAAATGATAAGTCCAAAGCACCGGAATTGTCAAGAGTGCCAGGTGGATTAGGTGAAGGTGTAGTTGACTTACTTAGTTCGGTTGATCCGAGGATTGAACTCGTTTGTCTGGTTTTAAGCCCCACGGGGGAGTTAAGACCGTCCAAGACCTTTTCATTTGGCGCTTCTTTTTCAATCACTATTGGTGTTGGGGACTTAGTCAAAGCTCCTCTTGTTATACTTTGGTTGGGGCCCTATCTCCATCCGTGTACAAGGTCTGGAAATGGTCTTGCCAGACCTTGGCTGAGATGTTAGGCTCAATGGCGGGAGATAGTTCCTCAGACCCTGTATTCACTAGTCGCCAAAACTTCCGGGAGTCCCTAACAGCTAGTGTAATAGTCAAATTCTCCCTTTTATCGTAGTCCCATTCAGCCTTGGCATGGGTGATCAGCCGCTTATAATCTCTTCTCCTTTCCTGTATAACAGATCTGTTTTTGCCTTCCTTAATGGTAGTCAGTAGGTCAGATTTAGCCTTTCGGCATGCCGCATTATACCAGGTAGGGCAATGTGGCCTTCCTCCCCCTGACTTTCCCATAGAGAAAAGAACTTCTGCCATGGACTTGATAAGGTCCTTATGTGCCGGCCAGAGTTTTGTGTGCGCATCGCCGGTGTTAGGTTGCTCCATTAATGCGCACACCTTTTCAAATATGGGAATGACACGGGTATATAGCGGCTAGCTTTTCCCACCTCACTCTCCGTCTATTATTAACCAGGGACAACCCCATAGTAGGCACATCTGCATCAGCCCCGTTTACATTATCAATGCCAGGGAAGGAGTATTCTAGTTCTAACGCATTGTGGTCACTATCCTCCCTGGGTATCACCCTGAAGTCCTCAATGTGCGACCAGGAAGACAGTTTGCTGGAATTTGGCCATTCTAGAATGACACATTGAATGTCATCCGAAGCTGTAGGATGGGATGTGGCCTTACAACCTAGATGTGTAGCCACCCAAACCGCAAGGCCGCCCCTTGCCCCCCCATCTCGCAAGAGTAGAGAATACCGCAAAACCTGAACGGGTGTGTTCCTCTCATGCCCAGGTTCTTGGAACAAACATATGTCTTTACAGCCTACAAATGTGCTCCACTCTGGGAAGTGTAGCTTATTTCCCACACCGGCCAGGTTCCAAGAGAGTATCTTTAAAGGATGCGGTCTGGGATTGGAAACTTGGAGCAATCCTCTTGTCATATGGACTAACCGGAGATGTTATGATTTGGGGCGAATCCCCTCGATTGCCTGGCAGTTCCCCATGAGGAGGCAACATCCCCAATAGGGGGTGTGGCCTTCCTGATCATAGTGTAGTTCAGCGCGGGGCATAATCCCTAATATTCGATCAGTGTGATTGTTAGATGGGATGATATTTCCCTCCTGGTCACCCCTAGTTTGCTGTTGGCCCACCCGCCGCCACGTCTGAAAATGTCAATCAATCATTTCCAGGAGCTAAACCTGTTATATGTAGTAAAGTAGGCGGGCTGCCTGGGTATGTGGCGGTGGAAATCTCCTTCCTCACTGCCTCCCCACCCACCCCCTTGCCTAGGGACTGTTTCCCATCCCTCCTCTTCGCATGCATACTTCAGGGTTGGATAGAAAAAGGATCGAGGTAAAGATTGGATAGATGTCCCCTGGTCACGATGAGGCCAACCACAAATGTGAGAGACAGTCCTGGTATCCCTAAAGGTGATCATGGCACAGTCCCCATTAATTGATTTCCTTGAGTTGCCAACCCAGGGGACTCTTCTCACCATAAGAACCTCACTCACTATTCCTTGGGGGAGAGGTTGATTTAAGGTAAGCCAGTTGGCCACCTTATTCTTGAGAGAGGCGGCCAATTCTGTGGTCTCCGGTTTTAACTCCGGTATACCGGCTAAAGTAACTACATATGGTCTCGCCTCTGGGAGGAGATTCAGAGGCCTGGATTTTTGTGTTGTGACCGGGACTCCTTGATTGGCTATGGTGTTAGACCCTAGATGAGTCCGTTTGGGAGCGCCTTCAATGGGCTGGGGAATTAAAGGATGGGTGAATGTCGGCTCAAGTTGTGGAGTTTTTGGAAGCTGTCTAGGATCCTTCGTTGGGGGAACTAGTGTACCCCTCTTATTCTTAGGCTCAACCCACCCCTATCGACCTTGTTACCAACTTTAAGGACATCTGCTAATCGCACCGTTGACTTTTCTATGGTCGTTAGCCTAGCCTCAATCTTTATTAAGCGGGCTTCTAGAGGGCTAAGGAGAGACCTCAGGAGAGCGGCAATGTTAGCAATAGTAATGTCGCCTCCTTCAGTCGGGCTAGAATTGTGATTCGCCTGCTCCAGAGGTGAGTTCACTCGAGATGTTGGTGTAGTTTTCTTGGGTGGTGTAGGCGCAGATTTGCTATTTTCTACGGAGTCGGCCCCCGGTAAAGGATTATGCTTGACAATTTTTGCCTTACGACCGCCTGGATGTTGAGTCACTCTTTTCCTTTTCAGTATTGCTGCTTCCCTAACTCCCTGCTTTAAGCGACTGACTCTAG
This sequence comes from Lissotriton vulgaris, assembly GCF_964263255.1. Taxonomy (NCBI): domain Eukaryota; kingdom Metazoa; phylum Chordata; class Amphibia; order Caudata; family Salamandridae; genus Lissotriton; species Lissotriton vulgaris. Next base: position 593,346,687 of record NC_141693.1, read on the forward strand.
GATTAGGACTTACATTGTTAGCAACAAGGGGGGTGGAACTAGATTGTATGTGGATCTGTGATGGGGTTAGTGGGTGGGGTATTTACTCTCTTTATGAAGTATTTACTCTCCTTATGATGTATTTTTATAATGTATATTAATTAATTATTACCGTCGTTTCCTCATTTCATGTATTTTTATGTATATGTAAATACTACTGATTGATGCTTTTTGTATTTGCTTATGAATTTGTATTGCCCTTCTTGTGACGTGATTGTAGAATGCTTTTATGATTTTTAACTAAATCGAATAAAGTGGTTTTGACTTGACTTGACTAGTGGGTGGGGTAGTTCATTAAAAGAGATCGAAGTATCTACATCAGACATAACCGCTGCCCCACTGTTCCCATTATCCCCTGTGCCAATCGGCATGCGATCAAGTTCTTTCTCAGGAGTCCTTGCTTGTGCTATGGTTCCCATAGAAGATCTTCTTACCCATTCGATTTCCTGGGATATGTACGCCGTTCCAATACTGTGATTTCATCAATCAGGAGGGCGCCCGCTTTAACAAAGTATTTGTCCAAAGTGCCAGTAGGAGCTCCACCGCCCAGCGCACTTTTGCTCCTTGTTTCTCTTGTAGACATTGTCCTTTCACTGTAATCAGAAGTCTGGCTTGGGCGTGCAGGAGAGGACCCAAGGGGGATGGCCCGGTTACGGTCTCGACCATCCACGAATGGCCTCAAACGGCCCGCTCTTTGCCCGGGCTTAGCCCGGTGACCGCCCGCGCGCGTCCCTCGTCACGGGTAATTGATAGGATTATAGGGAAGCAGGCGGGGGCGTGTCCACTGCGGTAAGAGGCGGCAGGTGTGTGGCAAATGGCCTGCTGGGCCTCGCAGTCCCAAAGTGTGGAGGAGTTCAGCCCCGGAGTCCCATGAACTGCACCCGCGAAGCGGGGGCCGTGAAAGTATCTGCAAAATGCCCTTCGATATCCTCGTAGTCAGGAGCAGAATGAGCCAACCAGGTAAATCAAAGAAAACAGCACCCCAATACAATAAAGCAATGTTCAAATAGGCAATATTTTAAACATCCCTGTTATAGTAAAGCAGTAAAAAAAACAATATACTTGCCTTGGATATGTTGTTCCATGATATTTGTACGGAAAAACAAACCAGTCACAATATCCAGCACCCCAGAGACACAGGTAAATGTCAGACAGCACCTGCAGTCCTGGATAACTCTAGGATCCCCTGCAAGTTCTTGTAAAGCTCAGAGACAATCAGGTGCATATATAACAGCATATTGTGTCAAGGGCCAGACCCACCCACAGTGAGGTATATGTGCTTAAAAAATAGAAAGTGCTTCATGGAAGCAGCTGCTAAGAGCTGGTTGGTTAGTGCTTATCAGCTGGCTAATTTCATCTTCATTGGCACTTTCCTATTCAAAATGGATTAAACCCATATAGTGTGAGTGTATCTACTTATACTAGGTGAGTGTAATAAAGTAATCACATCTAAATTCCTCCATCTCTCTCCTGCTCCAAAAATATAATGAGGTACTCATACTGCAAGAGTTAGTCCCTTACCCTCAAAAAGGAAAATTGGAAATGATTCCAAGCAGCATCCCTACACGTCTTTAATATGTATGCAATGGGGTCATGAGTAAAAACTAAATTGCATGTTTAGACCATGATGTTAAGAACGGCCAACATGTTTCATTGCCATGATATACTTAGAGGCAATTTTATCAGGGGAAAATGACCCATATGTCACCATACTGTGCAATGTACCTTTAGACAAACAGAAACGGAAGGGGGGACAAGAGTTAAGCTACCAATACTTATTCGTATTTCCCACAAAGCCACCAGGTGAAGGCCTACCAGTGGGCAATAAAATACATTTCTTGAATCGCTGGCAAAACTGACCCGTCGAAAAAAAAGAAACCAAGATTAATAATGATGACATCTACATATACAAAAACATCAATTGATGGACACAATTTAGAACATTGTCATACATTCACCTCAGTACAGAGATTTGGGCCTAAATCCATCGCTTTTTTGATCACCATGCAATTCCAGTTTGAATCCAGCCATATGCAAATCAGTCTTGACGCTGTGCCCAATGGGCACAGTCCAGCTCAAACTTCCAGGCCAGGTCCTCCATGGACTGGAAACAAGCATCCTAGGACTGGTTTTGGGGTTTCACCCCTCTTCAGCCAGGATAGCTTTACTCCAGTGGCATGGAGAGCACGGGACATCTACATATACTCATAATGTTCCTGATCGTGAGTATTCATACCACACCTAGAGCCTGCTGAAGCTTCCTTTATCCAGAAATAATTTAATGGGATGAGGACATAGAAGGGCCACACAGGCAGCTCAAAGGAATCAAATTTACCAAAAACAATGTAATGAAAACATGTAGGTTTTTACCTTTTTTTGGACAATACAAATGGCACATACTGCCAATTTAAGTTTCCCATACATATCCCAGACATGGGTTACCACAAACTCCATTAAGCAATTTACTAAGAGCAGGGATCATTGATAATAGTCAAATCCTGTCAATAATGAGGCTCATTAGAAGCCTTCAAATAAGGTCCAGTTGTGCTACCATTAAAATTCATAGTCCTTAACCACCAATATGTTAACAATGTTAACAATGTTACAAGAGGGGAAAAACACAAGACAAACAGGTGGCGCTTATGGCTCACCTTCGGTGCCGGCGGTCGCTGTTTAAAATACGCTAACAACCAGAAATGCTTTGAGGGGAAGAAAGATCTATCCACCGGCACCACATGATGAGGTGGTCAAACACTAGACCATTTCCAATGCACAACACTATCTTGGAAGTGTGCTTAAACTAAAATGGCCAGTCTCTCTCTTCTAAATGTTGTGATAATGATGATAACAAATAATAAGTCTTCCATCCTTCACAATAATCAGGTTCAGAAGTCACAACAATGGAGGGGAAGGAAGCAAAATTCACATTGACCATTATTTTTCAAATAATGGATGATGGTGACTTCTTGGACATCCCAAGTGTGAGAAGTGATCATTCTAATATCAAGATGAACTGTACCTTCTGGCCTAAAAAGTAATACACTAGTAACACAATAGAAATGTCTACTGAAAAGAAGAAAAAGAAAATAATTTTTACTTTTATATTTTCTTCGCAAAAAAATGAAAGTAACGTTAAATTGACCAGTTAAAAAAATGGATATTAAAATGGAGTGTCTCAAAATGATGTATGAATTTAGGGCTTTGATGACTTTGTTGAGTCATGGCAGGGACATATACCTATCAGGGACATTTGGTTTGCTGAGGATATCATTAGGTGGGTTTAAATTTGTAAGTTGAGTTGGAACTGTGGTTGCCCACCTCAAAGAATTTTGTTAGCTGTTTTGAAGTAATATTTATTGTTTTTATGTCAATACATGGCTATTCATATTTCAATGGAAGAATCACCAAAGTAGCAAGTAAGAACATATTTCAGTGTTTGTGGTGTAGTGCACAGTGTTTGTGCACATCTTTCTTGCTAAATAGTGAACTTGCCATCATTCCATATACATTTTCCATTTCATTTCCATATAGCAGTAAGCTAGCCCACAGGCATCAAAGTGCTATAAGGGTCATGGCAAGAGAAGTGCCTTTTGTGTGCCACCAAGAACATTTTTACTCTCTTTCTAAAAGGCACCATGAGTGCAATCAACCTGACTACCTTAGGTAATGTGTTGTGCATCAAGCATGTCTGATAAGGGAAGGATCTCCTTTCTGCCTTAGATCATTCACTACTGAGACAATAAGCATGTGATTATTGCAAGAACACAAATATCTAGTGGATTGGTACCCTGGCCATCTTTCAAATATTGAAGGGCTCTACCTTCAACAGTCTTATGAACCACAGTCAGTGCCTGAAAATGTTACCCTGGCTCCTCAAGATAGCCAGTGTAAATGTTTCTGAGTAAATTATATATGCACTGTAAAAAGTAATTTAGGGGTCTATTAGGATGGCGGGTGGACTTTAGTCTGCCCGCCCCCCTAGCGGTGCTGGGACCGGTCGCGAGTGGTGCGGCGGTCCCGCGTCGGCAATTAGGATGCCACCGCCATGGTGGGGGTGGTATCCCCATCCACAACATTGCAGTGGGTGGTGCTCACTGCACCACCCACCACAATGCTGTGGATGCACCTTGTGCATTGGCATGCTCAAGGTGACCGGTACCACACGGGGCCTGACACCTTGTACACCACAGTGTAGGGGGTACCATAGGTACCCCCCATGTGCACCCCCACCCCCCCAACACTCCAGGGGCCCACAACGGGCCCCACATGCAGAATCTGCATGCCTTTCCATGACGGCAATGCACCCATGGAAAGGCACATCTCCATATGCATTTTAATATGGATGGCAGTGTCTTGCAGACACCACCACCATATTGAGCCCCTTTTGCGCCCAGTCGACTTGTCGACAGGTGGAAAACCAGCGGACTGTCTTTACGTCCGCCGGGGTCCCCCCGCCATCGTAATATGGCCGGGGGAAATGGTGGGCGGGCGGATCGCCACATCTATACGGGCAGTGGCAATCCGCCCGCAATTCTAATAGACCCCTAAGTCACTAACCCTGCAGCAAAGCTCTGAATTACTTTAAAGGTGTTCATATTATTCATTATGATGTAAAGGGATAATGGAAAGTACAGTAATCAAATTGAGATCCTATCACTGTGCTAGAAATGGTGACCTATCATGAAAATTTAGGAAAGGCAGACTTTTTAAGCTCTTTCATGTAGCAGTGCACTGTGAAAAAACAAAATGTTTTTCACTTGAGAGAGAGATACAGGGTTGGGTTAGTGTCATCAACAGGACAAAGCAATTCAATCAATGCAGTACAGAAGATGACCAAATCTACGTGTTTACCACCACACTCTGCAATCACATTGCAGCAACTCACTACATAGACTACAACAGTGCCTGTAACCCTGAATATCTGCCATGACTGATTGCTGGAATGGCCCTCCACACGGCCTTACGCTGGTGTACCTTGAGCTGTAGGCATGGGAGAAAAAAGGGGGAAATGATCAGTGACACAGTGTCATGTATCAACATCTATCAGTACAGTAGCAAGACGCAGACTCATTACCAAATGTAATTTCTGTCCATCCCACCCTGGGGTACATCTCACATGGGCACTCTGCATGGGCCAAGCGAATGTGATTGCATGCATTTATGATGGCGTACATGGTCCCTGAAAATCTCACACACATGCAGGAGGACTGCACTGAACCCCCTCTGTGGCTTGCACACATCTCCAGTCTTATGCATGTCTGGCCACTTCATAAATCACATATCCACCTGTGTCTGTGTGTAGACTCACTATGTGCATGACTGGGTAGCATTCAATGAGCATGTCTTGTGAACATATCTGTATTTCATGTCTGTGGCATCGGGGTACATGGACTCACCGACAAAATATAAATCAACACAACTGTGGTTGTGTGCAATTATACAGGGCTGAGAGGGTGCATATTTGGATTTCAGTGTGAATGAACAAGAGTAAGGACACAGTAAGTGCAGTGATGTGATCTTGTCTTGGTGGGCGGGCACTGTGCAGAGCATCTGGGTTCACACTGAGTCGGACAACAGGGGCACACAGAGACAATCAGCCAAGCAATTACTGTCATGGCACCTGCATGTACAACATCCCGTGGCTCTGTATGGCTGACAATGTAACACACTCCACTCAGACATACAACTGCAGGCAGGGAAAACTATGACATTGGACACACACTCCTTCCTCCTGGAGACAGCATGTTTGTCAGTGTATGACACAACCCCACACCCTCAGGTATATACTGCAGCAGTACTATTACATGTCTGCCCCCTGCCCTACACATCCCTTTACGATGACTTACCATGACATTTGGGACACCATACAGCCTTGGGTACTGTGCGAGCACCTTGTCCACCAGGACCTCCAGCTCCTCACTTTTGAATGGACTGGCACAGATCTTCTCTGTCCTTGCCATCCCTGTGGACATTGAAAACCTTTGGTGGAATTGGGTGGTGAGGGGTCCCAGGCAGCAGGCTCTGGAGGCAGCATCAGATGAGGGTCTCTGGCACCAGGCTCTGGAGGCAGTAGCAGGTGAGGGTCCCAGGCAGCAGTCTCTGTGAGCAGTGGAAATGTGAGGCTCGCTCCCACACATTTATAGCCCCCTGCGGTAGTTTCTAAGGTGCAAAGCTGCAACAATTGGTTATCCAGGTCAGCCTCTTTCAAAAGCATCCAATGACCGCCGCCTATGTGTTGGCGGAGCACGCCTACTGCGATCTTCAAAATTGCATCATTCCACCGCAATCATCGCTCCCATTGGCTGTAGGTAATGCTCCATGGCGGTGATGCACCGCAGAAGCCTGGGGTACGCTACCGCGATGGTGCATCTTTCAAAAGCATCCAATGTCCGCCTCCGAGGTGCCGGAGCACGCCTACCACAATCTTCAAAATTGCATCATGCCACCGCAATCATCGCTCCCATTGGCTGTAGGCAATGCCCCATGGCGGTGACACACAGCTGGGGCCAGGCGGTAGCTACCGTGAGTAGGGTGGTGGAGCATGCCCACCGCCATTTGGGCATGTCTCTATGGCTAGCACTACCACACTCGTGTAAGGGGTGGTGCTGGTGACACACTGCCGGGGCCAGGCGGTAGCGATGGCAATGTGTTGCACATTCAATGTCAATGTCCATCAGGAACACTTCAACAGTGCACAGTGGCCACATGGTGAAGTGCACATCATCTTGCATACAATGTCAATGTTCCATTAACTCCACAGGTGCCTACATGGGCCATGGTTTTGCATGTGTGACGTACATTAGTCTGTAGTCCCTAACATGTCACAAATGCATTAGATGGTTGGTGAGGTAGGACAGTGTTGTAGCGGACTCTACAGTATGTAAACATATGAATGTGTTGTGGGACAGTGATGACCTCGGCAAGGCTTGTCTCAGTGTATGATGTTGTTACTTGTGCTTATCTGTGTGCTCATACACGCAATTGTCAATTCACCGCCAACTGTGATCTTTGTGTTGCGGATGTGTGCCAAGTTTGAATGATGCATTGAGGTGTGGCAGGTACAGCAGATGAGTATGAGACAGTTGTGTTGATTTGTTGCACAATTGCTGGATGACACGCTCCCAGGCATGCACATGTAGAATGTGACCTTGAAAATATGTGCATTCACATTGACCTATGTGGTGTTTTACGTACTGGTGTATTGTAAATAGAGAGGTGTGCCCTCTCTGAGGCTCAAACTTACACCCATTTAACATGGTGTGTCACACATCCCTCAAGTCAGTGTTTGTACATTCAGTTTCATCCTGAACATGTAATGATGTGGCCATCTCATGAAGGATGTCATTGACATGTGTCCAATTTCATCTCAACTAGGAGGAGGCCGAATTTGATGTGTCACTTGGAACTGGTGGAGGACATGGAGGATATAGCGATCATTTGCAAATTCCGTCTAGACAGAACCATCCTTTGTGATCTGTTGGAGCCCCACTTGCAGCCTCGTAGCCAGTACCCAACAGTTTTCACACCAACCTACAAGGTAATGGCAGCCCTCCATATTTTTGCCACGGGATCCTTCCAGGAGACCATGGCCAGCGCTGCTGGGATATCTCAACCCATGTTCAGCATGGTGCTGCGGGATGTTCTTGCAGCCATGACAATCTATAAGGACAGATACATACATTTCCCCCGGGGAGCAGAATTGGCAGGTGTGAAGGGAGACTTTTATCCACTTGGGCACATCCCCCATGTTGTTAGGGGCATTGATTGCACACATGTCGGTCTTGTGCCACCACAGGCGAGTGAGCACATTTTCCAAAATAGAAAACATTAACACTTGATCAATGTGCAGGATGTGTGAAGGGCCGATATGACTATCTCACATGTGTGTGCCAGATTCCCCGGCTCAGCCCATGACTCCTACATCCTGAGGAACAGCATTGTGCCCAGGCTGATGGCTAATCTGCTTCCAGAGCGTGCTTGGATTGTGGGTGAGTATGCCTAGTTGTTTGGCGTGCTGGGTGTGTGACTTGCTGCCCTCTGCCTGTGGAACATTGCAATGTGTGTTTGTCTTTCCTAGGTGACTCTGCATATCCCAGCTGTCCATGGCTGCTGAGCCCACTGCGGAATCCCAGGACCCCGGCAGAAATCCGATACAATGAGGCCCATGGCAGGACACATCGTGTGGTGGATCGGATTTTTGGCTAGCTCAAGTCACGCTTCCGCTGCCTTGACAGAACCGGAAGTGCACTGTCATACTCACCTGGGAAGGTGTGCAAGATCGTAGTGACATGCTGCATGCTCCACACCTGGCCATTCGCAAGGATATTCACCTGGTCATGGATGATGATGGAAACCCAAGGCCCCCGTCTGAACAAGAACCTGAGTCCAGTGATGAGGGCAGTGGGGAGGAGGAAGGTGGTGACGTGTCAACAGCTCATCACCTGCTACTTCACTTGACCGTGGGTGACGAAGTACAACATGTCCATTGCCTGGCGAGATTGCTGTTGTCGTGAAGGTCTATGTGCGAATGGTACAGACTGACAGATATCAAGTAACCTGTGTGTGTAAATGTGACAGTGACATGACATCTGTGAATGTATACCTGACGTGTTTGTTGACACTTGCTGCCCATTGTGTTGTCGGCATGTTGGCTTATATACATGGTTGGTGTAGGGTAATGTCGTGATGCCACACTCACACCAGTGAATGTTGTTCTGTTGTGTTTCCCTAGGTGCCTCAAAATTATCCATGCCGACTTACTGTTAATTTATCGGATACATTGTGGACATTTGGAAGACTGTAAATAATGCACTAAGGACAAAGCTGACACAAAGTGTGTAAGCTATTTTACTTACAGAGTTGACATGTGAGGGGTGCAGGCAGATTTACATGAAGGTGGTGATGAAGCAGTGAGATTACAGTCATGGTAAATGAGATGAAAGAGCAGACACCACATTGATGTGGTGACCCAGTCTAACAGACAGGTGCCTTTCAAAATGCAGTGTGGGGAAGGACAGTCCAAACAATCAATGCAGTGGGGAAGAGGGCTGCCATCAGGGATGACTGCGTGACTGGTGTTTGGCTGGTGATTTGCCTCCAGAGACTTCCAGGCTCTTCTTTGGACACCCTCTAGCTTGCTTGGCCAGGGGGACCCTGTTGCATGGCCAGTGGCGTCTGAGGACGCACCCCTCTGTGTGGCCGCAGGGAAGGATGGTGCACTGTCATCCTTCAGCACAAAAGAGGGGTGTGAAGGTGTTTTTTGGGGCACAGGCCTGTCCCTCAATAACACTACTTGCTGGCTAATGAGGTCCACCATTTGTCCAAAGCATGTGTCAATGAACCTCATCAGCAGGATGAGCTAGAGTAATAGTTCATCAGAACAACCACTTTGTCCCTGGACCTGTTTGTAGGCCCCAATGACTCTGGTGAAGAGGTCTAGGGATGGGGTCCCAACCTCCTGATGTCTGGGGGTGACCCTGGCCCTCTCACATGCGCTGCTGCCACAGACTTGTTGCCTCACCACTGTGGGCCCCCGCACACTCTCCCTGCCGTCCACAATTGTTGGTGTGGGCTAGTCATCCCCTGGCACAGGAGGTGACACTGGTGATGGTGTTGGTGGAGGTGAATGCACAGGCCGTAACAGCAGGGCCTGCTGTGCTGTTGTTGTTGTTGCAGCAGACGTGGTGGTGGGGAGGATGGGGTCCTGGGACCTAATGCTCCCTGGCACTTCAGATGGGCCGGCTTCGAGCTCATCGTCCGGAAAATCCTGGGAGCCTACATCCGAGAGTCCATGTACCGGGGTGGAGACTGGCTCTGCTGGTCATTGATGTTGTCCTCAGCAGTGAGTTCTTGGTCACCTGTGAATTAGATGGGGAATAGTCAGTTTTGTGCACTCAGCATGAATTCTGTTACCTGTGTGTAATCCTGTGTCTGTATAGTACACATTTGACTGATCTTCACATCTTTTTCCACGTGCAAAACTGTGCCTCATGACATGATGCAGAGGTACATACATTACTCGTACATGTTGTCAGATGTCAATGCAATGTATGCACATTGTGCTGTCGTCATGTTCACAGTGACCAGTTGCCATGTATGGACCAGCACAAATGAGTTTAATGGTTCTCTCAATGTTGATTCATATACCCTGGCTGACGTCACATCTGGGCATGGTGTGGCCATTGTATTGTACTGCATGACTTTGACCTGTGATGTACACATTTGTATATATAAGGGGGTGTTAGTTGGCCATTCTTGCCGTATATGTGCCCTTGTGGAGGCGTTTAAGTTGGAAACAAAGATATTGTGGAACTCCCATGTGCAGCAAGATGCTCTGCTGCTGGTTACGGTCCACCATATCAAACCCTGATTTCAAATCCACGAATGTAAGATACAGGCTCCCACCTTTCAGAACCACATGCTTCCAATAGATCAACCGAAGCCTAAACAGCTGATCTACAATTGAGGTTTTAGCTCTAAAGCCTTCTTGCAACGGAATTAAAACATCACAGTCTTCCATCCAATCCTGTAGTCTTCCTAATAACACCCTTGCAAAGATTTTTTCGGTAACATCAATGAGGCTAATTGGCCTATAATTTGCTGTTCAATGGGGGACCCTTTTTTATAGATCAGAATGATCTCTGCACCAGCCCACGTGGACGGTGCTGGAAGGCCATGAAAAATTGCATTAAAAAGTAATATTAGATATGGAGCCCACACTGCTTGTTCATTTTTATACAGGTACCCAGGGATTCTATCCATTCCTGGTGCTTTATTGGGTTGTAACTTTGCTAGCGCAGATAATACCTCAGCCATAGTGCATGGGGGTATATCCCATGAGGGTTCAGGGTTAAAATAACCCAATAAAGTCTCACTAGCACTTGTATCAATAGACGGGGTTGAGTATAGTTCCTTAAAATATAGATAAAGGCTTCCTCATCAATATTTGGATTGATAGTGGTCCTACCCTCAGTTTTTCCCATGTGGACCAGGGTCCAAAAACCTCTACTATCTTTTGAATCCAAAGCCTTCTCAATGCCCTGCCATCCATCAGCTTCCCAATCAGATTTTGCTTTTGCAATTATTTTCTTAAATGCAGGCCTAGCTTCCCGAATACGGACATTTTCACCCCCTTGAGCGATGACAGCAGGGCTTGCTTTGCTTCCCTACAGTTCCTGCTGTACCAGGTTTTTTATCACTGCCAGATTTATTATTAACAGGCCCACTATTAAAGAAGAAATCTCTCCCATTCACTCCAGTGTGCGACCACTGCAGTTGGAAACAGCAGATCGTACCGCGGGACCATCGGGCATTTCCTAATTTTCCGTGCAGTGTCACCACTATGCTTGCGGCGGGTTGTTGCTTTTCTTCTGCATTTCTGACCGCCACTGTCGTTTTTTGATCGCCACCGCCCAAGTCGGGTGGTTTTAAATTCACCGCTAGCGCCACTGTCTCTCTTTTTTTGACGGGTGATCCTAATTTGACTACTGGTTTATCCACGGTCCAGGCGGATGGTTGTTTCCCCGCGTCCATGGCTGTTGGGGTGGTTTTCAGCCCACCATCCTAATGGGGCTCCTAGGGTCCTTAAATTTCTAATGTTAAGGAAAACATCACTAGTTGAGCCTTATCTTCTGGGGTTTTCAACTATTTATGAAGGTTTTTTACTGACCCGGTTTCTCCTGGCTCTCTTTCACCTCCCGCTTGCCATACCTAGGGGAAGTAGTAGAGGTCAGTTGCGATCACCCTGTGGCTGCAACAGAGTCTCCACAGAATTCTGCTACACTTAGTATTATTTTGTTAATTTTTTTAGGTCCCCTGTAAGTTTTTTATCGTTCCGATTTTAAAGAGGATGGATTTTAATCAGGCTCGCCTAGCTCTCCTGGATTTACAACTGCTGCTGGATGAAGGTTTCTTCTTTGCCCTTGGTTATTTGAAATCTGTGGTGAAGTTCAGGGCTTGTCTTGACTAAATGCTAACAAGGGTCAGGGTTTCATATAGTTTTTTATATATATATACCTCAGTACAAGCCTTGGGATGGGTTAATTTTGCTGGTGGGCTTTTAACTTAAGGGTAAGATTACATGTACTTGAATTTTGCACCTTACGTTACAGATTACAGTGGACCGTTGTGGAATGTATTTTAACAGTGATAAATTGTGTCGATATTTTATGAAATTTTTATTTATTGGTAACTTTTATGGTTTTATATCTTTGAAACTGAGTAAAGTTGAACTGACTGACCGGCTATTAATTAATTTTAACTAATGAATTGATAACTAATTATGGTTATTGTGTCATTAATTTTAGGTGTCTGTTGAGTTGTTTATAGGTGTAAAGGGTGAGAAGTAATTTATTTTTAATTTATGAATTATACATTGGTTGTGAAGTAATTTTGATTAATTAATTGGCAAATAATTATGGTAATTGCGTAAATAATTTTAGGTGCATTTTGTGGTGTTTAAAAGTGTGAAGGTTTAGTAGTAATTTATTTTTAATTTAGGAATTAATAATTGGATGTTAATTAATTATGGTAAAGGGTGGGAAGTAATTTGTATTTAATCAATTAATATATAGTTGATGATTAAATGTAATTATTTGATATATATTTTGGATAATTGTTGTTTTTCTTTTAAAGGGGTAAAGGGTGTGTATTAAATACATTTTAATTACTGTATCATTCGTTGTTAATAGTAATCATTTTTAAGATAAAAATGCATTTTAAACATGTTTTATTAATTTATAGGTTAATTTAGGTGTGTGCAGTGGATGTTATAGTGTTAAAGTGTGTCTAGTTATTTAATGTTTCCTAGTTTTTTTATTAATGATGTTTTTTTAATTGATTTTTAATTATGGAAGTAAATTTGATTGAAAATGTTGAAGTGTTTTGTTACTGATGTGGTGTAATAGGGTAGGAAATAAAATAAATACATTTATGTAATAGTCATTTTTTTGTTTATAAATATTTTCTAGTTTAACACAATTATTTTTTATAAATGTATTTAGTATTTCATTTTATATATTATGTGTAGGTTTTTGTTATAGCTGATTAATATGATAATATATTTTTATATTTCTAGTACATTTAAATTTAAATTTTTAATTGTTTATTTATTGCTATGTTTAAAAATGTTTATATATTTTTTCCTAACGTTGCACTTACTGGAGTAGAAACAATAATTGTTACCCCTCCGCTATCCAACACTTTCTCTACTGTTGTAATCACTGAGTGGGAATAGTAATTTTTACCCCGCCGCTGTCCATCACTTTCTCTACTGTTGCACTCATCGGAGTGAGAATAACATTTTTTAACCCTCCGCCATTCACCACTTATCCTATTGTTGCATTCAGTGGAGTGGGAAGAATGATTTTTACCCCTCTGCTTGCCAACACTTTACCTACTGTTGCACTCTTTGCAGTGGGAATACTAATTTTTACCCCTCCCCTTTCCAACACTTTTTCTACTTTTTCACTCACTGGAGTGAAAATAGTAATTTTTACCTCTCCGCTATCCAACACTTTCCCTACTGTTGCACTCACTGGAGTGGATAAATTAATTGTTACCCCTCCGGTATCCAACACTTTCTCTACTGTTGTACTGACTGGAGTTGGAGTAGTAATTTTTACCCCTCTGCTATCTATGACTTTCTCTACTGTTACACTCACTGGAGTGGGAATAGCAATTTTTACCCCTCTGCTATCCAACACTTTCTCTACTGTTGCACTTACCGTAGTGAGAATACAATTTTTTACCCCTCCGCCATTCACCACTTATCCTTCTGTTGCATTCAGTGGAGTGGGAAGAGTAATTTTTAACCCTCTGCTTGCCAACACTTTCCCTACTGTTGCAATCACTGGAGTGAGAATAACATTTTTTACCCTTCCACCATTAACCACTTATCCTACTGTTGCATTCAGTGGAGTAGGAATAGTAATTTTTACCACTCTGCTTTCCAACACACTCCCTACTGTTGCACTCTTTGCAGTGGGAATAGTAATTTTTACCCCTCCGCTATCCAACACTTTTTCTACTGTTGCACTCACTGGAGTGGAAATAGTAATTTTTACTTCTCCACTATCCAACACTTTCCCTACTGTTGCACTCACTGGAGTGGGAATAGTAGTTTTTACCCCTCCGTTATCTAGCACTTTCCCACTGTTGAACTCACTGGAGTGGAAATAGTAATTTTTACCTCTCCGCTATCCAACACATCCTACTGTTGCACTCTTTGGAGTGGGAATAGTCATGTTTACCTTTCGACTAACAAACAGTTCCCCTACTGTTGAACTCTTTGGAGTGGAAATAGTAACTTTTTCCCCTCCGCTATCCAAACCTTTCACTGCTGTTGCTCTCACTGAAGTGGAAAAATAATTTTTACCCCTCCACTATCCAACACTTTCCCTACTGTTCCACTCACTGGAGTTGGAATATGCAGCATCTACCAGTGTTTTCCCTTAGTACATTTTGGTGCTTGTTTAAAAATTACATACTAATATTTATAGACCACACTTGTATTTTTTGAAAATGACGAGCTGTAATTCCAGAACAAAAATGGTGTATTATTTAATCACAATTGTGATTTTTTTAGGTGTTGAGTGCATTGAAATACGTGTATTAGAAAATCTTGAAATGTTCATATACTGACAGACTAATTCTTCTGGAAGTATTGCATTACCAAACACATATATTTAAATTATGTAATGGAGTGATATTTTTTTTCCTTTGTGAGACTGTGGCCTCTATGACTTGACTAGCTTGTCTAATTCCTGAAAGGGGCAGACTCACTAAGGTTTCATGCAAAGCAGAGCAGCAAGTTAAGTTGCTGCACTGCATTATGTGAAATCGACAGCAGAATTACACTAAATATACTAGGATATGGTGTACTTCTACTCCTTCCTTGCACTGACACACTGTGTGTAGCCTAGCACAAATGCAGACACCCTTGCAGCTTGCTACAAAGGGCCTTCATTATGAGCAGAAATCCTTAAAGCATTTTCATTTTTCTGTGTGTGATGCGGAATGCATCACATATATAAAAAGGAAGTAATAAAGAGAAATAAAGAGATTTCACCTTGTTATGCCTGGGTCTGGGAGACATAGCACTTTGGCCAAAACCCATCTTTACTGACCTTAGAAGATCTTGGATTGCATCAAAAACCATGGGTGAATGCATGCCCCACCCATGAAAGGCCTCCCCACCGCAAGGTAAAGTAAGGCACGGCTAGGATATGCACTTTGGTAAAGCCATGCAAGGCACCACAAATCTGCACTTGAGTGGCTTTGTAAATCTCTACTAACATTTTGCATCATGGCTGCTCCAAAGAAGTGACCCATCCACAACCAAAAATGTTTGTAAATCTGCCCTGTAATGTCTCTGTCAACTGACGGATGACTGTACTACTTGAGCCCTTTCAACAGCCTCAGACTGCGAGATCTTTGATTTTTTTTCCAGTTTTCTACCTTGCCCCATTAAAGATGATTCTCAGTCATAACATATGAATGAAGTTCAGTTTGGGAGGTTCAGTATGGCAGAATATAAGAAAGTGAAATGTAGAAGTTAAGAAAAAATGTGTTGAAAAAATGGTGAATTGTGCTACCTTCCCATTGCGCTTTTAGCTTTTTAGACACTCATAGAAAGTGTCTGCAAAAATTCAGGATTTCCCAAAATATCTTGGAGCAGATAAACCCTCATTCCTCAGGAAATGGCAGGTGTTCTTGTCATAGCATGAGATCAGTGGAATATTTTATTCATGTAAAATTGTAAAGTAAATTCAGTACTTAGCTCAGTTAGACAATATGGTTCTTAGAGGAGGAGAACCCCATCCAAATCTCCCTGCAGGAAGTCATGCTTTCTCACTCAATTCTATGGAAGCTGACCTTTAAATATCACGTGCCCCTACCACTTGCTATTTTCTTTATTATGCTTTTGACGCAATTGCTCAATAAGGTGCATGCAAATATTTTGATTCATCATTACGAGATGTACACATTAGAATGCAAATCACTGGTTAATTATGGGAATGTACATGTATGCACTCATTAAATTACCAAGGCTTTAAAAGGCAGCAAAAAGATGTTTCACGTTCCTAACCAGAAAATAGCTAAATATTTAGCAGCCTCGATTTGTCTCGTGGCGTGATTTGAATGGCAAGCTTAATTGGGCTGGGCAGTGTAGTTCAGTGACGCAAAGAAAGTTAATGGTATTTCTCATTTGAAATCCGAGTTAACATTTAGACCTAAATTACTTATCGGTGTCCAAATGTAATGGAAATCAGGAATTTGAAGAAGATTAGTTTTCAGTGCCAAATAATGGATCTCCCTGAAAGATAGCACCCACGTGCTAATATTGCTTTTTTATTTTCTGTACGTGTTAGCAATTAAAAGCAGCACGGACAAAACATTTGCTTAGAGAAGGAGAGAATTACAAGTTTTGAGAAATATTATTTTTTTACATATAAAGACAAATGGAAAACAAACCCTCATCCACTTAAGTAAATTAAGTTTTCACTATTGAATTACTCCACTGGAAACCACGCTTGTTGTTTCTTCTGTATGATGTATTAAATCAATCCGGGTGGTATTTTATAACTGTGTATTTTGTAAGGGCCGATTCACATAACATTTATTTTTGTAGTCAGAAATACGCACTAAATGTTGTTTACACGTTGAATATATTATCCCTATTAATTAAATCAGAATCAGCAGCAACTGCTCGCAGAGATAGAAATTATGCCTGTGGACTATAAAAAGTCCTAAGTGAGTTGTTTTTTTTCTTCCAGTTTAAGTGACATAATTTAAAATGGCGGCATGATGGTGTGGTAGTTTATGCTAACACCAAGATGGCAGCAGAAAGGCTGCTCTGTCGGGGTTTCCGCTCTCAATCTGTATAAATACCTCTTACTTCAAATAACTAACATTTCTGAGTCCAATTTCATTGATAGAGCCTAAGGCATGACTACAAGGAGGTGAGATAAATCCGACTCCTGCGCAATCTCTGGTAATTACGAGTTACGATTACGTCTGTCTGAACCCAGGGCCATTACCGCAGGTTTATATCATCAGGAACAACAGTATCCAGTTGCCGAACTGTAAAAAGGCAGGTAAACACCAAGACATGCACGTTTTGGTGCAGAAAGCATTCGACACCACAAGTCAAGCTTAGTTTTGAAGGTGAAATACTGACTTATGTGATATTTCTCACACTTTAAATTCCGAACCCCTTGACATGGAAGGCCAACATTTTTTTGCACCTGGCAGTCTAGAGTAGATCTACAAAAATCTTCAATCTTTAGTCCTGTGCATGGAAGCAATTCTTTAGCCTCCCTAACAGACAGTAGGATGTGTTTATTTAACTATTGTATGTAATATAGACGGAGAATGGGCTTTGTTCACCCTTCTCACATGATTGGATGGCCTTCTTGCATATCCCTGTTTCTGCTCCTGAATCCTTTCTATTCTTATTTTGATTCCACCTAAGGACCATTTTCTTCTCTCTGTGCTTTCAATGGGTGCATTGTAATATTTCACCAATGTCATTTTAAAAACTTGGACACCAGCACGTTGAAGCTCTTTTTAAAGAATATAGGCCCAAGATTAAGCTTCGATCTGGACGTAGAACATTGTCTACAATTAAAACACTATATAGAATATACACAAACTATAGACTATAAATCCCAAGAGAAATATACATACTTCTCATTAGATCATAGGGTCCGGCGCTGTATTCTTCTATTGAGGCTGGAAGTCCTCCCTTTGAAAGTGTATAAAGCAAAGTGGAACAATTCTGAAAATACAACTAGACTTTGTGATTGTGTAAAGGAGGAATGCAAGATCAAACTCATGTTCTATCTGTTTGCCCTAACCCAACCCTAGTAGAATCCCAGAGGAGGCATTTAAGGCCTATGAGTATTAGATACAATGCTTTTTCTATACAAAGCCTAATTAAGCTCTGTAAATCACCACCGGATGAACCTGCTTGTAATCAATTGTATACATTTTTAAATAGTTTTCTAAAGTTGCATTAAAGTCCATGATGATAATGTTTACAATTATAAATATTCATAACTGATATTATGAGCTATCAACTTTAGATACATCACCTTTTCAAATGATCTATGTATGTTCTGAAAAACCTATCAGATGAATGTATCTGTTATTAGCCATACAAATATCAAATGAATTTTATTTTAAATATGTAGCAAAAAATTATGATGAAATCTTTTAACTTTAGAAATGTTTAAAGCTGACGCTATGGGTGTCCTTATTCATGTTTTAAAACTATGTCTGTGCATTTGTTGACTACAGCTTAAGTCTATATAAAAATAAAATAAACTCACCTTCACTGATGTCATATCCTTGCATTGCATGCATGGGGGGGCTGTTTCCTTCCCTCTGTGTGTTTCTCCCAGCTCCTATCCCTATTCCTTTGGGAACCCTAGGGCATATTACCAAGCAATAGCGATATCGCTATTGCTTGGTTAGAGACAAAAATTTATCGCTGACCTGCGGCGATTTTTATCGCAAATAAACCACCAAGGTTTATTGCAAATGCGATAAAAAACGGCCGCAAATGCATGAATATCGCTGAAAAGTCAGCGATATTCATGCATTACTGAGCTAATGCTCTTAGCTATGATATCCACCTCCCATTGGATAACATGGCTAAGAACTGCTCAGGGCAGGTGTTAGCTTTTGGAGATATTCGCGCTTAGCGCGAATATCTCCAAAAGTTGGTAATAGGAGATAGCAATGTTAGCGACTGTTTCCAGTCGCTAACATCTTGGCACGCCCACTTTGCATGTGTTGTGACCGTATTTTTGGCTCTATTTCTGAGTGATGGTGACTTTAAGCTTGCTACCATCCTGAATCTCTATTCTTGCCTTGTGTTGGTCCTTTTCAGGCCCTTTTCCACACCCAGAAGCATAAACTAGAGGATAGCTGCTTAATATGATGATAGATCCCTTATTCTTGACTCTAATCCATCTATTGCCTATTGGCTTTGACATAATTATGTGTCATTTCATCATCCTACCTATAGTAGAGGGTGGATCCTGTAGTCCTGACTTTATATTACATATTGGTATGGTTTGTGTAGGTACTCTGACAGAGCCTAGTGTTATTTCATCCTTCTCAGGCCTACAAGGCCCAGAACTAGAGAGACTCCATTTTGCTTTCTGTCCCTGCAGACTGAGATGCTTGCAGGGTAAAGGTGATGTTTTAGTTATGAGGTGTTGTTCACCTGGAGAGAACCGGTCTGGGCCAGCCCTTATCGGTAGGCTGCATTATTCTTTGTGTCTAAGACACCACAAAAGGCCGGCCGGTTGGGTGTGTGTCCTTGACGCGGAGTGGTGCAGAGATCTGATGGGCGGCAGGCTGATGGCTGGAACTTTCCATTAGGAGAGAGCATTCCATATTAATGAAGTGCAGAGGCGGAGTCAGTCAGAAGGAGTTGAGTTGGAGCAGAGGAGAGAAGAAGACAGTCGATGCTTGGAACAGAGAGAAGTCAGTTTGTCAGTTTGTCAGTTTTGTGAGTGAGACAGTTGGAGCCAGAGAAAGAAGAAGATGCTTGGAACGGAGAGAAGACAGACAGACAGTCAGTGAGCTGGAACTAGAGAGAGAAGTCAGAAGCAGTTGTGAGCAGATGGTGTTTTGAACAGAGAGAAGTGAGATGATGTTTGGAACTGAAGGAAGCAGTCAGAAGCAGTTACTTATCAGAAGGAGTTGTGATCAGCTGGAGTCTGAAGTGATGCCTTTTGGAAGAGACTGAAGTTATATCGTGGATTAGTCTGTGGGAGCAGCTGGAGTGAATTGGGCATTGGAACTGAGATAATCAGTCAGAGTGAAGAAGCTAGTGGAGCGAACGGTTATCAGAGCGGCAGAAACTATTAGGCTGAAGCTGGAAGGTGGAGAGAGTTCGTGGGGGAGAGGAATCCAGTGCAGAGTGATCAGCACAGATGCGTGTATCTGAGATGAGCTAAGGCACAGACGAGAGAGGAACCCAGATGACAGCTAGAGCAAGACTTCATACTAACCAGGTGATACCCTTCCTGTTATATAGTTTGCTTTACATTTAAACATTAACCTTGTCCCTATTGTGTTGCTAATCCTTTTTCTTTCAGCGGTGTGCAGTCTATTTACAGTCCCTGTTAGTTACATGTGGATGTGGTATAGTAATAAAGCTTTACAGAGACCCCGGAGATCTGTGTATGTGTCTATTCCCATTTTCCTTTGCAGGCTATATGTTATAGTATAGTGTTATATTGCTATTGTTGTTCTGATAAATAAAGTACCCCAATTCTTAGTGAACCGGCATGTGCCTCTTATTCTTATACCATAAAGGTAACCTGTTCTTCTAGTCAGTTACTGTTTCGTGAACGGACGCAATTCCCGATCAGGTAAGCAGTGGTTGAACAATGAGGGAGAGAGGAGCCCTTGACGTGGAGGATAAGTTGTACATCATCTAATTTGGCTATCATTGTGTGATTCATAATATCGTAGTATTGTACCTCTAGTGAATAGTGAGAGAAACTTCCCAACATAGAGAGAGAGAGCTGAAGGTATTCATAGGAAAGTGATCGACGTTGTGTAGCGGCGTTAGTGAGAGCACTGATTATGGTCAGTGTGTATACCCACAAGATTGTGGCTTGAGAGAGCACCAGGGGGGAAACTGGTGTGTAATGAGATCGCCTCTAGGGAAAGTGGTGTTAGTGAGAGCACTGATTGTGGTCAGTGTGTATACCCACAGGATTGTGGCTTGTGTATGTATGAAATAGAGAGTACCAGGGGGGATACTGGTATTTATACCCACAAGATTGTGGCTTGTTTAATGAGAGCACTGGTTGCGGTCAGTGTGTAATTGCAAGTAATCAGAACTGCCCCAGGGTCGATTAGTCTGGGCCCATGTGGTCGCGAGATTATGAGGTATGAGTGTGGTGTAGGGCATGGACGTCCTTAGTATTCAGTGAGTATTCCTAGTAATCCCTATAGATTTAGTGGTGTTTCTGATGATATGAGCTTGTATATTGCTAATTCCCCGTCCTCAGGTAGGTACCCAGGTGCCTGGATAGATGGGTCCTGAGCAGGGAGGTGGTTGCGTTTCGGCTGGGTTGGTGGTGCTCCGATGAGCTGATTCTATCTGGTCCGAAAATCCGGTCGTTACATCTGTCGTCACGAATTGTTTACTTAGCCTGTGTGCGCTGTATTGTTTTATCTTGTTGGTTTGCACTTGGCACGAAATTGACCTATGGGCTTGAACAGTTGCACTGTAAGGAGATTGCAGTACATCATGGCATTTGGCTTATGCAGGCTGGAAGAAATGCTTTTCATCTTGGTGTTTGGACTGTCAGGCTTGAAGGGTGACAGTACGTGAGGGAGCCAAATACATCTTGGTGATGATGCAGTTGTACATATGTGTGTGAAAAATGCTTATAAATTGCCCATTATATGGCTTGCTGCATTTGCTTATGCTGTGAAATGTGAAATGTATTCAGTGTAATATGTTTTGTTGAGTTTCTTGTACATAGCTCCTTGTAAATATGGCTTGTGAAGAGCATGTTCTCATTTTGACTTGCTGAAATCTAACCCAGTGAAATTTTGCCACGACCCGTAACGCAGCACAGGCGCTGCCAGCACTCTTACCTGCTCCATCGTTTCCTGCATCTCTGTAGCCCGCCCGCCCCCAGCCGCCCGACCCCTTCAGCCACCTTGGAGGTCCGGCCGCTGTGAGGAGTGTGGGCGTGGCACAAGGACTACAGATCCCAGCAGCGCTAGCGGCGCACACCGAGACCTTTGCGCGCCAGGAGGCGCATAAAACCAGCGTCACCCCGACCGAGGGGGTGAATCTAACCCAGTGAAATTTTGCCACGACCCGTAACGCAGCACAGGAGCTGCCAGCACTCTTACCTGCTCCATCGTTTCCTGCATCTCTGTAGCCCGCCCGCCCCCAGCCGCCCGACCCCTTCAGCCACCTTGGAGGTCCGGCCGCTGTGAGGAGTGTGGGCGTGGCACAAGGACTACAGATCCCAGCAGCGCTAGCAGCGCACACCGAGACCTTTGCGCGCCAGGAGGCGCATAAAACCAGCGTCACCCCGACCGAGGGGGTGAATCTAACCCAGTGAAATTTTGCCACGACCCGTAACGCAGCACAGGCGCTGCCAGCACTCTTACCTGCTCCATCGTTTCCTGCATCTCTGTAGCCCGCCCGCCCCCAGCCGCCCGACCCCTTCAGCCACCTTGGAGGTCCGGCCGCTGTGAGGAGTGTGGGCGTGGCACAAGGACTACAGATCCCAGCAGCGCTAGCGGCGCACACCGAGACCTTTGCCCGCCAGGAGGCGCATAAAACCAGCGTCACCCCGACCGAGGGGGTGAATCTAACCCAGTGAAATTTTGCCACGACCCGTAACGCAGCACAGGCGCTGCCAGCACTCTTACCTGCTCCATCGTTTCCTGCATCTCTGTAGCCCGCCCGCCCCCAGCCGCCCGACCCCTTCAGCCACCTTGGAGGTCCGGCCGCTGTGAGGAGTGTGGGCGTGGCACAAGGACTACAGATCCCAGCAGCGCTAGCGGCGCACACCGAGACCTTTGCGCGCCAGGAGGCGCATAAAACCAGCGTCACCCCGACCGAGGGGGTGAATCTAACCCAATGAAATTTTGCCACGACCCGTAACGCAGCACAGGCGCTGCCAGCACTCTTACCTGCTCCATCGTTTCCTGCATCTCTGTAGCCCGCCCGCCCCCAGCCGCCCGACCCCTTCAGCCACCTTGGAGGTCCGGCCGCTGTGAGGAGTGTGGGCGTGGCACAAGGACTACAGATCCCAGCAGCGCTAGCGGCGCACACCGAGACCTTTGCGCGCCAGGAGGCGCATAAAACCAGCGTCACCCCCGCCTCGCGGGACGCCGGGCGAAGCCCGGGCCAAGGGCGGGCCCGTTTCAGCCCGTTACAGACTGTGCAGGACTGGACTGGGCCACGGTATTTTCATTTTCATTTCCTCTTACAGTTACACACCATTTTCTCTAGTGTTACATCGCTGAATATTCTCACTGTATTAGCCATATATACATCTAAAGCTTTGTAGCACTTGAACCCATCTAATAATGAATAAACGGACTAGAAGTAAAAAGACCTCCAGTCTAACTGACATCACCGGTCCACTAGACCTATTCATAACCAAGACGCATGAGGTCATTGACAATAGTATACAGATATTACAACGTAGGGTATCCCATGAATTGGAGGTTGCAAGAAGGTCGTCCATGGGGCCTCTGGCATCTGCACAAACTCCTCTAAAGGGTCCAACTGCCCCCCTGCTCAAGCAGGTAGATAATACGAATGTATTAATTCACACTGTCCCAAATAGCGTTGATTTATCCGCTACCCAACTCTCCCTGGGGTCCAATTCCTGTGAGGACTTGGAAACTACACCAGACCTACAATTTTCCCAAAACGAACAGGATAGCGTAGACATTCTAGATCTCGACCCCACGGCCAATCGGGAGGGTGCCATAGCAAAGAGGTCAAACACAAATACGGACAAGGCCCCACACGAGACAGCAGCAGTTGTGCAAAACACCAAGACCTCTCTTAAATCTACCACTGACATCATTCTGCCAGGGCAACCAACCTGCCCAAGAGAGATGTTAGGGACACAAACATCGGGTGTTGACATCCAGAAACCATGCTCTGCTTGCATAACACTACACGACTTTATCACAAATAGTATGGGGCGATTGCTAAAACACCACTTGCAACCCCTAGAGAAGAGCATTATGATTATAGAGAAACAACTAGCCAAATTAAATGCCCCAGCATTTAAGCAAAACACACTGGGTACACTTGCTAAGGGCCCTGGGATTGTAAATAACACAAACAACCAGGTCCAACGTTCAACTCCATCAGGCATTCAGCCCAAGCCTCATCCGCCTAAAAAAGCTGTCAACCCAGAAATTCAAAAAACTGACAGGCAAAACACACAAACTACCTCAAATCCTGTGACAACAGAAGGGACGGGAAAACGGAAAGGCCCAATTGAGAACTTGCAAAAAACTCCAGCTCCTGCGGAGTCCACCACTCAAATAGCAAAACAAAAGGATACCCTACCAACATCCCAAAAAACCCAACCACCTCAATCACAAGCTAATGAGAGGAAGGCCCCAAGGTATAGACGTCCGATACATCTCCCGCCTGAGGCGACCCCGTATACTGTCATACTTACAGGGGTTACAGAGCTGGCTGATGGTATGGACGAACCCCCCTGGTCCCTGCGAAACAAGGTACTACAGTGGCTAAGCCAAAACAGACCTCTTCATCCATACAATCATGGCAGAATTGTATCCATGAGGAGAGTGTTCTGGATTGGCGAAACCAAAAAAACTCTAAAGGGCGATTGTATCGTACTTAATTGTGAGGACCCCGATACAGCCGATTATATCTCCTCATGGCCAGCTCTAGAAAAAAGGGGGGGCGTTGATGTACAACGTCTTTCCTTTTTTTACCCCCCTCGAAACATCCCTAATTATGACGACCCAAACAGTTGGGAGGAAGCACAGGATTGGACTTGGACACAGGTGGGGCATTATAATGGAAATAGAAATAGGAACAGGAATAGTAAAAACCATTGGAATGGAGGGTGGGACAATCATCCTTGGCCAATGAGAAGAGAGAACGCATACCCTGATTACTGGAGGGGGGTCCCCATGAGGAATAGGTATGATTGCTTGGACATGGTCGATTGACCAATAATGATAACAAACCCCAAAATTACAAATCTAGGCATTCCTGTAGAAACCTCTAACAGTGAAGAGCAGCTTGTCACTGTTAATAGACCACCAGTAGGGTACACGCCTGATCCTCCTTTATGGAACACACCTCGCACCCCCACAACCCCTCAGATCTCCATCCAAGCACACAGGGAGCAAGGATTAAACTTAGAGGGCATAGAGAGCCCAACCCCCCAGGTAGTGGCAACAGAACCCAGCCGACATAAATTAAATTTGAAAATTACCTCCTGGAACATTGCAGGGCTGAGTAATAAAGCAAGGGCCTACCCGTTCCTATCACTCATGGCAAAACAGGATATAGTATGCCTACAGGAATGCTGGGATCAGGAGGAAACCCACATCGAGGGCTTCAGTACCCACTACATCCCGGCGATACAGGGTAATCGAGGCAGAGGGTCGGGGGCCTATGCATTTTTACTTCCAATCTGAGTAACACAAAACTATCCACATATGTGCCGAGTGGATCCAATATAGAGGTGGCTAGATCCTTGCAAGGACTCATAGTCAAAGCAAAGGGGTGGTCCCTCTTCTTGGTGAATATATACATAAACGTGCCCAAAGTAGAGCCCAAAGCCTTAATAGCAGAGCTTAACGCAATGCTCTTGATGGGTGACAAAAATACAGATTGCATCCTGGTAGTAGGAGATTATAACTGCCACCTGTGCCCCTACAGCGCCACAAAAAATTGCGGCATCTATAATTTAAGAGGGGACCCCACCACACATTTTGAACATTCCATTATTGGGAATATGCTTAACCAACTAATGCATGACTGGGACATGGGGTTCGCTAACGAACTTTGCGAGCCTTATGTAGCTTTCCAGACAACATTCTTTGTGCGGGTGTCAGGTACCACAATTGACTACATCCTAGTGACCAATAAGAACCAGGGTTGCCTGGGGGCTTTCAACACGGAAGATCTAGTATTAAGCGACCACTTCCCGATCAGCACCACAATTTCTATTGAGAAAGACGAGCGCCCCGAGCTAAGCATACCGAGTATCCTTCATGGCCACTCGGTGACACTGGCAAGAAAGAACGGGTATGCCATAAAGTGGGGAAAAATCGATGCTACAACCTTTCTAAAGGACCTAGTGCAGAAAGAAATGAATCAATTCATGGTCTGCCTAGAATCTAATACCACTCCTCAGCAAATCATAGTGGCATATGGAAGCATAATTGCCACTATAAATGATAAACTAACAAAAAAATTAAAGAGAGGTATAGCAAAGAGAGAACATGGCTGGTTTAATCCCGCCTGCTCTAAAGCCCACAAAGACCTATTACAGGCTCTAAAGACACTTCCCAAGGATAATAGTGCGATTAAGCAAGCAAGACGTGTCTATAAGCAGACGCTACGTGAACGACAGGATGAACTTAAAAACCAGGCTTGGGAAGCTCTAGTAAAGGCAAGCTCCATAAGAGACAATGTCTCTTTCTGGAAGGAAATTAACGCTCCTTTCTTTTCCTCGGACAACAAGGCAGATTCATTGGAGATAGCCATAATGGAAGACGCCTGGGTTGACTATTTTACCTCTTTATATAAAAAAGAGGTAATAAATATGACCCCAGAACATAACATCTATAACAGGAATCCGGCGATTCAAGATAGCTTCCCTTTAAATATAGTTTTTACCCCTGCAGAGGTTGAATTAGCAATCTCACAGAGTGCAAATTTAAAAGCTCCCGGCCCAGACGGAGTCCCCATTGACTTATTTAAAGTCAATGTAGAACTGTGGGCTCCATTATTAGCAAATGTACTAAACGGGTATAGCACAATGGGATTTCCTGACTCATGGCATGAAGCCATAATCATTCCAATATTTAAAAAGGGGAACAGACAGGACCCAAAATGCTACCGCCCCATCTCCCTGCTGGATACATTAATGAAAGTGGCAGGTAGAATATTGCTAACTAAACTACAATCTTGGTCCAAAGACAAAGGGATCCTTTCTAAATTACAGTACGGCTTCAAAACTGGAGTTGGCACTGTAGAGCAGGGTCTAAACTTGAATTTAATAATAAACAAGTATATTAGCAAGAAGCAAGGGAACCTCTTCCTTACTTTTGTCGACTTATCCTCGGCATTTGACTGCCTCGATCATGCAGTGCTGTGGAAAACTCTGGCAAAGCTGGGAATAGATAAAAATATTCTACAATTCATACAGGAATTATACAGAGATGCGGGTGCAGCGGTTAGATATGGCAAAAATGGTGAGCGAACAAAAAAATTCCCTATAGCGAAGGGTGTCCGTCAGGGCTGCATCCTTGCGCCATTTCTTTTTAATCTATACATCAACGAGATAGCAGCTGTTTTAAATGATCTTAGAGTTGACTATCCTAAAATAAACGGCACCCCAGTATCTTTATTATTGTATGCCGACGATGCTGTGATTATGGCCCGCACACAGCTAGGCCTCCAGAAAGCCATAACAGGTTTCTCATCTTTTATGTCCTCGAGAGGCTTAAAAATAAATGAGGGGAAAACATTTACAATGTCATGCTCTTTGCGAAAAAATACACCAGACTGCAAAACCTTTGTAAACACCAGTAAGATAGCGATGACCAAAACCTTTTCCTATTTAGGAATTACATTTAATAACAAGGGAACATGGTCACCAGCAATAACCTCTAGGAATTTAGCCTTTGCCCGTACAATAGGCGCTCTTAAACATTTTGCTAAGAGACTGGGCAAGAAACCTGTGAACATATTATTGAAGATATATGCTGCTAAATGCGTGTCTACCGCCGTATATGGGGCGGGTATATGGGGCATAGCAGATAGCACACAGATCCAAACAGTGGAAAATGCTTTCCTTAGGTATTTACTCTCAGTCCCTCGCTCCACGTCTATTACTGTGTGCCACAACGAACTGGACAGAGTACATATCACAGACCTGATAAAAATAGCACCTGTAATGCTGTGGTTTAAGATTTGGACATGCGAGGATACAGGGTTCAACAGGGAAGTAATTAATGATTGTTTAAACTACTCTGCGTCTACCAAACAACCATGGCTAGCTTATGTGAAAAAGTTTTTTCTTTCTATTGGTAAACCAGATCTTTATTCAAACCCCACAACATGCTCACAAATATCAAAAAAATCTTTAAAACGGCATGTTTAGATTTACTGGCGGAACGAAGATGGTATTTAGACGGGCACAAATCCACCATAGTAGCTCATCGTAATATCTTACATGGCCCGGGTATCCATGCTTATTTAGCACCAATCTACTCGTGCTACCATAGAATGCTCCTGACCCGAATGAGGACGGAGTCGTTCTATAGGCTTGTATCTTTCCCCATTACAAACATTTGGTCTGTAAATATGGAAAATTGCCCGTGTGATGACTCATCCAGACAGTCAAACTTACATTGTATATTCTTTTGTAAGTATTATGAGTGGGGGAGAAAAAGATACCTGTTACCATTGCTAAAGTTATGGGGTGTAAGAACCTGTAAAACCGCACTGTTTAGATTATATATGCTGCAAGATGAAGTTACCATAGTGACAGCGATAAAATTCCTGGCGTTCATTGTAAAATGCAGGGGGTCTATGGGAAACGCATAGGACTTCTTGGATAAACATAAAACTGAAAATTCGTATTATAATGTTCCTTAAAAACAATGAATAATACGTACACAGCAGTAGACTGTATGAACCCCAAGAGTCTTGTAAATGAATTTTAGAATCTTTATATATGCACATTTTAATGAATTTGCTCTATTTTATTTTTTTATTCTGATGATATTTTATATTGTAAGAAATTTTTGTATATGAGAAAAGTTGTTTAGTCTGTTTTTTGTCTCGTATTTGTAAGTCATGCTTTTATGGTTTTTTGTCAAAATACCGAATAAAGCTATCTTGAATTGAATTGAATTGACTTGCTGAGTTCCTTGTGAATTGCTCCTTGTAAATATGGTTTATGAAGACCATGTCATTATTATGACTTGTTGAGTTTCTTGTAAATATGGCTTGTGATTAGCGCCATGTGAATATGGCTTGTACAGAGCATGCTATCATTACGTTAGGCAGGAGAGAGCTGGATCTCTTTCAAGTGCTTGGAGAAAATGTTTTGAAGATGTGCGCACGTGTTATATCAAAACATGGAAGAATAAGTTCATGACTTTCCCATGTATCTGCAGACATTGGGGAATGATTGTGTTTGAGCTGCCAAAGGGTTAATATCTTGGATTGAGACGGCAGTATTTATTTTAACATGCTGTTTAACATGCATGGTTACATGAGCTGACAATAAAAGTCAGTGACTGTTTGGATTAATGATGGTTTGATTTGACTTTTTAATTAGTTGCAGGGTTCGCCTATGTGCTAGCTGACGGATGGTTAACATCTTGCACGGAGAAAAAAAAGCAGTGTTCATTTAACATTCTGTTTGAAATGCGTCGACGAGTTTGTGTGGGTTTGCCTTTGAACACATGATTTAATGCGTCTGACTCGGAGGTCGGAAAGTCGTAAATCAACCAGTCGGATTGAGAAAAGGGTGGATGCTGCAAAGTGAGATTCATCTCAGTGTTTTAGAATTAGTGTTTACCGGTTGAGAAAAAAAATAAAACAGACCCATCATAGAATGTGCTTTAATCAGTGAAATGCAACCGTGTGCTTTTAAAAAAAATGCTCTGTAGTGTATTTTGCACATCTAGAAAATATAAGTGATTATTTCCCCTACAAAGCAAGCTACCCTTTTGTTTAAAGTTCAAATGCACATGTTTCTGTATGTTGTGCTGATATGCAGCAGACCAGCGTGTGAGTAAACCCACTCAGTTAGAAAAAATGGCTATCTGCAAAAATAAATCTGGCCCTTTTACTAAGTAGAACAGAAAGGCTTGCGCACCAAATTATGAATTCTTGGTTACGCCCCTTGTTTAAATTGATGGTGTTTCACATGTTATTTTAAGAAATTTGTCGTGATATCCTATGTTGCTGCATGAAATGTTTTTTTAATATTTTCCTTTTCAGCGCGTAGCAGTACATTATGACAGAATTATTTTGCTTCTTACTTGACAATGCTAGCATGTGTCTAGTTTATATAAAAAATGTCTTTATTAATTCCTGTTTTTAGGATGCTTTTTACCACGTCTAAATCTGCTTAAATTAGTTAGAAGTAATGGTGCAGTGTTTCTAGCCTGGGAACTAGTATGTTTTAAGTTAGAAAGAATTTGCTTTGACCTTGACTGATATGAGCCAGGCTCCCATAAGTGTTTTGAAAGGAGAGGCTTTTTTTTTGGCGCGTCCCTCTGAAGCAGACTTGCCTGTCCTTGTTTTTTTATTTTTGGCAAATATTCAGCAGTTCTCCGCGGCTCAGAGTTTTGAAAGGGTGGAGCCCCGTGGGTGATTTATGAAAGCAGAGACACCCAGTTTGTTATTCTTGGCTATGATTCAGTTCTTTCCGCAGAGAAATGTTTATATAAGGGGGGGTCAAGTTGTTCTTCCTTACAGTCGGCCCAGAAAGCTTCATTGACTTCAGATAAAGGATGTAAAATGCAGAATAATTGGCAGACGCTTGGTCCTTGGAGTTAGATAAATACAGTTGGCACAGAAAGCTTCTCTGACTAGAGATATGAGATGCTTGAACAGAATAATTGGCAGGAGCTTTGCTCCTGCAATGAGATCAGCATTTGGCAGTGATTCAATATTACATCGCAGTGTAGCCCGGCTCCTGCTTATTATGGTTGGAGCTGATTCAAAACTCTGAGCGCGGACATCTTTCTGGAGGCAGGGGCTGTTTCTCAGAGGAGTGAGGAGTAGCTAGGCCCCAGCCCTTCTGGCTGTGTATAACAAAATTAGATTTTGCCCAAACAAATTTAAAGAATATGGTATAGGTAGAATGTTTAAATCATTCCTTGGATTTAGAAGAGTTCTTTTCATGAATTAGTAGGTTTCTTAAGAAAATGAAAAGCACTTGGGGTGCGTTTTGAATGGAAAATGTGTTTTTGCAAGATTGATGATGCATGTTTCTCGTTTCAGATGGCTGACGTGTGGGGGCCCTGTATGAGTGTGACTTTCTTATTTTGGAGTGATGTGTTTTTGTTATTTTCGGAGTGAGTGCCCCTACCCCCAAAACCCCCCGAGCCTGGACCCAGACCAGAAGCGGACGTACCAGGAAGACCAGAGTGGAGGATATGCTTCCTTGGCACAGGATACAGATGAAGATGGAGGATCATGGCCTTTACTAATGAACTGTTTTCCTAAGAAGAAACCAACTACAGAAGAGAACTTTTTATAGTGACTGAACTTTTCAATTTACATTACAATCTACAGTTGACTGCCTCAGCAGTCAGGTTAAAACGTTTCCTGGATTTTCACTAAAGAAAAACAATTTTTCCTGACTAAGCCAATAGTTCTTTTTTTGAAATTTTTTTGTTAATGATGTTCCTTTATGAAAGGAGTTTGAAATGTAATTCCTTGGCCTGCATTCTTGAATCTTGCATTTTTTTTCCCATGTTTCTATTTCAGATGGACATTATGCCACTTTTTGCAGTTACCATACACAGGCCCCACTTGAAAAAAATTCTCAGTCCTGTTCAAGGTTTTGATTTTCTAGTTTAAAAGATGCAGTGCCACATTAATGCAATGATGCAAATGACATTATTTGAATATCATAGGGTGATTAGTGAGCTGCTTTAATAATCTGATGCCCTGTGATTCATGATATTTTGATTTTAGTATGCTGCGCTATTTCATTATTGATACAGATTGATTTTACACTTGTTTATCTTTCACCTATTTCATAGTTTTCCTGTTTTCTCTAAAACAGTTTTTCCAAATGAAAGAAAGCAATGTTTTAAATGATGGTGCACACATGTGTTCCACAGATTGATACAGAGGGATTAGGTGCAAACTGTTTCCTGAGTTAGATGACTTGTGACCTTTACCTATTGCCTTTGGCATGGTCTACTATTACTCAATTTCCCAAGTTTAAGTCTATGATCTTTTAGAAGAATATATACACCACACTTAGATAACTTTCTTTGATTTATTGCTTGATATGCATAGTGCTACACCAGCTATTTTGTAGAGATGGGGTTATCCTTGTTTTCCTGTTATTACACTATCACTTCGATCCATCAACTCTTATTTAGAACAGTGGGATTAGTTCCAAGGGTGGCCACCTTAGACTTTAAGTTGTCCTGGGAGGTGTGTCTTTTAGTCAGGTTATGTCCTACATCTATTAGTAATAGTTGCCCAGACCTTGAGTACCCTTTGTCATGTTTATTTGTCAAATTTTACCAAATCCCTTCTTAAGTTGACCAAAGTAGGTAGGCCTCATTTAGGCCCTTTGTTGTTTTCATTCCACAAACATGTCCCTACATCAATAGATTTCATGAATTATCACTAGAAGTTGAGGCACATTTAGTTCAAGGGTGCTTTGGTTAGTGTCTGTTGTTATCAGATCAATCTTAGTTACATTTCAACATTCAGGTCAAGGGTGCTTTGATTTGTTTTCAGTTGGTTGTCAGATATACATTCCCTACATCAAGTTTTAGGTGGTATTCTTCTTAGTTGTCATTTATTTTAGGGAGTCTTTTGGTTTTTGGTTTTGTTAATAGATTATGTTGATGTTTGTTGTTGTTTACGGATGTTAGCAAGTTAAATTCAAGGGTGGAGTGTTGTGACCGTATTTTTGGCTCTATTTCTGAGTGATGGTGATTTTAAGCTTGCTACCATCCTGAATCTCTATTCTTGCCTTGTGTTGGTCCTTTTCAGGCCCTTTTCCACACCTAGAAGCATAAACTAGAAGATAGCTGCTTAATATGATGATAGATCCCTTATTCTTGACTCTAATCCATCTATTGCCTATTGGCTTTGAAATAATTATGTGTCCTTTCATCATCCTACCTATAGTAGAGGGTGGATCCTGTAGTCCTGACTTTATATTACATATTGGTATGGTTTGTGTAGGTGCTCTGACAAAGCTAAGTGTTATTTCATCCTTCTCAGGCCTACAAGGCCCAGAACTAGAGAGACTCCATTTTGCTTTCTGTCCCTGCAGACTGAGATGCTTGCAGGGTAAAGGTGATGTTTTAGTTATGAGGTGTTGTTCACTTGGAGAGAACCGGTCTGGGCCAGCCCTTATTGGTAGGCTGTATTATTCTTTGTGTCGAAGACACCACAAAAGGACGGCCGGCTGGGTGTGTGTCCTTGACGGGGAGTGGTGCAGAGATCTGATGGGCGGCAGGCTGATGGCTGGAACTTTCCATGAGGAGAGAGCATTCCATATTAGTGAAGTGCAGAGGCGGAGTCAGTCAGAAGGAGTTGAGTTGGAGCAGAGGAGAGAAGAAGACAGTCGATGCTTGGAACAGAGAGAAGTCAGTTTGTCAGTTTGTCAGTTTTGTGAGTGAGATAGTTGGAGCCAGAGAAAGAAGAAGATGCTTGGAACGGAGAGAAGACAGACAGACAGTCAGTGAGCTGGAACTAGAGAGAGAAGTCAGAAGCAGTTGTGAGCAGATGGTGTTTTGAACAGAGAGAAGTGAGATGATGTTTGGAACTGAAGGAAGCAGTCAGAAGCAGTTACTTATCAGAAGGAGTTGTGATCA
The DNA here is from genome assembly GCF_964263255.1 of Lissotriton vulgaris. Lineage (NCBI taxonomy): Eukaryota > Metazoa > Chordata > Amphibia > Caudata > Salamandridae > Lissotriton > Lissotriton vulgaris. The sequence goes on from NC_141693.1 coordinate 593,380,053, forward strand.
GCTGGAGTCTGAAGTGATGCCTTTTGGAAGAGACTGAAGTTATATCGTGGATTAGTCTGTGGGAGCAGCTGGAGTGAATTGGACATTGGAACTGAGATAATTAGACAGAGTGAAGAAGCTAGTGGAGCGAACGGTTATCAGAGCGGCAGAAACTATTAGGCTGAAGCTGGAAGGTGGAGAGAGTTCCTGGAGGAGAGGAATCCAGTGCAGAGTGATCAGCGCAGATGCGTGTATCTGAGACGAGCTAAGGCACAGACGAGAGAGGAACCCAGATGACAGCTAGAGCAAGACTTAATACTAACCAGGTGATACCCTTCCTGTTATATAGTTTGCTTTACAATTAAACATTAACCTTGTCCCTATTGTGTTGCTAATCCTTTTTATTTCAGCGGTGTGCAGTCTATTTACAGTCCCTGTTAGTTACATGTGGATGTGGTATAGTAATAAAGCTTTACAGAGACCCCGCAGATCTGTGTATGTGTCTATTCCCATTTTCCTTTGCAGGCTATATGTTATAGTATAGTGTTATATTGCTATTGTCATTCTGATAAAAAAATTACCCCAGTTCTAAGTGAACCGGCATGTGCCTCTTATTCTTATACCATAAAGGTAACCTGTTCTTCTAGTCAGGTACTGTTTCGTGAACGGCGCAATTCCCGATCAGGTAAGCAGTGGTTGAACAATGAGGGAGAGAGGAGCCCTTGACGTGGAGGATAAGTTGTACATCATCTAATTTGGCTATCATTGTGTGATTCATAATATCGTAGTATTGTACCTCTAGTGAATAGTGAGAGAAACATCCCAACATAGAGAGAGAGCTGAAGGTATTCATAGGAAAGTGATCGTCATTGTGTAGCGGCGTTAGTGAGAGCACTGATTATGGTCAGTGTGTACACCCACAAGATTGTGGCTTGAGAGAGCACCAGGGGGGAAACTGGGGTGTAATGAGATCACCTCTAGGGAAAGTGGCGTTAGTGAGAGCACTGATTGTGGTCAGTGTGTATACCCACAGGATTGTGGCTTGTGTATGTATGAAATAGAGAGAGTACCAGGGGGATACTGGTATTTATACCCACAAGATGGTGGCTTGATTAATGAGAGCACTGGTTGCGGTCAGTGTGTAATGGTAAGTAATCAGAACTGCCCCAGGGTATAGTAGTCTGGGCCCATGTGGTCGCGAGACTATGAGGTATGAGTGTGGTGTAGGGCATGGACGTCCTTAGTAATCAGTGAGTATTCCTAGTAATCCCTATAGATTTAGTGGTGTTTCTGATGATATGAGCTTGTATATTGCTAATTCCCCATCCTCAGGTAGGTACCCAGGTGCCTGGATAGATGGGTCCTGAGGAGGGAGGTGGTTGCATTTCGGCGGATTGGTGGTGCTCTGATGAGCTGATTCTATCTGGTCCGAAAATCCGGTCGTTACAGCATGTCATTAGTGATAAATATCACTGACATGCACAGCGGGGCCCAAGATGGTTGCTATCTCCTACTAGCTGTCGCTAACTGGTGTTAGCGACAGCTAGGTAATAGGGAGATAAAGCCAAAAAAGCAGAGATAAACCCCCTTGACAATATGCCCCCCTATTCTCTTTATTTTTAATAGCACCAGTACCTGCTTGTCACTCAGCCCCCTCATACTCTCACAACTACTCATATCTGCTGGTTGGCCATCTTTAAATGGTTTTTAAATCAAACCAAGATAGCTGTTATCCATGTGTACATATCCATCTCTACCTTCAAACGGTTTCTGTTGTTTCACAAAAAAAGCAATTGAAGAAGGCAGCCATGCTTGTATGTACAGTGGCCATCTTGGGTTGTAATTGTTTGCCCTAAAAGTATTCAGAGATGGTCATTGCATTTGTTTCAGCAAGCATAGTGACCACCTTGGAATGTTTTTTCCATTGTTTTAAGAATAAATATTAGAGTGCAACTTATTTTTCTTAAAATATTTATTTTTTAAACATTCCTGAGTGGGCATGGGTTAATCAGAAGGGTACAGTAGTACTGATATGCCTGGTGTATGGCGTGACTGGATTTGCAAGGTAGATGGATGGAACATATTCTAGGACTCTGCTAATTACTTTTGTCTGTGGTTGATTTTTCTATTGTTCATCTGAGCTCTGTGCTCACTTTTGGTAACTTTTATCATAAAGTCTACCTAGCAGAATAGATTTGCTTCTTTTTTCCTTTCCAGTATTTTACAGGTATCTTGATTACCGTTGCAGGAAGAGTTTCTGCATGTACAATCTGGGAATGTTGCTTCATTCAGAGAATATGTGTTCTTTTGTGGGTCCTTATGCAGTCCCCTTGTCCACAGGTTTGTAGCTGGTGGTGTACAGACAGGTCACCTTGTCGGGTATTTAGGCTATTTTGTCAGGGGGAGATCAGCTGATGGATTGTCTTTTCAAGCAGCAGACACCACTGTCATCTGGTGTTAAAGCTGGTATGCACTGTAAACTATATTAAATATATATATAGATAGATAGATAGATAGATAGATAGATAGATAGATAGATAGATAGATAGATAGATAGATAGATAGATAGATAGATGGATAGAAGGATAGATGGATGGATAAATGGATGGATGGATGGATGGATGGATGGATGGATGGATGGATGGATGGATGGATGGATGGATGGATGGATGGATGGATGGATGGATGGATGGATGGTAGGATGGATGGATGGATGGATGGATGGATGGATGGATGGATGGATGGATGGGTGGATGGATGGATGGGCGGGCGCGTCAGTGAGAGAGATGGATGGACGGACAGGCGGACAGATGGACAGACGGATAGATAGATAGATAGATAGATAGATAGATAGATAGATAGATAGATAGATAGATAGATAGATAGATAGATAGATAGATAGATAGATAGATAGATAGATAGATAGATAGATAGATAGATAGTTCTCGGCATACAGTCTCAAGGTGGTGGGTATTCCAGAACACCCAGGAGAGTTTGGAGTGCAGGTTTGCTTTGGTGAGCTGCATACTGCTGCACTATGGAAACCAGAGGTTTGGTGTCATGGTATTGCCCCAGTGGGGCCAAGGTGAGATGTTGATGGGGGTGATAGTCGGCTCTTGATATATTAGGTGTCTTCTGTAGTAGCGTTTTCTGTTTCAGTAATTTATGTTGGAAGGGAGTGGAACCTTTTCCTCTTGGTGTGAGGTATGGGAGCCAGTAGATGAAAGACAAGTAGATCTTTTGGAGGGGTAGATGAGAAGGTTATATATAGTGAACTTTGAGGGGCAGCAGTGGTTGGCCTGGACAGTTGCTTGTTTCTATTTATTATTCAAAAATAGCTTTATTCGATTTTAGTCTTGTAAAATCACAAAAGCAAACAGGTAAAACATATAAAATATATATAAAACACTTCATAAAATCATCTTAAAAGTACAAATACACACAATTACAATCTTTAAAATCATAATTTCATAGGATTGCCTAAGAAAACTCATGTACACAGTTCTAGTAATTCTTTTTTTTGCATCTAGACTTGGTCGAGGCATGTTGTTGGTGTAATACAGTAAGTGAGGTAATCCTATGAAATTTAAAATATTCTACTTCTATTTTCAGACACGTTAATAAATTGATCCATTTCCTAGGGCTCAGTAGGCTTTTCAAAAAACCTGCCATAACTCCAATACAGTAATCATTATGTAGCTGTTGTAGATATAGGAAGGCTGGTCTACATTGTCTCCATCCCCCTGATTTTAACAAAGGCAAAATCCATCTGGTTCTTTCCTTGACATATAGTTTGCAGAGTAAAATTACGTGTATTGTTGTTTGTTGAGAGAAACCATCGCAAGGACAAGGGCATAATTCTCTGGACCAAGTGTTCATTTCAGGGTAACAGATTAAACAAAGGAAGGTCCCAAACCTAAATCGAGTTATAACATACCTATCATATTCCCCCTGGCAGCATAGGAAATACAGTTGGATATCATATGTAATTATGGTCAAGTGATGTTAAATGACCGCAGTTTTAATAATCTCCATTGCCAACCTATTTGCTTCTAGGTGGGCCATGCAGATTACTTTAAACTCCTTCCGGTTAATACTATTCAGTGACTCTGGGGAAGTATAATACTCTAAATGCCCCAGGTCATGCATAAAGTTTTATATGTACCTTAGCCAGGTAATCTTTGTGGCATGGTCCAACTTCAAAGAGTCTCTTATTATTTCTTGATTTGGGCCTGTACTACTGGAGGTCCAGACTTTATGCCAAAGAAACACTGGTTGCACCCAAATGATATCTGAGATATATGATATCCCTAACTCACAATGGCAGTTAAAGACAGGGCAGCTAGCTGGAACAGCCAATATGAATCGGAGAAAGGCATTTTCAACATATTGGATAGGGGAAGGATCGAGAAAACCCCAGACTCCTGCCACAAAGAAGGCCACACTCACACACTTTTCTTGGTACATTTTTTTAAAGAATATCCTGGGGTCGTCTACCCATTTTCTTTGAAAAGTTTATAAGGGCCGCAGTTGATTTTATGGAGAGAAGACTCCTGCTCTTAACAGCCTGACCCAAAGTACCAGTGTGGTTAAACAGGACTCCTAAGTAGGTAAACATGTTTGCAGATTCTATCCTGTTTTTCTCAACTTGAATACTCCTGCACTTTTTTCTCCCTTTCCCACAAGTCATTACAAAAGTTTTCTTTGCATTTAACTTTAACCCTATGTTTGCATAAAGTCAGTGTAGGATTTACGAGCTTTCTGCAATCCTATCTGGGTGCATGCCATTAGCAATGCATCATCTCCGTATAGGAGGGAGACTATTGGGCGTTTATTAACATATGGTGGATCTCTTGTCTTGGCCACCAACTCCTGTTCCAATGTGTTGGTGTAAAAAGTGAACAGGAATGGTGCCAAGACGCAGCCCTGTCTCCGTATACAGTTGTCGTAGGAACTGTATCAGGACAGTATCTACCTTTAAGTCAGCCAGGATTTTCCATAATTTTTACTATGGACCACACAGTCGAATGTGACTGTGAGGTCAACAAATGCCAGGTAAAACGTTCCTGGTTTAGCCTGGGTGTATTTTGCAACTAAAATGCTTAGATTTAAGACTTGCTCATTTACCCCTAGACCTGCTCTAAAACCGTATTGTGCATCACTTAAAATATTATTATCTTCAGCCCATGTTTGCAGCCTATCTAAAACAATCCTTCCTGCTACCTTTATCAGGGAGTCTAATAGAGATATCAGTCAGTAGCATGCAGGGTTATCCCGTTCTCCTTTTTAAATATGGGCACTATAACAGATTCTGACCAGGTACTAATAAAGCGTTTCATACAACATGCTTGGAGGACCCGCCTTAATATTGGTGTCCATAGAGATGGAATAGATTTGAACTAATCGATAGGCAACCCGTCTGGTCCAGGTGCTTTACCACTCTTGCTTGCCTTCATTGCCCCGATAACATCATTGTGCGTTATCTGAAAATGGATGGGGAAGGAAGGAAGGAACCCATCCTCCTGTCGTTCTACACTTTCTATTTCATTTTCTGTATCCTCTTGTGTTTTATACACACTTGAGAAGAAATCCACCCAGTATTTCTCCTCATTTGCCACTTCTATCGTCGGTATGTTAGTGTTAGTAAAAAAAGGTGCATTTACCACCTTCCAGGCAGAAGAGCTATCTTTACTTATTGAGGCTTCTTGTAGAGTGACCCAAGCTTTTTCTTTGAGTTCCTTCTGCCTTGATGTTCTGGCTTTATTATAGAGTTTCCTACATTCTCTAATCTGCCCTATATCCCTCTTTGTCTTATAAATGTACATGTAAATGTAAATGTAAATGTCAAGGTATTTGTAGAGCGCACTGTCACCAAGAGGTTTCCTGGCGCTATTACTCATACTGCTGTGGAACCCTTCCTGGCTTTCCCTGTGAAGTGTCCACTCCTGGGCACCCCCAAGGTGAAGCCTGGCATCCTAGCGCTGTTGGGGCCGGTGTGAAGGTTAAGCAAGCTATTGCCCAGAGTTGCAGCGTGGGGCCCAAGATTAGAATAGGCACCAAGGCGAGAATTGTCATTGTCATTGTAGAGGCTCTTTAAGCTTTTTATATGCGTTAGTACAATTTGAGTCAAACCACCCCTTCATGTTGTTACGATTTTCCTTAACTTCAGCTCTAAGCAAGTTTTGAACAGTTAAGGTAATTTCAGAGAATGCTAGGAGTATATTTTCATGTGTGGTGGATTCCTCCAGGCACAATAAGATTGATTTATGTGCCCTAGTTACTATTTCTTTATTAAGCTCAGATGGGTCGTGGCTGGCTGGACCAACACAACGTATATCAATTCAATCTGCCTATTTGTAGATGTTGAGTCCATGCCACTTGATTATTATATTGCATTTCTAGGCTAGTTGGAAGGGCAGGTGGTCACTCATGACATTTTTATGGATTTTATAGCTCTTAATATAACTTGGGTAGCGATTCAGGCAGTTATAAAATCTATAGTAGATTCTAACCCCCTTCCTATAAATGTGTGCCCAAAATCCACTGTAGGGGAGCATAAGTAATTTGGAAAGCCAAGATCACGCGTAAATAAGAACTCATTGAACATCTCCCCCCTATCTGAGTGGTCAAAATGAATGGGAGGATTATCCTCTTGCGCTGTTAGACTACATTTTCCAAGCCCCACTAATGGGCATAGCCCAACATTAAAATCACCTCCCCATATGCTATTCATTTCAGTATCGTTGTTTAGCTTTAATTTATTGAGATCTCCACTAAGCATCTTCATTATGACCCCCAGCCATTCTTTTTCAGCATTGTTATAAAAGTTAATTATTACAAGAATATGTTTACTATCTATACATATTGATAATATTTGATAGTAAATTTCAGATTTCATCATGTCGGTCTTTATTGCCCCAATCAAGTTGGATACATAAATACAAATTCATCCCTTTGGTCTTCCATGTGTCGAGCGAATTGCTGGAGTATGAAAAGTCCTGAAGCCATTTATATGTACTTCATCTATTGCCCAGGTCTCCTACACACATAAAATGTTGAATTTTTCCTTAAAATCCAGCCAGGAGTTATTATTCAGCTTGCTGCAGAGACCCGCTATGTTCCAAAAAAGAACGTTAGTAGATTTATGGGGTGAAAATATAGTGGCCGGATCATTCTGGAAAATGTGTTTATTTCTAGATTGCATGTCTCGACTATAAGCACCAATCACGTCCAATTTTCTCCCTTCCCTTAATGTTTGTGCTATACCGTAATCTTCTTTGCCGCGTAACTCCCATTGCCTCGAGTCAGCATGGTCAGTTGAACTACCTTCGCAAACAAGCTGCGTGTCATAGCTCATCGTGATCATGCTTGGGTTTTATCTAGGTTGTAGTCAGTAATTCTCATCCAGTGTTTGAAGAGGGACAAATCTGTTTGACACCTCCAAAGTATACTGTGGACACTAATTAGACTGTATTGATAATTGATTTCTGATGTAACGTGAAGAGGGCTTAGGCTGGTAAAAGAACCCCAAAAGGAGAACATTGATGCTTGCATAGTTAATGTTTACTTCTCGAGCTCTAATTAACACCTTGACTGCTAAGGGGAATTCCCCTCCTGTGCTGCATTTACTCAATCACCATTGTTCATGACAAGGTCAGCTCGTCATAAGCACAGCTCCAGTGTACTGCATGACGAGCTGACCTTGTCATGAGCATGGAAGGGGTTAAGATCTCTCTAACCAGTGATGGAGTTCTGAATGAAGTAACAACACTATCTCCCTTGAACACTTTCCCACCGTTTCCAATCCACCCTATCCTTCTCACCATTTTAAGATCTCCAAACATTGTACCACAGTTAAACCTGTTTTGTTACCTAGGTAGTGTATAGCTTTATTCCTTGGTGGTTTCATTTTCACCCAGTAAAGGAGCTGGAACATTGGCTAAGATTACCGTATATGGCGTAGCAGCTGGTGGTAGATCTAAGGTCTGTCTACTACTTTGTCTTTTATCTAATGGTTGTGCTCTTGATGTTGTGTCACTTGCCTGGCTATCTCCCAGAGAATTACTTGTTTTTCCTAAGGATTTTTCTCTCCTCACCTCTCCTCTGAATGATGTCCCATTTTGCCTAGTAGTTGGTGATTTTAGCTGTGCTTCACTCCCAGTCCCATTTCCCTTTCCCTTCCCTGATTCCCTCTTGCATATCAGCCCTTTTTTAGCTGTCACTATATTGTTCAAATTCGTACTCCCTGACTGAAGTGATGTACTAGGGACCCTCATATCATGTGTAATCCCCCTTTGTACAGCCAAAGTGGTATTGGAGTGGTTAGCTGATTCAATGAGGTCTTTTGCCGGCGTAGACAGGTTTACCATCTCAATCGGAGGTACCTTTCGTTTTATTTTTTGGGCATGGCATATTTTCACTGCCTGTTTTAGTATGATTTTTACCATTTTGTCCCTGCTGTTTTTTTATGGTAATCTTAGCTCGTTTAGTTCTCGGTGGGATCTGGTGTGTTCCATCCAAGGCATATCGAGTCTCGGAGGGTTACACTGTTTTTTAGAGGAGGGGTGATATGTCAATGTGCTGGTCACTAATAGAAATTTCATCTGGTATAATCTGGGACATTCATTTATCGTTTTCTCCACAATCATGTTATCCAGAATACAGTTTTCTTCCACCCTCTCACCTCCTTGCGACCTTACTTTGTCAGTTAATAGAATAGATAACGGATCCGTATTTAAGGTTTCTTCTACTGAAGATTTTTTTTTCCAACACCCCTAGGGCCCCTTTGAGGTAATTTAGCAGAGTCTTATTTGGCTTTTTGGGCTTGCTTGGAGATTTAGATGTCTGGGTTTCTCTTATCTTTCTTTTCCTCATTCTTTTGTAGCACGTTTTTCACAGTATAGTAGATAGGAAATAAAAATGAGTCTTACTTGCTTCTAGTATATGGCAGGGAGTGATAGATTTGTTAGTCGCAGGCCATTAGTGGACACCTTTTGTCATGCACGTTTTCCTGGAAACAGTGAGCCAAGAGGGGTGGCCCAGACCGACCTCCTTTGTGCTCTAACGGGCACAGACGGCCCGCCCTTGACCCAGTTTTGCCTGGGCGTGTGTCCCGTGCTGCGGGAGCCTGCTCCTGTTTTTAAAGTTCCTCCTGGAGCTTTGATTGGTTGGTAGGGCTTCTAGCGGCTCTGGCCACGATGGACTCCAGGCAAGGAGGCTGACCGCGGGACCCGCACTGCTGGAGCCTGCTCCTGTTTTTAAAGCACCTCCTGGTGCTTTGATTGGCTGGTAGGGCCTCTGGCGGCTCCGACGCGATGGACACCAGGCAAGGAGGTTGACCGCGGGACCAGCGCTGTGGTAGCCCGCTCCTGTTTTTAAAGCACCTCCTGGCGCTTTGATTGGCTGTAGGGCTTCTAGCGGCTCTGGCTGCGATGGACACCAGGCAAGGAGGCTGACCATGCGACCCGCGCTGCTGGATCCCACTCCTGTTTTTAGAGCCCCTTCTGGTGTTCTGATTGGCTGGTAGTGCTTCTAGCGGCTCCAGCCGCAAAGGACACCAGGCAAAGAGTCTGACCGCGGGACCCGCGCTGCGGGAGCCTGCTCCTATTTTTAAAGTGCCTCTTGGCGCTTTGATTGGCTGGTTGGGCTTGTAGAGGCTCCAGCCACGATGGACACCAGGCAAGGACTCAAAAAAACATAAAATGTCTAATCCGATCTTCACTTCACTTTTCCTTGTGACATAAACCAGATAGCTCATGACTCTGCTCTCTTTTTCTTGGAAATCGATTTGCCCCGAGTCCAAACCGCAATCACAGACTATGAAGGCCCCGCTCCAACTCTTTAGGCCCTGCTAACCTTACGTCACAAGTAGACCAGGCTATTTATTATGTATAGTGAAGGAGATACATCATCAAAATCCCTCCAATGCTCCAATGTTACAACATCATTGAAACACTTCATAACACAAATGTATTATCTTGTGGGTTATTAAATTCATTTAACTGTATTATCTCATAATGGCAGAAAGGTGAAACCCATGTTTTACTGAGGGGGCATTGCCAGTTATGGTGGATGAAATTATTAGAGCACAGCCACAATTGTTTGTAGCCCAAGTACAAAACAAAACTATAGCTCAGAAAAGGCAAATGTGGGCCAGAATATTTGACAGAGTGAATGTTGTAGTAAACCAATTGCGCACACAGGAGGAAATAAAGAAGAGGTAGAAAGACCCGCAAGGGAGAGTGCTTTCCCTGACCTCCAAGCATCACCAGGAGGCCCAGAGGACTGGTGGTTGTTCTCCCAGCCCACCTTTATAACTTTTTCCCCTGAAGGAGAAGGTCTTGCAGATCCAACATCCCGAAGGCTTGACAGGAATCCCTGGTGGAGTGGAGAATGGTAAGTTAAATGGTTGAAAGTGCTACTAAACTTAATTGTCATTTTTGCTTTTAATTCATGCTGTTGCAAAAGTGTTTGCACCTTTTATATACATATAAACGCATATGTGAATATTTTTCTTTCAATTTTTTTAGGAAATTTGTAGAATTGTTGATGTTTCTCTTTTTTTACTGATTGTAAATATGTATTGTCAATGTGTTTCTTTTTTAAATGTTTAATTTTTTTGGGCCTTTTTTCTATGTTTGTTTAAATGTTTTTTGTTGTAATTAAGATTACAGGTTTCAATCTCCATTTAAATTCACATGATGCTATGTTGCTTGTAAGTGTTTTTTCACCTAATGACGCATTTCGTTTTATATAGTAAATGTCTGTTCATGTTCACTGCATATACTCTACTAGGTATGTTCAACTTACAATTTGACAACTGTTGTGAATTTTTAATTGAAATTACTATGACTACTATGATATCTTGTGTGTTGCTTTGTGAAAATAATATTTCGATGTTAATTTGGTCATTCTCTCTTTTCTTTCATATTTTCACAAATGTTAAGCTATGTTATGCTACATTTTAAAATGTCATTTTTTTGTTTAAATGTATAAATTGTCACTGTCTTGTAATTTTATTGAATTGGTGTTATATGTTTCACAAATGAAATTTTGCTGAATCAAAAATGTTAATGTATGTTCTGTTGTATGCTGAATATACCTTTTTTATAGTAATTCTCCTTTGCAATGTTTATATGATGGCTAATGCTATTTATCCTTCTAAGTTGTTTAATGTACAGATTTTTACCCCACTATGCCTTGGAATAATTTACCATGTATTTCTCCTCTCTACTGTGTTGTGTTGTATGTTTTCTAAATTTTATGTATGCTTTTTACTTTTTTCGATTTCAGGATATAATTTTACCTGCATTTTAGAAGTAGTTTTGCCAGTAATTTAAACTGTTTTTTGTAATTTATCATAATACTGCTGAAAGGTATATTTATCATATCACTTTTTACTCTTAGGTCGCTTCATTTTTTACTCCAAACTCATTTGATGTATCAACCAGATTATAAAATTAATTTTTATTTAAATTTATGATAGGTCCAACACCCAGAGTATGCGGACAACCATCTGCCACTGCTACTGACGATATCCCAACTCCAGACTAGAAGGACGCCTTCAGTGAGAATTCCACTCCTGCAAGTCTAGATGATGAGGAGATGGCTGGTTCGTATGGTCTGCCTAGCAGACAGCTACATTGATTCTCACTTGGCCCATACGTACACCTCCCACCCCAGCTGTTACCACACCTCAGACAATGGATACCTCTACTTCCTGTGTCCAAAGGAACATCAACCTAATCTTGTGCCCCCCGGTCCTGACTAGTGTTGATCCAATATCACCATCATCACCTCCAACTTAGCATGGAGCCAGTGGGATGGAGAACACTGGGTCAAGGGCACAGGGTACTGGAGGTGGGGGTCATGGGAGGTAATCAGTGGACCAGCAAAGTGAGGCCACTTGGTTTATTGTGACCCAGGCCACCATAGACCAAGTCTTGTGATCCCTCAATCAGTCCTAAGACATGAAGGGCCAGATGCTTAGAGAGCTCCAGGAAATTAACGAATTGGAGAGAGAGCACAATGTTCAGATGAAAAATCTAGACCCAAATTTGGGGCCCCCGGGGTTCTGCATGATTGTTTTACCCATATTTGCAGGGCTGCAGTTCCTGCAACGTCTTCCCCTTTCTTTGGCCCAACTACATCTGGGTCTACTACATCTGCCTCGGCCACCAAAAGCGAGGTCCTGCCGTAAGAAAAATCACCTGCAACAGCCTCAGTCCCTGCAGCTGTGGATTCACCAGTCCCCTTCAAGAGGGTAGACGTATCGGGCCTACCAGGAGAGGCTGGAAACACCTCCATTACCACCAGCAAGAGATGCAGAACCTGAGTACCTCCAGTGTGTGACTACTTTTCACTCTGTGGACTATTCTCTGGACATATTCACCTTTTTGATGGCAGTTGTGTTTTGTACATTGGATTTCAAACAATTTAGTTTTTCAATATTAGTTTCATTCACCATACTTGCCATATTGTGTGGCTAGTTTGTCTTTTTTGTTCTCTTCCTGCTGTAGTTTATTTGGTTATGGTGAATTTAAAAAAATCAAATACCGATGTTCGATTTCTTTTTTCAATTTGTTCACTTTTTTTTAATCCATCATGCAATTTAAACAGTTTAATTCAAAAAGATGGATTACATATAAAAAAATTCCATATAGGTGTGTTTTTTGCTATTTTTTTTTTAAATGGCTAAAAGTCCATAAACACAATTCTAAAACTATTATTTCCTAATACATTATAATCTGTGCATATTGCAAAAACTTTATGCAATATTTTCAATTAGAATTACAGATCTTGTCACCATAAAATAATGGTAGAAAATAAAAAAGTCTGATTAAATAGGCAAACTCTTGTTAATTTATTTCATCAGCTGGAACCAGCTCTTATGCCTCACAATAGGAAACCCACATCAATAACACCTATAGTGAGCATAATGGCAGTACACCTGTTTATAGTCACATGATCATTCCAGTACACTGTTACAGTATACTACCAACTTTAAGTGGTGTGCTACAAGAAGTTCTTTATTCAATGATGATAAACATCAACAGTTACATACAGCGTGGATTTTGCTTATGTGAAGGTAGATTTGGATGCTTTGGGTGACATATCACATGTGGTTAATGCAATGTAAGCGTGATATGCAAACAAATGATGGACGGAGTGAGTAAGTCTCTTGCTCACTTTGCCACTGGATTCAAGATAGCCTGGCTGATGAGGGGTGTTACCCCGAAACCGGTCCCAGGATGCTTGATTCCGGTCCAGGGAATACCTGGCTTGGCAGTTTGGGCTGGACTGGACCCATGAGGCACCGGGTCAAGACTGACTTGCATTTAGTCGGTCTGAACTGGGGTGGCGAAGTGAGCTAAAAAACGATGATGGATTCAACCTAGATCTGTGACTGTGGTTGAGTGTCAGAAAAGTTTCAGCGCTTCGTCCATCATCTCATTGTGTTTGCTTTGTTTGCCCAAAGCAACGTAAGCAGCACATATAGCTTAGGTGGCAAAAATCATCAGAATACAAGACTAATGCAATCTCAACAAACACAATTCAATCACTCTGCAAGTTATTTTAGTACAAGATCTGTACATCCAAAGTGTGCGTCTTTGACAGGATCAACCCATGCTCCCTTTTTACTTCTCAACAGTAGTATATAACTGTAAATGTCACAACTTTGTAATGTCCGAATGAAGATGACATGGCAAAGAAACCTAAAATCTATTCAAACAAAAAATTATTATTTTTATGACATTACAAATTAGACACATTACAAATGACACATTTTGAGGTCACATTTTCTAAGAACAATCAAATATTAACAATGTAAATAAGCACAGTAGTCAGTGTTTCAAAACTTAGATCAGCAAATATCTCTGCCCAAGATTTACCTTAACTAGCCCTATTACAGACTTTCATTCCTAATGGACAAAACATTGGTTTTTAATGTAATGTAAAAAAATGTAAATATATACTTACACTAATGTGAAGAAGTTGTCGATAACATCTTGAAAGTTAAGTAGCAATATCAAAGCAGAGAACGTGATCAGCCTTTCAATCACTGCCCATCAGAGATTAGTAAGGTAATCTACCATCAGGTTGGAATGTGGTCTCTGTTTGTCCACCTTAGCGCTAGTTCAAGAGAGAACCACAGATCAGGAAGTGCTATAGGATTTACCCAGATTCATGTGGCAGGGATAATACTCATTGTGAAACTGCAGGCCAACAACAGTTGGATAAATGAAGACTAACTAGATTGAGATGACCCCATGGTAAGTCACTAATTGGTGCAAAGATAATAGCTAAGCCATAAAGTGGGTCTAGTGATCCACCCAATTACGATGTTGTTCGTTTGGGCTCTGGATGGGATTCAGTATTGCAGAATCTGATTTGGAACCCTTGTTTCCTTTTCTCAATTACCTATTACGATGTCCCTAAACCGTTCAAGCAGTCCGAATCAGATAAGAAAGGCATTGGGTCGGTCTGAGTCTTTCAAACCGAATTGTTTTTCTCAATTGCCACGGTTTCTGGATGAACGATGACGGATTCGGAGAGCCGTTTCGGTTCGGTTTGCCCGACATGAAACAGCTTTTGGAAGCAGTCTTTGGGGGCCCACGGTGGGCCCCCCTTCACCCGGAGGTGACTGAATGTGGCCCGTTGGGATACCCAAGGGACTCCCCTTACCAACCATGCACAATGTGGCAGGCACCATGAGGGGTGCCCTCTGCACGGTGCAAGGTCTTCCCCAACCACCCCTTTTTCCAATTGGTCAGAACACAGGCTCTCATTGGAATCAATGCGAGTCTGACTGAACGATGTTGAGAAGCATCGTAATCGGTCATCCGGACTAGCAAGATACGATTTGCAAGGAAACTAGTCCTGAACCGATTTCTTCGAGTCAGTTTCCTCATGACATTGTAATCGGTCTCTTGGAGTGGACAGTGCAACAAAGGCCTGCATGTGTGTGCCAAACGTTTCCATGCAAAGCAATATCAAATAAAGACTCACAGTAAGGTATCCAAGTAAGGTAAAAGATACATAAGGAGACACTACTACTTAGTCATATAGAAGTGCAAAGTTGTGATAGGAAATCTGAATTTTTTACATGATAAGCCTTAAAGCACAGCAGGAAGAAAGGAAAACACAGTCCACTGTTTTCTGCTGTGGGTCACCAATATTGTCTAAGAGGAACTGTTAGTCCTTCACAGAGCTGACCTACAACCCAGTATAAAGAGAGACTGCAGCAAATTCAACTTTCAGAATGAGGTAAAGAAAGAAGATATGAGAACAAGAAAGGCATTCAGGCCAGTCACATGGAATTAAAACAGCTGCTAAGTTGGGCAAATGGAACCTTTAACACATGTTTGGGGAGCAACACTGGAGAAAAGCAGTGATGGACATTTATATTTTGCAGGAGAACATTTTAAAATAGTGCAGTCAAGTGGAGCTGTTTGGAGTAGTACATTTTTCCAAGGTGGCAATTTCATTATTGTACTCGGTCTATTGTCTCACCTCAGTATAATATGAATAGATGAAGGCTGGATAAGTTTTCATTATTGAAGCAAACCCCTGTATAAATCAATCAATAGCTTAGTTTATTTTGTGTTATTTTCCCATAACACATACTTTACAAGCCTTGGATTTAAAAAAGTATATTTTACTTAAATTATACAGTTTATAAGAAACAGCAGTAAAAATAATTCAAAGTCATGAATGTAGGCAGTCCAAGCAATGCACACAGTTCATAAAGATATTGGTGAAGTACATTTTATCAGCATCTCAGTTAAGTCTTTTGTTTTGCAGTGCGTATATGCCTCAGATTCATCAATCAGGAAAGGGATGCTGTGCAATAGATGAGAATGTATGTCTTGCACTCCAAATTAGATATATGAGTCTTGTACACGGTTATTACCGAAGGGCCGGAAGTATATGATTTGCAGATCCAAAAGTAGCCAGATAGCTCCTGTATTATGGAAAATTGCCACAATCTATCTGATTCTATTTAAGTGATAAACTAGGCAAAATAATAAACAATTGTTGGCCAAGCCAATAGGTCATATCTTTCAAATGACAAGCTATGAGCTTTTCCAATGCTTGTTTTCCAATTACATGCATGTTCATGTCTCAGGACGCCGGTGCATGCATGGCTGGCTATCCTGGAATGGGTTATGTTTTAAAGGATATTCATCCACAACTTAATTAACAATCTACCATGGCAGAGGGCCTTGATGAATAGTATATAAAAGTTAAAACTATATGATATTTCCTTCAAAGTGCAAAAATGCAGGAAAGTGGCGCACCAGCAATTTTTAGCCCCAAGCCATAGTAAAAAAATAAAATGAAATAAATGCAGTATGTGGCGTGAGATGGGGGAAGGGTGGGCAGCAACAGGGAATGGGTTGTGCAGTATCACCAGAGGTTTAGTATACCCTGTCGTTCGGTTTTATTAGTCAGAGAGGAGCACCAGAGGTGAGGTGTCACCAATGGCACAATATCATCAGTCGTATTATTTCCACTACAGTAGTATCACTAGTAACACGGCATCCAGAAAGACTGCCGTACAGGTAGCTTGGTGACAGTTGGTGAAGTTCAAAGGTCACTCAGTATCAATAGTGGCTCACTGGTATCATTGGTCAGACTTAGCAGTGTCAAAATTCCCAGTGATTAAGGTTTTATGGTGAGATGTAATCCACTAGGGTGTAGAATATGTTAGATAATTACAACGGAATGTAAAATGTTTGTAACATAATACATTTAATTATGGCAAACGTTGGTAAACAGCAATAGGCATTAAAATGTCGAGCTGTTGCCGTTGCCATAATGTATTACAATGGGTGTTGTGACATAAGCATGTGAATGCATAAAAATATTTTGTCCACCATAAGCGTGGAAGGGTATACTCAGATGTGAGTCCCTTGCTCATTGCACCATCAGGATTCAAGCAAGCCGGGCCGACGACGGCTGAAATGCCAGAAACCGGTCCCCGGAAGCTTGTTTCCTTCCCAGTGTAAGAATTGGCTTGGTAGTTTGGTTTGCCCTGTTCCCATCATGCACTGGGACAGGAACAGACTAATTTGCATATAGCCAGGTTCTGAGCTGGGATGGTGCAGTGAGCTAAAAAAGGGTGTTGGATCTAGCCCTGATCTCTTGACTGGGTGAGAGTATTCTGCTTAATTCAGAAACTCTGTCCATCACCACACCTTGTTGTTAACTATTTTGTCCACCATAAGCGTGGAAGGGTATACTCAGATGTGAGTCCCTTGCTCATTGCACCATAAGGATTCAAGCAAGCAGGGCCAACGACGGCTGGAATGCCAGAAACCGGTCCCCGGAAGCTTGTTTCCTTCCCAGTGTAAGAATTGGCTTGGTAGTTTGGTTTGCCCTGTTCCCATAATGCACTGGGACAGGAACAGACTAATTTGCATATAGCCAGGTTCTGAGCTGGGATAGTGCAGTGAGCTAAAAAACGGTGTTGGATCTAGCCCTGATCTCTTGACTGGGTGAGAGTATTCTGCTTAATTCAGAAACTCTGTCCATCACCACCCCTTGTTGTTAAATATTTTGTCCACCATAAGCGTGGAAGGGTATACTCAGATGTGAGTCCCTTGCTCATTGCACCATAAGGATTCAAGCAAGCAGGGCCAACGACGGCTGGAATGCCAGAAACCGGTCCCCGGAAGCTTGTTTCCTTCCCAGTGTAAGAATTGGCTTGGTAGTTTGGTTTGCCCTGTTCCCATAATGCACTGGGACAGGAACAGACTAATTTGCATATAGCCAGGTTCTGAGCTGGGATAGTGCAGTGAGCTAAAAAACGGTGTTGGATCTAGCCCTGATCTCTTGACTGGGTGAGAGTATTCTGCTTAATTCAGAAACTCTGTCCATCACCACCCCTTGTTGTTAAATATTTTGTCCACCATAAGCGTGGAAGGGTATACTCAGATGTGAGTCCCTTGCTCATTGCACCATCAGGATTCAAGCAAGCCGGGCTGACGACGGCTGAAATGCCAGAAACCGGTCCCCGGAAGCTTGTTTCCTTCCCAGTGTAAGAATTGGCTTGGTAGTTTGGTTTGCCCTGTTCATATCATGCACTGGGACAGGAACAGACTAATTTGCATATAGCCAGGTTCTGAGCTGGGATGGTGCAGTGAGCTAAAAAACGGTGTTGGATCTAACCCTGATCTCTTGACTGGGTGAGAGTATTCTGCTTAATTCAGAAACTCTGTCCATCACCACCCCTAGTTGTTAAATATTTTGTCCACCATAAGCGTGGAAGGGTATACTCAGATGTGAGTCCCTTGCTCATTGCACCATCAGGATTCAAGCAAGCCGGGCCGACGACGGCTGAAATGCCAGAAACCGGTCCCCGGAAGCTTGTTTCCTTCCCAGTGTAAGAATTGGCTTGGTAGTTTAGTTTGCCCTGTTCCCATCATGCACTGGGACAGGAACAGACTAATTTGCATATAGCCAGGTTCTGAGCTGGGATGGTGCAGTGAGCTAAAATACGGTATTGGATCTAGCCCTGATCTCTTGACTGGGTGAGAGTATTCTGCTTAATTCAGAAACTCTGTACATCACCACCCCTTGTTGTTAAATATTTTGTCCACCATAAGCGTGGAAGGGTATACTCAGATGTGAGTCCCTTGCTCATTGCACCATCAGGATTCAAGCAAGCCGGGCCTACGACGACTGAAATGCCAGAAACCGGTCCCCGGAAGCTTGTTTCCTTCCCAGTGTAAGAATTGGCTTGTTAGTTTGGTTTGCCCTGTTCCCATCATGCACTGGGACAGGAACAGACTAATTTGCATATTGCCAGGTTCTGAGCTGGGATGGTGCAGTGAGCTAAAAAACGGTGTTGGATCTAGCCCTGATCTCTTGACTGGGTGAGAGTATTCTGCTTAATTCAGAAACTCTGTCCATCACCACCCCTTGTTGTTAAATATGCATAAGAATACATGGCATGGGTGGTTGCATGACAACACGTTGCGAATATTTTCTTTATTTTTTATTGTATAGTTCTAACATGGCCATCCGCCTAAAATCTCACTCAGAAACTGAAAAATAAAGCGCGCACCTGCATGAATAGATCTTCACAGTCCAGTAGTGCATTGTAGCTGCAGAGCCCTAATGAAATAAATAAATACATATAATATTTAAAAAAGGGTGCAGGACAGGGAGCATTGGAGAGAGGAGGAGAGGCAGGGGATCAAAAACAGAGCACACATGGAGAGAGGAGCAGAGAAACAAGCAGGAAGATGGTGAGAAAGCAAGAAAAGACAGGCACTTTCAATCAGTGCTAAATGGTAAATACAAAAAAGCTCCCTATAGTTAGAAGTGAAAGGATATAACTCATTCCCTCAAGAAAGAAAGCCATAAAATCATCAGTTGATAAATGAAGTAGACAGCAAGGACATCTAATAATGAGCAACAGGCTGACCCAAAACCCACTCTAATTATCGGTTATGTATTTGAAATTTGTGTGTATATCTTAAAATGCTCAATGACTCAGGATGATCGTAACTCCTGTATTTTTATCGAAAATATTCCAGTGCCTACAAGGACAAGATGGAGGGAAAATGCATATTACTTTTTGACGTCTGAAATAATTGAATAGTGTGGATTGCGTTATACAGTCTGTCTTGCTCAGTACATTAAGTAATTACTAGTCCCAAGTTTGAATCTGTGCATGACCAACTTTTGCCCTGGTAAAGTCGTTAAAATAAGTACCATTTAATTGGGTTATAACAAAAGCTCTTTTTACAATGTGTGGAAGCAACAATACTGCCTTATTAATCACTTTATAAAAGTTTTTTTCTTACACTGTGAACAGAATTCAGAAGCCTGAGAGAGATTTTTGGAACACGTATGCTTCTTTTACAAGGAGACTTTGATGAAAAGGCATTTTGAAGCTTACAATAATTTGATAAGTGCCGTGATTCAATCAAATTCTGAAGTTTGTCAAGTGTTTTTATGCTTCTGCCTTCCTTTATTCAGCGAACGTATTCACTTACATAAGAGCATGCTGAGTAAGAGATCATGTAAATGTGAGCCCTCTGCCTTTTAACAAGTTAACCTCTAAAAGAGCTGTATTATTGATTTCTGAATAATGATTAAAAACACACATTTTTGTTTTTAAAAGACCTCTAGATAAATGCATAAAATTTTATCAGAAAAAAGGCATGTTTGCTCTCAATAACAAGCATTGGAAATGCAATAGGTCTCGCAATAGAAAAGTTTGACCTTTTGGTGTGGTAAATAGAAATATTTTTAAATTTTTGTTAATGTTTTGCAAATTATAAAAGTATTAATTTTGTTATTTGAAATGCCAATAGTTATAAATTTAGCGAATGTTTCATCAATAGCATTAGTAAAGGTACATGTTTAGTTTTCCCCTGTCTTACTTGTATTGATGTGACAAATCACAATGTTTTAAAAATGTTATAAATGATGAATAGTGACCTAATGTTAGTTGTAAAAGATGATCAACGGTGGTGAAAGGCGGCAGGCAAGATGGCACGGAAGATGGAAACATGGACAGGCATTGCTGTCGAGCCCCAAGCTCCTTGAGGCGCGCTACAGATCTAGGTAGCCACAATAAAGCTACCTGCCTTATGCACAGCCCCCGCCCCAGTCACAAGTTCCAACAGAAGTAGGGGTGGGTGGTAATAGAAAGGAATGAAGCGGCTTTGACTTTCGCCCAATAATAAATGTTGAAGTGGGAGCAAAACAGATAAAATTTCTTGGGCATAAATCACACAACATATATTGCAGAGAACAAACTAGGCTGCCTTTCAAGTCGGATGGGGGAGCAGGTAGTCCAAATGCGACAAATGGTAGTCTGGTGCGAGGCGTGGGGGGTGGGCTAGGGGGAGCAGGGTAGCAAGCGGGAGTGGGAGGAATAAGTAGGGTCGGGGAGTTTGTTCGCATATTCGCAAAGGAAACTGCAATAATATATTTTCAGTAGTTTAATGTGTCACTTTGAAAACTGACAGTTGAAATATGCTGTATGACACAGATACATTCCTTATTGATTGTATGAAACTTCAACTGTGCAATAAATAAACCCTTTCCTAAAAATGTCTCCGTGTTGCTACCTTGCGCGTCAAAGCCATTTAAAGATCAACTAATTATTATCGTGAGGTGCGGAGGATGTGTCGTTCTTTCACCACACCCGTTTCATTTTAAATAAAAGTAGTTTAAAAAAAAACCACAGAGGAGCTCGACCAGAGAGAGAGATGCCGAGACATTTCGAATGCATATAATCGAAAGGAGTCAGTTAATGGAGGGAGCATACTGAGCAAACATAAGATCTTGAAGAGTGAATATACAGACGACCTCTGCCTCCTGCACCCAGCACCGTAGGTAGGAAAGCTCCTGTATCCCCGACTGCACAACTATCAAGATAGGTGGCTGTGTGTATGTGTTAAAGCTCCTCCTCCCAGAAGCACACTTTCGGGCTTGGGACAAATTGCTTGCAATCTGCATTTTATCTGTTGAAACAGCAGGGTCAAATAGCCGCAATTGAAAACAGAAGGGCAAATGAAAATATTGGTTCCTAAACAGAACCACAAAGCGCGTTTACACGGTCTTTTGACTTCATGCGAGTGATTTGGGCAATAGCGAGGAAAAACAAGCATTGGCCGCGGGCCCGGGAGCGATGACGAATTTTGGATGGGGGGGGGGGGGAGTATTGCCAAGCACTTGAGAGCTAACAGAGATTTTATTACAAAGCCAAACAAAACTGTACCGCAAGTCACAAAAAGAACAAGCTTTCACTTTGTAAATAATAAAAATTATCCAGGGTACTGTGCCACCTGGTATTGATAGCTGTGCAATTGAACATAACTGCTGGCATCTGTGGTCATAACATGGTCTAGATTGGGGCATGTGCTGGTTTCTTATCGGTTTAATAAGGTTGTTGCTGATGCTCCGGTTCCCGTAGTGTGTGTTTACGCTATGGTACACATTGTGACCCTTTCAGGAACATGCTGGAGAAGCGTTCATGGTGCTATATGTTCCTGCCATACGCAGATAGGGAATAGGCATTTACATTCATATATTAGAAGAATGCGCCAGACACAGCAGCTCCGAGCACTATGTGTGCTTGTGGGCGGGGGATCCGCTGCATTAGTCTGCGTAAGATATAACAGTTAGACCTAACCGCATCCCCACCTCACACCCCACCCAAAAGGAGATCAGGACTTCAACGAAACATACAATACGAGGGCTTTGGGGAGAGGAACATTTTCTTGCGTAGTGCTGTGCATTTCTGCCGCTTGGACTCTCCGTGTCCTAGAGAAAGTACAGGATTGCTTGAAAATAATAAAAGCACGTTGTCAAGGTTGAACAGCAATTGTTGAAACATCTGAATGCGCTTCCTAGGTGGGTATACACACATACACTACTTGCAACCAGTCAATTCAGCATCTAAACAGAGAAAGCACCAAGTATAGATTGCGGGTGCACATTGTCTGTTACCAGAATGCAGCCGAACGTTACTAAGAAACCGCAAAACCCTGCGATGAGGACGAGTACTCGTTACGACGAAGGAAGTCGGCAAAGCAGTTCACCGGCGACGGTGAGTGGTGACACACGCCTTCCTCTTGACATACACTGAGAGTGCACGCGCTTGTGTATAGAGTAGCGGACGGTGTATTATGAACGCGATAAAAGCGGATATGGAACACAAGAATAAACAGAAGGGAAAATAACGTGATGTGGACCAAAAATAATGACCATTACACTGCGATGACGACAAGTACCCTTTACGATGAAGGAAGTCGGCAAAGCAATTCACCGGCCGCAGTATGTGACATGTGCCTTCTTCTCGACATACACTGAGAGTGCAAGCGCTCGTGTATAGAGTAGCGGATGGTGTATTATGAATGCGATAAAAGCGGATATGGAAGAATGCTACATTATTTGAAAACACAAGAATAAACAGAAGGGAAAATAACGTGGTGGGGATAAACAAGGGTGAAATAAAGAAAAAAAGCTCTTGGCATTCCTGTGGGGATGGGGGAAGGGGGAGGATAAACGCGAGACACGGCCTGGCGGCCGTGAAAGTGAAAGTACAGCCGGCCTGCCGTGAATAATTAGGGGAGGAGGGAGGAGCTGGGGATCAGATGGCTGGCTTTGATGTGCACGCGCTTTTTATGTCAATGCGCTTGCGCATTGAGCTTGCTTTTCACGGGCACTGCATGGAATCGCCATGGAATCGCCCGATGGCTAAACTCCTGGATAAGCCCCTATATTCTCGCAAGCTCAATGCGCAAGCGCATTGACAGGCAAGACCTAAAAACAGCATATTTCAGCTTCCTTATGGTTTTTTTTAAAACTGGAGTCAAAGCCCAAATCCATCCCATAACACAACCAAGGGGTATTCAAATCTTTTAAGTGTTAAATATGTAATGTAAATGTCAAGCAGGTCCTGACCCAAGAGTGAATAGTGCAAATCAAACCTCCCTTCTGAGCCCTTCTAAGACAAAGGGACATATTTACAACCCTCTATCACCACCACAACGTCACTTTCAGTGACGTTGTGATGGAGATAGGGACTTTGACTTATTTATAACGCAGCGTTAAGCCGCCTAACATGGCTTAACGCAGTCTTGTAAATGGACCTCGTCCATTCCCCTAGACTTTGACTGACCTCATTCTCTCCTTTTTCTTATGGAAGGATACCCTTTTTGTAAGACTTGACCCCTATAAGAGCACATATTTTCAACCTGTAAGCACTCCTGGTCCCCTTTTCTGAGAAATATTATTAGTACCGCTGTTTAGTCATGGGACCTTATCCTCCTTAATAGGAAGCAGCAATTTGGTGCTCCAATGGAAATGTGATTTTCTACATGTACAGTTTTCTTTATTTTTCTCTTTTGAACACACTATGAGACTCCCACAATCAGCAGCCACCTACAGATATTTCAGGTTGCCACCGGACATCCCACTATGGTTGGCAACCACGGATTAAACTGTAAAGACAATATAGTCACAGAAAGTTTGAAAACTCCTGTCCTCTAAAGGAGAGATGGGACAACTCCGTCAAGTAGCAAGTCAGATGACTGGAACTCTCTTACAGCAAAGAAGATACAAAGGGTTAAGATCACACTCATGGTGCCATCATGACAGTATCTGGGGCCAACAATCTCCCACAATGGACTGGTGTTGAACAACATCCCTGTATCTTCCTGGAAGTTGCTACTTTCAAGAAAGAATGATCCCAGGTGGCATGGAAGTGTACTAGGGGATGGGTAATCCTGATTATCAACAGAGCAAAACACCTGGCGGATGCCTTCATGATCAGGATCCGGATAACAGAGGGAGTCTTAAACAACAGGCATCCTAATCTCAGTTTATAAAACTAAGCTGGCTGAAATTAACAATGAGATCACTGAGAACAAAGACCATCTAATGAAACAAAAGACTACCAAACTCCAGAAGGACATAAAAAATATGATAAAGAGAAAATCTGTAGTTATCTTAAGGAAGATTACCCGATCACGACAGGGGTAACCTCATCAGATGAGAGCCAGTCCTCACATAGAAGGTAGTCGTCATCCAACAGTAACCCCAGTGCAGACAGTTGAGGAGCAACGAATGCAGATAGGGTCCTCCCCCACCCATGTTTGGCTACAGGATGGCACCATGTCGAGAACCACCATTTTGGCAGTACCCTATGTTTCCTCAGGGCCCCCAGTAACCCTTTCCTCAACCTCTCAACCCCACATTTTAGGAAGAGGTTGGGGTAGAGGAAAAGGATAAAGAACAGGAGGCTAGAAAAGTCTATTGACCCGAACCACCCCCACAGCTGATGCAAACTCGGAGTCATTCGGGGAAGATAAACTGATAGTGAATTAGTCTCCAAGAGCTCTCACAGAAACTGAAACCAGAGTCCTAAAAAAGATTTGGGCTTTGCACCTGCATCCAAAACCGACAGGTTCCGTAGCAACTTTGAACTTCAGATTTTCTTTCGGAAAATATGCTTAATGGCACTCGTCCATGACAAACCTTGCTCTGAACAAACAGACTCAGGCCTACGGAACCCTTCCATATTCAACCCACCTGCCAATTTGATATCCAATAAACTCCTAACTTTTGAACTTAAGGATGTTGCAAAATGCTCACAAGGACCCAACTTCCATAACATGTCCAACCATGAGTAAGAAGCGGTGAAATCCTTTGCGTGTGACACGCAAATCACTATAAAACAGGCAGACAAAGGTGGAGCAATAGTGACTATATCCATCACCGCCGCCGAACATCTTCACTTCCAGATACACACCAACCCCAAGACCACCCTCAGAGGCACCCTCATCTACAGACTCCCGGGACCACACACACAATTCAGCGAAGTCATCGCAGACTTTGTCAGTCCACACGCCCTCACCTCCACAGACTACATCCTCCTAGGGGACCTCAACTTCCACCTGGAGAAAAACAAGGACTGCAACACCGCCGCCCTGCTGGACAACCTCGCCAACCTCGGACTCAAGCAACTGGTGAACACCCACACCCACTACGCCGGCCACACGCTTGACCCCGTCTTCTCCTCCAGCAAACACATCTCCTTCAGCCACTCCACCGGACTACACTGGACAGACCACAGCTGCGTCCACTTCAACTTCAGGAGAACCACAACCTACCACCACCCGCAACAGGTTCCCCGCAGAAGCTGGAGCAAGATCACCGCCGACCAGCTCACCACCTCCCTCAGCCACAACCCGCCCACAAACACAACGGACCCTGACGAAGCAGCCCGCAACTTCACACAGCGGCTCACCGACTGCGCCGATGAACTCGCACCACTGAAGAACCCTCCCAACAGACCCGGCAGCAGGAAAGCCTCGTGATTTACCAACGACATCAAAAACTCCAAGAAAACCTGCCGCACCCTCGCGAAAGCCTAGCGCCACGACCAGACAGCAGAGCACATGACCGCCCTCAAGAACGCCACCCGCAAACACCACCAGCTGATCCGCACCACCAAGAAGACAGCATTCAAAGAACGACTGGACAACAACACCCACAACAGCAAGGAGCTTTTCAGCATTGTTAAAGAGCTCTCCAACCCCAGTGCCTGCAACACTGACATCACCCCCTCGCAAGACATCTTGTTCTTCCACCGCAAGATCGCCGACATACACAACAGCTTTGGTGCACTGACCACGCAACCAACCACCGAACCAGCGCCCCCACCACCACCCTCCACACCTGGACACCAGTCAGCACCGAAGACACCACCCGCATGATGAACACCATCCACTCCGGCTCCCCTACCGACCCCTGCCCACACCACATCTTCAACAAAGCCAACTCCATCATCGCACCCCAACTCTGGAACATCATGCATCCGCCACCTTCCCGGCGAGCTGGAAACATGCCGAGATGAGCGCCCTCCTGAAGAACCCCACCCCGGACCCCACGGACCTCAAGAACTTCCGCCCCATCTCACTCCTCCCCTTTCCAGCCAAAGTCATCGAGAAGACCGTCAACAGACAACTCTCCACCTTCCTCGAGACCAACGGATCCCTCGACTCCTCACAGTCCGGCTTACGAGCAAACTACAGCACCGAGAATGCCCTAATCGCAGCCACCGACGACATCAGGACCCTGCTCGACAACGGGGAAACAGCTGCCCTCATCCTCCTGGACCTCTCAGCAGCCTTCGACACCGTATGCCACCGCACCCTGATACAACGCCTCAGCAACACCGGAATTCAAGGAGCGGCACTGGAGTGGATCATCTCGTTCCTCGCCGGAAGAACACAGAGAGTCTGCCTCCCTCCTTTCCAATCTGCGGCCACCGCGTTCCGCAAGGAACCTCACTCAGCCCCACCCTCTTCAACATCTACATGAGTCCTCTCGCAGCCATCGCCTGCCAACACAACCTCAACATCATCTCCTACGTCGACGACACCCAGCTGATCCTCTCCCTCACCAACGACCCTGCCAACGCCAAAGCCAACCTCCAGGAAGGAATGAGAGACGTAGCAGAATGGATGAAGATCAGCCATCTGAAACTGAACTCAGACAAGCTGGAAGTCCTCATCCTCGGACCATCTCCCTCCGCCTGGGACGACTACTGGTGGCCCCCTGCCCTGGGCAGCGCACCCAAACCTACGGACCACGAACGCAACCTGGTCTTCATCCTGGACTCCTCCCTCACGATGACCTCACGATGACCAAGCAAGTGAACGCCGTCTCATCATCCTGTTTCAACACCCTGCGCATGCTCCGAAAGATCTTCCGATGGATCCCCACCGTAAATAGGAAAACAGTCACCCAGGCCCTCGTCACCAGCCGCCAGGACTACGGAAACACCCTCTACACTGGAACCACAGCCAAACTCCAGAAAAGACTCCAGCGCACTCAGAACGCCTCAGCACAACTCATCCTGGATATCCCTCGCTGCAGCCACATCTCTGCCCACCTGAAAGACCTTCACTGGCTCCCCGTCAACAAGAGGATCACGTTCAGACTCCTCACCCACGCACACAAGGCTCTCCACGACATGGGCCCGAAGTACCTCAACAGCCGCCTCACATTCCTTACACCCACCCGCCCGCCTCGCCCTCGCCTCCGTCCCACGATGTCGGAAATCCACCATTGGAGGAAGATCCTTCTCATACCTGGCAGCCAAGACATGGAACTCCCTCCCCACTCACCTACGGCTGACCCAGGACCATTTCTCCTTCAGGAAACAACTCAAGACCTGGCTGTTCGAGCAGTAGCGACCCCCCCCCCCTCAGCGCCTTGAGACCCTCACGGGTGAGAAGCGCGCTATACAAATTTTGGTGATTGATTGATTGATTGATGATGTGGAATGTATCCGCCAGTTGGCCAATAGGAATTACTATTGGATCATTAAATATGAAGCTGACTTCCTGGTTAACAGTCAACCTAGGATTCCCTACTTTTACATTCTCCCAAAAATCCAAGACAGGCTACAGCCTCCACCAGGAAGACCCATTGTTTCAGGAATTGGCTCACTTTTAGAGCCCATTTCACATTTTTGTGACCATTTTTTACAACCTCAGGAAAAAAGAGACACCCACATTCCTGTAGGATACCAGAGATGTCTGGAATCTCACTGGGGATGCAAACAACACACACACCAGATAGATCTACTTGTCAACCTCAACATAGAGGCGCTCTACACCAATATCCCACATGCATCTACCTTGTAGGTGGTAGAGAGTGCCTTGCTGTCTGATGAGTAGACATCACCTAAGTCTGTGACCTTTATCATGGAATGTGCAACCCTGGCTCTGAATGAGAACTCTTTTCAATATGGTGAGCTACTGTACCACCAAACCCAGGGGACTACTATGGTAAGTACATTCACCCCTAGTCTAGCTGACCTCTATATTGCTGCTTTGAGAGGTACAATATTTTCCATGCTTCCAACCCCCATATTGCCAACATATTGCTCTAGTGCAGATACATTGATGACATCCTTATCTTCTGGAAAGGAGATAGGATTAAATTTTGGAACTTCTGCAAATGGATTAACAGTCTGAACCCCTACCTACGTCTTTCCAGTAATATTTATGACGAAACTCTCCCTTCCTCATGATTTGTCAGATAGCTGATAGAGTACAAATGACCACATACAAAAAATAAACCGACTGTAACAGCCTTCTTTTATACAGTAGTCACCACCCAAAATCACAAAGGGACAACCTTCCCTATGGATAATTTGCACGACTGCGCTGTAACTGTAGCTCCACACAAGATTTCAACACAGAGGCACAATTGCTATCTGATATTCAGGTGGCAAGAGACTATCCTCTTCACTGTGGTAGAGCCGCCTGAAATTGTGCTGGAAATAACAGTAGAGAAGCCTTGTTGGTAAGGCGCACAAGACCGCAAGAGCACATACTGACCTGTGTGACCACTTTTACACCTGAGTAGAACAAACTACAGAAAAGCATAAGAAAACACTGAGAGATCTTGCAAACAGGCAGTCAGTCACTACCACCAACTCATTTTGCCTTCAAACATACCTGCAATCGAAAAGACATGCATGTGAACAGTAGGCTACGAAAATCCATGAGAGCCAAACAAAGATATTATGGGATCTACCCCCTGTCATAGGGTATTTCCCTTGAGGCTCATGCACAGTTTGTGGCTTTAAGAACACTACAAAAGAGGTCAAACCCACAAACACTTTCACTTGGCTTCAGAAAACACACACAAACTGCAAGATTAGAAAATGCATATACACGGTGACATGTCCCTGCAATGGAACACTGCAGCAACATCCAGTGCCAGAGATGAATCACTAGAATGTGCACACATTTTGTGACAGAAGGACACTCTCCCGATGACATACGGTGGATGGTCTTGGATAAAGGATAATAATAAAGGATAATTAGGCACTTATATAGCGCACGGCTACCCGGAGGCATCTCGGCGCTTGTACGAATACCGCGGAGGAACCCTTCCTGGCCTTTCCCTGTGAGGAGCCCAGTCCTGGGCACCCCAAGGTGAAGTCAGGCATCCTCAGCGTGTTGGGGCCATTGTAGAGATTAAGCAAGCTATTGCCCAGAGGTGCAGAGTGGGGCTCATGATCAGAATAGGCAACAAGGCGAAAATTATCAGGTCCGAGGAAACTGAGCCCGAGACCCGCCGAGGCAGGAATTGAACCCTGGTCCCAGCCAGACTACTGCATCAGGGTCTGCCGCTCTAACCATTGAGCCACACTTCTCTACTTGGAGGCACATACACACATAAACCAAGACACCCTGTTTAGAAGTAAGCAAAACTGGATCTTTTGTCTGTCGACTTACGTTAGTAAATTGAATGACGACATTCCATAGAGTGAAATGAAAATTGATTACCTTATGACCACCTTCACAAATGCCACATAACCACCACTGTCAACACATTTTCATCACTGGCTGCTCTTGCCCGTTAGTCTCTAGTATCAGACCAACTACATCTAATATATGTTTTTGACACAATAGAAATGACCATGCACACCACTCCACCTTCTAAATGGCCTAACATTACACCACAGGATTCCTCTGCTTGAGCTATCAACAGCGGATGCTGGCGCTAATCAGCTCCACCAGTGGTGGAACCCACACATCGTAATGGAACCTGTCTCACCTCCTGATATTTTATCAGGTATCAAGTATTGCAGGTACCATGGAATTATTTTACCAATATTTCTAGTGACTATTAGTAATGTTCATACCAATGACTCATATCTCACATACCAGTGCTTTGAATTTTAATCTTATACTTGGTTATGACCTTATCTTAATTTATCCCCGGGTTCTACCCTCAGTTGCCTTTAGAGGTGGCCACTTCTCTAGAACCAAGGTCCAGACATGGTTATTCTGCTCTGTTTGGATTTAACCATATATTAGGCTCATTAGCCCTGTGCCTCTATTTTTTTTAAAAAGGCACAGAGTGACAAGCGCACCCTGGGTACCTCCTACTGTACGTCTTTTCCTTAATGCTAATTCCATCACACTCTAGTCATTTAAGGCCAAGACCTCCCACTCAAACATAGCGTGGTGTCAGAATCCAGCCACACCGATCCGGTCGAGCTGACAAGCATGCACGACCAGCAAGTTTCAGACACCTGAGCTACTGCTTACCAGCAGAGCCAGCGCCCTCGCCAATCGAAGGGGAATCCAGGAAGCAATATTCCTCCATTGAACTGCACTTACCTTACAATCAGAATGATTGGAGGTCCCTTTTAGTTAACTTGAGAACCACTCTTTCCCCTAAGATGGCGTTGACATGTACCGCTGTGTGATATGGTCTAGTATTGCCATGCACGTTAAGACCTTTTATCTGAAAGCCTTTCACCATTTGGACTTAAGATGATCTACTCTCCCTCTCCTCCACTCCTGAGGCAGCAGAGTTTGGGTAGGTCGTCCCATGGAGTCTTCACTAAACTTTGTAAGTTCATCTACAGGTCTCCCCAGAGAAATCAGACCTCTACTATGACATTACAGCTTACGTCCTTCTCTACATTTTAGCTCGCTAAATGAGTGTACTCTGATTCCATTCGAGGAGGCAGAATTGCTACTTAAATTGGTTGAGTTTATTTCCTTTATGGTGCAGTGTGTGAAATCTAATTGCCTGCAAATAACCCCAATTATCTCACTTTGTTGTGTGTTTTTTTTCACTATGCTACTAGCACTATTCACTGATAGCAGCATGCTGAACAATATTACGCATGCCACACCAACATCAGAATATTCCTATGGTCACCTGTGCTTAGCCGCGGTCCGGGCAGGTAAGAGTTCTGGGGCGGTGAGGCCGGGTTGGGGGGGATTTTGACAAATGATGATGAGGAAAAAATAATTATTTATTTAAATTTCTCTCATCATCATCATCATCCATCAAAATCCCACCAACCGACTCCACCGCTCTTATGCTCTTGCCTGTGCTTCAGAGGTGGTTTGTTCATGATTTTATTTTGATTACAGGTATGTTTCTTCTTTCTTTATATAAGAATACCATATGACTGTATCTACCTATACTACATTTACGTTATTTGTGATTGGACAATCCTTGATATGACCCCAGATTCCAACCACTTTGTAGATTAGGGTTAGACTGGTACTGACAAATTGCCAACTAATCATTATTGACTCAACAATGGCTAAAAACATGTTGACCCTTTGAGCTATCATCGATAATTGTGTCTGGCATTAGCCACCATGTTTTTCCCGGATAAGTATACTCACTTATTAAAACCTTATCTCAAGGACTACTTAGTGTATTTTACCACACACATTTTTGCGCACATATTCACTCTAACATACCAATCTACAAAAGAGGCCCTACACTTACACTTCACATACGGCGTTTGGACAAAAGATCTGTGATAAAGAGCCTCCTTGTGGATGCCCGTCGGGCATTTCAGCGTTGATTCGACAGGGATAATGTCCTATGATGAAGCATGACACCCATATGGGTGTGTGAGGCAGTGTTTCATTTGAGCAGGTGCTTTCAGGTGCTCAGTCAGGCACTTCTTTCATAGGGACGGGGCTACAATTTCTGACCCTGTAGGTGGTGGTCTCAATAATAATTGTCCAAATTCAAAATAGAAAGAATAACATACATTGCATGGTGACGGGCTGGTAAATGTTCATTGACAGGCCAGCAGAAGTCTGTCGAGGCAGGCATGATTGTGTATAATTGATAATAAAATAAATAATTATGTCATCATGCTGATCACAAATCCAAGAAGTCATTGACAAATTATGTCTTGCATTCAATTCCCAGAGTCTGCTGCACCTTGCCACTTATTGGGTAAGACAAGCGGGACACGATTTCACGTAAAAGCGTCGAACCACACAAACCCTAATTATCAAAAGGGGACCAGAATCAGGATATTCGGTTTGAAAGGGATAGAGATCATCAATAATCATCCGCTTTTGCTTATCAAGGATACACGTCTGACCATTTTCAGAATCAGTGAGTGGGCCAGCAACCTTGTATGCCATGAATAATAGAGTGAGTGACGCCCTCTTTAATTAGCAGCCCTAACCAGAAGAATCTATCTTCATTTTCCATCACCCGGCCAAAGGATCCTTTTAGATTCAGCTAACCATCCTCCTGCTGGTACAATGATGCAGAGTATACAACGCAATCCCACTAAAGGAATAGGAAGCTTTTGATCCTTACTGCCCGAGAAGCCTACTCTCAGGGTCATATTAGTGCTCAATGTTGCCATAGAAAGGTTTCCAATTTATTACATGTGCATTATTTTCTTATCTTATACATTCTGTTGTGAGTCTAATGTGTACGCCACTGATGGCATAGGGTAGTTTGTCTTGTGATATGTACTCTCTCTCCTTTTTATTTTATTCTTGGTTTTTATAAGATGTAATTATGCCTGTCTTAATATTTTGTGAAAGATACCAGGAGTATAGACCCATCAACCATGTTGGGATTGGGGTAGAGAATTATATACAAGGAACAATATCCCAACCGGTATGGTTTGCAGACAATTATTAAGGATATCTATACAGTATTATCCAGACAAAAAAAGGAGACTCCGTATGATTTTCATATATGCTCAGGGCATCATTTTTAGAAACATTATGAAAAGTATAGGACAATTGTTATTAACAGTTAATATCAACACAGCAATTATTTACTCGGCCGCCATCGCTGCTACACGCGAGGCCACGCCCCCTGCCAGGCCCCGCCCACCCCCCCACCTATTAAAGCGCTGACTGATAGCGCATCGCTGGAAACTGAGTCATCTGAGGCGGAAGCCAGAGGTGCTGTTCACTCGGCTTTTTAAACTTATTTGCATTTGTGTTTGAATCATTTTTTAAAACTTGTAATCTCACCCTGAGCTCATCTCTGTGTGAAGCGCCAAGCAGGCACCCCACAATCAGCTGACCTAGCGCTGTTTTCGTGGGACACTTTACTCGGCCGCCATCGCTGCTACACGCGAGGCCACGCCCCCTGCCAGGCCCCGCCCACCCCCCCACCTATTAAAGCGCTGACTGATAGCGCATCGCTGGAAACTGAGTCCTCTGAGGCGGAAGCCGGAGGTGCTGTTCACTCGGCTTTTTAAACTTATTTGCATTTGTGTTTGAATCATTTTTTAAAACTTGTAATCTCACCCTGAGCTCATCTCTGTGTGAAGCACCAAGCAGGCACCCCACAATCAGCTGACCTAGCGCTGTTTTCGTGGGACACTTTACTCGGCCGCCATCGCTGCTACACGCGAGGCCACGCCCCCTGCCAGGCCCCGCCCACCCCCCACCTATTAAAGCGCTGACTGATAGCGCATCGCTGGAAACTGAGTCCTCTGAGGCGGAAGCCGGAGGTGCTGTTCACTCGGCTTTTTAAATTTATTTGCATTTGTGTTTGAATCATTTTTTAAAACTTGTAATCTCACCCTGAGCTCATCTCTGTGTGAAGCGCCAAGCAGGCACCCCACAATCAGCTGACCCAGCGCTGTTTTCGTGGGACACTTTACTCGGCCGCCATCGCTGCTACACGCGAGGCCACGCCCCCTGTCAGACCACGCCCACCTCCTCTCTCCACAAATGTGCTTTCCACGCAAGCGCAGCGGACGAGCGCAGCGGACGAGCGCAGCGGGAGCGCCGTTTGCGTGCCGAAGGCGCGCCTAAGGCAAGCCCGTCTGCGCCCGTCCGCGGTCGTACGCGGTCCAGGGCCACAACCCCATGCTCCACCAGATGGCCACATACGGTGGAGCAAGCAGGATCTACTGAACATATGCCACAATATCGACGATTCCTGCAAGCATAGTCTATGCGTGGAAAACGCCATGGGTTGCGAACATTGTCACTTCTCATTTGACCATGGTAAGAATACAACCAATATGGGCTATACCTTACACTGCGGACTGCTTAATGTACGCTCACTGAGAAAACACAGGCTAGACCTATATGATCTACTTACTGAGAACCAATGGGATCTTGTGTTTCTAACAGAGACATGGCTAGATAATGAGTCTACACCCTACGCCCTTGAGGCAATTCCAGGAGGGTATACACTACATAGACAGGATAGACCCACAGGCAGAGGAGGTGGAATCGCAATTATATCCCGCGAAAACCTACGATGCCAGCTAGATAGCTCTCCCATCCTGGACAGTGAAGCAGGGAGCTTCACTGTCAAAGTGAACAATAACTACACGCTAAAGGGCATACTAATTTACAGACCCCCAGGCCCCATAGTCAGGTTCGAGGAGAGTCTGGTTGAAGGAATCATGGAAACCGCACTGTGCAATGACAAGTTTCTGGTACTCGGGGATCTCAATCTACATCTTGATAACCCCTCAGACAACGTCAGTAAGAATTTTGGTCAGGCACTGAAAGCCCTCCAACTTACCCAAATTGTTAGAGGCCCTACCCATCAACTGGGTCATCTGCTGGACCCCATATTTGTCAACTGGGGGGAAGCGGAAGCTATGACCCCAATTCGCATTCCATGGTCGGACCACTATTTGGTCCCTTTTTCCATACGAATCCATGGAAGCAGACCCCCACAGCCACCAGTCATGTACCACCTCAAACGGAAATGGGCTACATTCTCTCAGTCTAAATTCTGTGAAGAATTAACGAAAGGAGGAAGCCCAGGAGGGAAGGATGCCGACACGGCCAATGCTAACCTCTGCATACGCATTAATCAGGCACTAGACTGCACAGCCCCTTTGCTAAAAACCAAATCTGGGGGACGCATAAACAAAACTGCCCCGTGGTTCAACGCTGAACTAAGAGTTCAGAAAATCGCACTGAAAAGAACCGAAAGAGAATGGCGCAAGACTTTCTCTGAAGAAACCAGAACTAATTATCTAACCGAGAGACGAACCTACCATGGACTAATCAGAAAGATGAAAACAGCATACTTTACGACTAGGATCAGTGAGGCTGGTAGCTCGACGAAAGAGCTGTTTTCACTCTACAAAACTCTTTCAAGCGGAAACTCAGCTATTGTCCCCGATGACTGCTCGTCAGAATTGTGTGACAAAATCGCAGACTTTTTCTCAGATAAAATAACAAAAATCTACTCAGCATTCCCTACGCAGCCCAAAACCGGGGCAGACTTTGTTGAAAGCCCAAGGGAGTGGGGAGATAAACCAAGACTTACCAACTTTGTTACCCCTCCCACGGAAGATCTTCTAAAAATCTGTAGGTCGGTGAAGTCGGGCCCTCCTCGAGACCCAACCACACCCAAACGCCTGACGGATAGTCTAAGGGCACTAGAACCATACATCAGACATCTACTCGATGTATCTTTTAGCACCAAGACAGTTCCTAGGGATTGGAAAAAGGCGGTTGTTCTGCCCCTCAGGAAGAAACCTACCATCAGTTTTGAGAAACTTGACAATCTCCGCCCAATTTCACTCCTGCCCTACCTGGCCAAGGTGGCTGAAAAAACGGTCAATATACAACTAATGGACTTCGTGGAAAAGGCTGCCCTATTGCACGACACCCAATTCGGATTCCGCCCCTGCCACTCTACAGAGTCCGCACTGCTTACTGCAGTTGAGACCCTACGTCAGGGGGTGGATGAGGGACACACCATGGCCCTCATCCTATTGGACCTGAGTGCAGCTTTCGACACTGTGGCGCACGACAACTTGCTACAGTGTCTGAACAACGGAGGAATATCCGAAGCTGCACTCCAATGGTTACAATCCTTCCTGACAGGGAGAAGCTTCCAGGTTCGCCAGGGCGACCACTACTCGAGAGACATAGGTTTGGGACAGGGCGTTCCCCAGGGTTCGTCCCTGAGCCCAACCTTGTTTAATCTCTATGTCTCTCTAGTGGCTTCAATTGCCGTGAGTCACGGATTGAGCATCGTGTCATACGCCGATGACACGCAGCTGGCTATCTCCCTATCGCGTGCACCCGGTCTTGCGATGGACAGTTTCAGGGATTGCATGCAAGAACTTGCAACCTGGATGTCCACCAACTGCCTTAAATTAAACGGCAACAAGACCAAGGTGCTCGTTGTGGGGAGGAACCCATCTGTTTGGTCATCGGCGTGGTGGCCTCCATGCCTGGGTGAAGCTCCCATACCCCGCCAGAGAGTAAAAAACCTTGGCGTATGGCTCGACGCTGACCTATCTTTTGGACCCCAAATAGACCGGGTTGCAGGTGTCTGTTTTGGCGTCCTAAAAACCATAAGGAAGGTCCTTGACCTCCTTCCTATGTCATCACGGAAAACACTGGTACACGCCCTTGTGACATCACGCCTAGACTACGGCAACTTACTTTACCTGGGTACCACCTGCAAAGCTATGAATCGACTTCAGGTAATACAGAAAGTGGCGCCCGTCTCATCCTAAAAATCCCTAAACGATCAGACACCAAAGCCGCTCTCAAAACCCTCCACTGGTTGCCAGTAAAAAGCAGAGTGGAATTCAAAGCCCTCTGTACATGCCACTGCATCCTGGCTAAGAAATCACCTATCCCACTCCAGAACTTAGTGACAAGGTATACACCTGCACGCGATCTGCGCTCCTCATATGGGGGCCTACTTCAGGTTCCTAGGGTCAAAAGGGCCCGTATGGGCGGACGCTCCTTCCGTCATCTGGCAGCGAAAAGCTGGAATTCCCTCCCTCTCCATCTCCGTCTGGATCCATCCGAATCCAGCTTCCCCAAGAACCTAAAAACATACCTGTTCTCCAGATAACTGATCAATGGTCTCCAACCTCGCACAGAGTTCTTCAGTTGTAGCGCGGGGACACGCTTCCGCGTAACCAAGCGCTTTATAAGCTACCCTTATTATTATTATTATTGAATAAAAAGTGACAGCCCAAGGTTGTACAAGGTGCACGAGCGCAAAGGTGAGTGACACTACTGCGACACAAGTGACAGTGAGATCAGCGAGGACTGCGCAAAGTGTATGGTGAACAATTATGTACAGCGAATAAAATCAACAGAGTGGTTTCAAATTTTTTTCAAAAAGATGGTTATTCATTTAGCATTTTTTTGCGAAAACCACTTTGTGAAGGGCGCCTAGAATCTCGCTGGAGAGTCGACGGCATTTCGATCCGTAAGACTTGGGATCATCATCAGGACAAGGGGGGCTGGAAGCAGTCCGTTTGGCAACAGTTGAAAGATATAAGTGAGTCAAGAAACTGTCGGGGTGCCTCGTAGGACGTCCCTTGGCAGAGGACGGGATCAAACTCACAAGGTCGATACTACAGGTGTAGTTGAGCACGGGATAAATTAGAGCCGCGTGGTCCATAGATGGTTCAATACTGATCCCAGCATGATTGGCAAGAGGGGGGAGGATGGTGGTAATAGCTCACAAGGTCGGTTTTTCAAGTGCAGTACCCCGGGTGATTGAGGGCTGCGTGGTCCAAGGATGATTCTGCGCTGGTCTCAGCGAGACCGACGTGCGGGGGAAGGAAACACAATCACGAGATACGGGGTTGTCCAGAACCGGCTTGGTCCGTGGCAAAGTCTGCGCTGATCCCTGTGTGATTGGCAGGAGAAGGGGAGTGAATCTCTCCTCAAATTCAGAACGGGAGAGTGAAGCGCTGTTCAAACGTTGCCTTAATATTTTGACACAATTGTATGTTAGATATAGAGGATTGGATGCATAATTGTCTTTTAGACTATATGTATATTTTAACTATTTTTTTATCAATAAATTGATTTTGTATTTTTCTACATCTGATGTTGTCAGGATTATCTATTAGGAATATATGGTCTCACTTCCAATGAATGCGGATGATATGAGTGACTAAGAATGAGTGGAACAGATTGATTGAATAGGTGATATTTTCTCCAAAGAATATAACTTTTTGTGATACCTTGATATATTACCCTATACCTTTGGATAGAAGGGGGTTCCTCTTAATTGTTAAATAAATAAGCACCCTGCCACTGCCTGAGCCTAAGCCTCCCATTGGCTAATTGTAGCTGGGGGCTGACTCATGACTGAGTTGAGGCAAGGAAGCTGCGAGAGCGCATTTGGAACTTGGGAATGAGGGCTCTTGAGTAAGAATAAACGAAAGTAAGTGTGGACTTTCCACTTACTATGTAGCCAGAGTAGCATATCCTGCAGCACTGCATTGCTGCTATCCTCCCCATGCTCGATGCGGCTGTGGCCCAACACAACTTTTGTGCGCCATGGCGTCACCTGTAGAATCTGTGCGCTGCACCCCAGCATGGTAATTGCTGAGCGTGCGTGAGTCCAGTAGGCACCACAGCCATACTTACCGGCATTGGCAGCAATTCCGGCTGGCGACAATGCCTGTGCTGTAGCAGGCAGGGTCACAGCAAGCTGAGCAGTGGATATCAATGCCGTCGCCATCCCTGGACCTACTCATTACAGGCAGCACTAGCAGTGACATCACCTGCTGTGCTCGAGCAGTGACCTGTTCTGCAAATAACCCAGTTATACTGCACTGATTAATATATGCAAAAAAAAGCATTTTCATTTGGTGTACATTTTGGTTTTGCACTCGGTGTCGGGTAATAAAGTAAAACACGTCATCTTCCTCTTCTTTAGGAAAGACAACAGGAAAACGCAGAGTTCAAAGTAGCAGGGACATGTACAGGCTGACGACAGGGGTCACAGGCATCAGCAGTGTTATAGATGAGAGAGAGAGCAGGAGTATAGAGGTGAAAGAAACAACAGGAGAGGAGAGAGATACTAAGTATGGGCGTAAAATCTGTTTCGCAGGGGAATTTGCGGATTTTTGATGATTTCGCGATCCGCGAATCGCGCGAATTTACCCAATAATCCACAAATTCACAAGCTACGAATTATTTTGCTTGGTCGCGCTTGAAAAGTACAATATCGTGCACACGGCGTTGACTTACTGTGATTCTGAGTTCGCTGAGTTGTTTTTATCCAGGTTTTGCGTGTGCTGCGCCATTTTCGATCTTGCTGCGTGATCGCGCAAGATTTTTTCGAACGCAATTACGTTATCACGTGCACGGCGAGAGTTTGCCTACGCGAGTACGTCATAAAGGGCCGCGACGGTGCAGCTGAATTCCGGCGGGAGATTTGAACAGCTCGCGTTCCCGAAATTGCAAAAATTGCAATTCTGCACAAGAAATCCACCACAGGAAGCATAAACCTTGTGAAAATGATGATTTTGATCAGAATAACTCCTCAGATTGACATTTGGCTGCACTTTTTTGTGCAGGAGTCCATTTTTTGGGGTGTGGTGTGAGGAAGGAAGTGCCTCAGAGTCTCCAACTTCCTGTTCCTGTCCAGCAGGCTCCTCCCAGTGCTTTGTGCATGTACTGGTCACTTTTCATTTGGCTGTGTAGCTGGAATGATTACTTTCTGTGACTGCTGCTGGATTTGTATTTGAGGACTTTTTGGACTTTGGAGTTTGGATCACTTTTGTACTTGAGATTTTACAAGTTAGTTGGTGTTGTTTGTTTGGGGCATTGCAGTTGAGGCAACTACAGTTCTAAAACTTTTTTCACAACTTTAACAAAATATATATTGTGGTGGGTAGCCACAGATTCCAGTAGGCCCCGGGTTAG
Organism: Lissotriton vulgaris; assembly: GCF_964263255.1. Taxonomy (NCBI): domain Eukaryota; kingdom Metazoa; phylum Chordata; class Amphibia; order Caudata; family Salamandridae; genus Lissotriton; species Lissotriton vulgaris. The sequence goes on from NC_141693.1 coordinate 593,420,009, forward strand.
TCATGGGTGCATGATACAACTGTTTCTGTGATTTGTTTTTTAACTTAATTCTCATTCATGTCATGGAATTTTAGCTCACTGTTATATGTTGATTTTTTTTTACATTTTGGGGTGCCTGTAAAGCCTTACTAGCCAGTAGGCCCAGGTGTAGTGAGTGGTGCATGGGCCTAGTCTTTCTGTGGGGTATCTTGAATTTAAACATAATTGAGGGCATGGATGGCATCGGATTGTGGTGATTTTTGAGTGTTTTTTGACTTTTTGGGGTGTTGTTGGGGCCTGGCCATGTGGGCGGGGCCATTTTGAGGCCTGGAACAGGCAGGGCCTGGCCATGTGGTGGGGGTCAAGGGGCCATTTTTAAGCCAGGCAGTGTGCTCAGGCCTGCACCCAGTTTGACTTGCTTTCAACCATTATGCCCAGGGGTACTCAGTGGTGCATGGGCCTAGTCTTTCATTGGGGTATCTTTAATTTCAAAATCTTTGAGGGCATGGATGGCATGGGATTGTGGTGATTTGTTAGTGTTTTTTTACTTTTTGGGGTGGTTTTGGGGCCTGGCCATGTGGGTGGGGGCCATTTTGATGCCTGGTACAGGCAGGGCCTGGCCAAGTGATGGGGGTCAAGGGGCCATTTTGAAGCCAGGCAGTGTGCTCAGGCCTGCACCCAGTTTGCCTTGCTTTCAACCATTATGCCCAGGGGTACTCAGTGGTGCATGGGCCTAGTCTTTCTCTAGGGTGCCTTGAATTTAAACATCATTGAGGGCATGGATGGCATGGGATTGTGGTGATTTATTGAGTGTTTTTCGACTTTTTGGGGTGGTTTTGGTGCCTGGCCTTGTGGGTGGGGGCAATTTTGAGGCCTAGTACAGGCAGGGTCTGGCCATGTGGTGGGGGATCAAGGGGCCATTTTGAAGCCAGGCAGTGTGCTCAGGCCTGCACCCAGTATGCCTTGCTTTCAACCATTATGCCCAGGGGTACTCAGTGGTGCATGGGCCTAGTCTTTCTCTGGGGTGTCTTGAATTTAAACATCATTGAGGGCATGGATGGCATGGGATTGTGGTGATTTGTGAGTGTTTTTTGACTTTTTGGGGTGGTGTTGGGGCCTGGCCATGTGGGTGGGGGCCATTTTTAAGCCAGGCAGTGTGCTCAGGCCTGCATCCAGTTTGCCTTGCTTTCCACCATTATGCCCAGGGGTACTCAGTGGTGCATGGGCCTAGTCTTTCTCTGGGGTGTCTTGAATTTAAACCTTATTGAGGGCATGGATGGCATTGGAATTGTGGTGATTCTTGAGTGTTTTTCAACTTTTTGGGTTGGTGTTGGGGCCTGGCCATGTGGGTGGGGGCCATTTTGAGGCCTGGTACAGGCAGGGCCTGGCCATGTGGTGGGGGTCAAGGGGCCATTTGTTAGCCAGGCAGTGTGCTCAGGCCTGCACCCAGTTTGCCTTTCTTTTAACCATTATGCCCAGGGGTACTCAGTGGTGCATGGGCCTAGTCTTTCTCTGGGGTGTCTTGAATTTAAACATCATTGAGGGCATGGAAGGCATGGAATTGTGTTGATTTTTTAGTGTTTTTCGACTTTTTGGGGTGGTTTTGGGGCCTGGCCATGTGGGTGGGGGCCATTTTGATGCCTGGTACAGGCAGGGGCTGGCCATGTGATGGGGGTCAAGGGGCCATTTTCAAGCCAGGCAGTGTGCTCAGGCCTGCACCCAGTTTGCCTTGCTTTCAACCATTATGCCCAGGGGTACTCAGTGGTGCATGGGCCCAGTCTTTCTCTGGGGTGTCTTGATTTTAAACATCATTGAGGGCATGGATGGCATGGGATTGTGGTGATTTATTGAGTGTTTTTCAACTTTTTGGGGTGGTGTTGGGGCCTGGCCATGTGGGTGGGGGCCATTTTGAGGCCTGATACAGGCAGGGTCTGGCCATGTGGTGGGGGATCAAGGGGCTATTTTGAAGCCAGGCAGTGTGCTCAGGCCTGCACCCAGTATGCCTTGCTTTCAACCATTATGCCCAGGGGTACTCAGTGGTGCATGGGCCTAGTCTTTCTCTGGGGTGTCTTGAATTTAAACATCATTGAGGGCATGGATGGCATGGGATTGTGGTGATTTGTGAGTGTTTTTTGACTTTTTGGGGTGGTGTTGGGGCCTGGCCATGTGGGTGGGGGCCATGTTTAAGCCAGGCAGTGTGCTCAGGCCTGCACCCAGTTTCCCTTGCTTTCCACCATTATGCCCAGGGGTACTCAGTGATGCATGGGCCTAGTCTTTCTCTGGGGTGTCTTGAATTTAAATGAATGAAAATCAGACGTGCACAGCCGGGTATAACCGAACTTGAACAGTGTTCAAGTGTGGTTATACCCGGCTGTGCAAGTCCGATTTTCATTCATTTAGTTTATCACTTTCTGTCCATAGTACTTTGAACGCACATTTATCTTCAATCATGAATTATGATGCTATATCCAATCTGACCGATCTCAAGGCTGACACATTCGCCTTCACGGCGGGCGATGCCGACAAAATCTAAGGAATGATTCAGGAGGAAATCGTATCAGCGACCAACACTCGCAGCCCTGAAAGTAACATTAAAAAGCTGCTCTACTTATTAAAAAATGAATGCAACCAGAAGTTACATGCCTGCACACTGGTGCGGTATCACCGCGCCCAGCGGATCCCAAGGGGCCTATGGGTTCCTTTAAAACCCTTATTATGTAAGAACAATGCGAAATTTGTTGAGAGATGGTTCGCCATCCTCAACAAGTGTTCGCTCGACCTGATACTACTGATTGTTGAGGAACTCTCTCTGTACATTTTGCAGAGAAAAAACACTCAGTTGCTCAGCTCAAGTATCTTGTATTGGAACAAGTGACCCCTACACACAGTAACAAGCAGACTCTCTTGAAAAGGGAAAATTTCTGGATCCGCTACATGGCGAGGATGCAGCCACACGGTTTAAATGACCAAATGGAATTTCTGTGTTACTTATGATTTGTATTTATCTGCTTTATCATGATGATTTTTTGATCTGATGTTGTGAACATGTGTGAATATTTGCGTGACTATATTCCTATTGATATCAAGGTTCTAGTTTTATTGATGACGTTTATTTTTGATGATATGTTAGCACATCCCTTAATTTTCTATGTTATGATTTCCGCACCCTGCACTTAATCATTGTTGTCGACCTGATATTTACTCTTCACCCGAGCGCTCTCGTTTCTTTCCCACTCCAAAATGGCACCCATCTGGTGTTGCACCCGCAGTCCACTTTCTACCGCTATGCTCGCGTCACACGCTATCTTTAAACTCACTGAGAGCTAGTGCACTTGGGGTTCCTAGTTACTGCGTTCAATAGAAGTTTTACACATATCTGCTATTTTGTAAGTACTCCGTACGGGGTACCTCTTTTACCTTGGAATTGAGTACGTTTACGCTTACGACATGACACTCATATTTATGCGCTTATTTGCAGATTGGGCGTAACGACTTACCACGGATGTAATCGTTCCGTGAGTACTGAACTATGGTTTATTTGAATCCCTTGATGACTTGATTCTGTCTGGCACTCTGATTCTGTCTTATTGTTAAAACCATTTTCATGTGTTGCATTTATTCGTGTCTTGAACCTTGGGGGTTACTTTCTTCACACAACACGAGTTACTCACCATGCTTTTTAATTTTGTTCATTTTTCATACATGCATCACGGCATTTACCATGGTTTCTCACTGTCTTCACTAATTCAGTTTCTCATGACTTATGATAAGACCTGTTATTTCACACGCATGTGTTCACCTCTTCATGTTTTAGACCATGTTGATGATATAGATCGATTTCATATGAATCTCCATTATATCTGGATACTTTTTCTTTTGTGTTTGTAGAGCTGTCCCCTGAGGAAGGGCTAGTCATCTGCCCGAAATGCATTGGGAGGATTAATTGCTGGATGACCTTTTAAGTTGGATGATGTATACGTTGCCTCAGAACATTGATGAACTGTTCAAATGATGTGAATTAAACAATCATGGAACCTCTTTGAACTTCATGTTTAACATTTGGATTTAATCAGATGAACTGTTTATAAGACACTTCGTGTCTTTTTGCGCTGTGCACCAGGGAGCCTTCTTACAAGTGGGGGGAGCTTTGTATTAGTGTCTTGAATTTAAACATCATTGAGGGCATGGATGGCATCGGATTGTGGTGATTCTTGAGTGTTTTTCAACTTTTTGGGTTGGTGTTGGGGCCTAGCCATGTGGGTGGGAGCTATTTTGAGGCCTGGTACAGGCAGGGCCTGGCCATGTGGTGGGGGTCAAGGGGCCAATTGTAAGCCAGGCAGTGTGCTCAGGCCTGCACCCAGTTTGCCTTGCTTTCAACCATTATGCCCAGGGGTACTCAGTGGTGCATGGGCCTAGTCTTTCTCTGGGGTGTCTTGAATTTAAACATCATTGAGGGCATGGATGGCATGGGATTATGATGATTTTTGAGTGTTTTTTGACTTTTTGGGGTGTATAACTGATGTTCTTCTGGCTTCCATTGCTTTTAGCTGCACAAGAGAACCACCAGTGCCAGGAGGAATTCCTGCAGCGGTGTGTGCAACACAACGTCACATGACATCACGTGTGGCCACAGACAAGACAACTCTGCAAATCGTGCAACTGCGGCCTGCTGTTCTGACATCTCAAGAAGATGGCCCCAAAGAAAGTTGGCTGTAGAAGGAGCACAAGAAGCAAGTGGCACCACCTACCAAGGAGACTCGTGTGCCCACCGACACCATTTTTGGGATAAAAAACTACGCCTGCAGCAGCAGCGGTGTCCGCCGGGGACCGAGCTGGAAGCAGCACCTCCGCTTCCTTGGGCTCAGTGCCACCACACCAAGTTAGGTCCAAGACCACCATGAGTGCTGCTGCGGCAGCCACTTTGGTTGTTGAATCACCACCGACCAGTGATCTTGGCTCATCACAAGAAAGTACCATCCAATCAATGCCGGGTGTAATTCAGCTGATGAGTGTTCAACAACCACAGCCACGAACACAGGTGCAACTAGTACAAGCGCAAGTACATGGGCAAGGAGAGGCGCAAGTACAGCCACAAAAGAGACACAAGTAGAGGCGCAAGTACAGCCGTAAGGAGAGCCACAAGGAGAGACGTAAGTAGAGCCACAAGGAGAGGCGCATGGACAGGTGCCTGGAGAGGTGTGACTAGAGGTTCATGGAGCAGCACAACTGCCTACAACGCTTGTTCCTCCAGAAGTAGGGGCACATCAGGAAATTGATATTCAAGAGGAGGTATCATCTGAGGAAGCCACTCCTCCTGATGATGATCCATTGCCTTACAGATCTCCAGCAAGAAAAAGGTCAAGGAGGCTACTAAAAGCTCTTCTTCAAGCCCCCTTCCTTCTGATGAACTTGATGTTGATTGGAACCCACCAATGCAGTCTGAGAGTGAGTCACGCCATGAGTCGACAAAGGTAGCTAAGCCTAAAAGGAAGGCTCCCTCAAAACTTCGACTTGTGGCTGATGACGACGAACAAGAAGTGGTGTCTTCTGCCGCTGCTGAACAGTCTGACGATGACCCAGTTATCACAGTTGTCACTCCAGCCCCAGCAGGCATGCAGCAGACAGACATTTTCACCCTATCCCGAATGGCTGCTGAGAGGGATATGGGCGGCGTGGCACTGGTACCACCACCGTTAACTACAACACCAACACGACCTACAACTTCCATCTTTTTTAGTCAGAAGGGCCGGCATGGACCTCCATCCAGCTCGACCTCAAGTAGTGGTGCTCTGTAAGTGAACAACAGAAATGAATTCAGCCACGCCCATACTCCACTTCATCTGGCATTGAAAGTCAAAGTAGCACCTCCACCAGACATCACCAGTCCCCAGTTTGTGACTTCTTTACTGTTAGCGCAAAGGAAGAAAACATGGTTGTTTGTTCGATTTGTAAAGCATGCGTTAGTCGGAGTAAGCTTGGTACCAACTATGGTACCGGAAGCCAGAGAGGTCATCTCAAGCAACACCACACTATCGAGTGGGAAGCACACATGAGGAAGATCGAGGAAGGCAAAAGAAAAACAAATCCAAATGTATCCCTTGATACTGCATCTGATGATGACAAGAATCTGATCGTACAGGGGGGAAGTGAAGAAGCGACAGACATTTTTTCTGGTACACCCAGTTCTGCTGGCAGCAGCACTGCAGTTGTATCGCCCTCTACCCCTGATACATCTATGAGGCACACTAAGAGTGTTGTAGAGACACCAATGCGAAAAACTACATCAATGGGCATAACTGATTTGAAGACGTCATCATCATCATCACGTAAAATGATCCAGCCCACCATTCGCAGAATGTTCTGGTCGGAGGCGCCATTTGATCGCAACCACCCAACTCTGTATAACGCGAAGCTGGCTAAAATGCTAGCGCTGGACCTTCTCCCGTTTTCTTTTGTGGAAGGGTTGGGGTTTCTAGAATTAGCGGCAACAGTCTGCCCTAAACGGAAGGTTCCTAATTGTCCTATTTTGCCAGAGTTGCTGTTCCAGGACTACATCAAGATGTGCTGGAGGTGATTGGGGCAGCTTTGCAGAAGAGTGCTGTTCACACTATCCACTTGACAACAGACATGTGGACCAGTTGCCAAGCCCTTGATTACATGTGCATCACTGCACACTGGGTCTCTTTTGCAAGGTCTTTTGCAGGGGTTAGAGACAAGTCAAGTGCAGTTGTTGACCTGGACACAGTTTTTCAAGCTACTCGGAAACATGCAACATTAGCCATGTTTGCCATGGAGAAAACTCATATTGGAAAAAACATTTTGGAGGAGTTTAACAGTAAGGTCTCTTAATGGCTGCAACCAAGAAATCACATAATTGATTATGTTTCCACGGATAATGGCAGGAATATAGTAAAGGCCATGCAGGACAATGAATATTTCAGAGTGCCGTGTTTGGTGCACTGTATAAACCTGGTTGTTCAAGATTTCTTGAAAACTGAAAACCAAGTCAAGAATTACTGTCTACCTGCCGAAGAATCTGCACACATTTCAGCCATTCTTTGAAGGCCCGGAAGCAGCTGAGGAGCATTCAACATGTACATAAAGTGCCAGTCAAAGGACTCATCCAGGAGGTGGCAACACGTTGGAACTCAACCTTTTACATGCTTGAGCATCTGTTTGAGCAGTGCATGGTAATCAATGACTATATCTTTACAGTAGGTTCTGCTATTAATGACATGAGGCTAGAGTTCGACGAATGGCAGCTAGTTAAAAGCCTGACAGACATGCTTTGTCCTTTTGAGGTCTTCATGCGTGAAGTCAGCAGGGTGGACTGTTCTTTGAGTAAAGCTATCCCATTGTTACGCATGCTAGAGCACCAACTGAAGACGGTATCTTCAACATTGAGAGATGATGTTGGAAAGTAAGCTGCATATCTGTTGGCGAAGAACTTATTAAGCCGCCTAGTTGCCAACGAAAGGCTTCAAAAGATACAAACAGAACAACATTACATTTGTTCCACTATTCTGGATCCACGGTACAAAAAGGCAGTGGCCAGCAACGCATTCATTCCTTTTGATGAGGCAGATGTTTCAAAGTACAAACATTGGATAGCTGTGGCAGCCAGTCGGTTCGAAAAAGATCGGCAGAAAATTCAAGGAGCCATCAGAAGTCCAACTGAATCAGCAGGCGATCCAGCATCAAGTTCCACTTCTGAATCTGTGGGCGAAGGGAGTAACTTTCCCTCACAGCCGTTAATGACACCAGCAGCAACCCTATCATCATCCTCACCTGCACCAGGCCCTGCCATAATATTGTCGGAAGCGGATTGGCTAACTCATCAAGGGTTTGTTCGATCCAGTGCTGAGAAGGCCACAGATGGTACGCAAAGTGGAGCAACCGTGGAGAACCTTGAGTTGATGGTGCAGGCCTATCTGGATGACCCAACACAGGTTTATGTTAATACGAACCCGTTGCTGTATTGGTACAGGAAAATGGCTCTATTGCCACCGATCACCAACCTGGCTCTAAATTATTTGTCTTGCCCACTCACAAGCGTGTCTTCTGAACGTGTTTTCAGTGCTGCTGGTGCCATTGTAACTTCAAAAAGGACCCGCCTCTTGGCCAAAAATGGGTAGAGGTTAACACTGATCAAGATGAATCAGCACTTGATACCACCAGATTACACAGTACGTGAATGCACGCAGGAATAAGAGGACACCGACTTAGGTGACGAATGTTCTTCTCTGTTACCTGACCTACTCCCGTCTCAATTCATGGAGTTGGAGGACGAGCTCTACTTCCCTGACACCAAGCCCTGAAAATTACTTCCTTTTTTTCGTCCTTATTCACTTTTATTCCTGTGTGTCTTTCTTTGTTTTGCAAATTTTACCACAACCCAACTCTAATCACCTAATCACAACAAGTCCATCAGCAGCACTGTCTTCATCTTATATTCCTTATTGATTTGAAAGTGCCTCAGTCTGCATTCCTGAGGTTCACAAGTTCACAACTCAATCATGCTCCTTTATACTCCTCCTCCAGACTCCCCCATCCATTTCCCTCAAGGCAGATGGATGGATTACGACGAGTCCCCTCAAGTGGGACTGAAATTACTGACTGACTACATGCTTGCTGATTGCTGACGGAGTTACTTTTGATATTGACAAGAGAGGCTGCCCTGTGGGCCCTCACTTTTCGAAGAAGATGCGGACAAAAAGTAGAACAGGTAATGAATAATTGAAAAGATGGCATGCACTGGACAGCAATGGCTGTCTGGCTCTGATTAAACCAATTGCTGTTTGTTTTTTGTGCATGAAATGATTATTCATATGCCTTGTCTTAGTTATTATCTAATCTTTCACACAGTAATTGTAACTCATGTCAACAACTCTTTTTTTTTTACCTTGTTTAATTAAAATTGTATATATCTTTTTTCTTTACAGTCACTCACTGGGATGGATGGATCATCAACGTCGATTTACGGAAGAACTATGGCCAATTTGTGAGTGGCAAACAGGTAAACCAGTCTACAACAACTACTACAGCAGGACTACATGTCTGTTTATTCGTGGTATATATTGGTCGAGGGCAAGGCAGTGTACTGTTGTTGTTATGCCAGGCAGAGTCCACTCCAGACAGCAGTTCATGTAAAATTTGTGCTATGTGGCTTGCTGCACACAATTAGATATGCTTTGTCTGTCTGACAAAGAGCCTAGGTTTGCTACATCAGGTTCCTTCACTCAGTGGTGCCTGCCTTGACCCTCTGCATGGCAATGCCTCAAGCTTGGGCCAAACATCCGTTATGTTTGTAAAATTTGCTGTTTTCCGGTATTTCGCAAATCTCGCGAAAGTACCGAAAAATCGCAAATTCTTGAGCGGAACGGATTTTTGGCCAATGCTTGCGGCAGGGCCATGCAGACGGTCAAGGCAGGCACCACTGAGTGAAGCATCCTCCTAATGTAGCATACCTGGGATCTTTGACACAGACAGACAAAGCATATCTACGGTTTAGGGTTCAGTGCGATTTACTAGGGTTTTTAAGTTTAAGTTGGTATGGTTCACGCTGATTCATAATGATGTTGGCAATGTTTTAGGGGGGTTTGGTGTTCTTTGCTCCAGAATTGGCAGAATTTTGGTCTTTTTGGGTGTTTTGCGGGCCCGTGTGTTTGGGTCAAAACTAAGTGAAAACTAGTCGTAGACCTTCCTTCTTCTTCTTCTTCTTCTTCTTCTTCTTCTTCTTCTTCTTCTTCTTCTTCTTCAAAGAGCGCTGTGGTTCGATTTTGTTCTGCCTTGCTGAGATTCTTGTGAATCGCTGGAACAAGTGACTGTCCAGGTGAGTATCAAGAGGTTCAAAGTAGTGGAAGTGCTGAAAACAGCAATGTTTTGTGAACAGCGCAATTTGCCATGTTTTGAATATACCAGTATTGCATGTTTTTAGGGGGCTGTTTGGGGGTGTTTTAGATTTGCGGGGGAGGGTGTGGGGGTCTGGGAGCACTGCTGGGATAGCATAATTTTTATTGGAAGCTATTTGAAGAAAATCCATGGTGGGAAAGAGGAGTTAGGGCCTAGCTGCAGAGCGCGTTTGGACCGATGTTGACTGGTTGGCTGAAAGCTTTCTAAGTATGAGTTTTTGGATTTTTGCTTTTTGCCTGTTTAGGGGTGTTCTGCTTTTTTGAGGGTGGCTGCAGGGTTCTGGGGGCATAGCTCGGAAGGTCTAATATCGGAATCAAGTGTTTTGGACCAAGTCTATGGTGAAAAATGATTTGCGTTTTTGCTCACTTCCCTGTCTTTGGGGTGCTTTTTTGGGGGGCTTCCACGTTTTTGTGGGTGGGTTTTGGGGTCTGGGAGCACTGCTGGCACAGTCTAATGTTGATTGTATTTGTTTTCAGGAAATCCATGGTGGAAAAGGGTTTTAGGGCCTAGCTGCACAGCATATTTGAACTGAATTGAAGGTAGGCCCATTTTTGCTTTTTGCCTGTTTGGGGTGTTCTTCATTTTCGCGGGTGGCTTCAAGGGTCTGGGGGCATAGCTCGGAAGGTATAATATCAGAATCAAGTGTTTTGAACCAAATCCATGGTGAAAAAGTTTATGCGTTTTTGCTCACTTGCCTGTCTTTGGGGTGCTGTTGGGGGGCTTCTAGTTTTTTTGGGTGGGTTTTGGGGTCTGGGGGCACTGCTGGCACAGTCTAATGTTGATTGCATTTGTTTTTCAGGAAATCCACGGAGGAAAAGGCGAGTTAGGGCATAGCTGCACTGCGCATTTGGACTGAATTCCAGGTAGGACCGAAATTTGTTAAGTCTCACTTTTTGCAGTTTTGCTTTTTGGCTGTTTGGGGGTGTTAAACTTGTTTCCGCCTGGGTTGAAGGGTCTGGGGGCATTGCTGCGAAGGTCTAATACAAGATAAAAGTGGTTTGCAGAAAATCGGAGGTGAAAAAGTTTTTCCATTTTCAGGCATTTTGCTCACTTTAGCGTTTTCGGGGGGCTGTTTGGGGGGGTTCCTGGTGTTGGTGGGTGGGTTTTGGGGTCTTGGAGCAATGCAGGGTATAGATACTTTTTATTGCAAGAGGTTTGGAGGAAATCCATGGTGGCAAAGGGGAGTTAGGGCCTAGCTGCAGAGCGCACATGGATTGATTTTGGAATTAGGGCTAAATATTTCCAAGTCCCCGTTTTTGTATTTCTGCTTTTTGCCTGTTTGGGGGTGTTAAACTTGTTTTCACCTGGGTTGACGGGTCTGGGGGCATTGCTGTGAAGGTCTAATACCGGATAAAAGTGGTTTGGAGAAAATCGGAGGTGAAAAAGTTTTTCCATTTTCAGGCATTTCGCTCACTTTAGCATTTTTGGGGGGCTGTTTGGGGGGTTCCTGGTCTTTGTGGGTGGGTTTTGGGGTCTTGGAGCAACGATGGGTATGGATAATTTTCATTGCAAGAGGTTTTATGGAAATCCATGGTGGCAAAGGGGAGTTAGGGCCTAGCTGCAGAGCGCACATGGAGTGATTTTGGAACTAGGGATGAATATTTCTAAGTCCCCGTTTTTGTATTTTTGATCTTTGCCTGTTTGGGGGTGTTAAACGTGTTTCCGCCTGGGGTGACGGGTCTGGGGGCATTGCTGTGAAGGTCTAGTACCGGATAAAAGTGGTTTGGAGAAAATCGGAGGATAAACAGTTTTTCCATTTTCAGGCATTTCGCTCACTTTAGCGTTTTCAGGGCCCTGTTTGGGGGGTTCCTGGTGTTTGTGGGTGGGTTTTGGGGTCTTGAAGCAACGCTGAGTGTGGATACTTTTCATTGCACGAGGTTTGACAGAAATCCATGGTGGCAAAGGGTATTTAGGGCCTAGCTGCAGAGCGCGCCTGGAGTGAATTTGGAACTAGGGCTAAATATTTCTAAGTCCCCGTTTTTGTATTTTGCTTTTTGTCTGTTTGGGGGTGTTAAACTTGTTTTCACCTGGGTTGACAGGTCTGGGGGCATTGCTGTGAAGGTCTAATACCGGATAAAAGTGGTTTGGAGAAAATCGGAGGTGAAAAAGTTTTTCCATTTTCAGGCATTTCGCTCACTTTAGCGATTTCGGGGGCTGTTTGGGGGGGTTCCTGGTGTTTGTGGGTGGGTTTTGGGGTCTTGGAGCAACGCTGGGTATGGATACTCTTCATTGCAAGAGGTTTGACGGAAATCCATGGTGGTAAAGGGGAGTTAGGGCCTAGCTGCAGAGCACGCATGGATTGATTTGGAACTAGGGCTAAATATTTCTAAGTCCCCGTTTTTGTATTTTTGCTTTTTGCCTGTTTGGGGGTGTTAAACTTGTTTACGCCTGGGTTGACGGGTCTGGGGGCATTGCTGTGAAGGTCTAATACCGGATAAAAGTGGTTTGGCGAAAATCGGAGGTCGAAAGGTTTTTCCATTTTCAGGCATTTCGCTCACTTTAGCGTTTTTGGGGGGCTGTTTGGAGGGGTTCCTGGTGTTTGTGGGTGGGCTTTGGGGTCTTGGAGCAATGCTGGGTATGGATACTTTTCATTGCAAGAGGTTTGACGGAAATCCATGGTGGCAAAGGGGAGTTAGGGCCTAGCTGCAGAGCGCGCATGGAGTGATTTTGGAACTAGGGATAAATATTTCTAAGTTCCCGTTTTTGTATTTTTGATTTTTGCCTGTTTGGGGGTGTTAAACTTGTTTCTGCCTGGGTTGAGGGGTCTGGGGGCAATGCTGTGAAGGTGTAATACCGTATAAAAGTGGTTTGGAGAAAATCTGAGGTGAAAAAGTTTTTCCATTTTCAGGCATTTCGCTCACTTTAGAATTTTTGGGGGGCTGTTTGGGGGGGTTCCTGGTCTTTGTGGTTGGGTTTTGGGGTCTTGGAGCAATGATGGGTATGGATACTTTTCATTGCAAGAGGTTTGACGGAAATCCATGGTGGCAAAGGGGAGTTAGGGCCTAGCTGCAGAGCGCGCATGGAGTGATTTTGGAACTAGGGATGAATATTTCTAAGTCCCCGTTTTTGTTTTTTTGATTTTTGCCTGTTTGGGGGTGTTAAACTTGTTTCCGCCTGGGTTGACGGGTCTGGGGGCATTGCTGTGAAGGTCTAATACCTGATAAAAGGGGTTTGGAGAAAATCGGAGGATAAAGGTTTTCCATTTTCAGGCATTTCTCTCACTTTAGCGTTTTCGGGGCCCTGTTTGGGGGGTTACTAGTGTTTGTGGGTGGGTTTTGGGGTCTTGGAGCAATGCTGGGTATGGATACTTTTCATTGCAAAAGGTTTGACGGAAATCCATGGTACCAAAGGGTATTTAGGGCCTAGCTGCAGAGCGCGCCTGGAGTGAATTTGGAACTAGGGCTAAATATTTCTAAGTCCCTGTTTTTGTATTTTTGCTTTTTGCCTGTTTGGGGGTGTTAAACTTGTTTGCGCCTGGGTAGACGGGTCTGGGAGCATTGCTGCGAAGGTCTAATACCGGATAAAAGTGGTTTGGAGAAAATCGGAGGATAAAAAGCTTTTCCATTTTCAGGCATTTCGCTCACTTGAGAGTTTTCGGGGGGCTGTTTTGGGGGGTTCCTGTTGTTTGTGGGTGGGTTTTGGGGTCTTGGAGCAACGCTGGGTATGGATACTTTTCATTGCAAAAGGTTTGACGGAAATCCATGGTGGCAAAGGGTATTTAGGGCCTAGCTGCAGAGCGCGCCTGGAGTGAATTTGGAACTAGAGCTAAATATTTCTAAGTCCCTGTTTTTGTATTTTTGTTTTTTGCCTGTTTGGGGGTGTTAAACTTGTTTGCGCCTGGGTAGACGGGTCTGCGAGCATTGCTGCGAAGGTCTAATACCGGATAAAAGTGGTTTGGAGAAAATCGGAGGATAAAAAGCTTTTCCATTTTCAGGCATTTCGCTCACTTGAGAGTTTTCGGGGGGCTGTTTGGGGGGGTTCCTGTTGTTTGTGGGTGGGTTTTGGGGTCTTGGAGCAACGCTGGGTATGGATACTTTTCATTGCAAGAGGTTTGAAGAAAATCCATGGTGGCAAAGGGGAGTTAGGGCCTAGCTGCAGAGCGCGCATGGAGTGATTTTGGAACTAGGGATAAATATTTCTAAGTCCCCGTTTTTGTATTTTTGCTTTTTGCCTGTTTGGGGGTGTTAAACTTGTTTCCGCCTGGGTTGACGGGTCTGGGGGCATTGCTCTGAAGGTCTAATTCCGGATAAAAGTGGTTTGGAGAAAATCGGAGCATTAAAAGGTTTTCCATTTTCAGGCATTTCGCTCACTTTAGCGTTTTCGGGGCCCTGTTTGGGGGGTTTCTCGTGTTTGTGGGTGGGTTTTGGGGTCTTGGAGCAACGCTGGGTATGGATACTTTTCATTGCAAGAGGTTTGACGGAAATCCATGCTGGCAAAGGGGATTTAGGACCTAGCTGCAGAGCGTGCCTGGAGGGAATTTGGAACTAGGGCTAAATATTTCTAAGTCCCCGTTTTTGTATTTTTGCTTTTTGCCTGTTTGGGGGTGTTAAACTTGTTCCCACCTGGGTAGACGGGTCTGGGGGCATTGCTGTGAAGGTCTAATACCGTATAAAAGTGGTTTGGAGAAAATCGGAGGTGAAAAAGTTTTTCCATTTTCAGGCATTTCGCTCACTTGAGCGTTTTCGGGGGCTGTTTGGGGGGTTTATGGTGTTTGTTGGTGGGTTTTGGGGTCTTGGAGCAACGCTGGGTATGGATACTTTTCATTGCAAGAGGTTTGAAGAAAATCCATGGTGGCAAAGGGGAGTTAGGGCCTAGTTGAAGAAAGCGTTTGACACTATTTTATACTTAGGGCTTGTTAGGGTTAGCAGTATTGCATGTGTTTGGGGGTGTTCGAGATTTTGGCAACTGGGTTCTGGGGTCTACTCTTGGAGCACTTGTCGAGAAATGTCTAATTTTGGTTGCAATTAGTTTGAAGAAAATCCATGGTGGGAATTGGGCCTACTTTACTTTAAAAGTACGTTTTGTCACCATTTTCCACTAGGCCTCAGACAGATAGCAGTATTGCACGTTTTTTGCGGTCTGATTTGTGGTATTCTACATTTTAGCGTCTATGTTTAAGGGTCTGGGAGCACTGCTGGGAAGGTCTAATTTTGTTCTAAAATCGTAGTTTACACTACACCTAGCTTGAGGGGAAAGATCTGCAAAATTCGCCCATACTTATTTATCCTTTAAAAGAAGACTCAGAGTACGCCCTTTCGAAACTATTGTACTGTCGATTCTGAAACTGAAAGTGTGACTTTTTGCACCACACAGCGTACGTACCTTATATTTTTTTCTCAGTGGTGTTTTAATATCACTTCCTGTTTTTGCATCAATATTTAGAGGGCGGCTTTCACCCTGTGCAATGGAAAAAAGGATGAATTCAGGCTTCACATTAGCTACCCGCAATTCAGCATCCGCCAGGCAGGCAGTGGACAGGGTGTCTTCTGGTCACCAACATTGATCGACGGAGCGTCAGATGGAATGGAGGAGTACCGCAAATAAGAGGAATGGCTTGATGCATGCAACTTCCCAAATTCAACAGGACAAGTACAACAACATACAGTAACAGTATCCATACATTTCTACTTATCTTTTAAGTAATGTTATTCCTCTGAACTTCTATGAGTGTGACTCTGCATTTCTTTGCTCTCTGCTTCTAAATTCATCCCTCCAGCCATTGTATAGTTTTACTTTGCTATTTTTCAAACTAATTTAATGAACAAAGTGTTTCTCTGAGTGCTGAGATAGGTAAAAACGCATAATTACTGCAGCCCTGTACTGGCACATTCTTTCATTCATTAGAAAGTACTACTTACTTTAAGTAACCTAACCATCCATTGAGCAATCAACTTCATGCCTGCAGAAGTGCATGCATTCCTTTATGTCCCTTAAAATATTTATGGATATCTTTGTATCCAAAGATTTGTTTATCTTCATTTGTTGTTTTTCGATGCTGTGTCTTTTTTCCTCTCTCAACAAAACTTTCCCAAAAAACCCCATTCCCATTCAATTTCCAAACCCTAACCCTCTTCCCCCGGGCTGTGTGGTTTTCATTAATGAGTGAGTAAATGACAGCAATAATTCCACACACTTGCCGGGGAGGATAAGGTCATAGCAACTAAAAATGAATTACATTTCAAGGTTGGTGAAGGAATCAAAGGATATATTCTTACTCAGCTTGACACAGATCCATGACTATTGGCAGATCAAAGCAGATTTTCATGGGCGCCATCAACTGGATTGATCATGAAGTACATCCTCCTCCTACAAGTGGCAAATGATTACGCTGCTGTGTCCTTCACCTTCAGTACTATTTCTTGTAGTAGTAGCCAATGTCAAATTCCACGCAAGTAGTAGTTATACTTTCAATACTTTAGCATTTGTAAGGCTACATTTTGGCACTGTTCTAATGTACTGTCATGTGCTATAGTATCTATCGTACTGTTCTAATGCTCCGATCAGGCCAATCAAGGTTTCAATTTCTTTTTTTCATATGCTGCAACTGCCACTGTGTACCACCACTAGTACCACCGCAATGATGCCATTTGAACCGCCCAGGATTGCCCTCCTTAATCGCCATTTGCCATGCAGCCAGCCCTGTGCCTAGCCCTATTTTCAAACACGAATTACAGGTAAGATAAGCGTTTGGGGGGAGGAAGAATAATGGAGTAGTATGAGAGACGAGAGACTGACGGTAGTTCCAGTAAAGGCCTTGGACAATTGAATTCACTAACTCTGTGAGAGGCACTTACTTTTAGTAAACATTTGGGCAATTACTTACACAATTTGAATCAAGAAGCCACTCAAGTTTCAGGAAAACAAACTTGCAGTTAACCCCCCCCCCCTCCAGCCTCAACTGCAGTAAAAACACGTATGCTATGTTTAAGTTAAAAGTAATAATTATTTATATCCCTAAAAAAATAAACTATCCCGCAAGACCCGATCCACCCCCCCTACCTAACCCCAACGAATGTCCGTGAAATATAAAGTCCCCGAAGTCCAAAAAACCCAACTCCCAATTCCCACCCCCAAAAGTGTTTAAAAAAGAGGACAAGGGACAGTCTCTCCTTCTCTAATGCCGGCGGCGGTGTACTTTTTGGGCCAGGTGGTCATGCTTCTTGCGGAGGTTCTTGAGCAGGATTCTCAGTTTCTTCTGCTCCTGCTCAAGGTAGGACACCCTGAGGGTTAAGCGGTGCACGCGTGCCTTGCACCTGCTGTGGTGGGCAGCTGATTTTCTGGCTGCTTGGCGGTGGCGGGTGGCTGCGGTACCACCGCTCCATACCGCTGGAGGCCTGCGCTGACTGGCTGACCCAGGGAGCGCGGAGGAGGATGCAGCTGTCCCTGTGGATGTTGTGGTCGACTGCGTGTCCTCCTTATCCTGGGCCACCAGCCGCCGATATTCGGCGACAGTCGCCTCCAGTTTCCGTTGCCGTGCCCGTCTAGCTAGCTCCTTCCATGACAGTTTGGAAGGAGCATCTATATGTAGAAAGAAAAACATAGTCTGTAACCAATGCTCTTTAAGGTTAACACAAAATAATTCAGCAGAAAGTTGTGTCACAGTAGAACTAGCAAATTGCAAGCACAGTACATAACATTTGTGGCCTTTATCTATCTAACCTCCCACTTCTTCAGCCTTGCTCTAACATTAGTAGGAGTTTCAGGAATCAATTCTATGAGCACTATGGACTCAGTACATTAGAGTCGACTATGACAGTACACCAGTCTTATTCTTCTTCTTCTCTCTTGTTCATCGAAATTGGTACGTAAACTTCTAAAAGACGGCATAATGCCAGCGCAGTCAACTTGCTAGCCATGATGTCACAGGCCTGCGTTACTGTACCAGTCCAGTACATGCAGGTGGTGAAGCTCTTACTTTTCTATTACGGGTGGCACTGAGAATACTCTGTTACAAGGGCTACTGCTTAATCAATTTAACTTTCACCCTACAGTGCCAATGATTACTAGAAAAGGAAAATTAAGAAGATGAATAATATGATTATCTATCCCTTCACAGGATATGTATTTGATTACATATGGGATGACTTTAGGTGCTTTGTTTTTTATTGAGTGAACACTGATAGGCCACACATGAATGACAGAGTTGTACTAAAATTATTAACAGAGGTAGTGAGTGGCCCCCGTCATCGTCGGATATATGCTGTGCTTGCAATACAGAGTACTGTTACTATTCATGGTAGTATTCGGAAAAATTACAACTTCTTTTCCTTGCCTTTCCTACACTGGAACGGACGTGTGGGTGCGGTGTTACATGTTCTTCAAAGTAACACTTAGTTCATCCAGTGACCATCTACTCTCTCTACATACACATATGCTATCTATGAGTCAGATAGTACCATGATCCAGGTATCAATCCATTCAAAGTAAATGTCAATCATTCTTCTTAATGTCTCAAGTGGACAAACCTTCATTTTTCACACGGGAAAAGAACATTTTCATTTTATTTTGGAAACCGCAAGCCATTCATCCGTGCTTGACTTGCATTTGAATTTCAACCAAAGGATATATTGCGCACACATACAGTTTCTGTTTCACCCACCCAGGCAGTCCTCTTTCCTTTCTCCTTCCACCCATCCTTGCTTCATCCTTCAACCGGACATGCATCATATTCCCAGCCACCTCGGGCAGCATTAAAAAACACGTATCATTCTTTGCCAGTCATTATTACTTTTAACTCGCTCGTCCTTCCACACTTACTTACACTCTTCTTTCCCTTTTCGTTCATCCCATCGAATGAGTTCATCTCTGATCTGACTTGGATTCTCGAAAAAACTTTCACAGCTGAGTTGAAGTCAATTTAGAGGAGGCTACTACCTGGTTAATAAAAACGTAGTTCTAAATTTGTAAGTCTTCTTAACAGTATAGTATACTTGTACTGTACAACATATACTACACCCGTGCAGAGAGCACACTCTGCAGTCTGTTATCTCAATAAGTAAGGAATATAATAGCTTACCACTGTCCGCCACTACCGTGGCATCCCCCACAGCAGCTTCCGCTGGCTGTTGCACCGCCTCCGCCCCAGGAGTGCCCACCTCCGCGCTGGCCCTGGTACCGGTGGATGGTTGTGCCGATGTTCCCCCCAGAAAATACATTTCAGATTCTTAGATGCCATATACACCCACCAATCCTTAGTATTTTGTCTAGGAATGAAAAAATGTCATTACAACTACACAAAAAAATTTAATAATTTGTGACTGTCTAGTCAAAACTAAAAATTGCACTTTTTTTCAGGGAAGGGTGTTGTCTTGCTACACTTTTTGGCACAACTGATGAATGCTTGCTTTTTAACATGCACAGTTTTTCTCATAACAGACACAAGCTTAATTTCTAAGAACAAGAGCAACATCAGATCATCATCAGTAGGATGGAGTCAGCAACGATTCAGCACCACAAAGAAGATTTGAAGTTTCAACCAGGTGAGGGCTCGCCCACAATTAATGTGTGAGATCACTAAGCACTTTTCCATTTTCAATCCACCGTTTATGTTGTATGATAAACTTGATTTTAGTAAATGTTTTTACTTTTAATAAAGCTTTAAAAATTACATAAACTCTGTGGTTTTTAGTCATGAGTGAGTGAGAGAAAGGGTTTGCAATTTGCAAGCATGAGTCTGTGGCTCTGACAGTTCAGGACTCTGACTCCGTAGTCTTATGTCCTGGGTTGGATAATCATCATTGGGGATCAATCAACAATGAATTAGGGAGCTAAATGACTCTGTCACACTAGCTAGTCAGTAAGGAGATTGGGGGTTCAAATTCTGTTATGACTGAGGTATGTGGAAAGTCTAACTGCGCCTGTTAAAATTGATAAACAATGCACTATTTAGTGTCCATAGTTCTGTTTGTGCAGAATTGTCCTTGCAACAATAGTAGTATGGATTGTCCTCCTATCTAATCAAAAAGTAAACTAGTATCTTATTCTTTCTTGGTGGTCATTGACAGTTTATTGTTGGGAATTGTCAAAGCATAAACATTTAGAAGACTTCAAAATACATTATGGACAACCCAGAGGACTGCACTCAGTGCATAGATCTATTGCCGAATAGAATGGGAGTTTCGTTTAACACCTTTTGCCAATTGTGCAAGCTTAGTTAGCTACACAGACAGACTAATAATAATAATCTAGTAGTACCACAGGGAGTCATAGTAGAGGCAGGATAAGAATTTAGAAAAAGTCTACAAGAAGATCAAAGACGATGTAGGAAAAATCGAATGTGGAACGTTAGTAAAAAATAGATACTCTAAAAGATCGGGAAGTATAATTATTAATATTAACATGAAAACTTACTGGGGCCAGAAGAGGAGCCCTCGCCTGACCAATCCTGGCCTTCCTGGTCCTCGTCCGCTGGCGCCGCTACCTCCTTCGCTATCCTCTTGCCCCTGGGGGGAGATGATGTACAACATGAAAGAAAGACCCAAACATGGATGAATGTTGTCAACCAAATCAAACATTTCAAAAGAACAATAACAAATTATTTCGGGGAAATAGCAAATAGACAACAATTGCACTACATTTATTGACCTATCTGATGTGGTCAACTAGGATATTAGTATTGCTGGATTCGTTGACCGCGACTTGGAAAGTTATGTAACTCACTAAACAAACTACAAAAAGGTTCCACTAGGACTGGCAGACAGCACTACGCAACACGCGAAGTGACGGACAAAGTCCATCGTGATTGCAGACCAGTGACAACACTAAAAAGTAAGTTTCCTACTACATAACCAGTCATTAAAATACTCAAACTACCAATCCACCACCACTATCTCTTCTTAGTGGCAGGTGTACAAAGGAAGGACTGGGCTTGAGTCTCTAGGGGCAGATTTACAAGTCCCTTGCAGCTCTTTTGCTCCATCTTTGCATGACTTTTGTGATGCAGCAGCAGCGCTAAAGAGGCACCATGGTGCGGGGTATATTAACAACGTGACGCATCTGGGAGATGCATCATGTTGTAAAGCCCTGCACCATCAGGGGGCGTTCCGGCGCAAGGGAGTGCGTTCCTGCGCAGGAACGCATCCTAAAAGTGGCTGAGTGAAATCTACAAGATTTCACTCAGTCACTTTTAGGCCAATGCTGCTTCACTCAGTCAAAACTCTGCGCCTGCTTGAAGCAGACGTACGGCTTGATGCAGCATTGGGGAGATAGGGCATCCCAGAGCATTGCTGGAGCTGCGTCGTGGTTGCGACGCAACTCCAGCAATGCGCTGCCTTTAGGGCAGAGATGCGTGACGCTTCGGTGTTGTTTTTGCCCCATGGTGTGCCGCATTGTAAATGCGGCGCACCATGGGTGGTGGAGGCGTGGCGCACAATTACTGGCGCATCCCTGCTAATTTGCAGGGATGCACCAGTAATTGTAAATCTGCCCCTTAGTGTCTAGCATTACGCAGTTCTGTAAAGTACACTCATACATAATTACTCAGGCCAATGAAATGAGCAAAAAAAATCAAAAACAAATAAGCATAGTAGCACCGCCACTAAGCAGGAGAGCAGTGCACCTGAAATGCAATCACAGAAAAATAATTTACCTACAATCTAATCGGCAGCATTATTGTTCTTCGGAAAAAACAAAAATTTGCAATATGATAACACATAGAGCAGGAGAAAACAGAGTAGTGATTAAATAGCTACTACTACTCACCAAGCCCGGGGATCTCGACGCCTAGCAGGTCGAGCAGGTCACGTTCACAGTCCAGGAGGTCGGACCACCGGTGCGTGGCCTGGTTGTAGGTGCGCCGGACCCGAGAGTGTTGATACATGGCCCGGCACACCTTTTCCCACTGCTTCCGACGCTCCCGGAGCCCGTACCTGCTAGCAATCCTGCCGCCTGCCGCAATGGTCTTGGGGAGGCGGAGCTGCACATAGTAAACCAGGGCGGCCACCTCCTCCGCGCTGAAGATCTCCTGGGCTGTGAATAGCTCCCTCCGCAATCGCCCACATGGGAGCTGGGTCCGGGGTGCGGGACCCTTTCCCTTCTCCTTCCCGGTTCCCTTCGCCATGGTCCTATACAGCAGAAAGAAAAAAAAAAGGAAAGAATAGGGAAAAAGTAAAGTAAAAAAAAGTTTTAAAAAGTAGCTTTAAAAGTAGCAAAAAGTTGAAAAAAAACAAAATAGAGATCTAGAAAAAAAGAGGGATAGATATAGAGTAGAAAAGATTTTAAAAAAGTCCAAAGAAACAAAGGATTGCACATATGAAAGGAGGATTAGAAAGCATGCACAGAACCATAGCAATGAATGAAAAACAAGATGGCCGCGCCCATTGAGGACCGCGTGGGTAAGTTTGCGCGATTTGTCCCCGGCGAGTACGCAAAAAACATGTGCGAACTCGTAATAGAGCGCCGCGCACAACGCGGCATTGTCAATTGCGCCCGGCAACGGAAATACGCAACGCGCACATGATGGCCGCGCCCATGTACGACCGCCTGGGCAACCTTGTGGTCGGTGCGCTGCAAGCGGTCCGCGAATAAGCAAAAAAACGGGCAAACACGGAAAAAAAAGTGATCCGCAAATTTGCACGAATTCACGGATTGCAAGTTCGATTTCGAGTGAATTCGCGCCCGCGAATCTCGCAAAATTGCAGAAAAATGAATTTTGCAAAACTGAAAGCACTTAGCAGGTGCAAAAGTTCAAGCTAATTTGTAACCATTCCCTGTAGTGCTTCCTGAGGGGCCCCTCCAGAGTTCAGTTGCTACTTGTAACTGTTCTCTGACCCTGCTCTGACCCTCAAAGCAGGGTCAGAGAATAGTTACAAGTATGGCATATAGCTCCTGTAAAAAAAATTAAACTGCAACAGGAA
This sequence comes from Lissotriton vulgaris, assembly GCF_964263255.1. Lineage (NCBI taxonomy): Eukaryota > Metazoa > Chordata > Amphibia > Caudata > Salamandridae > Lissotriton > Lissotriton vulgaris. The sequence goes on from NC_141693.1 coordinate 593,442,754, forward strand.
GCACTTACAGCTAAAGAAGCAAGTGCCAGACTTAAGGCTCAAATTCAGTGACACAATAACCAGCCCCAAATGAATTCATCTCTGTTGAGGCTGGGAAGGTGTGCTTTGCTTTACCCCCCATAATCTACAGTGGTGAACAAGAGGGTGGTAGTGGTGAACCAGAGGGTGCTGTGATAAACCAGAGGGGGACAGTGATGATCCAGAGGGTGGCAGTGGCAAACCAGAGGGTGGCAGTGATGAACCAGAGGGTGGCAGTGATGAACCAGAGGGTGGCAGTGGTGAACCAGAGGGTGGCAGGGATGAACCAGAGGATGCCAGTGATCAACCAGGGGGTGGAAGCCTTGAACCAGAGGGTGGCAGTGATCAACCAGAGGGTGGCAGTGATCAACCAGAGGGTGGCAGTGGTGAACCAGAGGGTGGCAGTGATGATCCAGAGGGTGGCAGTGGCAAACCAGAGGGTGGCAGTGATGAACCAGAGGGTGGCAGTGATTATCCAGAGGTTGGCAGTGGTGAACCAGAGGGTGGCAGTAATGAACCATAGGGTGGCAGTGATGAACCAGAGGGTGGCAGTGGTGAACCCCAAGGTGATGAACCAGAGGATAGCAGTGACAAACCAGAGGGTGGCAGTGGTGAACCAGAGGGTGGCAGTGATGATCCAGAAGGTGGCAGTGGCAAACCAGAGGGTGGCAGTGATGAACCAGAGGGTGGCAGTGGTGATCCAGAGGGTGGCAGTGATGCACCAGAGGGTGGCAGTGATGATCCAGAGGGTGGCAGTGGCAAACCAGAGGGTCGCAGTAATGAACCAGAGGGTGGCAGTGATGAACCAGAGGGTGGCAGTGGTGAACCACATGGTGATGAACCAGTGGATAGCAGTGATGAACCAGAGGGTGGCAGTGGTGAACCAGAGGGTGACAGTGATGATCCAGAGTGTGGCAGTGGCAAACCAGAGGGTTGCAGTGATGAACCAGAGGGTGGCAGAGGCGATCCAGAGGGTGGCAGTGAAGAACCAGAGGGTGGCAGTGATGATCCAGGGGGTGGCAGTTGCGAACCAGAGGGTGGCAGTGATGATCCAGAGGGTGGCAGTGGCGAACCAGAGGGTGCTGTGATGAACCAGAGGGTGGCAGTGATGAACCAGAGGGTGGCAGTGGTGAACCACAAGGTGATAAACCAGAGGATAGCTGTGATGAACCAGAGGGTGGCAGTAGTGAACCAGAGGGTGGCAGTAATTAACCAGAGGGTGGCAGTGATGATCCAGAGGGTGGCAGTGGTGAACCAGAGGCTGCAGTAATGAACCAGAGGGTGACAGTGATGAACCAGAGGGTGGCAGGGATGAACCAGAGGATGCCAGTGATCAACCAGAGGGTGGCAGCCTTTAACCAAAGGGTGGCAGTGATGATCCAGAGGGTGGTAGTGGTGAACCAGAGGGTGGCAGTAATGAACCAGAGGGTGGCAGTGGCAAACCAGAGGGTGACAGTGATGAACCAGAGGGTGGCAGTGGCAAACCAGAGGGTGGCAGTGATGAACCAGAGGGTGGCAGTGATGATCCAGAGGGTGGCAGTGGCGAACCAGAGGGTGGCAGTAATGAACCAGAGGGTGGCAGTGATGATCCAGAGGGTGGCAGGGGTGAACCAGAGGGTGACAGTGGTGAACCAGAGGGTGCTGTGATGAACCATAGAGTGACAGGGGTGAACCAGAGGGTGACAGTGGTGAACCAGAGGGTGCTGTGATGAACCAGAGGGTGGCAGTGGTGAGCCAGAGGGTGGTAGTGGTGCACCAGAGGGTGACAGTGGTGAACCAGAGAGTGACAGTGGTGAACCAGAGAGTGGCAGTGGTGAACCAGAGGGTGCTGTGATGAACCAGAGGGTGGCAGTGGTGAACTAGAGGGTGATAGTGATGAACCAGAGGGTGTCATTGGTAAACCAGAGGGTGGCAGTGATGAACCGGAGGGTGGCCGCGATGAACCACAGGGTCGCAAACAGGCTGGACACGTAGAAACAACATGGTCGCGACCGTTGCGACCACACAAGTAAGTTTGCGTTCGCGAACTTGTAAAAAACCATCACGAACTGGCAAAAACCCTTGCAACCAGGAAAAAAAAAGAAATTCGCAAATTCGCACGAATTCGCTGATTTTGCGAATTGCGAGTTCGCTTTCGTACGAATTCGCGGATCGCGAATTCGCAAATTTCGCCCATACTTAGAGATAATATGGAGCTAAGTAGAAGAAAAGGAGAGCAAATCAGATACAAAGAGAAAGCAGTCATGATGTGAAGAAGAGAGCATTAAGAAGAAAGAAGATAGAATGAAAGGATGTAGAGGACAGGGCAGAGGAAAAAAATCAGAAAAGTGATAAAATGGAGACAGAGCTAATCACTGCTGGAAGAGTGATAGTAAAGAGCCAAGATCAAGGGGAGAGAGAGTAGAGCATGGATAAAAGTGAAGAGGAAAAAGGGCAGGGCATGAATGCACAGAGGGTAAATCAGAAATACAGGGAATAAGGTAACACACCAGATTTGACAAAGATGATTGGAAACAATTAGAGAGGTGAGAGGATAGACTCTTAGAGCAAAGACTTAGAGGACAGACAACAGATCAAGGTAAGAAGATAGAGACTGAGGCAGTGAGAGTGTTTAAAGTGGGGCTCACCGGAAGAAGAAGTGAGATGTAGCCTCCTTGGCAAAATTTACAGTACCTGCACTTCTTTTTTTACAAATTAAGCTCTGGTGTGAGGACTCCTGGTCCTTACACTAGACTTTGATCGATCTCATATCTCTCCTTTTTTCTTTAAGAAACTGCATACCCTTGTTGTAAGACAAAACCAGTTTTTTTCCAGACACTTGGAGTAGCAAAGTTATATTTAAGTAGTAACTCTACAACAGTTGTGCACTTTAACAGTCTTAACTTGTTTAAATTCTTGATGGTTTGCCCGCAAGGCCATACTGGCAGTACTGGGCATCAGGCTTTCCCCTGGGAGGTTGGAAGGGTGGATTGGCAATTCTTTTTACTTGGGTCACTTTTGAAGCAGTGCAGCAGTTTTGTAAGCACCAACTGCAGAGTTCCTTGTATATCTAGTAGTTTTCAGGCAACAATATAACTGACATGATAACTCTGGTGATTAGTATATGTGCCTAAGAGAGATCAGAGTTTTATCTAGTGGCAGGTTTGACACATCTAAGGTAGCGTAGAGGATTAATATGCCTGCTGCAAAGGACGTGACCACCATGCAGAACAGTATTTTATGAGCATAGCCTAATCAGTTACTACTTTTGTCACAGAGACCCTTTAGTTAGTGTGCAATTCAAAAGTTGCAATCATATTCTAGCACAGTGAGCTATGAGGTAACATCAAAAAGCTGCATGCAAACTGCATGGTAAAGTTTAGAAACGTTTATTATTTTCTGAGTCTTTTGTTATCCTAATGGTGCTAAAAAAAGGTTTGTTTGGGTAGAAATTAATTCTTAATAGTAAAGCCAACCCTAACCTCTGTGTTACGTTCTGAACCCTGAGTTTGTGCTACTCCAGACCAAGAACTCTTACAAAATGCCTATCAGTATGAATGACATGAATCCTACTCCTTGGAGTCCCCTTTGTCTCATGTAATATTCTCCATACATAGGGTGACCAGGCGTCCCAGATTTGCCCGGACAGTCCTGGTTTTTCGCTAGCTGTCCCGGCAGATTTCAGGAAATTAAGCTCATGCCCCGCTTTTTAGAGAGGGTCGGCTGAAACCGGTGGGAGGTATCTTTTTACGTTTTGCAAAGCAGGGAAAGTTAGCAGTTGTTATTAAAAAAACAAGTTAGTTAACAGGCATGTACCTAGCTTTAACCCCTTCGCTGCGGGGAATATTCCCCCGCTGTGCTGGGGGGAGGGGGCGCGCACAGCGCTCACATGCTCATGACGAGCTGAGCTCATCATGAGGCACGGCGCTCCTGTGCTCATGACGAGCTCAGCTCGTCATGGCTACACCCGTTCCCGTGGAACGCTCAGCACAGCAGGGGAATTATCCCTGCATGCGAGCGTTCCACGGCTCATGACGAGCCGTGCTCGTCATGAGCACCAGAGCGCCGTGGCTCATGACGAGCTCAGTTCGTCATGAGCATTCAGGGGGTTAAAAATGGCATTTTATGTATGTTCTTACTGCCTCTTCTGTAATTCTCTGCTAAGAAGCACTGTCTTTCTGTGCGCTGGGTTTAAGTAAAAGTGTAGACCTTCTTCTATTTTTGGGAAATGTCCCTGTTTTTGGCTTTAAAATTCTGGTCACCCTATCTATACACAGATTTATACATGTATGATTAATTGTGCCTGTATTTGTGAAAGATGTTAAGTGCTCCAACACCCTACACTGTTATGAGAGGTGCTGTAAAACAAATGAAATACATATGAGAGAGGGGCTATGGAGAGAAGCGAAGCACTGTTGGAAGGTGATAGTGAGGAAATCATTGAAGGGCCACAACAAGCATTATTAAATCCTGGTGCACTGTAAAGTTGACATTTACTCCGCTTTAAAGGCTAATACAATTCAATGTATAGTCAAATATGTATTGTAGAATGTGCCATTTTTGCCAAATTGTTCTTGGAGAAGAGAACCCCCCACCAAATACTCTTTGTAGTGGTCAGGCTTACTCGCTGTTCGCACTATGCTCTGTACTGGGGCTGGTCCGACAGAATTTGCCAGGGCTGCTTTGGGTTCCCAGTCTAGCCCTGTTTGTCCGTAGATTAGTAGTGGCTCTTCTATCTATGTTAGGCCTTACAGACCCAACGTCATATCGCAGTGCATCTGTGAATTGTGGGTGATGGATGAACACCTACAGCCCTTACAAGGCATTAGTGAGTACTCTTGTAGTTAATGCCTTGGTTTATAAAGCATCTAGTAACAGCGTCTGGCAGTTACTTTTGCAAGCTAAGCCTTGCCCATGTGGCCTATGCATGGATTTCAGGTCTTCACATGTCATTAATTTCATTGGTGGTCTGACTGTTGTGGGTTGATGAATGTACTCTTAGGCATTGCTACAAATATGTTGCACTGGTGATTTTCTGGAATGATCAAGCCATAGCAGAGGATGCAGAGGTTGAGAAGGAATTCATCTTTTAGGACATTCAGGGTAACCAGCGAGTTATGTTATTCTCTCTACAGAAGTAAACAAAGAGAATCCAACGCAGAAAAAAGGGGGGGAAAGTGATCAACAAATGTTGAAGCACTCAGTGTTTTGTAAAATACCCCTCACACACCAAAAGGCCCCTTGGTGTCATGCTTCATCATCGGGGTCTTCGCACCCCTCTAACGGGATGCGGCGTGCTGTGACCTACGACTACGCGGGAGCACTTATAGTAATGACTATGTGTGGTGCAAAGTGTGTGGGGTGTATTTATAAGTGAGTGGTGGGATGTGGTGAAAATGAAAAAGTACCTGGCATATGAGTATAAAAGAAAAAAATATTATTCTGAACTCTGGCTGGTACTGTTAAAAGAAGTGCAGTGTGAGGTCGAATCTGTTATATTAAAGAACAGGACCTCTGGTGTGCGTAGACATGTTTCGGAGGCAAGCTCTTTCTTCAGGACGGGGGCACAACTTCCCCACCTTACTCACGTATTTCTAATTAAATCTAACAGTGTATTTACAAAAAAAGTGAAGTATTTAGGCTAAGTGTGCCTTCAGCGGTCTGCTACAAGTACAATGACCTGTAGAAAGACAAAAAAAGAAAAATAAACTAATGGTTACCCATGTAGCGGGTAGTTCAAGCAGGTGCAGTCACCTGGAACCTCACCATTTGCTTGTAATAAGCCCTGTAGAAAGAAAAGGTACTCACATCACATACAACACATAACACAAAAGTACTAGGAGTTACTGGCAGTAGTTGTCATACTTGTGAAGCTTGCTTGCTGGCTTCATGAGCATATAGGAACGTCAGGGGTGTTGCTTGATTGCAATCTGTAGTGAGGAATGATGAAGGTTGTAATAATTCATTCTCACTTACTTTGTGGAATGGTTCAGATGGTCGTTTTTATGGTCGTTTTAGTTTTATACTCACAGGATCAGGACCCAGTGATCACCGTCGTACCCCCACACGCTGCTCCGCTGTTATGAGGTGATCGTCGGGTTTGTGCTATTTATACCCTATATTGTAATTGGGCGGAAATGTCTACATGCCCAAACATAGGTGTTCCGCTCATTGTTGTTAATTACATGCCCATGCATGGAGCATCCGCTCCGTGACCATACATATTATACTTGTATGCCCGAAACGGACTCACATGGGACCAGCGTCGTTGAGCGCGAGTGTTCCTCTAGTGCGCATGCGCATTGATCCGGTAGTACTAGTCCGTCGCGCATGCGTATTGTAGTTCAGCGCTCGCTTTGGTGACAGTGATGTTTGCGCATGCGTGCCTGTTTTCTGTGCACTTCGGGGGAAATAGTGTCTCATTTCATGATTCACCGGACCTTAAGCATACGTGAGGGAAATAAATCGGCAATCTGACCTGGTAATGTTATCAAGGTTGTAATGGGGACCCAAATCCGACGGACACATTCAATAATGAAACGATGCATGGAGCTCGTTGGTTAGATCAGTATACCCACGATACTGCATCTGGTCGGAAGTCTGGGGGCAGCATTTTAATTGGATAGTTGACCCCAGGGCACCTCATCATTGAGCCCAATTATGTGGGTGCCAAGTCTGAATACCCATCTTTGTTCTTTTAGGAAGAGGCCGTCCTCAGAAGGTAGCTGCTCTATGATTGTCCAATTTAGATCATTCACACAGTGTTGTGCTGTCAGGTAATGCGTGGCCATTTTAGTGGTACTTTTCTTACAGAGCACGTTGCTTTTGCGCTCATTCATTCTTGTCTTTATTGCCCTCGTGGTCATACCTACATATTCGAGATTGCAGGGGCATTTTATAAGGTAGACCACCGAAGGGGACGCAATCTCAGAGACATGCTGGTACATACCAGACCTAAACCAACAACCATTGCCATACAACCATCCATAGGTATTCCAGGCCATTTCCCTTGCAGGAACTGCAGCAGCTGCCATCTGACTCAGAAGAGCACCAAACTTACTTTCCGCAATGGAACCACATGGGAGCAAAGGAGGTTTTCCAACTGTAACTCCAAAAACGTGGTCTACCTTATAAAATACCCTGCGAAAAAGCCAATTGCTGACAACTGTCCCCCAACCAGATATAGTGATTTCCCGTTCTCTTTCTGTTTGACTATGAATAACAGAACGCCCTGTGGTGTAAATTTCACTGTCTGCCATGTACTATTTAGGGATACCATATATATCCACCATGTATTCTCATACATACTCTTAGTCTTGGAAGCAAGGGAAGAAGCTATCAAATCCGGGGCAATGGGGCACCAAGTTTCCATAGTTCCTCCTGGAAGAAAGCCATCTTGTTGTCCGCCTGCGGCCATCTTGCTCTGAATTCTGTTAACTTAGAACGAGACAGGACATCAGCTAATGCGTTGTCTACCCCTGGCACATGTATGGCGATAAAATATACATTACGTTTGAGGCACCCACGAATGAGTTCCTTGAGTAGGCAAAGTACCCATGGGCATTTGGCACTCTGATTGTTCACCGCCATCACTGCAGACATACTGTCAGACCAGAACACGATGCGCTTATTCTCAAGGAAGGCCCCCCAAATATGCAATGCTAAAATGATAGGAAACAGCTCTAAGAATGTTACATTGCGTGTAAACCCCGTCTTCACACTCATCCGGCCAGTGTTTTATGCATCACCTTGTGCCTAGCACCGCACCAAACCCTTCGCTGCCTGCTGCATCTGTGTAAAGTTCCATCTCTGCATTAGATTGCACCGGTTGCTGCCAAAGAAAAGAGCCATTGAACCCCAACAAAAACTCCTTCCAAGTGCTCAAGTCATCTTTACCTCTGAGGAAAGCGTGTGATGATGTTTCACCCGTAGTCCGGACATTGCCCTCGCAATGCTGTGCCCATGAGTATCTCTCTGAGAGCAAAATGAAATTTCCCCACCAGAATCTACAGCTGGTGCAAGGTAACCTTGTGTGCTGCAAAACATTCATCTATGGAGGTAAAAAATGCTCTCACTTTGTCATGTGGGAGCCTGTATACCCCCGCTATGGTGTCTATTTCAATGGCCAAGAAAGTTAAACAAGTCTCTGGACCCTCAGTTTTTTTTGCCACCAGTAGGACCCCCTAATGCTTCAGCCAACCATTGGAAGCCCAGCAGGGCCTTCCCAAAAGCCATTGAGTCTGGAGGACCTAAAAATATGAAATCATCTAAATAGTGCACAAAGTCTCGCAACAACAACAGATCTTGTACTGCCCATTCTAAGAAATGGCTGAAAGTCTCAAACACAGCACAGGCATTAGGACACCCAATTGGCATACATAGGTCCATAAAGAAACTTCCATCAAATTTAAAACCTAACAACCTAGTGTCATCCAGGTGCACTGGCAAGAGGCGAAAGGCGAAAGGCGGCTTCTATATTGGATTTGGCTATTAGAGTGCCCTTGCCCAGTCTCTGTAGTTTTTGAATCCCTGTATCAAATGTGGGGTAATGCACCGTGCACAGCTCAGGATCTAACCTGTCATTGACTGAAATACCCGGTGGACATGACAAATTGTGAATGAGATGGTATTTTCCGGCTTCCTTCTTAGGCACCAGACCCAGGGGGAACACACCAGGTCTTGTCTTGGTGTGTCCAGAAAAGGGCCAGCCACCCTCCCCAGTGCTACCTCCTTCATGATTTTTTCCCTAGTAACCTCAGGGTTGCTCAAAACTGAAAGCTGGTTGCGTAGGGGGATTTGTGGAAGGCGGAGCGTTAGACGGAATATGGAAGCCATATTTAAAATCCATGATATAACAGAGGAGCCTCTTGCCTATGATTGTATCTACTGAGGAGATGAGCCAAGGCATGCAAACGTATGGGAGTGGGTAGCTTCCTTTGATGACTGGGGATTGAGGCCCCTGTTCTGGGTATGGGAGTGGGCATGCTGATCTTTAGGTTTTCCCATTTTCGTGAAGCACTTGCTTTCTGGGTGACCTTGGGCTCCACAGAAGGAATATAGTAAGTGCTTGAATTTGCATGTGAACCCTCTAGTGCATTCGTTTTTATTAAACTGTCAGCAAGCCTGTTTCTTGTCCCCTGCCCCTTTGTCCCCCCGAAAGGAGTGAGTGGTCTTGTTAACTGGCGGTGCCAAGTAGAATTCTGAATGCCATATGTTGATTTCTTCCTGATCCCATGCCATCTCTGGCCTTACTGCCTTCATTTGTCTAAATTTGTTGTCATATTTCAGTCAGGCCATGCCCTGGAATTCTGACGCTGCCCCATGGATCATTGATATGTAGCTAATTAATTGAGCAGCTACCTATGGAAACTTCTCTACCATGATTTCTGCGTAAATGGCGAATCCAGTAAGATAGACCATTCAACCCAAACTTTCTTCTGCTTTAACTCCCCATCCTTGCCTGCTCTGCTCTTCCCTGGGACCGCTTCTGCGTTACTGAGGTTGCAAACATCAATATATTCCCCACTGAAAATCATCTTCCTAGTTTATGCTGGTACATGCCACGTAATACCTGCTGATCGCATTCTATGTCCAGCCCCCACTCTGGTATATTAGGAAGGATCCTTCATTCCACCCGAGGAGGCACGAAGCAGTGCAGCAACTCAGAGAAATCCCCGGAGATATAATCAAATATTCATAGGGTAAGAGGTTGTGAGCGGGAGAATCAAGGGGTATATATATTTTTGAGAAAATGTCCAAAAGCATAATATGCACCCAGGGTGAGTTCCCTTATCTCCCTCTTATTTCCACACTAAAAAAGAAACGGAGGGACTACATAGGAACAACATGTAAAATAAGTTGTGGTAGGAAAATACGAATGATCCTTGAGTCAATTGAAAGATAATGGACAATGGACAATGGAAATGTAAATATGTGAACTGTCAATAAATTGTCGAGTCCGGAGAGGCCATAGGAAATGAGGGTAAAAAGCTAGAAGGTAACAAGTACAAGAACAAAACAGAAGGACGGGAGAAACTAGAATATGAGAACTCCTGTTCAAATAAAAAGCAATGAAAAATGCAAGACTAACATTTGTGGCACAACGCAGATCAGTGATACTTTGCTTTTCTTTATATGTACCTACAGGGAGGGTGGTAAACAATAATCCCTGAAGCCGGTGACCCCAAAGAAACGGCAGTCCTGAGGAAGGTGCTACTATATCGAGTGTCAACAGCACCGAAACGCATTCTTTTCTCTTGTTGTGCAGAATCCAAATAGGGTCTGGGAAGCAGTAGATACTAGTTCACCAAGGGTACTATTGACTATACCACGTGCTAACAAACTAAAGACCATTGGATCTAGATATTTGAATGGCAGAGAAATCCAAAGGCTACAGTGTAGAGGGGGTTTTTCATGATTATTTAGTACTTCTGTCTGTTATATCTGTTTTTTAATATGTTTTTTATATATGAACTGTGATATATGAATTTATGCTTGTTTATTGTTTACACTGAACTGTCTTTTGACATCTGTTTTTAACATATAGATTTAAACATTTTGCTTTGAAATTTTTAATTTACCTATGTATGTATATACTCATGTATGTTTTTTAATTAAAAAGATTGTGAACGTTCAATTTTAGTGTGGAATTTGACCATTTATCTCCCTTGTGACTACTTGGGTTGCGGGGTGGAAATACGTCTGTGTAACACATAGATGGACGAAACACGGAAATTTAATACATTTCCTTGTGAGTGTGTACCCAGGGATTTTCCCTAGACTGGTTGTCCTAGTACCCTGATCCCTGGTGATAGTGGGGTACTCTCTCTTTTTGATTTTCTGAAAGAACAGCCCTGTGCTGGAGAGTCAGGTTTTGTATTGACTGAATAGTTTTTCCTCTAAAAAACTAACAGTAAGTTATCCAATCATAGAATGGATTCACTAAAGACCTTTGGCTTTAGTGAGGAACAACTTAATAAAATACTTAGTTCCAACAAAAGGGGTAGTACCTTAACAGTAGTACCTAATGGTGGGGAAAAATGGACCCAGCTAGTCAACCTTAAAAAGAAAATTGTTAGAACCGAACTACATGCAGAGTTCATGACACAATATGTGAGAGCAGGGACAATACCTATCGGGCTCCAAATGCGTAATGAACTTGGGCTTTTTATTGATAACCCAAAATTTTGGGAAACCTGGACCTTTATCTGCAACAGGTGTAGTAGAGATGTAATGCTCCTGATAATTGAAACAGCACAGAGCACCATCCTGATAGAGATGCAAGAGATGGAAGAGCTAGAAAAAAGTCTATTAGAGAGTAATGTGGTTGAAGAGGCAAAAAAGAAAATAGAAGAGATTAACCAAGATATGAATGGGTATTGTGAATATTTAACTAATCGTAAGACACAGAAATTTAGGAAAGATATAAATAAATTCACCCAGGAAACGGTATACCCATTCCTTAAAAAAGACTACTACACTGAGAAACTGGAACAAAATAGAAATACGGGCCCTAGAGTCAGGTTTCAGCCACGGAGACCAAGACATCTAAACTTTTCAGGCACATCAGAAAGTAGCGGAGAGGAGGAGGCCCATACTAGAGAGGATGAAGACTATGCAGGACCAAATAGGGAATATAAGAAGGATTTTTTAGATCAGCGCCCCCAGAGAGCCAGGGGAGGTTTTCAAGGCAGAGGAAGAGGCCAGTACATGAGGAGACCAGCCCCAAGAGAACAGGACCAGGAATACCAACAGAACCAGGCCCCTCTGGAATCCAAGCGAACCAGGAACAAGGTGTACTGGCTGTAGAAAGAACACCGATCATAAACCTGTCTCAGAGAACCTTAACGACCATTGAACAACAAGTCCTAGGGATGGGTTTCAATTTTGTGCCCACAACAGGTATCAACAAATTCCAGTTGGAAAAAGACCTTAGGGCATTCTTTCGAATAATTCGTCTCCGCCGTTTTTTCGAGAACAGACCTGCCAGGGAAGCACCCCTAGATTCTGGCTTAAGGACAAAATCTACATTTACCCCAAGCCTGGGAATGGTAGACAAAAATCTTGAGATTTTTGCATCCATGGTAAAATTAGAAGTAGGGATCATGCTCAACAAAAAACACTTCCAGGAACATAACATCACCAAAGCCCAAAGAGACGCAATTGATTCCCTCTCCAAAGATACGCGGATTACAAACAAACCCGCAGATAAGGGTGGAGGGGTTGTGGTCTTCGACACGGAAGACTATGATAAAAAAGTGATGGCCCTGTTATCCAATGAGCTACACTATGCAAAAGTACCCCAGACTAGACTCAACACACTAAAGAAAGATGTAGAAATATTGTTACAGCAAACGCGGATCAATGGGCACATCACTGAAGAGGAATGGAAATTCCTCAACAACATGAACCCTAAGACCCCGGCATTCTATGGACTCCCAAAAGTCCACAAAAGTCTAGACAACCCCCCTTTGAGAACGATAGTGGCGTCCATCGACTCCCTATTAGAACCCCTGAGCAAATACGCAGATAGGTTCTTAAAACCGTTAGTGGAGAAGCAGAAATCATATATAAGAGATACTTCTGATATGATAGCCAAGATAGAAGGAATGGACTTTGATGAAACAAATGAAATCATGGTGACCCTAGATGTAGAGTCACTCTACAAAAATATACCTCTACATGACACCGTTGAGGCAATAAAAATCCTGTTAGAAGAGAATGAAATAGTAGGAGGCAACAAGGAGTTCATAGTACAATGTGTCTCCATGGTGCTCCTCAATAACATTTTTCTATTCAAAAAGGACCTCTACATCCAGAGTAAAGGTACTAGTATGGGCGCAACATGTGCGCCGAGCCTGGCCTGCATTTATGTAAGCATGTTAGAAAACAAACATATCTATAATGAAGTCAGCCCATATTGCGAGGATATCCGGAATTGGGCTCGCTTTATAGATGACATCTTCTTCATATGGTCAGGGACGATAGAGCTCCTACAAGATTTTCTTACATGGCTGACCTTAGGAGATGTAAACCTAAGATTCATAGCAGCATATAGTAGGACAAGAGTGAACTTCTTAAATATCAGCATTGTGATAGAGGACAAACAACTGAAGGTGGAACTCTATAAAAAGGAGTCAGACCGCAACACAGTGTTGCATTATAATAGTTACCACCCTAGGAGCCAAAAAGACTCTATTCCCTTCAGGGAGTTTCTCCGACTCAGGAGAAACTGCACCACGATAGAGGACTTCTATAAACACTCCATAGAAATGAAGAACAAATTTCAAGAGAGAGGTTACCCAAAAAAATTAATAGACCATTCCCTAAAGAGAGCCCGCTATTATGACAGGGACTGCTTGCTAACAAAGAAAAAGAGAAAGGAAACTCAGGGGAAAATAGTGATGGTGAGCCAATACTCAGTGGTGGCCAACCAGATAAAAAATATAATAAATCATAACTGGAAGATGCTGAATGATGGAGCTGAAATCAAATTGGAACGCCCCCTGTATGCCTATAGTAAAAACAAAAACCTGAGATCCAGCTTAGTACACACCTACAGGGATGACATAATAGAAAGCCAAACCACCCTAACGGGAACCAAAGCGAAAGGCAACCACAAATGCGGCAATTGCTGCATATGTGAACTATGTATAGTGACCAAGAAGGTGGAACACAATGGAGCTACACAGAATATCACCAGCCTGAATAATTGCAGAACCAAGAACGTCATATATTTGATTTTATGTCCAAGTAACCAGGGATACATAGGAGAGACAGGAAGGGAACTCAGGCTAAGAATAGGTGAACATAAATCAGTGATTAAGAACAATAAGGAAAATGCGCCACTAGTGGCCCAATGGAAGGAACAGGGACACAGCGAAAGGGACCTGAGATGGGTCATCCTAGAGAGAATCAGGGAACAGACCAGACTAGGGGATAGCAAAAAAAGGAGGAAACAACAAGAACAATGGTTCATGATCAAATTTGACACGATTAGACATGGACTGAACTCCAGGGAAGAGTGGGAAACCCTTATATGTGAGAAATAGGTCAAATATAGAAATTTAACACCAAGCAGCAACAATATACATGGGGGAATTACCTGTAAATATGAGCTAGGGTTAACATACAAATGTTAGATTAGAGGAGAGGATACATAACGCAGAAGGACAAAAACATTTAGTCACTATAGAAAAGATAGATTAAAAACATCAGATAAACAATCAAGACTGTGCCCAGACCTGTTATTTTAAACCACATACTAGTATACAAGAGAAAGGTCGAGAGTAGAACGTAGGCAATAATTGTAGAAATAACAGAAAGAAATAAAAAAGGTCAGAAGTGAAAGACTTCATTAAGACTGTATTAAAATTAGCCCCTAGCCCCCACTGTACAAAACAATCCAAGCAGTAGGAGAAAATGTGGCATTAATAATATGGAGACACCTTGGGGATATAGCCCTGCTCTGGCAAAGAACGCATCAATCCTTCTCTAAAAAGTAACTATTCACCTTCCCGTAGAAGAGAAGTATGGTAAAATGATGCAAAACAATGCTGGGATACATAAGAAATTAAAAATAAAATTAGGAAATGACACAAAGTAGGAAAAGGGAAAAACCCGCAAACGACTCTAAAAGAACTGTGATAGATAGAGTAGGGTTAAACTGGAAATTACCCAGTAGTCATTAACTATTTAGAATAGTGGCCGGGTTGCATGAAAATCCATGTATCCGAAACAACCCCTTTCTAAGATGGCACAGAAAAAGAAATGATCCTTTAAAATACAATATGCAATAAAATGCCCACATAGAATAAGGGATAGGGTACAGTAAAGTTAATTAGATACCAGACAGAATTCTCAATCCATCCTAAAAAACGAGTCCGTAGAGATACCAGAATACTTCTTAATTTTGGTGAAAGATAAGACATAGTAGAAATAACCCCCCTCCAAGATGGCGCGGAGAAACGCCGGTGGTCTACGGATAGAATGCGCATGCGTGGGCACGCACCGCAGCTGAGTGCAATTAACTCATTCAATCCCCTTTAAAAACAGCGAGTCCCACAATAGACCCTTGAGGAAAGGAGAAAGACGAGGCAGAAGCACTAACGCGGAGCTAAGGAGGTGAGCATTAAGCCAGGACTAGCAATATTTTTGGATGGGCTGTAGAGATACTCCCTAGCTATGCTGACACACTTGGGGGATGGTTAACTCGTATACCAAGAGGGATTTACACGATGGGCAAAGAGATTTAATTATAAAATCGGGCCAACACTCGTGGGAGAGACAACCTTGGGTTTTAAAAGAAAAACTGTTGCAAATAAATGCGATGTATGGGCCCGGTCAACTGAGTGTTTATTTGGATAACGACATAAAACTATGGGAGGAGAAGGCTGAGACAAAAAATAGAAAAAAGTTTCTTGTTGTTATACAGAACAACCCTCATTGTATATTCTCCTAGACGGCCAGAGATAGTAACACGTGGGATATATTTAACCAGGAAAAGGGAACAAACGGGAAAGAAATAGAGTATGTTGACAGCGAGGAAGAGTGACGTGACTAGCTCAAATTAATAAAAAGGAGAAATAGATAAATACCTCAATAATGAGAGATTAGTAAACACTTTATATTGCTTATCTTAACAGAATAAATCAAGCTGCCCAACGAAAGATGCCCGTCTATAAACAATGTAATCAATTTTTCAAGGTAAGAGAACATATACACTACGACTGTATAGATATAGTAAAAATGACACCGAAAGTTCATATAATATAATAGATATATATTTTTTACCTAAACAGTGACATATACAGTCAAAAAAGGAGAATTGGAAAAACTCCCATAAAAACTACTAAGAAGTGGAAAGTTCCCCTTTTCCTTTTTAAACAAAGAGGTAACTGACTGCATTTCTGCCCATTAACAATAGATCTGAAGCGTAAGGTCTGAAGGGGCTGACAGTTCTTAATATCCCTATATTAGGAAGGATCCTTCATTCCACCCGAGGAGGCACGAAGCAGTGCAGCAACTCAGAGAAATCCCCGGAGATATAATCAAATATTCATAGGGTAAGAGGTTGTGAGCGGGAGAATCAAGGGGTATATATATTTTTGAGAAAATGTCCAAAAGCATAATATGCACCCAGGGTGAGTTCCCTTATGTCCCTCTTATTTCCACACTAAAAAAGAAACGGAGGGACTACATAGGAACAACATGTAAAATAAGTTGTGGTAGGAAAATACGAATGATCCTTGAGTCAATTGAAAGATAATGGACAATGGACAATGGAAATGTAATTATGTGAACTGTCAATAAATTGTCGAGTCCGGAGAGGCCATAGGAAATGAGGGTAAAAAGCTAGAAGGTAACAAGTACAAGAACAAAACAGAAGGACGGGAGAAACTAGAATATGAGAACTCCTGTTCAAATAAAAAGCTATGAAAAATGCAAGACTAACATTTGTGGCACAACTCAGATCAGTGATACTTTGCTTTTCTTTATATGTACCTACAGGGAGGGTGGTAAACAATAATCCCTGAAGCCGGTGACCCCAAAGAAACGGCAGTCCTGAGGAAGGTGCTACTATATCGAGTGTCAACAGCACCGAAACGCGTCAACGCATTCTTTTTTCTTGTTGTGCAGAATCCAAATAGGGTCTGGGAAGCAGCAGATACTAGTTCACCAAGGGTACTATTGACTATACCATGTGCTAACAAACTAAAGACCATTGGATCTAGATATTTGAGTGGCAGAGAAATCCAAAGGCCATAGTGTAGAGGGTTTTTTTCATGATTATTTAGTACTTCTGTCTGTTATATCTGTTTTTTAATATGTTTTTTTATATATGAACTGTGATATATGAATTTATGCTTGTTTATTGTTTACACTGAACTGTCTTTTGATATCTGTTTTTAACATATAGATTTAAACATATTGCTTTGAAATTTTTAATTTACCTATGTATGTATATACTCTTGTATGTTTTTTTTAATTAAAAAGATTGTGAACGTTCAATTTTAGTGTGGAGTTTGACCATTTATCTCCCTTGTGACTACTTGGGTTGCGGGGGTGGAAATATGTCTGTGTAACACATAGACGGACGAAGTGTGTACCCAGGGATTTTCCCTAGACTGGTTCACAATGTGGGAAACTACATTTTCCTGTGGCTAAATGGTGGCTGCAGTATCCTGTACATGTACATTATGCGCTTGAGGTGGCTTGAGGAGTGTTTTCCCTGAACTTTCGTTGCCTCGCTGAGGGGGGCTGCAGGCAGAGGCTGACAGCATAAGTGCCCTGATTGGGAGAGGCGCTCAATTTTCACCCGCCATTTATCGCTATTCCTGGGGGACTGCAAATCCCAGAACTCCATCCTGCAACATACCTGGGAGGGAGAACAGACACGCCCACAGCCTCAGGCGCCTTCTTAACACCTCGCCGCAACCGATAACGCTGGTGCCGCAGCGCTTGAGGTGGCTTGAGGAGTATTTTCCCTGAACTTTCGTTGCCTCGCTGAGGGGGGCCGCAGGCAGAGGTTGACAGCACGAGTGCCCTGATTGGGAGAGGCGCTTTTTTTTCACCCGCCATTTACCGCTATTCCTGGGCGACTGCAAATCCCAGAACTCCATCCTGCAGCACACCTGGGACGGAGAACAGACACGCCCACAGCCTCAGACCTGATTTAGGCGAACTATTATTCACGTGGCGCGGGAGAAGCCCGGGACAAGGGTGGGGCCGTCTGCGGCCGTCCGGGGCTGGCCAAGGCTGGGATGGGCCACCCCTCTTTCATTTGGTGTTTTCAATTTACCGTCACTATATCACATCCCTGAGCAAGCCTGTGTACCCACCAGTGTGCTGTATGGTTAGAAAGTAGGACTTTGTATTCTGCGATATGTTACTAGTTGTAGTTAAATCATCTAATATGGACACCTGGTTAAAAACAGGAAGAATATCCATGGCAGGAGGGTGTAATGATTTTCAAGCAGGTTCCGCAGGAGCGTCAGGAATCCGAAGAATATTCCACAGCCTTCCCCTACGGCCTTCCGACTCTATCAAACACTAGAGTAACGAAAGGCTCGCCAGGGGAAAACAGGGAGACAAGGAAAGGTTGGGGGGAAAAAATAAGAGCTTGATGGAGGTCTTCACCGTTGATGCGTGGCAACTCAGAATGGACACTTGGCAACAGGTGGGCTGTAAAGAAAGGTAATTATACAACACACAAATACCCCCTGGCTATATTGTGTATATGACTACTACATACCGCATTTGTTTTGTCGCAGAACTGATATGAGGGATAATGGTAGGGATTTGTCTTGAGCTGTTACAAAGAAAATAACAGTAAGCACTGTCTTCTGACCTTGTACACATAAGTGTTAAATATCTGACTTGTTCAACTCTCACTCTGTATGTGGTAGAAGACTACTGGACAACATCCACTATTCTGATGACAATGAGCTGATGCCAACACCAAATGATCGTTGCATGGAAATCTATGAAACAAAACACACACTCAGGTTTCTATTAGGATCATAACATTAGCCAACATATATGTAGGCAGCGCAAAGCGCTGTTACCATGATTCTAAGTCGTGAAGGTTGAATTCTGCACCCCACTCTGGTCCACGCAAGAATGCCAGAACACATTTAAGGCTTGCCAAGGAATAAGTAAAAATGACGATATGCTCAATAAGAAATTCAGCATAGAGTGGAGGATGGATATGGAGGGAAATAGATGCCCAGCCGGATGACGGAGAACCAGCCCGGTCGCTGGGCGGAGCACCAGATTTAAGGAGAAATAAACGGAGCAGGAGGGAACCTAAATAACTAGGAGGCCCCAGTGTGCCCAGCTGGATGGGGGAGAGCAAGCCCGGCCGCTGGGCGAAGCAACTCAGGTAAGGGGGGAAGAATGAGTAAGGAGCCCAGCCGGGCGGCGAAGACCAAGCCCGGCTGCCGGGCGAAGCAACGCAAGTGAAGGAAGAGGACTGATTAGGAGCCAAGCTGGACGGTGGAGACCAAGCCCGGCCGCCGGTCGGAGCAACAAAAATGAAAAGGGACAGGCTGAGCCCAGCCGGATGGCGGGGAAGAACCCGGCCGCTGGGCGAGACTCCAGGAAATGGGTAGCGTACACATTACCTGGCAACAGTAACGAGACACCAGAGGACATCAGGGACAGAGAAGTCCGCTAACCTCGGAGACTCTGTGGGGAGAATAAAAACCGGAGCCCGCACACGAGCGCAAGGGCCGGAAACACTCCCACAGAGGTAACGAGGGCAGAATAGCTAAACAAGAAGTCAGGCAAACAGGAACAGGATGGAACACCAGAACCATTGGAGCTAGATGCAAGAACGTAAAGCGTCGCTCCAAGAGTCTTGGTGACCTAAATAGCGGTCTCAATTTATTTATTTATTTATTTCTAAATTTTTATAACAAATACCCTGGGGTGTCTCGGCGCTTGTGGAGCTACTAGAAATCAGCTGTTAACTTACGGGTTGAACAACCATGTTTTTTAAGAGCCTGCGAAAGCTCATCAGGTTCGGGCGGTTTTAATAGCCAGTGGCAGGAGATTCCAAAGTTTTGGAGTGGCCACCAGAAAACGCCTGTCTTCCAGGTGGCAGTTCTTGTACGCGGTACACGGAGGAGACAGATGTTAGCCGATCTTAGCTGAATTAAAGGGGCAGTGTGTAGGGAAACTCGGGGCATGACAGAGGGTCAGTGAGTGGGACATTAGACCATATCATCAGTAGGGCCGCCTCAGTTTTAGAACGCAAAATCGAGTTCACTGAGCGACGCCTGTCCTTTGAACTGTTAAAGAAACATTCATCACTGGGCTATATTCAGTTAGTAACTACTCCATCGAATCATGCCCTTGGTACAAATCGCATAAGTGATATTGGTATTCCCCCCCAGTTACAAGATCTTACAGAGTCACAAGCGCAATGTAGGGAAACTAACCATATAACTATCACCACAGAATCTCAAACCGATGCCTCTATGGAGGAGCAAATATTAGTGACACCTAGTAAGTCCCTTAAATAGAAGCCCATGGTAAAAATATCTGTCCCCTTCCCCCCTACTAAAAGGAAACGTGGCAGAAACAAGCAAAAAAGTACCCGAGCAAAAACTCCCAAATTAACTATAAGTCCTAATGAAAATATCAGCCCCATAAGGAGTACAACTGATAAAGACAACTCACCAGTAAATGTACATCATGATCTTATGTCCAACATAGAGCAATTGGTCAAGTCCTTATTGCTACCACTCATAGAGAGGGTAAGAAGAATAGCGGAGCAATTGGGGTCCATTCAATAAATTGGCATCACCAATACAAACCTAATTAACCTCTTGGCTGCTAATGACAAGGGTAACTCGTCATGGACTTTCCATTGATTTCAATGGAAATTATATGATAATCAGAATATATGCCTTAGCAGCCAAGAGGTTAAGGAACTATCAGTAAAAAGGCCTGACATTACCCCACCCGTCCCACTAAAAGCACCAAAGTTAACCAAACCTGCAAATCACGCAGAAACTTTGCCCTCTGCACTTGGTAGCATCCCTGTAAAAGAAGCTACGAAGGTAGCACCTGAACCTACAAAACACATGGAAGGGAGAGATAAATCACAAGGTAGTAATAATCACAGGCATGAACAAGGGCCAGAAATAGGGAGATCACACCAGGACTTAAATTCAAAGGGACAACCATACTGCATAGACTTACCACCGGAAGCAGTACCATATGTCATTATCCTGACAGGGGTTCCAGAGTTAACTGAGGGGAGATTTGAAGCCTATCAGAATCTTAAGAACAAGGTAGTGCATTGGTTACGAGTGAATAGGCCATTACCTCATAACATAAGTGGCGAAATTCTTCATGTTAGAAGATGTGGCTGGGTGGGACCAAGACATAGGATCCAAAATGGGGATATCATTATTATTAACTTCAAGGATTACAGGGCGACAAACTATATAAGAGATTGGTACCCAGGTGGCTACGAGGGTGGAATATCCACCCGAGACCTCAGCTATTTTTACCCAAGGTCCATAGTAGAAAAGCCTCTAAGACCAAGATACTCAAATGCTAGGAATGCAGCGGCCCCCAGATTAAACATCGTAGCCTCGAATCGCTTTGCCCCTCTTTCTGGTTTAGAGGGGGTCGATTGACTCATAAACTCAACTGGAGAGCACGAGAAGGAGCATGATACACCGTTAGGCCTTGTCAGAGACATAGCAGGCAGGGGGAAAGGTGACTCTAAGAACAGTGCAAGGGGGGGCAGATAGACGTTATTGCTAGGAACGCTGAGAAGGGCCACCTTATCATTTCCTGGAATATAGCAGGTCTTAAAGATAAGGTTGATCGCCCAGATTGGTTTGAGATTGTAAATAATCACAATATTTTGTATTTCCAGGAAACCTGGATGGCCCATGATATTCATTTACTTGGATACCAAACCTATAATACCCATGCCAATATTAGTACCCATGGTAGAATTAAAGGGGGCCTATGCACCTATATTTTATTCGCATCAGGGATTAAAACGACTAAGTTCATTTCGGCTGAGTGCTACCAGATTGTGATAGTCAGATGGATGGGTATAAAGAACATTGCTATTATACATTTTTATAACAACGTCCATGCGTCGCAATGGGAAGAGCTTACATTGAGCCTCAGAAGACGTTTATGGGACCAAGAAAAGAATGGTGACGGGGATTTGGCCCTTTTATGGGTTGGTGATTTCAACTGTTGTCTCTGTACCAGTTATGTTACAGGCACTTGTCATCTGGCCGAGGACAGGGAAGACATACCAACCCATTTTAGTCATTCTAGGTTAGGAGATTTGTTGAATTCCCTGACACACATGTTTCATTTGGGCTACATTCATGAAAATTGTTTGCCACCGGCACCTTTTAAACCAACATTTAATGGGAGAGGGGTCAACACTCTAATTGACTTCACCCTTCTATCCTCTGACATTGGTCTTAGTGTTGTCATGGGAAACACTAGATGCTGCCCACAGCGATCACTACCCTATCTCTTTTTGTCTGGCAAATAAGGGAGGAGAGCCGACACTGGATGTAATTTATAACACCTCAATAAATCTGGTTAGTACTAACGGCTATCGAAATAATTGGGCAAAAGTAGATACAAAAACCTTTTTGCACAAACTGGTTATTAAAACCTATGACCAGCTTAAAATTTGCCTCTCACTTCCTATAAGTAATGAGCAAGTCCTTGATGCCTTCGGGGAAATAACATCTGAAATTAACAAAACGCTGACCAGAGACTTCAAAACTCGTACCGACAAAGCGAAGAGTTGGTTTGACAAAAATTGTACAAAGGCGCACCAGAATCTGAAAAGGGCTTTACACGAAATCCCCAGAACAATGTCACTGGTAAGACAGACTCGGAAATTGTATAGGGCTGCAATAGCGAGAAGGAAAAAGGAGTTAAAAACGATAATATAGCTTTCTGGGGAGCTGTAAACGCCCCTTTTCTGTCAGAAAGGGAAACAGACATTATTGATATAGCTATACCTGGGGATATCTGAGTTGCCCATTTCACTAATCTATATAAAAACTATTTGACTGCCCCTGAGACCGAGAATACCCTGGATATCCAGGAGTCATTAAAGCCCTTCCCGCTGGGGGTCGTCTTTGAGCATGCGGAGGTCACTAAGGCTATTCAGGATAGTGCCTCTGGCAAAGCACCTGGCCCGGACGGCGTCCCGATTGACTTGTATAAAGCTGAACTATCTTTATGGTCGCCCCTATTAACTAATGTTCTAAATTGTGCAAACGCGGCGGGCTTTATCTCTACTTGGCCAGAAGGGGTGGTTGTACCCATTTTCAAAATGGGGGATAGGAACAATCCGGTCTGCTATCAACCTATATCCCTTTTGGATGCCTTGATGAAGGTAGCAGGTAGAATCATTCTGAATAGACTCCAAGTCTGGGTAGAGGATAATAACATTATTACAAATCTCCAATATGGTTTCCGCAGTGGAAAGGGTACAATAGAACAGGGTCTAAACTTGACGTTGCTGACCTCCAAATACACTCAAGCCAAGAAGGAAAGTCTATTCATCACATTTGTAGACCTCAGCTCTGCGTTTGACTGTGTGGATCATTCCACACTATGGAAGACGCTTAGAGATATGGGTGTAGACCATCAGCTTCTTTAATTCATTAGAGAATTATATAGGGAAGCGGGGGGCTAGGGTACGCTATGGGACAGGGGGGGTTTGTTCTGAGAAATTTAATATCAAAAGAGGTGTGCGTCAAGGATGCATATTCGCACCTTTTCTTTTCACCCTATACATCAACAGCGTGGAACAACATCTTAGAAACTTTCTGTTTGAATACCCTGCTGTTGGTGGAACACCCATCCCCATCCTTTTGTACGCTGATGACGCAGCAATAATGTCCTGTACCGTCATCGGCCTACAAAGGGATGTAGCTGACTTCTCAGAATACATGAAGGTCCGTGGGTTACTGATCAATGTCTCTAAAACCTATTCTATGACATGTAGTAATTCCAGAAAATATAGCAAGGCAATCCATCTGAGGAGAGATAAAATTAAAAATACAGATAGGTTTTGCTATTTAGGAGTCACGTTTGACAGTAGGGGGAGTTGGAAAGAGGCAGTCTTTGCCAGACAACTGGCTATTAGCAGGGCGAACGGTGCCTTGATAAACTTCTCGAGGAAATTGGGTGGGCGTCCAGTGAAGGAATTAATCCAAATTTATAAAGCGAAATGTATCCCTACCGGTACCTATGGTGCTGGGATTTGGGGGATTGTTAATGCTGATCAGAAGATCCAACGAGACGAAAACGATTTTATTTGTTATTTACTGGCTGCCCCCAAATCCATGTCTACCTTCTTTATTCACAGCGAACTGGGGATACCGTTTGTAGAGGACACGATTAAATCATCACCTCTGCTTTTATCGCGCAAAATCTGAGTTACCCCAGAAACCTCCCTCTTCAGAGACATTGTTTTGGATTGTTTGACGCTAAATGGGGCTGCTAACATTAAGTGGTTACATTTTATTAAAACCATCGCCTCTGACATAGGGCACAAAGAATATTATGATAACCCTACGTGTCAAAACACTTAAAAAATTGATTCTGGAGTTTTTTGACCACAAAAGGTGGTTGGTAGAAAAGGATAAACATACATTCATGGAAAACCAGAATCTAAATCAATGTGTAGGCATACAATCATACCTTCTGTTGGAAGCTAGCCCTTACGCGAGAATCTGCTGACTAGGTTCCGGGCAGATACATTTTATCGCTTGATAACCTTCCCTAATTGTAATGATTGGTCAAAACTGTTAGGGAAGTGTTCATGTGAGGACACATCAGTCCAATCTAACATTCACTCTATCCTTTTTTGTAAACACTATGTGACCCCTAGGAAGAGGTTTCTGAAGCCGATCCTTAAAACATGGGGAATAAGGAGTTCCAGAGCAGCTTATTTTAAATTGAAGCAGCTAGAAACAGCATTGGTGGTAAAGCGGTTTCCTCTTACTTGAGAAACTTGATTGATCTCAGGAACACCTTAGGATTGGGGTAATGTACGCCACAATGTATGCAATTTATTGCTTTTATCTTTTTGCTTTAAATGAGGAAATTCTTATTTTAAAAATTCAGTAAATTAAATTCATTGTTTCTTCTTGGTTCAACCTTAGCCTTTGAAAACATATGGCGATAGCTACGTGTAGTATGGGTATTGTTCGATTGGCCCTCTGTGAATTAACAGGAAAGTTTCGATAGCTGCTGAACACGATCGTTTTTTATTGTGTAAATATATTGTGTAAACATATGGCGATTGTCTTCTTTTAAACCTTTTAAGTGCTTTATTTATTATGTTGTGATATTTGTGCTTTTATGATTTTGCAACAAAAGTCGAATGAAGCTAATTTTGAACTTTGATGTTTTCTTTGTATTTTCTATTCATTGTTCATTTTCCTTTATGTTTTCTCCTTTTTCCCTATCTGGATGTAACTATAGGGGACTACATATCCCAGAATCCCCACACAGCAGTCACTTTGGTGTGGTTGCCTATGGATGTGTCATATCCCAGAATCCCCACACAGCAGTCACTTTGGGTGTGGTTTCCCATGGGTGTGGTCTGCCTATAAAAGGAGACACATCCATTGGGCGTGGCTCACTATTCTGGGATCCTGTGTGGGAGCAGCCTCTCCCTCCTCTGCTGACTTGTAAGTTCATTCCAATTTACTTTGAGCCTGCTGGTTAGGCTCCGTTGTTTGAAGGCAACAGAGTAACTTTATTTCCTTGGGATTCGGTGCGCTTTGGAGCTCATTTGGTGCATTCAGTGTTTGGCAGCACTTTTGCATACTACATTTTGACAAGCATTCAACAGTGCACTCTGGAGTTTATTTTGACTATTGTATGAACACACTCACACTTCTGATTGCGCGTTTTGGAATTCATTAAAAACATTGTGTTGTCGAGCATTAGGTCCAGCGATTACGATCTAGAGCTCTGCTCATTTTGCTTATTGAGTTGGTGAACATAGGGACTAGTGATCTGTGTTCATTTTGCATAGTGTATGTGGAACTTTCGGATTAATCCTTTGGTGCTCTTGGTATGTTGATTTTTCAAGAGCTTGGGCAAGCTCGCACAGGGGCTCATTTGTGTACTGTGTCATAATTATGAATATATGCTCTGTATATAATTGAACTTTACTGTTAGGAAGGTGTGCTTGTAACACATTCCTTGGAAGTGTATTTTTTGTATAACTTGTATCACGGGCTTGTGATAAAGTAGAGACTCACTAGCAATAAGACTCTGTGTAGCCACTGGAGTCTGGTACCTAAGAATTGTTTATACTGATTATTATTGTTTGTATGTTTATCTGTTTGTTTTACAGGTGTCCCTCCCAGCTGTTCCCTACCTCAATCCCTTCCCCCACTTGGTCACTCTAACTATCAGTGCTGTAATAGCATCCTGAATTGTTGGTGCCGAGAGGTGGGCCCATAGGGCAAGGTACAGATTCCGAAGAAGTGGTACCCTGACATTGGGCTAATGCGGGCATCGCAGGGCCATAATGCATAGGGCTCTGAGAGAGAGGGGCCTGCACTGATACCACTGCCACTGGGGGCAGTAGTGGCTGCATCCATAGCCCAGTGACAACCAGATTATTGTGTGGCGCCTGTGATGTAGCGGCGACCACTAGAGGGGACTGTGCCACCCCACCCGATTGTACCTACACTTGTGCTACCCCGCTGCCTTGTTGAGCTATTAATGGTGCGGGAGATTGCCCATGGATGGAGCTCCTGTGGCCACCCCACCCTGTGGAGTCAGGGCTCGAAGTGCGCTTGCCGCTACTTGAGCTGTAGGGAGTACATTGCGTAGAAACCCGCTCTGTAGGGGGTGTATTGTCTTGTGAGGGTTTCCCTATTGGGACTGACTCTCTGTTCATCTGGCCATTATGCACTGCTGCACCAGGGTCCGGATTAATGTCTATGGGTGTCAGGGGCTGACCTGCCACCACTGCCTCACCTGGAGTGCCTGCCTGTACCTCCAAGCCTTGCCTAACCTTTTATTGCTGGGCTTCCTTGTAACGCACCAGAATTCTTCTCATACATTGGGCTAATGGACCCTCCTGCTGTGGGTTCGCTCTAGCCCATGGAGCCAATGTCCGCACTGCCCACTCAATGAACCCGTTCTTTGCGACCTCACACTGTGCCGAAAGCGACCGAAATTCATCCGGGGTAGCTGGGGCATCCTTGCTGACTCTAGCGTGTTTTGGCAGCATCCTTACAACTAACCACCCGAAAAGCCGACCTCCGCACAAGTGCACTGAAGAAAGCAGAAGAGAATACATTTTCCGCCAACGGCCTTGTTTCTGCTTTTATTCTGCCATGCATTTCGCTTTTGCGCTGCCCAGCCTTACGCCACCCGTTACCCACATTTTGCAATAATTACCTGGGGCACCGGAAATACTCATGTTCCTCGTGCCCCTGGCAGTCTTCCTCCCATGCTTTTTACCTCCAGCACTCCCGCAAAATAATGCACCACATTCCAGGGGTACCCAGCCTTCTCACTAGCCGAGATCCCCGGGTTACCATGCTGTTTTAAGCAATTCAATGTAAACACGCCAAGCACTTCAGGGTATGTCAAACCATATAATGCACCACCGATGAAACCCTGAGCCACGCACTGCCGGGTGTATCACACCATCCCCATGCATCAGTGCCGAAAACCCCTAGAGGCAAACACGTGCATCGCTGGTCCCCCAGGGGCATCGGGAATACTCACTAGCTTCATGCCCCGAGGTAGCCTGATAACTGCTTTTAGGCCTTACCCTCTTTAAACCAAAACTTAGACTCTTTTGGTTTGAATTGTTGAAACAAGGTTCTCCCCCATTAAAACCAAAGTCGTTACTGTATTTTTTCATATGTTCGACTACGCTGTGAGGCCCTCTCACCTTAATTGATGCTGTGAACCAACTTGCTAGACTGCGTCTCTGCTGATACCACCCGAGCAGAGCCGCTTCCTGGGAAGTTCCTCGAATAGTCCCCGTAGCACCACGTGGAAAGATGGTAGCACTCTGCTTAACTTGTTGTTGGTCCGGTGTCTCGGCATCCGCTGGAGAGAACAAAAGAGGGCTTCCTCCTCTTGCTCCCGGGAGGGGCCACCTTCACACCTTGATGATGTACATGTCCACTTTTGCTTCTGGCGTCATCTACCTTCCCAAAGCTGGAAGGGCACAACCGGCTCCCGCCCGAGATGCCACTAAGGGTGCCACGCCCCTAGGTGGGGGTGGCGGATGTTCGTTGTTACAACGCATGCTTTTACCACGCATGCTGTTACAACGCAAGTTTTACAAAGCAAGCCTTTACAGCGCATTGCTTTGGGGGGTGCTGGATAGTGAATAGTTTATTATACAATTCCAACTCCAGTCCCCGTGGACACTCGGGAAGGTGTTGGATAGTAAATTAAACTATTCCCTATCCTAGAGCGCCCCCCAGTGCAATGCGTTGTAATGGCTTTCGTTGTAAAGCCTGCGTTGTAAAAGCATTGCGTGGTAAAAGTTGCGTCATAAAGGATGTTCCCCGCGGGTGGCGCCTGCCATTACAACGACTTGCTTTAGGGGGTGCAATGGTGGAGTGGTGTTGGAATTAAAGTCAAACACCTTCCCTACTGTTGCACAGACCGAAGTTGGACTAAAAAGTTAAACTATTCCAATATCCAGCACCCCCCTAAGACAAGTCATTAAAATTACGTTGCATGCAGAACAAATATGTGCTAAAGATGCATTCATTCACATGAAGGAGTTCCTAAAACATGCGTGAAAAACGCATGCAGAATTCCATCATACATTGGGGTCACCAGCCTCTAAGGGCAGCTATCCCAAGTCAAGCCAGATTTGAAGGCGTGTGTTACTTGTGCTCCATGCATACGGGCTGCATGCTTGATGTCTTACACTAGAGGGGCAAATTGGTCAAGATTCTGGTCCATCCTCAGATTGAGGCCAGGTAGCAACAGCCTCAGGGTCAGTCACCACACAACTACGCAGCAGGTCAGGTCAGAGCACCTTCAGTGTGAGATTCTGCGTGACCCAGTAGTGTGGGAAACAGAAGGTGGGCTAGTCCATGCCACAGTGGAGCTGTGGTGTCTGTGTGCTGCAGGCAAGATGATCCCCGTAGGACAGTCCGAGGTCGGAACAGCAAAGGGACGGTTGTGCAGGGAGTTCAAATTGTGAGTAGCTTAGGGTGACTTTTCATCTGTCAGTCTCCTCTGGTGAGATGGTCAGGTCTACGTGCGGTGCAAGTGAGTTTCCTCTGGGGTGTGCTCAGGTCTTCAGTACTGGAGTCTGACCATGCCTTGCCCCTCTTGGTCTTGGTCATTTCATTTAGGCCCTCGGGTGTTGTAAGTGCAGCAGTGTGAGAGGTGAGATGCCCACAACAATGCCTCTTGCGCCCTTTGGTGGCAAAATTGAGGGGCACTATGTGGGTGTGATGGGCCAATAGACACCTTCTTCTCCACTCCTGGATGAGGCAAGGCTTTAATGTCGGCCATATTGGAATGGAGCATTGACACAACAGGCTAGCAGGAAGTGGGTAGAGGTCAGGCGAGCTACAGGGGACAGTACAAAAAATGCTGCAGAGCACACCAATCTCATCTCTGGACTCTGGAGAGGGAGCCAGGGATCACTTTTTACCCCACCTAAGCGAAGCAAAAAACCAGGCTGCATCTGGGTGGGTAGCAGACTGTCACCTTAGGTGTTATTGACCTCGAAATGATAGAAACGGAGTGCGGCAAGAAGTATCCAAAAATGAGGCCTTCAGGGCTCAGGCATAAATTGTTCCACTGTACTGCATCGTACTAGAATCCAGAGCGCAACTTACATAGCGAGTCGAAATATATCTCGGGCAAGTAACCCCGGATTTCATATATTTTCTATAGGTTCGCATATCCGTTTTCATCATCGAGAATTGCATATTCTTCTCTAAACTACATTTAACAATATATAAAAGGAAAAAGATCGCCATCTGGAGTGTTCCCTTCCCTCCCATGGTGTTTGTTGTCATAGCATGGTTATCACCTGTTCTGTGACTGATTGAGTATCAGAAAAACTTCAGATGCAATTTGTTTCCCTGCAGTGGCGAACAACGGCAACAGAAAATATATCTGAGACTTCTCCACACAGGGGACCTGGCTGCGACCAAGAAACTGTAAGCAGTGTCATCCTTCAGGCAGATTCATTGTTGGCACAGTAATCTTCCCGCACAGTCCATCAAGCTGTCAATGTATTCAACAAGGGAAAATATTGGCCACATAAAGTGAATGAATTTAGTGTTATAAATGCTGCAATCATTGAAAGAGAAATATTTCTAGAAACGATAGGGACGGTCATTGTATGGAAGAATTGAATAGAACTGTACGTGTAGGTTTGAAAAGCTGTCTGGGCACCGCCGTGGATAATAGGATGGACGTTTGTAACAAAGGGGATTTTTGCAAGCACTGATCAGCCGGCAAGTATTTGATTATAAGAGCTAGGCCTCTAAATGGCGGGAATATTTGCGTCTGCTATAGCATTTCACAACAATCACCTATAGGCAGTGGTCGAAGTGTGGGGGGGGTGGGGTGTCGGGGAACTGTGGGTGGAGAATTAGGTAACAGGAACAACCCGTGGATTGGGTTAGTAGATGGAGTCAGAGGTGTGGCAGAAAGAGCAACATATTCCAATTTTTAGTATTTGTTTCCTATTTCACTAACCGGCTACAGCTTATTACGTTATTTAATTTTAATGGATACACATGTTTATTTATGGTTTAAGATAAAATATTAATATTAAAATATATTCACGTCGTGGGATACATTTCCAATCACAGAATAGCCCAAATATCCCTAAAAGCACAAGCCATTTGTCTCCCAGCCATGGAGTTTCTGTCATCAGCACTTCTCATACTTTTTTCCGCCAGAGCAGTTCAAACAGGAATGACAAGATATCCTAGTTTGCAAATGTTTTCCACATAATTATGGGTCTGCCATATTTGCCACATAATACGTCATATGCTGCATAATCTGACGATTTTAACTAATAACTTGTTTATAGCTCAAGTGGATCAAAAGTTACTAAAAATGTGACTCGTGCTGCTGTGAAGAGGAGGGCTCTTTGTAAAGGTTGATTGGTCACCTTTCTCACTGCTGCAGTTGTATGTTCCACCTGTACTAATATGGAAAACTCTTTGAAGAGACTGTGAGCATGTGTAAAAATGTCAAAATAATAAAGTATCAGAAAATTTACAGCACCACTAATTCTAGTGTAGGATGTTAGAGCACTTTACATCACACATATTACACAGAGACAATCAATCATACGTGTGTAAATCACTGTATAGGAAATGTTTCATAAGACAAAGGACTACAAAGTGTAGGAGTCACATGACAACCATACCAGTAGGCAGCATAGTTTAATAGTGATTGGTCTATAGTGATTGGTCTGGAGAAACGCAAACTCAGAATTTAAAAAGTAATACCATGGCTGGGGGTTCTCTTTAATAATCAGTATTGATTTATACCCAAATGAACCTTTGTTTTTGCAACATTAGGATAATCAAAGACTGGGGAAAATAAACATAACGCTCTAATTTATACCTTGCAGTTTGCATGCAGCTCTTACATGACAGTTAATATCTCACTGTTCTGTTAGGATTTTAACTTATTAACTGCAAGTAACAATAGGGTCTCTCTGACAAAAGCAGTAACCCACTGACCTATTTACATTATGTGCACTTTGTGATCTGCATGGTACTTGTTCTTAGCAGCAGGCACATTAACCCTCTGCCCTTCCTTTCCATGAGCCAAAACGTCCTCTAGACAAAACACCATCTCTCTCTGCTAAGAACATTAATCACTGGAGTTATCTTTACATTTGTATTGTTTCCGAAAATTGTTGGAGGCCAAGGAGGCAGCAAGTGTTTTTAAAACCATATTATACTTGCAAACACGACTCCCCCACCTGAAGTCAACACCAGCCCCGGTCTGTGCAGGTAACAGCAGTGGGGTGTGGTAAGGGGGGGTTTTGAGGGATGATGCAGATGGAAAATTTATTTTTTATTTAATTTTCCCTTTGCATCGTCCCTTGGAAATCCCCCTTACCCAGCCCCTCTGCCCTAACGCTGTTACCTGCACGGACTGCGGCTGGTCAGTGCCTGGTGCAGACGCACTTCCCTAGAGCCACCCTTCTCAAGGGTCCTGTGACCTCAGTGACAGAGTCATTGTCACTCTATGGTGTGCTGCTTCATTGGCCTGCCTGCAAGACTGGAGGTGAACTTCAGAATGAATTGTGGCAGACAGGCATTCAAGGATAACCCACACTTGCCACTTCTAGGGTCCACCTGCTGGTGCTAAGGCACCAGGGCTTGTAGTGTAGTTCCTAGTTTCCCACTAGGCCCTGCGCATTGGAATAACATAAACAGTAGTATCGACGTGGAACTGCAGATATTCCAGGCCTCCACTGACTATGCTAAACTTAATTGGGTTGTGTTACCTACTAGCTCAGAGGTCACTGGAAACTTTCTTCTCTGCATAGGAAGTGATCAGCTTCCTTGGCACAGACAAGAAGGGATTCAGTTTTCCAACAACCGTGCAACATGACAACTTTGCTCCTCAGATCAAGAGTCAATCTCTAGGGTCGTGTGAAACAATAGACATGTATTTCACTCAGTCAGTCTAGTGCAGTTTACTTTCACGAGATGTAGAGAATAGAGAGACGGGCGTGTATCAATAAAGGTTAACATTTATTGAACAGTCTTTCTTCTCGTACAAGAGAAATGTATTGCCACAATTGCAATAACTGTTATTATAAAAAGTACGTACAGTAAGATAAGTATTGCGAAATAGAACTGTAAAAGCATTGATATGGTTTCTTAGCCATACAATGGTTTAAAAGTAATAAAACATATATACAGTCATATATACATTAGGCTAACATACTCAACTGGTGCTTCTAACTAAGCCTACCCCAGTGTGCCTGACCTAAGCCTAACACGTGAAAAGGGGAGTAAGTAAGTAGCTTAAGTTAAGTTGGTTTTGCCAAGGTTTGTTTCAAGAATTCTCGTCTAAGGGTTTAGTCAACACCATACCTCTGAATAGAATGATGGAGGATTGGTATCTCCTTCAGGGGTCTCTCTCGATATCCCAGTCACCCGCGAGGGTAAACCGGAAGCGCCGGGACTGGATTTCTCTGCACGAGAAAGGCAGCGGCTCTCTTCAGCGCGTCGAGGAAGGAGGGGGGACAGCGTCCGCGGGCAGCTGGAATCTGCTGGATGTCTTCGCAGAGGACGGCTGTTCAGCTCCTTAAGCGTACTGCACCATAGTTCGCGCTGTAGCGGCGATAATGGTAATCAGCAGCTTCACCACCACAGGATAGCAGGCTGCAGCGACAGAGTGCTAGATTTACCAACACGGGGTCTTGCAGGCAGCTGGCATCAGCAACAGTAGCTCTCGCTCACATTGCTTAAGGCAACGTTGGTAATATTTATACCTGACAGGTGCCGGGTTTGACGCAAGTTTGCTGGACATAAGACGTCAATTAAAGATGTCACTAGGAAGTGACAGTTATCAGTTGCTCATTAGAGTTCCATTACTAATCAAAACATAGCAAGCGGGGATTTCCAGGTTTGCTAAGTTTTTATCTTGTTGAAGAACTCGGAGTGTTATCTAGGAATATCAGATAGTGACTGCTGCTCTGTCATTGCACTAATTGGTCGCAAAGGAAGTAGCAGAGAGTCATGCTGGAATGTGGCTCTGTTCGTGTGAGGCCAGAGATGACTTTTCAGAAAATCGCACTTGAACGGTTATGCCAATATAGGGAATAAATGGATTTATAGCCGAATAGGGGCATAAGGTCACAGTATCGATCAGGAACCTAGATTAACACGCAACACCCACTCCACGGGTTAATGTCCATCAAAATTACTAAAACTAAGCAATTAGATGTATGTGTAACATTGCCCACCCCAAAATACATAAATGCATTCGAAATAGGCGTACTTGTAATACATGGAATTTAGGTACTGTACGTTTTTTAAAGCATAGTAATCATTCAAAAATCATTGCATATGAAATCAATGAACGAATATGCAAAAAGAATTACACATGAAGTATCTCTGACAGAAGAAATGCGAGATAAATCATCACATAAAAATGCATTGTAATAACATATGTGCTAGAGGCTGGTGTTATGTTGTTATGTCTCTAGATGTGTTTTAGAAATAGAAGTGTGAAGCTTCTGTTCTCTAAGAATAGTTTTTACGTTAAGCAAAGAATTGTTCGTGCCAAAAAAGGGTCAATATTAGAAAAATCGTCCAATTTAAAGAAAATAGATTTCCAAAGCTCCTGGCAGTTTTTGTTGATCAAAACTGAAGGCCGAATTCAGAGTTCATGGGAACGCTGTGTGTCGGAAAGCTTCTAAAAGTTATTGTTTCTCTGTGGGTGAGAACATCGTATCAGACAGGCTCTCAAAGAATTGGTCTACAAATTCAGGTGATAGTTCAACCAAAGTAGATAGCGCTGTAACTTGGCAGGTGTGAGAATGATTGCTGTCATCGAAGGCAGGACCAGCAATGCTAACAGCACGTTGTACCTGGATGATGTTGCTTTTGTCACTCGCTCCACTGTTACCACTTGGCTGTAGTACAGGAGTCTCCACAAATGCCGTCATCAGGATTGGTAGCCGCTGGGGACAACACAATGCGTGAGCCGTTATTGGACTGAGCAAAGTATCGACGTCCATTGGTACTGCTGATGGAAGTGAAAGACAGATGTCCAACACGCATTCCTCGCCGCAAAGCATACACCGTAGCACAGGTAAAATGCAATTTTGCCATATCGGTCTGAATGAAAGGAACCAGGTCATGTTTAGATCTCTCAGCCTGGCCAATCCAAGGACGTCAGTTATCCTGTCCCTGTAGCGCATTGCTAGGATTGTCTCTTCCATTCCCATGGGAGCTATGTCTGAGCCGAGGCTTGCCATAACGTAGCAGGAGGGTCAAAAATAGAATCCCTGCAACGAGTCCCAAAAATAATGGTATGCCGCCAAAAATGGAGTGCACAAAATTAGGAAAGATTCCCAAAATTGCCTGGAAGGGTGTTAGCAGTCCCGTAAAGACTGTCTTAAATATGCCTGGGATGCTTGTTGCACTAGACATGTTAAGGAGTTGGCTGAATATTTCTACGAAATGCACGGGGCAATTTGTTGATAAAAGGTCAAGGACTTCAGTAGCCGTCCTTGCGACTAGAAGATCATACGTCTCTTTAGATGACGTTATAGGCACTGTTGTCTGTAAAAGTACAGATTTAATTTTGCTTAATGTATCAATTCGTATAGAATAGAGATTCAGACGAGGCCAGAGGGGAGTCACTATGTCTGGAGGCCCGCTCGGGAACAATGCTTGCATACAGCATTTGACCCTGGACGTAACATGTACTAGATAACTTGTCCCTGGCGCGAGGCCACAACACCTGTGATCCGTTCTAAGAATGTAACTCCCGTTCGCGAGTTGCATAAAGAAGGGCTCTATCTGAGTTGCAGGTGTGACTAGCTGGTGGCATGAAAGGTTGTTTGAATTCCCATCACATGCTCCGTGTAAATTAATACCCTGACACAAAAGTATACCACTTAGTGAATGTTTACAGTTCTCACCACTAAGAAATACATTTTTGTCGCTGTCACTATAGCAAGAATGAGTGTATGGTAATTTCCATTCGGATTTTACATATCCTTTACCCAATTGTTCATACTGGCCAGCAGGTATGTACTCAAGGCACTTTTTAAATCGGAAAGTTGTTATCGGAATTGTGATAATTCTGTGTATTATCCATTCAATGACAGGACTCTCTGACATTGTCAATGGTAATCTCTCGAGTCTTTCGATGCTCAGGATTGTATAGTCTGCTCCTTTCTGTGCCAAACTGATCTGTTTATCAGTAAGGTTAAAACTGGAAAATAATGACGTTGTGTTGATTAAACGCCAAGGCACATAGCCTGAACGAAGATTTTGCAGCGTCCAGCCTAGTTCTATAATAGAGCGTAATTGAGACTGGCCATGTTGTAACATTAGCAAATCTCTGTCTATCACATCAAAGGCAGAGGATACAATATTGTCCAACGAATATATTCTGGAAGACAGAGTCGTTAACCCATTGTCTACCACAGAAAGTGATTTCTCCAAATTAATACGATCAATTTCTCGTATTTTTTCAGCAGTTTCAATTTGCTTTACTTTCCAAGCCTCGTTGTAAGCAGCATAGATACTGGTCGCTATGAAACGCTTTTGACGCTGTTTGCGTGGTCCAAGAATGAAATCGCGCAAATCAGCACCATCTTTTAGTAAAGACAAGTGTTGCTTAATTTCAGCCAGTGTGGATGTTGTTAGCCATTCAAGGCAGAGCTTCCCTACACTGTATGTGGTTATAATCCCTGGATGTTGTCTCTGGGAGTATCTTGAGTCTAATCTGGTCATTTTGAAACCCTGTGTTTTATTCAGGAATCTATCTTGACAGCTATTTGTGTCTGTAGGCCAGATTAACCACTTTTTCCAATCAGGATGTGTTCTGTTGAAATGTAAAATTTCTGACACGTCTAATTCAATATCTGTGGTTACATTTTCAGGTATTGGCTTTGGTATAGATGGTTTTTTAAGGTCTTTGATCTTAGCTAGGCCAAGACAAGATGTTTGGTGTATAGTGTCATTTAAAAACAACATTTGTTCAGGTATCATGCAGGTTCTAAATAGTGCTTCTATGCCTTGCACCTGCCAATCTTTTGTACCCCAAATCGTTTTCGTTTCAATATAATTTTTCCAATAATCAAAACCAAATGTCATCATTTTGTCATAAAATGCTTCTGAATATATCAATTTAGAATTTGTCAGCATTGTTTTCATTCCTGTTTTATCTAACAGTTTGTAATAAAACGTTTCTGCATCACTTGTGTTAAACCCTGAGAAGTATTTGAATTTCTCAAAAAATGCTTTAGAACTGCTTTTAGGTGGTGTAGAACAATGTTCCCATTGATTATACATAAAAACATTTCTAGGCTGTGCAGATTTATGCAAGTAGTGATCCCCATAGTGGGTGTAACAGAATAACTGCTCATAACTAGATGAACCTTGTAAATAATCATGATCTGTGAATCTAGCTGACATTACTAAATCAGACATCATGTCATTAATACTGTTAAAGTCCCAATCATCAGAGAATGTACTAGGAGTCACAAAGTCACTTAAGGAAACCTTTAGTTGATGAGGATACTTCAGGATTTCGACCGGACCATATATCTCATAGTCTGTTTTCTCCCATACTACCCCACCAGGTATTGGAATTGCTGTGACATTTACTGTTGACAGTTCTCTTTTCTTCACTTGGGATGATCTGTGTGGTTTCAGGACTAGGTTGATGTTCTGACTTGCTGTGTCCATTGTAATATATTTTCCTTCAATGAATTTTCCCAAACACAGTACCATGATGAGCCAAAGCAGGAGGAAAAATACACCTAGACCGAACCAGAACTCTAGCCAAGGGGAAATTAGGTAGATTTCCTTCAGTTGATGAAAGAGTTCTGTTGCTTTTTCTTTAAAAGACTTTTTTGTTTCTGGCATCACTTCGGGGTCGTTTAAATCTTCAGAGAATTTGTCGAAGTTGATGAAATAACCAGAGGCAGTTCTGTCAATTGATGGGATTGTTCTTTCAATCTGTCTCTCGGTAGCACTTTCTGATGCCACATCATTGTAGACTGGTGTTGTTTCTTGACGAATTGTTTCAATCTGTGTTTCAAGAGGCACGAGTTCCATGGCATTATTGCATAGTCCTTCATTGTGCACTGCAGGCTGATCGAATGGGATTAGTCTTTCAGTTTGAACCTCTTGGATTGTTGCAAGTTTGGGTATTCTGTTGTTTCTTGGGAGTCCACTGGGCCTACTGTTGATTATAGGCCACATGCTTGTGGTTTTACCAGATCGATGGACACGACTCTGTTCTCCTTTTTACCAGCAAGGGGCGGTAGCACAACTGATCTTGTTCCGGTGACTGCTAAGACAGGTACTGCTTTTATGTAAGAAGGCCCAAATTCCTTCATAACCGCGATCTTTTCTCTGACTAGATCCCCAATCTTTGGAATCCAGACAGGCCTTGCTGGGGCTGTTGCGGGTGGTGCCTCGTCAGTGGTACTTGGCTGTTGCTTTAACTTTATGTTGCTTAATGATTTTCTTGTTTCATTCAGTTCCTGTAAGACAGCCAAACGATCCTTTACATCAAAGTGCTTTGTTTCTTCTTGTACCACTGACATCTGACTATCGAGGTCCTGAACGCGCATTCTAATTCCGAACAATAGTTCGTATGGGCTGAAACCTTTTAGAGAATTTCTTGGCATGTTGTTAAGACTAGTCTGGACACTTATTAAATGTTTGACCCACCCAGCGCCTGAACCTAATACCTTCGCTGTTATAGATTTTTTCTTTCTACCACACTATTCCCTTCGGGATGCGACGGACAAGAATACCGCAACCCAATTCCCATGCTGGCCATGGCCTCCTTATAGGCTCGAGAGCTGAAAGCAGGACCCTGGTCAGAATGGAACGTGGTAATTGCGTATGTGCCGATAAAGACTCGCAAATCTTTTATAACCGTTCTAGCGTCAGCCGAGCGCTGGGGCCACATCCATATGAACCTCGTACAGGAATCCACTGCTACCATGATATATCTATAGTTACCGTCCCTTTGTAGGGGACCACAGTGGTCCAGATAAACGCATGCAAATGGTTTATCCGAGATGAGAAGGGGTGTCTGCGCTGGTCGTTTCACTGTTGATACTTTTATCCTTTGGCATATGTCGCATTCTAATACATACTTTTTAGTTTGTATTCTCAAACGAGGCCACCAATATCTCTGTTTTAATAGTGATACTGTTGCGGAAACGCCAGCATGTGCAGATGCAAGCCCTTCGTGTGCCGCTTTGATTAGTCCTAGTCTGTGTTCCCTGTTTGGAATTACTCTATCCCCCACTCCAGGGATTCGAGCAAAAGGAACATTATTTGTATCAGTTAAGTACAAGTACTTTATAGGAAAGCCTTTTGGGAGTGTTTTCTTATCATTTTTTACTGACGTACTGACAGCTTGTAGAATATCGCTGTCTATTTTCGTTTGTGACCGAGTTATCGCAGCTACGGAAGCCGTTTGCACAGCTGCCTTCGCGGCTTCATCAGCCAATGAATTCCCTGCAACGTGAACGCCATCACGTTGATGACTCAGTGTATGTATCACGTGAGTCTTTTGTAGTTCTTTCTGTAAAAGAACTACCTGTTCCCAAAGCATTTTATGCTTTATTGTGCCACCTTTTGCATCTTTGAAACCATTTTCCACCCAATTCTGCAAGTATTCATTATAAGATTGTACGCAATAAAAGGAATCGCACACTATTAGTGTGGGGAATTCGCGATCGGTATTTTCTAGCGCCATCTTAAATGCTACTAATTCAGCTCTTTGAGCCGAGCAATCTCCTAGAGATTGTGTTTTAGTGACCAATGGTCTAAATTTTCCTTTGTGCCAGCGACCTTTAACAATCGCTCACGCAGCACTGTAAGCTTGCTTACCCCCAACTGCGGGTTGTGCTGATCCGTCAGTATATATAATACTTCCGTATTCTTCGAGAGGCAGGATTTCAATTGGCAGAGGACATTCGTATTCATATTGTAAAAATTCCTGTGTTTTTAAGTTAGGATCAAATTCGTAAACTACGTCTGTTGCAGCAAGAGAATTAACCCACTGAATCCATCTCGGATGCAAAGCTTTAGCATTAGGAATGCTTGCTTTAGTTACCGCTTCTAAAGCCGGTATGGGTGTTACGATTATTATTCGTTTACCTTGTGCTAGGGGCCTTTCTTTCGCTACAGCAGTCTGAACCGCAGTTAGAATTTTCTCCGTTGAACTGAATTTTATTTCAGCCTTTGTGTACAAATGTGATTTGTAAGCTATTGGTACCTTTTCTCCCTCATTAGAGGTTAGGTATGTGAATCCGCATCTTCCTGGGATGACTCGGATTACAAGATCACGTGTGTTGTCACGTGTATCTAATTTTGTTTTTGCTAACATGTCTGTTTGCAATGATCTCAAAATTTCTGTGTGTTTTTGAGTCCAATTGATTTGTTTAAAATCAGGTTTAATTAGTTCGTAGAGAGGTTTAACCCTCTCTGCGTAATTTAGGATGTAAGTTCTTCCGAAATTCAGAAAACCTAGTATTGATTGTAAATTCTTCAGCGTTTTTGGAACTTGGAGTACAGCGCACTTCTCTAAGAAGTTGTCCGCTAGGCTTTTCCCTTCACTTGATAATTCATACCCTAAAAACAGTACTGTCAGATGGGCAATTCGGGACTTTTTAAAGTTGAATTTGTAACCCTCTGCTGCGAACCCAAGTATGATGGTGTTCACTCTTTTCAAGTGAGTATCCAAGTCGTCGTCTGTGAGATAAATATCATCTACGTAAGATAATGCTTCATCATCATAGATTTGTAGTAACTCTGTTACCCTAGCTGAGAATAGTCCTGGGCTGTTCTTGAACCCCTGTGGGAGTCGACAGAATTTTTTCTGCGACCCAAATGCAGAGAAAGCGGTCAAATATCTGCTTTCTGGTGCAATGTTTTGACAAAAGAAACCATTAGATATGTCTAATGTCGTTTTATATTTTTTCCTAACTATGTTATTCATTAGGGCTGCACTATGCGAGTTTTGTACTGCAAAAGTTTTGCAACATGTATTAAGATGTCTGTAGTCAAAACTAGACGATATGAATTGTCTGGCTTGGAGACAGGAAACAAAGGATTGTTCATTTGAGAGGTGCATGTTTCAATCACCCCCTGGTACTCAAGTTGATCTAAGATCTCCCTGACCTGTTTTTTAGCTTCTTGCTTTATGGGATACTGCCGTTGGGCAGTTGGTTCACTTTTTAGTTGGATTTTGTGAGGAGGAGAGTCCTCATCCCATCCTACATGATTTTTATATAATGCAGGTGCCTGGGCTACTGCCCATTTCCGTGCATATGTATATTTTTTGTGAATCGATATGTGATTCGAGAAGGCAGGCATAATCACTTCTTCGCCACGAGGGCACTCCCTGACAAACTCCGGGGGCCAATCTTTTTCAGCTAACAGAATATCATAGCCTTTTGAGAGCTTATCCCAAAATAGACCCTTAATTTTCCTAGTCTTATCACCCTCCATACGCAATGTTATTTCGTATATTTTATGGGGCTCGCTAAGTCTGGCGTCGGCAGTTTCAACCTGAATGTACTCATTCGTGTCCACTGTCTCCAGATGACTCATCAAGTTCTTGCGCGCTATACTGATTTCTGCTGCACTGTCCAACATTGTCAATGCCCACTCCCGTTTTTCAACTGTGTCCTCAGTATTCTCGGCATGGTTGATTACTCTAATACTGGCTACCTTCTTTTTAGGAAATTGAGATTTTTTACTCTGAGCAGGTTCCTTGTCTTTGGACTTGGTGTGCTCTCCTGGGTCTGACCGTCCTCTTCTTTCCGAATTCTGTGGAAAAGATCGAGATGGACGTGTATCAATACTTTGATATCTATCAGGTTTTTTCAGATTATCCCTATTTCTAAGGTTATATCTTTTCTCAGAGGGCTCCCTCTGGGGAGACTGGCGTTCTCGAGTCGGAGTTCTTTCCCTCCGTCGAGGAGACCTTCCTCTGGTCTGGAAAACCTTTTCCTTGGGAGTGGATTGTTTATTCCCATCCCAGCTCTTTTTAGGAGTATTTAAATTATTTTGAATAAATAATTTTTCAGGATTTTCGAGCAGTTGGGGCTTAACTGGTTTTCCACCCAAGCTGTCTCTACCTAATTCTTCATAGCATTTTTCTATGATTTTTGCAAGCTCAACAGGATCTTTTATATCTGTTTCCCTCAACTTCTGGCGAATCGCCACAGATGCTGCTTCTCCCTTTACATTGGCTAATAATATAGCTGTGACCTGCTTGAAATCTTTCAGTAATTTCATACCCAGATTTAAAGCGGGCTCTGGACCGAATTCATTTTGAATCTGTTTTAGCACTTCTGGTATTACCG
Source organism: Lissotriton vulgaris (assembly GCF_964263255.1). Lineage (NCBI taxonomy): Eukaryota > Metazoa > Chordata > Amphibia > Caudata > Salamandridae > Lissotriton > Lissotriton vulgaris. Next base: position 593,484,353 of record NC_141693.1, read on the forward strand.
CCATAGACGGAACACCGTGTGTTTTTGTGTAAATGGAAGCAAAGACTGTACCCCAAGTGTCACAGTCCTCCACGTGTGGTGCGATTCCCATAGGAAGGCAGATGGTCAAGATTCTGTGTTTCTCAATAGGGGTAGTATCAGGAAATACTGCCTCTATTTGAGTGATTTTCTGTGCTAACCAGAAAGGAATTTGTTCCCGTTTTACGGGTGTTTTACCAAGACATGACTGTATGTTCTGTGGTGTAATTTTATTTGTGTTCCCCTGATGAGGGGTCAGCTGGTGTGAATTAACAGCTGGCTGGACTGTTGCAGTCCGCATTACATATTGGACTAATTGCCTATGTATTTTTATTAATGTGTTCAGCTGTACTAACAGCTCTTCTCTTGACATTCTTGCAATGTCAGGATGTGGTGTGTAGCTGGCTAGAACCGGCCACGTTGCTCCTGGTCTCCCTAGAGGACCGAGCCTAGTTATGTGATTATTGTGTTTTAGGGCGCCATTAAACCAGAGCAGGTGCTCTTGAAATTTAAGTGGGATTTCAATCTCCTCGAAAGGAGCGTACTCTCCCGGAGGTTCCTCTATTTTGTAATAGTGAAACTCTTGTGTTGCAGCGTTTGCCGCTGGAAAGTTTATCCATGAATAGAATACCTCTGTCTGCCGATACTCGTGAGCCTCTATCACGAAAATTACTGTACCACCCTGAGGTGTCAGTCCGTTTTCTATAAGTTTTAAAGTTATAGATTTTCTTAAGTGGACCGGGATGATAATAGCATCCGGGTCTGCTTGTTCGGGACCTTGCTGAGTCGCGTCTACTGCGGCCCCAGAGGTTCCGTTGGTTTCTACTGACATTTTTTATAAATGCAGGCTTTGCAGAGTAGGTCTCCAAGGAGACAAAGATTAGGTGCACAATATTTTGGAACACTGTATCCTTCAACGTTGAATAAACCGGAGCTTTACATAGGAATCTCTTCCTACTAAGGTCGGGCGGATTTTAACCTTTCACCCACTCCAGACGTCTATTGGAGTATTTACGGGAGAAAGGGGTCTGTGAAATATGCACGACTGAGTTACTCTACTGTCTTGCGTTAGTTTATCGCCTTACCAAACGTTTGGGCGCCATGTAGTGTAGTTCCTAGTTTCCCACTAGGCCCTGCGCATTGGAATAACATAAACAGTAGTATCGACGTGGAACTGCAGATATTCCAGGCCTCCACTGACTATGCTAAACTTAATTGGGTTGTGTTACCAACTAGCTCAGAGGTCACTGGAAACTTTCTTCTCTGCATAGGAAGTGATCAGCTTCCTTGGCACAGACAAGAAGGGATTCAGTTTTCCAACAACCGTGCAACATGACAACTTTGCTCCTCAGATCAAGAGTCAATCTCTAGGGTCGTGTGAAACAATAGACATGTATTTCACTCAGTCAGTCTAGTGCAGTTTACTTTCACGAGATGTAGAGAATAGAGAGACGGGCGTGTATCAATAAAGGTTAACATTTATTGAACAGTCTTTCTTCTCGTACAAGAGAAATGTATTGCCACAATTGCAATAACTGTTATTATAAAAAGTACGTACAGTAAGATAAGTATTGCGAAATAGAACTGTAAAAGCATTGATATGGTTTCTTAGCCATACAATGGTTTAAAAGTAATAAAACATATATACAGTCATATATACATTAGGCTAACATACTCAACTGGTGCTTCTAACTAAGCCTACCCCAGTGTGCCTGACCTAAGCCTAACACGTGAAAAGGGGAGTAAGTAAGTAGCTTAAGTTAAGTTGGTTTTGCCAAGGTTTGTTTCAAGAATTCTCGTCTAAGGGTTTAGTCAACACCATACCTCTGAATAGAATGATGGAGGATTGGTATCTCCTTCAGGGGTCTCTCTCGATATCCCAGTCACCCGCGAGGGTAAACCGGAAGCGCCGGGACTGGATTTCTCTGCACGAGAAAGGCAGCGGCTCTCTTCAGCGCGTCGAGGAAGGAGGGGGGACAGCGTCCGCGGGCAGCTGGAATCTGCTGGATGTCTTCGCAGAGGACGGCTGTTCAGCTCCTTAAGCGTACTGCACCATAGTTCGCGCTGTAGCGGCGATAATGGTAATCAGCAGCTTCACCACCACAGGATAGCAGGCTGCAGCGACAGAGTGCTAGATTTACCAACACGGGGTCTTGCAGGCAGCTGGCATCAGCAACAGTAGCTCTCGCTCACATTGCTTAAGGCAACGTTGGTAATATTTATACCTGACAGGTGCCGGGTTTGACGCAAGTTTGCTGGACATAAGACGTCAATTAAAGATGTCACTAGGAAGTGACAGTTATCAGTTGCTCATTAGAGTTCCATTACTAATCAAAACATAGCAAGCGGGGATTTCCAGGTTTGCTAAGTTTTTATCTTGTTGAAGAACTCGGAGTGTTATCTAGGAATATCAGATAGTGACTGCTGCTCTGTCATTGCACTAATTGGTCGCAAAGGAAGTAGCAGAGAGTCATGCTGGAATGTGGCTCTGTTCGTGTGAGGCCAGAGATGACTTTTCAGAAAATCGCACTTGAACGGTTATGCCAATATAGGGAATAAATGGATTTATAGCCGAATAGGGGCATAAGGTCACAGTATCGATCAGGAACCTAGATTAACACGCAACAGGCTTTTAAGACCTTGCGGCCCTTCTAAGGTCCAGCATGGGAAAGCGCTCCCTCAGGGAAAGTGGTCTGGTGGACTGGTCATGAAGGCTGAACCTGGTTCCCCAGTTCCAAATTCAGCAGCTCTGACCATAGGGCCACATCCTTACCCCCACTGAGCACCATACTTTCCCCACTGAGAGAAACTCACACTGCCTTCAGCTACAACCCAATTGTGCCCCACTATAAACACCTGGATGTGACTCAATTCATATTATGCACTAGACAAGAGCAATATGCTGCCTAACAAAAATTAACAACTTCCTAGAAAAAGCAAACACTCATAGGGAATGCAAGATTAAATAAAGCATGTGAAATGTAAGCAGGAACAACATGGTTACCTTTTTCTTTTTATACTCATTATTCAGAAATGAGTGAGTACTTTTCCCTGAAACGTTAAGGCCATGACTACAGGGCCCGGAAGGGACCCGTTTCAATGTCCATTGCTTATATCCTTACAAACTGTGAGCAGAATGGTTTAAAAAGACCACATTCATGAACACACAGCTGCTCTACACATTTGGTTTTCTAATTCACCCATCAAGCAGGTACTTCAGTACCTTCAGGAACAGTTCACTTTCCCAACCAGGGAAAACAATGTTGTTCAAAGAGAGAGGAGAAAACAAAAGTAGCTTCACTGGCAAACACTGTAAAGTGGCGCTAATGTGTTTAGGTGTGAATAAATCAATCAGGCCACCTTGCAACCACTCTATCTTACTTTAGTTAGTTTTCATATTTTTAATGTTTTATTTCTATCCACGCCGAGGCTGCACTTAGAAATTGAAAAATGTCAGAAAAAGAAGGCGTTTCCAACAAAAGTGTTTTTCTTTTTTGGATCCATTTCACAGGGGAGCAAATAAACGAGAGGAGGAAAGAGAAGATAATACCTGTTTCTTGAAGTCTCAGTTTTCACTAAATGAGGAAGAGCAAAACAGAAAGAGAGGGAAGAGGGGGAACAAAGAGAAGGAGGGCCAGCTGCCAGATGAAGGAGAACTGGACACTGTCCTTTTCTTCATTGGACATGAAGGAAAAGACAGAGACAGAGTCCTTTTTCTTCTCTGCCTGTTCCACACGTCCCCAAAAGCCGAGCTTTAACTATCGGACTTGGCAATTTCTGCCATCCGGGAGAAGTAGGGGCACGCCGTGCCCTGCCGATCCTGCCTACTTCGACTACTGCCTGTATACCAAAATGTCAAAACCCTTTACTGAAAGTGTTGAATAAGCATTACTCTTACATTGTTCAGCAAGATTGCATTTGTTTTGTACTGCCTTTTCAAATCCAAGTTGAGAAAACCTTTGTTCATAAGCGTTCATTTCGAGTTATTTCTCAGTTTGTTGTGGGCAAAGTAAAGCCCTTTGGGACATATTTACAAGCAGCTTGAGCAGCCGTTACATCACTTTTGTTTGACGCAGCAGTGGCACACTCCTTGCTCCATATATACTAAGTGACTCATTAGGCACAATACGTCACATTTCTCTGCCCTCCAGCGTTTTTCTCCTGCGCCACAACCCGCTGTGTCAGGCTACTTTTATCATATGCAAGGTAGGAGTTCCCCCTTAAATTCAAAGCAGAAATGACACATCCATATTTACAAGCTTTTGGGAAAATGACGCATTGTTGAGGAAGAGCAGAGTCAAAAATGCTTCTAAAACCCTGGGCATTGACAAGCCAGGCATAAAAATGACACATCAGCACTGGTGCATAATCAGAAAATACCCAGTGCACTTTGGCAAGCTCAACTACGCCATGGAGCTACTCATACTGCAGTTGAAAGCAGGAAGGACACAAAGACGACCCCACCACCATTACCTCCACCATCACCACAGAGGCAGCACAGGAGAAGGGAGCGGATATGCAGGCAGAGGATTACTCTCAGTAACTTCAGGGAGTAGGAGGTCATCACCCATTACAGGCTCAGGAGGGAGTCGATTGTCCTGCTCCTGCACCAGATTACACAAAGGGTGCAGACAATATTCCAGAGGTGCATCAACATCCCTCTGCAGGCCAGGCCTATGACAATACTACACATGCTGGTGTCTGGATCATTCCAACCCACCACAGCCAGAGTGGCAGGAATCTCCCAGCCATCCTATTTGGTATTCCTACGCTCCGATCCTGGCTGCCATCATTAGCCTCATACTCCAGTACCTCATGTTCCCCAACACACAACAGAAACACATGGAAAACAAGCAAGACTTCAATGCCATTGCTAGATTTCCACATGTGTTGGGGGTAATAGACTGCGCAGATGTGAGACTTGTGCCTCTTGATGCAACATCACAACTGTACTGAAACAGGAAGCACACATATTCGTTCAACATGCAGGGAATAGTGGACCATCTGGGTTTGGTCATCAAAGTGCTGGCAAAGTATCCTGGAAGTAGTCAAGTTGCATACATCTTCAGACATTCCTTCATAAACAAGCGCTCAAAGAATGGGATATAGGGAAATGGCCTAATGGTTGGTAAGTACATCTCAAGCACATGACTGACCCTATAACGGTAAATTATGTGGGATAAAGCAGCCATATTTGTTTTAGGTGAATAATACAGTGCATAATTAGAAGATGTGGTCCTCATACTTGGCCATACTACATGGCACATGTGCAATACAACCCTCCAAGTCACACATGCTAAGACCTGTTAACCCACTGTGGGCCTCCTGTACAAGAGGCCTGTGCTGCTGGAGTGTAAACTACATGATGCTCTGGTGGAGCAGTTCTCTCAATCATATCTATGAGGCAACACAAAGTCACAGTGTGTGCCCTTGCATAGCCTCATAGATATGGACTAAGGCAAGGCAGTGCAAAGGGCTGCATTGCCTAACTCTATGTTAAGGAGGTGATCCATGGGTCTTATGGTGGGTTTCTCCATGCAACACCAATATGTTTTGACACATTATCAGAATTGCAAGGACACTGGAAACTAGAAATGTGTCACACATGTGTGCCTCACCAGGTGATGTGCAACAAGTAGAATTAACTATATTTATCATCAATATTTACTCCCTCTACATGTGCTGCATTCTGCAGAGCACATACAAAGAAGGAAGATGAGTCCATTGTTTGTTTTGTGTAAGAAGGTGTCCCTTACTGCATAAAACCAATTGAGACCACAAAGCAGACACACCTGCTCCATGGTGTAAAGGTGCATGTGGTGGCGCTAGTCACCAATCTGTGAGTCTGCGCATGCAGAAGGAACACCAATGTGCCCTATGTCATTAATATGACACATTCCTGTGCTTTTCATTTGACGCAGGGAAGTGCAACTAAGTGAGATACAAATAATAATGAGATACAAACTGAGTGTTTCCCGTTTCTCTCAGTTGATGAGTTTCCAGACGGAGAAGCCCACCCAGCAGTAGCAACAGAGCAGATCAATGGCAGAGAGGTGAAGCACACTTGTTCCTAGTAACCAGACAACCAGCACAAGCATCAAAAGAACCCCGCATGTAAAAAATCAGCTCTGGGGAGCCCTGGGGGCCTCTTGGATCCACCCTAAGAGCTGATGAACCGGATGCCTTCAAACAGCTTCAAACACCTGACACAGTCACTGACGGAGCAAGACAGGATTAGACATGGTGGCCTCAGCCGCACCAGCGGATTCATCCTGGTTGGCACTAATCTCAGCTCACCAGGTAAGAAAGGACCTAAAGGGAAGTAGGATTTAGGGAGAAATGAACATCAAAAAAGAACGCAGGGGCTTTCCTCAAGAGGTCTGTTGAACGTGCTGCACTTTGACTCAATTTTATAGTAAACACTTTGTTGCTGGATAGTCACTGCTGGGTGTGGCTGTGTGTGCTCTGCGAGAGTGAAGCAGTGAGTAGAAAAGAGCGGTGAGTTGTGGTGGAGTTTGGAGTGCGGAGTTTGGGTGCATTCTTGTAAGGGCACCAAATCGGCTTGTGCCACCACGTTGACGTTGTCAGCCCTCTGCGAGCCAGACCAGACCTGCAGTCATGTGCTTACACCTGCACCTGCTTTTGCCTTTGGATTTTCCCTGTACCAAGTCTCCTGCAGCCTCCTGTTGACCTCCAGTGCTACCCTACCCCCTCCCTCCAGCAGAGAGTTTGATTGGGCCACATGCAAACACTGGCCTCCAGGCTACCAGTCACCGATAAGAAAACCAAGAATATCAAGGAGGACATTTAAGGGAGCTTTCAACTGTTATCTTAAAGGGGTCCTAAAGGAGAAAGGAGAAGTTAAAAGTAAGCAATATTCGAACAACAGGACAGCCAAAAAGATTCTTCCCTGGGAGAGCCTGAAGAAAGAAAAGTCAATGATTGGGCAAGCATTAGGTCCATGGACCCCTCAATGAAGGTGATAGGTGGCAAGCGGTAGTCTGGTACGCCTTGTGCCTTGTTGAGGGGCCAGCATACCCTCACGCTTTGACTTGTGCCCCTAAATTTATACTTGTATACCTCAACCTACATCCTGATCAGTGCATTTGACATCAAAATTTGACACAACTACTTGGGCCTCTGTCAGCCTCACACCTGACCAGCTCATTGAGTTCATCATCGCCCATTTACACTTGTGGAGGAGATACTGACATTAGACCCACCGGGCTATTGATTGGGTACATCCCCTCTGCAGGAGATGTTTGGAAAGTAGGGAGTGGAATTTCAGCAGTGGCCTGAAGGTATGGGAACCTTTGTTGTTTGCCCTGTCGGATCCAAGTATGGGGCATAGGATCTGCTGGTCAATCTTCCTGGACCTGCCCAGCTAGCCTTTATCTGCCCATTTACCTAGAAAGACCCCTCGCTGTGCGCTCATGCCCCTCAATAGTTGCACTAATTCAAGAGGTGAGAAGGTGCAGCAAGGGTTACTTAGACCCTCCAATCCTGATCCGAAGAAGCTGTGAAACCATTGATTTTCAGACATAAGTTTAAACTATTAGAAATGGTGAAACAGAGCAACCTTAGCCTAAAAACACTGTGGTAGGAGAGTTTACGATGACCGGTTGTTCCAACTCTTACCCTCAGACCAAACCACTTCTACCGGCTCAAGAATAGCAACTACAATGGACTGGCGCAAGAGACATTCCCTGTCTGCATTCCAGCCGCACGCCTACCAAGGAACAAAAAGATATGTCAGACATGGATACTTTCCTGAATAATTTTGGGTGTTTTATCAGTAGTCTTTCTAGCACACCTAAGGTAGCTACAAATAAGGCAAGTAAAGAAGTGCAAAACAATTATTGTTTTGACAGCAAACTCTCCTCCACAGCCTGCCCTCCCCCTTCCTGAGTCTGAAGATACTTTTACAGGAGGGTAGGAGCAAATGCAAGAGTCATCCCTGCCATTAATATAGGTAACTCATGTTATCGCTAATGCAATCCCAAGTGTAGGCCCAAGCCCAAAATGAATATGACTTTGACGACTGCACAAGTTTCTTCATCCTTGGATTTGTTTCTGGAACCAACAAGCGCTAATGGCTTGCTACCTCAATCAAGTAAATCTCCTTTAAACCAAAATGCTGCATGCTCACTCCCCAGAAATGGGAGCTTCACTGACCAGGAACTGGGAATCCTGACACATCATTTTCTTTCTAGCATTAAGGATCAAATAGTTGAAACTCTGGGGCAAACCCTGTTAATTACACTGGGCCCAGTTGAAAAAAACACCAAGCCAGTTTTGTCTCTGCAGGCCACACCGCATATCCATGAGAAGGTAGCAATAAGACCCATACTGGACACTATAGTCAGGACTCTACTTTGGTTGTCAATCAAAATGGAACTGCAATTAGATCTTATCCAATCATTGGCAACTTGCTGTGGTGAAATTGGTTTCAAGCTTAATCCCCTGGAAACGGGGTGAAATTCCTTCTGAAGGATAAACCTTGCCAATGATTCCCAATTATTGACAAGCTAAATATATTTCCAAAGATACTGGGGAATTCCGTTGGTTCAATCAAGGTCTCTATAACAAATAAAACATCCCAGGCTAAGTTATTAAATGCTACTATGATGGAGGTTGTCTATCAAAATAACCATGGTACCAGGGCAGTTTCTAGGTGTTTTGCCGCCCTAGGCGAGAATTGAAAATTGCCTCCCCCTACCTTTTACTTTATTTGCAATTTGTACCAGTGTATCTGTCAGTGTGTTGTGTGTGTGCGCGCGTGTGGGCAGTGTCTGTAAAAGAGTTTGTGTATGTGTGGGGGTGCGTGCATATTTGTGGGTGTGTCTACATGAATGTGTACTTAGGTGTTTACAGAAAGGTTGTGTGCATGTGGTTTGCTTAGGTGTCTCTGGGGAGTCGTCTGTGTTTGGATGTCTATAGGGAGGTTGTGTGCGTGTGAGTCTGGGCGCGGGTCTATGGGCACAGACTAAGAATCTGCTTGTAGGTGCCAAAACAAGCTAAGTAAAGTAGACATCCCCACCCAGAGAAAGCTAATGAATTGTCCCACACCAAAGGCGAAGTACGGGTATTTATTACTCTCTACAGGAAACTCTAGTCACACACCCCTAACTCTGAATTTGTATCATTCACACCTATAAACAAAGGGCAGCACCATCATCCTACATTTCCTCTCCTCTACATGCTATTCAAATGTTACATTACGTCACGTCTTTGCTGTACAGAGATAAGATAACATAACATCTCTTCGCATCCCCATGGAGGCCGTTCATGAGCTGGGTGCCTCATAAGTTGGTGAGCTTATTTTCGCAGGGGGGAAGAAGACGTGCAGCAGTCTCCAAATGCAGAGTCCCCAATCTAACCTCCACCCAGCGCTAGATCATGTCCCTTGTCTCACAACCCCACCACCTCCACATAAGCTGCTCAGCGTGTGCATCCCCTCCTGCTGGTCAGCACCGCGATTGCTTTACCGGAGCCCGAAAGATTTTCAAAAACAAACCTTGTCTGGCTGCACCATTATCGTTCTGGGTCTTCCCTTTGCCGCCCTCCCCTTTTTGCCGCCCTAGGCGGCTGCCTAGTCCTGCCTAATGGTAGAAACGGCCCTGCATGGTACATCTGAACCGGACATTCCCCTAAAATTTTCTGTACAACCATCTGGCATTCAGGATCAGGAGACCTGTCCTTCATCTAGCAGGCCATTGGACAAGGGGAGCTTCTGGACAGGACCACTTCAGTGTGTGATGAGGTGGACAACAAGTGATTTCAGAAACCGGAACTCCACCTGAGTCACCTTCATAATTCTGCTTGACAAGAAGGGTAAAGAAAGGTTCCAAAACAAACAAAAAGCAGTGCTTGCTTAAGAGAACATCTATGTTTGCCAAAAAAGCTAGAAGTAATAAAGTACAAGATCCCCCGAAGTTTGGAAATATTTTTCCAATATTTGCTCCACTGACAACATCCCAACCCCTGCTTCTCATCTATGCAACCAGCAAATTCTCCCTGGCTGTTCCTGTATCATCAGAAGCAGATGAGACAAATTGGACCAGGGGTGGCTCGGAGATCAATTGTCACTCTGTGCAAGCGAGCACCAGAGGCATGGAACAGCCGGAGTGTGAAATGCCAGTGCAAGGCGCATGCACCCTCATTAGGGGAGGTGAACTGACAGGAGTTAGAGGGATTCTGGGCACACAAAGTGAAACGGTGGACCCAGGCATCTGATGCGTAATTGTACTACTCGTATGGCCTTTGGCCCCAAATAAAGTACAGAGAGAAGGAAAGGCTCCCTGAGCTGGCCTGTGGCAATAGCAAATAAAAATAAACCCTGTATGTGTTTCTAAATGGTGGAAAGATCCTGAGCAATGCAACACTATGTAAAATGCTTCTTCACAATACCGCTTTGAAGAAAGTGCCTCCATGTCTGCTGTCTGTGTCCACAGGTAGCTCCCATGGTCATGAGGTTTGTCATGTAACCAATACCTGTAACAATGAGAAATGTTTCAAACATTCGGCCCTCTCCAGATCATGTGTACCATGGACAATCACAATAGTCATAATGTGTAAACACTATCCATACAACATGCACTCCATAGTGTGCCACACTAACCTACTTTATAAGTCCTTCAAGGGTTCTGTCTGTGCAGCAAATTGGACCCTCATTCAAAAATTACAGCTCACAAGACACGCAGCCACACATCCACCATACATATAATGGGCCTGTCTTGTTGCAATGCTGCCCACTGTCTGCCAGCACAGGCTTCTAACCCAGGACACTGCATCATGTTAAAAAATATGTCTTACACTGCCCTCAATCAGTGAGGTAGTGCAGCTCTGATAGATTACCAGTTGCACTGTTCAGCGCAAGACTCCCACAGCTCACTTGTCTTGTGTACTGTGAACAGATGTATGTTGTTACTACACATGCTTTTACAACACATGCTTTTACCACGCAGGTTTTACAACGCAAGTCGTTACAACGACTTGCGTTGAGGGGCGCTGGATAGTGAATAGTTTAATTTACTATTCCAACTATTCCAACTCCAGTCCCTGTGGACAGTGGGGAAGGTTTTGGATAGTAAATTAAACTATTTCCCATCCTACAGCCCCCCCCAGCGCAAGTCGTTGTAACGACTTGCGTTGTAAAAGTTGCGTGGTAAAGGTACTGCGTGGTAAAAGTTGCGTTATAAACGCTGTTCCCCATTTTGAACACAGTGCACTGCCATGCATAGAATATCATGTCCCACAATGACATGCACTAACTCACTCAAGTAATCAATCGATCAATAAATCAATCAATCAGGGGCTTGTATAGTGCGGCTATTCACCTTTGAGAGTCTCACTAATCTCTCCATGGCAATAGCCAAGGAACAACAGTGGCTACTACTTTCACATCTAAATATATGTGAATGAATGAGATAACATTATCTGTCATGCCTAAGGAAGAGGAAGAATAAATCACCCCCAGGAGTGATCTTCTTGAAACTACAAAATCACCTATGTGTCTCAATAATTCCTAACTTCTAATTTCAGCTAACCTATTACTCTTAAGGCAGCAAACGCTATCTTGATGTAACAATGACCACTAGAGAGAAATATCCAATATTCCCCTTTTATCTCTACCAAATTCTATTAAAAAAGGACCACATTCATTTGACCCATCAGAAATTAATTGTGGAAAACGTCTGAGCTATATAGGCACCAAACATAGCAAAAATGTCTTAATAAAGGGCCAACAGATTTTGTACATGTAAACGAACAGTATTTCAACAATAGTTAAACTGTCTGTGTAGGAAAGTAGGATCTGCGTCTTATTGTTACCCAACCATTTTGATTGATGTCTCACTGTTTTTGACTAGTCTGACTGGAATCCTGCTAATCAGGACCCCCAGTCTGTCTGCTTTCTCCTTTAAATTGACATGCATGTACTTTGGTATCCAGATTCGATACTGGGGTACCCTTATCAGTCCCTTGTATTGGTACCCATGTATCCAGGGAATAGGTACTCCAGAGGCCTCCCATGGGTTGAAGCATGTATTATGCCACCCATGAGAGGCCATGCAAAATGTCCTGCCCCTCCCCTAGGGGGGTCCCTGAATCTGTCCAAACCTCTCTGTGGGTACAAAAGGGCCTACCTGGCTGTAAGACTTTAGATTTTATGTGGGCAGGATTCTACAAGAAGAAACCACTGACCTTCGACCATCTGGACACAATGGACTTCGCTGGAACTTGACTGGGCTCGACTTCATCCCTTTTTCCATCCGAAGCTTAGTTTGTGCCCTTGCTCAATACAGGCTTCATGCAGGACCTCTGGTGCACTAAAGACAACTGAAGAATCTCCCTTGGAGTGAAGGAGTCACTCCCCTGCACTATCAGGCACCTAACCGCAACTGACCGGTCTACTGCTCCTGAGCTCCTGCAGACTCCAAAGATTTCAGCAACACAGGAGGTGGGTTACCGAAGGTCCCTGAGGTCGATCTGCTCTCTCAGCAAGTTTGAGGCCAGTATCCCTCGTGGGGACTGCATAACCTGAACACCTGTGCAACGCATCTATTTGCAGTTGCATGTGCTTGTTGGAAATTCCCGAACTTGTACATTAGACTCTGTGTTGTCCTGAATCTGAGCAGTATTTGCACCAAATAACTCCAGCCTCCTCATACCAAGTGCTCCGTGGGCTGGTACTTTGCATTCTTGCTCGAGGTCCCCTTGCGACTCCTGGTCCTTTGGCCTGTGGGTCCTCCTGAGGGTCATATTAATTTCTATTGGGCTTTCCTGGTTGCTCCAGATGTACCCTGACCCACCATTGCTTTGTGAGTCCCCTGGACCTTGCTGGTCCACATGGTAAACTGCTTGACCTTCCTCCGTGAGTTGCTTTTGCCAAGACTTGTTAGTGCTTCAGCCAGACACCGACCCCTCAGCACTCGACATCCTCCATGGGACAGCTCTCATCTGGCTCCTGGTCATCCTCTATGTCTCCTTGTCCTCGTGGCTGCAGAGTCAAGCATCTCTTCTTTGCCCCTGAACCACCCGACACCAGTGGGTATTCGTCTACAGAGCCCCTGGTCACTCTGAAGTGACCCAGACTCTGTCCCCTCTGCTTTTAGGTTCCTTCCTTCCAGAATCCATGCTTGTTTTCCTCCTGACCCTTTTAACCTTCACAGCAGCAGTGCTTCTTCACAGCCCTCCATTGAGAACAACAGCAGTTTCCGATACCACTTCAGACCTATGCACTCGGCTCCCCTGGGATAGGTAACTCTGGTACTATGGTATCTCTAGCCTCTTAAGTTCCAAAAGGTTTGCTCAAAGTCCTATTAGAAGGGTTCTTAAACTTTAAAATTGCAACCGCGACTTCCCCATACAATTGTACGGAGCCCGCAGTTGTGTTAGCACACTGCACCCGTCCTCCGTGGGGTCCCTCTCGCCTGGGGTGGCTGCTTGGGGTCTCAGCGATTCTACGTACTCTAGACCTTGTCTTGAACCCAGTTGTCATTGTTATAGCAGTATTTTAGTAAATGGTTTGGTCTCCCCCTGGAGCCCACTTTGTATTGTGCTGCTTACAACTGTTCTATTGATCTCGTAGTGTGTGCTTTTTGTTCTATCCTCGTGTAGAGGATAGTAGAGAGTGTTGTATTAATAAATACATATTTTTATATAACTAGTGTGTGGTTCCCCTTCATTTAGTCATTCAGGAGGTGATATTTTGGTAAAACAAGCTGCTTTACATTCCTTCAAGATTAAGCCTGAAGGCTGCTCTCCACAGCTACCACTAGGATAGCTTTCTAAAGGTTACCTTTGACCCCATACATCATAAGGGTCATTTGGACTGGTGCAAGGTGCCCACTTTAATTAGTGAACAACATGTACCAGGCCAACTTCTCACAGTCCGGATTTGTTCAAACCCATTTTCTCATAGCCGATGTGTTGGCAAGCCTTTGCAACTGCAAGTTGGATGGGGAGCACAGGGGTTCAGTTATTCTAACCCCTACGAGGTACACTGGCCTCAAACTTGGTAAGAGGGCAGGGCAGGTCTCGGGAGCTGTGGAAAACCCAGTGCCCACGGAGTCCGGAGTAGCTCAGGATCTGCAGACTGGTCGACTTAGTTGTGGTGCCTGCAAATGCAGAGGAGTGACTCTTTCACACTAAGGGAGATTACTTCAGGTGATTTTGATGCTTCACAGGCCTTAAAATGTTCCTTTATGATGCACAGGCACAGATGATGCAGCAGGCTGGAATGGAGACGAAGTCAGGCCCAAACGAAGTCCAGAGTGCCCAGACGGTAGAAGTGCAATGATGTCTGATCTGAATCTAATCCCACAACTAATCTAGGACCTACACCCAGGTAAGCCCTTAAGTAACCCTGGGAAATGTTTGGGACGATTCAGGTGACCCTCCCAGGTGAGGGTCTAGACAGGAGGGAAATTTCTCCCATGTCCTTTGTCCAGTTTTGCACCAGAGCGTGAGCTAACTGCTTCCATGACTGGTTTGAACTGGACTATGCACAGGGCACAGGGATACCAAATGTACCCCTCATACAGACTTTCGGGCACTGGCAAGCACACCCACCCACCTCTCTGTGACAGGATGCCTATTGTTCTACCTTCCAGAATTGTGTCTTTGGTCAGCAGCAACCATTGTGTGCTGTCTGGGACTAGAAAGCTGGTACCGGAGACACTGAGAGCCTAAGAATCACACCGTTTATGGTTGGCAGGTATGATTACAACATGTTTGATACCAAGCCTGATAGGATTTGTTGCAGCCGTTTCTGAGATGGTCATCACATAATTACATTGTGCCCCTCAATGTAATATATGGCTGCTTCACTGACAACCCGGTATAATGGACTCCATAGGCTGCAGGGGTGTCCTGCTCATGCAGGGTCACCCTCTCACTTAGAACCAAGCACCATGTCTTCAGGATTGCAAAGGCCTGCTATAGGGGTGACTTATAGGTTTTAAGTGCAGTGACCCACAGATATTGTAAACCAATATAATTAGTAAGTGGCATCCAATCTGGGATGTACCTAAGTGCTGAACACAACAATTTAGTGAGAAAGCAGATAGACTGGGGTCCTGATTAGCAGGGTCCCAGACATAGTAGTCAAAAACAACATCACATCAAGCAAAAAGTGGGAGTAACCATAGAAGTAGATTCTACCTTCCTACAATTGTCATTTCTGAATTAGGAAGAAATACTCCCGGGAACACTCATATAATTACCATACTACTAAATGGTAAATAAAACTTCCTAAGAAGCCAGGCATATAATAAGTGTCTTGATAAGGTGAACAATAGCCATTTGGTAGTGTCAGATCCAAACACTCATAGAACTTCTACTGGTCATGTAAATGACAATAGTCGACATGACGGGATTATACACCTTTTTCTCATGTATGCATAACAAGGGCAAATAAACATGAAGTGATCTACAGATGCTGAGCCAATGCTGCACACAGGGATTAGAGTAGCATGCTTCCATTTACTTTTGTTGAGATTCAGAGGCAAAATCCCAAACCTAAATTGTTACTAAATTGCACATTAATGTGGAGGTTCAATTTTATCCATAAAAACAAGAAAGAATTGTCAAAATCTAGAAACCTATCAGTAAAGTGCCAGGTGTTACAGCATTAAGACAAGAAGCCTGAATATGATTCAAAAATGTTGTTTTTAAAAGAGGTAGCACTTCTTTTGACATGGATTTGGGATCCTCCCACAACCCACCAACTCCAGTCTAAGCAACCACTGCTTGGCCTCTCTGTATCATGCTACTGGCCCAGCTGCTTTGTCAAGAATTTGAACTTCACCTACTGCTTTCTCAACTGGAATCTGAGTTTTGTTGGTCCATAATCTTACCTAGAACACTAAGACCTTCAGTGCAGCAGTATTTATAATACTCTATAACCCAAGATCTAACTGGACTGGCACCAGAGGAGTGTTTATTAGAAGATTTAATAGTGTTCTTATGAATTTATTTTCCACCAGCTCTAGGTTCTTTGGCTTCTCAATCCCCACAACTCAGCGCCAAAAAGAGCAGCACCCAACCCTGTAGCCTGATGAATTTCAATTGCAGGAGAAGTTGGGCAGAAGACAGATAGAGTTTCTTAACAGTTGCTGTATCTAAATGCGAAAGTGCAAGGCTGCTCTTTAGCTTGTTTCCTTCCCAGTATAAGAATTAGCTTGGTAGTTTGGTCTGCCCTGTTCCCATGATGCACTGGGCCAGGGTCAGACTAATTTGCATATACCCAAGTTCTGAGCTGGGATGGTGCAGTGAGCTAAAAAACGGTGATGGATCAAGCCCTGATCTTTGGACTGGGTAAGAGTGGTCTGCTTAATTCAGACACTCTGTTCATCACCACCCCCTTTTCTGAATCATTTTTGTCCACCATAAGCGTGGAAGGGTATACTCAGATGTGAGTCCCTAGCTCATTGCACCATCAGGATTCAAGCAAGCCGGGCCGAAGACGGCTGAAATGCCAGAAACCGGTCCCTGGTAGCTTGTTTCCTTCCCAGTATAAGAATTGGCTTGGTAGTTTGGTCTGCCCTGTTCCCATGATGCACTGGGCCAGGGTCAGACTAATTTGCATATAGCCAAGTTCTGAGCTGGGATGGTGCAGTGAGCTAAAAAACGGTGATGGATCAAGCCCTGATCTTTGGACTGGGTAAGAGTGGTCTGCTTAATTCAGACACTCTGTTCATCACCACCCCCTTTTCTGAATCATTTTTGTCCACCATAAGCGTGGAAGGGTATACTCAGATGTGAGTCCCTAGCTCATTGCACCATCAGGATTCAAGCAAGCCGGGCCGAAGACGGCTGAAATGCCAGAAACCGGTCCCCGGTAGCTTGTTTCCTTCCCAGTATAAGAATTGGCTTGGTAGTTTGGTCTGCCCTGTTCCCATGATGCACTGGGCCAGGGTCAGACTAATTTGCATATAGCCAAGTTCTGAGCTGGGATGGTGCAGTGAGCTAAAAAACGGTGAGGGATCAAGCCCTGATCTTTGGACTGGGTAAGAGTGGTCTGCTTAATTCAGACACTCTGTTCATCACCACCCCCTTTTCTGAATCATTTTTGTCCACCATAAGCGTGGAAGGGT
Source organism: Lissotriton vulgaris (assembly GCF_964263255.1). Classification (NCBI taxonomy): domain Eukaryota; kingdom Metazoa; phylum Chordata; class Amphibia; order Caudata; family Salamandridae; genus Lissotriton; species Lissotriton vulgaris. Next base: position 593,501,470 of record NC_141693.1, read on the forward strand.
ATACTCAGATGTGAGTCCCTAGCTCATTGCACCATCAGGATTCAAGCAAGCCGGGCCGAAAACGGCTGAAATGCCAGAAACCGGTCCCCGGTAGCTTGTTTCCTTCCCAGTATAAGAATTGGCTTGGCAGTTTGGTCTGCCCTGTTCCCATGATGCACTGGGCCAGGGTCAGACTAATTTGCATATAGCCAAGTTCTGAGCTGGGATGGTGCAGTGAGCTAAAAAACGGTGATGGATCAAGCCCTGATCTTTGGACTGGGTAAGAGTGGTCTGCTTAATTCAGACACTCTGTTCATCACCACCCCCTTTTCTGAATCGCTCTTTTGTATATGGGCAGACCATGTCAGATTACTAGTTAATCTAACCCCCAGACCTTGACATCCTCTAAAATATTTGAGCCTGGCCTCAACTTCCCTTTAAAAGATTTATTAGGGTTGAAAGCCATACATTTAGTCTTTAAGCAATTAATCTCAATTAATCTCAGGGTCAAAATCATTGCAGGCTGTTTAAAAACCTGTTTAAATAGTCTGCATACCTATTGGAGTTATCGAAATTAGAAGTGTATAATCAGCAAAGAATTTAGAAGGGATAAATTTACCAGCTAATTTGGGGAAAACACCCCCGTAATCAAACAATGCATTGATTAGCCCATTCTTATGTAAAGTCAACAAGATTGGGGCCAAAACACAGCCTTTGTGGACTCCTTTTTCAATGCTTATATTTCTAGTTAGGTCACCACCTGTGCTCCACCTGACTTGTGAAATAGATATTTTGATGTAGGCACACATAAGTTGTCACAAACTACTGGGCAACCTGAGATCCTGCAGAGCACCCCATAGTTTAGTTTTGTGTCATATATGCCTGGATACATCCACTGAAAGTGTAGACAGTCAATCTGTCCCCTGCATGCCACTTACACTGTAGACTGGCTGAACCAGCTAGTGTATGTCACTTCCTGAGTGGGCAATGCATCCACAACGCATTCTAGAAAAGTACTGTATACAGATTTGAGCCTTGGGACCATAGGCCATAAATAGTGATTGATATTTTAGATATAGAAGAACATCATTCGTGAGCATCATCATTCAGACAGTGTGTTGCGTTAACATTTAACCTTGCCACTACAGACTTAAGTCCTCTTCAAGATTCAAGTATTTCGTAACTTTAGTTTTAATTAAAATACTAGCTCACCATTGTTCTGAAGAATTTGCTATTGTTTGTGTTTGTTATATTTCCACTATCAGGTATTCTTTGTTATGTACTAGTCTTGCCTCAAATATTTGCAAAGCTATGATATAATAATACATAATCCACTAACTCAATGTTTTGTTTCAGTTTAGTTGCCTGCGATGAATAATCCTTCTGATAAATCCTACAGTTTAAGTTCACCTAGGTGGGAGTGGGACCTCGCTCCTGATTCCTTCACTGTTAGTGTGATAGCCTCCTACTAATACCCTCACCACCCTAAGTTGGCACCTTGGGAAACCATGCAGCCCTCACTAGATCTATTCAGGTAAGAGAACTATGGAGCATTGCTGCAGGCAATATAGGCAATGGCAACCCCCCCCCCCACACTAGTGGTCAACAGAGTTGCAGATTGCAGAGATTAGGAGAGTAGTAAGATAAGGGTACTGCTTAATTCATTGTTAGACCAGATTTTTTAAATAGACTTCGCTAAGGCAGCAGTACAAAGTAAAGTAGCCAAAAAAGATTTGAGGCATAAATAAACTAAAATAAATATTTATTACCCTTTTGAACAATATTATAAAACCGGCTTCTTCCAGCTACAACTCGCCCACACCTCTCTCCAAACAAATCTCCCGTCCCCAATCAATGTCCAATGTATACAACACAAACTAAAGTCCAAATTATACCACTCCCAACTCCCATCATTCCCACCCTCTTCGGCCACAACAAGTCCCACCAACCAAAACAAATGCTAAAAAAGGAAGTAAAGAAGATGGGATGAACACAGAGGGCCAGGAGTTTTCTGATGTGCCCTCCATCTGTGCCTGCCAGCCTCAGCAGGAAGCAGCATTGGAAGGTGTGGTCTGAAATTGGGGGGGGTAGCAGTGAGGGATCTACGGCGGGTGGCTGCCAGCTGACTGCAGCACCGTTGTTGTTGCTGTGTGGCTGGAGGAGCTGGCTGGGGCCCTGTACGGCTGCCTTTACCACCTCCTCCTCCTGGGCCACCAGCCACGGCTACTCTGCCGATATAGCCTCCCGCTTCTGTTGCTGCAGCTGGGCTGCTATATCCTTCTGAGATGGACCAGTAGGAGTAGCTATATCAAGAAAGAAAAAAGACAATGCGTAAAAATGTTCTATGCAACACACTTGTCTAAAATTATATAGTGTCACCTTAGCAGTACATTGCTTGTCCCCTTGGTCTATTCAATGTTGATGTAATTATAGTGACACACATTACCTACACATGCCTCACATAGAATTAAGCACAAATGGCAAATGCACTTACTGTCTGAAATTAGTTAAGGCAGAATAAACCACACACCAGTTTAAAAATGTGTTTTTCTTTTGAAGGATTTCCTAGTATAAACTAAACAGACACTTTGGGTAGAAAAATATATAGAAGTGACCTCTCATTATTGAGTAAGGCATTTTGCACTATGTAATACAAGTATTTTTTCTCTTGTGGTGCTAAATAAATTGAGGCATGCTAGCTCAGCGGGTGCCCTAGCCGTACTCAGTAGTCAAACCTTGCTATTCTCTGCAGTCTGCAGCAGGGGCAGCTGTAATAGACAATTTTCTTTTTACAATGGCCCTCCTCTTCTCCAAAAGGCCTTTAAATGTTATCCTGACTACAAGGCAGATGAATAATAATGAATGATACACGACACAAATAAAATCATGCGAACATCATGTCTGTCTCAAGAAGATGATGGGAAAAGTGTTGCACTGCAGTACAGGGAAAGGATTAAAGAATGGGATATAGATTGTATTTGGCACGTTTGTCACAGACTATCCCATCCACAAAAGTCAAGGCACTTACTTAGTCCCACTTTACTCCCTCGCCTCACCCTCCACTACACTTTATAATTATTTTTTCCAACAAATACATTTGCTTGGTAGTAAGGAAAGGAAACTTAACTTACTATACTGCAGGGTAAGTTAGAGGGATTACATGGGGTAGGTAGATGTTTTACTATAGATTACTGGGGTGTCCCTGATCATCATCATGTGCCTAAGCTTTGGCTAGTAAATCACTGGCTCCCCATTGAAAGAAGAATTACTTTCAAGCTGCTCACGTACACATACGAGGCCCTCCACAACATCGGACCACAATATCTCAACAACCATCTCTCCTTCCAGGCCACCAAGAGAAACCTCAATTCAGCTGAACTCTCTCTTGCCACCGTCCCACATATCTACAGGAAAAGAGTGGGTGGACAGTCCTTCTCCTACCTCTCAGCCAAGACATGGAACGATCTCACACTTCACCTCCAGCAAACCCCTACACTGCTTCAGTTCAGGAAAGATCTCAAGACCTGGCTCTTCTGATGACCCCAGCGGAGTTCCACTTAACCCCCATAGCTCCTTGAGACCTTAATGGGAGAGTAGTGCACTTGGCCAACCCCTGATTGATTGATTGATTGATTGATTGAATAACTGTGGTTGACAAATGTTGAAAGGGAAAATTTGGAACAGGCAAAATCAGTTATGGAAGCCATGATGAAATATATCACTTGAGCAAACAAATGTGCCATACGCCAAGAATAGATTTTTCAAATCTTTGGAAGGCTGGGACAGAACCTAGGAAAGAATAAATTAATTTCTAGGAAGTGACTAGAAAGTGACTGAGTGGTCACTGAGAGGGAAAGGACACACCTTGTTTTTGCATTGCTGTACATTGAAAACATTGTAAATGCTACATTAACTGAAGCTGGCACACATTGCACAGACAACAGTTCAGTGCTGAACTGAACCATGCAGCAGTTAGATCATCATGGGTGGCACCAGAAAAATGCCATGGGTGGGGGCAGATGATGGGTGAGATACATTATATGTTTCTCGCTTAACAAATACTGGGAGTCAATGGAGTAGACAGAAATACCACTCCAACCCTTTGAATCAGATCTTTGATAAACATATTCTAAGTAAACAAAGTAGGTGAACATGCCCTGATCCCTTGTTTCTTAATCCATTCATCATGTCATTGTTCCAGTATTCTTCACCCTTGGCTTTGATACACATCATTTAAACTTTACATTCTCTCATCCAGTCTTTCACCATTGAAAACCATAAATCCATATATATTCATCCATCCAAACATGGCTGTCAAAGAACCTTTCCCCAACATCCATTTACCCACCATTGCATCCTTTCACCCATTCACCCACCTTGCCTTAACCCACATCAGCATTCCTTTAACCCACCCAGACAGGCAACTTTCACCCATACCCATCAACTCATCAAAGTTAATGTTCATTATAAAACTATCTGCTGAGTACCAGATAGAAGAGGCCATTAACACCTCAACTCCAGCTGTATCTGCTAAAGCAGTGTGTTCACTCATGATTCTATGCCCATGCAGTGAGTCTATTACTAATTATTAATAAGCAAGAAATGTGACTTCCCATCATCACCACTACTGGGATACCCCCTTCAACTGCCGCTGCCACGTCCGATCAGCTGGTGCTCTTGCTGCTGGCACTGGTGGTCTGTGTGGCTATAAAAAACTTTATACATAGTCGCAAAGAAGGACCAAGGGCTTGATAGGTCCAAGATACGAGCTCCAACCAGTAACTGCTTTAGACAAAAGAGTATGCTGTTCCTTAGAGGGGTGTGGCAGAAAAAGAGAAGTGATAAAAAGGTGATTTAAAAATGGCTCCCTGATTCTCCAAAAAAGGTTTAATCTAGGAGTACCTGGACCATGAATAAAAATGGTGAACTGAGTGGGGAGAAATAAACCTGTGTCAGTTCTAGTGAGTGGTGCATAGGATCGAGGCCAACATGTTTCTTGCTTTCAATAAAGAGGGGTGAGGTAACTCACTCATGACTCCACCATACGTCAGAGCACAGGGGGTCTAAGAGCCAGCTAGTCTGGCTAGGCTGTCTTTAAAGACTATCAAGTCAAAAGGTACCCAGGTCACCACAGAATAGCCTTAGAAAAGGAAACAACTGCCAATTTGATGAAAACGCGAATCACTCAACAGACACAAAATATATTCAAAATTGGTTGACAAAATCCATACCATCAAATAGTGGATTACCATCAAAAAAGACTTAGTGATCAGTCATATCATCTGGCCATCCAATTTGTTAATAGGCTAGTCCCTTGATCATTGAGACTAATTGCCACACAGTCAGTTGATAGTATTGGATCTGGTCCACGGGTATCTATGAACCGCCTTCTGATAGCTAATCTTTGATGGTTGTAAAGATAGTGAAAAACGCTGTGCCTCATAAACAAATGTGGTGAGTTAAAATAGGATGGTGTGTCCTCAAAAAACAAACTTTATCCAATAGCCGGGCAAATCCCCTAATTAAAAACCAGAACAGTGCAAAAGACAGTATCAACAAATATCTGCCTGAAATAGGGCCAACATGTTTCTGCCTATCGGGCAATCAATCGCTCGGCTTTCATCAGGAAGTCTGCTCTCAAAATGTTGCAACTGCTATCAAATAATAATGTGACCAAATCAAAATCACAACAAAAAATGAAGGTTGAAAACGATACAACCTATACCAACCGTAATACACTAATCCTCCGTGTCAATGGAATTTATGAATCTATGGAGACAATATATTCATTGTTATTAGTGTCATGTAACAGTGTTCGCTTATTCCACAAACATGAGTGCTCCCAAGTACATATTATAAATAAGTTGTTCATTATTGCTCACCCGATATGACAGGGGAAAGGACCTCACCTCACCTGGACCGTGCTCAGGTCTATGAGGCCCCGCTTTATGGATTAGAAAGATGCAAACAGAAAGCAGAGACATCATAAGGCTGCTATATCGGCAGTTCTCAGTAATGTCAACAAATCCCCTCTGTTGATTATGTCATCTTCCTCCATTTTTAAATACAGTCACAGAACACCCCCTCAGCCTCGAGGTATCCCACCTAGGTATGTTTCTCGAATGGTAATATGCAATCATCAGAATAACACACATTTCCAATTGTCTCTTTACGCCTTAAGATTGTATTCTAGGCGAACATGTCCTGTTATATAACTCCAAAAGGCATCCATTTGCATAGCCCTGATGCTCTCACCATGTTAAACACACTCCAAATGTTAGTATGTTCTCTCGCAGCCCATTAATATAGTTCTTTGAGTACAATTTTCGCTCTCTCACTTGCTTATACTCAAGTTCTCCAAAGCCTTACCTCTCCGTCGGTGCCTCAATCTCACTCCTGAGACTTGGGGGGGAGGCACCGATCGGAGAGGATTCGCGGTATTTATCCCCAAACTATGTCAGGAACTACTTTTCCAAAAAGGGCACATAGCGTGTATCTGGGCATACCCCCTCGACTTCGAGGATATGCCTCATGCGCACTTTAAATTCTTATTCAAATGTTTAATCATAGGTATTGAGCCTACCCTTTAGTACAGTCCAGTCAATCCTCTTTTGGAAACATCGCCGCCATTCCAACAAACGCCGCTGAATCTCTGGGCTACACTAAATCGCAGGACTACAAAATGACGTCAGAAAGTCTCAGTTTGTAGTTCCGCGTTGGTCCATTTTTTTGTTATCAATATGGGCACCGAAGCGCTATTTGTTAGCCACCCCTAAGGTATCACTACAACAAAGGGCACCCGCAATAAGTAGGGCTTGTCCTGGGTCACATATATTCATTAATCTGCATCAATTCTTTCTAGTGCGCAGAACTACAAGATGACGTCATAGCGTCCTCCATTGTAGTTCTGCCATATATCTTTACCACTCATCGTGTAGCAGATCGAATACTATAGGTAAATTACCTTGGCTGTTTAGGCAGATTAGTCCATATACCTTCATTGGTGGACATATAAACTACACTAGCACACAGCTAAGTTATCAGAGCACTTTGTAACGTCCCAAACCGTGCTGGGGTGAATGATGCTCTCTATGCAAAATAATCCCCCCATTCTCTATTCAGTTGGTGCTATGTTGAATCTAACAATAGAGATATACATTTGGTGCCGGTCAATAACTTATACGCTATATGTACAGCAAGATCCAGTTTATATGGAACACAATAAATACCCGTTTTCAAAAAATCAATCTGACGTATTAGGCACAAACCATGCCTTGGAGAGACATTTTCACCATCCTCAGAGTTGTCAAGACTCTATTACTGATACTAAACTTGGATTAAAGATTGGATTTAAAAACCCCAAGCTATGTTACACCCCTGTTATTCCTTAGTGTCCAAATTCGAGTATCTCTAGCAATATGTCATGAATGCATATTGCTTAAAAATTAGTACATATTTCTGATGAATGTTGGAATACAAATCCCAGGAGGGCAGATTACTTCTTCTATACCGAGTTACATATGACCTGATCGGTCCTAATATATATCCTCAGGGCCGGACTGAGAGCAGCAACCAGCCCTGGCAGGTTGCTTCTCCACCGGCCCTGGAAACAGGAGGGGAGGGGGTTGTTACGCGCAAAGCACTGCTACCGCTTTTCTTACAGAGGGCCGATTTTGCAGCGCTGCTACAAAACGGGCACTCTGTAAGAAAAGCGGCCCCCTGCAGCCACAAAACCGGCCCCCACCCCTCCAGCCCACCGGGGAAATGCCCGGTGCCCGCAAATGCCAGTCCGGCCCTGTATATCCTCCTCTTATCATGATTGATTAGCCAAGGACCTTACAATGAAGTCCAAGGTATGTCATTATTCAATCCCTCCGTATCTGTATGCAACTTATAAATCCATTGTTGTTCTCTCAGGAACAGATATCTAGAGACATCACTCGTGTGTGCAGGTATATCCGGCTGAAGGACTGGGTTCTTTAAGACCCAGCGGTGCCAGGGCACAACACCTGAAACCTTCGTGGGTAACCTGCTCCGGCGTACGAATCACAGAGACACGGGACACTTCCTTCGGCGTCAAAGATTCAAGGTTTATTTACTGCAGGGAACACAGAAGTCACGACAAGTACACCACGTGCAACTTGGGGAGACTGCTTCGAATTGGTTCTGTGGATCGCTCCTTTTATACAGTTTTTACCCATAGGACAACATGGTACACAAAAGTTTACAACCCAGTTCCCACCATCATCCCCCAGAGGGGTCGCTTTGGTCACTTTGAAACACATGAGGTCCAGAACATAAGTGCGGAAACATTTGGCGGTTCCCAACTGTAAAACCCATCTTCCCACCATTAGCAGATTCCAATCAGCAGTAAAACAGATCGAAATAGGAACAAGGACAGGTGTAGAGGAAGACGGAGACAGTGAGAAGATCGGAAAGGGTGTAAAAGGGGAGGTATCGGGAGACACGAGATACAGGCATCAAAGGGACGTGCCTAATGAGATGCACGGCTGAGACAATAAGTCCGTGCGGCAAGATGAGCCTCGAGCGGCGCCATCTGCTTTGCAGTAACATCCCCCTCGTCATAAAGACACTTACAAAGGACATGTGTCTTCCGCACATATCTTGGGAGTCCCAGCGTCGCGAAGCGGACAGCGTCCGTTCGCTGGCTACTTGAGGGCAAGAGACAAAATGGATGCCGTATCTAAGATGGAACCCGTGGGTACAGATGAAAAACCCACATAACAAACGAACGGTTTAAGTTAGCACAGCGAAACTGCGCACACTTACTAAACTCGTTATTTGCGGTTCATAGATACCAGACTCGACCATATTCGTGCGAGTCGAAAGCACCACTTACGATTGTCACGGAACCTCAGACGCTCCTTTTGCCCTCATGTAGGCAAGCACTAGTCGAAATCATATTCGATATTCATCAAACCATCGAGATGTTGCTGTAGCATAGCTCTGTCCAATCGAGTCCCCTTGGTAACAGGTGGTTGTCTTATACACGTTGTAGCACAGAGGCCACATAAGGCAGGACCACACTGCACACAAAGGCAACACGTGAGCAGAAACACTACAACGACTCCGATGATCATCAGAATTTTCCAACCCCAAGTCGACATCAGGCCCCAAAACCATCCAAGTAACGTCCAATCCCCTACATCCACGTGTATGGATTCGGAGATCTTATGCAACCTCGAGATGGCTTGATAGACAGTAGGAGCATTATCTGGAATAAAAATGCAGCAGCACAAATGGATCACCTTACATACCCCACCTCGATCTGCTAAGATGACATCTAAAACCATACGGTTTTGTAACATCATAAGTCTCTCCGCCTGAAGTTCAGTGGTGATATTACCAAGAGCACTGGCAGTAATATTAGCTGTTGATTCCACCACTCGAGTCAACTGTCTCAGGTTCCTACTATTAACCATAGGTCCCCAAAACGGGAGGAAACCCTTGAAAAAGTCTCCTGCCTCTTGACCGGCAGTATCCTCTTCGCTAATTACGCCTCTCACAACTCTAGTCTTATGATAATCGGCATCTACGGTAAACGTCGGGGGCAACAGATTTGCAATGAAACATGAGCCCATGAAGTCGGCGGGCAACCATGCATATGCACGATCATAGCAGATAAAGTATGTACCCTTGGCAGCCAGGAACACAGGGGACGAGAACATTGGCAGAATGTAATTTTCAGTGCAAGCACTTGCTCCAAGTCGGGCTTGCGATCGTCGGCCACGACCCATAAGACAAAAATTACCCGTGTGGGGTACGACCCATATTGGAGGCGAGCTTTTGAGCTGCTTTTCGCTAGTGAACGCACTATATTCACCTCTACTTAGGACCCTATAGGCTTGTATCTCTTCTTCAGGAATAAGCGAGGGATCATAGATATCACTATCTAAATCCTCTATTGCTATCGACAAAGGTTTTTGATACGAGGTAGGACCAGAGTAGGGGGAACGTGGTTCTCGAATGGGGTGGAAACCCAGTGCGCTTCGAAACATTGTTTGAAATGCTCGAGCTGACCTTTGGGAACTATACGGTAACACCAGATATGGAATTCCCTTATCCGTAGTATGTGGCATCAACCCACACACCCAACAATTAGTAGTGTTAACCACTAACTGATGCTGATGAAGGAGCTGAATAAAGGAATTGTTGCGGAATTCTACACGTCTAGCCTGCTCGTGTTCTGGTAACATATGAAAGGAATGGGGAGAAACAGTAGAGGTAAGTTTAGGGTCAGGAGTAGGAGTAGGTGTAGCAGGTAAGAAGTAAGACATCGTGTAATACACCCCACCCGCCAATAATGCTGAAACAGTCAAAAACAATACAAACAGTTGGAATATGAAACATTTGGTACGACTGAGTTGCTGCAGCTTGAATCGATGAACCTGAGCTCCCTCCAAATCATTCAGCTTCGAGAATGCCATTCCCTACGACCGTCCGCAACGTTTCTTGACCCACTTCGTTCTGTGTAGCAATAGTCAATCCCTAGGAGTTCCCAGGAACCGACGGCCTTTAACCTAGCGTCAAGACCTACTATCCAGAAGGAAGTACGCGCGCGGCCCTACGGCCTTTAATGCACAATATGTATGTATGCAAAAACAAAGTCTCTCAGCTGTGGAAGCAAAAAGTACAAGGAATGAAGCTCAATATATATACATACACAAGAATATTTACAGTAATACGAAGGTTCAAAACTGATCACGGAAAACGGGATAATGCAGTCGTCAATACAACAAAGCAAAATCTTTTATTTGTCCTTAGTGCGAGATCGCAAAAAGTATCGGGTTTTCCCAGGACGTGTCTGCTCGTCAAACAAAGGATCCGTTGAAGAGACAGCGTCCTGCTGATCAGTTGAGTGTTCTGGTCTTGAGTCCTTTGATGCTAATTGTTCGTCAGTGTCTTTCTGCTGCGCCGAGGATTCTCCAACAGGCTGTGCGTCGCTAAAAGGTACAAACGCCGGCAATGTTTCTGTTTCCGTTGACGCAATGCCTCTCCTTACCCAAGGGTCTGCCGGCAAAGGAATAGGGACTCGTTTGGTGTGGGTGGCATGCACCCAATTCTTACGTCCCTCGAGACGAACGGCAGTCCTCGTGGCCAGGAGCACTTGATAGGGTCCGGTGAACCTCGGGTCTAGGTTGTTTTTGCGTGAAAAATTTCTCGTCACCACCCAGTCTCCGGGCTGGAGCTGGTGGCCTGGACCCTCCGTCTGTGTCGGCAGTGCGTCGTAAACCTGTTGGTGAATTAACCTCAGTTTAGCAGTCAAGTCATGTAGATAATCGATCAACATTGGGTACTCAAGATCAGAAAACATTCCTGGCCTAGGAACCCCCCACACATTAGCAGGACGGCCGAACACTATTTCATAGGGGCTAAGCCCTACTCGGGAGTGTACAGTCGCCCTAGTTGACAGTAATGCTAAAGGTAAAGCATCAGGCCACGAAAGACCAGTCGTAGCCTGAATCTTTGCTAGCTTTAGTTTAAGGGTGCCGTTGTACCCTTCAACCAAACCAGCTGACTGGGGATGATTGGCGCTATGGAATTTCTGATTAATTCCAAGGCCCTTACACACACTCTTCATTACACTACCCACAAACTCACTTCCGTTATCTGACCACACGACTCTAGGCATTCCATACCGAGGAAAATATTCCTTCAGTAGGATTTTCGCAGTAGACAAAGCAGTATTGTCTTTGAGAGGATAGGCCTCGATCCATCGAGAGAATGCGCAAACCACCACTAAAACGTATTTCAGGTTGTTGCATCTCTCCATATGGATGAAGTCCAATTGAATCACCTCAAAGGGATACGAAGGGGGAGCAAAACTGCCAGGGGGAGTTGGGGTTCCTTTGCCAGGATTGTACATCATGCACACCATACAATTCTTCACCAAACGTTCAGCACATTTCGTGATACCATCATTCTTCCATACCGGAGACAACAATTTACAAATACCTTTCACGCTGATATGTGCTAACCCATGCGCCATTGTCACAACGGCCAGCACATACGCATCGGGCAACAACCATCTTTTCTGATCCGACAAATCAATCCAACAACCATTCGCATCCAACTTTCCCGTACTTTCTTTCCACTTCGCCTTTTCAGTCTTAGTGGCCTCATTCTGAATTTCTTTCACACTTTCGATAGTGTCCTCACACATGCTCGATTCTGTAGGCCACCTAACCGAACTCGTCACATACATTCGAGTGCTAAGGTTCCGGGCAGTCTCCTTAGCGATCTCGTCTGCAAACGCATTACCACGACCAACATCATCCGTCACCTTACGATGCGCACTACATTTAACAATCGCTACTTGCTTAGGCAACGTCAATGCATCCAAAAGATCATTCACAAGTTGGCCATGCTGAATCTTCGTACCGTGCGACGTCAAGAAACCTCTCTCTCTCCACAATCGTCCAAAGCTGTGAGCAACTCCAAACGCGTACTGGCTGTCAGTAAACACATTCACACGCTTATCTTTCGCTAACACACACGCTCTGGTGAGAGCAATCAATTCTGCAGCTTGGGCAGAATTCTGATTCAACCTTGCAGTCTCAACAACAGTATTCAACGTTACAACAGCATAAGCGGTAGTCACATCGCCATTCGGCAACTTAAAACATGACCCATCCACATACAGTGTGCCATCCGAATCTTCCAATGGGGTGTTTTTAAGGTCCACTCGACCTTTTGTTTCCTCTTCAGTCCTCAAGTAGCAATCATGCTCCGCTACTTCATCTGACTCTGTGCTAATTGGTAACAGAGTTGCCGGGTTCAGAACATTACAACGTTTTATCTGAATGTGGCTTGCCAACAACGTCAACTCGTACCCAGACAACCTCGCACTCGTCAAGTGCTGAGTTTTCGTTCGATTCAAAAGGGTATCGACTGCATGCGGAACCATCACCGTAAGCATATTATCCATGACCAATCCTGCTGATTGTCGGATGGAGACCGCAGCTGCCGCAGTTGCTCTTAAACAACTCGGCAATGCTCTAGCTACTGGGTCCAAGGTCGAGGAAAAATATGCGCATGGACGCTGCTTACCACCAAAAGGTTGCGTCAAGACACTCAAAGCACAACCTTCCCTCTCGTGAACATATAATGTAAACGGCTTACTGTAGTCAGGAGTACCTAACACAGGAGCCGAACACAATGAATCACGCAGTTCAGAAAAACTTTTCTGACATTCTTCCGTCCATGGTAAAGGAGTTGAAACATCCTTGCACGTAAGAGCCACCAATGGTTTCGCTAGCAATGAAAAATTAGAAATCCATTGCCTGCAATACGACGTGATACCTAGAAAGGCACGCACATCTCTTTGGGTTGTTGGCACAGTCATTCGTGCAATCGCTGCAATTCTCTCTGGGGTCAACCTCCTTCCCTCCTTTGACAATAAGTGACCTAGATAGGTTACTTCTTGACAACAATATTGGAGTTTAGTAGGTGACACCTTGTGATTCAACTCACAGAGATGTTGCAGCAACGACACCGTAGCAATTTTGCAAATGTCCTGAGTATCGGCCGCCACCAATAAGTCGTCGACGTATTGGATTAAGGCCGCACCGACCGGCAATTGAAACGCATCCAGTTGACCCTTCAAGGCTTGACTGTAAATCGATGGACTTTCACAGTAGCCCTGAGGAGCGCGTTTGAACCGGAAGCTACGTCCACCGAGAGAGAAACCGAAAAGGTCCCTGCTCTCTTCGGCAATCGGGATGCTGAAAAACGCATTTTTCAAATCAATCACCGAAAACCACGATGCAGAAGCCGGAATCAGAGTCAGTAGCGCCGTGATGTCAGGCACAACAGGGAATTGAGGTACCACAATTTTATTCACCTCCCGTAAATCGATAACAAAACGATAAACAGGTTGTTTTGAAGGATCAGTACGTTTAAGAATAGGCAGCACAGGGCTGTTGCACACGTTACCCCGAGTCTCTTCAATAACATCTTTCTCAATCAGATCGTAGATGATCGCTAACAATGCTCGTTCACCATCAAGGGAGATACGATACTGGGGAATACGTGGCAAACGCACATTAGATTTCAACTGAACAACATAGGGCGAGATATCAAGTAGGCCCACGTCATTCGGACCCGTTGCCCACAAAGACGCAGGAAGAGAACTCAATTCCGGTGGGAGCTTGTCGAGAGACAAGTACATGGGAGAGACAACCCTTTCTCCTAACGTAAGCTTTACACCTGCAGGAGAACAATACAAAGTTGCGTACAAACGTTTAAGCAAATCCAGGCCCAAAAGATTTTCACCACAACCTGTGGTTAGAATCAATGGAGCTTCTAGCTCACGTGGCCCAATTTTAAGGGGCAAAGGGCGTGAAACTGGATTGCTAACGGGGGCGCCAGAGAATCCTACAGAAACATTTGTTAAGCCAGACAAAGGTGCGCCAGGGAGTTTCGAATGCTGAATAGAACTTTTCGCTGCACCAGTGTCCAACAGAAAAGGCGCAACGACGCCCGATGTAGCAACTGCGACGTAAGGCCCTCTCTGATCAACCGGAACTGATACCACTCCCTCTCCTTGTCTTTGGCTGTCCTAGTAATTACTGTCGTCAGTCCCCTGATCGACGTAATAATCGTCTACATTGTACTGCGCAGATCGCCCTTGCGACAATCCACGTTGATCAAAACAATTATTATTATTAGATGAGTTATCTGAACGATCGTTCTGAGTACCACGACCTCTACCACGTGATGCCTGCTGCGAACCACCACGACCTCCTCTAGAGGAGTTACCACTATTACGTTCATTCAAAACAGGACAATTGAATTTAATATGTCCCTCCTGTCTACAATAAGCACATTGATTGTACCCCAACGATGATCTTTGGGAGGAGGAATCATTACGCGGCTGCGATCGATTCGATTGCGGCTGCGATCTATTCTGCTGGGGTGCATTCTGATTTGAACGCGGGGGATATGCTTGTTGAAGCAACACTTTAGTTTTTAGCTCTTTCGTCTTTTTATCAGCACGGTCGTTCTCTTCTTTCTCTCTATTCTCATAATATTGTGCCGTAGCCAATATCTGAGCAGAGGTAGAAACGGCCCATGCACTTTCCGAATTCTTTAATTTATTGCTCAAATCGGGCAGTAAGTTCAAAACAAATTTATCCACAAACAATCGCTGACCACCCTCGGTACCCATATCCTGTCCGCTATGGTCAATGAATGCTTCCTCGAACCTCGTAAAGAAGTCGGAAACACTCTCATCTTTCTTTTGCTTGCAAGCTGACAATTTATCCCAATTTACCCTCATAGCTGGCATAAGCGTTTTCATTAATGTAATTATTCTTTGGGGAAGAGCAGCAATCAACTGTTCAGGCTTAGCACCACCAACTTGCAACCCATCTGCCGCTACGATGGCCGTCCAATCACCACCTAGCTCGGTCGCGTGATTTTCCTGACGAATCTTAGCCCATACCGGTTGCGGTACAACATTGCCAAACAACATATCGATATCGGCAAGATTCATTACCGTAGCATCTACGAGCTGCGATAATTCTTTGTAATACCCTGCAGGATTTTTGCGAGGGTCAGGCAAAGATTGCTTCACCTGTAACACTTCCGATCTTTTCCATGGGAGATGTATCCATACTCTCTGGAAATGCGGGGGAATAACAGGATTAGCTGTAGCATCACCTGGCATCCACACTGGTGGAACTTCACGCATGGGAAACTGACCAGACTCATCTGGCAGTCTTTCAATATCCTCGATAAACAATGCATGAGGGATCGGAGCGGGCGAAGAGATAGCAACCGCTCAATGGCACGTCGAACGTTAGTATCCACTATCAGTCCATTTGCGAACTGAAGCTGAAGCTCAGACAGGGCGGTCAGCACCTCGTCAGGCGCATCGGCCACTATCTGATCATGAAGGAACTTGCACATTTCATTAAACACATATCTCTGGGTTGGTATATTAAACTGACAGAACGTTTCAAGGACAACACGAGGTGGATTTCTGAGAGGGTTTACCATCCAACCCATCGCCATATTATATAGCGCAACACATTCTCTGTTTCCAGGAAGCTGACTACGTCTCTGAGGACCATCAGAACCAGCGGACCCATGAACAGGTCCGAGCGAATGAAAGAAGCTTGCCGCAAGAGGAGAATTTCGAGAACGAGTAGAAGGAGAAGCATACGATACAGGACTAACAAGAGAAGGAGTAGAAACAGTAGCAACAGCAGGAGTTAACAAAACAGGAGCAGCAGCGGGAGCAGGAGTATGTGGAAGTGGAGGAGCAGTAGGGATAGAAACAGGCAAAGGAGCAGGAACAGTCGGAAGAGCGGGTGCAGGCTGAGGAACAGGCTGAGGAAGAATAGGTACGGCAGGAACCACAGGAGCTGCAACTGCGGTACCCTGTACGTACGGAGGTGGCGACTTCATGAGATAAGACATTAAAGGATCCTCAACTGGCTCTTCCTTCTTTTCCGACTCCGTAGGCAAAGCGGGATAACATTTATCTATGGTCATATGCTGTAGTCTGTCAAACACTTCCTTATCCTTAACCTCCTTATCATGCTGAAATTGCTCTGCTTTCTTTACTATAGTAGCAACATTATCTCGATAATTACGTTTATTTTGTCTGATTTCTTTCTGTCGGGCTTCTTTGCGCCACAACCGGAAGGCATCAAACATGGCCGGCCTTGATTTTCGTTCAAACAATTTAATCTCTAGATTATCTAAGATCGGGGCCTCGAAGCTACCATGAGGTGGCCAACGAAGGTCGCCGTCCTTCTTTGTATATTTAATCCAATAATCATTAAAGGTAATTGGGCCTAGCCCATGCTTACTGTACAGGTCATAAGTAGGAGTTCCAACCGGAGGTATCGGACACGAGTCCTCCAGTCGGGAATCCGCACCACAAGGTCTGAAACAACTCAACAAAGTACTACGACCAGGCATCTTGCACACTAGCCGAGTTTCACAAACTTCAAGGGTTACGGGATTTACCAAGTCCCAGCAAAGAACAAAACCCTCGGTCTTTGGCGGCTGCAGTCGTCAAACAACACAACAAAGTACGCTAGCAAAGTGTCACCGACAAAAACACTCACACAGCGTTAACAACAAAAAACACTCGCTAAAGTGTCAACAACCAAGAACTCTGGGAGCGACCCACAAATACTTAACTCAAAGATCAATGGCGTCACCAGGAAGGCCCGTCTATCGTCTCGCTATACCAAGGTCTACGCCAGGCGCCAAAACAGGTCTACAGTCAGGGCAGCAGTCCGTCGCAGCCGTCCGGAGGCGGGAATCTTCGCGGGAAAAGTCTTCGGGCCACTTATTTCGACAACTGGATCGATGAAGCGGAGTGCACCTTCCCTCGGAGATGTCACACGAAGTTCCTCACGATCGTCGGGCTTGGACCGGTACCACTGATGCAGCCCCACGTTGGGCGCCAACTGAAGGACTGGGTTCTTTAAGACCCAGCGGTGCCAGGGCACAACACCTGAAACCTTCGTGGGTAACCTGCTCCGGCGTACGAATCACAGAGACACGGGACACTTCCTTCGGCGTCAAAGATTCAAGGTTTATTTACTGCAGGGAACACAGAAGTCACGACAAGTACACCACGTGCAACTTGGGGAGACTGCTTCGAATTGGTTCTGTGGATCGCTCCTTTTATACAGTTTTTACCCATAGGACAACATGGTACACAAAAGTTTACAACCCAGTTCCCACCATCATCCCCCAGAGGGGTCGCTTTGGTCACTTTGAAACACATGAGGTCCAGAACATAAGTGCGGAAACATTTGGCGGTTCCCAACTGTAAAACCCATCTTCCCACCATTAGCAGATTCCAATCAGCAGTAAAACAGATCGAAATAGGAACAAGGACAGGTGTAGAGGAAGACGGAGACAGTGAGAAGATCGGAAAGGGTGTAAAAGGGGAGGTATCGGGAGACACGAGATACAGGCATCAAAGGGACGTGCCTAATGAGATGCACGGCTGAGACAATAAGTCCGTGCGGCAAGATGAGCCTCGAGCGGCGCCATCTGCTTTACAGTAACATCCCCCTCGTCATAAAGACACTTACAAAGGACATGTGTCTTCCGCACATATCTTGGGAGTCCCAGGGTCGCGAAGCGGACAGCGTCCGTTCGCTGGCTACTTGAGGGCAAGAGACAAAATGGATGCCGTATCTAAGATGGAACCCGTGGGTACAGATGAAAAACCCACATAACAAACGAACGGTTTAAGTTAGCACAGCGAAACTGCGCACACTTACTAAACTCGTTATTTGCGGTTCATAGATACCAGACTCGACCATATTCGTGCGAGTCGAAAGCACCACTTACGATTGTCACGGAACCTCACGGCTTCTCTAAGACAGTCCACTGAAAGTCTGCTTTACCATGTTGCCTCTCTAAGAAGTGTCTGGTCAGCCTTTTCATGGTTACCCTTTATCATGGCCCTAGCTAGGTTGGCCATGAAGGACAGTTTTTTCCGTTTCGAAGATATTGTTTATCTTCAGACTTCTGGTACGAGCATGGGCAGCGTTTTCGCGCCGAGCCTAGCAAATCTGTATGTGCATCACTTTGAACAACAGCATGTGCTCACACCCACCAACCCATTCCATACATCGATAAGATGGTCGAAGCGTTATATCGACGATGTGTTGGTGGTGTGGAGAGGGAGTCTAGACTCTAATAAAGAATTCCATCTTCGGTTAAATAGCAGGAACCAATATCTGAAGTTCACGGTGGAGGCACATAAAGACAGACTGGCCTTCCTTGTTCTTTCTATATATGTTGCACCTACAGGCTTGCAGAGTGAACTGTATAGGAAACCAATGGCTAAAAACTCTTTACTTTTATATGACAGCCATGACCCCAAGTCCTTACGGGACAATTTACCGTATGGGCAGTTCCTCCGGTTGCGGAGGAACTGTTCTAATACTGAGGATTTCAGAACCCATGTTAGCAATTTGTCAATACAACTGAGAGAGAGACACTACCCTAGGTCACTCATAAAAAAGTCCCAGAAGAGAGCAAATACCAATAACCGTGACGCCCTCTTGGAACCACGGTTCCTAAAAATCCCATTAGCAGACTTACTTTTGTGAGCACTTTCACCACCAGGAGCAATAACATCCAGAAAATAGTCAGGAACCACTGGTGGATTCTTAATCATAGCAATGATATGATCGCTTTGCCGCTCTTTGCTTTTAAAAGAGCAAGCAGTATTCCCGACCGCCTAGTGCATACTCGTCCGAAAGAGAGTCCCAAAAGAGTGTTGGGTACCCTATGGAACCAACCACCGGCTGTGGGACACCACCCTTGTGGTGTCTGGTCAGTTTGTCCCCAGACAAAACACTCCAAGCAGATTGACATAGGTACCGACAGACCCTGGTCACAGATACATTTCAGTAACTGTAATGGCAATAATTTGATCTATTTGCAAACATGTTCGTGCTCCATTAGGTATATGGGCATGACCACCCGAAAGGTACGAACACGCATGTTAGAACATAAGAGCTCCTTTCGCTGCAAAAAATCCATGACACGGCTGACCAGGCACTTCTTAGAGAGGCAACATGGTGAAGCAGACTTTCAGTGGACTGTCTTAGAGAAGCCGTATATAACTGCACACACAAGCGATGTCTCTAGATATCTGTTCCTGAGAGAACAAAAATGGATTTATAAGTTGCATACAGATACGGAGGGATTGAACAATGACATACCTTGGACTTCATTGTAAGGTCCTTGGCTAATCAATCATGATAAGAGGAGGATATATATTAGGACCGATCGGTTCATATGTAACTCGGTATAGAAGAAGTAATCTGCCCTCCTGGAACTTGTATTCCAACATTCATCAGAAATATGTACTATTTTTTAAGCAATATGCATTCATGACATATTGCTAGAGATACTCGAATTTGGACACTAAGTAATAACAGGGGTGTAACATAGCTTGGGGCTTTTAAATCCAATCTTTAATCCAAGTTTAGTATCAGTAATTGTGTCTTGACAACTCTGAGGATGGTGAAAATGTCTCTCCGAGGCATCGTTTGCGCCTAATACATCTGACTGATTTTTTGAAAATGGGTATTTAATGTGTTCCATTTAAACTGGATCTTGCTGTACATATAGCGTATAAGTTATTGACCAGCACCAAATGTATAACTCTATTGTTAGATTCAACATAGCTCCAACTGAATAGAGAATGGGGAGGATCATTTTGCATAGAGCGCAACATTCAGCCCAGCACGGGTCAGGACGTTACAAAGTGCTTTGATAATTTAGCTGTGTGCTAGTGTAGTTTATATGTCCACCAATGAAGGTATATGGACTAATCTGCCTAAACAGCCAAGGTGATTTACCTATAGTATTCGATCTGCTACACGATGAGTGGTAAAGATATATGGCAGAACTACAATGGAGGATGCTATGACGTCATCTTGTTGTTCTGCGCACTAGAAAGAATTGGTGCAGATTAATGGATATATGTGACCCAGGACAAGCCCTACTTATTGCGGGTGCCCGTTGTTGTTGTGATACCTTAGGGGTGGCTAACAAATAGCGCTTCGGTGCCCATTTTGATAACAAAAGAATGAACCCACGCGGAACTACAAACGGAGACGTTCTGATGTCATTTTGTAGTCCTGCGATTTAGTGTAGCCCAGAGATTCAGCGGCGTTTGCTGGAATGGCGGCGATGTTTCCAAAAGAGGATTGACTGGACTGTACTAAAGGGTCGGCTCAATACCTACGATTAAACATGTGAATAAGAATTTAAAGTGCGCATGAGGCATAGCCTCGAAGTCGAGGTGGTATGCCCAGATATACGCTATGTGCCCTTTTTGGAAAAGTAGTTACTGACATAGTTTGGGGATAAATACGCCAAATCCTCTCCCCTATTGGTGCCTCCCCCAAGTCTCGGGAGTGAGCTTGAGGCACCAACGGAGAGGTAAGGCTTTGGAGAACTTGAGTATAAGCAAGTGAGAGAGCGAAAATTGTACTCAAAGAACTATGTTAATGGGCTGCGAGAGAACATACTAACATTTGGAGTGTGTTTAACATGGTGAGAGCATCAGGGCCATACAAATGGATGCCTTTTTGAATTAGATAACAGGACATGTTCGCCTAGAATACAAACTTAAGGCGTAACGAGACAATTGGAAATGTGTGTTATTCTGATGATTGTATATTACCATTCGAGAAATATACCTAGGTGGGATATCTCTCTAGACTGAGGGGGTGTTCTCCGACTGTATTTAAAAATGGAGGAAGATGACTTTATCAACAGAGGGGATTTGTTGACATTACTGGGAACTGCCGATGTAGTATCCTTATGATGTCTCTGCTTTCTGATTGCATCTTTCTAATCCATAGAGCGGGGCCTCGTAGACCTGAGCACGGTCCAGGTGAGGTGAGGTCCTTTCCCCCGTCATATCAGGTGAGCAATAATGAACAACTTATTTATAATATCTACTTGGGAGCACTCATGTTTGTGGAATAAGCGAGCACTGTTACATGACACTAATAACAATGAATATATTGTCTCCATAGGATCACTGAAATAATATCGAGGGACAAAATATCGACTTGCCAAAATATCGTGGACAAAATATCGACAGTCAAAATATCGAGTTTGTATCTACAAACAGGTAAGTACAAAAATATTGAGTACAAAATATCGTTAACAATAATATAGATGTAAAAAATATCGACTTTATTAAAAACAGTGTTAAATTAAATTAATATTAAATTTTAATTACTAAAATATACTTAAAAATACTTAAATTAAATTATAATAATTAAATAATAAATTAAAATAATAAAAATAATTTTTTACAATCTTATTTGTTGACCCTGAACCCTAAAAATACCCCTTTACCCAAAAACCCAAAACTGACCCTGAACCCTAAAAATACCCCTTTACCCAAAAACTGAAAACTGACCCTGAACCCTAAAAATGCCCCTTTACCCAAAAACTGAAAACTGACCCTGAACCCTAAAAATACCCCTTTACCCAAGAACTGAAAACTGACCCTGAACCCTAAAAATAGCCCTTTACCCATGAACTGAAAACTGACCCTGAACCCTAAAAATACCCCTTTACCCATGAACTGAAAACTGACCCTGAACCCTAAAAATACCCCTTTACCCTAAAACTGAAAACTGACCCTGAACCCTAAAAATGCCCCTTTACCCTAAAACTGAAAACTTACCCTGAACCCTAAAAATGCTCCTTTACCCAAAATGTATCAATATTATTTAATTACCAATTAATTATTAATTAACAATAACAATAAAGTAAATATATTAGCACATTAGCTGTAATTATTTTAATAATTAATATTATTTTTTCCAAATTAATTACTTAAAAATAAAACAAAATTATATATATTAAAAATTTACTCTAATTAATGTAATTAACTAATTACAATTAATTAATTACCAATTAATTACTAATACAAAATATGTTCAAAATTATATTAATTAATTAACTAATTAATATTAATTAATTATCAATTAATTATTCATTAAAATATTAACAGACATATATTAATTAATTAATTATTATTAAATTACTTCCCACCCTATTCCCCTATAAACCCACAACCCGCTACAGAATTACATTACGCAATTATTATAAAAACAAAATTCATTTAATAAAATATTTTATAACATTAAGACACACTTTTCACACATATTATTACATAAAAATACACTATAAAATATTATATATTATTAAAAATTCGATATTTTTGCTATCTATATTTTATACAGTCGATATTACTTCACTTACCTGAAAAACGATATTTTTGTAGTCGATATTATGTCCAGTCGATATTTTGTCCAGTCTATATTTAAAACTCGATATTATGTCCAGTCGATATTTTGGAGTCGATATTTTGTCTGTACACCGTCTCCATAGATTCATAAATTCCATTGACACGGAGGATTAGTGTAGTACGGTTGGTGCAGGTTGTATCGTTTCCAACCTTCATATTTTGTTGTGATTTTGATTTGGTCACATTATTATTTGATATCAGTTGCAACATTTTGAGAGCAGAGGCCCTGATGAAAGCAGAGGGATTGATTGCCCGCTAGGCAGAAACATGTTGGCCCTTATTCAGACAGATATTTGTTGATTCTGTCTTTTGCACTGTTCAGGTTTTTAATTAGGGGATGTGCCCGCCTATTGAATAAAGTTTGTTTTTTGAGGACACACCATCCTATTTTAACTCACCACATGTGTTTATGTTGCACAGAGTTTTTCACTATCTTTACAACCATCAAATATTAGCTATCAGAAGGCGGTTCATAGATACCTGTGGACCAGATCCAATACTATCAACTGATTGTGTGGCAATTAGTCTCGATGATCAAGGGACTAGCCTATTCACAAATTGGATGGCCAGATGATATGACTGATCACTAAGTCTTTTTTGATTGTAATCCACTATTTGATGGTATGGATTTTGTCAACCAATTTTGAATATATTTTGTGTCTGTTGAGTGATTTGCGTTTTCGTCAAATTGGCAGTTGTTTCTCTTTCTAAGGCTGTTCTGTGGTGACCTGGGTACCTTTTGACTTGATAGTCTTTAAAGACAGCCTAGCCAGACTAGCTGGCTCTTAGACCCCCTGTGTTCTTTTGTGTTGATAATATAGTGTAGCTCGGGATTTGAACAAGGTATGGGTCTTTAAACTTTGTATCCCTTTGACCCTCCCTCCACTGTTTGTTGTGATATCCACCATACGTAACCCTTACTGGCCTCGATTATTCCTTTTCATCGTAATGAGTCACAAATATTGGGGATATCTGTCTGAAAGATGCCCTGGTTTGAGTATTGGTCGGTCTGGTCCATTAAATGATACAATTGCACAACTAAAATGCCTCCCCCCTCCCTGAACTGGTAACACAACCAATTCTCTGTACCTCCTTGTACCATTCTTAGATGGCCGACACTTCCTTTTCTTTTAGATGGCCACCTCTTTCGTACCACTCCAAGATGGCTGACACCTTTTGTCTCTTGGATAGCCACCT
The DNA here is from genome assembly GCF_964263255.1 of Lissotriton vulgaris. Classification (NCBI taxonomy): domain Eukaryota; kingdom Metazoa; phylum Chordata; class Amphibia; order Caudata; family Salamandridae; genus Lissotriton; species Lissotriton vulgaris. The sequence goes on from NC_141693.1 coordinate 593,525,498, forward strand.
CCCTCGTTCACTACATAAGTCCGTTTTCTAACCGACGCCAGCCACCCAGTGACAGCCGACGTTGGGTAGGTGCCGTACCTGAATCCTTGTGGACCACATTGAGTACCTTTGCTAGTGCATTTATTTCGCGCTTTCCCCGTAATCATTATTCCACAAACCGATTTCCCCATGCTCGCCATTAAAAGGTTTCATTTGCTACACGAGCGCCGGGAACTTCCTTTGCTGCACCGCAGCCCCACCCATGGCCGCAACCCTGGTTATTCATTATGCATGTCGGCTGCTTCAATCACTCTATTTTTTATGCCGTCACTGGTTATATATGTTCCAAGAGTTGTTGTGGTGCACTGCCACTTTACTCATTCCCATACCCAGTGGTTGTGAATTTACCATTCCTCACAAGTGATGGCTTCTCCATGCGTCCTACTTAAATGCCTCCATTTATTACGTGTGCTAGGTAGATTGCTTCTGCAACACCACAGCCCCAATTATGGCTTCAACCTCCCATAAATTGTGGCTCAATCTTAGCGACTCGCCCTCCCCACTGAGTTGAGTGTATGTGTTGGACAGATCTTCTGTTCCCCAGACATGTAGACCTAACCACAGCGGCTTCACACCACTGTGTGAAGGCATGCTCTGTGCTCTACATAGTATGCATTTACCCCCTTTCACAGTGAAACAGGCAGCACCATTAGCAGTCAGTTCCTGCTTCACCTCCAGACTAGATGCATAGTATATCATGTACCAACAAGTTTTTGCATAACCCCTCCCCCTTTTTCCCCCCTATGCTTTTAGTATGGTCCACCTCGCATAATTTAGCGAGTACACCGGCTAGTCCCTCTTGAGGCCATTCACCTCTACCTTCCGGTGAGTGCATAGCGACTGTATGGGTATTGTCCAATCATCACGATAGTCACACAACCGCATTGCCTAGCCTGACCCATGATTTATCTTCAACACTCTGTTTGTAGCCCCTAAAAGCTGTGTTGTCGCGATAAAGTGCCACACAACCCGCTGCAACCCCCAGCTACCGAGCATTATGGTTCTTTAACTATCCACTACTTGCCTGTTATTAATGCTCTTATTTGGAACCAACACCATACGTCATGATCCCCCCATAGTATGTGCACGTGTAAACACCTACGCAAGACACACCAGTGATGAAAGGGCACGATGCGGCTGTGTATTCACAATATACAATACTCTACAGTGTATATTTTATCTATACGTTGTCCTTCTCTTCTATACTCTATTCCTATGTGATCAAGACATTGTTTTTTCTAAACATTGTTGTACTATATGATAACGATTTTTTTGTTCCCTCTAGGTACACCTTTTTTCACTATACACTTGTTTGTGTGTGTTGCCTATCTCCAGACACTTAGGACTACTGACAAATCCCTATATTTGAGGACGTGACTTTTTATTTTCACACTTTTTGCCATCCAGCTTAGAGTAGACAAGGATTACAGGTCCTGAACAATTGCCGAGATCCCTTAGGACTTTATTGAAGGCAAAAACATGACAACCCCGATCCTATGCACCATTCACTAGAACTGACACGAGTTTAATTACCCCCACTCAGTTCACCATTTTTATTCATGATCTGGGTACGCCTAGAATAAACCTTTTCTGGAGAATCCAGGAGCCATCTAAATCACCTTTTTTATCCCACTTCTACACACTACTCATAGGCTGCCCTCACACGTACCATCTGGCTACACAACGGAAAAAACCGAGAAGACCTCCCGCAAAGAGCCCCCCTGCGGGGCCCCTTGTGCATTGCAGTGCCGGCCCAATGAGAAGCTCCCCTATGGTGAAGCATGACACCCCTTGGGGTGTGTGAGGGCCCTTGCTCCTTATTGGGGCTATCCCCAGACTAGTGCTACACTATCCGGTCTAGTATTCATCGAATAACTGACATGGTCTGATACTCTGTCACTTCTCTTTTTCTGCCACACCCCTCTAGGAACAGAATACTCTTTTGTCTAAAATAAAAAAAGAACATTACACTTTTTTAGATGCCAGATATTCCTCCCCCTATCATTTGTTTTTAATGAAACACATTGGCCATTTTGTTGGTTGGCAATGTTTGAGTAGCAAGGTAGTCAAGCCAATCATCAACCTTTTGTAATGGAGGGGCATAGCTATGAGTCTGAGTCATTGAAGAACAATGAAGGAGTGGATTAATTAGTCAATGAAGGACATATAGTCTTGGTTGGCAAATGCAAATTGGGCCATACTTATAACTCCAGCCTTGCTGCACTGTCATCAAATGCTGGAATACTATATATGAATACATACACAACTTTGGGGGGGTCCATCATGACCATGGCCACTCTCTTGTTTTACTGTTTTAGCATGAGTAAGAAAAAGAAGGCCTTCTCAACAAACATGGGCAGAATAACTTACTTGGACATGCAATCTTCAAAGTAGAGTATCTGACTTTAAATGTGGACACTGAGTCTTACAGTACCAGTCCACAAGATATCTAAGGGAGTGGGAAAGCTTACTGACAAAGCAGAAGAACGGAAACTACAGACAGACTAGTACAGACAGTTTGAAGTCAAATACAGAAACTTCAAATATAGAAAATAAGTAAATAGGATAATGCAGTGATAAGAAGAATTTAGGAAACAGATAGAACAAAGAGGAGTTGTAATAAACTTAAGAGACAGGCACAGTAAAAAGGAAACATAATTCTAAATATGGAGCGGTAAAAGTTAGGGAAATTATAATAATATTAACAAGAGGGCCTATTCCTACTTTCCTAACCCTAACCCTAACCCTATGCCAAATTTCCTAAATTACATTTTGGAACTACTAATAAATTGCATTGAATGATCTTTGCTTCTCATCTCATTCTCAATCTCTCAACTCCCTTTGACGGCCAACTTAGTCTGTATTTTTTCAATGCATAGATGCATGCATATAACACATCACTGGGAGATTGCTTGGGACTGTACGAGCTACAAAAAAGAAAGGCGCAGAGAAGTGAGAGAACACTAGCTCACTAATAGTGGGTTGAATCCATCATCATTCTTTAGCTCACTTTGCCAATTCAGTTCAGACCTAGCTATATGCAAATCAGCCTTGACCCTGTGCCTCATGGGAACAGTCCAGGCCGAACTGCCAAGCCAGGTCTTCCCTGAAACGGAAACAAGCCTCCTGGGACCAGTTTTGGGGTAACACCCCTGATCAGCCAGGATAGCTTGATTCCAGTGGCAAAGTGAGCAAGGGACCCATGTCTGAGCATGCCAGTCCCACTCGGGGTGACAAACGCAAAAAGAACAATTTATGGACAGAATGCAGAACAATATCATACATTCACCACAGTACAGAGGTCCTAGGATGCTTGTTTCCAGTCCAGGGAGGACCTGACTTGGCAGTTCGGGTGGGGCTATTCCCATTGGGAACAGGGTCATGATTGATTTGCATATGGCTGGGTTTAAACTGGAATGGCATGGGGAGCCAAAAAAACTATGGATTTAGGGCCTGATCTCTGTACTGTGGTGAATGTATGACATTGTACTGCATTCTGTCCATCACATAATATTTGTAACATGAACTTCATTACCTCCTAGTGTGAGCAGCATGCTTGCTATTTGGGATAAAAATATTAGCATAGAACACAACAAATAAATAATTATTACTCACCCGCAACCTCAATGCACAGCAGGTCAAGCACTTCCTGATCCATGTCCAGGATGTTGGCCCACTAGTGCATCATCTGTTCTTGGGTGTATCAGACCCCAGAGCTGGTGTGCACAGCCCAATACCTCCTCTCCCAGCGCTGCCAATGCTCCTGGAAGCCATACCCACTGCCAGGCCTGCTGTATGCTGCCAGGGTGGAGGGGAGGTGCTGCTTCACATACAAAACTAGTGTAGCCACATCCACCTCTGGAAACATGGCACAGGGCTGCACCCTTTCACGGCACCGCCAACAGCAAGGTATGCGGCTGGTGTTGCGGGTGAATCATGGGGGGCCTAGCACTGCTGCTTCCCCGCTCTGCCATAGCACTGGGTGAGGGGAGATAGAAACAGGAAAAGGAAGGTAGGAAGGAAGGAAAAATAAATTGAGGAAGTAAAGCAAAAAACGTGAAAAATACAAAAGTCATTAAAAAAACTGAAAATGTAAAACACAAATACAACAACTCACACTAATGTTATAAATTAAAATGAGTGGTAGATAAATTAAATAGGGGGAGGATTGATGGGATTGAGGAAAGATTAAAAAATAGGCCCAGCACTATACACAGAGCAAAACGAGGTGTTCACACCCATGCAAACTGTGCGGTGCCATTTTTGCATGTTTTTCAGTACGAGAACACAGATCACGTCAAAGGAAATGGAATACGTCACACAAATGGATGGGACTATGGGAATTAGTGGGGACGACATGCAAGGAACTCTGGCCCTCTTCTGTAATACTTATGTGCTGTGGCAGCCAGCAAGGATCAGGTGTGGTGGGGTGAGAGGCGGGGGAAGGGGAATCTAAAAATATGTTAAAGAAAACCTACCTTATCTCCTCGTGTCGGGAACAGAAAAGGAAGCACCCAGGCACCCCTGACCAATCACAACACTGCATTGCAGCTGTGGTTCGGCGCTCAGCCAGGGAATGAGAGCCTGGGCAAGTTCTCCACCCAGGCTGCATTACAGCCTGGGTGGAGAACTTGCAATGTGTGCATGAATGTTTGGCCGGCCCAAGACAGCTGGCCAAACAATCATGCGCACTTTGAGTGGGCAAACCACTCCTCCTCCTGCTCCTCTTTCATGGGAGCAGCACCGCCCGCAAAGCTGCGAGACCAGGAACAATTAAAATTATAATAACATTGAGTAATTATTTTTTATTTTTCCTTTACTTCACTGCTAAAATGCAGTGGGAGATAACCTCCCGACCACTAACCTGAAACGACTTAACTGGACAACGGCCAACATCGATGAGCTGCAGGCAAACGTGCAGAGACTAAAAATAGAGAGTGAGGTAACAACAGGTACCCAAATACAAAAATGGGAGAGCTTCACAGGAAAATTAACAGCAAGTACGTCTGTTCCAAATAAATCACAGCCTCCAATTAACAAAATTTCTCTGCCAAAGAACCTGGTAAAACTCAAAATAGAGATAAGGAGAAACGCCAGAGCATTAAAAAAGACAACTACGTCATCCAAAGACTGGGTCCAAAGACAAAACCTCAAGAAAGAATATAAAAAGAAAATGTGGGAATATAAAAGATCTCTGAATGATGACTTCTGGGTAAAATTACTCTGCACTGCCAAGAACACCAACTCAAACCCATTTTGGAGGATCATTAACAGCTTAAATCACCCCTCAAACCCAACATCATCCAATGTCCAAGAAGCGGACTGGGTCGCGTTATTAACAGAGAGGTTCGTGGAGGTAACACCAGACCAGCCCAACCCAGGAGCAACCCAACAAACTACCAACGAAGTGGCCAAAAAAAGAAAAGGGAGCATCATTTCCAGCGGTGGAATTAGAACCTCTTGCATGCAAACATCAAACCCAAAGGATGAACGCAGAGCAAATCCATCCCCAGACGGGGATCTCCTGGTAACCAGGCTTCACCGTGACGCGGATAGCCCACGGGAGAAGAAGGACGCAATAGATAAGGTCAAACAAACACGGTATAGCGAAGAGGACATAAGAAGAATCATAAGGAAGTCACGAGGTAACGGAGCTCCATGGCCAAATGGGATCCCTCCAATAGTCTACAAAACTGATCCGGAATTCTGGTGCAGAAAATAAAAAAATTATATGAAGAGATCATAAGCGAAAACCAAATACCATCAAGTTGGCAGGGCTCCATAATTTCACACATTTTTAAAGGAGGAGACAGAACATCCCCAGCTAATTATAGACTGATCGCCCTCCTAGATGTGGAGGCGAAGTACTTTGCATCCCTCGTCCTGGAAGATCTAATAAATTGGTCCGACGACACAAAGAGAATACCGTTAAATCAAACAGACTTCAGGAAAGGGACTGGGACACTGACAAATATTATGACTCTCTCAGTGCTAGCCCACAAATATCTCCGAAGAAAACAGCCCCTTCACCTGTGTTTCATTGACTTAAAGGCAGCATTTGATAGCGTAGATCGTAACATCTTATGGAGGAAATTACGCAGCTGGAACATTCCGGATAAAATCCTGAGAGGGATCTTACTCCTTTATTCCAACACTTGGATGGAAGTTAAATTGGGGAAAGGAACACGGCTCTCAAGAAAAATCAATACCAGCAAAGGTCTCAAGCAGGGCTGTGTCCTAGCCCCCATTTTTTTAACCTTTTTATGGCACACCTAACATCAAGTCTAAATAAGATCCCATCCCATCCACCTAAACTTGGCTCCTTTCCACTAACTCATCTATCCTATGCTGACAACGTGGTACTGTTGAACCTAACGAAGATTGGCATCCAAAGGTTATTAGTAGGGCTGGCAGAACTCATAACAAACAACAACCTGGAGATAAATACAACAAAAACAAAAACAATGCTCATCACCAGGTGGCGTACAGCCAGTGCACACATCTACCTGGAGGGAACAAAGCTAGAGGCCGTGTCCAACTTCAAGTACTTGGGCTTCTACTTTGATACTCGACAAAGCCACCAGCAGCAAATGTCGTACATCACTCAGAGATCAAACTCACTTTCATTTGCTTTCAGATCTCTGGCTAAAAAGCTCACGGGGCCATCATATAAACCTCTACTGGCAACAATAAAAGCAAAAGTTCTTCCAACCCTGTCATATGGCAGTGTAGGAGTGCATGGGAAAGATGCGGATCTGCTTAACAAAATGAAGACAGCCATCTTCAAATACACCTTCCAAATACAACAGGGAGCCTCACCAGCTCAGACGAGGTTAAAATTTGGAATAACAAATGAAATACTGGGAAGAAAGTATGCAAATATCAAGTGCTGGTATACACTGAAACAGAATACGTCAGCCTCGGAATTGCACCAAGCACTATGGGAAGAAATAAGATCTGATGTTAAGTCCCCATACAATCAGTATCTTGAAAAGGCCATAACTGAGACTGGAACAAGGAAACTTTGGGAACTCAACCTGCCTTACACGGCGTTCAAACATGCTGTAAACAAGTCGACAAAATTCCACTCTCTCTTACTTGATAAAGCTACGTTTAGCACCAGAAAACACACATGGATGGTCATATCAAAATACAAAACACTTGTGGCAGCCCCATACTTGACAATCACATTCCCAGCTCACAGAAAACAGAAATTAATGGGACTTCGTTTGGGGAAATTTCCATCGATTATGGACCAACCAAGCTGGGTGCCCGACGAACCCAAAATCTGCAGACTATGTGGGAGGAGCAATGAGGGCTTCATACATCTTGTCTGTATCTGGCCGAATCTAGCTCAAGCTCGAATCTCTCTCTTAAAAAAGTCTATGAACGAGCGGGGCATAAGAACGTGCAGATCTGCAATTATGGCAACCTTGAACCCAGCAGACACGCGATTGAACTGCCTACTATTAAAGTTCCTTGCAGCCCACTCCCAAACGCTAAAACAAACCTTAGCACCATGTCCACAAAAGGATAACACGACAGTGGTAGCTAGGGGAGAGGGCTCTCCAGAACTTAACAGAGAAAAAAAAAACAAGAACTCCTGAACTAAGCTAGACAGATTGTATTCTAATTACACTGTATTCTATCTTAGAATGAGAATGTTTTAGAACCTATTAACAGATATTGCACACAAAAATGAAGAAATTTTAAACACACTAGTCGGTTCTTTTAAAATGTATAGTTGTGGTTTTAATTAACTGAAACAATAAAATGTCATTCTTTGCTAAAATGCAGTGAGGAGACGCTTCTCCACTTTAGCAGGGGAGCCGCCATTGCTTAAGTCACAATAGAGTAAGTACAGAAAAGAGCACACATGCTTGCTGTATTTCTGGCCTTTGATGTTCATTTATAAAGGTGTCTGTCTATGATGATCAAGAGGAGGCGGGCTTTTCAAGAGCATTCATTTGCATTTCCACTATTTAATGAAGAAAATGACTTCGCAAAGGAATGCAGTCTTCCCACAATGAAATAATAAACTGACTCGATATTCTACTAGTAAATAGGAACAGTGTGGATTTATCGTTCTAGGATTCTTAGTCCTGAAAACAAAGCTGCACATTAAGCAACACATCTTTATATTTATTGTATTGCTAGAGCTCCCTTCTTTTTCTAGAATATAAGTGAGGGGCTTTGTGTTCAGAACAGGGACACAACATGTCTGTGGGTAGTGTCATGCAGTCAATCAGTTACATGCTAATTTTAGGGTTGTGGTTTTGGCCCATTCAGTCTTTTTTTGAGCCAATTAATAAACATGAATCCATGATGAAGGGCATATGTCTACAATGTTTATTCTCGCCCTTTGTGCTCAACCTTGTAGTACGGGTGTGCGAAATATTGAAATGTGTTCATAAAAGTTTCCGTAATTCCATTACGTTTGAATTAAACTTTTAGAAGGAAACATGGTTTGCAGATATCTGACATGCCTGTTTTCAAACCAGCGTACATTTTGCATAAAAATCCGCACAAAATACCAGCACAAGACTAGTTTGCGCACAAAATATTTATGTGCTAGACATTTTCTGCTTGACCAAACTGTCCACATGCAGAAACGAACGCAAGATTGCATAACGCAACATTTTTTTGAAATTTCACAAATAGTGGACATCGCCAAATGTAGAAAATGTGCTAATTGTACAAATTCAATTAACATTTGCCATGTAAAGGGGTCTTGGTTCTGGTCAACTATTTAAGAATAATCTCTTTCACAGTGAGCCTGTTATTTGCTGTAAAAAAAAATGCATGTATTACTTTTTTTTACTAAAGTGTTCTCTCCAGCACAGTTAGCAGACTCTTCTACAGGTTACCATATTACTGCGATGAGGTCATAAATGGCATGGCAATTACGCCCTCCGTTGCAGTGAGCAATACGTTGCTAGTGAATCATCTGCTATTTAAAGAAATATAATATAGCATCTGCCTTTGTAGTAGTTCAGATAGGCTCACAGGTACCAATTATCTGTTTAATGCATTTAGTGCAGTGAGAAAACGTTGCGTTATCTTCTAACACCGCGATTTCTCAAATGACCTTTAGGGAAATTGTTCTGACACCTCTTCATAAAAGGTCATTCAGTCAGAATAAATGTGTTTGCACTTTAGAGGATATATAAAACCAACAGCCACCTCACAATGAAAAGCCACTCTGAGGTGACGGCTCCCCTTATCAAATGGAAGTAAGTGTGAGGCAGATTTGCTAATACATTATTCTGCTGCAATTGAGGCTAAGAATCTTTGCATTCTTTGCGATGTTAAACTCATTTATACTTTTTATTGTGATGCCCATACAATTTTGCACTTTGCCACTTTATCTATATTATATTGCACTTTGATGCTCTACAGTCCGGATTCAGTTGTCAGAGAGAGCGTGGTACTTAGGAGAACATTTGAAACTAAGAGGGACCTTTTCCTTCAAGTGCCATGTAGAGTCGCCATCTTGGTTGGCACTCTAGCATCTTAAGAATGCATCCAGCAACCTATTTAAACAGACCCAGTGCATGAACACGTGTGCCTAAGGTGAACCCTTTTGTGCCATTGCCATGCTACCAGTTTGACCTCTACCCCTGGCAAGATTTTGTATACTTTGTCTGTCTTATTGCCCTTACTCACACACTCAGGTTTTATTTATTTATTTATTTATGCAATTTTATATAGCGGAAACTTTACCCGAAGGTGTCAGAGCGCTTTACATAGGACCCAGTTTCAACCATAAGGACTGATGGTTACAATAGGAAAAACAGATTTGCAAATTTTTGACTTACATAAGAACCAGTTGAAAACATACGGACTTAGGATTACATGCGTTATAAAAAAGGTACAAACAGAAAAAATTGCAAATGTACAAGAGATAGAGTCACACAAGGAGGAGATACAAATGGATAAACTCTAGGCATATACTGGTGATATTTATATCCACTTAGGGAGGGGATACACATGGATATACTCTAAGAGTCACAGAGAAATGGGAGAGAGCACAGCGGACTCCTGCATAAACTAGTGATTAGAGTTATCTCTATATACATAGGGAAGGGGTAAGACTGGATATACTCTAAAAGTCACATAGGAATTGAAGAGAGCAAAGCCGACTAGTGATTAGAGTTATCTCTATATACATAGGAATGGGATACACATGGATATACTCTAAAAGCCACATAGGAGACTAGTCATTAGAGTTATCTCTACATACATAGGAAGGGATAAGACCGGATATACTCTAATGGACACATAGGAATGGTAGAGAGTACAAAGGTCTACTGCATACACTAGTGATTAGAGTTATCTCTATATACATAGGGAGGAGATACGACTGGATATACTAAAGAGTCACATAGGCAAGGTATATGGTGCAAGGTCTAAAGCAAATACCATTGATTAGAGTTATTACAATAAGTCAAAGAGCAGAGTTCCATAAGTGTGAATGCAGTCACAGAACAAAGGGAGGGTAGGAGGGATGCAAGGGTATGGAGAGAAGGGGAAGCGGAAAAGGGAGGGAACATTTGAGGATCATCCACGGGGAAGGGTTAATGGACGAGGGAATGGGAGGAGGGCTAGAGTCCAGCGAAACAGTCCGTAAACAGCAGCAAAGTGATGGTCAGGACAAAACAGAAAGTCAAGAAGTCCAGGAGTGAAGGTGGGAGATGAAGCTAGAGGCCAGCCGCAGGCGCGTCACCATCTTGGAGAGCTTGCAGTCAGCCGTCTCGGTGGGGGAGAGAGTGCGCCAGGTAGTGAAGGCCATGTTGACGCTGTTGGTACGGTCACGCGTTGGCCATGGGGCGCTGCACGGCTGCCGGTGGGTTGTGTGGGGATTCACCCGCAAGCAGTGTGGACTCCGGGAGCAGCGGCACATTCCGAACACTGGTGCCATGTGGGGGGGGGAGAGGATTGAGTGGTCTGGAGATCCGGCCCGTGTTGCAGGGCCACAGGGCATTCCGGCACTGGCAGTGGCCCCAAACTGGCAGCAGGTCAAGAGGCAGGCCAAAAGTCCAAGAGAGGGCCACAGGATTAGCAGGAGGCCGGGGAGAAGTTGGGGCGAGCCAGTGAAAGCGGCGATCGCCATCCAAAAGTCGCCTCCGGCCGCTATCTTAGAGTCAGGCAGGCGCTGGGAGGATTCCCTCGGTGGGGGTCTCCACCGAAGTGAAGGTAGTGGAAATTATGCCAGCTGCTGCGGCGAGAGTCTTGACAAGCCGGGGTAGCGCAGGACGCAATCCTACCTCCCAGCGGCGGCCACAGTCCGCGGAGTCCACGGCGCAGTACCGCCCGCCATCTTGAGCGCCTCCAACCTCTCCTCCTTCACCTCGGGAGATCGAGCCTGTCCGCCAACCTCGGAGCAATCGCTGCTGCTCCGCACCTGCCTCACTCGCTCCGCTTCGTGCTGGAAAAAAGAGCGGTCAAAATGAAGGGCTGTAACTGCCCAGGGCCGGGTCAGAGCATCTCGTGGACCGGGAGCCGAGACGATCAGCGTCCGCTCGGCTCCCGGCTGAGTGCTGTGATACTAAACTCCCAGTGGCGGCTGGTATTTACTGGGAATGGGTGGGTGGCGTGTCGTAGGAGAGTGGGGGAAAGGGGATGGAGTTAAAATAAAATACACTTACCTGTCTGCCGCCGCCACCGCCTCCTCCTCCTCTCAGTCCATTTCGCACATAGGGCAGGAACCAAGAATCACCAGGGTCCCAGCCTCCCGATAGGCAATGGCAATGCTGCACAGCAGCGTTGTGATTGGTCTAAGCACCGTGGATCAGCACTCAGCCAGAGAATGGGAGGCTGGGTATGTTCTCCATGCAGTCTGTAGTGCAGCCTGCATGGAGAACATACAGAGTACGCATGGTGGTTTGTCCAAAGCGTCATTCGCACTAGGAGTGGGCAAACCACTCCTTCCTTGCCCTGTGAGCAGAGCAGCCCCACTCCTCCCCAGCTGAGCAAGGACGTAAAAATAAAGTAATAATAAAAATGAGCTATTATCATTTTATTTTTACCTTTTGACCTTCTCAGTGAGGCAACGCTGCTCCGCCTTAGCAGGGGAGCCACTACTGTAAACTTCTGTTGGCTCCACTCCTGAGTCAGTTTTTCTGTCTCACTCAAGCCGTTACAGTCACCTCTTTAAATGCCCCCCTGAAACCTTTGTCCTCCAGCATAACTATTACTCTCGACTCTACCCTTAATGTACAATCACTTCCAAAACACTCTTTTGATATCATTAATCTCCTTGTGGATTTGAAGTCATATCTGCTACTTCTTACAGAGACAAGGCTCACATATTCATCCAACCATGAGATTGCCCTGGCACACGCTGTGGATATCATAACAAATCCATCATGACAGAGTTAGTCACTATTTTTAAAGCTTTAAATCAGTGTTCATCCTTACCTCTTGATAATAAATTGCAAGCAGAAGGGATTGGCTTTTCCATAAAATCTCTCCTAATTTCTCATTCCCATGGGTGCTCATTTATCGACTGCCTGGTCCTGGAGCTTAACTTGTCAAATCTATAGGTGAGGTTCTTCATTCCCTCTGTGTTAAATCTGATAACTTTATGGGCTTGGGTGATTTCAGTCTTTATGTTGATGAATCCGAATTTCTCTGTGACGTGCTGCTTTATTGACACACTGGCTGCTCCTAATCCCCACCATCTCATCAATGCACCTACTCATGAGGCAGGAGACACAACTGAGAACACCATTTACCTAGTATTTTATGATTTAAACTCCCTCAGTATCGTTTTTCCTTGTAAAGCTGTTTGGTCACACCACTGGTGTATCCCTTTTAAACCTCCCATGCCAGTTAAAGCATCCTAAGGCCTACCTATTTCGAGAACTTCGGAGCTGTGGACGTCAGCAAATAAAGCTGCGTTTTTTAATACTCTAGAGTTCTCTTGCCCCTTGCAGTTGGGCCTCATTAAAAAAGATTGGGATCTTGTTTCTGTCTGTCTGTCTGTGGCCTCCGATAAGACCGACCCACATCAGACATGCCCCCACCCTACAGCCTTGGCCTGTGGTTCTCCCTTGCATTAATGTTGACTAAAAAAATGTGTAAACAGTTGGAAAATAAATTAGATCTAACTTTATCCAGGTGGATAAAGATAATAAGAAACAGGCTCTTACAGAGTTTAGGATAAGGAAAGCACAAGCAGACTTTTTCTCTGTGAAAATTAGGGAAGCTGGCAATTCCACACAAGAAACTTTTAAAGTTGTCAAAGCATATCTTAGGCCCAAAGCATGCATTGCAAGTTATACATGGCTCAACAGCTGGGTGTTGACTTGTTGCTTTTTTTATGAGAAGGTAGATAAAATTCAGCAATGCTTTTCTAAAACGGGGTCAGATTTGTAGTGTCTTCCCCCATCTTGGGTACCCACCAATGACTACTCCACACACGGAGCTTAGTTTTATATATCTTTATTTGTCTGCGTGTATCTGTAAACCCAACATTCTTAACCAGTCTTCAATGAATTTGGCTCTAACACTCAAGTCACAATTCTACACAGTCCCTCATGAGCTAAAAAGGTTGCATCATTTGTAACTCGCAAGACACTGCATCTACACCTCTGCTAAAAAAAAGTCAGGTTTTTACAAAATATTTAAGTAGATAGACATTTACAATTACATCACTTAAATCAATCTTTGTGGCACTTTTACTATTCGACCTGATCTAGTTCTCGGAAACTGGGAACTGTCATCACCAATGTCCAGGATCTGCATCAGCGGGGTAAAGGTAATAGCAGTCACTGATGGATAAGACCCAGCCTCTCCTCCAGCAGTTAGATCTGATGAACAATTAGTTAAAGGCATAATAGACTGCCCAGGACGCTGGGCAGTCACCATGTGTCCCTTGGTAGACACTACTTGAAAAGGTTCAGCATCAAATGGATCATCTAATTTTCTTCTCCACATCTGTTGTGCAAGCACTCCATCTCCATTCCGAAAAATGATGTTCTTTTCACATAGTCTTTGGTCAGCGTATGTTCTCATCTTTTGTTTGTTCACCAAGTTTTCTCATGAATTGCTTTTTCATCTCACTTTCTCTGATGGGTCCATTGAGGCAACTTGCTATTCAGTGCTCTCCCAAACATCAATTTTGATAAGGTGCTCGAGATTAAGAGCAGCCAGCTTTTCATCAATGTCATAGGAATTTTTCCTGTGGTCGAGAAAGCTGTTAAAGGAAAAGGTCTCAAGGTATAATTCAACACAGTTTTCAAATTGAGCTTTTCAAGATTAGCACTACTCTCTTTAGTGTACTCAGAAACTACTCAACAAGTCTATTGGCCTGCGGCCACAAAGGTGTACTCTTCTGATGCTTTATATTCAAAAGCTTCAAGAATCTTTAAAGTCTTGACTATTGAAAGGTGGGTCATTGTCATACTTTACAATGGCTGGAATCAAAATCACAATCAGGGAATTATGAAGCTTGCTACTGACCCGTGAGGGTCTTAAGTTTCGGGGCGGGTGCAATTCCGGGTCAGCTGAAGAGCCAGGCCTTGAGGCTCTTACTGAAGGTGTGCAAAGTGGGGGAGCATCTGATGTTGATCTGGAGCTCATTTCAGACCATTGCTGTGATATAAGAGAAGGCTCTTTCCCCCGCTCTGGTTCTGCAAATCTGTGGGGTTTCTGCGAGGGCTAGGTCGGCGGAGCAGAGGTTTGTCATTGGTACGTGTAAGGACACTCTTTTGTTGAGGTATATGGGTCAGTTGTTATGGAGGGATTTGTAGGCATGGGTGAGTATCTTGAAAGTTACTTCATTCTCGATGAGAGCCAGTGGAGGTATTGCAGGTGTTGGGTGATGTGTTCATGCCTTGGGATGCAGAGGAAGAGTCTTGCCGCAGCATTCTGGATGGTCACCAGTTTGTGTAGCAGGGATTTGTTGATTCCTGCAAAGAGGGAGTTTCCATAGTCCAGTCTTCTTGTGATGAGTGCTTGAGTAATGATCTTTCAGGATTTGGGGTAGTTCCATTTGAAGGTCTTTTGAATAATGCGGAGGGTGTTGAAGAAGGTGGAGGTGAAGGTGTTGAACTGTCGGGTCATGGTGAGGGGGGAGTTGAATATAATGCTGAGGTTCTGGGTATGGTCTGTGGGGTTTGGGGGTTGCAGAGGGTGGTGGACCACCAGGTGTTGTCCCAAACTGAGGGTGTGGGCCAGAGGACAAGGACTTCTGTCTTTTCCAAGTTGAGCTTCAGACAGCTGCTGCTCATTCAGGATGCAACGTCTTTCATTCCTTCCTGGAACCTGAGTCTGGTGGCGTCGGGTTCCTTTGTGAGGGAGAGGATGAGCTGGGTGTTTTCGGTGTAGGATACTATGCTGAGTCCATGCTGTCTGATGATGGCGGCGAGGGTGGCCATGTAGATGTTGAAGACGTGGGACTGAGCAATGATCCTTGGGGTAATCTTCAGTTGATCTCTGTTGGTTTGGAGAGGAAGGGCGGGAGTCTGATGTTTTGGGTTCTGCTGGCGAGGAAGGAGCAGAGACAGTCGAGGGTGGTTCCATGTATGCCGGCGATTTGAAGTCTGGCTGTACGAGTGCGGTGGAAGACTGTGCTGAAGGCTGCGGAGAGGTCTAGTAGGATGAGGGTCGCGGTGTGGCCTTGGTCGAGGAGCATGAGGATGTCATCTGTGGTGGAGAGGAGGGCGGTCTTGGTGCTGCGGTTGCTGGGGAATCCGGATTGAAAGGTTCGAGGATGGCGTTCTTGATGAAGTTTGTCAGCTGAGTGTTGACGATCTTCTCTTTGTCTTTGGCCGCAAAGGTAAGGAGAGAGATAAGTCATTAGTTTTCAGGTCCATCGGGTCTACAGAGGGTTTCTTGAGGAGGAGCTTAAATTCTGGACATTTCCTGGACATTTCCATTTATCGGGGAATGTGCCAGATTTGAAGGTGGCGTGATTGGTGCGTCGTAGCTCGGGTGCAATGGTGGTGATGGCTATGTGAAAGATATGCAGAGGGCAGGGGTCCGTGCGTGCTCCAGAGTGAGTGCTCTTCATGGTCTTGGCAGTGTCTTGAGGGGTGACATGGGTCAAGGCAGCAATGGTAAGCTGGCTGTCGTTGCTGGGGAAAGGAGTGGTTTCTGGAGTCTGTTTGCTGAAGTTGTCGTAGAGGGCCTTAATTTTCAGATGGAAGTAGGATCCAAGCTTGTGGCAGAGATCCTGGGAGGGTGTGACGTCTGGGACTTCTCTGGGGGGTTTGGTGAATTTCTGGATGACAACAACTCCACAGTGCCCTTCATGGGCCACTTCAATTATTTTCTGTCTCAGACTATCCAGAATCAGAATTCTCAAGTCTGGTAAGATAACTCCTTCCTTAGTTACAGGCAGTTCATCCTTGACATTTTTGTACTTTTGATATGCACCATCACTGGTGAGCGGTTGAGGGTGTTGGTTTCATGACTGATGTGTAATTATATCCTTCAACTTTAACATGTCACTATCACGGCTCATAGTAGTGATAATCTCGGCTCATGAAATATCAGCTGGTGTGTTTGATTTTACAATGAAATTGGTATAAGTCTCAAACGTCTTGGAGGGAGTACTCTGAAAAAGTAATCAGCAGGGTTCTGATCTATACTTGTAATCATAGTCCCCATTGTTGAATGAACGGAGGCATTTTGGCCTTTGGATTGACAAATATAGTCAGTAAAGCTTGATGATCTGTTACTGGTGTAAAAGGCTTGGCATACAGGAAGACATGGACTTTTTCACAAGCCCATAACTCTGATAAGCTTTTTTTCTTCAAGATGTAGGGTAAGCATGTTCTGTTTGAGTCAAACTTCTACTTGTATATGCCACAATAGGCATACAAGCTTCGATTGAACGCTGTGCTGTGCAAGGAAAGTGCTTAACCTCACCAGTGTCAACAACAACCTTGGTATGAAGCTTAATATTATAGTACACCATTTCCTTAGCATGCCCAATGGGTGGATTAGTTCTTTTGAAGCTTTTCACACATCCATGGGGCCAATGAAATAAAATATTTTTTGTGAAGTCTCTCAACGGAGCACCTACAGTGGCAAAGTCATGTAGGTATCTGGATCAGTAACTAGTCATGCCAAGAAAGTCATAGAATAATTTCGTGGGGAATCAGCATCAGACAGCACTTGAACTTTAGCAGGATCTGGTGCCATACACCCATCAGAAAAGATATGGCCAAAAAATGTTAGCCTTGTTTTACGGAACTTACACTTGTCTGCATTCAAAGTCAAACCTGCTTTAGCCAGCAAGCAACATTCTTGTGTAAGAGCTTTATCATGTTCTTTTTGTGTTTAGCTCCAAAAAACAATATGTAATTGCTGTCATTGAACACATTCATGATAGGCTGTATGATAGGTAAAATGAATGCTTCAAACAGTTTGGCAGCAGATAACACACCAAACTTTGGGGCATATGTACAAGCCCCTATCACCACCAGAGCTTCACTTTCTTTATTCTCCCATGGCGTAGCACCAGATCCTATTTTTATAAAGTGGAGCAAAGCCACTTAACGTGGCTTAACACCACCTTGTAAATATGCCCCTTTCCTCCACAGCCTTCTGTGGCACAGGGGCGTTCAAGGGGTGTTGCAGTGGGCTTTCCACTGCAACACCCGTTGCTTTTCTTGACGCTGGCCCAGATTTACAAGGCTGAGGCAGAGCCAAAAACTAACCCCAGGGAATACCTGCTCTTAGAACAGTGAGACGAGGAGAAAATATTAATTTGTCCTCGTTTCACCATTATTGATTGCTTATGTGCAGGAAGGTATCCTTTCCTGAACATAAACAATTGCCCCTGCATTGCAGGCACCCTTGCAACAAGATGGAAGGATGCCGGCTTTGGTGTTAGGCAGTTTTGTTTGCACCAGCACCAGGGTAAACACAGAGGTGCACCATATTCTTGTGAATACAGCACATCCCTGTGTTTAAAAAGTGTCAGGGCACTGCATTGCCAAATTTGGCACAGCACCTCGCTCCCACATTTTTTGTAAAAATGCCCCTTTGTCTTTTGTGTCAAAACAGACCAACATGTGTAGAAAAGGTTGTAATGCACCTGCAATTTTTTTGAAGTTCCAACTGATGATAACCTTTATTTAAAACAAGGTGAGTGAAGACTTTTGCACCATTTAATTGTGCTATCATGACAGCAGTTTGTGGAGGTGGATGTTGTTCTGCTTCAATTGCATTGTTTGCCTGATACATGTCAACATGCATACATACAGCTCATTCACTATCCTTTTTAGACACTACCACTATGGGAGTAGCGCATGGCGACAGACCAAGTGAACGTTTAAAAATATCATGCTTAAGTAATGCTTCATGTTCTTTTTCAACAGCTTCTTGCAAATAAAAAGCAATTTGTCTATGTCTCTAAACAATAGGACAGACATCCTCATTAATAGTTTTCCCAGACCATGAAATAGCGAAGGGAACTGACTTACTATATCATGGTGAGCATTCATGTTGTAATTCACAAAAATTAGTCCTTTGTTAGTGGATGTGCTGAAACTGAGTAGGCAGGCACTTGATATAGTGCCCTGAAACACATGGATGGGTGCTTTCACCTTTGTTTGCTTGTGTTTCATTGTCGCAACAAAGGAAATTTGACTTTTTAAGGGCGTTGATGTGGACCAAGTGTATACTTTGGTTTTTGATGGCATCAGTTGCAGAAATAAATAATTCATTTTATTTCTCCTCATCCATTATGTTTGTTGATGCACCGCTGTCTATAATGAAAGGTATCGACCAACCATTAGCTTTCATCATAATCTTTGGACAATGTTTGAATGACTCTGGTGCTTTAACATGTTGAACTTTTCTTGACTAACAAACATGCTCCTTCTTTTATGAGATAAACATCAACATGGCAGAACCATTTTCATCACTTTCACTTGATACTGATATTGAAGAACTGTTTGACAATGATTTAGATATCAAGCAACTTCATGCAGTGCTGATTTTTCTCAACAGATGTCACCTCTTGACCTTGCTTTAAACATTACCTCTGGAACAATCTGGAGGCCCTTTTGTCTTTGCGCAGTGACACGCTTACTTTTTTTGCACTTTGTAAACGTCACAACATGGCTCTCCTTCCCACAGCCTATAAATTGCTGTCCAAGAGCGGGACATTTACCTTCATGTGAAACCAAGAATTTATGTCTAAAAAGCAACTTCTTTAAAAATGTAGCCATTATTTTGTTTCAGTTTTTGATTTTGGAATATTTTATACACTCATGATGGATTCTTTCTGGGCACCTCCGGCCTCCATGTCAGCAGCTTGTCTATCAGCAAGCTCTTCAGCTCCGGCAGCCATTAACACTCGCTGCAGACTAGATCTCTCAGAATTCGTTGTCTGAATGAATCTGACAAGCATCCCTCAATGACTCTTATACACATAGCTTCTTCATCGTTAAATTATTTGAACTTACAATGTCTAATTAGTGTGTTGAGTCTCTCCACAAATGTATCAATGGCTTCACCCACTTTCTGGTGTTCTTGGTTAAAGTCGTATAGTTTGGAATCAACATTATCATTGGACTAAACTTTTTTTTTATTTAAAAGACCTTTATTGTTAGCAAAGCCATTGACATCACCAAGTTTAACACATAATCACAATGCACCTCCTCATACATTATGATAATCACATGAGCAGCAAAGTGTTAGCCCGTACACAGCCTTGTTGCCGGCATCCCAGGGGCCCGGCGGCGTGGTAAAGTATCGTTTGCATAACAGTGCCAAGGGAAGTGTTATTTCGCAAGCTGCGTGTTGGAGCGGTGTGCCAACTGGCAATCTACTACTGCAATCGCGGTCAACAGGTCTAGTACCGAGATAATGTCAAGAAAACAACCCCAACTAAACTCCCACCCCTCCATCTAGAGTGTGTCTGAGTGTCTGCCAACCCAGCCCTGTCTATCATATCCCAATGTGTACCAACTCTGTGTCCCGTGTCTATCCTCCCTCAAGGAATGTTCCTCCCCCGGCATCCCCCAGCCTCATCTCAGCGCAGAATCCTCGCAGCAGCCCCTACCCAGCTCGGTGCACTCCCCACTCTCCCCCCTTCTGTATAGCAATGAACGTGGTCAGAACCTTACTCCCCCACCCTGTCCTGGAGGTCAGCCACCTCGGATGTGTCAGTGTCGTCTTCCTCCCCCTTCTGTAGGTGCTCCTTATAAAGATCCCAGAAATTCTTGGGCCTACTCCTGGGCGGTAACAGGTCATTGTATAGTTCTGTCTGGGTGCAGCAATACTGTAGGTCTCGCAACCATCTCGTTTTGGTTGGCAGGGGCCCCCGCATCCAGCAAGCCGCCACCACCCTCCTGGCCAACAGCAGTGCCATGTCTACCAGACGACACAGAGAAGGGGCCAGTGGCTTAGAATAACCAAGGAGTGCCAGCGCCGGAGTGCGGGGTAGAGTCTCCCCCAGAATCTGGTCTAGTTCGGCAAATACCTCCCCCCAGAATGCCTGCACCCCAGGACATAGCCACGCCAAATGGAAAAAGTCCGCCACCATTGTTCGGCAGCGCTCGCACTCAGCTGTGGGGCGAAGGCCATAGCGGTGCAATCGCTCAGGGGTATAATACACTCGCTGTAGGTATTTGAAATGCACCAACCTGTGCCTGCCATTCAAGGAAATCTTACGCGTGCTGGAGCAGCAGTATCGCCACATAACATCATCTATGGGGGACTGAAAATCAGCTTGCCAGGCCTCCCTGGTCTTAGAAGGCTGTAGGCGCTGATGCACTACACCCAGCTTGTTAACCTGCGAAATGAGCTTCGCCGACGAAGTGGATTTAATTACATAGGTCAGTTCCGGGACCTCCTCTGGTTCCTTCAAGGCTGGGCCCAAAATTTCACGGAACGCAGAGCGGAGTCTATGATATTGGAATTTCTGTAGCAGGGTGGGGCCTGACTCCGTGGCAGCTAATTGGTCCCAGGTTTTAAGCGTGCCATCCGCGAACAAGTCCTCCATTCTTACTATGCCAAGGGTCCGCAGGGCTTTAACTACTCCTTTTTCACCCAGCGGGTCAAGCCAAAGGGCCCACTCGACGGGCATCAATGGGGAGTACAGTAAGGCGCAGCCACGAGAACACATCAAGTAGTTCCAGGCATGATTAGTCACTTTTAGTGAGTCCATCTGGCCAACCGTACGGTCCGTGGGCAGGCAGACAGTGGCAGGCAGAGGGAGCGGGTCCGCAAATAACCGCTCCAATATGAGATGAGGAGTCCGTGCATCACCGTGAATCCACGAATGCAGATGCGATGCCTGTGTAACTCTATAATAGCGTTCTAGGTCCGGTGCTCCCAGGTCCCCCATCTCGCAGGGGAGTATCAGTGTCGTCCAATGGACTCTAGGCTGCTTGCCACCCCAAGCCAACCGGATCATGACTTTGGTAAGTTGCCTAAAGAATATCTTCGACAATACCACAGGCAAGTTCAGGAAGAGGAACAGGAATCGGGGAAGCACTACCATTTTCATTAAAGCGATTCTACCCGAAAGGGAGAGCGGAAGCCTGATCCAGGCATCGACGTCGTCGACCAATTTATTATATGCCACTCCGTAATTGTCCCGAATTAGGATCTCAGGATCCGTATGAAGGCGAATGCCCAGGTAACGGACAGAGTCAGAGGACCACTGCAGCGGGTACTCCATAGCGAACGGTCGTGTCACCGGGGTAAGTGGAAAAGCAATCGACTTATCCCAGTTCACCATCAGGCCCGACAGCGAGCCGAAGCGAACCACCTCCCGAAGAACCGCGGCCAAGTTAGCTTCCGGGTCTCTGACATACAATAACGTGTCATCTGCATAAGTCGATATCCCTATTTTATAGGTGGGGAAGCTTATACCCTCCAGGCTGTGGTATTCCCGTATGGCACATGCCAAGGGTTCCGCCACCAGAGCATAGAGCAACGGCGACAGGGGGCAACCCTGTCGCATGCCCCTCCCAATGTAGATCGGCTCCGTCACCCTGTCGCCCAGACGTAGCCTGGCAGAGGGCCGATGGTACAGTGCCCCAATCCGCTGCAGGAACGGCTCGCCCAGACCCAACTTTCGCAGTACACGCACCATGAAGGGCCACTCAACCGAGTCGAACGCTTTTTCCATGTCAAGAAAGATTGCCAGCGCGCTGTTCTCCTGCTTGACATGCTGCATAGCACCCAGTACCGTGCGAATGTTGTAAGTCAAATTTCTGCACGGGACAAACCCGGATTGCTCCAGAGCCACCAGTCCTGGGACCAGTAAGGCCAGCCGAGTGGCTATGACCTTTGCATAAATCTTCGCATCAACATTCAGCAGGCTGAGTGGTCTGTACGAGCCGCAAAGGTCAGGCGGTTTCCCCGGTTTAGGTATAGTGATGAGCAACGCCTCACGCATAGTAGGCGGCATTTCGCCATTCTCACAAACGGCATCAAAGAGGGCAACCAAGTGTGGTAGCAGTAAGTCCTTAAAGGCTTTGTAAAAGCCAACCGTGAGGCCATCCGAGCCTGGGGCACTGCCCGATCTCATGCTCGCTAGAGCCTCCAGTATTTCGTCCTGGTGGAAGGGGGCCATCAAGAATTCCCTATCCGAGTTCTTGAGGAACGGCATCGCAATATGATCCAGATAGTCTTCCATTTCGTCCTCTACTCCCTGCGTCTTGGACTGATATAACCCTGCATAATATCTTCTGAAGGTCCCTAGTATCTGTTCCTCATCTGTGACTGTGTCGCCCTCCGGAGTCCTCAGCTCCTCTACGACCAGTGGGCGTCTAGAGCTTCGGACCATGCGCGCTAGTAAAGCGCCTGGCCTTTCCCCTTCCCCATACACTCTGGCGGTGGCATATTTGCCCATATAAAGGATCTCTCTGTCCGCCAGAACCTGAAACTCGGACAGAAGTTGGGTGAGCACCGGTCCCTCAGTATCGCCGCTTGTCGTCAGTCGCCTAGCCTCCAGCTCCGCTATTCTATTCTCCAGAGTAGTGAGGTCCCGCCTGATGGCACGTAAAACACTCGAGTGCTTTGACATAGCCACCCCCCTGATGTACACCTTAAAAGCTTCCCAGGCCGTAAAGAAGTCGTCGACTGTGCCTATGTTTGTCACAAAGTATTGTTCTATATCCTCCGCAAGCTCCCCCCTGAAGGCGTCATCCAGCAACGCGAAAGGGGGGAACCTCCAAGTGAAGGCCGGAATCCCCTTCCTGGCGGTCAAGAGGTGTAGGAGGATAGGGGAGTGGTCCGAAAGTGTGCGTGGAAGGACCTCGCATGCGCTAATACTACCAAGTACCGGGGGGGATGCCAACCAGTAATCTATCCTAGTGTGCACATCGTGGAAGGCCGAGTAGTGTGTAAAACTGCCCTTCGTGGGGTGCCTTTCCCTCCAAACATCCACCAGGTCTAATTTAGTCATTTCAGCTTTCATATGCGAGGCCGAAGCCACAGGGCGCCGAACCGGGCCCGCGGAACGGTCCACAGTTGGATCAAATACAAAGTTAAAGTCCCCACCCCATAACGTCCAAGGCTGTGAATGTGACCTGGCAAGAGCAGACAGAGTCGCATAGAAGTCAGGGTGGTCATAATTGGGGCCATAGACGTTCACCACCAGTAGATCGAGGCCCTTACCCACACATCTAGCCAGGACGTACATGCCCTCCGGATCATCGTGCACTGGAATAAGCTTCAGCTGTGATGAGGGATTGGCCCAGATTAACACCCCATGGGCGTGTGTCGTGAAACCCGCAGCAACTATGTTCCCAGCCAAACCCCTAGATTGTAACATTCTGCTGGAGTGTGGTAAGTGCGTTTCCTGCAACAGGGCTAGGTCCACGTGATGTCTATTGAGATAGCTAAGGACCTTCCTTAATTTACGGAAATCGTTCAGACCCCTCACATTCCAGGTCTTCAGTGTCAACTTATTCGGGGCATTCGTAGGCAAATTCGGAGCAGCATTAATCATTACAAAAGTTCACATGTGTATAATTAGCAAGGATGAGCGAAACAGGACACTGCAATTCACATAATCTCAAAATCGCCAGCCGGCGTCTCCGAGCAGGTACAGCACCACATGACAGTTCACACTCCGTACGACCAAACCCCGCAAGCAACCCCAAGCAACAACTCTCCCCAACAAACCAGATCCTAGTCCCAAACCCCTGGAACACCAACCCACCCACAGCCGACCACCCCCAACCAGGTCAGACAGATTCCAAGAACCCCCCCCATCAACCCTCAGTAAGTAGAGTGTTCAACAGTTCAACTTAGAGAGAAGCACAACCAAAGGCACCAGGGCAGAGCTCGCCAAAATAGTGCACCACTAACTGTTCCAATGAAATGTCTGATCAGCGCCTCAGTCCGGCCCCTCTTATAGGACAGTGCCCCTCGAATTGCGAGTGTAACAGCCCTCTCACACCCATACTGGCCCCCCCAATTCTGCAGCATTGATCCAGGATACCCTCCCCCCGTGGCAACTACCTCCTCACCAGCAGTGTGTGAGGCAAGTGTCCAAACAGCTTATCCATCGCCTCACCAAACCTCCCCAGTTGAGCTAATGTAGGCCCCACTCGCCTCTGCAAACATGGAGTCCCCGTGGTGCCAGGGTCAGGTGACTACCTTCCCTGAAGAGTTCCAAACCACGCTACAGTAACCTCTAGTCCTGGTCGTCCAGGTTCGATGTCGAGCCGGCGTCGTCCTCTTGGCCTCGCCTAGCCTCCTTCCGCTCCCGCGTCCAAGTCTTCAGGGACTTATGAAGTTCTTTAGGGTCTGTGAAGTAATACGATCTCCCCCCGGTGTTTATGCGGAGCTTGGCGGGGTACAACATCGCGTAGTCCAGGCCCAGAGTTCGGAGTTGTTATTTATATGGCGCAAACTGCCGCCTCTCTTCCTGCACCCTGGCTGTGAAGTCCGGGTAGAGGGAGATGTCCATACCCTCATGTTGTAGTTTGCCCTTCTCCCTCGCTACTCGTAAAGCTATGTCTCTGTCGCGATAGTTAAGTAGCTTCGCAATAATGGGGCGAGGAGGCGCGCCAGGCTGAGGTTGTGGGCCCAACGTGCGGTGCGCTCGTTCCACGATGAACATGGGGGAAAACACCTCCTCACCTAGTAGCAGCTTCAGCAGTTTCTCTACGTACAACTCCATCTTCCCCGTTTGTGTAGTTTCCGCTACGCCTGTGATACGAATGTTGGATCTGCGGGAGCGCGCCTCCAAGTCCTCTGTCTTGTCTCGGATAACATGTAAAAGTCTATCGAAACTGCTTTCTCTCTTTGTCCCACTCTGTTTGGGCCTCCTCCGCTTCGGTGAGATGGCGTTCCGCCATGTCTAGGCGCTCCACGTGTTTGTCCACGCGCTCCACCATGCGATCCATGCGATAGGACAGAGCGTCTATCTTGGTGCCCACAGATGCAATGCTATCCTGGATGCCCTTCTCCATTGCAGCCAACATTTCTCGAAGCTCCGTGGGTGCCGGGGCCGTCGCTGTGGCTCCCTTCGGCGATGATTCCGGTGCCGCCACCTCTGACCCTTTCGGTCGGAGCCGTTCAAAGGAGAGCTTCCCCTGGGCCGTGTCGTTCTTCCCCATCGTATCCCCTAATGTGTAGAAGTCCAGAACAAGGGTACTCCTCTTCGGCAGCAGGCCGCATGTGCAACCCAAGGGTCCTTGTAAGCAAGCGAAGTACTGCCACCAGTCTCCGGGAGTTCGACGCAATCAAGATGGTGCCTGCAATGGCAGACAAAACACTTCCTTTCACTTCAGCAAGTCTCGCACCAGCATAGCCCAGGAGGCAGTCAGGTCCACAGCTCCTGCCCCGGTCAACCTCGCTCTTCCGTGACCAGCGGGCGTCGGGATAGCGGTTCGCCGCGGTGGGGATCCAGATCAGCAGTAATACCGTGTTAACGGTCGCTCCACCTCGTGGCGCAGGAGTTCAGTATTTTATTTGTG
This sequence comes from Lissotriton vulgaris, assembly GCF_964263255.1. Classification (NCBI taxonomy): domain Eukaryota; kingdom Metazoa; phylum Chordata; class Amphibia; order Caudata; family Salamandridae; genus Lissotriton; species Lissotriton vulgaris. The sequence goes on from NC_141693.1 coordinate 593,551,444, forward strand.
CCCCGCCGCCGGGCCTCCGGGCCCTTCGCTCATGGGGCAGTCGCCGACTAGGGAGGAGAGGTCGCCTCATTCAGTGACAAATCCAAACTATGGTCCGGTCTGCGCTCAGCCCGACCACTCCCAGCGCTGAAGCCGCACGTCCGGCGACGTCGCCCGGCCACCTCTCCAGGATAGTGCGCGGCTTCTGGCCTAGTCCTCCACTTCCGCGCCGCCGGGGGCAGCCCCCTGGAAAAATCGGGAAGGCTCGCCCGCAGTCGACCCAAAAGGTCCTCAAATGCAGCTGGGGGTGCCAACAGATGTTCGAGAGCCCGCTATGGCATGTATGGCACGATTAAGGATAGTTTAACAGGATTATTTCGGGGCTATACGAGGAGCCGAAGGCTCACGCGTCCGCCATCAACGCCGGCTAGCTCCGCCCCCCCATCATTGGACTAAACTTGAGATTCAACACTCCTTTCATCTGAAGGTATGTGAAGTCTTTGTCAGTTTGCCTCATTTTCTCTATATCTTCTTTTACACCATCACAAGAGAGAATTTTTAGATATTTGAAAAACATTTTGTAAAATGTCTCTGTCCGAGCAGTCCATCTATCACCAATATTTTACTTTTTGTTAACAGTGGTTGTGGTTTCTGGAAAGTGGTAGCACTGTAACAATTTATGGGATTGATTGATATTGAGGGTGGTGCTCTATCCGTCTCCCTCAGCAGTTGATCTTAAACCCGTTAGTGTGAGCCATACCCAAGGCCATGAGGTGTGCTGGCCTCTGGATCATACTTGATGACTTTTGAAATGATGGCCTCAGTCTTTGCCTCTATTCTATCAACCTTCCACAGCTCCAAAGTTATCTTCAGTCATTTTGGATTGCCACCAGCTTTGTAAGCACAACCCCTTTGGTACCTAGGTTGCAGCACGTGGCGCTGAGGTCATACCGGCTCAGTTTACTCAGGTTCTGATGAGTAAATAACTGTTTGTTCTTTGATGTCTACTTACATGCACATTTTCTTTACCACTTAGTTCCTAGGGCCATCATATCCTAAATTTGCGTTAAAATTATCATAAATTAGGGTTGAAATTTGAATTTGGCTAGTGAGCTCAATCATTGAATACTCTGACCCTGAGCATCACCATATCTATTTTAACCCTCCCTTACCTACCACTCTACACTTTACACTTGAGCCACACCCCCCACTTAACCAGACGGCTAAGAAAATGATCTCCGTCAAAGAGACCCCTAGTAGGTCACCCATCAGGCAATGCAGTGCCAGTCGGACGAGGAGCTAGCCCAGTGATGAAGCATGACACCCATTGGGTGTGTGATGGCCCGTGGAACTTGATTCTTTTACACTTTGCTTGCTTTGAGGAACAGCAATCCTCTTTTTTCAAAAGATTACTGATACCTGTAGCAAGTGTTCTGGACCTGAAGCTCCTGGTTCTCTTTGTTGTAGAATTATTCGAGAGTGCCTGAATTCATTAAGGGAATTTGAACTTGGGCTCTTGCATTCACACTGAACCAGAGAGTATGTAGATTATGCTGCATTACAGGAGATTGGAGCATGTCAGAATTAGGAGGCCTTTGCATTTGCATATTTGGAGCTGGCATTAAACTGAATTTAATTTGGATTCCATCTGCCCTTGCGCTTACAATGGCCCAGCTTATTACAATAATGAAACAACATGGTTTTCTTCAGCTTAGCTGTATCAATTCCTGAATTTGGGTCCACAGGTACCCCCCATCCTCTGCTGAGTGGGACACCATTCCCACTCTGCATAATCTGACCACAAGCTTGATATCCCACTGACTGCATTCCATTACTACCAGTAGCCCAATAGCCAGAATTCTACAGTTACTGGCCACTCTAAAAATCCCTTCTGGGATAACTTTTTCTGAGCCAGTATGAATTTCTCCTTAATTTTCTTTTGTCTGGCTTTTAAATCATGACTGCACTACTTTGGGTATCGTAGGATTTCTTTAAAAGGCTTAAATGGCCAACTAATAACATTCTGTTGGTTGTGTGAACTAATCTCCAGACGCAACGCAAGGACAAACTGTAGCACAAAATTTCCTTGCTCAGGATTTTTCATGCCACTCTTCTAATGAAAATAACTGCATAAGCTGATTACAATAGGCATGCACTGACTCCTTGGACTCTCAAGTAGTCTTGATATTTTCAGCCAATCAACCGCCTTCTGGGGAACATTAGTTAAAAAAATCAATACCTTGATTATACTTTTACATAATCACTGCAGTGGGAGCTTGAGTTTGTGCACCCTTCTGCAGCTTAGCATTTGGCCGCTGCACAGACACCTTATGCTTGACCTGCAGATCATTGGGAACCACAGTGTCAAAGAAAGTATTCATATCTTCCCAAAGCACCTTGAAAGTTTTCCCAAATCTTTCAACCTGAGCATACCACAGATGACGGTTTTCTGTTGATTTGGAAAATTGATTTGAAAATCTGAAAAGGTCACTGTGACTCAACAAACATTTACAAAAGAACCCCCATCTACTTCTCTCAAAGGTTAGGCTTTAACCTCTGAATCAATTTTGCTAGCCTTCCCTCTGGTCCTCCACTATCAATGTCCTTCATCTTGTTCTTTGCCTTGTTAGCCCACCGCTCCTTGATCTTTTGGGTGTCACTCCATTTCTTTTTTTCCTACCAATTCTCTCATTACAACTCCAACCCGGTCATCCTCATATTTGCAAGTGTGTGCTCAGTTATAAACATCTTAAGGTTTACTGTAGGGTTTGACCTTTGGATAAAAGCAACTCTGCTCTCTGATGCTCTTCCGTCTGAGAAGCCAAGATAACACATCTTTAGTAATATCGGATCTAGTGGGAGAGCACAAACAACCTGTGGCCATATCCACAACCGATAATTAGGTCTCTCATAAGCAGGGTATGAGCTGTCTCTTTGAGACCTTCTGTTTTCTACCAGTGGCCATAGAGGCCACTCATTGCGTTTTGTTAGATAGGTTCAAAGTCACTCTCATCTGCTTGCTTCTTAGTGGTCAGGATCCTTCCTCTGTGTGTGTTTGTACATCCCTTTAGCATGGATGCATTGCTTGTGCGCTTCCACTGCTCATTTTGGTAGATCCTACTTTTTACTTTTGTTTAAGCCCTTTACCAGCGTATGCCTTTTTCATCTAGCTCCTTGCATACTTGGGTGCCATCAGAGTTCCTCCGATCATCCCTCTTTACCACATCTTGTTGTTTGCTCCTACCCATGTGTTATTTGCCCATGTCTGCCCTACCACCTTCCCTTGTTTGTGTTTGTAACCCCCAACCACCATTCCTGCTTCAATCGTTTTTATTTCTTGCCTCCACCGGCCCTCTGTTGTATATCTTTGCTTGCTCCTCCCACTCACCATAATAACAAATGTGCTATGAGGTGGCCAGCACTGGCCGCATCCTAGCGCTTTTTGCCCCACACCATCCATTATCAGTGCTGACGCCATTGCTGCCCTACATGTTACATCCACCCACCATCACTCCCTCCATGAATAAAAGAAAATGGCTCTGACACAGACAATGCTGGCTGCGTCATAGCATTTTATTTTTACTTCTAACTATGCTGCCCAACATAGCTGGAATCTATTGAAAAAGTCAACAACTCTTGTCTTGATGGTGAGAGCTATAGGCATTACCAATGCTTGTTCTGTCTTTGACTTTGACAGAGGCTTGCATTCCTAGTCTTTATTTGTAGTAAAGTGGAGTGTTGTCACATACCCTGCCATTAATTTGTTAATGGGTAATGTATGTGATAACATCAGCTTTCCTACTCAACAAATTCACATCTATCTAAATAGCAGAGTAGTCAGAAGGTTTTTGTGGGGCCCTGGTGAAAGACTACTTGAAGGATATAATTCTTGGTTCTCTGCCAAAATGTTTTCAAGAATGCATTGTATATGTTTAACTAAAATATATATTGCAGTGTCACTGGTCAAGAGTTGAGAAATGTAAAAATACATTTCTTCAGAAACATGAATGTCAAGACAAGTTATACTTTCTTTGTTTTTAGGCAAACCTTAAAAACACAAAAAACTTAAAACCTTAAAAGCACATCAAAAACACATCACATGTATAAAACAAATGACCATATACATAAAAAAACAGAACCATATAAAGCAGATTGCCTATTATAAGAGTCATGCCAAGACAATGGAAGGGACAGGTCCTTTGCAAAGATTTCATATAATAGAACAATCCTAAAAGGTATACAGCAAATCAAAAAAGTCCATTAACATATAAAAGATCATACTTAAAACCAAAAGGTAAACAACAGGCTTTAAAGTGAATGAGATCAATATTGCAGCACATAGACAGTAAGGCTAACATTTGGATCCCACCTCCACACTATGCATTTCAAACATGTGAAACCATAGTGACGTAATTTCCCAACTATTTTGCGCAACCGCAGCTGTATATAAAGCAGTGCTGCTCCACACTTTCTAATATTGAGGTTCCACAGAAAAGGTCTTAAGATGCATAGCCTTGGCTCCTTGTAAAGTTCACAAAAGAAAAACAAGTGACGTTTTGATTGTAACAATACTAAATCACAAGAACAGAATATAGAATCTTGGCTATTATAAACATTGTAGTGGTAGGATAACAGATTATGGACTTTGCCAAGCCTAAATCAAACCAGGTAACATTTTGGCAGCACAGGACTTTAGTGAGGTAAGGTTCAATGTCAGGAGCATTGCATAGCAGAAGATTTACTCCAACTGACTATTTCTTTGTCTTCAGTAGCAATCTTTTAGCAGCAAAATTATTTAATAGTTTCACTTTGCAATTTCCTTGGTTAACTGTTTAATAGAAAGTGGCTTGTTGTAAAAATAGATTCTACATATTGCTCTCAGATTGTCCTTTACATGCTTGAGCCATCTACTTTTGTTAACCCTACCTAGTTTTAAGCAATCAGCAATAACCACTTGGTCAGGCGCAGCCTCTGGTCTGGACTAGACTGACATCTACAGCAGTGTCAGGGAATATCCCTATGATGTTTTCTAGATAATGAACTCCTGAATCCTCATGAGCTATTAAAGATGGAGTACATCTAGGAAGAGACTGGAGCAAGCATGAAAACCAATTTTCAATAACCTGAAGGGAGAACAGTCAGTCTACCTCCACACCCCTGCACCATAGCAAGCATGTGAAACAGATCTAGCTTTGTAGATGGTAATAGCGGCACCGGGAGGCATACTAATTTCATCGCTCATTTGAAAAATGAGGCTATGGTTTTATCCAGTTGCATTATCCTGACACTAATCAGATGCCTACATGACCCAGCATTATCAAAGGGGACGCCTAAATAGGGGAAGGCGGGTCAAACTTAAGTGTAATGCCAGTGATGTTATAAGATGGGATGTCACTCTATGGTCGACCACACACCACGACAATGGATTTTGCTTTATTGGTGGAAAGTCCCAGGTCAGAAACAAAACTGTCTAGGTGATTTTGAAGCCCCTGACCATTAAAACACAGTCATCGGTGTGCATTAGCAGTGGCAATGGACTAGTCCCAGCCTGCGGAGGGTCTCCTTCCCCCTCAACCAGATAATCAACAAGACGGTTAATGTAAAATCTAAAGAGTAAAGCGGCTAGCACACAGCCCTGTTTGACCCCTTTTCTGATTTTGATAGGGGCTGAACACTCTCCATTAGTCCCAAACCTTACACTGGCCTCCACATTCTCATTATGCTGTGCGAGTATGTATACAATCCCCGGGTCAGCTCCCTTCTTGACTGGTTTTTCCCACAGCCTTACCCTTCGAACTTTGATGGAGGCTGCGCTGAGGTTCATAAAAGCTTGAACAAGATACCATTTTTTACCAAGCACATAATTATTAACTAGTACATGTGAGTTCAAGCACTGATCAGTTGTTCCGGGTCGCTGTCTGAAACCATACTGGGACAGCGCTCAACTGCCCTTCTTTTTTCCCAGTTCTCCACATGGTCCAGTATTATTCTGCCCAATACCTTGGCAGTTGAATCTATTAGAAGTATTGGGCAATAACATTGAGGATCGGCCCTATCACCCATTTTAAACATTGGAACGATTATTGATTGGGAACACGATTTCGGGGAGCCAATAGTAATCACGCTCTTGAGAACGTTCACCAATAATGGGGCCCAAAATATCAGGTTGCTTTTAAAAAGAACACCCGGAACACCATTCGGACCAGGTGCTTTATTGCACGGGCACCTGTCTATGGTGAACATGATATCCTTGAGCGAGATTGTTAGCTGTTCATTGCCCTTAGATCCATAGGTCTCGAAAGGGATCTGGTAATCACTATTGGCTAAATTTTGGGAATCATAAACTGTGGAAATGTGCTTCACCCAAGCAAATTTAGTTATTGTTGCATCTATTTTAGTGTCGCAGCTGATCATAAAGAAGGGGGCATTCACTATCTCCCAAAACTTAGTTTCATCATTCCTTGCACACGCAACAGTTAGTTATTCCCAAGCCTCCCTTTTGACCTCCTCCTTTGTCACCTCAATAGTTTCTTTGTAATTCTTTCAGAGTTACTTAATCTTCACCTTATTCCTAGGGTGACTTTTGAGTGTGTGCAACAGATTACTGTGAGCTTGGGAGCAAGCTTTATCAAACCACTTCTTGCATCTTGGGGCTTGTTGCTGCAGGGAAACTGTTAGTAATTTAGTTGCTTTTTTTGCATATTTCAAAGAAGGCCCCATTACACTTATTGGATCTGGGCTAATACTCAGACATAGCTCAAAGAACTCCCTGTGACTTCCCAAAAGAAGTACTAAAAAACCTCCGGATCAAGATCACTCCATTTACAGCATCTCCCCCTATTTCTGGAGCATTCGATCGGGGCAACCATCTTATTATGGGTTGCTCTGGGAAGCTCTAGTTTACGATTCAGTTCCAACGGATTATTATTACTTATCTGGCTACCTATAATGGAGAACTTGCACACCTTCCCAGTCCTTAAGTTGGATATTGCAATAAAATCATAGAACCATTACCTCTACCTATGAATGTTGCCTGCTCAAAAATCTCTAAAGGATTCAGGTCTACCATCAGAAGGAGATCATGAGTAATCAGCAAAATATTCTTGTCATCACTACAAGGGTACTGCTCAAAGTGGGAAGAATTGCAAGAATCCTCTTACCCCCTCAAAAGACCTTGTCAGTTGAAATAAGACATAGTCTATGGTTAAAGTCCCTCCCTCCCCCATATTATTACATAATATACTGTCAATCCTACAAGCATTATGTCTAGGGCATTTATGAGTGAGCCAGTGACACACATTTTTTAATCAACAATATTGATAAAAATGTATCAGCACAACTAGTGGGATTCCCTATGAGTGGCAGACAAATTCTGTGAAAAATGTTAGAGTCTACAAAAACCCTTCTCAATATTGACAGACAGGTAGGTACTTACTAAAGTTAAGAGGCTGCCACTGTCTCGTCCAGAGGGTGACCACATCCCTGGGGTAAATATTAAGTAGAAACTAATGATATGTACATTTATGCGGATTAAAGTCTCTCGGAGACAGATAATTTGATGATTGAAGACCTGTTTGACACAATGTCATCAGCCAATTTGCTACTAATCCCTGCAATATTCCAAAAAAGTACACTTACATTATAGTTAGAATCACTATATTCTGCTACACCTGAGCACACCTGGCCTAAGTTAGAGGGTAGAGAGTTGACGGGGTCTTTGGGGCCATAAGATATCAAGGCATTATCTTGGATCAGTTGACTGGTGGAACTCGATTTACAAAAGGGGGGTGGTGATGAACAGAGTGTCTGAATTGAGCAGACCACTCTTACCCAGTCCAAAGATCAGGGCTTGATCCATCACCATTATTTATCTCACTGCCCCATCCCAGCTCAGAACCTGGCTATATGCAAATCAGTCTGTCCCTGGCCCAGTGCATCATGGGAACAGGGCAGACTAAACTACCAAGCCAATTCTTTACCAGAAAGGAGACAAGCTACCGGGGACCGGTTTCTGGCATTTCAGCCTCTTCGGCCCGGCTTGCTTGAATCCTGATGGAGCAGTGAGAAAGGGACTCATGTCTGAGTATACCCTGCCACACCTATAGTGGCCAAAATCGATTTACAAAAGGGGGTGGTGATGAACAGAGTGTCTGAATTGAGCAGACCACTCTTACCCAGTCCAAAGATCAGGGCTTGATCCATCACCATTATTTATCTCACTGCCCCATCCCAGCTCAGAACCTGGCTATATGCAAATCAGTCTGTCCCTGGCCCAGTGCATCATGGGAACAGGGCAGACTAAACTACCAAGCCAATTCTTTACCAGAAAGGAGACAAGCTACCGGGGACCGGTTTCTGGCATTTCAGCCTCTTCGGCCCGGCTTGCTTGAATCCTGATGGAGCAGTGAGAAAGGGACTCATGTCTGAGTATACCCTGCCACACCTATAGTGGCCAAAATCGATTTACAAAAGGGGGTGGTGATGAACAGAGTGTCTGAATTGAGCAGACCACTCTTACCCAGTCCAAAGATCAGGGCTTGATCCATCACCATTATTTATCTCACTGCCCCATCCCAGCTCAGAACCTGGCTATATGCAAATCAGTCTGTCCCTGGCCCAGTACATCATGGGAGCAGGGCAGACTAATCTACCAAGCCAATTCTTTACCAGAAAGGAGACAAGCTACCGGGGACCGGTTTCTGGCATTTCAGCCTCTTCGGCCCGGCAAACCGGGCCGAAGACGGCTGTAATGCCAGAAACCGGTCCCCGGGAGCTTGTTTCCTTCCCAGTGTAAGAATTGGCTTTTGTAGTTTGGTTTGCCCTGTTCCCATCATGCACTGGGACAGGAACAGACTAATTTGCATACAGCCAGGTTCTGAAACTGGGATGGTGCAGTGAGCTAAAAAACGGTGTTGGATCTAGCCCTGATCTTTTGACTGGGTGAGAGCTTTCTGCTTAATTCAGAGACTCTGTCCCTCACCACCCCTTGTTGTAAATATAGACTGGTGGAACTGGCAGCCTTCAGAGGTACATTTAATGAAAGAGAAAAACATCAACGCCACCCTTTGATGTCCATCTAGAATGTTGATTCATCAGTTTGGGATGACTGGCTTAAATATGAGTCAACTCAAATAAACCAGCAGCCTCATTATGTGATCTTAGGCTTACTTGCGTATTTAGTGGAAAGTCAGTGTACCCCATCAAGGACCACGTAACAATTGTGTGTTGGAACTGTATATATATAGCCTGCTGACTTCCCGAATAGGATTTAGCTTATAAGAAGTTTTCATAAGACTAGGACTATATAAATAGACCAATGGAGCCAAACACACTCCAGTATGTGGCCCACAAACGCCCATAGACTTGTGCATAACAAACTCCACCAGTTTAGGGTCACGAAAGTTGATCACAATGCAATCACCTGGTTTCCTTTTTGGTCCTTCACCTATCCACTGAACCCTACGATTACTCATAATAGTTGTAGCACATATATTGCTACTAATGCACCAAAAGGCTATTTTTTAGCTGGGTATCCGACTCTTATTGAAAAGGCTGTTCAGGTGACACATTTTTTAAACAGCCATATACGGGGTGCACTCGAGGCAAATGCAAAACTTGAAAGTTTCTAATAGAGTCAGTACTATTTGGAATTCTAGGTGCGGGAGTGGCCAGAATATTTATTGCATTCAAAGTCGGTCCAACAGGAGCACGCTGTGACTCAGTGGGTAAAACGGGTCGATCGATACTTCTGTCCGCTGTAGTAGCTAAAAAATGTCTGATGGGCATATTGACAGTTCCTGGAGGACAGAGTTGAGGCACCATGACTGTGACTCAGCCGGGCAGAGTTGATTTTGTTGTCAAGTATACATCGATCAGAGTCTCGTTAATATGTTGAAGGACCGTCACCACGGGACTTAGAAGTTTTGCAAGTGCAGCTTCCAATTGACTGCTGCTGCTAGGGGCGATAGCTGCATTAATAATACTAGCGTCACCCAGGTATGGGACTTGTATCTGCATGATAGAATCACTTCCATAGTCTGTTAGGGGCATATTAGCAAGAAACCTCGTTAAAATTATCGCCATTTTATCAGCAGGAAACTGCCGATAAAACAGCGATAATGGGCTTGCTAATATGCGTCTTAGAATTCCTATAGAATTCCAGGTTAGATGTACAGGACATCTAACTTGGGATACTATAGGAATTCTATAACGCATATTAGCAAGCCCATTATCACCATTTTATCGCAGTTTCCTGTCGATAAAACGGCGATAATTTTAAAGAGGTTCCTTGCTAATATGCCCCTTAGTTATTACCCGCAATCCTTGCCGAATCTGTGTGAGCAGGCGTTAGTTTTTGGCGATAGCGGGAATATTTCCACCGCTACGCCCGCCTTGCTAATAGGCGATAACGATTGTTAGCAACTGCTTTCAGTCGCTAACAGGTTGGGTAAGCCCACTTTGCATGTCATTAGTGATAAATATCGCTGACATGTAAAGCGGGCCCCAAACCGCTCGCTATCGCCTAAAAGCTTTCGCTAACATCAGTTAGCAACAGCTTGCTAATATAGCGATAGAATTATCGCCGCTTAGTGGCCGAAAACAGCCGCTAAACCGGCAATAATTGCCTATCGTCCCCCTTGGTAATATGCCCCTTTGTTCCCTGGAGGCGCTGCTGTAATATTCAAGTTCCCCTGAAATACACATGCATTATTCACTACAGGGCCTGGATCTTTCCTAGGTTCACTAGGACTTCCCTCAAAGTGTTTGCTGGCGGGTTTGGCGGAAACTGAGGCAGGGTTGCCTGCCTGCGTACCAGTTACAAATAATAGTGATGTCCTGGTTGCCCCTAATTTTTCTTCTACGCTCTCAATTTCGGAGTTAAAGGCATTCATGGTAGTATACAAATACATCATGATTGATCCAATTGGCTGGCGATCATTGGCCTCTGTGGCAATGGCACTAGCCTTCCGCTTACCAATTTAAAGACGATTAAGGAAATAAACACTTAGGGGCAGATTTACAAGCCCCTTGCACCACTTTTGCGTCCCTTTTAACATGGGAAAGGTTACGCAAAAGTGGCGCAAGGGGCTTGTACATCTGCCCCTTAGAATCCGAGGAGCCAGGACTTGTGCCACAGCCCAGACTCATCCAGCCCCGGACAGTCACAGACTGTTCCCGGGATCATGCCCGTGAGCACCATGCACTGCGGAACAAATGGTGTTGTTTGTAAAGTTCTGCGCGCCTACTGCACCTCCAGGCAGGTGAGGCGGCTCCTGCCGCCAGGTAAGCTAGTGCCTGGAGTACTTGTTGCTCTCCCCACCACAAATGACTAATGGTTTTTCAAAACAGCAAGTAATATTGACAAAACAAGACTTGTTATGTAGTTATGTAGTTATGGGTAGATGGGTTCCCCCAAAGAAATTTCAGGTACAAGTATTGAATTGTGCATTTTAATGCATGCTTGGCCCGCAACTTTGCTTAAAATGCAATCTGATTTAATTAAGACTTTACGTAGGACTTCTTGTTTATCTCTAATAAATATTTTTTAAAAGGCATGGCATATTTAAAGCACTTGGAACAGGAGCAATGATCGGCACTTGATAGGGTGTGAGTTAAATGCACACAAGATAATTATTTTAAAATGCGTTACGAAACAGGCTGATTTCAAAATAAGTTGATATGTATGAAAGTGGAGATAATCTGGGACTGATCAGTATCAGTCCTATCAGTAAGGTATTCCATGACATGTGATCCACTCTGATACAACTCTATCTGCCTTTGAGAAATACCACCTGATATATATTCTAACCATTAATCATCAATTGGTTTTGCTGCATTTCCATAGTGCTTTTTGTCACTCTTTTGAGGTCTCAAGACACTTTTCAAATGGGTTACTAGGTAGGACCCCATTTTGTAGCGCACACATGTGGATGGGTGTTAGTTGCTGTGTTATCTAAAGTGTAGATTATTCATGGTCTTGGACAGCACCATGATAGTGTGCTTCAAACTTATCACAGCAACATATAAACACCCCCACATAAATCAGTCTACAGAGGTAAATGTGAAAGGCATTCAAGTTCATCGGTATTGCTTTTTAGGAGGGCTTTTGTCTTTGTTGGTGATCTGAATACCAATGGCTTTCACACTGAATATTTTTTTATGGAAGCGAGATCCAAGTTTTGCATGGCAGGTCAAGAGAAGGTGCTTCCTGAAGTGGATATAGTTTAGTAGGTCCTGGCACAAGACTGGCTTCCATCTAGAGGTACTGGTAGGACACCAGTAAGCCAATTCAAGAAGTGTACCCCATGGCAACAGAAGCCTAACAAATGGAAGCACTGTTGTACCACTAGTAAATCACTTTATTCTGTCCTGGCTGACTTTGTAGAGTCACATGAGATCTTGCATTACACCCAGTCCGGTTTCAGGGAAAACTTGAGTACTGAATCGGCACTGTTGGAGGTGTCAGAGGTCATCAAGGGAGTCCTAGATAATGGAGGGAGAGCACTGCTTGTGTTATTAGATCTATCAGCTGCGTTTGACACTGTTCCCCATGACCGGTTCCTGTCAAGACTCTTGGAGATCGGTGTTCGGGGAGCGGTGCTCAGATGGTTTGAGTCGTTTCTATCCAACCGACAACAGACAGTCTGGGCGCCTCCGTACTCTGCTGCAGTGCCGCCTCTGGAGGTGGGAGTTCCTCAGGGGTCGATTTTGAGCCCCACTCTCTTTAACATCTACATATCCCCTCTCGCGGCACTGGCAGAGTCTTTTGGCGCCCAGATTGTCTCGTACGCCGATGACACCCAGCTTTCATTCACATGCGGACGGAACTCGGACTTTGATGGAGATAGCATTAAGAACTGCTTGGGTGCGGTATTTGCCTGGTTTCATCTTAACCAGTTGAAATGCAACTCCGATAAGTCTGAGCTCCTCTTCTTTGGGTGCCCTCCTGTCCCCGGATGGAAGGCCTAGTGGCCAGCTGGGATGTATCCACCTTCCACTGATTCCACGGTAGCGAATAATCTTGAATCATGATGGACAACTTTCTCTCACTGAAACCACAGATTCTTGGTCTGGTCGGACAGTGTTTTGGGATACTAAAAATGTTAAGAAAATTCCTTCCTCTCCTTTCTATTGCCCACAGGTAAATAACGGTGAAAGCCTTGGTCGGATCGAGGATGGATTACGTGAATATACTCTACCTCAGCCTGCCGGAATATCTTTTATCTTGCCTGCAGGTAGTGCAGAACTCGGCCGCGCGAGCAATCTTTGGCCTTGGACGCAATTCTCATGCCACTGGACTGTTGAAGTCCCTTCACTGGTTGCCAATCCGGAAACGCATTAACTTTAAGGCTCTTACCACAGCGTTTAAAGCCCTCCATGGCACCGGGGCTCTTTATTTGAGGAAGAGAGTTGGCTTTCACCATCCACCCAGGGCCTTACGTTCGGCTGCCTTGTCACTGGACATGGTCCCGGCAATCAGACGTGCGCGGACTGGGGGTCGGTCCTTTAAATATCTGGCGCCGCGGGCCTGGAATGCTCTGCCATTTGCTCTGAGAAAGAGCGAGAATTTAGCCTCTTTCAGGAAAGAGCTTAACACTTGGCTGTTCTGTCTCTAATTCCTCCTCCGCCACAGGGGTTATGCTGTGTTAGGTCTGATAGCGCTGGGACACTCTTGTCTGAGTAGCTGAGCGCTCAATAAAACTCCTGATAACATAACATAACACTTATACCTGTAAACACAGAGCCTTATTTATGGGTTTTTGCTGTAGAGCTGTGACGAAGGCCTCCCTGCGGCGCTGCCCTGTGGCAAAAGGAAAGGGCAGTATTGAGCTGTATCTATAGGTCATGGCATATTCATGTCCTTTTCCCCGGCGCACAATGGGCAGCTGTGCTCCAACGCAGGCATCTTTGCATCATGGTGAAAGGGTGCCAGCGTTGCCGGGGTGATTGATTTTTTGCCGGGAGGGACCCTTCTTGCACAAAATCAATCCATTAAGGCACTTTCCTTTTGCTATGTGTGCTGCAGAATGCTGCACACATACAAAAAATGAAAGCAGGAAGAGAAATGTTTTCATTTCTCTTCATTGCGGCTCCCTAATACCACCCTTGGAGTGGCGTTAGGTTCGGGCGTATTCCTAGGTTTACGATACCTCGTAAATCCGGGAATGTGTCAGGTTCCATGGGTGTTGCTTGAAACACCCACAGCAACAACCATGGAATGCCCCTTTCATGCAGTTTTCTGCATGAAAGGGGCACATATTTATAAGGCCATGAAAAGCTAAGTAAAGTGGCTTTACGTGGCCTTATAAATATGCGGTCGCACATTGCGCAACCGGAATGTCAAAAAGTGATGTGCTGGGTGCAAAAGTGCAGCTAAGGCCTCATAAATGAGGCCCACAGTGTTTTCTTCTCTGTGACGCTGTCATTTTACAGCTATGTATACCCCCTCCAATCACTATCACAAAAAATAAATGGCATTGTCATTTACAATGCTAATAGCTTAATCTCTCGCAAATGCGAGACCTAATGCAATTCCACCCACACACAGAGCCCCACACACACACACAGCCCCACACACACACAGAGCTCCACACACACACACAGAGCCACACACACACACAGAGAGCCCCCCCACACACACAGAGAACCACACACACACACCGAGCCATACACACACACACACACACCCACACACACACACACACACAGAGCCACACAGACACAGAGAGCCCCACACACAGATACAGAGAGCCCCACACACAGACACAGAGAGCCCCACACACACACACAGCCACACAGACAGAAAGCCCCACACACAGACACAGAGAGCCCCACACACAGACACAGAGCCCCCCCCACACACACAGAGCCCGCCCCCCCACACACAGAGCCCCTCCCACACACACACACAGAGCCCCCCCACACACACAGAGCCCCCCACACACACAGAGCCCCACACAATCACACAGAGTCCCCCCCACAAACACAGAGCCCCCACACACACAAAGACCCCCCCACACACAGTGCCACACACACACACACAGCCAGCCACACACACTGAGCCACACACACACACTGAGCCACACACACACACATAAGCCTTGCTGTTCTAAAGTACACTAATTTAATGCTACGCTGGGGGAGCCAGAGGGAATATTGAGTGTTATATCATTGTTTTCTGGATTGTAAATAAAGAATGCCACAGGCCTCTTCTCGTCTTTGTGTGCTTCCTGCGAAGAACTCCTGAACACACATGGCGTCGATGTAGGGAGGTGGGTGTAAAAAAGGTGTAAACATATTTGAGATTGCACTCTCGGAGAAATGCTGAGGTAAGGGCCTTTAGACTTCGGGCTTACTGCACGTTACACGTCACCATTTGGACTGCTCTGGCCTCGCCTTTGATGTCTAGACTACTCGCAAAAGTTAGGTAATTCATGTTTATTTAAGGACCGGTGCCTAAAGAGCCCCTATACAGCCAGGTTTAAGAAAGTGCTGTAAAGTTAGGAGCAGATAACACTTCCACAGGGCCATGCTAATCCAACACAATGCAAATATTTGCACCGCTCTTGCATCAAGATCAGGCCTGGGTACGGAGGGCGTAAGGGGCCCAGCAGGGTGGGGCTTACGAGCCCAGATCAGGCTGTATTCATAGACGCAATGGAAGGTCTGTGAGTGGGGCGGGGTGTGGGATAACCTAAGAGCCCGGCAGTCGAGGGTTGAAAGCTTTGTAGACAAGGTGGGGCTGTTCCTGTTTAATCTTCCTATGCATCTGAAATTCATAGGTGGTAAGCATGGGCGAATTTTGCGAATCTCGCGTTCGCGAATTTTGCGGATTTGCGAACTCGCAATCCGCAAAATCCGCGAATTTGCGGATTTTTTTTAATGTTTGCACGGGTTTGTGCAAGTTCGCGAGGGTTTTGTACAATTTCGCAAATTGCGAAATTGTACAAAACGTGTGCGAACTTGCAGAAACCTGTGCGAACACAATGTGCCCAGTAGGGTATGTGCCTCGTCTTGTGTGAATAAAAGGTCAGAGAAAGATCAGTTCAGCAGATGAAGAGAAAGAAGCTCCTGGTCACCGGAACAGCACGGGTATTGTGCTCGTGAAAGTCAAGGATGCAAAGCCTATCCAGCATCACAGCTGATTTTCCACGGTAGATTTGGGAAGAAGGCACACCTGTCCAGCCTCGACGACGCTCACGATTGTTTTTGGGCTAATGAATGAGTCACTGAATTTGAGCATCAACTAGTTCGAGCGTCCATGTGTGTGTTACTATGCAATCGTCCCGAAGGGCGCAAGGGTCCCTTGAGTGAGCTGTGAGCTGTAACTATTTTACAATGGCGCCAGCAAGCTGCCAGCGCCGTTGTAAAATAGTTACAAAGTTAGCTTGCACAGGAAGCACTTAGATCAAATAAAGCAGCACCTGCTTAGTTTTATCTAGTGGTTGCTGTGCAAGCTAACTTTGTAACTATTTTACAACGGCGCTGGCAAAAATCCGCAAAATCCGCGAGCGTAACGGATTTCCCGCTCACACTTAATAGGCGGGTGAGATATAAATGTGCCCAAGATCACAGTGTTAGGTGTGAGAGGAAAGAAGTCACTTGGAGCAACAGAAATCTACAGCACAATCTGAAGGGATGCGCTAGCCTCTGTGACCTATTGCCCTTTAGCCAGTGCAATGAGCTTTGCTCTGGACGCTGTGCTGGAAACCGGTGAGGGGGGAGGGACACTCTTTTTTTTGTTTTTGAATCCCAGCTGTAAATGACCGCACTCACTGATCACAGTTATTCAGAATATAAGCTCCCTGACGGTCGCATGCACCCTTAACTCACTGACAGTTGCACACAGATTCAAAACACATATCCCTGTTACAGGTAGTCACAATACATTGTTGATGTATTTATACATTGACCATTGTAACCATTGTTACACACACACACCAACAGCCCTAACTCACTGAAACCGCCTATCCCATAGATCATTGACACGCAGGCCGAACTCACAGACCACAGGTACACACAACCTAAACTCCCTGTTGTTTGCACACAGCTTCAACCGACATATTCAACTGATAAAAACCATGGATCGTCATTGCACACACCATCAACACATACATACTTGCACACAATATAAATTCAACAAGCAGAGTTACATAAAGCTTCAACTTACTGTTGTTTATACAAAGCATCCATTCACTATTCACAGGTGCACACAGTCTCGACTCACTGATCAGAGATACTCACTCCCTCAACTCAATTATGACAGAGTGGCAGCCTCAAATCACTGATTGTTACGCACAGCCTCAACCCAAAGTTCACACTTACACACAACCTCAACTAATTAAACACTAAAGACTCTATCAATTCACTGACACACACAGCCTCAACCTGAGATCAAGCCTTAGCAAACAACCTCAAATCACTGATTACAGAGACAGGCAGCCTCAACTCACTGATCAGACAGCACACAAGTGACACAACATCCAATCACAGATACACACAAGCGTGACACTCCGATACCATTACACAACCTGATCGCAGAAAACGCAGCCACTGCGCTGTCTCACAGGAGTCGTGTAGGTAAAGGGTACCCAACGCAAAATGACCCAATCCAGAGAATGTGAAGTGGGCCCCCTAGTCCCCCATAGCTAACAGATATCCATGGCCTTGGGATGAAAATGGGGCCCACTGAAACCTGATGTGTCACCCCTCCCCCCCACCTGTCTCTATCCCCCCCTGCCACGTACGTACCCTTGACCCTCAGGATGACTGGACTGATGTGCTCTTTCAAAGGCTGGGGGTGGTTTGGGCCTCTTTCACTGAGAAGAGCACGCGCCTCATCTGCGAGGGTCACTGAGACGAGCGCGCTCCTCACCTGCGAGGGTCACAAGCTGTGACCTCATCTGATTGCTGGGCGTGTCCTGTTTGGCTTGATCACCTGTCATACTTAGCGGCTGCGCTGCAGGTGTGTGATCCTTGCTCATACCACCTACCCTGCTCTCTGCATTCTATGGGGCTTCTTTACAAGCCCCTTGCGCCACTGGTGCGTCGCTTTTTCCCATTTCAAGTGAAAGCCTAGCGGCTCAAAGGGCTTGTAAATAAGCACCTATATGTTTAACCTGTAGGATAGTCGCATGCTGGTCCAGGCCACTGAGTAGGTGATGTTGTGGGAGATGAAGGGAGAAAGGCGACATCGAATTGCCTGATAGGAAAGGGGAGGTGTGATTCATGCAGGTGATGTGTATCGGCAATGTGTGAGGGTGATGTGGTCATTAGCAGTGCTGATGTGATGTCTGTGTATAATTGTGTTGTAACATTTGGATTTCGCTTCAAACCTCCATTGTATTGCAAATTCATTTATATAGCGCTTTCTCCCTCAGACGAGGCGTCAAAGTGTATTGTGTGTGTGAGTGGGCAAGGTGTGGTGTCATTTTCGCAGGTGATGTGCATGGGCGAGGGGGCTGGGCAGTGTGGTGTCATGTTTTCCTTACCGGTCGTGATTGTCCCTCTTCACGGCGCAGTGCTTGCCCAGGCCGAGCTCCTTCACTCCCATGTCACGCAGGCTCCCATTCTCGGACCCCTGCAGGGGCTCCCAGACCATGCTCCCCATCTTGACTAGGTGACTGTCTTCACTCCAAGTGTTTCACCAACACTGCTGCCCTGCCCTCTACAGCTCCTTGAAGTCCACCGGCCCCGTGAGTCCAGCTCCACCGCGGAGAAACCCGGAGGGATAGAAAGGCTCTGTAGCGGGCAGACACGTGCCCGCAGTCAGTCACGGCGGGGTGAGCGCCGAATATACACATGGCCTAGCCGGCTTCCCTGCACCCAGGACGGCAGAGGGGGACCTCCAGCCAGCTCACCAACCATATGTTTCCCAGCTGCTCACCTGCCATGGCGTTGTGCGTGCTGCGGCAGGCTTGATGGCGGCTCCCGGACCCTTGCAGCACTCGCTCGGGCTGTTCGTGATGTTTTTCAAAATGGCGCACATTGCGAGTCGACATGATTCAGTGACGTCACTTAATAGACAGGCTCCGGAGGACCACTAGAACAAACTGAAAGTCCCAGTGACGTTATAAGCCCCGTCCTTTTCAAACTGGGGGGGGGGGGTGTTTTTTGTTGAGTGACGGATGACGTCACAGAGAGACGTCAGTAGTCTTCTTTTCTTATAGCGCCGTGATATCCCATGGGATGAGTGTCGCGCTCTACAAATACCAAAATAAATAAAAATAAAATAAATAAAACAGCAAAAAACACGCCCCTCAATCCGAAACGGACAGGGCTTGAAGGGACAGTCAGAGCTCTTCTCCAATGGCTGGCCGCCGTTTAAGAAGCCAGCCAATGGAGAAGAGCTAGCTCGTTTACCTCCCTACTAGAAGACATCATTTCTTACCCACCTATACTGCGCAAGCGCAGCCTACGCAGGCCAAGACCTAAAAATGGCAATTAAAACTGGCACATATGTGAGTATTGCTGTGGGCACTCTGTAAAGACGCTAATGACTTACTGGGAATAAAACATGATCACCTTTATCACCCACTGGCAAGCACTGTGAGAAACCTGCACGGCCTTCAAACTCAACTCCAGAGCTCTCAGTGCCTCCTCATGAACATCCATACACGCCCTGAGCTCACTCTGTTTATGGTACACACTACTCGAGACTCGCAGGTTGCTTGTAAAGAAGCACAACGAAACACACCTAGAAAAAAATAATAATGCATAGGGAAGGCAAGATAAAATAAACTGTTAGGGGTAAACAGGGGCCACATCGTAGACATGGAAAAGTTTTTCACACTCGTTGTTGAGAAATCAATCAGCTTTTTTTGCTTGTAAAGTTAATCAAATGAATATAGGGCCTTCTATGGACCAGCTTCAAAGTACATTTTTAATTATGTTTAGGTCTGATCATTTGCCGAAGCAATCACAATTAAAGCTCTGGCTGTAGCTTGCAGTGGTCACAGAAGCAGTTGTTCACTGTCCCTACAGGAAATCGAGAATGCTTGTTTTTCACGTCTTGCCTGAGACAGTGTGCATGTGCTGTCAATTGGGATGATCTATTGTTTCTAAAAAAGAAAACAACTATAAAAAGTGTCTTTTCTTCTGCCAAATGCATTCCATTGGTTGGCTTCGTTGTTACTCTTATTTCTTCCTTTACATTGGTGAGCGACTGTCTGTGCATGTCGGCTGCACTTCATCTCCGTGTTTTTGTTTTCTTCTCTGAAGCATGACGCCAGTACTGATTGATTTTTTGATTAGTGTCCTTCTGCACTGCTTTTGCTTCAATTGCAATAATTTTTAGTGTGTATTGTTTGTTTATATGCTTTTTGATACACGCTCCTATGCCGGTCTATCCCATTTTTCTCCGCTTTTATGCCTTTTATGTTTGTTTTCCAGATTTTTCAAAATGTCTATAGTAAGCCGCTTTTCACTAGCCAGTCATGTCAGAGCCAATAGCAACACAACCTAATGTTTTACCTTTTAATAATAAAGTTGTATATTGCACCATTTACTTAAGGTGCATTTGTTTATGACTCCTCCTTATTTTGGTTACATTCTGTGCAATGCTGCCTTTCTTCCCATTTTGGGAAAGCCAACGTAAGTTATATGCTTTTAAATTGTACTAACTGGTTATATCAGCACGTGCCTAAATGCAAGTGATGCATACTGTTAGCAGTTCATAGGTCGTATGCCTTAATAACACGCCATGTCATACTCATACAATAATATGCTATACAATAACAGCTCTTAAAATGCCGTATCATACAATTACAAACCATACAATATCATACTCTACAATAACAGGCCATCATACCAATAAAAGTACATTGCATACCATATTATACCTTACTATACATTAACAGGCCAAACCATAACATACAATACCCGTCCAAATAATAGCATGCATTCAAAATAATAACAGGCCATATCATGCCTTACCCATACCATACCATAGCATACTGCACAATGACAAGTGGTACCATATCATACTATCTAGTTAAGTCACCACCACCATCCTTTACCGACCCCTGAACACTCGCATCACCCTCATCTCTCTTTACCACTACTCACCACTGAACCCTAAAGACATCTTCACCTCCCTTTACCTCGACCCACCCCTGAAATCACTTTCAGCTCCCTTTACTACTATTCAGAAAAGGGGGTGTGATGGACAGAGTATCTGAATTAAACAGAACACTCATACCCAGTCAACAGATCAGGGCTTGATCCATCACCGTTTTTTAGCTCACTGCACCATCCCAGCTCAGAACCTGGCTACATGCAAATTAGTCTGGCCCTGGCCCAGTGCATCATGGGAACAGGGCAGACCAAACTACCAAGCCAATTCTTATACTGGGAAGGAAACAAGCTTCCGGGGACCGGTTTCTGGCATTACAGCCGTCTTCGGCCCAGCTTTCTTGAATCCTGATGGTGCAATGAGCAAGGGACTCACATCTGAGTATACCCTTCCACTCTTATGGTGGACAAAATGATTCAGAAAAGGGGGTGGTGATGGACAGAGTATCTGAATTAAACAGAACACTCATACCCAGTCAACAGATCAGGGCTTGATCCATCACGGTTTTTTAGCTCACTGCACCATCCTAGCTCAGAACCTGGCGACATGCAAATTAGTCTGTCCCTGGCCCAGTGCATCATGGGAACAGGGCAGACCAAACTACCAAGCCAATTCTTATACTGGGAAGGAAACAAGCTTCCGGGGACCGGTTTCTGGCATTACAACCGTCTTCGGTCCGGCTTGCTTGAATCCTGATGGTGCAATGAGCAAGGGACTCACATCTGAGTATACCCTTCCACGCTTATGGTGGACAAAACGATTCAGAAAAGGGGGTGGTGATGGACAGAGTATCTGAATTAAACAGAACACTCATACCTAGTCAACAGATCTGGGCTTGATCCATCACCGTTTTTTAGCTCACTGCACCATCCCAGCTCAGAACCTGGCTACATGCAAAATAGTCTGTCCCTGGCGCAGTGCATCATGGGAATAGGGCAGACCAAACTACCTAGCCAATTCTTATACTGGGAAGGAAACAAGCTTCCAGGGACCGGTTTCTGGCATTACAGCCGTCTTCGGCCCGGCTTGCTTGAATCCTGATGGTGCAATGAGCAAGAGACTCACATCTGAGTATACCCTTCCACAGTTATGGTGGACAAAACGATTCAGAAAAGGGGGTGATGATGGACAGAGTATCTGAATTAAACAGAAAACTCATACCCAGTCAACAGATCAGGGCTTGATCCATCACCGTTTTTAGCTCACTGCACCATCCCAGCTCAGAACCTGGCTACATGCAAATTAGTCTGTCCCTGGCCTATTGCATTATGGGAACAGGGCAGACCAAACTCCCAAGCCAATTCTTATACTGGGAAGGAAACAAGCTTCAGGGGACCAGTTTCTGGCATTACAGCCGTCTTCGGCCCGGCTTGCTTGAATCCTGATGGTGCAATGAGCAAGGGACTCACATCTGAGTATACCCTTCCACACTTATGGTGGACAAAACGATTCAGAAAAGGGGGTGGTGATGGACAGAGTATCTGAATTAAACAGAACACTCATACCCAGTCAACAGATCAGGGCTTGATCCATCACTGTTTTTTAGCTCACTGCACCATCCCAGCTCAGAACCTGGCTACATGCAAATTAGTCTGTCCCTGGCCCAGTGCATCATGGGAACAGGGCAGACCAAACTACCAAGCCAATTCTTATACTGGGAAGGAAACAAGCTTCCGGGGACCGGTTTCTGGCATTACAGCCGTCTTCGGCCCAGCTTTCTTGAATCCTGATGGTGCAATGAGCAAGGGACTCACATCTGAGTATACCCTTCCACTCTTATGGTGGACAAAATGATTCAGAAAAGGGGGTGGTGATGGACAGAGTATCTGAATTAAACAGAACACTCATACCCAGTCAACAGATCAGGGCTTGATCCATCACGGTTTTTTAGCTCACTGGACCATCCTAGCTCAGAACCTGGCGACATGCAAATTAGTCTGTCCCTGGCCCAGTGCATCATGGGAACAGGACAGACCAAACTACCAAGCCAATTCTTATACTGGGAAGGAAACAAGCTTCCGGGGACCAGTTTCTGGCATTACAGCCATCTTCGGCCCGGCTTGCTTGAATCCTGATGGTGCAATGAGCAAGGGACTCACATCTGAGTATACCCTTCCACACTTATGGTGGACAAAACGATTCAGAAAAGGGGGTGGTGATGGACAGAGTATCTGAATTAAACAGAACACTCATACCGAGTCAACAGATCAGGGCTTGATCCATCACTGTTTTTTAGCTCACTGCACCATCCCAGCTCAGAACCTGGCTACATGCAAATTAGTCTGTCCCTGGCCCAGTGCATCCTGGGAACAGGGCAGACCAAACTACCAAGCCAATTCTTATACTGGGAAGGAAACAAGCTTCCGGGGACCGGTTTCTGGCATTACAGCCGTCTTCGGCCCAGCTTTCTTGAATCCTGATGGTGCAATGAGCAAGGGACTCACATCTGAGTATACCCTTCCACTCTTATGGTGGACAAAACGATTCAGAAAAGGGGGTGGTGATGGACAGAGTATCTGAATTAAACAGAACACTCATACCCAGTCAACAGATCAGGGCTTGATACATCACCGTTTTTTAGCTCACTGCGCCATCCCAGCTCAGAACCTGGCTACATGCAAATTAGTCTGTCCCTGACCCAGTGCATCATGGGAACAGGGCAGACCAAACTACCAAGCAAATTCTTATACTGGGAAGGAAACAAGCTTCCGGGGACCGGTTTCTGGCATTACAACCGTCATCGGTCCGGCTTGCTTGAATCCTGATGGTGCAATGAGCAAGGGACTCACATCTGAGTATACCCTTCCACTCTTATGGTGGACAAAACGATTCAGAAAAGGGGGTGGTGATGGACAGAGTATCTGAATGAAACAGAACACTCATACCTAGTCAACAGATCTGGGCTTGATCCATCACCGTTTTTTAGCTCACTGCACCATCCCAGCTCAGAACCTGGCTACATGCAAAATAGTCTGTCCCTGGCGCAGTGCATCATGGGAACAGGGCAGACCAAACTACCTAGCCAATTCTTATACTGGGAAGGAAACAAGCTTCCAGGGACCGGTTTCTGGCATTACAGCCGTCTTCGGCCCGGCTTGCTTGAATCCTGATGGTGCAATGAGCAAGAGACTCACATCTGAGTATACCCTTCCACGGTTATGGTGGACAAAACGATTCAGAAAAGGGGGTGATGATGGACAGAGTATCTGAATTAAACAGAAAACTCATACCCAGTCAACAGATCAGGGCTTGATCCATCACCGTTTTTTAGCTCACTGCACCATCCCAGCTCAGAACCTGGCTACATGCAAATTAGTCTGTCCCTGGCCTATTGCATTATGGGAACAGGGCAGACCAAACTCCCAAGCCAATTCTTATACTGGGAAGGAAACAAGCTTCCGGGGACCAGTTTCTGGCATTACAGCCGTCTTCGGCCCGGCTTGCTTGAATCCTGATGGTGCAATGAGCAAGGGACTCACATCTGAGTATACCCTTCCACACTTATGGTGGACAAAACGATTCAGAAAAGGGGGTGGTGATGGACAGAGTATCTGAATTAAACAGAACACTCATACCCAGTCAACAGATCAGGGCTTGATCCATCACCGTTTTTTAGCTCACTGCACCATCCCAGCTCAGAACCTGGCTACATGCAAATTAGTCTGTCCCTGGCCCAGTGCAACATGGGAACAGGGCAGACCAAACTACCAAGCCAATTCTTATACTGGGAAGGAAACAAGCTTCCGGGGACCGGTTTCTGGCATTACAGCCGTCTTCGGCCCGGCTTGCTTGAATCCTGATGGTGCAATGAGCAAGGGACTCACATCTGAGTATACCCTTTCACGCTTATGGTGGACAAAACGATTCAGAAAAGGGGGTGGTGATGGATAGAGTATCTGAATTAAACAGAACACTCATACCCAGTCAACAGATCAGGGCTTGATCCATCACCACCCCCTTTCCATGCACCATCAGGATTCAAGCAAGCCGGGCCGAAGACGGCTGTAATGCCAGAAACCGGTCCCCGGAAGCTTGTTTCCTTTCCAGTTAAAGAATTGGCTTGGCAGTTTGGTCTGCCCTGTTCCCATGATGCACTGGGCCAGGGACAGACTAATTTGCATGTAGCCAGGTTCTGAGCTGGGATGGTGCAGTGAGCTAAAAAACTGTGATGGATCAAGCCTCGACCTGTTGAATGGGTAGGAGTGTTCTGCTTAATTCAGATACTCTGTCCATCACCACCCCCTTTTCTGAATCAGTTTGTCCACCATAAGCGTGGAAGGGTATGCTCAGACATGAGTCCCTTGCTCACTGCACCATTAGGATTCAAGCAAGCCGGGCCGAAGACGGCTGTAATGCCAGAAACTGGTCCTCAGAAGCTTGTTTCCTTTCCAGTTAAAGAATTGGCTTGGTAGTTTGGTCTGCCCTGTTCCCATGATGCACTGGGCCAGGGACAGACTAATTTGCATGCAGCCAGGTTCTGAGCTGGGATGGTGCAGTGAGCTAAAAGACGGTGATGGATCAAGCCCTGATCTGTTGACTGGGTAGGAGTGTTCTGCTTAATTCAGATACTCTGTCCATCACCACCCCCTTTTCTGAATCCCTTTACTACTAGCCACCCCTGAGCCCCCAAGTCGCCCTCACCTTCCTTTACCGTTTTTTGACCACAGAGCCTTCAAGTCACTATCACCTCTTTTTAACTCCAACCACGCCTCAGCCCTCATGTTACCCTAACCTCCCTTCACCTCTACCTATGCCTGAGGCCCCAAGTCACCCTTACTTCCCTTTACTTGTACCCATCTTCTCTACATCAAATCATCCTCACATCGCATTTACCTCTACCCACTCCAAACCATCAAATCACCATCTTCTTCATTAACCTTTACCCACCTCTAAACCTTCAAGTCACCCTCACCTCCCTTTACCTCTATTCCATCAACCCTCAAGTTACTCTCACCTCCTTTTACCTCTACCTATTACTAAACCCTCATGTCACCTTCACCTCCTTTTACCTCCTCCCACATCTGAACTATAAAGTCACCCTCACCTTTTGTTACCTCTACCCACCACTGAACCCTCAGGTCACCTTCACATCCTTTTACCTCTAAACACCTTTTAACCCTCAAGTCACATTAACCTTCCCTTACCTACCCCCACTCCTAAGCCCTCAAGCCACAAGTAACCCTCACCTCCCTTTTATTATTATTGCATTTATTGAGCGCACAGCTACCCGGAGGTTTCCCGGCGCTTGCCTTGGGAACCCGTCCTGGCTTTTCCCTGTGAGATAGCCCCTACAGGGCATCCCCAAGGTGAAAGCCAGGCATCCCGCCGCAGGGGTGCCGTTGTGGAGATTAAGCAAGCTTAATGCCCAGAGTTGCAGAGTGAGAACCCATGATTAGAGCAGGCACCGAAGCGAGAATTATCGAGTCCATGGACATTTGAGCTCAAGACCCTGCCGCGTCGGGAATTGAACCCTGGTCCCGGGTCTGACCTCAGCTTCCGGGTCTGCCTGCTCTACACCGTGAGCCACACTTCTCCACTTTTCCTCTACCCATCCCTAACCCCCCAAAAATCACTTTATTAAATAACATACAATAGTGTGTTATTTAAAAAAAAATACTTATATCCACAGAAAAATACTGCATGGTAAAGATGCAACTACTTACCCAGGCAGCACATACCAGTTATGCGTGGTAAAGGTACAAATAGTTACCCGTGAAGTACATACCTGCATGAAAAAAGGTGTGGAGAGGTCCTACATCATAAAGGCTGTGAGATAAAGCCTGTTTCCTCTCAGGTAGGACACATATGTTTCAGGGACACTGCCCATTGCTTTTTCCCTTCAGTATCTTTGGTGGGTACCTTCACCTCTTTGACAGTTTGGCTCCTCTGTCCCCCTCACTCTGTCCCCCTCACTGAGCACACCCTATACTTCAGGTCTTGTCTGAGACAGCTCATGCACTTTTGCTTAAAATATTTTTTTTTACTGAAGGGGCTTAGAACCTACCCATTGCATGCTATTGGCTAGCTTTATCTTTACTCTCATTTTCTTGCTTCTCCTTGGTCACCAAGTGCTGACTTTACTTCCTTTTCATGTGTTTGTCTCCTCCCTGGAACATGGCCCAAGTACTGCTTCCTTTGCTCAGTATCCCTACACTGCTCGCCACATTCAGAGGTACTCTTTTTTTCTTTTACTTGCACCCATTTTCTCCCACCCCACTCATACATTGTTGTTCGCCATGTCCCCCACCTTCCACCTGCATTGTTGCTTGTCTGGTCTGTCCCTCCCCTGTTGTTGCTCACCCCATACCTCCCTGATACCTTCCCTCTTCGTTGGTTGCCTACTCCAGTCCTGTCGAAACAAAAAAGTAAAGAAAGTAATGTCAATGGCTGCCAAGATGCTACAAAGATGCAAACAGCAGTGAGCTCCCTGCTCTGCATGGTCTTTTTGGTGCTGTGTTCATGCGGGGCCAAAAGGGGAACTTCAGCTTGGGTGTAAGAAAAATAAAAATTGTATTTTTGTGAAGGCAGAGAATATTTGCTCATTGAGAAAAAGGCTCATTGCCTCTAGCAAACAGCATTGGCCTGAGTAATAGTGATTGTTTTCTCCTAACTTTCAGTCAAGGTGCATAGCTTTAATGTTTCTGTACAATGTAGCTAAAAGAGAATTACAAAGCCAGTAGCTCTCTCTTAGGTGAGACCTATTGGCTTTACCAATGCTTGTACTTTGGAATGGAAGCCCAGTGTCAATAAAGCACAGACCATGGTATAACTGATTGTTAGGAATGGGATTTCTGGTTGGCTAAGGTTTGCACCAAAGCCAGGCAGAAACCACCACTCTAGTCAGGATAAGGGAGTTACCCTGCTCACGCTCTTGGTAGCGAGCAGTCAGGCTTAACTCAGAGGCAGTGCATAAAGCATTTGCACATAACCAACAGTAATTCAGTGTAAGCACTACAAACGGACACCACACCAGTTTAGAAAAATATTCAATATTTTATATACTTAAACAATACCAAATACGATAAGAATCCACAATACAGTATCTTCAACAAGTAGGAAGTGGTCTCTGGTTGGGGAAACATGATGGCAGCCTGCTGAGCTGCTGCAGCGCTCCGTGAACGAGCTCCCGCTTGAGCCGCCCTGTCTCCGTTTTTGGACCTTTCTTTCACAGGATCTGCTTGAGGAGTAAGGCGGGAAAGTCAGAATGCTTTTGCCCGCATTAGTCTGTACGGTGAATCCGCTGAAAACGGTTCAAACGCCCTTGCGGTAAGATTGCAGTGTTTGCTATTTACTTCAGCGTGGAGTCTGTTTTCTTTCTCCATGCTCGGCGGCTGCTGTTTCGCTGGCGTGGGAACACTCTCTCAGCGCTCCCCTTCTGTGACTGACTCGGCATCCTCAAGTTTGTGTTTTTTCCTGCTGGGGTTGCGGCTGTGGTCGGCGGCCGCGCTGGAACTTAGGAGGGGGAGGAAGGCACGAAGTCTCGTGCATAACTCCTGCAGCTTAGCTGCATCGGCCGCAACTCGGAGCTGCACGGCGGCCGCGAGGAAGACCCAGACGGCTTCTACCGCGACGGTGGAGGGCTAGAGGAGACCAGCGTGATTGAGAGCGGTAAGGAAGCAGGATTTGTATGCTTTTCTGCTGCTTCTGTGTCAGCGCCTTCTGTGCTAGTAGCACCTGTGTCCCTCCCTGTGCTGAGTCCTGAGGTGTCCTTGGAGTCCTCGGTAAAGAAGAGGCCTTCATCTTATTTATCTACCGAGGTAAAGTCGAAACAGATAAGGTCCTCTAAGGCTACAAAGAACTTTAAAGCAGTACTTAGTCTATGGTCTAAAATTAAGCCATCGTTATGCTCCTACTTTAAAGCAGTTCCACAGGTGCTTGATCTTTCAGAGGATCGTGCTATGTCTACTGTTTAGGCATTAATCCCTGCCTCATTGCCGGCCTCTCCCTTACCTATACTTGTACTAGTTGGTGATGTTGAGCCAGTATTGCTACTACGATCTAGCCCTCCCGGTTTACTCGTACCCCCCACTCTGCTGAATTGGTCCCCCTCGACTTTTCTATAACATCTGTTGGTTCGCCTGGAGAGCTGGTCCAACCATTGGTAGATCTACCACCTCCGCTGGGTACACCTTTGGGGGTTGAGAAATCACCCAGCAGATCTACCAGCAATCTTTCCATCATTAATGAATGGCTGGCAGTTGATGCAGGAGCTTTTGCAGATGCAGGGGGCGTTGCAGGTGACAGTGTAGAGGAACTGACAGCTCAAGGGGAGTCTCAGCACGGCAGTTTCAGCTTTCCTTCCCTTCTCTTTCACTGGATATAAGGAAAGGTTTTAACGAGTCATCTGCTAATCAGGCTGAGATTAGAAATTACTGCGAATCCCTGGATAACAAGATTGATGGCCTTACGTCAAGAACAGGGATTTTGGAGGAGACAGTAGCGGTACCTCGACTCAATTGGACCGGGCTAAAGAGGACATTGTTAAACTCAGACGGGAAGATCTGGTCCTGAGCGAAAGGATGGAAACGTTGGAAAATAACGCCTGACGCAGCAACATCCGTATCCTCAATGTTCCTGAAGGGTCAGAGGGGTCGAATATTAAACAGTTCATCACCGCACTACTGAAAGATTCTTTATGCTTGGATCACTCAATGGAGGAGCTGGCAATTGTCACTCAGCGGGTCCATAGGGACCCCTTTAGACGAAATCCTCAAAGGTCTAAACCCCGCAAGATCCTTGTAAACTTCCATACTTATTCAATTAAGGAACAGATCCTTAACCTGGCTTTAAAACAGAAGTCCTTGGCTGGAAAAGGATTTACCTTCCTTATCAGGTCTGATCTCTCCAGAGTTACTTTGGAGAAGCAGTGGGAGTTTGGGAGGCGGTTAGACGCATTTAGGAAACTAGGTGCAACTGCCCAACTCATGTTTCCTGCTGCCCTAAAAATTATGCACAATAATAAGATGTTCAATATTAGATCTGTGCAGGCAGCTGTTGAGTTACTATTAGACTTGGGCAATAAGGGCTGTTCTGAGTAGGCTAGCATTTTGC
The DNA here is from genome assembly GCF_964263255.1 of Lissotriton vulgaris. Taxonomy (NCBI): domain Eukaryota; kingdom Metazoa; phylum Chordata; class Amphibia; order Caudata; family Salamandridae; genus Lissotriton; species Lissotriton vulgaris. The sequence continues at coordinate 593,581,547 of NC_141693.1, forward strand.
AGGTTGTTTTTTTCCCCTACATTCATCTGGTTTGAGAGAAGGGAAAGGAAAAAAAAAAAGAAAAAAAGAGGTTTGTTGTTCAATAAAGATTAAAGGTTTGAAATGTAAAGAAAAAAACGGGGGGTATAAACATACAATATCTAAAATACACACAAAAGGGGTGTAACGTAAAAGGAAAACTCCTTCCCATTTAAATATATCCTCGTTTAACCATTTCATTTAAGGTTTACTTTTGGGAGATTCCCCTTTACCCTTTCAACATCTTCATATTTTCATATAAGTAGGGATGAGTGATTCTAGCTTTTCCCTTTTATACATGGTCAAACCATAGTAATCTGGGTTAGAGACGGGGCGACTGGGGGGGGGGGGCTCGGAGAGGGGTGCTATCTACTGGATTTGAACCGGTTAGATAAAGCAAGGGTTTTCCAAGGGGAGGGAGGTGGGGAAGGCGGGGCACGGGGATAAGTGGGGTATGGGGTTCTGGGAGGAACTTAAAAATGTCCTCATTTTCCAGCTGAGTTTTGTGGTGTTTGGTATTAAGCAGATAATGTTTAGTGACCTATGGTTACAGTTAGGGCAGGATACTGGCACTCTTCACTTTTTTTTCCTGGGTGGCTCAGTGGAGTTTGGGTTAGTGTGTATGGGTAGTCTAAAATATATCTCTTGGAATTGTTAATGGCCTGCGTACCAAACCAAGAGCTGACAAGATTATGCAGTATCTACGCGACTCAGATGCACAGGTCATTATACTCCAGGAGACTCATTTAACCCAGCCCGAAATGCTTGCTCTTGTTAAGAAGAATAGATGGATCGATTTTCGGTATCTACATCCCAAACTATGAATATCAGAGGAGTGTCTGTTATCTTTAAGAAACAATTAAAAGCTAGGTTAGTATCTCATGCGGTTGACCCAGGTGGCAGATGGGCCATTGCCTCGGTTATCATAGTTGGAGCACAATTCACAATCCTTGGTTATTATGGGCCAAATCAAGATGACCCCACAACTTTAGAGTCTATTTTTTCAAATCTACTCTCCTTTCCTGAGCCAATCATTTTGGCGGGTGATTTTATTATAGTACTGGATCCTGCTTTAGATAAATCTCCTAATAGCCGTCCCCTAGTTCACTCCAAAACTAGGACTTTATTGCTTAGTTCAATGAAACAATACGGGTATGTTGATATCTGTAGAGTAAGGTCAGATCAGCAACAGGGTATCTCCTTTCGGAATTACAAATACCATCACCAGTCCAGAATAGACTATATATTAATTAGTCAGAGATTGGTAGATTCCGTTAAGAGTATTATATATCTCCCTTTACACCTATCTAACCATTCAGCGGTCTTTATGGAACTTGTGGGGCCTACTAAGATTATCCCCAGGAGTTGGTCCTTTGATCGCTCTCACTCTCACACCCTGATGACATCTTGTTTCTTAAAACTGAAACTCATAATTTTATGAGTGTTAATATCGGTTCGGCAGCCTCTGGAGTTGTTTGGGACTCCTTCAAAGCTTTTTTGAGGGGTCTTATTTCTGGTAAGGTGGCATATCGTAGGAAACAAGATAAGGAGGAAGTTACTTCTATTGAGGCAGATATAGCCAAAACACAACTCGATATTGACGCCAATCATTCCTCGCCCGACTCCGTGTTAAATCCGCTTCATAATCAATTACTATCTTTAAAAGGTCAATTGGGCTCGGTCCTGAATCAAAGAATCCAGCAGAAGTGAAAGGCCAGTAAGTTAGCCCACTTTCAGTATGGTGAGGAAGCAGGTAAGTTATTGGCCTGGAAGACCAAAACAGATCAGGTCCGTAATAATATAGATTCAATTACTGTCAATGACACTACATTTTCTTCAGATGAAGATATTAAACAGACTTTTAGGGAGTTCTTTCAAACAATCTACCATGAGGATAATAAGATCGATCCAGAATTCATTGAGGGTTGGTTGAGTGGAATTTCCCTCCAGGCACTCTCGGCTGAGCAGCGATTATTTTTGGATGGTGATATCTCTGAGGAAGAGGTCAGGATAGCCATACAAAATGCTAAGAAGGGGAAGGCTGCAGGACCCGATGGGCTCCCAGCCGAAATCTATAGAGCTCTGGAACAAGAAATTGGGTCCTTTCTTACCATCTTGTTTAATCAAATCCTAGTGGGTGGTCAGCGTCCCCCTGCATCTTGGGATAGTGCCTCAATTACCCTAATTTTGAAGCCAGGGAAGCCAGGTGCAGCTTGCGGGTCTTATAGGCCGATTTCAATCCTGAACGTAGATTATAAAATCTTTGCTACAGTTCTCGCAAAGAGACTGGCACTGGTGGCCCGGATGTTTTACATCAGGATCAAAAGAGGTTCGTAAAGGGACGCCAACTATATGAGCTGACATACGACCTGATAGGGGCCATCGATATGGCATCGGCCGAGGCCCTTCCTTTTGCCGCCCTCACGTTGGATGCAACCAAGGCCTTTGACAGAGTAAATTGGTTGTACCTGTCGAGGGCCTTGGCCAAGTTCAACGTGGGTTGGGGCTTTCGTCGAGCTGTCAATCTTCTATATCAGAGTCCCACAGCTTGTGTTCTGGTTAATGGTGACTTATCGGACCCCTTTAACATCTCAAGGGGGACACGGCAGGGCTGCCCACTCTCCCCTCTCCTATTCGATTTATATATCGAACCCTTTGCTCAATGATTGAGGGAGGATATTAATATTAAAGCTTTTAGCTATAGGGGATGGGAGAGGAAGGTGGCCCTGTACGCGGACGATATCCTCATTTTTTCATCTGAGCTCCATACTGCACTTCCTGCAGTTTTAAAAGCTACTTTGGAATTTGGGGGAGTCTCGGGCTGCGAGATTAATGCTGCAAAAACCGAGATGATTGTCTGGAATTATGACAAGAGGGTTACTAGTATTCTGGTCCCAGTATGCGTTGTCTCGGTCTTAATATTGTGGAAGACATTAATCAAATTGCTACATCAAACTTCTCAGCTGTTGCAAAAGATTGCGGTAAACTTATGCAAGCATGGGCTCATCTTCCCCTTTTGTTTAATAGGGAGAGTTAATTTGATTAAAATGTCTATTTTACCTAAAGTTTCTTTTTTATTTAATACTATCCCGTTATACTTTGATCCATCTTTGTTAATAAAATTACAGGTGGAAATTACATCCTTTATTTGGGACAAGTACCTTCCAAGGATTGCTTGGAAGAAACTCAGGCGACGTAGGGAGAAGGGTGGGTTGGCAGTTCCAGACCTACAAATGGATGCATGGGCGTTTCAGTTGTCCCATGCCCGTATGCTGTTAAAGATGCCTTCTGACTTTGGGGTCGGGACCCTGGATTCAGCTTTGCTTAAGGGCGAAGCAGTTAGTCAATCAGGCCTCTTGTTTAAATACGGAAATCCTAAGTTTTTTAGGAAGATTAAGCTGAAGGTCTTGAGGGGGATGGCTAAAATCTGGTTGGAACTAACGAAAGCTATAAAGTTGGGGGGCTTTGGCAGTAGGACAACCCTTTGGGACCTTCCTGAAAGCCCTGTTTGGTTGGGAGATAGTCTGGCAGTTCCATTAAAAGATGCAGGGCTGGAAGTCTGGGGTGTCCTTTTTTTGGAAGGTGAACTGCTTTCATGGGATTACCTTAAGAATAAAATCGGACCAAACTTTGCCATGTTTAAATACATGCAAATTGCAAGCTGGGCCTATGCATACATCTCATCGCACTCTCGAGAGAGTAAGTTCCCACTCGGTGGCCATAGTCAGTTAATATCTCGCCTAGTAGACAATCCATCTGCCAAGAAGGAAATTTCCTTGTGGTACAATCTTATCCTGGAAGAAGTGGATGGCGAGTTTCGGCTACCTGATTTGTTGTGGTTTTCTCTCTTCGTCAGTTGTAATGTACAAGACCTTTTGACCTCTTCATGCAAGCTTCTATGGGATATTGTTAAGCCTGCATGGTTACGTAGGAACCATCTCTTCACCCTACACAGAGGGTATTATTCCCCTCTTAGACTTTTAAAATTCCCTGAAGGGAAGTCTGTAGCTTGTGCTAAGTGTGGCCTGGTAGCTGCCTCGGATGCCCATATGTTCTTTGAATATCCCCACTTGGCTCCATTTTGGGATGTGATTAGTAAAACTCTTACTAAATCATTGGGCTTTCAAGTAGCCCTCGACCTCCCTCTTGTGATCTTTGGGATTTTGGATGGGGTTCAGAGCCCGGCAAAAAGTCTCTTGTTTTATTCCATCTTACTGGCCAGAAGGGAGATCTGCAAAAAATTGAAAGATCCTTTATCTCCCTCCCTTAACGATTGGCATGCTTCAGTTTTGCAGGTCTCCAGACCAGAGCTGGCTAGGGCCGGCAGCCAAAGTAAAAGGGCATTCTGGCATCTGTTGATCTGGGAGCATTGAGTTATCCGGGTTTTTTTTTTTTCCCCGGGTCCAATGATTACGCTACTGTAGCTTACGCTATGTGTAGAGCCGTTCTCCAGTTGCAAGTCCGGTTCCAATTGGCTGTAATTTTTTTTGTATCTTTCAATGGTTTTTTGGTGTTGCTCCTGGGAGTAAACGTCTTTGCTGAGGGATGTTGGTAGTCCACCTTATTTAATCCCTGCCAGTGCTTAAATCTGAGACAGCATGTCGTAACTACACCTCCAGCTCCACCTGAAACTATGGTGGTAAATGAGGACAAAAAAAATAAAAAACAAACAAAAAAAAATACAGTACCTTAGAAATAGTTAATTCGCAAGATGTCTTTAAATTGCGAAGATACGTTGATGTCAATAGCTCAGTCCGGAGTATCACGGCGTAGTGAATAAACAAATCCAAACAGTTCTGGCTGACCGCGGCATCGCGGGTCAGCTGTGGTTTCAGGAGACCCACCAACAGTACCTTTCAGAGATGCAGGTTGTCGATGACCTCTCATTGTCACACCCATTGTAGATCAATCTCCTCTCTGATGGAATCAGGAGCACTGGTATCGGCAGGCGTTGGGTGCTGTGGTGCAAAGTGCCGCGGGGCTGTGTTGGGCGCCCTCAGGTCACGGTACGAGCAGCAGCTCGGTGGCGGTGTCAGATGGCGACGTCGGTGAGACCAGGGTCGCTGTGTGAGATGAAGGCGGTGCTCGTCACAGTGATGGCAGGTCATGGGGCAGCAGCGGCGTTGCTGTTGCTGAAGTGCTGTAATTGGCTGACAACTGGAGTCGATGACACTTGCGTTGGTAGGCCACAACTGCGGTGTGTCGTGTAATTTTATAAGCGGTGCCCTCGAACCACAGTGCAAGCAGCCGCGCCGAGTTCGGCATGGGGTGTCGTCATCGGGGATACCACAGTGTCGTCGTGAAGTGAGGTGGTGTGGAGTGTGGTGCCCACAGGTAGCGGTGCGAACAGCGGCTCGGTGGTGGCATCAGCAGGCATGGTCGGTGAGAACAGGGTCGCAGTGCGGCATTGCAGCAGTGTTCTCTGCTGTGCCAAAGCTTCAGCGTGAAGTGAGGCGGTGCGCGGTGCAGTGCCCTTAGGTTGTGGTGCAAGCAGCCGCTTGGTGGCTGCGTTGTCAGGATGCGTCGGTGAGACCAGGGTTGCGGTGTGGTATTGCGGCGGTGCCCTCTGCCGTGCCTTCGGGATACCGAATCGGCATCGGCGTCGTAGACGGCGTCGGGCTTGAAGTCTTTGCTGTTCCTGAGACTTCTTGAACAGGGGGCAAGCTCTACCTCAAGCCCTTGGAGATACTCAGCACAAGTAGAGAAAGTTCAATCCAGTCCTTTCACTGCCCAAGGCAGAAGCAGCAGCTGCAGGCCAACCTAATAAAGCAACAACACAGAAAAGGGGCAGTACTCCTCCTGGCAGTTTTTCCAGTTCTTCTTCTTGGCAAGTTCCTTGATTCCAGCGAGTTCTATGAAGTCTTTTCTATCCCTGAGACATCCAACAGGAAGCAAGCTCTACTTCAAGCCCTTGGTGAAAATTTTAACAGCAGGATGATGAAAGCACAGTCCAATTCTTTCCCTACCCAAGACATAAGCAACCACTGCAGGCCAACCCCTCAAGACGCAGCACAGGGGCAGTACTCCTCTTACAACTTTCCCGGTTCTTCTTCCTGGCAGGTTTCTTAGTTCAAAAGTAATCTAAAGCTCTGGGGTCTGGGCCCCAATATTTATACCAGCAAATCCTTTGTTCTCTGAAGTCAGAGAGGCCTTTGCATAGTCCAAGCCAGTTCTGGTCAGTCCTGGAGCACTTTGTTGACAAGACTCCGCCTTTCCTTTCACAGTGTAGGCCGGGGACATCAGACGCACCACAGGAGGTGGAGCCAGCATTGTGGAGGGAAGACCCAGCCCGATTCAGACCCAGGTGCGACTCCTCCCACCCATTTATGTGTAGATGTGTCTATTCAGCCCTGTGCTGACTCACCCTGTCTTCTGGAGTCTCCCCAAGCCCCTGTCACTCACAAACCAGACAGCTAATACACAAGCTAGCAGAGGCAGTCTGGATGGTTAGGTCGGAAAATACCTACTTTCTAAAAGTTGTATTTTCTAACACAGAATGGTAAAACCAACTTCACTAAAATATGTATTTTATCATTCTGAGTTTAGGCATACTAAACAGAAATTTCTACCATGTTCCCAGGGTCAGTTAGGTTTATAGGATGTTATAATCAAACTGCCCACTCTGGCCTATGGGGAACAGGTAGCCTTGCAATAGTGAAAATGAAGAAGGCTGTAATTAACTATCAGGACATGCCACACACACCAGGCATGTCCTACCTTTCACATACAATGCACCCTTCCCATGGGGGTACCTTGGGCTTACCTTAGGGATTACTCACATGTAGAAAAGGGAAGGTTTAGGGACTTACAAGTGTGTGCACTTGCCAAGTCGACATGGCAGCCCCAGACTGCACACAGGCTTTGCAATGGCAGGCCAGAGCTATACTTTACAGGCTGTTTGCGTGGGTGGCACAATCCAGTGCTGCAGCCCACCAACAGCATTTGATTTATAGGCCCTGGCACTCGCAGTGAACTTTACTAGGGACTGACACATAAATCAAACAGGACATTCAAGGAAACACCAATCCATAACAGTTTACACAGAGAGCATATTCACTTTAGCTCTAATTAGCACTGGTAAAGTGCCCAGAGTCCTAAAACCAACACAAACAGGTCAAGGAAAAATAGGAGGAAAAAGTAAAAAGATTGAGTGAAAACCCTCAAAAAGAGCCATTTCCAACACAAACCCCTTGCAGCCTAAAGCCAGGGGAGACCAATCCATACCTTGATGGGCTTCCCTGCTTGGGGCGATAGAACACGGAACCTGGCCCGCAACAGCAGGGTTTCCTTCCCGTTATACGCCTTCCTGAACCTAGTTGGATCCCTGTATTCATACTCTCTGGGCCCACCAAGCTAACCCATTGGGGACCCTTCTCCTTCCCTGGGAACACCATCTAGGCAGAGCCAAAACTTAATTTGCTCACAGATGTGTCCCAACAGGCCGACAGTACCCACATGGCCAACACAGTGGTGTGGCCCAGTCCATCCCCGGGGTGTGACTCCGGTCTCCCTCCCAGGGGCAACTCTGTCCACCAACACAGCAAGGCACAGTGGCTACTAATCATTGTCAGTGGGGAGACCCAGGCCTTATGACTCTCAGGGCTCTCTAACCTCTGTGGCATCAGAGAGTGGGGGTGGTAGCCCCAGGTGCCTGCCACCCTTTGTCCACTCCCCCTCTTGTCAGGTCAGGGATGACATCCTGGCACTGACCCACCAGCCCAGGGTCTGTACCCTGCAGCTGGACAGGAGACTGGAGTGGGCTTTCTCACACCCTGTCCTCCTCCCTGGGGTTCTGTAACCTCACACCTGGAGCAGCAGCCCCGGAAGACAAACTGGTAGGGGGACTGTTAACAGTTACCCATCCCTCCAGGTCAGGGGCACACCCGGAGCCTGGCCCTCCATCGCAGGGTCTGTACCCTTAGGGCTGGACCTGTGCCTGGCAATCCAGGACTTTGGGGGAGTACACCAACCCCCCCAAGGAAAACACTCCTCATGAGTTGTGCCAGAGTCTGCTTGGCGCAGGTCTCCAGCCTCAGGTCCACCCGACAGAGCATGAAGACCCCCCAATCCAGAAGTGGCCTCACCAGGGTCAGTCCTTGGGTGCTCTGACCTCAGAGCTGGCAACCCCTGACCCACTGGTCCTGCCAGAATTGTATGGGCACCTGTGGCAAGTGTGCTGCCCAATTCGCCCATCAGTTCAGGACCTCCCTCCAGCAACTGGTCTACCAACCGGGGAACACCAATCACAACGCAACTATTACAAAGACCTTCCATTACAACGAAACTATAACAATGCTACATCCATTACAACTCATGCTAATACAACGCATGCCATTACATCCCAGATGCTATTACAACGCATACCATTACAACGTTAGTATGGGTAAGTATTTTAATGAATTAATATTAATTATGTTATTTTATTTTAATTAATTAAATTAATAATAATTATTTTATTTTAATTAATTAAATTAACATTTAACATTAATAATAATTATAAATAAAAAAATATGAATTAAAATTATTTTAATTTAGTAATTTTAACCCCTACTCTATCCAACACTTACCCTACAATTACACCCGCCTGGAGTTAGAATAGTAATTTTAACCCCTACACTATCTAACACTTACCCTACAATTACACCCCCCTGGAGATAAAATAGTAATATTAACCCCTACACTATCCATCACTTACCCTACTATTACAACCCCCTGGAGTTAGAATAGTCATTTTAACCCCTACACTATCCAACACTTACCCTACTATTACACCCCCCTGGAGTTAGAATAGTAATTTTAACCCCTACACTATCCAACACTTACCCTACTATTACACCCCCCTGGAGTTAGAATAGTAAATTTAACCCCTACACTATCCAACACTTACCCTACTATTACACACGCAAGGAGTTAGATTTGTAAATTTTATGTTTTTAAATACATTTAAAATTAATTAAAATTATTTAATAAACAATTTTTAAAATGTATTTAAAATTTAAAAAATATTAATGAAAATAAAAACTTACCTATACTTACGTTGTAATGGCATGCATTGTAATGGCACCTGCGTTGTAATGGCATGGGTTGTAATGCCATACATTGTAATGGCACCTGCGTTGTAATAGTTGCGTTGTGATGGCATGCGTTGTGAATGTATGCGTTGTAATGTCATACATCCCTACCAACCTATGGTCTAAACCCTCAGGTTGAACCGGGGTCAGAGACGAGGGCCTCGTCCCTCTGCACCCCCTTCCAGAGTTCTGCACCCTCCCACCTGGAGCGCTACCCCTAGAAGGCAACCGTGTCAGGACACTGCTTACAGTCGTCCTTCCCTCCAGGTCAGGCAGGACCTGAACCTGCCTTCCCAACCCAGGGAATAAACCCTGCAGCTGAGCACCTGCCCGGCACACCAGGACTTCCTTGGGAGCACGTATGTCCTCCCTGAGGGTAACACATGACTCATGTGTTGTGTGATAATCTGCCTGGTGCAGATCTCCTGACCTCTGTCCATCTGACAGTGCATGAAGATCCCCCAGGACAGAAGTGGTGTCACCATGGTCACTGCTAGGAAGCTCAGCCCTTTTGGCTGGCCACTGACCCACCGGTTCTCTTACTAGGGAACACATCCCCCTCTCACCCCTCCATCTGGACTTCTGCACCCGTCCTACTGGAACGTTTTTACCAGACACCAGAACATCTGGGATTCTTGTTACAACAGTCCCCCAGACAATCCCCCAGACACTAAGGGGTCCCCCTTAATGGGTGGCCTGTCAGTACAGCTCAAGCTCCTTACCTGGTGTCCCCTCATGAAACCAACCAGGCTCTGGGGTCGTGTTCCGGGCACCTTGGGCCGGAGCACCTTCCCACTCCTTCTCCGCAGAGACAGGACATGAGTTCCTACACCCTTCCCACGACACCAGGACCTATCTGGGCTACCACAAACCTTTCCTACCACCCTCGGTGGGGAAATACCAAAAGCCACTTCCTTCCGGGTCACTACCAGATGCATTTCCAGACCCTCTGGAATCCACCAAAAGGTCTGCCTCCAGGGCAAGCTCTCTGGGGTCAGAGAACTCACACTCCGCCAGGTGTTGGCATAGCTCTGGAAAACAGGGACTAAAAATATGCTGTCCAAAAATTGAATCACACAGCCCCACTCAGGTGTTAACCAAACTACCATTCACCCAACCATCCAGTGCCTCCTACAAGTATCCCAAATCATTCTCACAAGACTGGTGAGACAGTGTCTGACAGTTGCTGTCTCTCCACCCATGCTCTTCTGGCTGGTCTCCATACTCACTTACAGGACTTATGTCATGGGGGGACCCCTCTCCCTGCACCTCTCATCTAGAGTCAGTATAGTGTCTCTCCTACTACCAGGAATATGATCCCCTGTGTCAGTTCCCCAATCCACCTCAGGGACACTGTGTACCACTGGAGTAACCTCACACTTCTGTACCCCCTGGGTATGTCAACCCCCTCCTTGAAGCAGGCCCCAACCCTGTGTGTGCGTGTACCTCACCCTCAGTGCTGGACACTACATTTTTGCTGCCACCATTTGGGCTTCCCAATCCAGCTCCAGTTCTCTCATTTTAAGCCTATGATCCAAGAACATCTTCCTTTCCTCCATAGCCATTCTTTTGTTTTCTATTTCCCTCTCCCTCCGGAGCTTTTCCAACTCAAACTTCCTTGCTTCACGCCTGTCCTCTAGCTCCTCTGGGGACAAGCTACTGCTGCCTTGCTAAAAGGTTCCCCCCCTCCCAAAAACACATCCACCCTTGAAATAGGCTCCTCAGCCTCTCCACTGAGATCACCAGATTGGCCCCGGGCATGTCTGGCTGCTTCCCAGGCCCTTAGCAGCTTTTATAGCTCCTCTGTCCTAGTGAGGCCTCTGATTTGTAATCTTAGATTTTTGCAAATCTCTCTCAACTCCTTAACATTGTAGGATTCCAACCTATCCTCCTCAAAGGCAATTTCCAAGGATGCGACAGATGATGCAAATGATTCAGGCATGTTGAAGTAGCAAGTTCAAACTGGCAAGATGAAAAATAGGTCAAAAAGAACAAGTATGTGGTACGTAATGGTCTGCGATATGGTAGTAGTGCACACCAATAACTGTAAGTCAAGTGCAAACACAACTCCTAGCCTCACCGCTGAAAACCAATGTTAGAAAAGGGATTTCTGGTTGGCTACGGTTTGCACCAAAGCCAGGTACAAACCACCACTCTAGTCAAGATAAGGGAGTTACACTCCTAAAATAACCCCTGCTCACCCCCTTGGGAGCTTGACACGAACAGTCAGAATTATCTCAGAGTCAGTGTGTAAAGCATTTGCACATAACCAACAGAAACACAGTGTAAGCACTACAAACGGACACCACACCAGTTTAGAAATGTATCCAATATTTTATATACTTAAATAAGACCAAATACGATAAGAAGCCACAATACAGTACTTTAATTCATTCGCAAGATGTTTCTAAATTGCAAAGATATGTTTAAAAGACAGTTCCTTGATGTCAATAGCTCCGTCTGGGCTATAACAGCGTCGCAAACAAATAAATCCAAACGGTACTGGCTGACCGCGGTGTCCCGGGTCAGCTGCGGTGTCGGGAAGACCCGCCAACAGTACCTTTCAGAGATGCTGGTGGTTGATGAACTCTGGTTGTCGCACCCATTGCAGGTCAATCGCTTGTCGGATGGAATCAGGAGCACTGGCAGGCGTCGGGTGCTGCAGTGCAAAGTACAGCGGTGTGAGATGAAGGCGGTGTTCGTCACAGTGCTGGCAGGTCAAGGAACGACAAATGCAAAAAACAACAGGTGATGGACAGAATGCCGAACAATGTCATACATTCACCCCAGTACAGAGATCTGGGCCTAAATCCATCGTTTTTTTGCTCACCATGCCATTCCAGTTTTAACCCAGCCATATGCAAATCAGTCTTGACCCTGTGCCCCATGGGAACAGTCCAGCCCGAACTGCCAAGCCAGGTCCTCCCTGGACTGGAAACAAGCATCCAAGGACTGGTTTCGGGCTTTCAGCCCTCACTACCCTGGATAGCTTGATTCCAGTGGCATGGAGAGCATGGGACTCACGTCTGAGCATACCCGTCTCACTCGGGGTGACAAATGCAAAAAACAACAGGTGATGGACAGAATGCCGAACAATGTCATACATTCACCCCAGTACAGAGATCTGGGCCTAAATCCATCGTTTTTTGCTCACCATGCCTTTTCAGTTTTACCCCAGCCAATTGCAAATCAGTCTTGACCCTGTGCCCCATGGGAACAGTCCAGCCCGAACTGCCAAGCCAGGTCGTCCCTGGACTGGAAACAAGCATCCAAGGACCGGTTTCGGGCTTTCAGCCCTCATCAGCCTGGATAGATTGATTCCAGTGGCATGGAGAGCAGGGGACTCACGTCTGAGCATACCCGTCTCACTTGGGGTGACAAATGCAAAAAACAACAGGTGATGGACAGAATGCAGAACAATGTCATACATTCACCCCAGTACAGAGATCTGGGCCTAAATCCATAGTTTTTTTGCTCACCATGCCATTCCAGTTTGAACCCAGCCATATGCAAATCAGTCTTGACCCTGTGCCCCATGGGAACAGTCCAGCCCGAACTGCCAAGCCAGGTCCTCCCTGGACTGGAAACAAGCATCCAAGGACCGGTTTCGGGCTTTCAGCCCTCATCAGCCTGGATAGCTTGATTCCAGTGGCATGGAGAGCACGGGACTCACGTCTGAGCATACCCGTCTCACTCGGGGTGACAAATGCAAAAAACAACAGGTGATGGACAGAATGCAGAACAATGTCATGCATTCCCCCCAGTACAGAGATCTGGGCCTAAATCCATCGTTTTTTTGCTCACCATGCCATTCCAGTTTGAATCCAGCCATATGCAAATCAGTCTTGACCCAGTGCCCCATGGGAACAGTCCAGCCCGAACTGCCAAGCCAGGTCCTCCCTGGACTGAAAACAAGCATCCAAGGACCGGTTTCGGGCTTTCAGCCCTCATCAGCCTGGATAGATTGATTCCAGTGGCATGGAGAGCAGGGGACTCACGTCTGAGCATACCCGTCTCACTTGGGGTGACAAATGCAAAAAACAACAGGTGATGGACAGAATGCAGAACAATGTCATACATTCACCCCAGTACAGAGATCTGGGCCTAAATCCATCGTTTTTTTGCTCACCATGCCATTCCAGTTTGAACACAGCCATATGCAAATCAGTCTTGACCCTGTGCCCCATGGGAACAGTTCAGCTCGAACTGCCAAGCCAGGTCCTCCCTGGACTGGAAACAAGCATCCAAGGACTGGTTTCGGGCTTTCAGCCCTCATCAGCCTGGATAGCTTGATTCCAGTGGCATGTAGAGCACGGGACTCACGTCTGAGCATACCCGTCTCACTTGGGGTGACAAATGCAAAAAACAACATGTGATGGACAGAATGCAGAACAATGTCATACATTCACCCCAGTACAGAGATCTGGGCCTAAATCCATAGTTTTTTTTGCTCACCATGCCATTCCAGTTTGAACCCAGCCATATGCAAATCAGTCTTGACCTGTGCCCCATGGGAACAGTCCAGCCCGAACTGCCAAGCCAGGTCCTCCCTGGACTGGAAACAAGCATCCAAGGACCGGTTTCGGGCTTTCAGCCCTCGTCAGCCTGGATAGCTTGATTCCAGTGGCATGGAGAGCACGGGACTCACGTCTGAGCATACCCGTCTCACTCGGCGTGACAAATGCAAAAAACAACAGGTGATGGACAGAATGCAGAACAATGTCATACATTCACCCCAGTACAGAGATCTGGGCCTAAATCCATAGTTTTTTTGCTCACCATGCCATTCCAGTTTGAACCCAGCCATATGCAAATCAGTCTTGACCCTGTGCCCCATGGGAACAGTCCAGCCCGAACTGCCAAGCCAGGTCCTCCCTGGACTGGAAACAAGCATCCAAGGACCGGTTTCGGGCTTTCAGCCCTCATCAGCCTGGATAGCTTGATTCCAGTGGCATGGAGAGCACGGGACTCACGTCTGAGCATACCCGTCTCACTCGGGGTGACAAATGCAAAAAACAACAGGTGATGGACAGAATGCAGAACAATGTCATGCATTCCCCCCAGTACAGAGATCTGGGCCTAAATCCATCGTTTTTTTGCTCACCATGCCATTCCAGTTTGAATCCAGCCATATGCAAATCAGTCTTGACCCAGTGCCCCATGGGAACAGTCCAGCCCGAACTGCCAAGCCAGGTCCTCCCTGGACTGAAAACAAGCATCCAAGGACCGGTTTCGGGCTTTCAGCCCTCATCAGCCTGGATAGATTGATTCCAGTGGCATGGAGAGCAGGGGACTCACGTCTGAGCATACCCGTCTCACTTGGGGTGACAAATGCAAAAAACAACAGGTGATGGACAGAATGCAGAACAATGTCATACATTCACCCCAGTACAGAGATCTGGGCCTAAATCCATCGTTTTTTTGCTCACCATGCCATTCCAGTTTGAACACAGCCATATGCAAATCAGTCTTGACCCTGTGCCCCATGGGAACAGTTCAGCTCGAACTGCCAAGCCAGGTCCTCCCTGGACTGGAAACAAGCATCCAAGGACTGGTTTCGGGCTTTCAGCCCTCATCAGCCTGGATAGCTTGATTCCAGTGGCATGTAGAGCACGGGACTCACGTCTGAGCATACCCGTCTCACTTGGGGTGACAAATGCAAAAAACAACATGTGATGGACAGAATGCAGAACAATGTCATACATTCACCCCAGTACAGAGATCTGGGCCTAAATCCATAGTTTTTTTTGCTCACCATGCCATTCCAGTTTGAACCCAGCCATATGCAAATCAGTCTTGACCTGTGCCCCATGGGAACAGTCCAGCCCGAACTGCCAAGCCAGGTCCTCCCTGGACTGGAAACAAGCATCCAAGGACCGGTTTCGGGCTTTCAGCCCTCGTCAGCCTGGATAGCTTGATTCCAGTGGCATGGAGAGCACGGGACTCACGTCTGAGCATACCCGTCTCACTCGGCGTGACAAATGCAAAAAACAACAGGTGATGGACAGAATGCAGAACAATGTCATACATTCACCCCAGTACAGAGATCTGGGCCTAAATCCATGTTTTTTTTGCTCACCATGCCATTCCAGTTTGAACCCAGCCATATGCAAATCAGTCTTGACCCTGTGCCCCATGGGAACAGTCCAGCCCGAACTGCCGAGCCAGGTCCTCCCTGGACTGGAAACAAGCATCCAAGGACCGGTTTCGGGCTTTCAGCCCTCATCAGCCTGGATAGCTTGATTCCAGTGGCATGGAGAGCATGGGACTCACGTCTGAGCATACCCGTCTCACTCGGGGTGACAAATGCAAAAAACAACAGGTGATGGGCAGAATGCAGAACAATGTCATACATTCACCCCAGTACAGAGATCCGGGCCTAAATCCATCCATTTTTTTGCTCACCATGCCATTCCAGTTTGAACCCAGCCATATGCAAATCAGTCATGACCCTGTGCCCCATGGGAACAGTCCAGCCCGAGCTGCCAAGCCAGGTCCTCCCTGGACTGGAAGCAAGCATCCAAGGACCGGTTTCGGGCTTTCAGCCCTCATCAGCCTGGATAACTTGACTCCAGTGGCATGGAGAGCACACGACTCACGTCTGAGCATACCCGCCTCACTCGGGGTGACAAATGCAAAAAACAACAGGTGATGGACAGAATGCAGAACAACGTCATACATTCACCCCAGTACAGAGATCTAGGCCTAAATCCATAGTTTTTTTGCTCACCATGCCATTCCAGTTTGAACCCAGCCATATGCAAATCAGTCTTGACCCTGTGCCCCATGGGAACAGTCCAGCCCGAACTGCCAAGCCAGGTCCTCCCTGGACTGGAAACAAGCATCCAAGGACCGGTTTCGGGCTTTCAGCCCTCATCAGCCTGGATAGCTTGATTCCAGTGGCATGGAGAGCACGGGACTCACGTCTGAGCATACCCGTCTCACTCGGGGTGACAAATGCAAAAAACAACAGGTGATGGACAGAATGCAGAACAATGTCATGCATTCCCCCCAGTACAGAGATCTGGGCCTAAATCCATCGTTTTTTTGCTCACCATGCCATTCCAGTTTGAATCCAGCCATATGCAAATCAGTCTTGACCCAGTGCCCCATGGGAACAGTCCAGCCCGAACTGCCAAGCCAGGTCCTCCCTGGACTGAAAACAAGCATCCAAGGACCGGTTTCGGGCTTTCAGCCCTCATCAGCCTGGATAGATTGATTCCAGTGGCATGGAGAGCAGGGGACTCACGTCTGAGCATACCCGTCTCACTTGGGGTGACAAATGCAAAAAACAACAGGTGATGGACAGAATGCAGAACAATGTCATACATTCACCCCAGTACAGAGATCTGGGCCTAAATCCATCGTTTTTTTGCTCACCATGCCATTCCAGTTTGAACACAGCCATATGCAAATCAGTCTTGACCCTGTGCCCCATGGGAACAGTTCAGCTCGAACTGCCAAGCCAGGTCCTCCCTGGACTGGAAACAAGCATCCAAGGACTGGTTTCGGGCTTTCAGCCCTCATCAGCCTGGATAGCTTGATTCCA
Organism: Lissotriton vulgaris; assembly: GCF_964263255.1. Lineage (NCBI taxonomy): Eukaryota > Metazoa > Chordata > Amphibia > Caudata > Salamandridae > Lissotriton > Lissotriton vulgaris. The sequence goes on from NC_141693.1 coordinate 593,598,185, forward strand.
GTGGCATGTAGAGCACGGGACTCACGTCTGAGCATACCCGTCTCACTTGGGGTGACAAATGCAAAAAACAACATGTGATGGACAGAATGCAGAACAATGTCATACATTCACCCCAGTACAGAGATCTGGGCCTAAATCCATAGTTTTTTTTGCTCACCATGCCATTCCAGTTTGAACCCAGCCATATGCAAATCAGTCTTGACCTGTGCCCCATGGGAACAGTCCAGCCCGAACTGCCAAGCCAGGTCCTCCCTGGACTGGAAACAAGCATCCAAGGACCGGTTTCGGGCTTTCAGCCCTCGTCAGCCTGGATAGCTTGATTCCAGTGGCATGGAGAGCACGGGACTCACGTCTGAGCATACCCGTCTCACTCGGCGTGACAAATGCAAAAAACAACAGGTGATGGACAGAATGCAGAACAATGTCATACATTCACCCCAGTACAGAGATCTGGGCCTAAATCCATGTTTTTTTTGCTCACCATGCCATTCCAGTTTGAACCCAGCCATATGCAAATCAGTCTTGACCCTGTGCCCCATGGGAACAGTCCAGCCCGAACTGCCGAGCCAGGTCCTCCCTGGACTGGAAACAAGCATCCAAGGACCGGTTTCGGGCTTTCAGCCCTCATCAGCCTGGATAGCTTGATTCCAGTGGCATGGAGAGCATGGGACTCACGTCTGAGCATACCCGTCTCACTCGGGGTGACAAATGCAAAAAACAACAGGTGATGGGCAGAATGCAGAACAATGTCATACATTCACCCCAGTACAGAGATCCGGGCCTAAATCCATCCATTTTTTTGCTCACCATGCCATTCCAGTTTGAACCCAGCCATATGCAAATCAGTCATGACCCTGTGCCCCATGGGAACAGTCCAGCCCGAGCTGCCAAGCCAGGTCCTCCCTGGACTGGAAGCAAGCATCCAAGGACCGGTTTCGGGCTTTCAGCCCTCATCAGCCTGGATAACTTGACTCCAGTGGCATGGAGAGCACACGACTCACGTCTGAGCATACCCGCCTCACTCGGGGTGACAAATGCAAAAAACAACAGGTGATGGACAGAATGCAGAACAACGTCATACATTCACCCCAGTACAGAGATCTAGGCCTAAATCCATCGTTTTTTTGCTCACCATGCCATTCTAGTTTGAACCCAGCCATATGCAAATCAGTCTTGACTTTGTTCTCCATGGGAACAGTTAAGCCCGAACTGCCAAGCCAGGTCCTCCCTGGACTGGAAACAAGCATCCAAGGACCGGTTTTGGGCTTTCAGCCCTCATCAGCCTGGATAGCTTGATTCCAGTGGCATGGAGAGCACGGGACTCACGTCTGAGCATACCCGTCTCACTCGGGGTGACAAATGGAAAAAACAACAGGTGATGGACAGAATGCAGAACAATGTCATACATTCACCCCAGTACAGAGATCTGGGCCTAAATCCATTGTTTTTTTGCTCACCATGCCATTCCAGTTTAAAACCAACCATATGCAAATCAGTCTTGACCCTGTGCCCCATGGGAACAGTCCAGCCCGAACTGCCAAGCCAGGTCCTCCCTGGACTGGAAACAAGCATCCAAGGACCGGTTTCGGGCTTTCAGCCCTCATCAGCCTGGATAGCTTGATTCCAGTGGCATGAAGAGCACGGGACTCACGTCTGAGCATACCCGTCTCACTCGGGGTGACAAATGGAAAAAACAACAGGTGATGGACAGAATGCAGAACAATGTCATACATTCACCCCAGTACAGAGATCTGGGCCTAAATCCATCGTTTTTTTGCTTACCCTTCCATTCCAGTTTAAACCCAGCCATATGCAAATCAGTCTTGACCCTGTGCCCCATGGGAACAGTCCAGCCCGAACTGCCAAGGCAGGTCCTCCCTGGACTGAAAACAAGCATCCAAGGACCGGTTTCGGGCTTTCAGCCCTTATCAGCCTGGATAGCTTGATTCCAGTGACATGGAGAGCACGGGACTCACGTCTGAGCATACCCGTCTCACTCGTGGTGACGAATGCAAAAAGCAACAGGTGATGGACAGAATGCAGAACAATGTCATACATTCACCCCAGTACAGAGATCTGGGCCTAAATCCATCATTTTTTTGCTCACCATGCCATTCCAGTTTGAACCCAGCCATATGCAAATCAGTCTTGACCCTCTGCCCCATGGGAACAGTCCAGCCCGAACTGCCAAGCCAGGTCTTTCCTGGGCTGGAAACAAGCATCCAAGGACCGGTTTTGGGCTTTGAGCCCTCATCAGCCTGGATAGCTTGATTCCAGTGGCATGGAGAGCACGGGACTCACGTCTGAGCATACCCGTCTCACTCGGGGTGACGAATGCAGCCTGGATTTCTTTGCAATTGTCACCCCGAGTGGGATGGGTATGCTCAGACGTGAGTCCCATGCTCTCCACACCACTGGAGTTAAGCTATCCTGGCTAAAGACGGTTAATAGCCAAAAACTGGTCCTAGGATGCTTGATTCCGGTCCAGGAAAGACATGGCTTGGCAGTTTGGGCTGGACTGTTCCCATGATGCACAGGGTCATGGCTGATTTGCATATGGCCATGTCTGAACTGGGGTGGTGTGGAGTGCAAAAAAATGATGGATTTAGGCCCAGATCTCTGTACTGGGGTGAATGTATGACATTGTTCTGCATTCTGTCCATCAATTGTTGTTTTTGCATTTGTCACCCCGAGTGGGATGGGTATGCTCAGATGTGAGTCCCAAGCTTTCCACACCACTAGAGTCAAGCTATCCTGGCTAAAGAGGGCTGATAGCTAGAAACCGGTCCTAGGATGCTTGATTTCAGTCCAGGAAAGACATGGTTTGGCAGTTCGGGCTGGACTGTTCCCATGAGGCACAGGGTCAAGGCGGATTTGCATATGGCCATGTCTGAACTGGGGTGGTGTGGAGTGCAAAAAAATGATGGATTTAGGCCCAGATCTCTGTACTGGGGCGAATGTATGACATTGTTCTGCATTCTGTCCATCAATTGTTGTTTTTGCATTTGTCACCCCGATTGGGATGGGTATGCTCAGACAGGAGTCCCATGCTCTTCACACCACTGGAGTCAAGCTATCCTGGCTGAAGATGGCTGATAGCCAGAAACCGGTCCTAGGATGCTTGATTCCGGTCCAGGAAAGACATGGTTTGGCAGTTCGGGCTGGACTGTTCCCATGAGGCACAGGGTCAAGGCTGATTTGCATATGGCCATGTCTGAACTGGGGTGGTGTGGAGTGCAAAAAAAAAAATATGGATTTAGGCCCAGATCTCTGTACTGGGGTGAATGTATGACATTGTTCTGCATTCTGTCCATCAGTTGATGTTTTTGCAATTGTCACCCCGAGTGAGATGGGTATGCTCAGACGTGAGTCCCATGCTCTCCACACCACTGGAGTCAAGCTATCCGGGCGGAAGACGGCTGATAGCCAGAAACCGGTCCTAGGATGCTTGATTCCGGACCAGGAAAGACATGGCTTGGCAGTTTGGGCTGGACTGTTCCCATGAGGCACAGGGTCAAGGCTGATTTGCATATGGCCATGTCTGAACTGGGGTGGTGTGGAGTGCAAAAAAATGATGGATTTAGGCCCAGATCTCTGTACTGGGGTGAATGTATGACATTGTTCTGCATTCTGTCCATCAATTGTTGTTTTTTAATTAGTCACCCCTAGTGGGATGGGTATGCTCAGACTTGAGTCCCATGCTCTCCAAATCACTGGAGTCAAGCTATCCTGGCTGAAGATGGCTGATAGCCAGAAACCGGTCCTAGGATGCTTGATTCCGGTCCAGGAAAGACATGGCTTGGCAGTTCGGGCTGGACTGTTCCCATGAGGCACAGGGTCAAGGCTGATTTGCATATGGCCATGTCTGAACTGGGTTGGTGTGGAGTGCAAAAAAAATGATGGATTTAGGCCCAGATCTCTGTACTGGGGTGAATGTATGACATTGTTCTGCATTCTGTGCATCAATTGTTGTTTTTGCAACTGTCACCCTGAGTGGGATGGGTATGCTCAGACGTGAGTCCCATGCTCTCCACACCACTGGAGTCAAGCTATCCTGGCTGAAGACGGCTGATAGCCAGAAACCGGTCCTAGGATGCTTGATTCCGGTCCAGGAAAGACATGGCTTGGCAGTTCCGGCTGGACTGTTCCCATAAGGCACAGGGTCAAGGCTGATTTGCATATGGCCATGTCTGAACTGGGGTGGTGGGGAGTGCAAAAACATGATGGATTTAGGCCCAGATCTCTGTACTGGGGTGAATGTATGACATTGTTCTGCATTCTGTCCATCAATTGTTGTTTTAGCAATTGTCACCTCGAGTGGGATGGGTATGCTCAGACGTGAGTCCCATGCTCTCCACACCACTGGAGTCAAGCTATCCTGGCTGAAGACGGCTGATAGCCAGAAACCGGTCCTAGGATGCTTGATTCTGGTCCAGGAAAGACATGGCTTTGCAGTTCGGGCTGGACTGTTCCCATGAGGCACAGGGTCTAGGCTGATTTGCATATGGCCATGTCTGAACTCGGGTGGTGTGGAGTGCAAAAAAAAAATGGATTTAGGCCCAGATCTCTCTACTGGGGTGAATGTATGACATTGTTCTGCATTCTGTCCATCAATTGTTGTTTTTGCATTTGTCACCCCGAGTGGGATGGGTATGCTCAGACGTGAGTCCCATGCTCTCCACACCACTGGAGTCAAGCTATCCTGGCTGAAGACGGCTGATATCCAGAAACCGGTCCTAGGATGCTTGATTCCGGTCCAGGAAAGACATGGCTTGGCAGTTCGGGCTGGACTGTTCCCATGAGGCACAGGGTCAAGGCTGATTTGCATATGGCCATGTCTGAACTGGGGTGGTGTGGAGTGCAAACAAATGATGGATTTAGGCCCAGATCTCTGTACTGGGGTGAATGTATGACACTGTTCTGCATTCTGTCCATCAATTGTTGTTTTTGCAATTGTCACCCGAGTGGGATTGGTATGCTCAGATGTGAGTCCCATGCTCTCCACACCACTGGAGTCAAGCTATCCTGGCTGAAGATGGCTGATAGCCAGAAACCGGTCCTAGGATGCTTTATTCCGGTCCAGGAAAGACATAGCTTGGAAGTTCGGGCTGGACTGTTCCCATAAGGCACAGGGTCAAGGCTGATTTGCATATGGCCATGTCTGAACTGGGGGGATGTGGAGTCTAAAAAAATGATGGATTTAGGCCCAGATCTCTGTACTGGGGTGAATGTATGACATTGTTCTGCATTCTGTCCATCAATTGTTGTTTTTGCATTCGGCAGTTCAAGGGGCAGCAGCTGTGTCGCTGTCGCTGAAGAGCTGTCGTCGGCTTACAACTGGAGTCGATGACACCAGCATCGGTAGGCTAAGGCTGCGGAGTGGGATGAAGGCGGTGCCTCGTGTAACGTTGTGAGCGGTACCCTCGAAACACGGTGGAAATTGCGGCCTCGAGTCAGGCATGGGGCATCATCATCGGGGACACCACGGCATCATCGTAAAGTGAGGCAGTGCAGAGTGTGGTGCCCACAGGTCGCGGTGGGAGCAGCACCTCAGTGGCGGCATCAGCAGGCATGGTCGGTGAGAACAGGGTCGCGTTGCAGAATTGTGGAAATGCTCTCTGCGGTGGCAAAGCTTCAGCGTGAAGCGAGGCGGTGCGGAGTGGGGTGCCCACAGGTCGCGGTGCGTGCAGCGGCTCAGTGGCAGCATTGGCAGGCAGCGTTGGTACGACCAGGGTTGAGGTGTGGCGCAGCAGCAGTGCCCTCTGCGGTGCCTTCGGGACACGGAGTCGGCAGCGGCGTTGTAGACTGAGTCTGGCTTGAAGTCTTTGCTGTTCCTGAGACTTATGGAACAGGGGGCAAGCTCTACCTCAAGCTCTTGGAGATACTCAGCACAAGTAGAGAAAGTTCAGTCCAGTCCTTTCACTGCCCAAGGCAGAAGCAGTTGCTGCAGGCCAACCCAACAAAGCAACAACACAGCAAAGAGGCAGTACTTCTCCTGGCAGCTCTTCCAGCTCTTCTTCTTGGCAGGTTCCTTGATTCCAGCGAGTTCTCTGAAGTATTTTCTATCCCTGAGACTTCCAATAGGAGGCAAGTTCTACTTCAATCCCTTGGAGTAAACCTTAACAGCAGGATGATGAAAGCACTGTCCAATCCTTTCCCTACCCAAGGCAGAAGCAACCACTGCAGGCCAACCCCTCAACACGCAGCATAGGGGCAGTACTCCTCCTCCAGCTTTCCCGGTTCTTCTTCCTGGCAGGTTCCTTAGTTCAGAAGTAATCTAAAGCTCTGGGGTCTGCGTCCCAATATTTATAGCAGCAAATCCTTTGTTCTCTGAAGGCAGAGAGGCCTTTGCCTAATCCAAACCATTTTTGATCAGTCCTAAAGGATGTATGACGTTACAAAGCATACTTTTACTACGCATACCATTACAACGCATTTTTTACAACGCAACATCCATTACAACGCATTCCATGACAACGCATGCCATTACAACGAATTTTTAAAAACTACCTTTACAGCGCATTCCATTACAATGCAAACTACCTTTACAATGCATGCCATTACAACGCATACCATTACACTGCATGTATGGTAAGTATTGGATAGTGTAGGGATAACAATTACTATTCTAACTCAAGGGGGGTGTAATAGTAGGGTAAGTGTTGGATAGTGTAGGGATTAAAATTACTATTCTAATTCCAGGGGGGTGTAATTGTAGGGTAAGTGTTGGATAGTGTAGGGGGTAAAATTACTATTCTAACTCCAGGGGGTGCAACAGTAGGGTAAGTGTTGGAAAGTGTAAGGGTACTTCGCGTTGTAATGGTATGCGTTGTAATGGTATGCGTTGTAATGGTATGCGTTGTAATGACTGCGTTGTAATGACATGCGTTGTAGTGGTATGTGTTGTAGTGTCATGCCTTGTAATGGCTGCGTTGTAATGGATGTTGTGTTGTAAAAGTTTTGTTGTAATGGTAGTGCGTTGTAAAAGTTGCGTTGTAAAGGTTCTTTCCCATCCTGAGGCACTCTGTTGACAAGACTCTGTCTTTCCTTTCACAGTGTAGGCCAGGGACATCAGATGCACCACAGGAGGAGGGAAGGCCCACCCCTATTAAGACCCAGGTGTGACTCCTCCCACCCATCTATGTGTAGATGTGTCTTTTCAGCCCTGTGCTGATTCACCCTGTCTTCTGGAGTCCCACCCAGCCCCTGTCACTCACAAACCAGACAGCTAATACACAAGCTAGCAGAGGCAGGCTGGGTGGTTAGGTAAAAAATACCTACTTTTTAAAAGTGGTATTTTCAAACACAGAATGTTAAAGCCAACTTCACTAAAAGATGTATTTTATCATTCTGAGTTCAGGAATATTAAACTTGAATTTCTACTATGTTCCCAGGGTCAGTTAGGATTATAGGATGTTAAAATCAAACTGCCCACTCTGGCCTATGTGGAACAGGTAGCCTTGCAATAGAGAAAAACAAAGTAGGCTGTAATTTACTATCAGGACATGCCACACACACCAGGCATGTCCTACCTTTCACATACAATGCACCCTGCTCATCGGGGTACCTTAGGCCTACCTTAGGGGCGACTCACATGTAGAAAAGAGAAGGTTTAGAGACTTGCAAGTGTGTGCACTTGCCAAGTCGACATGGCAGCCCCAGGCTGTGCACAGGCTCTGCAATGGCATGCCAGAGTTACACTTTATGGGCTGTTTGTGTGGGTGGCCAATCCAGTGCTGCAGCCCAGCAACAGCATTTGATTTATAGGCCTTGGCACTCGCAGTGCACTTTACTAGGGACTGACACATAAATCAAATAAGCCAATCATGGAAACACCAGAACATAACACAGTTTACACTTAGAGCATTTACACTCTAGCACTGATCAGCAGTGGTAAAGTGCCCCGAGTCCTAAAACCAACACAAACAGGTCAGGGTAAAATAGGAGTAAAAAGCAAAAAGATTGAGGGATAACCCTGCAAAAAGGGCCATTTCCAACACTGACAAAGCTAAACCCCCATTGTGACTGCCCTTTTACACAGACACCAAGGTTCTCATGATGTTGAACCCACCCACCTCTCACATCCGCCCGACACCATTGCAGAGTCTGAACTGACCAACCACTGCTTGGCGTTTCCGACACCTCTTTTACAATGCAACAGTACATGGTGCAGTTCCATCCTCCCATTTCTCTATGGAGTGTTTGTGCTGCCTCTGAAAACCATTCGCCGCACAAGCTCTCATAGAGAAATTTAAGTTTCTGTTAATCCCTGTTTCAGGGATTGACAGGGGGCACCATATGTGCCTCCCAGGCCCACAACTGGAGGCCCAAAGTCACTTTCCAACAGGCTTTCAATGTCAGCAAGCCCGACATGGAAAGCTTTTTGGAATCTGACTTTGTAATCCCAACAGCTGAAACACCGTCCTCAGGGAATATGCTGAGGCCTCCAACTGGCCAACAGGTTCCATGAGCCCATTAGGATCCAGCTGGAATGACTGACCTGTTTGAATACTGACGGCCTACATTGTTACTAGGCGGTTAGAATGACAACCAGAGATGTTGGTCAGAATAGGCCCCAAAGTATACAAAATCACTTGGCCCGATTCACAAAATTAATATGAGATGAAAACCTAACTTGAAGACTTTCGGTATTCACAAAAGGAATTTAGGAGTATTAAAGTTAGGATTACTAACTTTAATACTCCTAAATGCCCTTTGTGAATACCGAAATCATAAAGTTAGGATTTTGTCTCAGTTTAGAGGTAGTCAAGTTAGGATTTCTAACTTTACTACTCCTAATTGCCTTTTGTGAATACCAAAAGTTGTAAAGTTAGGATTTTGTCTCAGATTACTTTTGTGAATTGGGCCCACTGCTCATTCATCAATTAAATCAATGAGGCAGATAGCACAGGTTGCAAGCCGTTATCCTTCTATTTGTAGATGGGCCTTGGGTGGGCCAAAGGCATTTCTTGGAAGGGCTTGGCCCACACACCGAGCCCTCTAGAAATGGGCCTCACATTTAGCAGTCACTCCACACAGCAAAATGAGTTCTTCTTTATTACATTCTTTAATAAATTCTAGCTTCAGTGTCCCCTTTAAAATTCCTCAAACTAAATTTTTGTTTTTACCACATCCAACACTCTAACTGAGGTGTCCTTCTCTTCTGGTGCATGACTAAGAGTTTTCACCTACCTTGACAGTCACTACAGGGGTTGCAGTGGTTAGGGATCTCCCTCTTGGATCTACAGTGGCTCTTGTTCTAAGAACAACAGTAACAGTTATATCTTACGGCACTGAGCAGTGCTCTTACCTTGTAGTGGGAATAACTGTTGCTGCTAACCATGCCGGGGGAAAGGCTTGACCAGAGGCAGAGGCTCGGTGTTATTATAAAGCCATCCAATTGATGGAAATGTCAAGCAGCTGTAGCCATAACGTATTATGTTACATTATTGGACACACTGTGCTCGTTATTGTGGTGTGGACCACATGACCCTTGTGGCGCTGGGAGTTGTAGTTCTTTCTACGTGCACACCACATTGCCCATTATCACAAATAGGTATGTTTATTTTTACTACAAAATTGGGGTGTCGAAAAGCATCAGCTACACTATTTCAAACTGAAGTCACAACTAAACATGCCATATATCCGAATTATTATATCCAACCTTGCTCCATAGGGTTATATTATCCGCTCTATGGACAAAGGCAGGTTGGGAGGTGGAGTTTCTTAGTTGTATTGCATATCTACCGACTCAACCATGATGTGTGTCTAATGGGTATTTTTATAAACAGGTGGCATGGCTAGAACAACCATTACCATTAGCATTTCTGGTAGAACCAAAAGCGAGTGCATTAGGTATTCGTACTATCGAATACAAGCCCACGTAAAAATACATTCCTAAGTTAAGAAATGTTAGGGCTGCCAAAGGACTGTTAGTAAATGTGGTCTTCTGAGGTTTATATGTGGCGTTGGATATTCCAATGAAAGTGGCATAGCGGGAATGCAGGTAAATGCACCGCTTCAGGTAACAGTGCTCTACTATCTCGCCTAATGAAATCCCATAGGTTACATGATATTGAGACTGCTGGTAACCGTAGTTTAGTTCTGCAACTATAGTCAGGACCCATAAGACCGTACGTGGAGCACACACAATCCAAATATTTAATGAGTCAAAATATATTCTAAGATGTCCATGTAAGAACAACCACAAAAACTATGACATGTCATGGGGTACATCTGTCTTGGCCACAAGGGGTAGATACCAAAAGCCTGAATTTTGGGGACAAAATAAGGTGCAGACCTGAAATATCATATTGCAAAGCTCCCACAAGATAAATTAGTGAGAACCTACTTTGAGATAACAAAATCAGAATCATGGCTACCAAAACAACAGACAGGATTCACATAGTGCAACACATGTAAAGCATGCTGCATAGGTAAAAACACTTTTGAACTGTGCGACTTTAAAGGCAAAAAATTCACAATTGATGAAAGGATAACATGTGAAACAAAGTAGGCGGTATATTATTAAATGCTAGTGTGGTTTAAAATATATAGGAAGTACAATCTGCCCCCTAAAAAAAATAATTTTGGAACATATTCGAGCAGTAAAAAAACAAGGACATGAATTATGCAATGGCAAAACATCTGGAAACTCTTCAAGGATATGACTGGATACAGATAAGATATTTTAGAATAGCCAGCATACCAAAAATGAAAGCTGAGGATACAGAACATTAAAAATGAGATGATTACAATCCTGCCTCAATATAAGATTTAGGACAAAACATCTGCATGGATTGAACGGGGATGAAGAATTGCACATACATCTATGGCAATTGAAGAATTGAAACTGTTGGACATTCAGTGAATAGGACAAAATGCAGCTAAAAAGTCAATGGTGTGGTGCATATATATTAACTGGCCGATAAGCTCAGAGTGATACCCCAACCCAGTAGGGCAGAACGAGGAGAGAATCAGGAGGGCACTTAGCCCAATTAAAGTGAAACTGCCACCACACAGAAGAGAGTAGACTGAGCTCACATACAGAGAGTGGCGGAAAAGAGGAGGAACTATCCCTAGAAGAATGAGGATAGACCCAGGAGCGCTTTATCCCAATACTACTGAAATTGCCATAACACAGTAAGGAGTACATTGAGCCCATATACATAGATTTTGAGAAAAGAGGAGGGACTATCCTTACCCCTATTCACCTAATATAGAAGTGAGATCTGGGCACCACAGGTTCAGGATAGTAAGCCTCAAATATGGTATTTAAATAGGATTTAGGACTCTCACCTTTCAAATAAATAAGAGGTAAATATTGCATCCTACAGTCAACCCATTGAGGCAAGTATGACAAGGCATATAAGTAGAACCCTGGTGTTCTAGCTTAACCAATGACTATGAATTTCAGTTCCAAAAGCTTATGTATACACAGGTCAATTAAATATTGTAATATGATTGGGTTTAACAACAGCTCACTATAAAAGTTCATATGAAAGAAGTCAACTTGCTTCTACTGTATACCATGTGTAATGAATTGTTTATAATCACTAGCTCTAATACTTCATATCCATTAATGTTTCATGGTGAGCCATCTGGGAGTAGGTGTAAATGGAGAAACAAAGGAGGGACTCACTTAACTGTGATCAAGACTGGTTTGTCGAAACGCATTGGTGATGGTGTTTTCTGTGGCAAGGGTTGGCCATCTAAATATTTAAAGTTAAATGACTCCTGGAGTACAGCATTTATCTTTTTGTGGACTATATCTCCCTCTCTCTCTCTCTCTCTCTCTCTCTCTCTCTCTCTCTCTCTCTCTCTCTATATATATATATATATATATATATATATATATATATATATATATATATATATATATATATATATATATATATATATATATATATATATATATATATATATATATCTATACTAATATAATAAAGAGAAAACCCAAACCTTTGAGGCGGGTAATCTCAGGAACCACAGCACCAATCACAACACCCAATACAGCGTTGGAAAGGGCAGTTGCAGCAGAAGGACATAGGCTATGCAGACGCCCACCATATACATTTAAAAGGTAAAAGAACCGTGCCAGCAAAGTAGTCCCTTGTGGGCGTGTCTGCGTTGTGCTGTGGGCGTGTGCTGGGGGCGTGACAAACGCTGGGGGTGTGTGGTACGTTCCGCCCTTCATGCCATGTCTCATATTGTGTGCTAATCCCACCCTGCTCCCTTTAAATACCCCTGCACCCCATAATCATAACCCACCCATACTCCTTAAAATACCCCAACACCCTTAAACACTAACCCATCTTAACCGTATAAATATACCCTGTACCCCAAAACCCAAACCTATCCCTAAACCCTAAAAATACACCTGTACCCCAAAACCCAAACCTAGCCCTGAACCCTATAAATACCCCTGTACCTCAAAACCCAAACCTACCCCTGAACCCTAAAAATATCCCTGTACCCCAAAACCCAAACCTAGCCCTGAACCCTAAAAATACCACTGTACCCCAAAACCCAAACCTACCCCTGAACCCTAAAAATACCCCTGCACTAAAAAACCCAAACCCAGCCCTGAACCCTTAAAATAACCCTGTACCCAAAAACCCAAATCTACCCCTGAACCCTAAAATACCCCTGTACCCCAACACCCATACCTAGCCCTGAACCCTAAAATTACCCCTGTACCCCATAACCCAAAACTATATCTGAAACCTTAAAATACCCAAACACCCCAAAACATATACCTCAGTACCCCCAAAACATATACCCCTATGCCCATACTTACCTTATGCAAACATTTTTTTAAAACATGCTTTAACATTCATCTATTTACAACTAATTTCGTTGTAAATGTATGTGTGGTAAAAGCATATAAAATGTAATGCCATATGTTATAATGGCATTGCGGAGTCATGGTACTTTCGTAATGAAAGTATGCGGAGTCATGGTGTGCGGAAAGAAAGTTGTGGAATAATGGGTGTTTACCCTCCCCCCAGTAAGTACATTGGTGGCACGGCGGCCAACATCTCCAGCAACATACTCATATTTTTTCACCACCCATTTAAAAAATGCACAGGTCTCTTTCATCGATGGCCAGCACCGACATACACATTTAGACACACCTCCCGCCGGAAGTTCTAGAATTGCGAACTTTAGAGCTGGGGAGCTACGTTCGAATCTCGGCATCAGCTCAACATCCTGTGATTCCAGGCAAACCGCTTTGTCTCCCCGTGCCTACCACAAATTAATGTGTTCTTCTGTAATGTAAATTGTGCTCATGCCATGCCGAGTTCGCGCTATATAATATTGCAAGGAAAAATAAAGTAGGGAAACTCGAGTTCACACACTACTGAACGCGCACTCTTAAGTGCATCAGCAGCGCACTGTGAATCGGAGCATTTCACAGGCCTGTCACAGATAAGAAATGCTATCAAAACGAAATCCTACAAAACAATATACTACTGGCCGGCAGCAATTTATACCCGGACAACGTCGGGACGGGCTGCTAGTATATATATATATATCTATAGACAGAATTGTATACCAACAACTGCATGGTGTTGCCATGGGTGCCTGTTTCTCTCCCAGCTATGCCTGCCTGCACGTTGGCTGGTGGAAGGAACAGGTACTCAGGTTCGACCACATGGAAGCTTGGAGTACCAACATTGTCAGTTGGCTCTGGTATATTGATGACGTCTTTGTTGTTTGGAATGGTTCCATTGAAAGTGCCCAGGAATTTGTCAAATCTATTAACTGCAACACGTCTAACCTGAGGTTTAATGTCCACATCAGCAAAAGGGAGACTGATTTCCTTGATGTCACTGTGTACATTGAGAAAGGTGAATTACATTCCAAACTTCACCGCAAGTTCACTGCAGGGAACTCAACCCTCCATGCAACTAGCTATCAACCCAAACATCTTTTAGCTAGCATACCCTATGGGGAGATGCTCCGGTTGAGGAAAATATGCAGCTCAACTGTTAGGATGAGGCACACATTTGCTTTGTAGCCAGAGGTTACAGCCCAGCATCACTCCATAAAGCCAGAGCCAGGGCAAACTCAGTACCTAGAAATACACTCCTAGCTCCCAAGCCTCTTACTGAGTTAGACTGCAGTGACAACAACACTGGTGATGAAGGCCGGGGCACAGTAGACACCCGTCTAATTATCACTTACAGCAGAGAGGAACGACACATTAAGGCCATCATTAACCAACATTGGTGCATTGTCTAAACTGACCCAGTTCCCGGCCCTATGATTGCCAATAGACCTACTGTCACCTACCTCAGAGCATTCTCCATAAGAGGCGCTCTTGTCAAAAGTAGCCCTGAGGTCAGGAATAAATCTAACCGGCTCTCTATGTCAAGGGCTTCCACAAATGTAACTCATACAGAACCTGTAGATTTGACGTAAACAACAGTACAACACCCAAGTAATTGCCAAATTCTGCAATAGGCTCATCACTTTACAACACCAGAACACCTGTAGAACTGATTTCACAGTCTACATCCTCCAATGTAGCTGCAATATGATGTATGCAGGCAGCACAAAGCTTCAAGTACAAGTAAGGATCTTACAACATCTTAGGGCAATCATTAACAATGACCCAAGTTACCCTGTGGCTAGACACTTCAGAGAGACACATAACAACAACCTTGATCACCTTCAATATTTTGTGATCGACAGTCTGCCAATGCTGAGATGCGGTGGTAATCGCAAAAAGAAACTGAGGCAACTTGAAACCCGCTACATTCTAGAGCTTGAAACTAAGGCCCCTTATGGATTCAACAGTAGTGAGGATTTATACAATTACATCTGAATTATCTTTGCATTACGTTGTTACTGAGGTTTGCTCTGTTGCAAATGTCATCGTCTTCCTAGACTGTTTATTGCTATTCTGACCTACTGGTTTCTCGCTTACATGTATTTGTTCTCACATCATGACCATCTTATCTAATCTACACTGTATCATCTGCTGTACTTTACTGCTAATTCGAATGATGTATCTGTATCTCGTTTTCAGCTCTGCAAATTGCCCACTTTGTGTATGTCTTGCCTCTCACACCAGCACGCGTCTGCGATTTGACTTTTTCCTCCTCTATGGAGTGAGTATTGTTGCACATTAAGCGGTCAATGTTGCACTTAGATTTATCGTCTCCTACACAGAGACACTTTAAGTCTAGAAATCCGGCTGGGTTTCTGAGCATAGTTTGATTTTGAACCTTGTCTCTTGACTCTTTCAGTGGATATATATATTTACTTTATTAGACGACGCATCACACATAATTGTTACATTTTACTATGTTGCACCACTCATCACCAACCCACTCACCACTTTTTACAGTAAACTTCGGAGGGTCTGGTTGTACAGACAGAATACTTCCACATACATGGAGCATCATTTTTCTCCTTGCGACCTGACGCTCCAGACACCACACAGTAGTCCTGTAGTGATATTGATATATATATACAGATCTGAATGTAAGAACAGAACTGATTAAGCTGAGTGCAAGAAGGAGTACCACGGAAATTTAAATCCAATGGGCTCATTGGAGAAAACCTGAAGGATATGATAAACACTCACCAAAGAGTTTAAAAAATAATGTCTGCAAATCTAGAAATGCACTCACCCCTTCCCTTCTTCCCTGTTGTCATAAACTGTGAACTACAACAGATAAGTGTATACTGGTGACAACATTGTAATCGAACTACATTAACCAGCATGCATACACCAACAACAGAGGAAGTCACATGACCTGTTGTTTAAAAGGAGGACTTAGAAACTGGCTCAACATCCCGTGAACAAGCTTTGTAAGAAGCGAAACGCGTTTGGTACTGGTTACTAAATAAACCGCTATCACTTAAACTGAGGCGAGAGAGTGCGTTTTCATTGCCCCCTGTGGGTACTCTCAGCTATATATATATATATATATATATATATATATATATATATATATATATATATCCAAACAAACAGCTGCTTCTGCTGCAACGCTGAGACCCATAGACAAGTGGCGTACACTCCGGCGAAGCAACCGGAAATTCAATATCAATCAAAGAAATTCCAATATCGTACGCTCTCAGGAATCAAAACACACGTGTTTTGATTCCTGAGAGCGTACGATATTGGAATTTCTTTGATTGATATATATATATATATATATATATATATATATATATATATATATATATATATATATATATATATATATATATATATATATATATATATATATATATATATATATATATATATATATATATATATATTGCAGTACTCTATCCTTCCCGAATCCAGTAACCAAACCACGGACTCAGATAGACAACGCGGACCCAATTTCTTCGTGCGTTTCTTAATTTTTTCAAAGTTTTCCGCCCTGCATCAGTACGCCGCCATGATGCGTTTCGGTCTGACCTGGACCTTGATCACATGACGCGTTACTCATGGACCGGTGCCAAATTTAAAGTGCAAGGTAACACAAAATTGTAAACAGCTGTGACATTACAAAATAGAACTGAAAAACAGACTATGTAACGCACCATATACAAAGATCAGACTGCAAAAAGGATTACATGGGGATTCCAGTGGAGTGTACAAGTTAAAATCACAAATATATACAGAATTTCATAAATGTACACCTTCATATATGTAAAAAAATATATATACATCTCTATAAAAATATATATATCTTTCTTAATAAATAAAGACATTTTTTGTACATGGCTCCTTAAATGATTTACGGAACTATGACCACATAATTTTAATATGCAGCGAGGCCACTGGTCACACACATTACGTGCCTCAATCTGCAGTCTGCAATTAGCTATTTACGTTAATACTGCCCAAGTGGGCGAGCACTTAAACAAAGGTTGGCATCCTGATCCTAATATTGGATGATCGATTTTATCAGCTGCCTGAATTTCTTAGGCGAATAGTTTTGTGATAAATTAACAGTGAATCAGTGAAAAATGAATAAATCCAAAGTGCTACTAAAATTACAACATTGTAACCACCAATGTGTTCAGTGAGTAGTTAAAAAAAAGATAATGCTTAGTTACATTATATTAGCGCAGATGTACGTATAGAGAGACATTACAAAGGCATTCTATAACAGGTAAATGGAGAAATTTTAGCAGTACCATAGCAGTACATTTTCTCAAACAATGTTTCAAAAACGCATAGGCAATGCAAAGCTAAACAGACTTTCTATCTATGAATACAGGGACAGTGAGACTTGATTTATATACATGTATATAAGTCCTCCGTAGTGTTAAGGCCATTTGGAGTTTTAGAACTTAATTCCAAGATGTATCTAGTCTCCAACACTCTTAGGGCACTATCCCTGTTTCCCCCTTTACGCGACGAAGGTATACAATCTATGGCAAAGTACTGAAGGAGAGTGTTATCACTGCCATGTTTGGCTTCAAAATGCCGTGCAACCGGGTATGTTTGGTCTTTGTTGTTAATGGCCCGGAGGTGTTGAAGGATCCTCATGTGCACGGGTAACTTAGTACTGCCGATATAACGCAATGCGCAAGGGCATTCCATCACGTAAACAACGTATTCAGTTTTACATGTAATGCGTCGTTTAATTTTAACGGGTTGGGGCAAGAAAGGAGTATTGTATTCCTTAACATTTTTAGCATGCTTGCATGCTTTGCAATGAAAACATTTGAAAAAGCCTTTTTGTTTGGAAAGCCAATTAGTTGGGGGCCTGATTTCAGGGTTACATTTGTCAAGACTGTTTCTCATGGATCTGGCTTTACGAAAAGTTATTTGAGGGGTAGGGTTGTCCCTAAGTAAGTCCTCACCAATAATGGGGTCCTTCAACAATAAATCCCAATGTCTTCTGAGTATTTTTCTAATGGCCGCCTGTTGTTTGTTATAGGTGACAATGACCCTCACCTTTTTGCTGGCACCACTAGCCGTAATTGGGATTCTAGGGGCTAAAGCACTTTCACGATTCAGAGACTCAGTTTTGTGAATGGCTTTCTCTATAACCGCAGGACTGTATCCCCTTAGAAGGAACCGTTCCTTACAACTCCTCTGTGCCATATATATATATATATATATTACCTACTGGCGGTCGCCAGTAGGTATATATAGTTAGGATTTTTTCTCTATGGGATTTTTGAAAATTCTATGTCTAATAACTTTGCCGTTTGTGACCGAATTGGCTGAAACTTTCTGGAAAATTGAACATTTTGTTACTGAGCAGCCCCTGAAAATTTGGGGGGGTTTCGTCAAGGGGGGGCAGAGAAAAAAGGGGGGTCCCAAAACGCGTTTTTCCCATGTTAATTTCCATAGGGCGGTTGGCCTCACTTTTAGCTCGAACGGCTGAATGGATTTGCACGACACTTGGCAAAATTGTAGGGACTGTTAGCCCGATGTGCCTTTGATAGGTCTCAATATATGTGCTCCAGTGGATTTTGATAAATTAACGTTAAAAAAAATATATATATCTGTAACAGCGCTCCGGGTAGCGCTCCGGTTCGCGTACTTGACGCGTAACGGAACTTCGCGAAGCGAAGCTGATTGGCTCTCCGGTGTCTGTCAACATTCTAAACAGTCCGGAGCAGCCGCCATCTTGTCTCTCGGTAGGATCGAGAGACAAGAGGAGGCCAAAACAAAGGGGGAAATTACCATAAGGGGGCATAGTAGGTTTGATGTGGAGGCTTTAAAAGGGCCCCGCGGGGCAAAAAAAAAAATTGTTTTTTTTGCGTGGGGTGCGCCCGGTATGCTTTTGTGCAATGGGCGGTGGTAATCTAAATGATGAGGAGGGGGGGCAGCGTTCAAAGCACATCAGCGTGCATAAACACGAAAATATTTTTATCTACCACGTACTTGACTTATCTCTCTGAGATGCATTCCCTTGTGTTTCGGCAATGGTAGTCTTTTCATTACATAGATCGCCCGAGGGCGGTAGTACAGACCGCGCGTAGGAAAGGGTCAAAAGCCAGGGGTATAGGAGTATGTAAGAAGCGAGCCATTTAATTGAAAGAACTAAACGTGACAAACGGTTGCAGGATCAGTGAAGGTTGATTTTATAATTGAAAGTATAACAGGATCAGTTACAATAAAATCGTCCATACGCACACCATGGGCGAGTATCATGGGTAACATTATTTCAAAGCTTTATTATTACAATAATCAATAATGAAAAATCGACATCAATAGGGTTGTCCGTATTCCCAGTCAGTACCCTTCCTCGCCCGCTATGTGCACAAAGACCGCATACATCCCCCATAACGTCAAGGCTAAGTAACTAGAACGTCATAAGGAGTTGCAAGTCACTCCTATACTGGCGCCATTTTGGTCGAGGCCAGGCAGTTCCAGAGTATAGTTCAATGTCTCCAATAAGTAGCGGCAGGACCAGAATCCCCTTTGGCAGTTCTGGCTTCGTCATTACGAGCACTAGAAAACAAGACATTCTGGGCAATACCACCCTTGACGCAGCCCTTTATTCTACAAGATGGTGTCTTTCAAAAGCCAGGGGTATAGGAGTATGTAACAAGCGAGCCATTTAATTGAAAAAACTAAACGTGACAAACGGTTGCAGGATCAGTGAAGGTTGATTTTATAATTGAAAGTATAACAGGATCAGTTACAATAAAATCGTCCATACGCACACCATGGGCGAGTATCATGGGTAACAATATTTCGAAGCTTTATTAATACAATAATCAATAATGAAAAATCGACATCAATAGGGTTGTCTGTATTCCCAGTCAGTACCCTTCCCCGCCCGCCATGTGCACAAAGACCGCATACATCCCCCTTAACGTCAAGGCTAAGTAACTAGAACGGCATAAGGAGTTGCAAGTCGCTACCATACTGGCGCCATTTTGGTCGAGGCCAGGCAGGTCCAGAGTATAGTTCAATGTCTCCAATAAGTAGCGGCAGGACCAGAATCCCTTTCGGCAGTTCTGGCTTCATCATTACGAGCACTAGAAAACAAGACATTCTGGGCAATACCACCCTTGACGCAGCCCTTTATTCTACAAGATGGTGTCTTTCAAAAGCCAGGGGTATAGGAGTATGTAACAAGCGAGCCCATTTAATTGAAAAAACTAAACGTGACAAACGGTTGCAGGATCAGTGAAGGTTGATTTTTTAATTGAAAGTATAACAGGATCAGTTACAATAAAATCGTCCATACGTACACCATGGGCGAGTATCATGGGTAACATTACTTCGAAGCTTTATTAACCCTTTCGATGCTGATGACGAGCTCAGCTCGTCATGATGCACGGTTGAGCTGTGCTGATGACGAGCTGAGCTCGTCATGAACAATGGGAATATATGAGTGCCAGCACAGGGGGGGAAAACACCTAGCAGCCAAGGTGTTAATACAATAATCAATAATGAAAAATCGACATCAATAGGGTTGTCCGTATTCCCAGTCAGTACCCTTCCCCGCCCGCCATGTGCACAAAGACCGCATACATCCCCCATAACGTCAAGGCTAAGTAACTAGAACGTCATAAGGAGTTGCAAGTCGCTCCCATACTGGCGCCATTTTGGTCGAGGCCAGGCATGTCCAGAGTATAGTTCAATGTCTCCAATAAGTAGCGGCAGGACCAGAATCCCTTTCGGCAGTTCTGGCTTTGTCATTACGAGCACTAGAAAACAAGACATTCTGGGCAATACCACCCTTGACGCAGCCCTTTATGCTACAAGATGGTGTCTTCCATTCAGAAAATATTGTTGGCAGCATTTTGAAAGGAAAGATAAACGGCCGTTCTCCTAGTGAGTCTCACATTGTTACATTTATGAAGAATGTTGAAGAGTAGTATGTTGAAAATCTGAAGCCATCGTTCTACAAACTCTCAACCAGCCTTGGATGGAAAAATCCTGAAGAATGTACAAACTGAAAACCAGTTTTTGTCTGCATAGCATCAGCAGCAACACTTGAGTCAGCTTTGTGTGAAGCCGCCATCTTGATCCAATCAATACCGTCCCTCTGCACACATTCAGGGACCAGGCCGCAGGTCAAATGGATTGTGGGACAAGGTCCAGAATGGAAGAGTCACCAAAAGGCAAAAAGTTCCACCGGTCCCCGGGAGCCGGCCGCCTATGTCGGGGGCGATCTCAGGCCACACCAGGGCAACAAGACTTGGGGAGGGGGCAGGAGCCAAGCGCCCCCTCCCAGTCCGCGCTACCACACCGCCCCTCGGGGGCCTCCGTCAAGTGGTTCAGGGAGGCACCGCAGGCAGCGATTCTTCAGATCAGTGGCTCTCACCGGCAAGGCTCCCCTCCGTTAGCAGCGATCGTAGGCGCTGTCGTTGCGGCCGGAGGCCCCGCCTAGTCAACGCCCCGGCCTCTCCATGTCGTAGGCCGCAAGAGTGGGCGCAACTCAGCTGGCCGAGCGAGGAATACCGTCCCCCTGCACACATTCAGGGACCAGGCCGCATTGCGAGGGCACCGCAGGACGTGTCTTCAGGTCAAACGGATTGTGGGACAAGGTCCAGAATGGAAGAGTCACCAAAAGGCAAAAAGTTCCGCCGGACCCCGGGAGCCGGCCGCCTATGTCGGGGGCGATCTTAGGCCACACCAGGGCAACAAGACTTGGGGAGGGGGCAGGAGCCAAGCACCCCCTCCCAGTCCGCGCCACCACACCGCCCCTCGGGGGCCTCCGTCAAGCTGTTCAGGGAGGCACCGCAGACAGCGGTTCTTCAGATCAGTGGCTCTCACCGGCAAGGCTGCCCTCCGTCAGCAGCGATCGTTGGCGCTGTGGTTGCCGCCGGAGGCCCCGCCTAGTCAACGCCCCGGTCTCTCCATGTCGTAGGCCGCAAGAGTGGGCGCAACTCAGCTGGCGGAGCGAGACTTGGGGAGGGGGCAGGAGCTAAGCGCCCCCTCCCAGTCCGCGCCACCACACCGCCCCTCGGGGGCCTCCGTCAAGCGGCTCAGGGAGGCACCGCAGGCAGCGGTTCTTCAGATCACAACAGAGTCTCATGCTCGATCGATTGAGCTGGCCGAATCAGGCAACAAGAAGGTCTGGGGGGGGCACCTCTTGCTTAACCACTACCTAAGGAGGTGGTACTCTCTTCCTAGGAGGTGGTGGTGGTTGTGGGGATGCACCAGCTGAAGCTACAACACTTGCTATTGCTAAGTGATGAAAAAAGGTCTTCCTCTCACAAAGATGAAAGTCAGAGTGAGGAAACAAGGAGGGGTTTTCATCATTTGGGACAAAAAATAGTTCTAAACCAATGAAAATTGTTATTTTTAGGTCACCTGACCTAGCCTTACATCATTAGGAACCCAAAAGTGAAATGAACCAATGAAAAGTTTTATTAACAAGTCACATGACCTGTTATGCTTACGTTACGCGCTCCGTGCCGCGCCCCGGATCGCTTCCGGGAAGCTGCGCTTCGCGCCTCGCGCACCGGAGCACTTCCGGGTGCGCTAACGCGGCGCGTCATATGACGCATTACGCGACAACGCGATACGTCGCGGTTACGCGACGCGTCACGATGTTGTTTTCTAACGCGGCAGTTGCGCAAACAGAACGTTTATCGGCCGGGCATATGGAATACATACACATTCATACCATACAATCAGGGCATGTACGCACAGTCACACCATACAATTTTTCTCGTTCCCAGTGATGGTCTGCACTCCATGCAATATCTCACAGCGCTTGTCTATGTCTTTCCTTACATGGAGCACGGTGCGGTCCATGTCCACTCCATTCTTCAGTCGGAACTCCGATGTAACCTACAGAGGAGAAAAGAAAGGGGGGGGATACAGCATTCAGAGGATGTCAGCGCGCGCAAACACGAAAAAGCTTTTACTTACCATGTATCAGACTAGCTGCAGGAACGTGTGATACAACAGATCTTGGCTATCCCTTTCGCATTATTTTTCAGTGTAACATATCCTCCCCTTCTTATGATGCCAAAAAATGTTTCATTTTGTTTGTCTCTAAATTCGAGTTCCCTCTTCGTGTATTTGTTTCTCAATTAGTCTTATTTTATGGGACAAAATACCACACCTTACATTCGGCAGATACCTTAAGCTACGGTCGACCATTTTCTAACAATTTTGGAAAAAGGGCTGGTGTGACGGATACAAATTTCAATCAATCCAAAATTCAGGCAAAGGGTCTGCATTATCTGTCTTATATTGTTTCGGAATAACAGCCATTATTCTAAAACCCTACCAACCTAGACGATTGTTATGACGCTGATTCCATACTTCTTCGAAAACTCTTTTTTGAAAAAATGTCAGTATACAAATACGGGCCTACAACCACGTGGGCTGGCCATGGAGCAAACTGGAATTGTATATGATGAGGGGACCTTTACACTGTATAAACGTAACGGGTGGGCGATTAGGTTGCAGGAATTAAGGTGTCTAACAGTTACAATGAAATTATCTAGATATACATTTGCGGGCAAGTACCATGAGTAACGTTAATTCGAACTTTCAATAGTACAGTAATGAATAATACATCAGAACTTAATATCAATAGGGATGTCCAAATGTTCAATCAGTACCCGTCCCCGCCCGCCATGTGCTCCAAAACTGCATACATATCTCGTGATATCAAGGCTGAGCAACAAGTAGACATCAAGGAGTTGCGAGTCTCATTTATACCGACGCCATTTTGGGCGAGGCCGGGCAGGTCCAGAATATAGTCAAAATGTCTCCACCAACCAGCGGTCGGAACAGAACCCCTTTCAGCAGTCCAAAAAGTTCTGTTAAATGACAACAGAAAGGACAGGCAACAAGAACCATCAGTCAAAGAGGGGAGGGCAAGTTTTTCTCTACTGGGTCACGTTGGGGCCCCACCGGAACTGATCGAATTGGTAGTCTACAGTGTTTCTGGATGTTTCAGACTGAAGCTGGCGTCAGCATGAGAGCACCCCGTGGCTACGTCGTGGCCATTCCGCGAGCAATCATGGCAGTCGCTCCCCACCGGAAGTCTGCGGGATTCGGGGGCCCGGTGACTCTTGTAGAATCTTCAAGGCTGAGGGGACGCTTTTGGGAATGGGGCCCATGCCCTAGCAGTCAAGCGTCCGAGTTCCAGGGTTGCTCAGAGCCATCCTTGCAGGCCAGGCCCAAGTCTGTGGAGCCAACCGCCATTTCGTGAGCTCCGTGGCAGCCGCCTGTCGCTGTACCGCAAGAGCAGGCGCAATTCAGCTGGCCGAGCGAGGCACTGTGCCGCAAGAGCGGGCGCAACTCAGCTGGCCGAGTGAAGCACTGGGGTGTAGCTGAGAAACCTCCACCTGGGGAGGTGGGGGAGGCTCGTTCGCGCCGCCTCTCCCTTCCAGTGCACCCCACGCCGTCTCCTGGTGCAGGTATATGTGATGGTCGGACCAGGGCACCGCAGGACGTGTCTTCAGGTCAAACGGATTGTGGGACAAGGTCCAGAATGGAAGAGTCACCAAAAGGCAAAAAGTTCCGCCTGACCCCGGGAGCCGGCCGCCTATGTCGGGGCGATCTCAGGCCACACCAGGGCAACAAGACTTGGGGAGGGGGCAGGAGCCCAGCGCCCCCTCTGAGTCCGCGCCACCACACCGCCCCTCGGGGGCCTCCATCAAGCGGCTCAGGGAGGCACCGCAGGCAGCGGTTCTTCAGATCAGTGGCTCTCACCGGCAAGGCTCCCCTCCGTCAGCAGCGATCGTTGGCGCTGTGGTTGCTGCCGGAGGCCCCGCCTAGTCAACGGCCCGGCCTCTCCATCTCGTAGGCCGCAGAGTAGTCGGGGAGAAATCCCGGGAACGGTGGCATGCATTTGGATTGATGTTGCAGCAGGCTGCCATGTAAATAGTTATTTAATAAAACGTTTTACCCTGTTACTTTGCCGGTGTGTTGTATATATTTATAATATTTGCATAGGGTTTGTCGTTGTTTTGGGCGGGGTGGGCGGCAGAGCCGAGCTGTCTTGCAGCCATCATGGCATCGAGCTCAGTTCCTCTCACTAGTTTCATATTTCTCATGAGGTGTTGTTCCTAAAGTTTCTATTTTAGCGAGGTCAAAAAGAGATCCCATTAGTGGCCTACTGATTTTGCTTGATTCCTTTTGTTTTTTCCAACGATTTTTCACTATCTGCAAAGACTAAACAGAGTATTACGACTCTGTGCTTGTTTGTAAATAGAGAATGAACCAAAGAGAACCAATTCCAAAACAGTAAATGCTTGGATAACAACCAATCAAATGGAGAGGGAAGCAGGCACGACGGATTACAACGGGGGCAAAGGCCTGCGTTACCTACCCTTCACTACCTGCAAAGAGAGAATACTCCTAAAAGAAAAGAGGGGGGGCAGCGTTCAAAGCACATCAGCGTGCATAAACACGAAAATGTTTTTACCTACCACGTACTTGACATTTTAAAGCTTTTGATATTTGCTATTAAAAACCCATTGAAATTCACTGAAAAAACCATAGGTTATAGACCATATATAGTTAGGAATTAGCATTTACAAAACCTTGAAAATTCACTGAAAAGACCATGGGTTATAGACCATATATAGTTAGGAATTAGCATTTACAAAACCTTATTTTACTCACACAAAACCATTGAAATTCCATATATAGTTAGTTGCACTAACTATATATCGCGCACCCGCAATCCACTGCTGATGATGTCACATATTACATCATTCATGACATGGTCAGTGACATCACTGATGACATCTCAAATGACATCACTGATGACATCACTGATGACATCTCAAATGACATCACTGATGACATCACTGATGACATCTCAAATGACATTACTGATGACATCACTGATGACATCATCCAGTGACTGTATGTTTCTGTAAAGTTTAAATATGTTTTACATATTGAAGAATGAGTAGATGTAAATGCTAATTCCTAACTATATATGGTCTATAACCCATGTTTTTTTCAGTGAATATATATATATTGCTTTTTATTAGCTTATGAGTTATTAATTTTTGTATTTGAAGTGTAGTCACCACAGTTTTTAGTCTAACAACTCTCCATGGCTGATGCCTTTTTCTTTTCCCGTTTGTTTAATATTATTTAGATATAGATTTATATACCTAGTAAAACATGTTGCAATTAGTTCTATGTTTCTACAACACACTGCAATATTTTCACTTACCTGCCTATTCAAGCTACTACTTGTATGTAGCGTTGTTATGTGATCAAGTCCACAGGTCGGCCGCCAAAACGCATTATGTGGACCATTTCTGGCTTGAAATAAACTCTTGATTTCACCTGCTGATGTGGTCTATGCCTGTATGTTCCTCACTGGTTGCAGTTACTACGGGACTTTGTGCTATATACATATATATATATTCATTGAAAAAACCCATAGGTTTCAAACATGCTATAGTTAGCTGGACATTTCACTCATACAAAACCATTGAAATTCCCCCGTTATAGTTAGTTCAGCTAACTATAACTCGCGTGCCCGCAATGCACTGCTGATGATGTCACATATTACATCCCTTATGACATGTCAGTGACATCACTCATGACATCACTGATGACAACTCAAATGACATCACTGATGACATCACTGATGACATCATCCTTGTAAAAGAGTGGCAGACCTCCTTTCACCCTAATATAACCTTTGATACACACATTGAAAAATAGAAACTAACATTTTCTAAAAATGGAGATACCAATACCAGTTAGAAAAACATATTAGGTAATTCCAACATCTACATACACATCCACTTATTCACCAACAGTTCTATATAGTCACTCATACATGTACTCACTCATCATATGTACTCACACACCTATACATCCTGTTACACACCGAAACTCATCCATGGAGTTATTCACACACATGCTCACACAGGCAAATAAATGATCAAACATCCATTTACTTGCATATACAGCTATACACACACCACTACACTTACTTCTACAGAAATGTACACATACTTACTCTCCTAAACAATCACTTATAGAAACACATACTTATTTATACAGGAACTCTTCGAATATCTCACTCTCATATATACTCACTTAACATCAATACTCACATATACCATTTTAAAACATATGTACTTACTCATAAAGACACTATTGAGACCGTCATTCACTCACTAACACACCCATACACACACTCAACCACCCATACAGTCCTGCACACATGCTCTCTTCAAAATACATACAAACAGTGAGTCACTCATTCATGCATCTATGCGCTAAGTAATATCCCCCACCGAACTATACAGACACTCACACTGATACTCAAAAAAACAACTAATAACCCATATACACACTCATGTAGCTACTCACCAACCCATGCAGCCTCTTATACACAAAGTGAGACACTGATACAGATATTTAAATATTTAAACATTATTTGCTAATACATGTATTCACTAAGGTACACTTACAAAGTCAGTTATACAATCAATTTTACAAAAAAAATCCATTTAGACACTTATTTTCTTTCATCAACCTTTAGATATACATATATAAAAAATGTTTATTTTTCAAAAAGACACACATTCACTGGATGATGTCATCAGTGATTTCACTGACCATGCCATGAGTGATGTAATATGTGACGTCATTAGCAGTGCATTGTGGGCGAGCGAGTAATAGTTAGCTGAACTAACTATAACGGGGGAATTTCAATGGTTTTATATGAGTGAAATGTCCTGGTAACTATAACATGTGTGAAACCTATGGTTTTTTCAGTGAATTTCTAAGGTTTTTTAAATGTAAATGTTGAGGTACTTGTATAGCGCACGACTACCCGGAGGCATCTCGGCGCTTCAACGAATACCGCTGAGGAACCCTTCCTGGCCTTTCCCTGTGAAGTGCCCACTCCTGGGCACCCCCAAGGTGAAGCCAGGCATCCTAGCGTTGTTGGGGCCGTTGTGGAGATTGAGCAAGCTATTGCCCAGAGTTGCAGAGTGGGACCCATGTTTAGAATAGGCACCGAGGCGAGAATTAACAGGTCGGAGGAAATTGAGCCCAAGACACTCTGAGGCAGGAATTGAACCCTGGTCCCGGGCCAGACTTCTGTATCAGGGTCTGCCGCTCTAACCATTGAGCCACACTTCTCCTTTTAAATGCTAATTCCGAACTATAACAGGTGTGAAACCTATGGTTTTTTCAGTGAATTTGAAAGGTTTTTTAACTGCTAATTCCTAACTATAACGTGTGTAAAACCTATGTTTTTTTTAGTGAATTTCAAAGGATTTGTAAATGATAATTTTTAAATGTATTCATTATTATATTTATTTCTTTTTATACTAATTTCCTAAATTTTTATTATAAATATTTATATTTATTTTATTTATTAAGTTATATTTCATATTCTTAATGTAAAATAATAACAAAACTAAATTCAAAAATATTTTTTTTATTAATTAATTTTTTCACCCAATATATTAAAATTAAATTCTATATAATTCCTTTTTCATAGTTTTTTTGGGGGATAATCGTGCTGTACACGTACGGTGATCGCAACGTACTTTGTACAGGTAATTGTACTCTGCGCGTACCGGCGCACACGTTACGAATACGCTTTGACGTTACGCGTCGAATCAACGCTTCCGTGCGACGTCATTTACAGCGCCCCGTAGGCGTACGGCCCGAAAGTTTCTAATTGTTCAAAAAGATATATTTATGTATTTAATGTACATATTAAGGGAAGACATTATCTGGGATAATCATGAAAATAATTTTTTTTCACTTTTAATAAGCGTATATTACTTTGAAAAACAATCACGCAAATCGCTGCAGTATGTCATACATACTAGCAGCGTAAGAGCACCGTAAGTGCACCGTAAGCATACCCAAAGGATGTGACTTTAAAAGAAGAGATTTGATTGGTTCATAACACTTCCTATTCCAACTGTTGAAAGACCCCTCCCATTTTAATTATTCTACTTTGACTTACTAAGAAGAAGCATCTCTTCTGTGAATCCTGTCAAAATAGAGGGAAGATCACCATGGCTACACCTGTGGAGTCGTCTTCCAGCCATTCTTCTGAGGGAGAATTCATTCCTGAAGAGCCTCAGAAGAAAAAAAAGAAGCACTGATTTGGAAGTTATTTACTTTCCCTGAAGGTGTAAAAAAGGTTAATGCTCCGCTAGCAACCTGCAAAATATGCCAGACAACTTTTTCCAGGGGCGATCCATCAAAAAAAATACTCATTTGTGACAGCGAGTATGGTGCGACACGTGAAAAACATGCACCTCAACAACTTTGCAAGAGCTGCAACATTAAGGTTGCAGGAGAACCCACCGACTGCTGTACCAAGTAGATCGACTGCACCACCACCACCTCGGGCAAGCAGTCCACAGCCTCACATTGAACCTGAATTTGGAGAACTACATTTTTTTTCCATTTATTACAATGAACTATTATGTTATGGGGAACAGTCAATTGACCTCATAAAATGCAGGAAGCTGGAGCATCGTTGTCCACAACATTATTTTTTTCTTTCATTCTTTTGTTCCT
This sequence comes from Lissotriton vulgaris, assembly GCF_964263255.1. NCBI lineage: Eukaryota > Metazoa > Chordata > Amphibia > Caudata > Salamandridae > Lissotriton > Lissotriton vulgaris. The sequence goes on from NC_141693.1 coordinate 593,627,616, forward strand.
GTTGGACACTTTTTGGGCTTCCAGTTTAATTTTTTTGTTTAAAAAAATAAAAAACGTAAAAAAAAATAAATACAAAAAAAACAATTCTTCTCAGAACTACCTCCACTTGTCAAAGAAAGAGCTATATTTCTATGATAGTGTGTAAAACGTTGTCTGAATGAATGTGTAGTGCATAAATGAATGAATGAATATATTAGTAGTGCATGGTGAATGTGAAAGTGCAGAACTATAAGGCTACAGCATACATCTATAAGGTGTTTACATATTGTATACTGTAGTACCTCCAAAGCACTTGAATGTAACATATGCACATAAATATGTTACAAATCTATGCTTCACTTTGCACTGCTGGTGAAACTGCCTGGATGAATTTGTATGTGTTAGGGGCGGATTTACAACCCCCTTGTGCCTCTTTTACACAGCCGTTGCGTCACTTTTGTGATGCAGTGGTGGTGCAAAAGATGTGCCATGGTGTGTGGTATTTACAATGTAACACATCTGGAAGGTGCATTACATTGTAAAAGCCCTGCGCCAGAAGGAGGCTTTCCTGCGCAGGAGGGGTGTTCTGGCGCGCGAACGCTTACTAAAAGTGACTGAGTGAAATCTATAAGATTTCATTCAGTCAGTTTTGGGCTTATGCTGTGTCAAAACCCTGAACCTGCTTGAAGCAGGTGTAAGGATTGACACGGCATTGTGAGCATAGGGCCACAAGAGCATTGCAACGCAAGTCAAGCAATGCACCGCCTCACAGCACAGATGCATCACATATCTGTGCCGTTTTCACCCCATAGTGCACCACATTGTAAATACGGTGCATCAATGGTGGTGATGTCACAGTGCACAATAACTGGCATATCTCCAGGGATGTAGCACTTATTGTACATCTGCTGATTAGTCTTTTAATGTAGTGAATGGATTACTACATACTGATCAATGAGTCACTACAAAACTATAACAAGAGTGACAGAGTGTTTGGTGGAAGTGTAAGTATAGAGACTGGGGAATTGAACATATAAAAGGCAAATTTGCAGGTGCATAGAACAGTGTATGCATAGTCTATAGGGGTTTGAAGCAGTCCATGCCCTGAGGCCCACTTTGCACTATATGTACTTAGATACTGGCTGAATGATTGCAATTCTGCAAGGAGAGTGCCTGGCTGAATGTATAGCAGCTTCACTTTGAGAACAATGTACAGATAAGCACATACTGCTGTATGGTTCACTACAATACTGAAACAGTAGTGTGATAGCGTTTGGTGAAAGTGTAACGATACCGAGTGGGGAATTGAAGGTATAATAGGCAAGTTTACCGGTGTATAGAACAGTGGATGCATAGTCTATAGGGATTTGAAACAGTCCCTGCCCTAAGGCCTACTTCGGTGCATGACTACTTGGGAACCGACTGTATGCTTACAGTTCTACAAGGAGACTGTCTGGCTGAATATATAGCACCTTCACTTTTAGAACAGTGCATACATAAGAACATACTGCTGTATGACTCACTACAATACTAAAATAGCAGTAGCAGAATGTTTGGAGGAAGTGTCAGGATACAGACTGGGGAATTGAAGGTATAAAAGTCAAGTTTGCAGGTGCATAGAAGACTGCAAGCATAGTCTATAGGGGTTTAAAGTGCGTAGGTACTGAGTGGATGATTACAGTTCTGCAAGGAAAGTGTCTGGCTAAATTTATAACAGCTTCAGTTTTACCGCAGTACATAGATAAGCAAATATTGGTGAATGACTCACTACATTATTGAAACAGTAGTGTGAGAGTGTTTGGTGAAAGTGTAAGGATACAGACTGGGGAAATGAAGGTTTAAAAACAAGTTTGCAGGTACATAGAAGACTGAAACCATAGGCTACAAGGGTTTTAAGCAGTCCATGGCCTAAGGTCTATTTTGCTCCATAATTACTTGGGTACTGACTGGATGATAACAATTCTACAAGGAGAGTGACTAACTGGTTTGCGAGTATTTTTCTGTCACACAAAATGTCATCTTCTTTTCTTAGTTTTCTAGAGTTTTATATAGCGCAAACTCGAACCTAAGGTATCACAGTGCTTTACATGAGCACCAGTTAAGTTACAGACGAGCACACTCCTTTTGTTTTGGCAGGCACTGGGAGATTAAGTGATTTGCCTAGAATCACAGGATGTTGGGCATCCCTGTCAGGGCTCAAACCCAGTTCCCCAGCAGTTAGACCACATCCTGTGTGTATTTCACCTGAAAATGTACATTACCATTTAGTCCATGTAGTGCATTATCTCATCATTACTTACCTTAAGAATAATTCTGTGTTATTTCTGCACGTCTTTGTCAGCCTTCTGTGCCCTTCAACTGTCTGCTGGTGGGGGAGGTCATCACAGCTCATCGTCTTCATCTGAATCTGGATCAGAAAAGGCCAAGTGTATGCCTCTGGTAGTTGCAATATTGTGCAACATGGAACATGTGGCCACAATCTTGCAGCTAGTTTCAAGACTTTACTGTTTTTTTTTTAAACAATTCTTTATTGAAGATTTTTTGATCGTTCTTTCCCAACCATCCCACCCAATTATAAAAACAAACCCACGCAAACAGGCAATGAATATAAACAGAAATATTTTAAATAAGACGTTATGAAAACAATAAGCGAGACACACAACGGATGAGTGCAAATCCATACAAAGAAAATCCTTTCATATAAAAACAATTAATCAGCATTACGAGTCTGATCTCTCGATCCATTGTGTAACGGGATACCATATTTCTAACCCTTTTTTTTTCTTTTTAAGGCCCTTATGTTTGTATATGGCTATTTCCAAGTTATAGGTAGCAAGGAATCGTGCTACTCGAGCTCGGCGGGGATGGGTAGGTGAATACACCGGAACGCAGCAGACTTCAGCCACACCCTGGGCTTAACGCTGTGGTTCAGCCCTGCCGAACACTCAGGTGGCCTCTAGGTTTTGATCATTAGACATAGACATAGGAGGATCCACTAAGGTAAATAATTTCAACACATATGACACGAGCATGTTGTTGTCTTCACTTTGGTCCTGAAGAATCGCGGTAAATATACCAAGAGCGAGAAACATGTTGACCACATGCACCACTAGTACCTTCTAGGGTAACACAACATAATTGGTTGACACCTAGGGGACTAGTTTCACTTTTTAACCGTAGTCAGGGGACCCCCAGAATAAAGTCCGTTCCGGTACCCCTAATTACATTTTAGCTACCTTACCATAGGTATACACCTCCCTGCCCACATACCCCCACTTCACCTACAGGCAGTTGGAAAAAAGATCTCCGCCAAAGAGCCCCTCTCTGAGGTGTGCCCGTCGGGGATTGCACCGCCTCCCCGACGAGGAGCAACCGCCGATGATGAAGCATGACACTCCTCGGGGTGTGTGAGGCAAACATGTCCAACATAATGGATTCCCCAGGGTATTAATAGTATCCCCTTTCTTTCCCTTCTACTTGGTCACGCCAGCAAGAACTTTCCTATCTCTGACTTCTTTAGGAACAGTACAGCAACCCCCTTTTTGGTTTGACGTCATTGCTGGAATGTAGGCGGGTACGAGTCCAACCATGCAGATGTTAAGCAGATTCTAAGGACCGCCATTGAGATAAACAGTAATCCCTGCATGTTGGCGGATCTAAAGTTCCTATCTACCCCCAGTATTATTTCCGAAGTGGTGATCTCAACATTACTCTCAAATATTCCTGACAGAAATGTTGATATATCTTGTCTGATAGTATTTTTGACATGTAGCTAACATGTGTACCAGATCTGCTTCGGACTTTGCACATCGAGGACATAATGTGCCTTTACCGGTACTCTATTTGGATATTCTAGCTGGTGTATAATAAAGTTGAAAAAACGTCTTGTAAGATTGGGCTTGAAGTTTGGTTGACATTATTAAGCAATTTGATATTTCTAGAGCTTTTCGCGAAAGAGGTTTTGTTAATTCTAATTTGTTTTGCCAATGACGGATATGCTTGTCTAAGTCATCTGGGAGACTTACAACTAAATATTTATAAATTTCACCAATTTTAACACTATTAGTGGGCACCACTGTTTCGATTGCTGGAATTTTATTCATGGCCCTACTGCCACCCCCCTTTTTAGCAATAAAATCCCTAACTTGCAAATATTTAAAAAAGTCACGCGATTCTAGCCCAAATTTAGTTTTTAGGGATTTGAATGAGCGGAAGCCCGCACAGTCATATAGCGAGCCAATCTGTGTGATTCCCGATCTTACCCATCGTGTCATACAATAATCTGTAAAGATCTCAGGGAGATTGGAATTTCTAACTAAAGTGGTATAGTGGGAGAACCTACCGAGCACCAAGAGTTTTCGCACATGGTTCCAAACGATATAAATACATTTAAGTGTTTTAAAGCGGACCTTTTTGAAATGACAGTCATATGTTAACCTCCACAAATGATCACTTGTCTCTTTGCCTAGAATGAGTTCCTGTGGGGTTGGGACTAACATATCTATAATGGGCTCTTGCCTGGGGGTTAAGAGAGCTCTACTGTATTTAAGGATGGTTGCCCACCAATAGATTTTAAAGTTGGGAAGCGCCAGACCCCCTCTTTCCCTTGGTAGGATAATATATTTTTGAGCTCTACGAGTTCTTCCATATCCCCAGATAAAACGAGAGAATATATTATCGATATCTTTAAATATTGATGGGTCAAAATTTAAACAGATGGTCTGAAAAAAGTACAGGAATTTCGGAAAGAACAACATTTTAATAAGATTACATCTTCCTATGATAGATAAATATAAGTTATGCAGGCTGTTTAAACTTTTCTCAGTCTTTTTAAGAAGTGGGTTCAAATTGAGGCTTACTAAATTGTTTAGATTGGAGGTGATATTGAGGTCAAGATATAGTGCATTCTCTACCACTGTGTCGTCAGAAAAATTGATTTGACTATTGGTTACAATCTGGGTTTTGGTTTCGTTCAATTTATACCCTGATATATCGCCAAACTTTTCTGCTTCTTCTTCCATTTGTTTTAGTGTTTCCTCTGGATCGGCAGTAACTATTGCGATGTCATCTGCAAAAGCCAAGGTCTTTGTTTCACCATTGGCTGTTTTCCTGGGTTGTATTAAGTGGTTTGATTCTAGCCTTGAAATAAATGGATCAATAAAGATGGCAAATAATAATGGGGAGCAGGGACAGCCCTGCCTCGTACCTCTAGTCAGGTTGATGGCATCTGATAAATCCCATTAACCATTACCACTGCCTCGGGAGTGGTATACATCGCCTGAACAGCTTTAATAAACTGGTCGCCAATCCCACTTTTCGACATGGCTGTCCATAGATACTGCCAGGAGACTCTATTGAATGCTTTTTCGGCATCTAGCAATATCAAGGCCATAGGGTCTCCTGCCACTTCTGCCATGTCGAAAAGCGTGATCACTCTCTGAATATGATCTGTGGTTGATCTCCCTGGGACAAATCCGTGTTGTCTGATGATTACAATTTTATGGATTAAAGGTGAAAATCTACAGGCTAATAATTTAGAGTATATTTTGGAATTGTTGTTGATTAATGTGATTGGTCGATATGCACCAAGTTTCGTATGATCCTTATTTTTTTTGGCAAAGACAATAATTTTCACCCTGGTCCAGGATGCCGGAGGGCGTCCACCTTGAAAGATATGAATCATTAAGTTAGTAAGAATAACTTTCAGTTTGTTACTAAATCTGGCATAAAATTTGGTATGGATTCCATCAAGGCCTGTTGCTTTACCCGACGGAAGACTATTTATTGAGAGTAGAATTTCTATCCAATCCGGAGTAACCAAGAGAATATCTTGATCCGATTGAGATAAACGGGGGCGTGTAGTCAGTTCTAGATATTCATCAATATTGACCTGGCTATTACCTATCTCAGTATAGAGATCCGAGTAATACCGCTTAAAAGCTTCTCTGATTTCTTTGGGGTCATGAGTTAATCCATGGACAGGATCTCTAATTGCTTTAATCATATTTTCTGAGTTCTGTTGTCTAATACGAATAGCTAATTGATGACCCACCCGCTCACTCAGTTCGTAGGTTTTTTCCCTGTTCACTACCGCTTTACTGATTGCTTTGGTGGTAAATATTTCAGATATTAAATTCCTTCCAATCGCTACCTCTCGTACCGCCCTTTCTACATTGCCTCCACATTGCACCGCTCTAGCGAGGGCTTCTTCCCTTCTTATTAGGTTTTCCTGTAAGTTTCCTGTAAGTTTAGCAGCTTTTGTTTTTCTTCTTTATTATTGTTGATGGAAAATCTAAGAGTTTCGCCCCTTATACCTGCTTTCAATGCGTCCCAGACCACATCCAAAGGGGCACTACCCATATTAAACATTAAAAATTCTGAGATCCAATTCTCCATATGTATACAGTAATTTTCGTTGTGCAATAATGCTCTTTCAAAGGTCCACATGCTACGATCTGATTGTATCGTCTCCATATTCATGCACATAAGTAAAGGATTGTGGTCAGAAAGAACCCTGGTTATCCGATCTATTGAGTAGCTAGATACAATGGTGTGTGAAACAAAAAAGTAATCCAGTTGGGCTAGTTTTTGATGAGGATGAGAAAAGAAAGTATAGACTGGGTTATAAGGGTGTTTTACCTCCCAGCAATCTGCTAACCCATGAGTATTACAAAGTAATTCCAAGGCTTTGAAAGTTTTAGGTTTCCTTCCTTGATAGTTAAAGTTATGGCCAAAGGACCAATTTGTTGGGAGGTTAAGATTAAAATCACCACAAATAACCATGGGTACTGGCCAATGAGCGAGTTCAAAACGGTAATAATTCGGGGTCATCAAAGACACAGCCATAAACTGAGCAAATTGTAAATTTTTTCCCTTCAGCACATAGGCCCTCAGTGATTGCCCATCTGCCACAAGAATCTGCAGCAGATCTTGTAAAACGGATTCCACCACCCCGTGCCAAAATAGCCACCCCGTGTTTTATTTGCCTGAGTTGTAGCAGCAACTACTCCATAACCCAAATTTTTTAATATGTGTCTTTGGGACCCCTCAATATGGGTCTCCTGCAGACAAACAATATCTGCCTTGGTTGATTGTTATGTTATGTTATGTTATTTTTATTTGTACCGCGCACAGCTGCCCCAGCAAAGGGGCGTCCTGGCGCTTTGAGGAGGTAAACACAACACAGCATTAATAGCAGGCAGCAAAAAGAGAAAAGACTCAAGATGAGCTAAACAAATAAAAAGGTCTTGATAGCCCGTCTAAACTGAAAGAGCTCATCGATGGCCCGGATTTATGGAGGGAGAGAGTTCCACCAGCTCGCCGCCAGATCTCGAAACGAACGGCCACCAACTCTACTCAGCTTAAACCGCAGGACCACTGCTAAGTTCTGGCCTAAGGATCTAAGAGTGCGGGAGGGGACATAGGGAATCAACAATTTCTCCAAGAATTGTGGAGATATCCCCTTGAGGATTTTGAATGCAAGGCAAAGAACCTTGAATTTAACCCTCTGCTGCACAGGGAGCCAGTGGAGAGAGCGCAGAGTATTGGACACCGAGCACCGCCTAGGCAGGCCTGTCACCAGTCGGGCCGCAGCGTTTTGAACCCGCTGGAGCCGCAAGAGTTCTGACTGGTTAACCCCCGCCAGTAGGGAGCTGGCATAGTCCAGCCTGGACAGCACGGATGCTTGGACCACCAGTTGTCTTGTGGGGGCATCAAAAAATTTGAGGATGGGTCGAAGTCCTCTAATAATGCCATAGCAAGAAGCCGCCACCTTCTTGGTATGGCAGATGAAATTCAGAGAGGGATCAAGCCACACCCCCAGATTTTTTATCTCTGCCGCTGGGAGGGCAGTCACACCCAAATCCGAAGGCCACCATTAATTGGAGGCCAATTGCTATTTTTTGTCGCTTCCTAAGATCATTAAGCCCACATATATTGATAGTCAAGATTTTTAGTTTAGCCATTTATAGGTATTAGACAATTTTTTTGTATATATTGGTATTTGCACTTTTTAATAGTGAACAATGCCCGTTTTTTCAATTTTCTCGCAACTATGTCAATCATAGATTCTGAGCTGATTTGTTGCCTGTTTGGTTGCCCCCACCCACTCCCCCTAAAACCCACCTACATTTACCCCCCCCACACCCCGCCACACCCCTCCACCTATTTGTGAGGCAACTGGGTTCCGTCGGAACCAGGTTGTGGGCATCGTGTGATTCGATGCAGCTGGCGTCTCTCCGCGTCCTAACCCCTATTACTATTGGGAGTGAAGGATTACATGTTCATTTTAAGCAATGTGTTTCCTTGTAGTCATTTTGCACAAACATAACATCTGTCTATGCTAGCTATATTGCCCACCACCCTCTCTCTTTCTCAAAAATATCTTTTCGCTTCTTGCCGCAGGCGTGCTGTTCATTAACATTCAGTTACACACTAAGTGTTATGTTTTTTCCCCCTTTTTTAAGTTTATCTTTGCCAACGCTGTTTCTTGTGATTTCCTCTAGATAGGTTTGCGCCTGGATTTCGCTAATAAAGGTTCTGGTGTTTCCGTTGTACATGACCTTCAGTCTGGCAGGATTCTGTAGATATACTGTGGCTCCAAGCTGTTCAAAAGGGGTAAAAAGTTGTCGCAACCGCCATCTTCTTTCAACCATTACATGGGGAAAGTCAGGTCGACTGAAGAACTTTTACCCTTTGTATTCTCTTTTGTGATTAGGACGAGCCAGATGAAATACTGCTTCCCGTAGTAGAAAGTTACCAAAATAAACCAAGAATGCTCTTGGGTATTTCTCTGCTGAGTGAGATTGTTTATTTAAAGTAAAGGGAAAACGATGAGCCCGCTGAACCTTTTTATCCCAGTCCCAGGCCGTTAATTCCGGGAAAGATTCTTTAAATAGAGAGATCATATATCCCCTGGGGTCATTCCCCTCTACTCCCTCTGACTGGATGATAACAATTCTACAAGGAGAGTGACTAACTGGTTTGCGAGTATTTTTCTGTCACACAAAATGTCATCTTCTTTTCTTAGTTTTCTAGAGTTTTATATAGCGCAAACTCGAACCTAAGGTATCACAGTGCTTTACATGAGCACCAGTTAAGTTACAGACGAGCACACTCCTTTTGTTTTGGCAGGCACTGGGAGATTAAGTGATTTGCCTAGAATCACAGGATGTTGGGCATCCCTGTCAGGGCTCAAACCCAGTTCCCCAGCAGTTAGACCACATCCTGTGTGTATTTCACCTGAAAATGTACATTACCATTTAGTCCATGTAGTGCATTATCTCATCATTACTTACCTTAAGAATAATTCTGTGTTATTTCTGCACGTCTTTGTCAGCCTTCTGTGCCCTTCAACTGTCTGCTGGTGGGGGAGGTCATCACAGCTCATCGTCTTCATCTGAATCTGGATCAGAAAAGGCCAAGTGTATGCCTCTGGTAGTTGCAATATTGTGCAACATGGAACATGTGGCCACAATCTTGCAGCTAGTTTCAAGACTTTACTGTTTTTTTTTTAAACAATTCTTTATTGAAGATTTTTTGATCGTTCTTTCCCAACCATCCCACCCAATTATAAAAACAAACCCACGCAAACAGGCAATGAATATAAACAGAAATATTTTAAATAAGACGTTATGAAAACAATAAGTGAGACACACAACGGATGAGTGCAAATCCATACAAAGAAAATCCTTTCATATAAAAACAATTAATCAGCATTACGAGTCTGATCTCTTGATCCATTGTGTAACGGGATACCATATTTCTAGCCCTTTTTTTTTCTTTTTAAGGCCCTTATGTTTGTATATGGCTATTTCCAAGTTATAGGTAGCAAGGAATCGTGCCCGTCATTGCTGGAATGTAGGCGGGTACGAGTCCAACCATGCAGATGTTAAGCAGATTCTAAGGACCGCCATTGAGATAAACAGTAATCCCTGCATGTTGGCGGATCTAAAGTTCCTATCTACCCCCAGTATTATTTCCGAAGTGGTGATCTCAACATTACTCTCAAATATTCCTGACAGAAATGTTGATATATCTTGTCTGATAGTATTTTTGACATGTAGCTAACATGTGTACCAGATCTGCTTCGGACTTTGCACATCGAGGACATAATGTGCCTTTACCGGTACTCTATTTGGATATTCTAGCTGGTGTATAATAAAGTTGAAAAAACGTCTTGTAAGATTGGGCTTGAAGTTTGGTTGACATTATTAAGCAATTTGATATTTCTAGAGCTTTTCGCGAAAGAGGTTTTGTTAATTCTAATTTGTTTTGCCAATGATGGATATGCTTGTCTAAGTCATCTGGGAGACTTACAACTAAATATTTATAAATTTCACCAATTTTAACACTATTAGTGGGCACCACTGTTTCGATTGCTGGAATTTTATTCATGGCCCTACTGCCACCCCCCTTTTTAGCAATAAAATCCCTAACTTGCAAATATTTAAAAAAGTCACGCGATTCTAGCCCAAATTTAGTTTTTAGGGATTTGAATGAGCGGAAGCCCGCACAGTCATATAGCGAGCCAATCTGTGTGATTCCCGATCTTACCCATCGTGTCATACAATAATCTGTAAAGATCTCAGGGAGATTGGAATTTCTAACTAAAGTGGTATAGTGGGAGAACCTACCGAGCACCAAGAGTTTTCGCACATGGTTCCAAACGATATAAATACATTTAAGTGTTTTAAAGCGGACCTTTTTGAAATGACAGTCATATGTTAACCTCCACAAATGATCACTTGTCTCTTTGCCTAGAATGAGTTCCTGTGGGGTTGGGACTAACATATCTATAATGGGCTCTTGCCTGGGGGTTAAGAGAGCTCTACTGTATTTAAGGATGGTTGCCCACCAATAGATTTTAAAGTTGGGAAGCGCCAGACCCCCTCTTTCCCTTGGTAGGATAATATATTTTTGAGCTCTACGAGTTCTTCCATATCCCCAGATAAAACGAGAGAATATATTATCGATATCTTTAAATATTGATGGGTCAAAATTTAAACAGATGGTCTGAAAAAAGTACAGGAATTTCGGAAAGAACAACATTTTAATAAGATTACATCTTCCTATGATAGATAAATATAAGTTATGCAGGCTGTTTAAACTTTTCTCAGTCTTTTTAAGAAGTGGGTTCAAATTGAGGCTTACTAAATTGTTTAGATTGGAGGTGATATTGACGTCAAGATATAGTGCATTCTCTACCACTGTGTCGTCAGAAAAATTGATTTGACTATTGGTTACAATCTGGGTTTTGGTTTCGTTCAATTTATACCCTGATATATCGCCAAACTTTTCTGCTTCTTCTTCCATTTGTTTTAGTGTTTCCTCTGGATTGGCAGTAACTATTGCGATGTCATCTGCAAAAGCCAAGGTCTTTGTTTCACCATTGGCTGTTTTCCTGGGTTGTATTAAGTGGTTTGATTCTAGCCTTGAAATAAATGGATCAATAAAGATGGCAAATAATAATGGGGAGCAGGGACAGCCCTGCCTCGTACCTCTAGTCAGGTTGATGGCATCTGATAAATCCCATTAACCATTACCACTGCCTCGGGAGTGGTATACATCGCCTGAACAGCTTTAATAAACTGGTCGCCAATCCCACTTTTCGACATGGCTGTCCATAGATACTGCCAGGAGACTCTATTGAATGCTTTTTCGGCATCTAGCAATATCAAGGCCATAGGGTCTCCTGCCACTTCTGCCATGTCGAAAAGCGTGATCACTCTCTGAATATGATCTGTGGTTGATCTCCCTGGGACAAATCCGTGTTGTCTGATGATTACAATTTTATGGATTAAAGGTGAAAATCTACAGGCTAATAATTTAGAGTATATTTTGGAATTGTTGTTGATTAATGTGATTGGTCGATATGCACCAAGTTTCGTATGATCCTTATTTTTTTTGGCAAAGACAATAATTTTCACCCTGGTCCAGGATGCCGGAGGGCGTCCACCTTGAAAGATATGAATCATTAAGTTAGTAAGAATAACTTTCAGTTTGTTACTAAATCTGGCATAAAATTTGGTATGGATTCCATCAAGGCCTGTTGCTTTACCCGACGGAAGACTATTTATTGAGAGTAGAATTTCTATCCAATCCGGAGTAACCAAGAGAATATCTTGATCCGATTGAGATAAACGGGGGCGTGTAGTCAGTTCTAGATATTCATCAATATTGACCTGGCTATTACCTATCTCAGTATAGAGATCCGAGTAATACCGCTTAAAAGCTTCTCTGATTTCTTTGGGGTCATGAGTTAATCCATGGACAGGATCTCTAATTGCTTTAATCATATTTTCTGAGTTCTGTTGTCTAATACGAATAGCTAATTGATGACCCACCCGCTCACTCAGTTCGTAGGTTTTTTCCCTGTTCACTACCGCTTTACTGATTGCTTTGGTGGTAAATATTTCAGATATTAAATTCCTTCCAATCGCTACCTCTCGTACCGCCCTTTCTACATTGCCTCCACATTGCACCGCTCTAGCGAGGGCTTCTTCCCTTCTTATTAGGTTTTCCTGTAAGTTTAGCAGCTTTTGTTTTTCTTCTTTATTATTGTTGATGGAAAATCTAAGAGTTTCGCCCCTTATACCTGCTTTCAATGCGTCCCAGACCACATCCAAAGGGGCACTACCCATATTAAACATTAAAAATTCTGAGATCCAATTCTCCATATGTATACAGTAATTTTCGTTGTGCAATAATGCTCTTTCAAAGGTCCACATGCTACGATCTGATTGTATCGTCTCCATATTCATGCACATAAGTAAAGGATTGTGGTCAGAAAGAACCCTGGTTATCCGATCTATTGAGTAGCTCGATACAATGGTGTGTGAAACAAAAAAGTAATCCAGTTGGGCTAGTTTTTGATGAGGATGAGAAAAGAAAGTATAGACTGGGTTATAAGGGTGTTTTACCTCCCAGCAATCTGCTAACCCATGAGTATTACAAAGTAATTCCAAGGCTTTGAAAGTTTTAGGTTTCCTTCCTTGATAGTTAAAGTTATGGCCAAAGGACCAATTTGTTGGGAGGTTAAGATTAAAATCACCACAAATAACCATGGGTACTGGCCAATGAGCGAGTTCATTAGATAAAAACGGTAATAATTCGGGGTCATCAAAGACACAGCCATAAACTGAGCAAATTGTAATCTTTTTCCCTTCAGCACATAGGCCCTCAGTAATTGCCCATCTGCCACAAGAATCTGCAGCAGATCTTGTAAAACGGATTCCACCACCCCGTGCCAAAATAGCCACCCCGTGTTTTATTTGCCTGAGTTGTAGCAGCAACTACTCCATAACCCAAATTTTTTAATATGTGTCTTTGGGACCCCTCAATATGGGTCTCCTGCAGACAAACAATATCTGCCTTGGTTGATTGTTATGTTATGTTATGTTATTTTTATTTGTACCGCGCACAGCTGCCCCAGCAAAGGGGCGTCCTGGCGCTTTGAGGAGGTAAACACAACACAGCATTAATAGCAGGCAGCAAAAAGAGAAAAGACTCAAGATGAGCTAAACAAATAAAAAGGTCTTGATAGCCCGTCTAAACTGAAAGAGCTCATCGATGGCCCGGATTTACGGAGGGAGAGAGTTCCACCAGCTCGCCGCCAGGACTCGAAACGAACGGCCACCAACTCTACTCAGCTTAAACCGCAGGACCACTGCTAAGTTCTGGCCTAAGGATCTAAGAGTGCGGGAGGGGACATAGGGAATCAACAATTTCTCCAAGAATTGTGGAGATATCCCCTTGAGGATTTTGAATGCAAGGCAAAGAACCTTGAATTTAACCCTCTGCTGCACAGGGAGCCAGTGGAGAGAGCGCAGAGTATTGGACACCGAGCACCGCCTAGGCAGGCCTGTCACCAGTCGGGCCGCAGCGTTTTGAACCCGCTGGAGCCGCAAGAGTTCTGACTGGTTAACCCCCGCCAGTAGGGAGCTGGCATAGTCCAGCCTGGACAGCACGGATGCTTGGACCACCAGTTGTCTTGTGGGGGCATCAAAAAATTTGAGGATGGGTCGAAGTCCTCTAATAATGCCATAGCAAGAAGCCGCCACCTTCTTGGTATGGCAGATGAAATTCAGAGAGGGATCAAGCCACACCCCCAGATTTTTTATCTCTGCCGCTGGGAGGGCAGTCACACCCAAATCCGAAGGCCACCATTAATTGGAGGCCAATTGCTATTTTTTGTCGCTTCCTAAGATCATTAAGCCCACATATATTGATAGTCAAGATTTTTAGTTTAGCCATTTATAGGTATTAGACAATTTTTTTGTATATATTGGTATTTGCACTTTTTAATAGTGAACAATGCCCGTTTTTTCAATTTTCTCGCAACTATGTCAATCATAGATTCTGAGCTGATTTGTTGCCTGTTTGGTTGCCCCCACCCACTCCCCCTAAAACCCACCTACATTTACCCCCCCCACACCCCGCCACACCCCTCCACCTATTTGTGAGGCAACTGGGTTCCGTCGGAACCAGGTTGTGGGCATCGTGTGATTCGATGCAGCTGGCGTCTCTCCGCGTCCTAACCCCTATTACTATTGGGAGTGAAGGATTACATGTTCATTTTAAGCAATGTGTTTCCTTGTAGTCATTTTGCACAAGCATAACATCTGTCTATGCTAGCTATATTGCCCACCACCCTCTCTCTCTCTCAAAAATATCTTTTCGCTTCTTGCCGCAGGCGTGCTGTTCATTAACATTCAGTTACACACTAAGTGTTATGTTTTTTCCCCCTTTTTTAAGTTTATCTTTGCCAACGCTGTTTCTTGTGATTTCCTCTAGATAGGTTTGCGCCTGGATTTCGCTAATAAAGGTTCTGGTGTTTCCGTTGTACATGACCTTCAGTCTGGCAGGATTCTGTAGATATACTGTGGCTCCAAGCTGTTCAAAAGGGGTAAAAAGTTGTCGCAACCGCCATCTTCTTTCAACCATTACATGGGGAAAGTCAGGTCGACTGAAGAACTTTTACCCTTTGTATTCTCTTTTGTGATTAGGACGAGCCAGATGAAATACTGCTTCCCGTAGTAGAAAGTTACCAAAATAAACCAAGAATGCTCTTGGGTATTTCTCTGCTGAGTGAGATTGTTTATTTAAAGTAAAGGGAAAACGATGAGCCCGCTGAACCTTTTTATCCCAGTCCCAGGCCGTTAATTCCGGGAAAGATTCTTTAAATAGAGAGATCATATATCCCCTGGGGTCATTCCCCTCTACTCCCTCTGGGATTCCCAAGAAGCGTAGGTTGTTCCTCCGGGCCCTGTTTTCATAATCCTCCACTTTCATCATTAAATCTCGCACAATTCCTTCGTGTTCTTTCTCTTGTTTCTGGAGGACAGAAACATCCTTTTCAAGATTCTCTGTCCTGAGCTCAACCGACGCCATTCTTTCCGAAATTTCTAGGCAAGTTTGTGCCACCTTGTTGATGGAGCCTTGGAGTTTCTTATTGTCAGATTCGACGATATCTTGAAATTTCTTAATTGAGTTAAATACATCCCCCAGAGAGGGTTCACTGTGACCGTCCCTTTCGTCAGATGATTTGTGTGCGATCATATTTACATCTCTTTCCGAATTATATTTCGAATTATATTTTGGATCGGACGTTGATTGTCCTTGTGTTGATAGATTCCTATGGCGATAATCGATCCGATCTGTATTATTGCCTTGATAGGTAGTATCCTTATCTATTAGTTTATGATGTCTCCTTTGTCTTTTTTTCTTTTTATCTTGTTTTCTCCTTGCGCTATTTTCTTTAGGAGAGTCATTCGTCTTTTTAGAGTTAGTTTTGAAGTTGGAATCAGAGGGCTCTGGGCTTTCAAAATCTATCTGTTCTTGTCTCAAACCATAAGGTTCACTTGAGGTAGACATCCCCGTCTCATATAGTCCGGACTCTGTCTCTGATTCTAGTTCTGACTCCGATCCCGGGTTGTCTAGGAGTGGAACTGTAGTATCAAGTTTTAAATCGAGCCTTTGAGAATGCTTGTTTTTTTCCGCGACTACGCTGGTCGAGCTTGAGGGCAATGATGATAAGGAGGTTGGAGCGACTAGGCTGACAGTCTGTGCGAGTTCTGCAGGTAATATGGCTGTCAGGCCCTCTGGAGGTCTTTTAAGTTCAGTCGAACTGCACACCTCAGTTATTGGTCCTATAGGACTTTATTGTACTGCACCACCACTTTTATAGAGACACACCAGCAACTCTTGAGTAACCCAAAGGTCGGCTCAGTTATCTTAAGTGTACTTTGTTGGGCAGCATTGTAACATTGCTCATTTGGAGTGGTTGGTTTGAGATATGGGATGAGGATGAATGAGTGCACAGCATATGAACTTTCCCCTACAGGGGGAAAGGCAATAGATTAATCACTATGTGTGTTTCAATACATCCGTAGTGACTACTGACCTGTGTTACATGTATTTACATAGTAGGTATCCTTCTCCAAATTCAGCCCCAAGTAGACATGTGCAGATTCCACTATGTTGGAAGATGAAGGAATCATACGAACTACCTGGCAATTTTACCACTTAGGCCTAGATGTAGGTAATTTTATTTTACCACTTCTTAAATACCGAATTTTACCGATTCGGTATTTAAGAAGTGGTAAAATAGAGGGGGTAGGGGGATGTAGGTATTACAGAATCGGTAAATACCGAATCGATAAGATTCGGTATTTACCGATTCTGTTAATACCGATTCGGTAATGCCCATTGATTCCTATGGGCATTGAAGCCCATAGGAATCAATGGGCATTACCAAATCGGTATTTACCGATTCGGTGCTGGGACGACTCTTTATGGCCAGAGTCCCTTGGAAAAGCACCCATCCCGACGGACCACTTACGGAACCTGGGCGTCATTCTGGACTCCTCATTCTCGATGACCAGACAAGTCAACGCCGTTTCATCTTCTTGCTTCAACATTCTTCGCATGCTCAAAAAAACATTTCGCTGGATCCCCACCGAAACCAGAAAAACGGTCACCCACGCACTGGTTACAAGCCGGCTGGACTACGGAAACACCCTATACGCCGGTACCACCGCAAAACTTCAGAAAAAACTCCAACGCATCCAGAACGCTTCAGCCAGACTCATACTAGACATCCCGCGTAATGACCACATTTCTGGTCACCTGAAAAACCTCCACTGGCTCCCCGTCAATAAGAGGATAACATTCCGCCTCCTAACCCACGCACACAAAGCACTGTACGAACTTGTACCCGAATGCCTCAACACACGACTTTCCTTCTACACCCCCTTCTGCCAGCTACGCTCCTCCAACCAAGCCCTGGCTACTGTACCTCGCATCAACAAAACCACTATGAGAGGAAGATCCTTCTCCTACCTGGCGGCTAAAACCTGGAACTTACTTTCCATTCACCTTCGCCTCACTCAAAACCACCTAGCATTCAGAAAGCAACTTAAAACCTGGATATTTGACAAGTAATTCCCCACCTTTCCCCTAGCGTCTTGAGACCCTCTGGGTATGTAGCGCGCTATATAAATTAATTGAATTGAATTGAATTGAATTGAATTGAATAGCACCCCAAATACAGGCATGTGTGCCATGTGGCACACAGACATGCCCTAAGGGCATGTCTGTCTGTCACATGGCATAGGTGTGCATGCACACATGTGCATGCACACCTGGATTCGGTATTTTACCACCCAATTGGATTGGGTGGTAAAATACAGAATCTGAAAGGCCTGTGGCACTGTAAACTGTGCCACCTACATTTGTAATTTGTAATTACAGAATCGGTATATTTACCGATTCGGTAATTTACCGAATCGGTAATTTTACCGAATCGGTAAATATACCGATTCTGTATTTTTCAGCCCCCTACATCTGAAAACCCTAATACCGGTCAAAACGGCCGAAATCGGCCGTTTCCGACCGGTATTAGGGCTCCTACATCTGGCCCTATGTCTGTGATGATATGTGGGGCACTACAAATAATTTCTTATTCCTGAAAATGTACTCATTGACTGAGGGGGGACAAATAGCTACATGTGTCTCATCAATGCAGACAATGATATATGGAAATTGTGCTCACTAGTAGAATTCCAATTTTGTTTGCTGCAAGTCTTGTGGTGTGCTTGGAAATCTAATGTACTGATGTATTTTCAGCAACATTGCATCCAGGAATGCATTGAAAAAGTGGGACAGTGCACTTTTGGAGACCCCTCCTGTTGCTGCTATCTTTTTGTGTTGCATTTTCACCCTAAGTGGGAAGGGTATGCCCAGAAGTGGGTCCTGTGCTCACTATGCAACGGGAGTCAAGCTATCCTGGCTGATGAGGGCTGAAAGCCCGAAACCGGTCCTAGGATGCTTGATTCCTGTCCAGGGAAGACATGGCCTGGCAGTTCGGTCTGGACTGTTCCCATGAGGCACAGGGTCAAGACTGATTTGCATATGGCATGTCCGAACTGGGGTGGCGTGGTGAGTACAATAAAGATGGATTAAACCCAGATCTGTGACTAGGGGTGAATGTTTGCCAATGTTTAACATTCCGTCCAACATCTTTGTGGATTGCATTACACCAGGTACTACCTGAGACCAGGAGGTGCAAGGAACATAGGACCGGGACATGGGTGGGAATTGCATTGGTCCAGTGAGTTTGACGCTACAGTTACAGTTGTGGTTGCAGGTCGGCTTTTAGATCAAACATGATGGCAGAATTTACCCTATACTAGTCATATATTTCCTCCTTTGTCTGGCCAAACAACGCAATGCATATTCTGAAAATGTGCTCTTGTCTCCACCTCCTTCTCTGTGCTGCAGCCTGGATCCTCATCCTCGTCGCAATGACGTAGAGTGCAGCCATTATGGAACATGCTGAGGCACTCTGGGCGTATTAAATAGGTTGCACCTGGTTATCACCTGATTGGAGTTGGCGTGGTGGTATTTAACACATGCAAAACTGCATTTTCTAGTCTATAAACAAATTGCGAATGGTTTTACATTAAATTTGCGATTACCTAATTGAGATTTGCATTTTGTGAATCTCAAGTGGAAGTTGCACATTTGGGAATCGCAATTTTTGCAATTACCAAAATGTGGGCTGTAAATCCCTTTTATGTGTTCGACAGGCAATTTTGCATTCACGAAACGATTTGCAAATGCAAATGTGCTTTCCTTTAAGTGTGTCTACTTCTTTAGTCAGTCAATTCTCCTCTTGAGTCTGCCAGTCTTTACTCAGTTTGCTCATTCTCCCCATATGTGTGCCTATGTCCAATTGGTATGTCTGCTCTTCCCGCAGTTTGCTATTTTACTCTCAATATGTGTTCATTTTTCCCAGAGTCTGTCCAGTTTCCCGTCAGCCTGCATGTTTCCCCTAGTTTGTCAACACAATAGAAAGACACTTGTAGCTACCTTCATGTCATGACAGTACATCCCACATACACTTCTCTCCCATGCACTGTATATAGGGGATGGAATAAGTGTACAACATTATTGTAAGTGTTTTGGTTAAGATTTACTTGTTTGATGTGGTATTGTCTTTGTGTCTGTACCGTCATAACAATGATAGTAGCTACATGTGTCTTCTATTTGTTAATTATTACTGTTTGTTTGTTTCAAAGCTTTATTCAAGCAATATACTCATAAAAGCACAACATACATTTGGAAAATACATTTTAAAAAATACAAGACATAAAATTAACCATCTTATACATTCAATGGTAAAAACCGTTGTGCAAGCTTTGACAAGAAGGAAATAAAAACAGTTACAAACACATTTACTCAAAAATCAATGTACATTAGAGGAGATAGCCCTCCGTCTGATGGACCATGCCCACCCCAGGTATTTTGCTGTTCCCAAAACAATTGGCAAATCAGTGGAAGTACAAATAATTCTTAGCGCCTCAACACCACTTGATATCCCTAAGTTCCTACAAACGGGAACTAGCCATACTCTTCGAGGGGTTGTGTATGCCTCACAAAGGAATAAGAAGTGGCCTATGCTTTCCTTGGCTGCACCACACACTGGGCAGCACAAGTTGGTCTTACTCCTCCACCTGCCCGTCAAAGATCTCAGGGGGAGGGAACCAGCTCTTAGCTGAAACATTAGCTTCCTGTCTCCAGGGACGGTAATACTGTCCCAGTAAAGTTCTAATAACGGACACTGTTTAATTTCCAAGAAGCGCCCCCCCCCATTGTGTCAGATCTCGTTCTGCTCCAGAGTCTGCCATCTACCCTATCCCAATATAAACTTTTGATGGTATTTTTACTAGGAAAAACTTCCCCAGAGGGATTATCCCAAAGTTTGGAGAGGCTGAGTTCTCCTAAAGCAGCCCTGAGGTGTTTGAGCCATGTTATTTTATGGAAAACATCTGCTTTAATTATTGCAAGGAATCCATCGGCATAGTGCCGTATCTCTGGGGTGGTCCAGAGGCGTCGCCAATAGAGGATTGGACTCAATCTTACTCGGTCACTGACTGATCTTCTCCCCAGATCAAGACCAAGCGGGATTAGTGGGGTACTCTGGGGAAGTCCCGTTATACCCCTAATAAACCTATTCTCTGATGTCTGCAAGGGAAGAACCTTGTCAAAGCCCCATAGTTCCGCCCCGTACAGGGCAGACCCAATGACCTTGGCGTCATAAACTGCCAGGACTGCTTTGATAGGTTTAGATTTAGATTTTTTGTGTTCAACCCTTAATGCTCCCGCGACCTGTTGGTGTTTCAGGACCGCCTTTTCTATATGATAGGACCACTTTAAATTGCTAGTGATCTGGACCCCGAGGTAAGTAAATACATCAACCACCTCTAACTCGCAGTTATTCAAAAGTATTTTTGGGCGAGCTCTATGCCTAGGCGAGAAAGTCATCAGCTTGGTCTTGCCCACATTCACTTCCTAGCCGTGTTCCCCGCAAAAGTGGTCAAAGATATGTAAGGCACGCTGCAGGCCACCCGGTGTTTTGGACAAGATCAATGTGTCGTCGGCGAACATCAGGATCGGGACCCTGATGCCCGCCAACGAAGGTGCATCAACACAAGCATCCAACATCCGAGCCACAATTCCGTTAATAAATAACGAAAAGAGCAAGGGTGCCATTGCACATCCCTGGCGAACGCCACGCTCGACGGGAAAGTCGCCGGTAGATTCACCGTTCGTGCCCCACTGAACCCTGGCAAAATTAGCCTCGTGCAGCCTCATAATTAGGGTAAGTAACTCGGCTGGGAGACCAATTTCACTCAGGACTGCCCAAAGCTTTCCCCTTGGGACCAGGTCGAAGGCAGCCCGCAAGTCGACAAAGGCGACATACAGACTGCCTTCGCCAAGCACCACCGTCCCCCATTGAAGTAAGGTAAACCGAAACACCTGGTCAACCGTACTTGTGGCCCGCCTAAAACCGGCCTGGTAAGGAGACAATGCACTATTCTCTTCGACCCAATCCATTAGCTTATTTACCACCATTCTCCCTACCACTTTCTGAATGGTGGCAATCAAGCGTATTGGCCTATAGTTAGCCGGGAGGGACCTATCCCCCTTTTTGTAAATGGGTATAATAATCGCCCCCTTCCATACTTCTGGGACTTCAGCTCCTTTTGCAATAGAATTTCCCAGGAGGGAAACATACTTGGCCCATCGACCCATATCATTTTTAAAGACATCAGAGGGTATCCCGTCAAGACCCGGGGCCCTTCCCCCTTGGGCAGCACATATTGCAGTCTCAGTTTCTTTAAAAGAAAACAGATTTCCAGTTGCAACAACCACTGGAATCGTTTTCACAAACCCAACCTCCTTGGACTCTGCATATTGGGTTTTAAAGTATTCCACCCAGGCACCCTCAGCGACGTTGTTTTCGGGCTTGTTCGGAGTGCCACCTCTACCCCACTTGAATAATCTCCAAAACAACCTGGAGTCCTTGACCCCTGACGCTTCCTTTAACTCTGCCCAATACTCTTCATCCCATGTTTTTTTTCGCTAGTAATATACTAGCCTTGTAGTGCTTCCTAGCCTTGCCAATAGCTTCCCTAACCCTATTCCTAATAGCGCTACCTAAGGCTAACCTGGCTTCCCTGCACTGATGGTTAAACCACCTAGCTGGTTTAGGTGATTGTTTCATGTTTTTCTTACGTGCTCTCATGAAATGTGGTCTTATGTGGGAGAAGAGCTTATTATGTATATCCGTTATTTCCCTAGACCCTGGGTTGACGGAATTTTCAGACTCCATTGCAGCGATTGCAGCATCCAACTCGGAACTTATAAAGTCCATTGAATCCGCATTCGCCAAGACACTTGGCCAATTAAGTCTACGCATATCGTTTGTCATTATGGGCATTTGATCTTCATTCAGTTGCTGACTATCTGGCATGATTGACCACCAGTTGTGGTCCACACAGAGGGGATTGTGGTCACTTTCCAATCTACCCTCTACTTTCATGTCCCATACCCACTGCCATAGACTAAGTCTGCAAATGACATAATCTATCCTACTACGGCTAAGACCATTGTCAAAGGTACAAGCCCCTTCACTGTCACCTTTCGTTCTCCCATTGAGAGCTCTCAACCCATATTCCAGGCAGATGGCATTCATTAACAAGATATCTTTAGTCCATCGTTTGACAGGAGCCAGGGTTAGGATCGGGACACCCCATTGTGTGTCCTCGTCCTGCCCCAGAGGATCATCTATACTATCTAGTGGCTCAAAGGTCCTGTTCAGGTCGCCCGCTACTATGATTTTATTCCCCAATGACTGTGATTCTAATGAGGTAAACAGGGCCTCTAGAGTGGGGGAGCTTCCTGAGTTGGTACCCCTAGCATAAATATTATAAATATCTGTCACTCCTTATTTTTCCGAAGCCAATCCGCGAGGTTCCAATGAATTAGGAAGCAAAGCAGCAAACAGAAAGCTCTCCCTCTCTCCACGGCAGCCGGGCGTAGGCGTCTCCCAATGCAGCAAAGACAAGCAGGCACCTTTCACTCGGTGCTCGGGGGGCGGGTCAGACAGGGAGTTAATTATTACATGTTGTCTCAACATGAAAAAAGATAAAACGTTTCTCCTATTATTGATTCATTAATTGGTCTTAAGTTCTAGGCCTTTCACTGATTCTTCACCTTTTCTTGGATATTCCGTATGTCACGTTTCTAGTTATAATGTAGTTTACATGTTTTTTGGATGCGTTAAACAGATCATGTATATGTACTTTCTGGCATGTTTGCAGCCCTAAAGAAGCTTTTGTTTAGGTGAAATGCGTTGGCTACATGTATTTTTCTATTTGAAGAAGAAAAGAAAGCAAGACTTTCAAGCAAAAAACAACTCGTCTGTATTCTCACTTCAGCAAACGTGTTAGCTGTTATTATTTGAACACTCTAGTTGCCTTTCATGTTCCAAGTTATATGTTTTCTTGGTTTAGAATGGATGCAGCATCATAAAGTTTGTTCTCTGTTTATGTGCTTGTTTGACCACAGATGCCGCACGCAAGATGTGCACTGTTTGCTTTGTATGACATATTGTTATCTAAGAACCCGCTGGAGGAAGCCTTTCTTTACTTTTCAAGGCTCTTCCTGCTTGAACACTGTATTGAATTGCATTCATTCACAATTGTTTTTGGATGGTTATAGAACTAGCTTATTTTAGCACCTCCGGATTGCATTAGGTCAGAGGGGGAGAACCAATATTCATATACTGGGTTACTACTAAAATGGTAAGGTTTTGTGATGTATCTGATTACAAATTTTGATTTTCATAACAATGGTCACAGCATCATTTGCACTTTCTATGTTCCAATGCTGAAAATAGCTACACAAACTGCTGAATTTAGGGAGGATCCAGAAACTATCGAGCCTCTAGGTATGCTGGCCAGTTTTCTATTGATTTGCTAAATACTTGAGGCATAGACTTTTTAATGTTTCTTTCCTCATTATTGCATTATTCTATATTTAAGCGGCTTCATGGTGAATGACCTCTATGTATTTGAATGAGGTTCCTGCTGCATTTGTATTTCTCATTTGTGGTTCAGCTGTTGGTTAAATTACTGTGATTTTGATTTTTTTTGTCTAATTTGTGAAGTATGTCAAATAAATATAATTGGTTTTATATTGTTGGATAAGGTAATCAGATTCCTCGATGTCCAAGATTTCGAGATATATTTTTCATCTCGTCTGCAAAATGGTGGTGTGTTTTTCTAAGTGCTGCATTCACACTGAAGCAAGGGATTTTCAGAATAAATACATTTTCTTCTAGGTTGCATGCATTTAATCTAGATTGCAGTTATATTTGTTCTTTGGTGCATTTGAGTAAATACACTCATCTGGGGTGAACTACTGCTTGTGATTTTTCGATTTGACATGTGTCACGGAGGTACTGGGTTTGTTCCTACCAATCAACGGATTGTTCTTATTTATCATCCTTGTTCTTTGGTTCTTTTCTCTCTTTTATTTAGGTTGTTTATTTGTGTGTGTAGCGGTAAGAGACATTTTGTTGATTTCCATTCACGGAAGACTATTAGGGTATTTTGAGGAGTGACTCTGAGCGTCACACTGGGATTCGTGAAACATTATCATGAGTCATGCTGGCATTGTGTGGTTGTTGTGGTCGTGCTGTGATTTGTTGACCTATGCCATAGCCGCATTGGTGTTGGCTGTCTTTTTATTTGATTATTTCTGTGCATTTTGGAATATTTTGAGTGGGAATAATGGGCGCCATATGAAAAAAGCTTAAAACTCCTAGAGTTTTTATTATGGAGGGTGAGAAAATTCCTCTAGAAGAAACTTCTGCATTCGAAATGAGGGCGGACTTCTGGCTTTTTGCATGAGTTCACTTCTGGCCACAAGGATATGCAAATGCCTTTACGATGTACCTTTCACAATAGAAAGCTCGATTTTCCGAGACATGCAATATGTGGGAGAAAGACTCAACCAAGACCTCTGCAGTTTGAAGCATTTAATAAATGAGATCTGGTGGCTAAAGAAAAGGAGAGAAAGAAAATGAAGTAGTAGCTTAGGAAATCACTGAGCCACTGGTTAGACTGCAATGAGGTTATACAGAAAGAAAATAATGGTGAGAGGATACAATGTAAGATGTGAGTGTATTCCCTGTGATAATTAATAAATCAAACAAAAAATGAAAATTGAGGATTTAATAATGAAACTCGAAAAAGAGATGATGAAATGACGTCCTTAATTCTAAACCTTCCTCTTATACAGATGGTGCACATGCACAGACAAAAAGGCTACCAGAAGAAAGAAATACACACAAATAAATTGTTGTATTTAATTCAGATGAATTAAGATATTTTTTTACGTTTAAGTTTATTAACTGGTAACTAAATAGACAAAATAAAGCATCATATATAAATAGGTACAATATAGTAAGATTATAATTTTAGCAAATAACAATTTATGAAGGGTAAAAAGGAAAGGAAAGGTGGGAGAGAGGCAGGAGGGGAAGAGGAAAAAGGAAATGAAATTACAATAAAATACGACCTGAACTCAATCTCTAGAGGCATAAAAAAAGGCATTTGAAAAAAACAGAGTAGCTCAAATTTAACAATACAGCGAAAGGAGTAACAATGAAAGTGTGTATATGAGAAAATATAAAGACAGCAAGTGAGTCAAGGAGGCTTCCGGACTTCATCAGAAGATTTAACGTGTAAAGCATTAATTGAAGCAATGCATGTTAAGTGAGTAGATAGAGGAAGCCATAACAGATCTCTTTTAATGGATAAAGATATGGGAGCAACGAGGCTAGTATCAAGTCTGTGATGGAAGCAAACAGCATTCCACTATGCTCTGAAGGTGACTTTGTTGGCCTGCTTCCAATTGGAAGTTATTAGGTGGAGAGCAATTGCTAATAATAAATCCACTAGTTTGGAGTTGGATGGTGATTGGGGCCAGGAAGACAATAGAGAGCCTAAGAAAACATTAACAGGTAAAAATGAGATTTGGGTTTTAAAAATGTTGTTAATTTGAGACCAAACTAATTCCCAACAATGAGAGATCGGGGGGACAATCATAAAGCATGCTTGAAGTCAGCAAGTGCACAGGGACAGGACCAGCAAGGAAAAGAAGAGTCTGTAGAAAAAGAGGCTAGTTTTGTGGGAGTAAATAACGTGTGTTGATACATTAATTAAAGGCTTTGAGAAGTGTTGGCAGCTCTAGAGGTCTTATGAATCTTGAGCCACAGCTTATCCCAAAAAGGGGTAGGCCAACATTCCGCTAAGTATTTTTCCCAAGCCAATTCAGCCTTCCTTTTGCTCCTATCCGGGGAAAGAAATAAGCATTTATACAAAGTAGAAGCTGATGAGAGGGTCGATAATAGAGGAAAGAGAGTGGAGCATCTAGAGGAGGGAGTAGGAGTAAGAGAAGAACAAAGTCAATCATATTGAGCTTTACAAGAATATGGTAAATAACATTTGGATTGAAGGTCTGAAAAGGATAGAGGAACATTATTGAGTAATAGCTTAGAGATCCAAAGCAATCCCTTGAGTCTCCAAGTTTTCCAAACAGGTTGTTGATCTAATGAGGAAGATGAAGGATTGGAGGAAGGTATGAGAGGAACAAGGATATTGCGAGTATGAGAAATGACAGGTAAACGAAAAGGAGAAATATTATTAGTAAAGGCAAGGGATTCTTTAAAATCAAAAGGAGATATAAAATACTTTCTACATTCATCCAGATCGGAGGATGAATACATTGATCAGAAGAAAGCCAACAGGAAGATTGCTTTAAAGAAAAAGTCAAATGATAGGATTTAAAGTCTGGAAATTTAAGGCCTCCAGATATCTTGTCAGCCTTTAGAGTTGACAGAGCTATTCGAAAAGACTTGTTTTTCCAAAGGAATTTAGTTAAAAGAGAGTCAATTTTCTTAAAGTGCATGCCAGGGATGTGTACCAGAATCATAGAGAGAAGATAAAGAATCAAAGGAGAAAGCATCATTTTCTAATCGGTCCCAATATATCCAATCAGCCAAGATATTCTTCTCTATCATAGAATTTCAATCACAATTTATTTCAAAACATTAGATCAGCCGATCATTGAAATGAATTGTGATTGAATTGATATGATAGAGAAGAAGATCTTGGCTGATTGGATATTTTGAAATTGAACTGTCATTATTAAAATAAAGAAGAAGGAACTTTTTTGAACTGAACCTACTGCCTAAGGACTTGTTATTGGAAGACTTCCAAATTATGGATTATTGCACGTATTGAGACTTGTTGCACACCTCCTCTTTGCATTTATTGCCCAGAGTCACATGGTGCTGGGCTAATCTGCCGCCGGGGATCAAACAGTGAGCCCCCGGGTTCCGTAGTCAGTCACCCTGGCCGCTGTGCCACTCCTCTTCCCTCCCAAGATGTGTGGGATCTGCTGCAGCAAATACGTGAAGTCCACTTCCAAGGGTCCAGGCCTGGGGTGATACTACTTGGCAGGGCAGAGTCACAGAAATACAGAGTCCAAGCCCAGAAACATGTTTTTTTTTCTTCAGAGACTTCAGATCAGGAGGCCATCAAGATAGCCCTTGTAGTTGCGCTGGTTTTAAGTGATGCAGTCCTTCTCTCCCAAGCAGGGGAACAACAGGTAGCAAGTCAGGAGTGCAGTAAAGCGGTAGTCCAGCCGAGTGGTAACCCTTCAGCATTACAGCAGTCTTTTTTCCTGCCAGAGTCTTCACTTTCAGAAGTGTATCGAAGAGGTTGTGTTTGAGGTCCAGTACTTATACTCTGTTGTGCCTTTGCAGTAGAGGAGACTTCAAATACATGCCTTTGAAGTGCACAGAGGTCCTCCCTTCCTGCCCTGGCTCCATACTCATTACAGTGGGGTATACATCACTTTGTGTGGGGGAAGAACATACCCTATTGTGGTGTAAGTGAGGCTGGGTCTATTTCATATTTGAGCATATAATTGGTTTCACATTGAGCACAACGTTTTAAGACACAATTTCATATTTGTGATATGACTGTGGTTTTCTCTTTCTTTCTTGTTCCAATGTCTAAGCTTTGAATAGGTATAAACTGAATGTATAAAATGAACCAGAGGCCAAGTTTACTCAATAAAATGCCCTTTATGTTGAAGTAAAAGCATGTATGAACTTTATAGCCACCTCTTGTTGTTTATAGGTTAACTTTCTAAAAGCGGCATTTTCAGAATTGCAATTTCAAATCTGACTTCACCATGAATTGTGATTTTAAATTGTGATTCCAAAGACACCACACTTGAAAAATCTCTCTCTTCACACCTGGGAATTATAGTTATAAAATGTAATAAGGTAATCCCGCTGTTATCTCATAGGAGAGATAGGCCTTGCAGTAGTGAAAAATAAATTTGAGAGTTTTTCACTACCAGGACATGTAAAACTTAAAAGTTCTTGTCCTGCGTTGTAAATACATTGCACCCTGCCCTTTGCGCTGTCCAGGGCCCACCTTGGGGGTGACTGTTATATATATGCAAGAATGGAGGTTTTGAGCCTGGCAAGAGGTTCATCTTGCCAGGTCACAATGGCAGTGTAAACCACACACATGGGCACTGCAATGGCAGGTCTGAGCAACGGTTAAACGGCTACTAAAATTGGTGGCACAACATGTGCTGCAGGCTACTTGCCTCGCTGACGAACACTGGCAATCACTGCCAGTCCATTTTAGAGATTCCAACCATTTAGTGGAAATGTCTCTTTTTCTCTTGGGCAAGGGACTGCTTCCCCAATAAGTCAATACATTGGATTCTTGCTTGTGATTATTTCAAGAAACCAATTGGATGTTGTTTTTTTTTCTACTTAAATCCAGTTCTGGTCCATCAGGGCTGGTTGACCGATTACTGCCATAAGCTGCCCTATCCAATGCATGAGAGAGGATTCAGAATTCCTCACTTTTACATATATTTTGACTCCATCCAAAACTGGAGGAGGTGTCTTGATTTAGCTGTCTGCATTCCACACACCAGGCCTGAGGAAGACCCACAGTGATGTTCATTCAATTATATACACCCTTTGGGTTGAAACATTGATGCTTCATTGATCTGCTCATGTCCCTAGTCTCTTTACCCTTCCATTAAGAAGAAGTCATTCCAAAGGGTGTTTACAGAACTTTATGTATTTAATAAATTGCAGGCTCACACTAATTCATATTGAATATATATGTATTTAATTTGTATGTTTTATTTATCCTCCATAGCATGTATGCACCTTATGTCAATTGGTTCACCGAAGTCACATTATTTATGTTGTTTGTTTTGCCATTCATGTATGTGACAGTCATATACTAATTGAATATTGTAAATAATAGATATATTTTCTGAAAAACTGATTCTTTGTTTTTGTTGTGTTTTGACTTTCATCCCTGTCTAAAAACAAATTCCTAGACACTCATTAACATTTGATTGCCATTCAGGAAAGATACGCTACTAAGCAATTGATTTATGTGACAGAATTCACTGTAGATTATATTGCAAGCTCACTAGAAGCATTTAATTTACAGGCCCTGGGCACATGTGGTGCACTTTACTAGGGATTTATAAGTAAATTATATATGCCATTTTGGGATAAGCCAATTTTACCATATTTTAGGGAGAGAATACATGCACTTTAGCACTGGTTAGCAGTGGTAACATGCTCAGAGTCATAAGGACAACATAAGAGGTCAGAAAAAGGGTGCTGGTGCACACGCAAGTTAAGGGTAGAGGGGTTTGTCAATATTTCTGAAACTAATGTAAATGTCAGTTTCTTTTAGAAGAGCCCTGCTTGTCAATTCTGTGTGGAAATTGGCCACTGGAAGCAAAAAATGTATAGAGAATCCAGATAAAACACTAAATGATGTTCTCCCTCAGATGCAGCAGAATGAATATCATACTGGGAATATGTTTCAGCCCAAAAGTCTTGATACAGGCTATGCAAAATCTGGGGAAAGTCCATATAAATATGCCTGTGGCTCTGGTGTTGCAGCAAATAATGAGAAACAAAATGGTGTGCAACCCAGGGTTTCAAAAGAATCCATTGATTCAGCAATGGCTTTCCCTGGTTTTTACTGGATGTGACTAATTCACAATGTCATTTCCTAAGTGGGAGTTGAATTGCATGCTTGGTGCAGTCCTATTTGTAGATCAGAGTTGACCATGTATAGATGATGAGGTAAATGGACATCCTGTATAATTTCTAATGGCTAACGCCCACACTACCTCTCCAGTGCATTTGTCAGCCACTGTGCGACACTGGGGAGGCATTGTAAGGAACCTCCGATGCTTGCACCTGAGGATTCCATTTTTTAAAGAAAAGGGTAGGAGTGAAGCAGAATTGCTTCCACTTCAGCCCCTGTGTCGTCTCCTGCCCATTTGTAAAGTCAGCACGCCAAGAGGTGCACTGATTTTACAGATTCACATCGGAGGTGGAGGAGCCACCAGCCGATTGCTCGCTCCTCCATCCAATGGGAGTTTTCAGCCCCGGTGCATGCCTAAGTTTCAGGGATAGCTCATGTGGAGGAACAAGGACTGCTGATCATGTCACAATTTGACTTTAGATGCAGCCATGGAACTGAAACTGTCTTGGTTTCAGCAACTTACAGCATCAGACATCAAGACAATGTGGGGCAGGCTGCAAAACTGATCCTCTTGGATCTATCTGCAGCTTTCAATACCATCTCTCCTATACCGCTCACTCCGCAACTTCAGGAATTAGGGCTTCAAGGTTCAACATTGAAATTGCTCCTCTCCTTTCTTAACGTCAGATGAATATTGTGGTTGTTAATCTCTTAACATATGACCCATTCACCTTGCCTTTTGGGGTACATCAGAGATTGTCCCTGAGCCCCACATTGTACATCTCCCCTCTGTCAAAAACTGATACACTCCTTTGGTCTACAGGCCATGTCAGGGTAAGCTAAATATACACTAAAAATTAACCTGCCCTCACCCTGTCATAGCTTGGCACAGAGCAGTCAGGCTTATCTAAATAGGCAGTGTGTAAAGTATTTGTGCACCACACACACACTGGAACACAATAAAAACACCAGAAAAAGTCTCCGTACTGGTTCAGAAAGCTAGGTTATATGTTTATAAGCAAAACAAGACAACCACAACAAAACTCCAAAAAGTAGAACTGGAGTAACGAAGTATTTAAAGATTAAATCAAAATGTAGTGCTTAGAAGCAAATAGCACTTAGGGGTTACTAGACGTTGCGCTGGACTGGGTATGTCCAAAATTCAGGCTTACCGCAATGGAGGGCAGGCTGGCTACAGGACTCACACATGTCCCATTGAAAAAGTTCCTTGAATGAAGCAAGCGTCAACATCGAAGGCTCAATGAGTCATTTCTGATCCGCACAGAAGATGAAGGCGTCATCGATTTACTGCTCTATGATGTAGGTGCTGCGTCATCGTTGAGCCACACTGTCAGTTGTCATCAAGCTGTGCAGTCCGTCGAAGTGGTGTCATCGATTAGCTCCTGCGTCAGCATCAAAGGGCGTTGTGTCGGATCTGATCGGTGCAAAGTTGTCACTGCATCGATTTTATTGGTTCTGTACAGCAGAAGTCAACTTTCAAGGGCGCAGGTCTGGATTGGCACCACTTGGAAGGGCAGAACTCACATACAGCAGAGTCCAAGTGCTGTTGCAGGGTTGAAGGAAGTCTTTGCCCTGAGACGTCAGAACAGGGGCCAGTCCTTGTCCTCAGTAAGGCAGAGATGAGCAGACAGCAGGGCAACACAGCAAAGCAGAAAAGTTCTTACAAAGCAGCATTCAAGTATAATCCTTCTAGCACAGCAGTCTTTACTCATGACAGATTTCTTCTTAGGTCCATTAGTGTACTGTCTTTGTAGGGTTGTAGGCCCAGTACATATACCCAGTTGTGGATTTGAAGTGGGGGTGAATTCAAAGCGGCCCCTTAAAAAGCACAGATCCCCTTTCTTTCCAGCCCTGGCTCCAGGCTATTAGTCAGGAGTAATCAGCCCTTTGTATAGGAAACAGGACACTGCCTAGTCAGGTGAAAGTGACAGCTCCTCATTTCTCTTCTTACTGAGGAAGAGCTATCAGAATGCATATGATTGCAAATGAGATATCTGTCATCCCCCACTCTTCCTGGGTTTGCGGATGTCTAAAAGGAATGCAGTGTAGCTGTCACCCATCATAGACATGTGTTGGAGCAGCCTGCAAGGCACACAGAGCAGTAACAGCAGAGAAATGTCCACTTGCTCAAAGTGGAATTTCTAAAATAGTAATGTTAAAGCCAGATTTACCAATAAAGGATATTTATCAATACCATTTAAAAAAGATATGAAACATGATGCAGCTACACCCTTCTAGTTATGAATCAAAGCGTAATAGTGTATTAGGGAATTCCCAATGCTATCCTATGAGAGGAGTAGGCCTCACAGCAGTTTGTCACTACCAGTATATGTGAAATTTAAAAGTACATGTCCTACCTTTTCCTTACACAGCACCCTATCCTTAGGACAACCTAGGGCCTACATTTGGGGTGACATGTAAAATAAAAAGGGGAGTTTTAGGCTTGGCATGTGGTCTTAAATGCCAAGTCGAAGTGGCAGTAAACTGCACACACAGGCCTAGCAATGACAGGCTTGAGACAGGGTTGAAACAGTACTTGTGTGGGTGGCACAATCAGTACTGCAAGCCCACTAGTAGAATTTACGTTACAGGTCCTGCGTATAGGGTATAACACTTTATAAGGGACTTACAAGTAAATCAAATATGCCAATTGGCCATGAGCCAATGTTACCATGTTCAAAGGGAAAAGCACATGCACTTTAGCAACAAAAGCCCTAAAGCCAACAAAAAGGTTAGAACAAGAGGAGGAGGCAGACAAAATGTTTGGGGCGACCCTTCAGATATGGGCCCTCACAAAAATAAGTAGATGACTCCAAACCAGAGAGAACCTAGCAGCCAGCCTCCCCTCAACTTTCCACCATGCACACACCCCACACCTCAAAGAACTTCACTGGCTCCCCATTCACAGCTCTCTTAAAACTCCAGACACACTCATTCAAAGCCTTACACAACACATGCGCAGCACACCTCGAAACCACCTCAGATTTCAGAAGCCTTCCTGTCCCCTTTGTGCAACTGGATTTGTTCTCACACACATTCAATGCATATGCTCCCCCAGAAAGGCAGTAGTAACTTCTCTTACCTTGTTACGAAAGGCTGCCTTGACCTACCCCAACAAAACTGTGCTTCCTCTAAAATTATTGCATTCCACATAAAGCTGAAGACTTGGCTCTTCAACCTGTTGAGTCTATGGCTCATCCCAGACCCTGATGCTACACTTCTTGGTGATATAGTTGTCCTGCTTACATGTTCATTCTCCATCTGAACAAAGTAGATATTCAATTTGCCATATGACATGTGCATTACATTCACAGCACTGCATCTAATGGTGGATGGGACATTTACCCTGTGAGTCAACAACTAACATGTAATTTAGGACGAGTTCTTTATGGAACTTTCCCAGCATGTTTACTTTAGTTTCCTAGGTATCCTCACTCAGTTTGAGGAATGTTCGCCTTGAAATGCAGGTTTGGATTAAACTTGTATCCACCAACTGGAAAGAGTTGAATTTAGCACAGTCAGTGCAGTAAATATACATGAAAAACACATATTCCTGCTCCTCATGTGACTGTCATGGGATCTGTTAGTAAATGTTTAGTAAACACATGTTCTGTAATGTTCAGCATTTCAACAGAGGTGAATACTTGACAAGTAGTGAAAATGTGGTCAACAGTTATATTCAGTTGTGAAGAATGTGGACTCACCAACTGCAAGCAGGTCTGGCATATGTCTTTATTAAGGTTTGTTTGTGGTGTTCTTGTATGCAAGTTGGTTACGGGTTGAGAGGTTGTTCTGAATGGGGATGCCATCCTCAGGCATATGAATGTGATGGATCCTTGAAAGGCGATATGTTGATGTGAGGACACAGATCTTTTCGATTGGGCCCTCGGCTGGATATGAAAGTCTTGTGTCTGGTACATGAATGGTGTGTGAATGGATAATAAAATGGTTGGTGCCTTGTAGTGGCTTTCTCGCTCACCTTAAGTAGGCTTGGATTGAATATTGTGAAGTGATTTTTATCTGTTCTTTGAAGCTAGCACTTCTGAAGATGCCACAACCAGGCAGTATAAGTGGTGAATTAACCTATAATCGTAGGGGCCGATTATGATGACGGTGGGACCGCCACCGACAGCCTGGCGGTGGGGGTCTCACCACCATCAGAACCATCTTATCCCCCTGCCATCGTTCAATGGTGGGCGTATGGTTAGTGGTTGGCAAGGTTAACCGCCTTGCATCCGATGGGCCCCTTGAGCCTGCCGGTGCGGTGGAGGGGTTTGTGTTCCCTACCATGGTGTTGGTGCCTGCCAGGCACTGCCATAGAGATTACAATGTCCCTTTCTGCAGCCCTTTTCATGGCTGTTAGCCTGCCATGAAAAGGCAGGCAGAAAAGGATTTTGGGGCCTGTAGCGGGCCCCCCTTTTCACCTGGCCCTCCGATATGGGCACTGGGGTCCACGCATACTGCCCCCCTACATACCACAGTACCATGCGGCAGGCACCACATGGTGCCTGCCACGTAGTGCAGGGATATGTCAGGGGTCCCTATTTTACATTTCTGAGGGTGCTGTAGCCAGCAGCATCTGCCGCAATGGAAGGTATAGGCATTGAGAATGCTGTGGTGGAGGTTGTATCATACATCTTATGTCAGGACCTCCAACAGCCTGTCAGGTGGTACCGATTTCTCATAGGGGGCCACTCTAATCAACCCGATAGTGCCAAATTTATATCCGTGGTGGTGATGATACTCCGTCGCACTAGTGACAGAGTAACCTTACCATCAAGATAATGACCTTTGTGTAAAATTTAAATGCGGACGGACTTTTGGTGTAACCATGGTGGACACTACTCCATCTCTGGCATGGTTACACCCTCCAACATCCCAACAGAGTAAGGGTCTTCGGAGGCTGAAATCTATGTCAGCCCTCCTAATTTAGATGGGTGGACATACAGGTCACTTTTCGCTGCCTGTCACTGACAGGAAATCCCTGGCAGTAAGGGGGAGTGAACAATGTCTAATGCCTCACTTTCCATGGGGGCTAACTACCATGATGAGGGGGGGGGGAGGTTTTTTATCTTTTCAAAAAATAGATTCTGCATTCTTTCTGAAAACCGAAACAAAGTTTGACGGATGACTCTATCATGTTGATGAAGCCGTACTTCAAACTTTAAAAAGCATTGAGAGGAACTGCTGTGAAACTGGTTCCTGCCAATGTTTTCAGAATGACTGCTACACACAATATAAAAAATAGGGTCAGTTTTAAGTGGAGAATTTTGATGCATCCATATAGCGTTTTGGACTGTGTCCTGTTATGGACACCAGATCTACCCACAAAAGTGAAGTATCATTTTTATCACGAGACTACTTGAAATACCGTGTGATGGGAAACGAGAGGCTTTCTGCAGATACCAGATGATTTCCTTACAAAAAGGAGTTAAATTTGGGTCAGTTGTCAGTGGAAAAATGTGATATGTCGATGTTGCATTTGGGCCATTTCCTGTTGCAGGCACTAGCTCTACTCACAAAAGTGAGACACCATTTTAAATAGGAGACTTTGAGGAATTTTAGGTGGTAGAGAGTGTGTAGCTCCCCACAAATTCCAGAATTTTCCATCACAGAAATATGAGGAAAATGTGTATTTTGTCAATGTTTGAGGCTTGCAAGGGATTCTGAGTAAGAAAAACTAGTGAAAGCCTGGCAAGTCACCCCACCCTTGACTCCAGAGGTATCTAGTTTTAAAAAAAATGTGCCAGCTTTCTAGGTTCCCTCAGTGCTGGCTGAACTAGGACTCAAAATCCACAGCTACTGAGGTTGCAAAAAAAGGTCAGTTTTACGTGGAAAAATGTACAATTTTAATTGGAAGATTTGGGTAATGCTTGGTGGTAGGAAATTGTAGCATTGTTTAAGGTTTGCAAATGCTTATGGATAGGAAACCTGGTAGGAGCCAAGCAAGCCACCTCACCCTTGAATACCCAAGATGTCTAGTTTCAAAAAAGTACAAGTTTCCTAGGTTTCCCTATGTCCTGGCTGATCTACGGCCTCAAATCCACAGTTGCTGACCATATTGCGCTTTGTGCCATTTTCTGTTGGAGGCAATAGGCCTACCCAGACAGGTAGCATTTTTATCCGGAGACATGAGGGGGTGATTGGTGGTAGAACGTTTGTGGCTTCCCACTGATTCCAGAACTTTCCATCACACAAATATGAGGATATTTTGTATTTTGTATTTTAGACAAGGTTTGATGTCTACAATGAGTTCTGGACAAGAAAAACTGAAGAAAACCATGCAAGTCATCCCACCATAGATTACTACAGGCGTCTAGTTTTAAAAAAATGCACAGGTTTTCTAGGGTTTCTGAGGTGCCGGCTGAGCTTGGGGCCAAAATACACAGCTAATCACATTGCAAAAAAGGGTCAGTTTTCAGTGGAAAAATATGATGTGTCCATGTAGAGTTTTGGGCCTGTTTATTTCGTGAGCACTAAGCCTACCCACACAAGGGAGGTACCATTTCCATTGGAAGATATGTGGGAGCATAGAATAGTAGAACATGTATTATCACCAATTGGATTTGGCTGCATTTGGGCCTTCCAAATGTAAGCCAGTGTAAAAAAAGAAGACATTTTGAAAAATGCCCTCCTACTCACATGCAAGTTTGGGTGACCATACATTCTGAGATGATCCAATAACCATTGCTCCTAGACTTGATATGTGGTGCCCACTTCAGAAATACAGGTTTCCTTGAATACCATTTTCAGTCCACATATTTAACCATATGAATGGATTTGTACTGGGTACAAAATGAAAAACCATTTTAAGGTGAAGCTCAGTTGTTGGCTCTGCATACCTTGGGTTCTTGGATAACCTACAATCCCTGTATAACCAGAAGGGTCTAACGGAAATAATGTTTGTTATATTGGTTTTGTAAATTTGACATTGTGTCAATAAATAACAGATAAAAATGTTGCCACAAATGCCTGCTTTTTCCTCCTCATTTTCAATATGTCTTTATTTTCAAAATTAAGGCCTGATTTGAATCGGCCAAACACTGCATCTGCAGCTGCCAGTAGACTGTTGGTGGCCTTCAGACCACCATTATACTAGTTTACCACAGTGCTGGCAGTGTAGCTGTGGAGATCTTGCGGCGGTTGTGACTATTTTTCTATCTGTGCCTATGCCTGTGTTAACATGTTAAGTGCATATGTGTCGAATGCACATATGCATCAAACATGGAAAAAAACATATACCTATTGCTGGAGGCTGGTGCATATTTGTGCGGTTCAGGCAATGGGTGTGTGGCACTAAAAGGACTCACCTGATTATCGCCGCAAGCAGGGTCGTAATCCTTGGGGTGAAATTGCTGCTGTGAAGAGGGAACCTGAAGAAAAAGAACCATGTCGAACTCTGATCGGAAGAACAGGAAAGGGGTGAGTATGCACCTCAAATCCATTATTTCCGCTGACTTGAACTGGCATTCCCATCAGTTGGTTCATCTGAAAGACATCTTATAATATGAACAGTGGAGGAACTTCTCTTTACCGCCCTATGGTTTCAGATTTTCCCTGACCATGACCCCAACAGTCTGCGGTGTTCTGGTGGTGTCGGCAGTTTAGATGCGGCCTTTGCGTTAGCAATCTGCCCAACTTGTAATACGGTGGTCAGACCGTATTACAGCGATTCACAGACTGCCACACTTATAATAAGGCCCTTCGATTCTTTGGGAAAACCTTGAGAGATCTACATATATGAACCCTTGCTGAGTTCCGAATTGTGTTCATTTTTTAAAACTGTAAAGCTTTCCTGGGTCATCCATGGGCTTCACACCAAATTCCAGTACAAACTGGTGAGGAGTCAGATGAAAGCACAAAAAATAGAAATAATAATGGGCTACATTTTAGAAAACTGACAAAACGGTGGTAAAAAAAATAGTTTTTATGATTCAGCTCTGCATGTTTTTAAAAAGTGGGATGATGGTGAGTTTGGTACAGCAAAGCTTTTGTGGATGCTATTTTCAGGGAAAAAACACTTTTTTTACATAGCACCTTTTTTCTATTTTTCCCCTAAAATTGACCTTTATTTTGCCCATTTTCTTGGTCCCCTCCAGGAGAATCCGCAAGCCCTGGGTATCTTTAGACTCCCTAGGATGTTGGGGAAAAAAGGAGGCAAATTCAGAGTGGATACCTTTTGTGGAAATAAGTTTTGGAATCCAAGGCGCATACTAACCCAAATTGCTAAATAAAAGGGCTTAGCACAGCTGAAGGAGCCTCAGCAGTTAAGGAGTTAATCTCTATTCAAATCTGTTAGGCGAGTCCACTAGAATAATGGGTGCCAAGGATTGTTATGTCTATCCATATCTCCCCTCATCTGCTGAAGAAGGTGCAACATACTTTCATTTGCCTTTGTCATATACTCTTTCATGCAATCTTTTATATTTCATAAACTATACATTTGGTCACTCTATCTTTTGGACCACAACACTTGCTGGAAGAACCTCCTAATTAGGAAGACTCTGGGAATTGTATGAATTATCTTAATTATTTAATGAAGATTGCATAATCGAACAGGAATATTAACATACCGAAAATGGGGTATGAATATGGCTCATTACATCGCGTGCTTTTACAATATGGTCATTACAACGACCATACATTCTGAGATGATCCAATAACCATTGCTCCTAGACTTGATATGTGGTGCCCATTTCAGAAATACAGGTTTCCTTGAATACCATTTTCAGTCCACATATTTAAACATATGAATGGATTTGTACTGGGTACAAAATGAAAATCCATTTTAAGGTGAAGCTCAGTTGTTGGCTCTGCATACCTTGGGTTCTTGGATAACCTACAATCCCTGTATAACCAGAAGGGTCTAACGGAAATAATGTTTGTTATATTGGTTTTGTAAATTTGACATTGTGTCAATAAATAACAGATAAAAATGTTGCCACAAATGCCTGCTTTTTCCTCCTCATTTTCAATATGTTTTTATTTTCAAAATTAAGGCCTGATTTGAATCGGCCAAACACTGCATCTGCAGCTGCCAGTAGACTGTTGGTGGCCTTCAGACCGCCATTATACTAGTTTACCACAGTGCTGGCAGTGTAGCTGTGGAAATCTTGCCGCGGTTGTGACTATTTTTCTATCTGTGCCTATGCCTGTGTTAACATGTTAAGTGCATATGTGTCGAATGCACATATGCATCAAACGTGGAAAAAAACATATACCTATTGCTGGAGTCTGGTGCATATTTGTGCGGTTCAGGCAATGGGTGTGTGGCACTAAAAAGACTCACCTGACTATCGCCGCAAGCAGGGTCGTAATCCTTGGGGTAAAATTGCTGCTGTGAAGAGGGGACCTGAAGAAAAAGAACCATGTCGAACTCTGATCGGAAGAACAGGAAAGGGGTGAATATGCACCTCAAATCCATTATTTCCGCTGACTTGAACTGGCATTCCCATCAGTTGGTTCATCTGAAAGACATCTTATAATATGAACAGTGGAGGAACTTCTCTTTACCGCCCTATGGCTTCAGATTTTCCCTGACCATGACCCCAACAGTCTGCGGTGTGCTGGTGGTGTCGGCAGTTTAGATGCGGCATTTGCGTTAGCAATCTGCCCAGCTTGTAATACGGTGGTCAGACCGTATTACAGCGATTCACAGACTGCCACACTTATAAGTCGGCCTTTCGATTCTTTGGGAAAACCTTGAGAGATCTACATATATGAACCCTTGCTGAGTTCCGAATTGTGTTTACTTTTTAAAACTGTATAGCTTTCCTGGGTCATCCATGGGTTTCACACCAAATTCCAGTACAAACTGGTGAGGAGTCAGATGAAAGCACAAAAAATAGAAATATTAATGGGCTACATTTCAGAAAACTGACAAAACGGTGGTAAAAAAAATAGTTTTTATGATTCAGCTCTGCATGTTTTTAAAAAGTGGGATGATGGTGAGTTTGGTACAGCAAAGCTTTCGTGGATGCTATTTTCAGGGAAAAAACACTTTTTTTACATAGCACTTTTTTTCTATTTTTCCCCTAAAATTGACCTATACTTTGCCCATTTTCTTGGTCCCCTCCAGGAGAATCCGCAAGCCCTGGGTATCTTTAGACTCCCTAGGATGTTGGGGAAAAAAGGAGGCAAATTCAGAGTGGATACCTTCTGTGGAAATAAGTTTTGGAATTCAAGGCGCATACTAACCCAAATTGCTAAATAAAAGGGCTTAGCACAGCTGAAGGAGCCTCAGCAGTTAAGGAGTTAATCTCTATTCAAATCTGTTAGGTGAGTCCACTAGAATAATGGTTGCCAAGGATTGTTATGTCTATCCATATCTCCCCTCATCTGCTGAAGAAGGTGCAACATACTTTCAATTGCCTTTGTCATATACTCTTTCATGCAATCTTTTATATTTCATATACATTTGGTCACTCTATCTTTTGGACCACAACACTTGCTGGAAGAACTTCCTAATTAGGAAGACTCTGGAAATTGTATGAATTATCTTAATTATTTAATGAAGATTGCATAATCGAACAGGAATATTAACATACTGAAAATGGGGTATGAATATGGCTCATTACATCGCGTGCTTTTACAATATGGTCATTACAACGACTGCGTTGTTAGTACGCCATGCATTTACATCGCAAGTCATTACAATGACTTGCACTAGAGGGCGCGCTGGACTAAGGAATAGTATTATTTACTATTCCTACTCCAGTTTGTGCAACAGTAGGGAAGGTGTTGGAATTTATTTCCAACAACTCGGTGCCCTGTAATGACCAGATTCTCAGACCAGATAGGACCAGCTCACCAGAGCACCACCAACCCGGCCAAAACGTAACCACCTCTCTCCTCAGGACCCATTTATCCAGGCACCTGGGTACCTACCTGAGGATGGGGAACTCGCAATATACAAGCTCATATCATCAGAAACACCACTAAATCTATAGGGATTACTAGGAATACTCACTGATTACTAAGGACGTCCATGCCCTACACCACACTCACACCTCATAGTCTTGCGACCACATGGGTCCAGACTAATCTACCCTGGGGCAGTTCTGATTATTTACCATTACACACTGACCACAGTCAGTGCTCGCTCTGCAAGTCGCAATCCTGCGTGCCTACACACTAGTCTGCAGCCCTAGTGCTCTCTCCCTCACTGCCCGGTCCACAATCCGGCGAACCTACACACTAGTGTTCCTCCCTAGTGTTCTCTCACTCACAGCCCGGTCCACAATCCGGCAAACCTATGCACCAGTTTCCCACCTGGTGTTCTCATTAACGCCGCTTACCAACGACGATCACTTTCCTATCAATACCTTCAGCTCTCTCTCTCTCTCTATGTTGGGAAGTTTCTCTCACTATTCACTAAAGGTTCACTACTACAATAATATTATGGAATGGCCGAATTACTCAGTGTATAACTATTTCCCTAGCTCAAGGGCTCCTCTCTCTCCCTAATTATTCAGTGGCTACTTACCTGATCAGGGGCAGCATCTGTTCTGGCTGTAACACCTGACTAGAAGGAAAGGTTACCTGCGCTTTAAGAACAAGAGACACACACTGTATGCAAAAGTTATTCCCTGATTTAAGCGCTCCTATTTCCTTTTGAGAAAGGTTAGCTCTATCATAAGAACAACACATACACACTGGTTCACTAAGAACTGGGGTATCGTTATTACAATAACAATAAAATGGGAATAGACACATGCACAGATCTGCGGGGTCTCTGTAACTAACAGGAACTGTAACACACCGCTGAAAGAAAAAGGATTAGACATATAGTATAAGGACAAGGTTAATATTTAAAAATAAGGAAGGGTATCACCTGAGGAGTGTGGGGTCTTGCTCTAGCTGTCATCTGGGTTCCTCTCTCGTCTGTGCCTTAGCTCGTCTTAGATCCTCTCCTGCACTCTTGGACACACATCTGCGCTGATCACTCTGCACTGGATTCCTCTCCCCCACGAACTCTCTCCACCTTCCAACTTCAGTCTAATTGTTTCTGCCGCTCTGATAACCGTTCGCTCCACTAGCTTCTTCACTCTGTCTGATTGTCTTTGTGCTCATGTCCAATTCACTCCAGCTGCTCCCACAGATTAATCCACGATATAACTTCAGTCTCTTCCAAAAGGCATTACTTCAGACTCCAGCTGTTCACAACTCCTCCTGATAAGTAACTGCTTCTGACTGCTTCCTTCAGTTCCAGCTCACTGACTGTCTGTCTGTCTTCTCTCTGTTCCAATCATCTTCTGTCTCTTCTCCTCCTGCAACTGCACTCCTCTCCTCTGCTCCAATTCAACTCAAACTCTTTCTAATTCTCCACT
This sequence comes from Lissotriton vulgaris, assembly GCF_964263255.1. Taxonomy (NCBI): domain Eukaryota; kingdom Metazoa; phylum Chordata; class Amphibia; order Caudata; family Salamandridae; genus Lissotriton; species Lissotriton vulgaris. The sequence goes on from NC_141693.1 coordinate 593,669,914, forward strand.
CCTTCTGCAACTCCACTCCTCTCCTCTGCTCCAATCCAACGCAACTCTGTCTGCAACTCCAGCTCAACTCCTTCCAGCTCGAACTCTTTCTAGCTCAAACTCATTCTGCTCCTCCAAGCTCACACTCTTTCTGCAACTCCAGCTCAACTAACTAACTCCGCCTCTGCACTTCACTAATATGGAATGCTGTCTCCTCATGGAAAGTTCCAGCCATCAGCCCGCCGCCCATCAGATCTCTGCACCACTCCGCGTCAAGGACACACACCCAGCCGGCCGGCCTTTTGTGGTGTCTTCCACACAGAGAATAATACAGCCTACCGATAAGGGCTGGCCCAGACTGTTTCTCTCCAAGTGGACAACAGCTCAAAACTAAAACATTACCTTTACCCTGCAAGCATCTCAGTTCTGCAGTGATAGAAAGCAAAATGGAGTCTCTCTAGTTCTGGGCCTTGTAGGGCTGAGAAGGATGAAATAACCCATAGCTCTGTCAGAGTACCTACACAAACCATACCAATATGTAATATAAAGTCAAGACTACAAAGGACACATAATTATGTCAAAGCCAATAGGCAATAGATGGATTAGGGTCAAGAATAAGGGATCTATCATCCTATAAAGCAGCTATCCTCTTCTAGGTCTGGAAGAAAGGGCTTAAAAGGGCCAACACAAGGTAAGAATACAGATTATAGATGTTAGCAAGCTTAAAGTCATCATCACGCCGAAATAGAGCCAAAAACCATGGCAGGACATGCCCCCTAGTGCAAGTCGTTGTAATGATGTTTCGATGTAAATACATTGCGTACTAACAACGCGGTTGTTGTAACGACTGCGTTGTAATAGTAGCACGATGTAATGACAGCATTGTAAACGCAGTTTCCCTGGGGCATTTATGTGCAGTTTGAGTGAGCATGATGGCTATTTTGTCAATAATATAATGAGAGAAGAGCATGAATTTTAAGAGATTGGAGAGATGCAAGTGAAATTATATGGGAAATAAAGGCTGAAGAGAGTTTAGAATTTGAAATGTGCACCCAAGACTGAGAATGGAGCATAGTGGAAAGGGAGACATGTCTATGGTGTTTAGGAAATTTCAAAGAACTAGGTCAATATAATTTGTTGAAGAGAGTAAGTGAAAAGACAAGTATAATGTGGATGAGTTTTGGCTTATGAAGAGCCAACATTTAGAACAATTCATTATGTGTTTGGTAAGACTGCCTATTTTATCCTGACTCTTAATTTGGCGGAAAGCAGTGATCTTGCTTTGGTATTCTTTCAGGTTTATTGTGTGAATGAGATAAATGATAATATTGGTTTTGAAGAGAGTGAAGAGTGGATTTGGAGAAATTGTGTTAGATGTATAAGGTACTATAATTCTGTCTATTGGTGGGGCTATGGTTGATGTGAAAATCAGAAAATAATCCTTGCTTCTAATACTGTTTGAGCACTACCACAAAAAAACCAGGAAATACTGAATATGTGTTCTAGGATCATACAAATCTGCCTTGTGGTATATATCCTTTTTGCGAAGGATGGGCATAGTTTGTCAGGTTTTGAGGGTGCGAGAGTGCTATATCTTTCTTCTGGATAAAAGAAAGCATATCAATAAATATGTAAATAATATAACTAATATCTCTCGTAAAGCAAAATCTTTCAAAGAGTATGGTTTATGGGAACCAGTTGGTTCCTGGTTTGTTGAGACTGGAAATGGCTTTAGAAAGGTTGGTGAATGGTTTGATGGTTAGAGGAAAGGCATGCTGCGTATTATTTAAACCCCTATAATTCTCTTGGGTGATTAGTGCCTAATACAACTCAACATAACAGCATAACATAAAATAACATCACAGTGACAGAAAGTGATACATACGGTATTATAAAATGTTTGTCGTTTAATGTTGTAGGATAGGATAGCACTTGTAAAGTTCACTCATACCCAAGGGGGTCAAGGCGCTATAGCAGACCAGGAGGAAACAAGATGAGAGGCAGCCAAGCAGTGTAAACTAACATGAGAAAAGCCAGGGTTTCAGATGTATTTTAAAAGCCAAGAAGGAGTCCTCGTTAGAGATATAAGTGGGTAGGGAATTTCCATAACTTGGTGGCTGCCACCCTATCTGGCACTACAAAATCTAGGGATCAAATGTTTTTTCAGCGAGGAGGATCTCAAATGCTCCCCAGCACATACCATTGAAAAAGAGACTTCAAATATGAGGTGCCCTTACTATGCATGGTCTTTAATCCCAAGCTTAGAACCTAAATGCATATACGTTTTGACCTTTTACGGCCTGAATGTTTAGCACTATTTACAAGGCAAAGATGGGGTGACACGGTTAAAGCTAAAGACCAGCAATATTGCTCTAAGAGCTTTCCCATAATAATAAAAGCAAATTCAGGGATAGAGCTACTAAGATCTCAGGCAGATGAAGGTAGGTGCTGGATAATAGCGGAAGTTACAACTGGCTGATCTTTGTATACCTTGGTTAGCTATTACACCCTGAATGAAGATGATACATCCTCCCTGAATAATCTCTGCTCCAGTTTGCTGGACTTTGAGACTCCACTCATAATTGGTGGAGACTTCAATGTCCATTTAAACAATAAGTTGGATAGATCTTTTCCCCACACTCAAATCACTTCACCACGAGGTAATGCCTACCTCCTTTCTATGCTAGTTAATCTAAATCTATGCGATGTATGGGGTAGGGTAAGTGGTGACTCTAGAAACCATTCCTTCTACAGCAAAAAGAATGGTTACTATTCTAGAATTGATTACTTTTTTATAGAAGTGTCAGAAATCAGAAAAGTAAAAAAAAATGTATTCTATGCCTATTCATTTATCCGATCACACTGCAATCTGGTTAAAAATCGAGCTCCCCTTGAATCTGACTCCTAGAAGATTGACAGTGAATGGCAGGTTACTCTTGCAATCAGATATTATGAGCAAGATAGAAAGGGGCACAGCAGATTTCTTTAAATGGAACTTAGCTACAGCCCCCACACATGTGGTATGGGATGTTTTTAAGGCCTGGTTAAGGGGCTCCTTGAAGGGTGCAACAGCTGATTGGGTTCGAGCAGAAAATAGGCAGAATGCTTCACTCGAATATCAGCTATCGATAGCAGAAGTCTATCTGAAGTCAGGGCATTTCCAGGAGGCAGAAAATGTGAGATTAGTTTGTGAAGTTGAGGACTTGCAACTTAAATTCAAACTAATGTTAGAGGATAATCTTTTGCAGAAATGGGAAGTTAGTAAGATGCACGAATTTGATCAAGCGGATATATGTGGAAAATTGTTAGTAATGAGGAGTAGAACGGAAAGGTCCCATAATTATATCAGGAAGATCCAACTGGAAGGTGGGGATTAGATTGTGGAGGATAAGGAAGGCATTGAGTAGGCCTTTACTAAAATCTTTCAGGATTTATATCTCGAAGATCTGGTGGTCGATGAGGCTGTGTTAGATCATTGGCTTTCTGAAAAACAAATTCCAAAACTGAGCTTGAAAGTCAAATATATCTTAACCAGGATATATCAGGGAATTATATCCTGACTGCTCTTAAAAAAATTAAGAAAGGGAAAGCAGCAGGGCCAGGTTTGATCCCAAACAACATTTATGTACTATAGGCTGAAGACATTAATCTGGTTTGGCTAGAGTTATTTAATGAAGTGTTAAGGGGTACCTCACCACTTCAGGACTCTTGGAATGAGGCCTTTATTACCTTAATTTTAAAACCAGGTAAAGGCACCACACAATGCCAGACTTATCGCCCAATATCTCTACTGAACTGTGATTATAATATCTTTACAGGGATATTAACGGTCCATTTAAGTAAAATCGTTGGGCCCTTAATCAATGAGGATCAGAAGGACTTCCTTCCACAGAGACAGATGAAGGAGCTCATACACACCCTGATAGGCTGTATAGACCTTGTCACAATACAGGGAGCTTCATTATCAATAATTACCCTAGATGCAGCAAAGACCTTCGATCAGGACAAATGGAACTATTTGAGCTGGACTTTGAAGACTTTTGGCAAGACATTTAGGAAGATCCTCAAAAGAATCTTTTAGGCAGCCCGAGCTCAAATACTGGTGGATGGCAATCTCACGATTCCTGTGCAAAAAGGGAGAGGCACAAGACAAGGGCTCCCCCTATCTCCTATCGTCTTTGATCTATACATTGAGCCTTTGTCTTAAAGCCAAAGGCTGAATAAAGAAAGAACCCCCTTCATTGTGGGTGGTTTCTCTAGGAAGCTGGCTCTCGATGCTGATGACCTGTTTCTGTTTACCTCTGTCAATCGAGCTCTTCAGGAATATTCTCTGAAGTGCAGACATGCCGGAGGATGTCTGGGTATGAGATTAATAATAGCAAAACGAAAGTTATGGACTGGAACCTAGATGTCCACGACGTCAGGTTGTCAAAAGAAATAAGAAACTTAGGAGTAACAATATTACAAAAGTTAAAAAAGCTTCCTAAAGTGAATTTAATGAAAGTCTCTAAAGAAGTGGAAAAGTTGCTAAAGAATTGACAACACCTCCCCCTCACGCAGTATAGGCGCATTGATCTAGTTAAGTTGTGTGTCATGCTAAGTTCACCTATCTGCTTGACAATATACCGTTGGAGTTCAATAGGAAGCTTCTTACAATAATACAGGGAAGAATCTCTGCATTCATATGGGCAGGCAAGGGCATTAGACTTTCCTGAAAAAGTATAAGATGGAAGCTTGTACAAGGTGGTCTAGGCCTCCCCATTTTTCAACTGTACTGTTGGCCATACCAGTTAAAAAATGTAAGGATGATTTTACTTAGGCCTGATATTACTTCAGTGGGCCATATGTATAAAGCTGTGTTGACGGGCAGTGTGGAAGAGGGTTTCATGTATAAATTTGGAGCTCCTAAATTCTTTTAAAAAGTCCACCTGAAGGTTCTGTATGCCACAGCTAAAGAATGGTTCGAATGTCGCTTACACATGGGTACCCCTTACTGCAGTGAATGGACCCCAGTGTGGCACTCTCCAGGAACTCCAGAGTGCCTCTTAGATGCCCTCACAAAACCTCTGAAAACCTGTGATGTCGCACGTTGGGGCATGATAGCTGCCTGTCCTGGGATGCCTGGAGAAATTTGACAAAGGGCACGTTATCCAGGTTCACTTTTGATCAAATCTCAGTCTGGTGTAGGAACCAGCAGTGGTAACTTCCACCTGGCAAATTAATGGAGAAAGACCTTCAAGATTTAAGACCGAGAAAGAAGGAGGTGACCCTTTGCTATTCATATCTGCTTGCTACAGTGGAAGAAAGCTTGCAAACCCCTTACATGGTCTGGGAAGATTACATGCCTGATGAGGAGTTGAACAATTTATGGCAAGCATCTTTAGACATGCTTTATTATTTGATGAAGTCCCCCGCACTAAGGAGGAATCATTTTCTTCACTCCATTTAAGCTGTCCAAAATAAGAGGTGCTGGAGATGCCAAATGTAAAAGGTGCAGTGGCCAGGAAGCAGATGACATCCACATATCCGCCACCTGCCCGGTGCTGAAAGAGTTTTGGGAAAGTATGGGTAAGACTATGTTGGATGCTTTGGGCAAAGAAGTAAAGGTAAGACCTTCCTTAATTGTGTTTGGCATTATGCAGCCAATTGATGGCTTGGATGGTCCTTTTGGGTTGCAGTACAAGCTTGTCATTTCTTGACTCTTTTGGCAAGAAGGGAGATATGTAAAAAGTGGCTCCAGGCATCTCCCCCTACATGGAACGAGAGGTGAAATTATGTGAGATTCTTTAGAGATCTCGATGAAAAAGCTAATCGGCTTAGAAAAAAACCCAGAGATTGGGCTATTTTGGAACTTATTGAACAATGAACAGCCATGATTAGGAAGTACAATGATTACACCTCTTGGTCAGCTCATGATGTACAACACAGGTTGGAACTCGTAGTGACATCAGCTGAGATTAGACCACAAAGATACAAGCAATTGGGTTGTAGCGACCGGGAGGATGCTTTTTTACCTGAGGTATTAGGAGGACTAAAAAAAAACAATAAGTAGGCCTTTAACCATGTCTCAGGCCTGCCATTACAGAGACTGTGTGTGTTGTTTATCATGTCATTTAGACCTTGCAAAGTAAACTTTTTGCGAGGCCCAAACTTTCCATTTCAATAAATATACATCAGCCATAAGGTAGGCCATAGACAGTCCCAAAGGCAGGGTGCAGTGTGTTTGAAAAGTTGGACATGTATGTTTAAGTTTCACATGTCCTGGTAGTGAAAAACTTCTAGATTCATTTTTCACTACTGCAAGGCCTATCTCTCCCATAAGATAACATTGGAGTTACCTTATTACATTTTATAAGTGCAATTTTCAAAATGGAAGAGAATAGCCCCTTGAAGTTTGGTGCCTCTGGAATCATAATTTAAAATCCTAACCTACGGCAAAGTCATATTTAAAAGTGTGAAAATGCCAGTTTTAAAAAGTTCGCATTTTCTTCCCTTGGTCATTTGGTGCCTGCAGCCTCCCATGGTCACATGTCCGGGTGTAGCTGACAGTTGGGCTTTGTACATTCCTCCTAGACAGTTACACACAATGGGTGCTTAGGTGTTAAAATGGTAGGGCTGTCACTGACAGGATGGGAGGCAGGATCTGGGCCAATCCTCACTTACACTTGAATAGGCTTTGTCCTGCCTACACAAAAAGGTCCTAATGAACCTGAATTGACACTTCATCCAGCTTGGAGCCAGGGCAGGGGAGGCAGGAAATTCCATGCACTTGCGAGCAACTGTCTAGAATCTTTATCCACTTTCCAGAACCAGGGCATTGTATAAAAGAAGAACCTTGGTTCCAACACCAACTGTTAAGTACACTACTGGACCTGTGGATACTCTGCCAGAAAGAAGGACTTCTGTGATGCTGAAAGGACTGTCAGTCTGCTGAAATGCCACTCAGAAGAAGCTGCTGCCCTGTTGTGCTGACCTGCTGTCTGCTACCCTCTTGCCTGGGGAAAACAAACTGGACCTGCAACACATCTTGAACCCAGGGCCCAAGAGTGACTGAAAGGGCTAGTCTGCTATCCTTCTCATCTGAGCCTAGCCCAGACCCCCCAGGATATAGCGGCATGGATTAGCAAATTTAGCGGCACAAATATGGAAATTTAGCGGCATTTTGGGGCACGTTATTTTGCAATTTATGCCTCCGGAGCCAGCCGCACACTGGGCACACGGCGGGCCCCTCCTGGCATTTAAAAACAATGGTTGTTGGGCCAGACGAGTGCCCAGTGTGCGGCGGGCCTCGGGGGCATTATGTTTTTGGGGCCCGCCGCACACTGGGCATGTCCTGAGAACTGAGTGTACCTGAGGAAGGTGTGCTTGTGGCTAGATGTGTTTGATGCTAGGTGCCCTCTGAGATGTGTACTTTTTTTGTCTGGGTGCACTTGGAGTTTGGTGCGCTTGAGTTTGTATGCACTTTTCGGTTGGGGGTACGTGGGTTCGGTGCTCTTGGGTTTGACTGTGGTTGGATGCACTTGGGTCTGTGATAGTTGAATGCACTTGGGATTGAATGCACTTGAGCTTAAGAGTTCTCTGCACTAGATGCTTTTGTGCTGGGTTCACTCTGAGTATGCCATTGAGAGTGCTTGTGGTTGGGTACACTTGGGAGTTGGATGTGCTTGGGTTGGTATCATTTGTGGTTCAGGGTACTCTGGACTGGATGCACTTGGAGAAGAGTTCACTGGGAAGAGTGCTTGGCTGCGTTTGCAGTCAGGTAAACTTGAGGCTGGGTGTGCTTGAGGATGTGCCAGCTGGGGTTGGGTGCACTTGTGGTTGGGTGCATGGGTAAGTTGCCTTGAAGGAAGGAGATGGAGACAGGAAAAGCAACAAAACAGAACTGTGACATATAGCGCCCTCGTGCTGAACACTGATACGCACACCTTTCAGTGACCACAACTACCACTAGAGAGTCAAGTGCCCTAAAAAGTCCCAAGTAATATTTGCAGACCTAGAACGTACAACCCCTAGCAGCAATGAAGACAAGCAGTATCGCCTTTGGGACTTCTCGGGACTCCCTACAACCAAATTCACCATGAGAGAAACTCTTGATATTGTCAAAGGGATGAGAATAACAGGTTGTAAAATCCAGACTGCTACCATAATACCTTCCCTAATTTATGTCTTACTTATGGATAGTAACAAACAAGGGGTTGCTGCATAAAACATCAGCAATCCAACCTTTTGGAGCTGACGTAGGCGCTTTGTGGAGACAAGCGCTTCGCCCATTGTGTGTATGTGTTGTACTGCAGAGCAAGGCCGCTTCTGTACATTCCAATCTTAAAACACCTTTTAAATGCAAGGAAATACAGGTAGCGAACAAATGGGCTGAGACGGCTGATGGACACACTAGGTGTTGTTGAGAAATAAACTGTAAATGTAAATAGGGCTGATTGTTTCTTATCCTTCAGGCTGCCAGAAGCACCTGTTGCTGCATGTTGGCGCTATGTATAATGCACTTGAACCCAAGTGAGGTTCACACATGTGCTAACAAACAATGGGGATGGTGCTTCTGAGGGGGAAGAGTACATGGGTTTAAGTAGCAGGTGCAGGGAGGGTCATCTGTAAGTACACGTTAGTGGACAGAGATAGAAACGAGCCCGCTATTTCAGTGCGACTTTTTTATGCGTTGTGTGCTTAGGATGCATGTCAGTGGCACAGGAATAGCTCCCTGCTGCCCCAGTGGTACGCGGGAACGATTGAGAGGTCCAGGCCCCACCTTACACCGGCACTGTGCAGGGGGCCCTGGCCTGACACAGCTTCTGACTGGGTCCATAGCGTGGGCCTCTCCATGTTGTGCCCTGCAGGTGCGCCTGCATGTTTGATTTTGCGCTCTCCTCTGACCACCTGTAGTGTTACAGGTGTTCTCAACTGATTTTACTTTTAAAAGAGAAAACAAAGGAAAGTAGGTCGATTTTTACCAACTCTACAAACTTTGCATCTTTACTGCTGGACAGGCAATTGCTCAGATTTACAGTGAATGGATGCTGTGGCTCCTTTCAGAGAACATTCAAAATGAAGTACAGCAGCCAGCCTAGGTAGCAGTGAAAGGCCAAGTGTTGTAAGGTATAAGTAGAGGTATTATGGTTAGGGTAGAGGTGCTCATGTTTTGGTAATTGTAGAGGTACTAGGGAAGAGGCTGGGATAGAGGTATTAGGGAACAGGTAGAGTTAGTGAAATGAGTCCTAGGCAGACGCACTATGGTTAGGGGGAGGTTCTAGGTGTCGGTTGGCTTAGCCGTTCCAGGAAAAAGGAATTGGGCGAGGTACAATGGCGTTGGCAAGCGTTGCGGTACTAGGATAGAGACAGCTGAGGGAATGGAATACAGGTTGAGGTATAAGAATGTATGCAGGGAGGAGTAGAATTAGGGCATAGAGGGAGATTTGATAGTATATGTAGAAGTAGTATTATATGACTACTAGTCAGGATAGATGTGCAATAGTAAAGGCAATAGTAGAGGGAGGGGTTACGAAAAATAAAATCTTTGAGGAAGAAGTGGATAGCAGTGGCCAGAGTGTAGAAAGAACACTGCAGAGAGGAAGAAAGAAAGAAAGTATCCAGGAACGGGCGGGGGATTATTTAGAAGGTAGGTAAAAGAGAAGCAAGGGATCTGAGTGATCCACAAACGAACAGAATTCTGTCGATTTTTTTAACATGAAGTTCTTCAGCTGGATGTATTAGCCTCGGAACTGAAAAAGTTGGAGAAACCCCCTTGATGGAGAAATTTTCTCTATAGCTAGTTTTGTTAAATGTGCTTTATCCGCTGATATTCACATAAGCTGCTGCACCTATGCCTGTGTTACAGTGCTGGTGGTTTGTAGGAGTGATTGGTTAAGTTGCAATTTTTTTTTAACAGAACAGAAAATAGACAAAGCCTCAAACAATGTCAGAATTGCAATCCACCTGGTTTAAAGGCCACCAGCAAAGCCATACCTGCAATTTTACTTTCCCCGGGAATGAAGAAGTGCGATTTCACGGGTACTTTTGTAAAAATCACGCATTTTTACAAAAGTGCCGATTTCGCAGCACTTTTGTAAAAATCGCTGCATTTTAACAAAAGTGCCGATTTTGCTGAAAACCGGGAAATTGCGAAATCCTGGAGGGTCTGCTAAGGGACTTTAAAGGCTCTCCAATACTCTCCAAAAGCTCCTGTTCCTGTATTCATCAGGATCCTGACCCCAACTGGTGTCTCTCAGGTTCTGGATCCTTGGTGTGGCTCACGGGCTCATAAAAGTCAAGCTTTTGGGCTCTTTGCAAACACCAAGTGTCTGTTCACACTGGAACCAATGTGCTCACAGCGAAAATCCGCACAAGCCACAGCCAGCCCCTTTATTAGCACAGAAAGCATCTATCGCAGTGAAGTACCGCCAAAATGAGCCTTGAGCCTGTCCATCCATGACATCCTATCTGCTTCTTGCGCCATGTTGATCACAGCCAGTGACACTCTCATTGCTCCCTGTGGCCTCTCCAAAATGAATGGGACTCTTGGCACAAAACTGGAGAAGGTAAGCCTTCAGCAGGACTAATCTGGGACTGTATCCAACACGCCCTCCATCTCGGTCAGCCTGAACTTTTGACTTTGACCATGTCCAGCATGATCAGACAGTCATGGTCGATGCTTTATTCTTTTAGATGATATATTGCAGTTTATTCTTAAAAAAATCATAACTCCGGGTCTATTGACTGGATTTTTGTTGTTTTGGTCTTGCTTTATTTATTAAATTAAGCTCGCTCTATTTTTCTAACCTGGTGTGGGATCATTTTGTGTTGTGTTTTCACTGTGTTACTGTTTGAAGTGTTGCACAAATACTTTACACATTGGCTCTAAGTTAACACTGACTGCTCTGCACCAAGTTACCAGGGGGTTGAGCAGGGGTTAATGTTCGGGGCTTGCTTGTGACTTAGAGTAGGATTGCGGTTTGTGATTGACCAGGGCTCACACCCCAATCAACCAGTAACCCAATCTCTAACAGTAGGATTATGTGACATTTCAAAAATACGAATTAATTGGGGTATGTTATAACAATGTTCACACCATGCTGACTGTGCAATGTCTATGATCTTCTATGCTGAAAATGGCTATAGATATGGTCTACAGGACCCCACAAACTACTTATATCCTTGTTGTGGGGGGCTATTTCATATAAAAAGGAGTGCATGTTTACATATGTGAAGAATACCGTGAAGTGACCTGCCCTGTCTTCCTTCTGGCTGCTGGATCAGCTGTAGAAAGGTATTACAGTTGTGTTCTGACATCATTTCTTTATCTTAGGTGACGGAGTGTGTCACAGGTCGCCCATTGGTAACAAAGTATGGCTAGATGTACTAACACTGAGAGTAGCCATTTCCAAACTGTAATTTTCTCTGAACCACAATTAGGAAATCTCTATTCCTAATGTATTAAACTGTTATCCTTTTATTTGTGAATCCTAGTGGGTCGTACATTGAGCTACCTCATGAATATTAATGAGGTAGATCCGAGTTGTTGACCAATTTGGAATGATAACCATCTGAGGGAGGGTAGCCTGCAGACCACCGTGTCTGTTATTGCTTTTAAATTAAGCAGTTTTTTGTTTATATGCAGATCATTTTCCTTAAAACAAAAAAGGGATGTGTAAAAAAATCCAGAAACATTTAACTTTCATTTTTTAAGGGTAGGCAGTGGTTTGTGGGACCACTGCTTGCTCCTACTTTATTTTTAGATTTCTCAAAGGAGAAGCAGTACCATGGGTACCCCTTCCAATTTAAGAAAGGTTTACTGCTTGCATTGTATTGGTGGTAAAATAATATTGTTTTACAACAAGAATTCATACATTAATACACACCTTTGTAATTTCTGTAGTTGGAAGGGACGTCCCAAACATGCTTCTTCCAAATACTAAATCGGTTTTTGGTTGCAAATCCTAATTGAGATTTGGTAGCTGGTTACCAAATAGCAACTTGGGCTTGATACACCTGAAAAGGCCTTTTTGCAGTCACGAACAGCCCGTTTCAGTGAATTGGGTGGTTTGCAACTGCTAAACGGCTTCATACATACGGCCCTTACAGACAGGTTTTTACAGAGGGATTGCAGAATCTCATGTATTATAAATTGCTGTATTTGGGGGTGTGTCCGACTCCTTCCTGAGCCTCTAGAGATGCTGTCCAGTTTTTTGTTGATTTGCTACACCCTTGAGACTTAGCCTTGACCCTCATATTTGGCTCATATTGTATTACCTCAAAGTGTCTGAGGTTAACACTGTCCTGAACCCTGCAACCTGACTTTGCCACTGTTATGCAGATTTATTAGGGAACTGGATGACCACACTGCTTTCCCAAAGGCTGTTCTTTCTCCCCTGAGTTGAGCAGTTTGCTCTTAACCTGTTTTTTCCCCCATTTGGCCATTGTTCTGAATACTGGCCGCTTTTTTTATCCTAGCCTGCCCTGTTTCCTCTTGTTTTCCCGGTCTCCACCAACGCTGCACACGTTCCTCCCAGCCTGACAGTTTTATCCTCAACATATGGCATTTAGCAGACATTTCTGTTCTCCCCCGCGTTTGCACAGTGTGCTCAGTCTGCCCATATTTCCTTCAATCTCCAGCTTCAACTGTCTGTTCTCTCCAGTCAGTCCCTTGCCACTCGAACTTCCCAGATCTTTCTTGCTATTCTTGTCAACGTTAAGCTCTGGAATCACTGAAGAGGCAAAGAAGAGTGATATGCCCAGGCGACTATATGACATGTTTTTCACGTGATGCATTCACAGCCCTTTAAATAATGTGAAAAGTGTTTTATTCAATCGGCAGCTGAATAAATGGACATTTTCATTTTTTTACTTTACATAGACATTGATATTAATTTTCAATTAAAATCCACAGATTTAACCAGGGTCAACGCCATCTCATCATCATGCTTCAACACCCTACGTATGCTCAAAAAAATCTTCCGATGGATCCCCACCGAAACAAGAAAGACGGTCACCCAAGCACTGGTCACAAGCCGACTGGACTACGGAAACACCCTTTACGCCGGAACCACAGCCAAATTACAGAAAAAACTCCAATGCATTCAGAATGCCTCAGCCAGACTCATCCTAGACATCCCCCGCCAAGCTCACATATCCAGTCACCTGAGAGACCATCACTGGCTCCCCATCAACAAGAGAATAACGTTCCGTCTCCTCACCCACGCACACAAAGCCCTCTACGACCTTGGACCCAAATACTGCAACACGCGCCTGACCTTTTACACCCCCACCCGCCAACTACGATCGTCCAATCTAGCCCTCGCCGCGATTCCACGCATCCAAAGATCCACCATGGGAGGAAGATCCTTCTCCTACTTAGCGGTCAAAACCTGGAATTCCCTCCCCACCCACCTCTGCCTCACACAGAACCACCTCTCCTTCAGAAAACAACTAAAAACTTGGATATTTGATAAGTAACGTACCCCCCTCCCTCAAGCGTCTTGAGACCCTCTGGGTGAGTAGTGCGCTATACAAATTTTAAATTGACTTGACTTGACTTCCTGCGCAAAAACAATCCTGAGAGACTTTTTCCTCTTTCTGTGTGTGCTACAGAATGCAGCACACAAAGAAAGAGGAAAAAATGAGAAGAAACAAATACACTTCTACACTTTTGGGTCATTCGCAGGTTGACATGTCCTTGTAAATCTGGAAATGCGTCAAAAACCAGAGTTGCTTGGGAATAACCACCGCAACGCCCATTGAAATCCTGCCTTGCACAGAGTTATGCAATACAGCTACTTGCGTTTCGTTGCCTGACCTCTGATTTTTGAAGCCGTTCAATGCCACGCTGTCTTTGCGTGGCTTTATAAATCTTTCGTAGAGGTTGTGTACCCACTGCTTTAAGTGGGCCAGCACTGTCCGGTACGGAGTACCAGCACTTTTTCATTTTGAGAGGGAGAATACCGGCACTTCTCAATAGAAATGCTATACTTTTAATTGGAGAGTACCAGCACTTCTCAGAAACAAGCAGGTACTCTGGTACAGGGTACCTGCACTTCTATTTTTCCATTTCAAGCACTGTATGTACTTCGTTGTGTGGTGCAAGCATGACGCAAACTTTTCATAAATAATGAAAGAAATGAAAACATAACAGTTTATGGGAAAAGACCTTGCATCCTGCAAGCACACACATCAAAATGACTTCAGGTAGGGGCGCTGGGTTTTTCAGCCTGTGTTCTTTTTATTTTTGATTGATCTTTGACTGCGTCAGACAACACCTGTGCCGGTGACAGCAAGCCATACTCTTCGTCAGAGCAAATACTAGAAATAAGAGGCCGTTGTGATGCTTCCATGATGAATGGTGCCATGTGCAGATGTTGAACATAATGACCAGCAGGAACCATAGTATTCAGTCAGCAGATGCTCCATGGTGGTGTGATAGGCCTGTCTCATCTCGGATTACATTTTGACGTATCTGGTGGATGAGAGGAAAAGATGTCTATAATGAAAAGGATAAATCATAAAGAGCCTCGGAAAGAGTGACACTATTGTGTTGCACCTGTCGATGTGGGAAAAGGTACTGCTGCGGGCATTAAGCTCTGCTGTCGAGGCTTGTGGTCCTGTCTTACATTACATGGGAATAGTACCCGAATAGGGCCACGACATTGGGAGAAACGCTGCATAAAAGGTGGGTTCAGCCATGTCTGCGGAAGTGTGAGAGCAGGCATAAGAGGCTACAGAGTGTGAGCAGTGCCAGGTACGTGAGCGATAGGATTCAAACGCATGCGATGCAGCGTTCATGTTTGAAATGGGTAAAAAGTGACTGAAATAGAAAGAAACGGCCAAATTGTAAGAGCATATGAGTGTAGCTGTCATGTGAGACCTGTCCCCATGAACCGAAGACCTTTACAGTAGTCACCAGGCCAACTGAGCATAATGTGAGGAACGGCAAAAGAGATAGAAGAGGTCGGAGCTCAGGAAAAGGAGGGAAGAAGCCCCGAGGAAGTAGAATTTTAACAGGGAATGAAATCCACATTTGGCAGAGGAAGCCGGGAGGATGGGGTGGAAAGAGGTAGGGGGTAGAGTCAAGAATTAGAAAGGACATGTCTCGATCGAAGCCGATTATTAGTCATCTAATGTTAATAGTGGTGAAAGGTTGGAGGGAGAGTGTTAGGCAGTGTATTGAGATTATTGCTAAATAAGAGAAGTGTACCATGAGGATGCAGTATATAAAAAAAATAGATAGGATGGGGTAGAACATGTAAATGAAATGGTATTCAACAAAAGGAGGAGCAAGTACGACTGGAAGAATGGCTCTGTGAATCGGATGCTTCTCTCAAATTTGCACTGATCAGCAGGTCATAAGACATTGGGGCATATTATCAAGGGGGTTTATCTCCGCTTTTTTGGCTTTAAAAGCCAAGAAAGCGGAGATAAAATTATCTCCCTATTACCAAGCTGTCGCTAACACCAGTTAGTGACAGCTAAAAGGAGATAGCGACCATCTTGGGCCCCACTTTGCATGTCAGTGATATTTATCACTAATGACATGCAAAGTGGGCGTGCCAAGATGTTAGCGACTGGAAACAGTCCCTAACATCGCTATCTCCTATTACCAACTTTCGGAGATATTCGCGCTAAGCGCGAATATCTCCAAAAGCTAACACCTGCCCTGAGCAGTTCTTAGCCATGTTATCCAATGGGAGGTGGATAACATGGCTAAGAGCATTTGCTCGATAATGCATGAATATCGCTGACTTTTCAGCGATATTCATGCATTGCGGCTGTTTTTTATCGCATTTGCGATAAACCTTGCTAATAGCAAGGTTTATCTGCGATAAAAATCGCCGATATGCGGCGATAATTTTTGTCTCTAAACAAGTTAGAGACAAACATTATCGCTAGTTGTTGGTAATATGCCCCTGAATCCCTGCAAAGCCAACTCTACCCTTCAACCTTATGAAGTGGTTAACTTGTAGCTCACCCCAACTTAACTTTTCGTCTTACTGAGGTGGATAACTTGAGTACCATTTAATCTGGTTAATAATTCCAGCAATGTACAGTGGTTTGAAATGGGAAACGTGTGGTATTATGTAATATGTTAAAATGTAAATTTTATGTAGGAAGCTGATGGGATACTGGCTAGGTGGAATAAGACAGCAGCTGTACTGCTGACACTAGATGAGCATGCAAGAACAGAATTAAGGACAGGAGCAAATAATTGGGATTTGTAAAGAAATCGCAGATGTAGTCGATGAAACATGGAGTGTGAACATTTTTTTGTGGCGGTAACAAACATTTGAGAACATTGGAGTTACTAGACGGAAATAAAAAGAAAGGAGTGAACCGAGCGCTGGATTAGAATGTCATAGGCCAGGGCAGCGAAATGTAAAATGAATGAGAAAAGAGAAGTCAGTACTGTTGGTTCCTTTATTCTTCTTAAAAGTGTACCTTCTATTGAACCGTATCTATTGTTTGTGACAAGACATACTCATCGTTTTTTGTTAACACAATTTAGATTAAATTTAATTCGCCATCTTCTTGCCATACCCAAGGGATGGCTCATTGCCTCTTCGTGACCCCCTTGTGGATGTGATTCTTTTTCCAAACAAGACACTCAGGGCCATATTATTAAGGAATTGCAATAATGATCGCAAAGCGCGCTTAGCGCGTTTTTGTCTATTGCCCTCTATCGCTGAATTACATTGCCGCGCTAGCAGCGTATTAGCAACGCTTTGCTAACAGGCGATGTTCAAACCAGCGATAAACATCATTACCGTGTGAAATCAAGCAATGATTTCACAGCACTAATGAAAAGCTACTAAATATGAGAGTGTCAATCCACCTCCTATTAAAAAGATAGCTAAATTAGGATTTTACCTGACCTCTGTCTGATTCCTGTGATAACCGCGGTTAGCACAGCTAATTTTATCACATCGCGTGTCCGGGTCCAGCTTCTTAATAGCGTGATGTTGTCTTTGCGACTATTTTGCTGTTGTTTTGTGATGGAACGCCTACTTTGCATCTAATTAGCGATGTGAGGCGAGGCGTTAGTAAAACTCCTCGCTGTTGTCCGATCAGCAAACATGGGGGCATATTATCAAGGGGGTTATTTCCTAGCTGTCGCTAACACCAGTTAGCGACAGCTAGTAGGAGATAGTGACCATCTTGGGCCCCGCTTTGCATGTCAGTGATATTTATCACTAATGACATGCAAAGTGGGCGTGCCAAGATGTTAGCGACTTGAAACTGTCGCTAACATCGCTATCTCCTATTACCAACTTTTGGAGATATTCGCGCTAAGCGCGAATATCTCCAAAAGCTAACACCTGCCCCATAGCAGTTCTTAGCCATGTTATCCAATGGTAGGTGGATAACATGGCTAAGAGCATTAGCTCGGTAATGCATGAATATCGCTGGCTTTTCAGCGATATTCATGCATTTCGGCCGATTTTTATCGCTTAGGAGATAAACCTTGATAATAGCAAGGTTCCTAAGCGATAAAAATCGTCGCAGCTCGGTGATAAAAAATCGCCGCTAAACCAACATAGCGATAATTATCGCTATTTGTTGGTAATATGCCCCATGATTTCTGTAGCAGGATTCTTATATGAAACCGTCAAATCGAGAATGACAACTGAATTTTCATTTTTTAGTTTTAAATAATATTAAAGGGTTGTACACGCTGATGTATTGCATTGTGCCTTTTTGTGGTTTTTACGGTAAAAACTGAATCAAGATTTAGAAGATGACTTAGAGAGGAAATCTGACAAAAACTAAGGCTGACCCCAACTCACTTGGCGGAATAATAGGTTTTGTGGAAGGCAGGGACAACATACTCTGAAGGGGAGGTCAGAATTGGCCCACTTGGCCAAAACCAACAGGCATGAGCCTCACGTCTACTTCTTTTTGCTCAGAACAACAAGAAGAGGGGTATCCCTGGGCAACCAGTATGCACCCCATTTCAGAGAAATCTCAAATTATAATATATAGGAAATATATGGAGCATAAATATGTTAAAACAAATGAACCATGAGCTCTGCTGTTAGCAATATTCCATTATTGGTCCTCTGTATCAAGTAGTCCGGTTTCAAGTGAACTCTGCAAACAATACAGAGTAGAACAGAAGGAGATTGATGGTCACTCCTCGTTGAGCAAATAATTTACATTACGTTCTTGTAAATGTTATATGCAAAACGCTCCCCTGCTCAATGTAGCTAGTTCCACGGAAATTCACATAAGAAATGAATAAAGACTTCTAAATGCGAAATGAGCCAGGTATGACAAATCAGAAAATGAATGTGGAATATATCCACCAACGTCTTTTAGGTCAAAAGCACAAAGGTAAGGTTTCTCCTGAAGAAATCTAAATTCTTACACGTAAGAGGACGGTAAAAATATGTCAGATTGTAGGCGCAAACCCACACTGGTCACGCTCACACTCTAACTCACATTAAATTACTTGAATAAAATGGCTGTGACGGGACTAAATATATTGTCTCATCAGCCGTGTTGCCATATACATGCTCCTGACATTTTCCTTAAATGAATTCACATTTTCTCTAAGAGAAAGTTGATAGCCCATGGAAATAATTCCATGCAGTCTGGGTAAGTTAATAGTTTTTTGTTGGAATTATGAACTAATGGGAACCATTTCAATAGTAAGGTAGCATGAGAAAGCAGCAGAAACGCTGAACGTCGCCCAGCTTTGTAAGCGACTGAGTTGCATGATGCCCTCCTGTACAGCCTGTTTGATTTGGATGAACCACACGTGGGCAGTTTCACCCATAATTTTGAGCGTCAAACCTCAAATTAGATGCGCCCAATTTCAATTTACGAATGCGTGATGGTAGTCCTATTAGACAGAATTAGAACTTTTAAAAATTGAGGTGATTCTTTGTGAAAGACTTGCACTGCCAGAACACTTTTTTGACGTTCTGGCAGAGAGCCTCTCAATCATATCTATGAAGCAACACCAAGTCTCTTTGCATGGCTTTGCATGGCTTTGCATGGCTTCATATATATGGAGTAAGGCAAAGCAGTGCAAGTCTCTTCCTTGCCTTACTCTTCATCAAGAAGGCATTACACGGGCATTGCAGTGGGTTTTCCTATGAAGCGCCCATGGATTTTGATGCTGCCCAAGATTTACCTAATGATAAAAACCTAGGGCATTGTCAAAACCAATACACCTCCCCAGAGCAGGTGTAACAAGGAGAAATAGTTTTTATTAATCCTGTTTTTTTCACAGGCCCAGATTGGCCATAGCGGGCACCGGGCAATCCCCTGGTGCCCCGCAAGGGTGGGGCCGGTTTTGAGCCCCTGGGGGCCGGTTTTGTTACAGGGCCGTTTTTGCAGCATAGCTGCAAAATCGGCCCTGAAACAAAATCGGCCAAAAACCAGCCCAAGAAAAGCACTCTGCGGCACCTCCAACACCCCCCCCCCCCCCCGAGTGGGGAGGAGGGGCCGGCCGAGCACTTTGCCAGGGCCGGTTTTGGTTCCCAGTCCGGCCCTGTTTTTTCATCTTTCCATGTGTGCAGTATTCTTCAACACACACTTAAATTGGAAAACACCTCTCTGGATTGTTTTTGTGCAGGAAGGTTCACAAAAACAATCCTGCCTCCAACAGAATCACCACATGGTGCAAGGGACCCTATTTAGGCACTAAGCAGCAAATTGTGTGCCACTGCAGGGGGAAATGACAGGAAAGTACAGTTACTTCATAAATACTGTGCATTGCTGCCTTTTACCATTGGCGTAGGACAGCGAAGCAAGAATAATTGCGGCACTGCCCTACGTCAATTCCTCATAAATGAGGCCCTGAATGTTTCCACACTGCATTTATTAAGAAGAAAAATGTGCCAGCATGTTAGAATTTTTCATAGTTGGACAACTGTGGGAATTTGGACTGTTCTGGAAATAAGACCATGCAGGTGAGATTGAACACAACAGACATTTAGGATTGGGGCATGGTCCCATACCCCTTGCATTTAGGTTCCTAACCTCACAAAATATACTTGCTCATGTCAAAGGAGTAGTGAGTGACTTTCTAAGGTGATAATACTAATGCAACACCTGGATAATTGATGGGGGTGTAGGAGATGGGAGTGGTATCTTCATAGGGTATATGGTTTCAATGTGAACACAAATATATTAAAGGGCATATTTATTAAGGGTGTTGCATTGCCTTTGCACCAGGCAACAGGGCACAGGGTGGCACAAAACCTATACTGAGATTTACCAAGCCATGCAAAGCCACCTTTCGTGGCCCTGTATGGCTTGGTAAATCTGAAGTAATGCAAGTCGCTGCTCTGCATTACTCTCCATGGGTGAAGAGTGTTTGTTTCTTTGCAACCACTAATTAATTCTGAAGTGTTCCCAAATTAACAAATACCAGAAAAACTGGGAATGTGTCAAAATGCTACACTTCCCCCAGAGGAGGCGTAATTAGGAGAAATATATTTCTCCTCGTTTTTTCCTCTGTCTACCTGTGCTGCAGAAAGAGGACTAAGTCTCAGAGGATTGTTTTTTGTGCAGGAAGGTGTGTCTTCCTGCAAAAAGTAAATTCTGCCTATAATAAAGGCACCCTTGCACCATGCTGCAAGGGTGCCTATGTTGGCAATTGCAGCAGTTTGTGTGCCTGTACAGACAGAGAGCAGGAATGCACCAGATCTTAATAGGATCCATGTTAAAATATCGATATTAAAAATATCGATGACAAAAATAACGATGTGAAAATATCGATAACAAAAATATCGACTCCCTATACTTAAAAAGGTAAGTACAATAATATTGACTCAAAAATATTGATGTAAAAAATATAGATGTAAAAAATATCGACTTTAAAAAATAACATAACTTAAATTAAATTAATTAAATAAAATTATTATTATTAACAAACTAAATTAATTTTAATATATTTTAACTAATTATAACAAATAAACTACATTTAATTAATATAAACCCAAAAAAGAGTACATATATTTACTTAAATAAATGTTATTAATTATTATCTTTATTTAATTTATAAACTATACCTATTATATAAAAATAAAATAAAAACACATATAAATAATTTAAAATAAATACAAATATTTAATATATTCTATATTTAATGAAAACATTAAACTATTAAAAAATAATACATACATTTAATAACAAAATAAAAACATTATTAGTTAAAACGTTAGAGGGTAAAAATTACTATTCCCACTCCAGTGAGTGCAACAGTAGGGAGAGCACTGGATAGGAGAGGGGTAACATTTACTATTCCCACTCCAGTGAGAGCAACAGTAGGGAAAGCGCTGGATAGCGTAGGGATAACATGTACTATTTCCACTCCAGTGAGTGCAACAGTAGGGAAAACGCTGGATAGCGTAGCGGTAAAAATTACTATTCCCACTCCAGTGAGTGCAACAGTAGGGAAACCGCTGTATAGCCGCGGGGTAAAATTTACTATTCCCACTCCAGTGAGTGCAATTGTAGGGAAAGCGCTGGATAGTGTAGAGGTAAAATTTACTATTCCCACTCCAGTGAGTGCAACAGTAGGGAAAGCGCTGGATAGCGTAGGGGTAAAAATTACTATTCCCACTCCAGTGAGTGCAACAGTAGGGAAAGCGCTGGATAGCGTAGAGGTAACATTTACTATTCCCACTCCAGAGAGTGCAACAGTAGGGAAAGCGCTGGATAGCATAGGGGTAAACATTACTATTCCCACTCCAGTGAATGCAACAGTAGGGAAAGCGCTGGATAGCATAGGGGTAAAAATTACTATTTCCACTCCAGTGAGTGCAACAGTAGGGAAAGCGCTGGATCCCAACACAATAAAACATAAAAACATCAACATTTTCTTAAATTTAATTTCTAGTTTTAACATAATTAATATATAAATATAAATATATTATTATTAACAAAGATAAAAAAATTAGTTAGCACTATAAAATCCACAACAAACACTTAAAATTAATTACACAATTGTATTTAATATTTACTAATTAATGAATAAAAAATATTTTTTTATAATTTATTAATTAATAAATAAACAATGAATTACTTACCAGCTTTCACACCATTTACACATATAAACACCACAACACACACCTAAAATAAATTACACAATTACAATTAATAATTACTGAATAATTAATAGAAATTCATTTTAAACTATTTAATAATTAATCAATACAAAATTACTTACTTACCAACATTAACAATTCTTATTAAAAACACTAAAATACATAACATTATTAATAAATCGATATTTTGGTAAACAATTTTTTTGTAAACAATATTTATTACAATGCTATTTTTGTAATCGATATTATTTACCTGTCAGTTGATATTCTTGTCATCTATATTTTTGTTGTCGATATTTCTTCCAAACGATATTTCTCCAGCGATATTATTGTCCCACAATATATCCCTGTTGATATTCCTGCTCTGCACCATCTTTTTTTTTTTTTAAGTTTGAAGTTTATTGAAATATAAAGAAACAAAGACAGAAAATGAAGAAACAATCAAGAGTTATGAAAAAATGAGACCAATCTTACATAATAGTGAATTACGTTGGGGAAACTGAAGCATAAAATATGAAAAAAAATAAATAATGAATATGAGGAACATAGGGGAATGAGGAGATATCTGAAAATATGAGAATGGATAAAAAATATGATAAAATACTAGCTGTAACAGATAGTATATTAAACGAATAAATTAAGGTAATGCATTCATGGAGGTTTACAAACTTCAACAGTACGAATCGGAAGTGGTGGAGGAGGTTTAGCAACTGTGGATAGATAGTCAGTGAGGGGAAGCCATAAGAGATCACGTTTGATTGCTAAGGAGATAGGAGAAACAAAATTAGTGTCAAGTCGGTGATTAAAGCAAACTGCGTTCCACCATGCAGTAAAAGAAACATCATTAGCTTGTTTCCAGTGTGATGTAATATGATGGAAAGCAATGGCTATGCATAGATCAAGTAATTTTTGGTTGGAGTGGGAATCAGCGAGTGTGGGAGAGAGGGAACCTAAGAAAATATGTGAAATGGAGAATGAAACCGTAATGTTGAAAATTTTTTGGAGCTGAAACCATACTAAGTGCCAGAAACGTAATATGGGAGGACATTCAAATAACATGTGTTTCAAATCAGCTGAGGGGAAATTGCAGGACCAACAAGTAGATGGAGTGTCTGGGGAAAAGGAGGACAGGAATAATGGAGTGAATAGAATACGATTATAAATAAAGAATAATGTTTGTGTGGTATTTGCAGCTCTGGATGTACTATGAATTTTAGACCAAATTTTGTCCCATAAAATAATGGACCATGTGTGAGATAAATCTTCCTCCCAAGCCAACTCAATCTTAGATTTTGTACGATCAGCAGAGGACTGTAAAGATTTATAAATAAATGACGCAGAAAGAGATTGATCAATAGCATTAGAAATCGAAAGATGTGTGGTAGGGATAGAGGTAGAGGTTGGGAGTGAAGAAAGATATTGAGTAAGGGATGGAAGTAACGATAAATATTGTTTACGGGATGAGGCAGGTAATGAGAATTTTGCTTGAAGGTCTTGGAAAGAAAGAGGTTGAGTATCTGAGAGAAGTTGTGAGATCCATTTTAGACCAAGGGAATGCCAGGATTTCCAGTATAAGGAACGATTACGAATTTTGAGGAATTTATTGTGCCAAATAGGTTGAGCGTGGGTGGAGGAGGCAGATGGGTATGTGGATATTAAGTATGGACGAAGAAGAGAGCAGGAGTGAGATATGATGGGGGAACAAATGGATGATACCTTAGAGGTAAAGGAGAGGACTTCTCGAAAATCATAAGGGTGAAGAAGAGAGGATTCTAATGTGAGCCATAGGGGAGGAATGCGAGGAAGATCTGAAGAAAGCCACCTCATAGATTGTTTTAAAGAAAATGCGTTATGGTAAGACTTAAAGTGGGGGAATTTGACACCACCAAGGGATTTGTCTTTTTTCAGGGAAGAAAGTGCTATCCGAGATTTTTTGCCTTTCCATAAGAATTTTAATAGAAGGGAGTCGATCGATTTGAAGTAATGATCTGGAATACGGACGGGAATCATGGAAACAGAATAGAGGACTAAGGGAGCTAGCATCATTTTGATGGAGTCTAGTCGACCCCACCAAGAAAGGAATAGAGGGTTCCACCGCGTTATTGATGTATTAATTTTGGTAGAAAGAGCTTCGAAATTAAATTTAAGAGTGTCTGGAATACGGGGGGCAAACCAGATACCTAAATATTTGATCTTTATGGGCTGCCAGGAAAAGCCAGAAGATTCAAAGAGATGTTTTTGGCATAAGGGATTTAAAGGTAAGATTTCACATTTATCTGTGTTAAGACGATAACCTGAGACGGTAGAGAAAGAAGAAACTTGACGAAGGAAGGAAGGGAGAGTTGTTTGAGGGTCCGAGCAATAAAATAAAATGTCATCAGCGTATACAGATAATTTAGCTTGCTGGTGAGGGCCATATTGGAAACCAGTGATCGTGTCATCAAGTCTAATCTTAGTTAAAAAGGGTTCTAAGGCTATAATAAACAGTAGAGGGGATAGTGGGCATCCTTGACGAACCCCTCTTTGAAGAGGAAAGTAGTCGGAAACCATACCATTGGCAAAGATTGACGCATGGGGGCTAGAGTATAGTAGTGATATTAGAGATATGAATTTAGGGGGGAAGCCAAACCATTGAAGAGCTTGGAACATAAAGTCCCAACCAATTCTGTCGAATGCTTTTTCAGCATCGAGGGAGATAGCAGCAAGGGGGGAAGAAAGGGATGGGGCTCTACTCAAAATATTAAAGAAAACACGAGAATTATCTGAAGATAGGCGACCCTTAACGAAACCGGATTGCTCAGGACCTATAAGTTCTGGTAATAAGGGATCTAGTCGGAGAGCTATAATTTTGGCGAAGATTTTATAATCAGTGTTTACTAGTGATATGGGACGGTAGTTCTTACATAGGGTATGGTCTTTATCTGGTTTAGGTATCAAACAAATCAATGCTTCTTGGAAGGTTCCTTGAGAGGATCCGGAGGCCGCAAAAGATTGGAATAGGAGATGCAATTTTGGGAGAAGAAGGGAAGAGAAGTAAGTATAGAATTCAATGGTAAAACCATCGGGCCCTGGGGCTTTACCTCGACGAAGAATAGAGATTGCATGAGAAATTTCCGATTGGCTAATGTCCAAATCTAATGATTGAAAATCAAGATGGGATGCTTCTGGAGAAGGGATATTTTGAAAGTATGAAAGGAGATCTTGAGGGTCGGGAATAGATTCGGGAGTGTAGAGATTTTGGTAAAAGGAAACAAATTGAGCCAGTATGTCTTTATCTTTAAAGAAAGACACTCCATGTGGGTTTTGCAAGGATTCAATTTTTGTACGTTCTTTACGTATCTTAAGGTAATTGGCCAGGAGCCTGCCCATCTTGTTTTGTCCGCCGTAGTAGCGGGAATTGCATTTTAGGAGAGAGTTAGAGGCAGCATTGGTGGTAAATTTATTGAAATCAAGTTTGGCTGAAATTAATTCACGTAGAGAAGCTTCAGAATTTGAGTTATAGTACGTATATTCCAATTTTTTAATTTTATCCAAGAGTTGAGTTGACTTAGAGATTGATTGTTTTTTCTTTTGGGAGACAAAATTAATAATAAAACCACGTGCAGCTGCTTTAAACGAGTCCCAAATCATAACAAAAGGAGATTCAGGAAGGTGGTTAAGTGTAAAAAATTCAGTGGAAAATTGCCTAAATTGGGTGCAAAAATCAGAATCAAGAAGTAGAGAATTATTAAATCTCCAACGGCCTGAATGAGGGGAGTAGGGAATAAGATCAATGTCCACAAAAACGGGAGCGTGGTCTGAAATGAGAATGGAGCCTATATCTGAGTGAATGGCAAGTTGGGCCAGAGGTTTGCTAAGGAAAAGGTAATCAATACGTGATTGGGAGTGATGTGTGGGGGAGTAGAAAGAGTATTCTCTGAGGTCAGGGTTACAAAGCCTCCAAATGTCAACTAATGCATTATTCTGTATAGAGGAGATAAACTGGGTATGCATTTTGGAAGGAACAAATTTAACTTTTGAATTTCTATCGATAAAGGGATCATAAATTTGGTTGCAGTCACCGCCAAGAATAACGTATTGGTCATTGAGGGTAACCAGTTTGTTCGAAATAGCAGGCCAGAACAATTTATCAACGCCAGTTGGGGCATAAACATTAAAAATAACTAGAGGTATTTTGTCTATAAGAAGATTAACAATTACCCAACGACCATCATCATCGCACTCTTGAGATACAATTGAAACATTTAACTTTTTATGACAGAGTATAACAGTACCATTTTTCTTACCTACAGCAGGTGAATAAAAAACGTGACCCACCCAACATTGTTTAAGTTTAGTAGACTCTAAATCTGTGAGGTGGGATTCTTGAAGAAGGGCTACATCTGCCTTAAGTCTGGTTAAATGTGTTAAAACTCGTTGACGTTTAATGGGGTTATTCAACCCCTTAACATTCCAGGTGACTACTCGGAATGTACAATATCATGAAAATGATATACGAGAAAAGAGAAAGTGGAATAGAAAAGTAGTTGAGAAATGTTGAAAGAAGTAGTAAGATTGCAAGAACATATGTATGAGAGAGATAGAGAGAGAAAGTGAGAGCAAGAAAGAGAAGAAGAGATAAAGAAAGGAATATAAAGGAAGATAAGAGAGAACAAGTCAAGAGAAGAAACATAACAACAAATACAAATGAGAACTTGGGGGTGACGACGCCAGAAGAGGACGACATCAACAACAGAAACTCACGTCATCGAACACCGGAGGAACCAGCTTAGGATCAATTGAAGGGAGCAGAAACTACACCGGGACGGGGAACAGAAGGAGAGGATCTGTGATGAGACAAAAAAAAATGGAATAGATAAGTTAAAAGTACATAAGGACGCCAAGTATAGGAACTACGCGACAGTAGAATGAAGTAAACAAAATATATATGGATACAATAAGGTAAGGGGAGTCGATACTAGGTACAGTAGGGAAATAAAGGGGTAAAAATTTTAGTCAAATCAGGAAGACACATAAATCATTAAACTGGTCTTGCAGTGTCCATGTTGATGGTTTCATGGTGACGGAGGAATTCTTCAAGGACTCGTGGGTCTTCAAAAGTCGTTGTCTTTTCTTTATACGTAACCTTGAAGAGGCAAGGATGAAGGAGACCGAATCTGGCGCCAAGATCTCGCAATCGTGGTCGTAGATCGAGAAATTGTTTCCTGCGGTCAGCTGTCACTTTGGCTACGTCTTGAGATAGATACAGACGGTGACCTTCCCACATAATCTGCTTCTTCGCTTTGGCTGCTGAAAGTACCTGAAGTAAGTCGGTATATTGTAGGAAGAGCATGATGACTCCGCGGGGCTTGGAGGAAACTTTCGGACCCAGTCTATGAGCACGTTGAATGTTGAGTGTGACAGAAGATGGAAGATCCAAAATTTTTGGTAAAAAGGTTTGGAAGAAGGAGGTTGGATTGGACCCTTCTGTGAGCTCTGGAAGATTATAAAGGCGCAGGTTATTGCGACGATTTCTATTTTCCAACTCCTCAGTCTGTCGTCTTAAGAGAGAGACATCCTTCTCCAATGAGGAAATTCTTGAGCAGGAAGATTGTAGAGCCTCCGTTGATTGTTCCACTATCAGGACTCTGGATTCGAGAGTGGACCATTTATCGTGAAGAAATTGCAGCGTTTTAGTAGTTTCAGCCATGAAGGGTTTAAGTGCTCGAAGTTCTTCAAGAATAAGATCCATGGAAGCGGATGATGACTCAGAACCTGGAGATGGTGGATCTTTCTTGTGACGCTTCGTGGAGCCAGGTTGCAGAAGTTTACTGGTGACGGTAGTCTTAGGAATAGCCCCACGAGTGACCTCCGCTTTAGAAGGAATGGTGTCCTCCATGGCCTGCGTCGTCGAGTCAGAGTCTGAGGAAAGATGTGGCTTGGTTTTGGTAGCCGTGAGCTTGAGAGTGCGCAGTTTCCCCATATATGGTATGGGAGATAAATAATAATGTTCCTGTAGGTTCAGAAGATAGAAGCTCTGTGGTGAAAGTATTCCTCAGCAAGAAAAAATATCAGTGCTGTGAAAGGTAGAGCACAACACATTGATGTCAGAACCTTGTTGCGCAGAAGAAAGTAAAATGCGTCACACAAAAGACATCATTAAAATAAAGGTGTACTCAAAAAGACTGGAATAGCACTGTATAATATGAGCATGAAGAGAAAAATCGGCTGTATCATGTGTGGAAACAGATAGACGTTGTTTAGGATAAACAAAAACAAATGATATCCTTTCTTGTAGGTTCCATTGAAAATGCCTTTGAAAAGCGGCGCCCAGATGAGGAATTCAGCCTGAAAGCAGCGCTCAGCGTGAAGAAAGCGTGACGAAATAGGGGAACCACAGGCTGAAAAACGCTAACATGAGGATTCAGTTAATGAGGAACATCAGTATTATGTATATCTTCTTGCCGCATTGAGTAGCGTTGACAAGGAGAGCACCGCACCGCGGTGCAAGTCCTCCGCTGACAGAAAACGGAGACGCGGCAAAAGTTCAAAGGAAATGGCGGCCGCCTGAGAGCGCGCCGCGTCAGTCACGAAAAGTCTGCATTTAGACGGAGTAGAGGGACGCAGGTGGTGTCAATCTGCTCACCTCATACTCCGATGCAAGAAGATGAAGTCGGCGTTCGAAAGGGTGCAGTTTAAGATAGGAAAACTGCTGGCATCGGCGTCCGATGTCCGGAGCTCCGCAGTCAAGCCGCCATCTTGTGCGGCGTTCAGGCCACCAGCCCTGCTCTGCACCATCTTAATAGACATGGAACATTCCTTTACTCTCCCTATCACTCAGCTCAGCAAAGTATTTTGCTGCATTGTGTGAAAAAATTATAACTATTGCCCTCAATGAGCAAACTTCAATTTGAATCACATCTGCAAGTGCAATATTTTAGCTGTGCAGTATTTTGCATGCATAAATGTAGTGTATGAAAATAGTCCTGGACTTTTACAACTGATGTTTATTCTTTGTGGTACTTTTGGGATTTTTGTGAAGGATGGACATTTTCTCTGCAAAGAAGAGGTATCTTGCATTAGCAAATGTCTATGGTGCACACCCTGGATATGTGAATTGATCCGATAAAACATTTTCCTTTGAAACTATAGATCATTTTCTTATGATCAAACACACATTTTAAGATTCATAGGTTTTCATTTCTCTTTCTTTTGTTCCTTGTAGTATGTTTTATCACCCAAGTATTTACATGAAAGCTAGCTCGCCAGATTAGTGTGTGTGCTACACAAATATGTGACTAGCCTCCAAGACTTAGGCACTAATACTAAGTTTGTTGGAATCAATGTGCATCTTCTCATCACAGATAAATAAATAGTAACAATATCCTATGGTACATTATTTATTGGGTGCACCTTTATGGGTTTCTGGGGACTAACATGCACATTTTGGCACTTACTGCACCAATATATGTATGATACTGTAAATACTGAACACTTTTCCCCTGCTAAATTCTCGCAGTTTTGACCTATTGAAATGTAATGAATTTTGAGATATTTAACACACACAGTAAGGTGTACATGTGTGAATACCACCTAACATGTAATTCTGACTCCAGCGTAAACCGGAGTTTACACACTGGTCGGAAGACACCATTGCATTCGTAATCAAAGGAAAAGTATGGGAAATCTCTCAGCGTCTAGGATTTCACAGATTTTTGCTAATTGTTTTTGACCTAATTTAAGGTTTCTGGCCTTTGCGCTTTTGCCAGAATGACGGTTGAGAGAAGTTGTAAAGCCAAAGGTTTCACAGCTTTACTTCTTTTAAAAATGTGGCCAGCTTTTCAAAGATTAAAGCTGATGGTGTTTAAAACGAGCATTTTCAATGCAATAGGTCACTTATTTACACGAGTTTAAGCTATTGGCATTGTAAATGACAACACCTTTTTTTTTCTCTTTTAAGAACCAAACCATGAATAAAAGGCATTGTCATTTACAATGGCAATAGCTCAAACTCACGTAAATGCGAGACCTATAGCATTCCAAATGCTTTTTGATCTAGCTGTCAGTGTGATGGGTTAAAGTTGTGAGCCATCACTGCATTGCATATTTCCCTATCTCTGGGTGATGCCTTGGGTTTCTGGGGGTGCTCTGTCACATGCCTCAGTAAATAGGTTGCCATACTGCCCTAAATTCACCAGCACGGCTAGTGGTGGCACATCTGTATGAGGTGAACAGTTTAAAGGAGCCAAAATATTCAAGCGATCTGAAACTATGCATCTATTTTTTTGCTTTTTTTTTATAATTCTCATACCAATGAAGATGTTTCATAGAGGAATTTGTGAATGCCCTCTAACTCAGAAGTTTGTTCACATTCACAATGTTTCCTCCACTCCTTTCAGGAGCTACCTGTATCATAGTTGTATTTAGGCCTGGCATACAATAACACAGTGCAGGAATTTACAGCTGCTAGTTATCCTGTTGTAAATACCCCACAGGTGTAAGTTGAGCCATTTACAGCATTATTTATACATACACAGGAGTAATTCACTTTTCAAATTAGACCCACTGTATTTTGGACAGTTTCATTTAATTTTGTCCTTTTTTGCGTTATGAACTGTCTGGATCGATTTCCACTATCTGTCCCGTTTGTTAAAAATGTAAGTTCAACATCCATACTCTTCTCTGGCTTCTGTGGAGCTGCCTGAAAATCCGAGCCCAGTAAACAATACAAGCATTTGCAATGCAATAGGTCTCAAAATCTACGCGAGACCTATTGCATTGTAAATGGTAGGGATCACGCACAATGGGAGGGAGGGTGGTTGGGAGAAGGCACCGATAAAGGGAGGGTGGGGAGGAGGGCACAAAAACACGGACTATCTGAGAGCATGGGGAGGCATGGACAGCCGGAGGGTGGGTGGGTGGGGAGAAGGCATGGACAACGGGAGGGAGGGCAGGGAAAATAAGGCACGACAATGGGAGGGAGGTGGGAGTAAATTGGGGTAGATCTGCAGTGTTCACCCTACAGAGAGGCAATAGGCAAGGCTGCCACCTTTTCCCACTTATTTATGCATTAGCCCTGGAGTCCTTGGCGGTGTGTATTAGGATCGGCCATCTGATCAGAGTAATCAAGTGGTCGGAAACCTAGGAGGATCGGATCTCCCTATACGTCAATCATATTCTTTTATAAATGGCCACCTCATATGCCTTGCTGCATACAATCCTCCATATTTTGGCCTTATACCAAAAACACTCGAGTTATACTAAGAATTGGGACGAATCATCATCATCATCAAATTCCTTTATTTCGGCAATACATGCCATAAAAGACAGACATACAGTCATAAAAACAACATATGTACATGGTTAAAAACATTAAAAACAGTGTTCATACAAGTTCAAGTTTAACATTTGTATAGCGCACTACTCATCAAGAGGGTCTCAAGGCGCTTGAGGGAGGGGGTACTTACTTATCGAATATCCAAGTTTTTAGTTGTTTTCTGAAGGAGAGGTGGTTCTGTGTGAGGTGGAGGTGGGTGGGGAGAGAATTCAAGGTTTTGACTGCTAAGTAGGAGAAGGATCTTTCCCCCCATGGTGGATCTATGGATGCGCGGAATTGCGGCGAGGGCTTGATGGGACGATCGTAGTTGGCGGGTGGGGGTGTAAAAGGACAGGCGCGTGTTGAGGCATTCGGGTCCTAGGTCGTAGAGGGCTTTGTGTGCGTGGGTGAGGAGACGGAACGTTATTCTCTTGTTGACAGGGAGCCAGTGGAGGTTTTTAAGGTGATCGGAAATGTGAGCTTGGCGGGGGATGTCTAGTATGAGTCTGGCTGAGGCGTTTTGGATGCGTTGGACTTTATTCTGTAGTTTGGCTGTGGTTCCGGCGTAAAGGGTGTTTCCGTAGTCCATTCGGCTTGTGACCAGTGCGTGGTTGACCGTCTTTCTTGTTTCGGTGGGGATCCAACAGAAGATTTTTTTGAGTATGCGTATGATGTTAAAGCATGATGATGCGACGGCATTGACATCGAGAGCGAGGAGTCCAGAATGAAGCCCAGGTTACGTGCCTGGTCCATAGGTATGGGTGCAGTTCCCAGGGCCGTGGCCACCATGAGTCGTCCCAGGCAGGGGGGGATGAGCCTAAGATGAGGACTTCCGTTTTGTCCGAGTTCAGTTTTAAACGGCTGTTCTTCATCCACTCCGTGTGGAAAATAGAAAAATTGATGTACATAAGCAGCGTTCATTTCCCTTTTTCCCACTCCTCTCCCTGTATGCACCATGAATACCATAAAATATTGACCGTATCACTCCGCCAGTAAAAGCCCGTGCCCATATGTACATGACGGCCATTTTAGGCACCTTGGCCTCTTGCCCACTCATTAGAATCACTGGCTTCCCTCCTGCGCGCATTTGAGCACCCCCCCTCCCACTCTCACATGCATAGACCATGAAACCCAGCACTCTGCGCGACCCTGCTATGAAAGGCAACCCTCCTGCTTGACCCAGGCACCCCCCCCCATCTCCCTCTTGAAGAGGCATCCTTCGCCTCAGCTGACATAGCCCCCCAGCTGTATCTGACTGCCCCTGTTCTCTCATGTACGGGTCATAAGACCTCTCTCTCTCTCTGTGCGACTCTGACCCTGCGCGCACCCTGACCCCCTCCTTCTCCCTCACATGGACAAGTCATAAACCTTCTCCTTCTGCAAAACCCTGTCCTTGGGAGTCACGGCCGCGCCTGACCAACACCTCCTTTCCTTCCATGAATGCCCCTCTGTTGACAAGCCTTCCCTCTGCGCTCGATTGTCCACGCGGCATGAATACCACTCCTTTGATGACCCCTTCCCCCGAGTCCGACTGACCACACATGTCCGAGGCCATCGCCTAAGCCAGAGGATACCATTTACTGCACTTTATTGTATGAAGTCACTCCTCTTCAAAGGACCCTCTATTGATCCAAGGCCTCCCCACCCCCTGTGATATGATCAGGCGCACACATCCTAAGACTCGGCAGAACACTCAACTGCGTGACGACCCCTCCCCTCTTATCAGCAGGTCAAGGGTCCCTATTGTGAACGCATGTGAAGTAGGATTGACACGAGGATTATAGGGATGTCTTTTCCTTTGCGTCATACTGTCCTGATTGTACTCTCAAGTGTTTTGTAAGATATAAAAGCCAGAGTCTCAGCTCACTTGTTAGAGCACCTCGACATGATACCTTGTTGTCTGATCTGATGTGTTCTGCTCCGTCGGAATAAACTTCTGTTTCCTGCCTTCTGGTCTCCGGCGCCTGCCTCATTGCTTGGTAAACTTGAATGGTACAAGGGCGGTTAGCGCCGGGCAAATCTTGAGAAAGGTCCTAGCCCTACCTTTTTCTACAAATTGGCGTCCCAAAGCGTGGGGCCCATCAGCGACACGTGGATCCAGTGGGAGAGGTCCCGATGACAGAGTGAACGACTGCAACGATCGGGAAGAGCTCATGTCCGATAGACCCTCGTCTGACAGCCGATCATCCGACCTTCACTAGTTCTGAACAGACCTCTCTCGAGTGATCTACGGTCCTGACTGGGAACCATCAGGAGTGCCGCGAACAACACGAAGGAGAGAGGACGATCGGGCGCTGGATCCAGAGGACAGGAAACCGTCCATGCGGTCCGGGTAAGGTCGTGTAAACACGACGAATTGAGGAAAATTATTTTTGTTTGGATAATACTAGTATTACGCTTTGTTGAAACCCTCTGGAGATTCACTGTCTGCAAACGGGGAAAAACAAACAGGCTCTCTCTTTGCAAGCAGTGAAGGATAGGTAACGCAGACTTTTGTCCCCATTGTAATCCGTCGTGCCTATCTTCCTCCCCCACTGTTTCCCGAACTGTCGTTCGTGGATTATTGTCTGGAGATTCTTTGTCTGCAAACAGGGAAGAACAAGGTCTCTCTTTGCAGGCAGAGAAAGAGTGGGTAACGATAATTTTTCGTGCCCACTTATTCTCCCCACTGGATTGTTTGATTGGCCGATTATTCGGTATTGGTTCTTTTGAGGTATTCACGGCCTCCAAACAACGTAGAATAGAAATATTCTGTCTAGTCTTTGTCCGCCGTGATAAGATAGGTAGTGCAGACTTTTGTCCCCGTTGTAATCCGTCATGCCTGTCTTCTCCCCACTGGTTGGTAGCCTGTTTAGCCCGGACCGCTTATTAGAGATGAACCATCCAGCTCCACTGGAGGGCACCCCTAATAAGGACATGTTCACTAAGTATGGACTAGTCGCTATAGCTTATAATAGGTTATGGCATAAAAATACAAGAAAAGGAGTTGAGCGAAATCAGTAGGCCACTGAGGAGCCATCAACTTCGCTAAAAATAAAATTAAAAAAAAAACGTTAGAAATAACTCGCAATAAGAAACATAAAAAATGGCGAGGGAAGACAAGCTTGACACCAAGGCAGCCACGAGGTAGCTAGGTTCCGTTGCCTATTTCTGCCCTAAACATGTCTGCCTCATTGCCCACCACGCCCAAATAACGGTCACATGAAATAGAAACAATTCAATAGGTACCTACCCCCATTCCGGAAACTCCGGAAGTGCCACAAGTCCGCGGTTACGCCCATCCGGAAGGCGAGGCCTCGAGGCATGCGGGGCTCGCCTGGCCGGAGTCGGAAGGAGAGGCTGTTGGGCGGACGGCCCAGAAAACAGTGATGGCCTCTCCTTCTTTCCTCTTCTACTGCCCTGCAGGCCACGGGGGGGGGGGGCTGTCTTGCCTCAGCCACCGACCACCCCCCCCTCTCTTTCTCCCGCCTGATCCGGCCCGCAAAGAAGGCCGAAGCCGAAGCAAGGACAGCGGCGCTTACAGGTAGTCCCGCCACATGTCAATGCCTGGATAGTTACAGGTAGTCCCGCCACATGTCAAAGGGAAGGGGGGGGCTGTCTTGCCTCAGCCGCCGACCACCCCCCCCCCCATCTTCAATAGCCGGCACGGCCAATACCGAAGAGGCGGAGCCGAGGAACGGCGCGGGGTCGCTGGAAGGGGGAGGCGGCGCGAACGAGCCTCCCCCACCTCCCTTCAGGTGGAGGCTTCCAGCGACACCCCAATGCTCTTGCTTAAAGAGGGTCCACATCGAAAAGCGGTCTCTTGCCCGGGACGGGCACACGCCCCATGCCTCCTCTCCTCAACTTTGAAGATTCTATGAGAGCCGGGGGGCGCCCTGACCCCTCCGCATGGGTGCTCCCGTCCCCCTCACTGGAACCGCGACATCGGCGCACTCCTGCCAGCGCCAGCCTCAGTTTGGAAATGGCTAAAACACTGCCAAGGTACAGACTTGTTCAGTTCCGGTGGAACACCAGAGTGACCCGGTAGGAAAATTGTTGCCGCCCTCCCCACTCTTTGACTAAATGGTCCATATTGTTAGACTGTTACCACATTGCACAAAAACTTTTTGAACTGCCAACGGAAGGTTCTGGTCCAACCATGAGTCATTGAAGACATTCTGACTATACCGGAACCCGCCTGACCTCGCCCAAAATGGCGCCGCTACACGAAACGAAACTTTCGAACTCCCTGTTCACCCGGATTGCTCGAATATTGATGCTCTGAGATATGTATGCATTTTTGGACAATGAAAGTCGATAAGATGGATAGTGATTATGTGCTTAGAGAAGAAAAGCAATACCGATATTGACCATGTGTTTGGACAATGAACTGATTTAGGGTGGGTACTAATTATGAATGGGAACAATGAATTGGTGTAATTTAGACAGTGAACGAGCATCTGGATAATGAATTAATGAATTAATTGAAAAACTGAATTCTTGATATGCATCATGCCTGCTCTGTAGTAAAGTTCGATACGATTTTATTGCACTGCCGCACTTTATGCAATGAACTGCCATCAACTTCTTTCTTCCTATGTACAGTTCCAATCTGCTCCGTGGCTGGTCCACTGGGTTGTAGGCCTGTATTTTATACACCAGCACTTTTTATTAAAAGTATTTTGAAAAAGAAAGCATAGTTGTAGTGGTTGCATTAATGAGTTTTGAATGTATTACTACTGTGAGCAATGAGAAAGTATGATGAAGGCTGAAGGTTAAAAAGGACCCGATATTTAGCAGCTACATTATGTGTGACAGGCAGCCGGAAAAGTGTTTTAGACGCTTTTAAACGACACCACAGAAATGCCACCTGACCGCCACCCTTGCACGCAACCTAAAAGGGTCGCGACCAAGTAACTCATGTAGATATGCAGATCGTCAATGATTATCTATCTGACGCTACTGGTCCCTCTGGGCTTAAACGCCGAGATGGCAAAGAAATGCACTACGTGGAGATAGGTCGAGTATGTGGTAGGTAAAAACATTTCCGGATTACTGCATGCTGATGAGGTTTGAATGCTGC
The DNA here is from genome assembly GCF_964263255.1 of Lissotriton vulgaris. Classification (NCBI taxonomy): domain Eukaryota; kingdom Metazoa; phylum Chordata; class Amphibia; order Caudata; family Salamandridae; genus Lissotriton; species Lissotriton vulgaris. Next base: position 593,706,305 of record NC_141693.1, read on the forward strand.
CCCCCACCCCTTCTTTCTCCCCCCTTCTGCAGGTCGCGTTGGAACATCGGCTGAAGTATGGGAGAACGATGATCGAACAACCGACGAAAAAGGGAAGGAGGGAATATGAGCATAGACCTTATGACGATAAGTTTTTAGAGACATAGACTTAAATATGACTGTTCCTCCATTAGAGCATAGCGACTGAGAAAATGGACTGACATAGAAACTCGACGGGTACTGTATGACGGAAATTGACTGGAAATTAGCACGTTAGAACAGCTGGGAGGATGGACTGACATAGAGACTTGACGGGTACTGTATGACGAAAATTGACTTGAGATAACACGTTGAAGAATGTAACTAGACGTTTGACTAGGTAGGGAAAGGACAGAAGAAAAATGCAAGAGTTAGGGTTACCAAGGCTGCTGCCGTCTGGGAAGTTAGAAATGTTGCTGATGTTCAAAAATACTGCTCCCCCGCCCCTTCTCACATTATAGATCTAGCCAAGCTGTCCGACTGTTCTCCCGATCAATACTTGCCGTTGCCTCAGCCTGGAGAACTTCCTACCATAGGAAGAAACTGAAAAATGATTTAAGATCCAACCATGGGTAAATAGCACGACCAGGTTAATTTCTGATCAACTAATCGAGGTGTAAGTATTGGCAAATGAGAAGGCTCGAAGAAATAACAAACGAAAAGGGAAATGAGAGGAAAAGGAGGAAAAAGGTAAAAAGAGCTCAGCACGTAGATAAATAGGATACTAAAGATGCGCAGCATGCAGAAGTTCTGTTTGGCCAATAATTGTTTTATGTTTTGTCGTGAACTCTTTTGTATGTAACACATGTACTGTCTTCCCTTGTCTGAGTTTGTGTGTATGTAATGTACGGGTTTATGTCTTCCCTCTGTCTGCGTTTGCGTGTTACCTGACCTCTGTCGTTCTGTGTTGTGAGCACACTAAATGACCTATTTTTGTACACGTCTCTCTCTCTCTCTCTCTCTCTCTCTCTCTCTCTCTCTCTCCCTCTCTCTACATGTCATACGTGTACCGAATGGCTCGTTTAGGTTGCAGACTACTCTCACTCCCTACGAGAGTCCCCCTGTCCCACCCCCTTTTGTATGGTAATATTGTGCCCCGTCGGCACCAGTCTGATTGGATACTTATTGAACGCGAAGGTGTTCAGCGAAATTGACCGAAACTAAAATGACTGTATCTCGCCATATTACTACCTCTCCTTTCTACAAAATGAATGAACTCGAATTGGCTGAGAAGGAAAGGACAGGTAAGACGACTAAGGTCCCCCAATTTGGCCTTTTATAGGGGAACTGTATGTCAATGGCACCTTATTTTTTTGTTCATTAGAGACAAGCGCCGAGGTCCAGATTGACCCCCAATGCCCAGATTGCCCCACCCCTTTGCACCCAAGCACGAATGCCCGAAGCGTCCCCGCCCCACTTGATTGACCCTAGCTACTGTCCCCGATATATATATATGATGACCATGAGTAACTGCAGCCCATCGAGAAAAACCTGTTTGACCGTGTCTTTCAATGATTGCACACCCCACTCTGTTTGAAAGAGTTAGCAAGCTCTAAAGGGAAATGTAAGACTGTTAAAGCTCGGGTTAGAAGGACGAGTCTCCCCTGAATGTTGTCAATCTTGGGGTTTTTGATGAAATACGCAAGTGACAGGAGTCTGACCTCTGTCCATATATGTCATGAACGAACGCCGATTAGACTTGGTGCGAACGCAGTAGAAATACCCACCTACTTACTTCATGCTAATAGACTTCTGACTATGACCAATGAGCATAACGCCAGGTGCTAGGATTGCGAGTGGAATTCAAATGTAAAAATCTCTTCTCCTGCCAGTTCTCTAAAACTTGTTTTTACCCATTTAAAGATACTCAATCACCGGAGGAGAAGGGCCGGACGTGACGCACAGCCTGGTTGCAGATCATGAGACACATGCGACCTCGACCAAAGGTGGAGCCGCAGCACAACAAGAAACGAGACGAGGCAGCACTTTCAAAGGCGGTAAAAGAAAGGATGAAGGGCTGTCCTGAAGCTCTCTGTCCGCCAACCCACGTGTGCCTGGAGCCTCCGTCCCCCTTTTCAAGCCCGATTGATGGGCCTGCTTGCTTGTTATCCACTGCTCCCTTGGTCCCTTTGGTGTGTCCCAGGAAATCTGCCCCCACTCCGCCCTCTCACTCCCATCGACTATCGCAACAACACACCCTCTTTTTCACGCGACTCTCTGCTGAAAGGAAGAACAGCATCTAGATGGAAATGGGGTTACGCCACGGAAATATAGGTGCCAAGCTTAAGGCGCCACTAAAAGGATTGTTTAGGGAACAGGACTGTGGTCTAACAGCAGAGGACTGACCGCACCCTGCAACGCGTAAGGATAGAACCGAGCTGGACCTATAGCTCCACCGCCGGTGCTCAACAGCGCCAACGAAAGGACACGGACTAGAGCCTACCAGTGATGGCTCACTACTAAAAAGACACTGTGACGAAGAGATCTTATTGGACTGAATTCCTCCCTCAACTACTTGGTCAAAATGTTCATTGGTCACATTCGCTTTTGAAAGTCAGAAGCATTTATGCTATGTAGTACGTTTACAAATGCAATTTCCTATGTACTGCATTTTGCCAAATCGCACCAACTGTTCATGATTTTTATGCAATATGTTAGTATTGACAAATGCTATTTCATCAACCACATGTTTATATGTACGCCCCTTAACTAGGAAGGATAGGAAAATGAACTTCATTGTTTATATGTACCCCCATCAACAACAAAAATGAACTCTGTTATGTAAAAAGGGGCGACTGTGGAAAATAGAAAAATTGATGTACATAAGCAGCGTTCATTTCCCTTTTTCCCACTCCTCTCCCTGTATGCACCATGAATACCATAAAATATTGACCGTATCACTCCGCCAGTAAAAGCCCGTGCCCATATGTACATGACGGCCATTTTAGGCACCTTGGCCTCTTGCCCACTCATTAGAATCACTGGCTTCCCTCCTGCGCGCATTTGAGCACCCCCCCTCCCACTCTCACATGCATAGACCATGAAACCCAGCACTCTGCGCGACCCTGCTATGAAAGGCAACCCTCCTGCTTGACCCAGGCACCCCCCCCATCTCCCTCTTGAAGAGGCATCCTTCGCCTCAGCTGACATAGCCCCCCAGCTGTATCTGACTGCCCCTGTTCTCTCATGTACGGGTCATAAGACCTCTCTCTCTCTCTGTGCGACTCTGACCCTGCGCGCACCCTGACCCCCTCCTTCTCCCTCACATGGACAAGTCATAAACCTTCTCCTTCTGCAAAACCCTGTCCTTGGGAGTCACGGCCGCGCCTGACCAACACCTCCTTTCCTTCCATGAATGCCCCTCTGTTGACAAGCCTTCCCTCTGCGCTCGATTGTCCACGCGGCATGAATACCACTCCTTTGATGACCCCTTCCCCCGAGTCCGACTGACCACACATGTCCGAGGCCATCGCCTAAGCCAGAGGATACCATTTACTGCACTTTATTGTATGAAGTCACTCCTCTTCAAAGGACCCTCTATTGATCCAAGGCCTCCCCACCCCCTGTGATATGATCAGGCGCACACATCCTAAGACTCGGCAGAACACTCAACTGCGTGACGACCCCTCCCCTCTTATCAGCAGGTCAAGGGTCCCTATTGTGAACGCATGTGAAGTAGGATTGACACGAGGATTATAGGGATGTCTTTTCCTTTGCGTCATACTGTCCTGATTGTACTCTCAAGTGTTTTGTAAGATATAAAAGCCAGAGTCTCAGCTCACTTGTTAGAGCACCTCGACATGATACCTTGTTGTCTGATCTGATGTGTTCTGCTCCGTCGGAATAAACTTCTGTTTCCTGCCTTCTGGTCTCCGGCGCCTGCCTCATTGCTTGGTAAACTTGAATGGTACAAGGGCGGTTAGCGCCGGGCAAATCTTGAGAAAGGTCCTAGCCCTACCTTTTTCTACACACTCCGCTACTTCTTTCATTCCTTCGTGTATGTTGGTTTTGGCGGTGTTTGGGTCTTTGGTGAGGGAGAGGATCAGCTGGGTGTCGTCTGCGTAGGAGATGATGTTGAGGTTGTGTTGGCGCGCGATGGATGCTAGGGGACTCATGTATAAGTTGAAGAGGGTGGGACTGAGTGATGAGCCTTGTGGTATGCCGCAGATGACTTCGGTGGCCTCTGATCTAAAAGGGGGAGGCGGACTCTCTGGGTATCTCCGGTGAGGAACGAGATGATCCAGTCCAATGCTTTTCCTTGTATTCCGACGTTGCTGATGCGTTGTATGAGGGTGCTATGACAGACTGTGTTGAAGGCTGCGGAGAGGTCAAGTAGGATGAGGGCAACTGTTTCTCCGTTGTCCAGTAGTGTTCGAATGTCGTCTGTTGCTGCAATGAGGGCGGTCTCGGTGCTGTGTTTGGCTCGGAAGCCGGACTGTGAGGGGTCAAGGGATTTGTTGGATTCGAGGAAGGTGGCGAGCTGATTGTTGACGGCTTTCTCAATGACTTTGGCAGGGAATGGGAGGAGCGAGAGTTCAGTGGGGTCTGCTGTGGGTTTCTTCAGAAGGGCTCTGAGTTCGGCATGTTTCCAGCTTTCCGGGAAAGTAGCGGAGTTGAGGGAGCAGTTGATGACGTCTCAGAGATGGGGTGCGATAATGGAGTCTGCTTTGTTGAAAATGTGGTGGGGACATTGGTCCGTTGGCGATCCTGAGTGGATGGAGTTCATCAGGCGGATGGTGTCTTCAGTGGTGATTGGGTTCCAGGCACAAAGGTTGTTAGAGGGGGGTTTTAGGTCGGAGGTGGGTGGAGTGGACTGGTCTCCGGACTGGTTTTCAAAGCTGTTATGTATGTCAGCGATTTTGTTGTGGAAGAATGAAGCTAGGGAGTGGCAGAGGTCTTGGGAGGGAGTGATGTCGTTGGTGCCGGCGGTGGGGTTGGTAAATTCTTTGACGATGTTGAATAGTTCCTTGCTGTTGTGGGCGTTGTTGTCAAGTCGATCCTTGAATGCTGACTTCTTGGTGGATCGGATCAGTTGGTGGTGTTTGCGGGTGGCATTCTTGAAGGTGGCCAGGTTGTCAGTGGTTGGGTTTTTTCTCCAGGCTTTCTCGAGGGTACGACAGAACTTCTTGGATTTCTTAAGGTCATCGTTGAACCAGGGGGCTTTTTTGCTACCTTGCTTGATTTGATGTTTTTTCAAAGGTGCTAATTCGTCAGCGCTGTGGGTGATCCATTGTGTGAGGTTGGTGGCTGCAAGGTTTGGGTCCGATGATAGTGCAGGAGGGTTTTGGTGAAGCGATGTGAAGAGTTGGTCGGTGATAATTTTGTTCCAGTTTCGGCGGGGAATTTGTTGTGGGTGGTTGTGGGTCATAGTCTTTTTGTAGTTGAAGTGAACGCAACTGTGGTCCGTCCAATGGAGAGCTGTGGTGTGATTGAAGGAGATGTGCTTGCTGGAGGTGAAGATTGGGTCGCGCGTGTGTCCGTGTGTTTGAGTCTGAGATTGGCGAGATTGTCCAGTAGGCTGGGGGTGTTGCTGTCGTTGTTTTTTTCCAGGTGGAAGTTGAGGTCTCCCAGTAGAATGTAGTCCTCGTTATAGTGACAACAACAAAAGTGTATTTCTTAGTGGTGATAAGTGTAAACATTCACTAAGCTGTATACTTTTGTGCCAAGGTATTAACTTGCATGGGGCCTGTGGGGGTACTTCGAATAACCTTTCATGCCACCAGCACGTTACACCTGCAGCACAAATAGAGCCATTCTTTAGGCAACTTTCTAACAGGAGTTACGTTCTAATAACGGATCACAGCTGTTGTGGCTTGGTGCCAGGGAAAGCATATCTCTTAAGCGTGCGTTCCATGGTCACTTGCTGTATGCAAGCATTGTATCCAAATGGCCCTGGAGACTCAGTGGCTCCGATGTGGCCTTCTTTGAATATCTCTTCTATACGAATTGATACTTTAAGCAGAATGAAGTCTGTGCTTTTGCAGACAACAGTGCCCATCACGTCATCAAAAGAGACGTATGATCTCCAAGTTGCAAGGGCAACTGGAGAGATACATATACTTTTATCAACAAATTGCCCGGTGCATTTCACAGAAATGCTCAGCCAAATCCTAAATATGTCGAATGCCAGTGGTATCTCGAATGTATTTAAGACAATTTTTTCGGGACTGTTAACACCATTTGAAGCAGTCCTGGGCATCTTTCCCAATTTTGTCCATTCGATCTTTGGTGGCCTACCACTACTTTTGGGACTCGTAGCAGGTATTGTATTTTTGACCCTCCTGCTCCGATATGGCATACCAAAATGCAGACATGACTCCGGCAAGGATGGAAGAAACGATCCTAGAGATACGCTACAGGGACTGCATAACTAAAGTCCTTTGGATAGCCCGGCTAAGAGATCTGAATTTGACCTGGTTTCTTTCATTCAGAACTATATGGCAGACCTGCATCTTACCTGTGCTTCGATGTATGCTATGCGGAGAGGAATGCGTGTTAGACACCTGTCTTGCACTACAATCAGCAGTACCTATGGACGTCGATACTTTGCTAAGTGTAGTAACGGCTCATGCATTGTGTTGTCCCCAGCGGTTACCAATCCTGATGACGGCATTCGTTGAGACTCCTGCGCTACGACTAGGTGGTGGCAGTGAAGCAAGAAATGAAAGCAACCTCACCCAGGTACGACCTTCTGTGAGCATTGCTGATCCTGAAATCGATGATAGCAATCATTCTCACAACTGCCAAGTTACAGCATTATCAAACTTGGTCGAACTGTCACCTGAATATGTAGACCAATTCTTTGCGAGCCTGTCTGAAATGATGTTCTCTCCTGAACAGAAACAATAACTTTTGGAAAAGAATCTGGCACACAGCGTTCCCATGAACTCTGAATTTGGCCTTCAGCTTTGCAAAACAAAAGCTACTGAATAGCGTTTTGAACTAATTTTTCCCCGCTCACCATGAAATTCCTTTTTCCAAAAATCTCCAAAATATTTACCTTTTTTCTGGCACACGTACTTTGCTTAAAGTAGAACTATTCATAAAGAACAGAGCTTCTATTTTTAGTAGATCTAGAGACAAAAACTTAACCTCAGCCTCTAGCACATTTTTCAGCAATTGCATTTATATGTGATGAAATAGTCTCGCCCTTCTTTTCTGTATTAAGAGACATTTCATGTGTAATTTTTTGCAAAATCGTTCTACTAATTATGAATGCAATATTTTTTGAATGATTACTATGCTTGAAAACGTACAGTACCTATTATCATTTTCATGTATTTCATGTACACCATTTCAAATGCAAAATGTATTTTGGGGTGGGTAGGAATACACGTGCATCCTATTGCTTTAGTTTTTAGTAATTTGATGGACATAAATTCGTGGAGTGGGTGATGTGTTTTATCTAGGACCCCGATCAATATTGTGACCTCATACCCCTATACGGCTATAATCAATACATATCCCTATAAACGGCATAGAAATCAGAGCCATATTTCAGTAACTCGCCTCTGCAGTCCATGACAGTCCATGACACAGCAGAAGCCACTTCCTTAGATTCCTAGATAGCACACCAAGTTCTTTCGACATACCAAACCCCCAGCAACCTGGGAAAGCCCCGCTTGCTTTGTTTTGATTAGTAATAGAACTCCTGTGAGCATTGTAAGAACGGCCAATTCTTAGTGACATCTTTATTGACGTCTTATGTCCAAAAACGTACGTCAAACTCGGCACCTTTCAGGTATAAATATACCAACGTTGCCTTAAGCAAGCATGCGGTGGTGGTAAATACTGGAGCAGAACAGCTGTCCCCTTGCAGAGAACCCAGCAGATGCGAGAAGCCCACGGACGCTGCCCCTACTCCTTGACCCGCTGAGAAAGACGCTGTCTTTTCTCCTGCCGAGAAAATCCAGCTCTGGCGTTTCCAGCCTACTCTTGCGGGTGACTGGGATATCGGGTCCTGAGAGGAGATAACAGACCTCCTACATTCTATTCCAGAGGTACGGTGCTGACTAAACCCTTAGAGGAATTCTTGAAACAAACTCTTGGCAAAACCAACTTAACTTAAATTGCTACTTACTGACTCCCTACCATGTGTTAGACTTAGGTCAGGAACACTGGGGTAGGCATAGTTAGAAGCACCAGTTGAGGTTGTTAGCCAATGTATATATGAATGTATATATTTTATTTATTTTAACTATCTTATGGCTAAGAAACCATATCAATGCTTTTACAGTATTATTTCGTAATACTCCTTTTACTGTACGCACTTTTCATAATAACAAGTCTTGCAATTGTGGCAATTCATTTCTCTTGAATGAGAAGGAAGACTGCTCAATAAATAATATCTTTTATTGAAAACGCCCGTCTCTCCATTCTCTGCACTCTGGTGAAAGTAAATCTTCACAACTGACTGAGTGAAATAGCTGTCTATTGTTTCACACGACTCTAGAGATTGACTCTTATTCTGAGGAGCAAAGTTGTCATGTTTATGCGGTTGTCGGAAGCTGAATCCCTTCTTGTCTGAGCCAGGGAAGCTGATCACTTCCTATTCCGTAAAGAAAGTTTCCAGTGACCTCTGAGCTAGCTGGCCCAAACCTAAATTAAGTCTAACATAGTCAGTAGAGACCTAGAAGACCGCAGTCCTACGTCTACACTGCTGTTTTTGTTATTCCAATGCGCAGGCCCTATAGGGAAAATAGGAACTACACTACAATTCAAGCACTGATATACATGAAGTATTTCTCTTCTGAGCTTCTCTATAGATAAAAAGGTTCTAGCTGTTGGTCCTGGACTCTAAAGAAGCAAGTACCCTCAGTCTTAAAATTAAGACTACTGCTTACTGCATCTATATAAGAAAAAGTTGAGACAGGTTTTCCTGACGAAGGCATACACGCTGAAATGCGAGTAGTGTTTCCATCTACCGCCAGCCTGTGAACTGCTTTATAGTTTACCCACTTTTTCTTGTATTTTAATTCTATGTACAGTGATGCTTTGTACATATTTTGTCATATTTATGTTTGTATGTATTTGTTGTTTATAGACATATGATTATGTATATGTTTTCCACAGACCTGTGATGGTATATCAGTTTGCTGTATATATGATCAATGATGATCTAGAACATCAATACAATTAAATGTATAATTTGATATATTTTATATTTAAAAAGAAGATTTTCCTTACCAATGAGAAATCTTGAATAAAACTATCCTCTTTCAAAAAAAAGATATACATTTTCTGGTCATGTGTATATTGCTATTAAAGTGCACTCCATTGTGGGCTTTGAAAGATAGTACATGGAAATATATAGTCTGAAATGCTTTACTTAATTCTATAACTTGTACCCAGCCTTTGTTTTTACCCCATATGTGCTTTTATGTACATACAGATAGTATGCATCGTATTTTTGATATTGCGAACAATAATATATAAACCAGTGCTATGCAGGGCTCCCTGGCAGATTTGCTGTTGGTCACTCTATTGTGGATTCAAATTTTGTTTTTAAAGTTTAATCCATCTAACATGGAACTCCTTTCAGTATACTGGAAACGCCTGGCCAATGCTAGCTGCTTTCTTACACATCAAGTCGACTACCAAAGGTCAATACAAACAATTTTGGTGATTTTACTAAGTGACTGAGATTCAAGAAACCCCTGTTGATCAAGTAGTAGCAACAAGGATAGTTTCACTGAGGTTTAAGGAGTGAAAGTGCTCTGAAAAAGATCTAGTGAATTTTCAAATCCAGTTCATATCTCTAAATTCATGACCATCTTTGAAAGATCTGTGGTGTTTTGGCAGTTTTGAAGGCAGTCGCAGTGACTGAGCAGACAATATAAATAGAGTTGTGTTTCAGAAATTGTATATGTCAGGCTTACAGTGTTTTGTCGACATTGTGTGTTTGCATTGTAATTTACTTATCAGATACCTTTGTGGTGTTGGTCCTTGAGGTACCATCAGCTGCACAATAAAGATAGGGACCTGTAACTAATTGTTATGAGTGTATTATTAGTGACTGGTGTAGCAATATTTTGTTGCTCAAAAGAGAAATCGCATTAGTCAAGGAGATTACCCGCTGGTTGAGATATAACTTGTATGTGTTTTAACGCTGGAGAATGTCATTCCCTGTTATCCACTTGAGTGAGTGGGTACTTTAACACCTTGGCTGCTAGGACTTTTCCCCTCCTGTGCTGGAAATCCGTGATCCCCAGTGTATCATGACAAGCTCAGCTCGTCATAAGCACAGCTCCAGTGTGCCTCATGATGAGCTGAGCTCGTCATGAGCATCGAAGGGGTTACATTTCTTTAGTGGAATAAACCAGTGTTCTTTGTTAATTGTGCTTGCTTTGGCATTGTAGTAAAAGGCTTTTTGTAAGAAGAAACTATGAAGCAAAGAGAGCCGCAGCAATGTGCTATAGCCTATGTCATCTGGTGCTGCGCTGGTCAGTTGGTGTAGGTGCCTTGTGGTATAGGTTGTTGACCCATCAGATGCGGCGCTAAGCTAAGTCACTAGTACCACTATGTATTACATTGTGCTTTGATAGAAATTGATGGCTGTTTGAATTCACTGTTTATTCTTTAACTGTTAGAAAATTATTGCAAAATTGAAACATTTTAGGGTGTTAAGGGATTTGATGAGTTGTAAGGTAAGAGCCCCTGTTTGAGAGGGCAAGGAAGATCCACCGGAATGTACGCCAGGTCAATATTATTATTTTTAAAAATGTTATTGCATTTGATCTAGGTGTTGTATGAATTGAAACTCCCACCAAGACAAGCACACTATGAAGCCTTGCATGCCTGGAACCATGCTGCTCATGCAAATGGTGAAAAAGGCAGTTCATAGTTGGGTGTATGCTAAATGAGATGCAGAACAGCAAGTGTCGAGAAGGGATATGATTGAGGGAGCTAAGCTGTATACGTTACTGACAAAATGAAATACCTAAAAAGAATAGAGCTCAGAGAGAGAAAGATGAGGAGGCACAGGATAAGTCTGACACAGACAGCAACACTATCTGCCATATATCAGGTGGATGGAATCCCCCAGAGCCAGCTCGTTTCACTTGTTATCACTCTGTCTCCTGGTGCTTTCCTGTGTATGCTGCGTCAAGGTCTGAGTCTGTGTGCTTCTCTCTGGCTCTGCGACAACTCAAGGAAGTCGGGGGGAGGATAGAGAGGGCCCCCTTCACTCAGTTGTCACCCGCTGTGGGCCATTAAGGTGGTGCGAGGGGAGTCACTTAAGTCTCTCTGTGTAGATGCCAGGCTGACATACATGCAGCCTGCATGGACTGCGTTTGGTTGCCGACCCCTGTGGCAAATCAATCTGATCACAAATGCCCACAGGGGTGTAAAGAGGTTACCCCTCACAGGGGTGTCAGTATTTCCCCTTGCCTGGCACGGATGATGTTGGATTATTCGTGGGTTTTGAGCACATTGCTGGGGCACTAGGGAAGTTCATCCACAATCTTTGGCAGTTAGCCATGTCACCCCATTCGCCGGGTCATTATATTTCCATTAATGTCAGACTCCACACATGAATTGGTCTTAATCAGTGGGACAAGATAACTGAGAAAGAAGGGTCCTTGCAGTTTCCCAGATATGGTTCCTTTAATATAAATATAATTGAAAAATTGATTCAGGTGTTGTATAAATTGAAACTCTCACCAATACCGGCACAATAGGACGTCTTGAATGCCTGGTAGCATGCTGCTCATGCAAAGTGTAGGGAAAAATACTAGAATTGGGTGAAAAGGCAGTTCATAGGTGAGTGGATGCTAAATGAGATTCAGAACAGAAAGTGTTGAGAAGGGATATGATTGAGGGAGCTAAGCTGTATCTGGTACTGACAAAATGAAATACCTAAGAAGGAGAGAGATCAGAGAGAGAAAGCTGAGAAGTTGCAGGATAAGTATGACACTGACAGCAACTCTAGTGATGATTTCTTGGAGGACTTGTTGTGCTTTTAACCACCACCTTATAATATTGTCCAGCCTGCAGGAGATGGCAATACTGCTGGTAGTGGTAATGGTGCTGATGATCCCTTTGACCAAGATGTAACTCAGATTAGGGGACCTGCCCTGAACACCCTAGTTGTGACCATTCCAGCACCAACAGCTATAGTTAATGCTGTCCCAGTTGTACCTGTTGCTGGACCAATGCCTCCTGATATAACGACCCAGACAATGAATGTTCCCACTGAGACTGCATTCATAGCTGTGATGCACATGTCTATTTTTCTAGAGCTGCTCCTGGAATACCTATTACTGTTATTACACCTATGACACAGAATTCGCAAGTGGCAATTTGGAGTCCCAACTAGTTTTCAGGACCTTCGGGAAAAGATGGTATCCTAGTGTTTACGACTCCAGTTGACCAAGGTGCCATGGGATTCTTCAACTTTGGAGTGATACCTCAATTGTTTGGGGAGTCCCCAGAAAGTGGAGAGCCTGAGATGGTTGAAGTGAATGAGTTTGTATATTTGAGCAAAGATATATATATATATATATGTATATATAAATATATATGAATATTACCTACTGGCGGTCACCAGTAGGTAGTTATAGTTAGAAACTAGTTACCATAGGGAAAGCATTTTTTTGATTTGCTATAAACATTGGCATTGTGTGGCGAATCTGTGCAAAATCCCACAAAAAAATATTTCATCCAGGTCAGTACCTATCCTGAAAGTTTGGGGGTGATTAGTCAAGCGGGGGCTGAGAAAAAAAAGGGGGTCTCAAAAAGTCTTTCCTCCATGTTAATTTCCATAGGAAACTTTAGCCAAGGCTACAGCCCGAACTGCTGAACGGATATACACTAAATTTTGCAAAAAGGTAGCGCTTGGTTCAGAAAGCAACCTTTTTTTTAAATGGTGTAAATTCGTTTAGTAGTTGCTGAGAAATAAAAAAAAAAAAGTAAAAAAATCAATTTCTCTTAGGAAACTTTAGCCAAGGCAACAGCCCGAACTGCTGAACGGAATTACACCAAATTTGTCAAAAAGGTAGTGCTTGGTTCAGAAAGTGACCCTTTTAAAAATGGTGTAAATCCGCGCAGTAGCTGCTAGGAAATTAAAAAAATAAAAATATCGATATCTAGAAGCGCGGTAAATCCAGGGAGCCTCCCGGCCACGAGCTTCATTCTAATTGGCTGCCAACACTCCAAAAAAGGTAGAACCGGGTCTCAAGAAAACAGTGAAACAAATAGGAAAAACAAGAAAAGGGGGCAGGTAGAAACACCCTGACCCCCTAGCCCTGCTCAGGGGGTCCTAAAAGTACCCCCAGGGTCAGAAATAGCATTCTTTTTTAAATCAGTCGAATTCACGCTGGGGTCGTGAATCTGCCAGAGAAAATGAAAAAAATCGAAGCGCTGACTCCCGCGCTTCATTGTGTTGAAGCCCCCGTGTGGGCCAGATCCCAGGGGCAGTGAATAAAATGACATAGCAACTAGGAGTGTCCCAATCCTGGGACACTGCTGTTTGCTATGGCAAGGCGGGAGCCATGCGGCTCCCGCCCTGTCATAGCAAACTGTGGTTTGGATTTTGTAAGCGAGAGCAGGTTTCCTGCTCTTGCTTACAAAATCTAAACGACATTGCTTTTCCACAAGGGGAGCTGCATGTTAGCAGCTCCCCTTGTGGAAAAGCAATGCCGGCTCCCGCAGGAGGTGGGGAGCTGGCAGGACCGTGGGAGAATTGGGGTCCCCCTCACAGTCCCCAACTGAAAGGCCAGGCCCCGGGGGAATGGGGTCCCTAGGAAGGGGCCACGTCGCCCACTCCATGAATGAATAAAAAAAAATTAAAATAAGGCACAGCCCGGGGGATGAAGTCCCTGGGACCACGTGAGGCCTTAGGAGGGGGGCTACGCAGCCCCCTCCTTTTAAAAGAATGATTAAAAAATGAAGTATGAGCCAGGGAGCTAAGTTGCAGATGTGTTTAGAGGCCATGGCCCTTTTTACACCGCTCTACAATGCAGCTCTGTGGCGCTTACAGAGGTACCTGGTGGCTAGTTGGCCTGCAGGGACTCTCAGTACTCAAGCAGAATTAATCCCCCAATTTACAACACGCCAGGGGACACATTTGCACAGTGGTGCAGGGAGGGGGAGGGGCCATAAATACCAAGTGTGCAAATGCACCCCCTGGCACATTGTAAATCGGGGGATTAAGTTCCCTTCAATCCTGAGTGTCCCTAAGGGGCGAACTAGCAACTAGGTACCTCCAGTAAGTGCCAAAAAGCTGTGTTGCAGAGAGTTGTAAAAAGGGGTGTGGCCTCTAAACATCTCATTGCAACACAGCTCCCTGGCGCATACTAGAGGTACCTGGTGGGCTATTCTGCCCCCAGGGACCCTTAGAATTCAAGGGGACTTAATCCCCTAACTTTAAATGCATCACATTGCGCATTTGCACACTTGTCACATCAGGCCCCGCCACATCCCTGCACCACTGTGCAAACGCGCCCTGTGGCTCGTTTTAAGTTGTGGGGTTAAGTCCCCTTCAATCCTGAGGGTCCCTTAGGGCCAACTAGCCCACCAGGTACCTCTAGTAAGTGCAAAGGGAGCTGCCTTGCAGATAGGAGGTCCAAGGCCATGCCCCCTTTTTACACCACTTTGCAACACAGCTCTGTGGCACTTATTGAAGGTATCTGATGGACTAGTTGACCCCAGGGACCCTCAGGACTCAAGGGAACGTAATCCCCCAATTTACAACACACCAGGGGGTGCCTTTGCACAGTGGTGCAGGGAGGGGGCGTGGTCTGATGTGACAAGTGTGCAAACGCGCCCTGTGGTGTGTTTTAAGTTGGGGAATTAAATCCCCTTGAATCCTGAGGGTCCCTGGTTGTCCACCAGGTACATCCAGTAAGCACCACAGAGTTGCGTTACAGAGAGGTGTAAAAAGGGGTGTGGCCTCGGACCACCTCTCTGCAATGCAGCTAAGTGGAGCTTACTGGAGGTTCATGGTGGGCTAGTTGGCCACCAGGGACACTCAGAATTCAAGGGGAATTAATCCCCCAAATTAAAATCCACCAGGGGATGCATTTGCATAGTGGTGAAGGGAGGGGGTGGGGCCTGATGTGACATGTGTGTACTTATGCAATCACTCTACCAAAATCCAAACACTTATAAATTCACCATGCATTCTCCTTACAGCACTCTAATCATCCAGTCACTACTCATGCACTCATGCAATGACCCATGCACTAACTCATGCACAGCTACAATATCCTGAGCAGTACCCATGCAGTCCATCCATTGCCCTCTCACTACTCATGCACTTCCCAAATCACCCAGCGAGCACCATGTACTTATCCAATCACTTCGCCAAAACCCAGGCACTTACAAATTCACCATGCACTCTCCTTGCAGTACTCCAATCTTCCAGTCAGTTACCATGTACTCATGGAGTGGCCCAGGCCCTAACACATGTACTGCTACAATCCCCTGTGCACTGCCCATGCAGACATCTAATAAACAACAAAGTACTGATTCACTCTTGCAATTACCCAGGTTGTACCCATGCACTCCAGATATCCCTCTGTCATTACCCATGCACTCCTCCCATCCAACATCATGTACTTATTCAATCACTCCGCCAAAACCCAAGCAGTTATAAAATCACCATGCACTGTCCTTGCAGCACTCTAATCATCCAGTCACTACCCATGTACTCATGCAATGACCCAGGCACTAACTCATGGCAAATACAGAGGAGGTCATGCTAATTACAGGGGTACCGCAACGCAGAGTGTTCCTAGTGTATGTAGGTGTTTTCACTGTCTTCTAAGTGTCTTTTAGCATAGTAATGGCTCAGGTCCCGGTTAGTCAGTCAGTTACCACCAGTACCCGTCACTAAAATGTTGGGGGCACAGGAGGACTTTCTGCTCAGCTAATTGTTCTTTCTGTACATCTCTTGCTTCTTCCTGCGCTTTTCTTCCTCTTTCTTCGCGTGTCCTAGCTTTGTTGGCATCGTTTTCAGGTATGTTATAGTTAAAAATTAGTATTTAAAAACACATTGAAATTTACTGAAAAAAACACAAGTTTCAGGCCTGTTATAGTTAGAAATTACCATTTAAAAAACCTTAGAAATTCACTGAAATTTTTTTTTCTCTAGTACAAAACCATAGAAATTCCCCCGTTATAGTTATTTCAGCTAACTATAATGTGCACCCCCGCAATGCACTGCTGATGACGTCACATATTAGATCATTCATGACATGGTCAGAGAAATCACTGATGACATCATTGATGACATCATCCAGTGAATGTGTGTTTCTGAAAGTTTAAATATGTATTATATATATGCCAAGGTGTATTGAAGAATGAGTGGGTCTATAAGTGTCTGGATGAAGGATTTAGTAGGTGCGTGACTGACTGTATGAGTGAGTGATTAAATTTGATAGATATATATAGATATATAGATATATAGATATATATAAACACACTGTATCTCAATTGAGCCACCCTACAGACAAGGTGAAGGTTACCAGCCTTTATTACAGGTACAGATGGATGCGAGGGCCAGTGCAGTAAACAGCTTTTCTTGTGCCTGACACATTTAAGGAGCATCTCTTCTTCAAAGGCATAGGGGAAAAGTTTGCCCTGCTGGTAGGCAACAACTTACTTATATAAAATAGCACGACCCTTATTCATGGTAATGTAGTTTATGGTAATTGTAGTGCCTGAAATTCTTTCCTCAATTTCGGTGCGCCAATACCAGCTACAGATAAGATCCGACATGGGCCCCAGCAGTTGAGTCCATCTTAAATCCTGGCACATTGCTCCACATTAGAAACCGCAAATCCATTCCAGTGGCCCCCTGGTCATCATGGGGTGGTGCAGGCTCGGCGGCTGACAAACGCCTACAGATTTCTAAGCACACAGTACCTCAATTGAGCCGCACTCCAGACAAGGTGAAGGTTACCAGCCTTTATTACAGGTACAGGTGGATGCGCGAGCCAGTGAAGTAAACAGCTTTTCCAGTGCCTGATGCGCTTCGGGACCATCTCTTCTTCAGAGGCATAGGGGAAACATTTGCGCTGCTGGAGGGCAACAACTTCCTTATATAAAGTGTCACAACCCTTATTCACGCCAATGTAGTTTATGGGAGTTGTAGTGCCTGCAATTCCTTCCTCAATTTCAGCACACTGGTACCTGCTGCAGATAAGACCCGACATGGGCCCCAGCCGTTGAGTCCATCCTAAATTCTGACACATTACTCCACATTAGAAATGCTGAATCTGTTCTAGTGGCCCGCTGGACATCATGGGGTGGTGCAGGCTCAGCGGCAGAGCAACCACCTACAGATTTATAAACACACGGTATCTCAATTGAGCTGCACTCTAGACAAGGAGAAGCTTACCAGCCTTTATTACAGCTACAGATCTATGCGCGTGCCAGTGCAGTAAACAGCTTTTCCTCTGCCTGACACGTTTCAGGACCATCCCTTCTTCAGAGGCATAGGGGAAAAGATTGCGCTGCTGGTAGGCAACAACTTCCTTATAAAAATGTTCACGCCCCTTATTCACATCAATCCAGTTTATGGGAGTTGTAGTGCCTGCAATTCCTCCTCAATTTAGGTGCGATGATACCTGCTACAGATAAGACCCAACTTGGGCCCCAGCCATTGAGTCCATCATAAATCCTGGCACAATTCTCCACATTAGAAACAGAGAAACCGTTCCAGTCGCCCCCTGGACACCATGGGGTGGTGCAGGCTCGGTGGCTGAGCAACCGCCTACAGATTTCTAAACACACAGTATCTAAATTGAGCTGAACTCCAGACAAATTCAAGGTTACCAGCCTTTATTACAGGTACAGAACTATATGCATGCCAGTGCAGTAAACTGCTTTTCCTGTGCCTGACGTGTTTCAGGACCATCCCTTCTTCAGAGGAATAGGTGAAAAGTTTGCGCTGCTGGCAGGCAACAAATTCCTTATATAAAATGTCAAGACCCCTATTCACGTCAATGTAGTTTCTGGGAGTTATAGTGTCTGCAATTCTTTCCTCAATTTTGGCGCGCTGATACCTGCTACAGATAAGACCCGACATGGGCCGCTGCCGTTGAGTCCATCTTAAATCTTGGCACATTGCTCCACATTAGAAACGGCGAATCTGTTCCAGTGGCCCCCTGGACATCCTGGGGTGGTGCAGGCTCAGGGCTGAGCAACCGCCTACAGATTTATAAACACACAGTATCTCAATTCAGCTGCACTCCAGACAAGGTGAAGGTTACCAGCCTTTATTACAGGTACAGATGGATGCGCAAGCCAGTGAAGTAAACAGCTTTTCCAGTGCCTGACGCGTTTCAGGACCATCCCTTCTTCAGAGGAATAGGGGAAAGGTTTGCGCTGCTGGCAGGCAACAACTTCCTCATATAAAATGTCACGCCCCTTATTCACGTCAATGTAGTTTATAGGAGTTGTAGTGCCTGCAATTCTTTCCTCAATTTCGGCGCGCTGATACCTGCTAGGGATAAGAACCATCAGTCCTTCTTAAATCTTGGCACGTTGCTCCACATTAAAAACTATGAATCCTTTCCAGTGGCCCCCTGGACATCATGGAGTGGTGCAGGCTTGGCGGCTGGGCATCCGCCTACAGATTTCTAAACACACAGTATCTCAATTGAGCTGTACTCCAGACAAGGTGAAGGTTACCATCCTTTATTACAGGTACAGATGGATGCGCAGGCCAGTGAAGTAAACAGATTTTCTATTGCCTGTTGTGCTTCAGGACCATCCCTTCTTCAGAGGCATAGGGGAAAAGTTTGCGCTACTGGTAGGCAACAACTTCCTTACATAAATGTCACACCCCTTATTCAGGTCAATGTAGTTTATTGGAGTTGTAGTGCCAGCAATTCCTTTCTCAATGTTGGCGCGCTGATACCTGCTACAGATAAGACCCGATATGAGGCCCAGCCGTTGAGTCCATCTTAAATCCTGGCACAGTACTCCACATAAGAAATCGTGAATCCGTTCCAGTGGCCCCCTGGACATCATGGAGTGGTGCAGGCTCGGTGTCTGAGCAACCGCCTACAGATTTCTAAATACACAGTATCTCAATTGAGCCGCACTCCAGAAAAGGTGAAGGTTACCGACCTTTATTACAGGTACAGACGGATGCAAAGCCCAGTGCAGTAAACAGCTTTTCCTGTGCCTGACGCGTTTCAGGACCATCCCTTCTTTAGAGGCATAGGGGAAAAGTTTGAGCTGCTGGAAGGCAACAACTTCCTTATATAAAATGTCACGCCCCATATTCACGTCAATGTAGTTTATGGGAGTTGTAGTGCCTGCAATTCCTTCCTCAATTTCGGTGCACGGATGTCTGCTACAGATAAGACCCTATATGGGCCGCTGCCATTGTGTCCATCTTAAATTCTGGCACATTGCTTCACATTAGAAACGGTGAATTTATTCCAGTGGTCCCCTGGACATCATGGGTGGTGCAGGCTCGGTGGCTGAG
Source organism: Lissotriton vulgaris (assembly GCF_964263255.1). Lineage (NCBI taxonomy): Eukaryota > Metazoa > Chordata > Amphibia > Caudata > Salamandridae > Lissotriton > Lissotriton vulgaris. Next base: position 593,725,764 of record NC_141693.1, read on the forward strand.
GAACCACCTACAGATTTCTAAATACACGGTATCTCAATTGAGCCGCACTCCCAAAAGGTGAAGGTTACCAGCCTTTATTACGGGTACAGATGGATGCGCGGGCCAGTGCAGTAAAGAGCTTTTTCTTTGCCTGACGCGTTTCAGGTTCATCCCTTCTTCAGAGGCATAAGGAAAATGTTTGAGCTGCTGGTAGACAACAAATTCCTTATATAAAATGTCATGACCCTTATTCACATCAATGTTGTTTATGGGAGTTGTAGTGCCTGCAATTCCTTCCTGAATTTCGGTGCACTGATACCTGCTACAGATAAGACCCGACATGGGCCCCAGCAGTGGAGTCCATCATAACTCCTGGCACAATTCTCCACATTAGAAATGGCGAAATCGTTCCAGTGGCCTTCTGAACATCAAAGGGTGGTGCAGGCTCGGCGGCTGTGCAACCGCCTAGAGATTTCTAAAGACACGCTATCTCAATTGAGCTGCACTCCAGACAAGGTGAAGGTTTTCAGCCTTTATTACAGGTACAGATGGATGAGTACGCCAGTGCAGTAAACAGATTTTCCTGTGCCTGACATGTTTCAGGACTATCCCTTCTTCAGAGGCATAGGGGAAAAGTTTGCGCTGCTGGAGGGCAACTACTTCCTTATATAATATATTTCACGCCCCGTATTCACATCAATGTAGTTTATGGAAGTTTTAGTGCCTGCAATTCCTTCCTCAATTTCAGCACGCTGACACCTGCAGCAAATAAGACCCGACATGGGTCCAAGCCGTTGAGTCCATCCTAAATCCTGACACGTTACTCCACATTAGAAATGGCGAATTTGTTCCAGTGGCCACCTAGACATCATGGGGTAGTGCAAGCTCACTTGCTGAGCAACCGCCTACAGATTTCTAAACACATGGTATCTCAATTGAGCTGCACTCCAGACAAGGTCAAGGTTACCAGGCTTTATTAAAGGTACTGATGTATGAGCGGGCCAGTGAAGTAAACAGCTTTTCCAGTGCCTGATGCGTTTCAGGACCATCCCTTCTTCAGAGGCATAGGGGAAAGGTTTGCGCTGCTGGCAGGCAACAACTTCCTTATATAAAATGTCACGCCCCTTATTCACGTCAATGTAGTTTATGGGAGTTGTAGTGCCTGCAATTCTTTCCTCAATTTTGACGCGCTGATACCTGCTAGAGATAAGAACCATCAGTCCTTATTAAATCTTGGCACGTTGCTCCACATTAAAAACTATGAATCCTTTCCAGTGGCCCCCTGGACATCATGGAGTGGTGCAGGCTTGGCGGCTGGGCATCCGCCTACAGATTTCTAAACACACAGTATCTCAATTGAGCTGTACTCCAGACAAGGTGAAGGTTACCATCCTTTATTACAGGTACATATGGATGCGCAGGCCAGTGAAGTAAACAGCTTTTCCAGTGCCTGACGCGTTTCAGGACCATCCCTTCTTCAGAGGCATAGGGGAAAGGTTTGCGCTGCTGGCAGGCAACAACTTCCTTATATAAAATGTCACGCCCCTTATTCACGTCAATGTAGTTTATGGGAGTTGTAGTGCCTGCAATTCTTTCCTCAATTTCGGCGCGCTGATACCTGCTAGAGATAAGAACCATCAGTCCTTCTTAAATCTTGGCACGTTGCTCCACATTAAAAACTATGAATCCTTTCCAGTGGCCCCCTGGACATCATGGAGTGGTGCAGGCTTGGCGGCTGGGCATCCGCCTACAGATTTCTAAACACACAGTATCTCAATTGAGCTGTACTCCAGACAAGGTGAAGGTTACCATCCTTTATTACAGGTACAGATGGATGCGCAGGCCAGTGAAGTAAACAGATTTTCTTGTGCCTGTTGCGCTTCAGGACCATCCCTTCTTCAGAGGCATAGGGGAAAAGTTTGCGCTGCTGGTAGGCCACAACTTCCTTATATAAAATGTCACCCCCTAATTCACGTCAATGTAGTTTAATGGAGTTGTAGTGCCAGCAATTCCTTTCTCAATTTTGGCGCGCTGATACCTGCTACAGATAAGACCCGATATGGGGCCCAGCCGTTGAGTCCATCTTAAATCCTGGCACAGTACTCCACATAAGAAATGGTGAATCCGTTCCAGTGGCCCCCTGGAAATCATGGAGTGGTGCAGGCTCGGTGTCTGAGCAACCGCCTACAGATTTCTAAATACACAGTATCTCAATTGAGCCGCACTCCAGAAAAGGTGAAGGTTACCGACCTTTATTACAGGTACATATGGATGCAAAGTCCAGTGCAGTAAACAGCTTTTCCTGTGCCTGACGCGTTTCAGGACCATCCCTTCTTTAGAGGCATAGGGGAAAAGTTTGAGCTGCTGGTAGGCAACAACTTCCTTATATAAAATGTCACACCCCTAATTCACGTCAATGTAGTTTATGGGAGTTGTAGTGCCTGCAATTCCTTCCTCAATTTCGGTGCACTGATGTCTGCTGCAGATAAGACCCTATATGGGCCGCTGCCGTTGTGTCCATCTTAAATCCTGGCACATTGCTTCACATTAGAAACGGTGAATCTATTCCAGTGGTCCCCTGGACATCATGGGTGGTGCAGGCTTGGTGGCTGAGGAAACGCCTACAGATTTCTAAATACACGGTATCTCAATTGAGCCGCACTCCAGACAAGGTGAAGGTTACCAGCCTTTATTACGGGTACAGATGGATGCTCGGGCCAGTGCAGTAAAGAGCGTTTTCTCTGCCTGACGCGTTTCAGGTTCATCCCTTCTTCAGAGGCATAAGGAAAATGTTTGAGCTGCTGGTTAGGCAACAAATTCCTTATATAAAATTTCATGACCCTTATTCACATCAATGTTGTTTATGGGAGTTGTAGTGCCTGCAATTCCTTCCTCAATTTCGGTGCACTGATACCTGCTACAGATAAGACCCGACATGGGCCCCAGCAGTGGAGTCCTTCATAAATCCTGGCACAATTCTCCACATTAGAAATGGCGAAATCGTTCCAGTGGCCTCCTGGACATCACAGGGTGGTGCAGGCTCGGCGGCTGTGCAACCGCGTAGAGATTTCTAAAGACACGCTATCTCAATTGAGCTGCACTCCAGACAAGGTGAAGGTGCTCAGCCTTTATTACAGGTACAGATGGATGCGTAGGCCAGTGCAGTAAACAGATTTTCCTGTGCCTGACACGTTTCAGGACTATCCCTTCTTCAGAGGCATAGGGGAAAAGTTTGCGCTGCTGGAGGGCAACAACTTCCTTATATAATATATGTCACGCCCCTTATTCACATCAATGTAGTTTATGGAAGTTTTAGTGCCTGCAAGTCCTTCCTCAATTTCAGCACGCTGATACCTGCAGCAGATAAGACCCGACATGGGCCCAAGCCGTTGAGTCCATCCTAAATCCTGATACATTACTCCACATTAGAAATGGCGAATTTGTTCCAGTGGCCACCTAGACATCATGGGGTAGTGCAAGCTCACTTGCTGAGCAAACGCCTACAGATTTCTAAACACATGGTATCTCAATTGAGCTGCACTCCAGACAAGGTCAAGGTTACCAGGCTTTATTAAAGGTACTGATATATGAGCGGGCCAGTGCAGTAAACAGCTTTTCCTGTGCCTGACGCGTTTCAGGACCATCCCTTCTTCAGAGGAATAGGGGAAAGGTTTGCGCTGCTGGCAGGCAACAACTTCCTTATATAAAATGTCACGCCCCATATTCACGTCAATGTAGTTTATGGGAGTTGTAGTGCCTGCAATTCTTTCCTCATTTTCGGCGCGCTGATACCTGCTAGAGATAAGAACCATCAGTCCTTCTTAAATCTTGGCAAGTTGCTCCACATTAAAAACTATGAATCCTTTCCAGTGGCCCCCATGGACATCATGGAGTGGTGTAGGCTTGGCGGCTGGGCATCTGCCTACAGAATTCTAAACACACAGTATCTCAATTGAGCTGTACTCCAGACAAGGTGAAGGTTACCAGCCTTTATTACAGGTACAGATGGATGCGCAGGCCAGTGCAGTAAACAGATTTTCATGTGCCTGTTGCGCTTCAGGACCATCCCTTCTTCAGAGCCATAGGGGAAAAGTTTGCGCTGCTGGTAGGAAACAACTTCCTTACATAAATGTCACACCCCTTATTCAGGTCATTGTAGTTTATTGTCGTTGTAGTGCCTGCAATTCCTTCCTTAATTTCGGTGCACTGATACCTGCTGCAGATAAGACCCGATATGGGGACCAGCCGTTGAGTCCATCTTAAATCCTGGCACATTACTCCACCTAAAAAATGGTGAATACGTTCCAGTGGCCCCCTGGACATCATGGAGTGGTGCAGGCTCAGTGTTTGAGCAACCACCTACAGATTTCTAAATACACAGTATCTCAATTGAGCCGCACTCCAGAAAAGGTGAAGGTTACCAACCTTTATTACAGGTACAAATGGATGCAAAGTCCAGTGCAGTAAACAGCTTTTCCTGTGCCTGAGGCATTTCAGGACCATCCCTTCTTTAGAGGCATATGGGAAAAGTTTGATCTGCTGGTAGGCAACAACTTCCTTATATAAAATGTCACACCCCTTATTCGCGTCAAAGTAGTTTATGGGAGTTGTAATGCCTGCAATTCCTTCCTCAATTTCGGCGTGCTGATAACTGCTGCAGATAAGACCCGACATGGGCCCCAGCTGTTGAGTCCATCTTAAATCCTGGCACATTGCTCCACATTAGAAATGGCAACTCATTTCCAGTGGTCCCCTGGAAATCATGGGGTGGTGCAGGCTCGGCGGCTGAGCAAACGCCTACAGATTTCTAAACACACAGTATCTCAATTGAGCCGCACTTCAGACAAGGTGAAGGTTACCAGCCTTTATTTCAGGTACAGATGGATGTACTGGCCAGTGAAGTAAACAGCATTTCCTGTGCCTGATGCGCTTCAGGACCATCCTTTCTTCAGAGGCATAGGGGAAATGTTTGGGCTGCTGGTAGGCAACAACTTCCTTATATAAATGTATAAATGTCACGGGCCCTCATTCACGTCAATGTAGTTTATGGGAGTTGTAGTGCCTGCAATTCCTTCTTCAATTTCCGCGCGCTGATACCTGCTGCAATTAAGACCTGACATGGGCCCCAGCCGTTAAGTCAATCTTAAATCCTGGCACATTTCTCCATATTAGAAATGGCAAATCCGGTCCAGTGGCCCGGTGGACATCCTGGGGTGGTGCAGGCTCAGTGGCTGAGTAACTGCCTACAGATTTCTAAACACACGGTTTCTCAATTGAGCCGCACTCCAGACAAGGTGAAGGTTACTAGCCTTTATTACAGGTACAGATGCATGCGAGGGCCAGTGCAGTAAACAGCTTTTCCTATGCATGATCAATAATTCATATCATTTGTAAAGCGCACTACTCACCCGTGAGGGTCTGAAGTCGATGGGGGGGGGGGATGCTGCTACTGCTCGAAAAGCCAGGTCATGAGGAGTTTTCTGAATGTCGGCATGTTTTGGGTCTGCCGTAGGTGGGTGGGGAAGGGTGTACCAGGTCTTGGTGGTGAGGTGGGAGAATGATCTGCTGCCGGAGGTCACTCTTCGGAAGCGGGGGATTGTGGTGAGGTCGGCGGAGAGGAGCTGGCGGGTGGGGTGTAGAAGCTGAGTCGTCTGTTGAGGTACGTTGGTCCGGTGCTGTGGAGTGCCTTGTGTGCGTGGGTGAGGAGCTTGAAGGTTATCCTTTTGTTGACTGGGAGCCAGTGCAGATCTCTCAGGTGGGTTGTGATGTGGCTGCGGCAAGGGATGTTGAGGATCAGGCGTTCAGAGGGGTTCTGGATGCGTCAGAGCTATCTCAGGAGTTTGGCTGAGGCTCCTGCATAGATGCGTTTCAGGACCATCTCTTTTTCAGAGGCATAGGGGAAAATTTTGAGCTGCTGGTAGGCAACAACTTCCTTATAAAATGTCACGCCCCTTAGTCACGTCACTGCAGTTTATGGGAGTTGACGTGCCTGCCATTCTTTCCTCAATTTCGGGGCACTGAGACCTACTGCAGATGAGACCCGGCATGGGTCCCAGCAGTTCAGTCCCTTTTAAATTCTGGCACATTGCTCTGAGGTTTTGTAATTCTCGAGTCTGACTTCATTGTGTTCTGTGCCACCATTTTGTGTTGCCCTCACGTAGGCCTGTGAAAGTAGCCTGGCGAACAAAGTGGCCTGGCCCTCTTAGTTCAATTATACATTAACTAGGTTTCTTTTTGACTCTGAAATGAACTGTAAGAAACTGACCTCTTCACCTGAAACTGACCTCGCAAAGCCAATTTTCCTGATCGATCTTTGTCTGAGATTGCCAATCAATGTTTAGGACATCGTTAACTTTTAGTTTCCTTGCACATGCCTTATCTTGTTCAGCATCTGTTTTCGTTTTTTTTTTATGTTTCTTCATTACATGGGTTATGCTTTCAATTATAGGTTTGTCCGGCTTGTGGAGATTGAATTTGGGACATTCCTCATAATTAACTTTTGAGTTGGGATACTGTAAATTGAGTTTTTGTTATGTGATACTTTGTTTGAAAATGTACCTTATTGGCTAGAATTTTGTGCAGTGGGTGTACATTTATAATGTGAATATTGGGTATAAAAGGAGAAGTCTGCCTTAGTAAAATGAGCAGTCTCCTGAGAATTTACATTGTGATGTATTTCTAGGATCACTGTTACTAGCTGCCGCTAATAAACATGGTCTCTGATGCCATCCAGAAGTATTCCGTGTCTCTATATACCAAGACAGGTGAACTTGAAGATCTTAGGCGTGCCCCCGATGCCGCTGGGTTAAACCCCTGTTCTTCAGCTCCACATTAGAAATGGCAAATCCGTTCCAGTGGCCCCCTGAACATCACGGGGTGGTGCAGGTTCGGGGGCTGAGCAACAGCATACAGATTTCTAAACACACAGTATCTCAATTGAGCCGCACTCCAGACAAGATGAAGGTTACCAGCCTTTATTACAGGTACAGACGAATGCACGGGCCAATGAAGTAAACAGCGTTTCCTGTGCCTAATGCGCTTCAGGATCATCCTTTCTTCAGAGGCATAGGGGAAAGGTTTGCGCTGCTGGTAAGCAACAACTTCTTTATATAAATGTATAAATGTCACGCCCCTTATTCATGTCAATGTAGTTTATGGGAGTTGTAGTGCCTGCAATTCCTTCCTCAATTTTGTCACGCTGATACCTGCTGCAGATAAGACCCGATATGGACCCCAGCCGTTGAGTCCATCTTAAATCGTAGCACATTGCTCCACATTAGAAATGGTGAATTCATTCCAGTGGCCTCTGGACATCATGGGGTAGTAAAGGCTCGGCGGCTGAGCAACCACATACAGATTTCTAAATCACGGTATCTCAATTGAGCCGCACTCCAGACAAGGTGAAGATTACCAGCCTTCATTGCAGGTACAGATGGATGCGCGGGACACTGCAGTAAACAGCTTTTCCTGTACCTGACGCGTTTCAGGACCATCCCTTCTTCAAAGGCATAGGGGAAAAGTTTGTGCTGCTGGTAGGCATCAACCTCCTTATATAAAATGTCACACCCCTTATTCACATCAATGTTGTTTATGGGAGTTGTAGTGCCAGCAATTCCTTTCTCAATTTTGGCGCGCTGATACCTGCTACAGATAAGACCCGACATGGGCCCCAGCCGTTGATTCCATCTTAAATCCTGGCACATTGCTCCACAATAGAAACTACGAATCCGTTCCAGTGGCCCCCTGGACATCATGGGGTGGTGGAGGCTCAACGGCTGAGCAACTGCCTACAAATTTCTAAACAGATATCAATATTAAACATAGAAATGGATCTATATGATTCATATTTCTGAGGCTCTTTGTCAGGCTTCAGTATATGATAAGGGCCTCCCACAAGGAAGGTGGGACTCCTTGTACATATCAAGAAGATGGGGGCCCAGCAGGTGTGCAAATTCTTTATAGAAGCAGCTTTTGGGCCATGTAGGCCAAGAGCCTTGTCTGCAGGCAATCCCTCAATAATCTGAACAATTGCCTCCACTGTGAAGCACTCATTCAAGAAGAGGCGGTGTCCCTCCTCTAGCCAGAGGAACTGCTCTGAATCCAAGTATGCAGTCAAGTCAAGGGGAGGGGAGGGTTGGGAAGTTGAGTGTAGGTTGGAATAGAAATCAATCATAGTTTGTTGAATGGCCTCGTGTCTGACCTGACCTGTGAATTTTGGTGATCAGCCTTCAGGTCCTCCGCATAATTGCTCCCCTAGAGTTTAGGCAGTATTCTTTCCAAGGTCCCACTCACGCTTGCTCCCTCATCATAGTGCCTGGCCTGAGCCTTCATCCCCAGGTAATGGGTCTCTCTAAGCATGTTTTCTTTGTACACTTCAAGTTTGTTATGAATGGCTGCCAGTAAGTTTGTCTTGCTGGAGTTGAAGTACTGGAGTTTTAAAGTGAGGATATCTAACTCCGGGTGGGACAGAGGCTCCGGAGTCGCCCTTATCACACCCAGCCTGTTTAGCAATGCACATTCCCTGAAAAAACAGCTTAAACGCTACCCAGAGGGTAGATGGGGAGTTCACAGACTGGGAATTCAAGGTGGAGTATTCCAGAATTGCTTCCCGAACCTCATGAAGAAATACCTTGCTGTGCAAATCTCCGGGAGGGAATGCAGGGCAGCATAAGGCAGGTGCAGCTCCAAGAGCATGGGGGCACTGTCGGAGAGCATCTGAGAGAGATGCCTAACAACTGGAGATCAAGAGACCACATCTTTGGTAGCAAGCCAAAAGTCTATTCTAGACCACGTATTATGTGTGGAGGTGATGTATATTCCTTCATTGCTTTGGATGTTGTGAGTGTGCCAGATGTCTATCAAGCAATTGTCAGCTATAATTGAAAGGAGCTGTGCAGCAGGTTGTGGGTGTGGGCGTCGAGAAGCACTGGCCTATCTGCAGTGGCACCCAGAACCATGTTAAATCTCCTCCCCACAATATTGTCCCGCGACCCATGGTATCACCAATCTTCAGACCTCCACGAAAAAAAAACAGGGTCATACGTTTTGGGGCCGTATACTGATACCAGAATCAGATGGTTGCCTTGTAAAATCCCAGCCTGAATAATGTAACTGTCCTGTGGGTCTCAAAGTGCTGAACCTGTGCACCAATGTAAGCCCGTTTGGAGAGTAATGGCTACATCCCTAAGCACAATTGGAGAAACATGCCACATGTTTCTCACCCCATCAGTGTGCCCCGATGTATGCAATGTCAGTTTTGTCAGGTCGAGCTCTTGCAGTAGGCACACATCTATCTTATGATGCTGCAAGTGGGAGACACCCAGTTGTGCCTTCCTTCTGTCATTCATGCCTCTAATATTGCAAGTCAGGCATTTAAGTAACACAATCAGGTGGGGTAGAGGATGCAGTAGGCATTGCTATTGGGGTCGTGCTAGCAAGGGGGAGTGAGGAGAAATACAGTGTTGAGTGGCAAAAAGGAGGGGAACCAAACAAACACAGAACAGTGTCATAACAGTGACCCAATACCCCCATCCTCTTTGGACACCCCCCAATAGGGCCAAATAGCATCAATCCACCTGCCCAACAATATCCCATATAATGTCTGGAGCAACCAAAAGACACTCATCCCAGGGTGTCTAGGAAGCAGCTCTACACTCTCCCAGCACAGGAGCGCTGGGTGGCCGGAGCATGGATGGGATCGACCAGGCACAAGCCCAGCAGGCTGTGGTTTCAGGCCTAGTTGTACGCCCATGGTGATACGATTGTGGAATGAATCTGACCCTTTACAGGCTGACCTTGCGTGGAAGCCTACCAAACACAATCATCATCAAGAGTCGAGGGCTATAAAGAAGTCAGTCATTTTCATTGACTCAGCCACGGCCGGTGATGGCAGGAGAGGATGGAGGGGAAGTCCCAGCTACTAGCAATCCCCTGGCAAACTTGTTGCAGGCTTATGGTCATTAAAGACGTGGGTTTTACCCAAATGTTGTAAGTGAAATTTAACAGAATAAATCGGGGAGTACTTGTTATTTTTCTTCTGGAGGGTTTGAATCCCCGCGTAAAAGTTTCACCCGGCCCTTGGATGGCCATGGTGACGTCTGGATTTCCCTGCCCAGAAACTGAATTGGGGGTTTTCCCTGGCAAGGCGAAGAACAGTGTCCCTATCCCAGTAGTTCAAGAGCCTTGCTATAATTGGCCAGGCTGCAGTCCCCGGGGAAGGACGCAGCTCCAGCAATCTGTGTGCCCTATCAACAATTAACATTCCCTGAAGAGCGAGTGAAGCTAAGCTTTTACATAATCTGTCATACGCTCATTTTGGTTGATACTGGGACTCTAAAATGCGTAGATGGTTGCGTCAGGAGTGTGCTTCTAAATCCTCATTCTTATTCTTATTGACTCCAAGAAAGAATTTTCTTCGCCTGGAGCAGCCGTTTCCCAGCCAATGAGTGTGAATCTTCAACCTCAGAAGTGCGGTGTTCCAGTTGGTTCAGCCATTCCTCATGTCTGTTCATTTTTTCTTTAAGACGGTCAAAAGAATCTGCCAACATGTTGATCTTGCAATCTATAGTATGCAGTCTTTGCTTAAGTTCCTTGAACATGGAGCAAATATCCAGCTCGGGGAGTGCATCTCCTCCACCATGGGGGCACTGTGCAGGCTCATCCTGCATGGACTCCAGGGTGCACATCGTCCTCTGCGGCTCGAAGGGGAGCAAAGAATGCTTATTGTCGGTCTTCCCCATTTCAGTGAACAGTGTCTCCATGAACCTCAGAATAGGGGTGGGGTAGGCAGTCATGACACAGGGGAGATTGTAAAGCTGATAGGCCGCTATTCACCCAGGGAGTTCTGCCACCACAAACACCCCCACCGCCAGTCCAAGAAGGAAGGCAGGGTATGTAGGAGGTAAGTACAATGCATGCACTCCTATCTGTAGAGGTCTTAACTTAAGTAATCTGAGAAGCCTTAATCATCGATCCAAGTCTATGTTGTAGAGGATCTGTTTCAACCACTGGGCCACCACAGAGAGTCCCGCCTCATTGCGGGGAGGTTTTGCAAGGAGCATGAGCAGACAGGTGGTGGCGAAGAGAGTATGATTCCCAGGTGGATTAGTAGTGAAGTTAGATTGTTAGCTTAATGTAAGCAAGTAACTCCCCAGGCAACTCAGCACAGCACTGAAGTCTTATAAGGAATCCGCCACCTCAGCCCGTAGAGGCTTCTACGGCTGCCATGCTCCCAATGCAAATGGGCTTCTAATAGTCAGGAAGTGGTCGCCATAAAATAAGGGGAGTCAGAGGCCCCAGGTCAGGATCAAAGAAAAATGTGGCAGGCTCCACTTTACTCTGAGATTCCCAGGGGGCAGGAGCAGGCCTGTAATGGTGGAGACCACTGTTCCTGATTTGGGTCCCCACAGCTCACACGGTCCAGCCAGAGGAAAAGTCACAAGGTCCCATGCAACAAAGATGAGGCCTATTGCCACCCCCACACAGAGCAAAGGCAGTCCGGGGTCTTTGCTAGTTCAGGGTGACACTCTGAAGATCAGAGGGGGCAAATGCAAGACAAAGCAGGTGGCTCAGTAGGACCTCAGATGATGGGAGTTCTGGTGCCAACTGCAGCTTGGCCAGCCCGGCAGTCCCCAGATGGCCCCAGGTCCTGCGAGACTCAACAGTGCATGCCAAGAACCTACTCAGGGTGACTCCGGCCATAGCTCTCCACAGCAGCATCTCGTCACCCCCAGGGAGGAACCAAAATAGGCATGGGGTTTGACTGCCTCCACATCACGGCGGCTTTACTAGAAGCGTCAGCTAGCCACTATGACGGGGTTTAATTTGCAGTGTGTCCGATGGCGCAGTTCTGCCCACTATACAGAAATGGCCAGCAAAGGCAGCAAACAAGTCAGCATGGCATCCGGAGGGCAATGATGTCCTGTTCTTGCCCGGATGTTATCTTGGACATGGATAAGTACCAGATTTAATTCCTAGCCAGCAGAGTTTGCTCAGAAGACAGCCATCTTGTGGCTGAGCTTGCTCCATCCCCACATTTGAGAAAATTTTTTACCCGTTTTTCAGCTCAAACACACAATAACTAAATGGAATTGTCCAATGAGTATGATGTAGACCTTTTGAGAAGCAAAACTTTGCAGAGGAGTCTTTGAGTTCAAGTAGATGATGAAGCAGTTGTTAAAATGAGGACCTCTGGGATGAAGTTAGATTTTAATGAACTAGTCAATTGCATTCAGAACAGGAGTAGACAAGGCAAATTAAAAGACTGGTGGGCTACGAAATGGGAGAAAAAGGGAAAGGAGGAAACTGGGGAAATTATAAAAATTCCAGCACCACCCCAAGATGGAACTACTACTAAGACTTCCCCTTTGAGAGAGGTGCATAGAGTGGGATACATGCAAGTGCCCTGAAGTCAAGGTGATCTTGCACTTTTACCAATTTATGGTGCACTCATATTTATCAATTTGGGAACATTTCTTATCTTTTGTGGGCAGATTTGAACACCTTTTTCAATGCAGTGCTTCAGAGTGATTTGTGGGCTGAATGTAAGGTGTCAATACAGTGGTCCAATGCTGAAAGTCAGAGAGAGGCTGGGACAAATGCTCAATCTCCCACAGTGATGGAGAATTAAACCAGGTTATTCATTTTTTGAAAGGCAAGATCCTTCAAAAGGAGGTTGACTGGTTAATGTTTAACCAAACTACTCAAGAGACTAATGGACAAGTGCATACTTGTTGTGAGTGTTTGTTGCAGGTATTTAGACAATATAGCGGTTTTGATAACCCAGAAAGGGGAAATATTTGTACCTTTGTGTAACAATTTTTCTTGGATTTCATTCCCAGATTAGCCTGCATATTCTACAGAATGTGATTTGTTGGAAAAGTAGCTCTTTTCTTGAAATACTTTGAGTATGTGCAGTATTGCTGTGAGGAACAGGAGATGAAAAAGAGGAACAAACCGATTAATCAGAGGGTCCCAGGGCAAGTTTTATGACCCAAACTAGGTACATACCCCAATATACATATTCATTACACAAGAAATACCTAGGGGTCAGTGAAAATACTGTAGCTCAACTGCAAAGAAAGATCTTAGAACCACACAGGCAACAGGAGTGGGAAGACAGACCATACAACCAAAGTGAAATAGAAGTGAGGGTTCAAAAATATGGGCTGAAAATTCCCATCAGAAGCCACTCTGTACCGCCCTTTGTTACATCATTTGAGTACTCCTTGCCCAGGAGATAGGTGAAAACAGTCCATTAGATGTAATAGTGACTGTTCTGAGATGTAAGGTGAGAGTGTGTCAATAAAGGGTGGTTTAAGGGTTTGAAATTAAGTGTGACTACTGAAAAAAAGCAGTGTGAAAAGATTGAGTGATGAAGGTAAAATTGGATAAAGCTAGGTGGATATGAAATGTTATTGTGTTCCCCTAGTTGTCCAAGATTAAAAACAAAGTGAATACAGATTTGAAATAATATCTGTGAGTAGTAGCGGTCAACATGTTTCAGCAAGACTAGAATATTTCCAATGCATTCGTCAGGACCAGATGTATATTCAACTACTGCTTTGTGAAAGTGAAGAAATAGTAAAATCAAGATATCACCTGTGTTTCAGGTCATACGTTCAACCACACACTGTTGTCGCGGTGTGAGCCCAGCAATGGCAGGAGCATGAAAGTGAAACAAACAAACAAATACATTGTAAATGACACATTATGTCACATACTACAGAGAATGTCTTTATACATAAATCACATCCTTTTGTGGGCAATATGCAATTTGCACTTGTTTACACCACTCACCCATTAGTTGTGGTTGTTGTGCCTCACCCAACCTGGCAGCAGCTCAGGTTTATGGAGCACCGCTCTACACCAAATTAAAAAACAGAAATGACAGTCCTAATATTCTATTCATAGTAAGCAACTTGATCTATACTTGCAAGGATGTAAATGCAATTCATCATTTATCATTGCTTAATTCATTGTAAAATGTATCAAAGTATTACATACCATATTGGTAGAGGTAACTCTTTTTATAGTGGTGTGTTACTCCTATAACCATAAGGTGCAGTTACTTCAAGATGGTTTTGATGGGAACAACCAAGTGAGTTTTCTTTTATTTTAAGATTAGTAAAATCTATAGATAACCCCATCAAGTGTAAAACGCTGCTTATCGGCATAAAGATAACAAAGAGGAGAGCCGATTAGATACTCATGCGCCAACATCGTATTACATGGCAGTAGTTGGCCATGTCAGTTTTTATTGACGGCGTGATCAGACTTCACAAGCACGCCGAAGTCAGAGTGTCACTGCCCACAATGTTTTTTGGTAATGGGGCCCCCAATATAGTATCACTGAGCACAGGAGCAAGGCGGTTCACCTAGACTAACCCTCCATTGCCCGGATAACACGAGCGCACTAATGTGCAGCGCCAAGTCTTCATTAGCGGCAGGGCTCAGATAGCTAGTGAGCATAGCCGCGCCCATTGAAAATGGGGAAAGATACTTTACTGCGTTAAAGAGCCTCCGCATTCATGATGGAACTAACGCTGGATCGCGCTAACTCACCTCTCCGTCGGTGTCTCCCAGCAGGCTTCTGGGCTGTCTGGGGGGCACCGAAAAAACTGTAGCCGCCATTTTTAAGGAATCAAAGGCTAACCTACTGCGTCACGTGTCCCGCAAAGCCCATCGCGATCACATGACACGCGCTGATTCTGGGTAATGTAGTTTTGAGACTAAAAACGGCCATTTATGTCGTTTTACATGTGTAAAGTCTAAACAAGGGATCGTTATCTAAGTAGTTTGATCTGCATAGTATCCCAGGCGATATTGCAATGATTAGAGATACACATGTGGTTTTCATGTTTATGAAAAAAACATTTCTCATTTATGGAAACAACACCTCAGTGTTGTCTAGACCTTGTGGGCACAATCAATGTGGCGTGTAAGTATATATGAATGTAAGCCAACAGATTGGGGCTCCCAGTATTTTGGCATGTAAATGCAATCAGATATAAAGAAACACCCAGCATAAATGCACAGAGGTCCAGTCAGAATCATATTACCAAGATTAACATGTATTTAGAGGGACATCCATGGGATTGGCTCATTCAATCCATCTTTATTACTATTGATCTTGTAGACCCACTTTTGTTCTAGTCTGAACAGGAAATTCCCTCCATCAGTGCATGATTGGGGAATCAAAGGTTGTTCCAACACCGTCCATTCGAAATCATTGGGGCCATGTCCCACCTCTAAAAAATGTGCAGTTAAACGAGTCGCTTGCTTACGACATCGTATTGTACTTTGATGTTCTTGAATTCTTGTTTTGATCCTTCTTGTTGTCATGCCTACATATTGTTTTCTGCAGGGGCACGTGATGAGGTAGATTAGGTTTTCGCTATTACAATTAGTAAAACGACGTACCCAGGGCCTGTTTGTTCCAATGTCAACTGAGGATGAGTTGCTCGTCAGGAGGCAGACTGAGCAGACCCCACAAGGATGGTGTCCCTGTACTGCTGGTAAGTCCCAGAGGGTCCCCACTTGTCTGGGTCCTTTAGTCTTGGGACGAGTATGTACTAACTGGTCTTTGAGACTTTGTCCCCTTTTAAATGCAAACAAGGGGGGAAGGATTTTGTCATTTCCTGTATTTAATATGGACCAGTGCTTGCGAATGATCCTCTGGACTTGATTTGACCTTGTGTTGAAAGTATTAACAAAGGTAATACGATCCTCCTTTTCCTTTGGCGGATGAAGCTCAATGAGGGACTCCCTGTTGTTGTTCGAGGCCCTCTTCTTGGACTGACGAATTATCTTTTTGGGGTATTTCTTCTCAAGTAGGTGTTCCTCCAGTTTTTTTGAATGGACAATGAATGAAATTGGCTAAATGGTACATTATTTCTAAGGGCCCAAGGATGGCAACTCTCATAGTTTAGCAAAGCATTTTTGGCCATCGGTTTGCGATATAATTCTGACTCTAAGCCATTAGTAGTGGCCAAGATTTTTATATCCAGGAAAGCCAGTTCTGTTTTATCATATTCAATGGTAAATTTCAGGAATGGGTTCTTTGTGTTCAACCAGCAATGGAAGGTCAATGGATCTGCCTCAGAGCCACGCCAGATAACCAGTATGTCATCTATATATCGCTTCCAGATATGAAGCGATGATAGATGTGGGTTAGAAGATGTTAATACCTCTTGTTGTTCAAAATTATGGACGTATAGATTGGCCAGGCTTGGAGCGAAGACACTTCCCAAGCTGGTCCCTGAGATTTGAAGATAGGTGGTGTCTTCAAACTGGAAGAAGTTTTCCTTCATAGCTATATCAGCCAAGGTCATAATAAAAGACACTGGTGTAATAGATTGATGGTCACTCTGTTCCAATAGACGAGTCACAACCTCAAGTGTCTCTGTTTGTGGAATAGAGGTGTATAATGACTCGACATAAAACGACACCAAGATGTCGGTGTTGTGGTCATATTGTATTTCTGGGAGGAGTCTCAAAATGTCCTTGGTGTCCTGAAGGGACGTTGGCATAGCTTTCACCATTGGATTGAGAAAATGATCGACAAAGGTCGATAAAGGTTCCAATATGGAGCCAATCCCAGAAATTATTGGCCGCCCTGGCTGGGGTCTTTGAGACTTGTGGACCTTAGGAAGGCAATAGAAGTATGGCATCTTTGGGTGGAGATAACAGTATTAGAGGGCCAAATCAAAGCTACATTGAAAAACTCTCTGTTCAAAAAAAGCCATGAAGATAGTGAGAAAAACAACAATGAATATAAAAAGACAATCTTATTTGCTAAACTAGAGAAGTTTAAGAAAGATTTGGCAAAATTCTCCACAGAAAAAGTATATCCATACACTAGCGAGACTTATGTTGCACCATCCTTTAACCGGGGGGGTCGCAAAGGCGGCTCAACATATGCAACGTACAGTTCTGAAGGTGCATCCAGTGACTCTGATACATAACAGAACGGCTCTATGAGAAATAATGTTCAATCGGGACGTGGAAACCAAAGAAATTGGCGAAGGGGGTTTAATGCTCAAAACCAGAATCATTACCAACCCTGGTGGCAACCTAACCCCTGGGCATTTGGCCCGGCATATCCTCCACCAATGGGTCCATATGGACCATCTATGCCACAAGGACCACAAATGTTTCCTCCTTTTTTAGAGTATGGCCAGAGACGGGGCAGAGGCAGGAGGAGACAGGGAACAACTCAACAGGTCCACTGGGACAACACACCACAGCCAACAATGGATCTTCGCAATGGGAAGAGAATCCCCCAAGAGACAGCGGGCACCAGCAACACGACAGCATCGTGATGAACTTGAGCTTGTATGTGCTGTCGAATGATGAAGAAACTCTCTTGAACAAAGGCTTAGGCTTTGTAACCACTACAAAAGGGGATCCTTTTGTGGCACAAATTGAACTAGCGAAGTTCTTCAGAAAAATTCGACTACACTATTTCTTTGCACCTAAACAGAACATTGAATTACCATTTGAGGATATCAACACGGGCCTAAGGAAGCCGTCTACTTTTAATCCTCCAACAGCTGGCCTACCCGCAAAGGTACTAACATTTGAGGAAGCTGTGGAGAATGACATTCAACAACTGTACCACACAGAGACTAAACCATTTGTGAATCTGACTAAAAAAGAACAGGTATTATTACGCTCTCTGGCATCCAATGAGAAGATAATAATCAAACCAGCCGACAAGGGTGGGGCAATTGTTATCCTTGATACTGAAAGTTACAGGAGTGAATGCCTGAGACAATTGAGCGATCAGAAATCCTATCGCCGATTGACAGAGGACCCCACAGAACGTCTAAAGACGCACATCGGACATTTAGTAGAGGAAGCTACCTCTGAAAGGTGGATCACACCACAAGAGGGTCAATACCTTTTGACTGTCCACCCAAAGATGCCATACTTCTATTGCCTTCCTAAGGTCCACAAGTCTCAAAGACCCCAGCCAGGGCGGCCAATAAGTTCTGGGATTGGCTCCATATTGGAACCTTTATCGACTTTTGTCGATCATTTTCTCAATCCAATGGTGAAAGCTATGCCAACGTTCCTTCAGGACACCAAGGAAGTTTTGAGACTCCTCCCAGAAATACAATACGACCACAACACCGACATCTTGGTGTCGTTTGATGTCGAGTCATTATACACCTCTATTCCACAAACAGAGACACTTGAGGTTGTGACTCGTCTATTGGAACAGAGTGACCATTAATCTATTACACCAGTGTCTTTTATTATGACCTTGGCTGATATAGCTATGACGGAAAACTTCTTCCAGTTCGAAGACACCACCTATCTTCAAATCTCAGGGACCAGCATGGGAAGTGTCTTCGCTCCAAGCCTGGCCAATCTATACGTCCATAATTTTGAACAACAAGAGGTATTAACATCTTCTAACCCACATCTATCATCGCTTCATATATGGAAGCGATATATAGATGACATACTGGTTATCTGGCGTGGCTCTGAGGCAGATCTATTGACCTTCCATTGCTGGTTGAACACAAAGAACCCATTCCTGAAATTTACCATTGAATATGAAAAAACAGAACTGGCTTTCCTGGATATAAAAATCTTGGCCACTACTAATGGCTTAGAGTCAGAATTATATCGCAAACCGATGGCTAAAAATGCTTTGCTAAACTATGAGAGTTGCCATCCTTGGGCCCTTAGAAATAATTTACCATTTAGCCAATTTCTTAGAATACAAAGAAACTGCTCTAAGAAAGAAACATTCATTGTCCATTCAAAAAAACTGGAGGAACACCTACTTGAGAAGAAATACCCCAAAAAGATAATTCGTCAGTCCAAGAGGAGGGCCTCGAACAACAACAGGGAGTCCCTCCTTGAGCTTCATCCGCCAAAGGAAAAGGAGAATCGTATTACCTTTGTTAATACTTTCAACACAAGGTCAAATCACGTCCAGAGGATCATTCGCAAGCACTGGTCCATATTAAATACAGGAAATGACAAAATCCTTCCCCCCTTGTTTGCATTTAAAAGAGGACAAAGTCTCAAAGACCAGTTAGTACATACTCGTCCCAAGACTAAAGGACCCAGACAAGTGGGGACCCTCTGGGACTTACTAGCAGTACAGGGACACCATCCTTGTGGGGTCTGCTCAGTCTGCCCCCTGACGAGCAACTCATCCTCAGTTGACATTGGAACAAACAGGCCCTGGGTACAACGTCGTTTTACTAATTGTAATAGCGAAAACCTAATCTACCTCATCACGTGCCCCTGCAGAAAACAATATGTAGGCATGACAACAAGAAGGATCAAAACAAGAATTCAAGAACATCAAAGTACAATACGATGTCGTAAGCAAGCGACTCGTTTAACTGCACATTTTTTAGAGGTGGGACATGGCCCCAATGATTTCGAATGGACGGTGTTGGAACAACCTTTGATTCCCCAATCATGCACTGACGTAGGGAATTTCCTGTTCAGACTAGAACAAAAGTGGGTCTACAAGATCAATAGTGATAAAGATGGATTGAATGAGCCAATCCCATGGATGTCCCTCTAAATGCATGTTAATCTTGGTAATATTATTCTGACTGGACCTCTGTGCATTTATGCTGGGTGTTTCTATATATCTGATTGCATTTACATGCCAAAATACTGGGAGCCCCAATCTGTTGGCTTACATTCATATATACTTACACGCCACATTGATTGTGCCCACAAGGTCTAGACAACACTGAGGTGTTGTTTCCATAAATGAGAAATGTTTTTTTCAGAAACATGGAAACCACATGTGTATCTCTAATCATTGCAATATCGCCTGGGATACTATGCAAATCAAACTACTTAGATAACGATCCCTTGTTTAGACTTTACACACGTAAAACGACATAAATGGCCGTTTTTAGTCTCAAAACTACATTACCCAGAATCAGCGCGTATCATGTGATCGCGATGGGCTTTGCGGGACATGTGACGCAGTAGGTTAGCCTTTGATTCCTTAAAAATGGCGGCTACAGTTTTTTCGGTGCCCCCCCAGACAGCCCAGAAGCCTGCTGGGAGACACCGACGGAGAGGTGAGTTAGCGCGATCCAGCGTTAGTTCCATCATGAATGCGGAGGCTCTTTAACGCGGTAAAGTTTCTTTCCCCGTTTTCAATGGGCGCGGCTATGCTCACAAGCTATCTGAGCCCTGCCGCTAATGAAGACTTGGTGCTGCACATTAGTGCGCTCGTGTTATCCGGGCAATGGAGGGTTAGTCTAGGTGAACCGCCTTGCTCCTGTGCTCAGTGTTACTATAGTGGGGGCCCCATTACCAAAAAACATTGTGGGCAGTGACACTCTGACTTCGGCGTGCTTGTGAAGTCTGATCACGCCGTCAATAAAAACTGACATGGCCAACTACTGCCATGTAATACGATGTTGGCGCATGAGTATCTAATCGGCTCGCTTCTTTGTTGTCTTTATGCCGATAAGCAGCGTTTTACACTTGATGGGGTTATCTATAGATTTTACTAATCTTAAAATAAAAGAAAACTCGCTTGGTTGTTCCCATCAAAACCATCTTGCAGTAACTGCACCTTATGGTTATAGGAGTAACACACCACTATAAAAAGAGTTACCTCTACCAATATGGTATGTAATACTTTGATACATTTTACAATGAATTAAGCAATGATAAATGATGAATTGCATTTACATCCTTGCAAGTATAGATCAAGTTGCTTACTATGAATGGAATATTAGGACTGTCATTTCTGTTTTTTAATTTGGTTTAGAGCGGTGCTCCATAAACCTGAGCTGCTGCCAGGTGGGGTGAGGCACAACAACCACAACTAATGGGTGAGTGGTGTAAACAAGTGCAAATTGCATATTGCCCACAAAAGGATGTGATTTATGTATAAAGACATTCTCTGTAGTATGTGACATAATGTGTCATTTACAATGTATTTGTTTGTTTGTTTCACTTTCATGCTCCTGGCATTGCTGGGCTCACACTGCGACAACAGTGTGTGGTTGAACGTATGACCTGAAACACAGGTGATATCTTGATTTTACTATTTCTTCACTTTCACAAAGCAGTAGTTGAATATACATCTGGTCCTGACGAATGCATTGGAAATATTCCAGTCTTGCTGAAACATGTTGACCGCTACTACTCACAGATATTATTTCAAATCTGTATTCACTTTGTTTTTAATCTTGGACAACTAGGGGAACACAATAAAATTTCATATCCACCTAGCTTTATCCAATTTTACCATCATCACTCAATCTTTTCACACTGCTTTTTTTCAGTAGTCACACTTAATTTCAAACCCTTAAACCACCCTTTATTGACACACTCTCACCTTACATCTCAGAACAGTCACTATTACATCTAATGGACTGTTCTCACCTATCTCCTGGGCAAGGAGTACCCAAATGATGTAACAAAGGGCGGTACAGAGTGGCTTCTGATGGGAATTTTCAGCCCATATTTTTGAACCCTCACTTCTATTTCACTTTGGTTGTATGGTCTGTCTTTCCACTCCTGTTGCCTGTGTGGTTCGATGAAAAAGAGGAGGCTGAAGGAAAAGTAAATGTTCCTTTATTTGCAATATTTATGGAGCACACTGTCACTTAAAAGGTATCCTGGCACTATATACACCCAACTGGGAATCAAACAGCACTGAAAAGAAGTAGCATTAATGATCAGTGGGAATGAAGCCAGGTTTTTAATGTTCTTCTGCAAGTAAATGAGATCAGTTGAGTGTCTAAAGAAGGCTGGGAGATGATTCCAAAGAAGGGCAGACTTCACCAAGAAGGCACATCCACTCGGTCTAGACTTCTTAAAGTTAGCAATACAGACAAAATTGGCTGATGAGGAGTGGAGACATCTCCCAAGAGCATACTTCCGGAAACTGTGCTGGAGCTTCATTGAACTGTTGTCCTGAAAGGCTTTAAAGACAATGCATAGAGCTTTAAAGACTATTATGTGACTGATTGGAAGCCAGTGGCTTCCTTTGGTGCTTCTGCTTTGGATAACCTTCTAGGCCTATATGGGGCCAAGATGGCCAATGTGACCTGAAATCAATGTAATCTTTAGAGCAAGAAATCAGCGGCTCCTTAATGGAGTGCATTGCAGTAATCTAGCCTGCTTATGATCCCACTACCTACATCCAGAGTTTTGACAGATGGAGGAATCATATTGAGAAGTTTCTGCATGCCCCGTAGAAGCAAGAAACAGGTCCCAGCTCCTTTAATTTGACCTTCCCGGGATAATTTGCTATCAAAGGCCATACTAGGTGACAAATAAAGTATTCCTGCCCCACCCCAGTTCAGTCTATCCTGCTCCATTCCAATCCATCCAGCACACCCCACTCCAGTCCCCCCACTACAATTCAATCCACCCCACTCAAATCCTATCCACCCACTATAGTCCAGTCCACCCAACCCCACTCCACTCTATGCCAATCCACCCATTCCAGTCCAGTCAACAACACTTTATTCCAGTGCATAATCAACTCCACCCAATACAATTCACCCACTGCACTTCAATCTACTCCAGTAAAATCAAACCCACACCACTCCAAACCAGCCCTCTCCAATGCAATCCATCTCACCCCAACCCACCCCAGTACAATCCACCCCACCCCGTGCCAATTACTCCATTTCAATCCACCCACCCCAATCCAATCTAATCCACATCGCTCCAAATCACCTCTCTCCAACCCACCCCAATCTAATCCACCTCACCCCATTTCAAACCATCCTGTTCAGTCCATCTACTCCAATCCACATTACTCCACTCAATCCACCTCACTCTACCCTAAGAAAATCCAATCCACTCCACAACCTCAATCCACTCCACCCTATTCCACCCCACTTCACTCTACTATACAGCACTCTACTACACTCTCTGCCACTGTACCACTGAACTGTAATCCTGTGTCATACTTTTTTATTGGATTTCAAAGATAGGAAATGCCATAGGTTACAAAACAATATAGTAATCCCCTCTGCTCAGCTTCAAGACACTCTATTCCTCAGTCTCCACTCTACAACACTCTACTCCACAAATCCAGTCTCCAACATTCCACTCCTCCACTCAATTCTACGAGATGCCACGCCACTTGCTTTTAGCAATGCTGAGCAGCAGTCAAACTGGTGTACAAATTGGCAAAAACACAATGCCAAAGTCAATAGCTCTTGTTTAGGCAAGACCTATTGCCTTTGCCAATGCTTTTAATAGATACTGGTGCTGCCTGTTCCACTGTTAGAACAGCGGAAGTCCTAAACCTGCCACCCTCGTGAAAATAGATCCAAGTTTTAGGTGTTTTTCATATGAACAGAATGTTAATCCTGTGTCAGAAAAGGTTCACTTAAGATAGGTTCCTTAGATAGGGACCATCAGTTATTGTTCAGTTCAGTTCTTTATTTGTTTCGAAGGTTAAAAACCATCATAAAAATACATAGTAATACATGATCACATAAAAACATACTGAACATCATAATTATAAAAAAGGGGACAAGTTAAAAAGAGACAAGATAAAAAGGGTTTTTTGTAAATAGTGTAAACAGAGTGCAGGTATGACAAAGGGCCCCACATGACCATTTAGTTTCATCCCATTTCATCCGACATTGTCAGCCCCTTGTGTTTCTTAGTTTAAACACAATTTTTAGAAAACTCATGATCGCAAACAAAGTACGCATTTTAGTAGCTCTTTGCTAAACAATAAGGCAGATTTGGCATGGATAATGTTTGAGTCCTTTAAAATGTCTACCAAGAATCTTTGACGCAGTGTTTTATAAAAAAGGACACAGTAATACAAAATGAAGGGTGTCCTGCGGAGACCTATTGTCGCAGCCGCAGGCACCCTTCTGCTCAATTGTTTGCGTAAAACCAGACGGATAAGCTAAAATGTTGTGCAACAAATTGAGCCTAAAACGAATCATTAAAAACCTCTTGTGTTGACTGTATATTAAAAAGAGATACGGTTCCATGCCCACTTCATTGCAAACAAGCGAATGGGCAACTACCGAGGGTTTAATAGAGTCAAGCTCCCTCCTCCTACAATCATAATTATCCTGTAGTTGCTTTTGTACAAAATGTCTGCAATATATGTCCACAGTTGAGGGGTCCAGAAATAACCTTTGTTGGCCAATATCCCCCAATGTGTCTTTTATGTATTTCAACCAGGGGATTTGGAGCCATCTATCTTTCCGCAGGCAATCCTGGATGATCTGTCTGGACAATTCCGCATTGGGGTTTGACCAAATTTTAAGCCAGGCCAGTATTGGTCTCAGTCTGATCAGGTCGGATATGTATGGGGTACCCAACTCTTCGTGTGTTATCGCTGTTGGGATGCTCAACGGAAGCTTTAACAGTTTTTTAAAGAATTTGTCTTCCTCTCTTTGTATCAGTTGTGCATCCCTAAAACCCCACACTTCAGCTCCATAGATGGTTTTTGAAATGCTAACCGATCTGTACAATGTCATCACCTGCTCTGGGGACCAGCGTCCCATTCGTCGGGCAAAGTTTAGAATGGCCCCATTTGCTGAGACTAGTCTCCTTGACCTCTCCTCTATCAAAGGGGCAAACTTGATCTTTTCGTCAAATAGAAGTCCCAAATACGGAAATGAGTTGACAGTGTTCAAGACATGATCCCCTAATTTGAAAGCAAATTTCTTATGTGGTTTCTTCCCCACTACCATAATAAAGGATTTTGTCAGGTTGACGGAGAGGTCCAAATTCCTCATGAAGTCAGAGAAGCCTTTAATTAAGAGCTGCAGACCAACTGCTGTTCGCGCAAGGAGGACTGCGTCATCAGCGTACAAAAGTACCGGCAGATGACGCGAGCCTACCTTTGGACAGTCAGTCCCCAGTGCTATCAGGGCACTCTCCAGGCCATTTATGTAGAGGGAGAACAAGAACGGAGCCAGGATACACCCCTGCCTCACCCCGCCAGAGCACGGGAAGGGATCGGTACTCACTCCCCCCGCACTATAGCGGACCTTGGCAGTG
The DNA here is from genome assembly GCF_964263255.1 of Lissotriton vulgaris. Lineage (NCBI taxonomy): Eukaryota > Metazoa > Chordata > Amphibia > Caudata > Salamandridae > Lissotriton > Lissotriton vulgaris. The sequence goes on from NC_141693.1 coordinate 593,750,742, forward strand.
GTGTTCCAGTGCAACTCCCTAAGAATGTTAATAAGATCTGGGTCATTTCCCAAGTCATACATGAGTGTCCATAGTTTGGCTCTGTTGACATTATCAAAAGCCGCTGCTAAGTCCATGAATCCCATGTACATGGTCCCATCAGTTGTCTTGGTGTATTTAGCCGTATGGAGGTATAGGTTGAGGCATTGGTCACTAGTTGAACTGCCTGTTCGGAACCCGTACTGGGTATCCACCAGGATGTTATGAGTGTCAGTCCAATATATTAAGCGGTTGAGGAGCGCCCTCCCGAGTACTTTGGCAGATACGTCAATCAATGAGATAGGTCTGTAACACTGCGGGCTATCCCTACAGCCTTTCTTATATATAGGGACAATCACCGCAGTGGACCATGATCTCGGAAGGCCTGATTTGATTGCTGCATTAAGTACTCTCGTTACCACTGGTGCCCATAAATCGGTGTTACTAAGGAATAGATCTGGTGGGGTACCATCCGGGCCTGGGGCTTTGTTTCGTGTCAGCCCTCGGATTGCTTTAAGGACTTCCTCCAAGGATAATTCTAGTTGTTCTGCCCTTGGCCCCCTCCATATTCCATCTCCAATGTCTACCTCCTGCTGGTTATACAAGGATTTGAAATGGGTGATCCATTGTTCTGGCAATATGTTGGAGCTAATGACTGGGGAGCTTGAGTCATGGAAGCATGGTCTATTTATGATTTTCCAAAACTGTGCGTAGTCCCTGTTTTCCCCAGCCTCCCTAAGATCTGCCCAAACTTCTTTTTGGAGAGCACTCTTTCTTATCTTTACCTGGGTTTTGTAGTTCTGTCTACAACGGGCAATTTCAGTCTTGTCCCTCGGGGCCTTTTTTAGACTCTGCTTTAGTTCTCTTAGAGCCCTTGAGCAGTTTGTGTCAAACCATCTTGGAGAGGATGACTGTTTAACGGGTTTCTTAGTTTTCAATAATCCTTCAACAATTTTGGTTAAAGATTCGAAAGCCACTACCACTTCTCTGCCCTCTATTGAAAGATCTAAGCAGGTCTCTATATGATCTTTCCCTCCGCCCACTAGTTTACTGTAAAACTCTTGCTGATTAATCATTGACCACCTTAAGCGTCTCCCTTGATCTGTTGGTGGGATTTGGGTTTCCTTAACCACCCCTAGGTTTTTTCTAATTAAGTCTTTCTGATTAATTTCTATTGTGATGAGGTTGTGATCACTAAAGTGGCTCCACTCTGTACTTGTTTTTAGAATCTGATCTCTAGCGCAGGCAGAGATCATTATATAATCTATTATGGACCCACCTCTTCTCCCTTTGAATGTGGGTGTTGGAGATTTCCCTACTTTAAGTGCAGCTAAATCCATAACATAGGTGAGCACAAAGTTATCTAACAGCTTCATCCGAGCGGTGCCCTCTTTATTGTGTACAAAATGGAGACCCTTTTCCAGTGGGCAGGCTGACCATCAGTTATTGACATAAGACACTTGGTAACCTTGTTGGTGCTGTGCATGCGTGTTTGAGACTCTGTTTCACAATCCTGAGAACTGGAAGGAGGTGGTACACTTGACCAGTTACCCCTCGCCGAACGCTTAAAAGCACCCTCTAGCTACTGCAGTGCGGGACATCTGGTAATCTTGCCGGTGTTGTGACTGCCTGTTAAGGACTCTTTCCCACAATCCTATGTACAAGTAGAAGGAGGGGCCCATGACCAGCTCCCCCATGCCATGTGCTGAAAAAATCTCACCACCACGACAGCATGGGCCGCACCTGTGAGAGCACTCAGGAGAATGGGCTGGACCCTCTTTTTGGCGGAGTCTAACTTTAGGACTTTTGGTATTCAAAAAAGTCATTTACGACTTTTGGTATTCAGAGAAGTAATTAAAACTTGTATCTTTATGTCAGCACTCGGGCCAGGACTCTGGACTCAGTGCGGAATCTCTGCACCCGAGCCGGAGTCTCCGCAACTGGGCCGGAATCTCCGCAGTCAGGCAAGGTGGTAATTGGCTTTAAAGAGAAACAGCTGTGTAAGTGCTTACCACCCCCGCTGGAGCCAGATGAAGTCAATTGAGACCACCTGCAAGACGTGCACTACAAACCATATAGAAGCAGCCTACAACCAAGGCCCAGGTTTGGCCACATAAAGTTCCTGCTTGCCTGCTCTGCACCTTACTTCAGAAAATGATAACCCAGACAAGGAATTACAATCTTGCTGATGAGAACACCATGATCTTGGAGTTTATTCTGAGACACCACAAACAGCCGGAGTCTCCGCACCGGGGCTAGATTCTCCACAACTGGGCCGGAATCTCCGCAATCAGGCAAGGTGGTAATTGTCTTCAAAGAGAAACAGCTGTGTAAGTGCTTACCACCCCCACTTGAGCCAGATGAAGTCAATTGACACCACCTGCAAGACGTGCACTACAAACCATATAGAAGCAGCCCCCAACCAAGGCCCAGGTTTGGCCACATAAAGTTCCTGCTTGCCTGCTCTGCACCTTACTTCAGAAAATGATAACCCAGACGAAGAATTACAATTTTGCTGATGAGAACACCATGATCTTGGAGTTTATTCGGAGGCTCCACAAACAGCTCCATGGTTCGCCCCTTACAGCACCAGTGGCACACAGAAGGCAGCCTTTGGCAGCATTTAGCCACTGGAGTTCACACCACTGGGGGAGGATGTCTGTACTGTCAATGACATAAAGAAGAAGTGCCAGGATGAGAAGAGGCAGGTTGAGAGTAGTACCCCAGGATTTAGGTGGCCAGAGTTCTCCCTGGGGTATAATTCAGATCCCACCTCTGTCTCACCCCACTAGAGGAGAATATCCTCAACACCATACACCCCCACATGCTCCATGGGCTGCCTATGACTGATGTCTGAAATGTGGTACCAGGTAAATGTAATGACAAGAACATGGATATGAAATGACTGTCTGCATTGCACCACAATTGTGACCATGGAAGTTGTCCCAAGCATGTTTATAAAGCACAGTAAATCAGAGCCTCATGTGTCTCCTTCTGTATGTATCGGAAGGAGGAAAGAACCAGAAACACTTGAAAAGTAAATAGACATCTTGTTACTTAGCCGTCCGAGCCCCTGACACCGACGCTGCTTGCTGTTGCTTTGCTGGGGTGGAACGCAGTCCCCCAGTGCCTCCAGTGCACCAGCAAGGAAGGGGGTGGGGCTGCCCTTCACCAACACAGTAAAAGCCCCTGTTAACTCCTGCAGTGCTGGATATTTTTACTTTGCCTTCCGAGCTCCTGAAATCAACACTGCTCACTTGCTGCTGCTTGGCTGGGATGGGGCACCTTCCCCCAGTGCCTCCAGTGCACCAACAAAAAAGGGGGCAGGGCTGCCCTTGCGCAATGCCCTGAAGGGCCCTGGTAATTCCTGCGGCACGGGACAGTGCAGGCATGCCCGTGCCATGCCTGGGCAAAGCCTGGGCAAAGGGTGGGCCCATCTACGCCCGACAGTGCCTGGAAGAGCCTGGAAGAGGCTGGGCTAATGGTTACATGCAAACAGCATGTGTACAGAATGCTCCTTGCTGCAATTTGCTGGTGCAGGCCTTTGCCAATGGAACCACGCCTGGTTGGACCTTGAGGAGGAGAGGTTACTAGGATTGAGGGTGGCCTGCCGGTATCTCCCTCCCGCCTCCACATAGCTTCTGCCCGTTGAATGAGGTGAGAGTTGGGCATGGGAACCACAGGAAGGACATTGCATTTCAGGGCGATCCACTACTGTACTGACCTGCATGCAGGAGTCGTCTGATCCTACTGATTTGCCTCCAAGATTGCGGTTTGACATGTAAGCCCGATCTATGCTTTGAACCTTAATGCGTTGCTTCGATGGTCTGGTGTTCCCTACTTCTGGTGCATACATTGAGGGACAACGCCCATTTTGTTTATCTTTATTTTTGCTCTTGGGCATCCATCTTGTCCTTTGGTCAAAGAAACTGAAGAGGGGTACCCCCTCCTTCCCGGTCTCAAAGCTCGGCTGTGCATATAGAGTGAAATGGGCTGGATCCACCCTCTGCATTTGGGGGCCACCTTGGAGTGGGCAAATCAACATTATCCCACAGTTCTGGTTCAGGAATTCTCCTCTTAACATCATCCATGTGCCACTGATAAAACATTACCATCGGATAATAGATCAAGTGCAGCTGCACGGCAACAGCGTGGGCAGCTGCAACATTTCTTCCTCTCTATTTAAAGGGCACATTGAATGCCCTGATGGCCTTTCCCGCATTTACAGTTGCGCAGCAAGTAGTGCCAGCTGCACTGTTTAGACCTTTTACAGCTGTGCAGCAAGTAGTGCCAGCTGCACAGTTTAGGCCATTAACAGCTGTGCAGCAAGTAGTGCCAGCTGCACTGTTTAGGCTACTCTATCCATGGGGACAGTTCTGATTAAGTTAGGAGTGAGATGCACTCCTGCGCCCCATTCCCTCACAGCTGCGCAGCACTTAGTGCAAGCTGTAACGCTTAGGTTTGCGCAAGTGCACATATTTTGACTTTCACTGTATTGGCAGCAGCCTTGACATTCTGGATACAGGGCTTCTGAGCCCCCCTGTGAGATGGCCAGTTGGCCAGGGAGACTTGTTGGGCGCCAGGCCCTATTACGATTATGTGGTGCTAGGAAATGTTTTTCATGTAGTATGATTTACGCACCCTGTTCTGAGTACCTCTAAAGGTGGTTTTATGATGATGAGGTTGTCTTGCATATTTTGGATATGCTAGTGAGATTTTGTTCCACCCTGTGCTTTATGGCCCCAATGTCAGTGATTCTCAGGAGATTAGGGTCCAATAGTAGTCTGTTGAGATTATGGGCGTACAATGCGGTTGGTGCCGAATGTGGTTTTTGTTCCAGGCTGATGCTAAGTACAGTGATCACCAGTGGTCACTGGGTGTTCGTTTATGATCTGTTTTATTTTTACTAAATTTGCTTTGTGATGGTTCTGACAGTGGTACAGTTGGCCCTGTCATGTGTAAACAATTCCCTTGTAAATATTATCTAGTGCCAGGTGGCATCATGTATACCTAGATGAAGGGCCCAACAAATACCAGTGGAATCACAGACTCCCAAGCCCCCATCTTCTTCTGCTCTGAAGTAACAACCTATCCCTAATCCCCTCACCTCCCGGACTTCACATTAGTTCAGATATCTTCACCCGATGTCTGAAACGCCCTTCTCATATCCCCCCAACTTCCTAACATTGCCACCACTCGAGTTAAGGCTGGAATTAATTGCTACAAAATCATTTATTCTCCCAGCCAGACTAAAACTTCAGTAAAATGATTGAAGCATAACACCATTGAATGTTTCCCTGATTCCCTTTTTGCTGATCAATTTTGCAATGGTCGTTTTGGGAGGCTCAAAAACAATTTCATTTTCTTCACTCACAACACCCCCTCTTGGTCCACCAGCTTATAAAATTCCCTTAACGTCACCTCCTCCTCCTCTATCCCTCATGGGAAACAACTAAAAATGTCCCCCTCTGCATGTTTCAATGGCCCCCTCACTATCTCACTTTATAACAACGGTACTGTCATGATCCAAGGCAAAGACACCTGTCTCTCTCTCTTTGACCACCTCTTCCCCTCACTACTCCCCTCCTCTGCAACTGAGTTATCCCTTGACTCTTTATCTAGCTCCACCCAAAACTCCCTTTCTCCTCCCCTGACCCCCCTACACTCCAATAGGCTGAACGCCCAAAAAGCACTGGTCGGCCCTCTTCCCTCCCCCTCCCCAGTGCCCTTCTCTCCCATTCTCCCCCCCCCCCCACACAGTATGCCCCCATTCATCACTTAAGCCTTACCTCTAGCTAATACACTCCTCGTCCAATCTGCACCTTCCCGGTACTCCAATCTCATCTCCTCCCCCCTATTCGTACCTGCCACCCCCTTTTTAGTCCACCTCTCCTCCAACCTTCTCCCCCTGTTAACTTTCCTTATGCTCCCCTTATTCCTCCCTCTCCCCCTCTTCTGTACCCCCTCCTCCCATCACTATTTATCCTGATTTCTCCACAAACCCTTTGCATCTCTCTCCTTCCCCCCACTCTTCCAGCAATGCTTTGCTACCCCTTCTCCCCCCAGGTAACCCTTCCCATTTCCCTCCTTCAGGCCCAGCAGAACCATTTCCTTTCTTCAACTTCCCTTTCTCCCAACCCCCCTCACTCTGCCAGATGCCCGTTCCCTCACAGCCACCTCTCCTAGCTGACAGGACCTCTCCAACCACATCCCCTCTTTTCCTACCAAACCTCCAACATTACTATGACTCCACACAGTCCTCCCCTCTACTTCTACCCCACCACTTTGATCCGCACCCATCTCCCCCTAAATATGTCCTCAATTCCTTTCCTTCTTGCAACGCCAACAAAGACAACTCTCCCTTCACCTCTGATACACCAACTCCCGCTCTCAACCTCGACCTCTCCCCACCTATGAACCCTATGCCCCAACTCTCCTCCTGTCCCCCCCACCTCTCCCTGCCCTCCAGCACCAATTTCACCCCCTCCTGTTTCCATCGAGCCACCCAACCTTCCGTACTCTGCCCTATTCTCTCTGGAAAATAAGCTAGGCTTTCTTATCACCTCCATCTCCCAGCTTGTAGCTACCATCTCACGTTTAAGCTCCAAGATTTCTGATTTTCCATACACCTCAACTCCTTTGGAAAACTCTCACCTTCCCACGAGATGCACCTCGCCCCCCACCCCTTTATAGCCAAGCATAACCTGTTGTCTGCAAACATCGTTAACTCAAACTAGCCCTTGAACGCCAGCCTTCTTCAACTTACAGCTCCTAGTAACCCTACAATCTACACTATTCCGACCATGTCCTCTGTCAGAACCAAGCATCCACCTAAACCCTTCGAGCACCCCTGTATAAGTACAATATCCCTATCACCCTTCATAGCCCAAGTGCCCACCAAAGCTGTCTCTTGACAGAGCTGCACTGTCTGCTCCACAACTGCAGAACTGCAATAAAACACAAACTTGAAATCTCCGATACCATCACCCTCTACAATATTGACATGCTCTTCCTAACAGAAACCTGGTTCAACGATACCTCTCACTCTATGTTTGATCACCTATTACCCACAGGCTATTCTATATTTAGTAATGACAGAATTGAAAAAGTTGGGAAAGGTGTTGCAGTAATTTTTATAAACTCCCATCAACTTAAGGCTTTTCCTATCAGCTCCTTCCGCACTTTTGAATGCCTATCTCTTGAGCTTCGATTACACCACTGCTCACCCCTTAGATCCCATGCCATTTACCGCCGCCTTGTAACGGCCTTTTGTTTATGGAGGAACTCACTGACTTCATCAGCGACCAATACTTGCAAAGTGACAATCAGGCCTTCGTGGGTTACTTCAATCTCCACTGGGGCTTACCCCAAGACTCTTCTGTGAATTTGCTGGCCACCTTCCTCTCTGTAAACAATCTTATCCAACACTGCACAGAATCAACAAACTCTAAGGGCTCACTCCTGGACCTTGTTATTTCTAAAGCAGGCATGCTTTCTATCGCTACCCCTATTCATGTAGACTGGTCTGACCACCTCCTCATCCCATTCTCTTTTCACCAATCACACTCTATAACTCTAGGCAAACCTAAGAGGGCTACCTCCTGGTTCCCTGACACAAAAAATGTTGACGTCGGTTCCCTCTGTGAATCAGCTTTGCTATCACTTCCAAGGCTAGACCCGAACCTACATGTTGACGATCTCACCTCCCAATGCCTCACAGTCCTTGCAGTCGAAATCAATAACGTCGCTCCTCTCCAAAGCATAAAGAAAAGGCCCACTCCCTCAGCACCTTGGTTCAACAAATCTCTCTATGATGAAAGGAAGCATCTAAGATTCCTGGAGAAACAATGGAGGCAAGCGCCCTCCACCAATAACTTGGCCACGCTTCATTCAGCAAGATCCAAGTACCACAAGCACATCTTCCTTGGGAAAGCGTCCCACTTCAGAACCCTCCTTGACTCAGCCAATAATAGACCCCAAAAAACTATTTGCTCTCATCAAGAATACTTACTGCTCTCCTCCAACCTCCAAGTTGGGAGATTCTACAAAGAAAGCAGCGGATTTTGCTATATTCTTTGACGAAAAAGTGAAATTACTTGGGGATCAGGTCGTTCATCCTACCCCTCCAGAGGAGCGCAAATCCTTTGCCATTTGGCAGAACTTTGATCCCATCTCTGAAGATTGCATCCTCGAAACAAAGCCCTCCAACCATTCTCTTGACCTCATCCCTAGTGCCATTGCCACTGACTTCTCTACCCATTCTCTTTCCTATTGGACCACTCTGGTCAACCTCTACCTCCATCAAGGCTCACTTCCTGTCTACATTCAAAACTGAGCAGGTCACCCCTCTGTATAAAAAACCCACTGCTGATGCTAATGACCTCAGCAACTACCACCCCATCACTAACCTACCCTTTCTTGCGAAGATCACAGAAATATGTGTAGCAAAACATCTCTCTTGTCATATCAAGGACAATGATCTTCTTGTGAATTTTCAGTCCGGCTTCATCCAAAACTGCAGCACTGAAACAGCCCTGCTGCAAGTGATTGATGACGCGCTGTGGATACTCGATTAGAGGGGTCTTGTCATCTAATTCTCCTTGACCTTTCTGCAGCCATTGTCAATCACAACACTCTCTTCAACACTCTTCAACTGAGAATGCCATGGAGGGCACTGTGCTTAAATGATTTGCTTCCTTCCTCTCTGATAGATCCCAAATGATCAAAATAGCAAACGGTCTTTCATCTCCTTAGGCGGTAGGTCAAGGTGTTCCTCAAGGCTCTATACTTGCACCCACATTGTTCAATCTCTATTTAGAACCACTAGGAAATCTCCTAAGTAAATCTGGGATCCACTATCATCTCTATGCAGACGACACTCAAATCTACCTCAAGGTTGCCTCCACTCACGATCTCTCAATCCTAAGCTCTACTCTCTACTCCATTCAAAACTGGATATCAACTAACCCTGGGCGAAGCACTACGCTACGCTTGCGTAGTTTGCGAAGTTTGCACAACTTCGCACTACGCGAGCTGCACGTAGCACAGTGCGAACACGAGTAGTGCAGCGTAGCGTAGTGCAGCGGTCATTTTTTGCTTGTTCGCGGTCCTCAACGTCATGTTCGCGACCGCGAGCAAGCAAAATGACATTCCGGCGAGACTCTCAACGCGGGGAGGTCTGGTTTCTCATTGTGAGTGGTCGTGCATTCTCGCGACCACTCGTGATGAGAAACTACCAGTTTGCGTTGAGAAGGCTGCCGCTCGAGTAAAAATCTACTCGAGCGGCAGAAAACTACAGCTCGCACTCTGCAAGATGCCGTTTTCAATGACTGCACAGTGCCCGATGCTTGTTCGCACTGTGCAATCATTGAAAATGCATCTTGCACAGTGCGAACATGCTACTACGCAGCTCGCGTAATGCTACGTGATGTTTGCGTACTGCGAAGTGCACTTCGCGTAGCTTCGCGTAGCGCTACTTCGCGAACTACGCCCACCCTTAATATCAATCCATCAACTGATTCTGAACCCCTCCAAAACTGAATTCCTCCTCCTCTCCTCCTCACTTTCTCCTCCCCCGGTTCAATCATGGATGGATCAGATGAATTTACTTAACAATAAACCCATCATTGTCGACAGTGCAAAATCCCTTGGTGTCATACTCGACAAAAAACTCAATCTAATCTCCCACATCAATTCCATTGCAAGGTTTGCTCGATACCAACTGTGCCTTCTTTGGGGAATTTGTTGCTTCTTCCTGGAGCAAGACCTTAAAAATCTGGTCCAATCGCTGGTCATCTCTAGACTGGACTGCTGCAATACTCTTCTTACTGGCCTCCCCAAATCCCACCTGTTCTCAATTCAGCAGCACGTTTCATTTATGGGGCCAAAAGAAGCAACCACATCACACCCATGTTATCCACCCTCCGCTGGATTCCCATCAAGGCAAGATCTATCTACAAGACTGCCTGTATCACCCACAAAGCCTTGCACTCCTCCTCTCCTCGCTACCTGGTGAACAAACTAAAACTCTCTGGAGGCTCTAGACCATCACATAATGCGGAAAATTTACGGCTTGAACCTCCCACTTTCAGAAAGGAAAGATCGATGGCCCAATCCTTTTCAGGCAACGCAGTGAGAATCTGGAACTCACTTCCGCCTCAGCTCCGGACCACCACCTCCTCCCAGGCCTTCAAAACTGATCTCAAAGTTCTCCTTCATCAAAAACACTTCCAAATGTAATTCATGCCCTCTCTATTATCTGAAGGAAGACCTTCCATTATGGAAAATTCCATTCTCCATGACTATGGAAGTGCCTTCCCAGTGTGTTCTTGTGGTTTGAGTGTCTGCCATTTATTGCAGTATTATCCTTCTACCTGTGTTTGGTACTCTTTTGTAACATGCACACTTCACTTTTCTCCTGTAACACGCTGTTTGCTACCTCTTACATTTTGTTTGCTTTAGATACTTGCACAAGTGCCACCATTAACGTTTGTTCTTGTCTTTGAGTGTCTGCCATTTTTTGCAGTACTATACCTCAACTTGTATTTTGTATGCTTTTGTAACCTGCACACATGTCACTTTTTCCTCAAGTAATGTACCTTTTGCTACCTCTTGTATTTTGTTTGCTCACAATTGTCACTTTTGTCTCATGTAACTTAACGTTTGCTTTTGTAATGTGTTCACTTATAATCTTCTCCTCATGTATCAGTACTGTTCCTATTGTGAAGCACTCTGACACCTTCGGGTAAAGTCTGCGCTATATAAAAACGCATAAAATAAATAAAATTAAAATAAAATAAAAACCCTGCAAAGGCTATTAAGATACTGTCCAACTTCATATTTTTGAACTTTTGCAACTGTGTGATCAACAGAAGGAGACAGTCCACCCAAAGAAATACAGTCAAATTGCACCTGCTAGAGTCTGGCAAATCCTATTGTTAAATATTACAGGATGAGCAAAAGTAAAGCGGCGAAAGGTGGAGATGGAGAGGCAGTTAGAAAAGGGGAAAAGGACAAACAAACTCTTACTCATACTAGTAGCAACTGCGTACTTGACCGCATTGATAACCTCCTGGTTGATTGTGATGACATTTTAGACCCATGCACCAAAACTGCCCTATACCTCCCAAGGGCACAAATCCCAGCACCACAACTGTTATTCCAATAATGTTTTAAAAAGTCACAACCAAGAGTCTCATAACACGTCCCCACACTGTTAACGACTAGGCCTTCATCTCTTGACAATAATTCTATAGAATCAGTAGGGGAGTTGTGAAACTTGCACCATCTTGCCCTTAAGATGTCGTCTTTTATCAGGGGACTGCACCCTCTGCAGTTACGGATCCAATGTATTGTTTTATTTATCAATGAATCTTCCCCCTAACTCTCAATATAACTCTCGATATAAGAACATGTGCACCAGAACTGTCTAAAATTATATTTAAACGAAGTATATCTACAGGCTAGTCAAACGCAGTTCCTCCGCTAGAACTGATTCCCCATGCCCTGATTCAAACCTGGGGGCAATCGAAAGACCTCTTCAATGTGGACCCCCTCATAGATAGCCATCCTCACTTTGAATTATGAAAGTCTATCTACGGTGCACTAATGGAGAACAGATTGGCGCTATGTAGCAGTGGCAGGGACAACATGAGGATTAAGGGTACCCAAATAGACAAAAGTTCAACGTGCAAGAATCTGGCAGCTGTCTCTATTACCAGTGACTCCTTAAGCCTGCCTAATACTGTGCAGGCCAGCTTAGTACATGATTCTAACCTTACGCTAGTCTCCTGGAATGTGGCAGGGCTAAGTAGCAAATTGTCCCTCCCCTTTCTAGAACAGCTTTATAGAGGGATTTGACATGTGCCTTCTACAGGAAACCTGGTGTATAGCTCCCATATATAAGGTGGGGTATGTAACCTATTGTTGCCCTGCAGTCACAAAGGGAAAAGCCTGCCCAGCACGGGACTGATAATATGGGTCAAAATAGCTCTAGGTTGCAAGATCGCACTCCTTCATTCAGAAAGCCCGTATATTCTGTAGATCGGACTGAAGGATTGTTCGGGTAAATCCATTGACATTTACAATACATATGCTCGAGGAACAAGGGGGGGCAAACCATCAGCCATATTCTATCTTCTTGAAGAATTGCTGGATGAGAGGATAATACAATTCCCGTTATTGATAGCAGGTGATTTCAACACCACGTTTGAACCCTTGACTCAATTGATGTGACGGAGGCTAGTGAGGAAGATGCCAAATGGTCTTTCCCCCCGCTAGGTCTTCCTCCGGTTAAGATATGGTCCCAAGTAGTACCCCAAGTAAAAGTTTTGAGCTTGGAGTTTGGACTGAATGCAGTAAATGGAAGGTCAAAATCAGATAGAACTGGTGCAAACACCTACAACAGGGCAAACAGCCCGAGCCTCATTGATTATATTATGTTAGACCTGGGGCTCTGGGAGAGCCTTATTGACACGGTTGTGGGTGAAACCATTGACAGCGACCACAATCTGCTCATTTTAGGCATGCTACCAGTTTGGGGAGGACCATGTACACAGACCATTGCCTAACAGTCATCAAAGGAAGTCTTTCCATCTAATGATGATTGCCGCCCAAAGTGGTGAAAGACAATTATATGTAATGATAAACTTGCTGGGTTACATTGGGACTTGTTGATAGGCATGGCAAAATTGCAATCAGTACTCTAGGAAACAGGAGGGCTAGTAGAAGAAGGCAAGATCCATACTCACCTCTTCGAGCAACTGAGCTCCCACTTCACTACAGATGGGCACCACACAAAACATAAGAACACAGAAAGGGAGTCAGAAGCATGGTTCACCAAAGAGTGCAGTAACTCTCATTTCCAGTTATCCAAGACAATAAAATCAAAAGATAGCAGAAAAATTAAGACAACAAGGAAGAATTAAAAGTTAGCCCTACAAAAAGGAACAAGAGAGTGGGATGAATCTCTTTGGCAATCAATCAAAGAAGCTTGTGCTGCCAGAGACCCAAAGAACTTCTGGTCATTGATTATATGGAGCAACAAAGCAAGGGCTCGATCTCCTCCAAATCCCACATTTTGGCTTCAACCTGGTATGCTTATTTCCCAAAACTTTACCTAGATTCCGATACATCGCCCTCGTTGGAAGTTGTTAAAGAAATATGTGAGATCTATGGTAGTGATCTCTTCTCTCTGACTGACATCCAGGCCTCTATTGGTCAAATAGTTCAGGTAAAAGCCCCAGGTCCAGTTGGTATACCGGGGGACCTCTTTTTATTTGACAATCTTAGCTGGTCTTGCTTTATCCTACTACTTTCAAATGCCATAGCAAGAGGGTAAATCAAAGGAACGGAGGTTAGGGAGTGAAGCGGTAGTGCTCAACAAGAGTGCTATGGTGGATGCATCCTACTCTCTGCAATGGGTTAAAAAACAAAAAGATCCACCTCTAAGAGGTTGCTGCATGTCTAGGAGTTGAGGCATGCACAGTGTTTGTTAAAATATCACTCACACACAAAAAGGGCCCTTGGTGTCATGCTTCATCATCGTGATCTTCCCACCCCGTTGCGGGACGGGACGTGCTACGACTAGCGACTACGCAGGAGCACTTATTTTTTGTAAGTGCTATGTGAGGTGTATTTGTAGTGAGTGAAAAGGGTCAGGGGTGGATGAAAAGTGTAGTAAAAATTACCTGACCTTATGGTTTCCGAAAAACTTTCTTGGGTCAATAGCCTGGTACTATTAAAAAGGTGGTTCAGAGAAATCACACTAGTAATGTGGTGATTCTCCTCGGCAAGTCAACATGTTTCGAAGCTGCAAGGCTTCTTCATCAGGACGGAGTAAGATCCCTCTGTCACTCACTATGTTGCTATCAATATGTGAAGAAATATGTGAATATATACAAGTGATTTTAAAAATACAATACCTATGTGGGATGGATTTATTTTAAAGCTCTGTCAGTATTTCTGAAAATAAGCCTGTAAAAGAGAGCACAGTTACTTCACGTGCGCTTCCCAATGTGCAAACACAGATCACCTATGACGGAGAAAAAGGTGATGCATAATGAACTTTGTAAACATTAGTATGCTACAGCTAAACACTGGGGCTATGGCGTGTTCTGGAAAAGGAAGGGGGAGGGGTGACAATACACATGACAAAACATACATAAAACGGAAAGCACACACTCTATAAGTGAGTTCAGAATAAATATTTTTTAGCTGAAAAATGTGAGTTTGTTTTTGAGCCAAAGAAGTACATACTAGAAACGTGAGCAGTCAGTGCTCCATGAGCCTTCAGGTCGAGAGGTAAAATGAAACTCTCATCCGTTAGTGTGGAAAAAGGGCGAGAAACAGCGTTTTATATTATTAGGTTCCTGGGAGGAAATCACACATTGTTGCTGTCTTTGTCGAGGGAAAATAATGATCAGTTACCTCCCGAAACAGCTATGCCGTACTTACATGAAGTCGTGAAGTCCTCGCTTCCTCTCTCGCTGCCCGCGGTTCCGTGGAATGGAAGAGAGGGTGGGCGGTGGCATATTTATATGTGATTGAATTGGTTAAGTGGGTAAAAATGAGATGCAACTCACGGCGTGTGGCCAAGTAGGTCGGAGAAAACACTAGAGTGTTCCCCATTTCATTCAAGAACAAACGGAAGAGACGTCCGGTTATCAGAGCCGGAAATTTTGGAACAGGAAAAAACTAGTCCGCTAACTAGTTTTTATGTCAAGATGCGGAGGTCATGTGGAACAGTATTTTAAGGAAAAGGAGCCCATTGAGCCGATCGTTGTATTGTTGCATCATTGAATATACCCAGATTGTTGAAAAATAGGCTGGCACCGAAAAAGTCTATGTAACAAATATATTTTCACATTTTCATATTTGATAGTGGTGCCTACTGGAAAAGACAGTACAAGTATGTGGAACGAGAAAAAGACTACTCCGCTGACTAGTTTATCTGTCAAGATGAGGAGGTCATGTGGAACAGTATTTTAAGGAAAGGAGCACCAGTTGAACCGCTCGTTGTATTGATGCATCATCGAATATACCTAGTTTGTTAAATAATTGGCTGGCACCGAAAAACTGTATGTAACAAATATATTTTCATATTCTTATATATTTGATTGTGGGGCTTTTTTGAAAAAAACGGTTCTAGTGTGCAACGCTCAGGTTTTTACTTAAACCTCAGAAGTTTGTATATTATTGCAACAGTGACAAAAAGAGTTAAACGCTCAGCGAATACTGCAAATATGGGCATGTAGTGGTAAAATTCTAGACCATTATTTGTGACAATAGTTTCTGGCTAGTTGTGGAGTGCTAGTTTAATTGTGCCCACTGAATGTCATCGTTGAGCCCTGTGACATGTGTTCTGAGGCGGAACACCCAACGCTATTCTTTTTCAAGTAGGCCCCTTTCGTTACGGATTCGTTCAATCACAGTCCACTGTAGGTCTTTGATGTTATGACCCATTGTCAAGTAGTGGCTGGCCATCTTTGTCGTGCTTTTTCTGCATCGTATATTACTCTTGTGCTCGCTGATCCGTATCTTGATGGGTCTCGATGTCCTTCCAACATACTCTTTGCTACAGGGACATGTGATCAAGTAGATGACGTTTCTACTGTTGCAGTTTGTGAAATTCCTCTGCTCCCATATTGTTCCATTAGCAACTTTTATTTTTCTACTTTTCTTAGTTAATTCACAAGTGCTACATGAGCCTCAAGGGTGATGTCCCTGAATTGGTTGTAGGCCTGTCATTAGGGGATTTGGTTCCAGGGTGGCCCGTTTCTGACCTGACATCGTCAGAGACGGTCGCTCCACCCACCGCATGGCTCATCCTGAGTGACCCGGTCTCCCGGCTTCCACCGCCCGCTCGTCGCCGCCCGAGGCAGTGACCCCTGTGCCTCCGTTGGTGTCACCGCTTCTCTGCACCTCTCTGTACTCTCTACTCTGTACTCTCTGTACTCTTGTCTGTACCGTCTCGTGCCAGCAGTGTTGTACCTCTCTGTACTCTTCTCTGCACCTTCTCGTGCCAGCAATGTTGTCAACCCCTCATGTGGTGCCCCTGATTGTGTGTTTTTTCTGACTTTCTGCTGTTTCCCGTTTCCTGCTGTTACACCCCGCTCCCCGCTCCCTGCCGCTGCTCCCCTGCGGCCAGCCCGCTTTCTCCTTGGACCCTCTCCCCTTACCAATCGCCACCCCGCTCCCGCCTCCCAGCTGCTCCTCCCTCCTTGCCCATGATTGGATTTCAAAGAAAGAATCTGATTTCCTCATCCAAAAATCACCCAAAACACCGTACTTCTTTACAATCCCCAAAATCCACAACGAGGCGGCGTATCCACCTGGTCAACCTATCGAATATGGAATAGGTTCTATCCTCGAATCTCTCTCAAAATTTGCGGACGCGTTTTTGAGACCTCTAGTCCAGAAAACCAATACTTACTTGAAGGATACCAAGGCAGTACTTTAACTTATTGAGGACCTTCCATTTGACCCAGACAACAATTTATTACTAGGACTGGACGTCGAGAGCCTGTATACTAGTCTACCCCATAATGAAACACTAGATATAATTGAGGAGGTTATTTTTCCAAGTCTGGAACTACCACACACCAAGGAACGTTGTTATGGAGTGCATCAGCCGGGCACTTAAAAATAACTTTTTTCTTTATGAAGGTGTCCACTACCTTCAGAAACATGGAACCAGCATGGGCAGCACTTTTGCGCTTAGCCTGGCTGGTCTCTATGTACACCATTTAGAGACCACTAGACTACTACAGGACCAGAACCCTTTCTACAACCAGGTGGTCACCTGGAAACAGTACATCTATGATGTCCCTGTTGTATGGAAGGGAGACATAGGATCGGTTGAGGAATTCAGGACATGGTTGAACCTACAAGACAGGTTCTTGTAATTTACTCACACTGCTTCAAATGAAAATCTGGTATTTTTAGATTTAAACATCTATCCAGGCAAGGGAAGACTCAAGACCAACACCCATTTCAAACCCACAGCGAAGAATTGCCTCCTACTGTACAATAGCTTCCATCTGCGAGACAATCTCCCCTATGGACAGTTTCTTCGTCTTCAAAGAAACTGTTCAGATGTCACTGAGTTCAAAAAGCAAGCATTTGACCTGGAACAAAGACTGCTTAAAAGAAACTACCCTAAAAAAGATTATGCAGAAGGGTTGAAAAAGAGCAAGAAATAACAATAGGAAAGCTCTATTGGAGAACATTGCACCAAAGGAACAAGAAACACGTCCCATCTGCTTCACAACCTATAATATTAATTCCAAAAGGATTTCCAAAATTGTCAACAAACACTGTAAAATCCATAATTGTGGCAACCTTGATTTCCCTAAGCCTATGTTCTCACACAGAAGGGGAAGAAATCTAAGGGACATGTTGGTCTACACAAACCAAGGGGCACCCTAGAACCATATCCCCTAATGAAAGGCCTACAACCAAGTCAGGGGCATCACCCTTGCAGCTCATGTAGCACTTGTGAATTACCTAAGAAAAGTAGAAAAATAAAATTCGCTAATGGCACAACATGGGAGCAGAGGACTTTCACAAACTGCAACAGTAGAAACGTCATCTATTTGATCACATGTCCCTGTGGCAAATAGCATGTTGGAATGACATTGAGACCCGTCATGATACGGATCGGCGAACACAAGAGTAATATACAATGCAGAAAAAGCATGACAAAGATGGCCAGCCACTACTTGATAATGGGTCATAACATAAAAGATCTACAGTGGACTGTGATTGAACAAATCCGGAATGAAAGGGGCCAACTTGAAAAAGAACAGCGTTGGGTATTTCGCCTAGGAACACATGTCACAGGGCTCAAGAATAACATTCTGTGGGCACAATTAAACTAGCACTCCACAATTAGCCAGTAACTATTGTCACAAATAATGTTCTAGAATTTTACCACTACATGTCCATATTTGCAGTATTCTCTGAGTGTTTAACTCTTTTCGCCACTGTTGCAATAATATACAAACTTCTGAGGTTTAAGTAAAAACCTGAGCGTTGTACACTATAACCGTTTAAGAAAAAAAATCACCACTATCAAATATATAAGAATATGAAAATATATTTGTTACATACAGTTTTTCGGTGCCAGCCAATTATTTAACAAACTAGGTATATTCGATGATGTATCAATACAACAAGCGACTCAACTGGTGCTCCTTTCCGTAAAAACATTGTGCCACATGACCTCCGCATCTTGACAGATAAACTAGTTAGCGGACTAGTTTTTTTGTCTTTTTCTCGTTCCACATACTTGTACTGTCTTTTCCAATAGGCACCACTATCAAATATATGAGAATGTGAAAATATATTTGTTACATGGACTTTTTCGGTGCCAGCCTATTTTTCAACGAACTGGGTATATTCGATGATGCAACAATACAACGAGCGGCTCAACGGGCGCTCTTTTCCTTAAAACACTGTTCCACGTGACCTCCGCATCTTGACATAAAAACTAGTTAACGGACTAGTCTTTTCCCGTTTCAAAACTTCCGGCTCTGAGAACAAACCTAACGTCTCTTCCGTTTGTTCTTGAATGAAATGGGAAACGCTCTGGTGTTTTCTCCGACCTACTTGGCCTCACGCCGTCAGGTGCATCTCATTTTTACCCACTTAACCAAATAAATCACGCATAAATATGCCACCGCCCATCCTCTCTCCCATACCATGGAACCGCGGGAGGCGAGAGAGGAAGCGAGGACTTCACAACTTCATGCAAGTACGGTATAGCAGTTTCAGGAACAAACTGATCATTATTTTTCCTCGACAAAGACAAAAACAATGTGTTATTTCCTCCCAGGAACCTAATAATATGAAACGCTGTATCTCTACATTTTTTCCACACTAACAGATGACAGTTTCATTTTACCTCTCAACCCGAAGGCTCATGGAGCACTGACTCCTCACGTTTCTGGTATGTACTTCTTTGACTCAAAAACAAACTCACTTTTTTCAGCTAAAAACAATTTATTCTCAACTGACTTATAGAGTGTGTGCTTTCCGTTTTATGTATGTTTTGTCATGTGTATTTTTACCCCTCCCTCCTTCCTTTTCCAGACCAGGTCATAGCCCCAATGTTTAACTGTAGCATACTATAGTTTACAAAGTTCACTATGCATCACAGGTGTTCTGTGTTTGCGCATTGGGAAGCGCACGTGAAGTAACTGTGCTCTCTTTTACAGGCTTATTTTCAGAAATACTGACAGAGCTTTAAAATAAATCCATACCACATAGGTATTGTATTTTTAAAATCACTTGTATATATTCACATATTTCTTCACATATTGATAGCAACATAGTGAGTGACAGAGGGATCTTACTCCGTCCTGATGAAGAAGCCTTGCAGCTTCGAAACATGTTGACTTGCCCAGTAGAATCATCACATTACTACCGTGATTTCTCCGAACCACCTTTTTAATAGTACCAGCCAATGATGACCAAATAACGTTTTTTTGAAACCATAAGGCCAGGCACTTTTTACTACACTTTTCTTCCACCCCTGACCCTTTTCACTCACTTCAATTACACCTCACATAGCACTTACAAAAACTAAGTGCTCCGGTGTAGTCGCAAGTCGTAGCACGCCCCGTCCCGCAGCGGGGCAGGAAGACCCCGATGATAAAGCATGACACCAAGGGCCCTTTTGGTGTGTGAGGGGTATTTTAACAAACACTGTATAGCAAGAGTGGCCCTAATTTCAGGGTCCTGGCGAGGAGCCTAGGTGGTACCCTTATATAAAAAGGGGACAAAGAACTACCTTGTAACTACACGCCCTTAAGCCTAATAGACGCAATCCATAAAGTATTTTGCCAAGCCATTCAACAAAAGATACAGGCTAGGGCTGGGGAAACATCTATTCCAACACTGTAACAGGTGGGCTTTAGAGAAAACACGGGGACAATAGTCCAGGTGTTTTGCCTTCTTCTTCTATTCTGGAAACTTGTCGTAATTGGTAAAGGCAGTTTATATATTGCCATTATAGACTTAAAGTCAGCTTATGATTTAGTTCGCAGACAGAAGTTGTGACAAGTCCTTAGAGAAATGGGCATCCCAACCGAACTCCTACATTTATTAATAAGGCTTCACAAAGACAATTTTGCCCTGGTGAGGCGGGGATCGCATGGACAACTCACAGATCCTATTCCAGGTAGCATGGAATATATGCGTATTGGTGCTCACACTCTTTTCCCTATACATAAATATTGTGGTACGATTCCTCTCCTATAACCCCATCAATGCTCCTAGGTGGGGACAAGAATGTGACTCTCTGTTGTCTAAAATCTTGGGGGGGTTACAGTTACAATTCAACCAATTCAAAACCTTCTACGATATGCGGGGTCTAGAGATCAACACCACCAAAACTAAATCTATGACCCTAAATCCCCATCAATCATACAGGGGTAGGCAAACTCTGCGAGGGGCATCATTTGAAGGAGTAAACAAAAACAATTATCCGAGAAAAGATGTTGGAAGCCCCATGCAACAAAGATGACCCTGAAGCTTACACAGATAACAGGGGCCCTGGTGAAAGAACATCACTCCTCTCTAAGCAAGCCGGTTGGCTCTGCTCTGCAAGTTTACAATCTAAAAGCAGTCCATTCTGCTTTGTATGGGTATGAACTACGGGGTTTCAACAAATTAGAGGAGCTCCAGCACCATACATTTCTAAGAAGTTAGGTGATGTTGCCTCATAGCACCCCGCTTCACCCCCTTATGCTGGATATGGGTAGAGGATTACTCATCGACAAAGCAAAGCTTTTTCCATAGTTATTTTAGGTTCAAATTAGGTGGACCCCGGAACACTCCACATACGCCGATGCTATGGTGAAGGTGATCCGCCTTCACAGTAGTACAAGTCTCCCCTGGCTGGGCAAAATGTCCTAACAGGCATAGTGTTGCAGGGTGCCTGAGCCATTTCCAATCTATCTTTGCTTCAAAAAAGCATAATAAAGAGGCATTACTGGAAGTGGGTCACAGAGAGAGGTTGTCAGAGATCTTTTGGGGAAAGATAACAACAGAATTCAGACTTCACAATCAGGTAATCTTTTTGGAACCCTGCCTCGATCTAATACAAATACCACATAACAGAAAGCTGTACATTCAGTAAAAGTTTGGCTCTCCCCCTCTGAAAGACTTTCAACATAGATGGCATAACAATGTACTAACATTGGCAAACTGTCCTGGGTGCAAGGCTCCCATTGAATCTGCGGCACATATTATGTTTGCTTGGCCAGCTTATGCATGGCCCAGACCAAAATGGCTAAAACCGGTTTGCAAGCAAATGGGCACATGCACTTTTCGGTAGGCCGTGCATATTTTTAAATCAGACACAACACCACTGTATGGCTGTGCTGTCGCTAAGTTTCTTGGCCACATGTTGGGTATTAGGAAAAGGATCCAAGGCGGAAGCTTATGATAGGGGGGCAACCTTATTTGTACATATATTGCTCACTGTTTTAACGTGCTCTTGTCACAATCTTGTTTCTCATAAAAACAATAGCGCTAGGCCACACTTGAGCGTCAATAATGAGTATTAGGTAGCACTGACTCAATTTGAACATCTTTTTGTGTGACTGGTTCCCAATATAGAAACTGCCCAACTAAGAAGATGCTAATAAGTTTAATTGATTAATATATTGGCAATATTGATGTACATATGCATTTTATATTTTGTAATGTTTCTTTTACTATTTATAGATGTTCTGATTTTATATTAATTTACTGTTGCTATTCTGTTGAAGTCAAATATTTTGTTTTTTTTCATTGGTCATTGGTGATAAACTGTGAATGTGGAAACTTGTATAGCATGCATGCTGAAATTAAGTATATTTGACTTGACTTGACCTTCTGTACATTTCACCACAAGTCTCAGAATCCTTTGAGATGTAAATGGCCATTCCCACTATCAAAATCATGGGCCCAGCACTGCTAGTGTATATACCTAACACTGGTAAATTGCAAGAGACAAAGTGCCCCTTTCACTTAGCCAGCCACGGCCGGGGAAGATAAGGGTGCAGGGGGGAAATGGACATTCTACAGAATAGGGAAAGTAAAATAAAAAGGGCAATCAAAACCACTTACCTTGCGCTCGCCACATTGCTGAGCACAAAGTGAGTGATTTTCTTTTTTTAATAATTTTATTTTCCCCGTTCCCTCATCGGTCTAATTTCCCACCCCAATCCCTACTGTGCCCCTCCCCCCACTTCCCGCAAATTCTCCTGCAGCCATCAGCTAGGCAAGAGGTGACATGCGGAATACAAAGCTGTCATGGGTACTGCCTGGAAACACTGCAAGCACATCAATGAATCTATCACTAGCAATACAGACACCCTGCACTTTGATGGAATGCGATCGGTGTTTGTTGCAGAAGATGTGTGCAATGCAGTAGGTGAAGAGCCACATGGGCACAATAAATTGCACTGAGCATACGTCTGAAGCGGGAAATGAGATGGAAATCCCTAGCTACCGTTTGTCTCCTGTCCAGTGTATGGGTCATCCGTATGTGGAGGTGAGCTCTCGTATTGATGCAGCTCAGTACCTCATGCAAACACTAGACTGGCTTGCCTGACAGATGCCCACACGGTCCCTGGAGATCCTTTGGAATGACCCTGTAGCAAAAAAATGGTGAGCAGCAAGGGTCTTGAGATAGCCTAGGATAGCATGAGAGTGACAGGTCACAGAGTCAATTTCCTGCTCCCTCTCACAAACCATCTCCAAGATGACATCTGAGGGGAAAGGGTATCTGGCCCTTTACATCTTGGCTGGACATCTCAAATAGGTTAATCCTTTGTTTGGAAACCTTTCTACTCTCCCCCTCCTCAACTCTTCCTGCCGCATGGCAAGGAGCAGAGCAACAAGCACATTCAGCGACATGTTGGAAGGTTTGTATGTGTAAGGTCTGCTTTTATGTTTGCTCCATTGCTGGGATTGGCTGTTGGACTGCACTGTTTCAGCTGGAGCAGGGGGATGGTAAGCACTTACACAGGTGTTTAGCATTGAAGAGAATGTCCATGTGGCTGGGGAGTGGAGATTCCGGCCCGGATGCATAGATTTCGGCCCGAGTGTGGAGACTCCAGCCCGGGTGCGGAGATTCTGCCCGAAGTGCAGAGATTCGGGACCTAGTGCGGAGGTAAATATAAGAGTTGTAATGACTTCTGTGAATACCAACAGTTGTAAAGTTTTACTTTTGGCTAATATTACCTTTGTGAATCAGCCCCATTGTTCCTAACCACCCAGTCCCAGGCCCATCCATCATTTGGTAAGGGATGCCAAGTTGACAAGATCTTGGAGCCTTTGTGGTACTGCTAGTCTACACACGCAGCTGACAAGGCCAAAAATAACCTCTTTACCATCGAGAGTGGATATGCAACCTGAAGTGGTCACTGGTAGTAATGAGATAGTGAGAGCTGGGATGCCTCAAGGTGAGGTTAATAGGCAGCGCAATTGCCTATCAAGCTCCCGTCCACCCCGGCCGGTTATCCTTAATTTGCCTCCTAAAGCCACCCTTTTTGTGGTAGTGTTGGGGAATGTACACTTCCTCTCTCCAGGCACCATGGAGAACTTTGATCAATTATAAAATAAAGTCTTGCATTGATTAGATTTAAATACAACCTTGGGGGTCCAGGTAGAAAGACATATCAACATGGTACAGAGAGTGAATTGAATAGGAAGCATCAAGAAAAACTATGCAGGGGATTGCATATTATTCATTTTAATAGGCCTCATGTGGCTGGGAGAATTTTGCATATATTAAGCACTCAACTCGCAGCAGTTCTGTCTCCACTATTGTGGCCCTCCCCCTGAAATTGTTCTATAGACCATTGGACCAAATGTCTCAATTTGAACATAGGCAATCCCCAGGACAATTGTCTCTGGCCAAGGATACATGGCAAGCAGTTTCCCCTGACATAGCCTTTTCAAATAGTTTTGCCCCACTATCATCTTTGGATGATTGTGATTGACTGGTCAGGCCAACCCTCAGGTAGTGGACCAGAAGGCCCCTCCAGCACAGAGTTCTCACATTTCCAAGCTTCCGAGTTGTAAGGAGTGTACATTCCTCAGCTGGAACATTGCTAGCTTGGCTGGCAAGCTTAATGATCCCAAGTGGCTGACTTTCATCAAAGATTTCGACACGATCTGTCTCCAGGAGACATGGGCCACCATGAACTGCTTATTTCTGGAGGGTTATAAGACATTTTTCTGCCTGCAACTCCTTCAAGGCTGGGCAGGCCAATGGCAGGGTTGATCTTTATGTGTCTCTAGCCATTCGAAGCAGCTTTGATGTCTTACCTACAGAAGCCTCTACCCTGCAAGCTCTTTTATGTTTTATGGGGCCTAGTAAGTTGCTAGTGTTGACTTTTTTCACCATTTCCTCACATTTGGAAATCTGTAACATTCAAATACTAGGCTCATATTTAAGAAACGTGAAAGGTCTTAAATTTCTCAGTATAAATATAATTAATGCTGGTGACTTCAATCTTCATTTATGTGGGGATCCGAGGGTTGATGGAGTATACACCCCAGGATGTTTCTTTATGACTGGCATGCACATGGAACATACCCAACAGGGAACATGGCTGAATGTCATTTTAAATGGGTTTAATTTAGTATCATCAATGAAGAAGGATATTAACCTACTTTTACAGGGAGGGGTTTTGAGTACTTTATTGACTCTATCTTTGTCTCTGTACCTTTCTTCCCCTACATTTTTTAACTTTTAATCTCTTCGAGTCCCTTTAGTCATCACAATACAGTGTGTATCACAATCTGCTGGTCCTTGTTGGTTTAAACTCCAAGGGTGGATGTGAGAGGGATCCTCAAGGTCACTGATGAAGCAGGAGGCTTAAGTGGTGTCAGATACTCCTAGACTTCTTTATTTACTCCCTTGTTACCCAGTATAAGAAGTTGTTTAAAGTCTGCACATACCAACAGAACAATCCAGCCAATATTCTGGAGGCTTTCTCTGAGATCTCAAATACCATCTTGATCCTATTAAAGGCACCAGTTGCTCAGCATCATGGTATGTTGCCAAAGTGGTTTGATTCAAGCTGTTGCCAGGAGTTGAGAATCCTTAGGAGAGCACTGAATGCCAAACCCAGGGATCACTCCTTAATCAAGAAAAGTCGCAGTTTGTATAAACAAGAATATGTCAGACATAAGAGCAACTTAAAAGAGGAGGCCTGGTTAAATCTGATTGAGGCCAGCACTCTGAAGTGTCGTTCCAAATTTTGGAGTATTATCAATAGCCCTTTCTTTGCTGTAGATGCTGTTTCTTCTCTGGATGCTCATATCACGGAAGACAGTTGGGTGGGTCATTTTAAGGACATCTATAATATCCCACCCTCTGCATCAAGTGGGGGAACGGGTGTGAAAGAAGGAAAAACTGTTTTAACTTGATCTGCTGAGAAGGTTAGGAAAGATTTATTGGGGTTATCTAAATACAAGGCCCCTGGTCCCAATGGGATCCAACCCAACATCTACGTACATGATGTGGAGGTCTGGGTACCTGTCATGACAACTCATATTAAATTGGCAGTGACGCCCCTGTGTCATGGTCGACCTCTATCATCGTAACTTTTTCAAGAAGGTCCTGTCCATGTTTCCCAACAGTTGTGGTCACAAAGGGGATTTATGGCATCATCTTGGTCACTGATTAGGAATGGGGAATATGTCATAAAACCTCTTGAGGTGTTGCAGATGGCCCAAGAAATTTCTGTAGTTAAATGAGCAGCACACAGGACAGGAAATGATTATGTAACAGTTGTTAAAAAGTACGCTGACGAAGTAGCCTGGTACTGGGCTTATGGGTCCTGTGCATTTAACAGGGAAAATTCAATTGAATCTGAAAATGCGACTAACTTCAATCTTCTATTGTTTGCTTCTGATACTTGAGAGGAAGTTAGTAATTTTCAGGAAGAAGTACTTTTAAATATGTAGTGGAAGCCTCCTGGCTCCGTGTTGCGACTTCTGCCCAAGTGATTGAATTACTCGCTCGTACATGAGTTTGCTGTGTCTCAGACCAATTGAAATTTACAATTTTACTGACAGTCAATATGGGTTTGGTGTTGTCCATGTTTTCGATTGATCTGGCCATAAAGGGGAATTTTTACGTCATCTGGGTTCGTGATTAGAAATGGTGAATATGTCATAACACCTTTTGAGGTGTTGAAGATGCCCCGAAAAATTGCTGTAGGTAAAGGTACAGCACACATGAGAGGAAATGATTACGTAGCCGCTGGTAACTAGTACGCTGACGAAATAGCCAGTATTGCGCTTATAGATCTTGTGCATTTAATGGGGAATATTCAAATTAATATGAAAATTAGACTAACTTCATTCCTCTATTCTTTGCTACTGATACTTAGACGAAGTTAAGAGGTTGTGAGAAGAAGTGCCTGCGGTTGAACAGCAGGGTTGTTTTAGAGAAGTTTGTGTGATGAATAAGGATGCAGATGGAAGACTTGTGTTGCTAGACAGTTTGCTGTCCCTGATGGATAGATATTTTCATGGTCCTGCACATACAGGGAGGGATGCAGAGTTGAGGTTGTTCAGACAGTATTGGTTTAATCCCTGGTTTAGAATCATGGCTGAGAATCAGTGTCACAGATACATTGTTTGTCAACAAACTAATGTAGGGAGTAGAACCTGTCATGATGAGCCATATATGGAGATAAGAAGGTCTATTCAACCGAATGCAATTGGATTTTATTGAGATGCTTCTGTGCAGCGGGCTGATATATGTCCTGGTTGCAGTTTGTATTTTCTTCCTGTCAAGTCGAAGCATACCCGACTAGGAGGAATGACAGTCTCAATGTGTCTAAACTTCTGTTGCAAGAAACTGTCACTCAGGTTTAGATTCCAGGTTCTTCTGGAGTAAGACAGAGGGACTAAATTTAATAAAAAAGCACTGAAAATGCTATGTGTTGGTTTATAGCTGTAACAGTGACTGCACTGTAGTTACCGACCTGAGACTTCTGGCATTGTTGAATAGATGAATAGGGCTTTGAAGTCTTCACTTGCCAAAGTGTACCTCTACCTATTTGGAGTGAAAGGAGGCGTTGGCCTTGGTGTTGATCAGTCTTTAGAGTACTCCAGATCAATGAACAGGACTGTCTACCCATGAGATTCTCATGGGGAGGGCCATGAGATTGTCACCTGTGCCTGCCCATACTTTTGTGAATATCATGGATGATATGATCTGCACACGACTGGCTGATGTGGCGCATTCTGTCACTCACCAAATCGAAGCTGTCACTGCCCTCTCTCAAGAGGAGGAGTGTCCCAATCTCCATTTGGGGACTGGGACCTTATCAAAAAGCATGTCCAAAAATGGTGCTGGAACCCCATTAGAAAGGCCCGTACCAGTTTATCTTGATGACCAACACTGCAGTTAAGTGTCGATGGCTGCCAAACTGCATGCATGCCTCCCATACCCAGCAAGTGAGAAGTCCAGATCAGGAGGTAGCAATGCATGCTACAGACCTGCACCCCCACCTACGGGGTACCCTGAAGGAACAGAGGGGGATGAAGTGATGACCCAAAAAATTCAGAGTCCATCTGTGGTCTAAGTTCCAGTAGTAGCTCAAAGCCAAGAGTCTGTGGTGAGTAAATCAGTGTTAGAAAGTCATCCTTTTTTGCCAGTTCACCCCTATTTTTGTGGTGCTGAATGGAACTGGTAGCTGACTCTGACTGTGTCCTGGGTTCTGCTAGTCAGGGCCCAGGGCTAGTACAAAGTTAAACACAAACACGTACATTAAGGCACACTTACAATTGGCATGATCTACCCTTTAAATCCCTAGTAGAGAAAAAAGCCAGGGGATGGACACTACCTATAAATCCCTAGTATATAGTAGGGCATGGCAGTTTAGAGGCCAGCAGTATTTGTTGCACTTGCTTGTGTGCACTACTGAAAGCCTGGTGTCATTTTATGCATCAGTCCTGTGTTGCTATAAATATAACAAGGACCCCCTGATTCCACATGGTGTTCCTAGGACAGGGCAAATAAAAATGTCTAGGCAACAACTGACCTGAAGGTACTCGGGCTGGACAATGAACTGTTGATGGGTGTGAGCCTCAATGTACTGACAACAACAATGTTTTTATAAAACAATATATATATATATATATATATATATATATATATATATATATATATATATATATATATATATTCGAAATTTCAACAGTATATATCATACAAAAACATACTCTTAAATTAAAAAAAAGTTGCAGCTATATGAATGATATAGCCTCCTTAGTAATAAAAAAACATATTGTACACAGTATTACATTAATAAAACATGATGAGAATTCCAGTGTTCAAACAATACAGTTAGTGTCGGTATCAATATTAATGTTTAAACAGTACAGTAAATATCTAAATCGATCTCAAGATTGAGAGTATGTTTTTGTATGATATATACTGTTGAAATTTCGAATAAATATATATATATCAATTTTGTTAAAAAATTGTTGTTGTCAGTGCATTGAGACTCGCACCCATCAACAGTTCATTGTCCAACCTGAGTACCTTCAGGTCAGTTGTTGCCTATGAATTTTTATTACATTAGTCCTGTGTTGCAGCACTGCTTTTAAAACTGGACACTTTAAAACTGATAATCAACATTATTTTTACATTATGGGTATCCCCAAGGTCTCCCTTATGTGTTCCAGGGATGAGGTGGTCTTTTAACTATAAAAGAGGTTTTATAAACCTTGGTGAGTGAAAGCTGCCCATTTTATTTTTTCCCTTGAAGACATTTGGCCTCATAAGCTAACATGGCAATATGTTATGGTTGCATACCTATTACTAGGAGAGTGTGAAAAATGCCATTCAACGACTGACCGGAACAGTATTGCTAAATCCAGCAACTTGGCATAATCAAATTTATCATAACATGTACAAAAAATAAGTTATACAACTTATTTTCTGTAAGCCAAGATCCAGCCTCTAGCAATCTTCCGTAATTGGTCAGCCCTGAGGGGGTTAGCAAGGCTGCCTTGATTAGTTGATAAGTGATAGGCTATCTGATGGAGAGGGCTCTGTGGGGCACAGGACTGCCAGGGCAGGAAGTTGGGCCATAATCATCAGTTTAAAAGGAAGAACAGGTCAAGCAAGCCTGTCAGCTAGGACCACTCCCTCTCCCTGGCAGATGGGAAGCTTAAGGAAGGAATCCACATATGTTTGTGGGAGAGTTTATAGAAATACGCCATACTATGAGCTTAGTTTAGTTAGCTCTTGCTTCTGAAATTTCAGCCAAGATGGAGTCTGAGAAAATAGTTCCTTCTGGGACAAGACTATGCCACACTTTGGAGGACATTGTCATGCTTTGGGGTGTTGCCCTGCACCGCAGTGGACAGGGATGCTCCAATGCTAGTCATCAGAGAACACATAATAAATATGTGAAAGGTGCAGAGCCTCTCAGTTCTGCTGCCTGAAACTACAAGAAGAAGGATGATTGTCCTGTTGGAATTCTTATCTGCACCCAAGGGCTGGCCTGGTGAAGTGGACGCCTGCTGCACTATCTGGGACTACAGCTCCAAGCACTTTGCCTTGCTTCAAGAGGTAAAAGGAGTGGACTACCTGCAGCTACAGATTAACAAAGCTTAACTGACCTTTATCCAGCCATAGTCTCTTTCCTGGAGTGCATTCAGTGGAGTTTTAATGGGTTGACCAAGTGCACTGTGGGAAGTTAAGTCCAGGTCTACCAAGGACAATCTAGGAGATTTGAGACCTCTGGATACATGTTTTGGGCACTTGGAAAGTGTTTATTCTTTAAAAAAGCCTGTCTCCGGTTCCCTACATTGGATGTTTATGGTGTGGTGTCGTTTTAAAGAAGAAAAAAATAAATCTTACTTTATACATTTTTGTGTGATTTATATTGTGTGTTGTGTCTTACTTATTCACTGTATTGGTGTATTGGTGTTTCCTAAATGCTTTACATGCATGTCTCTTAAGTTAAGCCTTATTTCTCGGTGTCAGCTACCAAGGTTTGAGCAAGGGACTAATTTATAGAGACCCTATTTAGGACCCAGTACCGTGTTGGTTGCCATGTTGCCGGTGTTCGGTGTCTACCTACCACTCCATTAAACCCAAATTCTAACAGTCAGGATCAGCTTCATGCACAGCAGATTGCCAATGCAGACCCTGGCATAGGGCCGAGTACTGTGACCAGGAGTGAGTGATGGAGAGACTAGTTGCCAAGAGGTCAAAAGAGATTTGAGATGAGCCTATCTGTTGAACACGTGCCACAAGTTCTCACCAAGGAAACAGAACTGGTGATGGGAATAGGATGAGCACTTATCTGAATTTTCTCAATTTACTACCTTGATCGTAATACACCTTTTGGTCTTCCTGAGCGATTACCATACAATCATGTGCCAGTCCTCATAAATGTAACAGTGTGTCCTTCAAATTAGCAATATATTCAAATAGGGGTTTTCCTTCCTCCTCTTCTCATTCCAACTGTTCTACTGCCATTTCTAGAAAGGTCCAAGGTTTTCTGCCAAATGCTAACTCAAAGGGAGAGAACCCAGTGTTTCTCTGCTAATGGATATAGATAGCAAAAGGCACAACAAGTAGTATCCTATCCCAGTCCTTTACTGTTTCATTGATTGCTTTGCATAATTTGGTTTTGATTGTTCGATTGTAGCACTCATCCAGCCCATCTGTGTGGGTGGTATACCACCATTCTAATCTAATGGACCACCAAAACTTTACAAATGTGTGTAATACATTGGAACATGAAAGCGGTACCCGGGCCTGTCATAATTTTGCCAGGGAAGCCCACTCTTGAGAAAAACTAAATCATAGCTTAGGCAACATTTGTGGTGGTCTAACCGGCTAAGGGTATCACTTCAGGGTGCTGAGTAACATAATAAATTAGGACCTAGATTCTTAGGTAGCTGGAAGAGAGCAGAGACATACCAGGTCCATACCTACACTTTACAATGGGGCATCAATAATGGGGAGCTGGAACAAAAGAGCTTTCCTCGCATTGGGGGGATTTGATATCTAGTACAGGAGGCACAATGTTAAGCAACATCTTCTTATACCACTGGCCAGTAAAACTTTCCTTTAGATACTTTAATTTGTTCTCTTTTCTGTAATGGCACCCTCCCCATCTGATTATGTGCGAAGTCCATTGCATGTTTGCTGAACTCGGTTGGTACCAAACACTGTTCATATGGTTGGGGCCCCCACTTTACGAATGGATAGAGAAGACCTTTCTTTACTCTAAAATGGGGTCCTACCTTGTCCTTTTCTCTCTCGTGTGCTCTCTCAAAGGCATGTACCAATGTGCGTCTTCTCTCTACGCAGCATGGGAGCTAGCCTGGAATGTCCATCTTCCTTCCAAATGTGAAATAACAAAAATGCGATGAGAGTCAGGGGTATTACTGTGATTTTTTCTCAAGCCTTGTTTATTGTCTTGATTTGTTTTCTTCCCCCTGTAGTTTGGTGGTCTAACTCCATCCCACTAAAGGGGGCTTCCTGTAGCTGGGATACCCCAGCTGATTAGGTACCTTCTAGGTATTGTTCAAACCGGGTGTGGTCTGTCCTTATAATGACTGATTCTGCTAAGCATGGTATGAACCCCACCCTCCTGAGATGAGGATCCCCCTCCGCGTCCAATCATACTTGGACCACTGGGTAAGTCTTCCTAGCACTATGGATGCAGTTGACACACACCTGTTCTCCCACCCTCATTTGGGGTTTTTGATACCAGCTTTTGATCTACCACTGTGCAATGACATCCCTTATCAAAAAGGGTTGGATGTACTCTCCCATTAAAGGTATATTTTCCTCCTATATCAGTCAAGATGACTTTCTGCTGTGAACATCCAGCCCGTGAATACCCAACTTCCATATGTTCCATAGGAGGTACTCAGTAAGGACACCGTTGGGCTATCTGACCACACTCTGCACAATTAACGCATTGAGGTACCTGTCCACTAATTCCTGACTGAGGTCTGGCAGGTTGTTTGCGGGCTATGGACAGCCAAACATCTACTCCTGGAGTCCCTCTTCTTATTGTTTAAGGAGGAAGAGGTATGCTAGCTTTAAACTCAGGGACGGGTGGAAAGCACAGGCAAGCTCCACCACCGTAGCAGATGTCAGATTTGGATGTTGTTTCACTAGGTTTCTTGCACTTACAGGTAAAGTGGCCACTACTCTTATAAATATACTTTTTCTGTTACCTCTTCTACCCTGGAGGTGTTTAGTTGTAACCATCTGATATACAGGCCCTGTATACTGTTATAGGCAGCATTGGGATTGTCCCCCAAGGTCCCCTTTTCCTTTCTAAATCTAGTTCAATAATATTTTGGGTCTCACCATGGTCATTATAATGTGACATTATTGATTCCTGCATATGTGGTGGTTCCTGCAGGGTTAGTAGTTTGATAGGAGGCCTGTAGCTCGCTGGATGATAAAGGGCCGATATATTGTCCCCATTCCTCTGGAGGCGGAGGATGTAGTGGAGGCTGTAAATTCAAAGTTGGTGAAAAAATTATTCAGGTCATTCCCTTCTTGGTACTTGGTAATACTGTGTCTGGGATATTTGGCTTTGCCCTGGCACTCACAATGGCACCTGTTAGTCTTAATATGGCAGTATCATGGATTTGCTGATTACTAGAAGGAGAACTGCCTGTTCTTTTATGGCCTCTTGAAAAGAGTCACAGTCCTGTTTGGGCAGCCTGGGCCTATTGCTCAACCACTAACTGCTGCTGCCTTTGTCCTTCTGCAAATTGGGTTGTCATTCCCGCTATTGTTTTCGACACATGATAATCTCATTTCTGACACCACTTGTCTTAGAGTAAGGTTCAAGGACCAGTAAAGATGCTTTCTCAAGTGTTTTATTATTAACACTAGCACAGCTATCTCAGGGATAACCAAATGACTAGAACAGTCTAAGCCCATCTCATAAGGGTTGTAGGTGGTACTTTAGGTCTTCTTAGCTTCCAGATCTTCACTGTAAGGTAGGAATTCCTCCCAGTCTCCGTACGGCCAATCAGTGGCAGAATATCCTCAAAAGGAACTCCAAAATGACCTGCTGGTAAAGTGCTCAGAGTCCAAAGGTCGATTCAGAAAAGGGGGTGGTGATGAACAGAGTGTCTGAATTAAGCAGATGACTCTTACCCAGTCCAAAGATCAGGGCTTGATCCATCACTGTTTTTAGCTCACTGCACCATCCCAGCTCAGAACCTGGCTACATGCAAATTAGTCTGTTCCTGTCCCAGTGCATGATGGGAACAGGGCAAACCAAACTACCAAGCCAATTCTTATACTGGGAAGGAAACAAGCTTCCGGGGACCGGTTTCTGGCATTTCAGCCGTCGTCGGCCCGGCTTGCTTGAATCCTGATGGTGCAATGAGCAAGGGACTCACATCTGAGTATACCCTTCCACGCTTATGGTGGACAAAATGATTCAGAAAAGGGGGTGGTGATGAACAGAGTGTCTGAATTAAGCAGACCACTCTTACCCAGTCCAAAGATCAGGGCTTGGTCCATCACAGTTTTTTAGCTCACTGCACCATCCCAGCTCAGAACCTGGCTACATGCAAATTAGTCTGTTCCTGTCCCAGTGCATGATGGGAACAGGGCAAACCAAACTACCAAGCCAATTTTTATACTGGAAGGAAACAAGCTTCCGGGACCGGTTTCTGGCATTTCAGCCGTCGTCGGCCCGGCTTGCTTGAATCCTGATGGTGCAATGAGCAGAGTCCAAAGGTCAGCAAAAAAAATCAGTAAATGAGGAGGAGGAAGGCAAAAGGTTCAGGGTGACCTTTTTAGAGATGGCCAGTGTCCAACACTATAAAATTACTTTGGACGTGTCAAAGGCTTCCTTGTTCTTTTTGTCTTTAATCCCATATAGATTCTGAAGCTGATGCGAAACACCTGGAAGTCGCATCTGTGCTACACTGAGATCCCCGACTTTAAGGCACTGTCCGGACACAATAGGCTGAAAACTTGTTCTGCTTGTTCATGGAACATGCACACAGAATTACACAAAACACAACCCTGCATGAAGCCAGGTTTTTCTATATAACAGCTTCTTATTTCTTCTTTTAGCCTATTATACTAGTGTTTGAAGCTTTTTGTGTAGTGGAGCTTTTTAATGAAAAAAAAACGGATTAGTGACATCACTATTTTAGTTCATCTTATCAATGCCTTACAGTGTGATTCCCATCTGCAGTATATTCTTTTTTCTCTACCCAAACTATTGTTCGAATCTTATTGAGCAGTATAACAATCTTCTAAAAATCATTTCACACTTTCCTCCAAATCATATCTCCTCTCTGCTATGAAATGCATCAGTAAAACTCCTTGAAAGCACTAGCACTTTAAAAGCAAATCATTTACAGGTAATGCCATGCAGTAGAATTACAGATGAAGGGCTTTGGAGTCGTTAAATGCTGGATACATCTTTTATGCTTTTATGTGAGAATATTCAGCTTGAATTTGAATTATTCTTTAGAAGCAGAATGATTTATAAAATGAAATCAGGATTTCATATAAAACTAACAATCTAAAGAACAGCACCCATATTTTGTGGGGAGGATTTTAGGATTTTTCTGCACCATTTATTCTTGGCCACAGAGGACTCACTTTCTGCTTCTTACCTACCCAATCACTTTTAAATGTGTGCGGTTATTCTTGTTGTTATGTTTACTAGTTGTGATTTCGTCCACATGCATAGAACTGTAAATGGTCTATGTGATATTCTCAGTTTCATATTTTTCTGTTGCCATATTGTTGAATTACCATTATAATCATTACAATCTGTGTTCATATTCTCTTGCTTTGTTTTCATGTAATCGCTATGGAGTCAATTCACCAAAATGCCAGGAGCAGTGGATGTGACTTTACACTCCATTTGACCTTCACTTTCTCTCTCTCACACACATGCACACGCGCGCTCTCAAACACATACCCAAACCTTCCACCCCTGGGGATTTCTTTCTCCTGTTTCTTTGCCATATTTTAAAAAATAGATATGTTTAATCAACACGATTCCATATATTTTTTTATCGGAGTGTGCTGCATAACCGGCACTATGAGGGAGGGGGAAGCTTCCACTCCGAGCCTGTCGAAGATTGGCAGGTTCCGGTCCTCCTTGGGGTGAAGTGCGCATGTCGAGTTGAATGTGTGCCTAGCTCCAACCAGCCTGACAGGCGCACTTGAGCCCTTGCCAGGCTCTGCAATGTAGAAACCCAGGCAATTGCTGCCGCAGCCCGCAAGACTCCAAATGAGCGTTTGCAGCCCCTGACCCAGCAAACGGCTGGGTCAAAGCTCAGCCAATCCTCATGCTGCTGGAGTTGCGGAATGTGGTCTGGCCTGACCAGTGGTAGAAGTGGGCGGGAACGGAAGGGCACGGCGTGCCACTACTTCTAAAAATGATATCAGTCCGATCAGTCCGTTTCCCTACTTCTTACTTTTAAAAAAGCATCCTGGGACGGCAAGAATAGTCCGACTTAAACACTAAAACTTTTTTCATTAGATTCCAGGGGCTGCTCGCACTTCTCTGTGAACTCCTGAGGCTGCAGCAGGCCCGCCCCCCCTGAGCTCGCACAGACCGAGGGCAGGCCCATTGTCATTCCGATTGAGGCTGATTACCCCCTTTCGAATGACAATGCACCCGCCCTCTGCCTTTAGCATACCAAGTGCCAGTGAGATTGGAGTTGGTGATTACAGAGGAGCTTTCCCCAGACAGAGTGCTGTGGGGAACTTGACACCATGTGAAATTTGTTATTGTTGTACACAGAGTGAATTGGGCAGGAGCAGTGACAGGACAGAAGAGGCGACAGGAGCGACAGGAAAGGAAAGGTACTAGGGCAGGAGAGGTGACCGGGCAGGAGAAGTAACGGATAGGAGAAGTGACAGGGCAGGAGAGGTGACGGGCAGGAGAGTTGACGTGTCAGGAGCAGTGACGGGGCAGGAGAGGTGACAGGAAAGGAGAGGTGATTTGGGCAGGAGCGGTGATTATGCATAGGCAGGAGCGGTAACCGGCAGGAGCAGTGAACAGATAGGGGAAGTGAACAGATAAGAGCAGTGAACGGGGCAGAAGAAGTGAACGAGCAGGAGCCGTGAACGGGCAGGAGCGGTGATGGGGTAGGAAAAGTGACAGGCAGGTAAAGTGACAAGGCAGGAAAAGTGACTGGTCAGGAGCAGTGACGGGGCAGGAGAGGCAACAGGAAAGGAGAGGTGACTGGGCAGGAGAGGTAACTGGACAGGAGAGGTAACCGGGCAGGAGAAGTGATGGGGCAGGAGAAGTGACGGGCAGGAGAGGTGACAGGGCAGGAGAGGTGACGGGGCAGGAGAGGTGACGGAGCAGGAGAGGTGACAGGGCAGGGGAGGTGACGGGCAGGAGAGATAACTGGAGAGGCGACGGGGCAGGAGAAGTGACAGGGCAGGAGAAGTGATGGGGCAGGAGAGGTGACGGGCAGGAGAGGTGACGGGGCAGGGGATGTGACGGGGCAGGGAAGGTGACAGGGCAGGAGAGGTGACAGGGTAGGAGTGGTGACAGAGCAGGAGAGGTGACAGGGCAGGGAAGGTGACGGGCAGGAGAGATAACTGGACAGGAGAGGGGACAGGGCAGGAGAGGTGACGGGGCAGGAGAGGTGACGGGGCAGGGGAGGTGATGGGACAGGAGAAATGACGGGGCAGGAGAAATGACGGG
Source organism: Lissotriton vulgaris (assembly GCF_964263255.1). Lineage (NCBI taxonomy): Eukaryota > Metazoa > Chordata > Amphibia > Caudata > Salamandridae > Lissotriton > Lissotriton vulgaris. The sequence continues at coordinate 593,787,473 of NC_141693.1, forward strand.
GCAGGAGAAATGACTGGGCAGGGTAGGTGACGGGGCAGGGGAGGTGACGGGGCAGGGAAGGTGACAGGGCAGGAGAGGTGATGGGGTAGGAGAGGTGACGGGGTCGGAGAGGTGACGGGGCAGGAGAGGTGACGGGGCAGGAGAGGTGACGGTGCCAGAGAAGTGACGGGGCAGGAGAGGTGACGGGGCAGGAGAGGGGATGGGGAAGGAGAGGAGATGGGGCAGGAGAGGTGACGGGCAGGAGAGGTGACGCGGCAGGGGAGGTGATGGGGCAGGAGAGGTGACGGGGCAGGAGAGGTGAGGCGGCAGGGGAGCTGATGGGGCAAGAGAGGTGACAGGGCAGGAGAAGTGACGGGGCAGGGGAGGTGACGGGGCAGGAGAGGTGACGGGGCCGGAGAGGTAACTGGCCAGGAGAGGTAACCGGGCAGGAGAAGTGACGGGTCAGGAGAAGTGACGGGGCAGGAGAGGTGACAGGGCAGGAGAGGTGACAGGGTAGGAGTGGTGACAGAGCAGGAGAGGTGACAGGGCAGGGAAGGTGACGGGCAGGAGAGATAACTGGACAGGAGAGGCGACAGGGCAGGAGAGGTGACGGGGCAGGAGAGGTGACGGGGCAGGGGAGGTGATGGGCAGGAGAGATAACTGGACAGGAGAGGCAATGGGGCAGGAGAAGTGACGGGGCAGGAGAAGTGACGGGGCAGGAGAAATGACGGGGCAGGAGAAATTAAGGGGCAGGAGAAATGAGGGGACAGTAGAAATTACGGGGCAGGGGAGGTGTCGGGGCAGGGGAGGTGACGGGGCAGGGAAGGTGACGGGGCAGGAGAGGTGACGGGGAAGGAGAGGTGACGGGGCCGGAGAGGTGATGGGGCAGGAGAGGTGACGGGGCAGGAGAGGTGACGGAGCCAGAGAGGAGCTTTCCCCAGACAGAGTGCTGTGGGGAACTTGACACCATGTGAAATTTGTTATTGTTGTACACAGAGTGAATTGGGCAGGAGCAGTGACAGGACAGAAGAGGCGACAGGAGCGACAGGAAAGGAAAGGTACTAGGGCAGGAGAGGTGACCGGGCAGGAGAAGTAACGGATAGGAGAAGTGACAGGGCAGGAGAGGTGACGGGCAGGAGAGTTGACGTGTCAGGAGCAGTGACGGGGCAGGAGAGGTGACAGGAAAGGAGAGGTGATTTGGGCAGGAGCGGTGATTATGCATAGGCAGGAGCGGTAACCGGCAGGAGCAGTGAACAGATAGGGGAAGTGAACAGATAAGAGCAGTGAACGGGGCAGAAGAAGTGAACGAGCAGGAGCCGTGAACGGGCAGGAGCGGTGATGGGGTAGGAAAAGTGACAGGCAGGTAAAGTGACAAGGCAGGAAAAGTGACTGGTCAGGAGCAGTGACGGGGCAGGAGAGGCAACAGGAAAGGAGAGGTGACTGGGCAGGAGAGGTAACTGGACAGGAGAGGTAACCGGGCAGGAGAAGTGATGGGGCAGGAGAAGTGACGGGCAGGAGAGGTGACAGGGCAGGAGAGGTGACGGGGCAGGAGAGGTGACGGAGCAGGAGAGGTGACAGGGCAGGGGAGGTGACGGGCAGGAGAGATAACTGGAGAGGCGACGGGGCAGGAGAAGTGACAGGGCAGGAGAAGTGATGGGGCAGGAGAGGTGACGGGCAGGAGAGGTGACGGGGCAGGGGATGTGATGGGCAGGAGAGATAACTGGACAGGAGAGGCAACGGGGCAGGAGAAGTTATGGTGCAGGAGAAGCGACGGGGCAGGAGAAGTGACGGGGCAGGAGAAGTGACGGGGCAGGATAAGTGACGGGGCAGGAGAAGTGACAGGGAAGGTGAAATGACAGAGCAGGAGAAATGACGGGTCAGGAGAAATAACGGGACAGGAGAAATGACGGGGCAGGGGAGGTGACAGGGCAGGAGAAATGACTGGGCAGGGGAGGTGACGGGGCAGGGAAGGTGACGGGCAGGAGAGGTGATGGGGCAGGAGAGGTGACGCGCCGGAGAGGTGACGGGGCAGGAGAGGTGACAGGGCAGGAGTGGTGACGGGGCAGGAGAGGTGACGGGCCGGAGAGGTGACGGGGCAGGAGAGGTGATGGGGCAGGAGGTGATGGGCAGGGGAGGAGACGGGGCAGGAGAGGTGATGGGGCAGGAGAGGTGACGGGGCAGGGGAGGTGATGGGGCAGGAGAGGTGACGGGGCAGGAGAGGTGACAGGACAGGAGAGGTAACTGGACAGGAGAGGTAACTGGGCAGGAGAAGTGGGGGGGCAGGAGAAGTGACGGGGCAGTAGAGGTGACAGGGCAGGAGAGGTGACAGGGCAGGAGAGGTGATGGAGCAGGAGAAGTGACGGGGCAGGGGAGGTGAAGGGCAGGAGAGATAACTGGACAGGAGAGGCAACGGGGCAGGAGAAGTGACAGGGCAGGAGAGGTGACAGGGTAGGAGTGGTGACAGAGCAGGAGAGGTGACAGGGCAGGGAAGGTGACGGGCAGGAGAGATAACTGGACAGGAGAGGCGACAGGGCAGGAGAGGTGACGGGGCAGGAGAGGTGACGGGGCAGGGGAGGTGATGGGCAGGAGAGATAACTGGACAGGAGAGGCAATGGGGCAGGAGAAGTGACGGGGCAGGAGAAGTGACGGGGCAGGAGAAATGACGGGGCAGGAGAAATTAAGGGGCAGGAGAAATGAGGGGACAGTAGAAATTACGGGGCAGGGGAGGTGTCGGGGCAGGGGAGGTGACGGGGCAGGGAAGGTGACGGGGCAGGAGAGGTGACGGGGAAGGAGAGGTGACGGGGCCGGAGAGGTGATGGGGCAGGAGAGGTGACGGGGCAGGAGAGGTGACGGAGCCAGAGAGGTGACGGGGCAGGAGAGGTGACGGGGCAGGAGAGGTGATGGGGCAGGAGAGGAGACGGGGCAGGAGAGGTGACGGGGCAGGAGAGGTGAAAGGGCAGGGTAGGTAATGGGTCAGGAGAGGTGACGGGGCAGGAGAGGTGACGGGCAGGGGAGGTGATGGGGCGGGAGTGGTGATGGGGCAGGGGAGGTGACGGGGCAGGGGAGGTGACGGGGCAGGGGAGGTGACAGGGCAGGGGAGGTGAGGGGCAGGAGAGGTGACAGGGAAGGAGAGGTGACGGGGCAGGAGAGGTGACGGGGCAGGAGAGGTGACAGGGCAGGAGAGGTGACGGGCAGGAGTGGAGACGGGGTACGGGAGGTGATGGGGCAGGGGAGGTGACGGGGCAGGGGAGGTGAGGGGCCGGAGAGGTGACTGGGCAGGAAAGGTACTAGGGCAGGAGAAGTGACGAAGCAGTAGAAGTAATGGGGCAGGAGTGGTGATTAGGCATGAGCCGGAGTGGTAACCGGCCAGGAGCAGTGAACGGGGCAGGAGCAGTGAACGGGGCAGGAGCAGTGAACGAGGCAGGAGCAGTGACGGGACAGGAGAAGTGACGGGACAGGAAAAGTGACGGGACAGGAGAAGTGAATGGACAGAAGTAGTGACCGGACAGGAGAAGTGACGGGACAGGAGAAGTGATGGGACAGGAGAGGCAACCGGGCAGGAAAGGCAACTGGGCAGGACAGGCAACCGGGCAGGAGAAGTGACCGGGCAGGAGAAGTGACGGACAGGTGACGTGACAGGGCAGGAGAGGAGAGGTGACTGGGCAGGAGAAGTGACCGAGCAGGAGAAGTGACAGGCAGATGACGGGGCAGGAGAGGTGACAGTGCAGGAGAGGTGACGGGACAGCAGAGGTGACAGGGCAGGAGAGGTGACGCCCCATTGGGCGTAGAATCTAGACTGATTTGCATATGGCTGGGTCTAAACTGGAATGGCAGAGTGTGCAAAGAAACAATGGATTTAGGCCCAGATCTCTGTACTGGGGTGAATGTATGATATTGTTCTGCATTCTGTCCACAAATTGTTCTTTTTGCTATATTATGATTGAGCAGCTAGCTGGCTGACATGAATATGAGTCTAGATACTCCTGAAGAGTCCCTTCCTCTTCTGAGCCCTGTTTAACACATGTGTACAGAAGGAGCACTGTATTCAGGACCTCAATGTTTGAGACAGAAAATAATCATTGATTTCTGAACAATGAGAGTAAAAGCATTAAGGTAACATGTTGTTCCTGCTTATATTTCACACGCTCTACATAAACCTGTATTCCCTATGAGTGTTTGCTTTTTCCTGAATTAAACCTCAAATAAACATGTTTATCCATTGTTTTAATTAAATAACGTTATAAGCTGTAACTGGTCAGTGAAATGCTAAACGTACAAAAAATTGGTATGCTTTGCTATTTCTAGCCACACCTATGACTCTGCCCACTGATTCAATTTTCGGATATTCCAGCCCCCTGATTCTCCACCCACAGTTCCACTACGTTTTTTTCCCCACTTCGACCACTAGGCCTGACTGAGGTGAGCTGCACACTAGGGGGTAGCACCTCATGTCATAAGTGCAGGATAATGAAAGAGCAAGGGCCCCCATACCTCGGGACAGGAGGCTGTGCAAAGCCTGGAGAGCGAGCATGGGGCCAGGGGTTGCCCAGCTGCTGCTATGTGGTGAGTGAGGCGGGAGACCCAAGGGGTTGTGAAGTAGCTTTGTGGCGAGTGATCACAACCTCACTGGCATCCAATTTTGCCCTTTTAAATGTGCCAGATTAAAAAAAGTGGTGTTCTCGTGGAGTTTATGTGCTTACGGTTACAGGTATTGCTTCTTCTGGTTCGTGTGCACTACACATGGCTTCTAGCAAGCTATCGCTCTCTTGTTTAGTGCTTTCTTTGCGATGAGGTTTACCTCCCCTATTGTGACACCCCAGGCCCTGGCTGCAGGTCACTGACCCCTTTAGAGGTGGAGCTGCTGTATTCTTTTCCCCCATCAAATTGAATCAAATAATGTTAATCCGTGAGGGAGTGGCATTGCGCAGGCCTGAAAGCGGCCTGCAACACTGCAATGACTTGTTTTACAGCGCTGTTGGTGAGCCAGACCCTTGGTGATTGGTAGATGTCAGGCATCTGGCGCACTCAGATCAACCCTGTTCTGCAAGAGACGCTGCAGGCCACATCACTGGAGTATGTATTGAAAGATCGTTGGTTTGAGTGTTGACTGCGTAGATATGTACGTAACATAATCCGCCTATCATCTTCAGACGCACCGATAGAATTAGTTGGTGAATAAAGACTATTTTGTTGACCCTCATTGTTAGTTGTGTCTAATTAATAATAGCCGTATCAGAAATATTCACAAACTACTACTGTCCTGTTGCTGGCATTGGCCAATGGCATAGCGCCCAGCGCCTTTTATCTTCTTGACATTTAAGCACTGCATCGATGTGTGCATCTTCCTGGACGGCCTGCTTTAAACATTTACTGGGCTCAACTTGATTTCAATGGAGTTTTAGTGGCCACTGTCTCCTGCTTGTGTCTCCTACCAAATGTAGGCAGCTGTCCTATTTAAAATCTAGTTAATACCACAGCGTCAACCTGGAATGTGGCTGTCACAGCAGATAAATAGACCCAATGGACTTCATTCACACAGCGCCCCCTTAGCTACAGTTTCAAGGTGCTATCTCATAGTGAGGTGCTAAATGCTAAGCTCTCAAAGAGGCATTTCCCAATACCTACTCTGCCAGAGGTACTACGTCACAAGTTATGTGATCAGTTGTGTCATTGTGAATGAGTTAATTGGTAATGTGAGCTATGCCAGCAATTCTGCTGATAATTGTGCCTTTAAGGTCATGAGTTACCCGATTGGTGATGTTATTGATAAAGCAGCAGGTGGTGTCATACATGGGTTGGTGTTATTGACAATGTCAATTGTTTGGGGAGAGGATGTGGTGTTATGGCCAGAGCTGTCAACTTCAAGTCTCGCGGTAGGCTCAACATCCTGTGGTTCTGGGAAAACCACTTGACGTCAAGTCAAAGAATCTTTATTAGGCCAACAAAGGCCATAAAAGCACACAAAAAATGGCTATTACTAAAACCATCATCAGTGTGTGACGGTTAAATAGAATAAACCATTTTTTTTTTCTGTGCATAATTTGAACAATCCCAGGTGTTTTTGATGGGGCTTTGATTGAGAGCTCTGGTGCTGAGGCTGAATTCAAAGCAAAGACCCTGACAGTCGGTTGGCCTCTCTGCAGAGCACACAGAACAATGTTCATGTATTCCAGTTGCAGCTGAAATACTGTGGAAATGTGTGAAGGGGGTACAAGAGGTCGACATTTTTACAAGGCAAAAGGAAATACATTGTCTAAATGCTAGTGAGTGCAGGGTATGTTTGGAAGTAGTGAAGTGAAATCCCTGAATTAATTTGCTTTAAAATACTCGATTTGCCCTGAAAAATTCCTGAGAAGGGGACCCACCGAGAACCCTACGTTTGTCCTTTAAACTTGCTTGCCTTGCTCGCTATATAAAGGTTAAACCCAATTTTATGCCTCACTATTTTCTAATTTCACCAGCCGCCACTTACACAATTGCTTACACATTTGTGCACATTCACACATACACACACTCTCTTTCACATAAATACACTCTGACCCGCGGACATGCACATAACATATATTTAAAAGGAATTTTTTATTTACCTCAACTGCCAGGAAGGGTCATATTACTTCTAATTGTACTACAGTTTTTATTACATTAATAGCGAACAATGCAATATCATTCACTATTAGTGAAATACATATTTCGACAAAGACAGTGGAGGCTTGCTTTTGACACTGGAACGTAACCTCAACCAATGTCCATAAGGACGAGCTGCCTCGATGTGACTGGTACTGATTTTGCCACCTTTGAGGGCTGAGGTCGCAAAGATAGTGCCAGGATTCACAAAAGGCAAGTTAGAAGTCGCAGCTGCGACAGCTTGCGAACTCTAAATGACCCATATGCAGCTATTTGATTAAACTGCTTTTTTTGCACTGTTCTCAGTTTTAACTAGGAAGAGGTCAAGTTTCAAAAAAATTATCCCTTTTTTTGCCCTCTATCCTATTTTAAGCTCACCACTTTTTGTTTTTGCACTGCACATGGTCCCATCTACATCAAGTTTGCATGGTATAAGAGTGATTGTGGGTCGGAACCCAACCCCGTCGGAACGTATGGTATTTGTCTCAATGATCTAGAGACACACTATCCCTGATGGATGACCAAGTGATAAAATTGATCATTACAAGACTTTGATGAGAATCCAATGTATGTTTATGAGTTTCACCTACAATCACCGGTGGTCCTGTGTTCTGTGTTAATGTTCTACTTTACAGTTAGACTACTTTGTCTGTTGGTCATTGATACACTGAGATAGGCATCAATAGCCATGGATAGAGGTTCCTTTACATCCTCTCTTGTAGACCCCTAGGTTCCTTTGTTGTGAATATAGTTATTAGGGGACTGTAACCTAGGCAGGATTTTAAATATCCCTTAGACCCTTCTCTTACCGTATGTTGTTTTGATTTTCTTCAATCACATTTTATCTTTTGAGTGCTTTAAAATAAACAACCAAGCATGCTTGCTTCGATAAATCGATTATTCCTTGAAAGTTTAATGAAGACAGTTTATCTGAGATAGCCATTAAAAACGCTATGAAGGTCCATCATGCCGATCTAAACGATTGTGCAGAATAATGGTAAACTGATTTGAAAGGAGTGCTTTTATTAGTTGGCGAATATGAATATATTCTGCAAGGAATCCACATCATAGGTAGAAATCACTGGCGCTTTTCACCTCTGTCACTCACAATCAAATGGTGCTACAGGCAGGTTAGGCAGACAATGGCTTATCCCAGCAACCTGTTGCCCTTTGAAGCAGCGGCCAAGGCGCATGCCTGTGTCAATGTGTGAAGCTATCTCAGAGGAGAGGAGTAGCATTCCATGCATTAGAACATCACTAACAAAGACTCTGTGAGAATACTTGTGTGCATCTTTACGGAAGCCAATCAGCGGGAGACAGATAAGCGTTGTACACAGCTTCAAATAGTATTTTAATACTGGTGAGTCCATGGAACTTTTGTCTACAAACATAAGCTGCCAGTCCTTTTCAGTAAAACCTAGCTCTCTGCCCTTTCCCTTATAAGTTTACTTGTGAAGTGCTATCACTCTCATTGCCAGAGGACTTACCACAGTTGTCTGGATGTTTGTTGATTTCGCCGATCGTGTTATCATATCACGATCTGGGCATTGTAGTCTACACTAAGGACTCTATCTGCTTGATCTTACTCTGTGGGATTGCACAACTGAATTACATGTTAAATCGAGTCATCCTTACGTTCAGTTTCTTTCCTTGGATCTTTATTTACACAACTTCTCTTTACCTACGGGTACTTACATCATTATAAGATCTTAGGAACACTTTGATTCTAATTTGATGAGACAAGCCTATTGGGTGACGACGGTGTTACACTCTCAGATCACCGCATTTTTCATCTTCATTTGAAGACTATTACTATCAGCGCCCTGAAGAAGTCTCTTGTTGGGACGAAACGCGTCGGCTGTATGGTGTTCTACCTTTGTATTGAAATAAAGAAATCGAATCGAGGAAGCTCTATCTCTATGACTTTTTGGAACTATACCTTATAATAATTTATTGTATGCCTAATATTGAGGTGCACCGGTGCTGTCTTGTTTTGATCCAGTTCCCTAGGGAACAAATATTGTTACAGTGGGTACTATTCAGTGTGCGCACAAACCCTTGCAAACTTAGTAGGGGTACCAATTACTTCTGGGGTTATCCTATTGTTAGGGGGTGTCCCTGAGAAGGCTCCACTGTTAGGTCTCCTTACCCATGCTATCACTTTCATTGTTCAACAGATACATCCGGACACTAAATCACCTGTGACAGGATTCTAGAGTTGTGTTCCATTATTTTGCATACGATACACAGATAATATTCCCTCAACAGGTGATATAAGGTACAGCAGGAGACCATGAGCAGAATATTCCTTATAAAACAACAGTGGATGCTTGAAAACGAAAGCCTGATTTAGAGTATGGCGGACGGGTTCCTCAGTCAATATTGTAACAAGGCTGGGCCACGGGGTACAGGCAGCAGCAGCACTGGAAATGAGGTACACCACACAGTTGGTTGGGTGAGGGCTGGAAGACCTCGAGCGGTCTTCTGGCCGTTTATTTATCCCCTTGGGTCAAGCCCGCCCAGAGGAATGCATGGATGTGTGTGCATGTGATACAGTGTTTAGGAGAGCCCGAGTGGCTCTCTACATCCCTCCTTTCTTTTAGTGACTTGTGATGGCGTGTGGAGTTACCTGCTCAATTACCATACTCACCTGGGCCCATAAACATACACAGTTTGAACAGGTAAATCCGGCTTTCTACTAATTTGCCAATCAGGTTTATTCTATACTTTAGGACTTGTACCTATACACTTTGACTTACCATTCCTTGTCAGCTGTATTTAAGTCCTATGGGATAAAAGGTGTTAGAATAATAGGCAGAAAAATAAAACTTCATTTACCTTCATAAATTAACCACAGACTCTGGAAAAGTTTGAACACTTTATCTATGCAAAGTCTTAAATGCCACAGTCCATACAGAAGCAATTAAAGCCTTTTCAATTAGAAAAATAATGATTAAACCAATGATATGTAGAAATATTATGTGATTTCTTTTAGCCATTGAAATATTGGAAGGGTAGAAAAGGGGAAACAATACAATGACATACCAACACAGATTTATATTTACCTAGAATGGTGTGAAGACCAACCCTGGCCACGGACTGGGACAAAAGACAGGACTCCCGATAGTTCAGATGCCAACAGGATAAACAGGTGCAGACCAGAACCAAGACAGATGCGGACCAATATGGATCAGGACAGGACAAATGCAGGTCAGGACAGGTACCCTCAGCTAAAGTGCAAATGCCAGCGTCACACCCCTCTCTGCTTGATCTCCTATAGCGTGCATTGGGTCAGTGACATGTCAGCTATTCGGACAAGTCGGACAATCTAACTAGCTAAGCCTACCTTAGTTATACCATTTTACAGGGCAATGTACCATCCCCCAGTGCTACAAATCTGTGTATTCCCTCAATTTGATTGGTCAAAAGACGAGGAGAGGTCATCACACCATACAAGTATGAGATCATTTTCATTCATTAATAAGGATCTCGCTCCCGCCCATAATTTACTTTCCCATGAATTTTATTACAGCCAGCATTATTGTAGCAAAAGATATACAATTTATAACATTTGTACTTTTGTTTTGTTCGCCTTCTTCCTGAACATGTTTTTCTACACCTATCTGGTCCTGCTTAGGTCTTTTACTCTCTTGATTGTCTTCCACCTGAGCTTTTACCCTAATACCTATCTGTCCCTCCTCAGACTCAGGAGTTCTGGTTGGTGTTTCAGATGTCTGAGTATATTGATTTTCCTTATCAGATCTTCCTCAGTATTACTATTGGCTTTCTGTAATCTGAATACCATCTTCTATTCCTGACTTACCCTCACTATCACTCTGACTATCTAGATAGGTTTGACTTCTGGTTCTCACAATGTCTGCAGATATGTCGACATTCATCCTGACTGGTGCTCGGTTGTTCCTCATCCTGCAAAGAGCAGGAGTAGGGGTTTGTGGTCAGTCACAAGGTGGAACTCTTGTTTCAGTGTCTGTAAGGGCCTTACTGGCACACGCTACCAGCCTCCAGGCTTCTGCGCTGTGCTCCTGAAGAAGGTCTGCTCAAAGGCCAACTGGGCTGGCATCAATGATGGAAGTAAGCTTTTACCGTCTTGTCTAGCAGTGCTACCTTGATGTCTTTGAACGCCGTATTGGCGGCCACAGTCCAATTCCAATTGTGGTCATTGCGTGTGAGAGCACAGAGCGGTTCTGACAGGGCAGCGAGGTTCGAAATGAATCTTCCATGCCGAGAAAGCTTCTCACTTCTGTGGGGTTCTTCGGGCAGCTGGTTGCTCAGAAGGCTGTGGACTTCTTGGGGTCTACTAGGAGTCCTTCTCTGGTGAAAGTGTACCTGAAGAAATCGACAGATTCCTGGTAGAATGAGCAGTTCGACTTGTGAAGGGTTAGCCCGCAGTCTTCCAGTCTCTTCAGGGTGGCTTGGAGGTGAGTGTGGTGATCTTCCAGGGTATCTTAGAACACCAGAATGTCATCACTGAGGTTAATCACCCCCTGCAGACCCGACAGAGCTTCCCAGATGGCGTTTTGGAAGACTTCGACTGCAGACGACACCCGAAAGCTGAGTCTCTTGTATCTCCGGAGGCCAACGTGCGTCGAGAATGTAGTGATGTATCTACTCTCAGGTTCAAATTCCAGCTGGTGGTATCCCGCATTTAAATCCCGTTTTGAGAATCACTTGGCTACATTCAGGTCTGCCACTATGTCGTCTATAGTGGGTGCAATGTGGCATTCTCTCTTGACTGCCGTGTTGGGTAGCCTCATGTCCACACAGAGCTAGATGGCTCCGGACTTCTTGGGTTTGGGAACCAAGACCAGCAGGGGCACCCACGGGGTGGGGCCAGGGACCTTCTCAATAACTTCAAGGTCCTCAAGCTTCTTCAGCTCTTCATCCACCTGCGGGCGGAGATTGAACCACACTCTCTCATGCCTTAGGGTGACCGGTCTCACTGTGGCGTCAATGTAGAGTTTGAATTTCTTCCCCTTGAATTTCCCTAATCCAGTGAACAATGTTGGAAACTCCCTCAGAATGGATTTGGTATGGGAGTCATGGATCTGGTGGGCAAAGAAGACTAGCCCTTGGTCTTCAGCTGTATGGCAGCTGAGCAGAGTCCCCTTCCTTCCTTCTGTGATGTGGAACCTGGTCTCCATGGTATACTTTCTGCTGGCCACTTTGGCATGGATGACTACCCGGATAGGAAGTGGATCTGTCCCTCCATACGTGTAAATCCGGGCCATGGAGAGCGTGAGCGGGGGCCGTGGTGACAGGCGGTCGTGTTACGCTGAGTCCATCACATTGACAGAGGCACCGGTGCCGATCACGGCCTGAACTGCTGTCCCTTCCACCGAGACTGAGAATATTGGTGGTGGCCTTCGGCGATTGTCGATCCTGCTGATATACAACACAACTAACACTTCGCCGTCATCATCCTCAAGAGCAAGGCAGCGTTCCTGCTGCTGGACCTCTGAAGTCGATGCCGGGTCGCTGATGGAGACTTGGCAAAGGCGGCGCGACATGCCTCGTACCCTCGAAAGAGCCTGTCTGGACCGACCACTACGGCAAACCTTGGCAAAGTGGTTGATCTTGCCGCAGCTGGAGCATGTCTTCCCTCTCCCCCGCAGGCGGCCACCACTGAGTGATCCTCACCACAGTAGCCACATTGTCCCCCCAGGCTGAGTTCTCAGCATTTGGCGAGCCGTGTTGGGGCGTCATTGGATTGCCCCGACCTTCTCTTCCTTGATGGGCATGTGCCTGGGTGTATGTGGTGCTGCGATGGGCATGTGTATGGTGGCCTCCATTTCTTCAGCCCAAACATTTAACAGCTCATGTGACCGGGCCAAGACAAGGATCTTGTCCAGCGAGATTCCGGGTTGACGAAGGATCAGCTTCCGCAGGAGTTTGGAACGGCATCCTAGGATAATGTAGCCTTGTATCTCTTCCCTATGATCCGGGAAGGTGCACGTGCTGGCCAGCCGGCGCAGCTGTGCGTAAAACATGTTGACCAACTCCGTGTCCAACTGCGATGCCCTTCTGTACTTGAACCTCTCGAAGTCGGGGTTAAGTTGGGGGTTAAAGTGCCTGTTGAGAGCGGCAACCGCTGCCTCGTAGTCGCCATCATTACTTGTGTTGGGGAGTGTTGTAAAGAGGTCATAAATCTCGGAGCCACCATAGTAGATGAGTAGTGACCTTTTCACGGTGCCATCGGTCTCCCTGGTGCCTTTGAAGTAATGGTTGTGCCGTCCGGTTTCCATCGTGGTCTGAGGCTTCGCTGAAGGGCGGCAGTGGCACAACGGCCATGTGACCCTGCCCTGGGGGTGGTGCATTGACACCCCGGTCCAGGTTTCCTCCCACGGCCTGCTGGACAGCAGCGCCATTTGCAGCTGGGTCGCCCATGATGGTTGCGTGAAGGTAGTCAGAGGCTGCAGTACCGCAGCAGTCCACAGCGTTGGGGGCCCAGACGCGTCTTGTCACTCACCGCGTAAGGGGCCTGCGCCGCCGGCTGAACACGCTCCCAATGCGCAGGGAGACGCATGGGCTGGCGCAGGGCGAGGCGGCAGGGTGTGAGATCCGCTCCACGTGGGCCTCAATGGCGGCGGCAGCCAAGGCGATGAGCGGAGACCCCTGACAGGAACGGAGCATTGTGGGTGGGCTCCACAAGCTCCCAGTTGACCAGAGGGCAGAAGGCGGTGCACGCGTTCAGAGTGACCGCCTCGTCGCCAATGTAGCGCAACAGGGCCATGGGGTCCAGCAGTGCTGGAAAGGAGGTACACCACAAAGTTGGTTGGGTGATGGCTGGAAGACCTCGAGCGGTCTTCAGGCCGTTTATTTATCCCCTCACGGCGAGCCCACCCGAGGGGTGCATGGATGCATGTGCATGCAATACATTGTTTGGGAGAGCCCAGGTGGCTCTCTACATCTATCTTGTCTGCCTTATTATGAGTGTATTATGGCACTCACAATAAGACAGACAGGAAATCCATTGCGTTTGTGACGGAGTGCCCATTCACCAAACTCTGAATCAGGCCAAGAGTTTTTTTAGACCCTAATGGGTGAGTGGCCAGCCCACAAACTCAAAGGAAGCATTCGCCTATGATCCACCTCTAGCCAAGGAATGACTGCCATAATGAGAAATTTTCACACCCGTTCAGTGATCTCTTTGTGGCTACATCCTCCTCCATTGTCATAGATCCACTTTCAGTAAAAACAAGCATTTGCAATGCAATGGATCTCGCATATGAGAGAGTTTAAGCTATAGGCATTGCAAATGACGTGTCTTTTCTTGGTCTATTTTGATAAATAACACATAAATAAAAGGCATTGTCATTTATAGATCCAATAGCTCAAACTCTCCTAAAATGCAAGACCTATTTAAACTCAAATACGCTGCTGCCATTGTCCCAGGCTGCTTGAAAAGTGAAAGTTCCCATGGCGCTCTGAATGTTGCAGGAAAGCATGTCATGCCTGTAGTGGGAGAAACTCATTAAAGAAAATAGTGCTTAGAGTCTAAATAAGACATACCAAGTAACAACAGAAGTGAAAGAGCCAATCCTAAGGGTAGGTTACAAATGAAGACAAGTGAGTACTAAGGAGGGACCAACAAGCCAAATAACGAATCAGAAGCCAGCATTTACGAAGGACATTGACACAAGACAATAACAAATATGGGCAGAGAGTGGGCGGGGCTTCAAGTCTATACTTGAATACAGCATGCTTCGCAGAGCAGCGCATGTGTGGCTCAGGCGCAACCTAAAAAAAGGCGACAGCCCAAAATCCAGGACGAAGACTACGCTTCTTTCGGAGGGACTACAACCGTTTTATGGACCCATGTCTTATGTTAAAGCGCACATGTTCATCTTTTCAGGATGTTTGTTGTAAGCGTAACAGCTGTGTAAACCGCTGACTCCTGTAATTTGAATGTCTTTAGTACTGCACTTCTGATAGTCAGGTAAGCTCACATTTTTTTAGCCACATTGGTTTCTCTGAACTGTTCCTTCACCGTGATTTTGCAGGTGGGCGCAGAAGGATAAACTCAAACCCAGTGTCATGAGGGTATCAAACAAGAACAAGCATTTGCAATACAATAGGTCTTGCATTTGCAAAAGTTTGAACTATTGGCACTGTTAATGACAAAGCCTTTTTTAAAATGTTTTTAAAATCTGCGAGTGGTACATAAACACAAACTTTGTACTTATTGCCCTTGCTTACAAGAAGCAAGTCTCGCAGTAAAAGAGGCACAGTTACTGCCAGCCTTGCCCAGTGGCGGCTGGTGACAATTGAAAGTGATGAGGCGTAAATGTTGGGGATGAGTGGCCGGTGGCGAGCGAGCGTAGCGAGCAAGCCCTACTGGTATTAGGGATTCCACCTTATGAAAATTTTGAAAAAACAGTTGGGAAATGGTGCATTTTTAAGCAAATCTGAGAAAGGTTAATAAAGCACTTCAGCGTTTCTCTCCTCTGCCTTAAAGTCTTGGCTATCCCTCAGCCTCTCTCTCCTCTACCTCCAAGCCTCTGCTCTCTCTCCTCCACCTACAAATTTCAGCTATCCCTTGGCCTCTATCTCCTGCACCGCTAAGGCTCTGCATTCTCTCAGTCTTTCTTTCCAACTCAAAGTCTCGCTCTCTCTCATTCTCTCCCTTCGCCACCTTCAAGTTTCTGCTCTCCCGCACCCTCTCTCTCCTTCACCTCCGTGTTTCTGTTCATCCTCAGCCTTTCTCTCCTCCAACTCCAAGCCCCTACTCTCCCTCAGTCTCTCATTCCCAGGACCCTGCTGTCCAACATACCAGGCAAGAAAATGTATACTGTAGTGTATCCATGCCCTTTACACACAAACAAATTCCCTTCAGGGCTGAAGTTGCTCTCCTCCCTCTACGCAAGTAGAAAATACACCCACAAGCTGCCTGTAATGCTTGCTGGTTTCCTCTTGCTCTTAGCCCTTCATAACAGGCAACCAGGAACCATGCGTGATGAGGGGGTACTTCTATTGTGCTTAAGTAACATATTCTGAAGTGCATCTTGCCTTGCCTACGAGCCTTAGATTTGTGGTTATAATTAAGGGTGTGTGTGTGTGTGTGTGTGTGCGTGGGTGTGTGTGTGTGTGTGTGAGCGAGAGGGAGATTGGTGCTGTTTTGTTTGTAGTTGCAGCCGATGGGTGTGTGCGCATGATTGGAACTTGTGAATGTAACCAGAGCTGAAGTATGTAATCTGTAGTTTGGTTGTGTGTAGGTAATCGGAGCCCTTGTCTGTCATCCAACGGATATGTGTCATGTGAGCTAATGAGTGGGCATGACTTGAGTACCTGATAAGAGCTGACTCGCACTCCAAACTCGTTAGGCGATTTGCATCGGATCCGAGTGAGGAGTAAAGCCCTGCTGTTGCGCTCTCAGCCGCGACCGTCAACAACAATGCAAATCTATATCTGTGTGTTTGCTCTGCTAGACATGTACATGCCTCAGACTGTTAATTTTGCATCACTTTTAAACTTAAACTTACCGTACTTTGTTATTTGCCAGTGTGATGTAGCATAATAATGTGCAGTTGGAGCTCTGCAGTGAAGGAATAATAATAATCTTTATTGCACAATTATTTCAAATCACTGCAGTGAAAGAACATAGCTGGTGATTTCTACAAAGCCCCATGCCTAGGACAAGGAACCTGTCATGCGCACACGTGAGTGCTGTCAATCATGGGCTACAGAGGCTCAGCTCCTCCGAGGCCCCACTATCCAATCAAACCCTTAGTAGTACAACAGCAGAAGGGATGTTTCAAACTGAGGTCCCCCACTGTGCTGTATCTAGACTCGGTGTACATTCCAATGAATACCGCCAGCACAGACAGAACAAGCTGGAAAGACCTTCTTGCTTGGACACAATTGTAGGAGAGTAGAGTCTGCTTCCTATGGTCACCCCCTCTTTTTGCTGAGATACTCTGGATTTTCAACTTTAGTGTGGCTGTGGGCCTGCTAATCAGACCCACAGCACAGCTGTTCTCTCTCTAAATTGATACCATGTACTTGGGAATTGGGTCACCTCTGTGAGCTCCTGTATAGTGTACCATAGGTACCCAGGGCATAGGTGCATCCAAGGCCTACCAGGGCTGCAGCATGTATTATGCCACCCCTGGCTGGCCATCCAAACTGACACCACAGGCTGATCACTCAGCTTGGACAAGGTGGTGTAATCACCCCTTGCTTAGATTTAGTATACCTATATCTAACCTAATATATAGACACATATATACCTATAAGTCACTCCTATGGCAGGCCTTGACAATCCTGAAGGCAGATTGTTTGGTTTTATGTGAGAGGGTGCTATAGCATGAGCTGAGCCCTTCTGCAGCTTTCGGAACCATGTCCTTATAGCTGTTCTATGATATAGCCATACCATATAATCTTAAATGCATTATAATCCTCGCGGTTAATGCTAATTTTGGTTTGGCTTTATCAAAACATGTCATGTAAGGTGTCGAACACTTTGGAATACTACCCCCCCCCCCCGCCAGTTCTGGCGGCAGGGGTAGCATTCCACCCTTCTAGAGGGAGAAGACATGTAGTTACTGCTTTACCTGGTTAAACTTAAACAGAGCCTCAGCATCACAAAATGGATGCTGCTGCCACAGACACCCGTCTGACCTCCTGCAGCTGGACTAAACTCCGGCAAGGGAGACCTGGACAATAGGTTTCCTGTCGAGCACCTTCCCAGACAGCCTGTAGTGTATTGGGGCAGGGTGGGTTCAATGGAAATATGCTTTTCCAGACACTCCCTGGGGCACACAAGGTGCTCCATGCATAGCCCGGTTCAAACCAGTTGCTGGGGCACTCTAGCCCCAGCTCTGGCGCAAAACTGGACAAAGAGAAAGGGGTGTAACCACCCCTTTCTCAGGTTCCACCCATAGGAGAATAGTCCGACTTAAACACTAAAACTTTTTTCATTAGATTCCAGGGGCTGCTCGCACTTCTCTGTGAACTCCTGAGGCTGCAGCAGGCCCGCCCCCCCTGAGCTCGCACAGACCGAGGGCAGGCCCATTGTCATTCCGATTGAGGCTGATTACCCCCTTTCGAATGACAATGCACCCGCCCTCTGCCTTTAGCATACCAAGTGCCAGTGAGATTGGAGTTGGTGATTACAGAGGAGCTTTCCCCAGACAGAGTGCTGTGGGGAACTTGACACCATGTGAAATTTGTTATTGTTGTACACAGAGTGAATTGGGCAGGAGCAGTGACAGGACAGAAGAGGCGACAGGAGCGACAGGAAAGGAAAGGTACTAGGGCAGGAGAGGTGACCGGGCAGGAGAAGTAACGGATAGGAGAAGTGACAGGGCAGGAGAGGTGACGGGCAGGAGAGTTGACGTGTCAGGAGCAGTGACGGGGCAGGAGAGGTGACAGGAAAGGGGAGGTGATTTGGGCAAGAGCGGTTATTATGCATAGGCAGGAGCGGTAACCGGCAGGAGCAGTGAACAGATAGGGGAAGTGAACAGATAAGAGCAGTGAACGGGGCAGGAGAAGTGAACGAGCAGGAGCCGTGAACGGGCAGGAGCGGTGATGGGGTAGGAAAAGTGACAGGCAGGTAAAGTGACAAGGCAGGAAAAGTGACTGGTCAGGAGCAGTGACGGGGCAGGAGAGGCAACAGGAAAGGAGAGGTGACTGGGCAGGAGAGGTAACTGGACAGGAGAGGTAACCGGGCAGGAGAAGTGATGGGGCAGGAGAAGTGACGGGCAGGAGAGGTGACAGGGCAGGAGAGGTGACGGGGCAGGAGAGGTGACGGAGCAGGAGAGGTGACAGGGCAGGGGAGGTGACGGGCAGGAGAGATAACTGGAGAGGCGACGGGGCAGGAGAAGTGACAGGGCAGGAGAAGTGATGGGGCAGGAGAGGTGACGGGCAGGAGAGGTGACGGGGCAGGGGATGTGATGGGCAGGAGAGATAACTGGACAGGAGAGGCAACGGGGCAGGAGAAGTTATGGTGCAGGAGAAGCGACGGGGCAGGAGAAGTGACGGGGCAGGAGAAGTGACAGGGCAGGATAAGTGACGGGGCAGGAGAAGTGACAGGGAAGGTGAAATGACAGAGCAGGAGAAATGACTGGTCAGGAGAAATAACGGGACAGGAGAAATGACGGGGCAGGGGAGGTGACAGGGCAGGAGAAATGACTGGGCAGGGGAGGTGACGGGGCAGGGAAGGTGACGGGCAGGAGAGGTGACGGGGCAGGAGAGGTGACGCGCCGGAGAGGTGACGGGGCAGGAGAGGTGACAGGGCAGGAGAGGTGACGGGGCAGGAGAGGTGACGGGCCGGAGAGGTGACGGGGCAGGAGAGGTGATGGGGCAGGAGGTGATGGGCAGGGGAGGAGACGGGGCAGGAGAGGTGATGGGGCAGGAGAGGTGACGGGGCAGGGGAGGTGATGGGGCAGGAGAGGTGAGGGGGCAGGAGAGGTGACAGGACAGGAGAGGTAACTGGACAGGAGAGGTAACTGGGCAGGAGAAGTGGGGGGGCAGGAGAAGTGACGGGCAGTAGAGGTGACAGGGCAGGAGAGGTGACAGGGCAGGAGAGGTGACGGAGCAGGAGAAGTGACGGGGCAGGGGAGGTGAAGGGCAGGAGAGATAACTGGACAGGAGAGGCAACGGGGCAGGAGAAGTGACGGAGCAGGAGAAGCGACGGGGCAGGAGAAGTGATGGGTCAGGAGAAGTAACGGGGCAGGAGAAATGACGGGGCAGGAGAAATGACGGGGCAGGAGAAATGACGGGACAGGAGAAATGACGGGGCAGGAGAAATGACGGGGCAGGAGAAATGACTGGGCAGGGTAGGTGACGGGGCAGGGGAGGTGACGGGGCAGGGAAGGTGACAGGGCAGGAGAGGTGATGGGGTAGGAGAGGTGACGGGGTCGGAGAGGTGACGGGGCAGGAGAGGTGACGGGGCAGGAGAGGTGACGGTGCCAGAGAAGTGACGGGGCAGGAGAGGTGACGGGGCAGGAGAGGGGATGGGGAAGGAGAGGAGATGGGGCAGGAGAGGTGAGGGGCAGGAGAGGTGACGCGGCAGGGGAGGTGATGGGGCAGGAGAGGTGACGGGGCAGGAGAGGTGAGGCGGCAGGGGAGCTGATGGGGCAAGAGAGGTGACAGGGCAGGAGAGGTGACGGGGCAGGGGAGGTGACGGGGCAGGAGAGGTGACGGGGCAGGAGAGGTAACTGGACAGGAGAGGTAACCGGGCAGGAGAAGTGACGGGTCAGGAGAAGTGACGGGGCAGGAGAGGTGACAGGGCAGGAGAGGTGACAGGGTAGGAGTGGTGACAGAGCAGGAGAGGTGACAGGGCAGGGAAGGTGACGGGCAGGAGAGATAACTGGACAGGAGAGGCGACAGGGCAGGAGAGGTGACGGGGCAGGAGAGGTGACGGGGCAGGGGAGGTGATGGGCAGGAGAGATAACTGGACAGGAGAGGCAATGGGGCAGGAGAAGTGACGGAGCAGGAGAAGCGACGGGGCAGGAGAAGTGACGGGTCAGGAGAAGTGACGGGTCAGGAGAAGTAACGGGGCAGGAGAAATGACGGGGCAGGAGAAATGACGGGGCAGGAGAAATGACGGGACAGGAGAAATGACGGGGCAGGAGAAATGACGGGGCAGGAGAAATGACTGGGCAGGGTAGGTGACGGGGCAGGGGAGGTGACGGGGCAGGGAAGGTGACAGGGCAGGAGAGGTGATGGGGTAGGAGAGGTGACGGGGTCGGAGAGGTGACGGGGCAGGAGAGGTGACGGGGCAGGAGAGGTGACGGTGCCAGAGAAGTGACGGGGCAGGAGAGGTGACGGGGCAGGAGAGGGGATGGGGAAGGAGAGGAGATGGGGCAGGAGAGGTGACGGGCAGGAGAGGTGACGCGGCAGGGGAGGTGATGGGGCAGGAGAGGTGACGGGGCAGGAGAGGTGAGGCGGCAGGGGAGCTGATGGGGCAAGAGAGGTGACAGGGCAGGAGAGGTGACGGGGCAGGGGAGGTGACGGGGCAGGAGAGGTGACGGGGCCGGAGAGGTAACTGGACAGGAGAGGTAACCGGGCAGGAGAAGTGACGGGTCAGGAGAAGTGACGGGGCAGGAGAGGTGACAGGGCAGGAGAGGTGACAGGGTAGGAGTGGTGACAGAGCAGGAGAGGTGACAGGGCAGGGAAGGTGACAGGCAGGAGAGATAACTGGACAGGAGAGGCGACAGGGCAGGAGAGGTGACGGGGCAGGAGAGGTGACGGGGCAGGGGAGGTGATGGGCAGGAGAGATAACTGGACAGGAGAGGCAATGGGGCAGGAGAAGTGACGGGGCAGGAGAAGTGACGGGGCAGGAGAAATGACGGGGCAGGAGAAATTAAGGGGCAGGAGAAATGAGGGGACAGTAGAAATTACGGGGCAGGGGAGGTGTCGGGGCAGGGGAGGTGACGGGGCAGGGAAGGTGACGGGGCAGGAGAGGTGACGGGGAAGGAGAGGTGACGGGGCCGGAGAGGTGATGGGGCAGGAGAGGTGACGGGGCAGGAGAGGTGACGGAGCCAGAGAGGTGACGGGGCAGGAGAGGTGATGGGGCAGGAGAGGAGACGGGGCAGGAGAGGTGACGGGGCAGGAGAGGTGAAAGGGCAGGGTAGGTAATGGGTCAGGAGAGGTGACGGGGCAGGAGAGGTGACGGGCAGGGGAGGTGATGGGGCGGGAGTGGTGATGGGGCAGGGGAGGTGACGGGGCAGGGGAGGAGACGGGGCAGGGGAGGTGACAGGGCAGGGGAGGTGAGGGGCAGGAGAGGTGACAGGGAAGGAGAGGTGACGGGGCAGGAGAGGTGACGGGGCAGGAGAGGTGACAGGGCAGGAGAGGTGACGGGCAGGAGTGGAGACGGGGTACGGGAGGTGATGGGGCAGGGGAGGTGACGGGGCAGGGGAGGTGAGGGGCCGGAGAGGTGACTGGGCAGGAGAGGTACTAGGGCAGGAGAAGTGACGAAGCAGTAGAAGTAATGGGGCAGGAGTGGTGATTAGGCATGAGCCGGAGTGGTAACCGGCCAGGAGCAGTGAACGGGGCAGGAGCAGTGAACGGGGCAGGAGCAGTGAACGAGGCAGGAGCAGTGACGGGACAGGAGAAGTGACGGGACAGGAAAAGTGACGGGACAGGAGAAGTGAATGGACAGAAGAAGTGACCGGACAGGAGAAGTGACGGGACAGGAGAAGTGATGGGACAGGAGAGGCAACCGGGCAGGAAAGGCAACTGGGCAGGACAGGCAACCGGGCAGGAGAAGTGACCGGGCAGGAGAAGTGACGGACAGGTGACGTGACAGGGCAGGAGAGGAGAGGTGACTGGGCAGGAGAAGTGACCGAGCAGGAGAAGTGACAGGCAGATGACGGGGCAGGAGAGGTGACAGTGCAGGAGAGGTGACGGGACAGCAGAGGTGACAGGGCAGGAGAGGTGACGCCCCATTGGGCGTAGAATCTAGACTGATTTGCATATGGCTGGGTCTAAACTGGAATGGCAGAGTGTGCAAAGAAACAATGGATTTAGGCCCAGATCTCTGTACTGGGGTGAATGTATGATATTGTTCTGCATTCTGTCCACAAATTGTTCTTTTTGCTATATTATGATTGAGCAGCTAGCTGGCTGACATGAATATGAGTCTAGATACTCCTGAAGAGTCCCTTCCTCTTCTGAGCCCTGCTTAACACATGTGTACAGAAGGAGCACTGTATTCAGGACCTCAATGTTTGAGACAGAAAATAATCATTGATTTCTGAACAATGAGAGTAAAAGCATTAAGGTAACATGTTGTTCCTGCTTATATTTCACACGCTCTACATAAACCTGTATTCCCTATGAGTGTTTGCTTTTTCCTGAATTAAACCTCAAATAAACATGTTTATCCATTGTTTTAATTAAATAACGTTATAAGCTGTAACTGGTCAGTGAAATGCTAAACGTACAAAAAATTGGTATGCTTTGCTATTTCTAGCCACACCTATGACTCTGCCCACTGATTCAATTTTCGGATATTCCAGCCCCCTGATTCTCCACCCACAGTTCCACTACGTTTTTTTCCCCACTTCGACCACTAGGCCTGACTGAGGTGAGCTGCACACTAGGGGGTAGCACCTCATGTCATAAGTGCAGGATAATGAAAGAGCAAGGGCCCCCATACCTCGGGACAGGAGGCTGTGCAAAGCCTGGAGAGCGAGCATGGGGCCAGGGGTTGCCCAGCTGCTGCTATGTGGTGAGTGAGGCGGGAGACCCAAGGGGTTGTGAAGTAGCTTTGTGGCGAGTGATCACAACCTCACTGGCATCCAATTTTGCCCTTTTAAATGTGCCAGATTAAAAAAAGTGGTGTTCTCGTGGAGTTTATGTGCTTACGGTTACAGGTATTGCTTCTTCTGGTTCGTGTGCACTACACATGGCTTCTAGCAAGCTATCGCTCTCTTGTTTAGTGCTTTCTTTGCGATGAGGTTTACCTCCCCTATTGTGACACCCCAGGCCCTGGCTGCAGGTCACTGACCCCTTTAGAGGTGGAGCTGCTGTATTCTTTTCCCCCATCAAATTGAATCAAATAATGTTAATCCGTGAGGGAGTGGCATTGCGCAGGCCTGAAAGCGGCCTGCAACACTGCAATGACTTGTTTTACAGCGCTGTTGGTGAGCCAGACCCTTGGTGATTGGTAGATGTCAGGCATCTGGCGCACTCAGATCAACCCTGTTCTGCAAGAGACGCTGCAGGCCACATCACTGGAGTATGTATTGAAAGATCGTTGGTTTGAGTGTTGACTGCGTAGATATGTACGTAACATAATCCGCCTATCATCTTCAGACGCACCGATAGAATTAGTTGGTGAATAAAGACTATTTTGTTGACCCTCATTGTTAGTTGTGTCTAATTAATAATAGCCGTATCAGAAATATTCACAAACTACTACTGTCCTGTTGCTGGCATTGGCCAATGGCATAGCGCCCAGCGCCTTTTATCTTCTTGACATTTAAGCACTGCATCGATGTGTGCATCTTCCTGGACGGCCTGCTTTAAACATTTACTGGGCTCAACTTGATTTCAATGGAGTTTTAGTGGCCACTGTCTCCTGCTTGTGTCTCCTACCAAATGCAGGCAGCTGTCCTATTTAAAATCTAGTTAATACCACAGCGTCAACCTGGAATGTGGCTGTCACAGCAGATAAATAGACCCAATGGACTTCATTCACACAGCGCCCCCTTAGCTACAGTTTCAAGGTGCTATCTCATAGTGAGGTGCTAAATGCTAAGCTCTCAAAGAGGCATTTCCCAATACCTACTCTGCCAGAGGTACTACGTCACAAGTTATGTGATCAGTTGTGTCATTGTGAATGAGTTAATTGGTAATGTGAGCTAAGACAGCAATTCTGCTGATAATTGTGCCTTTAAGGTCATGAGTTACCCGATTGGTGATGTTATTGATAAAGCAGCAGGTGGTGTCATACATGGGTTGGTGTTATTGACAATGTCAATTGTTTGGGG
Source organism: Lissotriton vulgaris (assembly GCF_964263255.1). Taxonomy (NCBI): domain Eukaryota; kingdom Metazoa; phylum Chordata; class Amphibia; order Caudata; family Salamandridae; genus Lissotriton; species Lissotriton vulgaris. The sequence goes on from NC_141693.1 coordinate 593,811,535, forward strand.
AGAGGATGTGGTGTTATGGCCAGAGCTGTCAACTTCAAGTCTCGCGGTAGGCTCAACATCCTGTGGTTCTGGGAAAACCACTTGACGTCAAGTCAAAGAATCTTTATTAGGCCAACAAAGGCCATAAAAGCACACAAAAAATGGCTATTACTAAAACCATCATCAGCGTGTGACGGTTAAATAGAATAAACCAGTATTTTTTTTCTGTGCATAATTTGAACAATCCCAGGTGTTTTTGAGGGGCTTTGATTGAGAGCTCTGGTGCTGAGGCTGAATTCAAAGCAAAGACCCTGACAGTCGGTTGGCCTCTCTGCAGAGCACACAGAACAATGTTCATGTATTCCAGTTGCAGCTGAAATACTGTGGAAATGTGTGAAGGGGGTACAAGAGGTCGACATTTTTACAAGGCAAAAGGAAATACATTGTCTAAATGCTAGTGAGTGCAGGGTATGTTTGGAAGTAGTGAAGTGAAATCCCTGAATTAATTTGCTTTAAAATACTCGATTTGCCCTGAAAAATTCCTGAGAAGGGGACCCACCGAGAACCCTACGTTTGTCCTTTAAACTTGCTTGCCTTGCTCGCTATATAAAGGTTAAACCCAATTTTATGCCTCACTATTTTCTAATTTCACCAGCCGCCACTTACACAATTGCTTACACATTTGTGCACATTCACACATACACACACTCTCTTTCACATAAATACACTCTGACCCGCGGACATGCACATAACATATATTTAACCCCTTCGCTGCGGCGGCTATTCCGCCGCAGCGCTAAAGGGGCGGGGCGGCCGCGCGGCCGCCGCATGCTGGTGACAGAACCGCTCCGTCACCAGCTACAGTTGAGCTGTGCTGGTGACGGAGCGGTTCCGTCATGACCCGCCCCGCTCTTTAGAACGCCCGCGCAGGCGCGAAATCAGCGCCGCGCAGGCGCGGCGGCCGGGCCATGACGGAACCGCTCCGTCATCAGCACAGCTCAACTGTAGCTGATGACGGAGCGATTCCGTCATCAGCATGGAAGGGGTTAAAAGGAATTTTTTATTTACCTCAACTGCCAGGAAGGGTCATATTACTTCTAATTGTACTACAGTTTTTATTACATTAATAGCGAACAATGCAATATCATTCACTATTAGTGAAATACATATTTCGACAAAGACAGTGGAGGCTTGCTTTTGACACTGGAACGTAACCTCAACCAATGTCCATAAGGACGAGCTGCCTCGATGTGACTGGTACTGATTTTGCCACCTTTGAGGGCTGAGGTCGCAAAGATAGTGCCAGGATTCACAAAAGGCAAGTTAGAAGTCGCAGCTGCGACAGCTTGCGAACTCTAAATGACCCATATGCAGCTATTTGATTAAACTGCTTTTTTTGCACTGTTCTCGGTTTTAACTAGGAAGAGGTCAAGTTTCAAAAAAATTATCCCTTTTTTTGCCCTCTATCCTATTTTAAGCTCACCACTTTTTGTTTTTGCACTGCACATGGTCCCATCTACATCAAGTTTGCATGGTATAAGAGTGATTGTGGGTCGGAACCCAACCCCGTCGGAACGTATGGTATTTGTCTCAATGATCTAGAGACACACTATCCCTGATGGATGACCAAGTGATAAAATTGATCATTACAAGACTTTGATGAGAATCCAATGTATGTTTATGAGTTTCACCTACAATCACCGGTGGTCCTGTGTTCTGTGTTAATGTTCTACTTTACAGTTAGACTACTTTGTCTGTTGGTCATTGATACACTGAGATAGGCATCAATAGCCATGGATAGAGGTTCCTTTACATCCTCTCTTGTAGACCCCTAGGTTCCTTTGTTGTGAATATAGTTATTAGGGGACTGTAACCTAGGCAGGATTTTAAATATCCCTTAGACCCTTCTCTTACCGTATGTTGTTTTGATTTTTTCACATTATCTTCAATCACATTTTATCTTTTGAATGCTTTAAAATAAACAACCAAGCATGCTTGCTTCGATAAATCGATTATTCCTTGAAAGTTTAATGAAGACAGTTTATCTGAGATATACATTAAAAACGCTATGAAGGTCCATCATGCCGATCTAAACGATTGTGCAGAATAATGGTAAACTGATTTGAAAGGAGTGCTTTTATTAGTTGGCGAATATGAATATATTCTGCAAGGAATCCACATCATAGGTAGAAATCACTGGCACTTTTCACCTCTGTCACTCACAATCAAATGGTGCTACAGGCAGGTTAGGCAGACAATGGCTTATCCCAGCAACCTGTTGCCCTTTGAAGCAGCGGCCAAGGCGCATGCCTGTGTCAATGTGTGAAGCTATCTCAGAGGAGAGGAGTAGCATTCCATGCATTAGAACATCACTAACAAAGACTCTGTGAGAATACTTGTGTGCATCTTTACGGAAGCCAATCAGCGGGAGACAGATAAGCGTTGTACACAGCTTCAAATAGTATTTTAAAACTGGTGAGTCCATGGAACTTTTGTCTACAAACATAAGCTGCCTCCTTTTCAGTAAAACCTAGCTCTCTGCCCTTTCCCTTATAAGTTTACTTGTGAAGTGCTATCACTCTCATTGCCAGAGGACTTACCACAGTTGTCTGGATGTTTGTTGATTTCGCCGATCGTGTTATCATATCACGATCTGGGCATTGTAGTCTACACTAAGGACTCTATCTGCTTGATCTTACTCTGTGGGATTGCACAACTGAATTACATGTTAAATCGAGTCATCCTTACGTTCAGTTTCTTTCCTTGGATCTTTATTTACACAACTTCTCTTTACCTACGGGTACTTACATCATTATAAGATCTTAGGAACACTTTGATTCTAATTTGATGAGACAAGCCTATTGGGTGACGACGGTGTTACACTCTCAGATCACCGCATTTTTCATCTTCATTTGAAGACTATTACTATCAGCGCCCTGAAGAAGTCTCTTGTTGGGACGAAACGCGTCGGCTGTATGGTGTTCTACCTTTGTATTGAAATAAAGAAATCGAATCGAGGAAGCTCTATCTCTATGACTTTTTGGAACTATACCTTATAATAATTTATTGTATGCCTAATATTGAGGTGCACCGGTGCTGTCTTGTTTTGATCCAGTTCCCTAGGGAACAAATATTGTTACAGTGGGTACTATTCAGTGTGCGCACAAACCCTTGCAAACTTAGTAGGGGTACCAATTACTTCTGGGGTTATCCTATTGTTAGGGGGTGTCCCTGAGAAGGCTCCACTGTTAGGTCTCCTTACCCATGCTATCACTTTCATTGTTCAACAGATACATCCGGACACTACATCACCTGTGACAGGATTCTAGAGTTGTGTTCCATTATTTTGCATACGATACACAGATAATATTCCCTCAACAGGTGATATAAGGTACAGCAGGAGACCATGAGCAGAATATTCCTTATAAAACAACAGTGGATGCTTGAAAACGAAAGCCTGATTTAGAGTATGGCGGACGGGTTCCTCAGTCAATATTGTAACAAGGCTGGGCCACGGGGTACAGGCAGCAGCAGCACTGGAAATGAGGTACACCACACAGTTGGTTGGGTGAGGGCTGGAAGACCTCGAGCGGTCTTCTGGCCGTTTATTTATCCCCTTGGGTCAAGCCCGCCCAGAGGAATGCATGGATGTGTGTGCATGTGATACAGTGTTTAGGAGAGCCCGAGTGGCTCTCTACATCCCTCCTTTCTTTTAGTGACTTGTGATGGCGTGTGGAGTTACCTGCTCAATTACCATACTCACCTGGGCCCATAAACATACACAGTTTGAACAGGTAAATCCGGCTTTCTACTAATTTGCCAATCAGGTTTATTCTATACTTTAGGACTTGTACCTATACACTTTGACTTACCATTCCTTGTCAGCTGTATTTAAGTCCTATGGGATAAAAGGTGTTAGAATAATAGGCAGAGAAATAAAACTTCATTTACCTTCATAAATTAACCACAGACTCTGGAAAAGTTTGAACACTTTATCTATGCAAAGTCTTAAATGCCACAGTCCATACAGAAGCAATTAAAGCCTTTTCAATTAGAAAAATAATGATTAAACCAATGATATGTAGAAATATTATGTGATTTCTTTTAGCCATTGAAATATTGGAAGGGTAGAAAAGGGGAAACAATACAATGACATACCAACACAGATTTATATTTACCTAGAATGGTGTGAAGACCAACCCTGGCCACGGACTGGGACAAAAGACAGGACTCCCGATAGTTCAGATGCCAACAGGATAAACAGGTGCAGACCAGAACCAAGACAGATGCGGACCAATATGGATCAGGACAGGACAAATGCAGGTCAGGACAGGTACCCTCAGCTAAAGTGCAAATGCCAGCGTCACACCCCTCTCTGCTTGATCTCCTATAGCGTGCATTGGGTCAGTGACATGTCAGCTATTCGGACAAGTCGGACAATCTAACTAGCTAAGCCTACCTTAGTTATACCATTTTACAGGGCAATGTACCATCCCCCAGTGCTACAAATCTGTGTATTCCCTCAATTTGATTGGTCAAAAGACGAGGAGAGGTCATCACACCATACAAGTATGAGATCATTTTCATTCATTAATAAGGATCTCGCTCCCGCCCATAATTTACTTTCCCATGAATTTTATTACAGCCAGCATTATTGTAGCAAAAGATATACAATTTATAACATTTGTACTTTTGTTTTGTTCGCCTTCTTCCTGAACATGTTTTTCTACACCTATCTGGTCCTGCTTAGGTCTTTTACTCTCTTGATTGTCTTCCACCTGAGCTTTTACCCTAATACCTATCTGTCCCTCCTCAGACTCAGGAGTTCTGGTTGGTGTTTCAGATGTCTGAGTATATTGATTTTCCTTATCAGATCTTCCTCAGTATTACTATTGACTTTCTGTAATCTGAATACCATCTTCTATTCCTGACTTACCCTCACTATCACTCTGACTATCTAGATAGGTTTGACTTCTGGTTCTCACAATGTCTGCAGATATGTCGACATTCATCCTGACTGGTGCTCGGTTGTTCCTCATCCTGCAAAGAGCAGGAGTAGGGGTTTGTGGTCAGTCACAAGGTGGAACTCTTGTTTCAGTGTCTGTAAGGGCCTTACTGGCACACGCTACCAGCCTCCAGGCTTCTGCGCTGTGCTCCTGAAGAAGGTCTGCTCAAAGGCCAACTGGGCTGGCATCAATGATGGAAGTAAGCTTTTACCGTCTTGTCTAGCAGTGCTACCTTGATGTCTTTGAACGCCGTATTGGCGGCCACAGTCCAATTCCAATTGTGGTCATTGCGTGTGAGAGCACAGAGCGGTTCTGACAGGGCAGCGAGGTTCGAAATGAATCTTCCATGCCGAGAAAGCTTCTCACTTCTGTGGGGTTCTTCGGGCAGCTGGTTGCTCAGAAGGCTGTGGACTTCTTGGGGTCTACTAGGAGTCCTTCTCTGGTGAAAGTGTACCTGAAGAAATCGACAGATTCCTGGTAGAATGAGCAGTTCGACTTGTGAAGGGTTAGCCCGCAGTCTTCCAGTCTCTTCAGGGTGGCTTGGAGGTGAGTGTGGTGATCTTCCAGGGTATCTTAGAACACCAGAATGTCATCACTGAGGTTAATCACCCCCTGCAGACCCGACAGAGCTTCCCAGATGGCGTTTTGGAAGACTTCGACTGCAGACGACACCCGAAAGCTGAGTCTCTTGTATCTCCGGAGGCCAACGTGCGTCGAGAATGTAGTGATGTATCTACTCTCAGCTTCAAATTCCAGCTGGTGGTATCCCGCATTTAAATCCCGTTTTGAGAATCACTTGGCTACATTCAGGTCTGCCACTATGTCGTCTATAGTGGGTGCAATGTGGCATTCTCTCTTGACTGCCGTGTTGGGTAGCCTCATGTCCACACAGAGCTAGATGGCTCCGGACTTCTTGGGTTTGGGAACCAAGACCAGCAGGGGCACCCACGGGGTGGGGCCAGGGACCTTCTCAATAACTTCAAGGTCCTCAAGCTTCTTCAGCTCTTCATCCACCTGCGGGCGGAGATTGAACCACACTCTCTCATGCCTTAGGGTGACCGGTCTCACTGTGGCGTCAATGTAGAGTTTGAATTTCTTCCCCTTGAATTTCCCTAATCCAGTGAACAATGTTGGAAACTCCCTCAGAATGGATTTGGTATGGGAGTCATGGATCTGGTGGGCAAAGAAGACTAGCCCTTGGTCTTCAGCTGTATGGCAGCTGAGCAGAGTCCCCTTCCTTCCTTCTGTGATGTGGAACCTGGTCTCCATGGTATACTTTCTGCTGGCCACTTTGGCATGGATGATTACCCTGATAGGAAGTGGATCTGTCCCTCCATACGTGTAAATCCGGGCCATGGAGAGCGTGAGCGGGGGCCGTGGTGACAGGCGGTCGTGTTACGCTGAGTCCATCACATTGACAGAGGCACCGGTGCCGATCACGGCCTGAACTGCTGTCCCTTCCACCGAGACTGAGAATATTGGTGGTGGCCTTCGGCGATTGTCGATCCTGCTGATATACAACACAACAAACACTTCGCCGTCATCATCCTCAAGAGCAAGGCAGCGTTCCTGCTGCTGGACCTCTGAAGTCGATGCCGGGTCGCTGATGGAGACTTGGCAAAGGCGGCGCGACATGCCTCGTACCCTCGAAAGAGCCTGTCTGGACCGACCACTACGGCAAACCTTGGCAAAGTGGTTGATCTTGCCGCAGCTGGAGCATGTCTTCCGTCTCCCCCGCAGGCAGCCACCACTGAGTGATCCTCACCACAGTAGCCACATTGTCCCCCCAGGCTGAGTTCTCAGCATTTGGCGAGCCGTGTTGGGGCGTCATTGGATTGCCCCGACCTTCTCTTCCTTGATGGGCATGTGCCTGGGTGTATGTGGTGCTGCGATGGGCATGTGTATGGTGGCCTCCATTTCTTCAGCCCAAACATTTAACAGCTCATGTGACCGGGCCAAGACAAGGATCTTGTCCAGCGAGATTCCGGGTTGACGAAGGATCAGCTTCCGCAGGAGTTTGGAACGGCATCCTAGGATAATGTAGCCTTGTATCTCTTCCCTATGATCCGGGAAGGTGCACGTGCTGGCCAGCCGGCGCAGCTGTGCGTAAAACATGTTGACCAACTCCGTGTCCAACTGCGATGCCCTTCTGTACTTGAACCTCTCGAAGTCGGGGTTAAGTTGGGGGTTAAAGTGCCTGTTGAGAGCGGCAACCGCTGCCTCGTAGTCGCCATCATTACTTGTGTTGGGGAGTGTTGTAAAGAGGTCATAAATCTCGGAGCCACCATAGTAGATGAGTAGTGACCTTTTCACGGTGCCATCGGTCTCCCTGGTGCCTTTGAAGTAATGGTTGTGCCGTCCGGTTTCCATCGTGGTCTGAGGCTTCGCTGAAGGGCGGCAGTGGCACAACGGCCATGTGACCCTGCCCTGGGGGTGGTGCATTGACACCCCGGTCCAGGTTTCCTCCCACGGCCTGCTGGACAGCAGCGCCATTTGCAGCTGGGTCGCCCATGATGGTTGCGTGAAGGTAGTCAGAGGCTGCAGTACCGCAGCAGTCCACAGCGTTGGGGGCCCAGACGCGTCTTGTCACTCACCGCGTAAGGGGCCTGCGCCGCCGGCTGAACACGCTCCCAATGCGCAGGGAGACGCATGGGCTGGCGCAGGGCGAGGCGGCAGGGTGTGAGATCCGCTCCACGTGGGCCTCAATGGCGGCGGCAGCCAAGGCGATGAGCGGAGACCCCAGACAGGAACGGAGCATTGTGGGTGGGCTCCACAAGCTCCCAGTTGACCAGAGGGCAGAAGGCGGTGCACGCGTTCAGAGTGACCGCCTCGTCGCCAATGTAGCACAACAGGGCCATGGGGTCCAGCAGTGCTGGAAAGGAGGTACACCACAAAGTTGGTTGGGTGATGGCTGGAAGACCTCGAGCGGTCTTCAGGCCGTTTATTTATCCCCTCACGGCGAGCCCACCCGAGGGGTGCATGGATGCATGTGCATGCAATACATTGTTTGGGAGAGCCCAGGTGGCTCTCTACATCTATCTTGTCTGCCTTATTATGAGTGTATTATGGCACTCACAATAAGACAGACAGGAAATCCATTGCGTTTGTGACGGAGTGCCCATTCACCAAACTCTGAATCAGGCCAAGAGTTTTTTTAGACCCTAATGGGTGAGTGGCCAGCCCACAAACTCAAAGGAAGCATTCGCCTATGATCCACCTCTAGCCAAGGAATGACTGCCATAATGAGAAATTTTCACACCCGTTCAGTGATCTCTTTGTGGCTACATCCTCCTCCATTGTCATAGATCCACTTTCAGTAAAAACAAGCATTTGCAATGCAATGGATCTCGCATATGAGAGAGTTTAAGCTATAGGCATTGCAAATGACGTGTCTTTTCTTGGTCTATTTTGATAAATAACACATAAATAAAAGGCATTGTCATTTATAGATCCAATAGCTCAAACTCTCCTAAAATGCAAGACCTATTTAAACTCAAATACGCTGCTGCCATTGTCCCAGGCTGCTTGAAAAGTGAAAGTTCCCATGGCGCTCTGAATGTTGCAGGAAAGCATGTCATGCCTGTAGTGGGAGAAACTCATTAAAGAAAATAGTGCTTAGAGTCTAAATAAGACATACCAAGTAACAACAGAAGTGAAAGAGCCAGTCCTAAGGGTAGGTTACAAATGAAGACAAGTGAGTACTAAGGAGGGACCAACAAGCCAAATAACGAATCAGAAGCCAGCAATTACGAAGGACATTGACACAAGACAATAACAAATATGGGCAGAGAGTGGGCGGGGCTTCAAGTCTATACTTGAATACAGCATGCTTCGCAGAGCAGCGCATGTGTGGCTCAGGCGCAACCTAAAAAAAGGCGACAGCCCAAAATCCAGGACGAAGACTACGCTTCTTTCGGAGGGACTACAACCGTTTTATGGACCCATGTCTTATGTTAAAGCGCACATGTTCATCTTTTCAGGATGTTTGTTGTAAGCGTAACAGCTGTGTAAACCGCTGACTCCTGTAATTTGAATGTCTTTAGTACTGCGCTTCTGATAGTCAGGTAAGCTCACATTTTTTTAGCCACATTGGTTTCTCTGAACTGTTCCTTCACCGTGATTTTGCAGGTGGGCGCAGAAGGATAAACTCAAACCCAGTGTCATGAGGGTATCAAACAAGAACAAGCATTTGCAATACAATAGGTCTTGCATTTGCAAAAGTTTGAACTATTGGCACTGTTAATGACAATGCCTTTTTTAAAATGTTTTTAAAATCTGCGAGTGGTACATAAACACAAACTTTGTACTTATTGCCCTTGCTTACAAGAAGCAAGTCTCGCAGTAAAAGAGGCACAGTTACTGCCAGCCTTGCCCAGTGGCGGCTGGTGACAATTGAAAGTGATGAGGCGTAAATGTTGGGGATGAGTGGCCGGTGGCGAGCGAGCGTAGCGAGCAAGCCCTACTGGTATTAGGGATTCCACCTTATGAAAATTTTGAAAAAACAGTTGGGAAATGGTGCATTTTTAAGCAAATCTGAGAAAGGTTAATAAAGCACTTCAGCGTTTCTCTCCTCTGCCTTAAAGTCTTGGCTATCCCTCAGCCTCTCTCTCCTCTACCTCCAAGCCTCTGCTCTCTCTCCTCCACCTACAAATTTCAGCTATCCCTTGGCCTCTATCTCCTGCACCGCTAAGGCTCTGCATTCTCTCAGTCTTTCTTTCCAACTCAAAGTCTCGCTCTCTCTCATTCTCTCCCTTCGCCACCTTCAAGTTTCTGCTCTCCCGCACCCTCTCTCTCCTTCACCTCCGTGTTTCTGTTCATCCTCAGCCTTTCTCTCCTCCAACTCCAAGCCCCTACTCTCCCTCAGTCTCTCATTCCCAGGACCCTGCTGTCCAACATACCAGGCAAGAAAATGTATACTGTAGTGTATCCATGCCCTTTACACACAAACAAATTCCCTTCAGGGCTGAAGTTGCTCTCCTCCCTCTACGCAAGTAGAAAATACACCCACAAGCTGCCTGTAATGCTTGCTGGTTTCCTCTTGCTCTTAGCCCTTCATAACAGGCAACCAGGAACCATGCGTGATGAGGGGGTACTTCTATTGTGCTTAAGTAACATATTCTGAAGTGCATCTTGCCTTGCCTACGAGCCTTAGATTTGTGGTTATAATTAAGGGTGTGTGTGTGTGTGTGTGTGTGTGTGTGTGGGTGTGTGTGTGTGTGTGAGCGAGAGGGAGATTGGTGCTGTTTTGTTTGTAGTTGCAGCCGATGGGTGTGTGCGCATGATTGGAACTTGTGAATGTAACCAGAGCTGAAGTATGTAATCTGTAGTTTGGTTGTGTGTAGGTAATCGGAGCCCTTGTCTGTCATCCAACGGATATGTGTCATGTGAGCTAATGAGTGGGCATGACTTGAGTACCTGATAAGAGCTGACTCGCACTCCAAACCCGTTAGGCGATTTGCATCGGATCCGAGTGAGGAGTAAAGCCCTGCTGTTGCGCTCTCAGCCGCGACCGTCAACAACAATGCAAATCTATATCTGTGTGTTTGCTCTGCTAGACATGTACATGCCTCAGACTGTTAATTTTGCATCACTTTTAAACTTAAACTTACCGTACTTTGTTATTTGCCAGTGTGATGTAGCATAATAATGTGCAGTTGGAGCTCTGCAGTGAAGGAATAATAATAATCTTTATTGCACAATTATTTCAAATCACTGCAGTGAAAGAACATAGCTGGTGATTTCTACAAAGCCCCATGCCTAGGACAAGGAACCTGTCATGCGCACACGTGAGTGCTGTCAATCATGGGCTACAGAGGCTCAGCTCCTCCGAGGCCCCACTATCCAATCAAACCCTTAGTAGTACAGCAGCAGAAGGGATGTTTCAAACTGAGGTCCCCCACTGTGCTGTATCTAGACTCGGTGTACATTCCAATGAATACCGCCAGCACAGACAGAACAAGCTGGAAAGACCTTCTTGCTTGGACACAATTGTAGGAGAGTAGAGTCTGCTTCCTATGGTCACCCCCTCTTTTTGCTGAGATACTCTGGATTTTCAACTTTAGTGTGGCTGTGGGCCTGCTAATCAGACCCACAGCACAGCTGTTCTCTCTCTAAATTGATACCATGTACTTGGGAATTGGGTCACCTCTGTGAGCTCCTGTATAGTGTACCATAGGTACCCAGGGCATAGGTGCATCCAAGGCCTACCAGGGCTGCAGCATGTATTATGCCACCCCTGGCTGGCCATCCAAACTGACACCACAGGCTGATCACTCAGCTTGGACAAGGTGGTGTAATCACCCCTTGCTTAGATTTAGTATACCTATATCTAACCTAATATATAGACACATATATACCTATAAGTCACTCCTATGGCAGGCCTTGACAATCCTGAAGGCAGATTGTTTGGTTTTATGTGAGAGGGTGCTATAGCATGAGCTGAGCCCTTCTGCAGCTTTCGGAACCATGTCCTTATAGCTGTTCTATGATATAGCCATACCATATAATCTTAAATGCATTATAATCCTCGCGGTTAATGCTAATTTTGGTTTGGCTTTATCAAAACATGTCATGTAAGGTGTCGAACACTTTGGAATACTACCCCCCCCCCGCCAGTTCTGGCGGCAGGGTAGCATTCCACCCTTCTAGAGGGAGAAGACATGTAGTTACTGCTTTACCTGGTTAAACTTAAACAGAGCCTCAGCATCACAAAATGGATGCTGCTGCCACAGACACCCGTCTGACCTCCTGCAGCTGGACTAAACTCCGGCAAGGGAGACCTGGACAATAGGTTTCCTGTCGAGCACCTTCCCAGACAGCCTGTAGTGTATTGGGGCAGGGTGGGTTCAATGGAAATATGCTTTTCCAGACACTCCCTGGGGCACACAAGGTGCTCCATGCATAGCCCGGTTCAAACCAGTTGCTGGGGCACTCTAGCCCCAGCTCTGGCGCAAAACTGGACAAAGAGAAAGGGGTGTAACCACCCCTTTCTCAGGTTCCACCCATAGGAGAATAGTCCGACTTAAACACTAAAACTTTTTTCATTAGATTCCAGGGGCTGCTCGCACTTCTCTGTGAACTCCTGAGGCTGCAGCAGGCCCGCCCCCCCTGAGCTCGCACAGACCGAGGGCAGGCCCATTGTCATTCCGATTGAGGCTGATTACCCCCTTTCGAATGACAATGCACCCGCCCTCTGCCTTTAGCATACCAAGTGCCAGTGAGATTGGAGTTGGTGATTACAGAGGAGCTTTCCCCAGACAGAGTGCTGTGGGGAACTTGACACCATGTGAAATTTGTTATTGTTGTACACAGAGTGAATTGGGCAGGAGCAGTGACAGGACAGAAGAGGCGACAGGAGCGACAGGAAAGGAAAGGTACTAGGGCAGGAGAGGTGACCGGGCAGGAGAAGTAACGGATAGGAGAAGTGACAGGGCAGGAGAGGTGACGGGCAGGAGAGTTGACGTGTCAGGAGCAGTGACGGGGCAGGAGAGGTGACAGGAAAGGAGAGGTGATTTGGGCAGGAGCGGTGATTATGCATAGGCAGGAGCGGTAACCGGCAGGAGCAGTGAACAGATAGGGGAAGTGAACAGATAAGAGCAGTGAACGGGGCAGGAGAAGTGAACGAGCAGGAGCCGTGAACGGGCAGGAGCGGTGATGGGGTAGGAAAAGTGACAGGCAGGTAAAGTGACAAGGCAGGAAAAGTGACTGGTCAGGAGCAGTGACGGGGCAGGAGAGGCAACAGGAAAGGAGAGGTGACTGGGCAGGAGAGGTAACTGGACAGGAGAGGTAACCGGGCAGGAGAAGTGATGGGGCAGGAGAAGTGACGGGCAGGAGAGGTGACAGGGCAGGAGAGGTGACGGGGCAGGAGAGGTGACGGAGCAGGAGAGGTGACAGGGCAGGGGAGGTGACGGGCAGGAGAGATAACTGGAGAGGCGACGGGGCAGGAGAAGTGACAGGGCAGGAGAAGTGATGGGGCAGGAGAGGTGACGGGCAGGAGAGGTGACGGGGCAGGGGACGTGATGGGCAGGAGAGATAACTGGACAGGAGAGGCAACGGGGCAGGAGAAGTTATGGTGCAGGAGAAGCGACGGGGCAGGAGAAGTGACGGGGCAGGAGAAGTGACGGGGCAGGATAAGTGACGGGGCAGGAGAAGTGACAGGGAAGGTGAAATGACAGAGCAGGAGAAATGACGGGTCAGGAGAAATAACGGGACAGGAGAAATGACGGGGCAGGGGAGGTGACAGGGCAGGAGAAATGACTGGGCAGGGGAGGTGACGGGGCAGGGAAGGTGACGGGCAGGAGAGGTGACGGGGCAGGAGAGGTGACGCGCCGGAGAGGTGACGGGGCAGGAGAGGTGACAGGGCAGGAGAGGTGACGGGGCAGGAGAGGTGACGGGCCGGAGAGGTGACGGGGCAGGAGAGGTGATGGGGCAGGAGGTGATGGGCAGGGGAGGAGACGGGGCAGGAGAGGTGATGGGGCAGGAGAGGTGACGGGGCAGGGGAGGTGATGGGGCAGGAGAGGGGATGGGGCAGGAGAGGTGACAGGACAGGAGAGGTAACTGGACAGGAGAGGTAACTGGGCAGGAGAAGTGGGGGGGCAGGAGAAGTGACAGGGCAGTAGAGGTGACAGGGCAGGAGAGGTGACAGGGCAGGAGAGGTGACGGAGCAGGAGAAGTGACGGGGCAGGGGAGGTGAAGGGCAGGAGAGATAACTGGACAGGAGAGGCAACGGGGCAGGAGACGTGACGGAGCAGGAGAGGCAACGGGGCAGGAGAAATGACGGGGCAGGAGAAATGACGGGGCAGGAGAAATGACGGGACAGGAGAAATGACGGGGCAGGAGAAATGACGGGGCAGGAGAAATGACTGGGCAGGGTAGGTGACGGGGCAGGGGAGGTGACGGGGCAGGGAAGGTGACAGGGCAGGAGAGGTGATGGGGTAGGAGAGGTGACGGGGTCGGAGAGGTGACGGGGCAGGAGAGGTGACGGGGCAGGAGAGGTGACGGTGCCAGAGAAGTGACGGGGCAGGAGAGGTGACGGGGCAGGAGAGGGGATGGGGAAGGAGAGGAGATGGGGCAGGAGAGGTGACGGGCAGGAGAGGTGACGCGGCAGGGGAGGTGATGGGGCAGGAGAGGTGACGGGGCAGGAGAGGTGAGGCGGCAGGGGAGCTGATGGGGCAAGAGAGGTGACAGGGCAGGAGAGGTGACGGGGCAGGGGAGGTGACGGGGCAGGAGAGGTGACGGGGCAGGAGAGGTAACTGGACAGGAGAGGTAACCGGGCAGGAGAAGTGACGGGTCAGGAGAAGTGACGGGGCAGGAGAGGTGACAGGGCAGGAGAGGTGACAGGGTAGGAGTGGTGACAGAGCAGGAGAGGTGACAGGGCAGGGAAGGTGACGGGCAGGAGAGATAACTGGACAGGAGAGGCGACAGGGCAGGAGAGGTGACGGGGCAGGAGAGGTGACGGGGCAGGGGAGGTGATGGGCAGGAGAGATAACTGGACAGGAGAGGCAATGGGGCAGGAGAAGTGACGGAGCAGGAGAAGCGACGGGGCAGGAGAAGTGACGGGTCAGGAGAAGTGACGGGTCAGGAGAATTAACGGGGCAGGAGAAATGACGGGGCAGGAGAAATGACGGGGCAGGAGAAATGACGGGACAGGAGAAATGACGGGGCAGGAGAAATGACGGGGCAGGAGAAATGACTGGGCAGGGTAGGTGACGGGGCAGGGGAGGTGACGGGGCAGGGAAGGTGACAGGGCAGGAGAGGTGATGGGGTAGGAGAGGTGACGGGGTCGGAGAGGTGACGGGGCAGGAGAGGTGACGGGGCAGGAGAGGTGACGGTGCCAGAGAAGTGACGGGGCAGGAGAGGTGACGGGGCAGGAGAGGGGATGGGGAAGGAGAGGAGATGGGGCAGGAGAGGTGACGGGCAGGAGAGGTGACGCGGCAGGGGAGGTGATGGGGCAGGAGAGGTGACGGGGCAGGAGAGGTGAGGCGGCAGGGGAGCTGATGGGGCAAGAGAGGTGACAGGGCAGGAGAGGTGACGGGGCAGGGGAGGTGACGGGGCAGGAGAGGTGACGGGGCCGGAGAGGTAACTGGACAGGAGAGGTAACCGGGCAGGAGAAGTGACGGGTCAGGAGAAGTGACGGGGCAGGAGAGGTGACAGGGCAGGAGAGGTGACAGGGTAGGAGTGGTGACAGAGCAGGAGAGGTGACAGGGCAGGGAAGGTGACGGGCAGGAGAGATAACTGGACAGGAGAGGCGACAGGGCAGGAGAGGTGACGGGCAGGAGAGGTGACGGGGCAGGGGAGGTGATGGGCAGGAGAGATAACTGGACAGGAGAGGCAATGGGGCAGGAGAAGTGACGGGGCAGGAGAAGTGACGGGGCAGGAGAAATGACGGGGCAGGAGAAATTAAGGGGCAGGAGAAATGAGGGGACAGTAGAAATTACGGGGCAGGGGAGGTGTCGGGGCAGGGGAGGTGACGGGGCAGGGAAGGTGACGGGGCAGGAGAGGTGACGGGGAAGGAGAGGTGACGGGGCCGGAGAGGTGATGGGGCAGGGGAGGTGACGGGGCAGGAGAGGTGACGGAGCCAGAGAGGTGACGGGGCAGGAGAGGTGACGGGGCAGGAGAGGTGATGGGGCAGGAGAGGAGACGGGGCAGGAGAGGTGACAGGGCAGGAGAGGTGAAAGGGCAGGGTAGGTAATGGGTCAGGAGAGGTGACGGGGCAGGAGAGGTGACGGGCAGGGGAGGTGATGGGGCGGGAGTGGTGATGGGGCAGGGGAGGTGACGGGGCAGGGGAGGTGACGGGGCAGGGGAGGTGACAGGGCAGGGGAGGTGAGGGGCAGGAGAGGTGACAGGGAAGGAGAGGTGACGGGGCAGGAGAGGTGACGGGGCAGGAGAGGTGACAGGGCAGGAGAGGTGACGGGCAGGAGTGGAGACGGGGTACGGGAGGTGATGGGGCAGGGGAGGTGACGGGGCAGGGGAGGTGAGGGGCCGGAGAGGTGACTGGGCAGGAGAGGTACTAGGGCAGGAGAAGTGACGAAGCAGTAGAAGTAATGGGGCAGGAGTGGTGATTAGGCATGAGCCGGAGTGGTAACCGGCCAGGAGCAGTGAACGGGGCAGGAGCAGTGAACGGGGCAGGAGCAGTGAACGAGGCAGGAGCAGTGACGGGACAGGAGAAGTGACGGGACAGGAAAAGTGACGGGACAGGAGAAGTGAATGGACAGAAGTAGTGACCGGATAGGAGAAGTGACGGGACAGGAGAAGTGATGGGACAGGAGAGGCAACCGGGCAGGAAAGGCAACTGGGCAGGACAGGCAACCGGGCAGGAGAAGTGACCGGGCAGGAGAAGTGACGGACAGGTGACGTGACAGGGCAGGAGAGGAGAGGTGACTGGGCAGGAGAAGTGACCGAGCAGGATAAGTGACAGGCAGATGACGGGGCAGGAGAGGTGACAGTGCAGGAGAGGTGACGGGACAGCAGAGGTGACAGGGCAGGAGAGGTGACGCCCCATTGGGCGTAGAATCTAGACTGATTTGCATATGGCTGGGTCTAAACTGGAATGGCAGAGTGTGCAAAGAAACAATGGATTTAGGCCCAGATCTCTGTACTGGGGTGAATGTATGATATTGTTCTGCATTCTGTCCACAAATTGTTCTTTTTGCTATATTATGATTGAGCAGCTAGCTGGCTGACATGAATATGAGTCTAGATACTCCTGAAGAGTCCCTTCCTCTTCTGAGCCCTGCTTAACACATGTGTACAGAAGGAGCACTGTATTCAGGACCTCAATGTTTGAGACAGAAAATAATCATTGATTTCTGAACAATGAGAGTAAAAGCATTAAGGTAACATGTTGTTCCTGCTTATATTTCACACGCTCTACATAAACCTGTATTCCCTATGAGTGTTTGCTTTTTCCTGAATTAAACCTCAAATAAACATGTTTATCCATTGTTTTAATTAAATAACGTTATAAGCTGTAACTGGTCAGTGAAATGCTAAACGTACAAAAAATTGGTATGCTTTGCTATTTCTAGCCACACCTATGACTCTGCCCACTGATTCAATTTTCGGATATTCCAGCCCCCTGATTCTCCACCCACAGTTCCACTACGTTTTTTTCCCCACTTCGACCACTAGGCCTGACTGAGGTGAGCTGCACACTAGGGGGTAGCACCTCATGTCATAAGTGCAGGATAATGAAAGAGCAAGGGCCCCCATACCTCGGGACAGGAGGCTGTGCAAAGCCTGGAGAGCGAGCATGGGGCCAGGGGTTGCCCAGCTGCTGCTATGTGGTGAGTGAGGCGGGAGACCCAAGGGGTTGTGAAGTAGCTTTGTGGCGAGTGATCACAACCTCACTGGCATCCAATTTTGCCCTTTTAAATGTGCCAGATTAAAAAAAGTGGTGTTCTCGTGGAGTTTATGTGCTTACGGTTACAGGTATTGCTTCTTCTGGTTCGTGTGCACTACACATGGCTTCTAGCAAGCTATCGCTCTCTTGTTTAGTGCTTTCTTTGCGATGAGGTTTACCTCCCCTATTGTGACACCCCAGGCCCTGGCTGCAGGTCACTGACCCCTTTAGAGGTGGAGCTGCTGTATTCTTTTCCCCCATCAAATTGAATCAAATAATGTTAATCCGTGAGGGAGTGGCATTGCGCAGGCCTGAAAGCGGCCTGCAACACTGCAATGACTTGTTTTACAGCGCTGTTGGTGAGCCAGACCCTTGGTGATTGGTAGATGTCAGGCATCTGGCGCACTCAGATCAACCCTGTTCTGCAAGAGACGCTGCAGGCCACATCACTGGAGTATGTATTGAAAGATCGTTGGTTTGAGTGTTGACTGCGTAGATATGTACGTAACATAATCCGCCTATCATCTTCAGACGCACCGATAGAATTAGTTGGTGAATAAAGACTATTTTGTTGACCCTCATTGTTAGTTGTGTCTAATTAATAATAGCCGTATCAGAAATATTCACAAACTACTACTGTCCTGTTGCTGGCATTGGCCAATGGCATAGCGCCCAGCGCCTTTTATCTTCTTGACATTTAAGCACTGCATCGATGTGTGCATCTTCCTGGACGGCCTGCTTTAAACATTTACTGGGCTCAACTTGATTTCAATGGAGTTTTAGTGGCCACTGTCTCCTGCTTGTGTCTCCTACCAAATGCAGGCAGCTGTCCTATTTAAAATCTAGTTAATACCACAGCGTCAACCTGGAATGTGGCTGTCACAGCAGATAAATAGACCCAATGGACTTCATTCACACAGCGCCCCCTTAGCTACAGTTTCAAGGTGCTATCTCATAGTGAGGTGCTAAATGCTAAGCTCTCAAAGAGGCATTTCCCAATACCTACTCTGCCAGAGGTACTACGTCACAAGTTATGTGATCAGTTGTGTCATTGTGAATGAGTTAATTGGTAATGTGAGCTAAGCCAGCAATTCTGCTGATAATTGTGCCTTTAAGGTCATGAGTTACCCGATTGGTGATGTTATTGATAAAGCAGCAGGTGGTGTCATACATGGGTTGGTGTTATTGACAATGTCAATTGTTTGGGGAGAGGATGTGGTGTTATGGCCAGAGCTGTCAACTTCAAGTCTCGCGGTAGGCTCAACATCCTGTGGTTCTGGGAAAACCACTTGACGTCAAGTCAAATAATCTTTATTAGGCCAACAAAGGCCATAAAAGCACACAAAAAATGGCAATTACTAAAACCATCATCAGTGTGTGACGGTTAAATAGAATAAACCAGTATTTTTTTTCTGTGCATAATTTGAACAATCCCAGGTGTTTTTGAGGGGCTTTGATTGAGAGCTCTGGTGCTGAGGCTGAATTCAAAGCAAAGACCCTGACAGTCGGTTGGCCTCTCTGCAGAGCACACAGATCAATGTTCATGTATTCCAGTTGCAGCTGAAATACTGTGGAAATGTGTGAAGGGGGTACAAGATGTCGACATTTTTACAAGGCAAAAGGAAATACATTGTCTAAATGCTAGTGAGTGCAGGGTATGTTTGGAAGTAGTGAAGTGAAATCCCTGAATTAATTTGCTTTAAAATACTCGATTTGCCCTGAAAAATTCCTGAGAAGGGGACCCACTCAGAACCCTACGTTTGTCCTTTAAACTTGCTTGCCTTGCTCGCTATATAAAGGTTAAACCCAATTTTATGCCTCACTATTTTCTAATTTCACCAGCCGCCACTGACACAATTGCTTACACATTTGTGCACATTCACACATACACACACTCTCTCTCACATAAATACACTCTGACCCGCGGACATGCACATAACATATATTTAAAAGGAATTTTTTATTTACCTCAACTGCCAGGCAGGGTCATATTACTTCTAATTGTACTACAGTTTTTATTACATTAATAGCGAACAATGCAATATCATTCACTATTAGTGAAATACATATTTCGACAAAGACAGTGGAGGCTTGCTTTTGACACTGGAACGTAACCTCAACCAATGTCCATAAGGACGAGCTGCCTCGATGTGACTGGTACTGATTTTGCCACCTTTGAGGGCTGAGGTCGCAAAGATAGTGCCAGTATTCAAAAAAGGCAAGTTAGAAGTCGCAGCTGCGACAGCTTGCGAACTCTAAATGACCCATATGCAGCTATTTGATTAAACTGCTTTTTTTGCACTGTTCTCGGTTTTAACTAGGAAGAGGTCAAGTTTCAATAAAATTATCCCTTTTTTTGCCCTCTATCCTATTTTAGGCTCACCACTTTTTGTTTTTGCACTGCACATGGTCCCATCTACATCAAGTTTGCATGGTATAAGAGTGATTGTGGGTCGGAACCCAACCCCGTCGGAAGGTATGGTATTTGTCTCAATGATCTAGAGACACACTATCCCTGATGGATGACCAAGTGATAAAATTGATCATTACAAGACTTTGATGAGAATCCAATGTATGTTTATGAGTTTCACCTACAATCACCGGTGGTCCTGTGTTCTGTGTTAATGTTCTACTTTACAGTTAGACTACTTTGTCTGTTGGTCATTGATACACTGAGATAGGCATCAATAGCCATGGATAGAGGTTCCTTTACATCCTCTCTTGTAGACCCCTAGGTTCCTTTGTTGTGAATATAGTTATTAGGGGACTGTAACCTAGGCAGGACTTTAAATATCCCTTAGACCCTTCTCTTACCGTATGTTGTTTTGATTTTTTCACATTATCTTCAATCACATTTTATCTTTTGAATGCCTTTAAAATAAACAACCAAGCATGCTTGCTTCGATAAATCAAATATTCCTTGAAAGTTTAAAGAAGACAGTTTATCTGAGATATACATTAAAAACGCTATGAAGGTCCATCATGCCGATCTAAACAATAGTGCAGAATAATGGTAAACTGATTTGAAAGGAGTGCTTTTATTAGTTGGCGAATATGAATATATTCTGCATGGAATCCACATCATAGGGAGAAATCACTGGCGCTTTTCACCTCTGTCACTCACAATCAAATGGTGCTACAGGCAGATTAGGCAGACAATGGCTTATCCCAGCAACCTGTTGCCCTTTGAAGCAGCGGCCAAGGCGCATGCCTGTGTCAATGTGTGAAGCTATCTCAGAGGAGAGGAGTAGCATTCCATGCATTAGAACATCACTAACAAAGACTCTGTGAGAATACTTGTGTGCATCTTTACGGAAGCCAATCAGCGGGAGACAGTTAAGCGTTGTACACAGCTTCAAATAGTATTTTAATACTGGTGAGTCCATGGAACTTTTGTCTACAAACATAAGCTGCCTCCTTTTCAGTAAAACCTAGCTCTCTGCCCTTTCCCTTATAAGTTTACTTGTGAAGTGCTATCACTCTCATTGCCAGAGGACTTACCACAGTTGTCTGGATGTTTGTTGATTTCGCCGATCGTGTTATCATATCACGATCTGGGCATTGTAGTCTACACTAAGGACTCTATCTGCTTGATCTTACTCTGTGGGATTGCACAACTGAATTACATGTTAAATCGAGTCATCCTTACGTTCAGTTTCATTCCTTGGATCTTTATTTACACAACTTCTCTTTACCTACGGGTACTTACATCATTATAAGATCTTAGGAACACTTTGATTCTAATTTGATGAGACAAGCCTATTGGGTGACGACGGTGTTACACTCTCAGATCACCGCATTTTTCATCTTCATTTGAAGACTATTACTATCAGCGCCCTGAAGAAGTCCCTTGTTGGGACGAAACGCGTCGGCTGTATGGTGTTCTACCTTTGTATTGAAATAAAGAAATCAAATCGAGGAAGCTCTATCTCTATGACTTTTTGGAACTATACCTTATAATAATTTATTGTATGCCTAATATTGAGGTGCACCGGTGCTGTCTTGTTTTGATCCAGTTCCCTAGGGAACAAATATTGTTATAGTGGGTACTATTCAGTGTGCACACAAACCCTTGCAAACTTAGTAGGGGTACCAATTACTTCTGGGGTTATCCTATTGTTAGGGGGTGTCCCTGAGAAGGCTCCACTGTTAGGTCTCCTTACCCATGCTATCACTTTCATTGTTCAACAGATACATCCGGACACTACATCACCTGTGACAGGATTCTAGAGTTGTGTTCCATTATTCTGCATACGATACACAGATAATATTCCCTCAACAGGTGATATAAGGTACAGCAGGAGACCATGAGCAGAATATTCCTTATAAAACAACAGTGGATGCTTGAAAACGAAAGCCTGATTTAGAGTATGGCGGACGGGTTCCTCAGTCAATATTGTAACGAGGCTGGGCCACGGGGTACAGGCAGCAGCAGCACTGGAAATGAGGTACACCACACAGTTGGTTGGGTGAGGGCTGGAAGACCTCGAGCGGTCTTCTGGCCGTTTATTTATCCCCTTGGGTCAAGCCCGCCCAGAGGAATGCATGGATGTGTGTGCATGTGATACAGTGTTTAGGAGAGCCCGAGTGGCTCTCTACATCCCTCCTTTCTTTTAGTGACTTGTGATGGCGTGTGGAGTTACCTGCTCAATTACCATACTCACCTGGGCCCATAAACATACACAGTTTGAACAGGTAAATCCGGCTTTCTACTAATTTGCCAATCAGGTTTATTCTATACTTTAGGACTTGTACCTATACACTTTGACTTACCATTCCTTGTCAGCTGTATTTAAGTCCTATGGGATAAAAGGTGTTAGAATAATAGGCAGAGAAATAAAACTTCATTTACCTTCATAAATTAACCACAGACTCTGGAAAAGTTTGAACACTTTATCTATGCAAAGTCTTAAATGCCACAGTCCATACAGAAGCAATTAAAGCCTTTTCAATTAGAAAAATAATGATTAAACCAATGATATGTAGAAATATTATGCGATTTCTTTTAGGCATTGAAATATTGGAAGGGTAGAAAAGGGGAAACAATACAATGACATACCAATACAGATTTATATTTACCTAGAATGGTGTGAAGACCAACCCTGGCCACGGACTGGGACAAAAGACAGGACTCCCGATAGTTCAGATGCCAACAGGATAAACAGGTGCAGACCAGACCCAAGACAGATGCGGACCAATATGAATCAGGACAGGACAAATGCAGGTCAGGACAGGTACCCTCAGCTAAAGTGCAAATGCCAGCGTCACACCCCTCTCTGCTCGATCTCCTATAGCGTGCATTGGGTCAGTGACATGTCAGCTATTCGGACAAGTCGGACAATCTAACTAGCTAAGCCTACCTTAGTTATACCATTTTACAGGGCAATGTACCATGTAAATCTGTGTATTCCCTCAATTTGATTGGTCAAAAGACGAGGAGAGGTCATCACACCATACAAGTATGAGATCATTTTCATTCATTAATAAGGATCTCGTTCTGGTTGGTGTTTCAGATGTCTGAGTATATTGATTTTCCTTATCAGATCTTCCTCAGTATTACTATTGGTTTTCTGTAATCTGAATGCCATCTTCTATTCCTGACTTACCCTCACTATCACTCTGACTATCTAGATAGGTTTGACTTCTGGTTCTCACAATGTCTGCAGACATGTCGACTACTGGGATCCATTCATCCTGACTGGTGCTCGGTAGTTCCTCATCCTGCAAAGAGCAGGAGTAGGGGTTTGTGGTCAGTCACAAGGTGGAACTCTTGTTTCAGTGTCTGTAAGGGCCTTACTGGCACACGCTACCGGCCTCCAGGCTTCTGCGCTGTGCTCCTGAAGAAGGTCTGCTCAAAGGCCAACTGGGCTGGCATCAACGATGGAAGTAAGCTATTACCGTCTTGTCTAACAGTGCTACCTTGATGTCTTTGAACGCCGTATTGGCGGCCAGAGTCCAATTCCAATTGTGGTCATTGCGTGTGAGAGCACAGAGCGGTTCTGACAGGGCAGCGAGGTTCGAAATGAATCTTCCATACCAAGAAAGCTTCTCACTTCTGTGGGGTTCTTCGGGCAGCTGGTTGCTCAGAAGGCTGTGGACTTCTTGGGGTCTACTAGGAGTCCTTCTCTGGTGAAAGTGTACCTGAAGAAATCGACAGATTCCTGGTAGAATGAGCAGTTCGACTTGTGAAGGGTTAGCCCGCAGTCTTCCAGTCTCTTCAGGGTGGCTTTGAGGTGAGTGTGGTGATCTTCCAGGGTATCTTAGAACACCAGAATGTCATCACTGATGTTAATCACCCCCTGCAGACCCGACAGAGCTTCCCAGATGGCGTTTTGGAAGACTTCGACTTCAGACGACACCCGAAAGCTGAGTCTCTTGTATCTCTGGAGGCCAACGTGCGTCGAGAATGTAGTGATGTATCTACTCTCAGGTTCAAATTCCAGCTGGTTGTATCCCGCATTTAAATCCTGTTTTGAGAATCACTTGGCTACATTCAGGTCTGCCACTATGTCGTCTATAGTGGGTGCAATGTGGCATTCTCTCTTGACTGCCGTGTTGGGTAGCCTCATGTCCACACAGAGCTAGATGGCTCCGGACTTCTTGGGTTTGGGAACCAAGACCAGCAGGGGCACCCACGGGGTGGGGCCAGGGACCTTCTCAATAACTTCAAGGTCCTCAAGCTTCTTCAGCTCTTCATCCACCTGCGGGCGGAGATTGAACCACACTCTCTCATGCCTTAGGGCGACCGGTCTCACTGTGGCGTCAATGTAGAGTTTGAATTTCTTCCCCTTGAATTTCCCTAATCCAGTGAACAATGTTGGAAACTCCCTCAGAATGGATTTGGTTTGGGAGTCATGGATCTGGTGGGCAAAGAAGACTAGCCCTTGGTCTTCAGCTGTATGGCAGCTGAGCAGAGTCCCCTTCCTTCCTTCTGTGATGTGGAACCTGGTCTCCATGGTATACTTTCTGCTGGCCACTTTGGCATGGATGACTACCCGGATAGGAAGTGGATCTGTCCCTCCATACGTGTAAATCCGGGCCATGGAGAGCGTGAGCGGGGGCCGTGGTGACAGGCGGTCGTGTTACTCTGAGTCCATCACATTGACAGAGGCACCGGTGTCGATCACGGCCTGAACAGCTGTCCCTTCCACCGAGACTGAGAATATTGGTGGTGGCCTTCGGCGATTGTCGATCCTGCTGATATACAACACAACAAACACTTCGCCGTCATCATCCTCAAGAGCAAGGCAGCGTTCCTGCTGCTGGACCTCCATTGTCGATGCCGGGTCGCTGATGGAGACTTGGCAAAGGCGGCGCGACATGCCTCGTGCCCTCGAAAGAGCCTGTCTGGACCGACCACTACGGCAAACCTTGGCAAAGTGGTTGATCTTGCCGCAGCGGGAGCATGTCTTCCCTCTCCCCCGCAGGCGGCCACCACTGAGTGATCCTCACCACAGTAGCCACATTGTCCCCCCAGGCTGCGTTCTCAGCATTTGGCGAGCCGTGTTGGGGCGTCATTGGATTGCCCCGACCTTCTCTTCCTTGATGGGCATGTGCCTGGGTGTATGTGGTGCTGCGATGGGCATGTGTATGGTGGCCTCCATTTCTTCAGCCCAAACATTCAACAGCTCATGTGACCGGGCCAAGACAAGGATCTTGTCCAGCGAGATTCCGGGTTGACGAAGGATCAGCTTCCGCAGGAGTTTGGAACGGCATCCTAGGATGATGTAGCCTTGTATCTCTTCCCTATGATCCGGGAAGGTGCACATGCTGGCCAGCCGGCGCAGCTGTGCGTAAAACATGTTGACCAACTCCGTGTCCAACTGCGATGCCCTTCTGTACTTGAACCTCTCGAAGTCGGGGTTAAGTTGGGGGTTAAAGTGCCTGTTGAGCGCGGGAACCGCTGCCTCGTAGTCGCCATCATTACTTGTGTTGGGGAGTGTTGTAAAGAGGTCATAAATCTCGGAGCCACCATAGTAGATGAGTAGTGACCTTTTCACGGTGCCATCGGTCTCCCTGGTGCCTTTGAAGTAATGGTTGTGCCGTCCGGTTTCCATCGTGGTCTGAGGCTTCGCTGAAGGGCGGCAGTGGCACAACGGCCATGTGACCCTGCCCTGGGGGTGGTGCATTGACACCCCGGTCCAGGTCTCCTCCCACGGCCTGCTGGACAGCAGCGCCATTTGCAGCTGGGTCGCCCATGATGGTTGCGTGAAGGTAGTCAGAGGCTGCAGTACCGCAGCAGTCCACAGCGTTGGGGGCCCAGACGCGTCTTGTCACTCACCGCGTAAGGGGCCTGCGCAGCCGGCTGAACACGCTCCCAATGCGCAGGGAGGCGCATGGGCTGGCGCAGGGCGAGGCGGCAGGGTGTGAGATCCGCTCCACGTGGGCCTCAATGGCGGCGGCAGCAAAGGCGATGAGCGGAGACCCCTGACAGGAACGGAGCATTGCGGGTGGGCTCCACAGGCTCCCAGTTGACCGGAGGGCAGAAGGCGGTGCACGCGTTCAGCGTGACCGCCTCGTCGCCAATGTAGCGCAACAGAGCCATGGGGTCCAGCAGTGCTGGAAAGGAGGTACACCACACAGTTGGTTGGGTGATGGCTGGAAGACTCGAGCGGTCTTCAGGCCGTTTATTTATCCCCTCACGGCGAGCCCACCCGAGGGGTGCATGGATGCATGTGCATGCAATACATTGTTTGGGAGAGCCCAGGTGGCTCTCTACATCTATCTTGTTTGCCTTATTATGAGTGTATTATGGCACTTACAATAAGACAGACAGGAAATCCATTGCGTTTGTGACGGAGTGCCCATTCACCAAACTCTGAATCAGGCCAAGAGTTTTTTTAGACCCTAATGGGTGAGTGGCCAGCCCACAAACTCAAAGGAAGCATTCGCCTATGATCCACCTCTAGCCAAGGAATGACCGCCATAATGAGAAATTTTCACACCCGTTCAGTGATCTCTTTGTGGCTACATCCTCCTCCATTGTCATAGATCCACTTTCAGTAAAAACAAGTATTTGCAATGCAATGGATCTCGCATATGAGAGAGTTTAAGCTATAGGCATTGCAAATGACGTGTCTTTTCTTGATCTATTTTGATAAATAACACATAAATAAAAGGCATTGTCATTTATAAATCCAATAGCTCAAACTCTCCTAAAATGCAAGACCTATTTAAACTCAAATACGCTGCTGCCATTGTCCCAGGCTGCTTGAAAAGTGAAAGCACCCATGGCGCTCTGAATGTTGCAGGAAAGCATGTCATGCCTGTAGTGGGAGAAACTCATTAAAGAAAATAGTGCTTAGAGTCTAAATAAGACATACCAAGTAACAACAGAAGTGAAAGAGCCAGTCCTAAGGGTAGGTTACAAATGAAGACAAGTGAGTACTAAGGAGGGACCAACAAGCCGAATAACGAACCAGAAGCCAGCATTTACGAAGGACATTGACACAAGACAATAACAAATATGGGCAGAGAGTGGGCGGGGCTTCAGGTCTATACTTGAATACAGCATGCTTCGCAGAGCAGCGCATGTGTGGCTCAGGCGCAACCTAAAAAAAGGCGACAGCCCAAAATCCAGGACGAAGACTACGCTTCTTTCGGAGGGACTACAACCGTTTTATGGACCCATGTCTGAATTTTTTGTAAATTTTGAATTTTGTAAATTTAAACTTTATTGTTTAGTTAATTAAAACCATAACAATTTGATATATTTCGCACACATTATAAAAATTTATAAATTATCATTTAAAAAGGATTAAAAATATTTTATAAGAGCAAAAATTGAGAGTCAATGCTTTTCCAGCTTATTAACAGTTGAGACCTTCCTGTTGTTTAAGATATTTCTCAAATGCTTGCAAGAACTTCACCAACTTGCAATGCATTCGAGGGGCAGTTATATCCAAGCTTCCAATTATAGCAGATCTACATGTTCGTAGCTTCTTGATCCGAAAGCTTTGCTTTAAAAAGTATGAACGTTCTTTAGACAGCTTCCTACAGTGGCAGATTATGTGTATTAAATCTTCTTTGGGGCTACCACACAATCGACATTTTACAGCTACATGCTGTTTCCAAGCTGGTTCCTCTGCCAATGTCGGGAATTTGCCAAATCTCAGTAACATCAGCTTTCTTTTCATGAAAATGGAATATGTTGTTTCCAGGTACACTGCTGGGGTTAGTGTTTTATAGCCGTTTATCACAGCCCAGGAGTGCGAGCGATGGGAAAAAATCTCTTTGTCCAATACCAATGAATGGAGTTTGGCCGCTTTGTTTAATGCCTGTTTTAGTGCTGCAAATGACAGATTTTTGTCCCATAGAGTTTTTGAACAAGTCACCTCCAAAGCGTGCGTGAGGAACTGATTTGCTTTGGATTTTTTTTGGGATTCAAGCTCTTGCCATAGGTGTGTATTAAGGTTATTGTTAGTTGCTTTTTGCTTGATCTGATACCATACCTTGATATAGGAGTATAATCTGCCCACAGTTTCGTTTTTTATTCCAAATTCTAGTCGCATTTGGGCTGGCGACGCCATCCTGGGTAATCGTAAGACCTTCTTGTAGATTTTTGTTGTTAAACTGTTAAGTAGGACCATATCCTTTCCATGCAATGCCTCACTTGCATTTATGGACCCATGTCTTATGTTAAAGCGCACATGTTCATCTTTTCAGGATGTTTGTTGTAAGTGTAACAGCTGTGTAAACCGCTGACTCCTGTAATTTGAATGTCTTTCGTACTGCGCTTCTGATAGTCAGGTAAGCTCACATTTTTTTAGCCACATTGGTTTCTCTGAACTGTTCCTTCACCGTGATTTTGCAGGTGGGCGCAGAAGGATAAACTCAAACCCAGTGTCATGAGGGTATCAAACAAGAACACGCATTTGCAATACAATAGGTCTTGCATTTGCAAAAGTTTGAACTATTGGCACTGTTAATGACAATGCCTTTTTTAAAATGTTTTTAAAATCTGCGAGTGGTACATAAACACAAACTTTGTACTTATTGCCCTTGCTTACAAGAAGCAAGTCTCGCAGTAAAAGAGGCACAGTTACTGCCAGCCTTGCCCAGTGGCGGCTGGTGACAATTGAATGTGATGAGGCATAAATGTTGGGGATGAGTGGCCGGTGGCGAGCGAGCGTAGCGAGCAAGCCCTACTGGTATTAGGGATTCCACCTTATGAAAATTTTGAAAAAACAGTTGGGAAATGGTGCATTTTTAAGCAAGTCTGAGAAAGGTTAATAAAGCAATTCAGTGTTTCTCTCCTCCGCCTTAAAGTCTTGGCTATCCCTCAGCCTCTCTCTCCTCTACCTCCAAGCCTCTGCTCTCTCTCCTCCACCCACAAATTTCAGCTATCCCTTGGCCTCTCTCTCCTGCACCGCTAAGGCTCTGCATTCTCTCAGTCTTTCTTTCCAACTCAAAGTCTCGCTCTCTCTCATTCTCTCCCTTCGCCACCTTCAAGTTTCTGCTCTCCCGCACCCTCTCTCTCCTTCACCTCCGTGTTTCTGTTCATCCTCAGCCTTTCTCTCCTCCAACTCCAAGCCCCTACTCTTCCTCAGTCTCTCATTCCCAGGACCCTGCTGTCCAACATACCAGGCAAGAAAATGTATACTGTAGTGTATCCATGCCCTTTACACACAAACAAATTCCCTTCAGGGCTGAAGTTGCTCTCCTCCCTCTACGCAAGTAGAAAATGCACCCACAAGCTGCCTGTAATGCTTGCTGGTTTCCTCTTGCTCTTAGCCCTTCATAATAGGCAACCAGGAACCATGCGTGATGAGGGGGTACTTCTATTGTGCTTAAGTAACATATTCTGAAGTGCATCTTGCCTTGCCTGCGAGCCTTAGATTTGTGGTTATAATTAAGGGTGTGTGTGTGTGTGTGTGTGTGTGTGGGTGTGCGCGTGTGGGTGTGTGTGTGTGTGTGTGTGGGTGTGTGTGTGTGTGTGTGAGAGAGAGGGAGATTGGTGCTGTTTTGTTTGTAGTTGCAGCCGATGGGTGTGTGCGCATGATTGGAACTTGTGAATGTAACCAGAGCTGAAGTATGTAATCTGTAGTTTGGTTGTGTGTAGGTAATCGAAGCCCTTGTCTGTCATCCAACGGATATGTGTCATGTGAGCTAATGAGTGGGCATGACTTGAGTACCTGATAAGAGCTGACTCGCACTCCGAACCCGTTAGGTGATTTGCATCGGATCCGAGTGAGGAGTAAAGCCCTGCTGTTGCGCTCTCAGCCGCGACCGTCAACAAGAATGCAAATCTATATCTGTGTGTTTGCTCTGCTAGACATGTACATGCCTCAGACTGTTAATTTTGCATCACTTTTAAACTTAAATTTACCGTATTTTGTTCTTTGCCAGTGTGATGTAGCATAATAATGTGCAGTTGGAGCTCTGCAGTGAAGGAATAATAATAATCTTTATTGCACAATTATTTCAAATCACTGCAGTGAAAGAACATAGCTGGTGATTTCTACAAAGCCCCATGCCTAGGACAAGGAGCCTGTCATGCGCACACATGAGTGCTGTCAATCATGGGCTACAGAGGCTCAGCTCCTCCGAGACCCCACTATCCAATCAAACCCTTAGTAATACAACAGCAGAAGGGATGTTTCAAACTGAGGTCCCCCACTGTGCTGTATCTAGACTCGGTGTACATTCCAATGAATACTGCCAGCACAGACAGAACAAGCTGGAAAGACCTTCTTGCTTGGACACAATTGTAGGAGAGTGGGTCTGCTTCCTATGGCCACCCCCTCTTTTTGCTGTGATACTCTGGTTTTTCAACTTTAGTGTGGCTGTGGGCCTGCTAATCAGACCCACAGCACAGCTGTTCTCTCTCTAAATTGATACCATGTACTTGGGAATTGGGTCACCTCTGTGAGCCCCTGTATAGTGTACCATAGGTACCCAGGGCATAGGTGCATCCAAGGCCTACTAGGGCTGCAGCATGTATTATGCCACCCCTGGCTGGCCATCCAAACTGACACTACAGGCTGATCACTCAGCTTGGACAAGGAGGTGTAATCACCCCTTGCTTAGATTTAGTATACCTATATCTAACCTTATATATAGACACATATATACCAATAAGTCACTCCTATGGCAGGCCTTGACAATCCTGAAGGCAGAGTGCTTGCTTTTATGTGAGAGGGTGCTCTAGCATGAGCTGAGCCCTTCTTCAGCTTTCAGAACCATGTCCTTATAGCTGTTCTATGATATAGCCATACCATATCATCTTAAATGCATTATAATCCTCGTGGTTAATGCTAACTTTGGTTTGGCTTTATCAAAACATGTCATGTAAGGTGTCAAACACTTTGGAATACTACCCCCCCCCCGCCAGTTCTGGCGGCAGGGGTAGCATTCCACCCTTCTAGAGGGAGAAGACATGTAGTTACTGCTTTACCTGGTTGAACTTAAACAGAGCCTCAGCATCACAAAATGGATGCTGCTGCCACAGACACCCGTCTGGCCTCCTGCAGCTGGACGAAACTCCGGCAAGGGAGACCTGGACAATAGGTTTCCTGTCAAGCACCTTCCCAGACAGCCTGTAGTGTATTGGGGCAGGGTGGGTTCATGGAAATATGCTTTTCCAGACACTCCCTGGGGCACACAAGGTACTCCATGCATAGCCCGTTCAAACCAGTTGCTGGGGCACTCTAGCCCCAGCACTGGCGCAAAACTGGACAAAGAGAAAGGGGTGTAACCACCCCCTTCTCAGGTTCCACCCAGAGGAGGGACATAGCAGGTAACCCAGCCCCTTAGTTTAGTATAAAGATAGGAGCTGTGACTAGAGACATTAGATTATCCGGGACTGAAACTCTGAAATGAAACTCTTGGACCTTCGACGTACTTTTCTGACTAGAAGACTGAAGACATCTCCCTTGTGGTCAAGGAATGACCACTTAGTGCAAACAGGCACCACCAGTAACTTAGTAACAAAAAAAGGAGTATCACCACAGAGAATCATAGATTCTGAATGGGATGTGTATTTGACAAAAGGAAAATTTGTCCTTTTGTAAAAAAACCCTCACTCACCAGCCTAGTGGTGACATGCTTCATCATTGGGGTCCACCCTGATGACCGAGTGCCATCAGGGTGTGCTGCGACACCTGAACTACAGTGGAGCTGGTTGTTGTGAGTGATAAGTGCAGAAAATATGTTAAAAATTGTCCTGGTATGACTTGGTTGGAAAAACTTTATTCGCAAGCTACTGGACAATGTTAAAAAAGGGTGTTGAGATACTTACTAGGTGATTATGACCATGAGTATCTATGTGAGTGGTCTACATGTTCCAACCTATATGTGGTAGTTTCCAGGTTTTCATCAGGACCGAAGTGCAAGAAAATGGACGGTCTACACCCTCTAACGTGTATCCAATCCTAGATTCTTGGTACCAGAATTGCAAAAATCTGCAATTGGTATGAGCTCAAACGTAACTAGGCGAGAAAAAAGGAAAAAAGACCTGTGGGAGGAAAAACGAAATGGCAGTCACAATCAAACTGATGTACATGCCTGTAACGTAGTGTTGACTCTCAAGTGCCTGCATGCTTCATGCGGATCCCATTCTATTAACACACCATGAATTGTCAGAAAGGCGTAAGCATTGTCACGTCTAGTTTATTGGAGTGCTAGTTCATCGTATATATATTCATATACTGGATTTGAGCTCTCAGCTCACTCAGGCACACAGATCAATAGGTGTGTGTGAGGTGGAAGAATAAATTATTCTGTCAGTAACGCACTTCCTTACTCATGGTGGGGTGACTCTCCATGCTCACATTAAGGAACGTGAGTAGGGAATATATAGCGTGCATTGGTACCAGTTAATCACTATGACATACACAGACACACGAACATAAAACACATATAGTTGTACTAGTGTGGCTTACTCCTGATAGGTGTCTTTAAGACATCGTGGGGCAGAGGGAAGGACTATCTCAGCAACAATTCTGTGGTGGATCAAGAGATAAAGGGGTTGCTCAGCGTTAGTTATGGGAACAGCGTGTTGGCGTGTCCTTAGATCATGGCTCTAGCGCGGGATCCCTGCTCCATAGTGATGGAGCCGATCGAAGCTGTGGATGTATATAATGAATGTACTTACAGTTTCGTTGATCTCTAAATGGCAGATTACCTATATTCCCTTCTCCTCTCCCCGCTACACTGGCCTGTGCTCCGGCTGCTTGCTATGAGCATCGTTGCTTCCAGGGGTGTGGGGGGCTTGGGCTAGGGGCGTATTTGCGTTGCCACAGGAACGGGGACAGTGTGTTAAATGGCAACCCAACTTGGACAAACTTCATCAGTTTCATTCGCTGTGAAGCATGAGGTTTTGAAATGTTCATCGAAGTGTCAGCGCTCGCGAATGGCGAGATGATTACACTGGTGCTAGCGCATAGTAACATGCGTATCGTGGGCTTAAGGGTTGATATATTGATTACAGAAAGCCGATTGGCTGGCACTGTAAGGGAAGGTCATTTGGAGATGGGCTGTTCCATGGGTATTAACACTGGCAGCCCGACTTGTACTAACTTTGTCAGTATCATTGGCTACAAAGCAAGTGGTTGAAAAAAGCGTCAGCTCTAGCAGATGGCGAGATGAATACACCGGTGCTACCTCATAGCAGCATGCGGCTTGTAGAATTAAGGGTTGATATATTAATTGCAGAAAGACAGTAGGCTGGCACTATCTGGGAGGGTAAATTGGAGGATGTCTATGCCATGGGTATTAACACTGGAGGTAATGTGGTGGGAGCTTAATTGAGAGCTCTTTCGAACAGACCCAGTAGGGTCATGTCATAAGTATTAGATGAAGGTACCTAAAAGGTCACTGGTATACAGGAGTTGTTACATGGGCTGCTAGTGCACCAAATGAGCGCTAGCTGTTCCAAAGCCACGCAATAAGTACTATTGGTGACCAGTATTCGAGGCTGGGCAGGGGACAATACTGAATTCTATCTGACCTTCAAGAGGCAGAATTTTTCAGGTTGAACTTGATCAGGCTATCAAGGTTTTAAAGTACAGACGCCCAGGGAATGTTGTCATTCAGCCCTGTGAGATGCATGGACAGTCTATTGATCCAGCGCTGCTCCTTCTCGAACAGGCGACTTTGCAGGTTTGGGCCTGGTTTCACCTGTTCAATTATTGTCCATATCATGTCATTAGGAGTGTGCTGTGCTTCAAGGAAGTGGTCTGTCAGTCTTGTTGCACTTCTTTTGCAGGCGATCGTGCTGCGATGTTCA
The DNA here is from genome assembly GCF_964263255.1 of Lissotriton vulgaris. Taxonomy (NCBI): domain Eukaryota; kingdom Metazoa; phylum Chordata; class Amphibia; order Caudata; family Salamandridae; genus Lissotriton; species Lissotriton vulgaris. The sequence continues at coordinate 593,845,088 of NC_141693.1, forward strand.
CTGATACACTGTTTTACCTTTCTAGTTGTCATACCAACATATGGCTTTCCGCAGGTACACTTGATTCGGTATATGACATTACTACTGTTACTCCATCACTACGGAGCATGGATTCCGCTCTAGAGCCATGATCTAAGGACAAGCCACCACGCTGTTCCCATAACTAACGCTGAGCAACCCCTTTATCTCTTGATCCACCACAAAACTGTTGCTGAGATAGTCCTTCCCCCTGCCCCACGATGTCTTAAAGACACCGATCAGGAGTAAGCCACACTAGTACAACTATATGTGTTTTATGTTTGTGTGTCTGTGTATGTCATAGTGATTAACTGGTACCAATGCATGCTATATATTCCCTACTCACGTTCCTTAACGTGGGCAAGGAGAGTCACCCCACCATGAGTAAGGAAGTGCGTGACTGACAGAATAATTTATTCTTCCACCTCACACACACCTATTGATCTGTGTGCCTGAGTGAGCTGACAGCTCAAATCCAGTATATGAATATATATACAATGAACTAGCACTCCAATTAATTGGACGTGCCAATGCTTACGCCTTTCTGACAATTCATCATGTCTGGTGTGTTAATAGAATGGGATCCGCATGAAGCATGCAGACACGTGAGAGTCATAAGTAAACAAAGGAAATCCAACATTCAAAGGTGAAGGGAAGAGAGTGATCAATAAATGTTGAAGCACTCAGTGTTTTGTAAAATACCCCTCACACACCAAAAGGCCCCTTGGTGTCATGCTTCATCATTGGGGTCTTCGCACCCCTCTATCGGGATGCGGCGTGCTGCGACCTACGGCTACGCGGGAGCACTTATGGTGTTGACTATGTGTGGTGTACAGTGTGTGGGGTATGTTTTCAAGTGAGTGGGGGGGATGTGTAGTGAAAAATTAAAAAGTACCTGGCACTAGAGTATAAAAAGAAAACCAATTTTATTCTGAACTCTGGCTGGTACTGTTAAAAGAAGTGCAGGACGAGGTCAAGGCTGTTGTATTAATGAACAGGACCTCTGGTGTGCGTTGTTGTCGACATGTTTCGGAGACAAGCTCCTTCCTCAGGACGGGGGCACAACCTCCCCTCCCTACTCACGTCTTAGTTACTAAAAAATGTGTATATACAGAAAAGTGAATTTTTATAAGTATAGGCTAAGTGTGCCTACAGCGGTCTGCTACAAGCACAATGACCTGTAGAAAGACAAAAATAACACCTAATGGTTACCCATGTAGCGGGTAGTTCAAGCAGGTGCAGTCACCTGGAACCATACCATTTGCTTATTAGTAAGCCTGTTGAAAAAGGGGACTCACAACACATACAACATAAAACACATAAAATACTAGGGTTTACTGTAAGTTGTATTCATACTTGTGAAGCTTCTTTGTAGGCTTCATGAGCAAAATAGGAACGTCGGGGTGTTGCTCCAATGGCTATCTGTAGTAGAGAATGATGCAGCTTTAATCATTCATTCTATCTCACTTACTTATGTAGGAGAGTACAGGTGGTCGTTATGTACTAGTTGTTCAGTATTATACTCACAAGGACAGGACGCTCTGATCGCCGCCTCACCCCTCACGCTGCTCCGCTGGTGTGGAGTAAGGCTATGGTCATGGTTATTTATACCCTGTTATTCTAATTGGGCGGAAGTAATTATGTATCCATATATGGGTGTTCCGCCATTAATTACATGTCCATGTACGGAGCATCCGCTTACCGACCATACAGGGCGTTCGTATGTAATTGAACGCGCGCCGGCATGGGATCAGCGTCTGCACCCAAATGAGGTCTATTCCGAGCATGTGCACCACTGTTACGGCGTTCTTCTGCGCACGCGTATTGGGAACCAGTGTGTCTGTTCCTTACGCATGCGCATTGAACACACACGCATGTCACTGAATGTCTTCAGTGCGCGCGTGTCAGTTCTACATCTGACACATTGATGTAATGAAACGGGTGAAAGGAGATATACAACTATGGGCTATTCCAGTTGGTTTAAGAGATTGATATATACTCATATATACCCGATCCATCTCTTTAGTATGTGTATTGGTCGAGTGATGTTTACAATTCAGATCAATCATTATAAAAGGGCATTGATTAGTAAGACTGATTTGAACAGTGCAGGTTAACAGTCCTCTGTTTACATAATATATATTGTATATTGTGTATATTATGCTGATAGTTGACTCCAGGGTACATCGTCGTTGAGCCCATTTAGATGGGTACCCAGTCTGAACACCCAACGTTGTTCCTTCTGGAAAAGGCAGACATCTGAGGGTAATTGCTCTATGACTGTCCATTTTAAGTCATTGACGCAGTGTTGTTCAGTCAGAAAATGCGTTGCCATTTTGGTTGTGCTTTTTTTACATCGCACGTTGCTTTTATGTTCATTCATTCGCGTTTTTATGGCTCTTGTGGTCATTCCCACATACTCAAGGTTACATGGGCACTTGATCAGGTAGATTACGTTTTTGGAATTGCAGTTCGAGAATCTCCTTTGCTCCCATGTAGTGCCATTGCGAAAGGTGAGTCTCGTGCTTTTTTCTGTCAAATGGCAGCTGCTGCAGTTACCGCAAGGGAAGTGGCCCTGGACGCCAATAGATGGTTGTAGGGCTACTGTGGTTGGTTTTGGTCTGGTATGTACCAATATGTCTCTTAGGTTGCGTCCCCTGCGATGTGCAAACATAGGTTTTTCAAAGTCCAGTTTGCCACATGTTAGTATTCTCCAATGTTTATTTACAATTTTGGACACTTCATTTGACATCGTGTTGAATGTTGTTACACAGATTGGTTGTTTGTTCTCTGTGGGTTCCTTGGTTCGTTCCTCGACAATTCTTCTCTGTTATTGTTTTTTGCCCTCTTCATTGCTTTGTCGATAATTCTGTTGGGGTATTCTCGTTGTCTGAGTTTTTCTTTGAGGTTGCTTGCCTGTTGTTTAAATTCAGACACATCTGTGCAGTTGCGCCTTAGGCGTAAAAACTGTCCATATGGCAGATTTTCCCGTAGGTGTCTCGGGTGGAAGCTGTCATATCTCAACAGGCAATTTCTAGAGGTTGGTTTAGAATGAGTAGTGGTTTTTAGCAATCCTGCATCTGCATAAATGTTTAGATCCAGAAAGACCAATGTTTCGTTTGAAATGGTGCTCGTGAATTTCAGGAAGGCATTCTGGTTATTCAACCATTCCTGAAAACTCTCCGCTGATTGTCGATCACCCTCCCAGATGACCAGGACGTCATCGATGTACCTCCTCCAGTATTTTATATTCGACCTGTATGGATTCTGGTCATGGAGGATCTTGTTGGTCTCAAGATGGTGCACGTAGAGACCCTGCCAGGCTTGGAGCAAAAGTGCTTCCCATGCTGGTCCCGTGGCATTGTTGGTAAATCGTGGTTTTATACTGAAAAAAGTTCTTTTGCAAAGCCAGAGAGATGCATTCTAGAACCAATCCTCGTGGTGTCTGGTATTTCCATGGTGTGGAAAAAAGAACCTCCTCAATAATCACCAATGTTTCGTCATGAGGGAGGCTAGTATAGAGGCTTTCCACATCTAGGGACATCAGAAGCTGGGTTTTTGGGTCGAATGTTGTTTCTTGCAGTAGTTGTAAGACAGCCTTTTTGTCCTTTAAGTAGGTGTTTGTAGATTGTACTAAAGGTTGCAGAAAGGCATCTGCGAATTTCGATAGTGGTTCTAAGATTGAGCCAATGCCCGATACTATCGGTCTTCCCGGGGGTTTGGTGAGATCCTTATGTATTTTTGGAATACAATAAAAGTATGGGATGCGTGTTTTTTTCTGCTCCAGGAATTCTCCTTCCTTCTTACTCAACCAATCATGTGTTAGGCCTTCTTCAATCATACCCCCGATTCTTGTCCTGAGGTTTTCTGTTGGATCCTGTTGTAGGACCATGTAGTTGCGTCTATCTGATAGGAGTCTCATGCACTCATTATCGTAATCCTCGGTTGACTGTAACACTATAGCTCCCCCCTTATCTGCTGGTTTTATAACTATACTTGTTTCTCCAGACAGGGTTTTTAAGGCAAGTTGTTCTTCCTTAGTTGTGTTGTGAAAAGTCCGTGTGGAGGACACATCCAATTTGTTGACCTCTGTCATTATGGCTTTCTCAAAAGCAAGTAGCTCGAGAGGGAGTGCTGAGTCAGGAGGCGTGAAGGTAGATTTAGGTCTCAGACCTGTGTCTGTTGTCAAGGCTTGCGATGGTTTATCTATAAAAAAAAGCCTGCAGTTTCAATTTTCGTACAAATTCCTGTATCTCAATGTTCACCTTGAAGATGTCTGGTCTCTGTGTTGGCACAAAACCCAAACCTTTATTTAATACCTGTTGTTGTATTTTCGTCAGTGGTTTAGAAGTCAAATTTACCACTAGGTCCCTCTCTGGTTGCTGGTTGATGCTTGGTTGGGTAAGGAGCCTGTCATGCTCCTGGTTTGCCGGGGGTTTTCTTGATCTTTCTCCTCCCAAGTGACATTGTTGCCTTTCGGGTTTTTTCCCCGGTTCCCTGGGCGGGAGCCTAAAAAAGGTTGTGGACCATAGAAACCTCCATTGAAGTCTGGATTCCATTGTGGATAACCCTGAGCATTAGTAGGGTGGTTGAACTGGAATGGCTGGAAAGGTGTCTGTCCCATAAATTGTGGATATTGGGGTGGGTATCCTCTCCACCCTCGTTGTCTTGGGAACTGTTGTCTTCTTTGCCTCCAGCCGCCTCTATTCTGGCGATTCCTTCTGCCACGCTGGAATTTGAGCTGGCTGAGCTTATGTCTGACCCATCACTGTCAGTGTCGTTATTTCTGTTCATGGATACATAGTCGACCTTAGTATATGGATAAGCTCCTTCTGGTGTGAATTTGTCTTTATCTTTACTCAATTTGTTGAGTTTGCTTTGCTTCGAAGTAAATTCAAATTCTGTCACTTGTTGGTTGAGCTCGTCTAATCTGGTTTTCAGATCTTCGGTTGACATATATGTGTTTAGTTTTACCTCAATCTTTCCAATTTCAATCTTAAGTTCTTGTGGCCTAACCTTTGGCGAGGATGAAATCGATAGAATCTTAACTAGAGCAAACCCTTTTGAGGGACTCAGCAACCCTGAAACCGGGCCGAGTATCAATGACTGGAACGACTTTGAAAAACGGCGCCGGGAACTACAGGAGGGGGAACACGAACAGTCAGGTGTATCCGCCTGTCATGTACGCTACTGCTTCAAATCTTCTCCTCCCGGTCATGGCTTCCTTTGAATATTAATAAGAAACTTTAGACCACGCGAGCAACGTTTACTCTCTTTACACCTCGCCCCTTTCGGGTTTGGCTACAACATCATTACCGGTCCTTCTTCTATGAGGCCCTGAAGATTCGCAGTCTGTTCCCTGCGATGAAACACGTGTTGGCCAGTACAGAGGAACAATAAACCAGTGTTTTATACTAAGAACTTTACAACATTTGAACTCTTTTTTCTGCACTATATGATCTATTTACTTTGAAAGTCTTGATTTGCACAGTTGATTTACCCTACCGAATCTCAAAATTACCCAGACATTATTATTGTTTGTCCAGTGCAGGGGCTCTGTTGTTATTGTGCAATTTGTGTGGATCTTGCTGATCCAACCTTGAGCGGTTGTGAGGGATTACCGCCCGCCCTTTTTGCCTGGAGTTCTATACTCTATAAGCAGCTTACACTTTGCGGCTACTCAGGTGCGCGCCTGGTCATTTCTGGAAAACCCTAAACCCTCTCAGATGAACTATATCAATGACTGGAACGAATTGGTAAAATTGAGACGCAACCAAATCAAGGCAGCTCTACATGGTCTGATAATGACGGAATATCTGAGGAACAAAATGGGCCCGCCTGGTTTGATCGTAAAAAACGAACCCTTCATTTTCCAGACAGACATGCAGTTCAAGAAAGAGTGGTCATTGATCTCATGGCATTGCACCAGGGACTGGTTGGTCTTGTTTATAAAAACGGCAACCAGAATTACACAAGAACTTAAGATTGAAATTGGAAAGATTGAGGTAAAACTAAACACATAGACAAAATCACACCAGAAGGAGCTTATCCATATACTACGGCTGACTATGTATCCATGAACCGAAATAAGGACACTGACAGTGATGGGTCAGACATAAGCTCAGCCAGCTCAAATTCCAGCGGTGGCAGAAGGAATCGCCAGAATAGAGGCGGCTGGAGGCAAAGAAGACAACAGTTCCCAAGACAACGAGGGTGGAGAGGATACCCACCCCAATATCCACAATTTATGGGACAGACACCTTTCCAGCCATTCCAGTTCAACCACCCTACTAATGCTCAGGGTTATCCACAATGGAATCCAGACTTCAATGGAGGTTTCTATGGTCCACAACCTTTTTAAGGCTCCCGCCCAGGGAACCGGGGAAAAAACCCGAAAGGCAACAATGTCACTTGGGAGGAGAAAGATCAAGAGAACCCCCGGCAAACCAGGAGCATGACAGGCTCCTTACCCAACCAAGCATCAACCAGCAACCAGAGAGGGACCTAGTGGTAAATTTGACTTCTAAACCACTGACGAAAATACAACAACAGGTATTAAATAAAGGTTTGGATTTTGTGCCAACACAGAGACCAGACATCTTCAAGGTGAACATTGAGATACAGGAATTTGTACGAAAATTGAAACTGCAGGCTTTTTTTTATAGATAAACCATCGCAAGCCTTGACAACAGACACAGGTCTGAGACCTAAATCTACCTTCACGCCTCCTGACTCAGCACTCCCTCTCGAGCTACTTGCTTTTGAGAAAGCCATAATGACAGAGGTCAACAAATTGGATGTGTCCTCCACACGGACTTTTCACAACACAACTAAGGAAGAACAACTTGCCTTAAAAACCTTGTCTGGAGACACAAGTATAGTTATAAAACCAGCAGATAAGGGGGGAGCTATAGTGTTACAGTCAACCGAGGATTACGATAATGAGTGCATGAGACTCCTATCAGATAGACGCAACTACATGGTCCTACAACAGGATCCAACAGAAAACCTCAGGACAAGAATCGGGGGTATGATTGAAGAAGGCCTAACACATGATTGGTTGAGTAAGAAGGAAGGAGAGTTCCTGGAGCAGAAAAAACCACGCATCCCATACTTTTATTGTATTCCAAAAATACATAAGGATCTCACCAAACCCCCGGGAAGACCGATAGTATCGGGCATTGGCTCAATCTTAGAACCACTATCGAAATTCGCAGATGCCTTTCTGCGACCTTTAGTACAATCTATAAACACCTACTTAAAGGACACAAAGGCTGTCTTTCAACTACTGCAAGAAACAACATTCGACCCAAAAACCCAGCTTCTGATGTCCCTAGATGTGGAAAGCCTCTATACTAGCCTCCCTCATGACGAAACATTTGTGATTATTGAGGAGGTTCTTTTTTCCACACCATGGAAATACCAGACACCACGAGGATTGGTTCTAGAATGCATCTCTCTGGCTTTGCAAAAGAACTTTTTTCAGTATAAAACCACGATTTACCAACAATGCCACGGGACCAGCATGGGAAGCACTTTTGCTCCGAGCCTGGCTGGTCTCTACGTGCACCATCTTGAGACCAACAAGATCCTCCATGACCAGAATCCATACAGGTCGAATATAAAATGCAGGAGGAGGTACATCGATTACGTCCTGGTCATCTGGGAGGGTGATCGACAATCAGCGGAGAGTTTTCAGGAATGGTTGAATAACCAGAATGCCTTCCTGAAATTCACGAGCACCATTTCAAACGAAACATTGGTCTTTCTGGATCTAAACATTTATGCAGATGCAGGATTGCTAAAAACCACTACTCATTCTAAACCAACCTCTAGAAATTGCCTGTTGAGATATGACAGCTTCCACCCGAGACACCTACGGGAAAATCTGCCATATGGACAGTTTTTACGCCTAAGGCGCAACTGCACAGATGTGTCTGAATTTAAACAACAGGCAAGCGACCTCAAAGAAAAACTCAGACAACGAGAATACCCCAACAGAATTATCGACAAAGCAATGAAGAGGGCAAAAAACAATAACAGAGAAGAATTGTCGAGGAACGAACCAAGGAACCCACAGAGAACAAACAACCAATCTGTGTAACAACATTCAACACAATGTCAAATGAAGTGTCCAAAATTGTAAATAAACATTGGAGAATACTAACATGTGGCAAACTGGACTTTGAAAAACCTATGTTTGCACATCGCAGGGGACGCAACCTAAGAGACATATTGGTACATACCAGACCAAAACCAACCACAGTAGCCCTAAAACCATCTATTGGCGTCCAGGGCCACTTCCCTTGCGGTAACTGCAGCAGCTGCCATTTGACAGAAAAAAGCACGAGACTCACCTTTCGCAATGGCACTACATGGGAGCAAAGGAGATTCTCGAACTGCAATTCCAAAAACGTAATCTACCTGATCAAGTGCCCATGTAACCTTGAGTATGTGGGAATGACCACAAGAGCCATAAAAACGCGAATGAATGAACATAAAAGCAACGTGCGATGTAAAAAAAGCACAACCAAAATGGCAACGCATTTTCTGACTGAACAACACTGCGTCAATGACTTAAAATGGACAGTCATAGAGCAATTACCCTCCGATGTCGGCCTTTTCCAGAAGGAACAACGTTGGGTGTTCAGACTGGGTACCCATCTAAATGGGCTCAACGACGATGTACCCTGGAGTCAACTATCAGCATAATATACACAATATACAATATATATTATGTAAACAGAGGACCGTTAACCTGCACTGTTCAAGTCAGTCTTACTAATCAATGCCCTTTTATAATGATTGATCTGAATTGTAAACATCACTCGACCAATACACATACTAAAGAGATGGCTATATATGAGTATATATCAATCTCTTAAACCAACTGGAATAGCCCATAGTTGTATATCTCCTTTCACCCGTTTCATTACATCAATGTGTCAGATGTAGAACTGACACGCGCGCACTGAAGACATTCAGTGACATGCGCGTGTGTTCAATGCGCATGCGTAAGGAACAGACACACTGGTTCCCAATACGCGTGCGCAGAAGAACGCCGTAACAGTGGTGCACATGCTCGGAATAGACCTCATTTGGGTGCAGACGCTGATCCCATGCCGGCGCGCGTTCAATTACATACGAACGCCCTGTATGGTCGGTAAGGGGATGCTCCGTACATGGACATGTAATTAATGGCGGAACACCCATATATGGATACATAATTACTTCCGCCCAATTAGAATAACAGGGTATAAATAACCATGACCATAGCCTTACTCCACACCAGCGGAGCAGCGTGAGGGGTGAGGCGGCGATCAGAGCGTCCTGTCCTTGTGAGTATAATACTGAACAACTAGTACATAACGACCACCTGTACTCTCCTACATAAGTAAGTGAGATAGAATGAATGATTAAAGCTGCATCATTCTCTACTACAGATAGCCATTGGAGCAACACCCCGACGTTCCTATTTTGCTCATGAAGCCTACAAAGAAGCTTCACAAGTATGAATACAACTTACAGTAAACCCTAGTATTTTATGTGTTTTATGTTGTATGTGTTGTGAGTCCCCTTTTTCAACAGGCTTACTAATAAGCAAATGGTATGGTTCCAGGTGACTGCACCTGCTTGAACTACCCGCTACATGGGTAACCATTAGGTGTTATTTTTGTCTTTCTACAGGTCATTGTGCTTGTAGCAGACCGCTGTAGGCACACTTAGCCTATACTTATAAAAATTCACTTTTCTGTATATACACATTTTTTAGTAACTAAGACGTGAGTAGGGAGGGGAGGTTGTGCCCCCGTCCTGAGGAAGGAGCTTGTCTCCGAAACATGTCGACAACAACGCACACCAGAGGTCCTGTTCATTAATACAACAGCCTTGACCTTGTCCTGCACTTCTTTTAACAGTACCAGCCAGAGTTCAGAATAAAATTGTTTTTCTTTTTATACTCTAGTGCCAGGTACTTTTTAATTTTTCACTACACATCCCCCCCACTCACTTGAAAACATACCCCACACACTGTACACCACACATAGTCAACACCATAAGTGCTCCCGCGTAGCCGTAGGTCGCAGCACGCCGCATCCCGATAGAGGGGTGCGAAGACCCCGATGATGAAGCATGACACCAAGGGGCCTTTTGGTGTGTGAGGGGTATTTTACAAAACACTAAGTGCTTCAACATTCATTGATCACTCTCTTCCCTTCACCTTTGAATGTTGGATTTCCTTTGTTTACTTAAGTATCGTTGTGGAGCGCGAATCCAACTATCTGCTCTACCTCCCTCTTGTGTTTTTTGGTAAGGACACGTGAGAGTCGACACTACGTTACAGGCACATAGATAAGTTTGATTGTGACTGCCATTTTGTTTTTCCTCCCACAGGTCTTTTTTCCTTTTTTCTCGCCTAGTTAGGTTTGAGCTCATACCAATTGCAGATTTTTGCAATTCTGGTACCAAGAATCTAGGATTGGATACACGTTAGATGGTGTAGACCGTCCATTTTCTTACACTTCGGTCCTGATGAAAACTTGGAACCTACCACACATAGGTTGAAACATGTAGACCACTCACATAGATACTCATGGTCATAATCACCTACTAAGTATCTCAACACTCTTTTTTAACATTGTCCAGTAGCTTGCGAATAAAGATTTTTTAACCAAGTCATACCAGGACAATTTTTAACATATTTTCTGCACTTATCACTCACCACAACCAGCTCCACTGTAGTTCAGGTGTCGCAGCACACCCTGATGGCACTCGGTCATCAGGGTGGACCCCAATGATGAAGCATGTCACCACTAGGCTGGTGAGTGAGGGTTTTTTTTACAAAAGGAAAACATTTTCCTTTTCTCAAATACACATCCCATTCAGAATCTATGAATCTCTGTGGTGATACTCCTTTTTTTGTTACTAAGATACCTAGCCCAGGGGAATAGGAGTATACTCATTGCACATAACGTGATTAAATCCCTTAATCTCTCTCTTGTTATCACACCACCAGTAACTTGCCGGTTTGCTTTGTCGATGCTCCCACTAAAACCCGAAGACTCAGCGACTCAGGAACTGGACTTCCAGACTTTTCCCACTCCGATCCTCATCCACAGCAAAGCTGAGACCCGTGGCGGACACGAGAGACGTGGGACCGGACACCCTGGACTACCTGCTCTTTGCTAACCGTGCAGCTTCTGAGATATCCTTGAAGTTGTGCATTAGGGTTTGAGAAGCCCCAGACCCGAGCAGCATTTGCACCGAAGCTCAGCCCTCCACATTCCACGAGTGCCACATGAGGCCTGCACCTGCATTTCAGCTCAACGCATCTTCCTGGTTGCTAGCACATTGGCTAGTGAGCCCTCTGAAGAAGACTTCTTTGTAAAACTACACTACTTGCCTGGTTGCTCCGGGCTTGCTCCAGCTTCCCTGCAAAGGAGAAGTTCCCCAGATCTTGCTGATCAGACCTGAAGCAAATCTTTCTATCCTGTGTGGATTGCATTTGCCAAGGCTTGTTGGGTTCAATCCGGATACCGACACTGTAGTCAATAAGATCCTTTGTGGTACAGCTCGAATCCAGCTCCTGGTTATCGTCGACTCCTCATGGTCCTCGTGGCTGCAGAAACAAGCTTCACCTCTTCACCTGATTGCATCTCGACATCGCCTGGTTCCTTCCTGGTCACTGGCTAGTGACCCAGACTCTGTCCCCTCTGCTTTCAGGTGCTTCTCATCTTTAATCCACCCTTGGATCCACCCGGACACTTTTGTTCTAGTCGCCTGCCGCAGATCTTTGCATCTCTCCATAGGAAATAGCGACGAAACCCGACACGAAAAGACACCTATGCACCCGACTTCCCTGGGTGAGGTAACTTGAGTACTCCAGTGCTCCTGTGGATGTTAACTACCCAAGTGTCCTAGTTTAAAAGGGCTTTACCGTAGTCCATCGGGAAGTGGCCTGAATCTACTACTTTGTAACTTTTACATTCCCATCATAACTCTATGGTAACTCGAGTGTATGTTTAGACACTGCACACGCCTCCCGTTGATCTCCTACTTCCTAATCTTTGGTTGTTCAGTGTTCAGTGTAGCCCCAGCAATTCCCTAGGCTCTAGGCCTATTCACTATTCCTGAAGTGGCTCTTATACCACTTACTTAGTATATAGTTCGTGAGGGCCCTAGGGCAGAATTGTATTTGTGCAACTTAAAGTATGCTTATTGAGTAACTTGTACTGTATCTCAATCTCTGACCTCATAAAGAGTTCAGAGGGGTTGTGTTAGTAATAAATACATATATATTTTATATATACCTTGTGTGGGGTCCTTTCATTTGGTATTCAAGGGATTATAATAGGTAAAACAGCTTGCTTTACATGCTCTCTGAAGTGTTAGCCTAAGACTGCTGGTCCATGCTACCATTAGGATAGCTGTTCTATAAGGTTGACTTTACAACCACCATCATAAGGGTCGTTTAGACTGGTGCAGGGTGCCCACTAGAATAGTGAACATCATATACCAGGCTAACTTCTCACAACGATCACACAGTCAAAACGTGCAGTGCGATTTTTCCACAATTACATCGAAGTCTGAGAGCTGGCCAAAATGATCTGGAACTTGGATCGCAGGCATCTTTAAACAAATTCTCCCCAGAAATCATGAAGTGAAATTCTACTACGGTCAGCAATTCAGAAAAGACTGGGAATACTGCCATTATATTTAAGCCTTCATCCATTTATTTATCGGATTCTTTTATTTATCGCAAACAAGGCCCGCAAGCACTGAGGCTTAACTTGCGAACAAATAGACATTAGTCATCCGGCCTGGAGGTGGGGGCCGGGGGGGGTGGAGAGAAAGAGTGGTACTAAACCAACTGCACATCTTAACAAAATCAAACCGAATCAAATCCACACTGGAGACACCAAAGTAACAATATCAAATCAGTTTATACTAGCGTCACAAGTGGGGGGAAACGGTTGTTACTAGTATAACAATTAAAGGTTATATGAGCCCAGTTATTCGAATCAATTAACATATCCGCTCACTGCAGTTAGCGATGCCAACTAACTCCCTCTAATTCCACCACAAACTGGAGTAATTAATAGAAGTTTTTTTTAAGATAACACAAGACTAAACCCGACAACCTAAACCACTAAATTAACCACTAACCTTGGTTTCAAAGTAGCAGGCTACTCACCATGAAGGGCTTCAATGCCTTGTCAGTAGTAAGCACTGTGTAAATGCAATTACAATACAAGGCAACTCTATTGGCTTTGACAGTGGTTCTTTTTAGGCCAGATACCTATGCAACCTACTTTTTAGACCAGATACCTATGCAGCCTACTCTTTAGTAGTGTACTGCACGAGGGAAGAAGGGAGGGAAAGCAGAAACTACTACGCAGAAGTGCCTGGTAAATGACACATTTCATTTATTCACCTCTCCTGATCTTAAATAATGTGAACCCCATTCTAAAGCGACTCTCCTCAGCTTGTGGAAATTCATTTTGACATTTTTAAAAGAGGACGGGCCCATAAAAGACAACATGCATGCACTGTGTGGTTTTTTTTAGTGTGGTTGTAGGCTTGTTAGTCACTTCGAGTAGGAAATTTACTCTGAAGCCTAAAATAAAATCCACGTGACTTGTTTACTTGGAGGGAGAGCTCTTTAGGCCGAGCAGCTCGTTGAAGAACTAGGCAAGGAGTAACATAGCAAGTCTATAAGACCCACGGTTAAAAATAGGTTTAGTGAGCATGCGGCAGCTCATATGTGAATCATGTCACTCCTGTCATTGATATAACAATGGAAAAAGTCAGTTTTTCCAAAATACAATACAATGTATTCTAATTTTTCTGAAGCAATCTATAACTTTATATGAGTGGATGAACAGGATAAATTATAGAGCCTGCATTGTGGAGAAAACCACCTGTTCCGTCTGGAGCGGTAGCTCAGCAGTGGGATAATTGCATTTCCGGGATAAGAGGAGCCAGTTGTGTGTACCACAATGGAAGGGTCGCGCAGGGGTGGGGGCCGGGCCGGGGAGAGTTTTAAAATAAAATACCAAACTTACTGGACCGGATCAATGTCACCTTTGTTCCGGCTCCGGGGTCCTGTTGGTTGGCACCTACAAACAGCTGCATCACTGCTGGCAAACCCTCTTAGAGCAGGGCTGTTTACCGCCCTGCGCCTGCCAATTAGGAGACCGAGGTTTGAGCCTTTGCTCAACCCTCGCTTTCCTAATGGGCATGCACCAGCAGAGCAGACAGTAGTGCACATGAGTGGGCACAGCGCAAAAATTCGCCCTCCGTCCCCACTCATGCGCACTTGTGTTGTGCTGCTGCCTGTTGCCCAAGGTCTGACAATCATGTCAGTCAACATGACGTCGGACCGCCCACCCCCTTCAGACTCTGAAGGGGGTGGGCAGTCTGACGTCATGCTGACTGACATGATTGATTGTCAGTTCTCCCTCGCGTCTCTGAACTTAAGTAAACTGAGAGTTTACTTAAGTTCAGAGACGCCGAGGGAGCTGCGGATGCGGGTAGCTTGTGATGCAACGCCCCAGCATCCTTAATGGACACACCGCCACTGGTCTTGTAAACAACAACTATAAGTACAAAGTGCATGTTTAAGCACCGCTTGCAGGTTTTCGAAAACACATAAATACTTTACTATTCCAATAAATCAAATTTTCGCTAATGTGATAACAAATCATCAGTGTTTGGAAGTCTGTTAATACCCAATCTAAGGTCTGTGCATTCAGTTACACTAAACAATCTCCATGCGGAAGAACCTACCATTAATAGTTGCATGTATCATTGTTCGACGCTAATAAGATTGATTGATGCCACAAGGCAGAAGAGAACAAGTAAAGAACCAAAAACATAAATTATACTGCTCTTACCTTCACAGTGGGGGGAATTTCTTTTATCGCACATCAGGGTTGCGTTGGCTGTTCCCTTGGTTCTGTGTAAAGCCCCCCCCCCCACATCACACCCCAACTTGAGTTGTTGGGGAAAGAGTTTTGCCTGCTTACTTTACGTTCATTTACATACGTGATTTCAGATTGTTTCTTGTTTGGTCTGCATTGCATTGTTACTCCCTTGGGTGTCATGGTTTCCTTTGCTTGATTTGCGTTTTCCCCTCGCACGTCGGGGTTGCGTTCAGAGTCCTTATGGTTCTGTGTTTAGCCCCTTACACACATCACACCCTATTTTGTTGTTGGGGGAAGTTTTCTATAGTTGTGCTTGTTACTTTGTTCTGTGTGAATAGTTTCCACACCTGATTACTGTTTTTTTTACTGCCTAGTCCTTTCACACTTTCATCGTTGGTTCTCTTGTGCTTCTCGTGTTTGCCTGGCCAGCTTGCATGACTCTTGTACTTGGATTGATCTGTAGACTGTGGTGTGGTAGTGTTGGGCTGCTTTGCGATAGAAAGGAGGATTGTGTGCATGAGTCTTTGCACTTGTGTTATGTTTCTCCCTCCTCATTTTATTTTCTTTGTATGAATTTTCAATCTTAAATTTTTCATGCTATGCTTTAGTAGGTTCTCATCACATGTATTCTTGCAATGTTTTTATGCTTTTTGATTCCCTCCTTGTACGTTGCAAAGAAGGGGGATGTGTTATACTGCTGCTGCTCAGCCTGAGTGTCTGTGTGGGAGAATGTTGGTTAATGGAATGTTCGTGTGTGTGAGTGTCAATTGGACAGTTTTTAAAATAAAATCGGTTTGAGTGTTTGATTGATTCAGATGCTCCGTCCATCACCACCCCCTTTTGTACCGCTTTTGGCCGCCATAAGTGTGGCAGGGTAAGCTCAGACGTGAGTCCCTTGCTCACTTTGCCACTGGATTCAAGCAAGCCGGGCTGAAGACGGCTGGAATGCCAGAAACCGGTCCTCGGAAGCTTGTTTCCGGTCCAGGGAAGACATGGCTTGGCAGTTCGGGCAGGACTGTTCCCATGAGGCACTGGGTCAGACTGATTTGCATATGGCCATGCCTGAACTCGGGTGGCAGAGTGGGATAAAGAACGGTGATGGATTTAACCCAGATCTTTTGACTGGGTGTGAGTGTTTGATTGATTCAGATGCTCTGTCCAGCACCACCCCCTTTTGTACCGCTGTCAATTGGAGATGGGCTGAGCAGCAGTGAGGCTGCTCCTGGTAGGGCTCCCTTCCTTGTAACATCTAACTTACAATACATCAACTTGGAAACTTACCTGGACTACTTATCCTCACTACAACACTGTCTTTTATAAACGTCCTAGGAATATATGCGCAGTTAGCATAAATCACTGTTACCGACCTGCAGCAAGGTGCTCCGGTTCGCTGTCGCATCTACGAAATGCACACACACATTACACGCCCTAGCCAGTCCTGTCAGGGGCTAATGCCCTTTCTCTACAATGGATGACAGCCAGTTCCTGTCCAGACTACAAAGAAGGAAAAAGTTACTTTCTGCTCAAAATGCCCATTGCAAAAACTGAAGCTCGGCCAACAACTTGTGCTTTTTTTTTGCAAAGATGATCAAAACCATTATCTGGAGAGCACAGAACCTTTTTAAAAGCCTGTCAGCTAATTATCCAGTAACGTCTTTTGCAGTGACACGCAAACAGCTCTTCGATCTGAAGTGCACTTTTAGGAGCTGGCCTCTAATTTAATTTACAGTTATACGGTTTATATTTAGTGATTAGCTCTAGGTTCAATTATTGTTTTAATAAATACATTCTTATTACATGAAAAATGAAGTGCTTACCAATTGAACTCTTACCAAAGCAACACTTTAGTTGTGTCCCTTACTTTTAACTTGAATTCACGCTATAACCCTTCTTTAGCCACCCTGCAACTACGTGCGATGATTACTATACGTTATGTGTTGTATGTTGTAAAAACAATAAAAACTACTTTGAAATTTAAAAAAAAACAGTAACACTGGCCTTTGAAAGGGTGTGATTGCCTGCTTTATACATTTGTTTTCAATATGTGTGGAGAAGTGTGGCTCAGGGGTTAGAGGCGGCAGACCCGGAAGCTGAGATCGGCCCTGGACCATGGTTCAATTCCCCGCCTCGGCGGGTCTTGGGCTCAAAAATTCCACTGACTCGATAATTCTCGCTCCGGTGCATTCTCGACTCACGGGTTCACACTCTGCGACCCTGGGCAATAGCTTGCTTAATCTCCACAACGGCCCCTCGCAGCGGGATGCCTGGCTTTCACCTTGTGGATACCCTGCCGGGGTTATCTCACAGGGGAATACCAGGACGGGTTCCCTAAGCAAGCGCCGGGAAACCCTTTGTGGGTAGCTGTGCGCTATATAAGCTCAAATACATTTACATGACTGTTAATGCCGCCCTGGTCTGTGATTCAAAATAGCTGACACTGGAGGCAATACCAGGGGCAAAAGCATGCAAAAAAGCATGACACAAATCATGATAAATCCTGTACCCAAAGACGTATTTGGTAGCAAAATGTAGCATAGCATGTAACGTGAACCAAGCATAAACTAAACATAAAGTTGATGCTTGTATCACACACACTCATAACCACGTAAAGTGGGAGGAAACACTGCAATGTCCTGAAACAAAAATAAGAAAGTAACTTTCCCTCTGCATAAAAGAACAGAAGAGCATAAATTCACTTGAGAAGTAAATGTTCAAATTAAAAGGTGTGTGACGGTGAAGTCAATCTTCTGAAACAATGCTGCTCAAGTAGACACTGCCAAGTAGTCAGTCAAAAAAGCTTTTATTCGATATGCAAGATATCTTGTAAGCACATTTAAAATACAAACATTACAGTTTCCAAAATAGAAAAACATTGCGTACAAGAAGCCAGTATAAAACTCATTTAGAAAAGATAAAAGGACTTGAAGTTCCCATTAATAAATTAGCTAAAAATGAATTAAACAGCTACTGACAATCTCTTACAACGAATAAGCCAAAACTGCTTTAAAAATTCTGCTATTCCACACACTATAGGGGGAGAAGTGTCCGTGGTTAGGATACGCAAGGCTACTAGGTGGTTACGTGTGCCCATATTTCGACAAAGAGGTTTCAGCCAAGAGCTCCTAGGTCTTGCATAATCCGGGCATTCGAATAGAACATGCGCAATAGACTCAACCCTGCTCGGGCAGCATGCACAATTAGGGGAAGTACGGGCCGCTAATGTCCATTTCGATACCACAGCACCTAGTGGGAGGGAACCAACTCTGAATTTAAAATAAAGTGCACGGTCAAAGGGGAGGGTGATCATGTCCAGGTAGGGTTCAAAGGCAACAATGTCTTTAATTTGTAAAAAGGCAACCGTGGATTTGCAGTGGTTGGGGTTTGTATTTAGACGCTCCGAAATCCATTTCCAGTAGTGCACCTTAACCACTTCTTTTGGGGGGGCTGAACGTGATGGCCAGCAATCTCCTAGACCGATCTTCTCCAGGAGGTTTTTAGTTTCACTTAACCATCTTATCTTAGCCCAACCCCCCAGGCTCATTATTTCCCCCAGGGCATCAGCATAGGACTTTAGTTCTTCACCCCTCCAAATTCGTGTCCATAGTAGGAGCGGCCGGAGCTGGGCCTGGTCTTTGATATTTTTACAGCCCGTGTCCAACCACACTGGTACAGATGGAGTGCTCAGTGGAACGGAGATAATAGATTTCAGTAGCTTACTCTCCGCTGTCACTAGGGCGTCCATTCGACAGTGGCCCCACAGTTCTGCCCCATACAAGGCTGATGACACTACTTTGGCCTTGTAGATGTCGATTACTGGGGTAAGGGATCTCCTTGGTGAGGCCCTGAACTCCCTCATGAGAGCTCCTCCAACTCTCCTATGGTTGAGGACCATTTTATCAATATGGTTTGCCCAGGACATCCTATCCGTAATTCGAATGCCGAGGTAGTCGAATTCGGCTACTTTTTCTAAGGGGATCGAGTTGAGTGTAGGTGGGCGGCCCAATTTCTTAGGAGGGTTGAGGACTAAGTATTTTGTTTTGTCCACATTTATTGTTAACCCTTTTGCTGTACAGAACTCCTGAAATCGCGTTAGCAATTTCTGTAGGCCTTGTGGGGTCTTCGAAATCAGGAGCGTGCCGTCCGCAAAGAGTAGGGTGGGGATACGGACTCCTCCGAGGCAGGGGGCGTCGGCTGGTTCTTGCTGAAGATGTTTAACCACCCCATTCACATATAATGAGAAGAGGGTGGGAGCCAAGACACAGCCCTGTCTTACGCCCCTGGACACTGGTATCTTCTCAGTGAGCTCTCCGTTCTTACCCCAACGGACCTGTGCATAGGTATGGGTGTGAAGACTAATGAGAAGGGACAAGATGTAGGGAGGTAGTCCCATCTCATAGAGTACCCTCCAAAGCTCTTCCCGGGGAACCAGATCAAAGGCAGTCTTCAGGTCTATAAAGGCCAAATAAAGACTACCCTTGCCTAGTTCCACCACCTTCCACCCCAATAGTGCCAGCCTAAACACCTGCTCTATTGTCCCCATACCGGCCCGAAAACCTGCCTGAAAGTCTGATAGGATTTTATTCTCCTCCACCCAATGATGAATCCTTCCAAGGATAGCTTTACCAGCTATCTTTTGGGTGGAGTCTATCAGACTTATAGGGCGGTAGTTCCCCGGTGTTTCCCTACACCCTTTTTTGTATATCAGGACCACCACTGCCCATTTCCAGGAATCTGGCACTGCCCCTCCCACCATGATATCGTTCAGGAGAGCTGCTATAACCCTTGCCCACTCCGTTGGGAATGCCCTCATAAGGTCCCCCGGTAGGCCATCGGGGCCGCTGCCTTACGCGGTGCTACCCAACCTATAACCCCCTCAATCTCTAGGGGAGTGAAGAGATTGTAGGCAAGAGGTTCAATTTCTCGTGTAAGGTCCATTCCCAAGCTCAGTTCCCCATCTGGAGGGAGATATAGGTTCCCAAAGTGTTTTACCCAGTTTTGGGGCGGAATGTTACAAGGTCTCATCGCTGCATCGGGTTTATTCCGTGTGCTAATGAGATTCCAAAAGGCCCTAGAATCCCTGATCTTACTAGCCTGGAGGAGGTCATCCCAGAATTTTTCTTCCCACTCCCTCCTGGCAAGTTTAAGGGATTTATTATAGGCCTTCCTTGCTTCCTGAATCACGCCTCGGGATTTAAGTTTAACCGCCTCTACTAGCCTTGCCTTGTGAACCCTACAGGTTTGGGTATACCAACCTTCAACTGGTTTTTTAAATTGTTTGTTGCCTGACTGGTTTGGATACATGGTAAACACGTTGGTTAAGGCTTCTACCAGGGAGACAAAAATCCCACTAGCTCTACCCGCCCCTTCTAGGGAGGTTCCGAGGGTTGTTACTGCTTGGATTAAAAGGGATTGAATTTCCCCTACCTTTGCCTCGGATAAGACCAGTTTCGCCCATTTTATTCGTCTGCCACAAGGGGAAACTTCAGACTCATCCGGGAATGCGGCTACCAGGTTGATATTATCCCTCTTTGAAGTGCACCACCACTGGACCATACTTAAGGAGAGTGAATTGTGGTCACTTTCAGTCGAGGGGACCACCTGCATGTCCCTTACATAAGGCCATAAGAATACATCTATTAGGAAGTAATCTAGCCTAGAGGTGTGTCCTGGTCTATTGTAAGTGTGGGCCCCCCCCCTATCCGAGGATGTCCTCCCGTTTGCTGCCCTTAAGTTAAATTCGAGGCACAGTGAGTATAACTGGAGCGCGACTTCTGTCCACCTTCTAATCGTTGGGATTTCTAGTGCCGGGATCCCCATCCTGGAATCCTCCTCCTCTTGGTCGAGGGAGACGTCCGAGCCCAAAGGCTCGAACGTACAGTTCATATCTCCTGCAACCAGTGTACGTGTTTTGTGAGGGGTATTATTTAGCAAAGTCTCGAGGAGAGATATTACAGGAGACTTCCTGCCACCCTTGGTACCCCGGGCATAAACATTATAAACATTTAAGACAGTTCTTCCCCTTTGATCTATTAGGGTGATGTTTTGAATGTCCGGGGAGCCTGTGCGGAACTCCACTACTCTGCAGTCTAGAGAAGCCGCGACCCAGATAAGGAGGCCACCCGAAGGTCGCCCTCTCCCTGTTTCCGAGACTTGTGCTGGGGTGAAATAGGAAGAAAATCCCACCCTGTGAGCCGGGACCAAGCTCCATGTCTCTTGGAAGAGGCACAAGGAGTGCTCATCAACCCAAGCATTAAAATCCGGTAGAGCCAGTTTTTTTGCAATCCCAGCGACATTCCAGCTAAAAACCTTAAAGACTAGGTCCGTCACAGTTGGAGTGTCGTTGGGCGCTACAAAGCCCCTATCTGAGGACCTCTTCTCAGGCATCTGGGGGGATGAGGAACCTTGTGGGGAAGCTACAGAGGCTCCTATTTCGTTTGTGAAGTTTACTTGGGTAATTGATACTCCTGCGGGCTCTACACTGCTCCCAGTATTCAGTCAGTGAGGGCCTAATGCCCACAAATGGTTCTCCCTAGTGCCCCCCGAGACCCCAGCCCAGTTTTGACCAGTAAAAGGGGAACCAAAACTTCCTTCCGTTGGGCTAGCATTTTGCCTGGGGTAAAAATAAGAAAGATCTACCACCTTTACCCCCGGGCCCCCATACTTTTGATAGGAGTACAGATCGATGGAACTACTCTTGGGTCTTGGAAGTTTATGATTATACAATCCCCCTCCTGCGTTTTTCTCCCCTGCCCTACCCAACCCACTCTGCGGACACTTAGAATAATGCCGTCCACACCCAGCGGAATTGGCTTATTTGCCTTCAGCCAGTGGATACACTTATTTTTGAGTGATTGGTGATTTTCCACCTGGCCATCCTTTAAAGGGGGCACGTTGACCATGACAGCAACGAAAGGTTGGCAGTCTGGTGGGAGATTTACAGGGGGGATCCGTCGCACTGGATTGTTGGGGACCATTGGGGGGGTGGAGGGGGCAGTAGAATGGGATGCAGACTTAGGGACTTTCCCTGTCACTAAACCGTGTGATATATTACGTGCCCCTGGTTTTTGGGAAACTTCCGTTTTACCACTAGCTGACTGTGGCTGCTTTTGTAAGGGGGGATTAGGCTTAATTATGGCAGGTTCTAAGTGTGTTAAAGGTCCCTTATGTTTTGGCCCTGAGTTGGAACGGGGAGGAGATTTAAGAGCTGAAGTTAGCGGGCTATTAGGGACAGCTTTATTTGGACCAGTGGGTGGTTTAGGGTCTCTCTGAGGTGGTGGTACATTCCCCTTTGCGCCCAAATCCTTGTTTTCAATCACTCTGGTAGTTTGTTTAAATGTTGTTTTGAATGAGTGAAACCCATCAAGGGTTGATTGCTCTAATTTATCTATCCTCTCTCCTAAACCCTTGACTTGCGATAGTAACGGTTTCAAGAGGCTGTAAACCTTCTCAAGGATGTTTTCAACTGTTACTAAGTCAGAGAGCTTAGAGGCCTTGGCAGTGTTAACGTCTGGGTGTGGCCCCGTGGGAGGTATCTGAACATCCCTATCTGTATCAGTTTCATTCACTATGTGCGTACCCCTTATGGTTGTCATACTCATTCCAGGACTACTTCTTGCTCTTTGATAAAGAGCGGTCTGACTCACTAGCCTACCCTTTCTGCGTTTTCTTGGCTTTTTGCTGGAGGGCCCAGTCTCCTGTCTAGTGTCGGGGGTTTGAGTGTTGGGGGACGCCCTAACTGGCTCCCCTTCTGATAAAACTATGGTGGGCGCGAGAGAGTTTGGGGACTCAGGATCACTGATTGTTTCGCTTGGGAGATTAGGTGATAATGGTATGGACAGCTTGCTGGGGCCATCATCTCCCACTGTGACTATAGGGAGAAGCGCGACCAGATTTTCCAGCCTATCTATGTTTTGCTCTATACCAGCCAACTGAGGGGGGTCTGTGAGAACACCTGGCACACTGGGTGGGGAAGCAGATTGGGCCCGAGTACAGGTCGGTGTAAGCGACTGAGCGGCAACCCCCAGAGATGAACGTCTTGAGGGGAGGTATACCTCAGATAAACGTCGCTCAGACATGGCAATTTCCTTTTCAATCACCGCCGCCACCCTGGTGATGAATCGGTCCATAGTTCCTATGACAGGGCTCGCGGCATTTGACCCCTTATCAGCTTCGCTCCTGAGTAGCTTTCCAGAGCGTGTAGACATGGTTACGGGAAACCGAACGGACAACACACCTGATGACTGTACTCACTGTTGGCAGGAGGAAAGGGACGTGGCCCAGCCCAGCCTTGACAGCCCCTGACTGCCACAGACTGCCCGCCCTTTGCTCGGGCTTCGCTCGGCGTCCCGCTCGCGTCCCGCGGATCGCTTGACAGAGCGTTAAATCAGAGAGCGTTGCAGGCGGGGGGCGTGGCTGGTGGTGGGCGCGTCCGCTCGCGCAGCTGTGAGAGCAGGGACTCCTGGATCTTCGAGTCCCTGCTACAGCGCCAACGCCGGTTTGATGTTGCTCCCAGCGCCTCCAGGAGCCCAGCGCCTACAAGTTTCTCTCACCCTCCTTGGTCCGCGAAGCGGCATCCGCGGAGCGGGTGCGGCGAGGGGCAGCGGCAGGCAGGAACACAGATGACAGTCCCTAGGTCAGCGGGACGTGTGGATGGCTCCCCAACACAGCGCTAGTCACTTTCTGCTCACAGGTAGGGTCCCGGGGAGCACTAGAGACGCGCGCCTTTTCAGGCTGGCCAGGTGGGGGGCGTGGCTGGTGGTGGGCGCGTCCGCTCGCGCAGCTGTGAGAGCAGGGACTCCTGGATCTTCGAGTCCCTGCTACAGCGCCAACGCCGGTTTGATGTTGCTCCCAGCGCCTCCAGGAGCCCAGCGCCTACAAGTTTCTCTCACCCTCCTTGGTCCGCGAAGCGGCACCCGCGGAGCGGGTGCGGCGAGGGGCAGCGGCAGGCAGGAACACAGATGACAGTCCCTAGGTCAGCGGGACGTGTGGATGGCTCCCCAACACAGCGCTAGTCACTTTTTGCTCACAGGTAGGGTCCCGGGGAGCACTAGAGACGCGCGCCTTTTCAGGCTGGCCAGGCGGGGGGCGTGGCTGGTGGTGGGCGCGTCCGCTCGTGCAGCTGTGAGAGCAGGGACTCCTGGATCTTCGAGTCCCTGCTACAGCGCCAACGCCGGTTTGATGTTGCTCCCAGCGCCTCCAGGAGCCCAGCGCCTACAAGTTTCTCTCACCCTCCTTGGTCCGCGAAGCGGCACCCGCGGAGCGGGTGCGGTGAGGGGCAGCGGCAGGCAGGAACACAGATGACAGTCCCTAGGTCAGCGGGACGTGTGGATGGCTGCCCAACACAGCGCTAGTCACTTTCTGCTCACAGGTAGGGTCCCTGCCAAGTAGATATGATGACGTCGACGTGGAGCAGTGAACAAAAAAAAACATAACTAAGTTGCAGACCCTGGAGAGAAACTGCAGAGCCTGATGTAGGAAGACGGTAACTCTAGTAAAGTAAATGCGGAAAGTCAGTACCTTCTTATCCCATGAGGACACACCAGGAAGAGGCAGTCCAAGCACAAGGCACCACGCAAAAGAACACAAAGAGGCTGGCCTATGCAGGCGGAACAAAAGGTTTACCAAACTGAAAACAGTACCTGTGGTGAAACACAAGGATCAACTACACCGATAAAATGTAGAGGAGGCACTGCACCAATCCGCGGTCCTTTAAGTAGAAAGAAACATGCGTCGAGTCCAATAAACTTTATTTAAAAAAAACGTGGTTGGGTGAACACAAATTATGCTGGGAACTGTAGATGACCTGGAGGCCAAACGCCAGATGGCCGCACGCCTGGTGATGCCGCATCGGATGGCTCCTGGCACCAACCTGCACCACGACATCCCATAGTAGAGACAGAGAACACGTCAGGGATGATGAAGGCACAACTTGGCAGCGGTGGGAATTGAATGAGTAAGGACGTTATCAGGGATTCTGAGTGCGGCACCAAGAGGACAGTAAGGTGCGCAAGCAGAAATTTAAAAGAAGACAAAGCGTAACTGTCACCACTTGCCATTAGGTAGACAAGTCACTGCAGCACAGTAAAATAAAAAAATAAAAAATACCATGAAATGAAACAGTTCGCGTTGCCTGTGTCAAAGCCAAGGCAAGTAAACCACAAGATGAGAGCTCACAAACAAAGAGAAAGGGGTTTCTCCCTAACAACGGTGTCCATGTAAAGAAAGACTTGGCAGACATGGTGGTCAGTGTCACTCACATTGGGGACACTGTCCAAAGGTAGCAAGACAGGAAAGTCAGGAAAAACTCCATAGGCGGCAGAAAAACAGGTAGCAAGACAAGCAGGCAGAAAAGAAGACGGAGACATTCTTGTTCTATAGCAGTAGCACTTCAGGGCAACAAGGCAGGTACTTCCTGTTCTAAGGCAGCATGGCAGGCAGGTAGGATGACAGACAGTCAGCAAAGGGAGGCACTCTCTCTCAAAGTAGCAGTACAGGGAACACCTGATCCAGAACAGCAGGGCAGGCAGGCAGCAGAGGAAGAAGGCGGTGAAAACAACTGGACGCTCTCCTGGGAAACTGCACTTCTGGAGATTGTCCCAAAGTGACAGGTCAGGGACCACTGTCCCTAAGGAGAAAGGGAGGGCGCAGGAAAGAAGAGCAGGGACTGACACAGAATAGTTGTAGCGACCGATGTAGGGGTCACTGATGGTGCTCACTGAGGGGTGCCAGTATGCTTTAAATCTGCAGCACGTCGTTTTAAGAAGTCCTTTACCTTTAACTTTCTTAGGATGCAATTTTCAGTAATTCACGAGATGGAACACGCAGGTTATTTTCCAAATTGTCGCCAAAATATGTTGTAGTGAGGATAAGTAGTCCAGGTATGTTTCCAAGTAGATTTATTGTAAATTAGATGCTACAAGGATGGGAACCCCACCAGGAGCAGCCTCACTGCTGCTCAGCCCATCTCCAACGGACACTCACACACACGAACATCTAATTCACCAACATTCTCTCACACAGACACTCAGCAGCAATATAAAACACAGGCTTAAAGGTCTGACCCAGGCAGCGAACACAAAGCAGTAGTCCACCAAATGCGCGCCTCTATGACTAATTTTAGTAATCAGCCTTGTGCCGCAACAATCTAAATCTAACCAGATCGAGAAACAGCATGAAGTGGCTCAGGGTGGAGTGCACAGACTTATGCTGAAAACGTCTCTGCAGCTACCGAGTTGAAAACGTGTTGGACATCTTAGTGCTTAAACAAACCACGTTCTGCACAAACCAGTTCTGCACATAAACGTAATAATGATGAAAGCGCCTGTGCATTTTAAATGTATGCGCATGGCAACCCGAGAAGCAGGAGCAATGAAGATTAAAAACAAAAAAATAACAAAGTAGTCCCTAAATAAAAAGTTACAGCCCTATAGCGTAACTACACTGTGGTTGGTCGTTGCTGCCTGCCATAAAACGGAAGTTACATCTGGGGAGCACCAGCCAATATGAGCCGGAAAGAAAAGCAACGCGGGAGAGTCCCAGTGGGAGCAACAGGGGGGATTACACTCCGTATACGGATTACACCAATTCTTCCAGACAGCACATGTCCGCAGTCTAGGCTCGACCTAAAAATTAATGTTGAATGGGGCATATTTTTTGTCTTTTTTTTCTTTTTTAACAGCAAATCTTTCCAACCTTAGAGTTTTTTTCTGGAAATGAAAAAACTATGGCCCTGACTGGCAGGTAGTCTCTTTCATTGCCTTGGGGAAAATTTGTGTTTTATCTGCCCAGGACTGCAATATCTTGCATGACCAGTCTGCACAGGGAATATATGCATCAGAAGGACCTTCTTAAATTTGGAGAATTTCCCAATGCATCCCAATGCATAATTGTGGCTTACATTCTCCTGCCTTATTTGTGACTCCTTCGGTAGTCAACAGGGGTTCACTTTCTCTAAATAGGGCTGGGGAACCATGAGTTAGGCATGTAATGTAAATCATAGATTTATAGTGAGTGTCCTGTACTGTCAAAATCTAAAAGTCAAAAGCCCCAAAAGACTTTCTTCTGATGAGGTAGGACTATGTATTTAAAAAGTCCTGTGAAACCTCTAGACGAAATACAATTGGAGCAACCAAACATTCATGATAAAAATAAAAGTTAAACAGGTAACTATTTTAAGATACTCTTGTAAGCTAGAACAGTTTTAGGTTTAGGTTTAAAACGTGTTTATTGGCATTTAATTTCAACAACAGAGTCGCCACATTAAGTTGGCTACTAAAAGAAAATGGAAGGCAAACAAATAGTGTTCCTCTCCCCCAAATCTCTCGCCCCCCTAAACCCATCCCATTTGTGTTCTGAGAGGATTAGCCACTAGCCCCAGAAAGCAATAATCATTTGTTTAACATCCAGTAGAAGTTGAGAGATAAGCCTGCACTGGATACCATGTAGGGGACAGATATCTGTAGCTGGCTAACCTAGCAATATCACTTCGAAGCATCTTGCTAGATATGGGTCTGTGATTTGTTCTTGGGTTGCAAACACCGAGTCCAAAAAGGTTTTAACTTTGGATGGCATCAAAGCACATACGTTAGATTTCCCTCTTCCCCACAGCAGGACAGTGGTGTAACATTATCCCCTTCGGCCCCCACGGCGCAGGAGAGCCACTGAGCTCAAGGGGGCCCCTTTCACACTGTGAATAGGCGGTGGGCCCCTGGCCTGAGAGCTCCAGACTGGGTCTGGGAGGAGTCCATGTGCTTTACAGGGGGAACCCCTCAAGTTTTTGTTATGCCTCTGCAGCATATGGTCTTACCACCCTCCTCATTCTTGATAGATGTGTTAGGATGTGGTGCAATTCATAAAAGATTTTAAGTACAGCTTCTCTAGACCCTGAATGGAAAGGGGCGACCACTCGGTCCCCCCGAACGTATGGTGGAGTACCCCGACCCCCCCGGGAAGCCATTTTGGGCGGGAGGCGAGTCCCGGCTGGTATGCCCGAAGCGGCGTAGCTGGGGCGAGCCTTTTCCCGCCCAAGAGAGGGTTGTCCTAGACACCGACAACGCTAGCCACGCCCCGGAGGCGGATTGGAGGTGGGTTCACGCCCGCCCGAAGAAGGATAAAAGGAGCGACAGGCCAAAGAAGCATCCTCTTGTTCCTGTGCTCTGAAGCTGCACCTCCCCGTTGCACGTGAGCTCGAGACGGAACGAAGAGCCAATTTTGACCCGCCCACCAGCCCCTGATGACAGCGAATTGTTTGAATAAAGTCGAGTGACGTGATATTGTTTCTATTACAGGTTGTCTGAATAAAAGTTGGTAATTGGGTATGTAATAAAGTTGATAATTTTCTGTTTCAGCATGTGTTATTCAGCAGTAGAGATTATATTTTGATTTGCATTAGTATAATTGCTTTTCTCCTCTTTAGCTTAGATTGTCGTATTTATTTTGGTCGGGCGGTAAGGTCATGATCGGTGAGCAGTAATTGGAAGATCCCTAGAGGTGGGGGCGTCACCCGTTACGGATGGGAGCGCCCGGGGGGAGGCGGCCATTGGCCCCTCAAACGGGGAGGCGGTCCCCTCTAAGGATGGGGACGCCGAAAGGGAAGGCAGCCATGGGCCCCTCCCTGGGGAGGAGGGGCTACGGGCCCCTCCTGGGAATTTCCCGGGGCCAGGACATCTGCGACGGCAGATGTGGTAAGTTGTGTGGGGTGGGAGGGGGGTCTACGCTACCTTCTAGACACCTCACACGAGTCCTCGGACGACCACTAAGATGGCGTCGAGTTAACAGAGGGCCCCCGTTAAGACAAGGGAAATTGGAAGCAGGCACAGAGGTACAGCCCTCTGTGCGACCGCCCCTCACAAGTGAGGGGGGAGTTCTGGTATGGGGGATCTGACACCGGTTACGACCTTGCCGTTGGCCCGTAATGTTAGGATGTACAATTTCAATTTTGAGAAATGCATTTGCAGGATGTTTAGTATCGGCTAGGAGAACCTTTGTATTAGAGATGTGTTAAGGTCAGCCAAGAACATCGTAATGTGTAAATGAAATTGTACATGATATGAAACTGTTAATTTAATGTTTTTAATTTTGTTTCATATTTTAATAAATACGGCCGGGAGGGTAACTCCCTCCCGCCTTCCAAAAAGTTCAGAACCGTTTCCGTCTTCCCATCCTTGGGGATTGTGTTGAGAGGGGGTGGCGGGTATCTCAGCCATATGAGAAGTAAAGGTATTAGCCCGCTGCATTATATCCTCCCATTACTCCCGGTCCAGTGTAATGTTCAATTCTTTTTTTCCTGGCATGCTGAAATGTAAATTTGTGGTCACCCCATTGGTGAGTTAAGATGGCTGTCCCCTGTGCAGGGTAAGAAGTACTTTTTACGAGGAGTTAGGACCCACCTAGCTCCTTGTTTGATTCTCAGATTGAGCAACCAATGTCATAACTGCATGTAGCGGAAGTGTTCCACTTTTGGAAGTCCACAATCATCCTTCACTTGCTAAGAAGTTTGCTAGTGTAATAGTAAAATGTGTCTGAGTGTCTTACATCCTCTTTCTAGTCATTTGTAGTAACATGCCATGTTCAGAGTAAATTCTGTATTTCTCCAGAGAGGCATGGAAGATGACGAGAACAAAGTCAGCCGATGATTGATTGCAGTCCTATCCCAGATGTCTAAAGTGACCTCATGACCCCCATGATTTGGAATTTCGTATAGTATATTGGTTCATTGGGCTGCAAGGGCACCTCCCAGATGGACTCGCTGCTAATGTATGGCTAAACATACACCATCTCTTTCCGGTCTAACTTTGTGTCCAGTGGATCAAGAACCACAGGTGGGCTACAGTATGGAAGTAGGGTAAATTGGTAATTCCAATCTCTCCCTGGCTCGGTCATAAAGAAAATTGTTGCTGAGTGATCGTGTCTACTTTACCCAGCCGGATATGTATGAGTAGCACAATGACTGAAGGGGAATACAGCAACTAGAAGAGAATGTTTCTGTGGTAAAAAAAAATGCTAGAAGAAATTCAGAAATTACTGGAAGTAACCTAGTATTCAATCAGAGAAGGCAAACTAAATGATGGTGACTGTGCATTGAAACTGAAATCCTTTCGATCTCTACAATGGCGGTTCCTGGATTATCTGTTACCACAGCGATGTCATCCACATACGCGAATACAGAAAAAACATATTAAAAAACAAGAAAAGGGGGATAAGTATATTTTGGTTTAGTTGTTCTATAAAAGGATTAATGTACAAAGCAAACAATAAAGGAGAGCAAGGACATCCTTGGCGAGTCCCTCTAGTGATATTTAAAGAGTCTGAAAGTAAACCCATTGCTGATATCCTGGCCTTTGGTGAAGAATAAAGGGATTTAATTGAAGTAATACATTTCTGACCAAATCCCATTTTTACCATGAGCCTCCATAGATAACCCCAATGCACCCGGTCAAACGCTTTTTCTGCGTCAAGCAAAAAAAGCACTAGTTCCTTATTATTCACAGCTGCGATGTCAAATAGTGTGATGACTTTATTTATATGATCTACCGTACCCCTTTTCGGTATAAAACCCTGCTGTTGCCGAGAAACTAAAGATGTTATAACTTCAGAAAAGCGATTGGCCAAAATCTTTGAATACATTTTATTATCGGCGTTTAATAAGGATATAGGCCGATAAGAACCCACCAGGTCCGGGGCTTTGCCTTTCTTACAAAATACTGCAATGGTCGCTTCTGACCAGGAGCTAGGAGGGCTTCCCTGCTGTGCCATCTGCATTACAGCCAGTAATTCATCTTTGATTTTATTAAAAAACTGTTTATAAACTTCCGCGGGGATTCTGTCAGAACCTGCCGCCTTACCGATTGCAGGCTCTTTACTGCCAATTCTAACTCAGACACCGTTATCGGTAGGTCCAATTGGCCAGCAATCATGGGCTCTAGAGCTTTCAAGCCCACTTCCAACCTATCACTCCATTCGTTAGCCACGGCAGATCATCCTTCCTGAGTGTATAATTCAGAATAGAACTTCTGGAATATATTAAGAATCTGCTGCGGCTCCGAATGAGATACCCCCTGGCTGTCCCTCATTGCATGAATATTCCTAGCTGACTACTTCATCCTCAGTCTGACCGCAAGCCTTCTCCCAATTTTTCCTCCCAAACTCATAGCTTTGCATTTTAGATGTTAAAAATTTTCTTGCAATCTCCGTGCTCCAGAATCCAAGGATGTTAGCTCTGGCCTTTGCCACCTTGTTCTCAGCCTCCCATAGCTCCTTCCTACCACTAACTACATCCCGCGTTAATAAAATCTCAGCCTGTGCTAACTGATCATATAGCATATCAAACTCTTTTTTAAATGTCTTTTGCTGCCAAATTGAAAAAACTAATACACTCACCCCGAAATCCCACTTTAAATGTGTCCCAGACTGTGCATACTTTAGCTGTCCCTTTATTGTAGCTAAAGAAAAACTGAATCCAGCTATCCATATGCACTTTAAATTCCTTATTCAAACCCAGCTTTCGGTCATACAAAAAGTTGGCTGCGTTTACAGTTCTTCGGACTTCCCTGTATTTCCATTACAATAGGAGAATGATCAGATGTGATCCTAGGATAGGTTTCAATTATTGCTCCTTCCATTATGCTCTCTGGCGCAAAAAATGTATCTAGTCTGACCAGCTTCTTATGTGGATGTGAGTAAAATGTAAACCCATTATCTTTCCCCCTAAGTCATCCCCATACATCAACTAAACCTTGATCTTTTACTAGATTAACAAGAACTTTATACACTCTTGGTTTCCAACCTTTATAATTTCCAAAACCATCCTGTATTGCACTATTCAATAGATTGATATTCACATCCCCACAAAGCACTATTGGCTGTGCAAAATTAGCCAGTTCTAGATTTATTTCATTCAGGGCAGCAGGATCGTCCAAGTTAGCTCCATAGACTGTGCATAGCATTAACTATCTACCTTCGGCCCTACACTCTACAATAGCCCACCGTCCATTTTTATCCACTAGTTTCCGACCAATATTTACAAAATTTTGTTTAATAAGGATACCTACTCCCTTTATCATACTGGACTGGCCAGACGCGGCCACTAATGTAAAACCTAATTCCTTCAACATTCCCCTTTTTGAACAGGGAATGTGAGTTTCTTGTATACACAATATGTCTTGTCAAATATGTCTCAATTCCGCAGCTACCTTTTGTCTTTTTGTATAGTTATTCAGCCCAGACACATTCATTGAGCATATTCTTACCCCTTTACTCGCCATTGCCATTGAACAAATCCATAGCCTGCCCCTGTCTATCTACCACATTCCCAAAACCCACCCCCTGCCAATCAAGTCCACACTCAACTCAGCGGCTAGACTCATCTCTGGTGAGAGGCGATTCAACCACATCACTCCCACTCTCAAGAAACTCAACTGGCTACAAAGTAAAGCAAGGAGTGTATTCAAAACAGCCTGCATAACTCACAAATCTCTCTATTCTGGTAGTCGTACCTACCACACTAACAAACTCACGAAAGCAAGACAAAAAAGACCACTACAAAGCTCCAACACTCTTCTCCTCATCCCTCCCAAATTCAAGAAAACCAAATCCCTAACTAGATCCTTCTCGGGAATCCCCTGATAATTTGGAATTTGCTATGCAAAGATCTGCATTACAACCAATCCTACCTTCACTTCAGGTAAAACTTAAAACTGTCTCTTCTCAATATATTTCTAAAGTAATCAACCTAAACTACTTTTCTTGACCTACCCAGTCACCCATCTAATCAAACACACTACTCACTCTGATGAACCGCGTGACAACCAGGTCAACCTTCACTTCAGGAAAAATTGTGTACTGTCCCATCTCAATAATTTTCTAAACTAATCCTCCTAATCTACCCTGCTTGATCCACCTAGTACCCTGTCTAACAAACTCACTATTCACGCTGAACCTGATCCCAACCCCCCTCTGGAGTCCCCAATCACTCGACAAACTGTATTTATATTTGATTCCCACCTGTATCCACCTCCTGTAAAGGAGCCCTTTATACCTGCTTCTTGCCCTGTACTGTATGATTTCTTTTTTCTCACGCTACTGCTATGCCTACTGTATGTTGTAAATGATGCACATGTAACTCCGGTAAAACCTTATTCTATGGTATAGTTCCTGTAATCAATCCATATGTAATTCTTGTAAAACGCTCTGATGCCCTCTGGTCCAGTTCATGCTATATAAAACTAAAAAATAAATAAATAAATCGTAATCATGCAAGGTGGTCTCTATGCTGTTCTATGCGATGTACATTGTTCTGCAAACTGCACTTGCCCTGTGGGACTGCTATCCACAAGTACTTCTCCACCCCTTGCTGTTAGGTGTGACGGTCTTTCTAGTACTAGAAGTTCACGGGGAAACATCCTGAATATCCCATTGGTGCATTGAGTTTTTGCCTGTTTTTAGTGTGTTGAGGACTACTTCTTCGAAGGTTGAACCTTTGTTTGACAACTTTAAGAACTATCCGAAGGTTCTATTATGTATTGTTACTACTACAAATGACTGTAAACACCGCAGCTTTGATTACCTGTCAAGACCTGAGCTGTTCTGAAGAAATATTTACTGGAGCTGATTGGCACCTCTGGTCGGTGTTATACCTTGACGGCAGCCCTATATTCCACTCACTACAAAACAGGGACTGATTCTAGACGTAGTATGATATTTCGGGTAAAAAGGGCAAATCTGTTTCCTATATGCAATATGTTATTGGCTACTAGTAGGGAATAAGACTATGCTACCTTGGTGGCTAGCAACTCCCTCATGTATGAACAAATACTCCTGCTATGCTGTATATATATATATATATATATATATATATATATATATGAAAAAGCAATGCGCCAGGCGCTTCAGGAGGGCTACCCACAGCGCATCCGACCATCCAGTCTTTCTTTTGCCCCATCAGCTGCACAGCTCTCCTCCATTAGTTGAACAAGGAAGTCCGACGCGTTTCGGGGCAGACACGCCCCCTCCTCATGGACTGCTGCAATATGCCTGGTGACTGGAGCGAGGAAACGCTTCCTTGCTCATTCAGCACAGCACATCGTTTTAATAATCGTCAGCTTCGCAACCCACCTCCGACCCGAAAACCACAGGGTAGTGTATCAAGAAGACTTATCGGACAATAATGCACAGCCTACTTAAGGTTATACTAAAGCACTCGCCATAGAGACTACAGCTACCAGCATGCTGTGTAGCATGATGTGAAGAGCAACGCCCACTTAGGGCGGCCGGATTTAAATAAACTGCATTTAAATCGTCATGGTGGGTGGAGTGTGCATATTGCAGCAGTCCATGAGGAGGGGGCGTGTCTGCCCAGAAACGCGTCGGACTTCCTTGTTCAACTAATGGAGGAGAGCTGTGCAGCTGATGGGGCAAAAGAAAGACTGGATGGTCGGATGCGCTGTGGGTAGCCCTCCTGAAGCGCCTGGCGCATTGCTTTTTCATATATATATATATATATATATATATATTCACTGAAAAAACCATAGGTTTCACACCAGTTATAGTTAGCTGGAAATTTTACTGACATAAAACCATTGAAATTCCCACATTATAGTTAGTTGGACTCACTATAACTTGCGCGCCTGCAATGCACTGCTGATGACGTCACATATTACATCACTCATGACTAGGTCAGTGGCATCACTCATGACATCACTGATGACACCATCCAGTGAATGTGTGTCTTTCTGAAAAATAAATATGTTTTGTATATGTATTTGTAAAGTACGATGGAAGAATAAATGGTTAAATAAGTGTGTAAATGGATGTTTGTTTTTAAAAGAATTGATTGGTTAACTGCCTTATTAAGTGTATCTTAGTGAATACATATATTAGCAAGTAACTTTTAAATATTGAAATGTATGTATCAGTGTTTCACTTTGTGTATAAGTGGCTGTATGGGTTGGTGACTGACTCACTGTTTGTATGTGTTTTGAAGACAGCATATGTACAGGACTGTATGGATGGATGAGTGTGTATATGTGTATGTTGGTGAGTAAACGACTGTCTCACTATTGTCTTTTTCAGTAACGACATATGTTTTAATCTAGTATATGTGAGTATTGATTTATAAAAGTGAGTATATGTGAGAGTGAGAGATTATAAGAGTTCCTGTTTAAATAAGTATGTGTTTCTATAAGTGATTGTTTAAGAGAGTAAGTATGTGTAAGTATTCTTAGAAGTAAAGTGGTAGTGTGTGTATTGCTGTACATGCAAATAAATGGATGTTCAATAGTTTTTTGCATGTGTGAATATGTGTGTGAGTAACTTTTGGATGACTATCGAAGTGTAACAGGATGTATAGGTGTATCACTACATATAATGAGTGAGTATATGTATGAGTGACTATATAGAACTGTTGGTGAATGAGTGGATGTGTATATAGATGGTGGAATTACTGAATTGTTTGTTGTAACTGGTATGAGTATATCCATTTTTTTGAAAATATTAAATACTATTTTTGAATATATGTTTCAAGGCTTACATTACACTGAAAGGAGGTCTCTCACTCTGTCACAAGGATGGTGTCATCAGTGATGTCATGAGTGATGTCACTGACCATGTCATGAGTGATGTAATATGTGACGTCATCAGCAGTGCATTGCAGGCGCGCAAGTTATAGTGAGTCCAACTAACTATAACGTGGGAATTTCAATGGTTTTATGTCAGTAACATTTCCAGCTAACTATAACTGGTGTGAAACCTATGGTTTTTTCAGTGAATTTAATAGGTTTTTTAAATGCTAATTCCTAACTATAGCTGGTGTGAAACCTATGGTTTTTTCAGTGAATTTCATAGGTTTTTTAAATGCTAATTCCTTTCTATATCGAGTTTCTAACCTATGTTTTTTTTACAATTTGCTGTTTTGTGTAAGTATTAATTTTTAAGTTTTTTTTTTTTATCATTTTTTCCTGGGGCGCTCTGGGTGCGCGCTCCGGTAATCTCTCCGGTAAGCTCTCCGGTAAGCTCTCCGGTAAGCTCTCCGGAAAGCGCACCCAGAGCGCTACTTTCGTTCGTTAATAAAAACGCAAAACATTTCGTACCATACAATTAAAAGCAGTTTTTTTTTAATAAGGAAATGAAAATGATTTTGCATTTCCGTAAAACTATGATGACGTCACTTTGGCGCGCAACGTAAGCGCCCCCGGAAGCGCCTACGTTTGCGCCGCGTATGCGCCCCCGGAAGCGCCTACGTTCGCGCCGCGTATGCGCCCCCGGAAGCGCCTACGTTCGCGCCGCGTATGCGCCCCGGAAACGCCTACGTTCGTGCCGCGTATGCGCCCCGGAAGCGCTCCGGTGCGCGCAACGTCAGCGCGTCCAGTCATGTGACCTTAAAATAACACTTTTCATTGGTTGCTAACAGTTTTTTTTACAAAGAGTGAAATCCCCACCCATTTCCTTCACTTCTTCTTTCTCTTTTGTGACTGCAAGACCTGCCTTTTTGCTCCTGGATCTTTCTTCGTTTACCATGGCTGCCAGAGAATCCAGCAGTGATGAAGAACCTGAATTCATCAATAAAGAGCCTCCTCAACGAAAGGTGAAGGAACATTTTATTTGGAAATTTTTTAAAATACCACCTAACCAAAAAAAGGTGAATGCTCCAAAAGTGGAGTGCAGGATCTGCAAAGAAGTCCTGTCACGGGGTAACCCCTTAAAAAAATACTAATTTGGAAACTTCACGATGATCCGGCATGTGGAGAGGAAGCACCCCCAGAATTTTGCCCGGGAAAGTGTCAGGGCTCTGTCACAAGAGGTTCCCAGTGATGGGGCCTCTACATCCACCGGAGGAGCAACTACTTCTGGGATAGGGCAATCGCAGGAGCTCGTGCCAAATATTCAACCTGCTTTTAACCATGGTGCCCTCAGATGCAGATACTGCAATCAACTCCTTACCTTTGGGGAACAAAGTGTACAGCTCACGGTTCGAGCATTCGAAAACCATCGCTGCCCTTTCCACCCCTAATTTTTTTTGTTCTTTTTGCTTCTGTTGAGCAGTTTCCATTCCCTGTTTTTGTTCCTGTTTTGAAAAAAGAAGAAAACAAAAAGTTCTTTTCAGAACTACCTCCAATTCTCATCAAAGAGCTATATTCTTTAAAAAATGAAAAAGAGTAAGTGAAATGGAGTGCATTGATAATGGAAAGGAAAATGAGTAAGAAAGAACAGAAAGGTATGAGAGGAGAAAGGAAGTGAAGTAGGGGGACTGAAAGAAGGTGAATGTTGGAAAGAAAAGTAAGGAGAAGAAGAGTGAATATAGGGAATGTTGATATTCAAAGAAAATGTTGAAAAGGAACAGGGGTGTGGAAGGGTAAGAAAAGATACATTGCTGGAGTTGAAGGCTAAAGGCCTCATTTATGAAGCCATGCGTCACCTTAACACCACCAGAGCGTCACTTTTTGTGACGCATCAGTCCAGTAAAAAAGTGCACCTTATTTATTCATATTTACAAAGTGGCGCATCTAGGTAGATGCGTCACTTTGTAAGCCCCTGCGCCACATTATTCCTACGTCAGGTGTAATGTATGCAAAAGGGACGTATTGACGCAAGAAAGGGTCGTAGAGATGACGCAGTGAAATCTATGAGATATCACGGCGTCACTTTTATGACGCTGTTGCGTCCAAATCTTACGCCTGTTTCACAGCAGGCATGCAGGCCCTTTCACATGGGGCTTGGCCACATATGAAAGGATACATTGCTGGAGTTGCTTCATTTTTGTGACACACTCCAGCAATGCTTCACTTTTGCGCTTACAGATACGTCTGAAATACTAACGTATCTAAAAGAAC
Source organism: Lissotriton vulgaris (assembly GCF_964263255.1). Lineage (NCBI taxonomy): Eukaryota > Metazoa > Chordata > Amphibia > Caudata > Salamandridae > Lissotriton > Lissotriton vulgaris. The sequence goes on from NC_141693.1 coordinate 593,882,853, forward strand.
TTCCAACATAATACGTCATAAATTTAATATGACGCATGAGTAGAAGACTGAAGGACTCATTTATGAGGCCATGCGTCACTTTAACGCCACCGATGCATTACTTTTTGTGACACACCAGTGCTGTAAAAAATGCACCTTATTCAGTCATATTTACAAAGTGACACATCTACGTAGTTGCATCACTTTGTAGGCCCCTGCGCCACATTATTCCTACGTCAGGTGTAATGTATGCAAAAGGGACGTATTGACGCAAGAAAGGGTCGTAGAGGTGACACAGTGAAAAAACTGGAGGCCTCATTTCTGAAAAGTGACGCATCGCTGCGTGAAAACAGCGATGCGTCACTTTTCTGTGCGCACTCCTTACGACATTCCAGATGTGTCATATTTAATGTATGACAAATCATGTCGCAAGGAGTTACAGATACGTCAGTATTTCTGATGTATCTGTAAACACAAAAGTGACGCATTGCTGGAGTGCGTCACAAAAGTGACGCAACTCCAGTAATGCGTCCTTTCACATGGGGAAAGCACCATGTGAAAGGTCTTGCGTCAGTCTTACACCTGCTGTGAGGCAGGCGCAAGATATTGACGCAACAGCATCCTAAAAGTGACGCAGTGAAATCTCATAGATTTCACTGCGTCACTATTACGAAGCTTTTTGCGGGGGAACGCCCCCTCTGCATACATTATACCTGATGCAGGTATAATGTGGCGCAGGGTTTTAAAATGTGACCCATCTACCTAGATGCGTCACTTTTTAAATATAGCGCAACGAGGCGCATTTTTTTACACCGCTGGTTCGGCACAAAAAGTGACGCACAGGCGGCGCAAAACTGTCGCAAGGCCTTCATAAATAAGGCCCTGGATTTTCCCCGTGCTTCGCTCCCCGGTGCGCTTTCCGGTGTGCGTACCGGGCGCTCCCCCCCACGCAAATCGAATTTTTTTTTTTTTTTAAATGCCCCGCGGGACCCTATTTTAGCCCCCACATCAAACCTAGGGGGTCAGGAGGGGGTCTACCCTGCACCCTTATAGTCATTTCTCCCTTTTTTTTAAGTCACCTCTTGTGTCTCGATCCTACCGAGACACAAGATGGCGGCCGCTCCGGACTGCTTCGAATGTTTACAGACACCCGTGACGCAATCAGCTTTCCGCGCGCAAGTCGCGTGTCGCGCCTGGTGCGCTCCCCGGTGCGCGCACCGGAGCGCGCCTATAGATATATATATTTTTTTTAACCTAAATTACTCAAAATCCACTGGAGCACATATCTTGAGACATAGCAAAGGCACATCGGGCTACCAGTCCATACAATTTTGCCAAGTTTGGTGGAAATCCATTCAGCCGTTCGGGCTAAAAGTGAAATCGACTGTTGGCCCAGAAGAGAGTATGGAGAGAGGAGAAAAGCCGAATTGTTTCTCACTCGTTATAATCTGTAAAGCCACAGAGTGCTTTAGCTTTGCTTGACAGGCTACAGAAGGCTGCCCTCTCTCTTCATTCAAGTCAATATCAAGGTCCACAATTTTACAAGCTTGAATAGCATGACAAAAATAACAATACATTTACTCCTATCGGTAAACAAATTTGGGATTTGTTATGGCTATAGAATATCGGATTTATAAAAGGAAAATGAGGGGAAAATGAAGGATAGTAGGAGTGAATGCCTCTGACCCCTAAAAGATGGCTATGTTGGGACCTAATTGTACTTAAATCGCTCATTGTTATTTGGAAAGAACAACCTAAATGTGCACCCGAAACACGTGTCCAGGGATGGCGAAGACAGCGAAGATAGCAGAAGATCGAAAGATGATGCATCGCGAACACTTTACTACATTGACCAGAGGCCTTAGGGGCGACACCGCCGGTGTGTGAGTAGTGTGCGACCCCACCCCCATTTGTAACTTTAAAGCTCCCTTGAGCAGCGGGCTGACGAGCCTGGGATCCCGCACCTACGCGCCGGAGTGGTACTATACCTGGCAGATATTGGCAGCCATCGGCAACCCCAGAACACTGCCTATCCCTGCTGACGAGGGGTGAAACCCCGAAACACGTGTCCAGGGATGGAGAAGACAGCGAAGATAACAGAAGATCGAAAGATGATGCATCGCGAACACTTTTCTACATTGACCAGAGTCCTTAGGTGCGACACCGCCGGTGTGTGAGTAGTGTGCGACCCCACCCCCATTTGTAACTAAATGTGCACCTGTAAGACTTTCCAAAATATAAAAACTGCCCACTCACTGAAGTGATTGCTAGTTGGGAAAAAAAGGCCTTGGTCAAAGGTGCTAGATGCCCATTAGCCCTGCTACAAGTTCATTAAAGGCAATGATACTTGTAATACAGCAGACAAAGCATTTGCCACGTTTGTGATGGAGCCACAGTCGACCAAACTCTAAAAAAGTGTCATGACCTTGTAACAATAAACTAACACCTGAAAGATTGGCCTCAGACAAACATCCACAGGGAAAGAACACGTGTTGTCCCTTTTACATCAGAAGTACAATTCTTACACCACATGTTCTCAATTATCTCCTGGCGACTCAAACAACTTGTGTACTGGGATGTTTATGAAGCATTTATCTATGTATTTGTATTGATGAAGGGGTAAGCCAGCAATTAAATATGTGTTGAAATATGAATTGACTTAAACATAAAGGTAGTTCTGTCTGTCCAAACCTGTATACTCAATTTGCACTGGTTACCCCAAAAAGTTGATCAAATTAGATCATTGGGGGCTTCCCCCTACGAGACAACGGAGTGGAGAAACCAAATTAGGGTCTATCTTCCAAGGGTCCACCAAAGGGTGACCTTGAGAAGAACCAATGTGCAGTTTTTTAGAAGTGCCTCATAATCTAGGGCCCCAATAACTGTTGCCAAAAAGTAAATTACCAGGGAACTATTTGAACAGAAATATGTCAGAATCCGCACAGCCAATGAGCTAGTTCTTGACTTTATTCCCGACCCTTTCTGAGAAACTATAGCTCTCAAAAGTTAATTCCGCCGGTGCATCAGTGAAGCAGCATTCTCTTACAAGTAGCTATAGTTCGAGCCATCTCGAGATGCGTGGAGTCAAGGGCAGTGCACCCTACTCTGACATATTGATGCATTCATTTGCATAAAAGGTATCATTATGGTATGCTTTCTTCGAGTTGCCATGTAATGCAATTTCATAAGAGGTTTTTTGGAGGACTTACTTTTTGCATTGTGTAGACAGGAAGGGGTACTATTGTTGAGATTCTCTAACTGCCCCTTATAAATGTTGTCACAATACATTTGTTTGCAATGACACTACAGTGCTAACATGGCCCCTCATTACGAGCAGTCCAACTAATTACCGTATGCACAGTAACTGCTGTTATCCCACATCACCATTAGGAGTTTGATGATAAATGTAGGCAGATCAAACCTATCAATACTGATGAGGGAGGGTACCACTATTTACTGAAACATACGGATTTTGGTGCAGTAAAAAACAAAACTTGCAATTCATTCGACAGAAAAACATAGGGACATGTGTACAAGCCCCTATCGCCACAGGAATGTCACTTTTTGTGACTTTTCCGTGGCGATAGAGGCTTCGCCTTATTTACAAGGCAGCGTTAAGCCACTTAAAGTGGCCTAACTCTGCCTTTTAAATAAGGTCCCCTTTCACACTACGATTAGCGTGAAAGGGGTGGGCAATGGGTGTTGTGGTGGGCATTATACCAGAATACCCACTGATTTTGACCCTGCCCCCTATATACAAGGGCAGCGTAAATAGGTGGCAGAGTCAAAATTAAGACAAGGGAAAACTTGGTCTTAAATTGGCAAAGCCAGGACAAATGCATTATTTCTCCTCGTTTTTTGCTTTTTCCATGTGCGCTGCCTTGAATTGGATTGTTTATGTACAGGAAGGTCCCCCTTCCTGTACATAAACAATTTTCATAAAAATGCCAATTTTTGACTTCCATGTGTGCTGCATTAAGCAGCAATCATGGAAGTGACGGATTGGGATTTAAAGATTGTTTATGTGCAGCAAGGGGGACCTTCCTGTACATAAACAATCTGTTCCCTGTATGCAGATACGATTGGACTATGGTGCATAGGTGACTGTTGGCGCTACACTGCTAAGTGTAGCGCCAGCGCTGGGGGAAATGCAAGGCTGCATCATATTGTTGTAAATATGGTGCAACCTTGCGTTTCTGAAGTGGCGGAGTGAGGCTTTAAGCCATAATGGCTAATGCCCCACTCTGCCCCTTCCTTGAACATATGCCCCTTATCGTGGCTTAACGTTACCTTGTAAATAAGGCCCCCTTTCATACTATGTTTAGCGTGAAAGTTGTGGGCAGTGGGTGTAGTGGTGGGCGTTCGACTGCAACACACATTGATTTTGACGCTGCCCCCTATTTACAAGGGCAGAGTGAATAGGAGTCAGCGCCAAAATTAAGACCAGGGAAAACCTGGTGTTGTTGGCGAAACGAGGAGAAATGCTATCTTTCGCCTCGTTTTTGCTTTTTCCATGTGTGCTGCCTTGTGCCGCACACACGGACAAAGCAAAAAGCCTTTTATTGTTTGTGTACAGGAAGGTCCCCCTTCCTGCACATAAACAATCTTTAAAAAAATGATATTTTGTAACTTCGATGTGTGTTGCATTAAGCAGCACACATAGAAGTGACAAAATGACATTTCAAGATTGTTTATGTAAAGGAAGGGGGACCTTCCTGTACATAAACAATCTTTCCCCTGCACGCAGACACCTTGCCTGCGTTGCCGGGCGTTCCATGGCTAAGTGTAGTGCCAGCGCAGGGGGAAACGCAAGGTTGCACCTTATTGTTGTAAATATGATGCAGTCTTGCGTTTCTGAAGTGGCGGATTGAGGTGTTAAGTCGTGATGGCTAACGTCTCACTCCAGCTCTTCTGTTTTACATATTCCCCATAATTCGGTGGTATTTATCACACGATAACTTCTGGCCCTTCAGAGTTGTATTGTATCAGGTGCGATGAATGTCACATAAATTCCCGAGGGTTTAAGCCAAATTGTGTAAAGTGAAGGAACAGAGTAGCTTGTATTTCCTTCCCATTACAATCTCTGAAGCAAAATCAACCCTGGGATGAAGGCGGATTAAATAGGAGAGATACAGTTTTATTCCTTCATCATGATATACAACTTGAGCACTTCTCCGCACGTCAAGGACATACAAAGGAGTCTTCGTGTTTAATGCTCTTCAAAGAGCTCATGCATACAAAATGAAAAATCAAATAACTAGTGGGAAATCCAGTTTTGTTTCTCTGAAGAGTGACAAGCATACAATATTAATGCATTTCAGATTGCCCAGCAAATTACAATGCTGAAGTATGCAGACAAATGAAGCAATGCAGAAAAAAGGGAAGGCAAATAAAAATGTCAGAGCTTATGAGTTATAAATCACTGTTATTTGATAAGCCAGCTCACTGGCTAATGCACCTAATGTGGCGACATCTGTTTATGATGAAGGGCACGCATTCTGTTCTTGGTTGAGCACACTCAGGTTTTTGGGAGTTCAAGGTCGATAAGATGGCTAATATAAACTTAAAATAATTAATTTATTTAATTCCTCTCCCTCTTTAAAAATACTTTAAAGGAGAGAATTATGTGGCCAGTGCGATAGTGATCCTGGATAGATGAATCGTCTTTATTCAGAGGCCACGGAGGAAGTGGGTTTGCAGCATATCTCAATTTCCTGTTCATGTCACTTGGACCCTGCTCCAAGTTCTTCCTCATGGTCGGACGGTATCCATCCCACTGAGCCCCGGTGTCTGTCTGCCACTGGGCTGTAGAGGCCTTTTAGCTAGTGTGTAGGTTCAGGCTGTAGCACACCGAAGTGTGTGTCTTGGTGCCTTAGTGCATTTCTCACCGCATAGGGTCTAGGTTGGTATTGTTTAGTGGGGCATCCAGTCCAACCCTGATGTACTCCTTATGCTAGTATCGATGTTTGCACTAGCAAGTGTTCCAGCTGAGGCTTTCTGGACTCACAACAGGGACTAACTGTAGGTTTCGTTTATTGTATAGACCAACAACGCATTCTGAGGTAAGAAGTAACACAGTTAATACACATCTTTTTTATTTATTCACTTTTATGTAGCACACACCAGGTATGCTAGATTATAAAAGCGCTTTAAGTAAGAGCTTTGGGTTCAACAAGAGATCAAGAGATGGTAGAATGCATATATATATATATATATATATATATATATATTCACTTAAAAAACATAGGTTTTAGGCCTTATATAGTTAGAAATTAGCACTTAAAAAACCATTGAAATTGCTCCTATATAGTTAGTTGTACTAACTATATTTCGCGCACCCGCAATCCACTGCTGATGATGTCACATATTACATCATTCATGACATGGTCAGTGACATCACTGATGACATCACTGATGACATCTCAAATGACATCACTGATGACATCACTGATGACATCTCATTTGACATCACTGATGACATCATCCAGTGACTGTGTGTTTCTGTAAAGTCTAAATATGTTTTACATATTGAAGAATGAGTGGATGTATAATTGTCTGGATGAAGGATTTAGTAGGTTCGTGACTGACTGTATGAGTGAGTGATTAAATGTGTCTTACTAAATGCATGGGTTAGTGACTAAACTGTCTGAATGTGTGCATCAGTATGTCTGTTGTTGTGTAAGCTGCTGCATGTGTTGATCATTAGCTATATGAGTGGCTATATGGGTTATTGATTGGTTGCCCAAGTATTTGAATGGGAGACTGAGTGTGTGTGTGGGTGGCCCGGGAGGTGTGCGACTCTGTGCGTAGATTTGTGAGCAGTTGATTCACTAGGTGTATGAGTTCAAGAGTGCATGTGGAGACAGCTATATGGGCGGTTTACTGTGTGCATGGGTGTGTTGGTGAGTGAATGGATATCTCAGTGCTACATGTCCAAGTAAGTACATATGTAAAACACAGTGCATGTGAGAGTTGGCATATATAAATGACTATACAAGAGAGCCAGGTAATGTGCGAGTGGCTGTATGGATCATTGTGTACTTGTATCAGTGATTGTATAAGAGAGTAAGTATGTGTAATTATATGTTTGAATAAGTAAGGTGTTGTGTGTATAACTGTATAGTTGAGGAAATGGAAGTGTGATTGATTCTTTCCATGACTGACTAGGTGTGTGAGTAACTCCATAGATGAGTCGCAGTGTGTGAGTGTCTGTATAGGTGTATGAGTGCATATGATAGTGTTGTATTGATGAGTGACTGTATGTATGAGTGATTCTATGGGTGAATGAGTGAATGTGTCTGTAGACCTAGGAATCAATGAGTGCGTATGTAGTAACTGGGATTGGTGTGTCCATGGTTTCAAGAATGGTAGTCTGTATTTAACACTGGGTGTATCAAATGTTATATTAGAGTGTGAGGAGGTGCATTGTATTATCACATGAATGATATCATCAGTGATATGATCAGTGATGTCAAATGAGATGTCATCAGTGATGTCATCAGTGATGTCACTGACCATGTCATGAATGATGTAATATGTGACATCATCAGCAGTGGATTGCGGGTGCGCGAAATATAGTTAGTTCAACTAACTATATAGGAGCAATTTCAATGGATTTTTAAATGCTAATTCCTAACTATATAAGGCCTGAAACCTATGTTTTTTTAAGTGAATTTGCAAGGTTTTTAAAATGCTAATTCCTAACTATATAAGGCCTGAAACCTATGTTTTTTAAAGTTAATTTGCAAGGTTTTTTAAATGCTAATTCCTTACTACATAAGGCCTGAAACCTATGGTTTTTTAAGTGAATTTGCAAGATTTTTTAAATGCTAAGTCCTAACTATATAAGGCTTGAAACCTATGTTTTTTTCAGTGAATTTGCAAGGTTTTTTAAATGCTAATTCCTAACTATATCAGGCGTGAAACCTATATTTTTTTTCAATAAATTTCAAAGGTTTTGTAAATGCTAATTCTATTAGTGGATAACGTTTATATATGTTATTATCCTTCTGGGACCACCAGAGCAGCCATCTTGTTTCGCAGGAGAAGTGAGGCACAAGAGAGCACAAAACAAGAGTGGAAAACGCAAAAAAGGGGCAGGGTTGAGACCCCCTGACCCCCTAGCCCTTCTCAGAGGGTCCCAGAAGGACCACCAAGTGCAATTTTTTTTTTAATCGCAGGGTACGCGCACGATACGCGTACCGTACACGTACGGTGCGCGTACCCTGCGATTTTTTTGATTTTTTTTTTGCCCTGGGGGTCCTTTTGGGACCCCCTGAGAAGGGCTAGATGGTTGGGGGGTCTCTACCCTGCCCCGTTTTCGTGTTTTCCACTCTTGTTTTGGGCTCTCTTGTGCCTCAGTTCTCCTGAAAAACAAGATGGTGGCCAACACTTCCTGGTTTGGACAGTTTGGAATGTTGACAGTCGACTGCCAACCAATCAGAAACTCGCTCGCGCCCGTAAGGGTATCCGCATGTACCCGTACCGTACTCGTACAGTGCGCGTACGGTGAGCGCATATAGATTTATAATTTGCTCAAATTCAATTTTATCAACAACTACTGGAGGGATTTTCACCAAATATAGAAAAGGCACTACTGCATACCTGTCCCTACCATTTTGCCAAGTTTGGTGTAATTCCGTTCAGCCGTTCGGGCTGTAGCCGTGTCTGAAGGTCCCATAAAAAATGCCATTTAAAAAATTTAAAATTCAATTTTCTCAAGAACTACTGGAGGGATTTTCACCAAACATAGCAAAGGCACATCTGCATACCAGGCCCTACCATTTTGCCAAGTTTGGTGTCATTCCATTCAGCCGTTAAGGCTGTAGCCGTGTCTAAAGGTCCCTACGGAAATTAACATAGGGAAAACACGTTTTGGGACCCCCTTTCGGCCCCCGCTTGACGAATCCCCCCGAAACTTTCAGGGAAGGAGCGGAGCGGAGCTGGCCAAAATTCGGGAAAATTACTCACAGATTCCTCAATCAGCGCCAAAGTTATTCCCAATAGAATGTTGAACACATATAGATATATAATTTGCTCAAATCAATTTCCTCAAAAAGTACTGGAGGGATTGTCACTAAATATAGAAAAGGCACTACTGCATACCTGTCCCTACCATTTTGCCAAGTTTGGTGTAATTCCGTTCAGCCGTTCGGGCTGTAGCCGTGTCTAAAGGTCCCATCGAAAATGCCATTTGAAAAATTTCAAATTCAATTTTCTCAAGAACTACTGGAGGGATTTACACCAAACATACAAAAGGCACTGCTGCATACCAGTCCCTACCACTTTGCCAAATCTGGTGTAATTCCATTCAGCTGTTCGAGCTGTATCCTTGTCAGAATGTCCCTATGGAAATTAACATGGGGAAAATGCGTTTTGGGACCCCCCTTTTATCTCGGCAAGACTGGCCACTTAGAAACATTTTCCAAATTTTCTCCCAAAAGAAGCAGAGGCTACAACCAGACTGCCTCTGATGTCTAGCTGCCAGCTGTACTCAACTATATAGTCTGCCCCATTGAGAGAATCCTGACTTCCTAAAAAGTTTCTAAGTCCAAATGTAGCAGACTTAGACCAATGGGACCAATGCTGAGCAGCACCCAGCCAATCATCACACCTTTTGAACCCGGACTTCAGACTTCGCCAACTAGGAGTTTTATTGCAGTCATTGTCAGGAACCTTGAACTTCCCTCCAGAGCTGCAACTTTGACCTAGGTCATAAGATTCATCTAGCTGCTGTCGATGAGTTCCTTTTTGGTTCCAGCTGGCAGCCGACCAATCAATGACATCATCGATTTGGACTTTTCTCCAGAAAAGCACCTAAGTCAGAAAGTAAACTTTCCACCAAGTGGAACCTGGTCCCTGTATCCGATCTGCGCTCCATCCTGGCCAGCCTAAAATGTTGACTTTGACCTGGTCTAATACAACCAGAAACCTGCGGTTGGTACTTGTTGCTTTTTGGCGCTAGAAATCCCTAAAACTTTGGAAAAAAACATGTTTCTGGTTCCATAAATCAGATTTTGGTTACTTTGTTGTCTCTTTGTTCATTACAATTTTAATTAATCCTTTTTCTATAAATTGAGAAGGATTTTGTATTGTGTTGTGTTATCTACTTTTTAGCTCTTTTGGTATTGGTAAATGCATTACACTTTTCTATAAAGTTAATCATGTCTGCTGTATACTACAGCTAGCAAGGGTTGATCTCAGGTTTTAATTATTGAGACCTAACTGAACCTTGCCAGTAATAGAAATAAGAGTGGGAAAAGACTCGGACTTGACTTTCTGGGGTTAGAATTGTCTTACTACTGAGAAAAAGTCTTCTCTTAGGATTCCTCAGGTGGAAGAGGATAGGGAAATCAACTAAATGGAAAAGGTGAGCAACAATTTGGAAGTTATAAAAAATTGGGGAACTCGTTAGATCAGTCTATTTCATGTATTTGAATAGTTTTATAAAGCTCAAATACGACCCAAGGGTGTATGAGCGCTGTACAAAGAACAATCCAGAAAATGACAGAACAAATACAATTTAAAAAAAACACTTGCCAAATTATATATACAAATGTTGTCTTCAGCAAAGTCTGTAGTCCAGTGATCTGACATGCATCTTTTTGAATGATTCACCCTTCAGCTTTATAGAAGAAAGGGACTCAATTGGACATAGGGTCATCTTTGGCCACGTACCTTTTGGAAGTAATTGGTTGAATAGCAGTTTTTTCACTATTTTCTTGTAGGCTATATTGGAAGGTTTGTACGAATCTCAGTTGGAATAGAGGGGCATATTATCAAGGACAGGCGATACATTATCGCCGCTTTTATCGGCAGGAAACTGCCGATAAAGCGGCGATAATGGCCTTGTTAATATGCTCTATGAATTCCAATCGAAGCCCATGTTCGATGTGAACACATCTAACATGGGCTTTGATTGGAATTCATAGAGCATATTATCAAGGCCATTATCGCCGCTTTATCGGCAGTTTCCTGCCGATAAAAGTGGCGATAATGTATCGCCTGTCCTTGATAATATGCCTCAGAGTTCTTTATTCTCGGGCGGACCCAGTGAAAGTACGCAAGTGTGATTTCGGTATTCTGAATCTCAGTTGTTCAAGTCTTAGAGACTCAGCACACCTCAGGCATCTGCTACCTCCTGATATCTTGAGCTTTTGTTAGAGGTATTGTGGAGTATCATAGCATGAGACTTTTTGTGTAAGACCCACAATTTTTAACTGGATCCTGACTTTGAAATGGAGCCAGGGGAGAATCTTAAGAGGAGAAATAATATGGTGTAAACATTGTGTCCCTGTTATCAGTCTTGCCGCAACATTAAAGGTTGCTTTGAGTGGAGCTGTCAGGGTTGTACTCCCATAGTCCAGTCTCAATATAACTAGTGACTTTACCATGGTCTTGAAGTCTGTAGGTAGAATTAAATTATTCACATTTTTGAGTAGGCAGATTTGGAGAGCTGCACTAAGAGTGGGAGCACTAGTGTGAGCATGCTTGTTAAGGTTTTTGTCCAGGATTATTCAGAAGCACTTAATGGTTTCAATGAGGGCTGGTTTGCAATTGAGTGTATCAAGTCGGTTGGTTCATTCAGTTATGGATGTGGTGGTGTTGGGGGGTGAGATGACAAGGAATTCTATTTTCATGGAGTTTAGTTTGATTTGATTTCAAGCTGGCGAGTTTTTGACTTTAATTAGGATGTTGTTGAGATGGGTTATATTTTCGGTGGAGGAAATTTTACATAAAGCTAAGTGTCATTAGCATACATGTGATAGGCAATCTTCTTATTCTTAAGTATCTCCGTCAGTGTAGGTGTTACTTTTGCAAGTGCCCGGAACCAAGCAAACTCGCCCTGGCAGTAGATCTTTTTGCTTTCTTCCTTCTAAACTCTGAAATTCCCTTCAGCTGCGGCAATCCGGGTCAGAGCTTCAGTTTGGCAAAAACCTAAAGACTTGGCTTTTTGAGCCCTCCCCTCCTGTTTGTCTCTTAAGCTTGTTTTCTGTCTGCTCAGCGCTGGGACACTCCTCACAGGAGTAGTTATGCACGCTATAAAACATGTATTATTATAATATAAAAGTTGAAGAGTGCGGGAGACATGGTAAGTATCAGGGATCACCTGAGGTTTCAGCAGGAACAAGAGACAGGAGACTGAAGACAATTCCCAACTTCACACTACTGCCTAGCAGCCCAACAGAGTAAAAGTGATCTCAGCACATGGGGGAAGAGGGGAGAGAAGGGGAAGAGAACACTGGAGACAGCCCCTCAGCACGGTCTGGCATATAGGTACGGCACTGGAGACTTCTATGATCCTGTAGAAAAAGCCATTGTCAATACACTGCACTACATAATAGCGAATGTACATCAATGACAGTATCATTTAGGGTATCACAAAATTTACCTATCTTACTTCCCTCTACCACTTGTGTCCAATTAAAAAATGAGTCGCAGGAATCAGTAATGAATCTGCCTAAATAGAAATGAAACAGATGAACAGTATCAACAAGATTAAAGTACTACCTTCTCTTAATTCTGGTTTCTTTAGATGTGGGTGCTTACCAGTGTTGGTTAATGGCAAATAACTGAGTAGTCTAAAAGGAAATGAACTGACTACTCCTGGTACAACAAAATAAATATGCAGGAACAGAGGGCTACTACAGGGCCACTTGAATTGCTCGTGGGGGAATACACAGTAGATGCAGCCAAGAAAAAGTATTAAAGCCTAAGGACTCCTTACTTCAGGAGTGTAAGCAAGACTAATCAAATAGTGAGAACCAGCATAAAGGCTTAAATATCACAGCTCCTTAAACCTCAGGAGTGCGTGACAAGAAAACTCGAGGATTGTGCTCTGTAGGTATCTAGTAACAAGGAAAATGCATATGCCCAAATGTGCTCCACAGAACCTCTATAAATGCCATTTAAGCAGGTCTAAGAAGGTAACCTACTACCCCAGCGCATGCGCGTTACCGCCTTAAAGCCATGGAGGAGTGGAGTTATAAGCGTGGCCCATCGAGGTATCTGCAAGGTCCCAGCATTAGAAGCCCCCCCCCCCCCCCCAATGAGACTCTCAGAAGCAGGACTGAGGAGTATCGGGAGCCCGGTGTGGAGGCAATGGAGTCGGCCTCTGGATGTAGAAAAGAGTGAACCGGAAGTGACGTGAAAAAGGACCCGGAAGAGGAAAGAAATGAAGCTGGAAGGCTAGAATGCTAAGCGTACTTCTTTGTGGCATTGGGTCTTTTAAGTGGGCGGAGCCCCACCCTCTCTATCCGCCGCCGAGAGACCAAAGCAATTGTGACAGTAAGACCTTGAGGGACTCCGAACCTGAGTGGGGATTCCATAGAAAGTGAGCTGCCCAATTTGACTTGCTGTGTGTGATTACAGAGAAAAGAAGAGAACACTATAAGCACAATGCCAAAGAGAACCATTGTGTGTTCCAGTAGCACTAGGAGAGTGTCATAATTGATGATGTTGAATGCTGATGAAAGATTGAGGAGTATGAGTAGTCAGGATTCATTCTGGTCTAGTGTTTTGAGACATCGTCAATGTCAAGGACAGCTGTTTCTGTGCTGTGTCAAGGTCTGAAACCAGATTCAAAATTGTCAAGCAGGTTAAATTGATTAATTTGTTGACCGAGTTAATAGTGTACACATTTTCGTGGTATTTGTGTGAGGAAGGGGATGTTTGAAACTGGGCTATAATTGTTTAAATCAGTTGGATCAGCATCTGGCTTTTTAAGCATCTGAGTTAATCATCAAGCAGTCAGGAATTTCTCCTTGAAATAGTGAGGTGTTAAAATGTTGAATTCAGAAGGGTGAAAATAGTTGTCCGAGGTCCTTAATGTTTGTAGAGGAGGCAGGCTGTTGAAGTGTGTAATTGGCTTCATTAATGCTATGATATTATTTATCTCAGAATCATTGAAGGTTTTAAGCTGGTTACAAAAGGCTCCATTTGTAGATATCCAGGGGTTATTGTGGGTATCAAACTTTTCATTGGATAATTCTTATCCCTGGGGTGGATTTTTGTAAGGATTCAGCTCCTGATTTGTGTCCAAAACCGATTGTGATGGACTCTTCTACTTTGGTTATTTTCTCTTCGAAGAAGAATGAGAAAGCATTACAAGATTCTCCCCTTGTGTTTATGAACATGGTGGGATTAACAGATCCCATTTGTATCCAAAACCGACTGTGATGGACTCTTCTACTTCGGTTGAGTTCTCTTCGAAGAAGGATGAGAAAGCATAACAAGGTTCTCTCCTTGTGTTTATGAACATGGTGGGATTGACATTTCCCATTTGTTGCTTGACAATTTTGAAGAGTTTTCTCATTGTATTTTTAGTATTGGGATATGAAGATGAATTTTTTGGCATTCCATATTATCTTTCTATACTTCATTCTAATCTCCTGTAGTCATTTTAGATGTATCAGTGAGGGAGTATGACTTCAAGCTCTCCCTAGAAGTGTTACAGTCCGCCTTTCTTCCTTTAGGTGTTGGTTGTACCATGGGTGAGCTTTTTTGTGCTTGTGTTTTTTGAGTTGAAGTTTACCCACTACATTCATAGTGGCCATCATAGCTGTGTTATAATGTTCAGTAAGTTCTAACACTCCTAGCAGTCCACTTGAGGTGGTGAAGTTCTTTTGGCACAGGGAGGGAAGGTCCTTTTTGTTTAAATTTCTAATGCCTCTAGTCTGTATTTAGGTTCGAGGCTTTGCCTTCTAGACGTCTGCATCTTTGTTGGGTTGTGAACATTTTTTTGATGAGGATCTGACTAGTCAGTTGGGATAATAGAATTAAAGTTTATAGCATGAAGTTTTGATTGCTGATGAAGTTAGATAGAGCGGACACCAGTGGGTCATCCCAACATTCCAATGCAGGTTGATTATTCACCTACAAATATGGAGTTGCACGTAGTGTACTGTGATAGTTTTCATTATTTATATTTAAGAACAACTGGTTTTCCGGGGGTGATAGACCTGGTATAGTTTAGCTATTGATCTACTTGTCAAAAGGATATCTACTCCCATATATTTGCAAGAGGACAGGTCATCTACCAGGAAGGGTTTTATGTGTTATGATTTTCAGCCACCTAAATTGGCCGCCTAGACTTTTAATGGTCAAGTTCGGGAGAACAACTAGACTCAAGAGAGGGCTGGAGGATTGTTTTAGCAATGCTTCTGCTAGAAGTATAAAGTCGGGCTCATGATAGATGATGACTTTAGCAATGTCTGTGTCATGCTTGGCTGCTGATCTGCAGTTGTGTAGTAAGCACTTTTTGGTTTTCACTTCCTGTTGCGTGAAGTTGTATGTTTTGATAAAAGCATACGGATGATCAGACTCCATTGCTTCAATTTTTGCTCTCTGCTATGTGTCTTATAAGTGGTTGATTTAATCACCACCGGTAGAGCATATCTTGCCCCTGAAGGGGGCAGCCTTGCTTCTTCACAGATGACAGCAAGGCTTCGATGTCTGTCGTGGACAGCTGATTAATTGCTTTCTTTGGTCAGTGGGTTTTGTTGGGTACTGGTTTGGAAGGCTGTAGAAGAATGCTAGAGGCTAGTTGTGTGGAGCTATCAGTAGTAAAAGAAACTCTTACATTTTTCCATGACGGATGGTGCGATGATAATATTTTTACAGACCAGGTACCAGGACAGGTCCCTAGATGCCAAAGAAAACTAAGGTGATAGCTGAAAAGGAAGCACATTCAAAGCATAACAAATGGTAAGGAACATAACAAACAATTGCAGAGAGACCAAAAGTCTAACCAGAGGTCAATAAGGCAGGAAGGAAAACAACAAAGTTTAGGGAAGCAATGTAGGTGAGAATTCAAGTGAAAGCAGAGTAAAATCGGCAAAAATGCAACATGGTGCTCATTGAAACCAAGAAGTGGAGAGCCAACCTAAAACTAATTACGTGGCCTAGTTGTTATAGACACACATTTTTCATCTCCATCTTCCCAAAAATGAACTGTTCAACCTCTTCCCAATTTATGATGCACTCAATGCAGCAGGTCTTTCTAATCCTGACAGTACTCCCACATGAAAAATCTCCTCCCCAGGACAATGTTGTAGGACCTTTATTTTTTGTGTTTTTTGTGTTTGTGAAATAGTCTTACTAGTCTAGGTGCATGAAAGTGATGTGTGGCTCGCAGGAGCTATCAAATACATAATATCCTTTTCATGCTACTAGGCATTGTAGCTGCCCCCAGTGCAACATGAGGAACAATCTACCAGAAAAAAAGGAGGAGATCATTGGGAGCTATTGTTGACTTTTATATGCAGCAAGACATAAAAAAATGTGTTGTTGCGCCATCTTGAATTGACCCATAAATTTAAAATTGAATTTGGTGTGTGACCCTGGAATGGTCAAATATGTAGCTGAGAGTCATACATTGTCGCTGAGATTTCACTGCTGCTTTTCAGTGGCACTCTGCAAGTTTCTTTTATTGAAGTTAAGCTAGTATCCAAAGTTGCTAAGCTGCTTTCCAAGCTATTTTCAGATATTGAAGCAAACATGTGGCTGATGGATGGGCTGTGTGCATTTGAACATGCTATCCGTTACTATAAACGAGGTACATCTTCCTAGGAAGGCATGCAGAGAGTTTTTAGAGGCTAATTCTGTTAGGACTATCAACCTACTCCAAGCATCTAGGATGGTACATGAGGAAATATCACAAATATTGTTCAATGGATTGATGTCTGTCCATCCATTTAAGGATGACTAGCAGCCCGCCCCGGCGTTGCCCGGGGCAGAAGAGGGCTGCAGGCAGCATTTCAGGCTTGCGTGCTCTCCCGCCCTGGCCCCCGCACGGCACGACATTGTCTGTGTCCCGAACAATGTCGTGGCGGGGGCTGGGGCGGGAGTGCACGCAAGCCTGAAATGCTGGCTTCCCCTACCCCCGCCTGCCCTGTGTCAGTGCTCAGTAGCCCTTGCCTCCGCCCGCCCAGTCCCCCGCCTGCCCTGACCCCGGCTCCTTACCTCAGCCTCTGCTCCTCACCGCCGGTCCAGCTCCGCTGCTCTGGTACTCACCACCTGTCCGCCGCCGCTCCTCCCCTGCACCATGTCCGCCTCTCTGCTCCGCTGCTGGACTCATGTTACTGCTCCTCCCCCGCGTGCCATGTCCGCAGCTCCTGGGACGCTGCTCCTCCCCTGCTCCTGACATGACGACGCACGTCGCGGCCGGCGCTACTTTGGGGAACTATTTTTTTTTTTTAATTTACTTTTTATATAAGGTTTTTTTTTTTTAACGCCTATGACCATCTACACTGTGGTTCCCGAGTTTACCTGGCTCAAAGGTGAGAGTTCTCTCTTTATAATAGTAGTATAGATTACACTTTCTTTGTGTACTCCTCCATGTTTAGATGTCATTGTGTTAAACCCATATGAAGGAATAGAATGCCAACATGTCACTGCTGTGCCTCATTCTCATGTTATCCCACATTGCGAGGTGCTGAACTTCCACACCTGTTAAATACCGCACCAAACAGTATCGTATTTACCGGATGGAATATTGCATTCCAAATAACGGCCCACTTGAAAATGAGGTTCTAACAGGCATTCCCTTCTCGCTGTAATCCTTCAAATGCACTGGTAAATGGACTTCTTGCTATGAGTTATAGCGCTGGCAAGTTTCAGAAAAAATTGTCTTGCTTAATGTGTCTTTAAGCAGATGCATGGAATCACTGTCATTAATTGGTTTCAGTTCACATGACTGATGTACCACGAAAAACATTCTTCTCTTGTAGCTTGTTTCGTACTGGCACATTTAACCAGTCGTATACTGCCATCTAGTGGGCACATTGCACATAACTGGCAGATATTCATGGAACTCGAGGTGAATGGATTTCATTTTCACCCTACGGAGTAGGAGCACTGCCCATTCTGCACTATTAGCTGGATGGAAGGACGCATTAGCGAGGCAAGATCGTAGCAAAATGTGTCAGTCTAATTATCTCAAGCGCCTTGCACGTTACCGCTCCTCCCCCGCGCGCCATGTCCGCCGCTCCTCCCCTGCTCCTGACGTGACGACGCACGTCGAGGCCGGCGCTACTTTGGGGAACTACTTTTTTTTTAATTAACTTTTTATATAAGGTTTTTATTTTTTTATTTTTAACGCCTATGACCATCTACACACCCTGCCGATTTCAACGGTGTATCGGGTGTGTAGATTGGCACTGTGGTTCCCGAGTTTACCTGGCTCAAAGGTGAGAGTTCTCTCTTTATAATAGTAGT
This sequence comes from Lissotriton vulgaris, assembly GCF_964263255.1. NCBI lineage: Eukaryota > Metazoa > Chordata > Amphibia > Caudata > Salamandridae > Lissotriton > Lissotriton vulgaris. The sequence goes on from NC_141693.1 coordinate 593,901,048, forward strand.
ATAGATAGGTGGTGGGTGTTAATGTTTGTTGCCTGATCTTTTCATCAGCTTTCTCTAAATAATAGCAAATAAATTATGTGCCTCGATAATTTTCAACCGCCAACCGGGATGAGCCGCAGGAGGGATTGTTGAGACCCGGGCCATGGAGGAAGTAGGTGAGGGAAGATGCCGGGGTTCTGGGGCTTCCAACGGGTGAGGTGGAGTCAGGGTGTGGCTCAGAGGGGGATTTGGGGAGGACCTCGGCCGAGGTGGTGGGCTTCCCATGTGTGTGCTGGGGCTTCTCCCATGTGTGCTGGGGTGAGGATGGGGGTTACAGAAGGGGTGGGAGTGGGATGTGCACCTGGTTCAGGGAGGTGTGCTCCTCAGGAGTGTGCTGTGGTCTGGGGATTCTCTTGTGTGTGGTGGTCAGGGTGGAGATACAGAAGGCGGGCGCCTGGCCAGGGAGGTTGGCTCCCCAGAGTATGCTATGGTTCTGGGGATTCTGCCAGGGGAGGTGGAGTCAGGTTGGGGGCACCTGGGCCTGGGTGGTGGGCTCCCCAGGAGTGTGATGGGGTCTGGGGCTTCTCCTGCTTGTGGTGGAGTCTGGGTGGGGTTAATGAAAGATGGGGTGTGGTGTGTTTCTGGGCTGGGGTGGTGGCTCCCCATGAGTGTGCTGGGGTCTGGGGCTTTTCCCGTGTGTGGTGGTCAGGTTGGGGTTACAGAGGGGGGCACCTGGGTTCCAAAGTAGCGTGCTACTTGTCGAAAAAGCGCTTCAACACCCCATCATGGGTAGCTAGTGCCATATAAATGCAAACCTTTTTCCCTCTTCTATCCCTCCACTATCCCTCTCAATCCAAATAACTGACTAACCTTTACACCATTCAAATTACTTTCATATTTTCACTACACTAATTCACCACTAATCATTTATTGCTCCTGGAGTAACGTGCTACTCGCCGAAAAAGTGCTTCGATGCCTCGTCAGGGGTAGTAAAAGCTATATAAATGCAATTACATTACAATGCAATATAAACAAAAAGTTCCTAAAAAAGACTGCTAATTCCACTACTGTAGGTAGTTATTGCAATAGAAGGAAATGGTCCCTGTAAGTCAAATAGTCCACTGCCACTAACAAGGTGGTCTGGCCTTTGAAAGGGGTAGATATATTATGAGGTGCATAAATATAATTTTCCAAGGCAGTTTTGGAGTAGGTGCAGGTTGTGGTAGTCTGGAAGGAGAACTATAAAGTGCCTAAGCGTGAGCACATATTGAACATTCTAGTACACATTGGTGAAACTGGGTAGGAATGCACTGCTTACATGTAACAGCAACATTACCCCATAGCGTCTTGGTCGTTGTAGTTCAGTTTTTCACACAACGTTCATATTATTTTCGTCTTTCGAAATTGTATCTCAAAGACACCATTGTTTCGGGATTCCTCCCTCATCAGTAGAGAATATTTAAGGGTTGCTGGACATGCAGCCAATTGTTTCAGGTATAATTCCACTCATAGCGTGCAGGCATGCCAAAGCTCGTTAACTTGGGGGCGGCTCACGAGAACCTTTCATCAGTGAAAGTGGGTAGGAATGCACTGCTTACATTCTAAAATGTGCCATTTCCCCATAGTGTCTTTGTAGTTGTAGTTCAGTTTTCACACTGTGTGTGCATATCTAAAAATAGCCTCAATGTTCCTGTTGAAATATTGGGATCTTAGAGTTAAAAAGGAGGTCCAGGTAAAAGATGAGCTATTAAAATGAGCTAAAAAGTATTTCCAAATAATTGAAAGATTTAACCTTTGCTAAGTGTGTTCCTCCCATAACAAGTACTTACACATCATGCTTGGATGGCCACATGTCATAATATAGGACTTTGAATGGTTTATCTGCAAGCTTAGGTTTTCCATGTAGGTTAAAAAAGAATCTAATAAACCCTGTGTGCTGTGCGGACAAGAAGCATACAATCAAATGCGCATTGATTGAATACCTGTACATGACGTGTTATTCCCTTTATCCACTAGGTATGTATTACTCCCTTTAATATAAAGTAGGAAAAGAAAGGGAGCAAAAAAACACCCCTGCCTAGTGCCCTGAAAGAAACTTATATGGCACTTACCTGAGGGACCATAGTGTACCCTTACATTTAGACCCTGATGTAAACGCCTCATAAGGATGAGAAGTTCTTCTTCGTCAGCCATTTTTCCATCAAGTCTCATAGCTTCAAGCACATAATTTAATCAAACTCACTTAATAGATCGATAAAGTGCAGATGTAAGGATTTCCCTTTAGCCCTAACATGTTTTCCTGCTGTAAGGTAGTGGTTTAGGCACTGATCGACAATGCCAAAAACTGTTCTGAACACACAATGAACTTCCGTTAGGATATTGGTTTCATCAGCCCAGCTCTGCAAACGGGACAAGAGTACACAGCCCAGAATAATAACATGGGAATCCAAAAGTGAAGTTGGCCTGTAGCAGGACAGCAAGAATCTATCTCCTTTTTTAAAAATAGGGACACCAATTGCCATCCTCCAGGACTCTGGAATCGGGCCTAACAGAGCGGATCTAAAATCATTTGTTAGCAAGGGAGCCCAGAGATTAATATTTGATTTCAAAATATCCACTGGGACATCGACAGGTCCATGTGCCTTACTGGAAATACATTTTCCGATGGCTAAGGTCACTTCCTGTGTACTAATGGGGGATCAGGAGGCCTTGTGATTTTTGGGACATCATACACTGACCCAAGCCTGTATTACTGGTTTGTTTTATGACTGAAAAATATTTTAATAGTTGGTCACCTACGAATCCATGGTAATTAGTTTCAGATTTTGGCGCATCTAGCTCTGAAAAGAAGAGCAGATTACATACCAACATTTGGTATTATTCCTAGCTCTCACGCCAATAACAAGGTCTTCCCAAACGGTAATCCTTATTTTACTTTCCCTCCCCTCTAAGGTGGTTTTCTATAACCTTTTTGCAACCTTGACTTTTGGAGTGAAATAGGGCAGCATTTAAGGGCCATCATCAAATGTTTAGGGGCAGCTGAGCATGCTGCCTTAACCATCAGTGTGGGGGAGCTATCTGAGGGACCTATTGGAGGTTAATTTGTCAGATATAGACCTACAAATGTTATGAAACCCAATTTGTATGATATCAAGTCCTATATCTTCAGTAAGGCAAGCTAATATGGAATCCATGTTCTCTGCCATAAAATTCAGTTAAATACGATTACATCCACCTTGCCCTATTTTTTCTTTAATTCTTAATTCTTTGAAAACCCTATCCTACCTTTGTTTTTAGGGCCTTTAGGTTTAGTAAGGGAGTTCAGTGTGGTAATGAGAGAATTATGATCACTTGCACACTTGCTAACCACTTTAAAACCTATAACTAGGGGAGAAATCTCAGCCGATTTTACAATGCAATCAATTGTGCTCCCAAAATGATTTCCCGAGCGGGTTGGGACACTGGCATTCTCCCCACAATACATGTCACTGGAAAAAAACGACATTGAAAATAAGGGTATTTTGTGCCTCGCCATATTCTGTATGCTTAAAATGGGTTACATTATCATCCTTGGATTCATAAAACCATACACACAATTGTCAGTATGTTGACATAAAGTAATATTAATCCCCAACCCATATTATGTAGGAAATGTTTTCCAACATAATGGTTTCCAATGTTTTGAAAAAAGTAGCAATGCAGCCCTTGGTTCTTCCTCCTTTGAAATCAGGGCTGGCTGGATATAAGCGCAATACACATCAATATGTGGCCAGTGTAGTCCTCTGCTTTCACCGCAATAGGTATAGAAAAACACTCAATGCAATAAAGAGAAGGAGGGGGGACTAGGAGCTGATGAAGGTCAGTACCCATGCTCCGGAACTTTTGTCAATTCAACAATGGGGAAACTGTTCCCCTAGAAAAAGAATCTATGTTATGGACATGACCGCAAGGGTAGTCTTCAGGATTGTCTCATGTTGACATCACATACCCCTAGGGATGTCATGCTTCATCATCTGGCAGGTGCTCCTTGTTGGGCAAGCGCTACAGTGCCATACAGGTCTCCTGAAGGGTCACTTTGGCGAAGATCTTTTCATTGTTAATGCCGTCTGATGAGTGTGAGATTGTCCAATAAGTTTGGTGGCAGAGATTGTGACAAAATGTGCATTAAAACTGTCTAAGGGATATCAAATCCCTCTTCAATATAAAGACTCCCCTGTCAGTGCTAAAAATCTGAGATGGCTATGGCTTTTATGGGGGTCTGAGGTACCCGAGTAGCTCAATATGTGTAGGTTAGGTAAAATTGGATCAACATGTTTGGTCTAAAACTGATCAATGGCGCTTTTCCAGGACCAGAACGTGAATGGGGCTACCCCGCACCTATAATATGTTACAAGAGGGACCCCTCTAGAAGAGGGTTACCTATTTTTTCTCAAAATTAAAATGATCTTCCAACCTAGAGAGTATGAGAAGAAAACAACAAAAGACACCAATATAAAGGATATTGCATATCTGGTATACAGCATCCTTATAAAAGTGCCCCTTCCAGGGTAATAATGCATCAGACTGGTACACAATTGTTACCAGGTATAAACACAGAAATAGACACATTCACAGCTTGTGGGGCTTGTCCACATCAAATGGTAACATGCCTCATAAAGCCATTCTTGGTGTCACCCTGCAGATCACCGTGACACCATAATTCTGAAATCACAGTGACATAATAGTTCTCAACAAACCATTCTGATGGCTCCCACCATGAGAGAAAAAGAAGTTTAAGGCCTGTGGTTAATTATCTTAGGCACATACCAATGCATCTAGTAGACTTATAGGGCAACATGAGTGGACCCATGTGTAGAGTAAAACATCAGCTCAATAGGGAGACAGGCAGTACAAAGCCCACGCAACATCAAAGTGCATATACAAGACCAACATATAGAGAAACAAAGTATGCATGGAAAATATTGTGAGCTATCATATTCCAGCCCTGTGTTGTTAATGCTGATTCTGAAGATTCTAATAAGTCTTATACCATAGATCCATCAATTAATGCCCTGACAGTCAGGGTAGAGGTTAGAGCACAGCTGCTAGCTAGAACATTATGGGCAGATTTGTTAGTAGTATATGTACCTCTTGTGAACATAAAATGTTGTTCAGTAGCCAAACGAGTCCACATTAGCATACAAAGGATAATGCCACTTATGTTGCTTGCATGCAAACAGTGCAGAACACCTACCCTCCTCTGGGAGCCTGGGTCAAGGAGGAGCAGGCAAGGCATTCCATTCATAAGGACTGTTGAATTTAGGAGGATGGAATTCATCTGTGCCAGTCACCGCCACCAATGGTGGCAACCATCCACCGCACATATCTAGCAGCCATCTTAGAATGGTGTATTTTATTATCATGGGCTTGTGCAGAAGCCAAGACCTGTACAGTAATGTAGGATGGCAAAGTACGCCTGCCCATTTGGCTGCCATATTCCAATGTGTTAAAGGATATGTTGGATTAGGGAAATTATTATGATGGCGTGTATAAACAAAACATGTGTTGTCCATATCAAATGAAAATACATAAGACATTAAATTTCACATTTTGCTTAAAGAGTGTTGTAGGAATGTAAACATGGGTCCCAGGTACAGTATGAAAGTAAATGTAATGATGTGTCCCACTTCACGGGTATTGCATGGACTTAAGTGACAATGGCCAGTCATAGGTCCCAGTTGCAATATGGGACAGTAAACGTATTTGCGAAAGACGATCATGTATACAATGGAATAGCCCCATATGGCAGCTCTCAAAGGCAATGATACTCAGGGGTTACAAAATGGGGTATACAAAGGGATAGTCTCCTAGTTGGATGGTCAAGGCATGATCTACCAAAAAATGGAGGAGGAAGGTGTGTAGACACGATACTCGTAGTTCAACATTTCATCCAAGTAGATCTTACACCATTTATCTAGTCACTTCGGCCCCACTGTTGGTACTGAAGTTAAACGTCCAACGTTGCTCCTTCCTGAAGAGGGAAGTTGCATCCACATAGGGTTAGCTTAAAGGATCATCCATCTTAAATCTTCTGGCAACAGCTTCAGTTCATTGAAGTGATTGCACATTCTGGTCGAATTGCGTCCACAGCTGATGGTGCCCCTAAGTTCTTCTATCTTGAGCTTTACTGCCCTGGTCATCATCCCCATGTAGTGGAGATAGCATGGGCATGTTACCAATTACACTCAGTTCTTCATGTTGCAATCAGTATGTTGCTTCTGTGTCTAAATAAAATTTGGACCCAATCTCACTTCTTTGAAATATTGGGTAGAAGAGCATACATAGCAGCATCCAAACAGATAATATCCTGTAACAGGAGGAAGGGCCCATAGGGTATTCTGTGTGGGGCCAGTATTATGCGCGATCTAGTATGTACCAGGTGATCCTTCAGATTCTGAGTTGTTTTGAATGCAAGCGGGTCGTATCAATTGCATTGAGCCTGTGTCGAGTATACGCCATTATTTCATGATTATGTTCTTGATTCTGTTGGACTCAGGTGTAAGAGTAGTCACTCATGTTATGATATCCTCAGTGGGTCGTGTGATCGTTTTCAAAAGAACTTCCAATTATTGTTGCAGGCTATTTTGTCAGCCTGTTTCATCACCGAGATAGGGTAATGCCTTGCGGAGAGATTCCTGCTCAGGGTCTGGGCTTGTGCATCATAAACTATCATTCCTACGTAAAAGAAGAGATTGTCCATAAGGCAGGTTCTCCCATAGATCCTTAGGCAAATGGCTGTCAAATGATAGTAAACTATTATAATCCGTGTTCTTCCTATAGGTCTTCATGCACAAATGCCGGTGGTTGATTAAGATAAGAGATCGAAAAACGGTATGTTCATTTAGTGACTATGACCTGGTGAACCTCAAAAACTGATTACGAGCGTTTATCCATTCAACAATGTATGACAGCTGGTTTAATCACTTTTCCAAAAGATCAAAGTATCCTCTGTGTAGCATTTCCATGTAGTGATGTTCTCCTTAAAGGTGTTGGAAGGTGAGAAAATATGTTGTGTCTCAAAAAATGAGCCATATAGAGGCAGGGCAGGCTAGGCACAAAGGTGCTGCCCATTGATGTCCCTTGTATTTGATGGTATAGCAGAATTTTTTCATTGAAAAAGGTAGGATAGTGCATTTAACTGGAGGTAGTTAGAGTTGCTGCTCTAGGGCACGTCTCAATCACTTCAGTTGTAGCATCCTGGGAATGTTAGTATATAATGCTTCAACATCCTGGGTCATAAAAATGTTTATCTCCAGTTGATTGTCTGTATTGGTGATTAGGTCAAGACATCACTGGTATCCTAAAGAAATGAGGGGATGTCCTGAACCAAGGGATTCATATCTTTATATATTTTGGGTAACTCATAGAAGTATGGTGCACTGTGGGATGTGTTCACTAGGAACGCAGCTTTGTGTCCAGAGATCCAATCCGGTGTTCCCGCTGTGGTGACCATGGAATTGATGCATGTCATGAGGTTGTTAGTGGGATTAGTCTTCAGTTTGCGATGGTATCTTGCATCTGCCAGCTGGAGGAGGCATTCCTGATCATAGTCGGTTAAATTCATGATCACTGTTGCCCCACTTTTGTCTGTCAGTTTTGTAATGGTGGTAGAATCTTCTGTCAGGGTAGTGATGGCACTGCATTGTCTGGATAGTAGGTTGTTTAATGGTTTAGATGATCCTAACCTTACAGCCTCCTTCAGTACTGCTTTTTTGAATGTCAAGACCTAACTCTGTGTCATAGCTGAAGTGGGGGTGAATCTCATTGGTGTTCTCAGTCCTGAATCCTCGTGATCTGGTGTATCCTGATCTTGAAAGAAGACTTGAAGATGTTTTTTTCCAAAAAAGTTTTGCTTTTCCACTGTAAGTCTATATTGCTCTTCTTGTGGCGTAGGGGTGAAGCCTAGACCTCTTTGTAGAGCTGCTTCTTCATCATCCATGAGAGCTCTCTATGAAAGGTTCACAATAAATATTTTGGCAGTCTGCTCCTGGTTTTCCTATACCCCAAAAAGGTTGAGGGAAGGGGTGTTGAAAGAAGGGTTATAGCTTTTGCTGGAGTCCTGGTAAACTAGGGTACCACATCAGTGTTGGTCCTGGAAATGGCGGTTCCTGCTAACCATGCATCTGTGGTGGGGAAAGGAGTCCTTGACAACTATCATTGCTTTCCCAGGTGTCATTACTCGATTCACTGTTGGAGGAGCAATATGTCTTGCAGGATGATGTTGAGTTATCATCATAGAATAACTCACCTACAGATGGTTGATAATTATCTTTAGTATATGGGAACACTTTCTTCTTATTGAACCTTCTGACGTGTTTTTACATCTTCAATATTTTCTGTTGCATGATATAGTCATTATGCTCATTAATCTCTGCATTATTCTCAGCCAGGCATGATTTAAGAGCATAGATACTCATCCCTGTTTCCAATGCGTTCTCTGATATGTTGATCCTTATGATAAATGCATCAGACAGGCTTTTATCAGGATTAATGGTTAAGATGACCCACTCACATTTACATTTCAATGCTATCTGGCTCAATTCACATCAAATATTTTGTTATACACGAATAGGTGAGGTGCTGTAGATACTATAAGTCCATTAGGTGCTATATTATTCCTGAGATATTTGGTCATGACAGCTTCATGTAATGCTATCTTAACCTGCTGTTTGTTTAAGGCAGTGATGGAATTCCAGGCAACCTGATTGGTACAGGTTGATGTAGTGACGCCTGCCACTAATAGGTAAGGTGCTTTTAGTATCTCATCCATGACATCTTCGCCAAAGCTAAGTCCTTTATTGTTATCCATAGTTGTGCCTCAATGTGTGTGTACTGTTGTGTGTGTATAATGAAAGAGACAGACAAGGTAGAACAGATAATATAAAGGATAGTGTGAATCCCTCGACTGAGCCACCATGCATTCAATGTAATAAAGAAGAGAAGGGGGACTAGGAGCAGATGAAGGTCCAGTACCCCTACTCTGAAAATTTGGTTGAATCAGCAAGGGAGGTACTTGTCCTGTAAAAAGCAAGTCTAGATTATGGACAGGACGTTAAGGGCAATCCTCAGGATTGTCTCTTGTTGCCCTCAAACACCCCTAGGAATGTCATGCTTCATAATCAGGAGGGTGCTCCTCGTTGGGCTGGTGCTGTAATGCCCTACGGGTAAGCATGAGCGGATTTTGCGGATTGGCAATCCGCGAATTTTGCGGATTTGCGGATTCGCAATCCGCAAAATCCGCGAATTCCCGCGAATTTGAGGATTTTTTTTTTTTTGTGTTCGCCCGTGTTTCTGCCAGTTCGCGAGGGTTTTTACAATTTCGCAATTTGCGAACTTACCTGTCGGGTCGCAAGTTTTGCGAACTTGTTGTTTCTACGTGTCCAGCCTGTTTGGGACACTCTTCTTCATCACTGCCACTCTCTGTCACCACTGCCACTCTCTGACTACTCATGCCACCCTCTGGCCCACCCATGCCACCCTCTGTTTCATCACCACACCCTCTGGTTGTCCAGTGTACATTATTTTCGGCAAAGCAAAGCACACCTTCCCTGCCTCAAGTGACCTGAATTAATTTGGGGCTGATTAATGTGTCACAGAATATTTTTTTAGCTGGCACCTGCTTCCTTAGTGCGCCCTGATTAGTGATCTTTTGCACTTGCTAAGTGCTTTCATTGTTGCAAAATTAGTTACAACACCTGCCCTGCCCCAACTGACAATAATGAATTAGGGGCTGATTAATGGATTTTAACTTCCAGCCTGGCTCCTGCTTGTCTCCCTTAGCTGTAATTCAGGCCCTTTGTGGCATATGTGTAACTATTCTGAGGTTCAGAGCAGGGTCACATAATAGTTTCAACTGGCAACTGAACTCTGGAGGGGCCCCTCAGGAAGCACTACAGGAAATGGCTACTAATGATGTGCCTGAACTTTTGAACCTGGTAAGTAGTTACTTTCAGTTTTGCTAAGATCGTATTTCTGCAATTTTGCACTTATTCGCGGGGCGCGAACTCACGCGAACAGTGCGAGCAGCGCGAGCAAAATCCGCTGCTCGCGGATTTGCGGATTTTGCGGGAAATTCGCAAATCTCGCGGATTGCGGATTTCCCGAAAATCCGCAAAATCCGCGAGCGTAACGGATTTTCCGCCCATGCTTACCTACGGGTCCCCCGAAGGGCAGTGATTGTGAAAAAAGGAAAATTAAAACTGTCTAAGGGATATCAAATCAATCTTTACTATAAAGAATCCTTTGACAGAGCTGAAAAACAGAGATCGTTAAGGCTACTATAGGAGTATGATGTACCTGAGTAGCTCAATATGTGTAGGTGAGGTAAAATCGTGATAACATGTTTCACACCCCTGTGGTCTAAAAAGTTCACTGGCACTTATTCAGGACCAGAAAGGAACAGGCCTACCCCACACATTTAATATGTTACAAGAGGGCCCACTCTAGAAGGGAGTTACCTACTTTATCAAATCTAAATTATTATCCAACCTAGAGAGAATGAGAAGAAAGCAATAAAAAACACCAATATCGAGGTTAATGCATATCTGGCATATGGCTTCCATTTAAAACAGGGTGTCTCTACTATTGGACCAATGCATAACACTGGTACCCAATGGTTACCAGGTATAAGCACAGAGAAATAGACACATTTGCAGTGTGTGGGGGGTATCCCACACATAATGGCAACATGCCTCATGCACCCATTGAGGTGTCATCCTGCAGATCACTGTGACACCATCATTTTGAAATCACCATGACATGATCGTTCTGAACGAACTATCCTGTTGGGTCCTGCCATGTGAGAAAAACAAAGCACAACCCATTGTTGATTATCTGGTGTCTGGTATGGGCGGTCGATAGTAGACCTATAGGACCCCAATGTGCGGACCCATGTGGAAAGTAAAAAATCCACTCAACAGAGAGACAGACAGTACAAAACATGCACATCAGCAAACTGCATATAAAAGACCAACATATAGTGGAACAAACTATGCATGCAAAATGTGAGGGTTATCCTATTACAGCCCCGTGCGGGTAATATTAATTCAGGAGATTCTAATAAGTCTTACCCAGTAGATCGATCAATTAATGTCCCAACAGTCATGGCAGAGGTTAACCCACATATGCTATCTAGAAAAATATGGGGAGATTTCTTAGTAATATATGTACCTCTTGTGATAAAATGGTGCAGTGTATCTAAATGGGTCCCTAGTAGGAGAGAAAGGAAGATGTTACATACGCTGCTTGCATGCAAAGAGTGGGAAAGACCTACCCTCCTCTGCTCGCCCGGGTCAAGGAGGAGCAGATAAGGTGGTCCATTAATAAGAAGTGTTCAATGTAGGAGGATGAGATTCATCTGTGCCGCTCGTCAACACCACAGGTAGAAACCAGTATACCCTTAAAATATCGAGTTTTTAATATCAATTTGCATTAATATTGATTAAAAAATATAGAATGGACACAATCAGACCCTCCAGGATATCGCGATTTCGCGATTTGCAAAAAAATCGCGAAATCAGCAGTTTTGTAAAAATGCCGCGATTTTTACAAAACTGCCCGCAAAATCCGGCACTTTCTATTGGCTCCGTGGCCAGAGCCAATAGAAAGGGTCAGGTCAAAGGGTCTCTCATCTCAGGTCAGGCCCGTGCCCTGCATTACCCCCACCTCACCTGTGCCGCATCCTCACCTGCTCCTGTCCTGCTGCTCCTGCCTGCCGCTGCCTCTGAAGCCTGACCCTCCCTCCCAGAATTTCGCGGCTGTGCGCTTCTCTTCTTCTCCTCTCAGGTCTCGGGTAAGGGAAAGGGGAAAGTTAAAGTTAGTATGGGCCCGCCGCACATGGTGCACGCGGCGGGCCCCGGGCCCCGGGGGGCATCATTTTTTTAAAAATTGTTTGGCCTCGGGTCCCGCCTCGTGCCTGGTGTGCGGCGGGCCCTGAGCCACATTCTGTGGGGGCCCGCCAAACATGGGGCAGGCGGCGGGCCCTGGGGGGCATAATTTTTTTTAAAATTGTTTGGCCTTGGGTCCCGCCACATGCCCGGTGTGCGGCGGGCCCAGAGCCACATTCTGTGGGGGCCCGCCACACATGGGGCACGCGGCGGGCCCCGGGGGGCATAATTTTTAAAAAAATTGTTTGGCCTTGGGTACCGCCACGTGCCCGGTGTGCGGCCGGGCCCAGAGCCACATTCTGTGGGGGCCCGCCGCTCATGGGGCACGCGGCGGGCCCCGGGGGGCATCATTTAAAAAAAAAAATTTGGCCTCGGGTCCCGCCGCGTGCCCGGTGTGCGGTGGGCCCAGGGCCACATTCTGTGGGGGCCTGCTGCACATGGGGCACGTGGCGGGCCCCGGGGGGCATAATTTTTTTTAAAATTGTTTGGTCTCGGGTCCCGCCACGTGCCTGGTGAGCGGTGGGCCCTGAGCCACATTCTGTGGGGGCCCGCCAAACATGGGGCAGGCGGCGGGCCCTGGGGGGCATAATTTTTTAAAAAATTGTTTGGCCTTGGGTCCCGCCACGAGCCTGGTGTGTGGCGGGCTCAGGGCCACATTCTGTGGGGGCCCGCCGCTCATGGGGCACGCGGCGGGCCCCGGGGGGCATCATTTTTAAAAAAAAAATTGGCCTCGGGTCCCGCCGCGTGCCCGGTGTGCGGTGGGCCCAGGGCCACATTCTGTGGGGGCCTGCTGCACATGGGGCACGTGGCGGGCCCCGGGGGGCATAATTTTTTTTAAAATTGTTTGGTCTCGGGTCCCGCCACGTGCCTGGTGAGCGGTGGGCCCTGAGCCACATTCTGTGGGGGCCCGCCAAACATGGGGCAGGCGGCGGGCCCTGGGGGGCATAATTTTTTTAAAAATTGTTTGGCCTTGGGTCCCGCCACGTGCCCGGTGTGCGGCGGGCCCAGAGCCACATTCTGGGGGGGCCCGCCGCACATGGGGCACGCGGCGGGCCCCGGGAGGCATCATTTTTTAAAAAATTGTTTGGCCTCGGGTCCCGCCGCGTGCCTGGTGTGCGGCGGGCCCTGAGCCACATTCTGTGGGGGCCCGCCACACATGGGGTACGCGGCGGGCCCCGGGGGGCATAATTTTTTTTAAAATTGTTTGGCCTTGGGTCCCGCCACGTGCCCGGTGTGCGGCCGGGCCCAGAGCTACATTCTGTGGGGGCCCGTCGCACATGGGGCACGCGGCGGGCCCCGGGGGCATCATATTTTAAAAAAATGTTTGGCCTCGGGTCCCGCCGTGTGCCTGGTGTGTGGCGGGCCCAGGGCCACATTCTGTGGGGGCCCGCCGCTCATGGGGCACGCGGCGGGCCCCGGGGGGCATCATTTTTGAAAAAAAATTTGGCCTCGGGTCCCGCCGCGTGCCCGGTGTGCGGTGGGCCCAGGGCCACATTCTGTGGGGGCCTGCTGCACATGGGGCACGTGGCGGGCCCCGGGGGGCATAATTTTTTTTTAAATTGTTTGGTCTCGGGTCCCGCCACGTGCCTGGTGAGCGGTGGGCCCAAGGCCACATTCTCTGGGGGCCCGCCGCTCATGGGGCACGCGCGGGCCCCGGGGGGCATCATTTTTTTCAAAATTGTTTGGCCTTGGGTCCCGCCGCATGCCTGGTGTGCGGCGGGCCCTGAGCCACATTCTGTGGGGGCCCGCCAAACATGGGGCAGGCGGCGGGCCCTGGGGGGCATCATTTTTTAAATAATTGTTTGGTCTTGGGTCCCGCCACGTGCCCGGTGTGCGGCGGGCCCAGAGCCACATTCTGTGGGGGCCCGCCGCACATGGGGCACGCGGCGGGCCCCGGGGGCATCATTTTTTAAAAAATTGTTTGGCCTCGGGTCCCGCCGCGTGCCTGGTGTGCGGCGGGCCCTGAGCCACATTCTGTGGGGGCCCGCCACACATGGGGCACGCGGCGGGCCCCGGGGGGCATAATTTTTTAAAAAATTGTTTGGCCTTGGGTCCCGCCACGTGCCCGGTGTGCGGCGGGCCCAGAGCCACATTCTGTGGGGGCCCGTCGCACATGGGGCACGCGGCGGGTCCGGGGGCATCATATTTTAAAAAAATGTTTGGCCTCGGGTCCCGCCGTGTGCCTGGTGTGTGGCGGGCCCAGGGCCACATTCTGTGGGGGCCCGCCGCTCATGGGGCACGTGGCGGGCCCCGGGGGGCATCATTTTTTAAAAAAAATTTGGCCTCGGGTCCCGCCGTGTGCCCGGTGTGGGGCGGGCCCAGGGCAACATTCTGTGGGGGCCTGCCGCACATGGGGCATGCGGCGGGCCCCGGGGGGCATAATTTTTTTAAAGATTGTTTGGCCGCGGGTCCCGCCGCGTGCCCGGTGTGCGGTGGGCCCAGGGCCACATTCTGTGGGGGCCTGCTGCACATGGGGCACGTGGCGGGCCCCGGGGGGCATAATTTTTTTTAAGATTGTTTGGTCTCGGGTCCCGCCACGTGCCTGGTGAGCGGTGGGCCCAGGGCCACATTCTCTGGGGGCCCGCCGCTCATGGGGCTCGCGCGGGCCCCGGGGGGCATCATTTTTTTCAAAATTTTTGGCCTCGGGTCCCGCCGCATGCCCGGTGTGCGGCAGGCCCAGGGCCACATTCTGTGGGGGCCCGCCACACCTGGGGCACGCGGCGGGCCCCAGGGGGCATACGTTTTTTTAAAAATTGTTTGGCCTCGGGTCCCGCCGCGTGCCCGTTGTGCGGCGGGCCCAGGGCCATATTCTGTGGGGGCCCGCCGCACATGGGGCACGCGGCGGGCCCCGGGTGGGCATAATTTTGTTTAAGATTGTTTGGCTTTGTGTCCCGCCACGTGCCCGGTGTGCCTCTGGTGAGTTTCCTAACTCTTTATTTTGGTTCTTTTGCAGAGCATCACAGGGAAGAATCTGCCGTTCCAAGAGCCGTAATTGGGCCAGCTGCCGAAGCACATGGGTAAGTTTGGGGTTCTGGGCACCTCTGAGGAATTTCATAATGGTTTGTTTTGGTTTGGGGCAATTGTTGTGTTGTCTGTGGGGCAAGGAACTGCAGTTTCAAGAGCCATTGGGCCAGCTGCCGCAGCGCACTGGTAAGTTTTGGGGTTCTAGGCCCCTCTGGTGAGTTTCCTAACTCTTATTTTTGGTTCTTTTGCAGAGCATCACAGGGAAGAATCTGCCATTCCAAGAGCCGTAATTGGGCCAGCTGCCGCAGCGCACGGGTTAGTTTGGGGTTCTGGGCACCTCTAGGGAATTTCATAATTGTTTGCTTTGGTTTGGGGCAATTGTTGTGTTGTCTGTAGGGAAAGGAACTGCAGTTTCAAGAGCCATTGGGCCAGCTGCCGCAGCGCACTGGTATGTTTGGGGTTCTGGGCACCTCTGGGGAATTTCATGATTGTTTGTTTTTTCACTTTCTTTGCACGTGGCTGGCCGGGCACTTTTTGGTCCATTTTTCACCACCCATGCAACCTTTGGCATGTTATTTTTCAGGCACTGTTTGCTCAACGCCGTTCGGGGACAGGCATTTCCCATTGCAGTTATGGCCCAACAATTTTGTCACTTTACTTAGTGCTTCAGGGTTGCATGCATTTTTTATCATTGAGCACCGGCGCTTACTGAACTTCCCATTCAACAATTATCTTTCCCCCCTTTGAGACACATTTAGTAATTCCAACTATCTTTGTAGGTGAGTTAACTGACTGCGCCACAACACCGAGATCTTCTGTATTCCAAGGGAGCAACAAGCCACCACAATAAAAGCAGAATGGAGAAGTTTCTGCAGCCTGCGAAGGGTGTGAAGTACAGATCACATCTGCCCACCCAGATAACCGCAGCAGATCGGGCCAGAGACTACAACACTGTGATGCACGCTGATGGTGGGGTGCTGTTTTGCAGTGTGTGCAATGTGGCGGTAGACCACACCCGGAAACACACTGTGGATATGCATGTGCGATCCCAAAAACACTTGAAGGGCTGTTCAGATGATCCTGACCTTCAATCTTTGCCAAAACGTGCACTTCAGATGACTGTGAACTCGCTATTCACAAAGAGTACAGCTGCCAGTGCTGCAAACCATGAAATGATAAGTGAGTGGGTTAATGTCTGCACCGAGTTGAACATTCCGCTGAGCAAAACTGACCACCCTGTGTTGCGCAAGTACCTACACAAGCGAGTACCGAATGGTGGAGCGATACCTGGGAGTCATCAGCTGCAAGAACGTTATCTCCCAGAGAGATATATAAGTGCCAAAAACTAGCTGAAAGAGCTATTGAAAGATCAGAAGATCAGTGTTATCTTTGATGAAACACCAGATGTCGAAGGGCGGTGTGTTTTTAATGTGCTAGTTGCAGTAGTCTCTCCGCAGGGTGCCCGTCAGATCCATACCCACCTGGTGGACATAGTCTTCCTATCACAGTGCAACCATGGGACTGTAGCGCAAGCTGTTGTAAATGTGCTCACAGAGTATAGCATGGACTTCCAGAACGTTATTTCCTTTAACACTGACAATGCGGCATACATGCTCAAGGCATACAACACGGTGTTGAGGAATTTGTATACAAACTCCATACACATCACCTGCTTGGCACACATAATGAATCTTGTTGGAGAGACATTTAGGAAGCCTTTTGTGGAGCTCAATGCTTTCCTTCTGTACTTCTCCCACATCTTTTACATGGCCGGTAGCAGAAAGAGAAGGTACCTGCACCATCTTGCTGAGAACCATGGGATGAAAGCACGGGTGGCACCTGACCCTTGCAGTACCCGCTGGAATTCTTGGTTTGCTGCTGTCCAGTACCACTGCAAGCACTTTGAGGCCTATGCTGGGTTTGTTGAGTCTGAGATGCAACTCGACAAGTCTCCCCCAGATTCCCTTGAAAATCTACAGAAGATTTTGAACAGCGACCAAGGGAAGTGCATTAAAGTCCAATTGGACATTGTGGCAGAAAAATGCAAAAGCATTTGAAACCTGATGGAGTTATTCCAGAGTCAGACACCAGTGACCATGAAAGTATATGATTATTTGGATGACCTCCACATGAACCTAACCAACAATTCAGTCCTCACTATGGAGTCACTACAACCATTTCTACAGACCACTGAAGGGGCAAAATTAACTCTGGCGGCACAGAAAAAAAAGATAACAGCCCAGCTTAATGAAGCTTTTGAACATTCACTAGAAAATGTGGGCAAATACATGGGGGAGGCCCAGCCAGGCATACAATTCTTGAAACAAGTGCACCTTTTCAATCCTGCACGACTCTGCATCCTGCCTAATGAGAAGAGTGCCTATTCAGCCACCCCTGGTTTGAGCGAAGTTCCAGATCAGGAGCCAGTGCAGGCATCTGTTTCTGGAGCGATTGACATGGACCTCTTTTGGCGTGGGCTGGCTGACCGCATTCCAGCTCTTTCCCAACTTGCAGCTGTGTACAAGGACTGTGTGACCAGTTCTGCAGATGCTGAAAGGAGCAACCTGAAAACAACTGGGGTTGGCTCGTAATCAGCAAGGCTGAGCCACAATCTATAATCAACAAAGAACAAGTGCCTATACTGATAGTAATTTGAAAAGGTTTTGGCCACCAGAACAAAGAAGGTTTTTCAAAGCTGGGGTATGCTTATAAATTGCTTTTTTATTTATAATGTCTAGGTCAAAGAAAAAGGGTATATTTGTATTAATCATATACAGTTGAACAGAAACAACATTTTTTGTAAACACAGGAGAAATTATGGACAAAAACCAGTGAAGCGTTAAAATCAAACATGCATACCAAATTCAGTCATATCACAATCATACCTTGCCATTCATACACAAAACACATACAAATACACAACACGACTAGATAGGAATATATAATCGTGTATATAATCGTGTTGGGTATTAGGTCTGCTGCAATATGTACAGTTATATATACAATTTATACAGTGATTTTTACAGGTATAAATCAAATGGATCAACAGAATCAAATGCGAAATCAAAAACAATATATACAACAGTTTATAACCGGTAATGTGACGGTATGTTCACACTACGGGAAGAACCAAAAGGGAGCAGACACTGGACATGAAGGGGCCTACGCGTTTCAAATCCCTATGGGTTTGGAAGGGATTCTCATCAGGGCCGGGTAGCTCACTATGGAGAATATCCGAGAGATTGATACCACCTTAGATGTATGCGGTAGATGTATGCGGTAGCCACGTTGTTGTGAGTTCAAGTTGAAATAATGGCGGCTAGATGAAGCTGGATGGCCGGGGGATCGTGAATGTTCACATCCAAGCACAGGATCGTGGATTGAAAGAGTCAGACCTCGTTAGTTTTCAACCTCGGTATAGAGCAATGGATGTTTCGAAAAATCACCTGCGTCTCCGGCAGCACCCCAGCTTTGAAAAACCTTCTTTGTTCTGGTGGCCAAAACTTTTTCAAATTACTATCAGTATAGGCACTTGTTCTTTGTTGATTATAGAAAGGAGCAACAGCATCTACAAAATTATTCTCTCATCCAGACGACGGTCCCTTTCAGAGCAATCGATCCGGGCATTATTGTTTTTACATTATAACCAGCAGCACAATACTGGTCTAGATTTGGAGTGCTCAGAAGAACTGAACGTACATGGCCAAGATTAACATGCCTTTTAACAAAAACAAATGGCCTGAATTGTAAATAAACAAAATCTACATAGCTCCATGTTGTAAAATAACTCAAACCATAAGATATCTGTGTTTGTTGTCGAAAAAAACCCAAAATAAAATGCCGCTAAATTCCCAGATTTGTGCCGCTAAATTTCCTGATTTGTGCCGCTAAATTTACTAGTTCATGCCCCTATATCCTGGGGGTCTGCACAATATAAACTGGAAAGAATATAGACTACAAAAATATCGAATAGGATAGCATTAATATTGAATCAAAAATATAGAATGGACATAATATCGAATGGACAGAATATACAGGCACATGCATCAAAGGATATTGCGATTGCAAACGGTGCGAATCACTAAAATCGTCCGTTTGCGATCGCAAAATCTGCTTTTGGAATGCATGAAGGGTGAAGGCCCTCGCAATTTGAGAATTCGCAAATATTTTCGAATTCTCAAATTGCGATTGCATTTAAGGAATCGCATTTTGCGGTTCCTTAAATGCAATACATGAAACTTTTAAAAATTGCAATTTTAAAATTAGGGGGAGCAAATTACCATGTGATTGAACCTCATTGTAATTTGCGAAAATTTTGAAAAGTGCACTTTTGTGCATTTTTCAAAGTTTCATGTTGTGCACACACATGGCCTAAGGACATGTGTGTGCACAACATATGTGCACAGATTGATTTCAGGGGTGCAACGGGTGTCCTTTGGACACCCCTGCACCCTTGAAAAACGCATTCTCAATTTGCGATTCGCTAATTGCTAATCGCAAATTGAGAATGTCTTCCCATTCATTCCTATGGGCCTCTAGGCCTCTAGGCCCATAGGAATGAATGGGGAGGTATTCCTTAATTGCGACTCGCAATTTCGAGTCGCAAATAAGGAATATTAAGAAATCACAATTTATTTAGCGATTTCTTGATGCATTGCATTTTGCAATTCCTTAATTGCGATTCCTTATTTTTCCAATTAAGGAATCGCAAAAAGCAATATTGATGCATGTACCTGATAGACAACAAAAATATAGAATAGACAGAATATAGACAACAAAAATATAGAATGGACAGAATATAGACTACAAAAATATAGAATGGACAGAATATAGAATACAAAAATATCGAATTTGAGGAAACTAAGTTTATATCCATTTTTAAAGTGTTTTTATGTTAGTATATGTTTGAAAAGTGTATATTTATTTTATTATTTATATTAAATAATTTTTTATGGTATTTAATGTTTGCGTAATATAATTCTGTAGTGAGTTGTGGGTTTATAGGGGAATAGGGTGGGATGTAATTTAATTATAATTAATTAAATATGTTAATTTATCTATTGGTATTTATTTTGAATTAATTGTTAATCAATTATTAATTGGTAATTAATTAAAATATAATTGGTAATTATTTTAATTAGTTGATCAATTGATAACTATGTTAATTTTAGTAATTTATTTTCTGTAGCGGGTTGTGGGTTTATAGGGTAATAGGGTGGGAAGTAATTTAGGAATAATTCATTAAATATGTTAATTTATTTATTGGTATTTATTTGTAATTAATCGTTAATTAATTATTAACTGGTAATTACATAAAATATAATTGGTAATTAATTTTAATTAATTGATTAATTGATAAATAAGTTAATTTTAGTAATTTATTTCCTGTAGCAGGTTGTGGGTTTATAGGGGAATAGGGTGGGAAGTAATTTAATTATAAGTAATTCGATTTTTAAATTCTTTTTTTTTATCTAATTTTTAATTATTTTTTAATTGTTAATTAATTTATTGTTAATTGGTAAATAATTTGTATTAGTAGGTAATTATTTTTAATAATTAATTTGTATTTGTATTTTTAATTGTTTAATATATTATATAAAAGTGTTAATTATTTTAATTAATTTGTAATTGGCATTAATATTTATTTTATTTTTATTTATATATGAAGTATTTACTTTCCCTACTGTTGCAGACACTGGAGTGGGAATAGTAGATTTTACCCTCCTGCTATCCAACGCTTTCCCTACTGTTGCACTCACTGGAGTGGGAATGGTAATTTTACCCATACGCTATCCAACACTTTCCCAACTGTTGCACTCTTTGGAGTGGGAACAGTAATTTTTACCCCTACGCAATCCTACACTTTCCCTACTGTTGCACTCTCTGGAGTGGGAATAGTAATTTCTATCTCTATGCTATCCAACGCTTGCCCTACTGTTGCACTCTCTGGAGTGGGAATAGTAATTTTTACCTTCCCGGTATCCAATGCTTTCCCTACTGTTGCACTCACTGGAGTGGGAATGGTAAATGCTATGCCTAAGCTATCCAACGCTTTCCCTACTGTTGCACTCTCTGGATTGGGAATAGTAAATTTTTACCCCTACGCTATCCAACGCTTTCCCTACAGTTGCACTCTCTGGAGTTGGAATGGTATTTTTTACCCTACCGCTATCCAATGCTTTCCCTACTGTTGCACTCATTGGAGTGGGAATAGTAATTTTTACCCCTACGCTATCCAACGCATTCCCTACTGTTGCACTCACTGGAGTGGGAATAGTAATTTTTACCCCTATGCTATCCAACACTTTCCCTACTGTTGCACTTTCTAGAGTGGGAATAGTAATTGTTACCCTCCCGCTATCCAATGCTTTCCTTACTGTTGCACTTTCTGGAGTGGGAATAGTAATTTTTACCCCTACGCTATCCAACGCATTCCCTACTGTTGCACTCACTGGTGTGGGAATAGTAATTTTTACCCCTACGCTATCCAACACTTTCCTTACTGTTGCACTCACTGGAGTGGGAATAGTAAGTTTTTACCCCTACGCTATCCAACGCTTTCCCTGCTGTTACACTCTCTGGAGTGGGAATAGTAATTTTTACCCTCCCGCTTTCCAACACTTTCCCTACTGTTGCACTCACTGGAGTGGTAATATTAAATGTAAGCCTCTCGCTATCCTATGGTAAATATATTGTATATTTTTTATTAATACAATGTTTATATATATATATATATATATATATACATATATTACCTACTGGCGTTCGCCAGTAGGTATATATAGTTAGGATTTTTTCCCTATGGCATTTCTGAAAATTCTATGTCTAATAACTTTGGCGTTTGTGGACGGAATCGGCTGAAACTTTCAGGAAAATGGCACATTTTGTTTCTGAGCAGCCCCTGAAAATTTGGTGGGGTTTCGTCAAGGGGGGGCTGAGAAAAAAGGGGGGTCCCAAAACGCGTTTTTTACATTGAGTTTTCCATAGGGCGGTTGGACTCACTTTTAGCTCGAACGGCTGAATGGATTTGCACGAAACTTGGCAAAATTGTAGGGACTGTTAGCCCGATGTGCCTTTGCTAGGTCTCAATATATGTGCTTCAGTGGATTTTGAGAAATTAACGTTCAAAACAAGATATATATCTGTAACAGCGCTCTGGGCAGCGATCCGGTCCGCTTACTTTTCGCGAAACGGAACTTTGCGCGCAGAAAGCTGATTGGCTCTCCGGTGTCTGTCAACATTCTAAACAGTCCGGAGCGGCCGCCATCTTGTCTCTCGGTAGGATCGAGAGAGAAGAAGAGGTGAAAAACGAAAGGGGAATTTAATGAAAGGGAGCAAGGTATCCCCCTCTTGACCCCCTAGGAATGTTGTTGGGGTTATTAAAGGGTCCCGTGGGGAAAAGAAAAAAAAAATGATTTTTCACGGTAGAAGCGCTTCACGGGCCGCGAACTGGGCCGCAAACTGGTAGCGAAACGGGAATTCGCCATTTTGTGCTTCGTTAATTAAATTATTAGGTATAAGGGGGTGCGGGAGACGTATCCTAATCCCCTATGTTTCCTGAGGGTGGCTGAGGAGGCTGATATATGTTGATACATCTCTTCCAGCGGCTGTGCGTGAGCTTTTTTTTTTTTTGCTGCGTGACAGTCCGGAGCGGCCGCCATCTTGTCTCTCGGTAGGATCGAGAGAGAAGAAGAGGTGAAAAACGAAAGGGGAATTTAATGAAAGGGGGCAAGGTATCCCCCTCTTGACCCCCTAGGAATGTTGCTGGGGTTATTAAAGGGTCCCGTGGGGAAAAGAAAAAAAAAATGATTTTTCACGGTAGAAGCGCTTCACGGGCCGCGAACTGGGCCGCAAACTAGTAGCGAAACGGGAATTCGCCATTTTGTGCTTCGTTTTAATTGTTTAGAGATAAAAATTATCGCCGCACATCGGCCACAATGCATGAGTATCGTTGAAAAGTCAGCGATATTCATGCATTATCCAGCAAATGCTCTTAGCCGTGTTATCCACCTTCCATTGGATAACATGGTTAAAAACTGCTCTGTGCGTGAGCTTTTTTTTTTTTTTTTTTTTTTTTTGCTGCGTGACGTTTGTTAACGTTCGATTCGATGGAAATCAGGAAGTGTTGACCACCATTTTGTCACTGCGAGTAAATATTTTGTTATAAATGAATCCTTATTGAAAAACATTGTCTGCGCCATCTTGCCTTTTTGTCCAATGCCACAATTTTGTCGTGCACGGCAGCCATTTTAGATGCCTTGACCAGGCCCACTCTCTGCACGCCGCCGATCCTCAGCATGGCTTCCCACCCTCGCAAGCATCTCCCCCACGCACTGGTCATCCCCGCTCTCTCTCTCATGCATGGGCCATATACTTCCCCCCATCTGCGCTGCTCTTCTCTGAGAATCACACCCTGTGCCCTCCCGACACCTCTCTTTCACCCTATTCACTACCGCACCCTCTGACACTCCTCTTCCTCTGTGTCCGATTGTCCAGGCCGGACCTAGGCTATCACCTACCCCTGCGGATGTAGTTTATGGCCCCAGCTGTAGAGAATTCAGACATGCCAACCCTCCCAATTCAGGCGTGTGACTACTGATTTCAGTGCTAGTCTCCCGCCTCCCGATTTCTGCAAGCAAAAACTCGGGGGCATATTACGAACAACTAGCGATAATTTTTGTCTCTAACTTGTTTAGAGACAAAAATTATCGCCGCACATCGGCGATTTTTATCGCAGATAAACCTTGCTATTATCGCAGAAAAGTCAGCGATATTCATGTATTATCGAGCAAATGCTCTTAGCCATGTTATCCACCTCCCATTGGATAACATGGCTAAGAACTGCTCAGGGCAGGTGTTAGATTTTGGAGATATTCGCGCTTAGCGCGAATATCTCCAAAAGTTGGTAATAGGAGATAGCGATGTTAGGGACTGTTTCCAGTCGCTAACATCTTGGCACGCCCGCTTTGCATGTCATTAGTGATAAGTATCACTGACATGCAAAGCGGGGCCCAAGATGGTCGCTATCTCCTTTTAGCTGTCACTAACTGGTGTTAGCGACAGCTTGGTAATAGGGAGATATTTTTATCTCCGCTTTCTTGGCTTTTAAAGCCAAAAAAGCGGAGATAAACCCCCTTGATAATATGCCCCACGATTCCTTGGGGGTTTCAGCTGACAGGGCTTGGTATTGTGTTACATGGTAATTTTTCCAGGAAACGTCAGAGGGTCGATGCAGGGGTTCTAGAAGAGGTGATAAACCATTTAAGCCTCATGAACAAGCGCATGGTCTTTTAAAGATTTGTGAAGTACTCGGGGCGGCGGTGTGTGTGTGTCCTCTTTCAGGAGCGGGCGGGGGGGGGGGGGGGGGCACTGCCAGCAACTTGCCAGGTCAGGTAGTGTTCAACACGTGCATCACCCTTTCTCTGCCTGCTATTGCGCTCCATGCTTCGGAAAGGTAAGAAAAAGAACGTGCATTTGAGTTTGAAATGTCCGATCCTGCAGCAGCACACTTCCAAAGCCCACACATGACAATAACCCGATTCAAGGCCCCATTCACCCGTTTTTAAAAAAATAGATAACACTCCAACAAAGTAAGATTATAAAACTTTATTAACTATTAACTATAACGAACGGAACAAAAACTAAAAACATTTAAATATTTTTCAACACAAAAAGCAACATTGGTTAGAAGCTGTCTTTTGTGCGAATAGTCCCAAGGCAGCACAACGTTCAGAGTTCTGGACGGCACCCAGGTGATGTCGCCTGGGTGCCGCACTGGTTTTGGGATCCTACAATGCAGCACAGAAAAACAGCGTGGGGCGTCCCGGGTGGTGCGGGGGGAGGCCTCGTCAGTAGCGGTCTGTTGTGCGAATAGTCCCAAGGCAGCAGAACGCGTTGAGATGTTGATGGGACTGTGTCCAGTGTCACATGGCTGACACAACATGTACGACAGGCACCCAGGTGATGCCCAGTAAACTGCCGCACTGGTTTTGGTATCCTACAATGCTGCTCCGAAAATTGGCGTGCGGCGGCCCGGGGGTGGGGGAGGCGGCGTGAACGGGCCTCCCCAGGTGGCGGCCATCTAGCTGAGTTGCGCTCGCTTTTGCGGCTACAGCGTCTCGCTCACCATGTTGTTGAGTTGCTTCCACTCTTGCAGTGCAGCGATAGGCGGCTGCCACATGGCTCTTAAAATGGCGGACGGCTCCTCGGTTTTGGGCCTGGTCCACTGAAATGGCCCTGGGACACCTTGGAACTCGGACGCTTGCCTGCTAGGGCTTGGGCTCCATTCTCGAAAAGCGTCCCCTCAGCCGTGAAGATTCTACAAAAGTCTTGGGGGCCCCCGACTCCCGCAGGCTTCCGGTGGGGAGCGGCTGCCATGATTGCTCGCGGAATGACCACGACGGAGCCACGAGATGGTGGTGCTCTCATGCTGACGCCAGCTTCAGTCTGAATGATCCAGAAACAAGGTGGGGCTTTCATCGTTTGGGAAAAAAAAATGTTCTAAACCAATGAAAAGTGTTATTTTTAGGTCATATGACCAAGCCTTCCATCTTTAGGAAACCAAAAGTAAAATGAACCAATGAAAAGTTTTATAAACAAGTCACATGACCTGTTACGCGGCATAGGGCTACAAAAAGCGTAGAAAATCCGTTGGCACGTGAGGCGGCGTCAGTAGCGGACCGATGTGCGAATAGGCCGAAGGCAGCACAACGCGCCGAGATCCGGATGGCACCGAGGTGGTGTCCAGCAAATTGCCGCACTGGTGTGGCCATCCTACAATGCTGCGCCGAAAGACGGCGTGTCCAGCTGAGTTGCGGTCACTGTTGCGGTACAGTGACTCGAACGCGCCGAGATCCGGATGGCACCGAGGTGGTGTCCAGCAAATTGCCGCACTGGTGTGGCCATCCTACAATGCTGCGCCGAAAGACGGCGTGTCCAGCTGAATTGCGGTCACTGTTGCGGTACAGTGACTCGAACGCGCCGAGATCCGGATGGCACCGAGGTGGTGTCCAGCAAATTGCCGCACTGGTGTGGCCATCCTACAATGCTGCGCCGAAAGACGGCGTGTCCAGCTGAGTTGCGGTCACTGTTGCGGTACAGTGAGTCGAACGCGCCGAGATCTGGATGGCCCCGATGTTGTGTCCAGCAAGTTGCCGCACTGGTGTGGCCATCCTACAATGCTGCGCCGAAAGTCGGCGTGGGGTGCCCCGTTGGCTTATGAGGTGATGTCAGTAGTGGACCGATGTGTGAATAGGTCGGAACCAGCACAAGGCGCCAAGATCCGAATGGCAAGTCCTGGATGTTGAGTGCCTCAGTTGAGAGTTCTGAGCAGTGCTTGTAAGACTATCTGAAGTTTATTATAAGAATCAGAGTAAGTTGAAGACTGTCTGAAGCTTATTTGCACCTTTTGCAGCTTCACTATTGCCCAAGGTGGTGTTCAGCTGAACTTTTTTCCTTTTCCTTTCTGCTTCTTTTCCTACAATCCGTTTCATCTGAAGACACGACCAGGTCCCTGAATGTGTGTAGGGGGACGCTATTGAGTGAATGAAAATGGCGGCTTGTCCAGCTGAATTGCGGTCACTGTTGCGGTACAGTGAGTCGAACGCGCCGAGATCCAGGACCGATGTGTGAATAGGTCGGAACCAGCACAAGGCGCCAAGATTCGAATGGCAAGTCCTGGATGTTGAGTGCCTCAGTTGAGATTTCTGAGCAGTGCTTGTAAGATTGTCTGAAGCTTATTTGCATCTGCTGCAGCTTCACTATTGCCCTTGTGTGGCCAAAGGTCGCACATGACATAGGCGGCCGGCTCCCGAGGTCCGGCGGAACTTTTTGCCTTTTCCTTTCTGCTTCTTTTCCTACAATCCGTTTCATCTGAAGACACGACCAGGTCCCTGAATGTGTGCAGGGGGACGCTATTGATTGAATGAAAATGGCGGCTTGACACAAAGCTGACTCAAGCGTTACTGTTGATGCTATACAGACAAAAATTGGTTTTCAGTTTGTACATTCTTCATGTTTTTTTTTTCCATCCAAGTCTGATTGAGAGTTTGTAGAAAAATGGCTTCAGATTTTCCACATACTACTCTTCAACATTCTTCCTAAATGTAACAATGTGAAACTCACTAGGAGAACGGCTGTTTCTGTTTCCTTTCAAAATGCTGCCAACAATATTTTCTGAATGGAAGACACCATCTTGTAGCATAAAGGGCCGAAAGGGGTTCTGGTCTGGCCGATGGTTGGTGGAGACATTTTGACTATATCTTGGACCTGCCCGGCCTCGCCCAAAATGGCGCCGGTATAAATGGGACTCGTAACTCCTTGCCCGCAAATGTATATCTAGAAAATGTTATTGTAAGTGGCCCTGTCCTATTTTAATTACAAAATGTATGTCCACCGATTCCGCAACTGTTAGACACCTTAGTTCTTGCAACCTAATGGCCCGCTCGTTACGTTCCTCTACAGTGTAAATGTCTCCTCATCATATACGATTTCAGTTTGCTCCGTGGCCGGCCCACGTGGTTATAGGCCCGTATTTGTATACTGACATTTTCACAATAAAGGTTTTTAAAACAAAACACGGTAGTAGTATTTACTTTGGTAAAGTTTTTACTTTTAGTCACTGTTTTCGAATCAGTAAAAGGCAAGTGAAATAAAGCAGTCCAATTACATGACGGATAAAAGGTATAATATGTAGGAACGCAGTAAAGATAAATGGTCAAGGGCAGTTGTGTTTTTCATGTCTGCAACATAAAGTGATCGATAAGAATCTGATAATCAGGCGTATCGGCGACTAAGACAGCAGGCCGAATCTCTTTTACTCAACGGTTCCGTCATGGAAGGAAGAAACGCCCTTTTTCTCGAAAAAGGAATATATTTTACTTGCAAGACAGTTGTAAATTTTCCGGGAAAGTACATTAGCCTGGAATATTATAACATATGTTTGAAAAAAAAATATTGTTCGAAAACAATAAAAAGCGTAATTTTTAGGTCATATGACCAAGCTTTTCATCATTAAATTAACAAAAGTAAAATGAACCAATGAAAAGTTTTATTAACAAGTCACATGACCTGTTATGCTTACGTTACGCGCTGCGCGCCGCGCCTCGGATCACTTCCGGGTGCGCTAACGCGGCGTGTCATATAACGCATTACGCGACAACGTAGGTCAAGAATATAGTCAAAATGTCTCCACCAACCAGCGTTCAGAACACAACCCCTTTCAGCAGTCCAAAAAGTTCTGTTAAATGACAACAGAGGGGACAGGCAACAAGAACCATCAGTCAAAGAGGGGAGGGCAAGTTCTTCTCTTCCGGGTCATGTTGGGGCGCTACCGGAACTGATCGAATTGGTAGTCTACAGTGTTTCTGGATGTTTCAGACTAAAGCTGGCGTCAGCATGAGACCACTACCATCTCGTAGCTCCGTCGTGGCCATTCCACGAGCAATCATGGCAGCCGCTCCCCACCAGAAGCCTGCGGGAGTCGGAGGCCCCCAAGACTTTTGTAGAATCTTCACGGCTGAGGGGACGCTTTTCGAGAATGGGACCCAAGCCCTATCAGGGAAGCGTCCGAGTTCCAAGGTGTCCCATGGCCATTTTAGTGGACCAGGCCCAAAACCGAAGAGCCGGCCGCCATTTTGAGAGTCCTGTGGCAGCCGCCTATCGCTGCACCGCAAGAGCGGGAGCAACTCAACTACATGATGAGCGAGACGCTGTAGTCGCAAGAGCGGGCGGTAAACAGCTGAATGGCGGAAGAGGCACAGTGTAGCAAAAGCGGGCGGAATGGCAACTAAAACGGTAAAGGGGCGCCCCACTACAGCTTGTCTTCAGGTGAAACGGATTGTGGGACAAGGTCCAGAATTGAAGAGTCATCAAAAGGCAAAAAGTTCCGCCGGACCCCGGGAGCCGGCCGCCTATGTCGGGGGCGATCTCAGGCTACACCAGTGCTATAAGACTTGGGGAGGGTGTCGGAGCCAAGCGTCTTCTCCGAGTCCATGGCCAGCACACCGCCCAAGTTTTCTAATGCAGTCAGGTCCACAAACGACACTCACTTACTTTGAGAATAGTGAAGCTGCAGTAGGTGGAAATAAGCTTCAGACAGTGTTACAAGCGCTGCTCAGAACTCTGAACTATGGCACCCAACATCCAGAACTTATGCTATTTGAGAATGGCAGTGACATCGAAGCATCTCAGGACCAAAACCATTAACGTACTTTCACGTATGAAAATCTTACTTGGGGAGGGGGCAGGAGCGAAGCGCCCCCTCCCAGTCAGCGCCACCACACCGTATGTTGAAAATTTGAAGCCATCGTTCTACAAAGTCAACCAAACTTGGATTGAAAAATCTAGAAAAATGTACAAACTGAAAACCAGTTTTGGTCTGCATAGCATCAGTAGCAACGCTTGAGTCAGCTTTGTGTCAAGCCGCCATTTTGATTCAACAAAGCACAGGCATTGAAACATCCAGGAGCTTGCCATCCGGATCTTGGAGCCTTGTGCTGCTTTCGATCTATTCACACATCGGTCCACTACTGATATCATCTTATAAACCAACGTTATGTAAATAGTTTTTTAATAAAATGTTTTACCCTGTTTCTTTGCTGGTGTGTTGTCTATATTTTTAATATTTGCATAGGGTTTGTCGTTATTTTGTGCGGGATGGGTGATGGAGCCGAGCTGTCTTGCAGCCCTCATGGTGTGGAGCTCAGTTCATCTCACTATTTTCGTATTTCTCATGTATGGTTGTTCCTAATATTTCTATTTTAGCGAGGTCAAAAAGAGATCCAATTAGTGGCCTACTGATTTTGCTCGATTACTTTTATTTTTTTTACACGATTTTTCACTATCTGCAAAGACTAAACAGAGTATTGCGACTTTGTGCTTGTTTGTAAATAGAGAATGATCCAAAGAGAACCAATTCTAAAACAGTAAATGCTTGGACAACAATCAATCAAATGGAGAGACAAGCAGGCACGACGGATTAAAAAGGAGGGAAAGGCTTGCGTTAACTACCGTTCACTATCTGCAAAGAGAGAGTACTACTAAGACAAAAGAGGGGAGGGGGGGGGTGCAGCGTTCAAAGCACATCAGCGTGCATAAATACGAAAATGTTTTCATCTATCACGTACTTGACATTTTAAAGCTTTTCATATTTGCTATTAAAAAACCAATGAAATTCACAGAAAAAACCATAGGTTATAGTGGATATATAGTTAGGAATTTGCATTTACAAAACCTTATTTTACTCACACAAAACCATTGAAATTCCATATATAGTTAGTTGCACTAACTATATATCGCGCACCCGCAATCCACTGCTGATGATGTCACATATTACATCATTCATGACATGGTCAGTGACATCACTGATGACATCACTGATGACATCTCAAATGACATCACTGATGACATCTCAAATGACATCACTGATGACATCACTGATGACATCTCATTTGACATTACTGATCACATCACTGATGATATCATTCATGTGATAATACGATGAACCTCTTCAGACTCTAATATAACCTTAGATACAATCAGTGTAAACAGACACTCACAGACTGTCACTCATCCATGGAGTTACTCACACACCTAGTCAGTCATGCAAAGAATCAATCACACCTCCATTTCCTCAACTATACAGTTATACAAACTTTACTTATTCAAACATATACTAACACATATTTACTCTCTTATACAATCCCTGATACAAGTTCACAATGATCCATACAGCCACTCACACATTCACTGGCTCTTATGCACAGTTATTTATATATGTCAACTCTCACATGTACTGTGTTTTACATATGTACTTACTTTGACATGTAGCACTGAGATATCCATTCACTCACCAATACACTCATGCACACAGTCAACCGCCCATACAGCTGTTTCCACATCCACTTTTGAAACCATACATGTAGTGAATCAACTGCTCACACATCTATTCACAGAGTCATACACCTCCCAGCCACCCACACACACACTCAGTCTCCCATACAAATACTTGGGCAACCAATCAATAACCCATATAGTTACTCAAATA
This sequence comes from Lissotriton vulgaris, assembly GCF_964263255.1. NCBI lineage: Eukaryota > Metazoa > Chordata > Amphibia > Caudata > Salamandridae > Lissotriton > Lissotriton vulgaris. Next base: position 593,931,960 of record NC_141693.1, read on the forward strand.
GCTACTTATCAACACATGCAACAGTTTACAGAACAACAGACATAATGATGCACAAATTAAGACAGTTTAGTCACTAACCCATGCACTCAGTGAGACACATTTAATCACTCACTCATACAGTCAGTCATGCACCTACTAAATCCTTCATCCAGACACTTATACATCCATTCATTCTTCAATATGTAAGACATATTTTAACTTTACAGAAACATACAGTCACTGGATGTTGTCATCAGTGATGTCATCAGTGATGTCATTTGAGATGTCATCAGTGATGTCATCAGTGATGTCACTGACCATGTCATGAATGATGTAATATGTGACATCATCAGCAGTGGATTGCGGGTGCGCGATATATAGTTAGTGCAACTAACTATATATGGAATTTCAATGGTTTTGTGTGAGTAAAATAAGGTTTTGTAAATGCGAATTCCTAACTATATATGGTCTATAACCTATGGTTTTTTCAGTGAATTTTCAAGGTTTTGTAAATGCTAATTCCTAACTATATATGGTCTATAACCTATGGTTTTTTCAGTGAATTTTCAAGGTTTTGTAAATGCTAATTCCTAACTATATATGGTCTATAGCCTATGGTTTTTTCAGTGAATATATATATATATACATACATATATAAACATATATCATCTGTATATCTATATAAATACAAACATAAATGCATGTATACATATACTTATATGCATACAGATGCATGTTATTTACATGAAAGTTGAAAAAACACTAATAAAAGCAAAGCTAAAAAGCCACCTCATTACAAACAGAATGGCTTTAACTTAAAAGAGGGCGACATCTATTGCATTTCCAATGCTTGTTTACTTTGGTTCCATCAAGAAGGCATTCAGATGTGTCACCCATTTGCCATAAATTCTGAATGTTAGCACTCTAGTTGCACATTAGATCACTGTAGTAAAGCTACTGCTCACCAGGGACGTCTGCTGCTGGTATTCAAAGTGCATGTTTCAGTCTGCATGTCACAATTTTTTTAATGAAATAGAAGAGGATTTGAGAAGTCACTCAAAATGATCCCTAATTTTTCTTTCTGAAGCACTAATCATACTTTCTATGGCAAAATTAACCCCCTCATGTTGTTCCTTTTTAAATTGAGTGTTTTCAGACTTACCACTTCATTCCAATCAAGATGGCTTCTGGTGTGCCATACTTTTGTCATAAGTAAGACTGTTAGCGCTCTAGTTGTTCTTTAGAACACTCTGGGACATTCTGTCATTGGGCTATACTTGGGGTACATCTGGGTGATATTTGGGCTACATTTAGGCTCTTTTGTCTCTGGTGGCCATCTTGGGAGACTGTATGTCAGAATTTTTTAATGAAATTGAAGAGGGTTTTGAGAAGTCACTCAAAATGTGCCCTAATTTTTCTTTCTGCAGCACTAATCATAATTCATATGGCAAAATATACCCCCTCATTTTGTTCCTTTTTAAATTAAATGTTTTAAGAGTTACCACTTTATTCCCATCACGATGGCTCCAGGTGTGCTATACCTTTGTAATAAGTAGGACTGTTAGCGCTCTAGTTGTTCTTTAGAACACTCTGGGACATTCTGTCATTGGGCTATACTTGGGCTACATCTGGGTGATATTTGGGCTACATTTGGGCTCTTTTGTCTCTGGTGGCCATTTTGGGAGACTGCATGTCAGAATGTTTTAATGAAATAGAAAAGGATTTGAGAAGTCACTCAAAATGTGCCCTAATTTTTCATTCTCCAGCACTAATCATACTTTCTATGGCAAAATATACCCCCTCATGTTGTTTCTTTTTAAATTAAATGTTTTAAGAGTTACCACTTTATTCCAATCAAGATGGCTTCAGGTGTGCCATACCTTTGTAATAAGTAGGACTGTTAGCGCTCTAGTTGTTCTTTAGAACACTCTGGGACATTCTGTCATTGGGCTATACTTGGGCTACATCTGGGTGATATTTGGGCTACATTTGGGCTCTTTTGTCTCTGGTGGCCATTTTGGGAGACTGCATGTCAGAATGTTTTAATGAAATAGAAAAGGATTTGAGAAGTCACTCAAAATGTGCCCTAATTTTTCATTCTGCAGCACTAATCATACTTTCTATGGCAAAATATACCCCCTCATGTTGTTTCTTTTTAAATTAAATGTTTTAAGAGTTACCACTTTATTCCAATCAAGATGGCTTCAGGTGTGCCATACCTTTGTAATAAGTAGGACTGTTAGCGCTCTTGTTGTTCTTTAGAACACTCTAGGAGGCTGCAGTAGAACACAAAGGAATCAACTGACAGTCTCTGTCCTTGTTGGATGTACATGTTTTACTGAGAATGTCAGACTTCATTTTCACATGACTGAGAAAGATAATGTGAATTCACAGAAAATATGCTTTCAGTTTAGCTTATAGATCCCCTTCCAAACCACTGTGGGAAAATCATGAGATATTAGTTTTCTTTCAAACAATATTCATGATATCACAGCAGAAGGTTTTTTCACATGGTAAAATCACCTTAGAACCCACCACAATTCCTAAAACGAGTATGGTACCATCAACAAATGATTTATAATGTAACTAAAGTCCTAAAACCCTCTATTAACTACAATGCTTTTTAATGAGGTGCTATCATGTATATTGGTCCCAAGATGGCTGCCAACACTTCTTGGATGAAGTGCTGACAGCCAATCAGATCAGATGTGTGGTTAGGCTTCGCCCAGATATATATTTTTTTTGAACCTAAATTACTCAAAATCCACTGGAGCACATATATTGAGACCTAGCAAAGGCACATCTGGCTAACAGTCCCTACAATTTTGCCAAGTTTCGTGCAAATCCATTCAGCCGTTCGAGCTAAAAGTGAGGCCAACCGCCCTATGGAAATTAACATGGGAAAAACGCGTTTTGGGACCCCCCTTTTTTCTCGGCCCCCCCTTGATGAAACCCCCCCAAATTGGGGCTGCTCAGAAACAAAATTTTCCATTTTCCTGAAAATTTCAGCCAATTCCGTCCACAAACGCCAAAGTTATTAGACATAGAATTTTCAAAAATCCCATAGAGAAAAAATCCTAACTATATATACCTACTGGCGACCGCCAGTAGGTAATATATATATATATATAAATATCCACACAGGTTCTCACACAACAGCGCTGTGGTCTCGATATCACCGCCGCGCCGCCAGAAAACAGCAGACCCAAAGGTTTCCGTGAGTAATTACTTTATTCTGCAACACACGGACAGCATAACGTTTCGGCCTCCCAGAGGCCTTGGTCACATATGTATAATTTATTTATTTATTTATTTATTTATTTATATTAATTATTTATTGATTTTAATGTTATTTAAGTATTTTAAGTATGTTTAAGTTAGTTATATTTCTTATTTTATTAATTTTAAATTACTTTTATCTTAAAAAATTCGATATTTTGACTATCTATATTTTTTACAAAAATATTTTTGATTCAATATTTTTTGTACTTACCTGTTTGGAGATAGGAAGTTGATATTTTGGCATTCTATATTTTGTACTCGATATTTTTGTAGTTCTATAATTTTGTCATCGATATTGTTTCAGTGATCCGTAGAAACCATCTACTGTGAATGTCTGGCAGCTATCTTAGAATGGTGCATTTCATTATCACGGGCTCGCGTAGAGGACACCTCCTGTCCAGTAATGTAGGAGGCAGAGAAAGCACGCCCAATTGGCTACCATTTTCCAATGTGTTAAAGAATGTGCTGGACAGGGCAAATATTCTGATGGGACGTATGAACATAAAATGTGTCTAAATTTTGTAGGTACCTGAGCATGGGACCCAGGTACAGTATGAAAATAAACTAAATGGTGCATCTCACTTCATGGTTATTGCATAGACTTAAGTGACAATAGCTTATCATAGACCCCAGGTGCATAATGAGATGGTAAATGTACTTGTGCAAGACGGTCAGGTATAATTTGGAATAGCCCCATATGTCAGCTCTCAAAGGCAATAATATTCAGGAGTCACATGATGGGAGATATATCTTGGGATAGTCTCATGGTCAAATGGTCAAGCCATGATCTATTATTAAATGGAGGAGGAAGGTGTGTAGAAACATTAGCTGTAGTTTATCATGTCCTCCAGTCAGATCTCACACTGAGGTATTTTGTTATTTAGGCCCCCACTGTTGGTTTGGAGGTAAAAAATAAAATGTTGCTCTTTACTGGAAAGAGAGGTTGGGTTCCACATAGGATTAGCTACAAGGGTCTTCTGGAGAGTGCTTCAGTTCATTGAAGTGATTACACATTCTTGTGGTACTGCTTCCACAGTGGGTGGTGCTCCAATGTTCTTCTATCCTGATCTTTACTACTGGTCCTCATTCCCACATAGTGGAGATTGCATGAGTACGTTACCAAGTATACACAGGTCTCTGTGTTGCAAACTGTATGTTGCGCCTGTGTCCCAAAAACATTTGGACCCAATCTCACTTTTTTGGAATGTTGAGGAGAAGGACATGTGCTGCAGGATCCACAGGTGGATGGGCCCATAGAGTATTCTGTGTGGGTGCCCGTATTATGCACGATTTGGTATGTACCAGTTGATTGTTCAGATTTTGAGGTATTTTAAATGGGGTGGTGTCAATTGCATGGAGCCTGGGTTGAGGATACCTCAGTGTTTCATGATGATGTTCTTGATTCTCTTGTACTCAGGTGTAAAAGTAGTCCCAGATGTTATGATATCCTTAGTGGTTTGAGTGTGTGGTTTCTGAAATAGGCTTCTAATTATTGTTGTGGGTTCTTATCCTAGCCCGTTAAAATCACCCTGGTAGGGTAATGCTTTGCTGAGAGATTCCTGCTGAGGGTCTGGCCTTGTACATCATAGTCTCTCAATGAACTACAATTCCTATGTCAGTGCAGAAATTGTCCATAAGGCAGGTTCTCCTGTAAAGCATTGGGGTGAAAGCTGTAAAATGAAGTAAACTGTTACAGTCAAAGTTCTTCTTATAAGTGTTCATGCACAAATGTCGCTGGTTGATGGAGATAAGGAGATCCAAAAACTGTAGCTACTTCTTGGAGTGTGACCAGGCAAACCTTAAAAACGGATCACAAGTTTTAATCCATTTGTCAAATGTATGACAGCTGGTTTCATCACCTATCCAGAAGATCAAATATCATCTATACAGCGTTTCCTAGTAAAACATTTCTCCTTAAAGGGGTTGGAAGGTGAACAAGCCATTTAGAAGTAGGTCAGGCTCGGAGCAAGGGTACTGCCCATAGATGTCCCTTGTATCTGATGGCATAGCTGAATTTTGTATTCAAAAAAGTTGTTATCACTGCCAGTGTGGCCTATTCAACAATGAAATCAACGGGTGTGGAGGAAGTTAGGGCTGCTGCTCTTAGGCACATCTCAATCACTTCAATCGTAGCGTCCTGGGGAATGCTCGTATATAATGCTCCAACATCCAGGGTCACCAAAATGTTTATCTCCTATCGATTGTATGTATTGGTGATCAGGTTCAAGAGATCCCTGGTATCATTAAGAAATGAGAAGGTATCCTGGACCAGGGTTTGGAGGTAATGGTCACAGAATTGACTCAGTGGCTATAATAAGAATCCATTACCTGAGACAATGGGTCTTTCTGGAGGTAGATTGATACCTTTTTGTCCTTCAGGTAACACGTAGAAGTATGGTGTCTTGAGGGACGTTTTCTCTAGGAACTCCACTTTGTGTCACAAGATCAAATCCTGTGTTCCCACTGTCATAACCATGGACTTTATTAATGTCATGAGGGTGTTGAATGGATCAGTCTCCAGTTTGTGATAGTATCTTTCATCCGCCAACTGATTGAGGCATTCCTGACCATATTCAATGGAATTCATGATCACTGTTGCCCCACCTTTGTCTGCCGGTTTTATAATGATGGTTGAATATTCAGTGATGGTAGGGATCTGCGTTGTCTGGATGTAGGCTTAATGCATGGTTTAGATGACCCTAACCTTGCAGTCTCCTTCAGTGGTACTTGTTCAACTATCAAGACCTCACTCGGTGTACTATTTGCAGTGAGGGTGAATCTTGATGGTGGTCTCAGACCCGAATCCTCATGATCCGGGGTTTCCTTATCTTGAAAGAAGGCTTGCAGATGGATTTGATATCCCTTAGACAGTTTTACTTTACCTTTTATCACAAGCAATGCCACTCCACTTATTGGACACCTTTGCACTCATCAAACGCCATTAACAACAAAATGAACTCCACCAAAGTGACCCGTAGGGCACTATGAAAAAGCCCAACGAGGAGCACCCAACCGATGATGAAGTGTGACATCCCTAGGGGTGTGTGAGGGCAACATGAGTCAATCCCGAGGATTAGCCATGGCATCCTGTCCATAACCTCGGCTTCTTTTTCTATAGGAACAGTACCACCCTTGTTGAATTGTAGAAAAATCCTCCAACAAGGTTTCCAATGTGATATACAAATGTATTGTTATTTCACATGTAAATGTCTTATAGCTAACAAGAACACAATTTCTCAAAACAATTTCATATCAAGGTGCTCCAAAAATTTGATGGTGCGCTGATATGTGATAAGGTGACTGACAAGTGCATAAGTGCTATACATTATACAAGTATTTTCATGTGGCTTATAAGGACATTCAGAATGTTAAAGCAAACACTCCCATTTGGAGCCTTGATATTGTTTATCAATTTAAAAACAACCCAATGTAACAATTGTATGTTGAAGTTTCAACCACAATAACAATTATTTAGAAAAAGGTACTTCTTCAGGATGCAAAATATATACAGGGGAGACAACAGTAGATTGTGGCAAAGGATCCCACAATCAAGGATGTGCACATCAACTTTTCAGGGATAGCAATTTCGTGGCTCACATTGAAATAGCAAGGAGCTAGGGTAGTGTGACCAGCATTGATAGTATTTTGGTAGAAATTTAAAAAAGGTGATCCAAAGTAGTGTCACCAGAGTACCGTTTTTACCCGAAAAGTAAATGGATTTTACTTGTACAAAGATTGTTTCTTTAACAAGGGTAGAGTCTAGTGCGAATTCCTTTTCCCAATTCCATTCATGAAATCCAAACCTATTATACCACCAAACTGTAATTATACATGATCATGGACAAACATTGTCTTCGCTAACTGGACTAGTGTAGTTACCTTCGGCATCTGTCTAGGGAGGATTTCTCATGGATTGCACTGGGCAGGGATTACTGCTTCTCCGGAACACTGTAATTGGTAAGTTCCAAGTAGCGGAGGGTCTGATTGAATATCTTGTACTTTGGGCAATTCAGTTTCACCTGGTGAATGGGGGGTTCCTTGTGTGAGAGATTAAAAATCCACTTCCCCAGCTCCCAGTTCCACATTAGAGCAAAGTCAGTCCAAATCTTCCAGCAAGGCCAATGCTTCAAATGCATTTCGGACTTCAACATTATAGGTTGGCCTATTGGTTACAGGGCAGGTAGCACTTGCTGTAGAATTTTATTAGGAAGGACAGAAGGCCTATAAATGTAACCCAGGGGCAACACCTGGATGGATCCTGGAGATTGAATAGACCCTTTTCACCTTTAGTATAAAATGTATGTTTGTGCAGTCAAGAATGTTTTATCAGGTTTTATGAAAGATTGAGAATAACACAAAGGTAGCCCACCATAAAAACTTCTAGCAAGTCTTGTAAAATATAATTCACCGGATACTAAAATCATCAGGGGCATTGCATAAGCAAAAGGACATAACCAGATATTTAAAGTGCCCATATTAAGTGCTGAATATGTTTTTTCACTCATCCCCTCTTCAATTCTCACCAGATTGTAAGCACCCCTTAAGTCAAGCTTGGTGAAGATCACCGAGGTCTTTACTTGATCGAGAAATTAGGTGGTGAGGATAATTCTTTCTGAATGTAATAGCAATGCCTTGTGATAGTCAATAAACAGTTGGCACTCACTATTGTTTTGAGTTCAAATAAGATGGGGGCCTCTGCCAGTGATGTAGATTCTCTTATTAGACCACTTTCAAGATGTTCTCCCAGACATTGAAGTAATATCTCATCTTCTTTTACTATGAGGGGTAAATCATTTGGTTAGCATGTCTTTGCACAGTAAGCAAGCCTTCTTCTCAGGAGTCCTCATGTGGCAAAATGAATAAGGAAGCCAACTAAAGGGTGAGAAGGCCAACAATTATGAGCAGACTAATAATAGAGCAACAGGTTAAATAAAGCTATGAACAGTGAAAGAAAGGTTTGCTCATTTCTCTGTTGGATCTAGTACTGGCAAGGTTTTGATAGGCCAGGCTCTGGACAAAGAACCGTAGATGCATTAGCGATCAAAGGTAACCACTGAGAAGGACGTACAAATAGAGGCATAACAAAGGGCAAGGAACACAAGATCCAAAGTCAGACACGACTAAAGGCCTAAACCAGGATGATCAAAAAGAAAGGAAAGAACAAAGATGAGGGAATGAACATTTCCAATATCAGGAGAAAGTGGGAGAACCTTAGCAAAAATGCAACATCTTCTTGCTGTAGACAAAGGTCTTAAATTCTGGTGCTACCGCATACACTATGAAATCAGGAGGTAGGGAGCCAACCTGAATCTAAGCATGTGGGCTAGCTTTTACAGGTGCACAGTTTCTAACTCCATGTCCTCCAAACTTTCCACCCTCTTCCCAACCTATGGTCCTATGGTTTTCTCATACTACCTGTCTGCACAGCTTTCTAATCACTACAAATGAAGTGTGTATCAACATATATGTACATGAACTCCATTATAAGAAAAAACAACATACAGTTTATATGAACATGCAAATGGCATAGGGCTCAGTAAAAGGTATGTGAATATCAATAATGAATGATATTTCAGCTGCATTTTCAGGTGTTATGAGCTCTTCATGTTTGTATTTATTTAAGAGCAAAAGTGCCATGTGGTCCAATGATTCCTCAAATAGATAACAATCATATACACCGTGTCAGAGTCAGGAAGGCAATGTTTTAACCCTCTTAGAGTAAATTAAAGGCTTCATCAATGCAGAAAACATAATCTGGCTATGTCATCCTGAAAGCCAAAAGAAATTCCTAATGGGCATTGTGTCCACATACATGGACACAATTCTGCCCTTTCTTCAAACTTTTTGAGCATCTGTCAAAGACATCTCCAGCATTCTTAATTCACAAAGACATATAACTTAAATTATGACCCATTAGTGACTTCTGTGGGCGTTTTGGATGACGAAACCAGATGGTGCTTTTAGTTCGGAAGACCATTGATTGGTTTGTCCTGGGATAGGTTTACTGCATTTCCAATGCAGGCGTGGATATGCCCTCTGAGGAGGAAGGGATCTCTAAATCAGGCAAGGGAATGTAGTACATGCCTACACTGACCTGATGTGCTGCCTGCCAAGGTCTAAATGACACTATTAGTCATTTATCCTGACAGAATAGGGTGTGAAATATATTACAAGCAGCAAATATAATTGTCCTTGGTGAGTTATTTAACTGGTGTGGCATCTCCTATCCCAAGTTTTGGAAGATAAAATGGCACATAACATATCATAATATATTCAGTGCTTATCACACTGAATTCCACATGCTTTGCCTTTTCACTGTACATTTTCAATTGATGAATTTTGGTATGTTTGATCTGTGAAACTCTGCCGCGAAAACCGCTGGAGTGTAATGATCATTTCACAACTTAGAATTTCGATCCTTGCATAAACTCCTGCTTGTAAAAGGATCAAAATTAATTTCCACGCACAGAAGCAGGGCTTAAGTTTTGTTCATTCAGCGCCATTATATTCAGTCAGTTTTGTATACTACTGAAGAGGCATTCATGCAAGTGAGTGGTGCTAGTAGGTTTATGTATATTTGTGTGTGTCTATATATAAACATGCCTCCACATATCTAACTCAGGAAAAGGAAGAATAACTTTGTACCGAAGAAATATTCTTATTCTTGGTTGTACACATGTATTAACTTTGACAGCACTTTGGAACTTGTCATGCCAATAAGGTCCTTTTGAATGCAAACTTGCTATTCTTTGAGACAAGTGCATCATTCTCATCAGCGAGCACTTCCCAACCACACAAAATCGTCAGTGAGTTAAGTGATATGAGAGAGACACAGACAAGACATCTGTACACATTTTAAACTGCTTTGATGATTCTCTGACTTTCATTTGCTTTCAGTGCAGATGTTTCAGGGATACAAAACTGTGGCCTTGACACCACATTTACATAATGGATAAGGCTTGATCCTGATGACTGATGAATCACCCTGCAAAGAAACTTGCAATTCACCAAACAAAATAATCTTTCTTTTTGCCTCCGTAAAATGAAGGCAAGTAGATTTGCATTCATTATTTCTTGTTCTTTAGCAGTGGTCTTTCAAACTTTTTATAATGCCAAGCCTTCATTGAATAAATTAAGTAATTCATGGCAGCGACCACAAATCACATATTTTCTCTTGATTACTATGTGCAGAGCAACTTATCCATGCAAGTGTGGATGACAGTGTTGGGGACTAGGCCTTATGTTTTGCATGCCTGTCAGAGGCTGTTGAGTATCCATTCTCTGTCAGAGTTGTTACATTGTGCAATGTCAGAACAAGGGACATCAATGCCTCTATGAGTGCCAGAAGGAATGCCCATTGTGTGTATGAGTAGGTGTGCAGTAACACAGGAGTGACTGAACATGTTTTGATTGTTCTTGAGGTACTGTCATTATGTTAATAAACAATGACTGAATGGGAAAGACCACCAGGGATGATCTTCATTCCGTTGACCATGGAGGTTAAACAAGTGACTTCTTATAATAAAACTATGGAGGTACCCCTTTAGGAGATGCAGCAGAACCATTGGTTGACCTAGTCCATAACAAGATAGCACCAACCAGGTATGATGTTTCTGCAGGGGGATTCCCAAGAACTTCCATGCTCCTGCAAATCAGTCGTTTTTGGACAAGGCTGGGAACAGAGAGGAATTATTGCAAACCGGATTCCTGGATATCTTTAGAAGCAATGAGGGAGCACTGTATGAAGAGTGACTATTGCATGCTCAATAACTGTTGGTAAGAACAGATATAGGCCTCGGTTCCGATCTCAGACGGAAGGCCATCCCATGGCTGTCCCGAGTTGGACCTTCCAACCGTCTCGTCCTGGGATCCGGTTCTACCAAACAATGCAGTACGATGCCAAAAGCCCTTCATGTACCAAACAACCGGTTCACTCCAAATCAGTCCACATTTTCCAAACAAGAAGCCTCCGGAAACGCTGAATGGAGTCATTCGGAGGCATTTCCAAAGCCAATTTCGAACATGCAAGTACGATGCGTACTTCGTTTGTGCCAAATTGGTCGCCACAACCAACACAACAGAGCGTCCGGAATGGGAGTATTTCAGCTCCAATTTGTGCCACAGTGCGATTTCTGCTAACAAGACGATGCAGCCATAAATCCCATTGTGCATGTCATCCCTATATTATACCTATTTGAGCCCTACTACAAATGCAACCAGCATGGTCGTCGTAGAATGTAAGTCCGACACCAAGCCATATAGAAGAACGTTACTACCATGCGAAAGACAACAGAAGCGAAAGTATGGGCTCGGCTACAGCCAAAGGGGGGAATACTTACAGCAATGTAGAGCCTAATTGGGTTTTGGGGGGCAAATACACCCAGCAATGTAGAGCAAAATTGGGGTTTAGGGGCAAATTCCCCCAGCAAGGTTGGGGGGCAAATACCACAGCAATGTAGAACCAAATTGGGGTTTGGGGGCAATTACCACCAGTCAGGATGGGTGGCAAATACACCCAGCAATGTAGAGCAAAATTGGGGTTTGGGGGGCAAATACCCCCAGCAAGGTTAGGGGGAAATCCCCCCAGGAATGTGGAGCAAATTGGGTTTTGAGAGGCAAAATACCCCAGCAAGGCTGGGAGAAAATACCCACAGCAATGTTGAGCTTAATTGGGGTTTGGGGGCAAGTACCACCAGCAAGGTTGGGGGGAAAATACCCCCAGTAATGTAGAGCCAACTTGGGGTTTGGGACGGCAACTGCCCCAGCAAGGTTGGAGTGAAAATGCCCCCCCGGAATGTAAAGCCAAATTTGGGTTTGGGGGCAAATCCCCACAGAAAGGTTTGGGGGAAAATACCCCAGCAAAGTTGGGGGGCAAATACCCCCAGCAATGTAGAGTTAAATTGGGGTTTGGGACAAATACCCCCAGCAATGTAGAGCTAATTTGGGGTTTGGTTCAAATACCCTCCCTCCCACAATGTAGAGCCAAATTGGGGTTTGGGGAGGCAAATACCCCCAGCAAGGTTGTGAGGCAAATACCCCAGCAAGGTTGGGGCAAATACCCCCAGCAATGTAGAGCTAAATTGGGGCTTGGTTCAAATACCCACAGCAATGTAGAGCCAAATTGACATTTGGGGCAAATACCACCTGCAATGTGTCCTTCACTAATATAACTGGTGCCCATGCAAAGCGTCAAAATACATCCCGGTGGAGGACAAGCTGTAGAAAACAGCTAAAAAACAAAGCATAAGGTTACTTGCCAGGAAATGTATTCTTACATTGTGGCAGCAAATATAAGTGTCAAGTTTGAGGAATGGGCAGAGTGGAGATGTAAATGTAAATGTAAATGTAATTTGGATTTGTATTGCGCCTATCACCCAGGGGTCTCTAAGCGCTGTACGAATACCACTGTGGAACCCTTCCTGGCCTGTTCCTGTGAGGTGTCCACTCCTGGGCACCCCCAAGGTGAAGCCAGGCATCCTAGCGTTGTTAGGGCCGGTGTGGAGATTAAGCAAGCTATTGCCCAGAGTTGCAGAGTGGAACCCATGATTAGAGTAGGCACCGAAGCGAGAATTAACGGGTCCGAGGACATTGAGCCCAAGACCCTGCCGCGACGGGGATTGAACCCTGGTCCTGACCAGAGCTCTGCCTCAGGGTCTACCGCTCTAATCGGTGAGCCACACATCTCCACCAGTGCGCTAGGGACTGTTGAAAATCAACAAAGCCACATGAGCTAGTAAATGGTCCCTTAAAAACATGTGAAACACTCAGGTGCTGATGCACAATATGACAGACCAGCCACCCACAGCAGCTCAAGAACTGTCTGTGTGTGTGTGTGGTGAAGCTGTCTCAGCTTGGGCTGCCACACATGATGGGGAGCCTGTAGCACATTGAGCACTATGGGCGTTTAGTTCTAGGAGAAAGTGTTCTGTATAGGCTTGGATTGGGAATGCAGCCAAAATAAGCATTAGTCAATGGGGCAGTGCACCAGGGTCACCTGTGGGACACAGTATTTGGGCATTTGTAAATCACACCAAGAGACTTACTTCCGCAGTCACCAACAGGCCACTGTATTTGGTGCCATTATATTGTCCGCTCCACAACTGGGCTGCAAAATGAGGCTGGGGGCCTATCCTTGTGACATTCTCACCTTGGCACCTTGCCTCGCGTGCCCTTACACAAGCAGTGTTATCTCCCCCAACTGCCCATCACTGTCAGGTCATATCAGGTGCAGGGAGGTTGCATTGCATGCACTGGCCCCACAGGGAGGCAAGTCTCATTTGGCCAGTCTAACCTACCCCAAACCCCCCTTGATCGGCCGCAGTGTGTTTTTGGAAACATCCCTTGCCAAGGAAATGCACAGAGGCTACAATGAAAGGGATGATCACGGAATGTGTGCCAATGACTTTGAGAGTGCCCAAACATCATTGGGATCCCAATACAACCCTGCTACCATAGCATGTTGTGTATATCAAATCAGAGAATGCCATCATCAGATAGGTACAGTCAGACTCCTAAATACTAGAAGAAACAGACATTTGACGTTGGAGCAGGAATGCCCATAGTGACACTTATGGATGTATCACAAAGTGAATGCATGAGTCCACTACAACACACAATGAAACTCCACAGGGCAACAGAATTACAATGTACTCACCAAAGTGTGTCCAAAGAAACATATTCACTGGAACTATGCCCGTACCTACATCCACCTGTGATATAGGCTAAATCCCAAGACCTGAAATGCATACAAAGGCCATTCCATGTCATGTCATAGGAAGTCACATTGCAGGAAGTGACATCATTCATTCATTTCACCTTACCATTTCACAAACACCCTAGAGGAAATATATGGTTTACTGATGACAGCTGCCGAAGAAACTACAACATGTATAAATCTCACAGGAAAGTGAAGTAAAAACTAATAGCTGATCTACCAAGTAGCAAGACAGAACAGCCACCCAATCTGATGGATAACCTAGGGCTAGCTTATGTAGTATCTCACACCTCACTGTACCCAATGCACATATTGTTGACAGAGCAATACATGTCTACAAACAACAACTTGACTACTACAGTCCAAATATGACCTACTCTACCCCATCAGACGAATCACACAGTCCAAATTCATGTGTCAATTTCATTACACCAGTGTCTGGACAGGTTATCATAGGGAGAGACAACTAGAATGGGATGTCAGATGTGTCAGGAAGAACAACATGGGAAGGACGAAGCACAGATCCAGCACAGGACTCAGACAGATTGGTCTCTTACATACAATCACTAATATTCACACAGATCAGATAGCACACAAAACACACTCAAATACATAAAGGACACACCTATCTTGGAACACTTTATTCTTTGCCAGGCTAGGTCAACACATTCCTTGTGCATTCCACTGCACTCAAAGGGGCCATTCCAACAGTCAGTCCTGAACATTCAGTGGCAGACAGCAAGCTGTAGAAAACACATACTATATCCTCACATTTCATTGGTAACTGGTTTTGCCTACTACACAATCAACACATATGTACATTTCAACATTACCTCTTGGCCTGCATAATCTCTACTTGTGTGGGTCTGAGCCCTCTCACGTCCACCTCAAAGTACATGCCAATCTCTCAAACTATCATATATACAAAAGCACGTCATAAGCCCCCTCTGTTGCATTTGTCTGAAAAAGCATGTCTGCCCCACAAGCTCCTGCCTTGTACTCAAACTCTTCCTAAATGATTCTCAATATATCACACTGGCGCTACCCTTCTCGCATCCGCATCTACTTTTATACAACACTCTTCATCACTATGTACACATCACCTTCTGACATGTACACAAGGTACTGTACTCATCACCTCATCAGCAAATGTCAAGTGTTACCTGTCAAATGGACCATTCTCACACCCAGTTGCATTCTTCAATAATGTCTCAGACTGCACTCATTTAACAATGTGCAGCATCATAGACCACTCTGACATGCTCCCTTAACACATCAACACATCTCACAACAAGACACTGGCATTGCTTGATGACTATGTCAAACCAAAAAGAGGGGACTATGGGCTTTATAAGGTCCAGCATACATGCCAAGTCAACATCAAAACCAAAAAGGGTATGCAGTTCCTATGTAGGTAAGTGAGAGGAGAAAGGGAGAGAAAGCCTTGAAAAGCCAAAAGTTTGTCCTGTTTAAGAAGGGAGGGAAAGGGGAACCCTCCTTTAGGAATTAGGTCCCTCACACACCCAGCAGCTGGGTGTCATGCTTCATCATAGGGCATGCTCCTCATCACCGTATGAAGGGCTCTTTGGCAGAGATCTTTTATTCCTTGCCGTATGGGGCCGTGGGTGGAAGGGACCTACTTAGTGTAGATGTAAAGTGTAGATCAGGTGTCTCCAACCTTTTCTGTAGTGAGAGCTACTACTGATCAATGAAAATCGTCGTGAGCTACTAAATGTAAAGCATCAAGCACATTTTTTCACTGAACCCTCCGCACACCAAGTTTCATGGACTTTAAGTCTAATTTCTTTGGAGCCCATACTGTGGTTTGAAAAAAATACTTAAAGTTTCCTAGAATATATTCTCATGTTTCTAATTTTACTCTAGGGCACATTAAATGCTTAAAAAGGTCTGCTTTATTTCAATGATTCCATAGTACTCATTCCATCTCCGATTACTAACACATCACAAGTCACCCTTACATTCAAGAGGTACATGCCATGATGATACTGTCTCAGAAGAGCACTCTCTAGTTGAGATACAAACAAAGCAGAGAGTGTTGTAAGGGAAAGGAAAACACCTGAATGCTGTTATAAATGAACAGAAGCTACTCCCTGACTAGACTGGGCAGCTGAGTATGGGGTTCTGATCCCTGGCAATGGGAAGATGGAGACTGGTACTGAAGGTGTCTCAGTAGTCCCACATTGAGTTTAATGTGCTCTCAAAAACAATACCTTGGAGCACAGCACTTATTCAACAGCAGAAAAAGCAGGGGTTTCCATGTACCTCCCACACACAGCGCTGTAAGTGCCTGCTCCCTGCATCTCACATGCAATGTCATAAGTTTGTTCCCCGTATTTTAAATGCAGTCATCTGTTTGCTCCCTGCTCTGCACACGCAAAGCATCATGCCAGCTTGTCCTTGTACTTCAAATGCACAGCCTCATGCATGCCTCTCCGCTTTGCACATGTACCTCTGTACCTGGACCTCACATTTACTGTCATGTAAATTTGTTTCCTGCACCTCACATGCACAGTGTTATATTTGCTTGTTTTTTGCACCTCGCATGCACATCTTCATGTGTGCAAGCCCCTCAAGTGCAGCTTCTTGGGTGACCCCCTCCCTGTGCCCTACATTCGCAGTATTAGTATGTTACCTACACCTCACATATCCTCATGTTTATCTGTCCCTTCACCTCACATACAGAGCTCGCGCTCTCTGCTGCACTTCAAATGTTCAGCCATCATGTCTGCCTGTTTCAGAAGCCAGCACCTCATGTGCAGAGTGACATGTCTTTTCTTCATTGTTCAATACATATATAGAATGATATTCAGACCAGAAATTGAAAATGAAAGGATGTCTGGATGACAAGCAGACTGATCATAGACACTGAAGGATAGTCGATCGACTGTAACACGTGTTGTCACAAGCAGATGGTAACAGCAGAATACCACCCTTTCGGGAGCCTTTGGCTTAGCTTAATATGAATTCTTTGCATGAAGTAAAAAAAAACAAATTTAAACTGACTCCTTTGTGAAGGTAGGAAACATAAGAAGGCATGTGCCATAAACAGTTGTTCCAATGCAGCAGACCATTCAATTGAATTGACACTGCACAGCGGAAATACAATATTCCTATTTTGGATAAATTAGCATGTTCGTTAACACTACACGATATGAGACTGATTTTTTTTAAGGACACTTGATTTTTTAGGCACGGGGCATCCAGTATGAGTTCATGAGGTCCAGTTATATGCTGGGTGTTAGGAATAGCAACAGATGAAACATACAATGAATCAAAATACAAATCATTCACTGTCCTGAAAATGTGCCGTGGATCCAGGGTTTGAGGAGCAGATGTGGACACCCATGTTCAAGGTAGATGAGAAGTTGCCAAACCCATGTCCTTTTTTGCCATTAGAAAGGCAAGTGACAAAGGGATTGGCGCACCTTCTGAAGGAAAATGAAAAGACTTATTTGGAATATTGGACTCCATCTTCTTGAGATTACATAGGTGGGGGAGCATAGTTCCAAACTCCAAGTTTTTTTTTACATGCAAGCAGTGATGTGGAACCACCACACAATCACCACGATTGTGTGGTTTTTCTACATCACTACTACATGTAAAAAAATATTACAAGCGAGGAGGCATCCACTTCTAATGTGAGAACGCATCAATGCGAAGAAAAATCAAAATCTTTTTTTAATCTAAATCAAGCAAGACAGCATTTTTAAAACGTTCAGTTCCAAACCTGTGACGGATATTTTTTTTCCAACATAGAAATCACGAGTGCATTATTGATTTCTTCTCCCCCTCCTCACCCTCTCCACGGCATGCTCTCTTGACTGTGGCTCTGGGCAAGAATAATTTTGGTTCCTGGGGCTTAGAAAGACGAAGGATAGGGCTGGGGCTAACAATTGCTCGACAATTAATTCAGTGGCCAGGCGCAGCAACTAGTTCAGGCCAGGACTTACCTAATAAAAGAGTCATGCACACCAACAAGCTTTTCGGGCCCGGCTGCTCTGCACCTGCAGTACGCACGTCGCACAGGATGTCAGTAAGCGCTGTGCAGGGCTCCTGAAGGGAGTAGGAGCAGCTCAATTTTAATAGTGCACACGTTGCGCACGGTGAAAGCGCGGTGCCATGCTCTTGAAGGTAGGGAGGGCAGATGGGTGATGCTACGATGATGCAAATGACCTCATCCTCTTCAGCCCGCCCCAGCTAAGCTTAGGCCTATCAGAGCACATGATTAAGGTATGGGCGGCCAACGGCTTTTAAAAAAAGGCCTAAAAAATGATAAAGACTATGAAGGGCTAAACAATTAAAATGCGATCGCGATTGCAAACTACTCACAGGGCCTCGGCGAGCTACCGGTAGCTCGCGATCGACCGGTTGGAGACCCCTGGTGTAGATGTACTAAAGTGGGGGTCAGTAGACCGTGCAGGGTTAAAACAGGAAAGGAAGTCCAGACTAACTATTTTAATGAAACTGGCTTCCAAACAGGTTAAAAATTAGAGTGCCGACTACCTGATGTAATGTGTCAGGATGATGCGCTCAGCTTCATGTGGTCAACATGTTCTTTACCTGGATGTACAAGTGATCTAGCAGCTATTCTTCAGGACCTAAGAGAAATTTATAAATAACCCTGGGCGTAGTGCGTGTAGTCGCACTACACGAAGCTACAGGAAGATGTTCTTGCACTACGCTTGCTACGTGTAGCTTCGTGAGCGCGCGTAGCTGCTTATCGCGCCCTTTTGCGATGAGTTATTTTTTTTTGGGAGCTCTTTGTGCGTGTTCGGGCGATGTTTGCGTGCTCGGGGGATAGTAGCTCTTGAACTTACATATGCGGTCGCCTATGGGCGCAGCCATCTTGTTTTTTTAATTGTCCCACCTTCTCGCAATGCCTTATTTCCTGTTCTGGGTCATGTATAGCGTGTTTGCGCAGGTCATGTCATGTTCGGGAACGCTATTTACTTGTTCGCGCGACTAGTGCATGCTCGCGGGAAATATCGCGCAAACTTACCCAGGCGGTCACGATGGGCACGGCCATCTTGTTTTTTCACTCTATGCTATGGTTCTGGGCCTGGTTTTCTATCCTTACTTTATCTTTGCAATCCTTAGTTTTAGACACTGTTTTTCCGACTATTTGTTATCATCTATCTCTCTCTGTCCCTAGGTTGATATTTTGCATCTTATTTCTAATTTTAGTGTGTTTTTTTTAACTTTTCTACTGTTTTATTTTACTTCTTTCTTTAAGCTCCTACTTCTTCCCCCACCTTTATTTTTTCCTTTTCTTCTTTTCCGCCTCCACCCCAGAACCATGGCCAAGGGCAGCAGTACCTGCTCCAAGGGAAAGTCGCCTGCGCCCAAGAGCCGCCTGCCTTGCGGCAGAATGCGCTCTGCAGGGGTGCAGAGAGGTGGAGGTGGCCGCTTTTGTTTTTTTCATCCAGCGCCACCTCCCCTTGACCTTGGCAGCAGGCCAGGCTCCAGGTACCCTACCCAGGAGCGTAAGCGCCGGTGGGCGAAGGTGCGCCTGGCAGTGTTTCGCCGCTCAGGGATCCGGAGCACCCACAACCAGCTGGCCCACCGGTGGTCAGACATCCTGGACCGGTAGCAGGACCTGGTGGACCTGCTAGGTGTCGAGGTTGTGGGGCTTGGTGAGTAGCTAATATATAGTAGTATAAGTATTGTGTGTAATGTTTTGAAGAATAACACGATTAGTGGTGCTTACATTGCAGGTAAATTACATTTCAAAATCTTCTGTGATTGTAGGACACAGGTGCTCGGTGCTACTCTTACTTGTTTGCAATTTTGCGCTAGCTTGGGCTGATTAATGTAATAGTTTACTTTAGAGAACTTAAGTTAGTTAATGCTATTGCTAGGGAGAGTCTAGTCCTTCCATTGTCCTTCTGTGAAATAGTGGTGGAAGGATACTAGGTTTACTTAGTATTAGTTCAGATTTTTTTTACGGTTTGTGTGACGCCTCCTCTGTCACTGAGTGCAGCCTACCCCAGTCCTCCATAGAACCTTTTGTAGTTTGTTTATTGAGTGGTAGGCTTAGCATTGTCAGTCAGTAGCAGAACAACATCAGACGCAAGTTCGCAACCAACCAACAATTTGGTGTATGCACAAATTTATGCATGTGTCTCCATCTCATCTATGCAATTCTGAAGGCAAAAATATAATGGAAATGCAGACTTACTGAACAATTGGCCCGTCTGTAATAAGTGGTCTAGGTCAGGTGGTACTTAGGCTTCGTTAGTATTCGGGAATCCAAATGATTATGGAACATTTGATTAGTGTTCCTAAATAAGTAGACGGTCCGTGAATCCTGCAAGCCAGTAGTTGATCTGATTAGATAGGTCAATTTTATTGCAATTGTTCTCTAAAATGTTTTTTGAACGTTTTTTAAAATGATTTATTTGTTTCTCAGCACTCATTAATGTTTATCTCTTTCTTTATTGTTTCTTACATGATCAGCGCCCAGGGGCAAGAAGACGGGGTCTAAGTCAGCGGGAAAACCACCAGAGGGCCCTGCTGCTGGGCCCAGTAAGTCCTCCAGTGGTTATATTAACAATTATATTTCCCTAACTTTTATTGCACTTTTTTTTCCGAACTATTAATTACGGTTCCACTTCCTAATTCAATTTTTTACAAAAGCTTCTTTGACCTTGACTATCTGTTTCCAAATTCTGGTTATCCCTGCCTTTAAATTCCTTCTAACTGCCTCTGCTATGACTCTTGGTACAACTACTATTAGTCTGTCGGTAGCTAAGCTTGCCAAGTTGGCCACTCTTTATTTAAGGTTTTCTATTGAATAAAGCTCAGCTAGACCAATAGCTCTAGCCACTGGGTCCAATCCTGTCCTTTTGGTTGCATCTTTAATCTCAAGGCTTTGACAATTCCCACCAACAAAATGCCCAACCAGATGTTTGACTAGTATTTTTCTTAGGATAGTAGTACATACTATTACTGTTGTGGGGATTATGTACAGCCACATGCAGAACTATGCACAAGAAAATAGGATTTTGGTGATGGGAGGTTGTACCTTACTAACACCGCAGTCAGAACTCAGAACCTAAAATCCCCTGACCGACTAGCTATAGTGTGTCATTAGGTCCTGAACCCCCAAACGAAGATACCCAATGATTCCACAACCCAGAACATAACACCCTTTAGCTCACTCACTTGTGTAAGTCCACAACACCACACCAAATACCACAGAGTCTATGTGTAAGTTCAAAAGGTTTATTTATTTTCAAACAACAAGCTTTGTACGTTGTTCTATGAAATTACTACAGCCAGCTCCAACATGTGAAATGCATAAGATTAAAACAGTAAACATTTGTTACAAGTGCATGATAAAATACAAAAGGTATGTGTGAATTCTGGGAGACCCCTCACCGTTGAACGTAGAAATACTGGTTACATGCATCATCGTAAGCTCTGCAAATCTCTGGTTTGTTTGTAGAAGGGAATCTTCTGCCTATAATGAGAACAATGGTGCATGTTAGACAGTATAATTCAATTATGCAAGCATTTTGCAGTCATGCCAAAAAGTGTAAAATTATGGCTAAGCAATAGGGACTAACCAAACTCCATAAAAAAAGTGGCTTGTTTTTCAACCTCTTCACTTGTACACAACACTCATGTGGCCTCAAAGGTGTCTTAATGCGCAACAAGCAGCGAGGTAACATGCACAACAGAATCAACATGAATCTAAAAATGTTACATGGCTCAGGCTAACTTTCCAAATAGTAGAGCAGGAGTAGAGGGTATGACCCTAGAGACCATGATACTACTAATGTCTGTCTAAAGACTCTACTATAGTACGCAATTTGGACTAGTGATGATGTAGGTTGTACTTTAACAGTTTTTTCAGTCTTCTTAGAAAACAAATAAAATAGGGGGAGGTGTACAGGCATCTAAAAATGTATAATTTATTTTCTAGGCATACTACCAGCCACCAGTTCTGGCGGGGCCAGCTGCGATGGCGATGCTGCCATTCCGGAGGGGCCAGGAGAGGGCAGGAGATGCCGCACCTGCTGGAGCTCCAGGGGGGGAGCCAGCAGCAGTGTTGGGCGGTGGTAAGTTATATTCATTACTTATTGGCATTACTACTAGCTGGAAGGGGAACACTTCACTCCCTGTACTATGAGACTTATTAATTAAGTATGAACTTGAAGTTGTAGTGAACAATATACAACGGTTGAAGAAGACACCATTTACTTAGCATTACTAATGCATTAGCAACAGCATTACCAGTGTGAGTTGAGTAACCAATGGCCTCTTCTATCTGACCCAAACTCAGCTGTGAAAGTTTTATGGAGAAGG
Source organism: Lissotriton vulgaris (assembly GCF_964263255.1). NCBI lineage: Eukaryota > Metazoa > Chordata > Amphibia > Caudata > Salamandridae > Lissotriton > Lissotriton vulgaris. Next base: position 593,954,266 of record NC_141693.1, read on the forward strand.
CTAAAAGTCAGATCAGAGGACCTTGATGGATGTGTTGAACAAAAAGGGAAAGAAGGGTGGAAGGAGGAAGCACGGACGAGATGTAATACGACTAGCAGAGAAGGATACTTTGGAAGCAGCATGCAGGTGGCTGATAGGAATCAGATGCATGGGTTGTTGAAGGATGGGTGGAAGGTGAAAGAAGATTCCTTCCTGGGTGGGCGACACAGTATGGGTGGATACTGGATAGCAAGAATCATCAGTGGTATTTGTGTCAAACTCAAAGCCAAGGTAAAGAAGGAAGGAGTGGACGCATGGCGGTTCTTGGTGAAACCAGCTAAGGTTTGTTAAGCGGTATATAAAAAAGAATGATAGACATTTACTTTTCATGGATGGATGCCTGGATGTATTCATCATGGACAGCATAGGTGGAGACTGTCACTGGATGCAGAGTCTTACTTTGAAGAGAATTTGAAAGAAACTGCGCCAGAGTAGCAAAGCAGAGGGGAATATAAAAGTAGTATTTTCACAATACAGTTGACTCAGTAGTTTGCATTGAGAACGCCATATATGTATTATCAAGCGCCTTCCTCTGACTCAGAGGACCACTTCCTACCTATGTTAATTTATTTTCGATTGTGTAAGCCAGCCTGCAAAGGGTGGCCTATCTGTTGGTTACACAATCAATGAACAAAGTACCTTATGCAGTAGCAGTCGGTGATGGGAGTGCAGGCAAGTGGTGATATGGGGAGGGGCCGGGTGGAGGGTAGTAAACCATAGAATATGAATGCAGTGCGTGCAACAAAGTTTGTTTTATTTATTTATATGTTTACTTACCAGTAATTATCCGCAAAGCAGCTGAGGTGCTGGCTAGCAATGAGCATAGCATCATTGTTTTAGCACAACATACAACTTGTAATCCATATAGTGCATAATGCTGTATTCAATAATGAGAGGTAATTTATTTTTCAACTCAAAGTTTCTGACTCTGTTTATACTTACCTGAAAAGCATTTGGAAGAAAGAAAATAATCAAAGCACTGTTTTTTTTAATCCAGTGATGTTATTCTGCCTGGTAAAACTTTTCTGCCATTTAGTAAGTGCTTTTTATGGTTGTCATATGTCGGTAAAAAATAAAATTAGCCTTGTCACTGTCCTAATCATAATCACACCAAATAAATTCCAATTGCCCTAGGGGGCGAGCAATGTACTGCTACTGTGCCACCCTGTACTTTAAAACAATTGTTTGCACAGAGCATTATATATAACTTGTCGCTTTTGTTTTTCTCAATATAGCTACTCCTGCTGGTCCAGCCGGAGTATCCAACAGGCTGGAGATAGTGGCCCATTTGCAGCAGCAGAGGCTGGAGTGTGTCCAGCTGGAATACCGATGGCTGGTGGTCCTGAAAGGGGAGGAGGAGGAAATGAATGCACACCAGCCGAGCCCCAATGTCTCCCTCAGCCTCCCAGCCATCCCATAGCTGGCGCTGCTGACAGCCAACTGCTGCTACACCTACCCTACCAATCTGACAACATGCCATTGCTGTACTGCTCCTGCAGCGGCTGAACACCATCAAGGGACAGCTCAGCACAATGGAGCAGAGCCTGGACCAGCTCCGGACAGATATTCATAATGCCCTCGACTCCTCTTATTTAAAAGATTTGTATTGGTGGGAAGGAATTATTGTTTGTTGGGTTGGCTTGAGAGGGAGGGAAGAGAGTTGGGACTGGAGAGACTTTTTCTTTGGACATTTTGAGTTTTGGGACTTGGGTAATTTTTGTTTGGGGAGAGGGGTGGGCATGTTGTTTGGATGAGAGGGTGGGCTTCTTTTTACATAAATAAAGGGGAAAACTATTGTATTCAATCTAAAATTATGCTAGAAGTAGCTTCTTTCAATTTTACATGGCACTGCTACCTTTAAGTAGTTTTACGCAGCCTATTTATGTGCTTGTAACTTAAGAGAGAGCATAGCGCTTATTTAAAGAGTAATACTGCTGTAACTATCTTGACCATTGGGGACAATGCTGCCATGATCAGCTTCCACCAGGGCTTACTCCTGTTCCCGCTCTCCAGGGGTGTCTCCCCTACCAAACACCAAGTACTGGCATGACAGACAGAGGAAAAGCTTGCCTAGTGCCCTTCAAGGCACCCTCCTGGGATCCTCCAGTATAACAACTGTGTCTCTCAACCCCGCAAATCTTATAACATAGTGGAGGCTCACCTCATGATATGTCCGTTTTTTTCAGTCTCAGGACTCCATATAGGTTCAGGGCCTTGATGGTGGAAGTGAACCCTCGGACTATTCAGCCTTTCGAGTGGCCCGAAGACTCAGACCCTGTAAGCTGCCAGGTCTCTCAGGTTTTCCCTGGTCCCTCAGTCAGTACTCTTAATCGAGCTGCTGTAAATCGACTTCTGCTAAATGCTGCCATCTGTTGAATGGCTGGGCAAGGCTAATTCAAATTGCTCACCCCCCTGGCCTGCAACACATATCTTGGGGGGCAAACCTGTCAGTGCCTCCCAAATACCCAGTCTCAGGGCACCGACCTCCGTATTCACCCTTTGGTGTTGCACCGTTAAAGGTTGTCAAGACTTCTACTGCTTCATTGGGCGTGACTGACCTCCACCCCTGCCACACTCTCAGGGGGAGAGGCAGGTAGGGCTGGTTCCAGCGAGACCTCAGCAGGCAAACGACGAGAGGTTTTCATCTTGCTTCCAGTTGAGCGGGGCCCTTGTGTCTGCTTCTCCAGGGCGGCATCTCCTTGGCCTCACTCTGCGGAGCTGCTGTCTTGTGCCTTTCCATGACTCTCCACCAAGATGGCCATGCCACCTCCCCTCCATGGCCAGAGCATTCACAGGAGGCCTGTCTATGGCCCCGGGCCGGGTATCTAAGGCTTCTACTTCTTCCACACCAGGAGCAATCGAGGTTCCAGTGTGAACGCTCCTCCAGCATAGTATAGGCTAGGTGCCTCCACCTTCAGGTCTCCATGGCAGTCCGCTCTAAAGAGCCTCTGCCTGCAGCTCCAGACGTGGACCTGGGTCTTACTCTTTGCCCATCTGCTAAGTGCTGTGGACCACTTTCAGCACTGAGGAAGTGCCCCCAGCCCCCTCATGCAGCATTGTTGTGAGGGGTACCTATTAGATGCTTTGTGGGGGTCTGCAGGGAGGCCACGGCACACTGGAGCAGGAGAGACCTAGAAACACATCTCACATCACTGCCATCTTACCACGCCCCAAATATGAGTTTTAACAGAAAAATGGAACTGTGTTGCAAAATTAAGTGGTGCATCTGCATTCTCCTGTGGAATGCCCACTCTTTGATGCCTGTCTGGACGTGTCCGGTAAGTAAGCAGGAGTGTTGTTGAGCCAGCTAGCTTTTGTCTTTCACTCTTGCAGGAGACTAGAAGAAGGCATGAAAACTGTATCAGAGAAACTATATTTTAGAGTCAATGTTGGTTCAGTTTGATCATAGTAAATCTCTATATGTTTTGAGGCTGAGAGACTGGTGCTTCTCAGTGCAAAAACCATACCAGCTGCACTGAACACGCGTTCAGCAAACGCCCATGCGACAGGACAAGCCAAATACTTTATTGCCGGCCTGCTGAGCTCTGGCCATTGGTGCATCTTCCCATACCTATACATCAATGGATTTGGATCCATATAGAATGAATGAATGAAATATTGAATAAATGAAATAAACATTTGTAGAGCACATAGCTACCCTGAGGCATCCCAGTGCTGTTTGCGGACGCGGACTGAGATAGCTCCTTTACTGAATGGTTTGGAAAAGCCAGGTTTTTAGTAGTTTCCTAAAGGACATGTGGTTAGTTTCTTGTCATATATGGGGTGGAAGAGCATTCCATAGTCTAGCTGCATTATAAGAGAAGGAGCGCCCACCGCTTCTTGCTCTCTTTTGTTTTGGAACTGTTGCGAGAAGCATGTTTGCTGAGCAGCGGCTTCTGTTTGGGTAGTAGGAGGTGATCATTGATTGATTTATTGCCAGTTCCTTCCCATAGAAAGACTTATGGGTGATACAGAGTACTTTGAATCTGATTCTTTCTGATATTGGTAGCCAGTGTAGAGCTTTCAAAGCAGGTTTGGCTGATTGTCAATGCGGGAGGCCCAGGAGCAAACAAGCTGCACAATTCTGAATAATCTACAGTATGGTGGTTGTGGCCTTAGGGGCTCCCAGATAAAGTGCATTTCCCTAATCCATTCGCGAGAGAATGAGAGCCTGGACCATTATTCTCCTTGCTAGGAATGGGAGGAGGGGCAGGACTTTCCGTAGAATCCCTATGGTGGCATACCAAGTGGTGGACAGTTTAGTTGTTTGGTATCCAAAGGTCAAGGAGTGATCCATCCACATGCTCAGACTTTTGATCTGGTTTTTTTGTGGTGGTGCAGGGCCAACACTGTTTGGTCATAATGACCCTATGTTGGAGGTAGGGGAGTTGCCAAGGAGCATTAGCTCCATCTTTTCTCCATTCAATTTTAGAAATGAGAGTTCAATCCATTTTGCGACTTCATCTAAGCACGGTCCTAGGCTTTCAGGAACTCCATGCTCCTCCTCGGCGGGTATCTTGGCCAGACCAAAACTTGAAGAAGGTTGGCGAACCACTTCTATTGGCCAGGTATGTTCTAGAAGGTGAAAGAGTTTTTGTAAAGCCTGTGGTACCTTTCAAGCTAGTGGCAATACAGGTGGCCACCTTAATTTCTCTTCCAGTGGTTGGGGATCACTTTGAACATGTAGGGATTGACATTGTCGGTCCCCTTGACCCTCGAACTGCTCAGGAAACTGATGTATACTGATAGTAGTGGATCATTCTAACAGATATACTAAGGCTATTCCCCTAATGACTACTACTGCTCTTGCAGTAGCTAAGATCCCCATTAATACCTTTACCAGTATAGGTTTTCTAAAGGAGGTGGTCTCAGACAGAGATACAAACATCATGTATGGGCACCTAAAACACATGTGGGCAGACTGTGGAGTGACTTAGAAGTTCACTGCCCCATACCACCCAAAGCAAACTGTCTTGTTGAAATATTCAAAAAGACATTGAAAGGTAATATTGGTGCACTCCCTGAAAAACTCAGAAGGAGATGGGATGGCCTACTACCATGCCTTTTTTTACCTACATAGAGGTACCACAGAACATAAATGGATTTTCTCCCTAGGAACTTCGGTTTTGCCACCTTGTGAGGGGACCATTGTGCCTTTAAGAGGACGAATGGGAGAGGCCTCTCAAAGAGCCTTAACAGGACATTGTGGATTATGTGCTTTTTTCTTCAATAAAGAATGGCTGAGTATATGAAAAAAGCAACCACAAACTCTGAGGGCCAGCCAGAAGCTCAAGAAGCTCTGTTAGGACCACAAAGGCTGCAATGGTGAAGTTCCAACCACGGCAGGAGGTTTGAGTTTTGGATCCTGTGGATCTATTAGCTCACCAGGGCAAATGGAGTAGGCCCTATACCATCCTTAAAAGGAAAGGGGAAGTTACGTATCTGGTGGAGCTTGGCAGTTGCAGAACCCCAAGTGGATCATCTATGTCAACCGCCTTAAACCCTACCAGGACTGGGATGAAGTGACCATGCTGATGGTTATAGATGAGAAACAGGAAGCAGAGAGTGAACCTCTCCCATACCTCATCTCAAACAACCCCAAAGATGGGTCAATTGATGAAGTAGTCCTGTTAGACACTCTCACTGCTCAACAGCAGACCGATTGCAAGCAAGTGTTAATTCAGTTTGCTGAGTTTATCTCCTTGGCCCCTGGTCAGACTAACTTGTGTACACATGATGTGGACACCGGGGACAGCCTACCTGTCAAAAACAGCATCTACTGGCAAAATGGTCATGTTAAGGAAAGTATCAAAGCCAAAGTAAACAAGCTGCTAGATTTAGAAGACATTGAGGCATCTGAAAGCCCTTGGGCCAGTCCAGTTGTTTTAGTCTCAAAGCCTCCAACCAGGGTGGAATGAAAGAGATGCGGTGTTGTGTGTACTATAGGGTCCCCAATGCAGTAACCAAAATGGATGCACACCAAATTCCTAGGGAAAATAAACTTATTACAGATATGGGGCAGCCAAATATCTCAGAAATGTTGATTTGACATCAGGGTACTGGCAGATAGGTCTGACCCCTGAAGCAAAAGAGAAAGCAGCATCCTCGACCGCAGATGGCCATTACCATTTTACTGTTATGCCCTTTGGTTTAACGAATGTCCCTGCTATCTTCAAATGGTTGGTGAACAAAGTCCTTGGTGGGCTGGAGACCTTAAGTGCAGCTTATTTTGATGATTTTGCTGTCTTTACCCCCACCTGGCAGGACCAATGATCCACCTTGGCATGGTCCTCGAGGTTTTGAACATTTCAGGCCTCACTAACATGGCCATCTAGTGCCAGATACAACAAGGCACTGTTTTGTACTTGGGCCACCTTGTAGGTGGAGGCCAAGTTTTACCCTTACAACCCTAGATCCATACTATTATGGACTACGTAGCTCCAACCACTCAGACCCAAATCAGGGCCTTCTTTTGCTTGACTGGATGCTAGAGGAGGTTTGTGAAGGGGTTGGTCCATTGTGACCCCCTTACAGATTTTACCTCAAAGAAGATGCCAAAGAAAGTGAACTGGACAGTGCACTGTCAAAAGGCTTTCGACACTATGAATGAAGCAATGTGATCAGCACCGATTCTAAAAGCTCCAGATTACACCAATCCGTTCATAGTGAAGACAAAAGCCTCTGGACATGTTATAAGTGCAGTCCTATTCTAAACCAATGATAATGGGCAGGACCAACCTGGTGCTTTCATTAGCAGGGGTATACTCCCCCAGAGAGCAGCGTGTGAGTGGCATTGAGGGAGAGGTTTTTGATGTGGTAAGGTCCCTGAAGAAGCTGGGTCCATACTTGTTTGGCTTTCACTTCCTTGTTCAAACTGTCCACAGGCCTCTCAGATGGCTGATGCAATTGAATGGTGAAAAACACAAACTGTTGAGATGGTCGACCTCTCTCCAGGGTATGGACTTCACAGTGAAACACAGACCTGGGACTGACCATGCCAATGCAGATGGCCTTTCCACTTAGAAGATGAAGACTCTCTTGGGAAAGGTTAGACTCATACTCTTTCATTTGGGAGGGGGTCATGTAGGGAAATGCCCTTTTTGATATGGTCACCCCCATTTGCCTGGCACATGATGTGATTTTGACTGACATTGCACTGGGTTCCTGCTAACCAGGTCCCCAGTGCCAGAAATATTTTACAAAACTATACAATTGTTCCCGAAAATGGCAAAACCTTTAGCACACTCTGTAAGTCCCCAGTGTATGGTATCCTGGCACCTAGGGCATGAAGTCGTAAAGAGGGTCCCTGAGGCTGCAGTACTAATTGAGCCATTCAAAGGGACCACTTACCAAGCACATGCACAAATGTCATTGCAGGCTGCATGTCTTGGTGCAGAGAAAAGTGAAAACGCAACAATTCACCCATCGCTGTGTGCCATGTCCTCCACCACTGCATATGATATTTGTGAGTCACCCATACAGCAGGCGTGCAAACCCGAAGGCAGGGTGCTTAATATTATATGTGAGGGCATACCTGAGTGAGCAGATATGACCCCTTGCCGGTCAGTTTGATTACTGCCAGTGCAAGTGAACAGGGAAGCCATTTTAAAAAACATGTGCTGGGCACTGGTGAAAAGGAGTTCCACAGCTACATGGTAGCTTCACTGAATAAAGGGATTGCACATACAAACCCCTAAGCGAAGAAGATCACCTGGCATGTAGCGAAGAGGATTTGAGACTTTCTATCCCATCCCTGACTTTGGCGCCAATTAGGAAATGGACACTTAGAGCGATCCAACTAAATGCGCTAACATTAGAACATAATCTACGCGCCTTGAATGGCAGGACCATTTCAGACCTAAATGGTGCGATGACTTATAATAGACTTACTTGCCCGTCCCGTATCAATTACATTCTACTTGACACCCGATCTTGGGGCAGATTAGTGGATATGGAAGTTAGATAGTCGCAGGACAGTGACCACAATCCGCTCTGTATGAAAATAAGATGGGTTGAGCAGGAGGGACGTACCAAACGGTCCTTTTTTGTCTGCAAAAGAGGTAGTTCCATCTAATTGTAATCGTAGATTAAAATGGAATAGGGTGATGTGTCAAGAAGATAAACTAATCAGTATCAAAGAACTAGTTGAAGCAGAGACAAGAGAACTTTTACCTTTTAATTCTGTTCAGGTCACTGAACAAAGTTCTAAATTCACGGACTCCTATAAGAGTCTAATAGAGAAAATTGTTTTTTTTTTTACTATTAGGGACACTAGAAGGCCTATGAAGAATAATCCAACTAAAACGGGTACCCCATAGTATACGGCTGAATGCAGGAAAAGGAGAAAGGCTATATCGAATTCCATTAGGAGTAAGGATGCGTTAGCAGTTAGGGTAGCCAGAAAGGAATGTAATAATTGCATCAAAAGGGCAAAGAAGGATTGAGAGGAAGAGCATTGGCAACAACTTAAGATCGCTGCCTGCTCGAAGGACTCTACCCTGTTTTGGACTCTGATAAATAAACTTGACAGAAGAGGAGTAGAGCCCCTCCCTAACCATATAACCGAGCAGCAATGGCATTCCCATTTCTCAAACTTGTATTGTGATGGGGATGAAACAGGCCAAATTTTGGGGGCTCCAAATTATTTAACTATAGACAGGCATGTACCTGTAGAACCCTTTGCAACCTGGGAAGTTCATGATGCCATTATGAGTATAACCCCGTCCAAAGCAGCAGGCCTGGATGGGTTACCGGGTGATTTATTTATATAAGACCCCAAGTTATGGACTGACTTCATTGCCCTACTAATGAACTTAGATCTTCGTGGACATTCCGTCCCAGGTTCTTGATAGGGCCCAAAAGTAGTAACTATCTACAAGAAAGGCGATAGGGAGTGAGGTAATAGAAATTTTCAGGTAGCCAATGTGTCCCCCACTCGCACCCTATCCATGCACCCATGTTCCTTGTATGTCGTGTAACTTCTTTCCTGTTCATGCTAGAAAGACGCAAATACATTTGCGTCCAACGTTAACATGTCAGTTATACAGTTCTCCAAGAAAAACACGTTAATTAGGCTTCTAGGCCTATGGTGCCAACGTCTTTACATGGTGCACTTTTGAATCTCGCACACGTTTTCCTCCACGTTTTCTGGCCTAGTCGAGCCAGACCCTTAATCGAGGCTCCAAGTTCTTTTCTGCCTCTGAAAGCTGCCGTTTAGGTATGCATCCCTGACCTCTGCCTTACATCCTGCACAGACGAGCGGTGCCCGGCTCGGCCCGGTTTGCCTGCCAACACGTACCTACAAGTTATCTGCTCAGCCTCCTCGAAAACACATTCCAGTCTAGTGAAATAGGTAAATATATTCCCGGCTGCAGAGCAAAGGGCCCTGCCTTCCTGTCTCCATGCAAGTAATTTACTGCTCCCGTTACCATGGCCCCCGCACTCTACATGAAGATTCATATGCACGCACTAGCATTCAGTAATGAACGGCCCCTGCCAGAGAATCCTTTTACTCCAGACACTACATCCTCAAAACATACGATATCAGATATGCTATAGGTACAGGTCGTTCTGACACCCCAGACATTAGTCTCCTCTACTCGTGCAAAAGTCAAAGCCCCCAGCTCTCCCTAGTTACACGTCATGCTCAGTTGCGCGCGCATCCAGGTCATAGGTTTCTGCTGATCCTGCAAACTTTCTCTATGCATCCACCCACTTGTGACGTTTCATGTGACGTTTCTCTGACATGTCAAGTGCACGCCCATGAGTACGCCTTCTTACACACCTCCTGTTACGCACATGTGTTCTTATCTCTCTCTTTTCACCTGTTACGCCTACTGTATCCATTCCATGTATACTGTTTTACTATATATAATGTGTGATGCTAATAAAACGTTGAATGTCCCTTCCTGAACCTTAGTGGTGATGGAACTCGATGTCCCATACCTCAAGGTATTTCATTAAAGCCCGTATGACTCAGATTCCACGGACTCTGCCTCTCATTTGATTGAGCTATCCTTTTGACTTATAATTATATGGAAAAATGATACGGTAATTTTATTTACGGTAATTTTATTTCCCAGGTTCTTGATAGGGCCCAAAAGTAGTAACTATCTAAAAGAAAGGCGATAGGGAGGACCCTGCCAACTACAGACCGATTAGTATAATCAATGCTATCCAGAAAGTAGCTGGCAGGGTCATCGTCAACAGAATAGGAACTTGGCTTGAAGAAGGGAATATACTGACCCACTTTCAGGCGGGCTTCCGACAAAATGTGGGAACGATGGACCAGGTCTTCAGGTTCTGCGGTATATACTGGAAATCTGTGACCATCATGAAGGGGAATTTATATCTGGCCTTCATCGACCTGAAGAGCGCTTTTGATCTGTGGAAGGTGCTGTTGCACATGGGGTTTCCGCAATACCTCCTGGAGTTTATTGTTAAACTTCATCAGGACAATTACGCCAGAATTATATGGGGGAGTCAGGGGCAACCAACAGAGAGGGTGCCTGTGAACAGTGGGGTGCGCCAGGGCTGTGTGATGGCCCGACATTGCTCTCCCTCTTTATTAATGGGGTGGTAGACCATTTGAGGGAAGACACTGCCGATGCCCCGGTCCTGGCGGGGGAGAAAACACCCACCCTCCTCTTCGCAGACGACACCCTCCTGATGTCCAAAACTCCCTCGGAACTCCAGAAATTGTTGGACAGATTTAGTCTGTTTTGCGACGAACGTGGACTGACCATCAATACCACGAAAAAAAAGCTGATGGTACTGCCCCCATTAAAAAAGGAAAGAGAATTTACATCACTCTCAATGGGTCACCTCTAGAGGTGGTGGAGGCATTTGACTACCTGGGAATCAGGATTAATAACAGAATGAAATGGGACTCCCATGTCGCCAAAATGCTCCTAAACCTTAAAAGAGTATCTGGAGTAATTCTGAGGAACCAGCGAATGTCCACCAGAAGGCCTATTGCAACCCTGGTTTCTCCCATAGAAAAGGATGCCAACCCCCCATTTATGCTCCACCTTTGGCAGGAGGACAGGCAGGAAAATTAGTTAGATTAGGAGGGGTGCCGATATTCAACCAGCACCATACCTATGGCGGGGAAGGTAATGGGGCTCCCTTTTTTCAAATTGCTCTATCTTGTCTTAGACAGAGGCACTCCTTCTAACACATCTAAATTCAGTATTTAGGGTAGTTCCTGACACCAAAGAGGCAGATCCTGTTGACTTAAGAAAAGAGTGGACACCGAAGAGCTGCAAAAGCAGAGAAGACTTAAGAGACCATCTGACACCAAGGAGGCAGATCCTGTTGACTTTAGAAAAGAGAGGACACCGAATAGCTGCAAAAGCAGAGAAGACTTAAGAGACCATCTGACTTACCCCAGCCCCGTCCAGCCTGTCTGCAGCCCTCATCAAAAACTGTTGACTCTAGAAACTGCAGCTGTTGACTTTAGTTACTCAGTAGGTCTGCCTGTCTTCAAAAAATACTCGAGAATTTCGGTGAACAGCAGACCTGTTATGAAGAAACTCCAAAGAAAAGACTCTGAGGCCTCCGGAACCACCAAAACTCAAAACCTGAAGCAACCACTTCACCCCTTGCCTCTGGCCCGAGTTGAAGTGAGCCAAGGGTGCCAAAAAGGTTCCCCAGCACTCCAGAGCTCGAGCCCATCAAGGCTTCACACCTCCTGGACTCCCCGGCGTCACCTAAACCCTCTGCACTCAGGCCCCTTGTATCGCGACTGCTCCGGTAAAGAAAAACCTGATGCCTAAAGATACCTGAGCAACCGTCACCCCTGGACATTAGAAAAGAGGACCAAAGGTGTCTCCCTGCTCTTAGGCATCACAAGACCTGAGCCCAATTGCTAGTTCAGCCCAACTGGATGCCTAGCCAGAACCTGCAGCCTCTTTTTACAATGACTGATCCCCATTGAAATGCATTTGGCTCACAACGTTGATTTGCACCCTGAACCCAGCCGCCTTCATGACTCTGGTGGTGTACTGCTGGTTCAGAATTGGACCTTGCCCACCATTCACCTTAACTCCTGGGGACTAGCCCTGTAATTCGATGTACTGTACCTTTTGCAGAACTTGTTTTTACTTCCAAAGGGTAATATTGTGGAGCTCAGAAGTTGCACTGTGTCTACTTATCAAAGTGAAAAGAATTTACAGTTAAAAAGTACTTACCTGAATTATTTTTCTCAATTTCAATTTCAATTATTTTATTATGATTTGGAATTCCGAGGAATTCCACATAAAATACAGATAAAACAACATTTCATTCAAATCGCAATAGTTAAAAACAGGAAAAGGTACAACATGAATTTTTCTAGGTTACACCCAAGAGTACATCATCACTTATCTTCAATAGACTCTACACTCTGGAGGACGACAGAGGACAGCCTCTAAACCACAAAGAGATACATGTTCAATTTTCCTTAAATGCATAATTCTCAAATAGTCAAATTCTCTTTTCTTCAATAAGTTCATTACTACAGTGGGCTACAACATTTATGATAACAATACCATTACCATCCAATATACACATAACAATTTTCATAAATAATTAAAAACTTAAAAATAAAGTGCTAATGCAATACAAAAGTGCTAGTGTATTAATACCCTATTATAGGACTTTTCTCACAAATAATTACCCAGGAGCTATGCTTCTAAGGAATTGCACTTTGTTGATAACTATCTTACAGGAGTGCTTGAACACAGTAGAAATAAGCATTGATTTTTGTATATAATGACTAATTACAGTGCTTAAAGTGCATAACAAAGTGCCAATGCATGAGAACGCATCACACAGTACTATAAAGGCATAAGGATTACCTACGACTGAAAACCAATTTTTTAATATACATTCAAAAATTCTTTAAAAAAGCAAAACATTTTAAAACAAATCAGTTCAGATGGTGGGAGCAGAAGAAAATTACGGGCCTGTTCTGCTGTTGCGATTCTATACTGTAAAAAAACATGCCTTAAATATTTGCGGCGTATTGAAAGAAGTGCTGGGCACACAATCAAAACATGGTTAAGGTCTTGTATGCCACCATTGCATAAATCGCAGTGTCTTTCGTTTTTGGGGATACCCTCCCAGGCACCTGTTACAATCCTCAAAGGCAGCAGGTTCATTCTTCATAATAAAATTACTCTTTGAACTCCATGTTTCAAGTTCCAGAGAATGTACGGCTGGGGAATTTTAACTATGGAACTCTCCGCAATACAGTCCAACCTTCCATTCACACGGCATATTTTCAAATCTCTTTCCCGTGAAATCAGATAAATAGATCTTTTAATTATATGTTTTAATGTTATTTTGTCCAAACGTGCTGCACCTTCAAAATCTAAACCAAAACTGTAAGGCCTTTAAATAATTCCTAAAAATTACACTTTTTGATAGCATATTAACAAAAATGTCCTTATGGAATGCAAACCTTAATAGGTTCTCCTGAGAATTTATCAATGTGTTACCCCATCTTAAGCAAGCTGCCATTGTTAAGACATGTTGAAAGAAGGCCAAATTCGAGCCTAAGGGCCGCAATTGACGCAGCGTGACTCAGATTGCATAATTGTCGCCAGATTTTACCTTCCACTTTCTCGTACTTTGCCCATGCACATTCATCCATCGTTTCATTGACGTAATTCAAAGTTGGTGGAATCTTTATTTTATATACGGCAATGGTGTGAGAAAAATGTATTTTCCAACATTGCAAGTACAAGCGATTTATTGCTGAGGCTTGTGAAATAGCTTTACTTTTGCAATGGTCCATATGTTTTTTAACAGAACACCTATTTGTGAAAAATGTTCCTAGATAAGGGTAAAATTTTACTATTTCCATCATTTCTTCCCCTAAAAACCATTTTAAGTTTGATCTAACCTTACAGCCCTTATAACTAAAAATCATTACTTTACTCTTTGAGCCATTTATTTTTAGAAAGTATTCCTTAGTGTACCTAACCAATTCCGACAGTCGTCTCTGAAGCCCAATTGGGGTTAAGTCCATTATTTTAGCGTCATCCGCGTACAGCAAACAACTTATTTTTAGGTTACCCACTTGTGGAGGATCCCCTTTACTCTCCCCTATCCGATCAGCAGGTCATTTATATAGATTGAGAAGAGTAAAGGGGCCAATAGGCACCACTGCTTTAACCCATTATTAGTGGAAATCTTCTTTGAAAGGCCTTGAGTCCCCCCTAACAAGACTTGGGTCCATGTAGAGGAGTGAAGAGCAATTATCACTTTTAGCAGATTTCCTGGGATCCCCATACTAATCAATTTCCTCCACAGCGTCCCCCGATCTACCCTATCGAACGCTGTGAAGAAATCAATAAATGCTGTATTCAATGGGGTTCTCCGACTAACGGGAACTATTTTTCTCTGACGCCTATGCATATATAAAGATACATGCAATTTTTATAAATTGGTGTGGATCTCCTTGTTGATTCGTATTACCATCAATTGACCATTTTGTTTTTCAATATAGCACCTGTAGTTTGTCACCTCACCCATCATGAGGAAACAACATATACTAAAACAAAGAGCATAATGTATTGACCGAGTATGATGAATTAGTTTGAGGAGATAACTCTTATGAAAGCATTGTCAACTGCATGTCCTTTAGCTGATATATTTGAAGCCGAAGTTGCCCAAACCTGAGTCTGTACTTTGAATGAGCCCATTATACAATACTATATACCTCACTCGTAACAGTTATTTGTGACACCTTACGGTTAGAGGGTGTTTATGAAAAAAAGCTTCTCCACATTTCTGATATTCACCTTGAGTGGTCCATTTGAGGGCACCTTGCGCCTGATGCACACGGGATAGTCAAATTGCATCGGTGTGCTTTGCACTAAATCCCCATTTTCCATTGTAGTGTGTACAGTACAGGAACTTTTTTTAAATAAACAGTCCACCTGCCTCATTAATATTAACACAGCAGCATGTGCTTTTGTCACATTGTGAAAAGTAGCGAATGCTGGGCCCAAGAATCCATTGGACCATAGACCTCCATCCCAGAATTCAGATTCACAAAATGCCTAAGGTACAACTCCTGTCCCTTAAAGGGTATTTTGCCCAAGTCTCTTAAAGGGGCAGGGGCCACTATGCCACTAACTGTGGCACATAATGAATTTCACATTGGGAAGGGCTTCTAGTGGTCCCTGGGACCTCTGCCTTCGCCTCATGATATCAGCAAATTGCACATGGACAATGACATCTGTCAAATATTGATAGTTTATACTTTGCTGTTGAGTAAGGTTGTTTTAATTTTACCCGTTGTACCAGCCGAATCTACTCTGAGTAGCATAATACTCTACAATGTTCCTGTTGACATCTTTCCCTGGATAATTATTTGAAAATCATGTTTTGCTGAGTATGTGTTGGTACGGACGGTGACATGTTATGACATGTTATTCAATCGAAAAAGACAGAAACAAATAACAGAAATGGGAAACATTTCAATGATGACAAGCTTGAATTCGGAATGTGTTATTATAATATCTGCCAAACTGCGAGTGAGAAAAAGGACAATATGAAGCCAAGAGCATTGCATTTTCTGTCAACTGTTTTACCAGCTTTAGTTTTAGGTGATGATTAGGAACGATTCACATGCCTAAACTTTACGCAAGTATAACGCCAAGTCACTGTTGTTTGAGGACACTTGTAACGAACGTGCAGCTAAACTCTTGTTAAATGCTGAGGCTTCTGTGGGCTATTTATCCCGAACTCATTTACAAACCTGGTGTGAAACCCTCAGAGGCCTGTGGAGAGTCCCTCCCTATGACTGAATTAAGTGGTAACTCAGTTACTGTACATTTAGCCCCAGTATATGTGTTCAATATATATATTCACTGAACAAAACACAAAGGTTAAAGTAATGGTATAGTTATGTGAAAATGTTAGTAACATCATAACGTTTTCAACTCTAAAAACCACTGAAATTCAGCAGTTATAGTTATAAGTAACTATAACTCGTGCCCTAAGGTGACTATAATACGCGCCCCCGCCATGCACAGTTTTCTCATCCATCATTTATTTGCAAATGTTTCAGTGATATAATCAATGATGTCAAGGAAGATTTCATGAGTGATATAATATGTGGGGTAATTAGCAGTGCATGGTGAGGGCATGTGTTATACTTCAATTTGACTTTGCATGTGTATGTAGCTATATATGCATATTTTGGTACAGGTGTAAACATACATAAAAAGTCCGATTTGAATATTTTAGGCAGACAACATTATTTTGCACTTAAAAGTGATTGATCAAATTAATGTGTGTAGCAAAGTGCCAAAGTGCAGAGCCTGTTTTTTTCTCTGTCATCTTCTGCTACGTTCAGCAGCTGTGGTGGTGGGGCAAAATAGGGACCCAGGAAAAAATAGAGCTGTGGCATGGGCCCCATCTGGTCCCCCTCTAGAGATGACACTGTTCTAGCCCTGAATTACTATTATTAGTAGTGCATTACTTCCACATCACAAAATGGTGTCTGTGTGGCTTATTACCATGAGTAAAAGTTAATCGACCGGTGATACGGCAAAGTGTGCAATATTTAGCAGTAATGGCATTATTGCCATTCCCCCCGAACTCCCCCTGAACTACCTCCTGTGGCCCCACCTAGTGCATCACCCCCACTACTGATTCAAAATCGCAGTGACGGTGAGCGTGATGGTAAAATTCAGCCCCTATCACGCTCAATAGGGCTGAGCGACAAGCTACGAGTGTCAGAGTGCAGAGTGCTGAACACAGATCCCCCGTCCCAGTGGCGGAGGGTCGACCTGGGTGGTAGGGACGTCAAGAGCACTAAGGAGCAGCAAGCCTCAATGCGATATCCCTCAAATAACAACAAAAGGGAAGAACAAAATCCGACGGACAAAAGCATTCCAATACCACAGAAGAGAGACACACCAATACTGGCAGACCTTATCAACTCTTACAACACCCGTGACTTCGAGGCTACCCTCGCTCCCTCCCTGACGGCAGCTTCCCCCCTGTGAGGGGTAGACGGGCCTGGGAGAGTGAGGTGGTGGTGTCGTCGAGGCGTCGCAGGCCCCAGAGGCTGAAACCTCGAGGAGGGTCTGTCTGAGTGTGACAGGCAAGGACCAGAACCATAAAACAGGAGTGCAGTAGAACTAAGCGGAGTGCAGGCGTGCCCGCTAAGATTAGCGCTATAAGAATAACATCGTTGCTACACCAACCATAAACGGCCCAGCTGAAAATCATCTCAATCTGAAAGAGCTGGTGCTACCACAAAGTAGTAGGCACCAGCGTATAAAGGCTAGTGAAAGGAAGCCACTCAAATCCCCTGTCCAGTGTAAAACCAAATTAACATTCCACACTCTCAAACCAAATTGATAACCTACTATCGGAAAATACTATCAATAGCCCTGGTGCAGGGAAATGGCTTTTAAGAAACTGAGATCACGAACCATCTTCATGAAAAGAATGGGGACAGAAGAGGCAATTAGTAAGACCACTAACAAAGTGGTGAAAAGTGGAAGGATAACAGGAACCCCCGGAATACGAAAGTATCTTACAACATTAACCACGGATGGGCTAGTAGTAATAAATCAGTCAAACCCAGCTATAACAGCTGAATTAATGGAGGATGCAAAAGACAAAGAGGGAAGTGCACAACCCCCCCCCCCCCAAAGAACACACCTTAATTAAATCTGAGGTTGACCAAATAACCCCCTTAAAAGATATCGAGGACTCATCCCCGGAAATAGAGTCAACTGGCCAAATAACATTGGACTTATCTAATATTCAACATAGTCCCGATCATATCTTGATGCGTCCTGAAACAACCGTTAAGAAAGAAGAATTAGATCTGGGACCTCAAGAAGAGCCCGATGTTATACACAATAGCACATTACAAAAACCCTCGGACCGAGAGGGTCTCCTGGAATAGTCTCCGGACTTCTTTATGTTCAAGTCCACTAGCTTAACGAACAATAATACTCCAGTGTCGAAGTCTCTTTTCACACTGCAAAAAATCCTGGATTCGGTCCTCGCCCATCTAGGTAATATCTTGGAGAACTCAGATCAAACACTTGATGTGCAAATAGGAATTTTAAAATTCCTAGTGGAAGAAAAAAGGAAAAAAGAACAAACCGAGCTAACCAAAGTAAAGGGAATATCCAACAACTGTCAAGAGGTAATAAGTGACATCATAAGCACCGGCCACTTAGCGCCGGCGAAAAGAGAAATGGGAACACAAACCGGTAATAAATCATGTAAGGGACCAATAAGTAACCAGTGTAAAACTACGGTTTATTCCCTAAAGAAACTCTTTAAAGAAGACACTAATAGCAAGTCTAACCTATATCCTATATTCAGGAAACCCAAAGACAAACTTATCATGGCCAGTCCTGTCATGGACCAAGAAAAAAAGGATAGCAATGGCCTAAATGGCGAGGATGCGCAGGATTTACAAAATATAAAAAAGAAGCAAGTGGAAAGAAAGAAAAAAAGGGGAAAACCGCTAAGAAGATTTAAAAAGAAAAAAGCGCATAAATTCAAATTTCAGAAGACCACCACCCCTCCCGACGCCCACCATGATCACGAAGAACGTATAAAATCACCCAAATCTCTAAAGAGAATAAATCAAAACCTGATGGAAAAATCTGATAATAAAATTCCCCAACAAATCCCGTTAAACCCAAGGGCAAAAGACTTCCTTTATGACCCAGTAAGCCCTGCATTAAGAGTTCATTTTACAGGATCCGAAGACTACGGAAAAAAGATCCACCACAAGAAGATTTTAATATCGACGCAGCTGCAAATAACAGAGCTGTTTCCAACAGACGAAGCCCCTCTCAACCGAGGTCGTATTAGTAACCTCCTTCAACGTATCTTGCCCCTACATACTTTAACACGAAAAGAAATCAACTTAGTAACTTTCCCGGATAAAGAAAAAATGAAAACCGCTGTGGTAGAACTCTGGTCACCAGTGCTCCCGTGAATTATTCTGAAAGAAAAATAGACTCTCCATAAATGTGGCTACGACTTGACCTCAATACAGAAATCTACAGACGGTAAACCGAGAAATCTCCCTAAGGGATCTTTACAAAAAACCCTTCATCAGCAAAAAAAAAAAACAATTACATGGGCGACTCTGCAGATCATCTAATTATCTTAGTAAAGGACGGGGAGAGAGAAATCTGGAGCCAAAGTTCCAAAGATAAGGATACAGTAAATGTAGATCAGTCTTGGTTATGGATTGCAGAGACTCTAAACAACAAAAAACAAGCACGGAACAAGAATCACTCAGTTTAGCAGTGGTCTACTGATATCATCCTGGAACATAGCAGGGAAAACACCAGAAAAGATGATGGAACTGACGAAAAACCAACCAGCTATAATGGCAATTTAAGAAACTTGGTCAACAAAAAGTTTTTACCAGGAGGGGTATTTCACCTATGATATCCCAGCGCAGGAAGTTGGCCGAGGGCATGCGAAGGGAGGTATAGCAATCCTTTTAAGCGAAGAGTACAACTGGGCCCAAGAAATTATCTCTACAAAATCTAACCACTTTCAATGTATTAAGATCAGGCTGGGGTTAGACACTTCAGACCTGCAAAAAAACTTTTTGCTTTTCAACGTATATATCCCCCCTGGACAAAAAAACGACGGGCTATTTGTTGAAATCTTGGAGGGTATCCAGCTAATAATAGAAACTCAAGCCTATCTCCCTTTTATAATCATGGGTGACCTCAACGGAAAACTATCTAACACAGAAATATCGAAATGGGCAAGCTGGTATAAGGAGGAAGCTCTTGACATTTCAGTGCCATTGTTCCCGACCAGAAGCAAGGCTGACAAAAGGGGGAAAGTATTATAACAATCACTACCTTTACTAAATGGAACTATCCTAAATGAAAATGTGGAAGGTGACATCCCCGCGTCTTATACGAGACAGGGAACAAATTCCATATCAATTTTGGATTATATGATCTGCAGCTTGGATATGTTCGGGTCTGTTTCACAGCTTCAGATTTACTTTGTCCAAGGAAGCGACCATGCCATCTTGGCTTTACACACCCAATGGACAACGACCACATGCCCAACAAGCCACATCATGTTTAAATCCAGTACAGTTACGGTAAAGACAAACCAAAGGCAGATATATTGGAATTCCGCTACACTCAATAAAGTCGCCACTCTAATAAATACTAAGCAGCTCCTGCAAACAATCTATTCCTCCAACCTAATAACAAACTTTGAGATGATAATCGAGACATTAAAACAAATGCTCCAACACAAATTGCAACAAGCAGTACCAGCAAGATTCAAAAATAAAACTAGTAAGCCCTCTACAAGCGCAAAAAGGTTAAATAAATTAATAAAAACGCAGTTCCTGGAGCCCTCTATATCTAGACAAGCAGAAATTAATAAATTAAAGAACCAAACGCAAGAGGGAGAAACAACGGCAAAAAAATATAACACAAGATAAAAATTGGGTCGACCTGCGGATAGCAGCAAAACAGTACAACCAACGTACTTACTGGTCATTAATCGCTAAAGAAACAGGCACAAAAAAGGCCTTGCAAGCTATCCCAGTCCCCCCTAAAGAATGGGAGATATATTTGACCAACTTGTATAAATTAAATACTAACTATGAAAGGCCTATAACTCCCACAAACAACTGCGAAGGAATCACCCCACCCATTGGAACTGTGTCACCCTTTTCCGCAGAAATGCAAATAAGGAAGGCAAGAACAACAGGAGCCACCGGACCAGACCAAATACCTATTAAGGTCCTTCAGACTGACCCTAAGGGATGGAGCACAATACTATCTCCCCTGTTCAATTTCATCCTCAATACAGGGAAATTGCCGAAATCTTGGAAGGGTAGCATTGTCATACCGATATATAAAAAGGGACAACAGCCTGGCAATGATCGGCAGATAGCACTACTGGATGCTATGGGAAAGATCTTTGCTGCAGAGGTTCTGGATCAACTAAAAAAATGGTCTTTCACACAGGGACTGATCCCGCTCTACCAAGCAGGCTTTAGGCTAAAGCACTCAGTCTTAGACAATATTGCGATGTTACAAACTATCCTTGACAAATATGTGGTAGTTAAATCCCAGCCTGTGTATGCAGCATTCATCGACTTTACCACAGCGTTGGATAAAGTGACCCTATGGAAAAAACTGAGGAAATTAGGAATTCCTGAGCAGCTGTTACGAATTATAATTGCACTGCATACAGACACCTGGTGCCAAGTACAAATGGGGAGGGAAAAGGGTCTGACTAACCCGATCCCAACCCCTAACGGACTCAAGCAAGGGTACCTCCTTGCCCCATTGTTGTTCTCCTTATACCTCAGTGATTTGCCTCAGCATCTACAGCGAGAACTAAACTTCCCACCAAACGTAGCTGCCCAAAAAGTTCATGCCCTACTTTACGCGGACGATAATATAGTGTTGGACCAAACACCCTTTGGACTGCAAAACGATCTGGATGCCCTGTATAAAAATACTAGGGAAAATTTTCTAATACCTAATTTAACCAAAACAAAATAGTCTCTTTCTCAGGGAAGAAAAAAAGCAGTAAATACTGTTCGAGACTTGGTGACGAAAAAATCGAAGAAGTTGAGGAGTATACCTATCTGGGTAGGATCTTCACTAAGTCACTAAAAAACAACCACCAGTTTCTAAACTTGTCGAGAAAATCAGAGGTGCATGCAGGAGCACTGCTAAGGTTATACGCTGCCTCTGGAAATAGACATTTCTCCTCCCTGCTTAAAGTCTACAGTGTGAAGATCCCTGCAGTTTTATCATATGCCTTGGAATACATTCCTATAAAGCAGTGGGCATTCCTGGACCTAAAAGAAGGGAAAATATTGAGGAAAATGCTAAAAGTAGCGCAGTCTATCCCAGTACAAGCACTCCGCCTTGAACTATCGCTCACGAGCTCTTACTCTCGAGGTATCGCAAACATCATTAGGTGGGCATACAACCTGCTCCATGCAAAGGATGGTACACTTCGCTCCCTGCTTAAAACAGAGACCTTTGATAGTGATTCTACGAAGCACGTATTTTATAAAAACATGTCTTTCGCCTTCAAACTGGCGAATATTAGTACTGATCTGTTGCTGACTTGGACACCGCCTCAATTGAAACTCTTTTTAAAATGCTACACCCCAAGACTAAGCTTTGACCTTGACTCATCGCATTGCGCCAAATTAATTTTATATAAAATCTTTGATGAATCAGTGGTATTTAAGAAAACCCAGAACTATATAGATTTTAATCTCACTCACGGCGCTTGGAGATTAATCTTCCTGCTCCAGTTGGGCATTCTACCCACCCTAACTTTAACATCAAAATGGCATCAAAACGAGTCACCAATATGTAGCCTATGTAACGGCGGGGAGCAGGACTTAGACCATCTACTGTTCATATGCCCCAATCTAAAAGTAGTAGCGGCGAGAGCAAAACATCTGTATCCTATATATCTCAGATGCTGCATCACCACTGTCAAGGAATTGATTATCGCTTGCAAAACTCCCCCTAATAAACTAGTTTGTTATAAACTTTATACATTTTTAAAAGCTTTTTTATCTCTGTATTAACATGAGAACTTTAAAAAGCTGTAATAATTGAATTTTATATATTGTTTGTGGTCCTCAGTGGCGTACCAAACCAAATAAAAACTTGTTACTTGAGTTTGTTGCATTACCTCAAGTTATTCCTCATTATTCCATTCTTACACCTAGACCTAATGCAAATGATGTGGGAGGTGCCTGATTGATAAAATGTTTGTGATAAGAACACTTGTGCAGAGATCCAATTAGGCCGGTCACGTTGCACAGTGGGTGTGATAAGGTCCTTTTTTGCTCCTTAAAATGTTGCAATAGTTTCATCACATGCATATTCCTAGCCCACACAGACTATGTGCATGTGAAAATACAAAACACACAAACATAAGTATGACCACTATCTGCCATGGATGATTGGCGGTAAGCTGGGAGCAACCAGAACGTATTTGCTTAGGGTGCCCAGCTTTTGAAAAACTAAACCATGATAACTTCAACAAACCTAGAAAGAGTATTACAATTTTCATCAACTGAAGGACACAGAACAACTTGATGGCCAGCGCTCACCAACATAGAAACAACAGAAAAGGAGGCACTCTGGAGAATCAAATCACAGGTTTATACAAAGTATCATCTGTGTTAAGTAAACTGGTTTCAGGTAAGAACCGCTAACAATTTCTGTACTGGAACACATGAACACAGGCCTCTCTCTATGTTCTATGAAAAAAGAGACAAGATACATTTTTTGAAATCAGCGTTTATAGGTGGTGAAAAAATGGGACTGGCCTGGAAAATCGGGGATGATTTGTCACCCTGTCTTTGTTTCCCTTGGTACATCCGTGCTTCCCCTGGTGTGGTGTGTGACCTTAGAATTTACATTAAACTGCACTCTATGAGCCCCATCTACTTTATAATCTTTCCATTGCCTGCCTTTACCTTGGTACATCAGCAGCAAATAATAGGCTGTTGAGTTGCCAAAGTGGGAAAAGTATGGAGAATGTCAGAAGTTCATGTCAAAATTACAGATCACCATATCGGACACCTCCTGAAATGCACAGCATGCTGCAAAATGAATCTGACACATATTATATTTAATGTAATATACGTAATCAATCAATCAATCAATCAAAGCATTTATATAGCGCACTACTCACCCAGAGGGTCTCAAGGCGCTGGGGGGGGGGGGGGGGGATCCGCTACTGCTAGAACAGCCAGGTCTTGAGCTGCTTCCTGACGGCGAGGTGGTCCTGGGTCAGGCGGAGGTGGGTCGGGAGGAAGTTCCATGACTTGGCGGCGAGGTAGGAGAACTACCGTCCCCCTGTGGTGGCTCTACGGATTCGGGGGACGGCGGCGAGGGCGTGGCCGGTCGATCGAAGCTGGCGTTTGGGAGCGTAGAAGTTGAGGCGGCTGTTGAGGTATCCTGGTCCTTGGTTGTGTAGGGCTTTGTGAGCGTGGGTGAGGAGACGGAAGGTGATTCTCTTGTTGACCGGGAGCCGTGCAGGTCTCTCAGGTGTCCGGAGATGTGGCTGTGACGGGGATGTCCAGGATGAGTCGTGCTGATGCGTTCTGGATCCGCTGAAGTCTCCTCTGGAGTTTGGCGGTGGTTCCTGCGTAGAGGGAGTTGCCATAGTCCAGACGGCTGGTGACGAGGGCCTGGGTGACCGTCTTCCTGGTCTCGGTGGGGATCCACCGGAAGATCTTACGTAGCATGCGCAGGATGTTGAAGCACGACGAGGAGACGGCGTTGACTTGTCTGGTCATGGAGAGGGAGGAGTCCAGGATGAAGCCTAGGTTGCGTGCGTGGCCTGTTGGTTTAGGTGCGCTGCCCAGGGCGGGGGGCCACCAGGAGTCGTCCCAGGCGGAGGGTGAGGATCCCAGGATGAGGACTTCCGTCTTGTCCGAGTTCAGTTTCAGGCGACTGTTCTTCATCCATTCGGCCACCTCTTTCATCCCTTCGTGGAGGTAGGCTCTGGCGGTGGTGGGGTTGTTGGTGAGGGAGAGGCTCAGCTGGGTGTCGTCGGCGTAGGAGATGATGTTGAGGTTGTGCTGGCGTGCGATGTCTGCGAGGGGGCTCATGTAGACGTTGAAGAGGGTTGGGCTGAGCGAGGAGCCTTGAGGAACGCCACAGATGACTTTGGTGGCTTCAGATCTGAACGGGGGGAGGCGAACTCTCTGTGTCCTTCAGGCGAGGAAGGAGATGATCCACTCCAGTGCCTTCTCCTGGATTCCAACGTTGCTGAGTCGCTGCACTTGTGTACGGTGGCAGACAGTGTCGAAGGCTGTGGAGAGGTCTAGGAGGATGAGGGCTGCCGTTTCTCCGCTGTCGAGCAGGGCTCGGATGTCATCGGTGGCTGCGATCAGGGCGGTCTCGGTGCTGTGGTTGGCCCGGAAGCCAGACTGCGAGAGGCCGAGGGATCCGTTCGTCTCGAGGAAGGCGGCCAGCTGTTTGTTGACGGTCTTCTGGATGACTTTTGCAGGGAACGGGAGCAGCGAGATGGGGCAGTAGTTCTTGAGGTCGGTGGGGTCGGCTGATGGCTTCTTTGGTAGAGCGCTGAGTTCCGCGTGCTTCCAGCTCTCCGGGAAGGTAGCAGTGTCAAAGGAGGTGTTGATGATGTCCCGCAGGTGGGGTGCGATGACAGCAATCGCCTTGTTGAAGACATGGTGAGGGCAGGGGTCGGTCGGAGATCCGGAATGGATGGAGTTTATCGTGCGGACGGTGTCTTCGGTGCTGATCTGGGTCAAGGCGCGGAGGGTGGGGGTGGGGGGCGGTGGTTCGGTCGTGGCGTGCATCGGTTGAGTGCTGAAGCTGTTGTGTATGTCCGCGATCTTGTTGTGGAAGTAGGAAGCGAGGGAGTTGCAGAGGTCTTGCGAAGGGGTGATGTCGTTGTTTCCGGCGTTGGGGTTGGAGAGCTCTTTAACGATGTTGAAGAGTTCCTTGCTGTTGTGTGCGTTGTTGTCCAGTCGTTCCTTGAATGTAGTTTTCTTGGTTGCGTGGATGAGTTGGTGGTGTTTTTGGGTGGCGAGCTTGAGGGCAGTCATGTTGTCCGGTGTTGGGTCTCTGCGCCAGGTTCTCTCGAGGGCTCGGCAGTTCTTCTTGGAGCTCTTGAGTTCTTCGGTGAACCAGGGGGCTTTCTTGCTGCCGGGTCTGCTAGGCGGGGTCCTCAGGGGGGCGAGGTCATCAGCGCAGTCGCTGATCCACTTCGTGAGGTTGGTGGCCGCTTGGCTGGGGTTTGTTGCGCTGGTGGGTGGGTTCTTGCTCAGGGACGTCGCGAGCTGGTCGGCTGTGATCTTGTTCCAGCTTCTGCGTGCAATCTGCTGTTGGTGGTGGTGGATCGTGGTCCTCCTGAAGCTGAAGTGGACGCACCTGTGGTCCGTCCAGTGGAGTCCGGTGGTGTGGCTGAAGGCGATGCCCTTGCTGGATGAGAAGACGGGGTCGAGTGTGTGTCCGGCGTAGTGGGTGGGGGTGGTGACCAGCTGCTTGAGTCCGAGGTTAGCGAGGTTGACCAGCAGGGTGGTGGTGTTGCGGTCGTTGTTGTTCTCCAGGTGGAAGTTGAGGTCCCCGAGGAGGATGTAGTCAGCGGAGAGGAGTGCGTGCGGGCTGATGAAGTCGGCGATGTCTTCGCTGAATTGTGTGCGTTGTCCCGGGTGTCTGTAGATGAGGGTGCCTCTGAGGGTGGTTTTGGGGTTGATGTGGACCTGGAAGTGCAAGTGTTCGGCGGTAGTCAGGGTGTCGTCGGAGTTTGTCGTGTTGCGGATGGTGTTCCTGTGGATGATGGCGATGCCTCCTCCGGTCTGGTTGATGCGGTCCCTTCGGATGATCTTGTAGCCGTCTGGGATGGCGATGGCGATGTCGGGCGCTGAGGAGGCGTTCATCCAGGTTTCCGTGAGGAAGGCGACGTCTGGTGAGGTGGTGTCGAGCAGGTTCCAGAGCTCGACGGCGTGTCTGTGGACGGAGCGGGTGTTGAGCAGGATGCACTTCAGGTGGCTGCTGTTGGAGCTTGTCTTGGTCTTGGTGGGTGCGGGTGTAGTGCGGTCCGGATGCAGGTGAACTCGCAGGAGCAGCAGCTGAAGGGTCCATGGGTGCGTCTCGGGTGGCTCGGTAGCATCCCGGGAATCGGCCGGTGTTGAGTGCGATGAGGGTGGCTGCGGCGCACGTCCGGCGGGTGGGCTGGGGTCTGCGAGGGTCAGGGGTCCTAGCGCTGGGCGCAGTCCAGGCACGGATGAGCGCAGACAGGCTTACCTTTGGCGCACCTTCGGCGCTCAATCAGCGCTCCCGCTGCGCGCGTCCGCTGCGCGGTCGCTCTGGGGGCGTCATTAGTGAGGAACCGGGAGGGCGGGTCAGCTGGGTGGCGGGAGTGGGGCGGCCATTGGGCAGGAGGGGGGGCGGAGACGCCGGGGGGCAGTGGCGGGAAGGAGGGCAGCTCGAGGGAGCGCACAGGTGGGGGAGGGCAGCACAAGGGGTGCAGAAGGCAAAAAGGGGGAGGCAGGTGAGCAAATGCGAGGGGGGACAGGTTAAGAACTGGGGGGAAACAGGAGAAAGAACAAGTTGAGGCAAGTTACACAACGGGGGGAACAGGTGAAGATACGAGTGGAGGCAAGCTTACAAAACGGGAAGAAAACAGGAGAAAAAACGAGGGGAGCTAGTGGACAGTACAAAGCAGCAGGCGCACAGATAACACAGGGGGAAATAGGCACGCCGCAGCAGACAGACAGCGGCGAAAACGGGGGTGGTCGAAGGCAGTGCGCGGCACTCAGCAGGGCAGGGTCCTGGCCACAGCGGGCAGGAGCAGCGGAGGTGGGGCGACCTCACCTGGTACAGGCTCGAGCGGTCGCGTAAAAGTAAATGTGATACCTAGCAGAATAAATCTGACTTGTACCAGAACCAATAAGAAATGTGGCAGAGTGAATATGCTACTTAGAGAATAATGTGAATAACACACACTCTGAATAGAGTAAAATATATACTATAGCCTTATAGCCCACCGCAGCGGTCTATATCGACTACTAAAGGCCCGCTGCAGCGTTAAAGGCCCGAGCAGAAGGCGAGGGACTTTAACAAGGCAGCGGGACTTTAATAGCCGGTATAGCCCTGCTACGAAGGGCTATAAGGCTATTTGAATATTCCAAGATCACAAGCCTGGTCACTAGCGCTGAGTGTGATCAATGGATCACCAGAAAGGAGGCAGACTTTCTTATAAAAAAGGATCCTAGGGTACCATATTTCTATATCTTACCCAAGATCCATAAAGCCAACAGGCCAGTACCAGGGAGACCAATAGTCTCAGGGATAGACTCTGTATTGGAGCCACTCTCACAATTTTGTGACCATTTCCTTCAACCCCTTGTGAAAAGCATTCCCTCATACATTCAAGACACCACGGATGTTTTACGAATACTGGATACAATCCAGGACACAGGAGAGATTGACCTTCTGATTACCCTAGATGTTGAAGCCCTTTATACGAACATCCCCCAGAGGGCCACTCTAGAGGTAATTGAGGAAAGACTGGGTCAAGAGCCTTGGAACTCTAACACTCCCCAGACCTTCATCATGGAATGCGCCACTTTAGCCTTGACGGAAAACTATTTCGAATACAGAGGCAAGTTCTACCACCAGACCCAAGGTACCTCTATGGGCAGTACTTTTGCCCCCTCGGTGGCCTGTCTGTATATGGCTAAATTTGAGGGGTCACATATACATCATGAGTCAAATCCCTTCCGGGATAACATCAAAATGTGGAAACGCTTCATTGACGACATCCTGATCCTGTGGAGAGGCCCGCCGACTTCACACGAAGGTTTTCTGGAATGGGTCAACACACTAAACCCTCACCTACATTTTACCATGGCCTCCTCACCCTTTGAAATTGCTTTCCTTGATCTAACTATCAGACTTGAAGCAGGATCCATAAGCACTACCATGTACCGCAAACCCACAGACCGTAACAGCCTACTACACTACAAGAGTCACCATCCGAGGGCGTTACGTACCAACCTGCCCTTTGGCCAATTCTTACGAATTAGGCGCAATTGTAGTGCTGTGTCTGACTATAAGAAAGAATCCGCAATCCTCTCTAGGAACCTACTAGACAGGGGCTATCCCAAGAGTGATGTCCTCAAAGCTAAGAAACGGGCAAGAAATAACAACCGAGAAGCCCTTCTTGAACGGCAGGAAAGAGTCCCGGTTGAGAACCAACCGATCACCTGTGTGACCACATTTACACAATTGTCCAATAAAATCAGGAACACGATCAAACATCACTGGGGCATACTCAACACAGGCGACATGGTCCTAGAAGAACCAAGGTTCGCCTTCAAGAGATCACAAAATCTGAAAGACATCTTAATCAGCACCAGACCAAAGAATACGAGGAAAGAAACCCAACTAACCTTATGGCATCTACCCCCCGTGACGGGCCATTACCCTTGTGGCATGTGTGGGGTCTGCAGATATACCTTGAGACTTAAGACCATACAACTCTCCGAGACCTTCAAATGGGAGCTCAGACAACATACAAATTGCAACACATCACACTGTATATATATGCTCATGTGCCCATGTGGCTTACAGTACATAGGGATGACAACCTGTCCCGTCAAGACTCGCATCATTGAACACCGCAGCAATTTTCGATGCAAGAAGACACACACTAAAATGTGCAAACATTATGTGGAGTTCAACCATGATGAAGATTCTATGAAGTGGGTAGTTTTAGAATCCAGTCCTAACTGCCCGAAAAAAGCCCTCTTTAACAAAGAACAGAGATGGGTGCATCGATTGTCTTCTGATAAACAGGGTCTCAACGAAGACATTCCCTGGCACTCACTATAAACTTTAGAGTCCCTTCATTTGTTACCGTGGCCATCCACATTCCCGGGTCTTTACATCTGACATAGGTACTCACTACAAGCCTCTCCAACTTTATGTCACTCTCGCCCTAGTCAATGCCACTACCCTTGTTGACCATGACCTACTCACTGCCATCGGTCCCCTACCACATGTGCACTATGGTCCAACTGTATATAGGGACCTAATTCAGTCATCTGAACTTTTCTGTATAGACAAACTAGTCTTTGTGCCCCTTACATCATGGCCGCCATATTTTAACATGAATCTGGCCGGGCGGCACCCGCGATAGGCGCATAGACATTTGATGGGCAACACCCTACAAACATGGAACTCCCCCCTGTTCCCCTCCCTCCCCGCCGTGTTTTTGCACTTTAAAGATCCCTCCAATTGGGGCTCCGCCAAGCAAAACCGGCCGCAATTACCCCGAGACACTAGCGACTATGCTATTCTACACCATCTTAAGATGGCCGCCACAAAATCAGCCCCTCACACGTGACCTGACGCAATGGGCGGTGACGGGTCTTGGCGCGCCGGTCTGGTTGTGTTGTTTAAATAACCCCTGCCGCCGAGCTCACACATCTACTCGAGCTCGGCGGTAATGGGTAGGTCACAACGCGCGGTCACAGGAGACTGGAGGTGAGTGCGAGAGCGCTTTGCAGGAGGTGGACATGTAGACCCTCATTCCGTGCCTATCAGTTTGTTTTGCCTGCTTCTAATAATTCAGGGGCGCGCTTTATTTACCCCTACTTTAGCCACACCCTATGGACTCATCCCTGATGTACTGTCCCGCCGATCCCTCATGTGGCCATTAGTGTATGACCAGTAGGTGAGTAGGGAACTGTATGTGTATATTTAAACGTAATACAGGTCACAGTGTGAGTTTGATTTTGCATTCAGCAACTGTTTCATCTGGTGTCTGCACATGAGACCTGCCGATTATTAGACACACTATGGGCAGGCGATCACTCCTAGACTGCTGCATTTTAAACCTATTTTAAACCAATGTTTTTAGCCATCACCCTCACCAATCACAGTCCCTGTCACAGATTCAGTTATTGCGTGTGCTCTTCACCCTGTACATTGCACGCTCAATACACATGGCACGCGGTGGTTGTGTTAAATCATTCCCATTACCACCAGCATGTCAGTATTTTCTCTTTCCCTGGCAATGTTGTGACTTGCATAACTGTACTGAATATAATAACTTTTGTTTCCTTATCTCTTCTCTATGTATAGGCATAGGAGAATCCACAGAGGTAACAAACACAACACATATGACACTAGCATGTTGTTGTTATTATTACTTTTCACTTTCTTAAGGTCCTGAAGAATCGCGGGTGATTAACCCTTTGCGAGAAACATGTCAACCACATTCACTTCTAGCCTCTTCTAGGGTCACTCGACCTAACCCGTTGACACCTAGCAAGCTAGCCCCACCTTTTAATTGCAGCCAGGAGACCCCCAGAATAAAGTCAATTCCGGTACCCCTTGCTACATTTTAATTATCCTACCACAAGAGTACACCACCCTGCCCACACACCCCCATCTCACCATAAGGCTGTTGGATAAAAAGATCTCCGCCAAAGAGCCCCTCTTTGAGGTGAGCCCGTCGGGGGTTGCACCGCCTCCCCGACGAGGAGCAACCGCCAATGATGAAGCATGACACCCTTCTGGGTGTGTGAGGCAACTACATCCAACATAATGGATGCCCCAGGGTATCATTGGAACACCCTTGGTCACGCCAGGTAAACGTCCCCTACTTCCCTATCTCTCTATAGGAACAGTGCAGCAACCCCCCTTTTTTTGCATTTCCATTACTTAGTACGGACACTAAGCTGCTGCTGGACCTTCCACCATTCTGAGTGGTAAACAGTGTCCTCTCTCCTCCCTTTGTTTGAAACATACTCGTGCACGGTGCCAACCGTGGGAGTTCTCTCATGGTGGGTTAGTCTGTTCAAATCCCCCAAAGACTCGAGCTCACACTATAGTGGTGGCTCTTACTTGGTCCACAACCCAACCCGGCGTTGGACCACTCTTCGCTCTCTCTTGGGTGGGCTTCTAAAAAGAACCCCCCTTTCTTCACCCCCCACTTCTCTTCCCTACCTTCTGTGAAGGACTCCACCACACCGGGACCAGTCCCACTTGACCTCACCACCATGGAGGGGCAAGGACTGAGTTTTGGTGAGGAGGATGCAGCAGCAATAATGAGGACACCTTCTCTTTTTGGCATCGACATCGAACCAGCAACGGGTAGCAACACCACTGAGTGGCAATCCCTGTCAGACCTTAAACGGGAATGGATCAGGGTAACAATCCACGGGACAATGATGGCTCAATATTTCAAAGCTAAAATTGCACCTAATGGATTGATCGTCAAAAACTTCCCAAGAATATTCTGGGAGGACGGACAATTTAAAGTTGAGTGGTCACAGGTTTCGTGGAAGTGTACCCACGACCTTCTCATACTCATAGTCAATACAGCCAAACGATTAGCAGACGCACTTCTAGTCAAAATACAAGCAGCGGAGGCTGCCCTGAAGACTGCGGTACAAAACCCGGGCTTCAAAACAAAATTGGCCGAGATCAACAAAGAAATGGCAGAACATAAAGAGTATCTTATGAACCAGAAGGTAGCCAAACTGCAAAAGGACATAAAAAAATTCTCAAAAGAGAAAGTCTATCCCTATTTAAGGGATGACTATGTCCCTCCGGGCACCAGCTACAGTTCAGACTCTAGCACGACTTCATCAAGAAGGGGCTCAAATAGTGGCTCTGACAGCAGCGGGGATAACAACCCTGCACAGATGCCCCCGAGGGCAAAAAGAGGCAAGGGGCGGGGACAACACAACTTCCCCAATTACCAAAATCAGGGGCAACCTGCGGGTCCACCGTTTTGGCAATACCCACAATTCCCCCACTTCCAACCCCCTTTTGCCCCACAATATCCTCCATTTTATCCCCCCCAAAACCCTACACACCCCCCTTTTTTAGGCAGAGGTTGGGACAGAGGGCGAGGGCGAAAAAGAGGGAACGCACCAGAGAAGAGAGTCCAATGGGAGGATACACGCCCCCAAGGGATGGATACGAGGAGCACGAGCCAGTCAGGACCACAGTAAGCCTGGTGGTCAACTTATCTGACCGCCGCCTTACTCAAAGAGAGGAAGAAGTCCTGCAGAAAGGTTTGGGTTTTGTCCCCACACCCAGG
Source organism: Lissotriton vulgaris (assembly GCF_964263255.1). Lineage (NCBI taxonomy): Eukaryota > Metazoa > Chordata > Amphibia > Caudata > Salamandridae > Lissotriton > Lissotriton vulgaris. Next base: position 593,986,915 of record NC_141693.1, read on the forward strand.
ATCGATCCATTCCAACAAACTAGGGAACTTAAAGCATTTTTCAGAAAAATAAGGTTGAAAACCTTCTTTGAAGGGAAGCCCAGCGAACCTAGTGAAGATTCCGGACTCCACAATCCATCAACCTTTACACCTCACAATGGAATGGTCCCTAATGAAGTGTTGACGTTTGAACAAGCGGTACTGAGAGACATCAATAAACTCAACCGGCAAATACCACACTCTAACATCTCTAAGAATGAGTTGGCTGTACTCAAATCACTGGCGGATGACCCCCTAATCACTATCAAACAGGCAGACAAAGGGGGAGCCACAGTTCTAATGAATACTGGGGATTATGAGTTAGAATGCACCAGACAACTCAGCGACCAGAGGTACTATACTCCGATCGCTAATGACCCGACCACACGACTACAGACCAAGATCACAAGCCTGGTCACTAGCGCTGAGTGTGATCAATGGATCACCAGAAAGGAGGCAGACTTTCTTATAAAAAAGGATCCTAGGGTACCATATTTCTATATCTTACCCAAGATCCATAAAGCCACCAGGCCAGTACCAGGGAGACCAATAGTCTCAGGGATAGACTCTGTTTTGGAGCCACTCTCACAATTTTGTGACCATTTCCTTCAACCCCTTGTGAAAAGCATTCCCTCATACATTCAAGACACCACGGATGTTTTACGAATACTGGATACAATCCAGGACACAGGAGAGATTGACCTTCTGATTACCCTAGATGTTGAAGCCCTTTATACGAACATCCCCCAGAGGGCCACTCTAGAGGTAATTGAGGAAAGACTGGGTCAAGAGCCTTGGAACTCTAACACTCCCCAGACCTTCATCATGGAATGCGCCACTTTAGCCTTGACGGAAAACTATTTCGAATACAGAGGCAAGTTCTACCACCAGACCCAAGGTACCTCTATGGGCAGTACTTTTGCCCCCTCGGTGGCCTGTCTGTATATGGCTAAATTTGAGGGGTCACATATACATCATGAGTCAAATCCCTTCCGGGATAACATCAAAATGTGGAAACGCTTCATTGACGACATCCTGATCCTGTGGAGAGGCCCGCCGACTTCACACGAAGGTTTTCTGGAATGGGTCAACACACTAAACCCTCACCTACATTTTACCATGGCCTCCTCACCCTTTGAAATTGCTTTCCTTGATCTAACTATCAGACTTGAAGCAGGATCCATAAGCACTACCATGTACCGCAAACCCACAGACCGTAACAGCCTACTACACTACAAGAGTCACCATCCGAGGGCGTTACGTACCAACCTGCCCTTTGGCCAATTCTTACGAATTAGGCGCAATTGTAGTGCTGTGTCTGACTATAAGAAGGAATCCGCAATCCTCTCTAGGAACCTACTAGACAGGGGCTATCCCAAGAGTGATGTCCTCAAAGCTAGGAAACGGGCCAGAAATAACAACCGAGAAGCCCTTCTTGAACGGCAGGAAAGAGTCCCGGTTGAGAACCAACCGATCACCTGTGTGACCACATTTACCCCATTGTCCAATAAAATCAGGAACACGATCAAACATCACTGGGGCATACTCAACACAGGAGACATGGTCCTAGAAGAACCAAGGTTCGCCTTCAAGAGATCACAAAATCTGAAAGACATCTTAATCAGCACCAGACCAAAGAATACGAGGAAAGAAACCCAACTAACCTTTTGGCATCTACCCCCCGTGACGGGCCATTACCCTTGTGGCATGTGTGGGGTCTGCAGATATACCTTGACACTTAAGACCATACAACTCTCCGAGACCTTCAAATGGGAGCTCAGACAACATACAAATTGCAACACATCACACTGTATATATATGCTCATGTGCCCATGTGGCTTACAGTACATAGGGATGACAACCCGTCCCGTCAAGACTCGCATCATTGAACACCGCAGCAATTTTCGATTGCAAGAAGACACACACTAAAATGTGCAAACATTATGTGGAGTTCAACCATGATGAAGATTCTATGAAGTGGGTAGTTTTAGAATCCAGTCCTAACTGCCCGAAAAAAGCCCTCTTTAACAAAGAACAGAGATGGGTGCATCGATTGTCTTCTGATAAACAGGGTCTCAACGAAGACATTCCCTGGCACTCACTATAAACTTTAGAGTCCCTTCATTTGTTACCGTGGCCACCCACATTCCCGGGTCTTTACATCTGACATAGGTACTCACTACAAGCCTATCCAACTTTATGTCACTCTCGCCCTAGTCAATGCCACTACCCTTGTTGACCATGACCTACTCACTGCCATCGGTCCCCTACCACATGTGCACTATGGTCCAACTGTATATAGGGACCTAATTCAGTCATCTGAACTTTTCTGTATAGACAAACTAGTCTTTGTGCCCCTTACATCATGGCCGCCATATTTTAACATGAATCTGGCCGGGCGGCACCCGCGATAGGCGCATAGACATTTGATGGGCAACACCCTACAAACACGGAACTCCCCCCTGTTCCCCTCCCTCCCCGCCGTGTTTTTGCACTTTAAAGATCCCTCCAATTGGGGCTCCGCCAAGCAAAACCGGCCGCAATTACCCCGAGACACTAGCGACTACGCTATTCTACACCATCTTAAGATGGCCGCCACGAAATCAGCCCCTCACACGTGACCTGACGCAATGGGCGGTGACGGGTCTTGGCGCGCCGGTCTGGTTGTGTTGTTTAAATAACCCCTGCCGCCGAGCTCACACATCTACTCGAGCTCGGCGGTAATGGGTAGGTCACAACGCGCGGTCACAGGAGACTGGAGGTGAGTGCGAGAGCGCTTTGCAGGAGGTGGACATGTAGACCCTCATTCCGTGCCTATCAGTTTGTTTTGCCTGCTTCTAATAATTCAGGGGCGCGCTTTATTTACCCCTACTTTAGCCACACCCTATGGACTCATCCCTGATGTACTGTCCCGGCGATCCCTCATGTGGCCAGTAGTGTATGACCAGTAGGTGAGTAGGGAACTGTATGTGTATATTTAAACGTAATACAGGTCACAGTGTGAGTTTGATTTTGCATTCAGCAACTGTTTCATCTGGTGTCTGCACATGAGACCTGCCGATTATTAGACACACTATGGGCAGGCGATCACTCCTAGACTGCTGCATTTTAAACCTATTTTAAACCAATGTTTTTAGCCATCACCTTCACCAATCACAGTCCCTGTCACAGATTCAGTTATTGCGTGTGCTCTTCACCCTGTACATTGCACGCTCAATACACATGGCACGCGGTGGTTGTGTTAAATCATTCCCATTACCACCAGCATGTCAGTATTTTCACTTTCCCTGGCAATGTTGTGACTTGCATAACTGTACTGAATATAATAACTTTTGTTTCCTTATCTCTTCTCTATGTATAGGCATAGGAGAATCCACAGAGGTAACAAACACAACACATATGACACTAGCATGTTGTTGTTATTATTACTTTTCACTTTCTTAAGGTCCTGAAGAATCGCGGGTGATTAACCCTTTGCGAGAAACATGTCGACCACATTCACTTCTAGCCTCTTCTAGGGTCACTCGACCTAACCCGTTGACACCTAGCAAGCTAGCCCCACCTTTTAATTGCAGCCAGGGGACCCCCAGAATAAAGTCAATTCCGGTACCCCTTGCTACATTTTAATTATCCTACCACAAGAGTACATCACCCTGCCCACACACCCCCATCTCACCATAAGGCTGTTGGATAAAAAGATCTCCGCCAAAGAGCCCCTCTTTGAGGTGAGCCCGTCGGGGGTTGCACCGCCTCCCCGACGAGGAGCAACCGCCAATGATGAAGCATGACACCCTTCTGGGCGTGTGAGGCAACTACATCCAACATAATGGATGCCCCAGGGTATCATTGGAACACCCTTGGTCACGCCAGGTAAACGTCCCCTACTTCCCCATCTCTCTATAGGAACAGTGCAGCAACCCCCCTTTTTTTGTATTTGAATATTCTGCCACTAGAGGGCAGAATGTTCAAATAAATAAAACAAAGCCTTCAGGGAGTGTGAGGGGATTGAAATCCCCTCAGACTCCCTGAAGCCTTTGTTCACAGCCAGAGCTGTGAACAAAGACTCATTGGAATGTTGGCGCACCGGATTTATACCAGCCATTATAAGCTCGGAACACTCCATTGTTTTCAATAAAGCTACCAACATTCCAATGTTCTAATAACATGTACATCAATCATACTGAAATGAATATGGCCCTCACTGTAAATAATATAGCAAGCACAGGAAATAATATAATATGCATCAAGAAGAATTGGACATTTCTTGAAATGACTGACTTTTGTTAAGATGAATATGACATCCGTTGAAATGAATCTGACAGATTGCAATGAGCATGAGTTACTGCAGTGAATAGAGTATATCCTGAAAAGAACATATTGTACACTTTAAGTAATAATACATGCCTTGAAATGAACATTTCACATGTTGCAATGACTATGAATTGTGTTGAGATGAACATTACCCAGATTGGAATGAATGTAAGATATATGGAAATGATTATGAGATGATTAAAAAAGAATCTGACTCGTATCAAAATTAATATAAGCCCCATTGAAATGAATATGACATGGCTTAAAATTAATATGACTGACACTGACTACGGTCAAAATGAATTTGGCAAGCATTAATTAACATGATACATACTGAAATGGATATGACAACAGTTAAAATTGATATGATGCATGGTAATTGATATGAGAAGTGTTAATATGAATATGACATCCTTTTAAACAAATATAACACATGTTACAATGAATATGGCATGCTTATATGAATATGAGCGTCATTGAAATTAATTTAATATTGCTTTAAAATGAGTTTGAGTAAATTGAAATGAACATGATATTTATCAAAATAAATACAGCTTGCAGAGAAAGTCATTTGATACACATTTTTAAAGAGTTTTACATTTGTTGAAATGGATGTGACTTTTGTTAAAATTATTATGAGAAGTTTTAATATGAATGCAACATCCATTGAAAGGAATATGACAGATGCTAAGATAAATATGACGTGTTGAACTGAATATGAGCCCCTTTGAAATTAATTCAACATTCATTAAAATGCATAAGACGGATGCAAAAATTACAATGACAATTGTTAAAATGAATATGACAAGCTCTGAAATCAATATGATACACATCAAAATGAATATGTCATGTATTGAAATAATTATAACATATGTTGAAATGTACATGGCCTATGTTTAAATTAACATATCAAGTGTTAATGTGGAATTGACATCTATTGAAATGAATATTAGTGGTTAGGCATAAGAGGTGAGGAAGAATGAAGGGAGTGTGAGGAAACAAGAATGAGGATGAGGTGCAAGAGATAAGGTGTGACTAGTGAGGGATGAGAGATTAGAGTTGAGACATGAAAGGTAGGTTATGAGGAATGGGAGTGGCAGATAAGGCCTGAAGAGTGCTGTATGACAGAAACGGTTTAAGGGGTGAAGGTTAAAGAATGAGGGGTGAGGGATGAGGGATGAGGAGTGAGCAACGAGGATTTCTTAAAAGAGATAAGGTACTGCATGTCTGAAGAATGTTGAGGGAGGAGATATGGATGACCAGTGAGAGATGAGAAGTAAAGAGAGAGAGGTGAAGTGCGAAGGCTGAGGACTGACGGTTGATTGGCGAGGCTTTAGTGAGGGATGAAGAATGTGGGAACAGTGAGGCATGGTGAATGAGAAATATGGGGTTAACATTGAGAACTGTGTTATGAGGAGGGAAGGATAAAGAAATCCCAAAACGGTGAGGGTGGTAAACATTTTAGGAAAATATCATTTGTCCAGTGTCTGTGTCACTGTTGAAGGGAGGGGGAGTGAGCAGTGATGGATGAGGGCTGTAGAGTACAAAATCAGGGGTCAAGTGAATAGAATGAGGGTTGAAGAGTAAGGGAAGTTGGCAAATTAGTTTGTAATTATGAAAGAGTAATAAGGGATGAGGAGTGAGGGAGAATGAGAAGGCAAGTGAGGGAACAGATAAAAGATGGGAAGTGAGGGTTGAGCAGTGAAACTGGAGGAAGGAGTTAATAAAAGTGAGGGAAGAGAGTTGACATGTGAGAAATGAAGGGTGAGGAGTTACATATATGGGCTGAGCATTGAGGACTGATGGATAATTACAAGTAATGGAGGTTGATTAAAAAAGTATGAGAAGCAAAGAGGGAGGAGTGAGGGAAAGAGGATACGGAATGAGGAAAGAGAACTGAGGCACAAGTTGCAAGGGACCAGAATGTCCATCAACAGACAGCAGGGTACACATATAGGGGGAGGTGTGAGTAGTGAGGGATGAGGAAAAAATAAGGAGAGATGAGGAATGAAGTGTGACAATTAAGTGATGAAGAGTGAGTGGAAGAATGGAAATAAAGGGATGGAATACGGGATGAGGGATGTGGAGGGAGAACTGCGGGGTGAGGGATGAAACATTAAAAAAGTATTTGGAGTGATGTAGAGTGAGGGATGGGATGTGAGAGATCACCAATTTATGGGGAATGCAGAAAGTCTGATTGATGGCAAAGGATGAGGAGCGAGGGTAGACAAGGGAGGATAAAAAGAGAGAACCAGAAGAATGGAATTTAGGGCCTCATTTATATTTTGTCAGTCTGTCCGTCCCCATCAGGGTGACAGAGTAAATAATTCTGTTGCTCAGACGGAGGTACCTACTGCCAAATTAAAACTGTCCAATAGCATGGTGGACATTTCAAGCATTGACAGGAACCACTGTTTCCTCTCTTCCAACATTTAAATTGGACTCTAAGTTTGATAAAAGAGAAGAAAAGAATGAGGAGTGAAAATATGGAAAGGGCTGAGGAATGAGAAGTCAGGAGTGAAGTAGGAAGAGTAATAGATAAGGATTGATAAATGAGTGTTAAGGAGGAAGAGGAACTAATGGGACTAACCTCAGGGGGAGCCCGCTGGACCTCTAGTGTCAGGAGCAAATGTGGACATGGACCCCAATGTCTTCATTGTGTAGCATTCTTACGGGCGTCAAGTCTCTCGCCCTAGTGACTTGGGGGTGAGCTGGAGAAGAGTGAACCACTTGAGAATGGGGAGATCTGTGGCATATATACTGTAAGGTGTGCGGCCTTTACTCATAGCTGTGCTCCCCCAGCAGCCACAGCATCCCCCAGTGATCATACATCCTCTCCGTATTGGGAATGGGGGCCTCCAGGCAGGGCGCAACTACCTACATCCTTGTATGCATGAGAGGGAAGGGTGACACCTTGCAAGCTAAATTGCACTTTGAAGCCAAGAAGGCAGGCATAGCTCACTCATATGAACAAGCATTACCCTCTCAGAAGACTACCGCAGAAAAGGATGACGATGACATGATGTCGAACCTAGTGCATATCTAGTAACGACTTACTTCTATAGATAAGATTGAAATACTTTACTTCAGAGTGGACAAGCTAAGCAGTGCTCCCAGCAAGCAAGAAAAATGGATTTATACAGGTGAAAGTCAAATTTCCAGTCTTGAGAGCAACATTACACACTATAATGAAAACATAGTAAACATCAGTAAAGTTCTAAATGTCATATAATGGTAGAACAAACACTTGGAGATCATCATTGTACAACAACCTGAAAATCATAGGTATGCCTGAGACAACAAGCACAGGCAACATGGCTTCTCAAAACCCTCTTTGGAGCTGACAGCTGTTTGCATTGTTCACTGTGGAAAGGGCTCATTGATCCCTTGGCCCTAGACTCTCACCTGGGGCCCGATAATGATGTCAAATAGCCATGCCTGGCCTTTTGGACTGTTATTGTGAAAACCAGAATGTTGGAGAGTGTGACGTCCTCGTGCACCAGACGGCAGTGTCTGCTTTTCTCAGTCAAGGCACAGGGTTGCATTCCGATCACCAAACCTGAGCATTCTAGATATTATCGGGCCCCAGAAGTTATCCCCATGGGATAACTAACCTACTCCCTGGAAGTCCTCATCTGGAGAGAAATGGACCACCTCCATTGCTTTGGATTCTCCACACTCATCTGTATGAGCCATCTGAACAGTCTGTGGTCTGTTTGAACAAACAGGTTTGGTCTCAGCTTTTTCAGGGACCAAACCACAGCAATGGTTTTTCTCTCAATGGTACTCCACCTTTGTTCTCTGGTGAGACCTTGCATGCTAAATAAAGGCAATTGGCTGATCAAGGCCCTCCTCATTTACTTGTACCAACACTGCCCCAAACCCTTGTTCTGAAGCTTCTGTTTGTGCCACAAATTCCTTTGTGTTGGCAGAGGCCAGTAACGCTTGTATTGAACATATAGCCTCTTTCAAAGTGTCAAAGGCCTTCTGACACTCTGGCGTCCACATGACTTTCTTTGGCATTTTTTTTAAAAGTGAGTTCCTTTTAGGGAAGCCAGAATGGTCCCATAGTTCTTAAGAAAACTTCTATGCTCATTAGGACAGAACTGCATGCAGATTTTTCAAAATTGAATACTTGAAGGCAGGAGTTATCCCCATGGGGTTACAAGTTCGTAATGAACCTGGTTTATGTGTTGAAAATAAAACGTTTTTGGATATTTGGACCTAAACCTCCAATAGTTGCACAAGGAACAATAATACTTGAAAAACAGGAGAATGAAGAATTGGAATGTACATTAAAGGAAAGTAGGGCATTAGAAGAAGCAAAAAGGAAAGTAGAGGAATTTAATCGAGGAGCAATTGGTTATCGGGAATATCTGGTAAACAAAGAAAATATTACGTTGAGAAAATATATTAACAGATTTAGTCTAGAAATTGTATATCCCTACATACATAAAGATTATTTTCAACAAAGAAAAGAACAAGGGGGAGAACGACAATACTATCAAAAACCCATTTACTCGAGAGGAGGTAGGAAACAGGTGACCTTTTCTGAAATATCAGGGTCTAGCAGTGAGGAGGAGGGACTTTCTAGGGAAAACCAGATGGGACATAATACAAATGGTGAATGTGGTGATTTTTAGAACATCGCCAGAGGAGGGGTCAGAGAATGACCTCGAACCAAGACAGGGGCCAATACTTAAGAAATCCACCGCAAGAATATTTGAAGACCAGAAATCAAAGGTACTGGTGATACAAAAGTTCCCCATTATAAATATCTCTAGGAGAACACTAATGGCAACTGAGAATGAGGTACCAGAGAAGGGTTTTAGGTTTGCCCCCACCACCAAGGTAAATAAATGCGATTTAGAGAAGGATCTTAAATAATTTTTTAGAAAAATCAGATAAAAAATTTTTTTGAAAACAAAGCTACATGTAGGCAAAACAATATTTCAGGTTCAAAAGCAAAATCAAACGTTGCTTCTTTTACCCACCAAGTAAGCAAAAATGTAAATACATTTGAAAGAGTTGTGGAAGTGAACGTAAGGAAAGCCCTCAATAATGCTTTTCCTGATTCCAATAATTTGTTGAGGGAACACAGGGAAGCCACCTATTCTCTTCAGAATGATCGAAGTTTAACTATTAAACCAGCTGATAAGGGGGGTGGGGTGGTGATCTTTGACACTGGTGACTATGAGCGAAGAATGCAGGCATTGTTAGATGTTATGGACCACTACATTAGGGTCCACTTTACGAAATTAGAAACCTTAAAAGTTGAGTTTATCATAACTAATATGGGAAATAAGTTATAGAATATTTTTTTCTGTGAGCTAAAATCCAGCCTTCTATCAGGCTCTCCTTATTGAGCAGCCCTTAACAGGCTTAGCCAAACTGCTATGGTGAGGTGATAAGTGGGCTGCACAGAGACGGAGGTTATCTGGTGGAGGGAGCACTGGAGAGAAAAGGCTAGGACGGGGGCTGGGTAAACCAAACTGGGCTGCAAAGGGAACAGGGCAGTAAGGAATGCCAGCCATGCCTACCCCATCTTCCTGTACTCCCCAGCCAGATGGCCCCCAAGAGTGGAATATGCAGGAGGTCTGGAAAGGGAGTGTTAAGACATATGCCCCACCCCAATGGTCTGCTTTAACCAGATCTTACTCCCAAGGAGAGGAATTCTCCATCTTCAATTTGAAAGTGCAGGGCTTTGTGAGACAAGAAAGTGTCACTCTTTGGATTAAACTGCCATGCTTTTGGGTGGCACCCTTTACCTCATTGGTCATGGGTACCCCCTGCTCGTTGTCCCAGGAAATTGGATAAATCTTCATAGCAACTCAGACCTGTTGCCTCAAAAATAAAGAGAAGAAGTACTACCCCGCTGGACTCCTGGTCTGCACCTCCAAAGGCTTGCATTCTGAAGTACTGCACCTGCTGCATACCTGGAACTGCAGCCCTTGAGGACTCTGCCTTGCTTCAAAAAGAGGAAGGAGTGGATTTCCTGAAAGCAACAGGTTAGCACTTCCAGTAGTTGACCGGGGGTTCCCACTGAACCAAGGAGACACAGCTGATGCGTATCCAGCCTGCTGAAGAGGTCTGCTGGATGTCGAGAGAAATTCCTCAAGAAAAGTTTTTAAGTGCGAAGGTAAAATTTAGACCAGGGTTCTCTAATCTCTCCAGTACTAAGAACTACTTATGTTTAATGAAAATCATCCTAAACTACAAATATTATTGGTGTAGTAGTGACCAACCATCCAAGACAAGATTTTCAGCAGTGATCACATTGGTGCCTCAGCAAGGTTGCCAGCAGTAAAATGAATATTGTCTTCATTTTGGAATGCTCTGCATGGGTAATACATAACAGGTATAGGTGCAGTGCCCCTGGCACCAAGGTAATTATATGAGAATTATATGAGTACTAAATCTTTCTAATGCTACATGATATATCACAAAAAAAACTTTAAATATATTTTGAAAATTCAGCCATTTGTCATCGAACATCAGCTTAAGTGTTCTGAAAACATACCCATTTTCGTACCATGTACACATTTAAAAGATTGTGGTATACATATATTAATTCAACCAAGCAAAAGATTCTATATTAATAGCCTTGGCTGCACACAGGAGAGCTACTCTTTGGAGACACCTGATTTAGACTGAAACCTCCTGCCTAGGGATCTGACCAGGGCTCCATCACCTTCTGCCTCGATTCTGTCCCAGTAAAGTGCGACTGGATGTCCCCTGTTTACGCTATATGTTTTTAACAACTATCAAGTGTTTGTTCTGGAAAAATTCATATCGCTGCTTCCCTATATTGGATTTTTGTCATTTTTGTGTCCGTTTAATCATAAAAATCATATCATAAAAATAGTTTATTTTTTTTTTAATTGGTTGTGCATTTTTATTGTGTAAAGTCTGTTACTTTTTTAATGTATTGGTGGTTTTGAATGTTTCACACACCTGTCACATAAGTTAAACCTGTGCAAAAACCACAGTTGATGGACAGAATGCAGAACAAGGTCATACATTCACCCCAGTACAGAGATCTGGGCCTAAATCCATCGTTTTTTTGCACTCCACAGCACCCCAGTTCAGACATGGCCATATGCAAATCAGTCTGACCCTGTGCCTCATGGGAACAGTCCAGCCCGAACTGCCAAGCCATGCCTTCCCTGGACCGGAAACAAGCTTCCGAGGACTGGTTTCTGGCATTCTAACCGTCTTCAGCCCGGGCAGTGGTGTGGAGTGCAAAAAAACGATGGATTTAGGCCCAGATCTCTGTACTGGGGTGAATGTATGACATTGTTCTGCATTCTGTCCATCAACTGTGGTTTTTGCATTTGTCACCCCGAGTGGGATGGGTTTGCTCAGACGTGAGTCCCATGCTCTCCACACCATTGGATTCAAGCAAGCCGGGCTGAAGACGGCTGGAATGCCAGAAACCGGTCCTCGGAAGCTTGTTTCCGGTCCAGGGAAGGCATGGCTTGGCAGTTCGGGCTGGACTGTTCCCATGAGGCACAGGGTCAGACTGATTTGCATATGGCCATGTCTGAACTGGGGTGGTGTGGAGTGTAAAAAAAACGATGGATTTTGTCCCAGATCTCTGTACTGGGATGAATGTATGATGGATGTATGATTTTACAACGACTGTCTTAACAACGAATTCCTCAACCACAAATGCTAAACAACGAGCAATCCCAAACCACTACTTATTTAACAACGACTTCCTTAACCACGAAAAATCTATCAATTGCTCATTACCATTTTTTGTCAATGTGTTCTTTGAAATACACGTCATTTGACTTTTTTTTAAAACTTACTATTTCATTAATTTTGTATTTAATAATCCTTTATTTAACATATTTTCTATTTAAAACTTTTGGCCACAAGATGGTAGAGTTGCTGCACAATAATCTGTTCAGTCCAGTTCCACACAGGTTGCGTAGAAATCAACACGTTAAAGTTGCAGAAAGATATTTTTGAATTATGCTGGATGTTCTTTGGATCTTTAAACCGACCGCTTTTTCTTTTTGCTGCACTTAAAAAAAAAATTATTCAAGTAATGATCTTTATACCACGAGAGATGTTCGCGTAATTTCAAATCAGTCTACCTTATTTTTTCTTCAAATCAAAACTAACATTTTAAACAATTCTCACGCTTTGCTTTGCTACTGTATGCCTGCTGAATTTCTAAAGATTTAATCGCAACCTTTGTTCTTTTTGATTTTCTGGGGTTGTTTATTTTCAGTGACTCATTGCAGACCTTTTAATCTTCTTCATAGCCACAGTTTCCGCTTTCCTTGTCCCGAGTGAGTAATAGGGGGCCATGAGCGTGTCTAGTCCTGGGGAGGGGGCGTAGAAGAGACACTCGTGATTTTTGTCATCCTGGCAGGATGATATGAGCGCGTATGGTCGGGGGAGTGGGGGGAGAGGCTCGTGGTTTATGTAAGTCGTGGTTTTTGAAGTCGTGGTTTAGGTAGTCGTGGTTTAGAATTTGTTGTTGTTTAGAATTCGTTGTTTAGGCAACTTGTTGTGAAAACATTGTTGTTTAGGATGTTTCCCATGTATGACATAGTTCTGCATTCTGTCCATCAACTCTGGTTTTTGCATTTGTCACCCTGAGTGGGATGGGTATGCTCAGACGTGAGTCCCATGCTCTCCACACCACTGGATTCAAGCAAGCCGGGCTGAAGATGGCTGGAATGCCAGAAACCGGTCCTCTGAAGCTTGTTCCCGGTCCTGGGAAGGCATGGCTTGGCAGTTCGGGCTGGACTGTTCCCATGAGGCACAGGGTCAGACTGATTTGCATATGGCCATGTCTGAACTGGGGTGGTGTGGAGTGCAAAAAAAGATGGATTCAGGCCCAGATCTCTGTACTGGGGTGAATGTATGACATTGTTCTGCATTCTGTCCATCAACTGTGGTTTTTACATAAGTTAAACCTGCCTGCTCCTTACCAGCTACCAAGGGCTGAGCAGGGGAATCTTTTTCTGAGACCTTACCTAGACCTTATAATGCTTTTATTGCCCTATTGCTAGTGGTAGTTGCCTATTTACCCCTACTAATAATCCACCTTGCAACAGTCAGGAAGAAGGAGAAAAAGGAGAAGTGGAATCAGAGAATATTCAGATACATGTCGGGTGAGAGACACACAAGGAGAACGACTGGGAAAGCTCAGGTGCCAAGAAGAAGATGGATAATTAGGCCTGGATGAAATTTGAATTATGCTGGCGTAATTAGTATAATGTTATCATGAACACATGAGCCGCAGTTGTTCGCAATGCTTCATTTTTAGTGAAATGCCCTTCACTTCGCAATTTAAGCGGAGCATGCAATTCACACAAAAAATGATTTGAAATGACAGATGTACATCGTGCAATAACCACGCCACGCCAATCGTTTAGTGTAAAAGGCCATTTATTAGGACAGGTATGACAATCAAATTCAACACAACCCCCATAACAGTTAACAATCCCCCCAACATCATGACTTCCAACCAACATTCACTCACATACTCCAATACTCATTCCCAATTCACGCCATGACCTCTTCACGTATACCATTCACTTCCCTCTTCACTTCCAAACTCCTCCAGCATCTCCAGCCATCGCACTCCCGTCTACCACACCCCCCATTCTGCACCTGTAACCCCCTCCCCGGAAGGGTGATTCTCTAGTCACGTTAAGAGAGTTACATTCCCAAGATAATCCCTGCTCACCCCCCTTGGTATTTTGGCAAAGCAGTCAGGCTGATCCCAGAGGCAATATGTAAAGCGTTTGCGCAACACACGCATGCATCAGTGACACACTAGGCACACTACAAAAAGAGACTCTTCACAAGGTTGTAAAAATATCCTTTGTATAATACATCAAACACATTAGACCACAATCACATCATTCACTTTGCCAACTAGGCAATTTTCACGACATTACGTAGGCCATAAATGACTTTGCCAGCTAGGCAATTGTCCCAAAATCATAGGTAGTGCCATAGAGAAAGTACTCATGGGTTGAACACGCCATAAAACACCATGAAAAACAATTACTGTGCATAACATACAGTTTCTGAACATAAAACGTGTTATGTTCTCTACACAAGGATTCAAATGTCATACATCATGGCATCAGGGCATATAACGAAGCAGTTAGTTTCATAGAAATCACCAGATAATATTGAGCTCAAATCACCAAATCCATCTCACCCTAATCACATAGGGCAAATCCCCTACAGTTGCAGAGAACACATAGGGACAGCGCCCTTGCACTTCTTCTACAATTGTTATGGTAATCTGTCTCCCCATGTAGGGTACGGGGCTACCTGCCCACCTACATTGGGGAATATGGTAATTTACTGGTTCTACGTTATTCCGCGATGACCGGGAGTCTCTGGCGTGATCGTCCCCCGTAATGCAAACAATAACAATGACCCAACAGTATGCAGTGCAACAGCTGTCCGCAGTCGTGTGGTGCAGCTGCGAGTGATCTCCGGAAAGTACTCACCTAAAGTTATGCTCACTTAGGCGACCTCACTCGGTCCCCCTCCTTCCAAATGGCACCATGCGTCTGCCCGGGAGACTATGGCACAGTTAGAACAAAGCGCAGAAGACCTTACAGGCGTAAGGTGAGACCACAGTTAGAACAAAGTCAGGCCACCCGGTTCCGGGTGCGGAGCAGTTTGCTGGCACTGAGCCCTTATAGGGCTCTCGGTTTCACCTCACTGCCTGCTGACCTCCTTAACCAATCCCAGCAGAAGGTCAGCTGAGCTCCGGCAACTCCTCAGGGCTCCTATCCTCACTTTCCAGCCGGTGGCCGCAGACTTCGTCCTGTTTCTGCCAGTTTCTTGGTGGAAACGGCCTTCCATGTCGGCATTACCCAGCAGTGCAGGGGAACTTCCGGCCAGGAATCCTTCGTGCTTTGGCACTCTGATCCTTCACAGCCTAGGGCAGCGGTCTTCAATCTGTGGGGCGCGACCCCCAGGAGGGTCGTGGAGTCCTGGGAAGGGGGTCGCAGATTCTGCAGAGTGCAGTTCCTGGCATTGGGCTGATCGAGGGTGCTCGGAGGCCTAATTCACACCGAGGTGTGAAAAACATCAACGCCTCATTAACAAGTAAAAGGTCTTTTAAAGACCTGTCAAGTACTTGGGTGTGACTGTGTGTGTGTGCCTGAAGCTGTTTCAGCCAGGCTCACATACACGAGCTGGGGGGAGCTGGGGGGGGGGCTGGGGGAGTGGCTGTAGTTTAGCCCTTTGAGTTCAATGGATGTTGCGCACCTGGAGCCTGTGGGTCCCGTGACACGTCCCCCACCCCCAGCAGGGAGGCACAGAGATGCCCTCCCATGAGCGGGAAGGAAGAAGGACAACGACGCAGAGAGATACTGATCCCCCCCCCCCCCCCATGAGAGAGGCACAGAAAAGGTGGGTGGATGAATGATGGGTGGATGGATGGATGTAAGGCTGAAGGATGGATAGATGTGGATGGATGAAAGGCTGAAGGATGGGTGGATGTGTTAAAAGGTGGGTGGATGAATGATGAGTGGATGGATGAATGAAATGGTGGATGGATGTATGGATGGAAGGATGAAAGGGTGGATGGATGAAGGATAGATTGGTGAGGGATAGATGTATGGATGGAAGAATGACAGGGTGGACGGATAAAGGATGGATGGATGAAAGGGTGGATGGATGAATGATGGATGGATGGATGGATGTGTAAAACGATGGGTGGATGAATGAAGGGTGAATGGGTGGATGAATGAAGGGTGAATGGATGGATGAACGGGTGGATGGATGAATGATAGATGTATAGATGGAAGGATGAAAGGGTGGATGGATGAAGGATAGATTGGTGAAGGATAGATGTATGGATGGAAGAATGACAGGGTGGTGAATGAAAGGGTGGACGGATGAAGGATGGATGGATGAAAGGGTGGATGGATGAATGATGGATGGATGGATGTGTAAAAAGATGGGTGGATGAATGATGGGTGAATGGATGGATGTAAGGGTGGATGGATGAATGATGGATGTATGGATGGAAGGATGAAAGGGTGGATGGATGAAGGATGGATGTATGGATGGGAGGATGGATGGATGTGTGAAAGTGTGGGTGGATGAATGATGGAGGGATGTGATGAGGTCTAACAGGCGCATTTATGGTTATCAAAAGTTGATGATGAGGAGTACCAGTTTCTAGAAACTTTTTCGGAAGGGGGTCCTTACGCCTAAAAAGGTTTTACAAGGGGGTCTCGGCATCAAAAAGTTTGAAGACCTCTGCTCTGGCCTAGGGCCACATAGCAGAGCACCAGCTGTAATTAACTCTTGGAATTTGCACTAGCTGCCAGGCAGAGGGAGAGCGCTTCTTCTGCCTCAACTCTCCTCGCCCATCACTCATTAACCACAGGCAAGAGCAGTGATGCACACACTGAAGAGCAAACCAAAGTGCTCCTCATGGCTTTTACTTGAGAATTGAAGGGACAGAACACAGCACTCACCACTCACTGTTTGGCCAATTTTGGACAGTCCAGTCCTTTTTCTGCTCCAGGTAGGACCAACCACAACAGGACAACCTCAAACAGCCGTTTCCAGCTCTCCTTCCAGGCAGGGCACTTTAAGATCCAGCAAGGATTTTCTTGAAATCTTTGATCTCTCTGAGATTCCCAACAAGTGGTCAGCACACACAGGCCCTTGGAGAGTCCTTCACAAGCAGGATTCTGCAGCAGTGTAAAAAGAGTCAGTTATTTTCCTCCACTGCAGACAGAAGCAGCAGCAACTGCAGGCCAACCCATCACTAACACAGAAAAGGCAGGTCTAACAATTACCAACTGATGTATTTTGATTACAATGTTTCCAATATCCCATGTAACGATAACTTTACCTTATAGAAAATGTAATCCTTTAAACTTTAAGCCATTTTCGTTCATTTTAAATGTACTTTCAAAAGCACATTATGTTAACTTAGTGCCAAGTCAGCAAGGATTATCTCCAGCACAACTGTCCCCTAACGTGCAAGTGGCATAAATCGACATGCAATATTTGCTTTGGCCCATAGTGTGGGTGGCAGACATCAGGGGAGAGTGAAAAGAAAAGGGGAGGTCTCCCAAGCTGCAGGAAAAGAGCAGGTGAGAGTCAGGCATGGGAGTTCTCCACAGTTCCAGCAACTCCTCTGTCTATTCTGGATCCAGTACCTCTGGGCCTGTAAATATACCAAGGCTGGTATTTAAAGGTCTTGTAAATCTTGGTCAGGAGACACACGAAAATGCGTAAATGCCTGGGGCAGATCCCCAAGAGGGATACTACTATGGGAAATTCTAATAAAAGCCTAGATGAGCCCCTATGTTCTTCTTCAACATTTATTATGTTGGACATACCGTATTGTTTCAGAGTTTTGCATGTTATTTTATGTTTCACCAATTCTATTCGTCTTCTCCCCCAAGTTAACCATATAAACACTATCACATTGTCTGTCAGTGAGAGAGTCTTCTCATGGTTGTTCTATCCTTTGTTTAGTTCTTTCTAGACTGAAAGAAATATATTGCCTATCAAACACATCAAGCAATAAGGTGCTGCAAATAAATTATGCAAAAGGGTACCACCCTGCCCGAACCTGAGAGGTACACTGAGAACTATTAGAGCTCCACCAGCAGAAATAAGCAAATCTCCTTTCCATAGTTCTGTATGGCTATATCAACATCTCTTGTCCTTGACATCGTCTTTTCTTCATAGACTGGGGAATGCATGGTTTCTGTATGAGAGAAAGCAGGGATGATATGTATTTACAAAACCCCATCATACAAAGCCATTTTGCGGAGGTACAATCAATTAATATTTTGAATTTGCCAAACTGGGGAAAAGGTTTGTGCTGAGGTGCACAGGTGAAGGTGAAGTGCAACAATCTGGAGTTGAACCTGTCAAAAGTGGAGGTGGGATGGAAACTGGTCATGTGAAGAAGAAGGCTTACAGCAGTGTCATTTGTTATAAAAAATAGTACAAATTGCTATTGTCTCTTTATGTCTTAACACTGTAAGATGTAAACGTAATTACTACCTCATTCTTGCTGAATCAATGAGTTTGCAGCCCATGTTAATACTTCTGTTGACTTAGAGCCCGATGTACAAAGTTTTTTTGTGATTGCAGAGAGTCCGAATCGCATAATCTGGCTGTTTGCAGTGGCAAGAAGATCTTTAGGCATGTAAGAAACCTAAATTGCAATTCAGTTACATTTTACTGAATCTTACTTTGGGTTTGCGATTACATGCCAATTCAGGATTTCGGATGGGCGTGTTTAGGGCTCTTATCCAAATATTGAATCGGAATGGTATGTATTAATGTTTTGTAACTGAAATGCAATCTCAAAACATTGATGATTTTATGAGTACTGAAACATAGTGGGCCCCTTCCCCTTTGCTGAGAATTTTTTTTTTATAGAGTAGGCAGTGGAATCAGGAACCACTGACCAGTGTCTAGTCTTCAACATGATAATTGGACTTTTTATGTTGTTTTCAAATGCATCCCATTTTCCATTAGGAAAACCAGGCTGTATTATAAAAATGATCTATTTATTTGAAAGCAATCAAAAAAATGGTGGTCTGTCAGCCTCAGCAAGCCACCATCACTGTGATGGCAGCAATTCATATTGGGTCACAATTTAAGACCCATCTCAATAATAACCATTAGGTAGGTTGATTTCAAATCTACTATGAATCAGGTTCTTGCAAACTGACCTATTAATGCGTAGGTCAATTCACAAAAACAGAAGGGATTTGGAAAAATTTGGGGGCATATTATCAAGGGGGTTTATCTCCGCTAAGCGCGAATATCTCCAAAAGCTAACAGCTGCCCTGAGCAGTTCTTAGCAATGTTATCCAATGGGAGGTGGATAACATGGCCAAGAGCATTAGCTCGGTAATGCATGAATATCGCTGACTTTTCAGCGATATTTATGCATTGCTGCCGATTTTTATCACATTTGCGATAAACCTTGGTAATACAAAGGTTTATCTGCGATAAAAATCGCCGCAGCTCAGCGGTAAATTTTTGTCTCTAACCAAGCAATAGCGATAATTATCGCTATTGCTTGGTAATATGCCCCTTGGTTTGCAGTTTATGACAACTTACAGACCCTTCTTTGTACGGTTGGCCAATAGGAACTGAAAAATGCAGTTTCGGTTGAGAATGTGCTTTCTAATAATACCAACACCCTACCACATTTTAACCATATATTAGCAGTATGCATTCTGAAAATGATGCCTGAACCTCCATTACTACAGCAGTATGAGATGGAGTCATGTTTTACACTCACTCTTTAAGTAGTATTTCAATTTACTGCTTATATGACTTTAGGTATGTTAAATATATGCGCAGCCCCCCTCTCTGAAAATTGTCCCAGCATTAAACTGGGATAACATCTGATTCAGCCACGGTAATGTTGTTACAGCCATATTGTACAAAGTCAGCCATTTTCAGACCTGCCAACTTACACAGCCGCCATGTATCATATAATTTCGGCTCTCTCCACAAAACTTCCTGGTGAATAACTGATATCACACGGAGTACACATACACCTTCTACACCCCGACCTGCCAGCCTTGCCCTCACTGATGTCCCCCACACCCAACGAACAACCTCCGGCGGCAGATCCTTCTCCTACCTCGCCGTCAAGACCTGGAACACCCTCCCTATCCACCTACGGCAGACCCAAGACCTACTCGCCTTCAGAAGACTCCTCAAGACCTGGCTCTTCGAGCAGCAGTGGCACCCCCTCCCCTCAGCGCCTTGAGACCCTCATGGGTAAGTAGCGCGCTTTACAAGTACTCTGATTGATGATACACACAGTGAGTAGGAAATCTTTGCAGATAGCAGGTTTCCGGCTAACTGTGTAGAGGCTCAGCACAGCTGATGTCCACCATGCAGTCTAAAACCTCCACTGGACGTCTGCAGTAGCCTTGCAAGCAATTGTGGTTTCCTATCACTGGGGAGCGCAGGGTCTACTTGGGGTCTAAGCCCCACCCCATCTACTTGTCGCTATACCCCTACATGTCTGACTTGGTGGTAATGTGCTCAAAGACCCGCGCCACCGGTCCAAACCCCCGACCTTTCCTCACATAATACAACGATTTTGGAAGCTGACAAGTCTGAATGTTGCCCATGTACTTTATAAAAGGCACTCTCTCTCTCCAGTCTTTTAGTTCTTGTCTCTAATTCTGTTTCGATCATTCCTTTCAAAGATGATAGAATCTGATGTGGTGTGTTTAGTTCCACTTCATAGTTGTATTGCTTCCAGGGAGCCACTCGTTTCTTTCCCGCTCATGTTCTGTCTTTTTCCCAGGAACAAAAAACACCGTGTTCTGACATTCGACTGTCTCCGAACTACTCCAGTGCCTGTCCCCATGGACCTACCTAATCACTCCAAAGCCTGAGTTTTTTTTGGACGAATGAGCCACTCGAAGAGATGCCATAAATTGGTTTCAAATTCAGAAAAAAACACAAGGGAAACGAATTTGGATGCTGTATGCGGCTGGGGTCTTTGATGACGAGTTTTGATGAAAAAAATAAAGATTGCATCTGTTCTGAGCGTGCTCTGCAGCGCTGCCCTGCTCTCATGCTCCCTGGGGGGCAGCTTATCCTCCAACTAATACAATAAAGACGACAGGAAGATGTGATTGGAACTTTGTTCTCTGCTGCCGCAGCTGTGATCTTTCTGAATGTTTGTGTGATTCCAATGCCAGCCCTGGCACGCAGAACATGAAAATGATTCCAACTGGGCTGAAAAGCTAAAAGAAACAATAGAGGATTTATTTTGCGCTCGTCTGACATCGCCACTACTGCTTCAAAGACACCGATATTACAGTGGGTATATGTCTAAAGTCTGAAAGACTCAAGGGGTGCCTTGTTATATGTCGAATATAATTATACAGAAACTTACTGATGGATGCAGGGCATTTATGCAGTTTACTAAGGGATCCCATGGTGGTTAACAAAGCCCAGCAAAAAACGTATTGATCTATGAATTTGTAATACCTGAGCTGTTTATTAGGCGCTTCCAGTACTCGCCATACTCAATGTGCTCTCAGATGAAATGCACTTTAAAATGGAGATATATGCATCAGAGGGTGAAAATCCACTGCGGTCTTGCATATGAAAGTGATTCTAATGAAGTTTTAGATTACAACAGGAAAAAATATGATGTTGTTTTTGCTTTCAATTTGTCAGCCTCTTCGAATATTACCTGTATTTATTTACGTGGTATGTGGAGTCCGATGTATGACTTATTGGTCAAAAAAGGTCGCAATTTGTGACCAGAATTTTTGTGGCTAGCAAAGAATTTTACCTCTAAAAGGTTGTACCATAAAATTCTGAATCGGAGAGCGA
The DNA here is from genome assembly GCF_964263255.1 of Lissotriton vulgaris. NCBI lineage: Eukaryota > Metazoa > Chordata > Amphibia > Caudata > Salamandridae > Lissotriton > Lissotriton vulgaris. The sequence goes on from NC_141693.1 coordinate 594,008,602, forward strand.
CTTTTCAAAAAAGTAAACCTATTTTTTCAAATGTGAGTGGTATTCCTTAAAGGGAATGGAGCTAGGTTTTAAAAAGGAAGTTGGCTTTTTAAGTCGAGCATAGACAGTGCTTGCGCTGTCGCTTAGTGACCTCCTGTATATACTTTGAGGAGTTCCAACTCCACCCATTTCTTGCCTATGCTTTCATTTGTCTTTGTCAGTGTCCTTTAAAAATCCTTGCTTGCTAGTGGCCAGTCCTGCCTCTTTGTCCCTCCTTTTTGCCTTACGTTCCTCCCATAGAGCAGGGACTAAATACTATCTCATTATGCTAGGGTTCTTTATTGGTCCTTTGAGGGACTGTTTTTTCTTTGTTTCCTTCTATGATACTGTTTGCCTGTGTTTAGCTTCAGCGTCATAACTGCTTACATTTAAATATAGTATTCCTCCCTCCCACCTCCTCTTAATGCCACAATTCTGTTAGACTGTCTCCTGCTCCATGCCTCCCGCTCCATTGGTTGGATTTTTTAGATTTTTTGCAATTTTCGATATCTACAGTCAGTTGCGCTTTTTTGGCAGGATATTGGTTTGCTTTTGAGCTTCATTTTAAGGGGCATTGGGCTTGTTAAAGTTTGTTTTTGCTCTTTTCCGACTTTCTTTAGTTACAGCACTTCAAGCTCTCCTTTTTTTAGTTGCTACGATCGAATGTTGCGGTTGTGGTATGTATTTTAAACACGCACACACTTTTCATTATAATTTTCATTCAGTTGCTCCAGTTCTTTCACCATTTTATTTTAGTCTCTCTGGTTCATTTATTAAAAAGTGTCAGAAAGCATCTGTGCACTTCAGAAAAATAAACAAACAGGTTTATGAAGCGTGCACACACGCTTCCTGGAACGTTTTGAAATAGCTTTGTTTGTACTCCATTATACTACTGCGGCATCTGTCTGTTACTTCACATGACTACTTGTAAGCAATGAGGATCCGCGCCTTACTGTCTCCTGCCACAGAATTCCACATCACTTTGTGGTCATCACCCGTCATTAGGGACAGGAGGCACAACTTTCCTGGAAAACACTGCTCGCAAATTGCTGCTGTATATATTTTAAATAATTTTTTTCTTGTTTATAATTATTTAGTGTATATACATAGACGGTGTTCCTGATGAAGGCAGCAGTGCCGAAACACGCGTAGTTTTCAACCTTGCCGCTTGCCATTATCACATCATCAATCAAAAAAAAATGACAATACTGATATCATTGAAAAATTGTATATGTTATTAGATGTAAATGTGTATATAAAATGAACCTAACATCTGTGCAAAAGAATACAATCAACGCCCCAAAAAATGTGCAATATGGATGATTAATGAACATATGATTTTGTCTCCCTTTTCTATATAAATAAATATAAAAATAAATAAACTGAAAGTATTTTTCTAGATTTGTGGTGATTGATTTGTATAAGTTTTTAGTATTCAACCTAAACTCACACCTATATATATAAAAAATGACTATTGTTTGCTCCAAAACAGAAACTTGCTCTAGTTCTTTTTATATAAAAATCTTAGTTCCCTACGTCTAGCAAGTATATTTGTTGTGTAGGGGTCCCCGTATTTTCCTAAACTATATATTTTAAACATGCACACACTTTTTATTATTATTTTCTTTTACTTGCTCACCTCATGATCTATTGTTTTCTTTTAGTCATTCCGTTTAGTTTTTTAGAACGTTTTGGGAAACGTGTGTGCTCAAAACTCCTGTTGTACCATTCAGACCACCAATGTGCATTATTTAGCACAGTCCGTGAGCTACAACTGCTATTCCTGCACTTAACCCACTTGAAATTGCTAGTACACAACTATCCCCAAGCTCCAAATGGCTTGTTTATATTTGCTGCTGTTGAAGTACTCCTACTGCACTTATATAAATTGTATCGACCGTGGGTGGATGAAGGGTTGAATCAGTCATGTCGCTATCACCGGCAGGTGGGGACATGAGGTGCAACTTGCTGGAAACATTGCTCCGGAATCGTTGTGGTATGTATTTTAAACCTGCACACACTTTTTATTATTTTCTTTCACTTCTTTTTTGTGGAAATCCACGAAAGAGAGAGTAATGTTTTTCATGTGTCAGATGGTCTCTAAAGAATAGACTTGGCAATTATCTATGCTGTAGCTTTAAGACAAACTGTTAGTCCAGAGGGTTTTAAAAAGTGGAAGTGTGTTGTGCATCTAGCACTTTTACAGTGCAGTAATGGGATGTCGCACTTCTCCATATTCAGAAGAGGTGCATTCAAACTTGGTTAAGTAATCTTCTGCAGATAGAAGACATTTTAAGGAGTAGATAAGAAGCATTCATCTTTAGCCAGTTTGTGATATCCCATTGACATGGATGAACATATACGGAATGTATTGAGGGGGATATTCTCAAGAAATGGTGAAAATTATCGCTACCCTCGGTTAGCAATACTTTTCTTAAGGCCTTGTACCGTGGGAAACAATCGCTGTGTTAGCGCCGTATTCTCAACACGCCGCTAACAGGTGATAATATCAGGGAACGGCAGCGAAAACTGCCGCTAACATCAGCACAATGGCGATAAGAATTCCAGCGTTAGTAGGCGAAAATCAGCGATAGGCCCATTAGCGGCAAAAAAACTCATGTTAGTCAGCCTAACATGAGTTTTCTTGTCCCTAATGCAAAATATAGCCTATCAGTTAACCCCCAATAGAAAATAGGCATAAAACAAGCAAACAAACTGCAGATTGGAAAATCCAGGGCCAGGTACAGCACACATGAACAACCCCTGCAAGCCAGCCACCATCAAGGATGAGAGCATTGATGCCTCGCTGGACCTGCGCCTGGAGCCTGGATGCCTCGATTGACCTGCGTCTGGAGCCTGGGCGCCTCGCTGGACCTGCGTCTGGAGCCTGGATGCCTTGCTGGACCTGGGTCTGGAGCCTGGATGCCTCACTGGACCTGCGTCTGGAGCCTAGAGGGGGATGTGGAGGAGCTCTGGAATGGATGAGCCTTGGCGGTACACATTCATGTGCGACAATCACCCTTACCTGGTGGTAGTCTGGCATGATGCATGGAGACACGTTGCTGTCCTGTGTGAGAAGACTGCCTTGTGCACCTTGGAGCTGTCAATAGTAGAAGCACTCCTAAGCCCCAATGTAGGGATGTTTGCATCGCATACTACGATCAACCACTACACCAGGGTGCACGGAGGGGATTACCAACGGTGGGTGCCGCCTCTCTGCATCACAGGACGGATGACGTTGGGCTGGCCCGACGCTGTGGAAGTGAGGCCCCTGAGCTGTGCAATCCTTGTGTGGCATGAGCGCTGCAACTTCATGCCTAAGTGGGCCCTGCTGAATTTACTGCATCGGGAGGTTCCCCAGTGGACTTGGTGGTGACTGCTGTACCTAGGCTTGTGAAATCCCTCCTTGCTGAGGCTCCTGCTGGCTGAATCACAGATTTTGAGAGAGTGCAGGGCCACGGTGTCAATGTCCAGGTAGGGTGAAGGTAGGACGTGTAGCGCGGGACGCCTGGGGGCCGAGTACCCCAGGACTAGCACATGTAGATGACGCACCCCCAGTGCCGTCTCATCTGCTATGGCGGAACAGCGTCGTCCCACTGCATCACATTGTGATAACTTACTGACATAACCGTGCTATGTTTCCGTGCGAGTGGGAGGGAGGGTAGGACTGCTCCAAGTACGGACCAAGGCATGGGCGGATTGGCATGCCCACTTAAGTGTGCAATGACTGTTTGACCGGCTCACTCAGCCTACAGTCATGCACACTTTCCTGTTCGTAATGCAGGTTTCATTACAGCCTGCATGGAGAACGTGCCCCTCCTCCAGCCCCTGCCTGCATGCCTTGTCCCGTTGCCAAATACCAATCCCACTGCCGCATTGTAGCGCTGTGATTGGCTCAGGGGAGGGGGCCTGGCTAACAACTTCCTGTTCCTGGAAGCAGATGCAGGAGGGCAGGAGCTACAAAGACATGGGGCCCAGCTTCAAGGTAAGATTTCCCTCATTAAAATATTCACAACACCCGCTCACACACACATCCCGCGTGCATGGCCCATCCAGTATTCTTTCAGGCGTTTACCACCTCACAGCTGTCCAGCCCCCACATCACTTCTCAAAGGTGGTCGCTGTGGGCCCATGCACAGCAGGCGTACCCCTCATATGCCAAAGGCACATACATAGTTACGATGCATGCCATAACATTGCATTCCATTCTGATGCATACTTATACTAGGCACATTGCAAAAGTAGGGTAGGTGCTGCAAAGCGGAGTCATAAATATCACTATTCACACTCCAGTGAGTGCAACCCTGAACTTACCTCTGCGCCCCTAACCCAACCGTCAACCCTGGAATTCCTTTTTTAGCCCCCATACACACCCAAAAATCAGATTTCCCCATAATACACCCCAATTTTCATATTTGACCCCAACACACACCCAAATTTTCATATTACACCCCATAACACACCCCAATGTTCAGATCTGACATCCGAAATCCATACCCACAAAAAAAAACTTAAAATTACCCCATTACTGACCTCACAATGTATTGTACTCAAACCTGATGTAAATACACCTGCATTGTCGGAGTTTGTAAGTTAATGATGCACTGCCTGCTTTGTACTGGATGTCTCCCATGCCGAAGGTAACACATAGGTTAGCCCTTTTGCATCTGTCTGCCCCTGGACCGCGCTCAGCACCAAGGAGCCTTCCTCTTGGACACTCCACCTCTACGACGCCAGCACTTCTTCGCCATCAGCCCTGGACAGCACCTCCCCTGCCAGGAACAACCTCTGCTCCGGAACGGACATCGCCATTGCCATCACTGATGGATGAAGTATCACCCTCAAGGAGTACCCAGAACGTCAAGCAGGGGGCATTGCCATCAACTACCAGAGAACACTCCGACTGAATACGCACTCTAATGACCCAAGGGTGACCATGGAACACCTCAAATTGCAGATCCGGACCAACCCAAAAACCATCCTCTACGGCACACTCATCTGCAGGCCCCACGGGTCATGGACCCCCATTCTCCGATACCATTGTAGACCTCATTGCACACCAGGCTTTCCCATCCATCGTTGACATTCTACTCGGTGGACTCAAGTTCCACCCGGACAACCCCAGTGACAAGAACAACACCCCCTCCTGGGCAAGCTCAAAAACATCAGAGTCAAGCAGCTAGGCACTGCAGCAAGCAACATAGCAGGATACATGGTTAAGCATGTCTCCTCCGCCAGCTGGACATTCAACTACAGCTGCACCACAGGACTCTCCTGGACCAACCATCATCGTATACATTAGGTCATCACCATGCCCACCGTACACCACTGCCATCATCGCACCTATCGCAGATGAATCAAGGCCACCAAAGTTCGTCTCGTCAACTCCCTCAGCACCACCACTATGCCTATGCTTACAGTCGATGACACCGCAGCGCCCAAATGCAAACAATGGATATCCAACTGTGCCAACACCCGGGCACCCCTCATGGACGGCACTGCGTCAGTACCTTACGCCTGCCTGATGACAGGCGTAAGGATGACGCAGTGCCACAGGGATAGGCTGGCACCATGCGTTGCTGGAGTTGCGTCATGGTTGTGACACGACTTTAGCGCAGACAGATACGTCAGGATTCCAGACGTATCTGTCATTACTTGCATCATGGAGCGCTGTCCAGTGAATACAGCGTATTTGTGGTGTCGCAAGAAGGGGGTAGTGAAGTGTTCCAACGTTATCTTGTTGCATTGCTGAAATACTTTTCATAAGTGAGGCCCAGAAATGCACCCTATCTTACTGATGGTGCGTAGTCCTGCCCTGTAATTTTGTAGCAGGGCAGTGCTGCAACGTTGCTTGCAGTGCGGTCCAGCAACAAACCCTGCTGAAATGATGCCCTAATGGATATCTCCATTTTAAGACCAGATATTTTCTGGTCTTAAAAAACTGCCTCTAGTTGCAGTTAGAGACATTTTTTTGGGTACTCTGGACATAAGGAATCTCCTTGTGGATATGGAGATGTCAGGTTAACGGCAGATTTTGCATGGGAATGCCTCACTTGCATGTCATTAGCGAAAAATATCGCTAACAGAAGTCACAATCTTTTTAATGGACGTTTTTGCCAAAAAGCTATTGCTAATGGTTCAAGTTCAAGTTCAAGTTCAAGAATTTATATAGCGCACTACTCAACCAGAGGGTCTCAAGGCGCTTGGGGAGGGGTTCATTATTTATCAAATAGCCAGGTTTTACGTTTTTTCCTGAAGGAGATGTGGTTCTGTGTAAGGCGGTGGTCAGTGGGGAGTGAGTTCCAGGTCTTGGCCGCCAAGTAGGAGAAGGATCTACCTCCCATGGTGGATCTTTGGATACTGCGGCGAGGCCTTGATTGGAGGATCTTAGTTGGCGGGTGGGTGTGTAGAAGGATAGTCAAGTGTTGAGGCATTCGCATTCGGGCCCTAGTTTATAGAGGGCCTTGTGTGCGTTGGTGAGGAGACGGAATGTTATTCTCTTGTTGACGGGAAGCCAGTGGAAGTCTTTCAGGTGGCCGGTAATGTGATCTTGGCGAGGGATGTCCAAAATGAGTCTCACTGATGCGTTTTGGATGCGTTGGAGTTTTTTCTCTAATTTGGCTGTAATTCCGGCGTATAGGGTGTTTCCGTAGTCTAGTCGACTCGTAACCAGTGCAGGGGTGACAGTCTTTCTTGTTTCGGCGGGGATCCAATGGAAGATTTTTTTGAGCATACGAAGTACGTTGAAGCAGGAGGATGAGACGGCGTTGACTTGTTTGGTCATCGAGAGTGAGGAGTCTAGGATGAAGCCAAGGTTACATGCGTGGTCTGTGGGAGTGGGTGCTGAGCCCAGGTCCGCAGGCCACCAAGATGGTTGTTAGCGACAGCTTGGTAATACGGCAATAAAAATATGCCCCTTAGTCTTTTGGGATACTGCAATTCGAGGAATTTATTTGCCAATATGCACTTGATTTCTCGTTTGTGAAACAGTATACCCATTAAGGTGAGGTGCTTACTAGTGTACCTTGTGTGGTTAAAGCCTATATCATATTTCACTAAAGGTTTATAGAACCTAAAGTGCAGCTAATCCTTTGCTTAGGTTTGCACTACAGGAAAGCAGTGATAATAGCCTGTTCTCAATTGTCTATCAGCTTTCACGACCGTCTCATAATCATCTTTTCTATCCTGCAGTTCTGTTTAAACTGTTCAACTGTAGGCACTGGGGTTGTCTAATAACAAAAGCTAGCCTTTATCCTTGACTTCATTAAGACTTGGGCACCCCTGCATTTACTGTTTGAACCGTGGTACACTAAGCAAAAAGTAGAAAAAACGCTTCATCTATGCAATAAACGTATTGTTTGATAAATACATTTTTATTCATTTTAATGATTTGACAGAAAACACCAGCCAATCATCATGACACCATGAAAGTTCAGGAGTACAGATGAGGTTTTGTGCGACCCAGTATACAGACATTAATAAGTATAAAAAAGTATAGGAAGTGTGGCTCAATTATTAGAGCGGCAGACCCTGATGCAGAGGTCTAGCCCGGGACCAGGGTTCAATTCCCCGCCTCGGCGGGTCTTGGGCTCAAAATTCCACGGACCTGATAATTCTCGCTTCGGTGCCTATTCCAATCATGGAGTCCCACTCTGCAACTCTGGGCAATGGCTTGCTTAATCTCCACAACAGCCCCCACAATGCTAAGGATGCCTGGCCTCCACCTTGGGGGTGCCCAGGAGTGGATGCCTCACAGGGAAAGCCAGGATGGGTTCCACAGCGGTATTCGTACAAGCGCCTTGAGACCCTTGCGGGTGAGTAGTGCGCTATACAAGTATCAATTTGCAATTTTATTTTACAACATGGAGTTGGACATTCCCTTCAGGACTAAACCATACCCCTAGACCCTACAATATTTCTTGGGACACCCCCATTCACCAGCGTCCAACACTCGGGGTTCAGGGCATTTCAAGGAAGCCGCTATGTCCCTTTTGGCTACCACGATGCCATAGTGAAAAACAACTTCTCCTTCCGAGACCCATCCAACCCATCAATAATACCCATAAGCGTGATTTTTGGGTTGAGGAACCTCCCACCCCAGTACCTCGGTAAGTTCTTCCTCGATATCCCGCGTCAGGTGGGGGCATGCCCACACCATGTGGAGAAAATCTGCTGGGTCATGACTGTACCTAGTACAAGCAGAGGTCGGTCGAAATTCCGCTCGGTGAAGGCGCACCGGAGTGAGGTAGGCTGCATGTAAATAGTATATCTGTACCAAGCGTAGCCTGGTGGAGGTGGTGACCGTCCTAGGGGCCATAAGGACATCGCGACAGTCCTCCTCCTTTTGGGTCCCCACCCATCCCTCCCATTGAGCTTGCAATCGGTCCAGGGAAGTAGGGGTATTATTGATCATGTGTGGTAAATAACGGAAATGCCACCCTTCCCCAGGTCCCCAAGCATGGTCTGTGCCTCAGGCGGTCTATGGTCAGGAAGTTGTGTACCCCTTGTAAGGTACCCATGGAGAGCATGTCACAATTGCAGGTACCTAAAAAACTGTGATTGGTGCAGGGAGTATCTATTTTGAAGTTCTTTTATGGATCGCATGTGATCCCCCACACATACATCGCCTATCTGTGAGATGCCTAGGAGGTCCCACGCCCGATAGCCCCTCAGCCCATTAACCTCTTTGATCCATGTCCCCTGCCACAAGGGTGTACATTGAGTCAGTGTGTGTGTCCACTTGGTGTGCCGCAAAGCGGCCTGCCAGACCAATAACGCAGAGGGTGTGACCTCTAGTAAGTGGGATGGGATAGGGGCCCCATACAACATGGACTGAACCTTAGTTAGGCCCGGTTCTCCCAGTTCAAGCCTGAAGGCTTGGTCAGACCTTCCCCCATTGAACCAGTCATGTATAAAGAGTAGGCGCGTGGCAAGATAGTACAGATCCCTCATCGAATGATGGGATCCTACAGACGGTCAGTTCCAGATGGGCCCTACCTTTCCCCCAAAAGAACTTATTAGCCATGCTATTTAATTCGCTGAACCAGGCCCTAGGGAAGCACAGGGGGGTATTTTGAAGAACATAAAGGAACCGGGGGAGTATCATCATTTTAAAGAGGGCGACCCTCCCCTTGCGGATCTGGGGCAATGTTTGCCATTTCTGGAGGTCCGCTTTGGCCCGTCTCACCAGGGGAGCGACATTGAGGACCCAGCTAAGCACTGGGAGCACAGTCATCCATATCCCTAGGTATTTGAATGATTGACGACGAAGTGGTATAGTGGACTGCCAGTCAAAACATTCTCGGGACAGGTGAAGGGGAACCAGGACCAATTTATCGTGGTTGAACTGAAGGCCAGAGACCCGTTCGAAGGCGTGCAGGATGCGGAGACAGTGGGGGCCTGATCGGGCGGGGTCCGCTAAGTAGATGAGGACATCATCTGCATAAAGGGCGATTTTGTCAGTTTCGGTGTTTGGGCACACCCATCACCGCACGTGTTCACATGAGCGTACCAAGGATACCAAGGACTCCATGACCAAAGTGAAGTGCAGGTTTGAAATTGGACAACACTGCCTTGACCCCCTGCAGACCGAAAAGGGCTCCGATAGGACCCCATTCACCAGGACCCGAGCCCGTGGATGAGCGTTAAGAACCCTGACCATGGCCCAAAAGCAGGGACCGAACTCCATCTCCTCAAGGACAGCCATCAAAAACCCCCAGTCCTCCAAATCAAAATCCTTCTCAAAATCTACACGAATAATGGTTTGATAAGGGGCAAGGATGGTGGACGTGGGCCAAGACCAATTGCAGTATACGGAGGCAGTGCCGGATACCACATGAGGGCATGAACCTGCACTGGTCGGGATGAACTAGCACGGATAGACATGGTTTGAGCCGCTGGGTGAGGACCATGGCAAACAATTTTATATCAATATTAATGAGTGAGATAGGGCAGTATTCCGCACATGGCGAGGGCAGCTGGGACTTGGGAAGGACCACAATGGTGACCATGTCTGTTTTCTGGGGGAAGGAAACTTTGTCAACAGCCTCCAGAAACAGTTCTTCAAGATGAGGGTTGAAACTTTCTCCGTAGTGAGCATCATATTCCTGAGGGAGGACGTCTGGGCCTGCCAGGAGGAAATAAGGATGATCGCCTCCCCAATTTCTTCGCGGGTGATTGGGCGATCTAGATCGTCTTGAATGATGGGATCTAGGCGAGGGAAGTGGCGGTTCCTGACCTCCAAAAAAACAGCAAGGGAGAGGGTTGGAATTCTTGCCTCGTACAATTGGCGGTAATATGAAGCAAAGGCATGGGCAATCTCCGCTGGGGCGTGGCATTCTGAACCATCCTGTGCCAGGATTTCTAGGATTATGCAGTTTGCCCTAGGGTATGTAGCTAAGCGGTGGAGAAGCAAGCCATTATTGTTGACCCAACCATAGACCCTGGCCACGGATGAGCGCCAAAGGAGTTTGGCCACTTCCAGCGACAGTTGCTTAATCTACGAACAAAGATGAGCAAGGAGTCTCATGTCTGATGCATCCAGGGAACGAGCGGAGGCGTGCTCAAGGCAGAAGGCCTGCGCCTCATGTGAGGTAATTTGCTCCAGTTGAGCCCGCCGCTGGAGCTTGAGATGGCCCTCGGCGATTCCACTAATTGTAGCCTTGCCAACCTCCCACAGGGTGCCCGGTGAGGATACAGACCCGTCGTTCGAGAGAAAGTATTGTTTGAGTTCCCGTCCCACCACCGTCCGGAACTCCTTGTCCTGAAAGAACCAGGCATGTAACCTCCCCGTCTGATGCAGATGAGCGTGAGGGGGGCTGGTGTGAATCATTACCGGGAAGTGGTCAGAGATGCCCCGAGGGAGGATAGAGACATCCCGAAGGAAGAGACAAAAAAGGTGTCAATACGTGCCTGCGTATGATGCCCAGCTGAGTTGTGTGTGAACTGTCTAGAGTGTGGGTGCCAAGTACGCCATGCATCACATAGGCCCAACGATTCCGACTAGGTTGCCTACTGTTTTGCCTGTGCAAGTCTACTAGAGGAAGGGGGGCAAGTTGTATCAAGGGCACGTGAAGAGACCGTGTTAAAGTCACTCCCAAAGAAAGTGGGACCCAGGGGTAGGGACGCTAGGAGGTCTGCGGATTTGGCTAGGGTCGCGGTTAACATTGAGGAAGAGAATATAGCGACACAAGGTTGAGGGGGTTAAGTTCAAGTTCAAGTTAAAAAATTTGTATAGCGCACTACTCACCCAGAGGGTCTCAAGGCGCTTGAGGGAGGGGGGGTATTTTACTTATCGAATATCCAAGTTTTTAGTTGCTTTCTGAAGGAGAGGTGGTTCTGTGTAAGGCGGAGGTGGGTGGGGAGAGAATTTCAAGTTTTGGCCGCTAAGAAGGAGAAGGATCTACTCCCCCATGGTGGATCTATGGATGCGCGGGTATGGGGCGAGGGCTTGATTGGACGATTGCAGTTGTCGGTGGGGGTGTAAAAGGACAGGCGTGTGTTGAGGCATTCGGGTCCTAGGTCGTAGAGGGCTTTGTGTGCGTGGGTGAGGAGACGGAACTTTATTCTCTTGTTGACGGGGAGCCAGTGGAGGTCGTTCAGGTGACCGGAAATGTGATCTTGGTGGGGGATGTCTAGTATGAGTCTGGCTGAGGCGTTTTGGATGTGTTGGAGTTTTTTCTGTAGTTTAGCTGTGGTTCCGGCGTAAAGGGTGTTTCCGTAATCCAGTCGGCTAGTGACCAGTGCGTGGGTGACCGTTTTTCTTGTTTCGGTGGGGATCCAGCGGAAGATTTTTTTGAGCATGCGTAGGATGTTGAAGCATGATGATGATGAGACGGCGTTGACTTGTCTGGTCATCGAGAGGGAGGAGTCCAGGATGAAGGCCCGGTTACGTGCGTGGTCCGTTGGTATGGGTGCGGTTCCCAGGGCCGGTGGCCACCATGAGTCGTCCCAATCAGAGGGGCATGAGCTTAAGATGAGGACTTCCATTTTGTCCGAGTTAAGTTTTAAATGGCTGTTCTTCATCCACTCGGCTACATCTTTCATTCCTTCTTGTAAGTTGGTTTTGGCGGTGTTTGGGTCTTTGGTGAGGGAGAGGATCAGCTGGGTGTCGTCTGCGTAGGAGATGATGTTGAGGTTGTGTTGGCGCGCGATGGATGCGAGGGGACTCATGTATACGTTGAAGAGGGTGGGACTGAGTGATGATCCTTGTGGTACGCCGCAGATGACTTCGGTGGTCTCTGATCTAATAGGGGGGAGGTGGACTCTCTGGGTTCTTCCGGCGAGGAATGAGATGATCCAGTCCAATGCTTTTCCTTGTATTCTGACGTTGTTGAGGTGTTGTATGAGGGTGCTATGACAGACTGTGTCGAAGGCTGCGGAGAGGTCAAGTAGGATGAGGGCAACTGTTTCTCCGTTGTCCAGTAGTATTCGAATGTCGTCTGTTGCTGCGATGAGGGCGGTTTCGGTGCTGTGTTTGGCTCGGAAGCCGTACTGTGAGGGGTCGAGGGATTTGTTGGATTTGAGGAAGGCGGCAAGCTGACTGTTGACGGCTTTCTCAATGCAGGGAATGGGAGGAGCGAGATGGGGCGATAGTTATTAAGTTCAGTGGGGTCTGCTGTGGGTTTCCAGCTTTCCGGGAAGGTAGCGGAGTTGAGGGAGCAGTTGATGACGTCTCGGAGATGGGGTGCGATGATGGAGTCTGCTTTGTTGAAGATGTGGTGGGGACATGGGTCGGTTGGCGATCCTGAGTGGATGGAGTTCATCAGGCGGATGGTGTCTTCAGTGGTGATTGGGTTCCAGGCGCAAAGGTTGTTAGAGGGGGGTTTTGGTTCGGAGGTGGGTGGAGCGGACTGGTCTTCGGACTGGTTTTCAAAGCTGTTATGTATGTCGGCGATTTTGTTGTGGAAGAATGAAGCTAGGGAGTCGCAGAGGTCTTGGGAGGGAGTGATGTCGTTGGTGCCCACGGTGGGGTTGGTAAATTCTTTGACGATGTTGAATAGTTCCTTGCTGTTTTGGGCGTTGTTGTCAAGTCAATCCTTGAATGCTGATTTTTTGGTGGATCGGAACAGTTGGTGGTATTTGCGGGTGGCGTTCTTGAAGGTGGTCAGGTTGTCAGTGGTTGGGTTTTTTCTCCAGGCTTTCTCGAGGGTGTGACAGAACTTATTGGATTTCTTAAGGTCATCGTTGAACCAAGGGGCTTTTTTGCTACCTTGCTTGAATTGTTGGTTTTTCAAGGGTGCTAGCTCGTCGGCGCTGTGGGTGATCCATTGTGTGATTTTGGTGGCTGCTTAGTTTGGGTCCAATGATTTGGCAGGAGGGTTTTGGTGGAGCGATGTGAAGAGCTGGTCGGAGGTGATTTTGTTCCAGTTTCTTCGGGGAACTGGTTGTGGGAGGTTGTGGGTTGTGGTCTTTTTGTAGTTGAAGTGAACGCAGCTGTGGTCCGTCCAATGGAGAGCTGTGGTGTGGTTGAAGGAGATGTGCTTGCTGGAGGTGAAGATTGGCTCGAGTGTGTGTCCGGCATAGTGGGTGGGGGTATCAACAAGTTGTTCGAGTCCGAGGTTGGCCAGGTTGTCCAGAAGGGTGGTGGTGTTGCTGTCATTTTTATTTTCCAGGTGGAAGTTGAGGTCTCCCAGTAGGATGTAGTCCTCGGAGGGGAGGGCGTGAGGGCTGATGAAGTCAGTGATGTCTTCGCTGAATTGTGTGTGGGGTCCTGGTAGCCTGTAGATGTGGGTGCCTCTGAGTGTGGTCTTGGGGTCGGTGTGGATCTGGAAGTGAAGGTGTTCGGCGGAAGCTAGGTTGTCGTCCGAACTGGTCGTGATGCGGATGGTGTTCTTATGGACGATGGCGATGCCTCCTCCTGTTTGGTTGGTGCAGTCCTTTCGGATGATCTTGTAGCCGTCTGGGATGGCTATGGCGATGTCAGGAGCTGATGAGGCGTTCATTCAGGTTTCTTTGAGGAAGGCGACGTCCGGCGGTGTAGTGTCGAGTAGGTTCCAAAGGTCAATGGCGTGTCTGTGGATCGAACGAGTGTTGAGTAGGATGCATTTCAGGTGGTTAGTGTTGGAGCTCTGTTTGTTGTTAGTGGATTTGGTGTGGGTCCTGATGCTGTCGAACTTGCAGGAGCGGCAGGTGAAGGGTCCATGGGTGTGTCCTGGGGAGGCTTGGTAGCAGTTTGGGAATCGGCCGGGGTTAAGTGCTGAGAGGGTAGCGGCGTCGTACTTTATGCGGGAGGAGTGGATTTTGCGGGGAACAGGGGGTCTGGTGCTGGGCGCGGTCCAGGCGCGGACGGGCGTAGACAGGCTTACCTTTGGCGCACCTTCGGCGCGCATGGGGGCGACCGCTGTGCGTGACCGCTGCACGCAGATGCGTCCGTCATAAGTGTATAGTGGAGGGGGGTGGGGCGAGGGAGGAGCAGCTGGGAGGCGGGAGCGGGGTGGAGGGACGGGCTTATGAGGCACAACAAACAAAATGGCAGGAATACTAAAACGAAACAGGGCGAGATTAGTGTGGGATGTCGCTAAGATGGAGGCACCGGCACAATCAGGCACAAAGGATTAAGCGAGCAATGCGATCTAATGTGCAATAAAGCGCTACAATACCAGTTAGTCCTAAAATGCAAATACAGGCAATGGGAGCAATGCAGACCAAAAGGGCAATGATTCCACAGATAACAATGCAGGCGATGCGATGAAGCAGTGGAAGCAACTTGAATTCAGCAGTGAGCACAAAGATAGCAATAGAGCTACGATACCAGGAGCCGGGAGCGTGGGGAGCGACCGCTTCTGAAAGGGTCAGGATGGTCACAAGCGCTGAAGGGGACGGGACGATACTTCACTATCTGTGGGAGGGGGGAGCAGCTGGGAGGCGGGAGCGGGGTGGAGGGACGGGCTTATGAGGCACAACAAACAAAATGGCAGGAATACTAAAGCGAAACAGAGCGAGATTAGTGTGGGATGTCGCTAAGATGGAGGCACCGGCACAATCAGGCACAAAGGATCAAGCGAGCAATGCGATCTAATGTGCAATAAAGCGCTACGATACCAGTTAGTCCTAAAATGCAAATACAGGCAATGGGAGCAATGCAGACCAAAAGCGCAATGATTCCACAGATAACAATGCAGGTGATGCGATGAAGCAGTGAAAGCAAATTGAATTCAGCAGTGAGCACAAAGATAGCAATAGCGCTACGATACCAGGAGCCGGGCGTCATGGACATCCCGCGCCATCACGAGAGGAAGAGACAGTTTCACCAAGATTGCCACTCCCGGGAACCTAGATTGAACCCTGAGTGCCAGATCCTATTGTAACTGTAACGTGCTAAAAAGGGGCAGTGATACCCAGCAAGTGCATCTTATAGCAGTAGGATGTCTGCCCCCAGGCATTGTGCATAGCGTAGTACGGCCATGTGCTTAAAATGATCCAGGAGGCCATTAACATTGCAGGACATGACGCACATGGTGGCCCCTAGCAGAAGTGTGTCACGCATAGTGGCAGAGCATGTCAATGTGGCGGTAACATCCCAAAGGGAGGCCTAGCCCCAAACAGGTTCTCCTGAGGGCCTTGTTAGGTGTCCAGAGAGAAGTCAACGCATCCCACTGGGTGCAGATCAGGGTGCCATGTGAGTGCTGGTGCAATAAAACTGAAGAATTACTGAAACAAATCAAAATGGAAACTCGGGACAATAGTCCCCCCCCCCCCCACCCCCCCTACACTTCAGGAATGGAAGCATCTGTCGCCCTTACAATGAATAAGTGAACTAAAGACGAAACTAGAATGCTTTGGAATGGAAAAGCGTGGAGGACCCCTCCTCATGACAGGATGTACATACTCAAGTCCTTTGGTAAGAAAACAATGACAATATGAGTACAAGTACAGTGTCCGGCTGCGGAGCGAAGCCCGGCAGTCAGAGACAAGTTCAAGCAGGGAATCTCAGGAGCGTTGGGCTACGGGAAAGATCCAGGTCTGGGAGGTCCAACAATGAGGTCCGGGGCGAAGCACCCCCACGGTCAAGGTGGCAGGATGAGCTGGATCACCTCCCGGCTGTAGATTCTTCGGAAAGCAGTACTGGCTGTCAAGAAGGGCCCAGCGGAGAGTCCGACCGGGCATGCTTTTGACCACAGTGCCTGCGGGAGCAGTTGCACTAAGGCCGGGGCAGAAGGCGCAGAGTGGACAGGCCCGCCGCTCACGTTCCCAGTCAGTGGATTCCGGTTATTGAGTCGCTGAGGGCATTCCTCCGTCGTCCAAGCCCAGGCCTCAGTAGGAGTGTCAAAGAACAGAGTCTTGTTAGTGAACACCACTTGCATGCGTGCCAGAAAGAGGAGCCTATATTGGATGTTGAGTGCTCACAGCTTTTGTTTGACGTCAGTTAAAGAGAGGCGCTGACACTGGACCTTACGGGTATTATCCGGGAAAATCATGATTGGATGGTTGTCATGGTGGAGCCATTGCTGTTTGCAGGCTTCAGCCAGGATGGCGTCACGGGCCTCAAAGTTGAGGACTCACATGATGATGAGCCGGTGGGGCCATGCCCGGTGGCGGTTTGGGGGTGAGAGAATGATGAGCCTGCTCAATCACAAACCATGGGGAGAGAGATCCCTCTGAGACCCATGACTGCAACCACCTCTCCAAGAAGTCCACTATGTGGCCCTGTTCTGCTCCCTCCGGAAAGCCAATCAGGCGAAGATTGTTGCGCTGTTTTCCTCATCTTCGGCCATGCGGTGTAGTTTCTGGGTGTGTGACTGGAGGCGAGCTACTTGCTCCTTGAGTTGCTGGACGTCGTCTTCCACGGTGGAAATTCGGGTTCAGTCTCTTTGATCCGGGCCGTGGCATTTCAGAGGTCCTGCCGGATGAGGGTCATGTCCACTCGCACCTCCCCGATCTTGCCCTCCACCGAAGATTGGGAGGCATGGATAGCCTGTAGGATTGTGGACATGTCCGTGGGTGGTAGAGGTTCTTGGTCCGTAGCACCCCCGGTCGCCCCCCTATCTATGGTGGTGAAATGGTCCATTTTCGTTTGAGTAGCAGGGTTCTTGAGCAGTCTGTCCGTTCTGCCCATGGTGTCACACCGCAGGGCAGGGGACACTGAGAATCTCCACAGGTGGGCCTTGCAGCAGGGGTCTGGTGGTCCTCCCCAGATGGGCTGAGATCAGGTAAGGGGGGTAACCGGGGCACACGAGAAAGCCCAACCAGGCCCGTCGTCGCTCGACGTGCGCAGCTGATACCACTTCTTCAGGCAGGATGGCCCTCCAAAAACTAACAAAGAGGGGGGGAGAGAAAATGCTGGACCAGGACCACAAGGAGGCCCCCGCCAGCACAGCCTGTAGATTAGCCCAGGCGTCACTTGGGCTTAGCGGCAGCGGAGGAGTTGGATGGGCCGGTGGAAGAGGCGCTCCCATGGTCCATTACCTCTTGAGGTCTGTGGCCGAATTCGCCCCCTAGGCCCCAGCCTCAATAATAATAATGATTATAATAATAATCCACATTTGTAAAGCGCGAACAATCACCCGTTAGGGTCTTGAGGCGCTGGGGGCCATCAGGAAGATTAAGCAAGCTATTGCCCAGAGTCACATGGTGCTGGGCTAACCTGCCGCCGGTGCCGGGGATCGAACCGTGATTCCCAGATTCCAGCGTCAGTCGCCCTGGCCGCCGTGCCACACCTCTTCCCAATGAGTGGCAATACCAGGAAGGGGGCCACTCCGAAACCCAACCCCAGCAAGACGAGCCAGTGGTTCCAATAAGTGCGGGATGAGGGGCAACTGGTGGAGGTCCACAGAGGCAGCCAGGCGCCCCTTGGTGTGTGTGGCCAAATGCCTCTGCAACCAACATCTCCCACCTTGGAGAATGTGTGATGGAACCACAGCTTCAGGGCCCGGCCTGGGAGGGGTAGCCCCACAACTGCCCCAGTGCCCTCTTCAGATCATGTGGCAACAAGTCAAGGGGGCAAGATGGCGGTTGAGGGGCCCAACCACGAGCCCTTCGCAGCTCGATATATGCGGCCAGTATCCCCTATGGGCCACTCCCAGCAGGAGTCCACTGACCACCGCCTCAGGATGTTGGCAGGGCCCGGGAGAGCAGCCCTGAACTTGCAGAGTCCAGGAGGGGGGAAGGGACCTAGACTGGTCAAACAATGGGCAAAATCACCCGGGCCGGTCCCCACCCCAGGCGGCCTCCCACACATGCGGGGGCCCTAGCAAATGTCCCTGGACCCCCTCTGCCTCTGGGACTCACCCACTTGATGGTCCACCAGACCTCCGGATCTGGGTGGTAGAGTCGTCTCACAGCAGGTGGGAAATAACGCCAGCCTCCAGCCCCTGCTGCCTGATATGACAGCCGGAACCACAGCGGAGCCGCTGGGGGGCAGAGCACAGCACCGCTGCAGATACAGGTAGCCTGGCTGAGGCACACCAGGTCTGGCATCTCCATCATCAGTGGATGAGGATCAGGAAGTCTAGGTCTCGGGCCCAGCCACCCAGTCCCAACAGAGCAGGGAAAAGGGCTTGGGCACCGCCTTGGGCCATCAATGTCTTCAGGCAAACAGGCTGTGGAAGGGCCTCACCCCCGTCAGATGTACGGGCAGAGGCCTGCGGCAGTGCTCCAGGGGTGGCAGGCGCTGCAATCAGGGCGAGGAGGCTGCCAACTTGGCCGCGAAGCACGGCCGGCCAGTCAGCAACAGCAAGGCAGTGAGACACAGGACTCTCCACACCCAACGCTACATCCAGAGGTGCTACGACGAGGAGACGAGGAGACGTCCAAGTTTAGGTCAGGATGGTCCGCAGGATGTGGGGATTGTGAACGGATGGCAGAGGGGTCCAGGAGCACTCTCAAGGTGCATCCACCATCTTGGCTCAGCAAGCAATATATAAACTTATTTTATTGGCACGGGATTGAGACTTTGAAAGTCTTGTTAGTAGTAGAGCCACAGTACCCACCCATTTCAAAATCGTAAAACTTATATTGTGCATGTTAACACCTTGGCTGCTAGCAGTTTTCCCTTCCTATGCTGGGAATTGCTAAAGTCCATAAATCATGACGAGCTCAGCTCGTCATCAGCACAGCTCAACTGTGCATCATGACGAGCTGAGCTCGTCATGAGCATGGAAAGGGTTAATTACACATGCTGTCGTACTGCAGTACACAGACATATATCCTGCTTTAATTTGTTGCCAATCCCTTTTTTATGCAATGATGGCACATCTTTCAGTAAAACTGTGCAGGCGAATGTACTTCGGGGCATATTTACAATGTCTGGCGCATCTCGGCAAATCAGCAGAGATGTGCCAGAACAGATGGTCTCCTTGCACCACCACGGATTTGTCACAAGGATTGGCAGATGTGTGTCGCATCTTGTGGGGTAAGGGCGGTGCATTGCTGGAGTCGCATTGCAAGCGTGACGCAACTCCATCAATGCACAGGGGCCTCCCATACCTAACATGGTGTGCCACTCCTTACGTCTGCTCCAAGCAGGTGTAAGGTTTTGTCGCAGCTGCCTCAGAAAAGTGACTCAGTGAAATCTAGTACATTTCACTGCATCACTTTTATGAGACGTTCCTGCGAAGGAACGCCCACCCTGCGACGGAACGCCCACATGAAACCTAACGCAGGTTTCATGTGGCGCAGGGCTTTATAACGTGATGCATCTACCTAGGGTGTCCGAGCTGCATGACTCGTAGCTCCATGGAGTCTGTTGGTCTGCAGATGTGGCTCTGGGCTGGGCTCCTTTTCTACTGCAGGTTTTCATCCTCCTTAAGACCAGAAAAAAGCAGGTCTTAAGTCCCTGCTGCTAATGTGCCTCATCGCCTGTTTATGTCCCCCGCATCGCCAATCTGGATGGTTGTTGCGAATATGGCGAACTGGTGTTATCATGATTTTTTGGACGGGAACGCCTACTCTGCCGATGATTAGCGTTAATTGTCGCTGTCTGCCTGGGCGATGTTTTTGGCACAGACTTGTGAATAGGGCGATAGTTCTATTGCCACTTTCGTGGTGGAAAAGTGCAGATAAATCAGCGATGGTTCCTTGAGAATATGCTGCTATGCCATGTTATGTTCCTTCTGTCTATAAATGCTCAGCCAGCTCTTCCCAGCTGCTGTGCAGCGAGTGGTCACTTATCAGTTCTCTCCCTGAACATATTCATATTAATGATGACACTGAGCATCTACGGTCATACCGGTGTACTCTACGATAATTATTTTACTTGTGTTTAACTGATTTCCATTTATCCCAAACGTGCACATCAGTTTAAAGCAATACCCGAGTACACATGGCAGCTAGCTGGTTTTGTATTTTAAATGAGTATTTTATGGTCCAAGGTATGCACAAGTAGGCACATATCATCAGCCATATATACATTAAGCATGGGTAAATTTTGCGAATCTGGCGTTCGTGAATTTTGTGAATTTGCGAACTCGCAATCCGCAAAATCCACGAATTCTCGCGAATTTGCGGATTTTTTTTTGTGTTCGCAAGGGTTTCTGCCAGTTCGCGAGGGTTTGGTACCAGTTCGCAATCGCGAACTTACTTGTCGGCTTGCAACGGTCGCGACTATGTTGTTTCTACGTCTGGTTCATCATCGCAGGTTCCCAGCACCCTCTGTTTCACCACTGCCGCCCTCTGTTTCACCCATGCCACCCTCTGTTACATCAATGCCACCCTCTGGTTCATCATCACCGTAGATTATGGGGGGAAAAGCAAGCACACCTGCCCTGCTTCAACTGACATGAATTAATTTGGGGTTAGTTTATTAATGTGTCACTGTTTTAAAATTCCAGGTCTGGCACCTGCTTCCTTATCAGTAATTTGCTTTCTGTTGCAGTGCAATATTTTTTTTCCAGGACCTTTGTGGCCTACTTGTAGCTATTCTATGAGCCTGCTGTGAGGGTCAGAGCAGGGTCATACAATTGTTGCAACTGAACTCTGGATGGGCCCCAGTCAGGAAGCACTACAGGGAATGGTTACTAATGATGAGTTTGAACTCTTGCACCTGCCGAGTGCTTTCAGTTTTGCCAAACTCGTTTTTCTGCAATTTCGCGGGATTCGCGGGGCACGAACACGCGCGAGATCGGATTCAGAAGCCGCGAATTCGTGCGAATATGTGATTTGTTTTTTTGCGGCGTGTTAGTTCGCAAGGTTTTGTGCGTTTTTGCGAGCCGCTTGTAGCGCATGGCGCGAAGTTACCCTCGTGGTCGTTCAAGGGCGCGGCCATCTTGTTTGCATGACGTATTTCCGTTTCCGGGCGCGAAGTGTAATCTCGCAAAGTGTGCAGCTTGCCAGTACAATTTCGCGAGTGTTCGCGAGGAAAATCTCGCGGGAACTTACCCGCGCGGTCGTGAACGGGCGCGTCCATCTTGTTTCTCATTCATTGCTATAGTTCTGGGCATGCTTTTTGTATCCTCTCTAAATCTCTGCCATCCTTTGCTTGTTTGAAGTTTTTTTTTATCTATTTTACTTATTATCTATCCCTCTATTTTTCTAGCCCTATATTTTTGCGTTTACTGCTACTTTTGGTTAATTTTAAACTACTTTCTTAAACTCTTTTCTTTTCTTCTCTTCCCTATTCTATTTTCTTTATTCCTTTCCGCCCAGACCATGGTGAAGGGAGCCGGGAAGCATCCCGAGAAGGGGAAGGGTCCCGCACCCCGTGTCTGGCTCCCGTGCGGGTGTTTGAGGGGGGAGCAGGTCGTACCCAGGGAGAACTTTAGCCCGGAGGAGGTGGCCGCACTCATTTTTTATGTTCAGCGCCGCCTCCCCAGGACCATCATGGCAGGCGGCAGGATCGGTGTCGGGTATGGGATCCGGGAGCGCCGGAAGCGGTGGGAGAAGGTGTGCCGGGCCATGTACCACCACTCTCGGGTCCGGCGTACCTACAACCAGGCCACCCACAGCTGGACGGGTGTCCTGACCCGTGAACAAGATCTGCTCGACCTGCTTGGCCTTGAGATCCCCGGGCTTGGTGAGTAGTAGTAGCTATTTCTTTACTACTCTGTTTTCTCCTGCTGTGTTATTATATTGCACATTTTTGTTTTTTACCAAGAGCAATAATGCTGCTCATTACATTGTAGGTAAATTATATTTCAAAATCTTCTGTGCATTTCAGGTGTACTGCTCTTCTTCTCAGTAGTGTTGCTACTATGCTTATTTCTATTTTGTGTTTATTTCATTGGTCTGTGAAATTATGTAGTGTAGTTTAAAGAACTGCGTAATTCTACACACTAAGGTTCAGATTTTTAATTACCGGCGCATCCCTGCAAAGTAGCAGGGATGCGCCAGTAATTGTGCGCCACGCCACCATCACCCATGGTGCGCCGTATTTACAATGCGGCGCACCATGGGCCCAAAATTTCACCAAAGCATTATGCATCTGTGCCGTAAAGGCGGCGCATTGCTGGAGTTGCGTCGCAATGATGGCGCAGCTCCATCAATGCTCTGGGGTGCCCTATCTCCCCAATGCTGCGTCAAGCCGTACATCTGCTTCAAGCAGGCGCAGGGTTTGAGTCACGCATCATTGTCGTTAAAGTGAGTGATTGAAATCTTGTAGATTTCCCTTAGCCACTTTTAGGATGCGTTCCTGCGCAGGAACGCCCTCCCTTGCGCCGGAACGCCCCCTGATGGCGCAGGGCTTTACAACGTGATGCATCTCCCATATGCGTCACGTTGTTAATATACGCCGCACCATTGCTCCTTTTTTGTGCTGCCGCTGCGTCACAAAAGTCACGCAACAATGGAGCAAAAGAGCCGCAAGGGGCTTCTAAATCAGCCCCTACAGCCTCAAGTCCAGTCCTTCCTTTGTACACATGGCGATAAGAAGAAATAGTGGTGGTGGATTGATAGTTTGAGTATTTTAATGACTGGTTAATGTAGTAGGAAACTTAAGAGTTGTCGCTGATCTGCAATCACGATGGACTTTGGCTGTCACTTCGCGGGCTGCAGACTGCTGACTGCTGCCTGCCAATTCTAGGCAAACCATTTTAGTACTTTGTTTAGTGAGTTACATAAGAAGTTTCCAATTCGACGGTCCGCAAATCAAGCAATACTAATAACGCAATAGACCACATGAGATTGGTCATTAATATATCCCGTGGAATAGTTGTCTATTTGCTATTTCGCCAAAATATTTTGTTAGTTCTTTTGAAATGTTTGATTTGGTTGACAAATATCATCATGTTTTCTGTTTTTCTTTCTTTCATGTTGTACATCAGCTTCCCCCAGGGGCAAGAGGAGGACACAGGAGGAGGAGGAGGAGGAGGGTGCTGTTCAGGATGCAGGCCAGGATAGGGCAGGCGAGGGCTCCTTTGCTGGCCCCAGTAAGTTTTAATTTTAATATAGAGTACTTATTTTTTCCTAGCGTTCCGAATTCGATTTTTTCTAAATCGTCTTTGATCTTCTTGTAGACTGGATCTAAATTCTTATCCTGCCTCGACTATGACTCCGTGTGGTATTACTAGATTATTCTTATTATTCTGTCTGTGTAGCTAACTAAGATTGGACATTTGGCAATTCCACTGGCTCCCATTCTAGTCAGCAATAGCTCTATGCACTGAGTGCAGTCCTCTGGGATTGTCCATAATGTCTTTTCAAGTCTTCTAAATGTTTATGCTTTGACAATTGCCAACAATAAAAAGGTGAATGACCACCAAGAAAGAATAAGATACTACTTTACTTTTGGTTTGGATAGGAGGACAATCCATTCTACTACTGTTGCAGGGACAAATCTGCACAAACAGAACTATGGACACTAAATAATGCATTGCTTAGCTTATCAATTATAATAGGTGCTGTTAGACTTTCCACATACCTCAGTGATAACAGACTTTGTAGTTGAACCCCCAATCTCCTTACTGAATAGATAGTGTGGCAGAGTCATTTAGCTCCCAAAGTCACTGATGATTGATCCCCAATTATGTCAGAGGCACGGACTCATGCTTGCAAAAATTGCAAACCCTTTAGCTCATCCACTCTAGTCTGGAGGACCAAAAACCACAGAGTCTATTTAAGTTTAAAAGCTTTATTAAAAGTAAACACATTTATTAAAATCAAGTTTGTCATAAAAATAAACGTTTAACTGAAAATGGAAAAGTGCTTAGTGCTGACGATTAATTGGACACATTTCTTGTGGTCGAGCCGAGCTCTCACCTGGTTTGAACTTGATCCTGCTCGTGTTCTTAGAAGTCAAGCTTCTGTCTGTTAGGAGAAAAAGTGGTGCGTGTTAAAAATAAAAAGCAAGCATTCATCAGTTGTGCCAAAAAGTGCAGCAAGACAACAGCCTTCCCTGGAAAAAGGGACATTTTTACTTTAGAGTAGACAGTCACAAATTATTAAATGGTATACTGTTTTTTTCACATTTCTTTCTTCCTCCTAGACCAAATATTATATAGTAGTGAGCGGTGTATTCTAACATTATTAAATGTACTTTGTAGGTGGAACATCTGGAGGCGGGGCCAGCGCGGAGGTGGTGGCGGCATTGGACGACGACAACTCTGGGGAGGAGGCGGTGAAAGTGCCGGACAAGGACATGCCTGTGAGGGATAACACGGTGGCGTGTATTGAGTTTGAAGACTGCAGAGTGTGCTTTCTGCCCGGGTGTATTATAAATAAACCAGGTAGTAGCCTCCTCTAAATGTACTTCGACTTAGCTGTGAAGTTTTTGGCGAGAAGAATCCCAATCAGATCTGAGATGAACTTGATGGATGGGATGAACGAAAAGCGAAAGAAGGGTGTAAGTAAGTGTGGAAGGACGAGAAATGTAATGATGACTGGCAAAGAAGAATGATATGTGTTTGCTTGGTCCCCGAGGTGGCTGCGAAGGAAAAAATATGGTATGGTGCATGGCTGGGTGAATGATGAAGCAAGGATGGGTGGAAGGAGAACAGCCTGGGTGGGTGAAACAGAAACTGTATGTGTGCATATACTTAGAATGGATGGATGCCTGGATCATTCATGGTACTATCTGATTCTTCGATAGCATATGTGTATCTAGAGAGAGTAGACGGTCACTGGATGAACTAAGTGTTACTTTGAAGAGCATGTAACACCGCACTCGCACGTCCGTTCCAGTGTAGGAAAGGCAAGGAAAAGAAGTTGTAATTTTGTCCAAATACTACCATGAATAGTAGCAGTAGTTTGTATTGCAACTGCAAGCACAGCATATATCTGGTTATTACGGTGGACACTCCCTACCTCTCTTAATAACTTTAGTTTAGTAGTAGTACGTCATTCATGTGTGGGTGTATCACTGTTGACTCAATAATAAGCAAGGCACCTAAAGTCATCCCATATGTCATCAAATACATCCCATGTGAAGTGATAGATAATCAGATTATTTAGCTTCTTCATTTTCCTTTTCTAATACTCATTTGCACTATAGGGTGAAAGCTAAATTAATTAAGCAGTAGCCCTTTTAACAGAGTACTCTCAGTGCCACCCGTAATAGAAAAGTAAGAGCTTCACCACCTGCATGTACTGGACCGGTACAGTAACGCAAGTCTGTCTCACTCACCATGGTGTGCGTCTGTTTTTCTCGGGTGCAAGTTCACTGCGCTGGCATTATGCCGGCTTGCATAAGATAACGTACCAATTTTCCTAAACAAGAGAGAAGAAGAAGAATAAGACTGGTGTACTGTCATAGTCGACTGTAATGGAAGTCCATAGTGCTCGTAGAATTTGTTCCTTAAACTCCCACTAATGTTAGAGCAAGGATGAAGAAGTCGGAGGTTACATAGATACTGTCCTCAATAGTTATGTACTGTGCTTTCAATTTGCTACTTGTACTGTGACACAACTTTCTGTTCAATCATTTTGTGTTAATCTTAAGGAGCATTGGTTACAGACTATGTCTTTCTTTCTTCATATAGTTGCTCCTTCCAAATCCAAGAGACCATCAAGGAGGAGGGAGCTGGCTCGAATGGCCCGGCAACGAAGGCTGGATGCCACTGTCGCTGAATATCGGCGGCTGGTGGCCCTGGAGGAGGAGGAGACGCAGTCTGGTACTACAACAACATCCACTGGGACAGCTGCATTATCCTCCGTGCGGGCTGCCAGCCAGCGCAGTGCTCCAGCGGTACGGAGCCGGGCAACCAAAGCCAAACGCCACCGCCGAGCAGCAAAGACAGCAGCTGCCCCCCACAGGATTTGCAAGGCACGCCAGCGCCGCTTATGCCTCAGACTGTCCTACCTGGAGCAGGAGGTCCTAAGCTATAAGAACTTGGTGGAAGGCCTTCGCTTCAAACATGCCACCCTCCGCAAGGAGCATGATGCCCTGGCTGCTAAAGTCAACAGCACCCTGCCGTAGTGTCCCTTTCCCCTTTTTTAGATACTTTTGGGGGGTGGGAATTGGGAGTTGGGTTTTTTAGGGACTTTTGAAGGACAATCGTTGGGGTTAGGGAGGGTTTTGCGGGAGATTATTTTGTTAGGGCTATAAAAATATACTTTTTGAAACTTTATCTGACCATACCTGTTTTTTACTGCTTTTGAGTCTGGTGGGTGGGGGTTTAACAGTAAGTTTGTTTTCCTGAATAGTCCTAGGACTTTAGTAGTACTACCGTCAATCTCTCGTCTCTCCTAATACTCTATTATACTATCTCCAACCAAACGCTTATCTTACCTGTAATTTGTGTTTGAAAGTAGGGCTAAGCCCAGGGCTGGCTCCACGGGAAATGGCGATTAAGGTTGGCAATCCAGGGCGGATGAAATTTCCTCCTCTTTGCGGTGGTACTAGTGGTGTGACACAGTGGCAGTTGCATGGCTATGGAAAAAAAGAAAATGAAACCTGGTTTGTCCTTACTGTAGCATTACAACGGTACGATAGAGAATATAGCAGGTGACAGTACACTAGACTAGAACAGTGCCACAATGTAGCCTAACAAATGGTAAAGTATTGATAGTATAACTTGTACTTGTGTAGGATTTCTTTGCATTGGCTACTACTACAAGAAATAGTACTGAAGCTGAGTAAGTCTAGAATATATCCTCGGATTCCTTCACCAGCCTGTTGCTATGACCTTATCCTCCCCAGCAAGTGTGTGGAATTATTGATGTCATTTAGTCACATATCAAGCAAAACCACACAGCCCGGGGGAAGAGGGTTAGGGTTTGTAAAATGGATGGGAATGGGGGTTTCGTTTTGGGTAGGTTTTGTTGAGAGAAAAAAAAAAGCACAGCATGGACAAACAATAATTGAACATAAAGACTTTTTGGGTGCAAAGCTAACCATAAATCTTTTACGTGACATGAAGGAAGTGCATGCACTACTGAATGCATTGTTACTGAAAAGTAGGTAGTACTTTCGACAACCGTGAATGACAGAATGCGACAGTACAGGGCTACATTAAATTAGGTTTAAAAAATAGCCAAAGTAAAACCTATAGAATGGCTGTAGGGATCAATTTAGAAGCAGAGAGAGATCCAAGAAATGCAGTCACACTCATAGAAGAAAAGAATGGATACTGTATCTGTCTGTATGTTGTTGTAGTTGTCCTCCTGTTGAATTTGGTAAGTAAGTTGCATGCAGCAAACAATTCCTCTTATTAGCGGCACTCCTCCATTCCAGCTGACGCTTCGTCCATCAATGTTGGTGACCAGAAGACACCCTGTCCACTGCCTGCCTGGAGGATGCTGAATTGCGGCTCGCTAATGTGAAGCCTGACTCCATCCTTTTTTCCCCATTGCACAGACTGAAACCCGGCCTGTAATTATTGAACGAAAAACAGAACTGATAAATAAATATAAGGTATGTACGCTGTGTAGTGCAAAAAGTCACACTTTGATTTTCCTAATAGACAGTACAACATTTTTGAAAGTGCGTACTCTGTCTGAGTCACCTTTAGGAGGATAAATAAGTATGGGCAAATTAATTTAGCGGATCTTTCCCCTCAAGCTAGGTGTACTGTAAACTGTGTTTTAGAACAAAATTAGACCTTCCCAGCAGTGCTCCCACCCAGACCCTTACTAAAGCCAGTCGCAAAAATGTAGAAGACCCCCAATCAGATCTCAAAAAATGAGGCCTAGCAGAAAACTGATGACAAAACGTACTTCAAAAGTAAAAGTAGGCCCAAATACCCCTTACCCACCGTGGATTGTATTCAAACCACTTGCAAGCAAGCAAAAGTATCCATAGCCAGCATCGCTCCAAGACTCGAAAACCCCCCCCACCCAAACACATGCAATAGAAATACTGCTAACCCTAACGAGCCCTAAGTTAAGAATAGTGGCAGAGGCTTTCTTTAACTGTGCCAAATCCCACCATGGATTTTCTTCAAATGACTTGCAACCAAAATTACACATTCTCACGAGTGCTCTAAGACCCCAGAACTCAGTTGCAAAAATCTAGAACACCCGGAAGCACATGCAATCCTGCTGCTGGGGCTAACCCTAATGAACACTAAGTTACAAAAAGTGCCAAAAGGCTTTTCCTTATGGATTTTGTCCCAACCACTTCTATCCGATATTAGACCTTCCCAGGAATGCCCCAAGAACCGCCAACCCACCCGCCAAAAAGCACAACACCCCCAAACAGCCCAAAAGGAAAATCTCATACTTACAATATTTCTCGGCCTTCGGTCCAAACGCGCTGTGCAGCTAGGCCATAACTCCCGTTTTCCAGCACGGATTTCCTGAAAAGCAAATGCAATCAAGATTAGAGTGTCCCAGCAGTGCTCCCAGACCCCAAAACTCACCCACAAACACCCGGAACCCCCCCAAAGAACACCTCAAAGGCAAGCAAGTCAGCAAAAACACAAAATAAATTCCGCCTCCAATTTGCTCCAAACCACTTTTATCCGGTATTGGAGCTTCCCAGAAATGGCCCCAGAGCCGTCAACTCACCCGCAAAGAAGTAGAACACCCCCACAAGTGCTGAGCCTTTCTTCATTGGGCATAATCCAGCCCTCTGCTTTGATGGAAATAGGAGTCTGGAGGAGGAGGATAGAGGAGCATGTTCTTCTGAACTTGTGAACCTGAGGAATGCAGACTGCGGCACCTTCAAATCAATAAGCAAACAAGTGAAGACAGTTCTGCTGATGGGCTTATTTTTTGTGATTAGGTGATTAAAGTTTGAATTATATTAACTGTGCACAACAAAGAAAGACAGACACACAGGAATAAAAGTGAATAAGGACGAAAAAGAAAGTTATTGATTCATTTTCTAATTTTCAGGGCTCGGTGTCAGGGTCCAGGAATAAGAATAAGGCTTCGTCATCATACTCTGCGAATTCAGGCAGGGTGAGCTCAGTGTCACCTGACAGAGAAGAAATTCCCTCATCTACGTTGCTGTCCACCTCGTCTTCATCCGGCGTGCTTTCTCGTACACTGTAATCTGGTGGTATGAGGTGCTGATTCATCTTGATAATTGTTAACCTCTCCACATTTTTGGGCGAGAGGCGGCTCCGTTTGGGAGTTACAATGCCACCAGCAGCACTTAAAACACGTTCAGAAGACACGCTTGCGAGTGGGCAAGACAAGTAGTTTAAAGCAAGGTTGGAGAGCTGTGGCCACAATTCTTTTTTCCCATGCCAACACGCCAATGGTTCAGCATTAACATAGACCTCTGTTGAGTCATTCAGATAGTCCTGCACCATCGACTCAAGGTCCTCCTAGGTTCCTCCACTTTGCTTAGCTTTAGCTGTGACCTTTTGAGAACCAAACCCAAGCCGATTTAGCCAATCCTCTTCAGCATCCAATGTTACTGTTGTGTCTGGTGCAGATGATCCGGTTGCCGGTGTCTTTAACGGCTGAGAGGTCACTTATGTCACAGCCACAGGTGCAGAAGTGGATTGTTTTGACTGGGGATGGCCTGCTGATGCTGATGCTGATGTACTGCCTTTTCCATCAATTTTCTGCCTTTCTCTTTCAAACCTCTTGGCTGACAAGGCTAGCCAACATTTGTACTTCGTAACATCTTCATCAGCAAAAGGAAAGAATGCTCGGCCTGCCAGCGCCTTTTTGTAGCATGGATCCAGAATAGTAGCACAAATGTAATGCTGGTCTGAGTGGATCATTTTAAGACGTTCATCACCTTGTAGGCGCTCTAATATTTTCTCCGCCAAAACAAAAGGGTCTTTGTTTTTTTCATCTTTTTGAAACACAGAAGACACCTCCTTCAGTTGGTGCTCCAGCATGTACAACAATGGGATAGCTTTTCCCAAATTACAGTCCTCCTTGCTGACTGCACGCGTGAAGACCTCAAAAGGACGAAGCATGCGTGTCAGGCTTTTAACTATGTCCCATTGCACCGCACCCATCCTCAGGTCCTTCTGAGCTGTACCCTGTTTTAAGAAATAGTGATCGAGGACCGTATACTGCTCATACAGACGCTCAAGCATGTAGAAGGTTGAGTTCCAACGTGTTGCCACCTACTGGATGAGTGCTTTCACTGGCATTCGACGTTCATGTAGCAGGCTCCTCAGATGCTTACGGGCCTTAAAAGAATGGCTGAAATGGTTGCACATTTTTCAGCAGGTGTCCATTACCTCGTACGCTGGACTGTCTTTATCACTCAAGAATTTTATGACAACCAGGTTTATACAGTGCGCCAAACACGGCACTCTGAAATACTGACCCAGCTCCATGGCCTTTACTACATTGGCGCCATTATCCGTGGAAACATAACCAATCTGGCGTTTTCTTGGGGACAGCCAGTCAAGGACCTTTGTGTTAAACTCATCCAAAATGTTTTGTGCTGTGTGACGTTTCCAAACCAAACATGGCTAGTGTTGCATGTTTCCGAGCAGCTTTAAAAACTTGGTCCGGGTCAACACCTGCGTTTAGCTTTGCTTTAACCCCTGAAAAAGAGACCCAGTGTGCAGTGATGCACATGTAATCAGCGCCTGTGCCACTGGTCCACATGTCTGTTGTCAGATGTATAGTGTGAACAGCACTCTTCTGCAAAGCTGCCCCAATCACCTCCAGCACATCTTCATGTAGTGCTGGAACCGCAACTCTGGCAAAATAGAACCGGCTAGGAACATTCCATTTAGGGCAGAGCGCTGCCACTAATTCTAGAAAACCAACACCTTCTACAAAAGAAAAAGGGAGAAGGTCCAGAGCTAGCATTTTAGCCAGCTTAGTGTTATACAGACGCATCAGTGGGTGGTTGCGTTCATATTGCGCTTCTGTAAACAACATCTTTTTAATGTTGCCCTGGACCAAGCATTTACGGGATGATGATGATGATATCTTCGACCCAGTTACGCTCGCTGATGAACTTTTTCGCATTGGTGTCTCACTCTCTCCCACACTCTTAGTGTGGCTCACATGGGGTGTGCTGCTGACAGGGGTACTGGGTGTAAGTGAAGTGTTTGACACGTCTTCTTCCTCCTCGTCATCATCAGATGAAACAGCATTACGTGCAATTCGGGCTTCCTTCATCGCCTGTAGGTGCGCAAACCATTTGACAGCGTGCTTTCTTTCAAGATGACCTCTCTGGCCTCCGGTACCATAGTTGGAACCAAACTTACCATGACTAACTGCCAACTTACAAATGCTACAAATGGCAAAGTTTTCCTTTTTTGGGCAAACACTAAAGAAGTCCCAAACTGCAGACTTGAAATTTCTTTGGGGGCCGGAGGAGGCGGCGATACTGGTGGTGGTGGTCCTGCTGCTAATGCCAGATGAAGTGGAGGATGTGGATTGCCGAACTTCAGTACGTTTTGCACTTTCACCACCACTAATTGAGGTTGAGGTGGATGGAGGTCCCTTCTGGCGACTAAGAAATATGGAAGCGGTAGGTGTTGGTGTACTGGTTAACTCCAATGATTGTGGTGTTTCTTCCATTGCCTCCTCGTCGACAACATCATCACGCTCAGCAGCTTCTCGGGCTAGGATCAAAATGTCTTTTTGCTGCATGCCCGCTGGGGCTGCAGTGACCTTTATGATGACTGCGTCGTCGTCGTGAGAGTCTTCATCAGCAGGAGTATCCGCCACTTCTTGTTGAGCCTCATCATACTCCATAACTATGAGTCTTTCGACGACCTTGATCTTTTCCTTGCTAGGGATGTAGAAGACAATGAATGATCATCAGGAGGAGTGGCTTCCTCAAATGATACCTCTGCTTGATTGTCGATTTCCTGATGTGCCCCTACTTCGGGAGGAACAACTATTGTGGGCACTTGTGACCCTCCATGCACCTCTGCTTGCGCATCTCCTTGCGCTGCCTCTCCTTCCACACGTACTTGGTCTTGTACTTGCACATGTGGTTGTTGTTGCGGCTGTGGTTGTTCAACACTTGTCAGATGAGTTACAACAACCTGTGTTGATTCAGGGACATTGCTGCTACTTGCTTGCGATGAGCCAACATCACTGGTCGATCGTGATTGAAGAAGTAGACTGACTGCCTCTGCAGCACTCAGGGGCTTGGACTTAAGTTGGCGTGGTGGTGGTGGTGGCGGCACTGAGCCCAATGGAGCGGGGGTGCTGCTCCCAGTTTGGTCCCCAGCAGATCCCGCTGCTGCTGCAGGCGTACTTTTTTTTTACTCCCAAAAAACGCGGAGGCCGGCACACCAGCCTCCTTGGTAATTTGCTTCTTCTGCTCCTTACTGGCAACTTTCTTGCTAGAGGAGCTACGGTGAACTTTTTTTGGGGCCATCTTCTTCGGAGCAGGTCAGAACAGCAGGCCGCAGTTGCACGAGTTGCAGAGTTGTCTGTGGCCAGATGTGACGTCGCGTGACGTTATGCTGCACACACACACACCGCTGCAGGACTTCTTCCTGGCACTGGTGGTTCTCTTGAGTCTTGTGCACCTAAAAGCAATGGAAGACAAAGGAACATCAGTTCAGTTATACACCCCAGAAAAATCAGCACAATCCCATGCCCTCCATGATGTTTAAATTCAAGACACCCCACAGAAAGACTAGGCCCATGCAACACTCACCCCCCCTGGTGAAAAGGCCACAACAACAGGCCAATAAAATGAAAATCACAGAAAAATCAGCACAATCCCAAACCATCCAGGCCCTCCATGATGTTTAAATTCAAGACACCCCACAGAAAGACTAGGCCCATGCAACACTCACTATCCCTGGGCATAAAGGTTGAAAACTAGGCAAAATGGTTGCAGGCCTAACAACACTGCCTGCATTCAAAATGGCCACTTGCCTCCCAGCACATGGCCTGCCTGTACCAGCACTCAAAATGGCCCCCACCCACATGGCCTGTCCCCATGAACACCCCAAAAAATCGAAAAACACAGAAAAATCAGCACAATCCCAAACCATCCAGGCCCTCCATGATGTTTAAATTCAAGACACCCCACAGAAAGACTAGGCCCATGCAACACTCACTACCCCTGGTGAAAAGGCCACAACAACAGGCCAAAAAAACGAAAATCACAGAAAAATCAGCACAATCCCAAGCCATCCAGCCCCTCCATGATGTTTAAATTCAAGACACCCCACAGAAAGACTAGGCCCATGCAACACTCACTACCCCTGGTGAAAAGGCCACAACAACAGGCCAAAAAAACGAAAATCACAGAAAAATCAGCACAATCCCAAGCCATCCAGCCCCCCCATTGATGTTTAAATTCAAGACACCCCTCAGAAAGACTAGGCCCATGCAACACTCACTACCCCTGGTGAAAAGGCCACAACAACAGGCCAAAAAAATGAAAATCACAGAAAAATCAGCACAATCCCAAACCATCCAGGCCCTCCATGATGTTTAAATTCAAGACACCCCACAGAAAGACTAGGCCCATGCAACACTCACTACCCCTGGGCATAAAGGTTGAAAACTAGGCAAAATGGTTGCAGGCCTAACAACACTGCCTGCATTCAAAATGGCCACTTGCCTCCCAGCACATGGCCTGCCTGTACCAGCACTCAAAATGGCCCCCACCCACATGGCCTGTCCCCATGAACACCCCAAAAAATCGAAAAACACAGAAAAATCAGCACAATCCCAAACCATCCAGGCCCTCCATGATGTTTAAATTCAAGACACCCCACAGAAAGACTAGGCCCATGCAACACTCACTACCCCTGGTGAAAAGGCCACAACAACAGGCCAAAAAAACGAAAATCACAGAAAAATTAGCACAATCCCAAGCCATCCAGCCCCTCCATGATGTTTAAATTCAAGACACCCCACAGAAAGACTAGGCCCATGCAACACTCACTACCCCTGGTGAAAAGGCCACAACAACAGGCCAAAAAAACAAAAATCACAGAAAAATCAGCACAATCCCAAGCCATCCAGCCCCCCCATTGATGTTTAAATTCAAGACACCCCTCAGAAAGACTAGGCCCATGCAACACTCACTACCCCTGGTGAAAAGGCCACAACAACAGGCCAAAAAAACGAAAATCACAGAAAAATCAGCACAATCCCAAACCATCCAGGCCCTCCATGATGTTTAAATTCAAGACAGCCCACAGAAAGACTAGGCCCATGCAACACTCACTACCCCTGGGCATAAAGTTTGAAAACTAGGCAAAATGGTTGTAGGCCTAACAACACTGCCTGCATTCAAAATGGCCACTTGCCTCCCAGCACATGGCCTGCCTGTAGCAGCACTCAAAATGGCCCCCACCCATATGGCCTGTTCCCATGAACACCCCAATAAATCGAAAAACACAGAAAAATCAGCACAATCCCAAACCATCCAGGCCCTCCATGATGTTTAAATTCAAGACACCCCACAGA
This sequence comes from Lissotriton vulgaris, assembly GCF_964263255.1. Classification (NCBI taxonomy): domain Eukaryota; kingdom Metazoa; phylum Chordata; class Amphibia; order Caudata; family Salamandridae; genus Lissotriton; species Lissotriton vulgaris. The sequence continues at coordinate 594,043,249 of NC_141693.1, forward strand.
AAGACTAGGCCCATGCAACACTCACTACCCCTGGTGAAAAGGCCACAACAACAGGGCAAAAAAACGAAAATCACAGAAAAATCAGCACAATCCCAAGCCATCCAGCCCCCCCACAATGTTTAAATTCAAGACAACCCACAGAAAGACTAAGCCCATGCAACACTCACTACCCCTGGTGAAAAAGCCACAACAACAGGCCAAAAAAACGAAAATCACAGAAAAATCAGCACAATCCCAAGCCTTCCAGCCCCTCCATGATGTTTAAATTCAAGACACTCCACAGAAAGACTAGGCCCATGCAACACTCACTACCCTGGTGAAAAGGCCACAACAACAGGCCAAAAAATCGAAAAACACAGAAAAATCAGCACAATCCCAAACCATCCAGGCCCTCCATGATGTTTAAATTCAAGACAACCCACAGAAAGACTAGGCCCATACAACACTCACTACCCCTGGTGAAAAGGCCACAACAACAGGCCAAAAAAACGAAAATCACAGAAAAATCAGCACAATCCCAAACCATCCAGCCCCTCCATGATGTTTAAATTCAAGACACCCCACAGAAAGACTAGGCCCATGCAACACTCACTACCCCTGGGCATAAAGGTTGAAAACTAGGCAAAATGGTTGCAGGCCTAACAACACTGCCTGCATTCAAAATGGCCACTTGCCTCCCAGCACATGGCCTGCCTGTACCAGCACTCAAAATGGCCCCCACCCACATGGCCTGTCCCCATGAACACCCCAAAAAATCGAAAAACACAGAAAAATCAGCACAATCCCAAACCATCCAGGCCCTCCATGATGTTTAAATTCAAGACACCCCACAGAAAGACTAGGCCCATGCAACACTCACTACCCCTGGTGAAAATGCCACAACAACAGGCCAAAAAAACGAAAATCACATAAAAATCAGCACAATCACAAACCATCCAGGCCCTCCATGATGTTTAAATTCAAGACACCCCACAAAAAGACTAGGCCCATGCAACACTCACTACCCCTGGTGAAAAGGCCACAACAACAGGCCACAAAAACAAAAATCACAGAAAAATCAGCACAATCCCAAGCCATCCAGCCCCTCCATGATGCTTAAATTCAAGACAACCCACAGAAAGTCTAGGCCCATGCAACACTCACTACCGCTGGTGAAAAGGCCACAACAACAGGCCAAAATAACGAAAATCACAGAAAAATCAGCACAATCCCAAACCATCCAGGCCCTCCATGATGTTTAAATTCAAGACACCCCACAAAAAGACTAGGCCCATGCAACACTCACTACCCCTGGGCATAAAGGTTGAAAACTAGGCAAAATGGTTGCAGGCCTAACAACACTGCCTGCATTCAAAATGGCCACTTGCCTCCCAGCACATGACCTTCCTGTACCAGCACTCAAAATGCCCCCCACCCACATGGCCTGTCCCCATCAACACCCCAAAAAATCGAAAAACACAGAAAAATCAGCACAATCCCAAACCATCCAGGCCCTCCATGATGTTTAAATTCAAGACACCCCACAGAAAGACTAGGCCCATGCAACACTCACTACCCCTGGTGAAAAGGCCACAACAACAGGCCAAAAAAAACGAAAATCACAGAAAAATCAGCACAATCCCAAACCATCCAGGCCCTCCATGATGTTTAAATTCAAGACACCCCACAGAAAGACTAGGCCCATGCAACACTCACTACCCCTGGTGAAAAGGCCACAACAACAGGCCAAAAAAAACGAAAATCACAGAAAAATCAGCACAATCCCAAGCCATCCAGCCCCCCCATTGATGTTTAAATTCAAGACACCCCTCAGAAAGACTAGGCTCATGCAACACTCACTACCCCTGGTGAAAAGGCCACAACAACAGGCCAAAAAAATGAAAATCACAGAAAAATCAGCACAATCCCAAGCCATCCAGCCCCTCCATGATGTTTAAATTCAAAACACCCCACAGAAAGACTCAGTGCACCCACCACTGAGTACCCCTGGGCAAAAGGCCCCAAAACAGCCCAAAAATCGAAAATTCCACAATTGTAGTTGCAGCAACTGTAATGCCCCAAACAAACTTACTTGTGAAATTTCTAATCCAAAAGTGATCCAAAGAAAGTCAAAAAGGCCTCAAATCCAAATATCCAGCAGCATCCACAAAAGTAATCCTTCCAGCTCCAGATCCAAATGAAAAGTGACCAGGAGATGGACAAAGCACTGGGAGGAGCCTGCTGGACAGGAACAGGAAGTTGAAGACTGTGGGGCACTTCCTTCCTCCCACCCCCCCTCCCCAAAATGAACTCCTCGCAAAAAAAGTGCAGGCAAATGTCAACCTGAGGAGTTATTCAGATAAAAATCATCATTTCTAGAAGGTTTATGCTGCTTGCTGGTGGATTTCTTGTGCAGAATAGCAAATTTTGTATTTTCGCGAGTGCGAGATTGTTGCTGCTCGCCGCATCTACAAGCTCGCAATTGCGAAGTCCCGCGATACGTGATCACGGCGTACTCGCGTTGACAAACTCTCGCTGTGTAAGTTGGCAAGCCGCGATGACGTAATCGCGCTCGCCAAACTCCCGCGGGATCCCGCAGCAAGATCAAAAATGGCGCAGCACTCGCAAAATATCGAGAAAAACAACTCAGCAAACGCTGAATGACGGTAAGTAAACGCCGCGCGCCACAAAATTGTATCACCAAGAAAAAAAAATCCGCTGCGTGCGAATTTGCGGATTTTCGGTAAATTCGCGAGCGTTCGCGGATTGCGAATTTACCGAAAATCCGCAAAATCCACAAGCGTAACGGATTTTCCGCCCATGCTTACTATACATTAGATTTCTTAGAAAAGATCTGGAGCTTAAGGTTTTGACTGTGGAACCAGTAGGCTTAGGTTTTAATCCTGAGTCTCTCACTTAACTACATAGTGTAATCTTGGGAAAATCAGGTAATCTTCATGAAGTTGAATTCTATCTAAATAGTATGAAGAACATGTAAAATAAACAGAATTGCTCCACTTACCTCGGTACCTTGTGGCATACCTGGATGTTTAGTGTGACATAAGGCACCACACAATTACTCATCACACAATTCACAGTCACACAATTCAAGAGTACCCAACGTAAATACACTCCACATAATACCACTCAGTGCAATATGATTCACCCCGACATAATTAAACTCTACTCTATACCATCTACATCAATGAACACAGTTCCACCTACACAATTCATCTCCACATATTTCCATGGCACACCACATGATTTGGCAACAAACAACATAATTCAACTCAACAGAACAATTACACAACACACCACATACATCCAAACGACACCAGGTTTCCACATCATGCTACAAAATTCAGCAGCACACCACATAATTAAACTGCACTACAAACCACTCCACAACACAAAATATCAATCCACATGAATACTATCACATGATACCACTGCATACCATGCCACATATTTCCACAAAACAAATATCATCCACACCAGGCTATTTGTCCGTCCATTCTATGCATCTATCCACTATGCCACATAAATCCACACCACACAATTCTAGCTCACATAATTTCACAACTAACAATTCTAATCCAACCCACATAATTCAACACCAGACCATATTCATCCACTCCACTCCAAATCAAATCACATGGGTAAAAGACATTGGTATTTATAACACCTATAGTTCTAACTCTCTTTGTTGTTTGTTAACTCCCAGAGAGCAGTGCCTAACTATTGGTAAATTTCCAGTGATGTGGTTGAAGTGTTTGGTCTTGAAATTATTTTATTTTTTCCCTGCTCATGTTAAAAGTCTCTGTTTTGTGTGCAGCTCCACCTTGCTTGAGTCTGAATCTGAAGAGACGTTTGTGCATTTCTGAATTTTTTTGATGGAAGCAACATGTTTAAAATTTTTGTGCAATGAAATGCCACCTTTCTTTTTAAAGATGATCATCATTTATAAACTTGGAAACATAGTTCAGACAAATACACTCCGCACCAGGCCACATAATCCCAATCAACATAGTTTCAATCAATGCCACACTCCTCCATGCCACACAATTCAACTCTACATATTACCACTCCACACCACATAATTCAAAAACAAACTGCATAATTTAACTCAGTCCTCGGTAGCTTGTTTCCGGTCCAGGGAAGGCATGGCTTGGCAGTTCGGGCTGGACTGTTTCCATGAGGCACAGTGTCAGACTGATTTGCATATGGCCATGTCTGAACTGGGGTGGCAGAGTGGGCTAAAGAAGGGTGATGGATTAAACCCAGATCAGTTGACTGGGGGTCAGTGCTTGTATTGTCAATGCTCCGTCCATCATTTCCTTTTGGTTTTTCTTAATTTAACTCAACATCACAATTACACAACATGACACATACATTCAATCCACACCAGATAATTCCATATCATGCCACAATATTCAAATCAACACAACATAATTTAACACCACTACATACCACTCTACAGCACAAAATACCAGTCCACATATTTACAGTCCGTCACACACAATCACACGCCACATATTTCCAGTACACGCAGTACCACATAATTGCAATCCAAAAAATTCCACTGCACACCATGCCAGATAATTCCAATACATAAATCCACTCCACACCACACAATTCCACCAAATACAATTCTACAAAACACAATTCCAGAACTTACAATTCCAACTCACATAATTCCACTCCACACCACATGCATCCACAAAATTCCCAACCAGAGCACATGGGTAAAAGACATTGTCATTTACAACACCAATAGCTCTAACTCATACATGTGAGACCTATTGCTTTGCAAATGCTTGTTTAAGTTTGTTTATGAGTAGGCAGTGCTTATCTGGACCACATCCTACTCTACAACAAACTTTTTAAAAGCTTTTATAAGGGGGCAGGGTACCATGGGGTCCTTTTTTCTTTTGCAAATGGTTTACCACCCCAACTCGGGGGATACTAATTTTTCCATCTTTGCAACCTGATTTTGGTCACAAAACATTGATATAAATCCTATTGGTATGTAGAAGGGACATTGCAAAAAACACAGAATGCAGAAAAATGTCTTACATTCACTCCAGTATAAAGATCTGGGCCTCAATCCATCGTTTTTTTGCACTCCACACCACCCTAGGTCAGACACTGGCTATATGCAAATCAGCCTTGACCCTGTACCTAATGGGAACAGTCCAGCCCGAACTACCAAGCCATGTCTTTCCTAGACCGGAATCAAGCATCCAAGGACCGGTTTCTGGCTATCAGCCTTCTTCAGCCTGGATAGCTTGACTTCAGTGATGTGGAGAGCCTGGGACTCACGTCTGAGCATACCCAGCCCACTCGGGGTGAAAATTGCAAAAAACACCATGGGGTCCTTTTTTCTTTTGCAAATGGCGTACCACCCCAACTCGGGAGATGCTAATTTTTCCATCTTTGCAACCTGATTTTGGTCACAAAATATTGATATAGGGACACCCACAAAGGTGCCTCTTCCAAATACCGAACTGGTATGGGGTAGTACTTACATTTTAGAAGTCAGTAAAAGAGTATTGACTCCTAAAAGGTGATTCATAAATTGTAAAATCTGTTGTTGCAAACACTGATTTGGAGTGTTTATGACTGAAAAAATGTTTTAACCTTTCTGTCCCCGCCGTAAATGTTTGTGTATAGAGGGAGTCAGTAATAGCAGTTCTCTAGCATTTTTTTATATCCAAAAAGCACACTTGCCTGGACCCCTTCAATTATGTGGAAGTGCAGGACCTAAATAAGTGTTACAGCTGACACAATATTCAAGTTAAGGAAAACTTTGCAGCATTTATGCAGCACATTTTCCCATTACAAATAACTCTGCAGAACAGTATAGTACATTTCCTATTTATTATGCAGATGTTTCAGTACCAGGCATATTAGGATTTAAATTGTTGATATCAGTGATTCTTCTAAGGTATTCGTTTCAGTTTAAAATAATTACACCTTTGAATACAATGTCTTTGAAATGACCACGAAAAGGTATTTACAGTGAAATAAAAACATATGTATTGTCAAAGCCAATAGGTAGGTATTAATGTGCTGCACCTTCCACTTACATAGCTACAATGCTCACCCTGCACTCAAGTGGGCAGAGTATTTCCCTTTGGTTTAATGGAAATAGGAATGAGAGGCAAGAAAGAATCTGCATGTTCTGGTTAAATGGAACATGTGTACAACACTGAGTACATTAGAAGAGAAATTAAGCATGTGAGTGGGCACATAATGATGAAGCTGAGCTGAGATGGTGAACAACCTTTACAACAAAACTTTTACAACGCACTACCATTACAACGTGGTATTTACAACGAAAACCATTACAACGCATTGCACTGGGGGGGGCGCTCTAGGATAGGGAATAAGTTTAATTTAGTATCCAACACCTTCCCTAGTGTCCACGGGGACTGGAGTTGGAATAGTAAATTAAACTTTTCACTATCCAGCACCCCAAAGCGCTATGCGTTGTAAAGGTTTGCGATGTAAAAACTGCGTTGTAAAGGCATGCGTGGTAAAATTATGCGTTGTAACGTCATACATCCAGCTGAGATGTTCAGGACAACTGACAGTAAATGCCTTGCACACCATGCAGTGTGCAGTGTGCAGTGTCTTAAAAAGATCAATTTATTCCCTGAGAGCTTGTGAAGGAAGATAAACTGAAATTTAATAGAAGCACACTGAGGTATAAATTAAGTAACATGTTTCAGCTGTGTTTTGCACAATTAGAAGGAGACAGTTTAAAACGTTTAGGTACACCAAATTTGATTGCATTCCCATAATCCAAACAGAACAAGGCAGCCGCCTGGAACAGCTAACTTCTCCTCAAATAAAAGTTAAGAAATAATTTTGCTTAAGATTTTCAAAAGGGAGTAATAGATACCAGTGATTTTGATAGCACGCACGCTGAAGGTAAGATCAGTGCTGGTGGCAACACCAATATTTTGATCTTAGTAGCAGGGGATAGGATTGTGCTAGGAGCCAGTGATCACCAAAAGGATGTCCAGATCTAAGGGTGATTTTGTAGATTTAACATTTCCTTTTAATCAACATTTAAATGTAAAAGGTCCTCAAGCATGAGACGGGAGCAAGACATTCTAAAATTTTAAGGGGGATGTCAGAGTTTCTAACACTTTGTTGTATCAGGAATTGAATATGACTAGTGTAATTAAAGTAGATAAAAGCAAAAGAAGGGTTATAGTAACTAAAAGGGTTAAGCAAAAGCTAAATAATTCCACAGAGAGCACAATAATTATTACTTAATCAATGACCAGACTTTATACGTTAATAAAAGGACTTTAACTCACAAACACCTCAAACCTAAACGTAAAATTACAAATGTACACAAAGAAATCAAGGCTTCCATAGCTCTCCATGAAACAGAGATCTGTCAGAATGTACCATAGGGAATATTAACTAAAAAACGTAGTGCTTTGCAGTAACCCAGGGTGCTGTGCAGAGTTGCAGTGGGGGAGAGAGCATCAGAGAGCCATACCTACTAACATATGGAGATACAACTACGTTGTAAAACTGTTTTCTACAATATTTGTCAAATAGATCACAGTGTAAATCCGCTCACTACTGTATTGATTACAGGATCACATCAGGCAAAGCCCCTTCCTACCCGGAGACTACATTAGAAAAGTCTTGTCTACAGGCTTTCACAAATTGCAATAACGATCCACTCCTATATGTCTCTTGGCTTTAACATATGCTTCTGACAATAAAGAATTCATGCTTACCACTTAAGTTATATTTTATCATAATAAACAGATCAGATCAGATCATTGGATTGTTACCATAACCAACTCAAGCCTACCATATTAAGTTAACTGAATATCTATACATTAAAAACACTTTTTTTCAGTGGAATTGCACATCTTCTGCCTAATTAAATACCGTAGAGTTGAAGATCAACAGTTAGGCGCATTGAGAGTCCCTCTCTCAGTTAGGATTCTTAAAGTTATTTTTCTGTTCATCACGCAAGATGTAGCAACAGCTGCACTGTCAAGCAAGACAAAAAAATCATGACAAAGAAGAAATTGTTCTGTCCACCTACCTCCAACTAGGCACTATAAACAGGTTATCATTCCAAGCAGTTTCCTGTCATGTGAAGCTTCACCTGAAGTCCAGAGCAGTCAAGGAAGGGTAGGTGCAATTTTATTAATGGGACGGTATATATGAGGAAAGTGGTGTATTATATTGTGTGCTTGTGAGATCACTCCATGTAATACACTCATGATACTGTATTGGGTCCAGGCAGGCTGGTTTGCTAAACCATAGCTCAATCCAGGGTAGCTGTGGGTTTGAGGAGTCAGGCTTAAACAAATGAACTAGTTTAAAACATTTATAAATACTGAAACAGCAAAATAAGAAAGTCAAAGAACACGAAAAAAATATTACACCAATTTGTAAAGCTAGATCTTATTTTTATGAATTTTTGTACACCAAAATGAACACAAACCACCAGGGGGTTCTGGAGATGTAGATTTTTAAGTCAAATGTAAATCACAGCTTTTTATTCAAAATGTAAACAAGGTTTGGCAACTACAGCGGTTAGCAGAAACTTTGGAAACTTTGAAGGGGGGCAGCAAGGATTTGTAGGACAGTTACCTTGTCACCAAAGCACCTCAAGTCTAGTTCCAGGCTCTGTGGTTGAACCGCTAATATTATAATGGCGTGGCTTCATGCAAGGGAAACACAATGCTGAAGATGCTGTAAGATGCTGAGGATGTAGTCGTCAGGGGGCTTCCTGTGGTTACTCCTCAGTACACTGTCCACTGTCTTGGTGGGGTGACTTTGGCCACAGGGGTCACTGTCCTTCAAAGGCCTCTTTGATCAAGCAAAAGTCCACTGGACAACTGGTCTATGGTCACAGTAAAACCAGTGTTTCTCTTTTGTGAAGTCTAGTTTCCTTCTTGGGTGAACAAACTGCACTCTGACAGGTCAAGCAGATCCAGCAGACTTAGGTGCAACTTTTGAGCACCAGAACTTGGTGTCTCCGGCTGTACATAAGAGGTCAGTGGTGATCAGACAACTGTGGCTACTGACTAGTCTGGATGGGCTTCTTCAGCTTTAGTGACCCTGGTGCTATAAAAGAAAATATGCCAACTGACTTGGAGATTACCTCTCCTGCCTGGGGCTTAGCAGTGACTTTTCCTAGAGGCAGGCATCAACAGGCACAGCTGTCTCTTTGCCAGGCCAAGGAAAGCCAGGTGCAGTACAGCAGTTGGTGTAGCCTCTATTGCCAAGTCCAGGGAACAGTAGGGTAGACCTTCTTCCGTCCCTTCTCCTGTCCAGATGTGATCTGAGGTCTGGGTGCAAGGGATACCATATTTATGACAAAAAGTGCCATTAGGATGTGGCAGTTACTAGCCAATGAGCTATAAGGAACGTTCCAACCTGATGATAACTTCCTACAATGGGTGGAATCTAGCTAGCCCACAGTCGACTATTCTGCCCACTCCCAAGATGGCTGGAACCCTTCTCTCGGTGTGTGAAACTTGGGACCCCACCCGATAGGTGTGGCTGTCTGAGGGCTTATTTTCCACAGAAATTTTATTTTGGCAACTGTTCTCTCTTCTCTGTCCCCCATGCCAACCCGTCTGATAAAACAAAAGAGCAGTCGCTTTCGTGTGTGTCCATTTGCCTTTCAAAGGTGATTTCTTTTGAAGCTTGCTTTGTGGGTTCACACCCTATGTGGCTTCCTTCCATGGAACAGTAACACCTCTGCCAATGGCAGGCCTCTGTTGTTCCAACTCCTGAGAGACATTTACACGACTCTCCATGAGGCTAGAAAGCTGTCTTGCTGTTAGCATAAGTTAATTGTTACTGAAAAACTGGGGCAACAGAGTGGCAACATTCTAAAAGTTGCATTTCTTTAAAAGCTAGATTAAATTCGACTTGGAAACAAGGTCAGGCTTAATGTAATGATTATTTTGATACCTTGAAGTTCCAAATTTAATAGTCCTATTCAGAAGTTAGCTGACACAACTGAGTTGTCAGAGGGTAACCCTGGTTTTGCCAATGAGGCTGCTAGCCTTTCCGCATTAAAACCAATTCAGGGTTTTTACTGTTAGGATACATAAAAATGAAGGTTGACATACCCCGAAACCGGTCCCAGGAGGCTTGTTTCTGGTTCAGGGTAGACCTGGCTTCGCAGTTCGGTCTGGACTGTTCCCAGGAGGCACAGGATCAAGACTGATTTGCATAAGGCTGGGTCAAAACTGGGGTGGCGTAGTAGGCAAAAGAACAATGGATTTAAACCAGGATGCCTGTTTCCAGTCCAGGGAGGACTTGGCTTGGCAATTCAATCTGGACTATTCCCGTGAGGCACAGGATCAAGTCTGATTTGCATATGAGTGGGTCCAAACTGGGGTGGCGTAGTGGGCAAAATAATGATGGATTTAACCCAGATCTCTTGACTGGGGAGAATGCTTGAATCATTCAGCATTCCGTCCATCATTTGTTGCAGTTACCATTTTTGCCCTAAGTGGGATGGATATGGCCAGACGTGGGTCCTCGCTCACTGTACCACTGGATTCAATCTAGCCTGGCTAATGAAGGGTGACATACCCCGAAACCAGTCGTAACATGCTTGTTTCTGGTCCAGGAAGTACCTGGCTTGGCAGTTTGGGCTGGACTGTTCCCATGAGGCACAGGATCAAGACTGATTTGCATATGGCTGGGTCCAAACTGTGGTGGCATAATGCGCAAAAGAATGATGGATTTAACACAGATATCTTGACTGGGGGAGAATGCTTGAATCATTCAGCATTCCGTCCATAATTTGTTGCACTTACACTTTTGGCCCTACGTGGGATGGGTATGCCCAGACGTGGGTCCCTTGCTCACTGTGCTACTGGATTCAAGCTAGCCTGGCTGATGAAGGGTGACATACCCCGAAACCGGTCCCAGATGCTTGTTTCCGGTCCAGGGAGGACCTGGCTTGGCAGTTCGGTCTGGTCTGTGCCATGAGGCACAGGATCAAGACTGATTTGTATATGGCTGGGTCCAAACTGGGGTGACTTAGTGGGAAAAAGAAAGATGGATTTAACCCAGATCTCTTGACTGGGGGAGAATGCTTGAATCATTCAGTATTCCGTCCATAATTTGTTGCACTTACACTTTTGGCCCTACGTGGATGGGTATGCCCAGACGTGGGTCCCATGCTCACTGTTCCACTGGATTCAAGCTAGCCTGGCTGATGAAGGATGATATACCCCGAAACCGGCCCTAGGATGCTTGTTTCTGGTCCAGGGAGGACCTGCCTTAGCAAAGTCAGTCTGGACTATTCCCATGAGGCACAGGATCAAGACTGATTGGATCAAGACTGATTGCTGGGTCCAAACTGGGGTGGCGTAGTGGCCAAAAGAATGATGGATTTAACCCAGATCTCTTGACTGGGGGAGAATGCTTGAATCATTCAGCATTCCGTCCATCATTTGTTGCAGGTAAAGGGCCCTCCTTTACATACAATGAAAGAAAACAATAAAACATGATTGGAATGATTTATTGAATATCAGAAACTGCTTATTACTTGGGGCGCACCAAAGTCCATTATTTTATTGCCCACCGTGCCACCCCATTGAAGAATAAACCATGGTCCTGATTCCATAAGGACAGTCGAGCCTGAACTGCCAGGCTAGGCCCCCCCCCTTTGAACAGGAAAAGAAATAGCCCACAGCTGGGCACAGAGGATTTCAATCAATCAATGGCTCAGCGGTCATATTCCATCTGGTCGGTTGTGTGAAAAAAATCTAGCTATTTGTTCGCTGTAAGAAATTGGGTTATTGATTGAGAGGAGTGAAAACCTACTTAGGCAGCAACCACAATACTTGTTAGGGTGAATTGGAGAAATTGGGTTACTGGTTGACTAGGATGTGAGCAGCAACAACATTATTTGCCAGGATAGAGCACAAGCAAACCCCATATTTGCCTGTGCTCAACCCCCTGGTAGCTAGGCACAGAGCAGTCAGGCTTAACATAGTAGTAATGTGCAACATTTCAAATAGTGAGAACACCACACAAAAAGGATCACACACCAAATTAGACAATAGAGGTGAATTAAATAAATAAAACAAGATCAAAATACAAACATCCACTCAGTAAAACCGGAGTTGTGGATTTTAGCACTCAAAAGCCCACGTACCAGCTGTGGCTATCTGGTCATGCTAGACTGGTCAAAATCAAAAGATCAAGCTAACTGCGAAGACGAGCAGGTCAGATACAGTCCCAAATTAGTCTCACTAAAGTTTTACCTTCTCACATTTTTTGTTAGGAGTCCTGTTCACATGGGAGAGGGCCGTAAGCACAAAGAGGGCATTGCTGGGTTTGGCCGGAGCTTTGCATTAGAGGTTACCCATGATCAGTCAATGCTGCAGTGCAAATAGGAAGGCTGGTGGTGTTCATTGATTTTCAGTGTGAACAGTGCAGTTTATTTGCAAATGGGCAGGCTCATAAAGAGCCCAAAAGCTTCATTTAAGCTCGCTGAGCCACACCGAGGGTCCAGGATCTGAGGAGCATTACTCAGTAGTCAGAAACTTGCTTTAGCTGGGTCCAAATGCTGATGCAGGTTGTTGGGGAGTCTTTGTATGTCCCTGAGGCTCATATCAGGAGGCAGCAGATTAGTCCTTGGAGTCATTATGTGGTCCTGGGTTTAAAATGAAGTTGCAGGTCCAGTACTTCTCCCCCAGGCCAGTGGGCAGCAGGCAACAGATCAGCACAGCAGGCAGAAGTTCCTTCAGAGCTGCAGTTCAGCAGAGTGGCAGTCCTTCTTCTTGGCAGAGTACACACAGGTCCAGAAGTGTGCTGAAATGGTGGAGCCTGAGATCCAGAATTTATACATAGTTGTTCCTTTGAATTGGGGAGAAGCTTCTCGAGGCATACTTATGAAGTGCACTGATGCCCTGCCTTCCAGGCTCCAGACAAACTAAAGGCATTATTCAGCCCTTTTGTGGAGACAGGACACAGCCTATTCAAGTGTAAGTGGGGTGGGCCCAGCTCCTCCCTTGCACCCTGCCAGTGAAGGCCCATCCAGTCACACATAAGCTCTCCATTGTGGGTGGCTGACTAGTGGGAATACACAAAGCCCAACTGCCATGCACACAGTCATGTAACCCAAAGACAGGCTGCAGGCACAAAAGGACTAAGGCAAGAAAATGTCAACTTTTTAAAAGTGGCATTTCAAATTTGCAATTTAAAATCTGATTTTAAATTGTGAGTCCATACACACCATACATGAACTGGTCACCTACTTCAATTTGGAAATGACACTTATAAAATGCAATAAGGTAACTCCAATGTTTATTGTATGAGAGAGGCAAGCTTTGCAGTAGTGGAAAAAAGCGAGTTTGAAAGATTTTTACTATGAGGACAATGAAAACTGAAAAGTGCACATTCTACTTTTTAAATACATTGCACCCTGCACTCCGGACTGTCCAGGACTTACTCATATGGTTGACTTATATGTATTAAAAAGGAAGGTTTGGGCCTGACGAAAGGTTTATTTTTCCAGCTTCAGTTGGCACTTTAAAACTACACACAGAGGCGGCAATGGAAGACCTGAAACATGTTAAAAGTGTTACATAATTGAGTGGCACAATAGTGCTGAAGGCCCACTAGTAAGATTTAATATACAGGCCCTGGGCATAGGTAGTGTCACTTTAATAGGGACTTTTAACACTGTAAGGTGCGGACGCAAGCACCTATGGCACTCAGAGCAAGCAGTGTACTTATTTGAAGCGCGCACACACACTATTCATGTTGATAGCAGAGTCCTGTAGAAGAATGACGGGCACTGCAATCAACAGGAATACTTAAAAAAACAGCCAAACTGCCCTCAGCCACACTCTATTAAGAAAGGGTAAGCCAAAAAGCATGTGTGCTTTCACAATCACTCATACATGTTAGTGATTCTGAAAGCACAGGTCATGCTTCTGTATTTGCTGCATGCCTTTTGTTACTAAAGCGTGGCTGCTGGCAGATTGCGTGCATTTTTCAAAGTATTCATGTTAATTGGAGTGTGTGCCATGCTTGTACACTGCTCTGCAGTTACCATGTATACTTTAAAAAATGCCCACAATCTGATCTGCCCGCAGCCAGCTCTATTAACAGAAGGCATGCTGCATGCCTTTAAGAGGGCCGGGTCCTTAAGCAGGATTTGAGACAGGTCCCCATTGGGTTCTTTATTTTTGCCCTCACCCTCTACAATAGTACAACTGCTTAAAGCCTTTGGTGCTCCTTCACGGTCTGATCATTTCAGAACTGAAGCATTGTCAATATTATATTCAACAAAGCCGTAGTTGTTGATTATGTATCTTATGCAACTAACAGCCATTGACAAAGCCAATAGTACTGGCTAGTTGTATTATATAGCTGGATGCAATGACAGAGGCAGCACAATAATTGTGGGGCGGCACACTATTCTAAGCAAAGGTTTTTAGCATACATGTTTTTAAGCCATGCCCTTAAGTACATCAGCCATGCCCCTTTGAGCGACCCCCCAGTTTTTTCATCCCACTTAAAGCCCTGGGCAAGCCTAAAAGCACCACATGTGCTTTCAGAATCAATAATATATATTACTGATTCTGAAAGCAGATGTGGTGGACTTCTTTGACAATCCTTTCCCTCTGTATCCAAGAAACTATCTTCAGAGCTGCGTGAACTAACGATTATCAGTTCTGAAGAGCAGAGTCATCCCCCTAGTAGAGCCAGCTCTTTTCTGCAGAGATTATTGCCCTGATGACCTTGAATCATTCTTAAACAGATTGTTGCAAATAGCATTTCCTGTCATTTATTTTTAATCTGGGTAATGTGTGAGAGTCTATCACAGACATTGTATGACAAATGTGTTTTTGTTTCATGCAACCTCCATAAGAAAGTTTATTTTAGATCCAAACGGGATCTCAGCTATGAGAAATGGGAGGATGTCACAGTGATTATTTGCAGTAGTATTAGTGAGCTTCTACTGTGTTACAATATTGGAAAAATACATCACTATCCCTGAATATTAACTATAAACATGTTTAGAATTTGAATCTGTGTGTCTGTGCACTGCTTGTGACCTGGGCAAAGAAGTCACGAGAGAGCTGAAACTGGATCATAATTTCAAAGCTGATCTGCACAGGTACCTCCAAAATACGTTTGTCCTAGGGCACTCACAATGCTTAAGATGTCCCTTAGCCCCTGCTGTGTAGTTAGTTAGGAATGCAGAGGTTCACAGGTGCTGAGAAATGAGGCAGGTTGCACCAGATTCCTAACATATATTAGTGTAGCTTTGTCATGGTGGCAAATGCTCTGCACTGCACCTGTTAATTCCCATCATGAAACAGCCAGTTTATGCCACTCACCAACACGAATGCCTTTCTCAGGGCCAGACTGGCCTTAGCAGGCATTCAGCGTTGCCTGGAGGCTGGTAGGGTGGGAGCCAGTTTTGGAGCAGTGGGGGCCGGTTTTGTTACTGGGGGCATTTTTGCAGCGAGGCTGCAATATCGGCCCCCAGTAATAAAAGCATCATTCCTAGGGACCGGTTTTGTTAAGCAGTTGTGCCTGACATACAACCCACCGGGGCTGAGGGCCAGTCTGACCGAATGGACAGGACTGCTTTGGGTTCCCAGTCCAGCCCTGCCTGACCCATCAAGCAGGCCTTCTGTGTTTATTTATTTTTTTATTCAGTGTTTTGTATAGCACGAACATGACCCCGTAGGGTATCAGAGCACTTCACAGTTCAGGTCATGATAACTTTTACAGTACAAAGTTCTGCATAGCATTTAATATATTAAAGTCCAGTTCAAAGTTGTCACAGCTACTTCTTTTGATAACTACTTTAGCACATTCCAGAATGTAAGACTAGAGGAACCAGGTCATCATGGATGGCAAGAACCTGTAATGAACAAAAAGCATTAGTTATTGGCAAAAAGTGCTTGTGCCTTTAAGTGAGAGTATTTGTGTGAGTCATGTGTGGATGCTCTGTAATGTTTACAGTAGGAATTGGAGAGTTCAATGCCACTGGATCATGGCATGCCCCTGTAGCTCACACAGAGGCCAACCATCTAGCTCTTGGAGTCACTCTGGTAGTCCTGGGTACAAACAGCAAGGTGGGCCTCTAGCAGCGGGCAGTCCTCTGGAAGACAAGTCAGGCCTCAAGAAGCATGGCAGTACTACAGTGAATAAGGCAGGATTCAAGGAGCGAAGCAGTCCTCTAGGAGTCCAGGCAGCCCGTCTGAAAATGTCCACAGATCCAGGAGTGTACTGAAGAGTTCTTATGAGGGTCCAATATTTACACCTGGTGACAGCCTTTGAGGTGGGGCAACATACTGACTACCCCCACATCTGGTTCTGGAAAGATTTTCCCTAACAAGGCCACAAGACAACAGGCTGACAAATGACTAGTGTCAGGTTCCTTTCTGCGTGTGCTGAAGACATCACTTTGAAATGTAAGCTGTACAGGGAACACCGTCGTCCCAACCACCTGGGCAGAATGGCCTATCCTGACAACACCTAGTCCCCCTTTATAGAACCGTCTGGGAGGAATGTACATAGGCCAAAAGCTAATGTATCTA
Source organism: Lissotriton vulgaris (assembly GCF_964263255.1). Lineage (NCBI taxonomy): Eukaryota > Metazoa > Chordata > Amphibia > Caudata > Salamandridae > Lissotriton > Lissotriton vulgaris. The sequence goes on from NC_141693.1 coordinate 594,059,814, forward strand.
CAGTCATGTGGCCCAGGGCCCTGAAAGTAGGAACCAAATGGTTTGGGCAGGAACATGCAAACTTTCCAAAAGTGGCATTTTCAGAATTGTGACTTTAAAATATTACTTTACAATTTAAAAGAATTCTAAACTACAAGGCTTTTGAGTCCAAATATGATATTCCTACCTGATCCCAATCAAACGTTAGCACTAACATTAAATGTAATAATGTAACCCAATGCTGTCTAATGGTAGAAATATCCCTTACAGTAAGGAGAAACTAATATAGGAATGTCAAACTTGAAAACACAGTCCTACTTTTTAAATACAATGCACCTTGCTTATAGGATTTTTAAAGGCCACGTTAGGGGTAACTTATATGCATTAAGAAGGAAGGTTTGGGCCTAGTAAAGGTTTATTTTGCCAGGACACATTGGCAGTTTTAAAACTGCAGTACATGCTGCAATGGCAGGCCTGGTGAATGTTTTAAAGTGTTCTGTAAGTGAGTGGCAATATGGGTGCTGCAGGCCCACTGGTAGCATTTAATAAATGGGCCCTGTGTACATCGCGTACTATATACCAGTGACATGAGTAAATTAAATGTGCCAATTCGGTGAAAGCAACTTGTATCATGTTTTAGGGAGAGAGTGCAACCACTTTAGCACAGGTTAGCAGCGGTAAAGTGCACAGAAGCCAAATGCCAACCAAAACAAACTTCAGAAAACAGGAGGAATGAAGGCAAAATGGTTGGGAATGACCACACCAATGACAGTTCTGGCATTCACCTTATATGAGAGTTACTGACAATGGGTGGCCCAGGTAAGCTCTGTCATCCACTCATCTCAAGCTTGGAACAGAGCCCTGGTGCCAGTGACACAGAATGTAGATCTTGACAGCAGCGAAGGATGAGGAGAGGATGTTGCCTAACACTAGAGTGGTCAACCTTGAAGCTGGGGAACCGGGTTCGAGTCTCAGCAGGGGCGCTCAACATCCTGTCATTCTGGGAAAATCACTTAATCTCCCCATGCCTAACAAAATGAATGTGTCTTCTGTAACACAACTGGTGCTCATGTAAAGTATTCTTATACCTTTGGGTCAAGTTTGCGCTATATAAAAATCCAAAGAGAGAGAAGATGTATTTGCCGATCACTGACTATTTGGAGTCAGTTCGGATATGTCTTCTGTATTATGTTATATGGGTAAGTGTACTAACTGGCAATGGTCATATTGGTAACACTCAACAGTTTGGCCCAAACCGCTCTCGTACGGTTTCAGCACGGGCAATTTCCACAGCATATGAAGCAAATTGCAATCATTCTCGCCATATTTTCAGCAATGTTAGTGTCCCTGTAGATTTTCTCTGTGAAGTTTCCATGGAGTCCATTACCCGTCATTCAAGACCTCAAAATACAAGGACTTACTTTTGGATTCTTAGACTACTCTCTCATAATCTTGTAGTAAGGTGGATTCTCCCCTGGGGGACATTCTTTCCTTAGTACAGTCTACCAAAAAGTCTGGATGTACATTGCAATGGTTTTCAAAATAATTCAGCAATAAGAACCCTAAAGATTCTATATGCTTCCCCTCAAACATGGCCCCCATCTGTGAGTTATTTCCAAATGGAACTTAAATTGCAGTTGGTGCTGGTTGCAAAGGACTGTAGAGACAGTGTGAAAATTCCCTGTGATTCTAGCTATATAAGTCTTCCAGGAAATATTTCACTTTCTAGAAATTGAAGGATTTTGCTACACTGTCCTGAAACAAGTGGTTTGTGGTAGAGAACCCCTTGTTGAATCTTGACTTTCAGGTGATTGGTGTGCTGCTAATCAATAGATCGTCATTATGCTTAATGGGGGCCAGTCTATACAGTAGCGGTTTCACTCTAAGTCTACTATGTGCTGTCAAGGAATACAATTGTTCATAGGGTGGGGGAGTAATGGGTCTGGAGCCTCAGCAATCCTGTAATATTAGAGCTGATCTGGTGGGGTTTGCTCATTCATGACAATGGAAGATCCTTTCACCATTACTGTTACAGAACTTGTTGATATGACAGAACGAGTAAGACAAATCACTTGTTCCTGGAACAAAATACCAATTTATTTTGTAGTGCTTCGAAACAAAAGAAGAACATTTACAGCCAACACTGGTTTCGCCCCCTTACAATGGCCATCTGGCCTGGGGCTTCCTCAGGGCTGTACAATTATAGCAAGTGTGTAGTGATTATATAATGAACAAATTGCAAGGATTTTGAAGTTAAAGTAGTGCAAAGGTGACTGATATGTGAGCAGGTCCAACCCGGATAGGGTGGTGTACGAAGGGTTTGCAGAACGTTAAAAGAGGATAGGAAGAGAGATAGAAAGCAAAAGGGAAGAAGAAACAAGGTGGGAAGTTATCCGTAGGTGGGGGAGAGGCGGAGTAAAAATGCCAAGGTGGGAAGGAGTCAGAAGACTCCCTAGATAAGATAAACCCTAGAACCCCGGGCCAGACGAACTATAGCTATGTCATATAGGACTAAAGATCTGGCCCAAGATAATACTGTAACATTTACCTATTTACATGTATGCTAACCTGTCGCTGTATATTTTTTTTGACCTGCGCATCCCTCTTTGTAACCCTTACTCTTATACTATGGACCCCGTTTGTATTATAATATCCAACTTGACATCAATGCCACATGATAACTGTTTTTACTTATGATATTGATCATTAGAACTGGCTCTTGAATAATTTCTCATATTCTGATATGTTAATATACTCACCCTAAATTTATGTTTATGTATGATGCAATATGCACGCCCTCCTTTTTCTCCCTGCTTTCTCATTTTCCCTCCTTTCTCCATTGTGTATGACTTACTGCCATATTGTTTTCCTGTCATGCCGGCGCATGCCACACCCATTGCATCTCTTACTATGCACTAAAAATTTATAACGATTTTGCAATCCTCTCTTTTGTTCTTCTTCCCGAATTCTGACTCCTTTCCAACCTGGTATTTTTACTCCGCCTCTTCTCCCCTCCACGGATAACTTCCAACCTTGTTTCTACATACCTTTCGCTGTCTATCACTCTTCCTATCCGCTTTTACTGCTTTGCAAACACTTCGTACACCACCCAATCCGGGTTGGACCTACTCACATATCATTCACCTTTGCACTACTTTAACTGTGAAATCCTTACGATTTGTTCATTATATAATCACTATACACTTGCTATAATTGTACAGTCCTGAGGTAGCCCCAGGCCAGATGGCCATTGTAAGGGGGTGAAACACATGTTAGCTGTAAATGTTCTTCTTTTGTTTCAAAGCACTACAAAATAAATTGGAATTGGTTGAAGGGAGCAATTGATTTGTCTTACTCATTCTGACACATCGACAAGGAACACAATTGGTATGATCAGGTTGTCTAAGGTTGACAAGGCACTTCTGTGACCATACAGTGGAAGCGTTCCCTTGAACACTGAGGCATGGCTCATTCTATTTTCAACCATGCCAGCACTTCCCACTGCTGTGGAAGAATTACGACCATTATGTATGGCTGATGGATTGAGGGGTTTGAGCCTTGGGCTCCATACATAGGATTTCACATGAAATATTTACTTTACACAATCCATCGTATGAGTATTTTTATTTATTTAAGTCCAAAAAAACAGTTATTAAAAAACAAATCCATCATATACAGTACAGACACAGCCAACATGTGTTTTGTGGTAAAGTGACCACTTCTTTGGGGCTCAGATGAAAAGGAAACCTGCTCAGAATAGTCCTTGGTTAACATATACAGAGATCCAGCTGGTCTAATGGTAAATTTAGCCAATGAGGGCCACACCTAATCCTTTGAATTTTCACTGTTCTTACTGCATCCCTTTCTGTTTCCCTCCCAAAGTTTTATCACTCTTCATTCATATTTTCTTAGCTGTCACCATACTCAGCTTGTTTCACTCATTCATTACTGTCACCTCCAATGGAGCCATACACCACCACAACCGCCTCCCAGTCTAATGTCCTGGTTTGGTATATGATGGATCCAATTTTTAACATCTGGGGCTGTGTGATTTATACAGCGCATTTTCCTTGATTGCGCCGGATGCACATCGAAATGGTGCGCCTGGGGCAATCAAGTAAAATGCACTGTATTAGGATGAATGCGCTGCCCCCAGGGCAGACGCGAACTCGCTCTGCCCCTAGGGCAGAGCATTCATGTGAAAACAGAGCGGTTGCTTTGGAGGCATTCAATGTTTCACAGTGCAGGTGGCAACCCACCTGCCCTTTTAAATGGGATTAGAGATCCCCTGGCAGACGGGTGCAGTGAGTGACTGCATTTGCCTGAAAGGGGTACTCTGGGCCCCCTTAGAGGGCTGCTATTAGGTGGCAAACTGTCAGTGTGCCTCCTGACAGCTTCTTTGCCTCTATGCCCACATCTGTAATATGGCTCGGACGCAAATGGATTCCCTCATTTGCATGCAGCCACTCCTAAATGCAAATGATAGAACACCGTCTGATGATGGTGCTGGTGCTTTTTGTGCACCAGCACTGTGAGAATTCCAGAAGGGGCCACACAAGCATCTGCAGCCCCATTACAAATACCAAAGTGCCCTAGTGGTATGTAAAGTGAGCACAAATGCCTGTTGGGCCCCAGGGCACTCCTGTAATGAAGCCTCTGTGGGTTTCTGATTTAAAGGAATACAAATTCTCACATAATGGACTGTGTAAAGTATATTTTACATGTAGCACAGAAGATGCTTTTCATGCATTGAAATGATTTTATGACTGACTTATGGGTGGGTGAAGAATATCGCTCTGCTGGCGGAGTTTGCAGAGTTTTGCCCACTCTGCGCTCAATGTTCCATGTAGAGTGTTACAATACTTTGCAAAGTGATGCGGAGCAGAGTTTTTCTCCTAAGCGGCTTGCCAACATTAAGTTGGCGTGCTCCGCAAAAAAAACCTCCGTTCTAAACCTCCTTTCAGTGAGATTTCTTAACGCAGGCGTTAGCAACATGTTGCAACTGTTAGCACTGAGAAAAATGGCGCTTGCGTTGAGGAAGCTGCCGCTCAAGTAGAATGTCTACTCGAGCATCAGAAAACAGCAGTACCTTCTGGCACAAAGCGTAGTGCAATTGGTGCTGATTTTACAGCATGGGACAAACTGCTGGTCCTAAAAATCATTGCAAGCTGCATGACTTAACAGAGTGTGGCATAGTGTGTCAAGAACTTTGCAGAGTTCCATTTCGCAGAACTCTGCAAACTCTGCCCAGGCCATTAATATATACAATTGTGAAGAGAAACGAGTATTTTCTCTGCTGTCTGGAATTAATACACATAACAACACAGGAGAACTATTACGAGTCAGGTGACATTGAACACTGTAAGAAAGGCATATTTGGCCTAAGCAGAGAAATTACAACTTTCAGAATTTGCCGCTTCTTAAATAGCATTAGAAAATCCAACTTGACCATTAAGTGGGGTTTTAGATTAGTACTACAATGAGCCTTTGAGTCATGGTTTTAGCTGCTCCCAAACTGAAGTTAAGCAGTGTTTTCATATGTGAAGGCCAGCCTTACGACAGTGAAAAATTATTTTTATGGGCCTGATTATGATGTCCGGCAGACTTACATCGGCCCAACACCGGCGCGGAAGCAGGACCCACTGGCCGCATTAGGATGCAACCGCCTTCACGACGGTTACAATGTGTATATTTTGTATTGTGGTGTGTGCTGGAGGCTGCAGCACATGTCGCAATACAAAAAAAAAACACATTTCATAAATCCATATACTACGTGGTAGGCACCATAGTGCAGGGATATTTAGGTGCCCCCTAGGGACCTTAGCAGAGGGCCAGGAGACCAGGGGGCAAGGGGGACCCACTAGGGGCCCCTAAAGTCACTTCCACCAGCTTTTTCATGGCAGGTTAATGGCCATAAAATGGCCAGCGGGAAGAGACATTACAATCCCTATGGAGGACCTGAGCAGGCACGCCACCATTGTAGAGACTGCAGTCCGTCCAATGATCTGACGGGCTCCTGGAGCCTGTCGGATGTGTGATGGACGGTCTCACTGCCTACCCACCATCCGCCTGCCATCCTAATGGGGCCGGCTGTCCTGCATGGGCTGATGGCGTTGGGACCACCACGGATGACCGGACAGTGGCGATACCACCGCCATCATAATCGGGGCCTTTTTTTTTATTGCCAGGACATGCTATAGTTTAAATATACTTGTTCTATGTTTTAAATATCATGAACTCTGGGGGCGTGGCCAAGTGGTCCAACATTGCGGACGCACTCTAGATGAGCCCCCGAGTCCCGCCGACATATTGTTTAAATATCCTGTGCCATCGGTGTTTATTGTGCTGCTGACATCCCAAAGCAGATTCTCCCGCACCTGACGCACTGAGAGTGATGGCTTTGGTGGTGAAGGGGCCATCTGGAGGGCCTGTGCCCAGGCTGGGGCTGCTCCTCTGACCTTGTCTGCACTGTGCCCTAGACCCTCCGGCCTCTGAATACTGGCTCTTGCCAGGGGTTCGCGGCTGGGTGTGCTGAGGCCTGGCAGGACCACCCTCTTGTGTCCTGGTGGCTGGACTGCTCCTGACCAGGTAGGGCGGGTGCTCCTGCGCCAACTCACTGCCTGCTGAAGTACAGCCCTGGGAGCCATGGGCCTGTGCCTTAGTGGGGCACGCTGTGGACTCCGGAGACTGCCGGAGCATGGATCTCGCTCGGGGCTGGGGCCCTCCCTCGCCGTTGTGCCGACTGTGGGCAGAATACTCCTGGACTGTGGCGTTATGGCTGGAGGGATGCTGCTGCTGGTGACCGTGGTGATGGCGGAACTGACGGGCTGTAACTGCGGGCTGAGGCCTGAACTGCGACATTTATGGCAGCCATGGATGGCCCTAAGTATGCCGGGTGAGTGTAGCTTTCCCCCCTCCTTGCCCTAGACTTTTCGTGTCGGCTCTAGCCAATTTCGAAATGGGCCGGGCAACCCGCCTTGTGCATGAACAGGGGGGCCCGTCCTCAACATCCTCCATTCGGGTTGATGACCTCCTGGGGGCCCTGCGATTTATGTTGTAGCCTGGTGAGGCACAAGAGGTAGTGTGGTGAGTGGCCATGTGGCACTGGGCCCAGCATATAATTATCCCTGCATAGAACCCCACCAAATGACCCAGTCATCGTGAGGGACACAGACAGGTGCTACTATCAGTGCAGCCATGGCTTATGATACTACCCTTGCGCTCCCTAGGCACTATCCTCACCCTCAGACCAGCTCTGCAGCTGGTGCGTGACCTGGTGGTGGCACCCATTAGGGGGGTTGGGGGTTCCCTGTGTGCAGAGGCGGCCTGGCTAGATCCCAGTGGAGCTTGCTTGCAGACTGACTGCACGCCTGCCTGGGCGGTTTCCTCTTCCAGCTGCCCCCCTATGGCACTGATACCATCCAGGTTGGGGCTGTGGTCCGGATGCATCTCCTCGTCGGCCCTACTTCTCTGCTTGCTCTTGGCCATCTACGTGTGGACACTCATCATGACCCGCGACAAAGTATGACATGCCAAGCAAGGCACACTTGATCATTACACCACCGCAGGGGCACAATCGGTGGATTCGCTCAGTCAGGGGTCTGCTGGTCGCAAGATGCCCCCAAAGCCAAAATTGGGGCTGTGGGGTCAGATGTGTTGCTGATTTGCCAAGACCGCCGCAAAGCGTTCAACAGGATAACAAAGGCCTTAACCAGGATTTCAATCGCAGAGGATACGGTCGCTTCTCTCCAAAAACACGTTACTTCCCTAGTATCCGTCACCAAGGGGCTCGCACTTAGGGCAGAGTACTCTGAAGATAGGGCCCGAAGGAACAATCTCCACTTTGTGGGGTTCCCTGAGGGGTGTTAAGACTATAGAGTTGAAAATGTCCTCACCCTGTGGATAAAAAGCTGTATCCCTCAGTCATCTGTTTCCTCATGCTTCATTATCGAGTGCGCTCACCATGCATTGATGAAGAAACCTCTACCAGGAGCTAGGTCCTGACCCATTATTGCTAGATTTTTAAACTTCCACGACCAAGACGCAGTTCCCACGCAGGCCAGGATGACGGGCAAGCTTCACCATGACTCCCATCATATCATAGTTTTCCTAATTTTACAAAAATGGTACAGCAGTATCAACAGTCATTCACGGCTGCGAAGGCCTGGCTGTGAGATATCAAACTCCAATACGTTTTATTATTTCCCACCTGGCTGAGAGCCATCTATGAATCCCTTACTCTCTTCTTTGACACCCCTGAGGAGGTTTTTGCTTGGACAGATAAGCAATGGAAAAATAAGCCTCACATCCCACCACAATTTGATTCAGAGTTGTCCTCTGGAGAAGCAACACAGCGCCTTCCTAAGACTAAAAAGACCACAGTCCGGAGCTCACGGTCAAGGTATTGCTCGAAGTCTCAGGGTGTCTCCTGCTCCCACGGTGATAGCGCTCTTCGGCACTCTTCTCCTGCGCAGCAGGGTGACTGAAGACTGCTGGCAGTGGTGCGACATTGAATGGACTGACTGGTGGACACTAGTTCACTCCCTCTATTTCTTTTTATCTCTTGTATGTATGACACAGATGTGGGGGTCTTAACTGCTGTAATTTGTACATTGTGTACATCAATGGCACTATGTTTGGGCCTACGTGAGGCCTCCGCCCAAATCTTCTCTTCTCAGGTATTTGAGATCTAGTTTATGGTTGGGGACATTTCAATGGGGATCCATTGGGGAGGCCTGTTCCGTGCCCCCGTTGGGGAAGGAGTGCGACGCTCACCGTGACAGATACTTCTACTGTTTGGAGGTATTGGGTGGGATGGGTGGAGGGGGACAGGATTTCTTGCTGTGGTTGATTTTATTTGTTATTGCCACTACATCTGTTGCTAGGTATACTTTTGAGGTTGTCAATATCATCCATGCTCTTAGGCTCATAATTATATACTATCACCGTATATGCCGCATGATCTAACAGGGGTCAGGAGTAGGGAGCTCAGAGTCCTTAGTTGAAATGTTAATGGCCTATTGGACAAGATCAAGCAGGGTGCTGTCCTGCCACAGGGTAAGCATTGAGGTACAAATACTTGATCTGGAGCATGTTAGTAGAGACCGAGCGGGACAGGCTGCACGCAGATAATTACAGACGATGCAGCAGGCATTCGCTAGTGAACTACTCAGCGAAGCCTGCCTTTATTGGCTTCCCACCTGTAGTCAGATCTACCAATTGGGGGACAAATTGAGTGCACTGCTACATCGCTTGTGTCAGAAGACGCTTCACCCCCAAATGCTCCCGAGTATAAGTGGCCCAATGGGATGACATTTATGGACCCGTCCGCCATTGACAACAACTTTGCAGCTAACTTTGCGGAACTTTATGCCCCTGTGAGGTTTTGTCGATGGCCATAGTACAGAAATGTATTGATGACTTCCCTCGCTGCGCTCTGTCTGATACAGCACATGACATGCTGGACGCTCCCTTGTCTGCAGACGAGCTCCTTCCTGCATTATTAGTAACCCTAAGCAAAGCACTACGCTACACTCGCGTAGTTTGCGCAACTTTGCACTACGCAAACTGCACTTAGCACAGTGCAAACATGAGTAGCGTAGAGTAATACAGCGGTCATTTTTTGCTTGCTCGCGGTCAAGTTGGCGACCGCGAGCAAGAAAAATGACATCATCGCAAGACTTTTTCCTTGTTCGCGATCAGCAAATTTCAAGTTGCCAATCGTGAGCATGGAAAATAAACCTCCCGGCGAGATTCTCAACACGGGGAGGTCAGGTTTCTCATTGCGAGAGGTCGCGCATGCTCGCGACCGCTTGCAATGAGAAACTACCAGTCCGCATTGAGAAAGCTGCATCTCGAGTAAAAATCTACTCGAGCGGCAGAAAAGAACAGCTCGCACTGTGCAAGATGCTGTTTTCAATCATTGTACAGTGCCGGATGCTTGTCTGCACTGTGCAATCATTGAAAATGACATCTTGTATAGTGCGAACATGCTACTACGCAGTTCGCGTAGTGCTACGCGTAGTTCGCGTAGTGCAAAGTGCACTTCATGTAGCTACGCGTAGAGCTACTTCGTGAACAGCCCTGGAGGAAGACCATCCTGTCCAGCTGCCTAACCCTTAACCATTTTCTTATACTGAACTCTTGAAGCTACAGGCCTCTTCACTTATATCAGAATTAACGTTCAGTACCTTACCACAATAACCTTGTTTTGATCATGCAAGTTACCTTTCTCTCAACAGACTTTAGATATATGCTCCTTAAGGTCCCTTTTGAACAATCCAATTATTTTCTCTGGATGTATCAAGGGATTCATCTCTGTCTGTCTGAGCCTCCTCAAGGTATTTTATACCTTAGCCAAAAGATTTTATGTACCTGATCAAGTCCCAAATAATCTTTAATGTTGGGTCTAATATAGTGTGTATATTCTTTTGGACCACATGGAGAGCAATAATAGGAGTGGTTTGGTTTCTAACATATCTGGTAAGAAACCAACTCCCAATTCTCTATGAGTGATAGGAACTTATTCTCTTGTATTTGAATTGCTCTGTTATCAGGTAAGGGAACCACACAACACACAAGGCAGATGATCACGATTTTGGATGCTATGGGGGTTTCAGGAGACCCTGTCGCAGTCATATTTCTGGATGCAGAGAAGGCCTTCGACAGGGTCTCCTGGGACTACATATGGGAGGTAATGAAGTGGTTTGGAATTGGCAGAGGGTATATTAGAGCAATACAGGCAGTGTATTCTAGCCCTACAGCTAGAATAAGAATTAATAAAGGATACACCGAGACAGTTCAGATAAAACGAGGGACACGACAGGGATGCCCAGCATCCCCGTTGCTCTTCGCCCTTTATATTGACCCCATACAACGAAGACTGGAAAAAAACAATAGCATTGCCCCAATCGAGCTACATGAAAGAAGCTATAAAGTCTTTGCGTATGCAGATTAGGCGTGGGCGGAAAATCCGTTCCGCTCGCAGATTTTGCGGATTTTCGGGAAATCCGCAATCCGCGAGATTTGCGAATTTCCCGCAAAATCCGCAAATCCGCGAGCAGCGGATTTTGCTCGCACTGCTCGCACTGTTCGCGTGAGTTCGCGCCCCGCGAATAAGTGCAAAATTGCAGAAATACGATCTTGGCAAAACTGAAAGTAACTACTTACCAGGTTCAAAAGTTCAGGCACATCATTAGTAGCCATTTCCTGTAGTGCTTCCTGAGGGGCCCCTCCAGAGTTCAGTTGCCAGTTGAAACTATTATGTGACCCTGCTCTGAACCTCAGAATAGTTACACATATGCCACAAAGGTCCTGAATTACAGCTAAGGGAGACAAGCAGGAGCCAGGCTGGAAGTTAAAATCCATTAATCAGCCCCTAATTCATTATTGTCAGTTGGGGCAGGGCAGGTGTTGTAACTAATTTTGCAACAATGAAAGCACTTAGCAAGTGCAAAAGATCACTAATCAGGGCGCACTAAGGAAGCAGGTGCCAGCTAAAAAAATATTCTGTGACACATTAATCAGCCCCAAATTAATTCAGGTCACTTGAGGCAGGGAAGGTGTGCTTTGCTTTGCCGAAAATAATGTACACTGGACAACCAGAGGGTGTAGTGATGAAACAGAGGGTGGCATGGGTGGGCCAGAGGGTGGCATGAGTAGTCAGAGAGTGGCAGTGGTGACAGAGAGTGGCAGTGATGAAGAAGAGTGTCCCAAACAGGCTGGACACGTAGAAACAACAAGTTCGCAAAACTTGCGACCCGACAGGTAAGTTCGCAAATTGCAAAATTGTAAAAACCCTCGCGAACTGGCAGAAACACGGGCGAACACAAAAAAAAAAAAATCCGCAAATTCGCGGGAATTCGCGGATTTTGCGGATTGCGAATCCGCAAATCCGCAAAATTCGCGAACGCGAGATCCGCAAAATTCGCTCATGCTTAATGCAGATGATGTGGCCGTTATTACCAACAAACCAGCCATAGCACTACCTGAGATAGAGAGAGAAGCATCAAACTTTGGGGCACTCTCAGGATACCAAATTAATAGTGGGAAAACCCAAATAGTACAGAATAATCATATGATATTTCAGGACACAAGCGTGGTTAAGGAAGCAACATATCTTGGTATAAAAGTCACAGCAGACCTTGATAGCCTGGTAGACCTCAATATCAGACCCCTATTAAATAAAGTAAAAGAGAACACTGAAAGGGTACACAGATTACATTTGACATTGATGGGACGAATAAATGTAGTAAAAATGATTACATTCCCTACATTTTTATATTTATTTAGAGCTATACCGTTATATTTCGAGCATATATGGTTTAACAAGATAGAAGCTATAGTAAATAAATTTATTTGGGCACATGGCAAAACTAGAAGAGCATATCGACACCTTACACTTCCAAGGGAAAGAGGGGGTTGGGGGGCACCTGATTTTAGGTTTTATTACTGGGCTGTAGCTATGCAGTATTTTCAGGGATTAATTGGTGGCGGCAGTACAGAACAAGGAGCTAGTTCACAAGGGTTTTTCAATGTTTATACGGTGGTGATGGGGAATGGGGCAGTAAATGGATTTTTGAATACAATTGATTTTAGTTATTTCAAACACACAAGATTTAAAACTCTTAAAGCTGCTTATACTATCTGGAAGATGATCTCAAAGAAAATAGGTTTGGGAAGGTACAATAGGTACACACAGTTGTATGCTAATAGATCTCTACCTGGGGAGATATTTAGAGATTCAGTGATGAAGGAATGGAATAATAAAGGGATTCAGAAAATTGGGAATCTTTTGGACCAACAGGGCGGAATTTTGCAGTTTCATGAGATCCAAAGTATTTTTAAGGTAGGAAACAATAGTGTTTTTAAGTATCTTCAGATTAGAAGCTATCTTTCAAATAAACAGGGTGGATCTCTGGGTCTTGGCTCATGTCGTATAATGGACTACATAGAGAATAATACTCACTGTACAATCCGGGGCCTATATGCAGAATTGGGTAAATACAAAAGTGATTATAGAGACAAATTTGCTAGGAAGTGGACGGAAAAAACTGATCTACAACCAGAGGGTTTCCAGCTATCTTTAGACTTGGGTCGAACAATCTTATGTTCTGCGACCCTACAGTCGCAGCACTATAAGACCCTGTATTCGCTGTACCACACCCCAGCAAGGATTGCACAATGGGGGGTACCTCAGGAACTACGTGTCCCAGGTGTGATGCTACTGATGCAGACATAATTCATGTATTCTCAAAATGCCCGCAACTGTACTCCTTGAAAAAAGATATTGAAAAATGTATTAATGTATCACTAGGTTACAAAATTAAGCTTACTGATGAATTACTATTGCTGGGGGTGGTGACGGGGGAAGAGGATATTCCTACTGAGTTTATGTTTATGGTATCCGCAGTATATCGTATATGTGTTGCAACGTTATGGCTTGATAGGGCACCACCAACTTTTCAAATGTGGATTGCTCGGTTATTGTCAACTTACAACCTAGAAAAAGCAATCTATGATAGAAAAGGCAAAAGAGGTAGATCTTTGGGTAAGAGGATCTGGCATCCAGTTGTAAACTGGAAAAACGGGACGATAAATCAGTAAGGGGAGCATGTCGTGAGGGCATATACAGCCGAAGATACAAGCTGAAAAGTTTTTTTAAGTTAAATCTGTATTATTATTATTTCTTATTTTTCTATGTATCTATGTTTATATTCCTACTTTGCCATCAAAAGAATGATGTCAGTATTGTAAGTACTTAAAAGACGGAAGCGTGTTGTAACTTATCTATGTTTCCTTGAGACAATAAAATAAAGTAAAATATATTAAAAAAAAAAAGAGAAAGCTGCATCTTGAGTAAAAATCTACTTGAGCGGCAGAAAAGAACAGCTCGCACTGTGCAAGATGCTGTTTTCAATCATTGTACAGTGCCGGGTGCTTGTCTGCACTGTGCAATCACTGAAAATGACATCTTGTATAGTGCGAACATGCTACTACGCAGTTCGCGTAGTGCTACGCGTAGCTCGCGTAGTGCAAAGTGCACTTCACGTAGCTACGTGTAGAGCTACTTCGTGAACTACTGCCCACCCCTAATTATTAGCTATGCGAGTGGGGAAGGCACCAGGGCCAAATGGCTACCCTTGTGAGTTCTTGCAAAAATATCACACTCAATTCTTGCAACCTTATCTAGCAGCCCTGGAGGCTTCCTGGGAGTGTGGACTCTTTCCGCCTGATTGGCACCACACCGAGATTGTCGTATTTATGAAGCCGGGCCGCCCACCTGAACACTTCTCATCCTATTGCCCGATTTCGTAAATTAATGTGGAGGCTAAACTACTGGCTAAAGTGATAGCTAATTGTTTGGTCCTGTATATTACGGAACTGATTCATCCTGATCAGGCAGGATTTATGCTGCACCGCGCTACGAGACACAATATCAGACGTGCCCAGAATGCCATTGCAGCCGTCGAAAGACCTCACCAGGAATACCATCCTGTCCAGCTGCCTAACCCTTAACCATTTTCTTATACTGAACTCTTGAAGCTACAGGCCTCTTCACTTATATCAGAATTAACGTTCAGTACCATACCACAATAACCTTGTTTTGATTATGCAAGTTACCTTTCTCTCAACAGACTTTAGATATATGCTCCTTAAGGTCCCTTTTGGACAATCCAATTATTTTCTCTGGATGTATCAAGGGATTCATCTCTGTCTGTCTGAGCCTCCTCAAGGTATTTTATACCCAAGCCAAAAGATTTTATGTACCTGATCAAGTCCCAAATAATCTTTAATGTTGGGTCTAATATAGTGTGTCTCTTCTTTTGGACCACATGGAGAGCAATAATAGGAGTGGTTTGGTTTCTAACATATCTGGTAAGAAACCAACTCCCAGTTCTCTATGAGTGATAGGAACTTATTCTCTTGTATTTGAATTGCTCCGTTATCTCCTACGCAACAGATTCCAGCACCATATGTCACCGCTGAAACAAATTTAGCGTTATATAAGGCCAACATTTCTCTGATCAGTTTGGTCCCTAATTATTAGGCAAACCTAAATATGCATTTGTTGTATCTGGATCCTAGGTTATTTAAACGTTTATTATTTTGTAATTGTATTCCCCTTAGTAAAGAGAGTATGTGTTCTTCCCCTTATTTGGCCACAGATCATAGAGAAGGTGTTCCCATTGTTCATTTTCAGGACTTTACCTTTCATGCATTACATTAAGGAGTTTATCAAATGTAGCAGGCTCATCAGAGTTAAGGCCAGAAGGGCCACATCATCAGCATATAGTATGGTTATTTGTTGCTTGCTGGCTCTAGGGGTGTCTGCACCTAATGGCTTTAATTTATTGTGAACCCCATTTATGTATAGGGAAAAAAGGATGGGCGCCAGTACACAACTCTCCAAACCCCTCTCCCTATATTAAAAAATGAAGTTAGTTCTCCCTTTGGCCCAAAGCACACTTTAGAGGTTAAGTTACTGTACATGTATGCCAGGAGTGAGATTAAGGGCCTTATTATGAGTTTGGCGGTCCATAGGATTGTTGAACTCGTGATGGCGGTCTGACGATTGCCACACTGCGGATCCACCCGCGGTATTATGACTGTGGCAGTGGGACTACCATGAGACTGCCAGCACTACCAGGATCAAGCATCCAGCTGGGCCAGCGGTCTTTCAATGGTAGGAATAGGCTGGTGGTGCCGTCGCCGGCACAGACGAGCATATTCCAAGTTGTCAGTCAGTCAAGTCAAGGAAAGTTTATTCGACTGCTTTTTTAACAATCATAAAAGTACATACAAAATATATCATAGTCCCCATTAAATTACACAAAATTAATACAATAATCAGGTTATGACACTAAAACAAATTAAAACAAAGAGAAGAAATAACACAGCAGTGATATAAGCTATCTAAAAAGGGAATGAGTAACCCTATAATTTATAATACATCCTCAATAATACACTTCCTTAGATTGAGCACCTTCTTCAAAAACATAGCTACCCTCCAAGCTAAAAACGGAAGTTTGATAAAAGCCGGGCAACATTGCCTCACCCCCTGTTGTTTTAAAATTGGAATTATCCACATTTTCCTTATCTCTATATCAAATTTACAAAACAAAACTAAATGAATGGTAGATTGGTTGGAGCGTTTATCACACGGGCATAGTTGCAATATCCGTGCCCAATCATTTGTTTTTGGAAAGGTCACGAGTCTATGAACCGTGCCCAACCTAAATCTAGTTTAAAAGCAATCTCTCAAAACCAGCAGGTGCAAAAGTTAAATATGGTTCCAGCCCTATCGTAGTTAGTATTAGCTGATGGTGTTTAACACTGGGCTTAAAATTTTCCATGACACTCTTATTGTGTCTAATAACTGGAGACCCTCTTATTTTAGCTTTCCTGGAGATCCCCTGCATGGACTCTGGGTCCATGAAATATTCTGGGTGACCTAGATCCTTCATATAATCACATACGAACCTTACCCAAGGAAGTTTCAAAGCCCCTTCCAGTTTGAGGCTATCCTGCAGGATCTCCCTATTTAGCTTAGTCTGTTCTTTCGAGTAGATCCCATGCCACAACAGTATGGGTTCCATTTTTATAAGGTCAGAGTTAAAAGGAAGGCCCTGCTCATCGTGGTAGATATAAGAAGGTGTGCTTGGTGGAACAGATAAAATATACCTTAAAAAGGAATTTTCCACTAGTTGTAGCGGGTGGTGTTGGCAAAACCCCATACTCCCACCCCATACATCGCGGTAGAGATGCACTTAGCTCTGTAAATTTGGATAAGCTCAACTGGCGGTTTTCTCCCTAATTTCTTTGTTGTCCTTATAAACGCCAGCCTTTTAGTAGATATAGTGTGGGCCCATAAATCATTATGGCTAAATAAAACCCCAAGATATGTAAAACTTTTACCTGAGGCTAGCTTCTGGACCACATTTCATAACAAAGGTCTTTGATATGTTAATACTAAGACCAAGATCCTTCATGTAGTTAGTAAAATTATTTAGAACCTTCTGAAGGCCGATTTGTGTTTGAGCCATTAAGACTGCGTCATCCGCGTATAAGAGAGCAGGAATTGGTTGGCCACCGGCTTGAAGGAAGTCTTGTCCCCTCCTAAGTAAAGCATCTTCCTGTCTGTTGATATACAGGTTAAAAAGAAAGGGGGCCAGGACACAACCTTGCTTGACCCCCACCTTCTGATGGAAAATGCAGCTGTACGCTCCCCATGCAAACCAGCACGCACACTGGCTGAAGCACCAGTTTAAAGACGCCTAAGGAATAGGATGATATTCGCGTCAACCCCCACAGCCTCGAGGACCTCCCAAAGTTTATCATGTCTTACAGAATTGAAAGCTACAGTTAGGTCCATAAATGCCAAGAACAATCTTCCCTTTTTCCCTCTTGTGTATTTTCCCATCAAGATAGACAAATTAAACTTTGTTCAATTGTTCCCAGCCCTTCCCAGAAACCGTACTGTATATCAGATAAGCCCCGTCTTTCCTTTGCCCGATCGTGCAAGCGTTCCAGAATAACACTCCCTGACACCGTTACCGTAGAGTCAAGTGAAGATATTGGTCTATAACAGCCGGTATCGTGACGGTCCCCTTTTTTAAAGATTGGGATGATAATAGGCTCAACCCAGGTCTTTGGTAGCGAAGCTTGGCAACAAGCATTAATGACCTGAGTTTTAGTAGGCCCCCACAGGGTAGTATTAGACTTGAACAGGTTCAGTGGGACACAGTCAGGGCCGGGCGCCTTATCTCCCTGTTGTCATTCATTTCTGTTACTATGACACTAGATTGTCTAGCAGGGTTTCCTTGTCCGTTATATACCCTCGAGAAATGCTTAATCCAAGTATCCTGGGATATTGTGATTTCTAATGAGGGCCCATCTCCAGGAAGTAGAAACGGGGTCTTCACCGCTCTCCAGAAAGCAGCACTCTCTTTCTGTTGTGCCGCAGAGTGGAGTGCTTCCCAAGCATCGTTCCTCATTGCACTCTTTCTTTCTTTAATGGCCTGCATATAGATCAGTCTCGCCTGCCTTAGCACTTGTCAAAAGCGGATTTAGAGGTCAATACCAATTCTTTTGTCACTGTGACAGAGTCCAGTATCGACCACCGTAGGGTATAGCCATTGGTTTTATCAATTTTTATCTTTCCTATGTTATATCCGGCATTGGCGACCCTTTCAGGCCCATATGATGGAATATTGATCATTAAACATAAGGGAAAATGGTCACTCAAAGAGCTATCGCCAAGCTTAAAAGAAAGCAGCCTAGCGGCATGATTACATGAAACCAACATATAGACTATAGTTGATGCGAGCCCTCTTCCATTAAAAGTATAGTGCATAGGGACAGGCGTAACCAGTAATTCATTTACAAAGCCCAGTTTAGTGCTAAAAAGCAACTCATTAAACAACTCCCCCACCATTGAGTGACAAAAGTGGATAGTGCACAAACCTTCTTCATTAATTTCTAATTTCTAATTTCTAGGTTTGGTAAAGCGCAACAGCTACCCCGGCAATGGGGTGTCCCGGCGCTGGGAGACAGGCTAACTCCTACAGAACGGGGAGGGGAGGATAAGGACCCTAGAGAGCGGGAAAGAGGTGGGTCTTGATAGCTTTGCGAAAGGCCGGGAGACAGTCTATGGAGCGGATGCTAAGAGGGAGATCGTTCCATAGTTTTGGATCCAGGATGCTAAAGGAGCGACCACCAGTGCGACTAAGTCTGATTTTGGGGACTGTCAGGAGAAGTTGATTAGAGGAGCGAAGGTCGCGGCCAGGGACATAGGGTCATGCCAGATTTCGCAACAGAGGGGGATTTCCCTGTTTGACGATCTTAAAGATCGTGATAAGAGCTTTGAATTTCACTCAGTGCTCCACGGGCAGCCAGTGTAGTTTGCGGATGGTAGCTCTGGCTGAGCATCTGCGTGGGAGACCGACCAGTGTTCTGGCCGCCGTATTCTGGATACGTTGGAACCTAGCCGTTTCCGCTTTATTTGCTCCCAGTAGGAGGACGTTGGCATAGTCCAGGCGGGACAAGATGGTTGCCTGGATAATTAGCTGGCGAGCTTTAGAGTCAAAGAGTCCAAGTATAGGCCGGAGGTTCCTTAGGAGCCCTATGCAGGTGGCTGCCACCTTTTTAGTATGTGACTGGAAGCTGAGGTTGGCATCCATCCAGACTCCCAGATTTTTAACACAGTTTTTAGGGGATGGAGTGGTGCCAAGGGATGACGGCCACCAGTGCTCATTCCATAGGCAGGTGTTACGGCCAAGGAGGAGCACCTCGGTTTTCCCGGCATTAAGTTGGAGGTAGTTGTCCGTCATCCATTGTGCCACTGATGCCATGCCCTCTCTAAACTGGATGCCGCAGTGGACGGGCTTTCCGAGAGGGTGACGACCAGCTGGGTGTCGTCGGCGTATGAGACCAGCGTGAGTCCCCACTCTGTGGCCACATCCGCAAGCGGCTGGACATATAAGTTAAAGAGGGAGGGACTCAACGATGAACCCTGGGGGACTCCTTGGGCTATGGGATGAGATTTAGAGAGAAATGGGGGGGCTGACACCTTGAAGGATCTGTCCTTAAGAAAGGATTGGAACCATGAAAGAGCGAGGCCAGTCACACCGGCCATCTCCAGACGTTCCAGAAGGATGTCATGGGATACCGTGTCAAAGGCTGCGCTGAGATCTAAAAGAATCAGCGCAGCACTTTGCCCGGAGTCTAGGATCGTCCGGAGATGTTCGGTGGTGGCCAGTAAGGCAGACTCAATACTATGGCCCGCTCGAAAGCCATTTTGGGATGGATCCAGAATTCCATGACGGTCCACATGTTTCGAGAGGATGCCGTTGACATGGGCCTCTGCTATCTTGGATATCCAGGGTAAAAGGGATATTGGTCGGTAGTTTTCCGGTTTGGAGGGGTCGAGGGTGGGTTTTTTGATTATTGGTGATACCCACGCTTGTTTCCAAGCGATAGGTACAGATCCAGAGGTAAAGGAGAGATTGAGGATATCCATCATGGGAGGTAGACAAGGGGCCAATGAGTCCAGGAAGTGAGAGGGGCTCATAGGATCAGCTGGGGAACCAGACTTCACCTTCCTGCATAATTTGGTCAATTCGGCGGCAGTGATGGCAGGGATTTGGGTGAGAGGTATACGGGTGGGGACTGGGGTTGTAGGCTCTCTGGAGTGAGGGGGGTTCTGCAGAAAGGTAGCATATATTTTTTGAACTTTTTCAACGAAGTATGTGGCAAGCTGCTCACATTGTTCGTTGGATGAGATTTTTGGAGATGGCGCCCTAGGGTTTTGAAGTTCTTTGACTAGCTTAAAAATCACTTTAGATGGGTTCGGGTTGGAGCTAATTTTGTTAGCATAAAAGGAAGCGCGGGAGGATCTGATGGCTTTATGGTAGATTTTAAGTTTGGATAAATAGTTTGCCTTATCCTGATTGTCAAAGTTTTTCCTCCATTGGCGCTCGGCTTTTTTACAATCCTTACGTAGCGCTTTAAGGGTGTCATCATACCATGGATTAGAGGGCGTATTGCGTCCTTTAGTCAGTTTAGCTGGGATGAGGGTGTCGAGGCCATTGGTAATCCAGGTAGTGAAGGAGGTGTAGATCGCTTCTTTCTCCTGATTAGTTTCACAGTGGAAATCGCCTAAGGTTTTGTGTAGAGTGGGAGTGGAGAGCTTGTGCCAAGGTCTTCTTAGGCGTTGGTTAGATTCAGTTTTATACTGCCGCTGTGGTGCAGGAACCATAAGTTTAACGAGGTAGTGGTCCGTCCATCCCATTGGGGAGGGGATCTCCGTGACTGCCTCTTGGATGTTAGTGAAGATCGGATCTAGGGTATGGCCTGCTATGTGGGTAGGAGCATGGACTAGAGAGTTAAGTTGTAGTGCCGAAAGGTCTGCAAGAAGGTTAGAAATTGTATGGTCATTAGTTAAGTCGAAATGCAGATTAAGATCACCTAGTATGGTGAAATTGGCGGATTTGGTAATGAGCGCCGTGGATGTTTCGAGGAGGGCGTCAATGAACCTTGAGGCCTGGCCTGGTGGGCGATATATGTAAAGGCCGGATAGCGTAGACTGAGGACTAATGCTGATTTTGAATTGAGCGCATTCGCAGTCTGGGAGAGGTTCTTTGATAAAAGTGCAGGTGAGGTGCTTTTTATAGATGACTGCGATGCCGCCGCCCCGGGTTTCACGGTTTATGGTGACCAGGTGAAACTCATCTGGGAGCGTCAGGTTAGGGATGGTAGTGATGCCATCTCGTAGCCATGTTTCGCACAAAAACAGGACGTCAGGATTTTCTTCCTGTAGGAGTGAATTTACCTCGAGGTGGTGTTTAGAGAGGGATCTGACATAACACCACAAATCCTGCTATCCTCGAAAGGACACAGAGCACAATTAAATCACCTGCCAGGATTAACATCATGTCTTTTGAACCAGTGTTACAGATAGAGTTTACATCATCACCTGGTTTTTTTAACACCTTGCCAAGTTCAACTGGTGGAATATTGTTGTAAATGTTAACCAGAAGAATGCATTGATTTACACTTAGAGACAATTTGCCTATCTGGTGGTGACTATACTCCAAATATGGTTCAATGTTATATACTACTAACTTTTTAGAAATATATGTGCAGAGCCTGCTCTTTGGCCTCCCCCCTAAGCCCTTCACTGCCTGTGTGTGAAATGTTTTAAAACCATTTATGTGAGTTGCCTCTATAGACCAGGTTTCCTGCAGGCAAAGTATCTCGCAGTTCGCACTATAGTCGTACCATTCCTGATTTTGTAGTCCTGCAGCCCTGAGATTTTCCAAGAGATGACATTCCAAGAGAGATACTCAGGGTTGTTCAGGTAGGTGGAGGGGACAAAGTTAGAAAAATTAAGGTTATCAACGCAAGGTGGTACAAGTAATTGAGTTACGTGTTCACAAGGTCTAAAGGAGGGAGCTGCGCTCAACGTACCAGCTCCCCACTCTATAACTTCCTTTGCACCGACAATCAGGATTGTCCCACCCACTGTTTCAAGAGAGTCTATTCTTGCTCCTTGCTCCGAGAGTCCATCAGAGCAGCATCCGGCACACCCACTATCATGATTTAAATGCTGTTTTTTTGGGAGACATTCAATCAATGTCTTCTAAAGTATTGAAGACATCAAAATAATTACTAACTGGGACTGCATACTGTGGGAGTCTGTGTGGTTTATAGGAGAAACCCAGAGGTAAGATGCTAATCCCAATTGCTCTAATGGGCCAGTTACCTACCCTATTTAGATTGGTTTGAACCAAACCTGTGGACCTAAATGTTAATACAATGCAATCACCAGATGATGACTTGGTAGAACTTCCCACCCAACCAATAAGCTGTGCCATCTTAAATTCTGTAAATAGCTCATTAGATATGCCTGTCTTTGCTATTCATAAATGTGAGGACTTGTTCCTCAATGTTGACAAATGTTCTAAGTCGCCGAACGGCAAAGGAGGAACATTGGCCAAGACAACTGTATATGGTGGTGCTTCAGGGGGGAGATGCAGCTTCCTTGGACCTGGCTGATTTCCCCTAGCCAAGTCTTGTCATCTGGGGCTACTTATAGTCTGTCCTCTGGCTCTGGACATATACGAGCCTCCCTACTGGTGACGGCCCCCTTTGGATCATCTTGCCCAGTGGGCCTGCTCTGTTTTGGGTGGGGTGGTTCCACATGATTTAATTAAGGGGACACAGCTCAACTCCCCGGCAACCTTGTCCAGGGCAAGTTGTTAGAATCATTAGAAGAGTACAGTGCCCATTGTTGAGAGACACTGCTGTTCACAGGGTTGCCTTCCGATTGAATGGAAGTGGTACTCCATTACTCTTAGGGGGTACAGTCCTCATTTGGAATTGACAGGAACTGGACGAAGCTGAGGGAGCACTGTTTACTAATTATTCCATGTTAACTAGCCACTCCTCCAATTGAGTTAGCTTTTGCATAAGCAGGTTCAGAAGACCTGACACAGTCAATTTTAGTTTATTCCAGAAGTCCTCCTTCTCCTGAATTAGGGGCGAACTTTCAGTAGTATCTTTCAGGGTAAGAGTAGGTCTTTGAGTAGGCTCTCTCTCAACAGATTTGTATTTCGGTTCCAACACCTTTGATGGGGGTTTAGTTTGCTTATTAGGGCCTAGCCCTTTCCTCTTCTTAGGTAGTGGGGCAAGGCTACTCCCTTGACAGGCTTTAGCTTTCTGTCCCCTTGTGATTATATTTGGCTTTGGCAGATTGTTACTTGCCTCAGAAACCTCTGGGACGTCAATCAATTCCAGATCAGTTATCGAAGGATGTGACACATTTGTTTCATGAGAATTATCTGCTGGATAAATGTTTTCTGCATGGACAGTCGTTGGCAGTTGATTTGGAGGGAAAAGAGACTCTATTGACAGTCTACGCTCGGTAAGCGCTATTTCATGAATCAATGTCGATTCAGCCTGCCCCAATAGCGATTTACATTTACTCATCATTTAGTACAGGTTTAATTTAACCACAGTGTAACAGTAAATTACTTGTTTACACTGGCCAGTAGATATGTCCTGAATCATGAGTTTTCAATATTGTGGCCCAACCCAGCCTCTTTCGGGCTCTGATGGGCCCAGACGGGCCCGACCTTGGCCTGGGCTTTGCCCGGGCACACCTGCACGCGTCCCATGCTGCGGAATGCCCTGCCGCAATTTGAGCCCCTCTGGGCGCTGCTGATGATGTTGGCGGTATGCGTGCCTCCTTGCAGTGTTGGGAATGAAGTCCTCTCCTCCGCTGTGGTACCGGTGAATTGCGGGTAGGGTGGCTGGGAACTGGCAGTGTCTGTGGCTGTAGCGAGTGACCGAGTTGTCATTTCACCACCCTTTCAGGACGGTGAACCCGCCCTGAAAAGGGTGGTGGAATGGCAATAAAGATGGCCCTAACAGGGCCTCCTACTGGATTTGAGGCTGGAGTGTATGTAGGGGGGCACAAGTAGTGACCCCTGTATTTGTATCCTATTTGTGTACGATGTGGCATGTATGCCACACCGTACAAGAAGGTGCCGTGGGCTCTCTGGCAGCCATGGGCTGCATGTGAGTCTCTTCTATAAGCCTCACAGACCAGCCCTGTTAGACCAACGCAGGACCACCAGCCAGACAAAGATTGAGTAGGCCTGGGCAGACTTTGTGACTGAAAAACTCAGCGATGATATGCAAGCTGCACAGTGCGTCAGATCACACTGTTCGTGCTGATTTTTAGCGCCAGGCTTTTGTCGGGCGTTGGAAAATCAGCATTAATGTTACCATGCACAGCGTAAGAGGGCTCTGCTTCTGTCTGCCACTCAAGTAGATTTTCTACGCAAGTAGCAACTTCCTCAACGTGAATGCAAAGTTTCTCAACGTGAGCGGTTGTGACCATCCGCGACCGCCCGCATTTCGAAATCTTGCTGGGAGGTGGTCTAGTGTTGAGCTTAGCATTGATGAGAGCGAGAGGAGTGGAGTTTTTTGAAATTCCAAGTGCTCTGCAGATTTAGCAGAGTTTACCGCCAAGGCCTTGGATTCAGGTCCGAATCTGGTGAGCAGCAGTAGCACAGCTTTGGAGTTCCTACAGCAGACGGCACATTGCATCATCTGCTGTAGGACTGCCAAAGTTGTAATAAGGGCCCTAAGTCTTTCGGAGCCCCAAGTAGGTCCATACATTCCCGCAGTTTACTATGGTTAGCCAAATCAAAAGCACATGTACAGGGAGCCTGCTTTAGCCATTGCATAGTTCCTCATCAAAAGATTCAGGTTAAGGGACTGCTGAACGGTCCGCCTCTAGGGACATATAAGTAAATCAAATGTGCCAATTAGGTCTAAGTCTATGTTATCATGTTTAAAGGGGAGAGCACATGCATTTTACCATCCTATGGTCAACAAAAACGGGTTTCAGTCAAAGAAGGCGCACGTTTGGTGGGGTACCATGCAAACTATGGTTATTTCCAGCATATATTTATTCTGAGTGGCTAATTCTTTACATTGAGCATTTCATATTAATGAATTGAGAGGTGTTCTTGTGTAATCCTTAATCAGGAAAATAGCTTCACAGATGCATTGTGAGTAGCGTAGCCTGTTCACCTTCCTAGCCATGGCTTTATAGATTCTGGAATGAGATTAAAATGTAAAAATGTTATTTTATTTCCATTCCCTCTCCAAATTTCTTTTGTTAGATTTGAGACTTTTTGTTAGATTTGAGAGATTTTAGTGGGGTGAAACCCATCAAGTTCAGTGCATTGATGGGAGGTTATGGTGAAGTTTGTTGGGATGCTGGTGTCTAGTATGCATATCAACCAATGAAGGAATTGTTTCATTTAGACTACTTGACTGTTAGGTAAGAAAGAGGTACGTTAAGCATAGAAGTAGGAAGATCCATTTTTTTCCCTTATCTAGTAGTTGTTTTAGATATCATGTCACTCAATTCCCTGGAGGAGACAATAAATGAAATGAGAACTGAATTTTAGCATGAGTATGATCAGTTTAAGTGCCATAATATCTCCAGTAACTAGGCTGCAGTGGCAAACGTTGCGTCTGGTACATGCCGAGCCTGGGTAGCCTGAGAATCTCAACAATTAAAAAAAAAAAGATGATCCAACACCATCCAGGGAAAATTCCTAGAGTGTGATGGTCATTAGCATTTTGTTTCACAGAAAGAAACTGACTTTTTGGAAGTTTTTTTTAGAAAACAAAAATATTTGTTGAGCAGACTAGATGAAGGTTAATTCCCCTGCTCCCCAGGCAAAAAGCGAGCTGCAAGCCAAACTTTATATCCAGTGTAAAGTCTGCAATAAAGTAACGAAGTTGAGGGTTCTATAGTGAAGGTCTGTAAAAAGGAGAAATGAGTAAGTAAAGGAATGTGTGGGAGAACATAGGATGAGCAGACATTTGGAATCTAAAGCTTTATATTTACAAGACTTGTTAAGTATAGAGCTTTTGTGAAGGACATCTACTCCTCAAGAAGGCTTTCTGGGTGATTTATCATGATGATGTGTACCCTGCAGGTATTGCAGGGTACAAATAGTATATTTTAAAGCAATTGTTGTTCAAAGGCCTAGTATTATATATGTATTATATATGTAAGAGGAGTTAGTGAGTGGACTTTGATGGCAAAGGAGGTTTTGTAGCAGGGACATTAGTTTCTTGTGATCAGTGAGTGTAAGGTGACTCACTAAGTCAGCCAGGTTGAAGAGCAAAATTACCAGATTCGGAGAGGAGAAGGAGTAATGAAGAGAAGGTGAGTCAGGTAAAATGGGGACATGCCAGGTTGCATATTGAATGATGAGAGATAGCAGTTGAAAGTGTACTTGACCAGAGCTATGATGCATTCGAAGGATGAGAAAAGCATGGATACTAAGGGTTAACAAGCTTCATACGACACATGACCTTTGGTTGGTGAAGGAGTATGGGGAGTTGAGAAGCAGGTATGAAATACTGACCTTAAACAACGATATTCAAGAGAGAATGAAGTGAACAACAGGAAGATGGACAGAGGGGGATGGGAAGGGAGTAACAGGTGATGTGTGGGATGAGTGAAGAGTTTTATAGGACACAGAAGAAAACATAAGCATGATAAAAGGAAAGTAGGCCTATATGATTAGGATGTAAAAGTACAGGAGGGTAGAGGATAGGCAGATGGCTGGGCTATAATAGCCACTGTATATACGTTTACCTGAAATAGATATTTGTTTCCAGTTTTTTCCCATTTGCTCTACAATGTTGTAACATTAAAATTACATATTTTCCACATCTTTCTATATGTATTGTAGAGAACATCTCTGATCTACAATGTGATCATGTCATATCCTGATTTCCTGTTTTATTCAATTTGTCAAAAGGTATTGATTTGCAGTCTGGTATTGTTAAGTGTAGGAATAGTTCTGATGAGTGGTAGAACTAAATGAACATTCTTCGCAGTTATGGTCCTATTTGTAACTTAGTCCAAATAAGTTATCAATCTGTATTCCTCTGTGTTCTAATACTCCAAGCATGACCATTAGAAATTATTGTGCATCTTGTTTAGAGTAAATGTCAATGAGCCAGTACATATATCTAAAAGATGCCAAATACCAGAAGCAGTATGCATTTTACTTCTGTCTCTTACCAACTGTTGAAATAAATGATGTAGTACAGAAGAGAATCTTTTTACAAGATTTTCCATGATTTCATAATGAAGATGTGGTAAAAGAAACAAAACATTTAGGGCCAGATGTAGGTAATCCCAGATTACTGATTCTTAAATACCGAATCATACCTTTTCGGCATTTAAGAACAGGCAAATGGGTTGTAAGTCATTTTACCAAAAAAATTACCGAATCAGTAAGTTTCGGTAATTACCGAATCGATATTTCCCGGTTCTGTAATTGCTATTCATTCCTATGGGCCTGGAGGCCCATAGGAATGAATGTCAATTACTGAATCGGTAAATACCTATTCGGTAATTGGGGGAAACATTGAAGGGTGGCAGGGTGTCACTTTGACACCCTGTTGCACCCCTCAATTGTGCATGAGTTCACATGTTGCAGACATACATGCCCTAAGGGCATGTATGTCTGCAACATGGCACTGAAGCAATTGCATAAAATAGCTTTTTGGGGTTTTTTCTTTATTTACCACCAACTTGTAGTTGGTGGTAAATAACGAATCCCAAAAAGGAGAAAGCACTCATTTGAGTGCTCCCTACATTGCTAATTTGGTAATTTACCGATTCGGTATTTTAACGAATCGGTTACCGATTCCTTAAAATACCGAAACGGTAAATTATCGAATTAGCAACTTGGGCACCTACATCTCAGTAGCCTAATTCCGGTTGGTAACGGCCAAAATTCAGTAATTTTGTCCGTTACCAACCGGAATTATGCTTCCAAACCTGGCCCATAGAATCCTATTAGCATAATAGTTGATACCTGAACTATTTTCCAACTGGTATCCTACAATCTAATCATCACCTTCCAATTTTTTTTCTATATGCCTCCTACTTTCTCTTCAATTGTTTTCTTATTTTCAACCTCACTGGAATGTTTGATGTATTTCTGTTTTGGACGTGGTATACGTTTTTTATATATTGGATATTTGCCTAAATGAGGAGCATAAAGTCTTCTTAAACGAAGAGGGCGCTTGAGAACGCAACGCAAAATGGCCAATTCGTAGAGCAGGTCTGCAGGCTGAGCTGAATATCTGACACTTATCCTAATTTCCTGGCGATTTTTACCCTCTCCACTACAGAGATCTGGGGGCAGAATGCACGGTCTGTGATTCAGAGCCCTGAGTGTTCCTGGATGTGTGCAGCTTGCATTGAACGGGACCGCTGAAACTTAGGCCCGTATTACCATCATGGCGGCCCAGCGCGATACCCGGTGGTGAAGGTCTGGTGAGTGGGGCATGAACCGCACTGTGGACTGGCCAGAGAGGGGTGGGTGTGGCTACTTGTGGCCGATTGCTGTGGGGATTGCGTTCATGGCTCGCGCTGGGATGCACCTCGGTATTAGCTGCGATAGTGCCAAGGCCGCGGCCGTCCCTTCCAAGCTTCGCGCAGTCTTCGGGGTACCAGCTATGAGACCTGCCTCCCCTTTACTGTGTTGTGGGCCCCGGTGGTTGGTTTGTGCCGGCACTCCTGCTCTGTTCTGCTAGTAGGTGATGGCAGATCTGGGTGCGAGCTGTGGTGTGTACCCCCTCCTCACCTCGTGGCCTCGGAGATTGTCTGCTGCGGTCCTCACGCCTTCTTGCCACCGGTCTACCTCCCCTGTGGCGATCATGTAAGTACCACATGTGACCTGCTGTGGAGCACCCCCAGCGGCGCTCGGTACAGGCTGTCCTGCCCTGTACGCCATTCCAGTGGATATGCCCCTACCAGACGGCTGGGAGTTTTACCACCCCTCAAGGTGATCTGCGTTGACACACGTGCTGAGGCCCGACCTACTGTTAGGCCCTTGGGTCTGTGACTCGCAGGGGCTGTGCAGCCCACGACCCACCTGGCCTTCCTGTGCGGCCTCAGCATGCCGACCGCCACCCCCCAGGCCATACGGTGGCTGTGGTGCTACCTGTGTGCCCTACTGAACTGCTTGCTGTCTCTGGCGATCTGCTACTGGTTCTTCTGGTATGGTGGGCCCAACTTCAACCTTCTTTTAATTGTGAGAGTGGTGGAGAGAGTTGATAACTGGCTCCTACCGGAGATTCACCTCTGGATACGACGTGAAGCACGGCGAGCGCTGGTGGGCACTACCTTCTACCCACTGCTGGTGTGGATCCCTTATGGCTCGTAGGTGTACCAGCTGCTGTTCCTTAAGTACGACTCAGTTGCAGGCTTTGGGGGAAGCTCCATAGACAATTATCACTGTGATACCATGGGGAAATCAGAGCATGGACAACCGCGTCTCACCTTTGAACCTCGCCAGTCCACCAAGACCCCACAACAAGAAGCGACAGACTCTGAACTTGACAGCCTTAGTGACTGGCTGTCCAACATAGACAAAACCCTTCTCGCAGTGCAAGTTGGTAAGATCGATAACCTCAACCTCCGCATGGACCACAAGTCGGAAAAACTGGACAAACATGCGATGCGCCTTGGGGGGGCAGAAACAAGTATCTCAGGAACAGAGGATAGCCTGCAGCAGGTGTCTGGGAGGACGTCCTCCATGGAAAAGGTGTATGCTGTGATTCAAGCACGTAATGAGGATTTGGAGGCCAGGCCCCGCCGCAACAATGAGCGCCTGACGGGTTTACCAAAATCTACCAATACAGGCCGCTTAGAGTTCTCCAACAAGCTAATTGTTGATCACGCACACAGATCCCTGGCTGCTTGCCCTCCACCTGGCGCAACGCCTTGCCCAGAAGTGAGTCCCGTGCTCTCCTTGCCAATGGAATCAAGCTATCTAGGCTGATGAGGGCTGAAAGCCCGAAACCGGTCCTTGGATGCTTGTTTCCAGTCCAGGGAGGGCCTGGCTTGGCTGTTCCGGCTGGACTGTTCCCATGGGGCACAGGGTCAAGACTGATTTGCATATGGCTGGGCTCAAACAAGAATGGCTTGGTGAGCAAATAAACAATGGATTTAGGCCCAGATCTCTGTACTAGGGTGAATGTAGGACATTGTTCTGCATTTTGTCCATCACCTGTTGTTTTTGAAGCTTTAGACTCTGGCACACTACCGCCTACTCTGAGGGAGGCCTCTAATTATCACCCTTCTCAAAAAAGATAAACCTGCACTTAGTTGCGACTCCTACCGGCCGCTCTCCCTTATAAACATAGACGCCAAGATCCTGGCTAAAACACTGGCCACCAGGTTACAGCCGTAGATGAAAAAACTGGTCCTCCCGGATCAATCAGGTTTAATCCCTACTCGGTCCAACTTGTGAGTTCTCTTCGCTCCCTTTCACATACTAGAACCGAGACTGCCGGCGGCAGCTGTTATGCTTGATGCTACTAAAGCATTTGATTCTATCGAGTGAAGCTATTTGTTTGGTATTCTCCGTTGCATGGGCTTTCTCCCAATATTTGTGCAGTGGATAACTTAATTATATACCAACCCTATGGCATGTGTCTGGGTAGAGGGCAGCACTTCTGACCCCTTTTGTATTACTAGGGGTATGAGGCAGGGTTGTCCCCTTACACCACTTTTGTTCGCTTTATCTCTGAAGCCCCTGGCCTGCGTCATCCGCCAGCGACATCGTGCCCCGGCACTGCGTTTCGCTCACCGCCCAGTCAGTATTTCCATGTATGCAGATGACATGCTATTATTTGTAGGTGAATCCCGCACTTTCATGGCACCCGGGCTGGGGAATTCATCTGTTTTGGTTGGTTCTCTGGGCTGCAAATAAATTGGCCCAAATCAGTAGTGGTCCCACTTACAGAGTGCCCTACACCCTATGACCTGGAGTATCCACTTGAATGGTCCTCGGACCCCGTGAAATATCTAGAGGTGTGGGTACATAGAGATCCAGACACAGCGATGAAAGCAAATTATGGCCCCGCCTACACCAAATTGGAACAGCTGGTCGATAGATTGGTGCGTCTTCCACTGTCCCTGGCTGATAGCATCTCACTCATAAAAATGGCCATTCTGCCACAGTTCTTGTATCTTTTCAGTAATATACTAATTCCACTCACTCAACATTTCTTTAAGACTTTGCGTGCTCAGCTTCTAAGACTGGTTTGGGGAGGCAAACAGGCTTGGGTGTCATTGCAAACGCTCATCATGGATTATATACATGGTGGCTTTAGTGTGCCCGACCCTTACCTGTACTACCTCTGCGCACAAGCCCAATATTTCACCTACTGGATTGGCGAGCATGAATTCATCCCGCATGTAGCGATAGAAGACGGTGACGCCCCTCCTGTCCCGCTGGGCTCCATACTGACACACACTGGGAGGGAGATCCCCCGAACAGAAATTAATACGATTGACACCACTATCAAGGCTTAGCATGCACTCGGCCGTCTAGGTGGTAAATTACCTCTGTATTCCCCTCTTCTATCTATTGCTTTTCACGCAGACATATCGGTAACACATGAGAAGGGTCGCTGTGCATTTTCCATCAAGTGGGGATGGTTAAAATGCAGGATCTTTTCCCGGGGGGCTCCTTCATTTTTGCTGGCGATCTAGACTTTAAACAGCACAAAACACCACTGATTAATTTCCTTGTATTCAGACTAAAGAAAGCGATGCAAACACTGTATCATACCTTCCCCACAGAACCTGCTACCTTGAATACCCCCCAGGTTCTCGTTCTTAGCCTCACACAACACCATTTACTTACCAAACTGTATCGTGCAGCCAGGGAGGAACAACCGCAGCCTCCCAACCGCAGTCTGGACATATGGAATACTAATTTTGACCCACCACTGTCACTGATTGACTGGGAAAGTTGCTATCAGCTTACGGGCACCCTGACCTCGAATTGTAACTTAAGAATTATCCACTATAAGTACCTACACCAACTATATTATACTCCAAAGCGTCTATATAAATATGGTCTTTGAGACGACGACCTATGCAAACGGTGTGGTGCGCCAGATGCTGACTTCATTTATTTATTTTGGACATGCCCCAAGGTGGCTCAATTCCGGGCGGGAGTGCTGCAAATATTGTCCACAGTGATTAACATACAGTTACCATGCTCTCCACATATCTGTTTACTGAGATTGGCGCCTACTGTGAAGGGCTATTTGGGCAGGTTGGTGAGGGTGGTTCTCCTGATGGCAAGTAGGAGGTTGGCAATGACTTGGGAGAGCAGGTCAGTTCCAACGACCACACATTTGCTCTAAGACTTGGCGTGCTGCTGTGACAATCTCATCCTCTATGCAGAGGAGCTCACCTCCTCATCCAGACCTACTGATATATGGGAGCCCATTTCACAATATTTACGTTCAGTGTCGATAGATGAGCCCCCACAGGTTGTGTACTTCACGCTGTATAGTACGTCAGCATGACAAAATCCGATTCTTTTTTGTTACAATCACATGTCAGCGCTTCATGATTTGTAATTGTTGCCACATGTCTCGAAGCGGTGCTTCGGTTTTATATGGTACCGTTGCTGATGATATTGTGCATTATATCTGATTACTCAAAACTCCAATAGAAAAATAAAAAAATAATATAAAAAAAGTCTTCTTGAACGATTATACTCTCTTGCACTAATCTTTTGTTCATCGAAATTGATCAAATACAAATAAGACAATGTTCTTACTCGAGACAATGCAATGTATACCATTCTCCCTTTGACCACTGTACTTTCAATATTTACAATAGCTCTGTCTACACTTAAACCCTGAGATTTATGAATAGTTACTGCATATGCGAGAGACAGAGGAAACTGTTGTCAATTGTATTGTATTGTATTGTATTTATTATTTGTAACACGCAACTGTCACCCTACGGGTATCCTGGCGCCCAAACAGGAAGTAAAAGATCGGTATGCTCAATGAGCATACCGATCTTTTACAAGCAAATAACGTATAGCACAACACCCAATCTGTTTTACCTCATCAATCTGGTCAAATTTTAAAATCAAAAATTATTTTCCATCTCTATTTTCAAATTAAAATAAATCAACAACTTTTCCCATTGCTCCATTTACTAATCCTTCGTCTACATTCAAATTATGCCACAAAATAACTATTTGAATTTTTTTCATACACGTAAACTCTTTTCTAATCCTGAAGTTTTAGATACAGACTTTTCGAAAGAATCCAATTTACCCTGTAGTTTCTCAGTAAGAAGAATTTTTACTCCCTGCTGTTCAAATTTGTCAATAGCTTTAATTTCCTGAATGTGTTGTTTTTCCAGTTGGAGAACATGTTTATTAAATGTAGAACACTGTTGGGCATTAGGCAAATTATAGACTTGTTTTCTAAAAGCGTATTGTACATTATTTCTGCTGCTGTTTGTTCAGATGTATACAAGTTGCTTAATAGCTGACTTTCTAAAGCTTGTTTACCATGTTCCGTCAATATACCAATTCTTATATCTTTAAGAATATTTCCATAAACTTCATCTCCTGCTTGGCGCATATATTCTTAGCAAATTCTTTATATTCAAAATTTAACCAAATAATTACATTCCGAATACTTCCCAAAGATTTCCTTATGTCATCATGGAGAAGTGTTTTAAAAACAGGTTGTCCTTTAACAGGAGTAAGTTGTAGTAGGGCTCCAAATACAAATAAATGTTTTCCTACAAACAGATCATAATCTATTTTACAAATCTGTTGCATTTTCAAGTGCACAAAGGCAAGCAATTAGTTTAGACCATGCTCACTTCATCACTGATTAAAAGTTTCAGTTTCCTCAGTACTCTTGAAACTTCATAACAAGCTTCACCAGATAGCTTCTGATATTCTAGTTTATTATCATGTTTAACAGGAAGCATAATTAATCAATGTAAAGTAATACCTTTAATGTTATGTGCTGCTAATCCAGTTGGAGCCGTTACAACACAAGATAAATGTGATTCTGTAGTTTTGTGTAGATAACTGGTCAAAACTTAAAAAAAATTCTGCAGTGGAAATAGTAGTTTTTACCCTTCTGCTATCATGCACTTTTCCTACAGTTGTAGTCACTGGAGTGCAAATAGAAATGTTTACCCCTTTGCTATCCAACACCTTCCCTATTGTTGCAATCACTGGAGTGGGAATACTAATTTTTACCCCTCCGCCATCCAATAATTTCCCTACTGTTGCACTCACTGGAGTGGGATAGTAATTGTTACCCCTCCGCTATCCAACACTTTCAGTTCAGTTCAGAAAAATTAATTTCAGCCAATGTGACCATAAAAGTATATATACATTATAAAGCATTTCATTTGATTCAAGAATAAAACAATAAAAAGAAATCCATTCTTCTTGCGACAGTGCAACAAGTAGGTATAACATAAAGGCAATCTATGTTTCGACCAGCCCAAACCCAACAACATCATTAAAGTACATGTGCAATATATGTGCAATATGTAAAGCCAGGAAAAGTAAGCACACCTCAAGCCCACTGGCTATCCATTACAATAGCTTTTTATAAAGTGCGTGTGCCTATCAACCAGAAACTGTAGACATGAGCATACGCCCAAACCCAAAAACCACCATTCAATTTGTTGGTGGTTTTATGCACATGTACAATATTCATAATATAAAATATACATTGATGATATAATGAAAAAAGCTTGCAAAAAAGTCATAAATATTACATAGAGGTAAAAAGACATCCAAAGTCCAATAAAAATATTATAAAATAATCAGCCAAAATCTATGGGGTTCAACTTCAAGAGAGCTCTGTATGTGCACCACATAGAGAATAAAAAGCCTGCTACCGAAAATGTTACAGGGAGACACATCATATTTCAATATCCTAAAAGCCTCTGTGCAGTGCCAGGTTCCCAAGTTTTTGCATAGCTGGATCAGCCATTGTTTTCTGGCCTTCTTTAGTTCCTAAGCTGAAAAAAAAATTATATTCTGTCTCTGCTGCGTTATTACATGCCGGGCAACCCAACATTTGTGTGCCTGCCCATTTGTTTATGAAAACACACAGTGGAAGTACCCCATGCCTAAACTGCAGGTATAACTTCCTTGCAGCAGCCAGTTTAATGTCATCCAGTACGGGCTTTAATCTGTACTGTTCTTTAATTTCTAAAAACACTATGGTAATCTTGCCTGTTGTAGAGCTCCCCTGGAGGCGGGCCAGTTTATTCTCCCAGAAGCTCCCTTTCAGATCATTCCTTGATACTATAGGACAAGTTACTTCTGGATTGTGCCACAAATTGCCCCTTCTCATGGTCAAAATGTATCCTGGATAAAAGCCAGCCACAGTAGTTTCCCTACCCTTTGTATACTCAGCACCTCTTTTAGTTCTTCTCTGTACACAACCAGACGTTTTCAGACTAGAAGTGGTCTAAGGGCAGCATCTTGTTAGATTGTTCTGACCCCAAGGTCTATGCGAAGTGGTGTAAGGGGAGAGCTACAAGGGAGGCCAAATAAATGCCTGGCAAATGTGTTCTTGACTTTTAATAATTTGCCAGGTGGCCCCAGATTTCAGCCCCATACAAGGCAGCACCTTTAGCTTGTGCCTTGTATATTTCTACTGCCGGGCCAACAGGTTTATGGAAGGAATTTCAAAATACCTTTGTCAGGCCCTTGTTGTCTGGGCTAGCTTCAAACCAGCATTTTCAATTTGTGCCCCCAGTCCATTTTTTTCTGTAATCGTAATTCCAAGGTACTCAAAAACAGACACTCTCTCCAGAGGTTTGCCTTCCAAACAAGGATTTGGCTGGGTACTATTACCTGAGTAGAATACCATAAATTTGGTTTTCTGCAGGCCCCCTTTCATTACAAAAGGTGTAAAATTTATCAAGGACCCTCTGTATACCCATAGATGTTTTTGAAAGTAGCAGAGTGTCATCAGCCAACATCATGGCCGGAATGTTGCGGTTCACCAACTTGGGGGCATCTATGTCCTTCCCTGTAATTAAGGCTTCAACTAATCCATTTATGAATAGGCAAACAAGAGTAAATGCAAGGACACAGCCCTGGCGGACAGTCTGTCTATGGGTATGGTCATAGTAAATTCTGCATTTTTGACAAACCTAATTTCAGCAAGATTACCTTTGTTTAATCACTTCAGAAGTTGGTAGAGGTACACTGGAGCCCCCTGGTTAAGCAGGATTGCCCACAATTTGTCTCTAGGCACCGGATCAAAAGCAGATTTTAGGTCCACAAATATTACATAGAGACTGCCACCCTCTATGCAGACAGTTTTGCAGAGTAATAATTGGAGCCTAAAAATGTCATCTAGTGTGGACATCTTTTCTCTAAACCCGGCTTGAAATGGGTAAGTACATTATGCTCCTCCATCCAACTCTGTAGGCGACCCAGCCACAATCGTGCAAATATTTTTTGACTAATGTCAGTGAGGCTTATATGCCTGTAATTTGTGGGGAGAAAAGGTGAGCCGTTTTTATAAACAGGTAGGAATCGCCATTCCTAACAGGATGGCATTGAACAGGATCCAAAAGGAGGGTCCGCAGATCGTGGGTTCACTGCGGAAGAGGTCCCTGGGAATCTTGTCAAGCCCTGGGGCTTTCGATGGTGCTACTTTGCTCATGGCTGCAGTTCTCTTTAAATGTGATCACTGTTGTATCTGCTATCACCTTAGAGGTTATCGTGTGTACAGTTGACCTGTGGGGGTTAGGCTC
Source organism: Lissotriton vulgaris (assembly GCF_964263255.1). Classification (NCBI taxonomy): domain Eukaryota; kingdom Metazoa; phylum Chordata; class Amphibia; order Caudata; family Salamandridae; genus Lissotriton; species Lissotriton vulgaris. The sequence goes on from NC_141693.1 coordinate 594,096,484, forward strand.
ATTGTCTGCTGCACTATCTACTACCTCTGCCCTGAAGTAGAGGGACTCAAAATGATCCCTCTACATGTCCACCCCTAGGTTAGGTTCAATCGCTGGTTTGCCTTCAGGACTGCCCGTGTTTACCACATTCCGAAACATCCTCATATCATGAATGCTCTTGGAACTTCTCAGGGTATCCCACTTGTCACATTACCACCCTTTTTTGGCCTCATCCATATTGTTTTTATAGGCTGCCTTTTTTCTTTAATTAGCGGCCTATCCTTGGCCTTAATTGCAGAGATCAGAGCGGATGTGGACATACAACAGCTTTCATTAAACCTGGGGTGTTGGTGTTTTTTATATTCCCTCATTCTTTTATTGGGGTAAAATAAATTAGCCATAGTAGTTGTTAATGTAGTGTGGTTCTCAGCAACTTTCACAAGTGCAATTGAGGTGCCGTCAGCCAGAACTGATTGCATCGAAATCGCGGGCATCGGGATGATGGTTTCATATAGGGAGGACAATTTGACTTCTGATTTACATATGTCCACCCATTGAACTCCCTTCCTACAGTTGGTGATGGTAAGTCTATCATTACCCCGATATTACGGACCAGATACACTCTCAGGGCATGGTGAAACCATCCCTAGAATCAGGGCATTGTGGTCACTATCATGACAAGAAACAATCTTAAAATCTATTACCCTGTGCCAGGATTTTGTATCTATCAAGAAATAATCTAGAATGGAGGGATGGCCAATTCTGTTAAAAGTATGATTACATGGTGAGTCCGATTTTGTTCTGCCATTACAGGCCCTCAGTGAGTGTTTTACTGTAAGGGAAGTCATCTGAAGCACCAATGGGTCCAGACCCTCAGTGACGGAATGTTAGTGTCTGGGATAGCCCAATGTTGATCTCTTCACTGGGATTGGCCCGGTTCAGGCCATCCAGTGGCTTATATTGGCAATTATAGTCACCACTAAGAATCACTAGGAAATTATCAGGGATGGGAGACAAGTAGGCTGTTAACTCCTCGAGAGTCCTTGACTCTTGGCTGTGGCTAACCGGTCTAGAGTAGACATTGATTAAAGCAATTGTAATCCTTAATGGAAAATAGAGAAGGATACATAGGATGTCAGTTGAGAGTGTCTCCATCTGTTTTACTACACAACCCAAATGTACAGCGACCAATGTGCAAAGCCCCCCTGAGGGCTTCCACTTTCCCCGATGTAGCAGCTACACTAAACTGATGCGTAGCCTAATCTAGAAGTGTCCACCCTAGCCCAGGTGTCCTGAAACATACAGACCTCGTGTTGTTCTATGAATACCCCCATTCAGTATTATCCATCTTAGCAACAAGTCCAGCTACATTCCAATATAGCAGCCTCAACCTTGTTGGGCTCAAACAGCTATCTATGATGGTAGGTATGGGGGGTGGTGAATGTAAGACCTCTACTGTACTTAAGTCTGGCACCTGCACATTCTCGTTGGGTACGTTTGAAGATGATCTGGTTGCTGTAGCCCTGTCCTTCCATTTCATTTCCAAACGCCTCCCCATAGGTCCCACCCCACCTAGAAGGCGTTCTCTGTTCGGGGACCTCCCCTAGTTGGAGAATTCTCCCCTGTTTCTCCATCTGTTGATGGAATTACTCTAGGCAGTGCCTTTCAGGTTTGAGTCAGTCCAATCCCTCTAGGACCCTATATCTATTTGTTGTTGGTATGTTAAAAAGTAGCTGCCTGGGTTGTTCATGATCTGAATTGACAGGTCAATAGTTCTGGTTCTGCATGCCTATTGTCATGTGCTAGCCGGGTGATTGGATTAGCCCTACTTGCATTTGTGGAGCACTGGTTGGCTTGATTTGGGGCAGTGATAATGGTTCTTTTTTGTGCAAGTGGGGAGTCAACCCTGTTAGTGCTGGGTGTAGCCTGTGCTTCCTGGTGACTGCATTCTCATTCCCCCCGATGTTACTCCTTGATTGCCTACCCAAGTCTCAACCAGCATTGCCAATTTATCCACCCGTGCTATCAGAGATTTGAGCTCATCCTTCACAATAGCCCTAACTTGTGCTTGTAAGCCCACCACCAAGTTTGTTACCGATGCTGGGTGTTTGTTGTCTATTGCTAGGCAACTAGCTGTTCCTCTCTCCCCAGTGTCACTGGTATCCGTTGTTTCTTCTGCACCCTTCTTCGGTTTTATCCCAATCTCACAGCTGGTTTAGGTTCCTCTTTTTTCACAGGCATGGTGGAGCAACCCCCAGATGTGAATCAGCGTTAGATAGTGCAGCTGCAGTCACACGCCCCTCTAGCTGAACCTTGGGGGAATAACTAGCCAGGGTTACTGATGCACGTGTGGCATCAAGGTCTGCCAAGAAAAAGTCTAAGTTCGAATTTAACGATAGCCGCCTTTCAGTCAGTTCGATTTCATTAGCTACCACTCTTATAGCCCTCTGAAGCATCCTGTCAATAGAAGTGGGATGGACTGAGGAAGTGGTTTGAGGAAGTGTAATTTGCTTCTTGGCAACACAGGATTGCTTCCACATTGTTCTGCTTGGTTACAATACGTTAAAACATGTAGGGTCATCTCTTCTATTTCAAACTCTAGCACTTATCAGATATCAACAGGGGGCCAGCTGTTACATAGGACTTGCGGTGTACCACACAATTTAAAAAAGAAAGAGAAAAAATTAATAAAATATAAATAAAAAAGGGGCCTCGACGGCGCAATATATGTACTACAGGGGATTAAAGCAGTAACCTCAATCCATACAATGTCTATTCATCAGGTATAAACAACAAAAGAGTGTCTCAAGGCACTAAATGTGTAAGCACAAGTACAGAGAAAAGAAGAACCTTAATAATTCATGTTGAGAATCAATAGGAATTATTAGGAAGACCTCACTCACCACCCTGGGTGGTGACATGCTTCATCATTGGGCCCACCAGGAGAAGCCAAATGCCTCCCTGGTGTGCTTCAACGCCAAAATACTGCGGAGCTGGTTTTTTGTGACAATGATCAGTGGTAAGCCTGACATGGCTAAAAACATATGTGTTGGGAAATTTACCAAATAATGTTTTGGGTATTTCCACTTAAAGTTAAAATTCAGTGTAAAAAAATTCTGTGTACATCTTCTTTTCTCTGTACTTGTGCTTACACATTTAGTGCCTTGAGACACTCTTTTGTTGTTTGGTAAAAATTTACCAGGGACTGAGAGTGTCCCGTACTCTCCCTCTCTCTCCGATTGTTGTACCTTATTCATCAGGTTCAGCCAGTTCCAAGGGCAAAACTCAGGGGGGTGCCCAACCCAGCCTTGTCCAGCCACTGGAGCCATGAGCAACTTTTATGACGCCTCCTGGGACATCGGAACACTAGCGCAGCTCCTGCCACGAGGTTGGCTGGGGGATGGAGTCCCCATTTCAGGCAGACAGGCAACGGTGATACAGTGATGAGCTACAGCACCGCAGGAGTCCTGAGCAACTTTTATGGCGCCTCCTGGTGTGTTGGAAAACGATGGTGATGCGATGATGGGTTCCCAGCGAGTAGCCCCTTGCAATTGATAAGTCTCTAACTGACTCGAGTGTCAAAAGGTAGAGGATGCAATCACCTCACCGAGTGTCCTGGGCTCACCTCTCATGAAGATGTATGTTTAAAGCAGAGAAGATAGAAGGAGAGGAGGGGGACTGCCACAGATAATGTCCTGCTCCTCAGGTCTCCTTGATCCTCACCCACCTGGTTTGTGGCCACACTGTTGAGGCTTTTCAGGGCTTCTGCTTGCTTAAACATTTAAGTTGTTGCTCCGGCTTGGAAAAGCATCACTGCTGCTGTATCTTGTGAGCCGCTTTCGATGCAGAGTGACCAGCCAAGAGGATAGGCTAGCCCATCCTTGGTCGGCCAGGGACAGGCGCAGACGGGCCTGCCCTTGGCCTGGGAGTGGCCCGAGCATGCCCTCATGTGTCCCCCGTTGTGGGAGACCTGTGCCAATTTCAAGCACCTCCTGGTGCAGGAATGCGGGTGTTGGTGGCATGCAACTGCTTGGTACACTGGGGCTTGTGGTACCTGCGCCCGGTCCCTCCTTGTGGCAAGAACAGAAGTCGGCGGTCTCCCTTTCCACTTTCCCTTTCCCTACTGTTGCACTCAGTGAAGTGGGAATAGTAATTTGTACCCCTCTGCTATCCAGCAATTTCCCTACTGTTGTACTCACTGGAGTTGGAATAGTAAATTTGATTCCTCTGCTACCCAACACTTACCCTACTTTTGCACTCACTGGAGTGGGAATAGTAATTGTTACCCCTTTGCTATCCATCACTTTCCCTACTGTTGCACTCTTTGGAGTGGGAATAGAAATGTTTGCCCCTTCGCTATCCAACACTTTCCTCTACTGTTGCCCTCTCTGGATTGGAAATATGAATTTTTACCCTTCCGCTATCCAACACTCTCCCTATTGTTGCACTCACTGGAGTGGGATGAGTACATTTTAACATTTTGCTATCTAACATTTTTCCTACTGTTGCATTTATTTGTATTGCGAAATGTAAGTTGTATTTTTTTAATAATTTATTGTTTTAATTTATTATAGAATGTTTTTTTATTTTAAATTATTGATATATATATATGTATTATTTTTATATAATTTTAATGGTCAAAATAAAAAAATAATAGTTAATATATGTGTATATTTAAATTATTATGTTTGTGTGTTCACATTTTTATAAATTAAGTTTATTTGTTATATTTAGTTAAAAGAGTTATTACATTGAATTAATTTTGTTAAAAATAATATTAATATTTAATATATTTAATAGATTTTATTTTATTTTAGATATGATTTCTAATTGATATTTTTTACATCTATATTTTTTCATCTATATTTTTGTCATCAATATTTTTAACATCGATATTATGCCAGTGAAACTTTCATATACCATTTATTTAAATTCTAAACATAAATCTATTATTTAAATGTTGTCACATTCATTGTTACCACTAACTTATATATACACATCTTTCATGAATATTTTTATTGATTTTACAAAAACCGCACCATAAAAATATAAATAAAAGTAATCATGGGGTTATTGTGATTGTCAAGATATAAAAGAAAAAACATTTTTATAAGACAAAATTTCGAATGTGATACTTTGGTCAAACACTGGACGGCCTGTCGGGTTGTAGGGTGACATAATTTTTTATTGTTGTGTGAGCTTGCAAAAAAAAAATATAAGTAATAAACCTTCGCATCCTACAACATAAATCAGGGAAATTGTTCAACCCAAACACACACCTGACTAAATAGGTGGGACAAGTTATTTCTCATTGGGGATGGTTCATTAAGGCTTTGACTGGACAGACAGATGTGTACTCTGTTTGGAATTTTTGGTGTGCAATTCATTTTATAGGTAAATAAAGGTGAGGGACATTGAGGACATTCAAACACGTTTGTGGTTGATAGGCACTTGGAAGGCTAGGATGGTGTGGCTGTGCTCACTTGGGGAAGATTATGAGAACTATAATTCATGGATGGAGCTCGGTGGCTTTCGGTGGATGTTGTGCACCAGGGCATGCACACTAAGGTTGAGAGGTGACAGTCTAGTGGTTTATGAGGGCTCGGTTTAAAGATATTTAAGCCACCCCCTGCCTGTACTTCACTTCTCCCGTTGGTCACAGTTTACGAACACGGAATGCTGGATATTGGATTAATCAATGTTGAACACGAGTGAGCAAGGATAGTACTTGTATGTGCAACTTGGGGTATAATTTACAGTGGGAAAGCAATGCATTTCATATCTTAGTCCTTGGCAGTGCCGGACTGGGAACAGAAATGGTCCTTGCCTCAAGGCAGTTTCTAAGGTGGGACAATGCAGCACGTAATATCGCTAACTCGGTGCTTAATGTGCTTAGTGGCAGGACGGAATGTTACGTCCATTTAGCTTAAGGGCCATGTAACATGAGACATAATATCGGACGGGTTTGAGGTTAGTAGTTCAGCTCCAGCGCGCTTGACCCCTTCTTGATTAAGCACACCGCTCACGTACTGTCACCTCAGTGGACCACATGCTCACAATATTGGTGACACAATACATGTCTTTAAGTAGCTATAGATTCCATATGTATTGCCCATCATGCAAGTACCTGCTCTTCCTGGTCAGGACTGCCTAGAATGTGCTTTTACAATAACATTTAGTGGTGGGGTAAAATTAGTGTTGCCATAACAACACAAAGTCAGCTTTAGCATGACTCCCCTTTTGCTGGTTGCCACCATACATGTGGGAAATGTGCTGTTTTTCAAAATGTTTAATACACAATGACTTTAAATATCAACACCATGGTATATTTCTTTTTTTTCTTAGACCGTTTACATGTTTTACACATAATGCCTGGCATGCAAGTACCTGTCCTATAATTTATAATCTAACACCATTACAGCATGAATCAAATTACAGTCTTAGAGTGGTACATGAAAGAGAAGTTTTTGTGTCCACTCCCACTTTACACTTGTTCAAGGCGTTTTTGGACAAGACGATTACATCAAAATGGAAGAGTCTGGCACTAACAAGACTGAGCGTCTTCACAGAAGATTTTCATAAGAGACATGTCATTTCTCACAATAATGGCAAAACATCGTCTTTCTCCTTGAATTTGGAATAGCACTGCTTAAAGAGTAAATCCAAACAAACAAAGATATCAAATTTAAAGTCCATATTGACACGCTGAGTCTTGATATATATTTCAATTCTTCTTTAATATTCCTTGGAAAAAATGAAGACAGCCAGCCGACATGTTTCGTTCTGTACAACAGAACTTCTTTGGGGCAATGTTAAGTCGAAATCGGTCTTGTCCAAAGATCCTTTTGTCAAAAAACAGTAACTCGAGACTCCGTATCTAAAGTATAACGCCAATACAAATCAGAAAAGTTCCCGTATTGAGGTAATTATATTTTCAAAATCTTCTTTTGATTTTATCCATTAGGCAAAAGTCAACTTAAGTCCTAATATCATATCCTCAAGATACCGATATTCACGTGTATTTCCATATATGTGTAACAAGGGAAGTATATAATCCAATTCCAAGTAATAGGTTTCGAGGTAATCACCTCATTTGTCGCCAAAATTAGCCGACACTGCGACGCTCGACTCTTTAACAAAAAAACACACACACGCCGCCACCGTTTATCCAGAACGTTAAAAAACTGTTGCTTTACACAAGCTTTAGGGTTGGTGACTTTTCTTTTGCTTCATGGGTCCACTGTCCAGTGAAAGTGTACATAAAATCGTCTTTGTTTGGCTACAAGCAGCTGACAGACTTTCTGAGCTTACCGAGGCTATAAGGTATTTTTGTTTCACCTTATCCTTGTGGTTACCCTCCACCTCCAGTTTCCATCCCTTCTTTAGGAGCTTCATGAACATACAATAATAGATATCATGTTTGTTGGTATAGGCTTAATGGTCTCTTGATTATTTGACACGACAAGTGTACAGAGCAGGTCATAATTTTGTTTGATTAAGGACCCTTATGCTTCCTTTTCTGCCGCTCAAGTATATTTTTCCTCGAGCGGCAGCTTTCTCAACGCGAACAGGCAGTTTCTCAACACGAGCGGTCGCGAGCATACACGACCACTGGAAATGAGAGACCTGACCCCGCCCCGCATTGAGAAATCTCACCTGGAGGATTATTTTCCATGCTCGCGCTCACCAACTTGATGTTGACAATCGTAAACGAGGACAAATTTCGCCAGGAAGTTGATTTTCCTAGCGCGATTCTCGCCAACTTGGTGTTGGTGAATGCAAGCAAGGAAAAAAACTCAGCTCCGTGAAGCGGAGCTTTTGGGAACTCCACGATCTCTGCATATTGCAGAGTGCAGAAAACTCCACGAGCAGAGCGGAGTTCACCTCCCAGGCCTATTTGGCACACATTTTCTTTTCTCTGGGCAAGTATTTGCATTGGTAGTTACTTGGTTGTTTTTTAAAGCATGTTTTGTTTATTTTGTACATACCTGTATGATAGTGGTTGTAGTACTGTTTATTTCACTGTATGATGGATGTTACAAAGAGTCTCTAGCCTAATAAGTGTCTAATAATAATGTGGAATATAGTGTCTAATGAAGCTTTGTGCCTTTCATGGGCCAAATGATGACCTTTGTTTTAGGAGACACGTTCAAAGGGTTTACAGGTACTAGTTTTTATATTTATATGTTGATTTATGTTGTAAATACAACTGTATCTATTTTGTATTTGTAAAGAGCAGTTTTTAGACTGATATGTTGTTCATGTATGTTTACAGCCCTGATGAAGCCTGTAACCAGGCGAAACGCATTGGCTGCACTTACCTATATCTGGTGAAGAAGAAATTGATTCATTAGTCACAGAATCAACCAAATGTTTTTTTGATTAATTTTCTTTTGATGCTCTATATACCAATTTGGCATGTGTACTCTGTTTTGTTACTTCAGATCTCCAACCCGGCATTTGCTGACCTTAATGGGAAATATTTATTTCTGTAATCCCGCCCTTGTCCATTAAAGGCACATAAGTTGCTTTAAAAATGAAATGTTTCCCATCTGAGACAACCGCGAGAGGAGAAGGCAATGATCCTGTTGACCCTCGGGGCCACTAACACAATTCCTAAATGGAAATCTGTCCCTAGTGTTTTGTATAGAGAAATTGCAAATATGCAGCAGCAGTGAACACCGAGAAAGGAGACATCATAACGCCAAGCATATCTTGAGGGTAAGATGTTAAAAGTACCTAGCAAATAGATGCATCTCAAACAAAAACTCTTTATTTTAATACTACATATGAACTAACTAACCAGATCTGGATGGGGGACATGTTCTTGCTTCTTAGAGGGAAAACTGAAAAAGAATGCAGCTGAGTGCGGTGTATCCCCAGGAGACATGCAAGAGTGTCAAAGTAATGGAAGTTTTCCCGAGAATCTCACTTTCTTCACCAGACAATGGGGAAAGCCTGATTAAAGACATGTATTACTCAAGCAGGCCGATGTGAAATGCACCTTCTATCAATAAATATTCATTGCAGTTTAATGAATAAAGGGGTGATATGGTCAATGTGAGAGCTGTCTGAGACATGATAGTTAAAAATATCTGTTCAGAGGAGCAAGTTGGATGTTACGTATCCCAGTGAGGAAGGAAATCCCATTGTTTAACCTTAACAATACCAAGGCCTTTAACTTTACCTTAAAATCCTGGTCAGAGAGTAGCATTTAATAATTTGAGTCACTCTTCTGTGGGAGGAGTTTAAGATGCTATTGCATCCTCTAGGAGCAGATTTTTATATATGGTTAGGAAGAGATATACTAGTTGCTGAGGAGAAACAGCCTTTACAACTTGGGCTAAGCCACGTGTGCCGTTTCCTTGCAAGTGAACCCACACTTGCCTTAACCACACATATGCCTTAACCACAAATGTGCGTGGTCTAGATGCTGGAATGGACAGGCCCAGGAACAGAAAGAATCGTAAGAGGATGTGGTGAGGTAAATGGGTCTGGGGCCGTCTTTTGGGGTGGGGTCCTTTTTAGGGCTCGGGGTGTCGTGTTAGGTTTTATATCTCAGGGGAGGGGTAATTTGTAAGGCTTAGGGTAATTTATAGGGCTCAGGGAAGTTTTAGGGCTTGGGGGGGTCAGGGTAGGTTTTCAGCCTCAGGGGGCAATATAGTTATAGGCTGGGGGGTCAGATACTTTTTAGGGTTATGGGGTGTTGGGACACTTTTTAGGGCTCAGGAGGTTGGGGTAGTTTTTAGGTCTCGGTTGGCAGTATAGGTTTTCGTGCTCAAGGTTAGGGTCATTTTTAGGGCTCAGGGGGCGGGCTCAGGTGTGAGCTCTACCACTCATATCCCCTCACCAGTCATGCCTTTACCACAAAATTGTGTGGTAAATGCATGTGTAATAAAGGAATGCGTTTTTTAGATGCATTCGCAGTTAGGTCAGCTTTTTAGTGCCACGTGTGGTTTAGCCATGAGTGCCTCCATCGTACAACGATTGCTGGTGAGAACTTTCGATGTAGCTGACTACAACTAGCAGTTCAATGGTTTGAGATGCCCAATTAATAGAAAAGGTCATTTAACTGTTCAAGAAAAGATCGAAGAACACAGAAGCAAGGAAGGAGCATTAGGCACATCTTGGGATTTGTTTTGAGACGAACTCTAATTTTGCAAGAATCAGCTGTATACCTTATCGCCAGTACCAATGCTATTGATTTACAGTATAAAGTAGTACCTCTTGATCTATGATGAACTATGATAACAGTGAGAGCAAATAGTCAAGGAGGGCAGGAAGGCAAGAGCCATTAATTAAATACTCCTATCATATCATCCACTACCTGGAGCAAAGCAGTCTCTGTGCTGTATCCTGTTTAATGATGACATGCTTGAGAAGAGTGTGCACTGACCTGTACCAAGAAAAGAAAACTCTCTAACGATGAAAGTCAGATCTTCTAGGTCAGCTTAAATTTTTTAACAGTCTTAAAGTGGCCAAACCTAAGACACTCATGGACTTTGACCTGGGTTAACAAGAACTTTACATGATTGTTTTTAATCACAGAGTAATGCATTGTTTTATTTTCTTCAGTAGTGATGTTCGGAACGGGTTAATAGGAAAGTATCAGGGTACGTTTCAATGCTTTGGATGATGTGGGCCTGAGATTGGCCATCAAATTTAAGCCAGTTCAAAGATGAGTTCCTAGAAAATGCCAAGCTATGATTTGTGTGAGTGGGAATTAACCATTGAAGTTCAAAGCTGGTCACAAAAACTGTGCACATTTCCCACTTTCAGCCAGTAACTCCAAAGGGTGATCGTAGAGAAATGATTCTTTTGCCTGTCAATCACTGTCAAAACATTTTTGGGGAATGACGTTTTAGCACAGTCAGTTGAGTTCTGAATTAGAAAGATTTTCTCTCTACATGCTCGCACGTTTTGCAAATGCTGAGAATTTGGATACAGGCACCCCACCCACTCTTTTTTGTTTAAGCTCAGAAGAAAATCTTTGTAGCAATCTCTTAAGTTTTCCTATTTTTTGTCGTGGGTGGTACAGAACGTTAGCCACAGTGACAGAGTACTAAATGTTAGGGTAGTTACAATCACATTTAAGTTTTGTCTTTCATCTAAATTCATGCTGATAGTTGAGTTGAACTAGCAGAAAGTTTAGTATTTAGAGATCTTTAGATCTTTAGTCTTTTGGATTGCAAAGCAGCAATAGTTTCAGATGGTGGTCCTGCAAACTAGTTGGCTGTCCCCTTTCATGGGTTGTTTGCCTTCCCAATCATATAATAACACACATGCAAGGGATGATAATAGGCCGATTCCATCAGAATTGTGCAAAATGTGATACTAATATGGCACTTGGCACACTGTTAGGCAGTCATATGAAAATTGATTTTTGATATAGACCCCAAAGGTCTGACCCCCCCATTTTAGGCGTGTGATGTCATAATACAAAATGGCCTCCGCAAGCGGCAGTAAATTATCATTAATGTAATATTAGACTTCCAGCACATAATTGTATTGGTTTTTTAGCCAAGTGTTTAAAAAAAACTGCACTGTAATTGACTCATAATACACTATGATAAATATGTAGATATATCATAGATATAAAGAGTGTTCCACATAACGTGCTCACCCCCTTAACCCTATTGAATGGCTAATAGAAATTCCATACAAAAACCATGGTTGATTTCTATTTTCTGTTGTTAATATTTTAGCGGCACTTGGGCACCATATACAGGGTGTACTAAAAAAGAGTTATAACATTTTAAATGACACCCTGCATATTTTGGCTATATTTTTTGTCATAATATGAAACTGGATCTTGTGACATATAAACATTAAACCTTTTTAAAAAAGAAAAAATTAACATACAAATGATATTGTTATTATTGCCAATTTTTCTTTTAGTCAACAGTTGTTTTAAAGGTTACAATTTGGCCAGTCATCTCAAACATGTCCTCCTGATTGCATTGTTCATCATAAACACAAAGGCTAGTACATGGAAGAGACAATTGTTGATATTTTCAAGCATTGGTAGGCAATGTTTTACATCAACACTTAACAAGTTCCTTGCAGAATTTTGAAGCATCAAGTAAAAGTGACCACAGAGGTTCATATCCAGAATCTTTCCTCTACCATCCCCACTGAGCTGGATCTGGTATGTCAGGATACACATTCCACCACTGGGAATACACATTGCCCTTTTGGAAACTACCTCTCTTGCTGTGCTGTAACAGAGCAGCCTCACTTGGTGGCACATTCTCCAGAGAGCGATCAAGGTTGGTCACTATCATTCCTTGACACTCGTGAACAGACTCTGATTAAATGTTCCGATTGTATAATCTAATTACAAATCGCTGAAGCTGACTGAAACTGTTATTTGAAATATTGGCTGGGCAATGGGAGAGCTCAATAAATATCTCTGTGACAGCCTGAAAATGTGGCCATGTTTCCCACCTGTTTTCTTGCCAAGATCAACAAATGCAGATACAGTGTCGCAACCTGCAAATGCACAAAACAAAACACTATCACATAGACTTTCCCAAGTTTATTACCATACTCATGGCTAGGCAGTAGTCTTTGATGTTTCCCAATATCAAAATCAACCCAGACATTTGAAAGATTTAAGCTGCTAAATGCATAAAGAACAATAACTGCTACATCGGATTGAACAGTTCGTATAGTGATAGCCTTCTGACCACTTTCACAAGCATGTTTTGCATGTAATATTGTTCTGGTATCAGCCTTTTTCTTCATAACATGGTCTGGGTTTTTGGTATTATTCACCATGTTATCATCCTTTGTCAGTACTACAAGTTTACCCCCTGATATCACAGGCCTCAAAATGTTAGAAACCAAGAATTGAAACAAATATTTTTTCTTATCGTCATTTTGTAGAAAAGTCATACAGTTTTTTGGTATATTTGTTCAACCTTTTACACAATAGCATGGACCAAAACCTTGCCTATTTCTTTCTTCCTTTTTCAGAGAGCCCTCTATGTAACAGTCAAATACAATTTCTACTCATTTCAATTTAAGTATGTTCATTACATAAGGCTGGAAAATACAGGTTTTGTAGTGAAAAGTGTGTATGTTGTTGATCCATCCCTAATAACACAACTTGCAATGTTTGGAATGGTATTCATGTTATCTACGATGCCCTTAATATTTTCCAAACAATAGATGATATCAGACTTTGGCCCTTTTCTTATTTTTCTTAGTTGAAAGTGATGAGGGATAGATAATCAAGATTCTCATGGGCAGAAAATCCTTTAAATCTCCTTCTCTATCTTGGCAAGCAATATACAGTCTAATGAGAAGTGAGCAGTCAATTTTTATAATCGATACTTTGTGGTTCACTGATTTTGGGACTACCTTGTGAAATAAACATAGTTTGTTTTTAGGAACAGGTTTAAAAATAAAAAATTTACAGCGTACCAGGCGTTCTTGAACAAAGGTTTTATATTGAGTTCTTACCATGTCATCAGTAATGCACACAGATTTATTTGCATTATCACTCACAATTAAGTTGGATGAAATATTCATAAGATGTTCGCCAGTGCCACAGGCATAAGAATTTCTTTTATCAAGCAAAAACACTTGTGTACGTTTCTTAACATCTTTTACAAATTGAGTGTTGCCAGAGACGTTGTCTTCATGGTGAACACAGTTATTTTCATTTTCACTGAATCCTTTTGCTTCATAGAATTGTCGCAGTAAGATGGCAATTAGAGGTCCAGACACCATCCATTTCATCAATGCACGAGGATTAACAAGAATATCAACTGCCCTGCTGTCTGATTTTATATCTTTTCTCATTTATCTGATCATGAGATATGCAGGATTAGGTCTTAATTATTTGGAAAGTGTAATCCTATTGGCTTTTATTATATTTATGTATAGATGTGTTTTTAGGAGACACATGTCAGTGCTAGGGTGTTTTGCCTCAGTTTTGTATATATTTGGGCAAGTGTAGGCTCTGATATGAATACGAAAATATGCAGTGTCAAACGAAACACCATGAGATGCTGTGTCTCATTGTATCTTTGTTTGTTAGCAGTCTAATTGTGTAATTTAGAAATTGTGCTTTTTATGTGAATTCAGTAAGCTTGCACACACTACGACATGGGTTTATTTTTTATATGTGTTGTAATGTTATATATGTTATATTTTTGTGGGTTTATAAATGTTTGCACATGTTGTGTTTGCAGCCCTGATGAAGTCCAGTCTTGGATGAAACGCGTTGGCTGCTCGAATGTTGGATCTATTGGGACCATTCCAATCTGCGATTAAAAAAAAAAGAAGAGATTGACAAAAGAATCAGAAATCCGTTTCTTTTGGACTGTTGACCCTGATTTTCAAGTGCCATTTGGTGCACTGTACTGTATGTTTTTGCTTATGTAGGCCCTCCATTTGGATTGCACCTTGTCAGGAGGTGTTGATATGTGTGCACATTTTGGGAATACTTTCCATTATGATACACTTGGGGATATACAGAATAAGGTGCATGTTGCACTTGGGATCAGTTGTCATTTTTATGTTTTGATTTACAATTTTTGTTGCCTTTGCTTTTTACTTTGTTCTGTATTTGCCTAAGCCAGTGTTAAAAAATAACAAGATGCTTTCTGTGGTATTTCTCTTTGGTCACAACCATATCACCATCACTTAACTAGGCAAGTACTCTCGAGTCACTTAATGCAACTGCAGCATCTTAAACTTGATTGCTCAATTCAAATATACGCACATTTATGAGCTCTGCCCCTGACTCTTTGTCACAGAAGAAACACACATCTTTCAGTTCACCAACTATAAATGAAGTACATGTACACCTTGAACTACCCTCTTGGAAATTTTCTTGAACTAATTTAGGGGCATATTACCAACAACTAGCGATAATTTTTGTCTCTAACTTTTTTAGAGACAAAAATTATCACCGCACATCGGCGATTTCTATCGCAGATAAACCTTGCTATTAGCAAGGTTTATCGCAAATGCGATAAAAAACGGCTGCAATGCATGAATATCGCTGAAAAGTCAGCGATATTCATGCATTATCGAGCAAATGCTCTTAGCCATGTTATCCACCTCCCATTGGATAACATGGCTAAGAACTGCTCAGGGCAGGTGTTAGCTTTTGGAGATATTCGCGCTTAGCGCGAATATCTCCAAAAGTTGGTAATAGGAGATAGCGATGTTAGGGACTGTTTCCAGTCGCTAACATCTTGGCACGCCCACTTTGCATGTCATTAGTGATAAATATCACTGACATGCAAAGCAGGGCCCAAGATGGTCGCTATCTCCTATTAGCTGTCACTAACTGGTGTTAGCGACAGCTTGGTAATAGGGAGATAATTTTATCTCCGCTTTCTTGGCATTTAAAGCCAAAAAAGCGGAGATAAACCCCCTTGATAATATGCCCCTTAGTTTTTTTGTTAACATTGCAAGTTTGTATTTGTCAAATTTGTTTTTACACATTTTATGGAATTTTTGACAGTTTTCATTTAACAGTTGTTCAACTGCACAATTACCTTTTACCAATTTTGTCTTGATGATTGATGGAAGTCCTTTTATTTCATCCAAAGCTAGCAGATCGCCAAGAAACATTTGTACCCAATTCCTTTATTCAGAACGTTTACTATTAGCTGGACAAACTAAAGTTTCTGGTAATTCTTGTTGACACAATACACACAGATCCCAAGCAATCTCAGTTCCAAAATGTTGTGTACTCGATATAAACTCTGCATTAATATTTACTAATTCACATCTTCTTTTGGTAGACAATTTTACTTATTGACAGCAGATAATCTTTTCAGTATTTCAGAAGCATGCAAAAAAAGAAACAATTTGTTAGTTTACAAGGGCAGTACAACATACTTTTTTATTTACATCACAAGGTATTTACTCAATGGATGCATTAACAATTTCTCATTCTTTGTCAGGGGTTAGCTAAAATGCTGAATTTTCACCACTTTTTGCATTCTCAACCAGAAAAATGTATGAAATTATGTAATGGATGCCTAACATTAGATTCATAATCGCTATACAAATAATAGTGACATCCATTTTCTTTTATGACATTACACGGACAAAGCCCTGTGCAAAGTTTCATGTTGGTATCGCATTTTGCATGGCTCTACTGTTAAGCTACCTCACTAATGTTTTACCAGGAGATATTTGAATAAACATACATCATGACTCATATTTTCATGTCTATTTTTTTGGGAAGTTTAAAAACATCAAACCTGCATGTTGTCATAGTTTTCAGTCGATTGCTTAGAGATCCAGGAGACAGAAAGACAGAGTTTAGATCATCGATCTACTCATTATACAGTTCTGAGGGTAAAAGAATAGCATTCTTCAAGTAATGCCTTTAAATCAGTCTATCAGTCATGTTAGCTTTATTTCGATAAAAACATATCTTAAAAGCGGCAATACACAGGTTGAAAAAAGCTATATAATTAAGAGCACAAAACATTTTCTCAAACAGTAAATACACTCTTGATGACTGATTAAAAAAGGTTCACCAAAGTCCATATAATAGAAATGACTAAAAATTATATTAAAAAGTAATATATACAATATAAAATGGGAAAAGGTGCAATTAGTAAAGTGCAAGTGACTCATAGGGCATGAAATAGAAAGTACAATTTCTAAAGTGCAGATGATTCATAGCAGCATTAATAATTAAAAATTTGTTTTCATTAATCTCGATCTAATATTCCAAGCCCAGCTCAAGAATTTAGCCAAACTACACGCATATAGGGCTCACGCATCAGATCTTAAAATGCGTAACGCTACAAGATGACTGCGAGTACCCAGTTCCCGGCAGAGTGGCTTGAGCCAACGTTCCATTGGCGCTAAATAGGCTGGGCATACGAACATGATGTGTGCTATTGACTCTAGACTAACCTCACAATTTGGGCAGGTGGCAGATGTCTGGTAGGGGGCCTTCCATCGGGCGTTCATGTCGCGAGTGACGAGCGAGCCAACCCTAAATGCAAAGAACAAAGCTCGGTCATGGGGTTTTTGGATAACATCTAGATATTGTTCATTGCAGATGGAGCTTTTATGTTGCATGAACTCATCAGATAGCCCGCCGGATCTAAGATCAAGGAGGCCCCTAATGCGAACCCAGGACCAATAGACTCTCTTAAGTTCTGCTTTTGGAGGAGCAGTTCTATTTGTCCACGCTTCCCTGAGGCCAAGGTCATACAGGAGCGTTTTTAAGTCCCTTAACCATTTGATCCTATGCCAACCATCCATGCTCATTAATTCCCTTAGCCCTGCTGCATATCCCTCCAATTCTGGGCTCCGCCATAGGCGGGCCCACAACAGTAGGGGGTCCCAGTCTGGCCAAGTCTCTCAATGAATGGCATCCAAGGTCCTGCAGCAAGGGCCTTGTGGGGGTGGTCCCTGTGGGCAACCTCATGAGTTCTTTTAAGAATTTGTTTTCTGATTTTGTGATTTGGTTAAAATTGGAAAAACCCCAGAGTTCGGCACCATAGAGAGCTGAACTCACTCCTCTGGCCTTATATACAACAGTTTGGAGAAGTTTGGAGAAGTGTGGCTCACTGGTTAGAGCAGGCAGACCCTGAAGCAGAGGTCAGACCCAGGACCAGGGTTCGATTCCCGACGCGGCAGGGTCTTGAGCTCAAATGTCCATGGACTCGATAATTCTCGCTTCGGTGCCTGACCTAATCATGGGTTCACACTCTGCAACTCTGGGCATTAAACTTGCTTAATCTCCACAACGGCCCCCCCGCAGCGGGATGCCTGGCTTTCACCTTGGGGGTGCCCTGTAGGGGCTATCTCACAGGGAAAAGCCAGGATGGGTTCCCAAGGCAAGCGCGGAGATACCCCTTCGGGGGTCGATTCTGGCGCTATGTAAGAAACATAATAATAATAATAATATATCTCAATAGCAGGAGAAATGGGCCTACTTGTTCAGGTACGGTGCTCTCTAAGAAATGCCCCCATTACCCTCTTATGGTTCAGGAGCATTTTTTGTATGTGAGTATTCCAGATCATAGTATCAGAAATGCGGATGCCCAAGTAATCAAATGTGATGACCCTCTCTAGTGGGACAGAGTTCATTACAGGTGGAGTCCTGAGGTTCATTGGGGGATTCAACACTAAGTACTTTGTTTTTTCAGAATTGATGACCAACCCTCTATTGTTGCAGAACACTGAAAGCTATCTACTAGGCACTGTAAGCCCATCGGTGTCTTGGAAATAAGGAGGGTGTCATCGGCGAACAAGAGGGTGAGAATTTTCTCCCCCGCCAAGTCTGGTGCGTCAGATTGAATTCGTTGTAAGTGCTGAACCACTCTATTCACTTATATAGAGAACAGGGTGGGGGCTAGGACGCAGCCTTGGCGGACACCCCTGTTCACTGATATTCTGGCAGTTTTCTTTCCTTGTGGGCCCTATCTTATTTGGGCATAATTACCCTCTTAGAGATGCATCAAGATGTTTAAAATGTTCTTTGGGACCCCCTGTTCAGCCAGTACCTGCCACAAGCGCCCCCGGGGGACCAGGTCAAAGGCAGTCTTTAGATCTATAAACGGGAGATAAAGACTGCCTTTACCTATCAGTACTACCTTCCAGTAAAGAAGGATTAGCCTGAACGCCTGCTCAATTTTCCCCGTGCCAGCCCTAAAACCTGCTTGGAAGTCGGAGAGGATCGTGTTTTCATCAGACCAATCCAAGATACTCTCCAAAACCACCCTCCCAACAACCTTTTGGGCTGAATCGATTAGGCTTATTGGGCGAAAGTTAGCAGGGTCGTCCCGAGTGCCCTTTTTATAAATAGGGACGACCTCTGCTCCCTTCCAGGAATCTGGGAATAGGGGAAACTTTTATTGATGGCATTGATTAAGACGGTAATGATTTTCGCCCATTCCTCGGGGTCTGACTGGAGAAGATCCCCGTGAATGCCATCTGGACCCGCCGCATTTCCTGGAACTATGCGCCGAATGGCAGATTCCACTTCCGTTTCTGAAAAAGGAGAGCTGATTTGGTCCCCCATGCTTGATCCAGAATCAATTAGCGTACCTTCCCATGAAACATCCTCAGTAGAGGAATAGAGTTTTGAGAAATGATCACGCCAAATGTGGCTTGGGATGTTACATGTAATTGATTCACTATCGGGTTATGTCTTAGATCTGATGAAGTTCCGAAATTGACTAGCATCCTTCTCCAGGCTAGCTGTTTTTAGGTCTTGCCAATGCTGTTCTTCCCACTCTTTTTTGGCCTTTAAATCACAATGACGTAGGACCTTAATTGCTGAAGGTATGTATGCCACATTTTCTTTCAACAGTTCTGTGTTTAGGCTGTGGTTAAGGATCCGGTTTATTGCATTTAGTCCCAAAATCATTCTCCTGCTGACATTATTAACCTTGCTTCCAAGATAGAACAATATACCAATATCATGTCAAAAGGCGAAGCATATGAATGCTAGAGAACCCAAACTGTTGCACAAGAAAGAAACGGTTCTCCTCAATATTGCTCATCTTTCTAAAAGATATATTTCAGATCAGTATGGTAGGTTCTTAAAATAACCAAAGATGTGAATTTATAAACACATTTTAGAAAATGATTTCATGACTGCTTTCCCATGTGTTATTGTATCTTGTAGACAAATTGACTCATTGACTCTAAACAAAATGTGGGACACTGTGTGACCCTTTGTTGTTTCGATTTAAAGAAAGACAGCTTGGCTGCAAAAGCAGCCACACTCTTGCTTACTGTCTGCAATTATGTTTGGTAGAGGAACAGATTTTCCTACTGTAGGCTGTCATAAATGCTCTATTTTGAGTGAAATAGAATGTAACTTTTTATTATAAAAAATAAGTGTCATGCTTTTATTTTCAGTTTGTTACCTTGATTCAAACACATCCCATACAGCTAAGGATAAAGTGTCTTTGAAGTCTTACAATAAAGTAAATTCTGAAAACCTTTGCCCTCCAGCCACACTATTTCACAGAGTTTCTGATCATTGTCTTTGCTGAAGAGCTTTGGAAAGCTTTTAGTCTTTGCACAAAACAGATGACTGGTCGGCAGACAAAAAATTGCACCTAAAATCAAAAGCAAGCTTTCAAATTAGACATCAAAGAGGCTTTCGAATTACATTTTATTGGTGTCATTCAAGACATTTTCAAAGCAAATTGGCCTGAATGGAAAGATGCTGGCTTCAAAATCATATGCCAGTCATTCTTCAAAACCCCACCTACTTCACACATCTTCTAGCTAAATAGCCCAGGGCCTTATTAGCACGTGTTTCTATGAAACATCAGTTTGGGAAAAAATGAAATACTCACATATCGACTTATGTCAAATTGCAGACGTCTTCAGTAGCAGGAATTGTCTACTGAACCACACAACAATACAATATAACAATACACATGGCACAATCGTGTTGACATTAGTAATGTGTATTACTCAAAGCATTTTGAAGAAATCATCAACTTAGAACTTTGCCCACAAACCGTCCCTAATAAAATGTTGCTAAAAGTGGACTTCAACCTTTAAGTAAATTAGGTAACAAAGATGTGCTGAGGATCATTTATGCAGTGAATGCTGCAGCTCACATAACCAGCAATATTTAATATTTAGACTTGCATGTAACACAAGCCAAATGTGATATAGCCGTGTTACAAGGCTTTGTAATTCATTATTACTGAATCGTCCCACACAGAGCTAATTCTCATCAAAAGATGTGGCATATCAAGAACCCATTCTGCTCTTACCAAATCTTGCAGTTCATCAAAACTAGCCCATTTCACAGGATTACTAGCCTGAAGAAGGGCAATTTAAAACCACACATTCCCTGGTGTTTAGTGCATGGATCCCTGCTTGGCGATTATGGTTTTGATACAATCCCCAAGCATGGATCTACTTAGGAGGGGTAACACTGGAAAGGGGACATTGCAAACATATTCAGGGGTACCTGTCCTGCACACATCAATCCTCCGGTGGGGCAGAGTTATGTCCTGTGAGCACCAATCAAAGTCCCTTTTGTTCACTTTGATGTTAGCACAATTTAAACACTGTGCATTACAATAAAGAGAAAATCAAACTTGGGCAAAAGAGAAGCTTTTTCTTTGTGTCCTGACTTTGATTTTAAAAATTAAAATCCTTCGGGTGCAAACACCAAAAAGATTTTCTTGTGCACTGTGGTTGACCAACTATTCACAAAACATTTAGGTCTAAAAACTAGAGAGCTAGTATGGCTTATGTGAATGAAACATCAACTGCATTAAAGCATTTTAGAGGGTAAGGTACTTAAGACTGGTGATAGGAGATGGAAGTATTCATGTCAATGGGAGATAGGATCCTAGTGGTGAACATCATTGGGTTGGTTGTTCTGTGACTGTCCTTATTTAGTGGGGGGAAAGGTGTGGAAGGGTAGATGACTATTCCTACATGTAAACCAGTGAGCTGCCTAGGAGTATATTACTTCAGGGCTCCAGCTCCATACATCATCCAGTAGGTGTTTCTTTTTGTGTCAGGATAGAAAAAGATATGGGTTGAAAAATAGTTGTTACAGATTCCCTATAGCAATTTATATGCCCTACAGTGGATCTTCGGCACTGTACAAGACACTGACCAACATATCTTATAATGGTGTGGCATGCCTTTACAGTCTACTGGAGAACATGCGCATGTATAGAAGGCCTGCTTGCACAGCTGTAGGTACAGGAAGAAGTTTCGGATTTGGTCAAAGACTGGTATTTTATTTTTGATATTGAATATTAACTGTCCACAGGTTGCTATGCATGAAAGCCCCATCATTCACTTTTGTGCTATACAGACTGCCTACTGCTGCCAACATAATAGGATACAGATCTTACCAGTATCCAGCAGTGTGGCCAAGCACCAGAATGTATATTATGGTGGTTCTGGACAATCAGATATAATATGCAATATTTCTAAGTGTGCTGAACATGGTGCTGAAATCTTACTGATGATCTATATCATGATCCATACTAATGTCTAATAGTGGATCTGAGTAGTGCAGGAGCACAAGATATTCATTAAATGGCACGCCTCTTAGATTCAGCTCCAACAATTAGAGTGTGGTAACATATTTGCCCTAGACATCTGTGTGAGTCCAGCGGCATTTGTGCAGTATTTAAAAAAATAGAAATGTAGGTTTAGGCTCCTTCAGAGGTTTGTCATGTGTGTCTAGAAGCAGAATCCAGTCTTCCTCTATGCATCCCTGATTCAGTGCCATTTGCAAGTGCTGTTTCACATCCTGTGACGTGGTCTTTGAGCACGGGTTTCCCAACAAGGTCCTACACATGCTACCCTCTTGTGGATGCCATATTTCTTGATGTAGTTTCTAATTGGTGAAACTGATACCATTGTGAGTGCTGTTTGTGTACCCATTCAGAAAAGGGGGTGGTGATGAACAGAGTGTCTGAATTAAGCAGACCACTCTTACCCAGTCCAAAGATCAGGGCTTGATCCATCACCGTTATTTAGCTCTCTGCACCATCCCAGTTCAGAACCTGGCTATATGCAAATCAGTCTGTCCCTGGCCCAGTGCATCATGGGAACAGGGCAGACTAAACTACCAAGCCAATTCTTCACCAGAAAGGAGACAAGCTTCCGGGGACCGGTTTCTGGCATTTCAGCCGTCGTCGGCCCGGCTTGCTTGAATCCTGATGGTGCAGTGAGCAAGAGACTCATGTCTGAGTATACCCTGCCACACCTATAGTGGCCAAAAACGATTCAGAAAAGGGGGTGGTGATGAACAGAGTGTCTGAATTAAGCAGACCACTCTTACCCAGTCCAAAGATCAGGGCTTGATCCATCACCGTTATTTAGCTCACTGATCCATCCCAGCTCAGAACCTGGCTATATGCAAATCAGTCTGTCCCTGGCCCAGTGCATCATGGGAACAGGCAGACTAAACTACCAAGCCAATTCTTCACCAGAAAGGAGACAAGCTTCCGGGGACCGGTTTCTGGCATTTCAGCCGTCGTCGGCCCGGCTTGCTTGAATCCTGATGGTGCAGTGAGCAAGGGACTCATGTCTGAGTATACCCTGCCACATCTATAGTGGCCAAAAACGATTCAGAAAAGGGGGTGGTGAGGAACAGAGTGTCTGAATTAAGCAGACCACTCTTACCCAGTCCAAAGATCAGGGCTTGATCCATCACCGTTATTTAGCTCACTGCACCATCCCAGCTCAGAACCTGGCTATATGCAAATCAGTCTGTCCCTGGCCCAGTGCATCATGGGAACAGGGCAGACTAAACTACCAAGCCAATTCTTCACCAGAAAGGAGACAAGCTTCCGGGGACCGGTTTCTGGCATTTCAGCCGTCGTCGGCCCGGCTTGCTTGAATCCTGATGGTGCAGTGAGCAAGGGACTCATGTCTGAGTATACCCTGCCACATCTATAGTGGCCAAAAACGATTCAGAAAAGGGGGTGGTGAGGAACAGAGTGTCTGAATTAAGCAGACCACTCTTACCCAGTCCAAAGATCAGGGCTTGATCCATCACCGTTATTTAGCTCACTGCACCATCCCAGCTCAGAACCTGGCTATATGCAAATCAGTCTGTCCCTGGCCCAGTGCATCATGGGAACAGGGCAGACTAAACTACCAAGCCAATTCTTCACCAGAAAGGAGACAAGCTTCCGGGGACCGGTTTCTGGCATTTCAGCCGTCGTCGGCCCGGCTTGTTTGAATCCTGATGGTGCAGTCAGCAAGGGACTCATGTCTGAGTATACCCTGCCACACCTATAGTGGCCAAACACGATTCAGAAAAGGGGGTGGTGATGAACAGAGTGTCTGAATTAAGCAGACCACTCTTACCCAGTCCAAAGATCAGGGCTTGATCCATCACCGTTATTTAGCTCACTGCACCATCCCAGCTCAGAACCTGGCTATATGCAAATCAGTCTGTCCCTGTCCCAGAGCATCATGGGAACAGGGCAGACTAAACTACCAAGCCAATTCTTCACCAGAAAGGAGACAAGCTTCCGGGGACCGGTTTCTGGCATTTCAGCCATTGTCGGCCCGGCTTGCTTGAATCCTGATGGTGCAGTGAGCAAGGGACTCATGCCTGAGTATACCCTGTCACACCTATAGTGGCCAAAAACGATTCAGAAAAGGGGGTGGTGATGAACAGAGTGTCGGAATTAAGCAGACCACTCTTACCCAGTCCAAAGATCAGGGCTTGATCCATCACCGTTATGTAGCTCACTGCACCATCCCAGCTCAGAACCTGGCTATATGCAAATCAGTCTGTCCCTGGCCCAGTGCATCATGGGAACAGGACAGACTAAACTACCAAGCCAATTCTTCACCAGAAAGGAGACAAGCTTCCGGGGACCGGTTTCTGGCATTTCAGCCGTTGTCGGCCCGGCTTGCTTGAATCCTGATGGTGCAGTGAGCAAGGGACTCATGTCTGAGTATACCCTGCCACACCTATAGTGGCCAAAAACGATTCAGAAAAGGGGGTGGTGATGAACAGAGTGTCTGAATTAAGCAGACCACTCTTACCCAGTCCAAAGATCAGGGCTTGATCCATCACCGTTATTTAGCTCACTGCACCATCCCAGCTCAGAACCTGGCTATATGCAAATCAGTCTGTCCCTGGCCCAGTGCATCATGGGAACAGGACAGACTAAACTACCAAGCCAATTCTTCACCAGAAAGGAGACAAGCTTCCGGGGACCGGTTTCTGGCATTTCAGCCGTCGTCGGCCCGGCTTGCTTGAATCCTGATGGTGCAGTGAGCAAGGGCCTCATGTCTGAGTATACCCTGCCACACCTATAGTGGCCAAAAACGATTCAGAAAAGGGGGTGGTGAGGAACAGAGTGTCTGAATTAAGCAGACCACTCTTACCCAGTCCAAAGATCAGGGCTTGATCCATCATCGTTATTTAGCTCACTGCACCATCCCAGCTCAGAACCTGGCTATATGCAAATCAGTCTGTCCCTGGCCCAGTGCATCATGGGAACAGGGCAGACTAAACTACCAAGCCAATTCTTCACCAGAAAGGAGACAAGCTTCCGGGGACCGGTTTCTGGCGTTTCAGCCGTCGTCGGCCCGGCTTGCTTGCATCCTGATGGTGCAGTGAGCAAGGGACTCATGCCTGAGTATACCCTGCCACACCTATAGTGGCCAAAAATGATTCAGAAAAGGGGGTGGTGATGAACAGAGTGTCTGAATTAAGCAGACCACTCTTACCCAGTCCAAAGATTAGGGCATGATCCATCACCGTTATTTAGCTCACTGCACCATCCCAGCTCAGAACCTGGCTATATGCAAATCAGTCTGTCCCTGGCCCAGTGCATCATGGGAACAGGGCAGATTAAACTACCAAGCCAATTCTTCACCAGAAAGGAGACAAGCTTCCGGGGACCGGTTTCTGGCATTTCAGCCGTCGTCGGCCCGGCTTGCTTGAATCTTGGTGTACCCAGGCAACCTCAAATGAAATGTAGGATTTGTTAGTGTTACTAATTGCATAAATTGTCCAGTGTGTACTCTTCCTTTAGTGCCTTGAGGATTTGGGTGCCCCATTGTGTAATAGTTGAACAATAGGCAGACAGCTTGATCCCATCAAATGATGTGCTTGTTTGAAAATAAAGTGGTATTTAAATGAAATAGTGTGGTGTAAATATCGAGAGGCAAATATTGGAATAAATATATCATGACACAAACATATTGTGATGCAGAAATATTGTTGTCAAGAGTTTCGCTTTGTCAGGTAAGTAATATTGTTATTAAGAATAATATTGTTGTTAATATCGTTTCCAATAAAATAGTTGGAAAATATTGATTTTCAATTAACTTAATGTATTTTAGTTCATATAATTATAATATTTGTATAAGATATTATTTTTGTATACTTGTTAATATTTTAAAATATAGTTTGCTATTTTAGGGGCTTTATAAATATTAATGTACTTGCTATTGGGAATTTATACTGTTGTAGCGGGTTGCTAGGTTTGTTGGGTTGTAGAGAGGGAAGTTAACTCGGTAATAATTAATTAATAAATACTTATTAGTTAATTATTCATTATTTAATTTACTATTAATTATGCCAATTGTGCTGACTGTTGGGTTTGTAGGAATATAGGATGGGATGTTAAGTAATATTTAATTAACAACTTATTATTTATGTTTGTTAACTATTTAATTGATGAATATGAAATATTGATTTATTATAGTTGCCGGTTACTAGCATGCTGGGTTTATAGACGTATAGGGTAGGATGTTAATTAATTAATAAACAAATAATTATTGTCCAGTAATTTGTTAATTGATTATCAATTAGCTAAATGGTGTTATACTTATTTATTTTTGTTATATTTTAAGTCTGTGCTTCTAGGTTTCTAGAGGTATAGTGTGGGAAGATCATTTAGTAATAAATAAATAACAATTTTCCTAATTGATGATTAATTAATACATTGTTTAGTAATCCTGTAAATCATCTTAATTGTCCATGTAGGTTGTACTTTTTAAGATCCAAGTGATCGAAATTACAATGATGATGATATATACATACATATATTTTGTATTTTATACTTTTTCATACTTTGGTACATTATGTCATTTTACTGTATTTTTTATTTATAATCGTGTTGAACCTTTAATCGCGTCACTTGGTCACTTGTATGAATTTATTACAAGATTGAATACAGTGATATATAATATATGTATATATAAATATATAGATAGAAAGATATATGTATTCACTGAAAAAAACACAGGTTTCAGGGACGTTATGGTTAGTTGGACATATCACTCATACAAAACCAGAGAAATTCGGTAGTTATAGTTAGTTCAGCTAACCATAACTCCCGCCGCACGCAATGCACTGCTATTGACACGGTCAGTGACATCACTGATGACATTACTGATGACATCTCAAATAACATCAATGATGACATCATCCAGTGACTGAGTGTGTCTAAACAGTTTAAATATGTTCTATACATTTATATGCCAAGGTGTATTGAAGAATGAGTGGGTGTATGAGTGTTTGAATGTATGATTTAGTAGGTGTGTGACTGACTGTATAAGTGAGTGATTAATCGTGTCTTACTGAATGCATGGGTTAGTGACTAAACTGTTTTAATGTCTGTATTAGCCTGTCAGTTGGTGTGTAAGCGGCTGTATGGATTGGTGAGTAGCTACATGAGTATCTAAATGGGTTATTGATTGGTTGCCTGAGTATTTGTATGGATGACTGAGTGTCTGTGTGGTTGGGTGGGGGTGTGTGCTATGTGCATAGATGCGTGAGCGGTTGATTCACAGTGTGCATGAGTTGAAGAGTGCATGTGGAAACAGCTGCATGGGTGGGTGAGTGGGTTTATGGGTGTCTCAGTGTTACATGTCCAAGTAACTATATATATAAAAGGCAGTGTATGTGAGAGTTGGAGTATACAAATGACTATACGTGAGACTGAGTGATTGTGAGAGTGGCTGTATGGATTAGTGTGCGTTTGTGTCAGAGATTGTAGAAGAGAGTAAGTATGTGTTAGTATCTGTATGAATAAGAGAAGTGATGTGTGTATAACTGTGTAGGTGAGTAAATGGGAGTGTGATTGATTCTTTGCATGACTGACTACGTGTGTGAGTAACTCTGGATGCAGGCGGTGTGTGAGTGTCTGTATAGGTGTATGAGTACAAATGATAGTAGCTGAATTGATGAGTGACTGCATTTATGAGTGACTGTATGGATGAAGATGTGTGTGGACTTATGAATCAGTGAGTGGGTATGTAGCAACTAGTATTGGTGTGTCTATGCATTCGAGAATGTCTGTCTGTATTTTAGAGTTGGTGTATGAAAGGTTATAGTAGGCTGTGAAGAGGTGCATCAGATTTTCATGTGGATGATGTCATCAGTGATATCATCAGTGATGTCACTTGAGATGTCATCAGTGATATCATCAGTGATGTCACTGACCATGTTATGAGTGGTGTAATATGTGACGCCTCATCAGCAGTGAATTGCGGGGGCACGAGTTATAGTTAGTTCAACTAACTATAACATATGAATTTCTCTTGTTTTTGTACGAGTGAATAACTACCTATAACGTCCCTGAAACCTATGTTTTTTTCAGTGAATTTCAATGGTTTTTTTAAATGCTAATTACTAACTATAACGTCCCTGAAACCTATTGTTTTTTCAATGAATTTTGAAAGATTTTGTAAATACTAATTACTTACTATAACGTCCCTGAAACCTATGGTTTTTTCAGTGAATTTCATAGGTTTTTTAAATGCTAACTTCTAACAATAATGGCCCTGATACCTATAGTGTTTTCAGTGAATTTCAAAGTTTTTTTAAATGCTAATTTCTAACTAAAACGTCCCTGAAACCCTTTGGTTTTGTTCAGTGAGTTTGTAAGGTTTTTTTAAATGCTAATTTCTAACTAGAACCTCCCTGAAACCTATTGTTTTTTCAGCAAATTTGTAAGGATTTTTTATTCTATTTAGAAACTATACTTACAGAGGTAGGAAATGTGCAGAAACTGAAAGATACCGAAAGAGTAAAAAAATGCACAAACAAGCAACAGAAGTTCAGAAATACAGAAAAAAGGGCAAACATAAGTAACCATTGTGTAGAATAAACCAACAGGGGTGCAGAAATAGGCCTGCTTTGACTATATCTTACAACACAGTCATACAAGGTAGCCTAATTAGTAATCTATCTCTGAAGAAGCCTTAAATCTCATTTTTCTCTTGAAATTTTCATTTTCATTGAGTGCTCAGAATGTTGCGTCTATGAAATATAAAATATGAACATCGAGCATAACACTATTTTTTATATGTACAAGCTACTATCATATTTTTTGTAAATAATTTTTATAATACTGTAAAGTTGTTTTATTGTATTATAATACTTTATTTTTCCTTTTTTCTAAAAAATGATTACAAAGGAGTTGCGCACTCTGAGCAAACCTACTCAATGGGAGCGCGCACCTACTAGTGCACATTTCAGAAATCACGCTGGAGTCGTCACTTCGATGCAATTTCAAAAGTATAAAATGTTATTTAAGAAATTATAAATACAAGTTTTGTTTAAAGTGTTTGACTAATATAATTTAGAAAACTATTTATAAACAGTTTTTTGAGTGTACTATTAACAATATAAAATTTCATGACTGAGCGATGTCTGCGCATATGGTGCATGACCCCTCCCTGCATGTATTTCCGGGGTCGCCCTGGGATCACGCCGGGGTTGCAGCTCTGGTGTATTTTCAAAGTTTTATATATCACTATAGAAAGTTAGAATATCATATTGGAATAAACACGTTCACTAATATGCTTTTTAAAAAATTGTATAAACATTTATTTATAGTTTATAATTATGTATATATTTTAGGGGTGCACAACGCATAACCTGACGGGTGTGCACACCCTACGCAACTTCATGTGAGCACAAAAAGAAAAAATCTGATTGGTTGAAATCATTTTTATTCTGTAAGAGTGAGGATCCATCCTTGTTATATTCCTCTTATTATTTGTGTGTCTTGCTGACAAGACCTGCTTGTGTTTCCTCTCTACCTATTTCCAATGTTAGTGTGTGTTTTCCCTTTCTTTTAATATTATGGTATCTAGTCATGGAGACATTGATCCATTGGATCTGGAGGATTATGACATTTTGGAGCCAGTCAAAAAAAAGGAAGGAGACTGTAGTATGGGCCGTCTTTACAGTGCCAGAGGGTGAAAAAAAAGTAAACACGCGCAAAGTCACATATACCATTTGCAAGAGAATTTTGTCAAGGGGCTCAGATAAAAAATATTCATGCCGGACATCATGCAATAAGAAACATTTAGAGACTCTCCATCCTGTACACCTGGCCAGAGAAGAGAGACAAATACAGCTAAATGAAGCAGTAGAACAAGGCCTGAATGCCCCTTCTACATCCTCTCAACCAGTTTCTTCAGCACCAAGACTTCATATTGTTCCAGAGCTGTTGGAAGTGGCCATAGTTTGTAAGAAATGTGATACAAAACTATGCCTCGGGAAGCAGTGTGTGGATGTTCTCACCAATGCCATCAAAGGACATACATGTTCATTTTTTTCTATAATGTGCTCACAAATTTCGTTTTCTTTTCTTTTTCTTAAACAGTTTGTTTGCAGTTTTCAATTTTGTTTTGTTTGGAAAAAAGTGAAAAACACAAAAAAAGAAAAAAAAAAGGTTAAAAAAATATTTTTTTTATTTTAAAGTGTTTTTTTTAAAAACTGTTCTTACAGAACAACATCTATTGGTTGAAAAAAGTTAAATTGCCTGAGTGATTGCATGAGAGCAAGGATACTGTGTGGGTGATTGGAGGAGTGCAAGAGAAGTGCGTGATGATTTTATGAATGTTTGGGTACTGGCGGAGTGATTGAATGAGTGCATGGGTACTGGTTGGGTGATTGGAGGAGTGCATGTCCCTGAAATCTTTGTTCCCTGGCTCTATTTCAGGGTACCTACAGCACTTCCTTAGCCAGGGGGGTGGTAGTCTACAGATCCTTTGGGTTTGTATTATTCTTACTCGTACTTTGCATAATTATTTGCAAATTTACTTTTGTCTTTGAAACTTTTGTCTCTTCATCTATTCCCTCCTTCACATGTATATTATTTCAAATTATTGTGCTGAAACTTTTGTCTCAATCTATCCACTCCTTCATGCGTATATCGTTCATTTGTAATGAGAATGACAATGTTTGCATTTTGCTCTCCCTCTTTTGGATTACATTGTTTGCATTTGTAACCATGTTGCATTGAGCATTTATTCATTAATTCAAGATAAACTTTATCAATCCTACCGAGAGACTGTCATTATTTAGCTCACTTGATAGTTAGTTAGATAGTACTATCATTACCATCAACTATTCAACTAATTTGTCCATCGACCAAGAGGAAAGAAAGTTGATGTATAGGTTTAAGTTAAATATTTAGAAGATGTCAAATATGAATCTGTAGAGAAAAATAAAATGATTATCATTAAAAATTGAAGCCCAGTGCATCAGGGATTTGGGTGAATGTGTATGGGCCATTTGTTTATTATTGAGTATTAATCCCTGATTAAGTGAGGTGAGCGATGGATCACTTGCATTGATCCTACTAAGCTTTTTGTTATAATCTGAATGCTCTGTAAATGCCCAAAGTTTGCTAAAACCACACATTGTCCTCATATTTCTGCTATGGGTGCTTCTCAAATCTGTGGGAATCCACAAAATTCCACCCATCCAACTTTTCAACACTTCTCTCTGTTAAAACAGTACACCACTTGTGTGGTTGTTCCTATTGCCTGCACCAAGAAAGACCCCAAAACATTACATGGAGACAGCAAGTTTGTACCTTGAAAAATTACCCAATTTAGCAACACTGGTAGCTGTGGTAATTGTTCCTTGGCTTGGCAATCCCCAAGGAGCCTATTGGACTTGACCCTTTTTGCAGGATCATCCCTGAACTTTTTGCCTTCCTCCTGTATTTTGTCTGACCTGTTTTTGTTGGTTTTAGGACTCTGGGCACTTTACCACTGCTGATCAGTTCTAAAGTTCATATGCTCTCCCTTTTGTAAATTGATGTATGGATTAGTGACTCCATGATTGGCTGGTTTGATGTACTTGTCAGACCCTAGTACAGTGCACTGCGTGTGCCCACGGCTTGTAGATCAAATGCTGCTGGTGGGCTTGCAGCACCAGTTGTGCCACCCACAGAAGCAGCCTGTAAAATATGTCTCAGGTCTGCCGTTGCAGAGCCTGTGTGCAGTCTGGTACTGCCATGTTGACTGGGCAAGTGCACCCACTTACCAGTCCCTAAACCTTCCCTTTTCTGCATATTAGTCACCCCTATGGTAGGCCCAAGGGCAGGGTGCATTGTAGGTAAAAGGTAGAACATGCCCTGGTATGTGCGACATGTCCCAATATTGAATTACAGCCATTTTCGTTTTTCACTGTTGCAAGGCTAACTGTTTCCCATAGGCCGGAATGGGCAGTTTGATTATAACATCGTTTAATCCTAACTGACTCAGGGAACTAGGTATAAGTTTGAGTTTAGTATGCCTGATAAAATACATCTTTTAGTGAAGTTGGTTTTAACATTCTGTGTTTGAAAATACCACTTTTAGAAAGTAGGTATTTTCTTGCCTAACTGTCCAAGCCTGCATCTGCTAGGTTGTGTATTCATTGTCGGAGGTTTGAGTGACATGGGCTGGGGGATTCCAGGAGACAGGGCGAGTCAGCACAGGGCTGAATAGAGATATCTGCATGTGGATGGGTGGGAGGAGCTACACCTAGGACCTGAACAGGGCTGTGCCTGCTTTCCACAATGCTGGTTCCACCTCCTGTGGTGCGTCTGATGCCCCTGGCACACACTGTCAAAGGAAAGAAGGAGTCTTGTCAACAAAGTGCTCTAGGACTGACAAAAACGGGTTTGGACTAGGCAAAGGCCTCTCTGCCTTCAGTGAACAAAGGAAAAATAAGTATAAAAGAGGGGACCCAGACCCCAGAACTTTAGATCACTTTTGGGAAACTAGAAGAACCTTTGCTGAGGAGAGGAACCAGAGAAATTGAGGAGAAGACTATCCCTAAGCCGAGTGCTGTTTGGGGATTGGCCTGCAGTGGTTGCCTGCCTGCCAAAGAAAGGAGAAAGGACTTTGTGGTAATTTTAAATCAACTTGTGAAGGATATCCAAGGGCTTGAGATAGAGCGTGCCTCCTGCTGCAGTCTCAGGGACAACAGACATCACCAGCCAGCTCCCCTGCCTTCTTTTACTGGGAATTGAAGCGCCTGCTGTTGAACTGGGCCTTCTGAGAGACTGCGTGTCGCTGGGAGCTGGAAGCATGGCTCAAGACGAAGAAGCATGTCACCACCGCAACCATTGTCGTCGCATCACCGGAGAAGAGGGCCGCAGTCGCAGCAGACGCCGTCGCATCACCGGAGAAGCATATCGCAGCTGCTACTGTCGCCATCTCGTAAGTTAAGCTATTACGGGATAACCCAGTATCCCTCAGAACCTGGGCAATACAGTTTTAGCGTATACAATGGTTCCGTCGGGTATGGAACCTGATTGCTTCAAAGTATAAATGAATCATTCAACATATAAGTTAACCATGGGTTACATCAATCAATACTCCAGTTAGACAAAATCATTAAATGCAAATCCAAACAAAAACAGACACGGTAATTGTAGATTTTAATCTCTGAACTATTTTTCCTTCATAGAATCCCTGTGACAATGCATAAGGAGTAAATCAGTAATCAAAAATACTTTATACTGAACGGCGCATCAAGTACAGTGAGTGCAATGTGACATATTGTGCACAAGTGACATAAAAATCGTGATTTATATACAAGTGAGTGGGGGGAAAAGGAAAAGGATTTTATAAAGGCCAGCTATGATATTCAATCATTTTTAGCCCAGTATGCCACGTTGGCTGTTATTAACTGAATTTTCTCAACTGGTCCAATGGTATTGTATCGTCGACGTTTCGACCCTATGGACACCCTATTTACGGGTCTGGTGCGGGTCTTCTTCAGGACAGGGGGGTGAGGGAAATGATGTGGCACCTGTTGGTTAAATAGGTAAGCCATCAGGAATGCATTTGCGTAACGTTGTTAAAAAGTTTAAGAAACGAGTTAAAAACGACGGCGAGCGACTGGTTATTTGGGCACTCACTTAGTGGCCCCTTGTTGGTTGGACCTGGGAGGGGTGATTAGAACCATCACCCGTTGTGTTGTCAGCCTCTTTAGGGAGAATAATATAGTAAATACAATGTAAGCGTATGGTAATTCATTCGCCATTCCGCAACAAGGATAGTTATCGTGAATCATTGAGTACATGTAGACGGATCTATTTGCAAGTAGCCCAATCCAACTACATGCCAGTGCTAATACACTCACCCCGATAAAGGAACTCGTTTAATGTATGTTCGCTCTTCGGATAAGTGGAACTTTTTTTTCTTCGGTGTCCCTCGTTATGGTGTACCAGCCGCATTTTAGCACCATCTGGAAGATTGAGAGGGGAGGGTAGCTGTCAGCCGAACATTTTTTAGTACATTTTGAAGCTTCAGTTGGGCAACGGCAGTAAGTACAGTGAACTTCCTAGTGTTCAAGCGGCGATGGGCACCGTCAGCCGCCTTGAATCACGGCAGATTAGAGAAAGGAAAGGGGTTTATCTCACCTGATAATTAGATCAAAGTGTCCGCATAGGGGGCCCACTCGCAATCTCGCTCCGTCTGTGTGGCCTCAGAGGGAATCAATCAGTGATCTGTGTGGGACAGCGCCGGTAAAAACTAGTTTTGTTACCTCAAGGACGTGGAGCCGCGGTTGCGTTGCTGCGTTGCTAAGTAACTGAGTGCTAACGCCTCCATAGATGACGGTCCTCCTAACGACAGGACGCTCGGCATTCCTTGTTGCTAGGCAATGCCAGAACTCCTCACGCATAGGATCCTATTGAGTAGAACTTTGGCCGCAATGGAAGCCCAGATGTTCTTCTTTGCGGAATACAACGAAATTAGTAAACATACTAATGCCATCTAATTATTGCCGTAATTGTCGGAGCCAACCTGTCGGCTGTCTGTGTGTCTTTTTGTTTGATGACCAATTAAAGAAATCAATGACTTAAACGTTAGATTGGTTCCATTTGCTTTCACATTACGTCGACCCGATGTATTACTATATTGTATGAGTGCGCTGGACTGTTGCTATATAGTGCTCATGCCAAGCTACCAAGGGGGTGAGCAGGGGTTATTTTAGGAGTGTACCACCTTACCCTGACTAGATGCAAGGGTCCCTACTTGGTCAAAGGTACCTACCTCTGCCAACTGGAGACCCTCAAGTCTAACATTGGTGGTCAGCAGTGTGGATTCTGTACTTGCATTTGTGACTCCTATACAGTGATTGGTATACACTACTAGAGAGTGCAGACCAAACGCAACCACATACTATTTTACCCTGTTTCCTTTTGGAACTCTGGTTAGTTGTTGCACCTTTTGGACCTTGTCAAAATGGAAGTCAACTTTTCTCACCTGTACATCTACAAGATAGGGGAGCTAAAAGTATTTTGCAAGAGGATCTTAAAGCAGCCCTGTATAGCTATGAGGTGCTACATTGGGAAGCAACACTAGCAGATTACTCTGAGGAGGAATCTGAGGGTGAGGATCCTCAGCCAGAATACCAAGAGGGCAGTGGCCCTGAGGAGGAAAGATTTTGGGAAAGATTGGCTTGTGAAGAGAGGAATCAGATTAGTGCCCATGACCAGAGGCTGAGGCAGCTAGACCGGGAGTGCAAGGAAGTAGATCGAGCCTTAGCTGAGAAGAAAATGTGTTTAGCTCAGGTAGTGAGCTTGGCTGGGTTGGATGCGGAGTCCAGTTCAGATGGTGGCAGCAATATTTAGTTATCTAGTGCTGAGGGAGCAGTACACACACCCTGAGATTTGGCGCCTGACTTGAAGGAGGGGGTTGACATACACCAGGGGGTTCTAGGATGTGAGGTAGCTCCAGTGGTGCGCAGTGTCCCTGAGGTGGAATGGGGAACTGGCACAGGGGTTCATACAGCTAGATTCATCATTGTACCGTTTTGCGAGTCCTTAAAGCGATTGTTAAGGAATCGCTATTTAGGACTTGCAAAACGGGATTCATGTAGGAATCGCTAAATAAATTGCGATTCCTACACATTCCTTATTTGCGATTAGCAATTTGCTAATCGCAAATAAGGATGCGATTTCAAGGGTGCCAGGGGTGTCCACAGGACACCCTGTAGCACCCCTGAAATGAAAATGTAGACTGATGTTGTGCACACACATGTCCAAAGGCCATGTGTGTGTGTAACATACAACTAAGAAAAATGCACAAAAGTGCATTTTTCTCAGTTTTCGCTATTTACCACGAAGTCAGACTTCGCGGTAAATAGCGGCCAAAAATAGCGATTTCGCAATTTTTAAACCATTCTTGAATTGCATTTAAGGAATCTCTAATTGAGATTCCTTAAATGCAATTATTCGCAAATATGCGATTTCTAAAAATGCGATTTTTGCATTTGGGATGATGAATCCCAAATGCAAAAATAGCGCTTGCAAAGGGCCAGATTCTCAGAATCTGGCCATTTGCGAGCCATTTTTCGGCTTGATGAATCTGGCCGTAAGTCCTAGTGGTGGGAGGGACACTCTACTGACTCTAGATGAGAGGTGCAGGGAGAGGGGTTCCCAATGGTTGAAGTGCTCGTATGTGAGTGTGAAGACTGCTCAGAAGAGTGTGGGTTGAGTGACAGAGACAGTCAGATACTGTCTTGCCAGTCTCAGGAGAGTGATGTGAAGTACGTATGTGAGGCACTCGATAGTGAGGTGAAGGATAATTTGGTTAACCCTTGTATGGGGCTGTGTGATCCAATCGTGGGAGAGCATATTGTAAGTCCCTGTTTACTAGAGCTATGACAACACCTGTTGGAGAGTGAGTTCTCTGACCTGGGAGCTCACATTGGAGACAAACCTTTTGGTGGATTCCAGAGGGTCTGGAGAGGCATTGGGGAGTGGTCCTAAGAGGAGTGGTTCAGGTATCTTCCAACCCAGAGTCGGAGAAGAGGTGCAGAGTATCCCAGCTAGGTCCTGGTTTAGTGGAAGGGGTGTAGGGGCTCACATCTTGTTTCAGTGGGGACGAAGTGAGTGCGGGCTGCATGTCCCAAAGTGCCTGAAACCCAGTCTCAGAGCCTGGATGGTTCTTTAAGGGAACACCAGGTGGGGAGCCTAGGCTGTCCTGTTGGGTCGCCCATTGAGGGGGATCCCCTAGTGTGTGGTGAACTGGGAGTGTCTGTAAGCAGGCATTCATCAGTTCTGGGGTCTGGCAGTGCCACTCCTAAGTGGAGGGTGCGGAAGTCCAGATTAAGGGGTGAGAGGGGGAAAGAGTCCCCAGTGGAAGAACCAGTGGGTCAGGGGCCAGCCAGAAGGGCTGAGTCATCCTTAAATAACTGTGGTGACACCACTTCTGTCCTCGGGGATCTTCACGCACTGTCAGATGGACAGGGGTCGGGATCTGCATCAGGCAGACTATCACACAACACTGAGTTGTGTGTTACCCTCGGGGGCATGCGTGCTCCCCAGGAAGTCCTGGTGTGCCAGGCAAGCGTTCGACCGTAGGGGTTAGTCCCTGGGTTGGAGAGCAAGTTTCAGGTGGTGTATGACCTGGAAGGAGAGACAACTGTAAAAAGTGTCCTGATCGGTTGGTCTTATAGCTGTACCACTCCAGGTGGTAGGGAACAGCATTCTGGAAGGGAGTGCAGAGGGAGGGAGTCCTTGCCTCTGACCCCGGTTCAACTGGAGGGTTTAGATCCTAGGTTGGAGGGGCAGGGTGACCCCCCTGACCTGGAATCCCAGTTGCAGGACTGAACCCCTGAACTGGTGGGCAAATTGTGCAGGACACCTGCTACAGGCAACATGACAATTCTGGAAGGGGGTACCACTCCAAGTGGGAGGGTCCCGAGCCCCAAGGAGGAGGAGAACTGAGTGTGGGAAAGTCCACCCCAGTCTCTTGTACAGCTGTTGGGTACAGGCCCGGGGCTGGTGGGTCAGTGTCAGGATGTCATACCTGACCTAGAAGGAGGGAGAGTGGACAAAGAGTACAAAGCACCTGAGGATACAGCCCCCGCTCTCTGATGCCACAGAGGTTTGAGAGCCCTGAGAGGCGTAAGGCCTCGATCTCCTCACTGACTACTGTTGGTGGCCACTGTGGCTTGCTGTCTGTCTGTTGGGACACACCTGTGAACAAGCTATGGTTAGGTGCTGCACAGATGGTATCCACAGGTGAGGAGAAGGGTTCCCCATGGGTTAGCATGGTGGGCCCTGAGAATATGGATTTTTAGATTTGGAGGACTGGGAGATAATATTAAATCACTTACATCTATCCATCTCATCCAATTTTAAAACTCCTCACCACTCACTTTCTTTTTACCTTACACTGCTTTTTTTCAGTTGCCGCAATAACACTGATAATTTCAATTATACCTCCCTCCATTAACACGCTTCTTTTCTATCCATAAACGGTCACGGTAACAACTGACCGGCGGTTTTGTTTCGTCTCCTGGGCAAGGAGAACCCAAATGATGTGAACGTGGGCGGTACAGTGTGGCTTCAGATGGGAATTTTTCCCTATGCCCTTGAGTTTCAACTCGGTCACTAGTACACCTAGTCCGCTCTGTCTGTTCCCACTTTTTGTTATCTGTATGGTGTCGGGGTTGGTGCCCACAGTGAATGACATAATTGTTTTGACCTCTAGGTACTCTTTGTGTGTTCAGATATATGGGGCCCGATTCACAGAACTAACTTAAGACAAAATCCTAAACTTACTACTTTTGGTATTCACAGAAGTTAGGATTTTGTCTTAAGTTTGTCTTAAGACAGACTTAAGACAAAATCCTAACTTAAGTCTGTCTTAAGTCTGTCTTAAGACAAACTTAAGACAAAATCCTAACTTCTGTGAATACCAAAAGTAGTAAGTTTAGGATTTTGTCTTAAGTTAATTCTGTGAATCGGGCCCATGGTTTTGGGACATGTACCTAGTGTTAGTCATTAAACTCGCCCTTGGACTCTTCAATAAATGTGTTTGGTCTATGTTAGCTTTGGAAAATGTCAGAATGTATGCAAGATCTGTGAGGTGTAGGATGGTCTGGTAACTCCTGTGTGATACTTATTGCAGTGCAGAGCATGTCCGTCTTCCTAGTTGAAATGTCCTCTCTGTGTCCTCACCACCCTACAAGGCTGCTTGTGTATATGTTTTATTTACTTAATTTTTTAACACAGTTTAAAAATTTGACCTTAACAGGCAACGGGCCTTTTGTTCAACTGCCGCCCTTTGACACTGCTAGCTGACATTAAAACAGGTATTCTTAAAATATTGTCTGTGCCGTCTATGCTTTGAGAAACCACTTCAACTGTTCAGACAAGGCCAGCTGGTACAGAATCTTTCTGAAGATGAATCATGTCACCAAAAATGTTTAAAAGCTTAACATCTGCACTAGCTCATGCAGCAAAAATATCTTTATTGACCCTGAAAAGTTGGCTCTGCTTTTTCGCATCTATCGGCCTTATGATTGCAATGTGTCACTGGCCTAAAATTTGCACTCAAAAACAGTAATTAATGTTATGATGGAAAACACATAAACATTTCTGATTCCATGTCAGGGGAAGAGGATGTGGCATAATAGTCACAGCTGCCCACTTTGGAATGGGGGAACCAGGTCCTCGAGTTTCGGCTCAAAAACCTGTGATTCTGGGCAAATCACGTCATCCGCCAGTGCCTATCAAGCAAATGAATGTGCCCTTGGGTAACGTAACTGGTGCTCATGTAAACCACTATAATAATCTGCAAAAAAAAAAAAGGGTGAAGACGTGATGGAGAGTAAAGGTGCAGGGAGTAGCCTGGGCCTCCTGGGCCATAATCCAGAGAAGAAAATTACCTCCCAAGTAGTCAGCAGTGTCAATTTAGGATGTGGTTGGAGCAACTAGAGTAAGTGGGTGGAGCCACTGGTGGAAATTGGTGGAGCCGAGGGAAGTGGGTGTGGCCTCCCCAAAAAATTTGAGCACCTTAACTTCATATTTTACAAATTAAGTTTTTCTTTCTACGCAATTTATTTTTCAACATGAATTCAGCGCTGTTTGAAAAATCTTAATATTATTCTACCCTATTGACATGATTTTCTCAATTTTACCTCAGATGTATTCTTTTTTGCATTTAGTCATTCCTTTAATCCTCCCAATAAACACGCATTACTCAAAATGTCACAACATTTTAAACCCTTTCAAATACATAAGTAGCAGTATCCATTTTTTCTTAACCACCTTTACACTTCCACGCACCGAAAGCATGTAGATTCCCTGAACTGGCTTCCCATTTATGAGTATTAGTATGCATTTTGTAGTCACTGAATATCATTTTAGGCTGGCTTGATTCTCAGGACAATGCTTTGAGATTCATCCTGTGAAAACTATGCAACTAGCTGTGTGATTCCTAACAAATCGGAGTGGAGACGCATGTGCATGATAGGTTTTCTGACGAACCATGGGGAGAAGGGGCGACTTCTACTGATAGGGTCAGTAATTATTTTGTTAGAGGATTAAACAATATTAGAAGATTTAAAAAGTATATAAACATAAAAAGCAAAATTGAAAACGGAAATTGTTTAATTTCTATGTAAATATGAAAAGATTTGACATACGTTAATTTGGTATCTTTGGCATGATATGTGGAAGCAGCGCAAACCACATTTTGGAAAGCTCCCACCTTCTAATTAAAACTGTTTGTTTTGCGAAGTAAATACAATATTTCATAATGTGCGTATTTGTTTGAGGTTTTGAGGTTCAAACTGTAGACATTGTTTATGCTGGTCTCCCCCTCTCAGTAATGATTCAGTAGCGGTCCAAATAAGTCAAACACAAGGTTAAGTATTACTCACTAAAGTCACCTGACTGGCAAATTGCTGTTTCTCTGTGCTCTGCTGTGCTGTGCTGTAAGAATTATCACATGTATTCACATGTATTCTTATATGCTCTTAAATTTGACCTTTGGATTTTGTCAGATCTTACTGATACAATTAAATAAATAATACTTCCTATTCTCAAGACTTCAGTTTTCATTTCTTAGCATTTCTTAGCATATATTTTTCAATAATCTATACATCATATGCATTCTTTCAGATCGCCATTGAAACTTTCTGCATTTTTGCTTTTTGTGGAGTTTTGTGGAGTATCCTGACCCCAGTGTTTTGCTTTATGTAATGAATGCCATTTAGCATATCAAACAAATGGACAAACGCAGGATACCACATTGAAAGAGCAAAGTGCATCACACTGTCAAGATGTCATCCAATTAAAAAATGGATCGTGACATTTGTTCCAATAGAGGTTTTAGCAGGTAGTGGAAAATGACTCAAATGGGTTGCTTTGATGAATAGCTATATTAAATGGTAGTGGTTACTGGAATTCTGACATCTGTAGTCGTCAGATGTGCTCGACCCAGACTTCAGAAAGCAGCTTAAAGCAGGCAATGGAATGCAAATGATTGCCAAGAAACATACATAAGGTGTCTACATGGAATCGAGTAGAGAATGGTGTAAAATATGATTTTCAGGCAAGAGAGCTTCATGCAAGTAGACTCCCAGTAAAATTGAATTAATAAAAAAAGAAAGATCATTCAAGTAAGCCAATATGACTTCAGAGCCTCTGTAGAAGAAACACAGTGGGGTATATTCACAAACCAATATCGCCACTTTAACTGCACTTTTTTGCTGATAAAGCAGCGATATTTTTAGTGCACTATTCACAATCTGCCGAAAACAGCTATTAGCGACATATTTGTTGCGTTAGCAACCCATTTCAGCATCGCATAACACTGTAGCGATATTTTTCGCTAATGAAATGCAATGTAGTCGTTCCCTTGCTAAAAGTCACGCTAACACCACATCGCCCTATGCGCCCGATGCGATAAAAAACCTTTTGCTAAGGCACATTAGCTGCAGGAACTGAAGACGTGAAAAAAATCAGGGTCTTAACAGGGGTGAAAATTAGCTGTATGCAAGGGAAACTATCCCAGAGCCTCATTTGCACACCCATTGATGCCATGGAGGTACTAATCATGCAGATTGGAGTACCAAAAGGGCCACAACAACCACCGCCACTGCCAAACCCCTGGACCATCGCCTAGGCTGTGCCGAATAAGACAGCGTGTCAATCGCAGACACATCAGCCTAAGCCCAGTCTTGTAACGAAACCTGAGGGGGCCCCCCTGCAAAGTGCATGGAGGGGCCCCCTTCCAGACTTACTCATAGCTGCCACAGTTTCAGATTGCTATGTGTGACATTTTCAAAATTTCAATATAATTATGAGTGACATATTGACGAGTATGAGTGACACTTTCTTGTGTCACTCATACTCGTCACCCACTCATATTCGTCACCCACGCAAATTGCTGAAACATGCTGTAAAAAGAGTATGGTACACCCAACGAGAGACTTTGTTAACCAAAAGTGTAAAACCACCAGTGGAAAAACTTGTTTGTGTATACACCTTTGGCCCTCACACCAATAAGTACAAGAAGATCATCACATCAAATTGGCATCTCCTGTCACAGTTGGTGTGTCCGATTGGGAAACCCTTGTTCGCCATGCGAAAAAACAAAAGCATAGGCCATAAAATAATTCGAGCAGACATGGAGACAACGAGTTCCAAAATTAAAGACTTGCGGACACAGTGGAATCTATCTCCCATACAAGGCCATCGCAAGTGTGGAAAATGTTCAGTTTGCAGCATAACTATTGAAAGGCAAGAGTTTACACATGACCACATCAAATGGACCCACTGTGAATTTACAAATTGTAAAACGAAATACATTGTGTATGCCATCAAATGTCCATGTACCAAACTGTATATTGGGTAAACCATGCAACAGGCCAATCAGAGGATTGTGCAACATCGATTGCACATAAAAAATAAACTACTGACTGCCCCAATGGTCCAACACTTTGTGAACCATAACCATTCAGAAAAAGAATTTGAATGGACTGTTTTATCCTGCGTTAAGCCACCACCGCGTGGAGGAAATATGAAAAACATGTTGGCCAAAAAAGAAGCGTATTTAATACTCAAATTCCATTGCACAACCAATGGGCTGAATGACCTGACAGAACTAAATCAATTCTGAACAAGCGCAACGTTTGAAGATTCCAAAAACCAGGTATTGTTTCATCACAACTTCATCAAACTAGCTGTCCCAGAAACCCTGCTACAAGGAAAAGGAAGAAGAACATATAAGCAGAGTCAGCACAAGTGCCGTGAGATGAATGTTTGTGGAGAAATGCCATTTGCCAAGTGAAGCTTGAAGAATATCGCCTAAATGTAAGTGTGGAGAACTGCTACAAATGTTTGGCTTTAAGGTTTATTGGCAAACATGTGCGCAGCATTTAAGCACGTTTTAATCTATTGCCAAAAAGCAGGCATGTGATGAACTGTTTGAGGTTAATGACCAGCAAAGAAGATGTAACTACAAACTAAAAGCGCGAGTTCAAAACATTTTGTCAGGAGGGGTATTTTTAAATATATGCACACCATTGAAGCGCTTCCCAATTTAATGTAAATGCGCAACAATGA
Organism: Lissotriton vulgaris; assembly: GCF_964263255.1. Lineage (NCBI taxonomy): Eukaryota > Metazoa > Chordata > Amphibia > Caudata > Salamandridae > Lissotriton > Lissotriton vulgaris. The sequence continues at coordinate 594,139,548 of NC_141693.1, forward strand.
AAAGTCTTAATCTGAAAATATTTGCACATGCGAAGAAAGGAATAGAAACACCAAAAGCTTGAAAATGTGACATACCGCGAAGTAATTCAGACTTTCTTACCATTCTTCCAGTTCCATCAGAAAGTCATAACCTGTTAAGAAGAGCCAGAAATCCCCTGAAAAAGGATTACAACATTCACAAGTAAGGTAGAGGCCACATTAAGCTCGTCCTGTGCTTTTAACATTGGTTCACAATGGTTGTCCAAATGACCACGATTTAATTGTATTTTAGGGTGGAATGTAAAGCCCTCAATGAAATATTTTTGGCTCAATGTAAATCGCAAATAAGGATACAAGGTGGAAGTCATCGCAAGTAAACACGAAGACTCCAGTAAGTCTTATATATTTAGACAAAAATGAACCATACCTGCTGAAAATGATCAGACTCAAAACCTCATACCTACACAATTCATTTACCCATGTTTAGGTGTCTAAGAGGATACTATTAGGAGATTGATTTCAGCAAAGAAGATAAGGTACCAGATAAACTTAGTGCCCATTTTTTACCTATTAATTGCAGAGAAAGAAAGGGTGATTCAGTGTATTATTTATACATCTCATTATTTGTTAATTTAGATTACACCGTGGTCTAAGCCGTGATGATAATCCTCTGAGGCAGAGGGGGATTGGAAACGCGTTGGCACGCTAATATTTTGCCTGCGAGGGATCCACATTAATTGAAGCTCTAGAGAGGGTGCCACTACATGAAATATACCCAGAGAGCAAATCACTTCCAGAGAAAGTGTTCCCTGCAGTATACCTGTTTGAAACTCTCAATGAACTGAACAATACTCAATGTCATAGCGCATACAGGCATTGTTTGAATCACCGACTGGTGTAATTGTTTGAATTAATCGTTAGATTTGAATTTATTGTCGTCATGTTCAAGTGTTTGAATTGTCCAGTTTTTTATGTGTTTATTAACATTTATTCATGAGGAATGTATAAATGAATGAAATGTGTATTCTTTTCATGCTTAAAAAAAAATGAAAGGATGTTTGAAATTAAGTTGAATTAACACAACTGTGAAAGTAAAATGCAATGACACATGATGCGTTGTATTTTCAAATCTGAATGAGTAACTAGAAGTTCCAAAACTGGTGGCCAGGTAATTCTTTTTGAAAAAAAAAAAGTATGTAAACTATGTGCCATTTATTGCACACTGTATGTAGCAGTTCCATATTGGGGCAAGTTTGCATGTGGATTAGTCTATACATGTTACAAAAATCTTCACTGTGCTGTTGGTGTTGCCTGCAGCGGTGTGGCTGTTGCTGTTGATGGTGTAAAATAACAGATCTATGTTGACTCAGCTCCTGTAAGTCTGCATGGCACCAGCTGTGTGTTTGTGTATCATGGTGTTACATGATGAGGAGCTGTACGCTGTGCTGGTCACCACATGGGCATTGAGTGGTGGTGATGAAGTGGACGCAGTTTCCACATGTGAAGATGGTGTCAAAGGTGTGCCCTGCCTTTTGGATCAATGACGAGAAGAGTTGTCTCAGTTCGATGTTAGCAAGCATTGGGCAGAGGTAAATGGATTTTGAGTACTTGTGGCATGTGAGGTGAAGTCTATGATCATGGATGACTACGTAGCCCATGGAGTAGATTACGTGGTGTGTTATGACGTTGATGGTGAATGTTAAGTGTTCATACCTTCTGTGTGCCCTGCTGATGAGGGTGCGGTAGACTGTTGCCTTGTAGCATGTCTGTCCCTGAAAAAGCATCTTTTGTGCATTGTGGAATGTATAGTGGCAGTGGCAGCGGCTCAACAGAATTTGAGCCATGTCTGTTGTGGCCCTTTGGCATCTAAACATTCTCCTGGTGTTGACTGTGAGTAGTGTGGATGTGTGGCAGGGCAAGAGGGTATGAGAGCCAGGGAGCCTGCTTGTGCATGTGTCAGTCTTGTGGACATGTGCCGACAGGCCTGACATTGGTGCAGTTTTGGAGTGGTAGTACTGCATCAGTGCCACACACACAATTAATATATTTGGGGTCGGCAATGTAATTTGCAGTGATGCTGTTCAATTGTCCAGAAGCCACATAGGGCAAAGATAAATCACAAACTAACAGCAATCACACACCCAAAAAATATTAACCGTGGCCACACAGCATGCACTACTACTAATGGACACATCTCTTAATTACATGTTACAGGTGATCAAGAATATGCACTCACCCCACGGATGTTGACACCACTCCGAACCCCCAACACCCATGCCCAGAGGCAGTATAATTTGGCCCATGTACGCACAAGGGGCATAGAGGAGCGTACATTTGGGGTGCTAAAGTCACGTTTCCGTAGACTTAACATCACAAGAGGAAGACTGTTGTACAGCCCAGAAATTGTCTGCAAGATGATCATAGCATGGTGTGAATGAGCACGTCACATTGTGACTGTCCTTACATTTCATGTATCTCCTCAAATTGAAACAAAGCACAGTGCATATAAATAATAAAATACTACACACATACCTTGTGTGCATGTTTTACATCTGCATGAGTACATCTAACAACTCAAATTGCAAATGATGGTGGCCCTGCCACCTCTGAACAGATATGCTGATCAGTGTGACTGAAGTCATACACTAAACGTGTTAAGGTGTCAAATCTATTCTGAAATTCGAATGTACTAAGTGACACATTGTGGATAATAATTACATCTAGGATCTGAATAGTGTTAAACTATGAATATCATGGTGTCCTTTTTTGTCTATTCTGAATTTTAGGGTGCAATTAGTGGTATAAGCATGAATATTAGGGTGTCATTTGGGGTTAATATTGAATAATACCGTATCATTTGAGATGAATTATGAATATTAGGGTATCATTTGGGGGAAATTATGAACAATAGGGTGTAATTTGGGGTAAATTATGAATATTAGGGCGTCATTTGGGGTACATTATGAATGTTAGGGTGTCATTTGGGGTAAATTATGAACATTAGGGTGTCAGTTGGGGTAAACTATTAATATTAGGGTGTCATATGGGGTACATTATGAATGCTAGGATGTCATTTGGGGTAACGTATGAACATTAGGGTATTATTTGGGGTAAACTATGAACATTAGGATGTCATTTGGGGTAAATTATGAATATTAGTGTGCCATTTGGAGTAAATTATGAATGATAGGGTGTCATTTGGGGAACAAATTAAAGATTAGGGTGTCATTTGTCCTCAAATCATAATTAACATGTTAGAAGTTTGCAATTGACAATGATATTACATTAAATAAGAATCATCTGTGTAAGAAGGTGCACCTAGCGTGCAAAACTGCACGCGTTTGCGAAAATGCAATCATTTCTTTCATGCAATTGATGGAAAATACATCGCAAAACATATTGGTCCATACGGAATGTCATCTAAAACCCTTTTTGCCTGAAGAATTTAATCGGTAAGACAAAAAATGGTTGCAAACACACAGGAACTGATGTCAGCATGCTTCCTGTCTCATGGAGGAGTGCTGTGTAGTTTCTGTTTCACTTTTGAGCACAATGCTGGTGATTGTGGAGAGTGTTGGAGGTGTTTGGTGGTGTGTGCTGCAGCTCTGATTTGAGAGTTGGAGAGTGTTGCTCTGTCCTGTCGATTGTGTCTCTGTGAAGTGTTGTGTCCCTGTATTTACCTGTTTTATTGTCTTTTGTTCTCAAACTTAACGGGTGTTTGTTTTGGGGTAGCTAACTTTATTTGTAGGTTTAGGGGATATATACCAGGGTTATTTATATATTTTTTTAAGTGATGTTAGGTGTGTGCAGGGAGATGGTGGGTGTGAGCAATGAGGGCAGGATGTCCGAGGGGGCTTTGTGTGGCTTCCTCTGGCTGATCAAGATTTTCCTGCCCTTGATGGTGTAGAGGGAAGATACATCCTGGCCGGCTACCCCGTCAGTGTGCGCAAGCAGAGGTGGGATCGTGTGCGCATGCAGATGAAGCGCATATATGGAGTAGACTGCACTGTGCACCAGTGAAAGCAGTGCTGGCAGGATAACATGGCCCAGGAGGGTGACCTGTTGGACTACTTGGGAATCATGGGTGGCCTACAGTGTGGTAAGTTGAAAGTTTATATTTATTCATGAATACTGTAAGAAATAAACGTATATGCATTGTGGTACACACTGTTGTTCATGTTTAAAAACGTGTGCAGGATTAATATTGTCAGTGTACAGGAAGGGTGACTGTACATGAACAATCCAAAGGCATTGTTACTGTGACCTGTGTGCAGGCCTAGGAGAAGTATAATATTTGATGTCATCATTAACTGTGGTGCGTTACCTACGCTGCCCTTGAACATAGTCTCTGTGTGACAATGTTTGAGATGGAACAAATGCTCTAATTAAATCAGACATCTCCAGAGTGTCAGACACCACCAACATCTGTAAAACTGCTCTGTGCGATCTGCAGCCATGCATAGGCACACAGAGCATATATTACATCATGTTGTGTGTAGAAATGGGGACCTGTGAATGTGTCACACAACTAGTATGTGCAGGTTTGCTAAGATTAATGTCTTATTTGGCCCGACTCAGCATTCACAGTGTGAATGGCATGCAAAGTAGACACAATCATATAGCCAACATGAAGTACAGACCTACAGTAATGTACCTTTTTATGTTCTGGTGAAGACTCACAGCTGGACGCGCGATCATCACACAGGGAGATATATATACAGATTCAAGGACCCACATGCCACTGGTGAGTCTCTACATACATCATATTTGTCACAGTGCTGTGTGATGACTTTCTGGGTCAAATGACCAACGTTGTAGTTTGCAGTATGGGTGTGTATCATATGTACCATGAATACAGTGATGTGTCTGGTGGCTGAGTGGGCAAAAAAATTCACAATAAGTCAAAGTATAATTCCCTTTGGGCGAATTACCATAGAAAGACTAGTTCTTACAAACAAAACATATGAAAACACACCATTTCAAAACAAGTAAACAACAAGGAAGCAATATAAGCAATATTAAAAAACTAATGAAAACACTATAATAAAAGTAAATCTAGACATTTTATTCATATACACTATATTTCGTTAAAAAATGGGAAACATACAGGAAAGAACACTATAAAATAAATAAATCCAACATTCCAATAAAAAAGGAGGTACAGGTTGAGGACTAAATTCAAACAATGATTCAGAATTTTCCTCAATTTCTTGACCCAGTATTACTCTTTGTGCATCGACGCGTTTCGGTGGTGAGTGAAAAATTAGACCACCTTCATCAGGACAATTGTAATGAAAGTTTCCCAGTAGTTCTCGATCATTAAGTATCGTTTAGATTATAATAAGGGGTACTCAGCCTCCTTCCCAGTCAGAAAAGATATTCGTCCAGCGAGATATCTTCTCAGAATAATAAATATAGTATAGTCCTCCTATTAATCATGCAGATTATTGGGGGACAGCGATGCTGGTATATTATATGATTTCTGAACCTCGCACCTGACAGCATAAATATGGATGTGTAGTGCTGTAGATCTAAACACGCGGTATCAATTAGTCGTATGTATATAATTTCGAAGATTACATTGTAGGTAAGCAATCCCAGGGATAAAGGAACCCTTGTATATTGTGTGGTTTCTGTTGCTGAGTTGAAGTTGCCGACACGCGGGACGCCTTTCATTTTAGCGCCAATAGGGAATTCACGCCTGAATTATGGCGGGTTCCTCACTCCTGGGAGATTTATAGTACTACATATTTAAATCGACATTGTCTGACACGGGTTTCAGAATGATCGAGAACTACTGGGAAACTTTCATTACAATTGTCCTGATGAAGGTGGTCTAATTTTTCACTCACCACCGAAACGCGTCGATGCACAAGGAGTAATACTGGGTCAAGAAATTGAGGAAAATTCAGAATCATTGTTTGAATTTAGTCCTCAACATGTACCTCCTTTTTTATTGGAATGTTGGATTAATTTATTTTATAGTGTTCCGTCCTGTATGTTTCCCATTTTGTAACGAAATATAGTGTATATGAATAAAATGTCTAGATTTACTTTTATTATAGTGTTTTCACTAGTTTTTTAATATTGCTTATATTGCTTCCTTGTTGTTTACTTGTTTTGAAATGGTGTGTTTTCATATGTTTTGTTTGTAAGAACTAGTCTTTCTATGGTAATTCGCCCAAAGGGAATTATACTTTGACTTATTGTCAATTACGGAACCCTATCACTTTGGCTTTGGGGTCCCTCTCTCTTCTATTAGAGACAAAAAAAATCACTGCAGGGGACTATTTTCGACCTCATGGTCTCAGGTTAAATTCCCGGAGGGTCCACTCAGCCTCTCCTCAGTTGATTAAATGAGAAGCATTGAGTTGAGTAACAATAAACATCTGTTATTCATTGCCAAGATACCTCTTTACAAGTACACGTTATGATGTATTGTGGAAGACAGAAGTGTGTACAAATCTGTACGTGAAGGTGGAGCTATGCATTTGTCTCCCACTTGCAACTTTGCACATGCCCAGTCGGTGATATATATATAGCTATCGGGTCTATAGTTTCGGTCACAACAGCACATGCATGTGGATTATAGAGTTCACTGATAGGAGAGAAGACATGTAAGTGGTGTCGAAGATGAGTATCATCAAATATGGAATGCATGTACGTCCTTGAGTGAGATGACAGCGCAAGTGTGTACGATCATGCACAAGTAGGCAGTGGTTTGCAGTCTGTGCATGCTCAAGCACAGGTCTGCACTGTGAATTATTAGGTATACTGCATAACAGCTACACATAAATGGCATTTTAGATCTTTGCGCCAAGCATATCAATGGCATGTTCACCAAACACCTAGCTAAGAAGCCCCTCTGAATCTCATTACCATGTTTGGCCACTACAGTGGTGTCAAACTGTCTCCTTGGGGTCATTCCATGTCATACTCTGGATCAGGTATACAAGCTCATCTGACTCAATTTGTGACATTACTCCACATGCATTCCGCTGGCATGCTTTAGCTCTGCGATTATTGAAGTTCCATAATATGTTCACAATTCATGCCTCTTCAACGCTATCTGTGAGAAAACAATACACATAAGAACACTATAACCTCATGACTCCAGGGTGCCGTCACTATGGTGATTGCATTGTAACAGTTTGTGTTGTAAGTGCCTGAGTTTTCTGATTTAACATGGTGTACTATTAGCAGATGAAGGACATGCACGAGTGACAATTTAGAGTACAGGATGTTTCACACTTTCAAACATCATTGCGTCACCAATTATGAATTAGTGGTGGAGCAAGGTTCAGCACCTCATGTACAAGTCCGTGTTGAATGAAAGCGATTTGGGTGGTGTGCGGCAAACCTATATTAAAGTGTTGGTGTTGATGTGATGTCAATCAGTTTCAGCAAAAGTGGTATGCTTCTGGGTGCCACGCGGTAAGTCCCTCCTGGCCCTGGGGGACTTACCGCGTGGCACCCAGAAGCATACCACTTTTTCTAAAACTGATTGACGTCACACCAACACCAACACTTTAATATAGGTGTGCCGCACACCAACCTGATCGCTTTCATTTGAAAATACCACTGGCCACCCAGTGTGAGCACCCAATCAGCATGTCCTATGAAGAAATAGCAAACATCACGGCAATTGGTGCTGATACAGTCGGTTTTACATCTGAAGAAACCAGTAGAATATACTCTTTGATTCAGGAAGTAGACCCATCCTCAACAAGCACATTCTCTACCCCCAGCATGTTAAGACAACTACTATATACATCTAAACGAGTCATCAACCAACGCTTACACCTGGGCACCTTGATAAGATACCACAAGGACCAGCGGATCCCTAGAGGACTGCGAATTGCATTAAAACTCACTTCCTGCAGGAACAATCCCAAATTCACCGAACGATGGTACGCCATCCTTAACCATTGTTCGCTTGATTTAATTCTGCTAATAGTAGAGGAACTTTCCAAAGTCCTAGATGACCTGGATAAAGAAATAACACAAATACAACAAAGTCTTGACAAGAACATGTCCAAAGACGAGTTGGAGAAAGCCTTGAATGACATAAACATCAGGTTGGATAAATATGCTAAGGAGATTAACGACAGAAAGATACGGAAGTACAAACGCGACACCATGGACTAGAAGCTGGGAGAGGTCTACAGCTGGGCGGAAATATACACCCAGCGTAGACATCAAAAACCTTACAACAATCCATCTTCAGATGAAGGTAGTTCAACTGATGGATCTGTACCACAAAGAGGTGGCTCATACATGGGTAGACCACCGAAAAACATCCCACCCCCCAGGGTCCCAGAGACCACCGGACAAACCAACGCAACTACCCCTGGCGGTCCTTTTTTGGTGAAAGGCCCCATTTAATCGTCAAACCCGGAGGAGCAGTAGCCACAGAAAAATCTGCACCAACCATAGCTCAATCGACTCGGAGCAAAAAAACCTAGTGATCAACATCTCTAAAGAGAATATTACCAACATCCAAATGGCAACTCTACAACGAGGGACATCGTTTGTCCCCACATACCACTCAGATGAACTAGAGATTGAGGTCAGCCTATACAAATTCATGCGAAATCTGAGATTGCAACACATTTTTACCAACGTCAATCCACCAACGGGCCCAGCATCGGAACACACGTGCAAGGATCTGAAAAGTAAAAGTTCATTTTTGGCACCCATCAGCCATAAAATCTTCGACTCATATGAAACCATCACTTTGAATGCAATCAAGGAGTGCTTTAAAAAACCAGCACCTAAGAGGAACAACTTTAGCTTTAAAGAACAAAGATCTTTAAATTAAATCATCAACAACAAAAACATCACTTGCTGCAAGACCGATAAGGGAGGAGCACTTGTGATTATGGACCTTGACTTTTATCACAAAAGTGTTGCTGACCATGTTGAAGATACCAATCTCTATATGAAACTGTCACAGGATCCGACAGAAGCTTTACTCAAGATTCTAAAAACATTATTGGACAAAGCACTAATGATTGGAACCATCACCGAGAAAGACAGAAAGTATTTCATTCAAACCAACCCTAAATGTCCAAGTCTACACATGCAACCAAAATACACAAAAATTTACACCAACCACCTTTTCATCCTATCATGTCTACCAAGAACTCAATCCATGAACCCAAGGGCAAATACATTCACATGTACCTCCAACCGATGGTCAAAGGCATGACGACATACCTACGCGACACCACTGATTTTCTGAACAACCTCCAGCAAGCGACCTTGAACCCCGACACTATCAACACTTTATGCACCATCTACGTATGTGCCTTATATAAGTCAATCCCTCCCCCCATGGGTGGGAGGGAATAGAAAAAACTTACAAGGGGATTGCGTGGTGGTCACCTTTGAGAACACACAGGTGGTAGAATACATATGCAGCGGATCTTCTAGATATCATGCTAGCACTGTCACTGCTAGGCCCCTCTCTTATTTCTACCTACCCGGGAACCAATCAGATAAACAATGGAGTTGGCTAAGGGGCCCACATGAGCTAAATGCAAGTCAGAGGTTTAACCCCCCATGGGAGGTGCACCCTCCGAGTTGGGATGAGGGTGGAAATGAGGAATGGAACCCGGTTAGGAGAAGAAGAGGAAGACCGTTTCAAGGGGGGTTTACTGCAGAGCCTCACAACAGTCACCCATATTATCACCATCAGCATGTTAACGGATATGACAACCACCTCAACTTCCCAATCGCTAACCGTTATGATTGTCTATCAACACTGGATTGGGTCGATTGACAAACACAGGTTTCACCAGTTAGACAGAGGTTTAACAACAACTTCACCACCCTTCAGCAAAAGGAAATTAGCATCGCGGATGGACAGATGTCAAACCCAATTTCCATTCCTGGCAAGGGTGCAGAAGGTGGGGCCCCTTTGCAAACAAAAATAGATGAGGCTAGGGATGGTCGGGACATTACTGTGGCAACATGGAACATTGCGGGTCTCAAAAATAAAGTGGACAATCCGATCTGGAGGGACCACATAGGAACTATGGACTTAATAGCTATGCAGGAGACCTGGGACACCCAAAACTTATTGACAGTGGATGGGTTTACCACCTTCTTTATATCTGCTGCCGGGTCAACGAGGGGGCGAGCCAGAGGGGGACTGGTAACTCTGATCTCTGCTAAAATCCCAGGGACATACAAGCAAATAGCTACCGGCAGTCCTTATTGTCTTGCTGTTTTAATCACTTATAGGAATCACCATAATGTCTTGGTTATAAACTTTTATAACTCTTTTGACAGGGACAGTCCAGTTAGCAACCTGATGATGTTAAGTGCCTTCCTGGTTGATTTTAAAGAGTCTACAGAGCATGATTGTACCATCTTGTTGATGGGAGATTTTAATATTCATGGTTGTCAGGACAAATGCCCTCCCAATCTGTTATTTGGTCCCCCAGACGAAGAAAATACCCACTTTGAACACTCAGAACAGGGTATTTTTCTGGAAATAATGTTGGCCGAAAACGGGCTTATTCTGCCAAACTGGTGTGAGGAGGACATACCTACGTTTACAGGTCATGGCAGTGGTTCCGTGATTGACTACATATTCCTCAGTAGTACTTGTGGAGCCCAAATTAGCAATTACTCAGTTTTAGGGTCCCACTTTAGTGACCACTTTAGTGAACACTTTAGTGTTGTATTAAAAGCAAAGAACATATTTGTCATTAAGGATAGCTGCCCAAATTTGGTAGACAAACATGATATGCGGTTGACAGATCAAGCACGCAGAATCAAATGGTGCAAGCTAATCCCAGAAGAGTTTTTTTGTAAACTTTGTCTTAGCAGCAGGGAGGACCTAAAGTTGTGTATGGATGATCAGGCTGGGGACAGTGAAGTAATGGAGGCGTATAAAAAGGTTTGCCTCGACATTCTCACCAACCTGACTCGCCAGGGCAAAGGTAGAACACAAGGGAAGGAAGGTTGGTTTGACAAAAATTGTTCAGTGGCTAATCATAAACACAAGGTGGCACTCAAGTCCAACCCACTAGACAGACGACTTGTGGTTACCCTCAGGAAAAAATATAAGACCGCTATGGAAAGAAGGCGGCGTGAAATTAGAGAGGACGCTTGGGCCGATCTGACCTCAATAGATGTTTTAAAAAGTAGCGCCAAGTTCTGGGCGGTGGTCAACCAACCTTTTTTCTCGGATTCCAGTAATAATTAATTGGATTGCGGAATCCAAGAAGACAGATGGCACTCGCACTTTAAGTCCGTTTATGAACAAGAGACCAGAGTGGCAGAAGGCATGACTGCCTTCCCTCAATTGCCTTACACTTTAATTGTAAATGAGGAGGAGGTGGCAGTGGCCATTGGTATGATGACCAGTAATAAAGCTCCTGGACCAGATGGCGTTCCCTCTGACCTTTTTAAAGTTGACATTTTATTTTGGTACAAAGTTTTAGCTAATGTTTTTAACAGAGTTCCTAAGACAGGCATTCCTGAGTCATGGACAAAGTCGGTTATTGTACCCATCTATAAAAAAGTGGATTGGGGGGATCCCGGCAATTACTGACCTATATCCCTCATCGACTCTGCAGTCAAGGTTTTAGGAAGAGTGGTCTTGGGTAAATTGACCAATTGGTTAGAGGAGACTGATACACTTTCCCCTTTACAGTACGGTTTCCGAAAGGGGCGCAGTACTATTGACCAAAGCCTAAACTTACAATTGCTCATCGGGAAGTACACCATAGCTAAGCAAGGGTCATTGTTTATTGCCTTTATGGATCTGTCCTCGGCATTTGACCGAGTAAACAGATCCAAATTGTGGGGTCAGCTCCTTAACATCGGAATAGACCCTAACATAGTATATTTCCTAGCAGATCTCCACAGGGACCTTACTGCAACGGTCCGTTATGATAGAAAGGGGCACTGCACAGAAAAAATTAGCATTATCAATGGTGTGAGGCAGGGTTGCATTCTTGCTCCCCTGCTTTTTACACTATACATCAACGACCTAGGCAGAGATTTGGGTGTAGCTTGTAAGGATATCCCGAAGGCAGGGAAATATTTACTGCCGGCCTTACTGTATGTGGATGACGCTACCCTCCTAGCTAGGACTGCAGTAGGACTTCAATGCCTGTTGAACTCTTTTTATGTTTTTATGAATAATCTTCATCTGAGTGTTAACTTTGGCAAATCTCATGTCATGGTAGTGGGTCATAAAGCTAAGACCAAAAAAAATGTGATGTCACTATTTTGTAATGGACATAAGCTGTCACGAGTCCCCAGTTTTCCCTACCTGGGGGTTGTTTTTGATGAAGGTTCCACGTGGCATCCTCAAATGGTACAGAAAAAAACAGCATTTGCACGCTCGATTTCTGCGGTGTTGAGCTTCTCCCGTAAATTAGGGGTGAAGCCCATTGAGGCAGTGCTAAAAGTATATGCAGCCAAATGTACTGCCATCGCCATGTATGGGGCCGATTTGTGGGGCTTTAGGCCTGTGACATCGCTTCAGGTCATAGAAGACAATTTTTTTAAAACCCGTCTTTCCCTCCCAAGATCCACTGCAAGCTTTACAGCCCATCAGAAATGCGACGTGGATTACTCTGAGGATAAAATTGCCATGGCCCCTCTACTAAAATGGTTAGCAGTTTGGCTAAATCCAGAGCTTGAAGTGAACCATGAAATCCTAAAAGACTGTTTATTGCTAGATCATTGGGAAAAGATCCCCTGGCTGAAATATGTACAACAAATGTCTAAAAAGCTGGGCCGGCCCGAATTGTTCGATACACCCTCTAGTTTGGTGAAAGGTGACTTGAGATGGGCCAAAAACACTTTTTTGCTGAACAGAGGAATGGACAGAGAGGGTAGGGAGATATTAAAGCCCTCTGTAAGAACTCAGCAGCTGATTGTTTCCTCTGGCCATGAACCGGAACTTTATCTTAAAGTTGTTAATGATGCCAATCATAGGTATCTGCTAACGAAGTTCAGACTGAATAAAATCCATCTTTTAATTTCTGGCCGCCCTGGCTGGACTAGGGGCATGGACCTAGATCTTTGCAAATGCGATGGTTGCTCAATCATGGACACTGCCCATTTTCTGTTTTTTTGTGATTATTTTAAGGGTATTAGGACAAAGTTTATTATACCATTGTTAAAAGGAAAAGGCTTTAGGCAAGTGAAGCCAGCCTTGTTGTACCTTCAACTCTTGACGGAAATATGGGTAATCTACAATGTGGCTAAATTCTTAACCATAGCGATGAGACTCAGCAAAAAGATTGCCTGGTCTTAGTTGATTTGCCATAAATGTTAACCTTTGTATGAATTTTTTCAATCACCTGATCAATGTTTATGCTGCTGTTTTTAAACTCTCGCCACCATGTACTGTATATTTTATTGGGTATTCCCTGTCTTTTCATGTTGTGTTTTTACATCATGCAGTTTGGTGACTAATGGACCTTTTTTTATCCTTGTGCACTTTTATGGTTTTTGTGATTTAAAACTGAATAAAGTATCTTTTGAATTGAATTGAATTGAAAGTCAATACCTCACAACAGAGGGATTGAAGCCATTGAGTCATTTGTACTACACCATCCAATCGACGAGGATCTCAAAGTTTTGCTACTTGAGCTCCTACAGTATACACTACACCACAGCGAATCTTTTTATGCACCGCCTAGAGTCAGACCATATTCTCAACAACCCTAGATGGCTTGAGAAGATCCAGGCGATACATAGATGACATCTTTCTCATCTGGGCAGGTCCCCCTGAAGAAATTCTTGAGTTCATCACCTACATCAACAGCATTGATGATCATATAAAATGTACCCACTCTATGAGTACACAGAGCCTACCGTTTTTAGACGTATTAATCATTGTGAAGGACAATAAGATCACAACTGAACTATATGTCAACCCCACCGACAGAAACAACGCATTTCACTTCAACAGTTGTCACCCCACACCGCTGAAAAAACATTTACCATATTCTCAACTACTCAGGGCAAAAAGAATTTGTCCGGACCCGGAGACATACCAGAACACTGAAAATATCACACTACAGAAATACAGAGATAGGAAATACCCGGAGCCTGTCCTGCAAACAGCCAAAGAGCGGATCACGTTCAAGAATCGAACAGAACTACTAGCTCCACGGAATGATCAAGCATGCAACCAAAGACCAGTATTCGTGTCAAAATACTCAACCAGAAGTATGGATATCAAAAAAATAATCTTGAAAAAGTGGCAGATGATTCAACATGAACCAGATTTTGGTGGAATTTTCAATCACATACCCCTGTTTGCGTACCAACGTTCCAAAAATATAAAGAATCTTCTGGAAGCTCAACCAAGACAATCAGCCATCAGTTACACTGGCACTAAACCTTGTCTTAACTGCAGCCATTGTCACAACGTTATCAAAGGCAATACCGTTAACCATCCGAAATCTAAGAAAGCCATTAAACTGCAGACAAATGCGACTTGTGACTCAACGAACGTTGTGTACTAGTTAAAATGCCCATGTGGCCTCCCATACGTGGGAAAAACCGAGAGAAAGATCAAAGTCTGCATAGCCGAGCATAAAAGCACAATCAGGAACAAAACAATGAAATCGCCACTCGCCGCACATTTTATCTCTCAACATCACAACGTCAGCCAATTGAGGTTCCTTGTTTTGGAGATTGTACCTGTGGGACAGGGTATTGACAACAGAAAGAGACTTCTACAGCGTGAAATCGTTTGGATAAAGAGACTTGACGCTTGCCAACCTAAAGGACTGAATGATAGGATGGAATGTAGTTGTTTCCTTTAACGTGTCTTAACCACATTCGCCCCTATACCTTGCCTTCAGCCTTTTTTGCTTCCAACACTGTCTCTTACTTTTAGCTTTTTTCACTTTCTAACATTTCCCACCCTCACACACCTTGTCATATTTCTCATATTCTCATCTGTTTTGTTTCCCCTCACTCCTGTTTATTTTGTCAGTGTACTTCTCTTACACTACCTATTCTTTCATCTACTTTCACAGGATCTTCAATTGCAGGATGCTCATCTCCGACTTTCTATGAAGATTTTTTTCACCCCTTCATTGTTATCCAACATTAACGTGGTTTCATTTATAAAACTTTATTCCCCATCACATATTTTCACTCCAAGATGGCCGCTTTCGGCGAGTCCATTTTTTAATTTGTTACCCGTGTCCATTGACTACTAACAACACCGCCATAAATTACTTTTTCTCATCTGTTATTTATCTTTTTCGCCTTTTTGTATTTATTGTGCATATTACACCCACTTGCATACCACTTATTCTGTAATGTTCAGCTTGTCTATCACATTCCACCTGGGATGGCAGTCCGTCACCGCTGTCGATGATCCTGATCACAACACGCCTCTTTATTAACACACTTCCATGTGCCAAGTAAACATTTCGAGCCTCATTGCGGTCTCCATGCAACCGATTTTGCGGTTTTCCGGTAAGATTTGCCACTTTCCACCATGTACACTTTTACCATTTCGTTACGCTTTTGGGAATGCATGCGGCACCATTGGATATTACCAGCACACAGCAGTTTCACCAGCCGCGCATGAACACTACTCTGTTTTGAGTGTCTTGCTAAACGGCCGCCCCAACTAACTATATATGCCTCATTCGCGTTCCTACCACTTTTGTTTGGTTCTATGAAACTTCACCATCTGAGTATGCACGTAAATCCGCTCTGAGAGTGTTTTTTTTTAATGGTTGTTTTAATGGATTATACACGGCTCATTCACACTCCCATAATTTTCGTTTGGTCCATGGTCTGTACACTTATACCTCATCTTTTTTTTTCACTCGGTCACCGTCACTTATCAATCATGGCAATTCACGCTTAATGCACCAGTTATTTAATACACATTCCCCAATGTTCATTTTCTAATGACTCGTCCTGTATATGTTTTTTGAGGCTCAGTTCCCCTCCTGAATGAAAATATCTTTATTTGCAGATTGTGAAAAAGGTCCCTGATGAAGGGCACGAGTCTCGAAATGCATAGGGACATATTAGCCACAATTGGATGAATCGTGATCTGTACCCATGACATACTATTACTAATGGATTAAGTTCAGAGGATAAGAATCTAGAACTAAATGAATAAATCATTTGTTGAATTTCACTGAATCTTCGCCTCTGCTTTTTGCGAAATGGATCATAAGTTAATTACCCAGGAGACACTGTCTCCTACAGGAGTGCCACGAAGGACTTAGTGTCGTTTGATTCAACACTACACCCTATTTTATTCAAGTCAGTGTTGAGCCACCCAACATGTTTCCATGTCTGCTGCATGAAGCAGCACACAAATAAGTCTCAAACTGCCATTTTCTGTTTGGACATGTACAGGAAGGGACACCTGCCTGTGCATAAACCTCCATCCCTGCTTGTCAACACCCATGTACTCTGGTTCAAGGGTGCCTGCATTCTCGCTAAGTTGTGAAAGTTAGCGCTATCGCAGATGGAAACACAAGGCTGCAACATATCCTTGTCAATATGGTGCAGCCTTGCGTTGCAACGTGGCAGAGAGAGGCGTTAAGCCAAGAAGCCTAATGCCTCTATTGGCCACTTCCTAGTGAATATTTCCCTGCCAGTCTAAATTGTTTGTGTCAGTAGATGTCCTATGCCATTCAGTCTCCCCAGCATGTAGTCAGTGATCCAGGATCCCACTTTTAGTTGTCCTGCTCGCCCTCTGACTTCACATAGTTACTTTAGAGTGTTGGCATTCATGTTGAAGTGATCTTGTATTATGTATTTGGATAGAGAACATTGACACAGTATGAATGACTCACAATTTTACATTGTTCATA
Source organism: Lissotriton vulgaris (assembly GCF_964263255.1). NCBI lineage: Eukaryota > Metazoa > Chordata > Amphibia > Caudata > Salamandridae > Lissotriton > Lissotriton vulgaris. The sequence goes on from NC_141693.1 coordinate 594,156,362, forward strand.
TTTTACAGACAACATGACGCCAGCTGATGTACACGCCTTCCAGGTGAGGAAGAAGAGGTACCATCACCTAGAGAAAGTCAGCAAAGGGTACCGCAACATGGCGCAAAGGTACCAGGATGAACGTGTGGCTGGTACATGGAAATCGCTGTCCGGGGTCTCAATACATGGCCATCCCAGTGGCACACAGCCCAGCCCAGGCCCCTCAGCTGTCAGTGGTGGATCTCAGCCTGTACTGTCTGTGTCCCATCCCCCTACTACTACCCCTGTACAAGGGACAATCCCTGCACAATCCCCGCACAAGGGATGTTGTTAATCTTATAGCAAATGTTCACTATTTAGCAATTCTGCTTTCACTTAGGTCCATGGTGATATGGTGGAGTGTTAAATATCGGATTGTATGCATGTAATCTCATAAGTGGACTCTCCGTTGAATGTGTAAGTGTGGTCATGACACATTAGTTAGCAGGATTGTTTGTGACAGGATACCTTGGATGTGAGCACACTAAACAATGGGGAAAGTAGGAATTACGACCTCATCTAGGGGCAGTAGTTTGTGAAGTTCTACATCTTAAGTGTGACTCATGGAGTTGGCCAGCACATTGTTGCACTTTTACAACACAGGGTAGGGCATGGCATTGAGAGGAGATTGTAATAGCTACTGTTATTCATCATGGAGATGGATGTATGTGCAGGGTTCCACAGGTTGTGTCATTGTCCAGCATCTCACATGCTCCTTGCACATAGTCCATCTACATTGCATACACCTTGGCACACTTCATTTTATTTACATGTTCCTGTGCATGAAGGCTGATCCTCGAGGACATGCCAATATGAGTATTTTGGTGGGTCAATTGAAAAGTGCATATGGCAGTACAGTGAGCATGATTCACGTAAGTCATCTCAGAGTAATGAGTTAGCATTTTCAAATATTCAGAACTGGCATCGAGGAGTTCTGCAGTTAGATATATTGACTTTACGTCACATAAATGCCTTTGAGGAATCTTAAATATTATGAAGTCATGATTTAGGCAGTGTTATATTTTTTGTACGTGCAGACAGTTCTGCAGCACACAGGTTGGAAAATGTTGCATTGCTCCCTGTCTTGCCAGTGTTGTGCCACTTCTCCCAGCTGTTACTTTTTGGCATTGGCTCATAGTGATGCCACCCTTGAAGATTTTGCTCTGCTTCAGACTGTATGCTCAGTGCAGTACAACACACATCCATTGTCACATTGCCCTATCCGTTCACAGTGGTCATGGCAAGTGAGTGATACATAAACAAGGAGAATCCTACCATTAGTTGGAAAGAAAAGTGAAGAGAAAGGGGGAACACTCAGTGTTGTGTAAAATACCCCTCACACACCAACAGGCCCCTTGGTGTCATGCTTCATCATCGGGGTCTTCGCACCCCGCTAAGGGGATGCGGCACGCTACGACCTGCGACTACGCGGGAGCGTTGACAAATCAGACTATGTGTGGTGTGTGTTGAGTGCAAATGAAAGGAATAAGATGTGAGTGGGAAGTGTAGTGAAAAAATTAAAAAGTACCTGGCCAGTGGGTAAAAAGAAAAAACTTTATTCTGTACCTCTGGCTGGTGCTGTTAAAAAAAGTGCTAGATGGCGAGGTTTTGTGTCTTATTAAGGGACAGAACCTCTGGTGTGCGTCGACATGTTTCGGTACATGCGTACCTTCTTCAGGACGGGGCACAACTCCCAACCCTACTCACGTTTCTCTATAAAACAAGATTTTTGTTCTAATTTTTCTAAAAAGTGATTACACTCACTGGAGACAAATACAATGTGCCTACAGCGGATTTTTTGGAACATGTAGTTACATGTCCTGAAAAAAAGAAAGAAAAACATTAGGTTTGGTTACCATATAGGTTGGCTCAGACAGGTGCAGTCACCTGGAGCCCCAAACGGTTGATTTGACCTGTAAAGGAAAAAACAGACATACAGAACACACAACACACAAACACACACACACTTATGACAGACTTAGGATTTAGTGTTTTTAGACATACTTATTGTATGAGCTGATTAAAGCATCATGAGCAATTCCTGAACATCAGGGTAGGTAGGTGGATCCACAATCTATAGGAATAGAAGAGTGGGATCAGTGTTGTTATTCCTACTCACTTGTTTTGCTCTGTGATGTACCTACAGAGCTTGAACTCTGTTTAGTGAATACTCACGAAATCCGCCTTAGTCGGCCTCCTTCCACCACCCTGTGCTGCTCCGCCGTAAGTGATGTACGGGTGAGCTTGGTGGTATTTAAAGGTGGATGAAGTGAGTTCTCATTGGTTAATTAGCGGAGAGGCTAATGACCATATAAGGGTGATGACCTTGTTGCCGCCTCCTCCATGCGTGTGGTTTTGTCACATGTAACATGAAAACCACCGTCATTTGTTAATTACCGGGTTTTGCCTGTCCATATAAGGACTTTCCGCTTGCTAGCCACTCACACTCCGATGTTTTCGCTCGCGCTGGGGGAGCGCCTGTGTGATGCAGCCGTCGCTGTCTCTCGTTCGCGCATGCGCGCTGCCCGGTCTCCAGTGTTCCATTGCGCATGCGTGCTGCCGGGTCTCCGGGTTTCCATTGCGCATGCGCCTAGGTCCAATGTGATCCGCGCATGCGCGTTGTTAATTGTGCAGCTATTTCGCCCGGTTATCTCCTCATTGTTGTTTTTGGTAGTACATTAGGATAGTAACCAGGTAAATCATTGAAGTATTTTAGTTAGAGTGGATCTGCTCATTGTGTCACAAACACGGAGTTATTCTGATGTGGTTGACCATACATTTACATGTCAATTATGCAGAAGGTGGTACTGACTGTCGGACTGGTTCTCATGTCAAACAATTATTATTCCTTATGTTATCCGGGGGTATTAGGTGACTTGGCTCCACGGTATGTCATCATTGAGTCCGGTGACATGAGTTGTCAGGCGGAACACCCAACGTTGTTCCTTTTGGAACAGACCTGTTTCAGAGGGTAATCGCTCTATGACGGTCCAGCGTAGGTCGTTGACGCAGTGTTGGTGTGACAAAAAGTGTGATGCCATCTTAGTTGTTGTTTTCTTACAGCGTATATTACTTTTGTGTTCCCCTATCCTTATTTTGACGGGGCGGGTGGTCATGCCTACATATTCTAGTCCGCATGGGCAGTTAATTAGGTAAATCACATTCCTTGTGTTGCAGTTGGTAAAGTGGCGTTGCTCCCATGTTGTTCCATTTCTGAAGGTTAGGTTTTTACTTTTCTGAGTTTGATGACAACAACTGCAATCCCCACAAGGGAAATGACCTTGTACACCAGTTACATTGGGTCTCTCCATCTGGTTTGTCCGTGGTCTGGTATGGACCACAATGTCCTTTATGTTTTTGCCCCTTCGGTGCGCGTGCATTGGCTTCTCAAAAGTCAAACCTCCACAATTCAATATGCCCCAGTGTTTATCAATGACCTTCGACACCTGATTTGATATGGTGGAATAAGTTGTTACACAGATCGGCCTCTTGTTTGCTTCTTTTGCATGGGGATTTTCTTCTATGAGTGCCTCCCTGTGATTGTTTTTAGCGCGCTTCATCGCTTTCTCGATGGTTCTTGTGGGATACTTCCTTTGCACAAGTTTAGTTTTTAGATCTTTCGCTTGTCGGTTAAATTCACTCAACTCTGTGCAGTTTCTCCGGAGTCTAAGAAATTGCCCATAGGGTAGATTTTCCCTTAGGTGTCTGGGGTGGAAACTGTCGTAACGTAGCAGACAGTTTCTGGAGGTCGGCTTGAAATGTGTAGTACTTTTTAGCCTTCCGTCCTCGCTGTAGATATTCAAATCTAGAAAAACCATCGATGTATTTGAAACGGTGCTGGTGAATTTTAGATAATCATTCTGGGTATTCAACCAGGTTACAAAATTCATTGCGCTGTTGACATCACCGTTCCAGATAATGAAAATGTCATCGATGTATCGTTTCCAGATGACAATCTGGGGACGGTAGGGGTTACTTTCATGTAGGATCTTGTGTTCCTCTAGATGGTAGACGTATAGTCCCGCTAAGCTCGGAGCAAAAGTACTACCCATGCTCGTTCCATGGGTTTGTAGGTATAGTGTCTCCTTGTACTGAAAGAAATTGTCTTTGAGAGCCATGGTGATGCACTCTAGGACCAGGTTTCTCGGTGTTTGGTATTTCCAAGTGTGGCTGAAGAGTACTTCTTCGATGATCTCCAGTGTCTCTTCATGGGGCAGGCTTGTGTATAAGCTTTCCACGTCTAAGCTTATCAAAAGTTGCGTGGTTGGGTCAAAGGTGGTGTCTTCCAGCAGTTGTAGTACCAACAGCGCAATGAATTTTGTAACCTGGTTGAATACCCAGAATGATTATCTAAAATTCACCAGCACCGTTTCAAATACATCGATGGTTTTTCTAGATTTGAATATCTACAGCGAGGACGGAAGGCTAAAAAGTACTACACATTTCAAGCCGACCTCCAGAAACTGTCTGCTACGTTACGACAGTTTCCACCCCAGACACCTAAGGGAAAATCTACCCTATGGGCAATTTCTTAGACTCCGGAGAAACTGCACAGAGTTGAGTGAATTTAACCGACAAGCGAAAGATCTAAAAACTAAACTTGTGCAAAGGAAGTATCCCACAAGAACCATCGAGAAAGCGATGAAGCGCGCTAAAAACAATCACAGGGAGGCACTCATAGAAGAAAATCCCCATGCAAAAGAAGCAAACAAGAGGCCGATCTGTGTAACAACTTATTCCACCATATCAAATCAGGTGTCGAAGGTCATTGATAAACACTGGGGCATATTGAATTGTGGAGGTTTGACTTTTGAGAAGCCAATGCACGCGCACCGAAGGGGCAAAAACATAAAGGACATTGTGGTCCATACCAGACCACGGACAAACCAGATGGAGAGACCCAATGTAACTGGTGTACAAGGTCATTTCCCTTGTGGGGATTGCAGTTGTTGTCATCAAACTCAGAAAAGTAAAAACCTAACCTTCAGAAATGGAACAACATGGGAGCAACGCCACTTTACCAACTGCAACACAAGGAATGTGATTTACCTAATTAACTGCCCATGCGGACTAGAATATGTAGGCATGACCACCCGCCCCGTCAAAATAAGGATAGGGGAACACAAAAGTAATATACGCTGTAAGAAAACAACAACTAAGATGGCATCACACTTTTTGTCACACCAACACTGCGTCAACGACCTACGCTGGACCGTCATAGAGCGATTACCCTCTGAAACAGGTCTGTTCCAAAAGGAACAACGTTGGGTGTTCCGCCTGACAACTCATGTCACCGGACTCAATGATGACATACCGTGGAGCCAAGTCACCTAATACCCCCGGATAACATAAGGAATAATAATTGTTTGACATGAGAACCAGTCCGACAGTCAGTACCACCTTCTGCATAATTGACATGTAAATGTATGGTCAACCACATCAGAATAACTCCGTGTTTGTGACACAATGAGCAGATCCACTCTAACTAAAATACTTCAATGATTTACCTGGTTACTATCCTAATGTACTACCAAAAACAACAATGAGGAGATAACCGGGCGAAATAGCTGCACAATTAACAACGCGCATGCGCGGATCACATTGGACCTAGGCGCATGCGCAATGGAAACCCGGAGACCCGGCAGCACGCATGCGCAATGGAACACTGGAGACCGGGCAGCGCGCATGCGCGAACGAGAGACAACGAAGGCTGCATCACACAGGCGCTCCCCCAGCGCGAGCGAAAACATCGGAGTGTGAGTGGCTAGCAAGCGGAAAGTCCTTATATGGACAGGCAAAACCCGGTAATTAACAAATGACGGTGGTTTTCATGTTACATGTGACAAAACCACACGCATGGAGGAGGCGGCAACAAGGTCATCATCCTTATATGGTCATTAGCCTCTCCGCTAATTAACCAATGAGAACTCACTTCATCCACCTTTAAATACCACCAAGCTCACCCGTACATCACTTACGGCGGAGCAGCACAGGGTGGTGGAAGGAGGCCGACTAAGGCGGATTTCGTGAGTATTCACTAAACAGAGTTCAAGCTCTGTAGGTACATCACAGAGCAAAACAAGTGAGTAGGAATAACAACACTGATCCCACTCTTCTATTCCTATAGATTGTGGATCCACCTACCTACCCTGATGTTCAGGAATTGCTCATGATGCTTTAATCAGCTCATACAATAAGTATGTCTAAAAACACTAAATCCTAAGTCTGTCATAAGTGTGTGTGTGTTTGTGTGTTGTGTGTTCTGTATGTCTGTTTTTTCCTTTACAGGTCAAATCAACCGTTTGGGGCTCCAGGTGACTGCACCTGTCTGAGCCAACCTATATGGTAACCAAACCTAATGTTTTTCTTTCTTTTTTTCAGGACATGTAACTACATGTTCCAAAAAATCCGCTGTAGGCACATTGTATTTGTCTCCAGTGAGTGTAATCACTTTTTAGAAAAATTAGAACAAAAATCTTGTTTTATAGAGAAACGTGAGTAGGGTTGGGAGTTGTGCCCCGTCCTGAAGAAGGTACGCATGTACCGAAACATGTCGACGCACACCAGAGGTTCTGTCCCTTAATAAGACACAAAACCTCGCCATCTAGCACTTTTTTTAACAGCACCAGCCAGAGGTACAGAATAAAGTTTTTTCTTTTTACCCACTGGCCAGGTACTTTTTAATTTTTTCACTACACTTCCCACTCACATCTTATTCCTTTCATTTGCACTCAACACACACCACACATAGTCTGATTTGTCAACGCTCCCGCGTAGTCGCAGGTCGTAGCGTGCCGCATCCCCTTAGCGGGGTGCGAAGACCCCGATGATGAAGCATGACACCAAGGGGCCTGTTGGTGTGTGAGGGGTATTTTACACAACACTGAGTGTTCCCCCTTTCTCTTCACTTTTCTTTCCAACTAATGGTAGGATTCTCCTTGTTTATGTATCAGTGCCCGTGGAGTAGGAATCCTACTTGATACTCTACCTCCCTTCTTTGTTAAATATACATGGCAAGTGAGTGTTCATAAGTCAGTAAGCATTGTACGTCCACAGGAAGAGGCTAACAGACGCCTTACATTTTGGTGTGGGTCCCTATAGCTAACTCTACTTCGCTGAGTCAGACATTGTGGTTCAATTAGTGGATGGTAAACATTTGCCCTTCGGTATCTTCATCAATGTGTATACAGTGTGCATCATCTTGGGATGTGACATGTAATGTGCACCCATCAAAAAACAACTAAAGAGTATCTTAAACTATAATATACATAAAGCTCAAAAGGAGAAACGGTGAGACGAACCGTCCACCAACACCCCTCAGTGCCCAATGCAAACTTAGTAGCTGTGTCAAACAGGGTAGTGAAATTACCAAGAGGAAAAAAGAAACCCTCAGGCACCCACATTAGGTAGGTAGCCGTTTGTCTTCATCGGGTTCCTATAGTTAGTGCGTGTAAGGATACAACAAACCAAAAAGGTGCAAATTAAAATGAGTGTAGACCACTCCCTCGACCAACACTTTTAATAGAGGGGTGATTCGAACTCAGTTAAAAACAGTGTGCTTAAACGGACAAAAAAGAGTTACGTAAATTTGAACCCCCTGTCCTAAAAATCGGTCGACATGTTTCAGCTATCCGGTCTTGTTCGACCCAGCATTCCTCAGGACCAGTAATGTAAAAAACTCACCCAACGTGGCAGTACCCCCCCTAAAGTGCCTACTCACGGTGGATGGATGCTCAAATCAACGCATTTTTACCAACTTGTGTTCGTTGTATTGGTAAAAAAAACTCTGGTGCGTTACCTCTGTCCTATGAGGATTATGGAATCTGCAATGAAACCAATAAATAAAGTTCATAGCAATTCATTATTCGAATATTTCCTCACTTTCAGGTTTTTACCAAAGTTATATCTATAAACTTCCCATCACTCACCCTGTGACACCGTCAAACCAATGTGTGTTTACTAAAAGGCATATAGATAACCCTAGCCGTTATGCTGGAGGGATATACAGACTTCAACCACTGTTAACCTTCTTGGTGGTAGTGGACTATTTATTCAGTCACTTATGTTACTAGATAATAACCAGTAGCATTATTCATACCTCATTACTCTAGATCTTGGCTTCTCGTTCCCGCCCTGCATCTTCTTTTAGGTAATAAAACTAAAAACAAACAGTTTTCCTTCGAGAAAAAATACGTGCGGGCTAATGATGTTACATGTCCCTATCTTTATCTACAAGGTAAAGTCACGCTTGTATAATGGGAAGACTGGGGGCAAGATGGCCACTACAGTGCTGTAGAGGGGAGTCGCACTCTGTTCCCTCTGCGGACCATGGTATTACTGATGGCTGTATGAGGCAGTGGAGGAAAATCTTCATGTCAGCGTCTAATTAAAAACAACGTGAAAGAAGAGTTATTCCCCAATAAAACGGAAACAAATGAGTTTATTTAGTCTGCGCTCTGGCTTTTTCTGGCGACTTAGTATTGGTTTGTAATTGCAATTGAATACCAGACGCCACGTGTAAGTCAGAATTATGACAACAAATGCGCACTGGTAGTTTGCGTTATGTTACTTTATGGCGATTTTACTATTTAAATAGTGTTGGTTGATACTCGAACGCAAAAAGCCAGGTAGGGCGTGTAACTAGTAGTTCAATAAAAGTGTATACACGCTTGCTTTACTCACTAGCTAGCTGCCGGCTCCCCATGTTTCCACCTAATCTTGGCTTATCCACAGCTCGAAAAACAACTCGAACCGCGGTCAAAACATTCTTTTCAACTTCCGCGATCCTACGTGACCTACGTGCTTAGTTACCACGTGATCAGGTCAGGCCGTGGTTGTTGAAAAATTTAAAGCTGCAATGACCTGATTATCGGAACGTGCTACATTTGTCAATGTCAAAATCTATATGTTTTAAAACCGTAATTGATTCAAAGCCGTAATTTGTCAAAAGGCGTCTATCTTCATGTAGAGCTTTTCTATTCCTATGGATGTGTCAGTTCTTCCCTAAACACAAACGAAGTCAATGGTCTCAAATAAAGTCCATCCCGATTATCGCCAAGAGAATAAAATGACGACCTTGCAGCGAAATCAATCAGAATTTTCAACTACACTAATATGAAGAACTGAAAGAACGGGGAACACTATATTTACGCATTTTTATTCCTTATCCATGTAAATCTTATCCTCATATGTGTATTTATAACAGGAGGTTGGTGAACCCTGTGTTTATACCATTATGATGGCCCCTCCTCAGTTTAAGTATCGGTACCTCAATCACAATATTCATAGGCAGCCATATGTTAACGTCTCATTACTGACCCCCAAGGAATATCATCGTTGAGTCCATGACGATTGGTTGCCAGACGATGTACCCATCTTTGTTCTTTTTCAAATAAAGAACTCTCACTACTGTGTTCCAGGTGTTCTATGATGGTCCACTTTAAATCATTCGGACCATGCCCCTGTTCTAGGTATTGTGCTGTCAATTTAGTTGTGTTTCTCTGGCATCTAACATTGCTACGATGTTCTCCTATAAATAGCTTTATTTTTCGTGTGGTCAACAACCACGGCCTGACCTGATCACGTGGTAACTAAGCACGTAGGTCACGTAGGATCGCGGAAGTTGAAAAGAATGTTTTGACCGCGGTTCAAGTTGTTTTTCGAGCCGTGGATGAGCCAAGATTAGGTGGAAACGTGGGGAGCCGGCAGCTAGCTAGTGAGTAAAGCAAGCATGTATACACGTTTTTTTGAACTTCTAGTTACACGCCCTACCTGGATTTTTGCATTTGAGTGTCAACCAGCACTATTTAAATAGTAAAATCGCCATAAAGTAACATAACGCAAACTACCAGTGTGCATTTGTTGTCGTAATTCTGACTTACACGTGGCGTCTGGTATTCAATTGCAATTACAAACCAATACTAAGTCGCCAGTAAAAGCCAGGGCGCAGACTTAATAAACTCCTTTATTTCTGTTTTATTGGGGAATAACTCTTCTTTCACATTGTTTTTAATTAGGCGCTGACGTGAAGATTTTCCTCCACCACGGACTCATAGAGATATTTATTTAGGAACAATGAAGTAAGTCACTACGGAAACTTGTGATGAATTAGTCCAATATCATCTATTGCAAACTTTTAGGCGATTTTTGATATCTAATTTAGGCTAATACCACCGTGATAAAAGAGAGATTGTAAATTAACTGAAGTTTGTTTGTCTGTTTTTTCCTAACAGATCCTAAAGAGAAAGTTTGTCTTTCGCTATGTTTAGGAAGAAAATGGAAAACTAATTGAGTGAGTTCTAAGATGCAAATCGTTGTAATGCATAATCCAGAGTTTTCCCATTATACTTTTTTTTTTAAGTGTATTTATTACGATTTTCACACTCCCCCCCCAAAAAAAAATTCCAACACATGTTACATTACACAAAGTACAAAATACACATTCGTAGAAAAAAAAAACAACGACAAAAGCGAGCAGCTTCCCATTCTACTTTCCTGTAGTTAATATATATATATATATATTGCCCTTTAATTGACATATATATATACTGCCCTCCCCTTCCAATGAAGAATTGCTCACCCCTGACCCACCCTGTTCTTCCATTGTTCAATGGGCATCCATATCCTTTCGTCCAATGCTCTTGCCCTTCTACCCTTCCTGTCATATATAGCTTTCTCCATATTGTATGTCAATAGTAGCCTTGCTATCCATATCTGAAATGTAGGAGTCGTTATGTCAAGCCATGTTCTTGCGATGCCAATCCTATATACTGCCATTACCATAAATAAGAATTCTGTGGGGAGGCCTTCTGCTCCGGTAATTACCCCTAGCATTATTAGTTTGTCCGTCATTTTAGTCTTAATCGCAAGGGAACTCTCCAGAAATTCCTCTATTGCCAATTTCAATGTGTGCAATTGCGGGCATTGCACAAACATGTGTACGACATCAGCATTATCCGAGTTGCAACGCGGGCAAGTTGTTCCGGTGCCCCCCCCCACTGTGCGATTCTGGCGGGGTGTGGTATAATAAATATACTGTTTTATAATGCTGCGCTTGTAGTGTCGCCGAGCACAGCACTGTCCGGCCTAAGTTTAAAGAAGCCTGTAGACCATCGGGACACGAGCCCACTTTTTCCACCCATTTATTGGCGAATTTACCCCTGTCGTCCCCTTTTACTGCACAAAGTTCTGCATATATCTGTCTGATTTTACAGTGATTACCTCGTTCTATATAATCCAGTAGCCTGCTGTGACTAAACGCTAATTGGCCTCCCTGTTTGTTATCAAAGTGGCTCCTTACTTGCAAATACTTAAAAAAGTTACTTCTTGGTATCTCAAATTTATTTAGTACCTCCTGAAATTGTAAGAGCACTCCATCCGAGTCCATTAAGTCCCCTAGTTTCTTGATCCCCTTCTTATCCCATTCTTTCATGACTGCATCCCTGAAGATCTCCCCTGTAAGTGAGTGATTTGTGTACAATCTCATATATCTATTGTATTTGCCGATTCACAATTGTTTTGTAACCGCCTGCCAGATTTTAAATATTGCGCTTAGGGTCTTGAACCTAGTGTGCTTGAAGTAGTTATAATCTACCGTATTTAATAGTGCATTCTCCGCCTCTCTGCCCACCAAAGCTTTATAAACATTCACAAGGCCAAGTCTGTCAGCTCCTGGCCCTGCTCTTCCCCCCCAATCAACCCTTGTGAGTATTGCAGTGCAGCCGCCCAGTAATAAGATCTAAATTCGGGTGCCCCCCAGCCCCACTTGTCCCTTGGAAGTGTCATGAAGTGATAGGCTCTCCTTGTTTTTCCCTGCGCCCATATCAGTCTATTTAGTATTTTTTCTAATTTGTTAAACCACCTACATTCGAAAAAAAGAGGTATAGCTCTGAATAGGTACAACAATTTTGGGAATGTGACCATTTTGATCACATTGATGTGTCCCATTAGGGTCAGGTGTAAATTATTGATCCTTTCAGTATTTCTTTTTACTTTCCCTAACAGGGGTTCCATGTTTATCCCTACCAAATTCTCTAAATCCGCTGTCACTCTGATTCCCAAGTATATCACTTCAGATACTACCCTGGCATCCTGATAAGATGTAAACCTATTCTTGACTATCTGGGTCTTCCCTTTATTTATAAGGTATCCTGATAATAAACCAAAATTCCTTGCCTCTCGCTCTACTTTGTCTATTGCTCTCTCTGCCTCCGGCGTTAAAATGGCCACGTCGTCCGCGTAAGCAAATAGTTTGTAGTCCTCATTATGCAACCTGACAGGGGGGATATTATGATTACTAACAAGTCTCCTTAACAGCGGGTCCAAATATAGGGCAAACAATAGAGGTGAAGCTGGGCAGCCCTGCCTGGTCCCTCGTTTTATCTGCAATTCCTTTGTATAAGTTTTATTAATTCTTATTCTTTCTGTCGGCTGTTTGTATAGGGCCTGGATTGCTTTTATATACCCCTTGCCTATTCCGGACCACTGCCTAACCTTCCACAAATAGTCCCAGGATACCCTGTCGAAAGCCTTCTCAGCATCCAGAAAAATAGCCGCGACAGGGTCTCCTGCAACCTCCGCGGCATCTAGGATGGTAATCATTTGCCTTGTATGCTGAGTGGTCCCTTTCCCTGGAATAAATCCGTGCTGTGATATAGTTACTAAGCCCTCAATGACCTTGCTTAATCTATATGCCAGTGATTTCGAATATATTTTTGCGTTCGCATTCAGAAGTGTTATTGGCCTGTATGACCCTGGTTCTACTGGTGATTTATCCTTTTTTAAAAGCACTATTATGTCCGCCCCTGCCCAGGAGTGTGGTATTGCCCTACCTTCCTGTGCCTGTCTAGAACTAGCCCACATGTCCTCCCCTATTTCCTTCCAGAATGTCTTATAAAACTCTGCAGGTATTTGGTCGGGCCCTGTTGCTTTCCCTGACGGGAGTTTAATTACCGCATCTCTTACTTCTTGGATAGTTAAAGGGCTATCCAACTTTCCTTCATCCTCCAGGCTTAGCCCTACGTGTGGTATTTGTGACAGATATTCTGTAATTCCTGCCTCAATATTAGTTACGTTCTGTTCATATAGTTTTTCATAGAATCTTCTAAAGACTTCTTGCACCTCTTCCACCTTATTTGCTATATTTCCTATATCATTTTTAATCTCTTTTATTTCCGCCACTGCTAATGTTTGCCTAGTCCGGATTGCCAACAAGTGACCTACCCTTTCATTGTATTCATAATATTTTTCTTTTTTTGCTAGAAAATTCCCTGCTGCCTTCCGTGCCAGGTTTTCGCCTGCCACTGCTTTATTTAGCTCTATTTCCAGCAAAATCTGCCCTATAGGGTCTTGGCTACTTATGGCTGCGATTAAATCATCTTCCAGCTTTCCCAGCTTTCTCCCCCTCTCTTCCAACCTAGTTTTTTTCCTTTTTACTCCTCTGTAGCGTATAACTCAAACTTTCCCCCCTAACTCCTGCCTTGACCGCATCCCACACCATATGTGCTGGGGCTGAATCCCTATTAATATCCCAGAACTGCGTTATCCATTCCTGCATCCAAATGACATAGTCCTCTTCCTTCAACAGCCCTCGCTCAAATGTCCATGTGCTCTTTACCCTTTCCCCTCTATTAATCAGTGCGATACTTAACACCAACGGATTATGATCCGATACTATCCTCGGGAAACGTTCTATTTGGACCGTGCCAACCAGAGAGCTAGAAATGAAGAAGTAGTCCAGCCTGGCGACCATCCTATGGGGTGCTGAGTAGAAAGTGCTCCCTGTCCCTACTGGATTGTACTCCGCCCACACATCCACCAGAGCATTATGCTGGATTAAATTCTGTAGTGCTTTATGAGTCTTCCTCTTCCGTTCTCTATATCCTCCATCAGCCCCACCCCTTACACCCAAGCCATCCAGACCATTAATATTGAAATCCCTGCAGCATATTACAGGCTCTGGCCAAAGCGGCAGCTCTAGATCAAGAAATTCCAACAATTCAGGTTCATCATCTGTATAGCCATACACAGAAGTAAGCGTGAAGCTCCCAGCAGCTGTCTTCCCTTTAGCTAGTATGGCCACCCCTTTAGTTCTGGTTTCTTGTTCTGTACAGGCAAGCAGCTCCAGCCCCATCTGATCTAACATAAACGTGTCCTTTCCCGCGACATGCGTTTCTTGTAGACATATTACGTCCACTCTCCACACTCTTATCATGGGGGCTACCTTCTGCCTCTTCTCACTATTATTGAGGCCGCATATATTCAATGAAGCTATCCTTACCACCATATGTTCTTGTTGGCCTTTTCCCTACTGATCACCCCTTAACTCTTTTTCTACTCCTTTTTCTGTGACTATTTAGCCATCTATCCTCTACTATGTGTATTTTGAGTTCTTGTTCCGTAAGTCCTTTGCATCCACCACCAACACCCTTTCAATTCCCCCCCTCCCCACACACCCCCACCTCTGCCCCCCTCCCGTTGTAAACCCACCCCCCATCCCGTTGTAAACCCATTCCCCCCATCCACCGGCAAATAGGTCAGGCATGACCTATATGTGACTGCTACGTGCTGTAGTGTCGCCTCCCTCTCCTTCCCTACATAACATCCTATTACTATCTAGCTGCATAATACAAAAAAGCCTGAACAGCAAGCAACCCTTGGCATTTAACATTAACACACATTATTATTTCTCCCCCTATGCTGCTCTGTCAGTTCAGTTAGGAATTCCCCCACCTTTATTTCGGAGAAGAACATCCTGGTATGTCCGCCCGTAATAACCTTAAGCTTGGCCGAAAACATTAGGTATGCCTTTGCCCCTTGTCGCTGAAAAGCCGCGATTAATTGTCTGAGCCGCCACCCCCTCTCCACGGTCGCGTGGCAAAAATCTGGTCTAGAAAAAAATGTCACCCCCTCAAATGTTTTCTTTGAGTCTGGCCTTGCTTTCTCTATTATTTCTTGTCTAGCCAGAAAGTTCCCAAAGAACACTAACATGGCTCTTGGGAGAGTAGCAGCGTCTCCATCCCACCTTTTTTTCATTGTCAATGGGAACCTGTGCGCTCTCTGCACTTCCAGCTCCCATTGCCAATGTGCGTCTGGAAAGGCCCCTTTTAATAGTTTGATAACAAATCCTCTTGGATCCTGCCCTTCCAGCCCTTCCTCTATTCCAAGCAGTCTCACATTATTACGCCTCTGGCGGTTTTCAAAATCTTCAATTTTCCAACTCATGTCTTCCATAGCCTTAGTTTGCTCCAATTTGAATGCTTGCCAGTCTGTAACTTCGTTCTCCAACCTGCCAGTTCTTTCTTCCACCTCTACCACTCTCTCCTCCACTTCTTCATATTTCTTATTAACTTTCCTGATTGCAGCCTGAATTTTCTTGGTATCATGCCTAGCTCTCCGGCTCTCAGCTCTAGCCTCCGCCTGCATTTGTTTTAAAGTGGTGAACATCATGTCCAATGTTATATGCTGAGGAGAGTCCTTATCACTACCACCTGCTGCCCCTTCTTTTGGTGCGTCCTCCTGATACAGGCTAGAAGTGGCAGAATAGTCCCATAGTAGTTTTTTGTGGGTGTTAGAAGGGGACCCCCCCCTCGTCTTGCTGCTGACTTGCGCCTTTTCTGTGTGGTTTTCCCCTTAGAACCACTGTCCTCTGATTCAGAGCTTGCATCTGTTGTAACTTTATCTTCCCCACTACTTGCCCTGGATTCAGTACCTTCATTGACAGAATAGAATCTGTCTCCCTCAAGCTCTGTGTGTTCCTTCAGTGACCCGGTACTTGCCAGACTTCCCCACATTGCTCCCTGTCGCTGTGCGTCCTCCGCTCTTATTTCAGTTTCCAGTTGTGTCAGCGCATTCATCATTTGGGCATTGCTATGGCTTTCAGTACCCTCTATGGCCCCCACCCTGATACCCTCTCTCACCGTTTGCTCGTCGCTTCCACTCGGTCTCTCCTGCTCCAAAATAGCCGCAACGAGCACCTCAGCAGGACGCATATGCTCTGACACTGCCGCCTGTTGCTTAGCAACCTCGACGCTTGCGTCCTCGAGGACGGCGTTTCCCGTAGTCTCGTCCTGATGAGGAGAGTGCTCTGCCAGGGATTTTCCAACTGCACCAGTTGCTGTTACTTTTGCTACGAATACCTCCGTCAGGGTGGGCTGCCTGAAGGTAGGATCTCTACCATCTTTCCTCCCTGTCTGCGTGTTTCTGCTGGGATCCATGATGTCTTTGTTTCCCACGCGCGAGTCTTGAATCGGCTCACTGCGGGCTGCCATGTCCACGGCCAGCTTTTTCTCCTTTTCCAGTTTTCGCTGCTGTGCTTTAGAGGGCACAGGAGCAGCCAGGGTTTAACGCTTGACTGATGTTGGAAGCTTTAATGTCTTCGGGATAGCTCCTGGGTTAGTTCCTGCGCCCATCCCGTCCCTCTGTGTCCGTTCCTTAGTTGCCCTGACAGGGACCGGCTGAAGTCTTTCCTTCTCTTGTCTCCCACGTTGCGCCATTACTCCCGGTGTCCAAATGGCGTACAGGTCCCGTACAAGCCCTCTCAGACTCTTTAGCACCGTGTAAACGCCTCGCTGGAGCTGCAGTCGTATCCTACTGCCACCACAGGTATTGGGCTCTAGTTGCCATTCAGGCAGCTGATAAATCCACAGCATACTGCCTCATACAGCCATCAGTAATACCATGGTCCGCAGAGGGAACAGAGTGCGACTCCCCTCTACAGCACTGTAGTGGCCATCTTGCCCCCAGTCTTCCCATTATACAAGCGTGACTTTACCTTGTAGATAAAGATAGGGACATGTAACATCATTAGCCCGCACATATTTTTTCTCAAAGGAAAACTTTTTGTTTTTAGTTTTATTACCTAAAAGAAGATCCAGGGCGGGAACGAGAAGCCAGGATCTAGAGTAATGAGGTATGAATAATGCTACTGGTTATTATCTAGTAACATAAGGGACTGAATAAATAGTCCACTACCACCAAGAAGGTTAACAGTGGTTGAAGTCTGTATATCCCTCCAGCATAACGGCTAGGGTTATCTATATGCCTTTTAGTAAACACACATTGGTTTGACTGTGTCACAGGGTGAGTGATGGGAAGTTTATAGATATAACTGTGGTAAAAAACTGAAAGTGAGGAAATATTCGAATAATAAATTGCTATGAATTTTATTTATTAGTTTCATTGCAGATTCCATAATCCTCATAGAACAGAGGTAACGCACCAGAGTTTTTTTACCAATACAACGAACACAAGTTGGTAAAAACGCGTTGACTTGAGCATCAATCCACCGTGAGTAGGCACTTTAGGGGATGTACTGCCTCGTTGGGTGAGTTTTTTACATTACTGGTCCTGAGGAATGCTGGGTCGAACAAGACCAGGTAGCTGAAACATGTCGACCGATTTTTAGGACAGGGGGTTCAAATTTACTTAACTCTTTTTTGTCCGTTTAAGCACACTGTTTTTAACTGAGTTTGAATCACCCCTCTATTAAAAGTGTTGGTCGAGGGAGTGGTCTACACTCATTTTAATTTGCACCTTTTTGGTTTGTTGTATCCTTACACGCACTAACTATAGGAACCCGATGAAGACAAACGGCTACCAACCTAGTGGGTGCCTGAGGGTTCCTTTATTCCTCTTAGTTATTTCACTACCCTGTTTGACACAGCTACTAAGTTTGCATGGGGCACTGAAGGGTGTTGGTGGACGGTTCGTCTCACCGTTTCTCCTTTTGAGCTTTATGTATATTATAGTTTAAGATACTCTTTAGCTGTTTTTTGATTGATTATCCCAAGGGGTGTGAGAGTATTCAACTTCGCCCTTTCTCTCTTGTTGTTTATACATGCAATGTGCCCCATCACAACAGGCTTCGTCCAGCCTGTAAAGTGTTAGCAGGTATGCCAATAGAAATTCTATGTGCAATAGTAATGGGGGATACAACTTGTGTCCTGCAACAGACTTTGAATTATTTACACACATTCCTATTGCCTTCATGGATGTTGTTCTAAGCTGGGATCTTGAGTGATTGTTGTATTGGAGCAATGGGGGCACAGCTAGTTCACACATACATGTTCATCTCCTTGCCCATCTGGATCACAGTAAAAACTGTACTTTTGTATCATTTCCCTGAGTGTACTTTCAGTTGGATTAGCTGCGCCTACATTTTGAGAGACTTCTACACTGGATTGGTCATGGAAGACAGACTACTGTGTGACTTCGAAATATTTTTTCAAATGTCCGTCGACATGGTTGGAGACTGGACCAGGACTTGGTCTTGCAATCCCCACATTACATTGATGCTCAGTGAAGGGCCAGACAGATCCAAAGTATGAGGAAGAATTCAGTCAGCAGGCTGATTACTGTGTCATTGGTAACCTGAAAATAATATGGCAGTCAATGCTGCGGTCCAAGTTGAGTGTCACAGTGGGTTTCGGGAGACAGTGGAAGGTGATATTAGCGGGCATGATGCTGAGCCCGGAACCAAGTTGAAACTGGCCTTTTGGCATGGATGAATGCTAACGCTTCCTTCTCGGCAAAAAGGCATATAAGTCACATCTTTGTCCTCTGATGTGTCATGTGCCTCACTTGTGGGTGGTGGTATACTGGCTGCAGCACTGTGAGGAACGAACCATCAGGGGGCGGAGATGTGGATGCAGAAGCACCAGCAGCAGCATTAATCTGAGCCAGACCTTGCTGCAGCAATGCAGTGATGATGATCTGCAGGGCATGAAAAATGCCAGGTACATCTTGTTGATGTGAAGCCGTGGCCGCCATTCGTTCTGCCTGCATCCGCTCCATGTTCTCCATTATCCTCTGCATGCGGGCCAACTCCTGACCTGGACCTGTCTCTGAGTCAGGACTCCAGCTATGTCAGCCATGGAGTGTTGGAGAGCACTGAGCAGACTGTGGGTGTCCGTGATGTTTTTGAGGTGGTCCCGGATGGAACCTAGACACCCACTTGCGAAATCAATTCTGTCAAACCCCACTTGCATTTGATAAGCCATCTCCTGCTGGACCTCTAACACATGGCGTTGGAATGCCAGCTGTGGGTCCTGGAGTTCCAGGGAGCAGGGAGGTAGCCTTGGTGGTATATGCTTGCTGCTATGTCGGCTGTGCAGGGGGTGGGGTATGCAAGATGCGGCTGTGTTGCCCTGCTACTGGAGATGGGGTGCCAATGGAGTCTAGCAGCTGTTGGAGGCTGTTCGTGTTGATGGTGGCGAATTCCTCCTCTTCATCAGTGAAGAGTGGGACAGGCTACTGTTCAGGAGGTGATGTAACTCCCTCTGCAATGTAAAGGGAATATGCATTTTAACTGTGTGTTTCATGTGTGATCATGCATTTGATGTGTTTACAAGCAGACGGCATGACAATGTGCAGTATGATTGTTTGAGAGGAGATGCCTATTTTTAGCGGATTGTAGACTTTTTCTACTACGTCACAGATTAGAGCTTGTACTTTTACATCGTCATTTAGCATTTTACAGCAATGACAAATGTGATTGGCAATTTACACACACAAGCAGCACCAATTGTGTACTCTGTTCAGCTGTGGAAGTGATGCAAATTATCCCACATTGTAGTCATTGTAGACGAGCTCCAATTTAGTTTTGTGTGCGCTACATGTGGGATACTCGCACATTCAGCTTTATTTATAATACCCCTTATTCCTTTCAGGCAGTGAGCCTTCACTTCTGTGTATTGATAATGCTGAGATGTAGCAACCTGGGGTATATATGTGTATTTGACAGAGTTGGGACACTTGTGCATTTATTACCAGCAGATGTCTTGTTTACATCAGAGGTTGTATGTACACAAGGATGTGCCAGAGTATGACCTGCACCTTTAAGGATGTGGTCCGCACTCAGCCACCTCAGTGACATGGCCTGCACCATGTTGAGACGTTTGGGGGGTGGGCATGCTATACATCACGCACTGTCACTTGACTTGTGAGTGTAGCTCACGGACCCGCACCTTTGTTGTGTATGCCACATGTGCATGTGTTCGTAGCAAGATTAGTTATGGGTGAGCAGGGCCCCCTTTATGCGCATTAGCTACTAAGGCCTGTATGCTGTTTACATTTTTTTTTTTACTATGCTGTATAAATGTGCATCCAGGACGCTTTGTCTATAGTGATTTGTTTTGCATGCATTGCTTACTGCATACCTGTTGGCTTACCCATTGTGAGTTTTGTGCTGCATTAGTTTCTATTGCTGCTGCTGGATGGACAGATAGTGTCAACACACATTAAGTAGTCCAGGACTTGTGGATGTGGATTTCCTATTGCGTATTTTTGGTGCTTAGACATTGTAACCACCAGCCTGCCAACAGTTGCAAATGACAGAGTGATGTGTGTTTGTGTATGTGCCACACAGCTGTTCACATGGATGATACATGGTTTCCTGGCTCAGAGTATTCAAAGCATGGCTTTGCATGTGGGTGATGAAAACCATGACTACATATTTTTTCACTGACACTGTTGACTTAACAAACAGATAGGTTTACATGCACATAATGTTGTGGTGTGCAACTCACATCAGGACTGATGTTGAATGGTGTTTTCTGTAGGGCATATGTGTACACTTGAGAGTGTAGGTGTGCAAATCTACCTAAGGGGTGAGTGTGCCATTTGGCTAGTTGTCATTATTAGTTGCAACTTTGCTATCCATGCTTGTTGTCATACTTTGGCTGTCCTAGAGGGAAATTATAGTTCTGTGAGTCTGGCACACAGACGAGTAATTCAGTACATATTTTGTTGATACATTCCTGATAGGCATTGCCTCTGCACTGTATTGTTGTAGGCATTGCCACCCTGCTCATTGTATAACTTCATGTTTTGTGTGTAGTCTTCGGTTTGTGTGCATTGTGAGCCAGATGGCTACGTGATCATTTTATCTTGACATTGCATGTGTTTCTGGTACGCAGACTCAATTGAAGATTTCTCACGTGGTGTACACACAGTGACAGCTCACAGTGGGAGTACTGTGAGGTGTTGGTGCAGTGCAGTGGTGCAGGTAGGGGGAGTGTCAGGATGGGGTGTAGTGGATTTGGACATACAAGGCCTGGAGTTAGGTTATGAATAAATTATTTTAACTAATTACCTTGCACTTGCTGCAACACCGTGTTGGCCATGCAGCAAGAGCAAGGAAATTAGTTCGATGTATTTATGGACTTACCGAACTCAAGCCTGTCATGTGTCAAACTCCACTACTCCCATTCGGACCCTCCCCTGCCCGCAGCACTGCCCCACAGCACTCCCACTGCGAGCCGTCACTGTGTACACAGGATTGCATCTCATGGACAAGCAGGCAGACACATTTTCTGGAGATGTGGCAGGATGTCTACATGGCCCCTGTGCCTCATCAGTGCACATATACATATCGTTTGCACAGGCTCATATCTTTCTGATACTAAACATGAGGATGCAGTGTGTGTGTGCTGATCATGTGGCACGGCACCGAAACCGCCTTACTAGCGTTCGCCGAAGAATCCCGAAGGGTTCTGGATCAGGGAGGATCAGTGGCAGTGATCCTCCTTGATCTAAGCGCCGCCTTCGATACGGTCAGCTATGCCACCCTGCTGAACCGTCTCCGGGACATCGGAGTCTCAGGCGACTCTTTAAGGTGGTTCGACTCCTTCCTGTCCGACAGATCTTTTCAGATCTTCGACGGCAACACAATATCAACCAGCAAACCTCTTAGCTGCGGAGTACCACAGGGCTCTTCCCTGAGCCCTGTATTATTCAATGTTTACATGAAACCACTGGCTGGGATCGTCGAACCGTACGGTATCAAAATCGTGTCGTATGCCGACGATACTCAGTTGGTGGTCTCATTAGCCCAAGAGAACATCAGTCAACCCCAGGGAGGCTTGCTGAACTGCCTAGAGGACATCAAGGAGTGGATGACCAACTCCTCCCTCAAACTGAACGGAGAAAAAACAGAGCTCATACTTCTAGGCCCAGCCTCGCCAATACCTTTCATCTCCTTGTGGCCCCAAGCTCTGGGCACTCCCCCAACTCCCAAGGAAAGCGTCAAGAGCCTAGGAGTGTGGCTGGACAAAAGCTCTCCTTTTCCACCCAGGCCACTAAACTGTCCGCCACCAGCTTTGGCATCCTTAGAACCCTGAGGAAAGTCCTTCCACTTCTGCCTCTAGAAGCCAAGAAAGTGGCAGTACAAGGTCTCATCCAGTCCCACCTGGACTCAAACAATGCCCTATATGTAGGGGCTCCTGAGATGACTCTCCGGAAGCTGCAGGTGGTGCAAAACTGCGCCGCACGCACCCTGCTGCAGATTCCACGAGCCCAGTCAGCCAGACCTGCATTGAAAAGTCTTCACTGGTTGCCAGTGAAGCACAGAGTGGCATTCAAGGCGCTGTGTATTGCGCACCGGGACTTTTGGAAGACGGGACCCGCAATCAACAACAACCTTGTCATCCCCTATCACCCAAACAGGAACCTCCGCTCCACTGAGGCTTTCCTGGCAGTGGTTCCTAGAGTGAAGAGAGCCAGGTCTGGGGCAGGCTGTTCTCACTGAACACCGCTAATCTTTGGAACACCCTCCCTCTCTCACTCCGTTCCAACCCAGACCTGCTCTCATTCCGGAAAAAGCTGAAGACTCTACTATTTGCCAAAGCCGCCGAGCTCTAAACCCGGCGCTCCACCTCGTCTCTCCGTCTCTCCTCAGCGCTTGGACGCCCCCGGGCAGCAATCGCGCTCAATAAATCTATTTCTATTCTATTCTATTCTATGTGCATGAGTGGGCATGCCACCAATAATGTCAGCAGACATGCAGCATTTAGCATGTGTGTCTGAGTTGTGTGCAAGATTGTATATGTGCGGTTGTGTCACCCTTGATGCACATGCAAAATCTTGCACACAATTCCAACATAGAGGCCAATGTATATGCATGGTGTTGAGGTCAGAGGGTCTTTTGACAACCTGCTACATCTCCAATAAATGTGTGCCTTTGCTATTTCACATAGGCCTTATAGTGTGGTCTGTATTGATACTTGGACTATATTTGTCTAACTTTTCAGAGCACAGTTCCAGGTCTGTGGGCCCACCAATATATGTCTTGCTATTTATTGGTTGAATAGGGTGTTATGTGTCTATACCGTCTTGGCCTAGGGGATCTGTGACAAGTTCTGCATTCATTGTGGGTGTGCACTGCAATATATTTAATTGTGCATGGGTGCCATTGGGCCCATATCCCGGTCCCCCAGTCCCTGGTTGGTACTCACCCTGTTGCTGTTGTGACTGCTCCTGTTCAGCTGTATCCTGTCCCCGAACTACAGCCACTGTATCCTCTCTGATGACAGCGGACACCTGTTCCTCCAATAGATACAGCTCCTCCTGTGGTGCTGGACTCCCACCTCCAGTCTGCATTGCTGCTTTAAGGTTGGCTGAAAGTTTCAACTTTGTTTTGCGCTTGACATCATGCCAGCTCTTCTTGCAATCATCTACTGTCCTCCTCACCTCTCCGACAGCATTCACCTGGGACATGATGGACTACCATTTTGCATTTTGTGTTGTCAGTGACACAGTGGAGGTGGCAAATAGTTGTTGTTGGTGTTCGGTTACCTCCGCAATCAGGACCTGGTTTTCTTGTTGACTGAACCGCATTTTCCTCTTCTCCTTGGACTTCCCCTGGGTCTCTGGCTGGTCCTCCTGGTTGTTTGTGGGGTTGTTGTTGGCCTCTGTGCTTGGTCCAGCTCCCTCCATGGCTTCTCTCTGAACTTCCAGCTTTTATTTTTTGTTTGGGTGTTTGGGCGGCTTAGCGGGCCTTTTATACTGATTTTTCCTACCTATCTTGGAAATACAAGCCAGGCGCTGATTAGCGATCCATTTCGGATCGCTAATTGAACCATCACCATTGTTTTCATGTTAGTATGGGAATGTTTATCACCGTCACGCTAATATTATCACTTGACTTTTGACCTGGTCCAGGAAACTATTGCCTGCTAGCGGCGTGTTGTGAATACGCCGCTAACAAGGCAATAGTTTCCGGCGTTAGACAGCGATAATAAAAGTCACTCTAAACGGGCTTAGCAATAATTATCGGCATTTGTTGTGAATATCCCCCACTGAGTGTAAAACTGCCCACACAATGGAACTGCTATGAAATGCTATCAATTAGGAAGATAAGGCAGGTTAAATCTTCTACTAAGGTAATGTATCTAAAGAGAAATTGGATTTAAAAGCAGCATGAATACAATTTGGAGTGGGCAACTTTTACCCACAGTATAATGCGATGTTCTGATTGGTGTGCTGCAAAGCTAGCAGTGTGTGCTATTAACCCACTTCAGCTAAAAAGATAAAATTCAAGAACCAATAGCGTCTGGAGTATTAATGATGGACATGGTCACATGAAATATTTGCATTCTTTAACGTGATGGAAAGATTCATGCAAACTATGTCCAAACAGATGGAAAAGGAGACAGCCACTGCCACCAATGATGTCTGAGGATATGTAAGGGAAAGGTGATTGATTGGTAGGCTTTACAATTGCTGTCTTCCTAGCCAAAACAAGACATAATGCCCTGGAGAAAGGGTGTAATATAGTGGTGGCTTCTGAAGTTTGAAAGCAGTGGTGTAAACACTTTCCTGAAATTCAACCAAGCAAGCAAGTCCGACCTATTTTAGATAGATTCTATTAAGGGAGATGGACTTATTTCCCTCAGATATTCTTGAAATAATGATGACAAATAGTGCCTTTTGCAGCTGAATGTTCACATAAATTGAGCACAAATTGAGAGCTTCTGGAAGGAGATTATTAAAGATTTCAATATCTTTGTTGTGTGCCAAGCAAACTTTCGTTCCCCAGGAATGCTTTGGCACACTTCTTAAGAAAACCCAGGAAAACATAGTGCGGAACTGTGGATTGCTCAATGTAATAGCCACTTCAAGTTTGCTAGAGAAAATTTAGATATGCAAGGTCATGGCCTATCATCAATTTCAATAAAGGATACTTTTGTGATTTATCCTAAGGATTTTTTAACAAAACAACTAGATGATAGCATTATCCAGAACAAAAAATAAGTAATATCCAAGAACTCCCTCAGGCCAGATCACTTTGGAGGTTGAGTCTGCCCTGGTAGAATCATCTTACCAGGGTGGGACAAGGTGGCAAATGAAGAAGCATGTCACATTACATGTGTGAGCCTACCTTGACCAATTAATAGAATCGCCTTGACTTTGAGGTAGGAGTAGGTAGAAAAAATAGACAGTAGGGATCTTCTTTTTCCTTTCTGATGAAGGCCAACAGGGCTCAGAGCAGAATATTAGGGTATCACACCACTTTGTGGTATGTTATGTAAATAAGGGCAGGCGTGAGCCCATAAATGCCCTTGATATCTCCCTATCATTATAATTTTTTACCTCATACCTCTTCCAAGTAGTGTCACAGTCATACTTGTGATGGAGTCACTATGTGTGAGGGGCACAGGTGGCAAATCAAAAGTTGTTTAAATCTAACATTCACAGGCCGCAAGCAGCAGAGGTAGATAAATCATACAGGCTCAAACGATTAAGTTATTGGTCACATGTACAATCATACAGGAGAGAGTTTACACCAGTCTCATATGCTCATGAACCAGACACCAGAAGTGATATTATAAACTTTTTATCAATATAAATCACAATCAGCAATGGATATCCCCAACTCAGCATAAACTGTTGCTCTAATTTCATCTTTAAATAAACTTCAGAAATGCAGTAATTGTGCTTGAAACAACCCCTTCTGAAAACACTGACATTATGAAATACTGCATTTCCATTTAGGATAAACAATCTCAACACCTTCAATTAGAATCTAGTTGTTTCCATATATTGTATTTTATATTTGGTTTTCATTTTTGGTCCCGCAAAGATCAGTCAGTGCATTTTTGCAATAAGCATTGCCACACACCACAGTAGTGTTGGGCTTTAGAACATTTTTACATGTTACACTGCATATTTCTAAAGGCCACATACCTGATTGGGTGTACTTGTGGGGATAAATAGTCAGTCCACAGAGGGCATATAAGCTCCTGCTTGCTGGCCGTATGTGCATGGTTTCTCTACCGGTTCTGGTCACCGGTTCTGGTCACCGGAAAGACTTTGCTGGGTTTGACTCCTGAACCTTCATGGAAATCGTTGATTCCTAGCTTGGCAAGGGATGCTAGTCTTTGCATATTGGACCTCCTTGTTTTGGGGACTCAAATTAAGACATAATTGATATTGTTTTTTCTTCCCCTTCCTTCCTTGCTTATTTTGGGGAATAGGTTGTCACCTTTATCCTGCTTTGAGGTTACGAGAAGGAAAGTTCAGGTGAAGCAACGTGGCTGCATTCCTGACTTCCTCTCATCATTTCCGGTGTTTTTGGCAACCTATCTATGTAGTTATCTGAAGATTGGGCGTTTTCACGAAGAAGTATCCCTGCTGGCACTTATCTGGTATTTCTTCGGATTCCTGCTAATTTTTTTATTTTTTTGTTGCCTGTGTAGTCTTTTTCCCCCCTTAGTATCGATAATAGAGTAGGTGATCTTTTTCTGAATTTTGGACATTCATTTATTATCAAGCCTTTCCTCGTAGAGAAGTTCCTCATTACCATTGGTTTTGGGCATGTAAAACAGAAGAGTTCTCTGTTATATAATATACTCTCTTACAAGAAGTCACGGCCATCTGGGTAAAACAACATTAGACATGCATTCAAGTGCACCTAGTCTTTTTTTAATATAATATTGCATCACATTGTCTTCTGTATCTTTCTTCTCAGGTCTTCCTGTGCCTTCTTTACCTTCCATTGTGGTTCGTGCAGAGAGGCAATGGGAGGCACCAGTTGGATATTGTTTTTTCTTTTCCCTGTTTTCCCCCTTCTTCTCCCGGCGCCTTGTTGAGTGGTCACACTTATATGAAAAATGGGTGGCAGCTACTGGGACGTTGGTAGTGGATTGGGATACTCTTCGGTCCTCCAGTGTTTGGCTATCATCAAAGTAGTGACAGAACAGAAAACCAAGCCCATGAATTTTAAACACTGCCTAAGCAAAGATGGAGCAGGATGGCTTAAATCCAATATCAGTAGATGAAGGGAATAGGGGAGTGTTTTCCCCTATGCAGGAGTTAATGGCCGCTCTTACTACACTTCAGACCGAAGCTCAGGAATTAAGGAAGGAAAATCATGGACTACATCAGGAATTGAATACCTTTAAAGCTAAAGAACATCCTTGGGGGAAAGTGTTGAATACCACATCCAAAACGTAGGGACCTATAGTACAGCCAGCTACATTTCTGTTTGACCGAACAGCTAGCCAGGGGGCAAGTGGTGTGACACCTATAGCTATTACTGTTACCACACAAGTTCCGGTTCCTTTAGCTGCTCCAGAAAGGTTTTCTGGGGATTGCAATACATTTGGGGTTTTCATGAGTCAGTGTCATTTGCACTTTATATGCCGCCCCACTGCTTTTCCAGATGACTCAGCTAAGGTTGTGTTTGTTATTTCTTATTCAGCCGGTACTGCTGCTATGTGGGCTGTTCCTCTAGTAGATGGGGATGAACCTGTTTTGTATAATTTTCCAGCATTCAAAGAGCAAATGCATTGTCTCTTTGTGAATCATGCGTTTATGCAGGCTAGTGATGCAGAATTTCTTAACCAGAGACAAGGGAGACAAGATCTCTTAACATATATTTCCACTTTTAACCGTCTTGTGTCAGAAACACATTGGCCCCTTGCGAAAAGAACTTCCTTATTTTATCAGGGGTTGTGTGAAGAGTTAAAAGATGTGGTATCACACGTAGAGAATCCCCCAGATGATTGTACAGAATTTATCAATTTGGTGGTGAAGCTGAACCATCGGTTGTCTGAAAAAAGGGTGAAAGAAATCGATTTCAGACTTCTAGCCGTTAGAGGGGAGTCAAAGGAAAGTAATGAGTCTAAACAGTTGCCTTAACCAATGCAGATAGGTGGAGTAAGGGGGCCTTTGACAAATGAAGAGAAGGGACAATAGCGTTCTCAAAATGTGCGTCTGTATTGTGGGAAGAGCAAGCATTATGCTTGTGAATGCCCCATGAAACCATCTACGTTTTCTACTGGTTTTTGTTAACAAAGAAGTTGGTGGATTATCTGCTGATGAAGCTGTTTGAAGCAGCCCGTATGTTGTCCCTGGGGCAGTTGAAAGGGTCCTACATCATTTCACTATTACGGTGTGTTTGGTGTTAACTAACAGCAGCAGGTCTACTATGTCGGTGTTGCTTTATTCCCGGGCTACTGGGAATTTCATGGACATTCAGTTAGCTGACAAACTGAATGTTCCATGTGTGTATAAAAAACAGCCTGAACCAGTTAGAGCAATTGATGGGACAGGACTATCCTCTGGGTCAGAGCAATTGATGGGACAGGACTATCCTCTGGGTCAATCATAAGGCAAACAGAACCCCCTTTGTTCCTTTGTGACAATGAGCAGTCAGAAACTATTATTTTTGACCTTATAGATGCTCCTTCTTTTGGGGTCAAAGTTGGAGTGCCATGGCTGCAGATAAACAACCCTAGGATCGATTGGGTGTGGCGGACTGTTACGTTGGACTCTAAGGATTATTTACAACATTGTTATCAGGTAGCGACTGACTGGGTTGTACCTTTCCCCTGTGCAGTGGGCATGTGTGGAGAAAATAGAGATGTTCCCTCTTCTTATATTGAATATAACAATGTTTTTGGTGAAGTTCAAGCCAGTGCATTGCCACCCCACAGGTCGTTTGGAAGTTGCATCAATTTGAGGCCTGGTGCTACATTACAGTGTAGTCGCAAATATGCATTGTCTGAACCGGAGGAGCGGCACTTGCGGGTGTATATTGATGGGATGCTGGCAGCTGGTTTTATACAACGGTCTCCTTGACCGGTGTCCTCTTCCATCGTCTTCATCTCTACAAAGGAAGGAGATCTTTGTGCTTGTGTGGATTATAGAAGGCTTAATAAAGTGACTAATAAAAACAATTATCCACTCCCTTTGATACCGGTTTTACTGTACCAATTGAGGCACACTAATGTTTTCACAAAACTTGATTTAAGGAGCGCGTACCATCTCATTTGTGTCCATGAGGGAAATGGATGGGAAACCACGTTTCGTACAAAATTTAGTTTATTTAAGTATTGCGTTATGCCTTTTGGGTTATGTAATGCCCCTGCTGCTTTTCAGTTTTTTTTATCAATGAAGCTTTGCGGGAATATCTGGATGCGAGTGTGATTGTCTATATAGATATTTTGATCTTCTCCAAGACAATGCTGGAGTTTGAAAATCACGTCTCACAGGTGTTACAGAAACCACGAGAACATTGTTTGTTCGTGAAATTGGAAAAATATAAATTCAGTGCATCCTGTGTGAGGTTTTTATGTTGTCTTGTTTCTTGTGATGGTATCAAGATGGATCCCCATAAAATTGAGGCCATTGTTGTCTGTCCTTCTCCTACTTGTATTAAGGATGCTCAGGTTCTTCTATGGTTTGCTATTTTTTATAGGAATTTTATCTCACATTTCTCAGACATTTTCATGCCTGTGACAGCCCTATTGAGAAAAGGAGTACCTTTTCTTTGGTCTTCTGCAGCTCAATCTGCATTAGAATATTTGATAGCCAAGTTTACCACTGCTCCTGTTCTTATGCATCCGGATCCGGCCCTGCCTTTTTATATGGAAGTGGCCTCTTACGAATATGCTGCGGGAGGAGTATGGTCCCAAAGGGATGTTGATACAGGTTTGATGCATCCTGTTGCTTTTTATTCCATAAAGTTGTTTCCAGCTGAGCAAAATTATACAGTGGCCTAAAGGGAGTTGTTAGCAATTAAATTGTCGTTTGAAGAGTGGCGTCATCATTTATGGGGCACTAGACATCCTATTACTATTTACACGGATCATAAAACTGGAGTTTTTTCGCTCTGCAAGGGCTTTAACCCCAAGATGGGTATTGTTTTTTAATGAATACGATTTTATTATCACATATAGACCTGCTGCACAACAAGTTAAATCAGATGGCTTGTCTCGTATTCATGTGGGCCCCTTTAAAGAGGAGTCGATTTTAGAAGTTAGGCCTTTGATTCCAGCTGATAAAATAGTGTGGTGCGTCTCTATGGACGGCTTTTTGGCATCACTAAAGGAAGAATTTAAAAATTTGGATCTGACTCCTCGGTTGAACAATCAATTGTTTAAACTACAAGATGGGTTGTTGTATCGTGATGGATGACTATTTATTCCACCCGAGTTAAGGAAGCAAGTGTTGACTTGGTGTCATTCCTCCTCATTAATCGGACATCCAGGGATGAATAAGACCAAGGAGTTATGTATATGGTGGTTTTGGTGGGATATGGTAGGACAAGATGTTCAGGTATTTGTGGCATCCTGCTCTGTTTGTGCTGTTAGTAGGGCTTCACATATGCATCCTTCTGGGTTTTTACATCCCTTACCTGTGCCTCCTACCACCTGGCATACTATCAGTATAGATTTCGTTATGGATCCTCCATTGGAAGCGGGGTATACTACCATATTGGTGGTGGTAGATTTGTTCACTAAAACAGCACATTTTATCCTGTTACCTAAGTTGCCAACTGCTAGTGAATTGGCCTTTGTTTCATAGCACAGGTGTTAAGGTTGCATGGGCTGCCTTCTGCCATTGCGTCCGATAGGGGGCACAGTTTATATCACATTTTTGGACTGAGTTGTGTTTATCGCTGGAGAGGGAGTTGCGGTTGTCCTCCACCTACCATCCACAGAAGGATGGGCGAACGAAACAAACAAATCAGACAAGGGAACAGTACATACGAATACTCTTGTCCTCCTTAACAGGGAGTTGGATAACAGAACTTCCCATGGCTGAATTTTCATATAATAATAGCTTGCATTCAGCTTTGGGTAGGACTCCTTTTTTTTGTTCAATGGGTTTTCACCCTATGACCATACCCATTCAACCCTCAGGGAGGGTTCCTGTAGTAGACACCTTGAGTTGTGCTTTGGTGGACCTTTGGGGGAAGGCTCAGGAACAGTTATTGGCTGCCAAGCTTAGCATGAAGAAGCAGGCAGACAGAAATAGATGTCCTGCACCCTCGTATGCAGTGGGTGATATGGTATGGTTGGCTACTTAGAATTTGAGGATGGGAGGCCCTAGGAAATTGCAGTCTCGGTAGGTGAGACCCTTTAGTATAGTGAAAGTAGTGAACCCTGTGGCTATGAAGCTAGCTTTACCTGATGATTATTGTATTCATCCAGTATTTCATATGTCCCTGTTAAAACCTTATACTAGAACTACTCAAGCTTTGCCTCCTCCTCCCCCTGTGGTAATTGATTATAACGAGGAGTTCGTAGTCAACACTATTTTGGATTTCAGGAGGAGACGAGGGAGATTATCTTATTTAGTGGATTGGAAAGGTTATACTCCTGATGACCGTACATGGGAACCAGCCAGTAATGTACATTCTCCTCGGTTGGCGCAGTCTTTCTATGTGCAACAACCTGGTAAACCGCTTGTGGTAGGCAGGCGTTTGGGAGGAGGTACTGTTGGGTTTTAGAATGATTTTTACCTTTTACACTGCATATTTCTAAAGGCCACATACCTGATTGGGTGCACTTGCGGGGATAATAAGTCAGTTGGTGGCGGGTATATAAGCTCCTGCTTGCTGGCTGTCTGTGCTTGGTTTCTCTTCCGGTTCTGGTCACCGGAAGGACTATTCCTGCTTTTGCTCTAGAACCTTCATGGAAATCATTGAATCCTAGCTAGGCAGTGGATGCTAGTGTTTGCACATTGGACCTTTTGGGACTTAAATTGGGACACAATTGGTTTTTATTTTTTCCCCTTCCTTCCTTGCTTATTTTGGGGATTGAGTTGTCACCCTTATCTGGCCTTGAGGTTACGTAAAGGAAAGTACGGGTGAAGCAAGGTGGCTGCATTCCCGACTTCCTCTCTTCATTTCCAGTTATGTGGCAACCTATCTACGTCCTTATCTGAAGATTGGGCATTTTCACTGAGAAGT
The DNA here is from genome assembly GCF_964263255.1 of Lissotriton vulgaris. Lineage (NCBI taxonomy): Eukaryota > Metazoa > Chordata > Amphibia > Caudata > Salamandridae > Lissotriton > Lissotriton vulgaris. The sequence goes on from NC_141693.1 coordinate 594,188,358, forward strand.
GTCTCCACTGGCAGTTATCTGGTATTTCTTCGGATTGTTGCTATTTTTTGTTTTTTTATGCCTGTGTAGTCTTTTTCGCCCCTTAGTATCGGAAATAGAGTAGGTGATCTTTTTCCTACTATCATGAAATTTTTGACCTTCATTTATTATTAAGCCTTTCCTCATGGAAAAGTTCCTCATTGCCTTTTTTGGGGTGTAAAACAGAAGAGTTCTCTGTTATATAATACACTATCTTACAAGAAGTGACAGCCATCTGAAAAGGGTAAGAGAACGTTAGACCCGCATTCAAGTGCACCTAGTCTTGTGTGTTTGCTTTTTAAATATAATATTGCTTTGCATTGTCTTCTGTATCTTTCTTCTCAGGTCTTCCTGTCCCTTCCTTTCCTTCCATTGTGTGTCGTGCAGAGAGGCAGAGGGAGGTATCAAGTGGATATTGTTTTTTCTTTTCCCTTTTTTCCCCCTTCTTCTCCTGGGGCCCAGGTGAGCGGTCACCCTTATATGAAAAATGGGTAGCAGCTACGGCAGCGTGGGTAGTCAATAGGGATACTCTTTGCTCCTGCACTGTTGGGCTATCATCAAAGTAGTGACAGAACAAGTAGCACGTGAATACATTTTCACGTTCATATTAATTTATCACTATGAAATTCAAAGAATATGTATCATTTGCAAAAACATGCGGCCCACTTTAATGCCAAGGATAGCTAATATTAAGTCAAGAATAGAAACAAGTAGTCAAGAATGGGTAGCTGTTATGCCAGGGATAGTAATAAGTATTTCAAGGATGTGCAGACAATTTCAAGGGTCAGCATCTGCTTTTCCAGGGACAGTCATAATGTTGCCAGGAATGCCCATATTATGAGAAGAAAGGGCCACTATAATGCCAGCATAACACCAAGAATGCCCAGAAATATGTCACTGCTGGCTGTCATAAATGAGCTAACCAACATGTTTCCAAGAATGGTTACAATATGTCACTGGAGGGCCATTATGTTATGGTTAGCATGCCATGCAGAGCAGTAATATCAATGCAGCAGTGGGAGCTCAGTGCTGTTGTGCTGAGTTGACGCAGTGAGTACACACCATCCATTTACTATTGGCTTTGTGTGTCCCTGTGTCATTGTGCTACGGTGTGTGGGTAATTACAAGGCTGGTTTTGCTGACATCGTTGGCAGAAGCCACACTTTAATGTGAGACATTGTGGTTAGTGTCTCTAAATTTCAAATTTTGGGTCTGGATAAGTGGTGCGTGCAGGATCATTTGCGATTCAGCGTGTGCAGTTTGGCTATCTTTAAATTGTCCAGGGGGGAGAAGGGGGGGTGAGCTGCGCCGCCATTGTAGGCAATGATTGAAATTGAAGAGTCATTGAAGTGTGCATGAAGCATCGTATTGGGCTGCATTGATGTTGTGAGGAGAGCCGTTGCCAAGGAATGTGCATGGAGGAAATCCACTGTAATGTGTGTGCACCTGACTAGATGCTGGAATCTAGATTTCTCCTTTGTGGCACATTTAGTCAGTAGCTTTGGAGTTATTCATATGCTGGTGTAGTTTTGGCTGTGGGCTGTGGACTTGGGTGGGAGGTCGTTTACCAAACCTTTGCACAGTTGTTGAAAAATGCTGTGTCATCCATTCTAAGTAGCTTTACAATGCCATGCCAATGCCTGTGTATTTTGGCTTGAAGTTTTTGTTGCATTTATTTTTTGCCATGCTGTACTTTTGATGAGTGCATTTGTGTTTGCTGTATTGGAAGCAAGTTACATTTTCTGCTGCACAGCAACATTTCTGTATGTGTGGGCGTGTGTTTGGATTTGGTCTTATGTTGGGACTGTGTGTGGGTTGGAATATACCCATTGTATAATTACCTGTTTGTGGGAATGGGCTGGGTTGGGGTGATATCCAGAGTGACGATTTCCTATTAGTGGGAATGTCTAGGGTTGGAAGATAGCTATAATTTTGCAGTAGTGGGATAGCGTCACTTTCTTTAGTCCTGCAAGGTAGGTAGTATTGGGAGTGTGTTAGTTCCTTTGTGCTGCAGTATGTGCAGTGGTGGGACTGTATCTGTTCCATTGTCCTGCAGTGTGTGCTGTAGTGGCAGAGTTTTGCACCTTTGTCCTGCAAGGTGTGCAGCAGTGGGGGGGGGGGGTGAGTTCCTTGTCCTGCGAGATTTCAGTGTTATGTCCTGCAATGTAAGCAGCAGAGGGAGTGAGTTCCCTTGTACTGCAATATGTGCAGTAGTGGGAGAGCTTTCCTTATGTGCAGTGGCATAGAGTGTGATTTCCCTTGTCCTGTGAGGTATGCAGTAGTGGGAGTGTGTTAGTTTCTTTGTCCTGCAAGGTGAGATCCATATGAATAATGTATCTAATGTGTTATTTCCTTACTATTTAAGCAGAGGAGAAGATATATTAAACAAACCATTTATCTCAGATTTTCTTTAGTAGGAGCAGAAAATGTATAGAGTGTGTGAATAATGTATCTAATGTGTTCTTTTCTTATGAATTTATTAGTAGACAAGGTATATGTTGTTATCTGTATGAAATATTTATATGATGTGATCTTCCTTTATAGTCTAAGGAGTGGAATTATTTATGTAACATGATATTTCTTTGTAAATTAAGGATTGGTTACATATTTATAGGACGTGGGGAATGTGTATTTTCTTCCACCCAGCGTCCTGTTGTTTCTTTTGTTTTCTGAAGGAAGGAGATATGTTGTATCCTGTTATCTCTTAGTTCCTTGCCACTCAGCCGGTGTGAATGTGATGTAATAGAATGTTCATGAGTGCATTATTTTTATGAGTGGTTAGTTGGAATGAGTGGGGCTGAGCAGCCCGATGCTTCTCCTGGTGTGGCATTCCTACCATCTTAATTGTAATTGAATAAAGCTGCTCTTATAACCCATACTACTGGCTATTGGACTGATTACCTACAAGAGTCTTACTTCATTTACAAAAAAGGCTTACGTTCATGCTGGTGATTATAAGCCATCATCTTTTTTTTTTAAATACTTAAAAAAGCAGGTGTTGCAGTTGGAGTGAGCTGCATCGTGGAAATGAACAAGCGAGGGTGGAGCAGGAGGGACACGATCCACCATTCTGTGCCATGCCCCAAACTCCGTTGTCCACTGAAGGGAGACGGGTGGCAGGGGTCGCAGGCCCACATCTGTTGCTTGTCAACAGGAAAGTCAAGCCACCTAAAGAGTGCATAGTCAGTCACCTAACCGCAGGAGGCGTCCGCAACCATGAGAACAGTAGGTCGGAGCCTGCTTTAAAAAAAAAGCTGGTCCATTGTGGGGCAACATTTGGTTTGGAATTAGCTGGAAATAAGTTTTGTCGGCAGCAGGACCTGCAGTAACACAGGGAAAACACACAAAACCACTCTGGGAAACTCCAGGGACATGAAAAATATATCCATATAATAAGCAATTTTGTTAAGAAATGCACTAAAATGCAGACAAGAGATCAAGACAGTGTCCACAAAAGGGGAAGAGGGAAACAATGAAAGAAAAAAGAGTAGCAGAAAGATTCGAACCAAGTATAAGGAATCTAAATTAGTACTTATCTTGTGAGCAGCAGCAACAAAGAAGGGAGATGGCTGCACCCGGAGAAGTTGTATAGCTTGTTAGAATTTTGTTGAAGTTCTGTATTCTTTAATTGTTGCTGCTGTGAGCAGGCAATAAAGATTATTTGCATAATTTTGTCCTCTGTGTCCTGACATAAAATTAAAACCATTGTAGCATGTTTCAACCAATATCTCTGAAAGATATATATATTTATAAAATGAGGTAATATAATATATCACAGAATCTGTGGAATGGTAGAGCAAATTAAAGGTGATGAACATTTCATAAAGGACTGACTTTAGATGCATTAGTGAATACATAAATAAATACATGTAAAACAATTAAATACATGAGCCATAAATAAAAGAACAAGTTTGCTAATGTAAAATCAACTCCATAATTGGGCCAGAGAGAAGTGATGAAAAAGCATTGTTTTTTTTTTTTTTTTTTTTAAAGGCTTTTATAGCGCGCTCTATTACAAAAAAAATAGTATCCTGGCGCGTTGAAGGCAGAGCAGTATGGGAGAGGACAAATATCTAAAACAGAAATAGAAAAAAGAAGAATTTAGACTTTAATATTAAAAAGGTGAGTTTTTAGTCCTTTCTTAAAAGCACTGAGAGACGATGCAGTTTTTAAGTGGAGGGGAAGGGCGTTCCAGGATTTTGCTGCTCTTACTGAGATTGATTGACCGCCAAGTCTGCAATATTTAAATTTGGGAACGGACATTTGGCACAAGTTGGCCGATCGCAGAAGGCGATTAGGGACATACAAACAAAACCTTTTCCTCAAATAGACAGGGCCAGTTTGATGAATAGCTCGGTAGGCCATCACTAGAATTTTAAACAAAATCCTGTGGGCAACTGGAAGCCAGTGGAGAGCACATAGCAGGGGACGGGCACTGGAACGCCTAGGAACATTAAACAAAAGTCTGGCGGCGGCGTTCTGAATGACCTGAAGGCGGTGAATCAGGTATGCCGACAATCCGCAGAACAGTCCATTCGAGTAATCCAGCCTAGAGAGAATTAAGGCACGAATGACAGTCTCTTTAGCTTCTTTCGGTAGGAAAGGAAAGAACCTACGTAAAGTTTTTAGGGTAGCAAAACAAACCCCCGTAAGTTTCTTTATGTGGTCCTCAAACTTAAGGTTCTTACCGAACCAGACTCCTAAGTTTTTCACTGGGCCGGATGTGGCTTTTGGAGGGGGGAGGTCAGCAGGCCAGAGGCGCTCACTAAAATCCTCAGGAAAAGAGCCGTACAGCAGGATCTCGGATTTACTTTCATTGCATTTTAGCTGTGCGTGTGCTAACCATTGAAAAACAGAGGACAAACAGAGTTGGGCAGCCGACGTATCTAAATTATCTTTAGACCAGGTAAACAAAAGCTGTGTGTCGTCGGCGTATGCCATAATTTTAGCCCCCAACTGTTCAGCAAAGTAAATCAAAGGGGTAAGGTAAATATTAAAAAGTAAAGGGCTTAAAATGGACCCCTGGGGAACACCTGTAGAAAGTAGTTTAGGGGTGGAGGCAAATGGCGGCAGCCAAATTTGTTGAGTGCGGTTATTTAAAAATGAAGTCAGCCAGTCAAATGCAGGGCCAATAACACCAATATCGGCTAGTCTGGCGAGTAATAGGGAGTGAGGCACCGTATCGAAGGCAGCAGAGAGGTCTAGTAAAATCAGAGCCGCTCTGCCACCTTCGTCAAGACACTCCCGAATAGCTTCCGAGATTTCGACCAAAGCCTTCTCGGTACTATAGGAGGCCCGGAAGCCAGACTGAGCTGGATGTAGGGCCTCTGTTGATTCCACAAATGTATCCAGCTGCTTGAAGACAGTCTTTTCACAGATTTTTGCAAGAGCTGGGAGCAGAGATATAGGCCGGAAATTAGACGGCGTGGCCGGATCTAATCCATTTTTTTTAGCAATGGGAGCAATTTTGCTTGCTTCCAGCAAGCGGGGACAGTAGCCGTAAGAAGCGAAAGGTTGATGAGCTGGGTAACCTCATTTCCCACTGTTTCCGCTAAACCCGCAAATACTCTAGCCGGGCAGGGGTCAGAAGGGGATCCTGATTTTAGAGCAGCAACAATAGAAATGATATCAGATTTTAGTTGGGGGGTGAATGTAGCCAGTTGCTCAGTGCGTGGAGGCATTGAAGGAAGCAGAGTAGTTAGAGACGATGTGGGGCCATTACAAACATTTTGCAGGTCTTCCTGAATTTTAACAATTTTTTCAATAAAAAACTCAGATAGTTCTTCACACCATTCCTTCGAAGCAGGTAACAGAGGTTGTGATGCACAAGGAGATACAAAACTTTTTACAATCGTAAAGATTTCCTTACTATTGTTGTTCGCTTTATTAATACGTCCTGCATAATAGCTGCGTTTGGCTGATCTGATGGCTGCATAATACTTTTTTTGTGCAGCCCGCAGATCCTTTTTTGCCTCGGGAAGATAGGCTTGTCTCCACAGCCTCTCTAGCTTTTTACAGCCTGATTTGAGGTCGCGGAGGGCATGAGAAAACCAGGGTTTGGAGGGGGTAGAACGGAGTCTGCAGACCCGGCTGCTATTGATTGATGCAGCAGTCGCGCATTCCACCCATGAATTAAATGCGCTGGCTGCGGCCTCGATATCAGGAGGTAGCGAAGGCCGAGAAGCAGCAAGACCCTCAGAAAGGGTGTTTAGATTAATCATTAATCGTTGTTATGCAGATCAGTAATCAATGAAGGCCAGATATTGACCTGAAGAGAAAAATGTATATTTATTCAATCTTCAGGGGGAGTAGTTCTTCCTCAAAATAGAGTAAGACCGTGATTACGATTGGGTTGTTGTAATTGGGGCCTAAAAGTTTTCACTCCTATTTGGTCTATGAGACTTTGAACAAAGTGCAAAGTTGCAAAGATTGATGCATTTTTTTTATGTATACATGGGGAAAATGCATAGATCCTCATACACAGCAACGCAACACCAGTGTCACTTTTTCGATGACAGGTCATGCAGGTCAACACTGAGGCTGTGATGCAAGGCAGCTGCTTAGAGCGACCTCTCTGGGTGCTCCTAAGAGCACTGGAGGCCCGCACTTTCTCTGAACCAGCTGTCTAAGACAGCTGGGTTAGAGAACTTTAAAATGCACATGTCTGGCTGACCGGCCCAAGACGGCCGGCCACAGAGACATGCGTATTTTAAAGTGCATGTCTCCCTGCTGCTGCCACTCAGCAGCATTGGCCCCGTCCTGACACTTAGGGCCCCATTAGAATGGCAGGCGTAAAGCCACCCCGACCGCCATGGAGGTGGGAAACAACCGCCCGCCGGGACTGCAGAGAAACCAGCGGTCAGATTAGGAACAACCGTCAAAAAAGACCAACCGTGGCGGTAGCGGGCAAACAAAAACTTGCCTACGCGGGCGGTGACTTACAAAAACTGACTGCGGCGGTCGGAAACGCAGCGGAAAAGCTACGTGCCGCAAGCAAAGCGGAGACACCGCACAGGAAATTAGTATATGACAGATGGTCCCGCGGTATGAACCGCTGTTTCCGACCGCCATGGTCGCACACTGCAGTGAATGGGAGAGCCAACGGGAGAGCTGCAGCATGGCCACCGCTGCGGACAATCCTCATAAAACATGGGGGACGATGCAAGAACACCACAACAAAGGCAAACAGTGCACACAAAAAATTTAGCCATGCCCCCCAAATACACAAAACACTAAAATGATAAAAATCTCTAAATGCCAAAGAAAAACATAAAAATTTCAAGACAACTCCCACAACACACCTGACAACAATACCCCATTATGACACACCCACACAGCTGAGTATAAAACCAGCCCCTTCACTGACCACAATCCTTTGCAACACTCCAGAAGTGAGGGGCACACACCAGACCTGACAGGAGAGGCAAGACATCACAGAACACCCACCACCACCATCACACCAGCACCAACAATCCCCCAGCACATAACACACCTCACACAAAAACACCACACCCACCACCTACACCCCTGCACCCACAAACACTTCAAACACCACACACCATGGCATCACAGAAAATGCCCAAATTCACAGAGAGTGAGTTGACAGTCATGGTAAATGAGATAGTGTGAGTGGAACCACATATGTTTGGTAGCCTGGTCCAACAGACACCATTAGCCACAAGGTCACTAATGTGGGAAAGGATAGTACAAAGGGTCAATGTTGTAGGGACCACCCCTCGATCCAAGAAGGAGATCATGAAGCGGTGGCATGATCTGAAGAGGGTTGTCAAAGAGAGGAGGAGCAAGAACTGGGAGCTGGCTAACCGGACTGGCAGTAGCCCTCCCATCCCACAGAAAACATTCACACCATGGGAGGAGAAGGTGCTTGCCATACTGCATCCTGAGAGTCTCACAGGAGTATCCGGGGGAGTGGAAGCTGGTAAGTACAAACAAATGTTAACCAACATACAGATATGTACTGTCTTGCACAAACATAAACCCACACCACCCTAAGACAAATCCCACCACACACCCACCAAAAACCTGTCTCACAGATCCAACCTTCACTCACTCCCATTTACCCTAAAAATTGCCAGCAATATTACCATGGGAGCATGAGCACAGGCAGCCTGTACCACTACTCCCACCATACTCCCTGGCCGTCACCCCAACAGGAAAGAGTACTCCCCCACCCACAAGCAGTTGGAAGCCATTGCAGTGTTCACCCTCACCTAACAGGGAGGTAGACATCTTCCCTGGGTGGCCTGTATGTGGGAGGGAGGCCCACATACCTACTCCCACCATGCCCTCCATCCCACACCCCGGCAGGATAGAGCCCGCCCCCTCCCAGGAGCACTTGGAAGCCATTGCATTGTCTACCCTCACCTTACCTGTAGGTAGCCATCTTGCTTGGGAGGCCTGATTGGGGGAGGGACAGCCTGTACCACTACTCTCACCATGCGCCCTATCCCACACCCCAGCAGCATGGAGCACTCCCTCCCTCCCAGGAGCACCTGGAAGCCATTGTATTGTTCACCAAACAATCTTACAGGTAGGTAGCCATCTTCACTGGGCTGGCTGTTTGTGGGTGGGAGACCTGCATCACTACACACAGCACCAATTGCATGCAATGCATTGAAACCTGATATGTTCGAGTAATGAGGCACAGTATTGCACTTAATAATAATAGTGAAAATATCTCAGTTGTGTAGTGTACAGACAGTGGATGACGCTCAGCTAACAGAATACTTGCACAGTGCCCAACACTGACCATTCCCCATCTAAATCCACAGGTGATGAAGAACTCACTGCTGAGGACAACAACGACCAGCAGAGCCAGTCTCCACCCCGGTACATGGACTCTCGGATATTGACTTCCAGGATATTTTGGACAATGAGCTCTAGTCCGGCCCATCTGGTGTGCCAGGGACCAACAGGTCCCAGACCCCCCACCCTCTATGCCACCACGTCGGCTGCAACAACGACAGCACAGCAGACCCCTGCAGTCATGGCCTGTGTCTCCACTGCTGCCACCTCCACCACCACCAGTACCACCTGTAGCCCCCTCCCTGTACCAGGGGATGACCAGGCCACACCAACAACTGTGGATGGCAGGGAGAGTGTGTGGTGACCCACAGTGACAAGGCAACAGGTCAGTGGAAGCCGGGCAGTTGGGAGGGCCAGGGTCACCCCCAGACCTCAGGAGGTTGGCACACCATCCCTGGACCACTTCACCAGAGTCATCGGGGCATATGAACAGGTCTAAGGACAAAGTGGCAGGTCTGATGAACTATTACGTGAGCTCATCCTGCTGATGAGGTCCATCGACACACGCATTGGACAAATGGTGGACCTCATGGCCCAGCAAGTGGAGTTACTGAGGAACAGGCCTGTGTCCCAAACAACACCTCCGCCCCCCTCTGTTGTGCTGCAGGATGACAGTGCACCATCCTCCCCTGCGGCCACAGAGAGGGGTGGGTCCTCAGACGCCGCTGGCCATGCAGCAGGCCTCACCGCCACAGCCATCAAGGGGTCGTCCAAAGAAGAGCCTGGGAGTCTCTGGAGGCAAAGCACCAGTCACACGCCAATCACTGAGCCAGCCCTAATGGCAACCCTCTTCCCCACTGCATCGACTGTTTGGACTGTCCTTCCCCACACTGCCTTGTGAATGGCACCTGTCTGCTGGGCTGGGTCACCACATCCATGTGGTGTCTACTCTTGCATCTCATTTACCATGACTGTGAAGTCACTGCTCCATCACCACCTTCATGTAAATATGCCCGCACCCCTCACATGTCAACTTTGTAAATAAAATACCTTACACACTTCAATTGGTGCAGATTTGTCTTTAGTGCAATATTTACAGTGTTCAAAATGTCCATGATGTATCCAAAAGATATATAGTATGTAGGCCTGGATAATTTTGAGGCACCTAGGGAGACACAACAGAACAACAGTCACTGGCGTTAGTGTGGCATCACAGACATAACACTACACCAAGCATCCACATAAGTCTACAGGCAGACAACACAATGTGCAACAAGTGTCAACAAACAGAGTTCCGTATATGTTCACATGTGAAATGTCACTGCCACATTTCCACACACATGTGACTCAACATGTGCCTGTCTGTGCCATCCGCACATAGCCTTTCAAAACAACAGCAATCACACCAGACAATGTACAAGTCGTACCTCGTCACCCACCTTCAAGTGAAGTAGCGGGTGATGAGCTGTTGACGCATGTCAACTCCTTCCTCCTCTCCACTGTCCTCATCACTGGACTCAGGGCCCTGAACAGGCAGGGCCCTTGGGTCCTCACCAACATCCAGGAGCAGGGGAATCCCCTTGTGAATGGCCATGTTGTGGAGCATACAGCAGGCCACAATGATCTTGCAGATCTTCCCAGGCGAGTATGACAGTGCACCTCCAGTCCTGTCAAGGCAGCGGAATCTTGACTTGAGCAGGCCAAAAGTCCGCTCAATGACACGACGGGTCCTGCCATGGGCCTCATTGTACCTGACGTCAGCCGGGGTCCTGGGATTCCGTAGTGGGCTCAGCAGCCATGGATGGCTGGGATATGCAGAGTCACCTGTGAATGACAAATACACATTGCAATGTTGCACAGGCAGAGGACAGCACACCATATCACTAAGCATACTCACCCACAATCCAAGCACATTCAAGAAGGAGATTAGCCATCAGCCTGGGCACAATGCTGTTCCTCAGGATGTAGGAGTCTTTGGCTGAGCCGGGGAATCTGGCACACACATGTGACATGGTCATGTCCGCAAGGCACACCACCTGCACATTGATCGAGTGATAATATTTTCGATTCCTAAAAATGTGCTCACTCGCCTGTGGTGGCACCAGACCAACATGGGTGCAATCGATGGCACCAATAACAAATTTAGGATGTTCCCAAGCGGATAGAAGTCTCCCTTCACAACGGCCAATTCTGCTCCCTTTGGGAAATGTATGTATCTATCCTTGTAGATCATCGTGGCTGCAAGTATATCCCTCAGCACCAGGTTGAACATGGGTTGGGACATCCCTGCAGCGCTGGCCACAGTATCCTGGAAGGAACCAGTTGCAAAAAAATGGAAGGCTGCCATCACTTTGTACGTTGGTGTGAAAGCAGTTGGGTAGTGGCGACGAGGCTGCAGGTGGGGCTCCAACAGATCACAAGTGAGGTTCCGTGACGATTTGAACCCGTGTTTTCAATATTGTCGGAAATACATAATATTGGTATCAGCGAACCGCAAATGATCCATTTAGCATATCCTGGTGTTTTCGCTATGCTACGAGCAAGAGTACTCCTGTTACAAACATATTTCCGATCTACCCATGGCATCCATCTTAGATCATGGCAGCCATTTTGTGTTTCTTGCCCTCACATACGCAATAACCGCTGATCACTTCATTTCAATTAAGGACACGTAGCCTTAGCCGGCGATTCACCTCTTTAGTGACACGTGCACCTTGAAACAGAACACGCTGTAGCTGCATGACTCGACAAAGGCTGCCTCCTCTGCCCGAGGCTAGTCCTGCTATACTGGTTCTCGTGGTCGTTGGCCTGATCATGATTAGGCGGCCGAAGCTGGTAGCCTTGCCCATTTACAACCCACAAACATCCCTTATCCTGCTTTCCTATCTTCTGCACCTGGCTCTGCTCCTTTCCTTCTGGGCCTTTATTAGGGGGAGGTAACGAAATTTACGATGAGGCGGTCCGGGTCTTGAATGAAAAGTTGACATGAGATTATGATGGAAAAGTGGGAACCCCTCGTTCGTAATGTTTTGACATCAGATATTGTCGACGATTCCTGTGCAACGCCAAATATTTATTGTTTAGGACACAAAGGTTTGGGAATGTACTAACATGTAAAGAATTTGCCCGAAGCCTAATATTTAGTATATAAGGAGCAACCCACTTTGTACAAATCGAACAGGCTCCTAGACACTGCCCATGCGTAGTTTCTGTGACTTCTGTGTCCCTGCAGTAATAAACCTTTGGTCTTTGACGCCACCATCGAGAAGCCCGTGTTTCTGTTTATTTGTGCACCAAGACAGGTGGAACTCCGGGGTCTTCGGGTGTTGTTCCCTGACACCTCTGGACGGAACCAAAAAAGTCCAGAACTCCACAAGGGGTCTTCAGGGTGGGTCTGTCGAGGTGGAATTTTCAAATGATAGCAACATCCTCCATGTCCCCCAGCAGTGTCAAGTGATGTAGAAGATTAGGTCTTCTCCTAGTTAAGAAGAACATGGACACATGTCAATGACAACCTTCATGAGATGCCCACAGCACATCCCGTCAAGGATGTCATGGAAAAATAAAGACTGCCATGTGAAATGCGTGACACTCCAGGTTACATGGGTGTACATTTGTGACACACAGAGGGCACACCTCTCCATTTACCCTGCACAAGTGCCGCAAACAACACGTAGGTCAATGTGAATGCACACATACTGAACCCCACATTTCACATGTGCATGCCTTGTAGCGTACCATCCGTCCAGTGTATGTAAAATTAACATGACTGTCTCATATTCATCTGCTGTACCTGTCACACCTCAAAGCATCATGTAAACTTGGCACACATCTACAACACAAGGATCACAATAGGCGGCGAACTGCATTTGTGTGCATGACCAGATATGAAAGCACAAGTATGTAACAACACCATACAGTGAGACAAGCCTTGCCAAGGTCAGCAATGACACACAACACATTGATTTGTTATACATTGTTGAGTCCACTACAACACTGTCACGCATCATTAACAATCAAATGCATAATTGACATGGCAGGGACCACAGACCAATGTACGCCACACATAGCAAACCATGGCACGTGCGTCAACCTGTGGATTTGATGGAATAATGGCATTGTGTGCACGATGATGTGCCCTTAACCATGTCTCTGCTGTGTACTGTAGAAGTGTTCCCATTGGACATTGCCATTGCATGTGACCAAAATCCAGGTAGCTACCGCCTCGCCCCTGCGGTGTGAGACCAGCACCACCCCCTTCACAAGTGCGATAGTCATTGGCATGGAGACATGGGTTGATGGCGGTTGGCATGCTCTGCCACCCAAATTGCGGTAGCTACCGCCTGGCCCCAGCGGTGTGACACCAGCACCACCCCCTTCACAAGTGCGATAGTCATTGGCATGGAGACATGGGTAGATGGCGGTGGGCATGCTCCGTCACCCAAATCGTGGTAGCTACCGCCTGGCCTCGGCAGTGTGAGACCAGCACCACCCCCTTCACAAGTGCGGTAGTCATTAGCATGGAGACAGGGGTAGATGGCGGTGGACACCACCAGGGGGCATTGCCTACAGCCAATGGGAGCGACAATTGTGGTGGCAGGATGCAGTTTTGAAAAACGGGGAGGCAGTCATTGGATGGGTTTGAAAGATGCACCACCACGGTAGCGCACCCCGGGCCCCTGCGGTGCATCACCGCCACGGAACATTGCCTACAGCCAAAGGGAGCGATGATTGTGGTGGCAGGATGCAGTTTTGAAAATCGCGGAAGGCGTGCTCCGCCACCACGGAGGCGGTCATAGGATGGGTTTGAAAAAGGCAGCCCTGGACAACCAATTGTTTCAGCTTGGCACCTAAGAAATGATCCCAGGGGGTTATAAATCTGTGGGAGTGAGACTAACATTTCCACTGCTCACAGAGCGTGCTACCTGGGACCCTCTCCTGCTGCTGCCTCCAGACTGTGCGCCTTGGACCCTTTCCTGCTGCTGCCTCCAGAGCGTGCTGCCTTGGACCCTCTCCTGCTGCTGACTCCAGAGCGTGCTGTCTGGGACCCTCTCCTGCTGCTGCTTCCAGACCGTGCTGCCTGGGACCCTCTCCTGCTGCTGCCTCCAGACCGTGCTGTCTGGGACCCTCTTCTGCTGCTGCCTCCAGTGCCTGCCTGCTGCGACCCCTTACCCCCCACTTTCACCACAGGTGTTCCTTGTCCACAGGTATGGCAAGTACAGAGAAGATCTGTGCCAGTCCATTCACAAATAGTCAGTCAGTCAGTCAAAACACTTTATTTCGATTATTTAAAATCATAAAAAGACAATCATGAACATATATACATATATATATACACATCATTATTTACACAAATCAGTCATGGGTTTTATGTACAAGGGGGTAGGAGATAATAAAAAGATGTATGTAGTCACAATACATTCAGATGTCTAATTTCATAAAATAGAGAGACTAACGATTTCATAAAATGTCAAGCTAAAAATATGATTTACAATAGAGGAAATTCAATATGGACATGGTACATATTTCATCATCTAATACATCTAACAGTCCGTTCTCATCAAAGATATAAAGTGCAAAAGTGCAAAAGAAATTAAAGGAAAACACATCAGTGCAAAATTATCCTACATCACATTAATCACTCTATCTGATGTATTCTTTTTCCGGACCGCAGCCACCAGAAAACTAGCGACACAAAACATAACCCGAGGACAACTTAACATTTGTAAATACAAGAGAGCTGGTCTAACTTGTATAAAACCAGCCTCCTTCAGGAGCGGTAACAGATATTTACCTCGCATTTCCTGATAAAATTCAAATAACGTAACGAAATGCATCGTATCCTGGGTTGAGAAGTTATCGCATTTACAAGGGTGACAGTTTTCTGGTTTTCCAGAGGTTGGGAATACCCCCAAAGTTAGGTGTATTACATTAAAACGAAACCTTGTTAAGAGCTGTCTGTGAAAAGGTCGATTAACTGTGGTCAGATAAGGCTCAATTGAGGGGGATGTTAATAATAAGAAGTTTGCCCTCACGGAAACTTTCTTAAGTTCCTGCTCCTCCCGTTCCATGCTAAGCATGTTCAGGAAATGTACCTTTATCCACCCAACGTCCTCTCTTCTGATACAATTAGGGGTAGTATAGATCTCGGGACGACCTAGTTGTGTGAACATTGTTTTCATATACAAAAGCCAGGGGATAATGTTCGCCCTATCTAACACAATACAATCCATCAAAATGTGGTGGTTTAATGTTATTTCCTGGTTAAGCCAGGTCTTAGCCCAGCAGATGAGAGGTGCCAGTCTAAGCTGGTCCATCACGTATCCTACTCCTAGCTCAGTGTGGACTGAGTAGGTTGGTGAGGATTGTGGAAGACCCAACAATGATCTTAGGAACTTATTTTCACAGATTTGAATTTTATCATGGGGGGTATAGCCCCAGATACAAGAACCATAGGACGCTATGGCAAGACATTTGGATTTGTAAATATGAAGAAGAGCCTTAATTGGTTTTGCCCCTAGTTTTTTTGCGAACCCCAAAACAGCCGAGGCTGATCTAGTCAGAGCATTACTTTTATGGAGCTGCTGAGGTTTCCATGTACCCCTTTGGTCGAATAAGACCCCTAAGTAAGTAAACATTGGGACCCTAGAAATAGCTATGTTCTTACAATGAAAAGTTTTCTTTGTTCGGGATCCACAATTTTTGCCCACCACCATGACATGTGACTTTTTGGTATTAACTTTTAGATCTAAGGACTCCATGAACTCTCCAAATGAGTCCAATAACTTCTGGAGCCCATTTCCAGTCCTTGCAAGAAGGACCGCGTCATCCGCATATAGGAGAACCGGTATCAAGGAGTCCCCTATATGCGGCACGTCCCTTGTCACTTGCTCAAGGCACCCCCCCAGGGCATTAATATACAGGGTAAATAATAAAGGGGCCAAAATACAGCCCTGTCTCACGCCCCTCCTAGAACTAAAATGGCTTGTACATCTTCCTTCCTGGTTTACTCTCACTGTTGCAGACAAATCGGTATGTAAAACCGCCAGAAAATTAACTAATGCAGGGTCAACACCAATGTCTTTTAATATAGACCACAGTTTTGTTCGGTTGACTAAGTCAAATGCCGAGGAGAGGTCCATAAACCATAGGTATGGGGACCCCTCCTTGGCTACTGTATATTTGCCTATCAGGAGCTGAAGATTTAAACACTGGTCCAGAGTACTTCTTTTTTCCCTGAATCCATATTGGAAGTCGGACAGGACCCCTCTGCCATCCAGCCACTCCCTAAGTCACCCTAGCACGACCCTCCCCAGAATCTTTACAGATGAGTCTATCAGGGAGATGGGACGGTAACAGGCGGGGTCCCCTCTATCCCTTTTTTTAAACACCGGGACGATGACTGACGTCAACCAGGAAACAGGAACCCTGCTTACAGTTATGGCATTGAATACATTCATTAAGATTCCTGCCCAAAAATGAGGGAAGTGGCCATAAAAATCAGCCAGGACCCCGTCAGGGCCTGGGGCTTTATTTTTAGACATGTCCCGTATAGCCTTTTCTATCTCTGTCTTTTCAAAGATAATAGGGATTCCAGATGGGTTTAAAATAGATTCCTGCCCCAATGAGCAAGAGTCGTGCTCATAGATCCCCTTGAAATGTATCAATTTTCATATACAAAAGCCAGGGGATCATGTTCGCCCTATCTAACACAATACAATCCATCAAAATTTGGTGGTTTAATGTTATTTCCTGGTTAAGCCAGGTCTTAGCCCAGCAGATGAGAGGTGCCAGTCTAAGCTGGTCCGTCACGTATCCTACTCCTAGCTCAGTGTGGACTGAGTAGGTTGGTGAGGATTGTGGAAGACCCAACAATGATCTTAGGAACTTATTTTCACAGATTTGAATTTTATCATGGGGGGTATAGCCCCAGATACAAGAACCATAGGACGCTATGGCAAGACATTTGGATTTGTAAATATGAAGAAGAGCCTTAATTGGTTTTGCCCCTAGTTTTTTTGCGAACCCCAAAACAGCCGAGGCTGATCTAGTCAGAGCATTACTTTTATGGAGCTGCTGAGGTTTCCATGTACCCCTTTGGTCGAATAAGACCCCTAAGTAAGTAAACATTGGGACCCTAGAAATAGCTATGTTCTTACAATGAAAAGTTTTCTTTGTTCGGGATCCACAATTTTTGCCCACCACCATGACATGTGACTTTTTGGTATTAACTTTTAGATCTAAGGACTCCATGAACTCTCCAAATGAGTCCAATAACTTCTGGAGCCCGATTCCAGTCCTTGCAAGAAGGACCGTGTCATCCGCATATAGGAGAACCGGTATCAAGGAGTCCCCTATATGCGGCACGTCCCTTGTCACTTGCTCAAGGCACCCCCCAGGGCATTAATATACAGGGTAAATAATAAAGGGGCCAAAATACAGCCCTGTCTCACGCCCCTCCTAGAACTAAAATGGCTTGTACATCTTCCTTCCTGGTTTACTCTCACTGTTGCAGACAAATCGGTATGTAAAACCGCCAGAAAATTAACTAATGCAGGGTCAACACCAATGTCTTTTAATATAGACCACAGTTTTGTTCGGTTGACTAAGTCAAATGCCGAGGAGAGGTCCATAAACCCTAGGTATAGGGACCCCTCCTTGGCTACTGTATATTTGCCTATCAGGAGCTGACGATTTAAACACTGGTCCAGAGTACTTCTTTTTTCCCTGAATCCATATTGGAAGTCGGACAGGACCCCTCTGCCATCCAGCCACTCCCTAATTCACCCTAGCACGACCCTCCCCAGAATCTTAACAGATGAGTCTATCAGGGAGATGGGACGGTAACAGGCGGGGTCCCCTCTATCCCCTTTTTTAAACACCGAGACGATGACTGACGTCAACCAGGAAACAGGAACCCTGCTTACAGTTATGGCATTGAATACATTCATTAAGTTTCCTGCCCAAAAATGAGGGAAGTGGCCATAAAAATCAGCCGGGACCCCGTCAGGGCCTGGGGCTTTATTTTTAGACATGTCCCGTATAGCCTTTTCTATCTCAGTCTTTTCAAAGATAATAGGGATTCCAGATGGGTTTAAAATAGATTCCTGCCCCAATGAGCAAGAGTCCTGCTCATAGATCCCCTTGAAATGTATCAACCATTTTTCGTCAGGGATAACACAGTCTAGTGCAGAATTGCTATCCTCGGAGAAAAAAGAGCGATTAACAGTAGACCAGAATTTGCTACTGTCACGTAGCACCTCCACGGAGAGGAGTTTTTCCCATGCCTCTTCCTTGATTTCTTTTTTACGTACCATAAGTACCCTTTTATACTCCTTCCTTAGTGCCCTGACTGCTCCTTTATTCCTGGGTTTACGCTTTAGCTCCTCAAGTAGAGAGCTATGGGCTTGTGAACAATTTTTATCAAACCATCTTACCACCTTAGCCGATGGTTTCCCTTTTTTTACCCTCAAGTCTTTGGCAACCTGCTGGCAAATGGCAGTATAGGCCTCAATTACTGAGGTACTATGGGCGGAAGAATCAAGACAGGTAGCCAGATGATCATTGGTTTTCCTAAAAAAGTCATCATAGAATTCTTCAGGAACCACCTTTGACCACTTCAGCCTCCTGCCCTGGTCCTTAACTATCAGGGGCCAGAGTTCATTCGTCAATAAATCTTGTGAACCCGTTCCTCCATCTAACTCTAGCTGCACCTCCAAGGTAACAGGATTGTGGTCACTAAAAGCAGATGGTAATGCTTTATATGACAGGGTGCTTAATAATATCCAATGTGATAAAAATATATAATCAATCACAGAGCCCAACTCTGAACCCTTAAAGGTAATAGTCCTAACTCCCTTTTCATTTACCTCAGGCTCGCTGAGGTTCATAGAGGCTAAAAGTTCCTCTAGGGCATTACCTGAATGCTAAACTCAAAGTGTGAAAGTACCACCCCCGGAGGCCCAAATTCGTCCTCTGTCTGGCAATGTAAATCACATAAATGTGTATTGAAGTATCGAATTGTGTTTTGCTTTATGATCTGACAAAAAGTTGTTTAAAGTAGAAATGTGCTCATTCAGTAGCACACCCTCTTTAGCGTTATAAAATTTATCAACAGTATTTTTGTCTGGTTGGGCAACACCCACTTCACAATGAGGAATTTTTTTGAATTTGTCTCCACCTTTGTGAAAGAACCCTTCAGTCTTAGTGAAGTGAGAAGAACTAACCCGCCCTTGGCTCTACCCGCTCTCCCCGGGGTAGCAGGCACAACAAAACTAATATACCCATTCAAATAACAATAGTCTGCGGGATCCCAAGTTTCCTGCAGAGCGATAAAATCAAAACCATTTATAAAATCCAGCCAAATAGCATCATTCCATTTAGCCCTAATTCCCGCAATATTCCAACTCACAAATCTGCACGTTGTCTCATTGTTAACTTGTGGCAATGTGTCTAAGGGTTCTAGGGGTAGTTGACTGCCATCCGTTAGTCAGTCAATTTCCTCCAGGTCTGACAAAGGAGCAAATTGATTATACAGAGGTATGTCTGCCCTCCCTGTGATTCCGGTGATGGGATTAAGTGGGAGTGGATTTGATGAATTAATTAGAAATGAGGTAGTAGCTCCTCCTGTCTTGGGTTTAGGGTTAATAGTTAAGCCATTAGGGAGTACAGTGGGTGTCATAAGATCACTGAGGTCTGATGGTATATGTGCAGGTAAGGAAAAGTTTCTGGTTTGTCTGTTTTTGGGGGGATAGAAAAAACCCAGTGGTAGTGGTCTAATGCCAGGGGAGCCAAGCTCAGAGGCGTCCCGGAATAGTCTGTGGGCTATGTTTGGTCTATCAAAATTCACCACCACACAGTCTCCGTAAAATATTTTTGGGAGCATGCCCCACCCATCTCACTCTTCTGGCCATAATGACATTAGAGGCTATATCAGGTCCCCCACTGCTATAACAAGCACACAGTTTTTTTGCAAATGTTAGTAGCTCTTGAGGAGATTCAGACCTACTTTCAGTGAATGCAGGGACCCCTGTGAATACTGCTTTTAAGGGTGCAGCATTAGGTGGTAATTCTAGCTTTTTCTTGGAATATATACCCTGTTTCGGTTTTAGTTCCCCAGGTCTTCCCCCTGCATCCTCCAATTTTGCATTTCCAGAATTTCCCCTGACAGTACTGATCAAAGGGACATTATCCCCTGAGGTGGAGGGCACAGTATTGACGTTAGTAGGGCCATCATTACAATTACATATCATCAATGAGTCACCTAGAGATTCCCGGTCCCCAGGCGGGCTAGGGATATCCGTAGGGAGGTTAGAGCCCCTTTTCTTAGACCTGCCCTCCTTCTTGGGCTGAAAATCAGCCTGCTGGTCCTTATATTCAGTAATAAATTTCCCAATTTGATCACATTTTTTTCGCAGGTCATCTACACAGATATTTAGGGTATCTACAATATCTTTAGCTATACCCACTAATAATGGTTCCAGTCGGGTTGTAAACATTTTCTCCACAAGGGCTTCAAGGTTATGCATAAGGTGTAAGTCACTCCTTTCGGAACTAGATATAGGCTTTGGAGCTTTTGAGCCTTTCCTAGAGTTCTTTGGTTTCCTCGACTTCTGGTATTCGGGGGTCCTTAGGGGATCGCCCTCAGCCCCCAACAGATCTGTTACAGTCTCGTTCTCAATTGGCCCCCGTCCTAGTTCGGGCCCTCTCACAGAGTTTTCAATTACTATAGTCGGTTCCAAGGTTACCGTAGACACCGGGGTAATACTACTACTCACATGAGTAAGATCATTTGCAGGTGGAGTCAGGCCAAGTTCTATTTCGGCGTGTGCAATTTCTTTGGATAACACACCTACAGCAGAAGTTAGGTATGAAATTATACTTTCCGATTGTCTGGGTACTTTCGCTTTTTTACCTTCTGATTCGCCATTACTTGGTTGCTTACGCTTACCCATTTTGTAGTGCAGGTTAGGGTCGGGTGGCCCGACACGACTCCAGCCGGCCCCTGACGGCCACAGACGGCCCGCCCTCTGCCCGGGCTCAGCCCGGCCGCGTCCCGCACGCGTCCCGCGGGGGCGGGAGGCCCTCTTTGCTTTTCTAGCACCTCCGGGCGCAGTGGTGATGTCAGGTTCGCGCCGAATACGCCGGGGCACCTGGGAATTGTAGTTCCCGCCCTCGCGGCGCTCCGGTTGCCGGTGTTGCTGCCTTGATGTTTTCTGGCAGGAAGGTGCAAGTGCCGTTCCCCTCATGGCCAGCGGACACACAGAAATTGCCAGGTAAGTTGAAACGTGTGCCCCCACAGAGTGCTTGGCCCTCCTCGCTTTTCTAACGCCTCCGGGCACAGTGGTGAGGTCAGGATCAACAAGTAAGGAGCTGGAGGTCCTTGTGGATGAGGTGCTGGCACAGTACCCGAAGGCTGTATGGGGCACCCACTGTGGTAAGTCATCGTAAAGGGAGGAGTATGGCAGGGGGGGTCAGAGATGTAGTTGTACTGCTGCAGTATATGCTTGAGGGTGTGGGGTTGTGTAATACACTGACAAACATCCTGTCTCCAGGGCGAGGGAGTGTGTGTGTCCCAAAGTCATGGTTTACCCTGCCTGCAGTTGTATGTCTGAGTGGAGTGTGTTACATTGTCAGCCATACAGAGCCACATGATGTTGGACATGCAGGTACCAGGACAGTAATTGCTTGGGTGATTGTCTCTGTGTGCCCCTGTTGTCAGACTCAGGGTGAACCCAGAGACTATGCCCAGTGCCCACCAACCAAGACGAGATGAAATCACTGTACTTACTGTGTCCTTACTCTTGTTCATTCACACTGAAATAAAGATATGCACCATCGCAGACCTGTATAATTGCACACGACCACACTTGTGTAGATGGCTATTTTGTTGGTGAGTCCATGTATCCCAATGCCACACACATTACATACACATATTTTCACAGGCCATGCTCATTGAATGCTGCCCAGTCATGCACACAGTGATTCTACACACATACACAGGTAGATATGTGACCTATGTAGTGGCCAGCTGTGCATTGGACTGGAGATGTGTGCAAGCAACCGAGGGAGTTCAGTGCAGTCATCCTGCATGTGTGTGAGATTATCAGGGTCCCTGTACTCCCTCATAAATGCATGCAATCACATCTGTTTGGCACATGCAGAGTGCCCTTGTGAGGTGTACCCCAGTTTGGGATGGTAGGAGATTACAATTGGCAATGAGTCTGTGTCTTGCTACTGTACTGATAGATGTTGGTCCATGATACTGTCTCACTGATCATTTCCCCTTCTCTTCTCCCATGCCTGCAGCTAAAGGTACACCAGCGTAAGGCCTTGTGGTGTGCCATTGCAGGAAAGTTGCGAGCCCTGGGGGTATCCAACTGACGACGCATCCACTGCCACAAGAGGTGGGACAACATCAGCCGGCTGGCTAAGAACGTGGTAGAGATGACACTGGGGCTGCTACCACGCACTGGGCATTTGGCACAGCGCAACATGACACCACTGATGGACCGCATAGTGGCAGTGACTCATCCTGAGCTGGATGCACATCTGAAGGAGAACCGGCAGCAAGGCAGGGGTGAGTATTTGGGGAGGGTGACTTTGCCTGGGAGCGGATGCATGTGTACAGGGCCTGTGGCAGCAGTGGCACATGTGATGTTCATGGGGTAGTGCTATGCTGTGTCATGTGAGTGGCTGCAGGGATGAGTGGCAGTGTCATGCATTGGCCCAAACTGCCCTTACAAGGGTGAGCCTCCCTGCTGTGCTTACCCATTGCCAGATGTGTTAGCATCTACATGGTCATTCAGCATCGGGATTGTGTGGGGAATCTATTAGGGGGTGAACAGCAGTGTCCTCTATCTGACTGTGACTGCATGTATGCCTGCTTTACATGCACCATGATCAGTGAGGCACACACATCAGACAAGAATGTACTCCAGAGTACCGCATGGTCTTTGTTATGGCCTACTTGCCAATGTGGACTGTCATGTCCTAATAGGTGTGTGTGTTGTCCCCTCCTGTTCCCTCAAGGTCTGTCAGTGGTAATAAGTGGTGTCCCCACATCATTTCCATAGGTGCGTGGAGAGCAAGTTGTGTGTCTGGTACACTTCATACACAGGCAGGGTGTTGTGCTGTGCGGCCTCAATATGGCAGATATTCAGGGTTACAGGCACTGTTGTGGTCTATGTAGTGTGTAGTTGTAATGTGATTGCAGGGTGTGGTGGTCACCATGTAGATTTGGGCATCTCCTGGACAGCATTGATTGCTTTGGTTTGTCCTGCTGATGACACTAATACAACCCTGCATCTCTCATTCATGCAGAATCAACAGTGGACACGGAGGAACAGCAGCCGGAAACCATTATTGTTGAGGGTAGCACTACAGCTGCACGGAGGCCAGTGACACAGAGCCCACCAGCGCATCTGAGGAGGACTGTAGTATGCAGGAGCAATCCCTGCCTGAGACACAGAATGCAACATCATCTGATGTTGGAAGGCACAGGGAATGGGGACTCTGCATCATCTACTACCACACAGTGGCCAGTGCCCACCCTCCCATCCACTTCCTCTGGTGCTGCCCGTGTCCATGTCAGTAAGAGAGGACAAGTTAAATTCACACCTGGCACTGCTGAGCCTGCACCTGTCCCCCCTGCTGCCCTCAGTGCTGAGTCTGTAGAGCTCCTGCGCCAGCTTTGTGTGGGCCAGACAGCCCTGTTCAATGCCTATAGTGACCAGGACAAAAAATTAGGCCAGGTGGTTGCCCACATGGGGGCATACACTCTGGCGTGGGTGGGCTACACCGTACAGTCCAGGCTTTGTCGTCCACAGTGATGTCTGCCCTTCAACAGGCACATGCTCCCATTCCTGATCCAGTGCCTTTGTCTACTATCAGTCACGATACAGCACAAGAAGCACCCAGCAGAAGCAACCCAAGCGGTCCCGCTCACATACACCATCCCCACAGAAGAGCAGAGCCAGTCCAGAATGCAAAGACAAGAGCCCGTCAGGGAAGAGCAAGGCAGAAAAAGCAAGAAAGCAGGCACAAGGCTCCCATGCGTCAGAGGCATCACAAGCCAAGGACTCTCCAGGCCCTAAAATTTCACGCAGAGCTAGGCATACAGTGTCTTTACCCACTGAGGGAGTGTTGTCTGGCAAAGGTAAACCTAGGAATGTAGCAGGGATCCTGCTCCTACACAGAACTGTGCATAGAGACTTGGAACCTCAGTGAATTAGGGTGTGCCAAAACTCACCTTAGTATCCAACACCCCCTACCAGACTAGCAATCAGTGTCTCATTGGTTCTTACACACCCCCAATGATTAGACAACCCAGAACATGGACGTAGAACACCTCAGGTAACAAGGATTACATGAACACTCTTTTGTTATACTAATATATCAGTCCAGAACGAGGAGTAAATGATCACACATGCAATTTTGAAACCTTTATTTCTAATGCAGTGTTCTCAAGTGCAGTATCTTAGCTAATACAAGCAAACATAGTATAAGGAACAAGGTTAGCAGCATAGTTATTACTCCATAAAATACAAAGGGTGAAAGCATGTTAAAATGCTAAAGGGAAAAGGTCTTAATAGATCCTCAGTTTACCCTCCCTTGCTAGTATATTATATTATATCTACATAAGGTCTCTTTGGGTTTAGAGGGGCGGGCCCATACCTCTGGTCTTATCAGAAATGGATCACATCATCTCCTGTACCAACTCTCTGCATGCGAATATTCATCAAGTGTGTAGTTAATGCTCTGTGCTGTGCATTAATCGCGCCTAAAACCCAAAGTTGGCCACAGCTGCATATGTATTATGTCTAGACCGTGCGTTGATCAAACCGAACAACAAGCGCTGTGTTGAAATAACCTTGAAGGCCTGGGCACTCACTGTACAGACATAGCTTACCAAGCAAGACTGATATTATAAGCAAACATATTATTCTCGTGTGAAGCAAAATATTCTACTAAGCGAAAAGCTTTAATAACAAAAAGTGTTGTGTGCAGAGGTTGCAGAAAAGGATAATGGCGTTTAAACTTTTATTAAGCTCATGCTAAAATAACACAGTGCGAAGGCAAAACCAATCTACATGACACACTCCCTTTGATCCGAGCAAAGATAGGACAAGCAAAAGGGGCAAATTTAGGAATGCAGAGTTGACGATTGATAGTCAGAACACAAGTCTCTAATTTGGAACCTCAAGAGAAGAGATAAAATAAACATAATTCTGAAAAGGAAAAAAATATCTAGCGTTCGGACATTATTAAAGTCAATAGGTAAGGTCTCAAATTTTTTTTGTGAAAAAACAAATACGATCATCCAATGAAAGTTGTCAGTCAAGGAAGCGAGACTGCAAACACATCTCATCCTAATAATGAATATGCAAAATATGCAGCAACAGCCTCCAACACGAAGTCACTGTTCTCATCCGAAAATAATTTGGCCATCCAATTTAACAAAGGGAAAGAATATACATGTCCTTTAATTACCGAAGCCTCTAGCACCATCAGAGGACAACTTGGTGGGTTTTCAAGGAAGTTGCGAGCCAAGAAAACTTGCACCGCTGCGAGCATATTCCAACGACCCAGTATTCCATGCATCGCTGCAAAGGCCATAATCCCTCCATCAGAACAAAGGAATTCATGAGCAACTAAGGGGCTCATAAGTTGATTATAATCCGCATCGGGAGACGCCGTATTGCAGAGACACAAATCCAGGGCCCTTCGAAGTCGCAACTCAGGCAATGAAAGTCAGGCTGGACGCATGTAAAGTAGAAAAATCGAAACGATAATCCATAAAATGCACTCAATGTAGCAAGAGGCAGCGCTCCATAGTACTCAAGCATCCAGGCGCGAAGCAGCCCCAGCCGAACCAGCTTGTCTTGTAACACAGGATGTGCATCCATTTTGCAACAACCAAAACAGCAATAGCACACCAGCAGCAAGAGCCAGTAGTAAGGGAAATGCACCAAACAGGCTGGAAAAAATTGAATGGAAGAAAGCTGGAAAAACCGCAAAAATCGTTTGAAAGGAAGTCACCAGGCCACTGCTTACAAATTTAAAAAAGTGAGCCAGCCCTGATGTGGAGGATGCATTGAAGATTGTGTGAATTAATTCACTGAAATGCAAGGGCAGATCAGTATTTAATAAGGCAGGCACCTCTGCGCAGGTGTTAGCCACGTGAAGGACAAATGTTTCACGAGCAGATGTGAGGGCAACTTCTTTTTGGGACAATAGAGCTCTTATGCGACTCATCTTATTGAACTCTGCTTCCAAGGTCGGAATCTTAGGCCAGATGGAAACATCAAGTTTCCCATGCGGGGGTGGATACATTACATTCTTGCAGCAAACGACACGCTCACTGACGGTAACGACGTAAGCAATTCCTTTTATTAACCCACAGCAATCTTCATTGTTTAAAAGTAAATAACTCCTATTTGCCAGTAATGTGAATGTGGGAACGATTGCAGGCATGGGGGTACTTTTCCAAATACAGGCTGAATTTGGCTCGTTCTGATTACAGGAGCCGTGTAATTGGATATGTCTACACATTAATGAGTGATCTGGTGTTTCAGTGCATTCTTCACCATTCAAATAAACTTATTTTCCCTCCCTAAGGCATCTATATGTAAATCGAAGTGACCAAGCTTCATGGAGACAAGAACTTCCAAGAGGCTCGTATCTACCAATGGCAAAGTACTTCATACAGCCCTTAAACTCGAACAATGGGAACAGGAGAGTTATTAAACCGTCAATAAGCCACGTTGCAGTATTGGCATCTGCCACAGAAAACGGTAAAGGCTCCAACCTCTCAATGTGTAACATCGAAAAATAAGCATCTTTCATCAACAGTAAGCGCTGCTTGTCAGTCAAATTAAACAGGGCAAACAATGATGATGTATTCATGTAATACCATGGCACTTTTCTGGCCTTAAGGGTCTGCAATGTCCATGCAGACTGCATACTAGAACGCAATTGATTTTGACAGTGGTACAAAATAGACACTTTATCTTGCACAATATCTACAACAGATGACACAATATTATCTAACGTGTAAATGCGGGAAGAGAGCGTGTTTTGTGCTATTATCTACAACTGCTAGCACTTTTTCTAAATTAGAATGATCAATAGCTCTAAGGCGGGTAGCCGCTTTAATCTGGGATGTTTTCCAGAATTCGTTATAAACAGCATATATCCATCTTTTAGATCTACCTTTAGCCGGGCCTTTTATAAAATCATTCAGATAAACATTGTCAGTCAGTTTAGATAAATGCAATTTAACTGACGCCAAGGTAGAATATCTGAGCCAAGTCTGACATAATTTGCCTACAGAATAGGTAGTCACAGAATGGCCACTCTTAAAACGGGGATCCACCCTGACCTGTGTAAAGCCATGAGCTGAACCCAGAAAATGATGCTGGCATTAGTCAGCACTTCTGTGCCAGAGCAACCAGCCTTCGGGATCCAAACTGGATATGTTAAAGGAGGAATTCAATAACAGAGTTTCTAACTCTCTCATGGAAAATGTAGTAGTATTACCTCAACCGGAATATTCCTCTAAGTCAGGAAAATAAGGAGCATTTAATCTTTTAGCAGTAGCCAATCCAAAGCATGTTGTCTGAGAAATTGTAGAATTCA
This sequence comes from Lissotriton vulgaris, assembly GCF_964263255.1. Lineage (NCBI taxonomy): Eukaryota > Metazoa > Chordata > Amphibia > Caudata > Salamandridae > Lissotriton > Lissotriton vulgaris. Next base: position 594,215,781 of record NC_141693.1, read on the forward strand.
AAAACAACATATGGTTCGGGATGAGGCATGCACGGTGCAAAGCCTCAGTGCCTTGCACTTGCCAGCTTTTAGAACCCCAAACTGATTTAAGGTCAATGGTATCCTTCCACAACTCGTAGCCCCCAACAGCGAACTGATCTAGAAAGGACTTTGAGTGCAATAAATTAGTATTGGTAAGTCTAACGTTGGATGTGGACTTTTCAGTCATTTTAAAATAAAATGCATTGGGATTAGACTGATTAAAATCTGTAAAGTAAGTGAACCTCTTCAAAAAGGAAGCAGAACTGCCTTGTATAGGAGCTGGACAGTGTTCCCACTTGGTATAATTTACAGTGAGCCTTCTGGCATTAGTTTTATGCAGGTAGTTATTGCCAAAATGTTGATAACAATACAAATCACCGTAATTAGCAGACTCCAAATACAAATCCTCAGCATCAAAGGCAGCATAATATTTCAAATCAGAAAACAATGATTCTACGGCCTGAACACCCCAATCATCAGAACGTATATTTTTTTAAATTACATCCCCCATAGAAACTCAAAGAACATTAGGGACATTTATAACCTCAGTGGGCCCATGGATTTGAAATCGAACAGCATCACATACAATCCCATCTAAGACAGGCCACGCAGTGATATTAACAAAAGCCAAGTCTCTCTTCAATCTTTGTGATGAAGAATGGGGAGCCAATGTTCCATTAATATGTTGAATGCATGTTCTCTCCTCGACATAGTGTCTATTGACGAGACGTAAAAAAAAAGCACAAAACCAATTGACATAAAAAGGTAAATTGAAAAAAGCACCATCCAAAAATAGGTCCAAGGGGGAATTAAAACATTTTTTTAAACAGTCTTGCTAGAACAGAAATCTTTGAAGGCTTTTTTGATGTGTGGGAATCAGTGTCAAATGAAAATCTGGATTCTGTAGCTAAGCAGGTTTGCAAGTCAGGCATCGATAAGTCAGTCTGTCAGTCAGTCAAAGTTCTTTATTTCGATTAGCTAAAATCCTAAAAGACAATTCAACATACAAAAACATCTTCTGCACATTAAAATATGTAAATAATTAAGAACGCATTTGGATCTTACATTTCATATGTTTCATTTAAGCTCAATTTAAAAATGCTTTAAAATAGTAGACAATATAAAATATAAGAACAAGCACTACACAAAGATTGCAGTTATGGAAGTCTCCTTTTGTTTTGCCGGGCTGCTGCCACCAAAAATCTGGCTACGCTAAAGGTAACCTGGACAAAACTAAGCATTTGTAAATGTTAAAAGGCAGGCCTTACTTGAGCAAAGCCAGATTCCTGCAAGATTGGATATAAGAATTTTTTATGTGCCTCCAGGCAGAGCTCACAGAACATTACCAGGTGAAGCGTATCCTGTACGGAGAAGCTATCACAGGTACAGGGTGCAGTGTCTTCAGGTTTCCCCAATTAGGATATAAACCTGACGTGAGATGGATAAGATTGAACCTGAATCTAGTCAGAAGGAAGCGACGGAACGGCTTCGTGACATACGTTAGATGCGGTTCAATCCCTGGGGAAGTTAGTAAGCCATAAGTCAATCTCACCGTTGGTTTTCTACTTTCTGCCTCCTCCCTTTCTGCCTCCAGCAACTTGCGAAAATTGTGCTTGATCCACCCTATATCCTCCTTCTTAGTGCCCTGTGGCGATAAATACAATTCGGGTTGACCCAACCTGTCGCATGCCGCTCTAACATAAGACAGCCATGGAACCCTATCCACCATCTCAAGGGCAACACAATCTCTCAGTATCAGGTGGTTAAGGGAGATCTCCTCATTCAGCCAGGTTTTAACCCACCGAAACAATAGGGGCCATTTGTAAATAGTCTGACACATAACCCAGTCCCAGTTAGCAGTGTACAGAAAATGTAGGGGATGATTGTGGGAGGGAAAATAGGGATCTGAGAAACCTGTTTTCTACAGTTTGTATCTTTGATGGAACTACATAACCCCAGATATCCGCACCATAGGAGGCAATTGCCAAACACTTTGATTTATAAATGTTTAGCATTGCTTCCATGGGTCTTGCTCCCAATCTCTTGGAGAAGTTCAAAAGAGCTGTGGTGGATCTTGTTACAACATTGCTCTTTTGCTTCAATTGGGGGCCCCGGTTCCTCTTCTCGTCGAATAAGACTCCCAAGTAGGAGAAAGACGGCACCTTCAACATTTCTATACCATTTCACGTGAAGGTTTTGACTTTCAGGTTTTTATTCTGGGCACCGGCGACCATTAAATGGGATTTTGAAGTGTTAACCTTCAGGTCCAGGGCTTCCATGAAACTGCCAAAATGATCCAACAGCCTCTGTAGGCCCAGGCCTGTGCCTGCGAGTAGGACGGCGTCGTCTAAGTACAGGAGGACAGGGATACCCATCCCACCTATACGCGGAATATCTAATGTAGCCAAGTCCAGTGATTTTTCAAGGGCGTTGATATAGATGGTAAAAAGGAGAGGGGACAGAATACAGCCTTGTCTAACCCCCCTTCTAGAACTACATTTTTCAGTACAACGGCCATCCCTCGTCACCCTAACCGAGGCAGGCAGATCTTGATGAAGGACAGCTAAAAAATTAACCAAGGACTCATCCATACCCATCTCCCGCAGAATAAACCGCAGTTGTGAACGATTAACTAAATCACAAGCCGATGATAAATCCCTGAAACCCAAGTATAAAAGTCCCTCCTTCACGGCTGTATATTTGCTTATAAGGAGGTATAAGTTTAGACATTGGTCCATGGTGCCCCTGTTGGCTCTAAAACCATACTGGAGGTTAGAGAGGACCCCCCTGTCTGCAAGCCAGTCCCCCAATCTCTCTAGGATGACCCTGCCCAAGATTTTAGCGGCTGAGTCCAACAATGAGATTGGCCGGTAACAGGCGGGGTCCCCTCTGTTACCCTTTTTAAAAATAGGGACGATGACAGAAGAAGACCAAGAGGATGGGAAACCCGCGGTAGAAACCGCATTAAATACATTGGTCAAGATTTTGGCCCAAAATTGTGGGTACTGCATGTACATATCTGCAGGAACCCCATCCGGGCCTGGGGCCTTATTTCTACTTGACTCATTAATAGCCCTTACTACCTCAGCCAAATGGAATCTGACAGGCGTAGCCTGCCGGCCAGTATCAACATCGGCAAATGCTGGCCCTCTCTGATCTATATCATAAATGCTTTTGAAGTGTTCAAGCCAGCTCTCGTCGGGGATTACACAGTCAGTGTCAAGGTTCTCCTGGTCTGAGAAAAACGGCTGATTAATAACAGCCCAGAATTTCCTGCTGTTCCTTCTCACATCCGTGGATAGCAGGTTTTCCCAAGCCTCCTCCTTGATTTGACGCTTGCGAGTATTAATTGCGATTTTATAGTCTTTCCGGAGGTCTGCGACTAGGGATCTATTCCTCGGTCTAACTTTGAGTTCCTTTAGTAGGGCACTATGAGCAATTGTGCAGTTTTTGTCGAACCATTTGTAGGCCCTCCTTGTATGGGCGCTATCACCGGCCTCGAGGTCTTTATCGATCTGCTTGCACACTGCTACATAGGAATCAACAACGTCAACACCTGCAGCAGTGTCGTCCAAGCAGACAGCAAGATTGGCCTCACATTTGAGTTGGAGTTCCTCAAAAAAAACTTCTGGGACAACCCTATTCCATTTAATCCGTCTCCCCTGGTCTATTGTCAACAGGTGCCTAGGCGCCCCCCCTCTTAAGTTATTCTGATTCCAAAAAATGACAAGATCAACTTCTAGCAGAACCGGGTTATGGTCGCTGAAGGCTGAAGTCACTACACTATAGATCACGGTTTTGGCCAAAACACCAGGGGATAAGAAGATATAGTCAATAACGGTGTTTGCCCCTCTCCCTATAAAGGTTGGTGCTCTCACCTCATCGTTACTGTGCCTGGTTCAAATAAATTCATGTTTGAGAGGAGACTCTCTAGGGCCTCTCCCTCCTTACTGTGCTCGAAATTGGGGACCCCCTCAGTCGGAGACCCTCCGTGAAAGGCCGTTATAGCAATCCCACAAACAAGGATGTATATTAAAATCTCCCAGAAGAACCACCTCTGGGGCAGAAGAGAAATCGTGTTTATAGACTGACAAAAAATGCTCCAGGGCGCTCAAATGCTCACTAGTAAGTGAGCCCTCCCTTGAGTTATAAAAGTTAATAAGTAACACTTTCTGTTGGTCATAAATGGTCCATTCAATTATAAGAAAATTCAGAGAGGCAGTTTCCAGTTTCTTAAAACCCCCCGGCAAATTCAGCGAAAGGAGAATAAGCAGTCCCCCTTTGGGTCTTCCTATAAGTCCGGGAACTACAGGGACAGAAAAACTAAGATACCCGTCTAGTGAGAAGCTGGGAGAGGTGTCCCAAGTCTCCTGAAGAGCTAGAATATCATGGTGCTTGATGAACTCCAGCCAAATAGGGTCTGTGGCTTTAGATCTGATACCTGCCACGTTCCAAGTCAAAATTTGACATGTCCGCCTCTGAGGGTCAACCTCGGCCCTCTCCTCCATCGAGCTATGGGGTAGTCAATCGTTCATATCCATTAAGGCCAATGGGGAGAAACGATCAGTGAGACCTATATTTGCTGTATGTAGGTCACCCTGCTGAACAGCCACCAGATCATTAGAAGATCCTCTTTCTGCCCTCCCTAACCACTCTTGGATAGACCTTTGTTGGGTGATGATGTCGGTCTGATGATGTAATGTGCTTGAGTTAGTGCGAGGAGGCCCTACTTGATGTTTTAAAGTAGATTTTCTAAACGGTCTTAAAGGTGTATCTGGTGGGTAAAAAAAGCCAAGAGGGAGAGGTCTAATACCGTCATTTGTCAGGTCTGAGGCATCCCAGAACAGTCTGTGCGCACTGACCTGGTTGTTAAAATTTACCACTAGGCAGTCCCCTGGAATACATTTAGGGTGACGCCCTACCCAACTAACCCTCCTTGCCATAATGACGGTGCTTGTAATATCTATGCCGCCACTACTGAACTGGGAGCAACATTCCCTGGCCAATACCATAAGATCGCGGGTTGTCTCAGCAGTACCTGCATTTGCTGGTGGAACCCCGGTAAAGACGGCAACAAGAGGGGCCGCCTCCGGGAGCAGCTCCAGGCAGCTATCTCTGTGGGGAGCCGACTTAACTCCATGAGGAGTACTCAACATCCCACCCCTTGTGTGCCTCGACCCCTCCAGAACATCCCTGTTAACCGGGCTTCTATCATTGGAAGCTACTGGGCCTTATTTGCGGGGTTAACCCTGGGGTGAGTAATGTTTGGGTTGGGAGAGTTGGCTCGGTTCCCCGTTTGATGCCTTTCTCAAACAACAATCTAGCCAAAGTTTTTCCCATTTGCCTAGTAGTCCCGCTACACATACATTCAAAGTGTCCACAATGTCTTTAGCAATGGCCACCAATGCAGGTTCAAGTCTTGATGTGAACAGGTCTTCTAGAATGTTACAAACATGTTCCTGTATGCTAATGTTCTGATGAACAGTCTTACCCGGTATGTTTTTACTTTTAGGAGCGGTTTTCCGTGACCTTCACCTATGGTTGGTCTTGGGGAGGGGAGCCAAAAGGGTTGGATTAGAAGAGACCAAGGCTGGCTCCACAGTGGAGGAAATGTTAGCAATCACAATTTTGGGTTCCAAGGGCACACTTGGGGTCAAAACAAGATCTGATACAGGATCAGTGTTAGCAGGACCCAGCCCCAGCTCCTTCTCGGCGTTAGCTATTTCCTTGGTCAGCGCGCCCACGGCCGAAGTCAAGTAGGAGATTATAGATTCCAATTTCCTAGGAATCGTGGCGTTTTTACCTTCATGCTCACCCCGGCACAACTGCTTTTGCTTCCCCATTACGGATGTAAATGGGGTGGCCCAGGCCGGCCTCAGTCGTCCTCGGATGGCCTCAGACGGCCCGCCCTTTGCCCAGGCTTAGCCCGGTGCCTGCCAGCACGCGTCCGGCGAGCCCAGCAACGTCCTGGGGCTTGTAGTTCACCTGTCGTGCCCCACAACAGCAGTGTCTCCTTGGTCGTGCTGCGTATCCCATGAAGCGGGATGCGCGAGCAGTGTTTGTAGCCCCCGGTGTGTCGAGGGGAAGGGGCGAGAGGTCCGGCGAGCCCAGCAGCGTCCTGGTGCTTGTAGTTCACCTGTCGTGCCCCACAGCAGTAGTGTCTCCTTTGTCGCGCTGCGTATCCCGCGAAGCGGGATGCGCGAGCAGTGTTTGTAGCCCCCGGTATCGAGGGGGAGGGGCGAGAGGTCCGGCGAGCCCAGCAGCGTCCTGGGGCTTGTAGTTCACCTGTAGTGCCCCACAGCAGCAGTGTCTCCTTGGTCGTGCTGCGTATCCCGCGAAGCGGGATGGGCGAGCAGTGTTTGTAGCCCCCGGTGTCAAGGGGGGGGCGAGAGGTCCGGCGAGCCCAGCAGCGTCCTGGGGCTTGTAGTTCACCTGTCGTGCCCCACAGCAGCAGTGTCTCCTTGGTCTCGCTGCGTATCCCGCGAAGCGGGATGCGCGAGCAGTGTTTGTAGCCCCCGGTGTCGAGGGGGAGGGGCGAGAGGTCCGGCGAGCCCAGCAGCGTCCTGGGGCTTGTAGTTCACCTGTAGTGCCCCACAGCAGCAGTGTCTCCTTGGTCGTGCTGCGTATCCTGCAAAGCGGGATGGGCGAGCAGTGTTTGTAGCCCCCGGTGTCAAGGGGGGGGCGAGAGGTCCGGCGAGCCCAGCAGCGTCCTGGGGCTTGTAGTTCACCTGTCGTGCCCCACAGCAGCAGTGTCTCCTTGGTCTCGCTGCGTATCCCGCGAAGTGGGATGCGCGAGCAGTGTTTGTAGCCCCCGGTGTCGAGGGGGAGGGGCGAGAGGTCCGGCGAGCCCAGCAGCGTCCTGGGGCTTGTAGTTCACCTGTCGTGCCCCACAGCAGCAGTGTCTCCTTGGTCGCGCTGCGTATCCCGCGAAGCGGGATGCGCGAGCATTGTTTGTAGCCGGGGAAGGCGGTTGGTTTAAGTCCTTAAAGGTGTCAAGGGGAAGGGGCGAGAGGTCCGGCGAGCCCAGCAGCATCCTGGGGCTTGTAGTTCACCTGTCGTGCCCCACAGCAGCAGTGTCTCCTTGGTCGTGCTGCGTATCCTGCGAAGCGGGATGCGCGAGCAGTGTTTGTAGCCCCCGGTGTCGAGGGGGAGGGGAGAGAGGTCTGGCAAGCCCATCAGCGTCCTGGGGCTTGTAGTTCACCTGTCGTGTGCACAGCAGCAGTGTCTCCTTGGTCGCTCTGGCGATAAGTCAGTTGGGTAAGTGTAGTCAGTTTCATCATGTTGAGCACCAGGCAGTATACTCAATAAAGGACTGGAAACAGCAGGCATCTCGGGAGCAACATCAGGCACAGGATTGGAAACCGGGGCCAAAACAGAATTTCTCAAAATTGAAGGACATGAGACCGCCGGTGTCATACTAAGAAGAATCGGCCACTTTGCGTATCTTGACATTGTCAATGGAGATATACCTGTTCTCCTTACCACCTGGAGGTGGTGGTAAAATGACTGTTCTTGTGCCCTTCACACCAAGCACTGGAACCAGAGCTCAATAAGAAGGACCAAATTCTTTCTTGTTTTCGATCTTCTCACGAACCAGTTCTCCAACTTAGGGTAGCCAGCCAACTACCGGGATCTGAACGCATCATCCCAGGTGGAGGGCAAATGTTCCTTTGCTAGACTGTCTCTTGTCTTTTGTTGATCCTGTAAAACATTGCAATGTTCATCTACATCAAAGGAGGCAGCAATAGCCACTGAGTCTAGACCGTCAAGGTCCGGGACATATATCTTGCTACCAAAGAGCATCTCGTATGGGGTCGGCCCACCCAGAGACCTTCTAGGGAATTATTAAGAGCATGCTGCACGCTATTGAGGTGGGCCAGCCAGTTCCTGCCAGTGCCTATAACTCGAGCTGTTAAAGACTGCTTTAAATCTTGGTTCATCCGTTCCACAACACTATTACCCTCAGGTCTGTATGGAGACGAAAACTTGACTTATACCCCCAACGAAGACATGACATCTGTATACGCCTTAGAGATGAAAGCCGGACCCTGGTCCGAATGGAAGGTACCACAGGCAAAAATCCCTACAAAGACACGCAAGTCTCTTATGACAGTTCGTGAATCAGCGCTGCTGTGTGGCCAGACCCACACAAAGCGTGTGCATGAATCAACTGCTACTAAGATGTACTTATATGGAGTATCAGAAGAAAAAGGACTGCAGTGATCTAAATAAACACACCCAAGCGGTGTATTAGATATGTACAACTATGTCTGTGGCGGACGCGCAGCAGTCGAAGGCTTAATCTGCTGGCAAATTTCACATTGAAGTACATAATCACACGTCTGTTTGTACAGCCCACACCACCAGAAACGTTGTTGTAACTGAACTACTGTAGCCGGAACGCCCGCATGCGCAGAGGCAACACCTTTATGGGCTGTGGTAATCAGCGTGGGCCTGCGGGCCATGTTAGGAATTAACCTCTCACCAACATCAGGTATTTTCACATAAGGAACTTTGGGGCAGATGTATCAAAAAACCATTTTGCGAGTCCGTAATAGCGATTTGTTGCGAATCGCAACTTCGGAATCACAAAATGGTATGTAACAAAAATATTGCGAGAAAATAGCGATTTCTTAAACATTGCAGAAAATAATGTGATAAATGTGCGAATCGCATAATTGCGATTTTCGCAATTTAAGAATTCGCTAAAACGGGAATCATGCAATGCTGGAACAAGTTGATGACATCACAAGCAGGAAGTACCAGTGATTGCTTGCACCTGCTACCCAGAGCTACACCCAGTGGCAGTTGGAAGAGTGTGCTGAGGCAGAGCAGACCTGTTTGTTCAGCAAAGGAGTCACAGAAGGCACAGGAGGAGCAGCCAATTGAAAAGAAAAAAAGGAAGCAGAAGTTTTCAGAAAAGGAGCAAGAAGTGCTAATAGAAGAAATGTTGTGTAACCATGAGGACCTGTTTGGGAAAAAATCTTTTAAGGTACCTGACTCCAGGAAAAGAAAAATATGGCTGGAGATCCAGGAGAAAGTCAACTCTGTAGGAGTCACCACTCGCTCCATTGATGAAATCAAAAAAAGGTGGTAGGACATGAGACTCAGATCCAAAGAAAGACTTGCGGAGAGGATCAAAGATGCCAACCTGACAGGTGGTGGAACTTCCATGGTGGACAAACCCACACCCCATGAGGAACTGATAGAATCCACACTGACAACTGAAAGTGTGAGTGGAGTGACTAACATAGACAGCTCAGAACCCACAGCAACAGCACAAGGTAAGAGGATTTGAAAGTGCACCCATGTGTGTGTACAAAGAATGTGTGTGTGTGTGCACTGCATGTGAGATTACCATTAGTCCATTAACACTGTGAAACAAGAACAGAGCAATGCATTATGGGAGTGGTAGTCCCATTGACATAGTAACACTCTCAATCATAGTCACTTATATTACTTTTTAAATTGGGACTTCGTAATGCTGAAACAGTGCAGTACAAGTAATACTCTGCCATGAGAATTTTTATTTTGTCATGAACACAAATTCATATTTTGCACTCTACATTCACAGGACATACCAGTGAGGACAGGACTGACAATGATGTTGAATTGTCACCTCCCCATGTGATGTCAGATATAGACAATGAAGTCACTAATGCCCCTGTGACCATACAAAGGAAGCGCCAACGAGTTCTACCTCTATAACCAATGGGAGAGGATGAAAACTCAGATGTAGAAGCAGTGTCCAATGAGACAGTCACTGTGTCCTCCCAAGATGCACAACAGCAATCACAAAGTCCAAGGAGGGCACGTGCATTCCGTATTGAGCCATCTGTAAATAACACAGGACAAAGTGAAGTAGTGACAGTGTTTGCAGGCCTTGAGCACAACATGCTTGAGGTACAACGCCTTCAACATAAGGCACTGAGATCTATCAATAGGCAGCTCGTCAAATCCAACAAGAACCAGGAACGCATGGCTGATGCCATAGATAAACTTTGCCTGACACTTGTCAACACAGAGGAGGCACGGAACAGGGCTGCACAGGCTGCGCAGGACACAATGCACAACTACACCAAAGCCATCAACAGGCTATGTGCAGTCACCAGCAACTTCACACGTCGCAGTGTGAACATGCAGCGTGAATTGAGTGATTGCACACGTTCTGTTGGAAAGAGTGTGGACAATATGACATTGGTACTGGAAAGTATGCAAACAACCCACTAAGGTGCAAGGGCCCTCCTGTGCTCGGGAGAAAGCGAGGACAACTCCAGTAGGAGTAGCAACAACCCCACACCAACAAACATCATGGTGCAACGCAGGAGTGGAAGGCATTCCACTACTGGAGCAGAGCAAGAGGCCATGCCTCCACTTGAGCAACATGCTGGCAGCCGCCAACGGAAAAAATGACTTACCATGTTGAAGTACCTATGCAGCAGTCATGCATAGATACTATTTTTTGTTTGGTTTTAGTAGTATGGATATGTAAATTCACAATGATTACAAATAATTTAACATACATATAGCACTGTTTGCATGTTCTGAATAAAAGAACAATAGCAAAGTGAAAATGGTGTTTAGTTTTTTTCTCACCTAAAAATAGTTACGTGTAATCTCTGCCCTCCTTTGACGACCAGCCATGGCTCCTACTCCTGCCACTGCCATTCTTGGGGGAGGGTTATCATCATCATCATCAGATGTGTCTGAGTCACTCACTTCAATTTCTGTGCCATGTTATGCAGCATTGCACATGCTGCCACTATTTTGCAACATGTCTCTGGATTGTATTGCAATGCACCTCCACTTTTGTGTATGCGTCTGAAACGGCTTTTCAGAATTCCAAATGTACGTTCTATTACCCCACGTGTGGACCGGTGTGCTCTGTTGTAGCGTCTTTCACTTGCATTTGCAGGATTCAAGTATGGAGTGAGTATGAAATCACGCACTGCGTAGGCACTATCACCTGCAAGTTAGAGAGGAAAAAGTGACTCAGAGTTCCATTACATTGGTTGGGTGGAAGGGAGGATGGATGAGTATTACTTACCCAGCAGGTATCCATCTCCAAACTGACCAGCACTGAGACGTCTATGTATTGCACTATGTCTGAAGATGTGAGAGTCATGTGTACTCCCTGGAAACTTTGCCACAATGTCCTGGATTATGTATTTAGCGTTGCATATGACCTGGATGTTCAGTGAGTGGTAGTTTTTTCTGTTGCGGAATACATATTCAATAGCTGCTGGTGGGGTGATGGCAATATGGGTTCCATCTATGCATCTAATCACATGTGGAAATCTTGCAATTTGATAGAAATCCAACTTGGCTTCCTGTATGGCTTGATGTGTATTTGAAAAATATATATGATGTTGACGTCTACTGATCATTGCATCCAAGAAGACATGGAAGAAACGTGATAGGGCACTCTGTGAGACTCCACCAACCTCTGCTATTACTGTTTGAAAGGAGCCAGAAGCCAAAAGGTGCAGTGAGCACAATACCTGCACATGTGTTGGTATTGATTGTGTTCTGGCAGTTGGGTGTGTCAAAAATGGTTTCAATTCAGTAATGAGGTCAAGAATGCTGTGAGGATGTAGCCTGTATTTTTCATATATCTCCTCCTGTGTCTGCTGGAACAGCGTAATGCGTAATCGGAATATCCTTTCCTGCCGTTGTCTTCTCTGGCCAGGAGCTTGGATGCGCATCCTCCTGGCAATCAGGTACAGTCCCGCCATTTTGGAAACAGTGAAAATGCATTCTGGGTGTTCATTTATAGGTTTTTTTTTTACCACCTGCTTCTACCTGGTGTTAATAGCGATTCCTTAATGTGCAAAATAGGCAAAATCGCAATTTGCGAATATTTCTTACATATCCATGCGAATTTCGCAATTATGCGACAATGCAAAATCGGAATTCGCTAATTATTCTGCGATTTATCCATTCTCGCACATTAGGAAATCGCAAACATGCGAATTCCTAATGTGCGATGCGAATTCTTTCATACATGCCAATTTCTTTTTTGCATGTCGCAAACGCTGAAAAATAGAGATTCGCAGCTTTTGCGACATGCAAAACACTTGATACATCTGCCCCACAATCAGGACTTAAGTGGTATGAATACTTCGAAGGAAATCCTTTACTTCCCTTCTCAGTTGCAGCAACAGCTGCCAAGATATCATCATCAATCTTACTTTTGGAACGTGTAACTGCTGCAACCAAATATGTCGATACTGCTGATTTTGCTGCCTCATTGGCAAGGGAATTGCCAACAGCGTCGACTCCTACGCGCTGATGACCGAGAGTGTGAATCACAAACACGAGGGGCAACTGCTCTTTAAGCTCAACATTTCGGACCCATATCATTTTATGTTTTATTGTGCTACCCTTGGAATCACAAAAATCATTCTGAATCCAAAAGAACAGGTTCTCATGTAAGACTGGACACAGTAGTAGGAATCACTCACTATAAGAGTTGTCACACTAGGATCAGCGTACTCCAACGCAAGCATCAGAGCATGAAGCTCTGCCAATTGTGCGGTGCAGTCCCCTAGAGTCTGCGTGTGCACAACTCTGGACTTGAACTCATCATTCACCATGGCACCTGCCACAATGGCGCAAGTGGAAACGTATGCGTGCTTAGACCCATGCGCAACTTGCTCTGAACCATCAGTGTATATGATGCAATGGAAATCCTGCAAAGGCCGCATAGCCAATGGCGCAGGAGGAACAAACTCATACTGCAAAAACTCCTGCAACTGTAAGGAGGCATCAAAATTAAACGTGACATCCGGAGATGTCAATGATGCTGCCCATTGTATCCATCATGGGTGCAAAGCTTTAGAATTTGGTACACTGGCTTTCGTCACTGCCTCTAGTGCAGGATATGGGGTAACAACCAACATGCGTTTTCCCTGCGACAGTGCATGTTCCTTAAGAATCGCCATTTGCACTGCTGTCAAAACTTTTTCCACAGAGGAAAACCGCATTTCAGCCGAAGTGTACAAATGTGACTTGTAAGCAATTGGTACTGTGTCTCCTTCGTTAAAAGTAAGGTACCTAAAACCACCGCCCCAGGGATGATTCTTATCACCAGATTGGTGTGGTTGTCACAAGTCAGTAAGAATTTAGATTCTAGAAGATCAGCCTGCAAAGATTGCAAGATAGCTGAATGTTCTGGCAGCCAGCAAGATTTGGTAAAAGTAGGATGTATCAAAGCATACAAAAGCTTGATACGCTGAGCATATTCGGGAATATATGTATGTCCGAAATTCAAAAATCCCAGCAAGGGTGTAATTTTTTAGAGTTGTAGGAGCGCGCAGTTGTGCGCATTTCTCCAAGAAGTGAGGAGCCAATCCTCGACCTTCATTGTTGAGCTCATAGCCCAGGAACAACACTGAGTACTCTGCAATGTGAGACTTCGCAAAGTTAAACTTGTAACCAAAGTCCGCAAAGTTACAAATTATGTGGTCAACGCAACACAGATGCGCCCAAAGCTCGTTGTCTGTGAGATACAGGTCATCCACATACGAACACACATCAATGTCTATCCTCTCTAAAAGAGAGACAATACAGGCAGCAAACATACCTTGACTATTCTTATAGCCCATCACTAGGCGTTTAAATTGCTGTTGTTTGCTGCCACAGGTAAAATTGGTCCATTGGGAACTCAGTCCGTCAAAAATTGTGGGCAAAAAAAACGTTGGAAATGTCAAGTGTGTTTTTAAACCGTTTTTGCACAAGACCATCCACAAGAGCAGAGCCTCTGTACTGCACAGGTCGGCAATGCGAGTTTAAATGCCGGTAATCCAATACCAAACGGTACGAGCTGTCAGGCTTGGTCACAGTAAAAAGAGGGTTATTTATCGGTGACACACAAGTTTCAATTACACCTTGATATTCCAATTGTTCAAGGATTTCGGCGACGGAAGCCTTAGCTTCACGTCGGATGGGATATTGAGGTTGAGGCTGTGGCATAGACCGCAAAGGAATCTTGTGGTGTGGGGAAAGTTTATCCCACCCACAATGTGTACGGTACAAAGCCGGCGCAAAAGCCTTAGCCCACTCTTCTGCAAAATTCAGCGAGACTGTGCGCAAAATTAGGGAGGATTACTTCCTTCCCTCTCGGCGCTGCGAGCACAAAAGGTGGGGGCCAGTCAGCCTCTGCTAACAAAATGTCATAGGTAGTCGTAAGATTTACCCAAAATACCCCTTTGATGGTACGCTGTATGTCACCTTCAATTAAAAGGACTATGTTATAAAGTCTATCAGGGGGAGCTACTCTAGTAACAGCTGTCTCCACAACAACATATTGGTCAGTCCCTGTCACCTTCAGTAGCGGACGCAGGGCCTCTCGCACTATGGTAATCTCCGCCGCGTTGTCCAGCAAGGTCAGAGCACATGTCTGATTCCGAAGTTGCGTTCTCACGATCTGTGGCATATATCGCTGTTAAAGCAACAACTTTCTTTTTCTGAAACTGGGGTCTTTTCGGTGTCAAATCATCCTGCTTGCCTTTACTGTCTTTCGGGCTGGGCTGGTCGCGTCCCTGATGGCCACCCCGACCTCTGTCGCCTCCTCCACCACCGTTTGATGAGACCGATGAGTCCTGAAAAGAACGAGGAGAGCGTTGTTCAGAAATCTGAAAACGATAAGGTGATTTTATCGTCGGGCGATCACGCAAGTCATAACTACGTTCTGCAGGCGCATTCACTGGAGATGCAGGACGAGACTCCTGTTTCTGCTGTTGTTGTTTACCCTGTTTTTGTTTTTTTCCTTGGGCTGTTCGTCAGTCTCTGACTTCAGCCCTTGGGATTGCTTTTTCTCTTTAGTGAAAAATGGCTTGACTCCCAAACTATTGCGGCCCACGGTCTTATAAGCCGCCACAATAATTCTCTGTAACTGTCTGTCACGATCGTAGCGAGGTAGGATGGTGTGAATGCGAGATTGGTGATTTGGGACTACATCTCCCAGAGTACCTGAATCTCGCTCTGTCTTCTCTTTTCCTGTTACTGCTACCTGCTTCCTATATAGGCTCCTCCTCATCCTCTGATCGGTGCTTGTCACCTGGTTTTCATGGTGAAGTCCACTACGGCTTAGTCTGCAGAGCCTGGAGTTATCTTTTGGCCTAACAGATACTCGTAGGCATTCCTTCTCACCCGGCGGCATTTTCCTTGGGCCGCGGGTATTGATTTACGGAGTCCTGTTCTTTTTGAGGATTTCTCTTCACGAGCCGCGAACGCGCTGGAGCGCATACGCGACCTTTGACCCCCTACTGCAGCATCAGAGATCCGCGTTGCTAGAAACCAAACGTCTACGCTAAGGTGGGAAGGTGAGAGCTTCTGCCTTGTGTACCACAGGATAGTGGTCCCGTTCTAAGCCCCTCACCAAGTACTTTTGTGTCCTGCTAGTGAAGGAACTAGCGGTACCGTCCCGGATTCTTTTTCTAGGGCATTTGAGTTATTTTGGTTTTCCTGTCTCACGGAGCTGTTGAGAGGCTCGGACTTCGTTTACGTTCAGGACTGAGCTGAGCAAGTGATTTCACAGCACACCAGCATATCGGGATTCAAGAGACCATTGTCAGATAAGTAAAGGTTCCCTTGCCTTTAGACAATCGGTGACTTTTCCTTCTAAATTCATTCAATACAGGACTATAGTAGACCTTGATTTCTTTTTCATTCTATTTTCCTTTTTGTGCCTTTATTCTTTGGATGCTAGTGGCAGTATACATACGTGAGTGCACTTATAGAATATATATATATATATATATATATATATATATATATATATATATATATATATATAGTACCATATGAGGGGGCATGGGGGGAAGTCTCATGTTTGTTTATTGTGTCTCTTCTTCAAAGGTACCAGATACAGACAGTAGAGTGAAGTCTACCACTACTTCAACCCAAGCTGTAGATGGTTTCTGGCTGCCACAGTGTTTTGGTTTATTTCTCCCTTTTTTCCCTTCCCCTGTTGGGGTCTCGTCTGAGGAGTGTGTGTTTACAAACTCGCAGGTGGTGCCACTAAGGAGGAAGGGAGAAACTAGCTACATCATCGCTTCTGCTGTATCCAGCTTTGTAAGGTTAGTCTAACCAGCCTCTGTTGTGACACTGCCGCGGTTTATCGGCATCGGGTACAGCCTGCAAAGCATTAGACACCTGAAAGCTCACTGCATATCCCTTGACATTTGCAAGTACGAGATCAGAAACTACTTCAAAACTGCAGCATTGGCGCATACCCAATTCAACCGCTGCCTCAGGTCCGTGCTCATCTTGAACACGCTTAATGACCGTCGGAAGGACAGTCATTGACGGTGTGCCGAAGCACCTCGTATACACTGCTGCAAAGATCTTACCCCATGACTCACAGTCATCAGCTTCTGGGATCAAGTCTTTAGGCAATGCTAATTGTCAGAATCCTGTGTGTTTCACCAGGAGTCGTGTTAGGAAATACCGCTTCCAGCTGGTCAAACTTCTCAGCAAGCCAGAAAGGAAAATCATCCTTATTCTGGGGGCGCTTATCCATCACTGAGTTCACCATCACAAGACTAAGTTTCATTCCGCCCTTTCCGGCTGGAAACCCCGCAACACTTGGGGCCCCGCCCGGGAGATTGCGGGTACAATATTGTACTAACTACTTAATGACGCTAATTGCAACTACATGTAGTCGTCTTATATCTGCAATGGGACACGTCCTTGTTGAGGATGAGGTGTAAATCCAGCCAAAACAGGCCAAGTCGCACCTGGAATGGACAAGAGACCTAACCTCGGTGCTGCCAAAGAGTGGGGTAGGACGACATTAAACCAAACTCGGTGCTGCAAAGCGTTAATCGGAACTTCATGTGTCCTATATTGAGCATAGTCCTGAGGCACGGCAGTGGGAGTGTACGTGACGAACACATTAGTATTTGCGTTCACAGCCGGGAAGGTCACCCACGAGTAAAACATTTCATATAGGTACGCCACCTCGGCGCTCACAACCATAATTACAGCCATGCCATCCACGGGGACATTATAAGTCTGCAAGTGATTGCGCACCGCTATGCAACTATGTTGCGGAATGTCCTCCGCGGCCATAGTGACACAGAAAGGAAAAGATACAATAAAAACTATGTAGCACAACTGGGTAGTAATTCAAGGAAACCGTTTAGAAAGAATCAAGCTTGAAAAGACCTATGTAAGTATAGGTAGGTTTGTCCGAAACCACTGTCTTCGGAAACAACAGTGAAGGGCGTTAAGGACTGATACAAGTACAACTCAAGTGTCATGTAATAAGATCACCAACGGTTGGGCGCCATGTCGCCGGGTTCCTGCTCCTACAAAGAACTGTGCATAGAGACTTGGAACCTCAGTAAATTAGGGTGTGCATAAACTCACCTTAGTATCCAAAATCTCCTACCAGACTGGCAATCAGTGTCTCATTGGTTCTTACACACCCCCAATGATTAGATACCCCAGAACATGGACTTAGAACTCAGGTAACGTGAAACACATGAACACTCTTTCGTTATACTAACATATCAGTCCAGAACAAGGAGTAAATGATGACACGTGCAAGTTTGAAATATTTATTTCTAATACAGTGTTCTCAAGCGCAGTATCTCAGCTAATACAATCAAACATATTATAAGGAACAAGGTTAGCAGCATAGTTACTATTCCATAAAATGCAAAGGGTGAAAGCATGTTAAAATGCTAAAGGGAAAAGGTCTAAATAGAACATCAGTTTACCCTCCCTTGCTAGTATTTTATATTATATCTACAGAAGGTCTCTTTGGGTTTAGAAGGGCGGGCCCCTACCTCTGGTCTTAGCAGAAATGGATCACATCATCTCCTGCACCAACTCTCTGCATGAGAATATTCATCAAGTGTGTAGTTCATGCTCTGTGCGGTCCATTATTAATCGCGCCTAAAACCCAAAGTTGGCCACAGCTGCATATGTATTCTGTCTAGACCCTGCGCTAATCAAACCGAACAACAAGCGCTGTGTTGAAATACCCTTGAAGGCCTCGGCACTCACTGTACAGACATAGCTTACCAAGCAAGGCTGATATTATAAGCAAATATATTATTCTCGTGTGAAGCAAAATATTCTACCCGGCGAAAAGCTTTAATAACAAAATGTGTCATGTGCAGAGGCTGCAGAAAAGGAAAATGGCATTTAAACTTCTAAAAAGCTCATGCTAACATAACACAGTGTGAAGGCAAATCCAATCTACATGACAGGAAGGGCTCAGGGCCACATTCCCCCACCACATCAACTCCAATTCCAAGCCCAGTGAAGCAGGCGAAGGAGGGCACTGTAGAGGCTACCCCTGACAAACAGGCAAAGGAGGGCACTGTAGGGGACACGCCGGGAGGCGTCACCAGGCGCTTTACAAGCTCCTTTAAACTAAACTAAACTAAACCCTGACAAATAGGCAAAGGAGGGCACTGTATGGTGGACACCTGGCAAACAGGAGAAGGTGGTCCAGAGGCGTAGCCAGACAAAGCATGCTGCAGGACCCAGCACGTCACCAGAGGGAGTGCCAGTGTCTGCACCTGAAGTGGCTCTGTTGGTGTGTGTGCCTCTTGCGTCCCAACCAGTTCCCATTAACCCCAGGAAAGCCATTTCGCATTCCCAAGAAGTGGAAAGGCAGCCCTCCATACTCTCCCACCCAAAGTGTGCCACAGGTCTGCATGACTCTGCCTTCACGTGCCACTACACCACCTGGTCCAAATAGCCCCCCAGCTTGCAAACTAACTGATAGCCCTACATCACCTAGGACTCTGTCTCCCCAGTGAAGTGGTCCTGCTGCCCCACATACACAGCCAGCTCCAAGTCCACCTGAAAGCCAGGAGTGAGTGTTAGTCCCCCTCATACACCTGTCTCTCATACAGGTGTGCTAGTCCTGCCCATTGATTACAGCCTGGGTGTGCTGCTGGCCATGGAAGGGTACAGACAACCAAACTCACTGAGCAGCTTCTCATGTCCTGACTCTGCACTTTTCCATGCCCACTGACTTTCCTGTTCTGGCCTTGCCTGTGCAGCTTCTCATGTCCTGACTCTGCACTTCTCCCTGCACACTGGTCCTGTTGCTCTGCTGTGTTGTACTCTCACCTGTGCCATGGACACTTGCTCTGTTGCTCTTCTGTGTTGTACTCCCACCTGTGTCATGGACACTGGCCCTGTTGCTCTGCTGTGTTGTAATCTCCCCTGTGCAGCCTCTCATGTACTTGCTGTGCCACCTGCCCTGGACACTGGCCCTGTTGCTCTCTGTTGTACTCTTAATTGTGCCATGGACACTGTCCCTGTTGCTCTGCTGTGTTGTTCTCCCACCTATAAAAACCACAGTTGATGGACAGAATGCAGAACAATGTCATACATTCACCCCAGTACAGAGATCTGGGCCAAGGGAGGCACAGGGTCAGACTGATTTGCATATGGCCATGTCTGAACTGGGGTGGTATGGAGTGCAAAAAAACAATGGATTTAGGCCCAGATCTCTGTACTGGGGTGAATGTATGACATTGTTCTGCATTCTGTCCATCACCTGTGGTTTTTTCATTTGTCACCCCGAGTGGGATGGGTATGCTCGGATGTGAGTCCCATGCACTCCACACCACTGGATTCAAGCAAGCCCGGCTGAAGACGGCTGGAATGCCAGAAACCGGTCCTCAGAAGCTTGTTTCCAGTCCAGGGAAGGCATGGCTTGGCAGTTCGGGCTAAACTGTTCTCATGAGGCACAGGGTCAGACTGATTTGCATATGGCCATGTCTGAACTGGGGTGGTGTGGAATGCAAAAGAACGATGGATTTAGACCCAGATCTCTGTACTGGGGTGAATGTATGACATTGTTCTGCATTCTGTCCATCACCTGTGGTTTTTGCATCAGTTCTCCCACCTGTGCCATGGACACTGGCCCTGTTGCTCTGCTGTGTTGTACTCTCCCCTGTGCCCTGGGCACTGGCCCTGTTGCTCTGCTGTATTGTATTGTATTCTCACCAGTGCCATGGACACTGGCCCTGTTTCTCTGCTGTGTTGTACTCTACCCTGTTCAGCCTCTCATGTACCTGCTGTGCCACCTGCCCCCGACACTGGCCCTTTTGCTCTGCTGTGTTGTACTCTCACCCGTGCCATGGACAATGGCCCTGTTGCTCTGCTGTGTTGTACTCTCCCCTGTGCCCTGGACACTGGCCCTGTTGCTCTGCTGTGTCATACGCTCACCTGTGCCATGGACACTGGCCCTGTTGCTCTGCTGTGTTGTACTCTCACCTATGCCGTGGACACTGGCCAATCAATCAATCAATCAATCAACGACATTTATAGAGCGCACTACCTACCCGTAGGGTCTCAAGGCGCTAAAGGGGGGGGGGGCGTTACTGCTCGAACAGCCAGGTCTTGAGCTTCTTCCTGAAGGAGAGGTGGTCTTGGGTCAGGCGCAGGTCGGCAGGGAGGGAGTTCCATGTCTTGGCTGCGAGGTAGGAGAAGGACCTTCCTCCTGTGGTGGCTCTGCAGATGCGTGGGACAGCGGCGAGGGCGTGGCTGGCAGATCGGAGGTGGCGTTTGGGAGCGTAGAAGTTGATTCGGTTGTTGAGGTAGCTCGGGCCTTGATCGTGTAGGGCTTTGTGTGCGTGGGTGAGGAGCCGGAAGGTGATTCTTTTGTTGACGGGGAGCCAGTGCAGGTCTCTCAGGTGTGCGGAGATGTGGCTGTTCCGTGGGATGTCGAGGATGAGTCTGGCTGAGGCGTTCTGGATCCGCTGGAGTCTCTTCTGGAGCTTGGCGGTGGTTCCGGCGTAGAGTGCGTTGCCGTGGTTCAGTCGGCTGGTGACGAGGGCCTGGGTGACAGTCTTCCTGGTCTCCGTGGGGATCCACCAGAAGATCTTCCGAAGCATGCGCAGGATGTTGAAGCACGACGAGGAGACGGCGTTGACTTGCCTGGTCATGGAGAGGGAGGAGTCCAGGATGAAGCCCAGGTTGCGTGCGTGGTTCGTCGGTTTGGGTGCGGTGCCCAGGGCGGAGGGGCCCACCAGGAGTCGTCCCAGGCGGAGGGCGAGGAGCCCAGGATGAGGACCTCCGTCTTGTCTGAGTTCAGTTTCAGGCGGCTCGTCGTCATCCACTCGGCTACCTCTTTCATCCCTTCGTGCAGGTTGGCTCTGGCGGCGGCGGGGTCGTTGGTCAGGGAGAGGATCAGCTGGGTGTCGTCGGCGTAGGAGATTATGTTGAGGTTGTGTTGGCGTGCGATGGCCGCGAGGGGGCTCATGTAGACGTTGAAGAGTGTAGGGCTCAGCGAGGATCCTTGAGGGACGCCGCAGATGACTTCGGTGGCCTCTGACTTGTACGGTGGTAGGCGGACCCTCTGTGTTCTTCCGTCGAGGAAGGAGGCGATCCATTCCAGTGCCTTCTCCTGGATTCCGACGTTGCCGAGGCGCTGTACTAGGGTGCGGTGGCAGACCGTGTCGAAAGCCGCGGAGAGGTCTAGGAGGATGAGGGCCGCTGTTTCTCCGTTGTCCATCAGGGCTCGAATGTCGTCGGTGGCGGCGATGAGGGCGGTCTCGGTGCTGTGGTTGGCACGGAATCCGGACTGCGATGGGTCGAGGGATCCATTCGTCTTGAGGAAGGCGGGCAGCTGTTTGTTCACGGTTTTCTCGATGACTTTGGCTGGAAACGGGAGTAGAGAGATGGGGCGGTAATTCTTGAGTTCGGTGGGGTCTGCCGTAGGTTTCTTGAGTAGAGCGCTGAGTTCGGCGTGCTTCCAGCTCTCGGGGAAGGTGGCGGTGTCGAATGAGGTGATGATAATGTCCCGCAGGTGGGGTGCGATGACAGTGTCGGCCTTGTTGAAGACGTGGTGAGGGCAGGGGTCGGTCGGAGATCCGGAGTGGACGGAGTTCATCACGCAGACGGTGTCTTCGGTGCTGATCGGGGTCCAGGTTCGGAGGGTGGTGGTGGGCGGCGTTGCTGTGGTCGTGGCGTGGGTCGGAAGGGTGCTGAAGCAGTTGTGTATGTCCGCGATCTTGTTGTGGAAGTAGGAGGCGAGGGAGTTGCAGAGGTCTTGCGATGGGGTGATGTCGTTGTTTCCAGCGTTGGGGTTGGAGAGCTCTTTCACGATGTTGAAGAGTTCCTTGCAGTTGTGTGCGTTGTTGTCCAGTCGGTTCTTGAAAGCCGTTTTCTTGGCGGTGCGGATCAGTTGGTGGTGTTTCCGGGTGGCGAACTTGAGGGTGGTCCTGTTGTCCGGTGTGGGTTCCTTTCTCCAGACTTTCTCGAGGGCTCGGCAGTTCTTCTTGGAGCTCCTGAGTTCGTCGGTGAACCATGGGGCTTTCTTACTGCCGGGTCTGCTGGGCGGGGTCCTCAGAGGGGCGAGTTCGTCTGCGCATTTGCTGATCCACTTCGTGAGGTTGTCGGCGGCCTGGCTGGGGTTCGCTGAGCTGGCCGGAGGGTGCTGGCTCAGGGAAGCGGCGAGCTGGTCGGCTGTGATCTTGTTCCAGCTTCTTCGAGCAACCTGTTGCTGGTGGTGGTGGATCGTCGTTCTTCTGAAGGTGAAGTGGATGCATCTGTGGTCCGTCCAGTGGAGTTCTGTGGCGTGGCTGAAGTCAATGTCTTTGCTGGATGAGAAGATGGCGTCGAGTGTGTGTCCGGCGAGGTGGGTGGGGGTGCTCACCAGTTGCTTGAGTCCAAGGTTGGCGAGGTTGTCGAGCAAGGTGCTGGTGTTGCAGTCGTTGTTGTTCTCCAGGTGGAAGTTGAAGTCCCCCAGGAGGATGTAGTCAGCGGAGGGGAGGGCATGCGGGCTGACGAAGTCGGCGATGTCCTCGCTGAATTGGGTGCGTGGTCCCGGAGGTCGGTAGATCAGGGTGCCTCTGAGGGTGGTGTTCGGGTCGGTGTGGATCTGGAAATGCAGGTGTTCGGCGGAGGGTGGGGAGTTGTCGGTGCTGGTCGTGATGCGGATGGTGTTCCTGTGGATGATGGCGATGCCTCCTCCCACCTGGTTGGCGTTGCGGTCCCTCCGGGTGATCTTGTAGCCCTCTGGGATGGCGATGGCGATGTCGGGCGCTGAAGAGGCGTTCATCCAGGTCTCCGTGAGGAAGGCAACGTCAGGGGCTGTGGCGTCTAGGAGGTTCCAGAGTTCGATGGCGTGTCTGTGGACGGAGCGGGTGTTGAGCAGGATGCACTTGAGGTGGTTGCTGCTGGTGTTCGGCTTGGCGGGTGCTGGTGTCGGGCAGGTCCGGATGCAGGTGAACTTGCAGGTGTTGCAGCTGAAGGGTCCGTGGGAGCGTCGTGGGGTGGCTCGGTAGCATCCCGGGGCTCGGCCGGTGTTGAGTGCGATGAGGGCGGCGGCGGTGTATGTCAGACGGGTCGGTCGGGGTCCTCGTGGGCCAGGGGTCCTGGCACTGGGCGCGGTCCAGGTACGGACGGGCGTAGACGGGCTTACCTTTGGCGCGCCTTCGGCGCACAATCGGCGCGCCCGCTGCACGTGACCGCTGCGCGTTCGCACGGTCGCCATATATGGCGAAGTGCGCGGGCGGGCGGAGCAGCTGGGAGGCGGGAGCGGGGAGGGAACAGAAAGAAAAAAGGGGCGGGGTCAGCAGTGGTGGCGGGAAGCGGGGAGGGAAGACAGAGGGCGGCTACAGGCGGCAAAACGGGCGAAACAGCGGGAAAGAAGCAGCAATGGACACAATACAGTACCAATTACAGACAGTAAACGGGCAATCAACAAGGACAGAAACAGCAGTTTTAGAGCGATATTAAACAAAATATACACCAGGGGCACAGGGAGAGAGCCGGCGAGCGCGGACCACGCTGCGAGATGGAGGGGGCGTGGTCATGAGGCGGCAGCCGGGTAGCGAGGCCCTGTTGCTCTGCTGTGTTGTACTCTCTCCTGTGCCATGAACACTGGCCCTGTTGCTCTGCTGTGTTGTACTCTCCCCTGTGCAGTCTCTTGTGTACTTGCTGTGCCACCTGCCCTGGACACTGTCCCTGTTGCTCTGTTGTGTTGTACTCTCAAGTGTGCCATTGACACTGGCCCTGTTGCTCTGCTATGTTGTACTGTCCCCTGTGCCCTGGACACTGGCCCTCTTGCTCTGCTGTGTTGTACTCTCACCTGTGCCACAGACACTGGCCCTGTTGCTCTGCTGTATTGTACTCTCCCCTGTGCAGCCTCTCATGTACATGCTGTGCCACCTGCCCTGGACACTGGCCCTGTTGCTCTGCTGTGTTGTACTCTCAACTGTGCCATGGACACTGGCCCTGTTGCTCTGCTGTGTTGTACTCTCACCTGTGACATGGACACTGGCCCTGTTGCTCTGCTGTGTTAAACTCTCACCTGTGCAGCCTCTCATGTCCCTGCTGTGCCACCTGCCCGGGACACTGGCCCTGTTGCTATGCTGTGTTGTACTCTCAACTGTGCCATGGACACTGGCCCTGTTGCTCTGCTGTGTCGTAGTCTCCCCTGTGCAACCTCTCATGTACTTGCTGTGCCACCTGCCCTGGACACTGGCCTTCCTGTTTGGAGTTTGTCTGTGCAGATTATCTTGCATATGATCAGCATTTTGTGCCTTGCTCTTCTCTACGGTTGTTCTACTAGCACATCTGTGCAATATGTGAATAAAGACAGTTACTCCTGTTGTCTGTTTTGTCAATGTCCTTGCTGATTAAAGTAATTTTGGTGTGTGCATTTGGTTGCCTGTGCCCCATGCTCTATATGTCACTTCAACATTGCCAAGATCTTTGCCCGCATCAAATTTTTATACAGGGGTGACAGGGTCTTCAGGCCAATCAGACACTAATACTAGTGTTATCTGTGATGGCTCTTTTACCTGTCATGCAGTTCTCTTTTTAGTGGTTTGCTATTGTTGGGTACATTGTTCCTATGTCAGGTTTGGGTACACTGCCAGCACAGGGTGTGATGTTGTGCACAGGTTTCCATGCAGGCTGGGAACTGTCATGATGTATGTGTGTTATTCCTTTATGTGTGCCCAGCTGTGTATGTGTAGGGTCATTCTGTGTTGGCCCTTCATCCTGGTCCCATGGCCTACATGAGATGTGGGCTCCTAGGTAGTCATGAGGTGTGCAGTGTGTGACTTTGTACTGGGTGTGGATGTGTGTGTGCCCTGGATTGTGAAAGACACACACGTGTCACCCAGGAGATATGTGCCTGTTGTGTGTATTGTTGTGCCCTGTGGATATGGTTGTATGGACATGTTTGAGTTGTCTGTTGTGCACTGTGCAGTTTGTTGGTGTGTCAGTGCTGTTCTGTGTGAGTCCTCCAAGTTGTTTTGGTCACTTATGAGTGTGCAAAGTGTGTGACTTGCACATCAGTGTTGTGTTTGTTTGATCATCAATGTGTCTTGAGTGTGTTTGTGTGAACTGTGTGGCCCTGCTGCTCCACAATGCCATTGTGGTTGTGTTTCTCATGCATTGCATGCACATGGTGCCTTTTCTCATCCTGTGTGGCATGGTGTGTGTGGTGTGATGCCATCCCGTATGTGTGCCGCTTATGGATACCCCATGTCTACTACTGACAAGCAAGTGAGTTCACTTTGATGTCAGCTGTTCCCTTGGTTTACATGTGTGTGCAGGAAAGAAGAACATGAAAGGGGTGTTCTCTAAATGCCAGGAGGACACAGTTCTACTCATACATTCAACTAGCCCTCACAACCACAAGGAGAATGTATTTATTCAAAAATATTTTACTTTTTTTTTAATATAGAGCATTTTCATAGAAAACTAATTTCATTTGAGCAGTGTAGCAACATCTGTTAAACATTTCATCATTAAATACAGGACTTAGGTTAAAAAACTAGGACACACCAAAATGATTCAAAAAAGGCACTCCTGCAGTGTCAGTCTCCCTGGTTGTTTGTTGTGTGGTGCAGGGTGTGTATTGTGCTTGCTTGTTGGTGTGCTTGTTGCTTGTTGCTGTGCATTTGGGTGCACAGGATGGGCACCTGACCTGTGACTTGATGGGGTGTGTTGATGTGTGGTTGGGGGGGAGGTGTGTCCCTGTGGTGTTTGTGCCCTGCCCATGCCTTGGACTGACCCTGCCTTGTGCATTGTGCGCATGTGTTGACCACTGCTGTGATGTGACCGGGACCGGGCGCTGCTGCAGGTTCGCGGTCGATGTGTGTCCAGGATGCATTGGGATGATATGGTGGCAGGTGGATCTTGTGTGGGTGCTCTTGTGGATGTGTTGTTGCCCCAGCAGGGTGTCTGTTATGGTTTTGGACCCTATGTCAGCCCATGTGTTGTGTGTTGTATATTTGTGTATTTGCCTACCTGTGGCGGCATCCACGGCGGCCCATTAGATGATAGTGGTGTAGCAGGTACAGCACCGGAAACACATGTAGAGCTGGGTCCATGGCGGTCGTGACCGAGTTGTGCGGACCGGCTCTCTGCTCTCGCGCGCCGCTGTCGAGTTTCCTCCATTTCTGGTTGGGCGGTGTCTGCGGTGTGTGTGCCTGTTTGGGCCATTCAAATTTGTGGAGCGAGGCGGACTCATTCCGCATAGTGGAGAGTCTCCATTGGCTCCGACCGCCGTGGTGGCGGGCGCACTTTGATGGCGGTGCGTGGCGCTCCGCAGTGGACAGGGAATGGCCTATGTTTTGCTATACTAACATGGCGGACGTGAGTACCGCTGCTCGCGGGTGGAAAAAGGCATTTTTCCGCCCCGCCAGCACCGTAGTGGTGTCTCCACCCAACATCCTAATGGACCCCTTAGTTCAGGACGGGTTGTTTTTATTTTTCAGCTCTGGGTCTTGTCGAAGGATGCTCCTCCGCTCAAGTGGAGTAGCCGCCCCGGACAAAGATTCCCGGCCAGTCCAACCTGAACTTACACAGGCCAGGCATTCCTGCTCAACGACCCAAAGCCAGCCCACACCCAGCACTTAAACACACACCTATGGTCTTAAAGTTCCATCCTACACTATTGCAGCTGCTACCCACCCCACAGCGATTGGTGTTCATGGATGGGTGCGATCTTCTCATCGGCCATTTCATGCTCCGGGAAAAGTCCCATAACGCAACATCCTGTTCGAAGAAATGGTGGGTAAGGAAGCAGACCAATAGTTTTGAAATGTGCATCCCTAACTGGGAAACTCTACCTATTGCTCTTAGGTTGAAGTTTCTTGATTTCCCTCAGCTAGGTACGTGAAATTAACAAATGGAAAAATTCCGAAAGAAGAAGTTAAAACCGACCACAGTGCCTTCATATGTTCTACCCACCTGCAGTACATGTATGACAATTTTAGGAACAATGAGATGCCTATATTACGTTAAAGTCACATTTTTCAAAAGGACCTCACACTCATGAAATTGATTGGTTCATGCATCACCTGTCAGATGACAGTACTTCACCCTGCACTGCCAAGATACACCGAAAACGTTTATAATAGCTTATCTGGAAGCTAGGCAATATCGTCATATCAACTAATCATTGTCATGGGATTAATCTGTGTAAATATAAAAAAAATACATTAATATACACTGTTATGTCATAAACAGCGGTGCTTTTCTTTATTATGAAGGGACATTCTGTCTTTAAGCACTTTTAGTAAAACGTGTTAAAAAGGAGTCCAACTTCCTGTCAATATACTAATTAGCTAAGTCTTATTTATTGAATGTTTCACATAGCAATAACTTCATTGAAATATGCTAAATTCCCAGAAAATAAAGTAATTCACTCACATCACTTATACAATCAATATTCCCGGCAGAATTATTTGAACGGATGGTATGTTAAAAGAAGGCGTTCACTCCTATATGGAAATATAAATACTGTGCTGAACCAAAATAGTTCAATTATGTTCAATCCAGTAAAGCATTTAGAATCTTGCCTCGTTTTGCTTCTCTTGGCGCAGTAAACTAGTTGTTATCATGCCACCTTGTACTCATATGCAAAGAAAGTGTTAATTTTGACACATGTTGTTCAGAGCTTTTCTCCTGCTCCCAACTCTCTTATGGCTGTAGATTTTTAATCTAACAAAACTTCAATTTGAAGTGTCCACAGTTATAAAGAAACCTAAAATATCCTGCAATGCAATCAATCTGTACGTTTGTTTTAATGTTGCTATCATGTTGAACAATTTTAACCAAAACCACTCTCTGGGCCTCCTTTGCTACAAAATGACTCAGCGGCGTGCCACAAGCCACTTTGCTGTGCCAAGCTGCGTCATTTTAAAAGCACAGGCATGCATCGTACTGACAACAATACAACGCATCTGTGTGCTTTCCCCTGCGCTGGTGCACAATTGGCTGGAGTGAGCCAGTGCAGGCACCCTTTTGTCATGTTGCAAGGGTGGCTGCGTTGCGTGGATGATTGGTTTTTGTGCAGGAAAGTACACCTTAGTGCACAACAACAAACATTGATGGATTTTTCCTCTTTCTATGTGTGCTGCAGAATGTTGGTGCAAGGCAGCCAAAATGGTGCCAGCACAGTAGAAGAGGACAAGAATGTGCTGTATCTCATAAATATAGTGCATTACTGCCTTTTTTATGCAGACAGCTCAGCACTGTGACTTTCTGCTCTGCCCTATGTCAAAAACTCATAAGCGAAGCCTTGGGTGTTAGCAAGTGCTGTCCTAAATGCCCATGAGGAGTTTTGTTAAATCTGTTTTTAAAGACTTTTATGCGTAATAAACTGCCTTCCAATTAAGCTAAGAACTAAGTTGAGAGCTATGGTCAATATTTTCAAAAGGTAACCTTGGACTTGACTGCTCCACTGTCAAAACAACAGCTCGATACACCAACTGACCAGCATGCTCCTCGTCTGTTGAGTAAGGCAGCTGTCCATATTTGTGGTACAAAGAATTGATAATGAGCGATACATTAAGCGGAGTTTTGCACCAATGGATCCTCCAATCACCTTTATCCCTCTGCCATTATCATCCTTGGCAATTCCAACAAGCTGTTCAACGAATAATCCTGACTTGCACTTTTGTTGCATAGCGCACTGAATGAACGAAAATGTACACAACTCTACATCTCTCTGATTCCACAAATGTGCTATCATTATCCAAAAAGACATGCTGCCTGATCCTGTTGTTTCCCCAAGCTTTTTTTGCCACAGTCTCACTATTCCCAGACACTTGCCTTTGCTCCCATCTTCGTTTTTGGCCACTATAGGTGTGGCAGGGTATACTCAGACATGAGTCCCTTTCTCACTGTACCATCAGGATTCAAGCAAGCCGGGCCGACGACGGCTGAAATGCCAGAAACCGGTCCCCGGTAGCTTGTCTCCGTTCTGGTGAAGAATTGGCTTGGTAGTTTAGTCTGCCCTGTTCCCATGATGCACTGGGCCAGGGACAGACTGATTTGCATATAGCCAGGTTCTGAGCTGGGATGGGGCAGTGAGATAAATAACGGTGATGGATCAAGCCCTGATCTTTGGACTGGGTAAGAGTGGTCTGCCTAATCCAGACACTCTGTTCATCACCACCCCCTTTTCTGAATCATCATTATCCAAAAAGACACGCTGCCTGATCCTGTTGTTTCCCCAAGCTTTTTTTGCCACAGTCTCACTATTCCCAGACACTTGCCTTTGCTCCCATCTTCAGACCTGTGCGTGTTACCCACGCTACGCACATGTATTACAGGGGCTATTGTTATCCAGTGGCTGTTCTCAACAATTTGAGCAGGTGCACCATTGCACCTGGGAGATCATGAGACACCCAGTACATTTGTGTGCAAAGCACATGGTGCAGGCACATTGAAGAAGTTGGCACTAACGTGAGTCTCACATATGCTTAGTTACTTAGGTGCTCCCAAAACACTGTATGCTGGGTTTCAGCTACTCATAAATAAAAACCCAAAGGCTCAACACAAAGAAAGGCAGTTTATAAATGTTTCTTTTTCACAGCATAGGGCCCTATTCACAAAAGTAACCTTGGGGAGGGGATATGGCCTAACTGCTAGAGCCTCGAACTCATAGCAAGGGTTGACCTTAAAGCTGGGGAAGTAGGCTCGAGTCTCGGCAGGGACACCCAACATCTTGTGATTCTGGGCAAACCACTTAATCTCCTGTGGCTAACAAAAAGAACTTGTCCGTCTGTAAAGCAACTGATGCTTGTGTAAAACCATGTGATACCTTCTAGTCGAGTTTGCACCCCAAAAAAATCTAAATAAAAAACCTGCCATTTTTTAATCACTTTTTGGTATTTAAAACGTATACTTTTGTAGTAATTGACACTTTTGTGGTAAACCCATCACTACACATGACCAATCAAAGGTACTACAACAACCTCCCATTGAAAATAATGGTGGTAGGGACTTACTACAAAAGTACAGTTTGTGAATTGCACTTTGTAGTAAGTCTAGTAACTTTAGTACTACTACCGTAGTACTACAAAGCCTGGTGAAAAGTGCACATTGTGAATCAGGCCCCAAATACCTATGTTTCACCTTGAAATTGTCGCTGCATTGACATGTCTATAATCCTATATCGGTTTTCTCTTCAGACACCATCAACTGGACTTCGAAGTAAATATTGTCTCACTGTTTTCAACACCGTAAACAATGCTCAACTTGTATGTGGCTGGATGAGTGAGTGTGGAAAAGTGAGATTGAATGTGAGAAACTTGAGGTAAGAAAGAGAGGCACATGACAGAGAAGGGGGAGTTTAGGGCGAATCAAGGTGAGTAAGAGAAGAGGAAGCTAAGAAGATTGAGTGAGAACAGCAAGAAAGAGGGGGTTGTGAGGTAAAAGAGGGTTTTGAGAGATAAAACTGTTGTAAATAACGCAGTCCTTGAGCCAGGTATATATATATATCACGCTGGTTTTAACCCCTTCGCTGCGGCGGCTATTCCGCCGCAGCGCTAAGGGGGTGGGGCGGCCGCGCGGCAGTTCCGTGCTTGTGACGGAACCGCTCCGTCACGGCTTGCGGGTGAGCTGTGCTTGTGACGGAACGGTTCCGTCACGAACCCGCCCGCCCATTAATTCGTCAGCGCAGGCACGGAATTCACGCCGCGCAGGCGCGGCGAGCGGGCCGTGACGGAACCGTTCCGTCACAAGCACAGCTCACCCGAGGCTTGTGACGGAACGGTTCTGTCACTAGCATGCAAGGGGTTAATTAAGCTTAGTTCCAAGTTAGATTTCAGGTAAATAAGAAAAGATGACAATACCCCACCAGGAGTAGCCTCCCTGCCACTCAGCCTGCCTGCCATCAACTGCCACTCCACACAAAACAAGTGTGTATGTGTTTACCTGAGAGAGAGGACATGAGCAGACTACTAAGAAAGGTTTGAGAGGATGTGGCATCAGGGCCAGAGCTGCCGACTTTGGAACTGGAGAATCAAGTTTCAGCCTCGGGCTGGCTTCAACATCCTATGATTCTGAGCAAATCACTTAATCTCCCTATGCCTAAAAAACATGAATATGAGTTGTGTAATGTAACTGGTGCTCATGTAAAGCGTTTCAATACCTTCTGGTTGAGTTTGCAATATATAAAACTGCAACAAAAAAAGCAGAGCTCAGGAAATATGTGAAATGAAGTTTTGGGAGGACTGTGAAGTTATTTTTTATAAGAGTGTGGAGTGTAGGCGTTTGTGTGTATGAGAAGTGATTTAGAGAAAATTGAAGTGTGAGAAGCAGCCAAGTCAGATTATTAAGAGAGATAAGCCTTACTAATTACAAGTATGAGAGTATGAGATATGATGATATTGTATGGTATGTTCAACAGATCAAGGGAGGTGAGGGAAATGAGAGAAGAGAAGGTGTGAGGAGCGTGCATTTAAGAGGAAGGGGGTGAATAATAGAAGAGAGTTCAAGAGAGGAGATGTGAGAAAGAGGATGTTGGGTGAGACAAAAGAAAAGAGTAATTTATGTGCAGGCAAAACTAGTTGAATGCTTACACCGCCACAAAGAACAGATGCCTTTCTTCCAGTAAAAAAAAAAATGTGTCTCATTTTTTTTCAGGAATTGGCAAAGAAAAAACAGACCTTCATCTAAGGCAGCAAAATACTAGTTGGTGGAGTGGGAAATAGAAGAAGGAGACAGAATGTAGTAAAAGGGCATAGGGGAGCGATAGAGGGTTCAGATAGTGAGAAGAGTTTGACGTGTTAGAAAGTAGAATGGCATACATGAATGCGAAAGGCAGGCGTGAACGAACAGTGTGAAGGAGATAAGGGTATAAAAAGAGGGTGAATAGAGAAATAAAAGTGAATAAAGAGGAAGTTGAAAACAGGTTGAAAGAAAAGGAAAGCAAAAGAGGTGAACAGGAGAATGAGAGAGAGAGTGAGAAGAGAGAGAGAGAGAGAGAGAGAGGAATATAGAAACAAGAAAGAGCAATCGAAAGTCAAACATAAGAGCTGCCTAGATTAATTTTTGGTTTTTATTTCTGCCCTTTAAAACGTTTTGTCCTTATGGGAACCTACTGGCTACCTGCCTCCCCCCCCCCTACCTGACAGTCATTTTAATATAACCAATAGTAAATGCCTCTGTGCAGTTTTAACAAGCACAACCCGTTTAATATAAGAAATATGAAATGTCTCTGTACAGTTACATTAATTGACAAAAGTGCCTATGAGTAACGGCAGAAGGAGCTACATGAAGTGGCAGCAGCAAGACTGCAGGATATAGCGACAGCAGGAGTTACAATAGTAACTTTCAGGTTATGACAGCAGGATCATTGACATTACCCTGAGTGGAAGCAATAAGGCATGAAAGAGTGAAAGTAAGTATGTTGACACAGAAAGATACATGGAAGATAAAACTGGGTGCACTTGCATATCACCTTACTCCTTGACCTATTCTCCCACTTAAGTCAAGTCAAGTCAGATAATTTATATAGCGCGCTACATACCCAGAGGGTCTCAAGGCGCTTGAAGAAAGGTGGGGAATTACTTGTCGAATATCCAAGTTTTAAGTTGCTTTCTGAATGCTAGGTGGTTCTGAGTGAGGCGAAGGTGAATGGGAAGTGAGTTCAAGTTTTTAGCTGCCAGGTAGGAGAAGGATCTTCCTCCCATGGTGGTTTTGTTAATGCGAGGTACAGCAGCAAGGGCTTGGTTGGAGGAGCGTAGCTGACGGGAGGGGGTATAAAAGGAAAGTCGTGTGTTGAGGCATTCGGGTCAGAGTTCGTAAAGTGCTTTGTGTGCGTGGGTTAAGAGGCGGAAAGTTATCCTCTTATTGACGGGGAGCCAGTGGAGGTCTTTCAGGTGGCCAGAAATGTGGTCTTTACGCGGGATGTCTAGTATGAGTCTAGCTGATGCGTTCTGGATGCGTTAGAGTTTTTTCTGAAGTTTGGCGGTGGTACCGGCGTATAGGGTGTTTCCGTAGTCCAGGTGGCTTGTAACCAGAGCGCGGGTGACCGTTTTTCTGGTTTCGGTGGGGATCCAGCGAAATGTTTTTTGGAGCATGCGAAGAATGTTGAAGCAAGATGATGAAACGGCGTTGACTTGTCTGGTCATCGAGAGTGAGGAGTCCAGGATGACGCCCAGGTTCCGTGCGTGGTCCGTCGGGATGGGTGCTTTTCCTAGGGCCTCTGGCCACCAAGAGTCGTCCCAGGCGGAGGGAGAGGTACCTAAGATAAGGACTTCTGTTTTGTCTGAATTCAGTTTCAGACGGCTGTGCTTCATCCACTCGGCGACTTCTTGCATTCCTTCATGTAGGTTGGTTTTGGCAGTGAGAGGGTCTTTGGTGTGTGAGAGGATCAGTTGAGTGTCGTCAGCGTAGGAGATGATGTTGAGGTTGTGTTGGCGTGCGATGGTTGCGAGGGGGCTCATGTATACGTTGAAGAGGGTAGGGCTGAGTGAAGATCCTTGTGGCACGCCGCAGATGACTTCGGTGACCTCTGATTTGAAGGGGGGAAGGCGGGCTCTCTGAGTTCTTCCGGCAAGGAACGAGGAGATCCATTCCAGTGCTTTTCCTTGGATTCCGATGTTTCTAAGGCGTTGTAGGAGGGTGCTGTGACAAACTGTGTCGAAGGCTGAGGAGAGGTCAAGGAGTATGAGGGCGACTGTGTCTCCGTTGTCCAGTAGAGTTCGAATGTCGTCTGTTGCTGCAATGAGGGCGGTCTCAGTGCTGTGTTTTGCTCGGAATCCGGACTGTGAGGAGTCGAGGGATTTGTTGGTTTCGAGGAAGGCGGCGAGCTGGTTGTTGACAGCTTTCTCAATGACTTTGGCTGGGAATGGTAGGAGTGAGATGGGGTGGTAGTTTTTGAGAAATGCGTGCGTAAACATAATGTCACTGGTACCTTAACCAAACATGTCCTGTGAGTAGATGGATGCTTGAACAAAGGCTGCCATGTTGAATTTGTTTTGCATGGAATGGAAGATTTCACTGCAGCTGCCTTTTGCGAGAGAATGAAACCTGTGTGGCTGCTGATTAGCCTTTTCTGTGAAAGAGAGAAGCACTTCTACTGCTGTATTCACAGTTGTACCATTGTGTGAGGACAAGAAGCTTGCGCTTGAGTTATACATATTCTGTGAGGAAGGGGCAGTCACACATCTGTTACTTGTGTCATACCTTTGGAATGTACCAGAATGTTTTGTTGCTTCTCCTATTGCTGCCACCTGACCAATACCTATTTTGAGTAAGGGAAGATTGCACGTCTGCCTATGCAGTCTCTGTTGCAGTGAACTAGTTGAAACTGCCAAAAGAAATGTCCCTGCATACAAACCAAAGGGATTAACATTGTCAATGTTTTTTTAATGCATAATGCAAATGGAAGTCACACTCACAAAACACTTTTTGTTTTTCAAATGAAACAAAGTTAGTTGAACTCTTTGGCCCCATGAAAGCCTGCCTCAAAGCCGCCACAATACTCCTAACAGGTTCAAAGAAATTCAACCACATCTCTCACCACCTTAAAGCTCCGAAATGGCTTCCTCTCGAGGCCAGAATCCAAATTAAGCTGGATTGCATCACTCACAAGGCTTTGTACTCCGATTCCCCAGCTTTCCTTGCCCAGAAACTCGTGTTATCCGGAGGAGCCAGAAACCTACCGCCAGAGACCTTTTGCTCCAACCAGCACGCTTGCAGAAAAAAGACCTCACAATCAGGCCTTCTCTGGGGCCGCCCCAAGAATATGGAACTCACTCCCGCCCACCATCAGAAGACTTCCATCTTTGGCACATTTTAAAAAGGAGGCCAATACTTTCCTTTTGGGCAAATTCCTCTCCTAACACTTGCATTTTTGTTTCTCCTTTTATTACAAAAGAAACAATTAATGGACGGAATGCTAGACAATGCCAACATTCACCCCCAGTCACAAAGTTCTGGGTTTACTCCATCATTCTTTGGCTCACCGCACCACCCCAGTTTGGACCCAGCCATATGCAAATCAGTCTTGACCCTGTTCCTTATTGAACAGTCCAGCCGAACTGCCAAGCCAGGTCCTCCCTGGACCAGAAACAAGCATCCTGGGATGGGGTTCAGGGCCTCACCCTTCATCAGCCAGGCTAACTTGAACCCAGTGGTGTAGTGAGCACGGGACCCATGTCTCAGCATACCCTTCCCACTTAGGGCAACATATGCAAAAGAAACAATTAATTGACGGAATGCTGGACAATGCAAACATTCACCTCCAGTCACAAAAATCTGGGTTTAATCCATCATTCTTTTGCTCACCACCCCAGTTTGGACCCAGTCATATGCAAATCAGTCTTGACCCTGTTCCTTATGGGAACAGTCCAGCCCGAACTGCCAAGCCAGGTCCTCCCTGGACCGTACACACACATCCTGGGATGTTTTGTTACGCAGTTTTATATAGCACACAGCTGCCCCGGTGAAGGGGCGTCCCAGCAATGAAGCAGAAAACAGCAGAACAATAGACAACAGAAACAGCCAATAGTGGAGGAAAGCTGTGCATTTTCATAGCCTTACGGAATGCCAGGTAGTTTTTCATGCTGCAAATGGCGATGGGGAGTGTTTTCCTAGGTTTGGCTGCCAAACAACTGAAGGAGCGTCCACCAGCGATGGAGAAATATAAACCACCTAAGGTTTTCACTGATACACCTGGTCCTTTTAAACCAACAAAGAAGAGATTGGCACAGAAGCTGTAATATAAAAACAACATTTTTATTAACCTCAGATGAGGGAGACTGCATCATACGTTACCCTTAGGCCACTGTAGGAGCCAGTCTAAGGAGTACAGAGAACAGGGGCCTATATATACATAGGTTACATAGTCAGCATAAAACCAAGGGGAGGTTCTGGCACATAACAGCAAGCCTCCTGACTAATATGGCTATACAAAATGTGCATGCTCGACAAAGTGGGAGGAGATAAATCTCTCATTACATCAGCAAAAATAGCCCGGCAGCTCATGACTAGGAGCAGGTGCATTCTAATAGCTAGACCTTTCAGAGGATGTGCAAAACTCTGGAAGAGGGAGAAAGCATATGGCAAGCACATGGCTAACTAAGATGGCTGCCAAGTACAAAATGGATTTCAGCTCATGCTAACAGCGATCCCTGCAATCTTTAACAGCGCAAGCCCTCCTTGCCTGCGAAACAACCGCCAGATGCTGGTCCAAAGACCGAAGTTGGTGGGAGGGGCTGTATGGTGTTAGCAGATTGGCCAGGATGCCTGGAGAGGAAAGATTTAAGATTTTAAAAGATTTGCAGAGAATCTTGAACTCTATGCGTTTTGCCGCAGGCAACCAATGTATTTGACGGATAGCACTGGAGGTGGGGCATATCCTGGGTAGACCCAACAGGGTTCAAGCTGCAGTGTTCTGGACCCTTTGCAGTCTTGTAATTCCCGCCTTATTGACTCCAACATAGAGTGAGTTAGCATAATCCAGTCTAGACAGAATGGATGACTGGACAATCACCTGCCTCATGGACGAGTCGAAAAACCCTAGCACTGGTTTGAGCCCCCGTATAATGCCAAAGCAGTTTCCTGCTACTTTCTTTGTTTGTGTCTGAAAGCTAAGGGCAGAGTCCACCCACACACCCAGATAGTTCATCACCTGTTTGGGGACGGGTGCACAGCCCAGCTTAGGAGGCCACCAGTGCTTATTGTACAGCTCAGTGTCTCTCCCAACCAGCAGTACCTCGGACGTGTTGGCAGTGAGCTGAAGACAGTTGGCTGTCATCCACTTAGAGATGATCTCCAGATCCCTCTGAAACGTACATGCGTCCGGCCAGAGACATCCGAGAGTGCTACTACCAACTGTTTGTTTTCCGCATAGGACATTGTTGTGAGCCCTCTGCCTTTAGCCACTGCTGCCAATGGTTGTACATATAGATTGAACAATGTTGGGCTTAATGCTGAGCCCTGCGGTACCACATTTTTGATGGTATGGATCTTGAAAGCAAAACGGGGAACTGCGACCTGGAAGGTCCTGTCAGCTAAAAAGGAGACAAACCACTCAAGGGCAGAGTCCATGATGCCCACCTCCTCCAACCTCTGAGCAGGATCTGACGGGAGAAGGTGTCAAATGTGGCACTGAGATCTAACAAAATCAGTTCCAATGTGTGACCCTCATTTAGAGCCCCCCTCAAATGCTCTGTCACAGCTAGGAGAGCTGATTCCACACTGTGACCCACCACCACAACAGGCCGCCCGCAGAAGCAGGAACAAGATCACAGCAGACCAGCTCGCCACCTCCCTGAGCCAGCACCCTCCTGCCAGCTCAGCAGACCCCAGCCAGGCCGCCGACAACCTCACGAAGTGGATCACCATCTGCGCGGACGAGCTCGCCCCGCTGAGGACCCCGCCCAGCAGACCCGGCAGCAAGAAAGCCCCTTGGTTCACCGACGAACTCAAGAGCTCCAAGAAGAACTGCCGAGCCCTCGAGAAAGTCTGGAGAAGGGAACCTACACCGGACAACAGGACCTCCTTCAAGCTTGCCACCCGGAAGCACCACCAGCTGATCCGCGCCGCCAAGAAAACAGCATTCAAGGAACGGCTGGACAACAACGCACACAACTGCAAGGAACTCTTCAACATCGTGAAAGAGCTCTCCAACCCCAGCGCAGGAAACAACGACATCACCCCATCGCAAGACCTCTGCAACTCCCTCGCTTCATACTTCCACAACAAGATCGCGGACATACACAACAGCTTCAACAACCATCCAACGCACACCATGACCGAACAATCACCCCCCACCACCACCCTCCACGCCTGGACCCCGATCAGCACCGAAGACACCATCCGCACGATGAACTCCATCCACTCCGGATCACCGACCGACCCCTGCCCTCACCACGTCTTCAACAAGGCCGACGCTGTCATCGCACCCCACCTGCGAGACATCATCAACATATCCTTCGACACCGCCACCTTCCCTGAGAGCTGGAAACACGCCGAACTCAGCGCTCTACTCAAGAAACCAACAGCGGACCCCACCGAACTCAAGAACTACCGCCCCATCTCGCTCCTCCCGTTTCCAGCCAAAGTCATCGAGAAGACCGTCAACAAGCAGATGGCCGCCTTCCTCGAGACGAACGGATCCCTCGACCCCTCACAGTCTGGCTTCCGAGCCAATCACAGCACCGAGACCGCCCTCATCGCCGCCACCGATGACATCCGAGCCCTGATGGACAATGGAGAAACAGCAGCCCTCATCCTCCTAGACCTCTCCGCGGCATTCGACACGGTCTGCCACCGCACCCTAGTACAGCGCCTCAGCAACATCGGAATCCAGGACAAGGCGCTGGAATGGATCATCTCCTTCCTCGACGGAAGAACACAGAGAGTCCGCCTACCACCGTACAAGTCAGAGGCCTCCGAAGTCATCTGCGGCGTCCCTCAAGGATCATCCCTGAGCCCCACTCTCTTCAACGTCTACATGAGCCCCCTCGCGGCCATCGTACGCAAACACAACCTCAGCATAATCTCCTACGCCGACGACACCCAGCTGATCCTCTCCCTGACCAACGACCCCGCCTCCGCCAGAGCCAACCTGCACGAAGGGATGAGAGAGGTAGCCGAGTGGATGACGACCAGCCGCCTGAAACTGAACTCGGACAAGACGGAGGTCCTCATCCTGGGCTCTTCCCCCTCCGCCTGGGACGACTCCTGGTGGCCTCCCGCCCTGGGCACCGCACCCAAACCGACAGATCATGCACGCAACCTGGGCTTCATCCTGGACTCCTCCCTCTCCATGACCAGGCAAGTCAACAACGTCTCCTCGGCGTGCTTCAACATCCTACGGAAGATCTTCCGGTGGATCCCCACCGAGACCAGGAAGACCGTCACCCAGGCCCTCGTCACCAGCCGACTGGACTACGGCAACGCCCTCTACGCCGGTACCACCGCCAAGCTCCAGAAGAGACTCCAGCGGATCCAGAACGCCTCAGCCAGACTCATCCTCGACATCCCATGAACCAGCCACATCACCGGTCATCTGAGAGACCTTCACTGGCTCCCCGTCAACAAAAGAATCACCTTCCGCCTCCTCACCCACGCACACAAAGCCCTACACGACCAAGGCCCGAGCTACCTCAACAGCCGGATCAACTTCTACGCACCCAAACGCCACCTCCGATCAGCCAACCACGCCCTCGCCGCCGTCCCCCGCATCCGAAGAGCGACTACAGGAGGAAGGTCCTTCTCCTACCTGGCCGCCAAGACCTGGAACTCCCTCCCGACCGACCTGCGCCTGACCCAAGACCACCTCTCCTTCAGGAAGAAGCTGAAGACCTGGCTGTTCGAGCAGTAGTGCCCCCCCCCCCCCAGCGCCTTGAGACCCTACGGGTATGTAGCGCGCTCTATAAGTGTCACTGATTGATTGATTGATTGATTGACCCGGCCGAAAACCATTAGAGGGGTCCAGTAGGTTGTTCTCCTCCAGATAGCCTGTCAATATGGAATTAATATAGGCCTCCAAAATCTTGGAGATCCAAGGCAGGAGAGAGATGGGTTGAAAATTCTCTGGTTTTTCAGTATCAAGCTTGGGCTTTTTCAGCAAAGGGACCACCCTGGCTTGCTTCCAAGCTCTAGGGACAGCAGATGTAAACAGGGACAGATTAATCAAATGGCTCAAAAATGGTAAGAACACAGATAGAGATTTCAAAAATTGGTCCAGATTGAGGGGGTCAGCAGGAGAGCCTGAATTAATCTTATAGCAAAGCACAACAAGCTCCTCTTGAGAGATAGGTGGAAAAGCAACCAAAAGTATGACTCCATGAGGGTCTGGATGCAGGCCCTTTATAGATTGCATGTTGAGGGAATGATCTATATATTGTTTCCACCTTCTTCACGAAAAAGGAGGCAAGAGCCTCAAATTGTGCATCAGATAATACAGAGGGTGTTGCAGTATCTGCCGAGGTTTTGAGAACTTTTACTATAAAGAAGATAATTTTAGAACGGTTGCTACTATTTCTGATCACATCTTAATTACCTGCATGCGCGTATATATTGTAGCTGCCAGTTTTTATCTTTTTAAAAAACCTTTTGCACTGCGCACAATCGCGCTGTCACACGGGCACCTTTGATATAAAATAATTCAGGGGATACAAACAGCCATAGGACATACCCGCACCATAATAGTGGACGCACCCGCACTTTGTGGGATTTAGACTGCTTGGCTGTTTGTTAGGCTTGCATCGCGGCGTTAGCCGCCATCTTGGGTAGGTGTTATCTTGAACGGGCTGTTTACTAGGCACCATCTTGGTTGGCGGTCTAGAGGCTCGCATCGGTGGACTCCCGCGCTCAGAATCGCATTTAAGGAGTTACCCCCTCAAGCTCAGGTAGATCTTTATTACCTACATGCGCGTATATATATTGTAGCTGCCAGTTTTTATCTTTTTAAAACACCTTTTGCTCTGCTCACGATCGCGCTGTCACATGGGCACCTTTGACATAAAATAATTCAGGGGATACAAACAGCCGTAGGACATACCTGCACCATAATAGTGGCCGCAACCGCACTTTGAGGGATTTAGACTGCTTGGCTGTTTGTTAGGCTTGCATCGCGGCGTTATCCGCCATCTTGGGTAGGTGTTATCTTGAACGGGCCGCTTACTAGGCGCCAACTTGGTTGGCGGTCTAGAGGCTCGCATCGGCGGACTCCCGCGCTTCACCGTGTTAAATAGGGATGGTGGGCCCAGCGTGGGCGCGCAGCGGGCGCGGCAATGGCGCGCCGGAGGTGCGCCAGAGGTAAACCTGTTTGCGCCCGTTTGTGCACAGGGCGCGCGGGTGGCCGGATTTGCTGCTCCTATGTCCCCCTCCCGCATCAGTTACACTAGCGATGAACTCCTCAGTCTGAAACCCTGTGTTACTTCTGACCATCAGTCTCCCACAATCAGTAAGCGCCTGGAACTCTTGTCCTGTGGCCTGCTTAATGTGAGATCATTGAGTAGGCATCATGCGGAGATAGCTCTACTCATTTAACATCATGAGCTAGATGCACTCTTCATGACAGAGACCTGGACCAGGGTAGACAGCGCGGTGGAGTTGGGGCAAGCCTGCCCTCCAGGATACAAAATTAGACACAATCCTCGCATTGGGGCTAGAGGAGGAGGAGTAGGACTGATATACAGGGAGTCACTGGACTTTTCCCAGCTGGAAATTAAGGAAATCCCGGGATGTGAGCTGCTGGGATTCTCCTGGAAGGGACAAGGTGGGGTTTTATACACTGGATTGTTGTGCTATAGACCCCCGGCCAGTGCTCTGTCTACAGTAACCGAGCTCACAGACTTGATTTACGATCTTTCGAACACCCACGCCAGATTTATGGTGTTAGGTGATTTCAATCTGTGGCCGGATGGACCGACAGACTCAGCTTTCAAATATCTGGCTCAAGCGTGCTGTACCATCCATCTGGAGCAGCTAGTTCTTTCTCAGACCCATCTAAAGGGCCACGCCCTGGACTTGATCTTTGCAGACACAAGCCAGGTAATCGTAGGGAATATCCTACCGCAATGCTGGCCGGACCATGCTCTCGTCCAATTTTCCATATCGCTCCCAGCATGCTACACTAAGAGCGGTAGTTTGGGAGCCACCAAGTTTGGCAGACAATGGTCCAGGCTCCTGAAGCAGGCAAGCCTGCCAAACTTGCTCTCTGGATCCCTTACGTTGGGAGGCAGTGTGGACGACAGCTATAATTTCCTTAGCCAGCAAATTATCGCCTCCTTGGACACTCTGGCTCCGCTGAGGAAAACGCGGGACAGAACTAAACTCGCCATGCCTTGGTTCTCAAGGGATCTTCTTCAGCTCAAACTTCAGTGCAAGCGGGCTGAGCGTGTCTAGAGGAAGCAATACCTTAACTCTGATAAACTTCTCTACAAACAAGAACTGACGGCCTATAAAGTGCAGAACAAATGCGCCAAAGCTAGGTTCTTAGAGGAGACATTACTATCTGCCTCAAATAAATCTCAGGCCTTGTTTAAAATCGTTAAAGATTTGTCACGCCCGGCCTGCGCCGCAACTGCTATCCCAGCTTCTCAATCGCTGTGTGACTCGTTGGCAAAGGCCTTCGAGGACAAGATCGCTACCATCTTGAGCAAGCTGAGTACTCCGTCAGATTCCAATGTCCAGCTGCCATCTCTTGTTGCACCGCCTTTTTCTTTGGAGGTGGAGGCCAGGAAAGCCTGGCTTGATAGTTTCCCCCTTCCTTCTTTCCTTGGTGGATTTCTGTGCCTTAGCGGACGGTGTATCCTCAGGCTCTCCCCTTGATCCACTCCCACACAAATTTTGGAAATTGTTCCGTGACGAGCTCTTTCCTCCTCTCCATGTGATTTGTTGTCAGTCCCTGGCCTCCACCCGGGTCCCGGATAGCTGGAAGCTTGCAGTGGTTTCCCCGCTCCTGAAGAAGGAAACACTGGACC
Organism: Lissotriton vulgaris; assembly: GCF_964263255.1. Lineage (NCBI taxonomy): Eukaryota > Metazoa > Chordata > Amphibia > Caudata > Salamandridae > Lissotriton > Lissotriton vulgaris. The sequence continues at coordinate 594,258,485 of NC_141693.1, forward strand.
CTATGTGTCCAGCAAATTATAGGCCCATCTCATTGCTCCCCTTCCCGATTAAATTCTTGGAGAAACTGGCCACAAAACATCTGTCCAACCTCCTAGAGACCAATGCTTGCCTGGATGTGGCGCAGTTTGGCTTCAGACCAGCCCATGGGACAGAGTCGGCACTGGTGACCATTTTGGACGACCTTCGTTCGCGTGCCGACCAAGGTCGAGCAGCCTTTTTAGTGCTGCTCGACATCTTGGCAGCGTTCGACACGGTCAGCCATGCCATCTTGGTCAGGAGGCTGGAGGAGGCAGGGGTGTCGGGCTTGGCCCTGGACTGGCTGATCTCCTACCTTGGTGACAGACACCAGGTGGTCGCCTTGCCACCCTTTAATCCAACATCAAAAGGGTAGAACAGGGCGTGCCTCAGGGATCGGCCATCAGTCCCATCCTATTCAATCTTTACCTCCGCCCCTTGGTCAAGTTAATTAAATCTTTCGGCATTGCAGTCATCAATTACGCCGACGACACCCAGGTTATCTTCTCCTTTGAAGAATGCGGTGTCACAGGAGACCTTCCACCATTGTATGACCACCACGGCGGAATGGTTGAGCAACAACTCCTTACAGTTCAACAGCTCTAAGACCGAGGTGTTGCACTGTTCGATGGACCGTATCTCCCGGCCTTTACCACAGGATTTCTTTCCCCCCTCTTTTCAGGGTACGGTAGCGGCGGCAGACTCCGTTCGGAATCTAGGGGTGATGCTCGAACCCAATCTCCATCTGGATGGCTTTGTGATTAAAACGGTGTCCACCTGTATGTTGTTGCTCCACACCTTGCAGAAGATCCTTCCCCTGCTCCCGGCCCATGCCAGACCAGAAGTAGTGCGTAGTATCATCTTAAGCAGACTTGACTACTGCAACGCACTACTTCTGGGGGCACCCATAACCTGGTTGGGCAAACTGCAGCGGGTGCAGAATTCTGCCGCCAAGCTGGCACTCTCTTGTCGGTGCTCTGATTCTTCCTGAGCAGCACTTACTGATCTTCATTGGCTGCCAGACTCCCAACGTGTCAACTTTAAAGCCCTTTGCTTAGTATTTCGGGCCCTCCACGGTCAGGGGCCGATCTCCCTACAGGAGCTGTTCTCCTGGTACACTCCTACTAGATCCCTTCGTTCTGCATCAGCCTACGTGGTGGTAGTTCCTAAGATCCTGAGGATGCGAATGGGTGGTCATTCTTTCAGCTATACAGCATCAAGGCTGCGGAACGCGCTACCATTGTCTCTTAGAAGTATGGGTGACTTATCCTCTTTTAAAAAGGGACTAAAAACTCATCTTTACCCAAGGACATTGTAATTACAGCTGCCATTATAATATCGTGCTCAGGCCATTGAGGATCACAGCACCAGGATACCCGTGGGGTGACAGTTGTGCTCTATAAATGTGCCATACAGTACATACAATACAATAGTATGCTGTCCTCTCAGACTGGATTGCTCTATGATATTTCTTAATGGCCAGCTGGTAACATCCCTTTAATATAGGGTTCCAGCTTTTTACATCCTTTAAACAGGAAAGCTAACGTACCATTGTACCATGCGCTTGATTTAGTGCTACGACATTGAGACCACCTAGCAGGGAGCATGGGAGATCCAACCCAAAAATGTACAATCAGCCAACTCAGGATCAGGTGGCATCTTAGGCATGGTGGTAGCAAGGAGTTCATGGAATTGAGCAATATCAAGTTTATGCCATGGGAGCATAAGAGAGAAGTTTTCGGGAGCCCTCTTGACCAACTCGATATCTGCCAGTGTCAACGATATTAGGAAATGATTAGACCAGCATACCGGTGACGGGGCATAGAACATAAGGGAACACAAGTTGGAAAAGACTGGGTTTAATAAATAGTCTGCAGAGTACATGGAGCCCTGGACCCATTGGCTTAGCTGGCACACCGCAAGGTCAGCCAAGAAATTGCTGATTTCCATGTCCTGAGAACTATCCAGGTGCAGATTCAGGATGCCAATAACACTGAAGATAGCAGCTCTCATCGCTAGGGGGTTTACGGCTTCAATGAGAGTGGCTCCAAACTCCTTGGAAGGTCCTGGCAGACAGTATATTATTAACCCAGACATAGTGTAGCTGGTGTGGAATGAAATCCTAAAGAGTCCGCATTCACACCCCATCACAGGCTCCTTTCCAAAAGAACATATATAGCCAGATTGAAATATTACTGCTATGCCACCCCCCCTAGAGCCTCTGTTTGGTATCAAAATACTGTATCCCAGGGAAGAGCCAGACCAGGTTCCACCACTGTGTCCTTGGTTAACCAAGTTTCGGTCAAGATGAGGACATCAGGGGAATCATTTTGAAGCAGGTCATAGACATCCAAGTAGTGTTTAACTAATGAGCGGCAATTTAGGCTCAGGAGTTTGACGATGGACCTGTGGCTAGGCTGAGAAGGGGAGGGTGAGACCAGTGGCCAGGGATTGTAACCACAGGATATGCAACAGAAAGGGCCCTCATAGTAGTTACAGGGCAGGCAGCTACACGGTCTAAGCCCCTTCCTGATCTCAAGAAGCTTTTCCACAGAGTACTGCACTATACCTCTTGCAGAAGCGGCAGCGTGCCTGGCGTCTGGCGGTGTACAGACGCAGACGGGTTTGCCTTAGGCGTGCCCACTGCAAGCCAGCGGTGCGCCCATTGCGTGCCAGCAACGCGCCTGCTGCGCACCCGCCATGGCATGGGTTTATGAAGACAAAACACCGAAATGCCAGTAGCGCGAGGCAGGGAGCTACTGCCACACCCACCGCTCAATCGGCATGTCAGCTGTAGCGGTACGGGGTGGGAGTTGGAAAAGAAAGAGCAAATCTTCAAATGTGCAAAGATGCAAATACTTGCCCTGTTAGGATCCCCTGATTTAAAAGCTCACATTAAACCAGCATAAAAACATTAGGTGGCAACATGTAAGGATGAACAAACAGCTGACCTCAACTCGGTCCCCTTGGCACTAATGGCAGTTTTTTTCAACTCATTTTCAATTTGTCCTATTTTCAACTATTAGTTTCTATAAAGAAACCTTGAAGGATCTACATAAATGACCCCTTGCTGATTCCAGAAATGTGCCTACTTTCCTAAAATGTATAGCTTTCCAGGATCCATTATTGCTTTCATACACAGATCTACTATTAACTGGAAGAAGGTTGAAAGCACAATAAATATCAAAAGTAGGCTATGTCCCAGTAAATCCCACAACTGTGTAAAACATTTTGGTTTTATGACAAAAGTCTGTTTGTCCCTGAAAGTTGGTGAAACTTGTGATTTCAGCCCTACAAACCCTTTGTTGATACCATTTGCAGGGAAAAAAAACAGACGCTTTCATTTGCATCACTTTTTTCCCATTTTCCAATAAAAGACAAAATGTAGCTGTATTTTAGCTAATTTCTGAGTCTCCTTCAGGGGAATCCACCAACCCTGTGTACCTTTAGAATCCCCATGATGTTGGAAGAAAAGGACGCAAATTTGATGTGGATACCTTATGTGGTCAAAAAGTTACAGGGGCCTAAGTGCAAACTACCCCAAATAGCCAAAAAAAGGCTGAGCACAGGGGGGGGGAAAGGTCTAGCAGCGAAGGGGTTAAAAGGTGCGCTGGGCGCAAACAATCACAATGCATAAAATGGCCCTAGGTGCTCTAACTGTGGGATGGGGGAGGCGAGAATGTAGCCAAAATCATTTATCTCCTGATGCAGATAAACTGAAGGGCAAAATTATTTTGAAGCAGTGCACAAGTCCAAAAACTTTGCGCATTGATACTGGAAGACGGGTCCAGTTTTATTGCTGACGCATCGCTAAAGGACAAAACGAGTCCTAGATACAAATTTACAACTCTAAAACAAAGATAAGACATGTAATCGTGACAGTCGCTCTTTTAGCGAAATGACAAATTAGCATACCCCTCTGAGATAAATTTTGCAAGCAACTGAGAGGACTCAGATCGAACCAGCTGGTTGCGTGCCTGGATTTGACTCCCCCTCCTCCCCCAAAACACCATAGTGGTTTATCACAAGTGGGAAGCAGGGGTAAGCCCTGGGCTGGGCCCTCTTCAGCGGCTCATAAATAAAATATTAAATAAGGCAGAGCTGTCATAGGTCGGGATCCTTTTCCGCCACAACCCCAACACTATTATCAAACTAGGAAAGAGATCATGCTGATGAAGAACCATGGTAAGCCACTCTAAATGGGAAGAAGCCAGGCCACTAGAGCGATACCAAGAGGTGAATAAAGTTGGCAGACCTGACACATTTAAAAAATATATATATATATTTTTGTTTTATTTATTAAGCTTGCGGCTACCCCCAGCGGGGGTGTCCCGGCGCTGTGGACAACAGTGGCAGAGACCATAGGAAAGCTAGTATCTGGAAAACAGCCATGTCTTCAAGCTGCGCCTGAACAGAGATTCTGATTCGATCAGTCAAAGATTTAATGGAAGGGAGTTCCATAACTTTGCTGTAACCACCGCAAAAGCTCTACCCCCTTTTCTTGAGCGATAGAAACTGGGGTGAGCAAGAGACGGAGGTGGTTGAATCGGAGGGCTCCAGATGAGTGGCACATTATTCATACACCCTGCCTCAACAAGTGTGGGAGGAATGAAGAATTTAAACACTATATTGACTGCCATTTCCTCCACCAGGGATATTCTAGAAAGCAAAATCAACAATGTTGTGCTGAACCTGAGCCTAGTCAGGGACCACCAAAGGAAAAGGACTGCAGGAGTAAGCAAAATGGTAGTCGTGATGGAGATGAAATCATAAACGGTGGATTTACAGATACAAGTGAGAGACCAATAGAAAGAATCAGCTATCTTAAACAAAGACCAGAGGTCAGGATGGGCTAGAACAAACACAATCAGGGTGGTTGGTCTTCCATAAAAATTTGAAGGCAACTGTATAGTCACATATCTGGAGGGTTGGATCAAACAGGTGATAGTGCCTGAAAGTTTGGAGATATTCTTCGCTCTGGAAGCATGAAAGGTGTGAGTGACCCCCATCAGGAGCCCTACGGAGACCAGTGGTAGCAAGGCGACTACATTTTAGGGACAGGGATCATATATTGCAGCAACAAACAAACCGGAATGGTTATTTTACCCTGGAAAACAGCAAAGTCATGATTTTCCCCCACTTCACTGCTGCAGTGCAACAAATAAGAGCCTCATTTACTGAGGCCAAAAGGAGGCTGCTAGAGAAAGAAGGATGTTACATGTGCTTTTCTGATTCCCGCCAAACTGAACATGATGGCTGAAGGAGGTAACCAGTTTTTCCCCAATTTTCAGGAAGTATGGGACTGAGCAGAGCAAAAAAGAACTGAAGGAAACAATAGCTCTACAAGACCAATGTTTCGGACGCCGTGCCACGGGAAATGGACGCACAGGAGACTCCGACCAAGATGTTTGACACGTTAACAGATGGAGCATGAAAGTGACCAAGCAGTTGTGGCGACAGTCAGCTTAACTGTCCGAGTGGCACTCACAGAAGAAGATTGGAACTCGATTGAATTCACACGCGGAGCAAGTGCATACGTCTGATGATGATCAGCAAATGCCCAATTAATATGATGGTAAAAACATGGCAGATGACCACAATCACTAATCTAAACAGGGACGCAACAACAGGCCATTAATCGACACTAGTTGCAAAATTAAGCATTGTGGGGCAGATTTACAAGCCCCTTGCATCACTTTTGCGTCATTTTTCAAATGTTAAAAATGACGCAAAAGTGGCTCAAGGGGCTTGTAAATCTGCCCTTGTATCTATGGGCCACACAGGCTGGCCGCGGTGAGGCTGTGACTAGACCTCACCAGCCGCCCCTTCACAGGGACTCATTGCCCGGACCGCAGCAACGAGCATGAGCAGAGGTGTGGGATTGATTGTTATGTAGTGTTTGGACAAAGGCCCGTTGCTCTTCAGTCCAGGGGAGAAAAGTTGTGAAAGTTAATGTTTTTTGACTGAAAAGGTCTCGGAAGGTGTTGGTGCAAAAGAGGAGAAGATCTAAAATAACCGATAAGAGGATCTTGCAGAGAAAAATCTTTGGTGGGGGCGTATTCCTTCACAAACTCAATGTGTAAAAGAGGAACAAGGCCAGGGGAAAGTAAAGATACAATGTACATAAATGGGCAGAATAGCATAGCTAATTGATAAATCATACAGGTATGCGTTAAAAGGAGAGAGACGCACATAGAATCCCCATAAGAGACACACTTGACGAGGGCAAATGGGCTCACAATACAGAATCAATGGAGGGGACACATTTATTATACCTACTTCGCTGCTTATGCCAGAGGAGTACTTATATGGGTTATAACAGGACTGTGCTGGATGGGAAAAAATCATGTTGCTGTGTCCCAAATGTAGACCAGTCTTCCTTCTTGCATAATATGTCAAAACAAAGGCTAAAATTGGAAGGTAATGTATCCAGGTGTAGGCGATGTCCCCCTGCGCACTGCAGGTGAGGTGGCAGAATGCAATGTCAAAGTTTGTGGTAAAGTTTGTACCAGAATTATAAACAAAAATCTTCAATGGTATTTGTCAAGGTTTTTTTTTAATCCTTAGTAATAAGAGGATATTATATCCATCATATCGTTACTCCATAGAGCCACCTTAAATGCATATAAGCATACATTTCCGCTCTTCCCAATGCATTTCGGGTATTTTATTGCCCTTCGTCAGGGGAAATCTATACAAAAATAAGGCATTGATAACATGAAAAGCCAACTGACATAGGTGAATCTACAACTTAGCCCCAGTGAATTTGAGAGGTGTGGTGAAGTATTAGTGCACAGAGTACAGAACTGTGCGCGCTCTCAAGAAAGTGAAATCAGGCTTAGAGTCCAAAGATTGTCATGCTGAACAATGAGCTGTAGGCTATAGAGCCTAAAAAATTATGTGAATGCATCATAAATTGTATTGGTGAACATAGAAGATAAAATGACGACTGTGATGGTAAAAGCTACCAAAGTGGTGAGTTGCGGCAAAAGTTTTTTTTTTTTTTTTTTTTTTTGGTGTAAGACTTTTATTTGCAACAAATAAGACAGAAGATGCACACTGCGTCGCGCCAACAACCCGGAGGCAGGCCGCAATCTGATATAACAAGCACAAATAGCAGGAAAATTATAGTAGGGCCGCCATCTGGCCGTCGCCCGCATTTCTAGGCATATAGAGAACATAATAACATTGTAAATGTATGCAGTGCAACTTCAGCAGGTAAACGGTCTTACTTTTCTCACAGTGTGTTTGACAGTTAAAGGCATCAGGAAACAGTTGAGCCGCCTCTGGGCCAACAGCGGTCAACGACCAGCTATAGCGGCGTGTGGAAAGGATGTGTCTAACAGCACCGTTTTTTCTCCCAACACGTCCCACCAACAAACAAAAACAAAAACATCAAACATCGGTGCAAGTACGAAGAAATACAGCCATTCAACATCACTACCATCAGTAAGTGCTCATGGACCCGCACCAGGCCGTCCCAAAGAAGGGCGAACCATAGCGAGGTCGGATGTGTGACGACATCTAATCTGTGTACGAATAGGCTAGAAGGGGGGTGGGGGGGGGGGGGGAGGAAGGGTGAGAGGGTCAGGAACGAGACCGCAAGAGAGCCAATGGGGGAGGGGGGCCGGAGACAAGCCCGGGGGCAGTGGGGGCCCGAAGCGCAGAGCGCGTGTCAGTGCAGGACAGGTCCCAGCCAGTGCAGGCCCATGGGATAACAATCACTCAGCCACACAGTGCACATAATCAGCCCATATCATCCGAGACACTCACATCAGGCGATGTGCCCGGCGCGTCCGAGCTTGCACGTTCTCTAGTCCACTGAATAAACGGGTCCCATATATCTGCAGGTCTGGAAGCGGTGGGCATAGTCTCCCAGTAGTACGTCAGTTGGGTGTGGCCGTATGTCACATCTCTAATCCAGCCCTTGAAGGAGGGAAGGGCCGGTCTGCCCCAATGTAGTGCGATCTGTCGCTTGGCAAATAAAAGAAGTAATGCATGCAGTTTCCTATAGCAGGGTTCAGTGTCTTTAACGTACCCTAGCAGACCTAGTAGTGGGGTCGGTGCATCGTTTCTGTGTGTGATTTGATTTATGGCTGTGAAGACCTCCGACCAGTATACATCCAGCTTGGGGCAGCTCCAGGCAACATGAAGAAAGGACGCACCTTCCCCTCCACATTTCCAGCAAGAGGCGTCCGCACGGACTCCCATACGGTGTAGTAGTGTCGGCGTGCGATAATACCGGTGCAGGAATTTGAAGTGGATGAGTCGCAGCCTATAGTTCGGGGACAGCGCCGTGAGTTGTTTGCAGCAGTACTCCCACGTTTCGTCCGACAACTGGTCTTCTAGGTCCTCGGCCCAAGCTTGTCTGGCCGTGGCCACCGTCAGCGGTGCCTGGTCCTGCATGCAATTATACAATCTAGATACCAGTTTTTTGGGGGAGGGCCGTGAAAGTAAGTTTTGAAGGGCGGATAGTGCGCACGGTTCCTCTGGGAATCGTGGACCCAACTTTTTGCAGGACTCCCTAAGGGAGTGATACAGGAACATGTCAGCAAAAGAGTCGGGCTGGTCTCCCCCACCAGTTGCCATATCGAAGAAAGTGCCGTCAGGGTATAGGTCAGCAAAGGTGAAAAGTCGGTTCCCACGGAACGTGAGGACATCGCCCCTGGCCGTCAAGCAAGGTAGCATCGGGTTACCCCTCAGGGGTATAGCCGGTGCGTAAAGCAGGGGAAGCCCGGCCCTTTTCTGAAGCTCGCGCCAGGCCCAGCGGACCATTTCCACTGTGTCTACCTCACGCGATGGGCATGTGACTTTACCGTACAGTGCCACTCGTAGTGGCAAGGGGGCGACTACCGCTAGTTCTACCGCCGCATGCGGTTGGAATGGAGTGGGATAGGCCCAGAAATGAAGGAACTGAGCTTGCGCGCAAATGGAGTAGAGCTTCAAGTCGGGAGCACCCAGGCCCCCCTGTCGGAGCGGAAGTGTGAGCAGATCCCAGGAGACCCTGGCTTGTCCGCCGGCCCACACCAATTTCAGCAGTAACGATCGGATGCGAGCGTGGAAGTGAGTTGTCATTGGCAGTGGTACGTTGACGAACAAATACAAAAATTTGGGAAGAACCACCATTTTCGCCAGTGCAATCCTCGCAACCAGCGACAGAGGTAACCTGTTCCAGACCTCGATCTTCCCTTCGAGCCAGTCCACCGCCCTCCCGAAATTTAGTGACCACAGTTCCTGCACATCCCGGCTGATCCAGACCCCCAGATATTTGACCGCTTCCGTCTCCCATCTAAGGGGGTAGTCCGGAGCGGGGCGATCAGTGCTCTCCGTCAGGGGGAAGGCTACTGACTTCGACCAGTTGATGGATACCCCCGCTAGGCCCTCAAACCGCACAAACTCTCGGAGTAGCGGACTCATGTTATCCTTGGGATTTACAACATATAAAGTGACATCATCCGCGTATAGCGAAATTAGCAAGTTCCTAGCGCTAAATCCGATGCCCCTGGCAGTGTGGTGTTGTCTTATGCGAGCCGCAAGAGGCTCCATCGCAATTGCAAAAAGGAGTGGTGACAGAGGACATCCCTGTCTGGTACCTCTTGAGACACTAAACGGCTTGGAAACGAGCCCGTTAACACTCACTCTGGCTCTGGGTTCAGTGTATAGGAGCTTGATCAGGGTCATGAAGTTTTGACTGAAGCCCATCCGCCCCAGGACACTGAAAAGGTAGGGCCATTCCAAGGAGTCGAAGGCTTTGGTGGCGTCCAGGAACACCACCGCCGCCTGTACTGAGGGGTGCAAGTAATGAAGGACTGAAAAAATAGTTCTGAGATTGTGTGATGTCGCGCGGCCAGGGATGAACCCAGATTGATCTGGGAGCGCAATCATAGGCAACATTGGTTGTAATCTATCAGCGATGACCTTCGCGTAAATTTTGGCATCCACGTTTATTAGTGAAAGGGGCCTGTAGGAGTCCAATTGTTGTTCGTCTTTATCCGGTTTGAGCAGAGTGATAATTAGGGCCTCACGCATGGAGTCCGGAAGGGAATTTAATTCAAGGGCCTCGACAAACACGGAGTGTAGTCTCGGCGCCAGTTCATCGACATATGTTTTATAGAAGGAGGTAGTAAGACCGTCTGGGCCAGGGGCCTTGTTGGCCGGCATGCTTTTAATCACCTGAGCGATATCTTGTACTGTGACAGTTAGGTCCATGTATTGTCTGTGGTTGTTGTTAAACCAGATGAGGGCAATGGAGTCAAGAAAGTCACGCAGTGATGTCGGTGCCGTGGGTTGTTTTGAGGTGTAAAGGGTGGCGTAGAAATCCGCGAATGCACCCAACACAGCTTCTTGGCCCTGCACTAGGTTACCGGATTTATCATATATGGTGTGGATGTAGTTGGATTGTGTGCGGGGGGCTATCAACCTAGCAAGGGTCCTGCTCGGCCTGTCCCCCTCCCCGTATCTGCGCGCCTCAGCTTGTTTCCCCAGGAATCGTACCTCCCGCTCCGCCTCCTCATTGAAGGCTAGAAGTTTAGTTTTCAGATTACCAGCAAGTTCCAATGACGGGTCAGTGCTAAAGGCGATATCAAGGTCTCTCAGTTCCCCCTCTAGTTTAGCTAACGTGTCCCTGATGGTGCGGAGGACCCCGGCCTTCCGAGCTATACATTGGCCTCTGATCACAGCCTTGAAGGCATCCCATACAATGGCCTCAGAGGAGGCAGAACCAGCATTCACATTGAAGTAATTAATGATGTCTTCCCTAATCTCTTCTACAAACACCGGGTCTGTGAGCGCGTGTGGGGGAAGGCGCCATTGGAACGACTTGTTTATAGTTTCTGGGGGGTGCAGCTCCAACATACATGGAGCATGATCCGACAGTGATCTAGCCATGATATCCACATTTGACACCCATGTTGCAACTTCAGGGGATACCAGCCAGAAGTCTAGTCTGGACCAGGCAGCTTTGTGACAAGTGTAACAGGTCCCCATTTTGACCCCTGGATTCCTTGCTCTCCACACATCAGATAGCATACCCTCACTCATGACTTCTAAGATCGCCTGTCGCGCTTTAGCATGCTGTGGTCTGCCCACACCTCTCCGATCCATGTCATCTTTCAGCACAACGTTGAAATCACCCCCTATTATGACCGTCTGGCAGTCCAGCAATGCAATCTCCGCCCAAACTCTCCTGAAAAAGTCTGGATCGTCCACATTGGGGCCATAGATCGCCGCCAGCACAATGGGATGCCCTTGCAGAGAGCCATGTAGCAAGACGAACCTCCCTTCAGCATCTCGCACTTGAGAGTGCTCTCGCCAATCTAACCCTCTGCGAATGAGTATGGCCACCCCCCTTGCGTAGTTGGAGTAAATGGAAGAGTATATGTGGGCCCATCGGGAATGTTTCAACCGGGTTGAGGGGGTCACATGGAGGTGTGTTTCTTGTAAGAAGCAAATATCCACATTGTGCCTAGATAAAATACCATGCATCAAGCGGGCCTTCTTGAAGTCTCCGAGGCCCCTAATGTTCCAAGTCCAGAGCTTAACACCTCCCATTTAGAATGTGTAACAGTGTGCAGACCTCCCCCAATACCTCCAACCCCAGAAGCCAGAATGCCGCCTGGATGTGGAGGCTACAATCACATTTCGCAAACAGATAATCATGTATAGCAGTACATTGCACCAGTACAGAACAAAAATTCGCAACTTGCAAAACTTGTAAAAACCCCACCACCACCCCCCTCCCTCAGCAACCCCCCAATCAGGTCGTGACATATCCCAGAAGTAGGCACGCATGGCGTGAGTAAACCCCAACAGCAACAGGAAAGGGAGGCACCCCATGAGGCGTGGTGTGCCCAGCAAACACCCCCGTATGTACGGGGTGGCTACAATCAAAATTTAAAGTTCCTGGCCACCAACAGTGCCCCCATCCCGAGTCCCCCAGAATCCATAAGTGACCAAAGTCTCAAACAAATCAAGGAGGCAGCAGCTACAGGCTTGCGCCCGGGAGCGCCACAGTGTCTTACCCTCAAGGAGGCTGTTCGGAACTAACAGATCTGTGTCCACGACCGATTCAGGACCCCAACAGCGGGTCAAGAAGGCAAGTGTGTGACCGTACAGGGTGAAAGGCGTAGGGCTCTCAGTCATTGTCACTGAGGTGGTCTGAAGCTTCCTCGAGTCGCGGCGATTTTCTCCTGGCTCCAGCACAGATGTGTTTAGCGAACTTGAGCGCAGATTTGGCGTCGGTGAAGAAGTGTGAGGTGTTTTCGTGTTGAACCTTCAATTTCGCCGGATAAAGGAGAGAATAGGGCACCCCAGCTTGCAGCAGGATCTTTTTCGCTGGCAGGAATTCCTTACGGGCTGCTTGCACAAGTGGGGTAAAGTCCGGATAAAAGGAGATGTGGTTGCCTTGGTGAGTGATCTTACCCTTCTCCCTCGCCAAACGCAAGATGGTGTCTCTATCTTGGTAATTGAGCAATTTGGCCAGGATGGGACGCGGAGTGGCGCCCGGCGGAGGTTTCTTCCCAAGTGACCTGTGCGCTCTTTCCACAGTGAAAACCGGGGACAGATCCGGGTCGAACAGTTCATGTAGGAGATCAGACACAAACGATTCCATTTTGCCTATGTTGGTAGTCTCCGGAATGCCTGTAATGCGGATGTTGGATCTCCTGGAGCGTGCTTCCAAATCGTCCGACTTCGCGCGCAGATTGTCTATTTCCCGCTCAAGCGACGTGATATGTTGCTTGGCCTGCTGCTGGAACTCGCGGCATTCAGTCTGTCTGTTTTCAAGGCAATCCAGTCTCGTTTCGTGGGTGTCCACCTTAGTTTTCACAGACTCGAGTTGTGTGGCCATATTATCAAGTTTAGCGTCAATGCTCTTCAAGCTGGATCTTACCTCCATGATGAGGGCCCCAAAGTCGATTTCCGGAGGTGTATCTTGCGACGGCGATGCGCCATTATCCGACTCCGCCGCCTGGCTTTTTGCGGGTCTCCTGTTGTCGAAGCTTAGTTTAGATTGCTTGGCGTCGTTCTTCCCCATCTCTGCAGCCGGGCGGGGTCTGCTGGTTGCGCAAAAGGGCAGTGTCTATCCAGTGATTTGGTCAAGGAGTGTGCAGTCCACGTGTATCAGACCCAGCGGCGCCGGGCACATCTAGTAGGTTGAGGTGCTCAGGCAGCCTCGTGGAGGGTTGGCGCCGGCGTCCAGTTGCTCCCCAGCGCTGCAGCACCCAGAACGGGCACTGTCGGAGACGAAATGGCGGGCACGTGTAATGCAATGGCGAGTCTCCGCCACCGGCGGGAAAACCACAGTAACAGGGTTCAAGGGGGCCAGAGCCGTAGAGCCCGTAATGCTGTTTGCGGTGAGCCGCTTCACACAGTTAGCGGCAGATTGTGTGCCCAAGCGTGGTGGCGAAGCGTGTGGAGCTTCAAGGCGCCTCCGCCACGCCGCAAATGCACCCTGCAGCCACTCCGGCCCCCGCAGCAACGTGGACAGTGTTGGCGCTACCGCCCCGGCCGCCACCTGTGCTCCCCTCGATGTAGTGCCAATCGGCTGGACGCCGGTTCCCTCCGTGTCGCTCCGGTCAATGTCGCCAGGCCGCGCCAGTCCGCACAGCGTCTCACCCACCTCAGTCCCTCTCGGCGGCAATCAGGGCTTCCCGGTACGATGGTCACTGCAGCACTCAGGCAGGCGACGTGCCCCCGCGAAGTCAGCCCATGAAGCAAAGGCCTCCGCAACCGCGGTCCACAGTGTCCTGCGCCGCCCAGAAGGAGGCACTTCCGGCGAGGGGCAGAGCGAGCTCCCAGGTCGGGGAATGTCCGGGACGTCGCCGCTCCGAAGGGGTGTCACCTCCGCGCCCCAAACTCAAGACGAAGGATCACCAGGGTGTTCTGGATCAGACCCAAGAAGATCGGGGGTCTGCAGGCACCAGGAAAAGGAGAAATGAAGGATTTATTTGCGTAGCCGGCGGAGCTCACTCAGAGAGCGGCCATCTCGCTGCTCGGCTAGCCACGCCCCCCCCTGTTGCGGCAAAAGTTAACACTGTTGCGTTGTGCTTATCGGTGTTGTGAGGATTCCAAAATTATACCTTCACACATGGTAGTAAAGTTAAAGTTCCCGGTACATTAATCTCGATCAAAGAAGAAGTGCAAAACTAAACAAGCCTGAAAGGTCATCAGAAAATGCTATTAAAAGTCTGACCGTGTGTGCACTTACTTGGAGAAAGTAGCAGTGATTCAAAGTTGATGCGATTGGTCTGACCCCTGTGTTGAGCACATGACGCTATATAACGTTCCAGTGCGGTGAACGAAGACAGACTATATGATAGGAGTGTTAGTACTGTAGTTAGTGTATGCGCCATATTGGACAGGTGAAAAAGAACAAATAAAGTATATAATGGATGCAGAGACTTAACAAACAAGTTGTATCAACTGTCTTAGTGTCATTATAAAACAGATAAATCAGAACAATATTCAGGTAAGTAAGTGGCACAATCATGTAGAAATGGGAATCAGATAATAAAGCTAATATACAGTGTGCACAATATATGAAATGAGCGACATGACATGGTGAAGTCAGTGATGCCGCCAAAATGAAGTGGCTAAATAATTACCAGGAAACAATGAAATCAAATGTGAGCTGCTATACAAGCAAAACTGCAATACCATACTGCAAATGATGTGTTATCATTGCTTTATTTTTGTATAGATTTCCCTGATGAAGGGCAATAAAATGCCCGAAATGCATTGGGAGAAGCGGAAATGTATGCATATATGCATTTAAGTTGGCTGTATGGAGTAATATTATCTTATTACTAAGGATTAAAAAAAAACCTTGTCAAACACCATTGAAGATTTTTGTTTATAATTCCTGTGCAAACTTTATCACAAATGTTGATATTACATGTAATGACCTCAACCGCAGTGCGCAGGGGGACGTCTCCTACACCTGGATTCGCTACCTTCAAATTTTACGCGTAACACTCCACGACCAGAGAGTGATACGCCTGAAGCATGCAACAACTCAGCAGCCTGTTCACTTTGTAGAGCGCGTTCAGCTACACTTTCAAAACAAATGCCTAGCCATGGATAGTGGGTGGATTGTGACTTAAATTGTGTCACACATGTTGACCTCGACAAATTGGATTCTTCGGTTACTTCAGTAGTAATGAACAGAACCTCTAAGACCCAGTGTGACTAGCGTTCTCATTGGCTCTTAGTGGACTCTTTCAGGCTACACCACCCGGATGCAAGGGTCTAAATGTATTTTTCTGGCATACATGCTCTCCCTTTTTGACTGAACAGATTTGTGTGCTCCCCCAGGTGCATGCACTGGATACCTACACTGAACACGTAAACAGAACCGTTTCACTCTGCAGCCCACTAATATTGACATTAAAATGGGGTACAACAGGAACAGCAATCCCAAACTGGACATTGAAGGTGGAAGCGATAGATGACCAAGTAATTAGACACTCTATTAGGAAGAAAATCCCAAATAATTTCAGAGATGACAAAGGCACATAATCATTGGTGCTAGCTGGATGGTAAGTCCTCAAGGCTATAAATAGCAGACACTGCATTACAATTCTGGTGAGAATTAGGCTGCCACTACTTGGGGAAGTAGATAAGCAAGTGATAATATTACGAGGCATAGAAGTAAGGAGACGTGGAATCCTCGATCTCCAAGGCATGCTAGCTGAGGTGAGGGAAATATTGACGTATATACTGTAATACTAAGGAACTTGTATTATAAAGAATACCTAACAAGGGCTAACTAGGAGTACGACAAAATGGGCAAGGTGGCTTGCTTGGCTGGCAAATTCTGGAAAAAAAGGATTCACCAAAACGCACTCTTAAAGTAGCAGGGTGGGGAGTGATACACTGACAAAGTGATATAAAAAGTGCATTTATAGAGTGTGATAATGGATTCAAAGCAGCTGTGAGAGTGGTTGATGCTTAAATACTCCAAACTATAGGCAGTGAAATTTACCATCATACCGAAGGGGGGTGAGGTAGAGTCTATAGGGAAGGAGAGGTGAGGATGGAGATAAAGAATATGGCAAGGGGGAAGGCGCCAGGCTCTTATGGCCTTCCCAGAGCATTTTACTCAACATATGTGAACCTATTATCACCAGTATTACAGAAGTATTCAACACTGCAAGAAGAGAACACAACTCTCTTCAACTACCAATATTTCAATTATCATGTCTCTCATAAAATAGGATAGAGACATTTCTAAAAAGGCATCCTGTGAACTGCTCTCAATGCTCAAGAGTGATATTTCAGTCTTGAGCAAATTCATGGCAACTAGACTTTTACAACACATGCAAGGGTTCGTAATCCCTGCCAAGAGCAGATTTATCCCAGGGTGCCATACAGAAATAAATACAAGAAGGCAAATGCACATAATAGATCACCACTCATACTCACGCACAAGGCCTTCCACACTAACTCCCCTGCGTATCTTGCACAGAAGCTTGTGATATCTGGAGGAAGCAGAAACTCACGATCGGCCAATTCCCTCCTACTCGGGCCTGCACACTTTAGGAAAATAAAAACCTACAATCGGGATTTCGCCGGGACTGCACCAAGAATTTGGAACTCCCTCCCTCCCTACATCAGAAGAATCCCCTCACTGGCACGCTTCAAAAAAGAGACTAAATCCTTCCTCATGGGTAAATTCCTTGGATAAACCTGCTCCCTGTCACCTGAGAGACTATTGCCTTATCCTGCGACCTCGCCACGTAATCATCATAAACCATCTGTAATCTATGATTATAATGCTTCCTTGTATTCACCCACCCCGCTGGTACCCGGCACCCCCTCCCCAATGTACAGTACTCATTTGATATCCTGCCTATTGTATGACTCTTGATTCTGTAAAAAGCCCTGATGTATAGTTTTTCATATCCCCCAATGTACAGTACTTGTGGGATATCCTACCTATCTTATGTCCTCGACTCTGTAAGCTCTCTGATGTACAGGTCTCCGGTGACAACATGCCTTTGTATTACTCTATGAATCTGTAAAGCGCTCTGATACCTTCTCGGGTCAAGTTTACGCTCTATAAAACCTTAAAATAAATAAATAAATAAATAAATAAATGAATAAAATGCATTGATAGTCTCAAAAGATCTTGAGAAAGTCTTTGATATCCTACAATTGAACTCTTGTAAGAGACAATGGGAAAAAAGGGGCACAGGGGAGGCTTTAAAGCCTGAGTTGCACTATAATACCTATAATACCCAGAACCCCACATGGGAATGGTTAGTGAGAGAGGGATGCCCCTATCCCTGTTGTGGTTTGTCATTTCTATCAAGCCAGTTTCAATCTATCAAGCAAATCCAGTTGGACTCTGCTTAACCCAAGGCTTTAGGAATAATTTTCCTTTGGATATTAAAATACCGGCTGTCCCTCCCTATTCCCAGTCCTGAAGAAGACCCACATTGACAATACCACATGCATGCTCCTGTCAGTGTCGAAACGTCGATGGTTTATCTGTACATACTTTAATAGGTCTCCTTGCTCATACTTCATGGTGATATAATCCTTGAGCCAGAGACACTATCCAGTACGAAATTGTACTCCCTTTTGAAAAACTCTCTTGCATTTGTAAATATATGTTCATTGCTGATTGTGTCATTTACTGTATAATACACTAATTCCACCACCTTGTCACCTTATCCACTATGTCACTATAAATCACCCTCATGTGTGCCGCTCCATTAATAGTATTACCAGGCAGCCTTTTTTAATGGTAATTTTGTACTATGAACCAGATAGGAGGGTATTAAGGACCGCTCATAAAACCTCTATAAATGTACAACTTAGACAGATACACCTTTAATATATATCTGGCATACCGCACACTTAAAAGAATGGAAGTATTTACCCTGATGCTTAGACCAAATTTCTTTATTTATTTATTTGTAGTTTAACATAGTGTTAGCAAGACTCTTTTGGGTGACAGAGAGCTTTACAAGAATAGCGATGGAAGGTTTGTTACAAAACGGTAGGTAGTATACAAAAGCACATTATAAGTCACCTAAGCAAATTGTAAGAAACAAACACAATCACATACTGGCATGGGCGGAGTCCTACAAGTGATAGAACTTGGTATAGATGGCTGTGAATCACACGAGAAACAAATTGGATCATTGTGGTATGGGCAAGGGCGTAGCAAAAAGCAGTGACACACAAGCAGCAAAGTTGTTCATGTTGAGAGGGATGATTGTCCTCAGTGTGGGAGGACTATGTGCGCTAGCAGAGTTTTTACTTCTTTCCTGAAGATGGATGTGGATGGATTGCACGTGATCTCAGGAGGGATAGAGTTCCAGATTTTGGGGGCAATTCCTTAGAAGGATCAGTCATAGGTTTTCTTTTTGGTAAAATCTTATGGTTGCAGCAGTAGGGAGCTTGTGCTTCTGGAAGGTCTGTTTCCAACCGATATCTGGGGGGCAATGCTTAAAAGGTCATAGATGCAATTTTGAGCTGGATCCTAGTCTCATAGGGTAGCCATTTCAGTGACTGGAGGTCAGGGGTGATATGATCACTTTTTTTGATCCGATGATGTGTCTGGCTGCCACATTCAAAGTGTCTTCAAGCGGTGCAAGTGTGATTTTCGGGATGCTCACAGGTGTAGCACTGCCATAATCTAATTTCAATAGTTCAAAAGCTTGAACTACTGTTTGGGGATATGACAAGGGGAGGAGAGATTTTAGTTTTCCTACTGCATGCAGTTGAAAGTTGGTTCCTTTGGTTGTGGCATTAATGTGCTTTTGCATGGAGAGGGCATTGCCCAAGGCAATAGCTAAGGATTTTGAAAGTCAATGACATCTAGGGTACAGTTCAAGGTTGTGAGATGTGGGAAGTTAGTAAAAAATAAATGTTCTCTTTGGCCAAGACCTATGTACAACAATTCACACAAAGATTACAACCACATTCATGCTTCAACAAAATAACAATAATCAATCCACTCAGAATGCATTAAAGCACTTTAATGCAGGCAAATTAGATTTTTTTAATAATAAATATAAAACTGTACAGATTTTGAGCCCACAAAGTCAGTTCATAAAATAGTTAAAAACCCATGAATTCTAGATACAATTATCTAAAAAGCAGAATTCATAAATTTGGAAAGGAGAATTCACAAAGACAATCAACTCTGTCTTACAAATGTTAATTTAGATACATTATAGACAGCACAAAGCATGGGTATTAATTCCATGTCTGTGACTAACTGCTGACTCTTCAAAATGTAACAAACAAACAATCTAGGCGTTGACGCGTTTCAGTGGCACATTCACAATAGGACTACCTTCTTCAAAATAAAGATTTTTTTTCTTATATCAACCATTAATCACACCGGTGCATCTGCACTCCATTGAAAAGTTCTCCAGGTCAGCGGGAGTAAAGAATAGTGTTTTAACAATTGCTTTTAAAAAAAATTGGTCAAGTGATTATGGAGCATATAAGTGTATTCAATGATAGTTCAATGTTGTTGCACCCTTTAAGGATTGACTTAGGTGTCATTTATTATTGTTGATGTTTAAAAAATGGAACACGTCTCATACTCATGGTGCAAATAACGGGTCTCAATTGTTTAAAAAAAACGGAACATAGGCGAACAACGGTCGAGTAAAGGTACCAGGAGTAGGGAATTTTTCTGAACTAAAAGCCACGAAAAACTGATACTGCTGCCAGGTAGACGGGACAATTGAGACCCACTATTTACACCACTTATGAGACCGAGACATGTTCCATTTTTTTTAACAATTGAGACCCGTTATTTGCACCACATATGAGACTGAGACTTGTTCCGTACATAGTATGTACGGAGCAGTCGCAAATTGCGACTGCACAAAACGGACCATTTGCGCATGCAATTTACCACTAACCTGAAACAGGTGGTAACCAGTCCCAAACTATAAAAACAGCCTTAGAATACACCAGAACCTTTCAAAAATGGCTTCCCTGTATTTGATAGCGAGGGTGATGCTGATACTCGGAGACAGGAGAGGATTTTTTGACTCAGGCTGACATTGTTTAAGAAGATGGAGGAAGAGATATATGAACAGTACAGGCTGAGTATCACTGTCATCTTCGACCTTTGACACCCTGAAGCCACATTTGGAAAGCAAAACCCAGCGAGCAATGCAATCCCAACACATGTGCGGGTGTTGTGCTCCCTCCAACTACTGGCCACTGGTAGCTACCAAGATGTAATTGCAGTAGCTGGAGGCGTGTCACAGAGTGCGCTTTCGCGTTTCTTCCACAATTTCCTAGATGCCATGCCACACCACATCCATCAATACCTCTATCTGCCAAGGAATGATGAGGAACTTGAAAATACTAAAATGCAATTTTATAGAATAGCAAGGTTTCCACAGGATATAGGGTGCATAGATGGGACCCATGTGCCCATATGTCCACCCTCAAGCATAGAATATATATTCCATAATAGGAAAAGCTCACATTCACTCAACATTCAAGTTGTCTGTGACGCATACCACATCATCACAGACATTATTGCCAAATTTCCAGGAAGCACCAATGATTCATACATCTTGAGACACAGTGGCATATACCAGAAATTAGAAAAGGTGACTTTGATGAAGGATACCTATCAGTTAATGAAGCCCCATGCCCACAGTGAGATGTATTTGCACATAAATGTATGTCGGTATGTTGTCTCAACTTCTTTCATCTCCTCACAGTTGACAGTGCGTATGCCCTGCGTACATGGACCCTCACCTTATGCCTGTCTCCCTCCAATGCACCTGAAAGGCGATACAACAGGGCACATGCACATAGATGCACAAGATCAGTCATCGAGCGCACATTTGGCATCCTAAAATCACGATTCAGGTGTCTTCACAAGAGTGGCGGTGCCTTGTAGTATATGCTTGAGACAGTCTGCTAAATTTTGGCAAGCTGTGTCATACTCTACAACATATCCTGCAGGCGTGGCTTGCCCTGGAGGTGTCAGATTCAGACTCGGGCGATGAAGAGGCTGGCTCACCTGCCAAGTGAAGTAAGCTCAGCAGCAAAGGGGAGAAGGCACAAGGACCGCATAGCTAGACATTACTTTTCAAGGTACGTCATTACCATTCACAGTATATACACAATAAACTACACAAGAAACAGTTAATCTGAGTATTTGATTTTCCCTTTATTTGAAGGGCATGTCAATGTAGATTATTGGAGAACCTTTCCATCCAAGACAACATCCAGCCCTTCATCCATCTGGACCTGCTCCTGCTCTGCATCATTCACATCTCCCTTTGAGTCTCCTCCCAGTGGTGTATCTATGTTATGAAAGGGAAAATAAATGAAACGTTCTGAGACACTATCTCTGTGGTGGTACTATGTTCATAACTCATGTCAGTCCCTAACTGCAATGTTTGTGTCACATACTACATTTCCCATGATGCAACAACTGTGAGTTTTGGATCGTGTAGACGGAGCATGTAGATGCAGTTAGGTATATGTGTGGGGCATGCATGTAGGGAGCTGGCTTGAGTGTGACATAATATGGCATTCATTTCTCACTTACCAGGGGGTGGAGGAAGTTGAGATGTGTTGAGGCTTCCAAATCCCACTACTGGCACTCTCTCAAGGGTGGCTTCCACCATTGCCTTTGCTGCTGAGGCTACCAGGAGCCTGGATGGGCCACCTCCTTTTCTTTGTGCATCATGCAGCCATACAGCCACCCTGTCCTTAGACCTGGAGCGCTGGTCGTACCACCTCTTTTTTATGTCCTCTAGTGACCGGCAAGCCACACGGAGGGCATTTGCATGCAGCTGCATGTCACAAAATATTTTCCTTTTGTCAGATTCTGGTACAGTATGCAAAGTCCTACCTAACAGCTCCTCTAATAATGTCCAGTTCCCTCTCTGAAAACGTTAGTTTACGTAGCCTCTTTTTTCCTTCCTTTTCACTAGACTTGCTGGACATCTTGCTTTGTTGTTCTCTGTTTGGCTTTCAGTGTTGTACTGAGCTGCTGCACCTTGCCATGTGGTTTAACATTGATCAGGATTCTCCAGGGACACAACTTCCTGGTTTGGGGTCCTTCTGCTCTACCAGGAAGTGTTTTTTCAGTTTTTATTCACAATCGCTATTTGCGCAAACAAAATGTATGTTTTCAGCTGCGTGCGCTAAATGCACATGAAAAATGCATACTTTCATCCGAGTGTGCTAAATGTGCATGCAAAATGCATGTTTTCAACCGCGTACACTATCTGCAAGTGTTTAGCGTGTCGCAATTAGCATCATCGCAATTCTGCGTTCCAAGTCATTTGCGAGTCGCTATTTGGGGAACGGTTGTTTTTGTACATTGAATTTAGCGACTCGCAATTTGGTGCAAATTACGAGTCGCTAAATCTTGTGGTCATACATCTGGCCCCAAATCTCTATGACCTGTTCAATGAATGTATGGTTGTCACCAGGAGAGTGGTAGAACGTGTGAAGAGAGCAAGTTGAGTTGTTAGTGGTGGTGATGTTGATCCTAAGGTATTCACAGGAGGGCAATGACTGGTGCTAGTGATTGTTTTTACAATAGTGTATTAGATACAGGCTAGTCCAACACCTGAGCGGCCTTACCGGTCTCACCTGATGATAGCATGACAATGGGGGACTAGTATGTCAAGAATTGTGGATGAGAATTTGTTTAACCAAGTTTCAGTGAGTGGGCAAGATCAAGGTTCGATATAAGTTTGGCTATGTTCTCTGTGTGTTTTACAGCTGAACGACGATTGAGTAGCGAGCATTTAAGGGACATTTTGGCACTGAGGAGGGATCTCCTGAGAGGGTGAGTGATAATAGTCTCGATTTTTGTAGTAGGAGTAGCATTGACAGCCAGGGTATGTTTATAAGAGTCTAGGTCGGAGAGTATGCTATTGTTGGATAACCCTCTGGCAAGTATATTAGGTCAGGAAGAGTGGTTGTGATTCAGTGTAGATCTCCAGCATGGAGATGTGACCCTGGAGTAGGCAGGGATAGCAGCAGAATAGCAATTGGGTGTTGGCGTGTTGTTAGCCTGGAGGTGAGTCATATGTGAGGTCAACTTGTGTTCAAGCTTGGAGGTGATATGAGCTTTTTTTTAATGTCTTCCCTAATTAGCTGCAATTCAGTGTCAAGTGTAGTGTAGGGTAGCGACTCCAAAGAGGCTCCTGGCTAGGGGAAGCCTTGTAGTGTAGAGAGGTAGCTGAATCTGGGTATTTGGGGGAGCAGGTGTCGATGGGGTTCACAAAAATAGCCTTGGTAATGGTTGATTGGTCCACTATCAGAGCCTTGGTGATGGTTGGTTAAAAGGGGGTTGGGTATTACTATTCTGTTGATGGGAGTTTGGGTGTACAGGTCCATTGGAGAATGGGAAGTAACAGTGCTGGGTTGGTGTCATCAGGGAGTGTCAGAATAATTGCTGGAGGAGGGAGGTGTTGTACTGTGATGGTGCTTGTGGATAAATTGGTGTCCGCTTTGGGAGAGAGGAGGCAGAGTGCAGGTGCGAAGGGGAAGAAGTGCCTAACTGGTTTTTGAGGTAGGAGAAAAGATCTATTAAGAGTCCAGATTGGGATCTGAAGATGAAGATTAGATGAGCATGATGTTGTTGTTATAGATCGAGATGATGGCAAATGCATTGTATAGCGTAGAACAGAGGTCTTCAAACTATTGTAAGTTGAGCACCCCCAGCTGAATTTTTTGAAATGTCGGGCCCCCCACCACCTGACAGAAATTTCTGGCATCTGGTACACTACATAATCGACCACCACCCGCATATCCTGGGGTCATATCCGGCAAATAATGTTCAACACAGTAAGAGTTTGGTTAACTGTAGGTTTGTGAGTGGGTGTGGTTAAATGACAGAGGCTTATTACACAGCTCAAAACACAATTTTTTAGGATAAAATGTGCGCAAATTGTTTTTACTAGGATGGTTTGTTTTACACATGACAGATTGAAAATAACACCAACATTAATGTGACGGGTGTGCCTGTTTTTCGCCACAGAGACGGTCAATCTGTGGATGGATTTTTGCTACTGCCATCCTCAGGTTGTGCTCCACATCCAGTCTTGAACTGTACTTAGTCTTTAATACCACAAGTGCAGAGAACCCATTCTCACATAAATAGGATGAGCTGAATGGTAAGAGAGTTTTGATAGCAGTTTCTCTCAAAGCTGAATATTCTGCAGACATTTTCAGCCAAAACTCTCCCAGTGAGCCTTTGCTGAAATGCATCTGCAGAGTTTGGTCACTTTGGAGATCAATCAGTTCTTACTGCATACGAATCGGGAGATGGCTTGCCACCTCTGCCAGAAATGGTGGAAAAACCCAGTCATTGAAGTGATGGTTGTCCTTAGGAAAATACTTTTGCAAACTGCCCCTGAGAGACGTCAGGTGATTTTTTATCATCTCAGCAACACTTGGATATTCATGTTCAGCCTCCGCAAAAGCATCTACTAAACATGGAAACTGCTCAAACAGGCCATCTTCAACTAGTCTTCTCCAAAAATCAAGCTTCTTCTTGAATGCAGTTATTCTGTTAGTCATGGTAAAAGATATCATGTCAGCTCCTTGCAGAGATAGATTCAAGTATTTTATTTCTCACAAATGTCAGCAAGGTATGCTTAAAGCACAAGCCAGCGGGGACTGCATAGTTGTTCTGCTTTGCAGGGGTCCAAACACAGAAGAAACTGCTGTACTTTCCTTAATTCAAAGATGCGAGACAGCACTTTCCCCTGGGATAACCATTGCACTTCTGTTTGAAACAGCAAGCCATCATGCTCAGCTCCCATTTCTGCACATAAAATTGCAAATAGACGAGCTCTTGAGGGATGGGTCATTATAAAATGTACTATTTTTAAAGCAGAATTCAGCACATCTTCTAGTTTGCTGTCCATGTTTTGAACAGCTACGGCTTCCCGTGTATCATACAGTGGGTCCACAGAATATGTGGAGCCACTTTCAATACGTTAGCTTTTAGGCCAGCCCTAGCACCACACATTGAAGGAGCACCATCTGTGCAGATTCCAACACAGTTTCCACATTTTAAGCAATGGATATTCAGGAAGTCATTGATAATGGCAAACAAATCGGAGCATGTTGCCCGCCCCTTGATTGGCTTGCAAAATAAAAAATCTTCTAATACTAGCATTTTTATAACAGTAACGAACATAAGCAATTAAATGGGAATCCTTTGACACATCAGCAGCTTCTTCAAGCTGCAAAGCAAACAAACTTGATTTCAACCGGGCTATGTGCCGTCCCTCAATATTTTCTGACATGTCAGAGATGCTGCGGCAAACTGTTGTATCTGAGATTGGTATACTTTTGAACTTCTCTGCTGCTTTTTCACCAAACGTTGTCTGAGCTATGTCGAGCAGTGATGGAACAATCACTTTTTCTCCATCTACAAAGGGGCTTTCATTTTTGGCAATGTGGTATGCTACTTGGTATGATGCTTTTTATGCATTTGCAGGAGTATTTGCAACATGTTTCACCGCTTCTTGCTGCTGAAGTATCTCTTGCAACTTCCTGGCAAAAAAATCTCAGCTTTTTCCTGCTGGAGGCCTATGTTTCGTTTCAAAGTGACGCCTTAGTTTGGTTGGCTTCAAGCTGTCCTTAGCTAAGATTTTGCCACAAACCACACACTGTGGTCTATTTTCTCCACTAACAACAATGCAGGTGAAACCAATATCTAAATAGGAGGAATCGTATATCCTTGTTTTTTGCAGCTTTTCTCTCTCCATTGGTTTCTGTTTCAGCCTTTCGCTTGAGCACTCTACCATCTTTTGGGAGCAGAAAACGATCCATGTCAAATGCTTGCTTAACCTAAGATACAAAATTTAAAGCTGCATGTTAATGAATAGTACATGGCTTAAATTTTACAGCTGCATGAGGTACAGCAGGTTTTTACCTTTGTAGTTAAAAAAAAGATTTAAAATAATCTTATGTTTTAAATAAAATACATTTGGCTAAAAATCATTCTGTTTTTTTTTTTAAATGTTTTTATTTTTACAGAGTGATACAATAAAGAGTTGCTTTTACAACCAGAAATAAATAATTGTTTCTACTGCCCCCCCTCCCCTTGGAGCCCAGGAATCCATTGGTGCATGTGATAAAAGAAGTCAGTTTCTGAAGTGAAGACAAAAAGAAGTGCAAAGAGTATCGTTATTGGCTTAAGCAAAACACTAAACGAAGGGTTGGATGGAGGAAGGAGGTTGAAGGTTGAAGAAAGACGCAAAGTGTATAGGGTAAAGTAAAAAGCAATTGGTTTTCAATCATATTTTGCAAGAGGGAGTCTCTTAGGAGTCTTCTAAGCCCAGTTGTCCCTGTTGTTCAATCCAAGAGGAGAATTTCCTCCAGATTTCCAGCCCTATTTTCTTTTTCCTTCGTCCCTTCTTGGTGTAGACTGCTTTTTCTAGGTGGAAGGTGGCAGCCAGCCTAGCCAACCATTGAGCGAAGGAAGGTGAGTCTGAGTCTAACCAGCTGGAGGAAATACATAGGCCCACATGCATCATTGTGACATTTTGCACTTCCTAATTTGCGAAAAATAAGGAATCGCAAATTAAGAAGTGCAAAATGCTATGCATCATTATTTTCGGTATTCATTTGTGATTCGGTAAAAATCGCAATTTTTACCGAATCCCAAATGAATACCGAATTCTTAAGTTAATTTTCGCAATTCCCATTGATTCCTATGGGCCAAAAGGCCCATAGGAGTCAATGGGAATTGCGAGTGGCACTTTGAAAATTTCATGGGTGCAGGGGGGGGTCCAAAGGACCCCTCCATGCACCCCTGAAATGTATTTTTCGCATCATGTTTCACACACACATGTCCTAAGGACATGTGTGTGTGAAACCTGAATGTTGAAAAAAAAACATTTTAAGCATTTTAAACACTTTTTCCAAATTTACTGAGTGGTTCAACCACTCGGTAAATTTGGCACCCTAATTGCGAATTTACAGTTTTAAATTTAATGATGCATTGCTTTTAAGAAATCGCACATCTGCGACTTCTTAAAAGCACCCGCAATTTTAGAACTCGCTAACATGTTACGAATTCTAAAATTGCTTCATGCATCCCAAAAAGCACTTTTGCATTCGCAAACGGCCGATTTTAAGGAATCGCACCGTTTGCGAATACAAAAATGCTTGATGCATGTGGGCCATAATCTCCATATTGCCATGGCGATGAAAACCACCCTTCTTCCTTAATTCTTGGTGAATCAGATTGTGTACCTAAAAGAATAATTGTGGGATTTAAAGAGATTGGGTGTTTTGCTATTTCGCTAAGTAAGTTCTGTATCTTAAGTAGTGTTGGGGCTAAAGTTGGACTGGTTGCAAAGATGTGCACAGAATCGGCCCCAACTTCAGAACAGCGTGGGCAGAGGGTTCCCTTACCAGTTCCCCATTTAATGATCCTGCTGGGTGTCATGTAAAGTAAGAAAATAGATTTGAAATGTTGCGCTTGCAGTTTGGCAGAAATTAAAATCTGTTGTGATAAAGCTAGAGAGTTGTGAAAGATATTCTCAGATGAGTTAAGTTTGTTGTGCCATTTTAAGGCAATTGCCTCTAAGTCATCGGGGGTTTGTCTGTTGAGCATATTGTACAGACAGCCGATACGAGGGGCAACAGTATTGCATAGTGTGTTTAAAAATTCTACTTCTGCAAATCCCAGGGTTCCTCCGACTTTCCTAGAGAGAAAGCCGAGAATTTACATGAATTTGAAGGAGTCTTGGCTTCTCAGGTTGAATTTGGCTTGTAGACTTGAGAAGGGTTTAATTCCCTCCGTGGTGATCAGGTCCCCAAGTTTTACTATTCCGGCCCTATACCACTCTGAGAAGTATGAAGTGTTGAAGATATCTGGTAAGTTATTGTTATTGAGGGTGGGTGAGTATATATTAAATCTACCAATTCCATAAATTCTCTGGATGTTGCGAAATACTTTGAAAGAGTTCATTAGTGTCTTAAATTTTACACAGTTGTAGTAGCCATATGTGGTTTCGCGAAGTAGGCATCCCCAATGTTGTTCCCCCAGTAGGTGCTGGAAGGGAGAAGGCAGCCCGGTTGTAAATAGAATAGGTTCCCTAACCAGTACTGAACTGTACTGTACTACTGACGCCCAGTAGTATAGGATGATGTTGGGGAGGGCCCAGCCTCCTCTTTCTTTTGAGAGGGTGAGATGCTTCAGGGCTCGTCTGGGTTGAGCGTATGACCAGATAAATTGAGTGAAAATTTGTTGAAATTTAAGCAGGTTGTTTTTGCTGAATTCTAAGGGTATACTGCAAAAGAAGTACAGTAGCTTAGGGACGTACGTCATTTTGACAACATGCATCTTCCCACTAGCAGTAAGTGCGGATTGTCGATCTGTTGTAATGCTTTCCTTGTTTGGTCCGCAAGGGGTACTAGGTTGTCTGTTACGATGTCCTCCAGCTTGGGCAAAACAAGGACCCCCAGATATTTAGCTTTGGGCACCACCCGATCGTCAGTCCATGTGATTTTTCTGTTTAGTAAAATCTGTGTTTTGTTCTTGTTTAGGGCATATCTGTCCAGTTTTCAGAATTTCTGTGCCTCCAATTCTAGTGCCAGTATACTACTAGCGGGATCTGGGGAGGTGATGGCGAGATCATCGGCATACGCCAGGATTTTGCAGCTGTTTTGATGATAGCATACTGAGGAGATGTTCTTATTTTTCTCTATCTGTTTAATAAAGGGGTCCAGGTACAGGGCGAACAGTAGAGGGGAGCAGGGGCAGCCCTGTTTTGTTCCCCAGGAGATGTTAATGGAGTCAGTAAGTTGTCCGTTTATGGTGACGCTAGCCCTTGGTTTGTTATAGAGTGCCTGGACTGCCCGAATGATTTTATTCCCGAACACCATCCTGCTCATTACGCTCCACAGAAATCGCCAGGACACTCGATCAAAAGCCTTTTCGGCGTCGAGTAAAATGAGTGACATTGGGTCTCCAGCGACCTGTGCTGCGTCGAACAGAGTGATCACTCTCCTGATGTGCTCAGTAGTCCTTTTCGTGGGAATGAACCCATGCTGCCATTCTGAAACTAGAGATTCCACTACTTGAGAAATCCTAGAGGTTAGCACTTTGAAGAATATTTTGGAGTCGCTATTGATGAGGGTAATAGGCCTGTAAGAGCACATGTCCAGAGGGGATTTATCTTTCTTCAAAAAGATAGAAATTATGGCGCTTGCCCAGGAGTCCGGAGGAAGAGCCCCATTGAAGATAGATGATATTACATCTGTAAGAATGGTTTTAAATTGTGGGGCGAAGATTTAAAAAAATTCTGTGGCGACACCGTCGGGACCTGGAGCCTTCCCGTCTGGTAGCCTTGTAAGAGCATCCAGAATTTCCTCCCAGGTTGGGGTTTGATCTAAAATCTGTCTGTCTGTAGGCTTGAGTTGCCCCAGTTGGCTCTCGTTAAGATAGCTAGAAATCTCGCTGTCTAGGGCGTCGGCCACAGAGAAGACTTCCTCGGTATAAAGTTTGGAATAGTATTCCTGGAATCCCTTCCGGATAAAAGTAAGACCTGTGGTTTCCATGCCAGAAGGGAGTCTAATTGCATGTATTTCACTGCTGGATACCTGCTGTCTTGTCCTAATGGCAAGGTGGTGCCCAATGCTGTCGCTACACTCATAGCTTTTTTCCCCAGTGGCTGCCCATTTAGCTGCAATTTTTTCCATGAAGACAGTGCCTATCTCTGCTTTGGCCAGTACTGTTTCCTCTTGGACACATTGACAGTCTAATCCTGAATGTATTAATTGAGTTAGTTTAATCTCGATTTTCCTTAGTTTATCTTGTAGCTCGCTAATTCGTTTTCTTTCCCTTTTTTTTCTGAAAAGTGAATCTCAGGGTCTCACCTCTAATCCCCGCCTTTAGAGTGTCCCAAACTATCATTTGAGAGGCCGTGCCGTTGTTTATTTCCAGGAATTCCGGGGTCCAGCCCTGCATGCGGGTTACGTAGTTATTGTAGTGTAGTAGCGCTTTCTCAAAGCTCCACTTTGTGGGTTCTTTCTGCGGCACGAGCCCCTTGATTGTGACTATAAGTGGGTTGTGATCAGATAAGAAGCGGGGTGCTATGTCAATTGTAAAGTTGTTCGTTAGTGATGCTGAGATAGGAAAATAATCTAGTCTAACTAGGGTTTTGTGAGGGGCTGAGTAAAACGTATGTCCGGGTTGCATGGGATTTTTGTTTGACCACCCGTCTATTAGGCCGCGAGTCTGCATAAGATTATTGAAGGCTTGAAAGACTTGGGGTTTCCTACGTTTGTATTTCTGTGTTGAGTTTGGAGCCCAATTGCAGGGTAGGTATATATTAAGATCCCCACAAAGTACTATCAGAGTAGGCCAGTGTGCTAACTCCCCGGATACCAGATTTATAACCCAGGTTCATCAAGCTTGCTTCCGTATACTGAGCAGAGAGTCATAGAAGAATTATTGGGAAGAAAGATCTCCATAATAACCCACCTCCCTAGAGGGTCAGATTTACTTCGGGGGCTGCTAATGGCGAGTTTTCTGTCAACTAAGATTCCCACCCCCTTGGTTTTAGCCCCTTGTGTTGTTGTGCCCGCCACCTTGAACCCTAGGGTGTCTAGCAAGTGTCTTTGGGAGTGTTCTATGTGTGTTTCTTGCAGACATATGCTATTCCCACCCAGCATCCGTAAGCCTAGCGCTACCTTCTGCCTTTTCGTTGCGTCATTTAATCCACAGACATTAACAGATACTATTTGTAAGGAGTCTAAACTGGCCATCTGAAAATATAAAATTGGAAAGCTGCGGGCGTGCCTTTTTCTCTGTTTTACCAATCCTCTCCCTCTCACCATCCACCTTCCCCCTCCCTTTCTTAGACATTTTTCGGGATCGACTTTTTCTTTGGAAAAGGATGTTGCAGTTCAGAGATCTAGCTAAGAAGCCATAAGCGTACTGCCTGAAGGATAACGTGGATCTTTGTTTTTTAGTTATTTTTTTGCACCTGGGTGTCCTTGCCGTGTCCCCTCCCACCCCTCCCCCTGAGCCCCCATCCCCCCCACCCACCCCCTTGCGTGAGCATTCAGGCAGGGCCTGAGTGATGTTGATCAGTGGTGAGCCTCAGCTGCTGGAGCCGCCAGTCAGATAAGAAAAGAAGTCTAAGTCTGTGACCAGCATTGGCGCTGAAGTGTGTGTTTAAAATACAGTGAGTGTAGGTGCTACTTGTGAGTGTATAACAACCCTTTTTTCCCCTCGTTGTTTAACCAGAATCAGCCTGTGGGTGTTATGTAGTCCTTGAGTCCCTTCTTGGCCTTTATTTCGTCTAAGTACTCTTTAGCCTTGATTTCTGACTGTAATACTATGATGGTGCCATTGAGAATGACCTTCAGTCTGGCCGGGTTCATAAGGTATACTTCTGCGCCCTGTTGCTGGAAGGGGGAGATAAGCTGCCTCATGTGCCACCTTCGCTCCACAGTTTGATGACAAAAATCCGGTTTGGCAAAGAACGTAATCCCATTTGCCCCTTTTTTGGAGTTTTGGCGAGCTTGGTCATATATCAGTTGCCTTAGGAGGAAGTTACCAAAGTAAACCAGGAAGGCCCGGGGCTGGCCACCATCTAAGCTGCCACTGTCCTGTTGTCGCTTTTGGAAAAAGGGGAAATGGTGTGCTCCCTGTACCTCCCGGTTCCAGTCCCAGCCTGGGTGGTCAGGGAAGGATTCACGTAGCAGGTTAACTATGAATTGCCACGGATCTTCCCCTTCCTTCCCTTCTGGAATGCCTAGTAAGTGAAGGTTATTTCTTCATTGTCGGTTTTCTTGCTCCTCCATCTTGACCATTATATCTGTGAGGCAGGCGGAGTGGGATTCGCTCAGTTGTTTGGTGGCCACTGCTTCAGTTTCTAGATGCTCTGTCCATGCCTCGACCATGCTTACCCGGTCACAAATGTCTATGCAGGTCTTGTTCAGCCTTCTTTGGCCCCCCTGGAGTTTTTTGGCGGCGTTCTTGGCAGACCGGTTATCGGCCCTCACCTTTCTTGGAATTCCTTTATAGAAGTTAGTGTGGCTGCCAATGAGGGCTCCCCTGGTTCAGTTGCTTTTGATTGATGGTTTCCCAAGTTGTTTCACTGTGATTGGGTTGAGCTATCTTCCTCCAAGGGGTACGACATCCTTGAGTCGGAGTAGTCCCATCTAAGTTGGCTTTGTCGTTTGTTCTTACTTCTAGGTTTCTTGGGCCGCACAACTGTGTAAGGATTAATGTGGGAGCCCTCGCTTTCCTCTTCACTGATGCTGGCACTGCTTGCTTCTTTGTCGTCGTTGTCCGTCTCCTCTTCCCCCTCACCGGATGAGCTAGGTGTGCTGTCGGATACAGTGTAAAAATCCTCCTGCCCAGGCTCTGGAGTCCAAGGATTGTGTGTTCCGAAGGGGATCTCCAAGTTTTGAAAGGCGAGTTCAGCCCCTGTAGATTGTGAGTCGAGGCCAGAGGTGACCAGAGGTGTGTCCGCCCCTTTGTGACTGACTCCTTCAGTTAGTAACTGCTGCTGTCCTGGAGCTGAGGATGGACAGGCAGAGAGGTATCTGGTGGTATGGGAAGGTCAGAGGGGCCGGGCCCCCTGTAGGTTGAGGAAGGCCAAGTTCAGAGCCTTCGGTGGGTGTATGGTTACTAGGAGGAGATGCAGAAGCAGCTAAGTTACTTGGGGAGCTGACCAGATTTTCCACTGTGCTCATAATATCAATGCAAGGTTTTTTTTAGGCCTCCGTTGTCAATAGTGCCGTCCTGTTGTGGGAGGGTCTTAGGTGGAGTGGGGGGTTGCTTGTTCTTTAAGCTGGCCTGGGTTTTGGCTACCGTGAATATTTTGGCAGGGGGTGGCTGGCAGGGGTGTTGATTAAAGCTAGGATCTTTAATGTCTTTACAACCTTTAGGGTCTTTGTTGGTAGCCCCCCCCCCCCGGTTTTAGCCAATCTGTGTTTTTTGCCCCACTGACCTGGTCTGGTTTGATCCTCCCGGTGATCTCTTCTGCCAAGTTGTCCTTCAAAGGAGCCGGGGTCTTCTGCTTGATCCTCCTCCTTGCTCCGGGAGCACTCATTTCCAGGCTATGGCAAGTTTTTTCTCTCCCCACCTCAGACACTATAGTTTGAAAAGCCTGTAAATCAGGGTTAATGTCACTGAAACGGTCAGGTTGAGGAAAAAAGCCCCGTTCCGAGTTAGAGCCTGAGAGGAAGCAGGAGCACGTTCGCCAGAGCTCTCCTCAGCTATCTCGCTCCGATGTACGCAAGCCACGTGTGCAAGATAGAAGAGAATCCAGAAGGTATCCAGTCGGGTTAAACAGATGCTTAACCACTCGTACTCCAGTACGGGTCTGCCGACTGTGAAGCTCCTTTTCACGATGCACTGTGGTTTGTGTTGCCACTGCCTCTGCCTCGAGGGGAGATTCTGCCGTCCTGCACCATAGCCGAGCATCCTGCGGTTCACACAGGGCAGTTAGCAGATCGGCTCTCCATGCGTGACTGGCGCGCCCAGCCAAGCAGTGCGGCGCTCAGGCTGTCACCATCTTGCTCAACTCGGCTAAAAATCATTCTGTGGTAAGTGGATAAAAAGTAATTCCAGCTCATCCAGGCTTTAAGCAGGTGCTCCCAAAATTGCTGCAGTATGTATATGCCATATACCACTGATGATTCTCTGCAAGTTACTTGTTCAAAGGTTAGTGAGGGCAAACTTCAGCACTGCCCCTTCACCCATCAATCTAAAACAAATGTGTACCTTCCTCCGATGTTCCTGCTGCTTAAATAGGAGTTCTCGGCCTAGTGATCAAGTAGCTTTTCCCCTTGAATCAAGAGAAAATGTTTAAGACACAGAGAAAGCTCCCCTGAGATCAGAATCATAGTGACGGGCAAAGGAGCGAATGACATGCCTAGACGTTACCTGCTACCTTATCTTAAGGGTAAATAAAATATGCAATGATCTGCAAGTTATTAGTTGAAGTCCTGATGGTTGGTAAGGTAGCCATGATCTGTAAGTTAAGAATTTGATTTCTGGCAGGGCCACATTAGCTTTCCATTCTTTACAGTTTGTTAAATTGATCTTGCATGTACTTCCTTGTAGCTCTTTCACTTCAATATCACCCATACACAATACACCCACTCTCCTGCAATACCAAGTTTCTTTTACTTGTGCCATGTTAATATTTCAATACCTGTGCAGTTCCTTTTTGCACAGATTCACAACTGGCACATGTGACTTATGTAATGTGCACTCTGCAGAGAAGCGCAGGATTGGATGAGCATGCATTTGGCACAACTTTAGGACCCAGTGACAGGCATTGTGAGAAATGTACACTGCCTCTGATTCTCAACTTCAGAGGTATTAATTGGGGTTTTTGGACTGTTTAGGTATGGAAGTATAATTTTCATGGAGCCCTGGCATTTGCTCATAGACCTTTGCAATATTACAGACGGACGGCAAAAAGCACTGGGAAAAACAACTTATTCTACTGCATCAAAAAGGGTTCATACAACATGTGCAGCTGAATGGCACCTGGAACAGAACAAGGAGGGCTCCTGGGATATTCTGTACCGCTACTCTGTGCCTTTTGTAAAATTTGTATTCAAAATATAAATCTTTCATATGCCAAAGCTAAGACCCCATTGGTTAAGACACCACCTTGGTATATTGGGAAAAATGTGTGCCAATAATTTCTTTAAAAATAATATCTTTTAACAGTTTTACATTGTGCAAACTCAGTTCCCGGGCACTGGAACACTTTAAATGAGCACAAGTTGCATTACACAGGGTCATATTTATTACATTACGCACAAATAAATTACATTATTTTGTCTAAGATCACAGGATGTAGCGCCAAGGTCAGGATTCAAACACAACTCCCCAGTTACAAAGTCAGCAGCTCTGAGTATCAATCACAGTCTCCCTGCTTCGATTTTACAGACATCCAATGTCCTACACACCTAAGTAGCTATGAAGAGTTAGCATTATATGTAAAAAAAGCCTAAAAATGCCAGAAATTTGAATTTTTAGTATGTTTAGTATGCTTTTTCAGCCCAAATCAATCTTCAGAGTGGAACCATGCAAAGTACAATAATGTGTTTGATGCTTTGAATCTCTATTTTCTGTAGCCTTTTCAAGGCTGCTAGTGATAGCAGTGTGTGTGCGCACACACATGCACTATTATGTGTTTGTTTGACAGAATGTGTACCCATGTAAACCTTTGAATGTCTGTAAGGGAGACGTGTTATCAGAGTTTGAGCACTCTGTAGCTCAGAGCTGGTACACGAGGAACAATTCTCTAGAAATTAACAAAAGTTTTAGGCAGAGTTAATGGGATAATTGTCTACCAACCAGTTATGGATCTGAAGGCAAACTTCAAAGTCCCCAGAGAGGGCACTGAACAAAGACCTCATTGAGAATTCCCTAGTGTTACGATAAGTTGCTTGCCTGAAGCTTTGGGGGTTTAGGGCACGTCGGGCTTATGTTTAAATAAATAGAACTAATAAAAAATTCATGATGTTGCCTATTTTATTTCAGAGCAATGCTGTCTGACTGACTTTGTGGTGACAGGGACATGTTAAGGATTTTGGGGGCCCAGGGCCAAAACTACTTTGGGGCCCCCTGCTCAGAACAGCTTTGAGTTTATGATTCAATTTTAGCTCTGCATATCATCTTTATCCAGGATACTAACGGTGCACAGACACTATGGTTGAAATTCTAAATGTGTTTACATCTAATATTCAGAGGTAGTGATGTGTGTTTTCACTGTTGAATCTCAACAGCAGCCCACTAATTTTACAGCAAATAATAGCTGTGAAATCCTCCAATTTTCGAGTATGTGAGGCTCCTTTTTGATCTAACCCTGACTGATCACCTGCTACCTGGCTTGCAACCTGCTGCCCCATGCCCACAAGAGAAGGGCACTCTCTCTGCTCCTTTCAAAATTCCTCCCTTGAGGGGCCTCCTTTTTGCTGCCAATGGGTCAGCTCAGGCAAGTCCCCCAGTTCAGCTACTTGCTCCCCGGCAGGCTCCAGGGCATCCCCCTCAGGGTCTACCTCCTCATGGGACGTGGGAACTTCAGGGCCGGTTTCCCACGCCCCTCACCACTTCTCTCTTCGACAGGGTCCTGGGCCTCCCTCTCAGGCTCCAGGTCCTCTTGAGAATCCCTACTGGCTGACATTGACCGGGTAGTCACACACGCCCAGTCAGGAAGTCCAACCATCTTCAAGTGAGTTGTTTTCTCTACCTTTTCCCAAGGGGATGAGGTTCCGTGACGATTTGAACCCGTGTTTTCAAGTTTGTCGGAAATACATAATATTAGTATCAGCGAACCGCAAATGATCCATTTAGCCTATCCTGGTGTTTTCGCTATGCTACGAGCAAGAGCACTCCTGTTATGAACACATTTCTGATCTACCCACGGCATCCATCTTAGATCATGTCCGCCATTTTTGTGTTTCTTGCCCTCACATATGCAATAACCTCTGATCACTTCATTTCGATTAAGGACACGTAGCCTTAGCCGGAGATTCACCTCTTTCATGACACGTGTGCCTTAAACCAGATCACGCTGTAGCTGCATGAATCGACAAAGGCTGCCTCCTCTGCCCGAGGCCAGCCCACCTGAACTGGTTCTCGTGTCCATTGTCCCGATCATGATTAGGCGGCCGAAGCCGGTAGCCTTGCCTATTTACAACCCACAAACATCTCTTATCCCGCTTTTCTATCTCCTGCACCTGGCTCTGCTCCTTTCCTTCTGGGCCTTTATTAGGGGGAGGTAACGAACTTTACGATGAGGCGGTCCGGCTCTTGAATGCAATATTGACAAGGGATTGTGATGGACTAGTGGGAACCCCTCTTCGTGATGTTTGGCATCAGATATTATCGACAGTTCCTGTGTAACGCCAAATATTTATTGTTTAAGACACAAAGGTTTAGGAATGTACTAGCATGTGAAATATTTGCCTGAAGCACAATTTTTAGTATATAAGGAGCAACCCTCAATGTACAAATCGAACAGGCTCCTAGTCTCTGCCCGTGTGTAGATTCTGTGACTTCTGTGTCCCTGCAGTAATAAACCTTTGGTCTTTGACGCCACCATCGAGAAGCCCGTGTTTCTGTTCATTTGCGCACCAAGGCAGGTGGAACTCCGGGGTCTTTGGGTGTTGTTCCCTGACACCTCTGGACGGAACCAAAAAGTCCAGAACTCCAATTGGCGCCCAACGTGGGGCGACGTCATTCGGTACCGGTCCAAAAGCCTGAAGAGTTCGAGGAGCTTCGTGTGAAGATTTCCGAGGGAGGCGCCCCACTTCATCGATCCCGGCATATCGCAAAAGTGGCCCTGAAGTTCTCTTCCACGAGGGTTCCCGTTCAGGACGGCTGCAGTGGGCCGTTGCCTTGACCGTCGCCCTGTCTTGGACCCGAGGTGCAGCCCTTAGTACAGCGAAACGTGACGGGTTTCTCCTTGGTGACGTCTTCAGTGCCTCAGTTAAGTATTTAGTGATAGCTAGCTGGTTACTTTGTGAGGATTGTTAAAATCCTTGATCGGTTCTTAGTTTGGTTTGGTTTCGTAAGATTATCACTAGTTGTTCTGGTTACGATAATCTATTTGGTTCAGTTTGGGTATCGATACATTAGTTTGGTTTTGGTAGGCCTAAGTTCTTGGTTCGAGTGCACATATTTGTTCCGTGTTTTGTTTGTTTTGTGTTCCAGACTGAAAATGGTAAGTCGGAAAATGTTGTCTTGTTTTGGTTGCAACCATGACTCACGATTGGAGGATTCTTGTCTGGTTCCTCCAATTGGGACTCCCCTTTATGACCTATATTGCAAATTTGGAGTGGGTCCTATATCCTATAACGAGGTGTGGGTCCGTTACTGTAAGAAGGATGGTGTCCTTAGTTGGCCACTACATGGTAGTTTTGAACCCGAGATCCTTGATAATTTAGAAGCGAAATTGTTTAGTAAGAAAGCCCGGCCGGCAATGTTTGATTCTTTCCGTTATTGGCGAAAAGAGTCCAAACAGAGAGAAATGAAAAGGTTGAAAAAAGAACAGAAAGAGATAGAAGAGCTAACTCTAGAGCAAGCAACTAAACAATTGCAAGATAATGAGTGCGAAAAGGCCATAGATGTAGCAATTAGAGAGCGTAATTTAGCGATTGACAAGTGCTACCCTGCCTTGCCATCGAAAACAGCTAAGATACTGGAGGATCCCGAAAACGATCCACTGTTGTCTTATCTGTTACGGTCACCTCCACCGTATGCACAAGGTGCTACGGCTCAACTTGTACCGAATGTCCAATTGCCGGTTGCTGGACAACCTGGTGTTCTTGTTCCTCAGAATCTAGTTCCTGTGCCTCCTGTGGTTAATGTGAATATTCCTACGGCTCCTCCTCTTCCTGGGTTTCCGTCTTCTATACCTGTATCTGTCTCGCTTACACCTACTACATCACAAACTATTTTTCTCGATACTCCTACTACTTCACAATCTGTTCCTACCTCTACTGTGTTCTCTACGTCTGCGAGTATGTTAACTCCACTTTCTGTACGTCGAAAAATAACTGATTCTGTTGCTAATATTCTGTCTCCTTTATATAAATCTTTAATTAAGACTCCTACTTCTGATTCAGTTCAGAGACGCAGTCAGCTACCAAGTACTGAAGAACGGGGAGTTTTAGATTCCACGGCTCTCAGATGGATTACGAAAGTTAGAAGATATAGTACAAGAGATGTACTAGATACGTTTATGCAGTGGAAGGAACCAACGCAACGGTACGTCTTTGATGAGATGTGCTCGTTGTTACGTGAGGAAATAGAGGAAGATGATGTTGAATCAGACTTAGAAGATTTAATTAAAATTCAAAAAGAGTTTGCTGCAGGAATGATAGTGGGTGATAATATAAAAGAAGCGATGGAACTCATTTTGAGTTTTAGGAATGATCCATCTCTTCGTTCGCCAAGAGATTTAGAGAAAGGTAAAATGAAGCCAAGTCGCCAATATCCTATGAGGGAGGTTCCTCCAATTTGGCGCGAAGCAATACAACGTGATGATAATGCGGGTATTGCAGCTGCTCCAGCACAGTTCCAACGAGTGTGGATACACATTCCGTGGAAGCGAGCTGAAGTGCTAGCGGTGAAACAGGCCTTGCCAGATCCGCGTAAAAATCCAGCCGGATATTACAAGGAATTAACACAGACAGTTGAAGCTTGTATAATGAACTTAGCGGATATCGATATGTTATTTGGTAATGTAGTTCCACAACCAGTGTGGGCTAAAATTCGTAGAGAGGATCATCAAGCAGCCTTAGGTGGTGATTGGGCAGCTATCACTGCAGCGGATGGTCAGCAAACGGGTGGTGCAAAACCCGAACCCCTGATTGCTAATCTTCCAGGTAGAATAATTGACTTAATGAAGACTTTGATGCCTGCGTTGCGTGTTAATTGGGATAAATTATCCGCATGCAAGCAAAAGAAAGATGAAAGTGTCTCCGACTTCTTCACGAGGTTCGAAGAGACTTTTGTAGATCATAGTGGTCAGGATATGAGCACTGAAGGAGGACAGAGACTGTTTGTCGATAAATTTGTGCATAATTTGCTACCTGAATTATGCAATAAATTAAAGGATTCAGAGAGTGCGTGGGCTGTTTCCACAACTGCGCAGATACTTGCGACTGCACAGTACTACGAAAATAGGGATAAAGAGGAAAAGGAAAAATCAGAGAAGAAAACGAAAGATTTAAAGACTAAAGTTCTTTTACAGCAGGCGTATCCGCCTCGCACGAATCAGACTAGTATGCAACAGAATTCATATCAAAGGACAGATTATAGTTCAACCAGGCCTCAATATCAGTGGAACCAGTGTGCGTACTGTAAGAAAGAGGGTCACTACAAAAATGAATGTCCAATCTTAGCGCAAAATAATGCAGCAGCAGCTCAGAGAGGTCGTGGTGGTTTTGCGCAGAATTCTAGAGGTCGAGGGCGAGGTGCTATGCCTCCGCAAACGAATGATCGTCCCTCCAATCACTTTGATCAACGAAATGTACAGTCAGCTCAACAGAATAGATCTCAGCAATATCTTGTTGAAGATTATTGTGAAGTGGATGAGGGATTTCAGCAAAATGGGTACTAGGACAGCCATGGACAGAGAGAGGGAGTAGTATCAGTTCCAGTAGATCAGAGTGGGCCTTATGTCGCAGTAGCAACATCAGGTGTAGTCGAACCGTTTCTGTTGGATACTGGTGCCGCAAAAAGTTCTATCATTCATGCGAAACTCCCTGGCGCACCTTTGTCCGGCTCAACAAATGTTTCCGTAGGTTTTTCAGGCGCCCCTGTTTACAACCCGATATCTGGTCCTTTGTCTATTTCTGTTGGACCATGTCAATTGAAAGCACCTTTGATTTTGACGTCAGGTTGTAATGAAAATCTGCTTGGTTTAGATTTGTTAAAACGACTATATGCGACATTGTACTGTTCTCCGGAAGGGGTACAGCTTACATTGGGTAAAAGAATCACTTCTCCGATGTACTTGTCAATGGACGCACTCCCGACAGAGCTGCGCTCACTCCCTGATTCTCTTTGGGCGACTGGACCTAATGATGTAGGCCTTTTAGAAATACCACCGTATGTAGTAACTTTGAAACCAAATGTAAAATTTCCAAGAATTCCTCAATATAAAATATCGAGTGAAGGAGAACGTGCACTTTTATTGATTGTGCAAGATTTGATTAAGAAAGGTGTGGTTGAAGAAACTCGAGGAAATGTTTGTAATAGTCCTGTGTTACCGATTCTGAAACGAACTGATCCTACAAAACCACCAGTGTACAGGTTTGTCATAGACCTTAGAGAAGTTAATAAAATTGTGGTTCCGCAATTCCCTGTGGTTCCAGACATTACTGCATTGTTAACATTGATTCCGGCTACAGCCACTTGGTTCTCAGTCATCGACTTGAAGAATGCCTTTTTCAGCATTCCGATAGCCGAGGAAAGCAGAGATATTTTTGGCTTCTGTCTAGGAGGTCGAAGTTTCAGATTTAAACGCGCTCCACAGGGCTACTGTGAAAGTCCATCTATTTATAGTCAAGCATTAAAAAGCCAGCTAGATTCTTTTGTCCTTCCTCCAGGTTCTGCCCTAGTACAGTACGTAGACGATCTTCTAGTGGCTGCCGATGACAAGGAAACTTGCAAAGCAGCTACAGTTTCGTTATTGCATCATTTGTCTGATTTTAATCACAAGGTGTCACCTTCCAAGATGCAATACTGCTGCCAAGAAGTGACCTACCTAGGTCATCTCTTGTCAAAGGAGGGAAGGAAGTTGACCCCAGAAAGAATAAAAGCAATTACGCAAATGAGTGTTCCACGCACACAGAGAGAAGTACGTGCCTTTTTAGGTATTACCTCTTACTGTAGGCAGTGGATTCCAACTTTTTCTCTTTTAGCGAAACCATTGGTAGCTTTGACTGGGAAAAATGTTCCGAGTCCGGTGCCATGGTCTGATGAATGTCAAGAGAGTTTTACCGAATTACGAAAAGCCTTGTGTTCAGCTCCTGTATTGGGTACACCCGATTACAGTAAGCCATTCACGCTCTACGTTCACGAGAGAGAAGGTTGCGCGTTGAGTGTCCTGACACAGAAGTTTGGTGATAAACAACGCCCTTGTGCGTATTTCTCATCAACATTAGATCCGGTAGCTAGAGCGTTGCCTAGTTGTTTGAGAGCTACAGCGGCAGCTGCGGCTTCCATTCGACAATCTGCTGGTTTGGTGATGAACAACATGCTAGTGGTCATGGTTCCTCATGCAGTGGATACACTCATGAACCGAACGAAGACACAACACCTTACCAGTGCGAGATTATCTGGTTACGAGCTGACACTACTAGCGAGTCATATTCAGATCAAAAGGTGTAATGTATTGAATCCAGCAACGCTGTTGCCGACTGATCAAGAGTCGAGTGATTCTGAGCCACATGACTGTTTTTTTAAAACGGAGGAAGAGACAAAAGGACGCATCGATTTGAAAGATACTCCGTTACCCGATCCGGATGGTACGCTGTATGTGGGCGGGTCATGTTTTAAATTGGAGAATGGTGATGTGACTGCTGCTTACGCGGTGACGACGTTGAAGACGATTGTGGAGACTGCAAGAGTGAGTCAGAATTCTGCCCAAGCTGCAGAATTAATAGCTCTAACGAGAGCATGTGTTTTAGCTGAGGGAAAGAGAGTGAATGTGTTCACAGATAGTCAGTACGCATTTGGCGTGGCACATAGTTTTGGCCGGTTGTGGAGAGAAAGAGGTTTCATTACGTCCCATGGGACTAAGATTCAACATGGTCAGCTAGTTAACGACTTGTTGGAATCTCTAACCTTGCCGACTGAAGTTGCAATTGTAAAGTGCAGTGCTCATAAATCAATCACGGATGATGTTGGACGTGGGAATGCTTTTGCTGATGAAATTGCTAAACAGACAGCTAGAGACCTGATGAGTAGAATGTATGTTGCAACGTCTGCAAGATGGATCGCTGAGTCTGGGATGTGTGAAGATACAATGGAAAGTGTGAAAGAGATTCAGAGAGAAGCAACTGAGGAAGAGAAACGTGTATGGAGAGAGAGTACGGGCAAGTTGGACTCGAATGGATGTTGGATTGATTTGACAGAACAGCAACGTTGGATGTTGCCGGATGCGTATGTGCTTGCAGTAGTGACAATGGCGCACGGAGTAGCGCATATAAGTTCTAAAGGTATCTGTAAGATGTTGGCTCCGGTCTGGAAGAATGATGGGATCAGTAAGTGTGCAGAGAGAGTGGTGAAAAATTGTATGGTGTGCTTGATGCATAATCCCGGCAAGGGAACTCCAACTCCAGCTGGTCATTTCGCTCCTCCTTCCTGCCCCTTTGAAGTGATTCAGTTAGACTTCATTCACATGGAACGCTGTAATAATTTGAAATATGTCTTGGTGGTGGTTTGTGCTTTTTCCAGGTGGATAGAAGCATACCCACTAAAGGACAATACTGCCTTATCAACTGCCAAAATTCTTCTCAAAGAATATTTCCCTAGATTTGGAATGCCACGGATTGTATGGTCAGATAACGGAAGTGAGTTTATAGGGAAAGTTATGCAGAGTGTATGTGCAGGCCTAGGTTTGAAACAAAAATTTCATAGTGCGAACCATCCCCAGTCAGCTGGTTTAGTGGAGGGTTACAATGGCACCCTTAAGCTGAAGATAGCTAAAATACAAGCATCCACAGGTTTAGCCTGGCCAGACGCACTTCCTTTGGCTCTGTTATCCACAAGAGTGACTGTACATTCTCGAGTGGGGCTTTGCCCTTACGAGATTGTATTTGGTCGTCCTGCCAATATTTGGGGGGTACCAAGACCAAGGGAGTTCAGACAGCTGGAATATCCTATGTTGATAGACTACCTTTACGACTTGACTGCTAAATTGAGTCTTATTCATCAACAGGTTTTCGATGCATTGCCAAAACCTCCGGAGAGTCCAGGGCATCAGCTGAAACCAGGGGACCTGGTTGTAATCAAGAACTTCGCGAGGACGAAGAACCTTCAACCCAGATTTGTGGGGCCCTTTCAGATCTTACTGACAACGAGGACAGCCGTTCGTGTAGCTGGCCGCAAACACTGGGTGCACGCGTCTCACGTTAAGCGTGTACCCTTGCCGCTACCTTACGACAACTGGGTGAAAAAGGGAATTGGTGCCTCCGAAACTGACAGCACACCGAAGTTCCTTCCTTTCAGCGATGCCGAATTGATTACTGACACTCCAAAATCTGACTCTCCTCCTGAAAAGACTCTTTTGAACACTGAACATTTGTCTCCAGCATCAGAAGAAACTTTGCAATCTGCGAACTTAAACACTGCAACAGCTGCTAGTGATACATTATTTTCCGATCAGACAATACCTGCGAAGCAGAAATACAACCTGAGAAAACGTAAAATGGACAAATAAAGCAGGCAACTGCATATTGTGATTTTGATATATTGAACATTTGATATTGAACATTTGCCTTCAGCCAGGAAGTTTGCTATTGTTTATTGTTTTTAAATTGCCTTGCCGTCTGGGTAGCCGTAGGGTCGTGGCTGTGTGCCTAGTTTGAATTTGCAGGGGTCTGACACAAGGTCGATCTTTCTGTTGGTTCTGGGAACTCCCAGGGCTGACAGAGGCATTTTCATCTACGTACACATCATCAGTGGTCGCGAGCGGATTGTAGAAGATGGAGCTTCCTGCGCTGCAACAAGAAAATATGATTTATGTTCGCAGAAACAGACTGTACAGAATTCTTCGTAGCAAATGCTTTTTGATGCAATGTGCCGTTACATTTTTGATTATTTTAGCAACATTGGTGGGTGGAATCGTCTTTAGTATAAATATGATTTTTGTGCCAGTTACTACAGTACCTCCCCTTGATCCTGCCATTTCTACTGTTTCTTCTATACACTCTTTTCACTCGTTTCCTGAACATGAGCAAGCCCGACGCACAGAGTTCATTAACAACACTTTTGTACAGCTCTTGCACCAACACCAACTGGTAGTTAACACTACAGACTGCTGGGTGTGTGGCTTGATACCCCACACTATGGATAAAGGTATTCCCTATCTGGTTTTGCCTTTCAGCTATAATGGATCATTTCAGGCCCTTCAAACAATCTTTGCTTATGCCCTTGAAACCT
The DNA here is from genome assembly GCF_964263255.1 of Lissotriton vulgaris. NCBI lineage: Eukaryota > Metazoa > Chordata > Amphibia > Caudata > Salamandridae > Lissotriton > Lissotriton vulgaris. The sequence continues at coordinate 594,303,145 of NC_141693.1, forward strand.
ATCCTCCGCGTCCACCACGTTCCACTAGATATAACTCTGCCAACAAAGCTTTAGTCCAGGGAATTATTGACATGATCAAGGATGTCAATAATACTCCATCATACCCTAGAGACGAACTGCGAGTATATTTGAGTTGGAATACTTCAGAGTATCGCCTTAGTTTAGGAGAAAGCAAGCGTAAAAGCTCAACTCCAATCTGGGTCGTACCTCACCGAGGTCAGGTCTGTTTGCAAGGGAATGGGAGAAATCCGAGAGCTCAGCTAGGGAGGAGTGAGTGCGTTGAGACTTACGTGTTTTCGGCTAACTCTTCCCCCGCTTTCCTTACTGCTAGGGGTACGTACTTCATTTGTCGAGACCGAGCTTATACATGGTTGCCTGCTGACTTTTCAGGTTCATGCTATATTGCTCGATTGTTGCCTCCAACATACACTGCTTCATCTGATTACCACAGAACCAGATTAGCGAGAGGTGTCTTCAGTAAGGAAGATACTGCTGGTCAGGAAGCTGGAGACTTCTTCAAAGGCTTCCTTCCGTTCTGGGGGCCTATGGCCAATAGTAGAAACATACGTCAACTAACACGGGTAGTTGAATCTACTATTACTGAAACTGCTGGTGCCCTTAGCAATTTGACAGCTGAGCTTCAGGCGGATAGACTCATGACATTGCAGAACCGTATGGTTCTAGATGTTATACTTGCAGATCGAGGTGGGGTATGCAGAATGATCCAATCGAGCTGCTGTGTCTTTATTCCTAATAATGCTCCAACAGTCTATGAGGCGATCTCTAAGCTACACAAGATTTCCGACTCTATACATGTAGACAAGGGAAACTGGTCCTTTATGGAGTGGGTTTGGACTCTGATTTCAGCGTGGGGATGGAAGGTTCTTATGGTCATTGGTGTCATCCTAGTATTCCTATTCTCATGTTGCCTGATTATCCAGTGTGGTCCAGCTCTGTGTAGTCTTTGTGCTGCAACCTGTTTTAGGAAACCACCTGCGTTTGGAGAAAAGGCACGAGAAAGGATGATGATACAACAACATGTTACTGACCTGATGAGCATAGAACTAGACTCTGATATAGACTGAGTAATTGCCTATGTAAGGGCAAAAGGAGGGACTGAGGTTCCGTGACGATTTGAACCCGTGTTTTCAAGTTTGTCGGAAATACATAATATTAGTATCAGCGAACCGCAAATGATCCATTTAGCCTATCCTGGTGTCTTCGCTATGCTACGAGCAAGAGCACTCCTGTTATGAACACATTTCTGATCTACCCACGGCATCCATCTTAGATCATGTCCGCCATTTTTGTGTTTCTTGCCCTCACATATGCAATAACCTCTGATCACTTCATTTCGATTAAGGACACGTAGCCTTAGCCGGAGATTCACCTCTTTCATGACACGTGTGCCTTAAACCAGATCACGCTGTAGCTGCATGAATCGACAAAGGCTGCCTCCTCTGCCCGAGGCCAGCCCACCTGAACTGGTTCTCGTGTCCATTGTCCCGATCATGATTAGGCGGCCGAAGCCGGTAGCCTTGCCTATTTACAACCCACAAACATCTCTTATCCCGCTTTTCTATCTCCTGCACCTGGCTCTGCTCCTTTCCTTCTGGGCCTTTATTAGGGGGAGGTAACGAACTTTACGATGAGGCGGTCCGGCTCTTGAATGCAATATTGACAAGGGATTGTGATGGACTAGTGGGAACCCCTCTTCGTGATGTTTGGCATCAGATATTATCGACAGTTCCTGTGTAACGCCAAATATTTATTGTTTAAGACACAAAGGTTTAGGAATGTACTAGCATGTGAAATATTTGCCTGAAGCACAATTTTTAGTATATAAGGAGCAACCCTCAATGTACAAATCGAACAGGCTCCTAGTCTCTGCCCGTGTGTAGATTCTGTGACTTCTGTGTCCCTGCAGTAATAAACCTTTGGTCTTTGACGCCACCATCGAGAAGCCCGTGTTTCTGTTCATTTGCGCACCAAGGCAGGTGGAACTCCGGGGTCTTTGGGTGTTGTTCCCTGACACCTCTGGACGGAACCAAAAAGTCCAGAACTCCAGGGAGATCTCCAAATCGTTTCCCAACAAACAGTCAACAGGCATGGCGGGCCACACAGCTACCTAAAGAGTGCCAGAGACCCACTCCCACTCAAAGGGAACCTGAGGCATTGGACAATGACTCTCTGTGTTGTCGACAAAATGCATGAGGGTCAATCTGCTCTTGAGACACCAGGTGACACCTGACAGGTGTCACACTGGCTCCTGTATCTCCAAGAGCGGCCACCTTTTGGCCATTGACGGTCACTCACTGCCCATATTTCTTAGTGTTCCTGGGCAGCTGAGCCTCTGGGACCATCTCACTGTCTCCTAAAGAGACTAAGGCCATCTGTGCGGGACCCCACCCACCTTGGGCATCAATCTGCTCCCCCATGGCTACACTAGCCGTCTGCCGGGGCGGAGCACCAGTGGGTGTTTGTTTACCAAACAGGCAGCACCTGGTAGCATTCGCCTTATGACCCAGGTCACCACACTTGTAACATTTCAGGGGCCCCCGGGGAACAGGACTACCTGTCGGTCCCCTTGTTTTCTCTCAGGGGGAGGCTGGGAACCTTTCACGGGGTTACCTTGGGGACTACTTTGGGGCCCTTTCTGGAACTCCTTCTATTTGTCCTTGTCCATCCACTCTTCTGCTGGAGACTCCGCCCACCTTTGGCTAAGTCTCCCATGTGACCCTTGTGGACCCGGGTGCTCACCCAGCGGTCCGCCTCCTCAGCAAGCTTCCCAGGGTTAGTCAGCTTGCTATCTATCAGATGCTGGCGCAGCTCTGGAAAACAATTATCAGACAAGTGCTCCCATGCAATCAAATCAGAGAGACCTTGAAAATCATTAACCTTGCTGCCCTTTACCCAACCATCCAATGCTCTGCAAAAGAAAGTGACATATTCAACCCAAGTACTGTTGTCTAACTTTGTGCATTTACTGAACCTATGCCTACAGAGCTCAGGTGTCAAACCATATCTAGACATCAATGCATCTTTCATGTGGCTGTATGAATTGTGGACTTCAGAAGGCAAGTCTAACAATGTATCCCGCCCCTCACTAAGGAACCTTCCCCACAACTCCGCTCCCCAATCTCTCTCAGGGACCCGGGGGGAAGACATGGCTACCTCATAGGCTCTGAATCACTGACCAATATAATCATTTTTGTAAAACTCCTTCACCACATCCTTGAGAATATACACTCTACTTTCTGTATGTACTGACGGTATGCTGCTTCCAGCGAGAGTAACTGCTAAACTTTTGGTTTTAAACTCCAACTCCCTCAAAACTTTTTCATGCTCAAAGTGCATTTTCGTTTCTTCAAGATGTAGGGCTAGATGTAGGTAATAGCAAATTAACGAATGGTAAATACAGAATTTTACCGATTCGGTATTTACTATTCGGTAATTGCTATGTAGGAAAAAAAAACGGTAAAAATACCGAATCAGTAAGATTCAGTAATTACCGATTCGGTAATTACCGAATCATTATTTGCCATTGATTCCTATGGGCCTTGAAGCCCATAGGATTCAATAGCAAATACCGGTTCGGTAATTACGGAATCGGTAAAAATACTGAATTTCCAAGGGGGGCAGGGTGTCACTTTGACACCCTGTTGCACCAATGTTTCTGGCTTGTGTGCCATGTGACACACATACATGCCCTTAGGGCATGTATGTGTGCCACATGGCACAGGTGTACATGCAGATGTGCATGTACACAGAAATTCGTAATTTATCACCCAATAGTATTGGGTGGTAAAAAACGAATTTCTAAGGGCCTGTGGCACTGTAAACTGTGCCACCTACATATTGAATTACAGAATCAGTATATTTACCTATTCAGTATTTTACCGAATCTGTAAATTTACCGAATCGGTAAATATACTGATTTTGTAATTTTCTAGCCCACTACATTACAATACCCAAATACCGGTCGGTAACGGCCAAAATCGGCCGTTACCGACCGGTATTTGGGCTCCTACATCTGGCCCCTAATCTTCTATTTTCTAATTCCAGCTGCCTATCCACCTTGAACCTGGTCATCTCCATTTCATGCTTTCTTGATCTCTCTCTGTCTTCCAGCTCCTCTGGAGACAGACTCTTGTTAGAAGCATTGCTACCTGCACGGGAAGCTATTATCTTCCTTCCCAAGCCCAATGGCTCTCCCTGTTGTACTTTCTGCATCATCATCCTTCTCAATATCAGGAGTTTTTCTTGCTTCTACCCAGGCCCTCAGCACCTTGTAGAATTCTTCTTTCTTGGTACACCCAACAGTGAAACCCTTGAATGTCTTGCAAAAGTACTTCAGCTGCTTTACTGTGTAGCATTCCAGCCTCTCTTCTTCCAATTCGCAATTATAGGGAGACTACAGATTCTGCTCTCTTTCTATTACAACTGAATCAGGCATCTTTCAAAAATAGACCACAAATCCAAAAAGAAGTCTACCAAAAAGTATGTGGTATCGTTATGGTCTGCACTCACTAAGTAGTGTTCACCAGTCACTGTGCATGGGTCACAAATGCAAACCCAGAATCCTCACCGCTGACTGCCAATGTTAAATTTTGGGGGTCTCTAGTTGGCAGAGGTAGGTACTTGTGACAAATAGGGACCCTCTCCTCTAGTCAGTATAAGGGGGATTACACTCCTAGAATAACCCCTGCTCACCCTCTAGGTTGCGTGAGCAGTCAAGGCTTATTTCAGAGGCGTAGTAAGTTAGGCAGTTGTGACCACACACAGTAACCCAGTGACAATACTACAAATGGACACCACACAGGTTTTATATAAAAAATAAGTAGACTTATATAGGGTTAACGCAAGACCATAAACGACAAAAATACACACTGATTACTTTAAGATGGTAGATTTAAGCTTAGATGCAGTGCGTGCAATTAATTTTGTTTTATTTATTTATGTTTACTTACCTGTTAAACTCTGTAATCCATACATTGCTACCCACACCCTGCCCTTCCCCCTCCCCACATCACCGCCCACAGGTACTCCCACCACCGGCCGCGGCTGGTTCTTAGATGCGACGCTCTGCGTCAATGTACCTTAGGTTGCGTTGCACTTCCACAACAAGCAATGCCGTAGCGATGGGAAATGTGGCAAAGTTCAGATACAAAGAAATAGAGACGTGAAGATCTTCCAGATGCAGCACGCTTTGTCAGGATCGCGTAGCAGCGCCTACCTGATCATTAAACTACATGTCCTATAATGCCCTGCGTGGTTCCTTGTTATGTTATGTTATGTTATGTTATTAAAAATTTATAAAGCGCACGTACGCCCAAGGGCTTCTTGGCGCTGGAAAGATAAAAAACATAACAAGGGTGAATCTGCCGGATGCGTTATTTTAAGTAAGCTTTTGTGAAAAGGTGAGTCTTGAATGCCTTTCTGAAGGCGAGGAGATCTTTACTCTGTCTAAGGGCTAGTGGCAGAGAATTCCATAGGGTGGCTGCTAGGAAATGGAAACTGCTGCCACCTTGTCGTTTTTTCTTAAAGCGAGGGACTTCAAGAAGGTCTTTGTAGGCAGATCTTAGGTTCCGTGAGGGAGCATATCTACCAATCAGCTGTCTGATGAATAGAGGTCCCTTGCCTTGCAGAGCCTTAAAGATAATGCACCCGGCTTTGAATTCGGCTCTTTGAGCCACGGGTAGCCAGTGCAGGCTTTCTAGGCCTGGTTTAATTGATTCCCATTTGGGAACTTTGCAAATCAGCCTGGCGGCCTGGTTCTGCAGGTACTGCAGTCTTTTGAGTTGGCCTACGGGTAGGCCTAGGTAAAGGCTGTTTGAGAAGTCAATGTGGGAGAGGACCAGGGCCATGACTACCTGGATTAAGGCGGAGGGAGTGAGAAAATGGGCGATTTTCCTGATTTTCCTAAGTTGGAAAAATCCAGAAGAGACCACGGTTCCAATTTGAGATTTTAACGAAAGGTCCTCGTTGATGGTTATCCCCAGACTTTTTACAGTGAGAGATTTCTTGGGGGGGAGGCCCATATCAGACGGCCAGAAGTTAGGGCTCCAGCTGATTTCGCTCTTGCCGGGCAGGATCAACTCAGTTTTCCCTGGGTTTAGTTTGAGGTGATTTGAGGACATCCAGCTCTGGATAAGGGTCATAGTGGCTTGAAAGTCCTCCACCGCATTAGGGGAGTTGAGAACGAAGACGAGCTGTAAGTCGTCTGCATAATTGTATGCAGTGACTTTGTGCTTTCTCAGGGCAAAGAGAAGGGGCCGCATGTACAGGTTGAATAACAAGGGTGATAGTGACGAGCCCTGGGGTACCCCACAGAAGGACTTGACTTTGGCGGCAGAGAAGGAGCCCAAGCGGACAGACTGGGTACGTTCAGAGATGAACGATTTCAACCAGGCTAGGGCGGAGTCTCTGAGACCCGCCTGTTTGACACGGTTGATCAGAATGGAATAGTCAACCGTGTCGAATGCAGCGGACAAGTCAAGGAGTACTAGGGCTTGATGTAGATTGATGTCGGCGTTGGACCTCAAGGTGTTCTGGACGGCCAAAATTACAGCCTCAGTGGAGTGACCAGGCCGGAAACCTGCTTGGTTGGGTTGGAGATATCCCGTTTCCTCCACGAAATTAGAGAGGCAGTTGGTGACATGCGCCTCCAGCATTTTCGATAGGAAAGGCAGCAAGGATATGGGCCGATAGTTCGTGAGGTCTAGCGGATCGATACCAGGCTTCTTGGTGAGGGGAATCAATAAGGCCTGTTTGAAGCTGCTAGGTACTGTTCCTGAAGTAAGAGAATCGTTGAGCAGGGGTATCATGCTGTTGGGCATAGCTCGACCAATTTCTTTCATAATTTGGGGGGGACAGACATCCGTAGGGGATCCTGATTTGACTCTGGACAATAATGCCAGGAAAGTTTTCAAATCAATAAGGGGAAAAGAGTGTAAAGTTAAGGGGTTAAGAAAGATGTCATCCACTGGGGCGCAAGCTGGAAGTGTGGAAATGTTCTGCTTAATCATTAAGATCTTGTCTCGAAAAAAGTCATTCAGGGAATTGCATAACGCTTGTGAGGGAACTACCGGGGGGGAAGTTCTATCGTCATTGCAGAGGTCGTTCACTATCCGGAAAATTTCTTTTGACTTGTTGGTGGAGTTTAGAATTTTAGGAGAGTAGTAGGTTGTTTTATGGTTTTGTAGAGTTTTTTGGTAAGTCTTCCTGGCTGAGCAGTATGTGGCCTTGGCCAGTGGGCAGTACTGGGAGCGCCAGGTTCTTTCCTTTTGCCTTACTTCTAGTTTCATTTTTTTTAGTTCAGGTGTGAACCATTTGTGTGCGTCCGGACTCCTAGAGCAGCTGAGATGCGTGGGAGGAGCGTAGATGTTAATCGCTGCAGTAAGCCATTCATTGAACCGACCATCGGCCTCCTCTACATTAGTGCTGTCAGGGGGAAGGGAGTTACCCAAGAAGTTGAGAAAAGCTGGCATATCCATAGAGGACCATTTCCTGATGGTTTTGCTGGATTGTAGCTTGAAGTGGGTTGTCTTAACTAACTGAAAGGAGAAACTTATGCTGTGGTGATCAGACCAGCAGCAAGGTATTATGTCTAATTCGGGTAGAGGCAGGTTCAGAGACCAGATTTGGTCGAGGCTGTGGCCCTTCTGATGAGTCTCAGTATGGATGTGTTGTGTCAGGTTGAGATCACAGAGGAGTTCACTCATCTCTGCAGCCTGGGGGTCCAGTAATAAGTTGTCGAACCAGAAATTTAAGTCCCCAACCAGTAGTAGTTTGGGGTTGTTAGTGACCAATGGTGCCAGTAGCTGAGCTAGAGTAGAAGGGAATGTGGCCATGGTTTGGGGAGGGCGATATAGTAGGACCAATACTAGTGAGCCATTGGGACTATCTAATTTGGCGACTATGTTTTCAGTATTAGGTAAAGGCAGCGAGGGGAGCTGTCTGAGTTGGAATTTTTTATTGACGATTATAGCTGCTCCTCCCCCAGTTTTTCCACCAGGGCGGAGTGCTGATAGTATGTAGTAATCTGCAGGTAGGGCAGCTAAGATGTCCGGTAGTGAGTCCGGGGTGAGCCAGGTCTCTGTCAGTAGCAACATGTCAGGTTGTTTGTCCGTAAGTAGCAGAAAGATATCTGATTGGTGCTTAATCATGGAGCGGGTATTGAGATATATACACCTGAACGTGGAGGTAGAGCAAGGTGTGGTCGTGCGCATAGAGTACTCAGGAGCGGGGGCATTTGTGAGGGTGGCGGGGTTACCTATTCCTAAGTGAGAAATACGTTTCGCCGCGTTATGAGGGACCGGTGGACATGTCGTGGCGGTTGAGCGCAGTGCTTGTAGTTCAGCAGAAGTATAAGTGTAGTGGCCTGCAGGGTCCTTAGCCCCTGGTCCCGGACGCTCGCGGACGAGCGCAGACGAGCTTGCCTTAAGCGCGCCTTCGGCGCGCAATCGTCGCGCCCGCTGCGCTCGTCCGCTGCGCTTCCTGCCAAGGCACATAGTATATGCTGATTGCTCGGAGTGTTGGAAGGGGCGTGTCCAACCGAGGGGGCGTGTCTGGTGACGCACCTCGCTCTCGGGAAATGGCGATCAGGGGGAGTGGTTGTCGTTGCAGCGTGAGCCCGCTGTTCTAGGATGTTTCAGGTAGGTTTTAAAATGCACAGAATCAGACAAATATTTACAAATTCTTAAAAAAACGCTCTCCCGGCTTTCCGCCTCAGGAGTCCTTTCTTACTGTCAAGCCTCAGAGTCAGCGCGCACTATAAAGACGAGTGGCGAGGGGGCGTGTCCAACCGAGGGGGCGTGTCTGGTGACGCACCTCGCTCTCGGGAAATGGCGATCAGGGGGAGTGGTTGTCGTTGCAGCGTGAGCCCGCTGTTCTAGGATGTTTCAGGTAGGTTTTAAAATGCACAGAATCAGACAAATATTTACAAATTCTTAAAAAAACGCTCTCCCGGCTTTCCGCCTCAGGAGTCCTTGTCTTATAAATTGGGGCGGGCTCGGGAGTCTTTGTGTGTGATTTTGAACTGTGTCTGATTCCGGAGTTTCCCGCTGATGAAGGAAGAACTCTTTGCTGCGCCCTGCACCCTTTTGGTTTTGACGGAGATTCCCTGGTTTCGTGCCTTGTTACTGCTCGGGGTTCCCCGAGCGAGGTGCTTGCCTAGCACATTTCCTCTAGACCTTTGCTTCCGGGTCTTTGCTCTTCTTCAGTTTGCCGAGTCGGCTGGTGAGCAGGCTGTTCACCGGCAGTGACGTGGAGCTGCTGTGCGGAGGAATTTTAATACATAGTAAGCGTGAGTAAAAACGCTGAGCTTCTGAGAACTATTAAAGTTTGGGGTTTCATTCATTTTTGCCACTTGGAAGCATTGGGTGTTGGGGAGGTCAGGAGGTGGAGCCAGCATTGCTGTGATTGGACCCAGCGGAGTGCATCCTGACAGAATCACGCACCCAAGAATTACATTCTGCCTGGTCCAGTTGTAGCAATCATGGCGTCCATGGAGGATGTGTTACATACACTAGTCTTAGTCCAGCAAGAACAGGCTTCCTCCAAGGCTGAGACAGCCGCTTTAAAAGATAGGGTAGAACAGCTCTCAAAAAACACTTCAATGCTTCAGCGGGCTCGTCACAAATACAAGTCACAGTCCCCCCTCCCCCCATCCCCTTGGCCAACCCTGAATGTTATGTTGGAGACCCCCGTAAAATTCAGGTTTTTTTTACACAGGTGTTATTGCACTTCTCATGCAAACCTGCCTCATTTCCGACAAATCATTCCCGTGTTGCCTTTGCCATATCTTATTTAGTGGGGGATGAGGCGAATTGGGCAGTGACCTTGGTAAAGAATAATGACGCCATTTTGTCGGATTGGTCAGCATTCAGAACTGAGTTTGAGCGTGTTTTTGATCGTAGAGCCACTACTTTTAGCGCTGATAAAGAATTACTGGAGCTAAAGCAAGGGAAAGGGGAGTTGATCACGTATCTTACTGCTTTCAATCGCTTTATGGCTGAGACTGAGTGGCCAGCAGAGAAGCGCATGTCTCTCTTTTATCAAGTGTTACGGGACGAATTGAAGGATGGTGGCTCAGATAGACCCTCAACCCTCCACATGTGTGGACATGATCAATTTAGCGCTAAGACTTGATAGCCGGATGGCTGAGAGAGGAGGGGCTGGGAGGAAGTTGGAGAGAAGCACATTCAGATTTGATCGTTTCCCCTGTAAGGTGGCGAACACCGCTGAATCAGGGTCTGAGCCCATGGAAATAGGTGCTCTTAGAGCACCATTGTCTAGAGAAGAGAGAGAAAGCAGGAGAGTACAGGGGTTACGTATGTACTGTGGCAAGAAGGGCCATTACGTTAGAGAATGCCCTGCGAAACCAGGTCTTTCAGGTCTTTCTTACACAGGTGTTATTGCACTTCTCATGCAAACCTGCCTCATTTCCGACAAATCATTCCCGTGTTGCCTTTGCCATATCTTATTTAGTGGGGGATGCAGCGAATTGGGCAGTGACCTTGGTAAAGAATAATGACGCCATTTTGTCGGATTGGTCAGCATTCAGAACTGAGTTTGAGCGTGTTTTTGATCGTAGAGCCACTACTTTTAGCGCTGATAAAGAATTACTGGAGCTAAAGCAAGGGAAAGGGGAGTTGATCACGTATCTTACTGCTTTCAATCGCTTGATAGCTGAGACTGAGTGGCCAGCAGAGAAGCGCATGTCTCTCTTTTATCAAGTGTTACGGGACGAATTGAAGGATGGTGGCTCAGATAGACCCTCAACCCTCCACATGTGTGTACATGATCAATTTAGCGCTAAGACTTGATAGCCGGATGGCTGAGAGAGGAGGGGCTGGGAGGAAGTTGGAGAGAAGCACATTCAGATTTGATCGTTTCCCCTGTAAGGTGGCGAACACCGCTGAATCAGGGTCTGAGCCCATGGAAATAGGCGCTCTTAGAGCACCATTGTCTAGAGAAGAGAGAGAAAGCAGGAGAGTACAGGGGTTACGTATGTACTGTGGCAAGAAGGGCCATTACGTTAGAGAATACCCTGCGAAACCTAAGGGTCCCAACAATTGGAATAGAAATAAGAGAGTGGCAGTCTCCTCAACAGTACCGGAGTGAAGAACTTCCGCTGCAGTACGGCAGAGTGATGAGGGGTATGAGGAATAGAAGCTTACTTCTTTGTCCACAAGAGGGATAGGGGAGACAGAGCCTCATTTGGTGCTCACTATGGTTTTGGAATGCAAGCAGAAGTCCCATCAAGTGCTAGTGATGCTCGATTCAGGGGCTACCGGTAATTTTATCGATGATGGTTTGATATCGCGTTTGGCTTTACCCAGAGTGCCCAGGGACAACGCAGAAGAGGTCTTAGCCGTAGACGGTCAGCCTATCAAATCAGGGCTCATAACAGAAAAGACGGGTGAAGTGGTGGTGTCTTTTGAGGTACAGGAGGAGAGACACACTGAGTTGTTGGAACTGAATATCATAGATGCACCTCAATATGAGCTGATATTGGGGATGCCATAGTTGAGTTACCACAACTCCTCCATTGACTGGAAAGCTAAGACAGTACGGTTTTTGCCAGAATATGGTCAGAAACATCTAATTCCTTGTGTGGTTTCGCACGTGGCTGTGTTGGCCAGTCCTTTTTTGGTTGCCACGGCAGCTGAGAAAGAGGTCGTACTCCCAGTGGAGTATGTGTCTTATCAAGATGTGTTCAGCAAAAGCAAAGCAGAAACATTGCCTCCTCACAGGGAGTACGACTGCTGAATAGACCTGGTGGATGGTGCCTTTATTCCCTCATGTAGAGTGTATGCCCTGTCCGTTCCTGAGACCTCCCATTTGAAAGAGTACTTGGACTATCATGTGAGCATAGGGTTCATTAGGCCATCCCGCTCCCCTGCAGCCTCTCCTTTATTTTTCATAGCGAAGGCCAATGGGGATATGAGGGCATATGTGGACTACCGCGTCTTGAATAAAAACACCATCCGCAACAGATACCCTCTCTCCCTCATACCAGTGTTGCTTGATCAAGTGAGGGAGGCAAAGATCTATACCCGCTTAGACTTGCGGGGTGCTTATCACTTGGTCAGGGTTCGTGAGGGGGACGAGTGGAAAACCGCTTTCAAGACGCGGTATGGCCTGTATGAATATCTGGTCATGCCCTTTGGACTATGTAATGCCCCTGCGGCCTTTCAGTTTTTCATTAATGATGTGCTGAAGGAATACATAGACCTTTTTGTTGTTGTCTATATCAACGACATCCTGATTTACTCTATGGAGGTGTCTGATCACAGGGAACAGGTGTGTAGGGTTTTGGACAAGCTGAGAGAGCACCAACTGTATGTTAAATTGAGCAAATGCGTCTTGGAGTGACCGAAGTTGAATTCCTGGGGGTGATGCTTAGCCCAAAAGGTTTACAGATGTCAGAGCGCAAGGTAAAAGCAGTTCAGGAATGGCCTACCCCTAAAAACGTTAGAGAGGTCCAGAGTTTTCTGGGCTTTGCTAACTACTATCACTGCTTCATTCTCCATTTCTCGCAAGTGGCGGTTCCTATCACCAAGTTATTGAGGAAGGGGGTTCCTTTTGTATGGACTAGGGAGGTGGAGGAAGCATTTGAGAGTCTGAAGACCTCGTTCATCACGGCTCCTGTGCTTTCCCATCCAAATCTAGAGATCCATTTGTGGTAGAGGCTGATGCATCTGATGAGGCCATAGGGGCGGTATTATCACAGAGAGACCCAGGTACAGGCCAGCTCCACCCAGTGGCCTACCTATCCAGAAAGTTGAATCCAGCTGAACTCAATTACACTATTGCGGAGAAGGAACTCCTCTCCATCAAGAGAGCCTTCCAGGAGTGGAGACAGTATTTGTGGGGGGCCCTTCATGTCATCACGGTATACACCGACCATCGGAATCTCCAATATATGTCATCTGCAAGGCATCTTACGCAAAGACAAATGCGCTGGATGTTGTTCTTTGCGGAATATAACTTTGTGGTCACGTTCAGGCCTGGTAGCGAAAATCGCAGGGCAGATGCGTTGTCCAGACAAATCCTGCCAGCCATGCCCATAACTGGGGACACTCAGGCCATAATTCCAGCGACAAAGGTGGTGTGTGTGGCGAGAGCCAATCGATTCCTAGAAGAGGTAAAGTCACATCCAGTCCCTGGGGGTTGGAGTACCTGTGCAGCGGGTAAACAAGAGAGAACAGTGAGACAAGGGTTGCCTTTCAAACACGATAGGTTTTTCTTGCCCACCATCCAACTACAGAAAAAGGCTTATCTTTGGTGCCACAAGGTGCCTTTGGCAGGACATCCTGGAATACGTAAAACTATCACTATGATACAGAGACATTTCTGGTGGGAAACGTTGCCCAAGGATGTAAAACTGTGGGTGTCAAGATGTGATGTATGTGCCAGGGCAAAAGGAGTGAACACCAGGAAAGCCGGCAAGCTCATGCCTATGCCTACTCCTCATCGGCCTTGGCAGAGCATTAGTTTGGAGTTTGTGTCAGGTCTGCCTTCCCATCAGGGTTACTCTGCTATCCTAGTGGTCGTAAATAGCCTTACAGAGATGGGGCACTTTATTCCTTGTAGAAACCTTCCCACAGCTGGACAGACAGCCCAGTTGGTAGCCAGCAACATCATAAGATTACATGGGATTCCGAGAGTTGTGGTTTCCGATCGTGATCCTCAGTTCATAGCCCGTTTTTGGCGCATGTGGTGTCGTGCTTTGAACATAGAGTCATCACTCTCCACAAGTTTCCATCCCCAGACTGATGGCCAAACCGAGAGGCTTAATCAGACGCTGAAGAAGTATCTGAGATGGTATTCGAAGGAGGCGCATGAATCCTGGGTTGATTTGTTGTGGATGGCGGAATTGGCCTACAATAACGCATGGCACAGTTCCACTGGTATGTCTCCTTTCAAGGCCAATTACGGCTATGATGCTTCCACCTTGCCCGTAGACATACCAGAGGATGTGGTGAATCAACCTGCAGTGAAGGAAAAGGTGCAGCTCCTGAGGAAGGTACATAAGGGTGTTTAGGCGCACTTGATAAAGGCAAAAGAGGTGTACAAGAGGTGGGAAGACCGACACCGCATGAAGGGTCGACAGTATGAAGTGGGGGACAAGGTTTGGTTTTCAACAAAAAACATACAGTTTAAAATACAAAGTGTTTTTCACCCCCGTTATATTGGCCCTTACCCGATTGTGAAAAGAATCAATCCTGTGGCCTATAAATTGAAGAATACACCCGATGTTTCATGTGAAGCTCCTGAAACCAGCTTTGACCTCCAGGAGGGTGGCTCCTCTGCCCGTGGTGAGTGATGGGGGACTTGAATATGAAGTGAAGTGCATCAGGGACTCCAAGTGGCGAAGGGGTGTACTCTGGTATCTGATGTCTTGGAAGGAATATTCTGCAGAGGACGACTCTTGTGAGCCAATGACGAATGTCCATGCCCCAAGGGCGGTGAGATCCTTTTTATGTGAGGTACCCTGCTAAGCCTGGTCCTAGGAGGCGCTAGGGACGGGGGCGTACAGTCAGGATCGTGTAGCAGCGCCTACCTGATCATTTAACTACATGCCCCATAATGCCCTGCGTGGTTCCTTGTCTTATAAATTGGGGCGGGCTCGGGAGTCTTTGTGTGTGATTTTGAACTGTGTCTGATTCCAGAGTTTCCCGCTGATGAAGGAAGAACTCTTTGCTGCGCCCTGCACCCTTTTGGTTTTCACGGAGATTCCCTGGGTTCGTGCCTTGTTACTGCTCGGGGTTCCCCGAGCGAGGTGCTTGCCTAGCACATTTCCTCTAGACCTTTGCTTCCGGGTCTTTGCTCTTCTTCGGTTTGCCGAGTCAGCTGGTGAGCAGGCTGTTCACCAACAGTGACGTGGAGCTGCTGTGCCGAGGAATTTTAATACATAGTAGGCGTGAGTAAAAACGCTGAGCTTCTGAGAACTATTAACGTTTGGGGTTTCATTCATTTTGCCACTTGGAAACATTGGGTGTTGGGGAGGTCAGGAGGTGGAGCCAGCATTGCTGTGATTGGACCCAGCGGAGTGCATCCTGACAGAATCACGCACCCAAGAATTACATTCTGCCTGGTCCAGTTGTAGCAATCATGGCGTCCATGGAGGATGTGTTACATACACTAGTCTTAGTCCAGCAAGAACAGGCATCCTCCAAGGCTGAGACAGCCGCTTTAAAAGATAGGGTAGAACAGCTCTCAAAAAACACTTCAATGCTTCAGCGGGCTCGTCACAAATACAAGTCACAGTCCCCCCTCCCCCCATCCCCTTGGCCAACCCTGAATGTTATGTTGGAGACCCCCGTAAAATTCAGGTCTTTCTTACACAGGTGTTATTGCACTTCTCATGCAAACCTGTCTCATTTCCGACAAATCATTCCCGTGTTGCCTTTGCCATATCTTATTTAGTGGGGGATGCAGCGAATTGGGCAGTGACCTTGGTAAAGAATAATGACGCCATTTTGTCAGATTGGTCAGCATTCAGAACTGAGTTTGAGCGTGTTTTTGATCGTAGAGCCACTACTTTTAGCGCTGATAAAGAATTACTGGAGCTAAAGCAAGGGAAAGGGGAGTTGATCACGTATCTTACTGCTTTCAATCGCTTGATAGCTGAGACTGAGTGGCCAGCAGAGAAGCGCATGTCTCTCTTTTATCAAGTGTTACGGGACGAATTGAAGGATGTGGTGGCTCAGATAGACCCTCAACCCTCCACATGTGTGGACATGATCAATTTAGCGCTAAGACTTGATAGCCGGATGGCTGAGAGAGGAGGGGCTGGGAGGAAGTTGGAGAGAAGCACATTCAGATTTGATCGTTTCCCCTGTAAGGTGGCGAACACCGCTGAATCAGGGTCTGAGCCCATGGAAATAGGCGCTCTTAGAGCACCATTGTCTAGAGAAGAGAGAGAAAGCAGGAGAGTACAGGGGTTACGTATGTACTGTGGCAAGAAGGGCCATTACGTTAGAGAATGCCCTGCGAAACCTAAGGGTCCCAACAATTGGAATAGAAATAAGAGAGTGGCAGTCTCCTCAACAGTACAGGAGTGAAGAACTTCCGCTGCAGTACGGCAGAGTGATGAGGGGTATGAGGAATAGAAGCTTACTTCTTTGTCCACAAGAGGGATAGGGGAGACGGAGTCTCATTTGGTGCTCACTATGGTTTTGGAATGCAAGCAGAAGTCCCATCAAGTGCTAGTGATGCTCGATTCAGCGGCTACCGGTAATTTTATCGATGATGGTTTGATATCGCGTTTGGCTTTACCCAGAGTGCCCAGGGACAACGCAGAAGAGGTCTTAGCCGTAGACGGTCAGCCTATCAAATCAGGGCTCATAACAGAAAAGACGGGTGAAGTGGTGGTGTCTTTTGAGGTACAGGAGGAGAGACACACTGAGTTGTTGGAACTGAATATCATAGATGCACCTCAATATGAGCTGATATTGGGGATGCCATAGTTGAGTTACCACAACTCCTCCATTGACTGGAAAGCTAAGACAGTACGGTTTTTGCCAGAATATGGTCAGAAACATCTAATTCCTTGTGTGGTTTCCCACGTGGCTGTGTTGGCCAGTCCTTTTTTGGTTGCCACGGCAGCTGAGAAAGAGGTCGTACTCCCAGTGGAGTATGTGTCTTATCAAGATGTGTTCAGCAAAAGCAAAGCAGAAACATTGCCTCCTCACAGGGAGTACGACTGCTGAATAGACCTGGTGGATGGTGCCTTTATTCCCTCATGTAGAGTGTATGCCCTGTCCGTTCCTGAGACCTCCCATTTGAAAGAGTACTTGGACTATCATGTGAGCATAGGGTTCATTAGGCCATCCTGCTCCCCTGCAGCCTCTCCTTTATTTTTCATAGCGAAGGCCAATGGGGATTTGAGGGCATATGTGGACTACCGCGTCTTGAATAAAAACACCATCCGCAACAGATACCCTCTCTCCCTCATAGTAGTGTTGCTTGATCAAGTGAGGGAGGCAAAGATCTATACCCGCTTAGACTTGCGGGGTGCTTATCACTTGGTCAGGGTTCGTGAGGGGGACGAGTGGAAAACCGCTTTCAAGACGCGGTATGGCCTGTATGAATATCTGGTCATGCCCTTTGGACTATGTAATGCCCCTGCGGCCTTTCAGTTTTTCATTAATGATGTGCTGAAGGAATACATAGACCTTTTTGTTGTTGTCTATATCGACGACATCCTGATTTACTCTATGGAGGTGTCTGATCACAGGGAACAGGTGTGTAGGGTTTTGGACAAGCTGAGAGAGCACCAACTGTATGTTAAATTGAGCAAATGCGTCTTAGAGTGACCGAAGTTGAATTCCTGGGGGTGATGCTTAGCCCAAAAGGTTTACAGATGTCAGAGCGCAAGGTAAAAGCAGTTCAGGAATGGCCTACCCCTAAAAACGTTAGAGAGGTCCAGAGTTTTCTGGGCTTCGCTAACTACTATCACTGCTTCATTCTCCATTTCTCGCAAGTGGCGGTTCCTATCACCAAGTTATTGAGGAAGGGGGTTCCTTTTGTATGGACTAGGGAGGTGGAGGAAGCATTTGAGAGTCTGAAGACCTCGTTCATCACGGCTCCTGTGCTTTCCCATCCAAATCTAGAGATCCATTTGTGGTAGAGGCTGATGCATCTGATGAGGCCATAGTGGCGGTATTATCACAGAGAGACCCAGGTACAGGCCAGCTCCACCCAGTGGCCTACCTATCCAGAAAGTTGAATCCAGCTGAACTCAATTACACTATTGCGGAGAAGGAACTCCTCTCCATCAAGAGAGCCTTCCAGGAGTGGAGACAGTATTTGTGGGGGGCCCTTCATGTCATCACGGTATACACCGACCATCGGAATCTCCAATATATGTCATCTGCAAGGCATCTTACGCAAAGACAAATGCGCTGGATGTTGTTCTTTGCGGAATATAACTTTGTGGTCACGTTCAGGCCTGGTAGCGAAAATCGCAGGGCAGATGCGTTGTCCAGACAAATCCTGCCAGCCATGCCCATAACTGGGGACACTCAGGCCATAATTCCAGCGACAAAGGTGGTGTGTGTGGTGAGAGCCAATCGATTCCTAGAAGAGGTAAAGTCACATCCAGTCCCTGGGGGTTGGAGTACCTGTGCAGTGGGTAAACAAGAGAGAACAGTGAGACAAGGGTTGCCTTTCAAACACGATAGGTTGTTCTTGCCCACCATCCAACTACAGAAAAAGGCTTTTCTTTGGTGCCACGAGGTGCCTTTGGCAGGACATCCTGGAATACGTAAAACTATCACTACGATACAGAGACATTTCTGGTGGGAAACGTTGCCCAAGGATGTAAAACTGTGGGTGTCGAGATGTGATGTATGTGCCAGGGCAAAAGGAGTGAACACCAGGAAAGCCGGCAAGCTCATGCCTATGCCTACTCCTCATCGACCTTGGCAGAGCATTAGTTTGGAGTTTGTGTCAGGTCTGCCTTCCCATCAGGGTTACTCTGCTATCCTAGTGGTCGTAAATAGCCTTACAGAGATGGGGCACTTTATTCCTTGTAGAAACCTTCCCACAGCTGGACAGACAGCCCAGTTGGTAGCCAGCAACATCATAAGATTACATGGGATTCCGAGAGTTGTGGTTTCCGATCGTGGTCCTCAGTTCATAGCCCGTTTTTGGCGCATGTGGTGTCGTGCTTTGAACATAGAGTCATCACTCTCCACAAGTTTCCATCCCCAGACTGATGGCCAAACCGAGAGGCTTAATCAGACGCTGAAGAAGTATCTGAGATGGTATTCGAAGGAGGCGCATGAATCCTGGGTTGATTTGTTGTGGATGGCGGAATTGGCCTACAATAACGCATGGCACAGTTCCACTGGTATGTCTCCTTTCAAGGCCAATTACAGCTATGATGCTTCCACCTTGCCCGTAGACATACCAGAGGATGTGGTGAATCAACCTGCAGTGAAGGAAAAGGTGCAGCTCCTGAGGAAGGTACATAAGGGTGTTTAGGCGCACTTGATAAAGGCAAAAGAGGTGTACAAGAGGTGGGAAGACCGACACCGCATGAAGGGTCGACAGTATGAAGTGGGGGACAAGTTTGGTTTTCAACAAAAAACATACAGTTTAAAATACAAAGTGTTTTTCACCCCCGTTATATTGGCCCTTACCCGATTGTGAAAAGAATCAATCCTGTGGCCTATAAATTGAAGAATACACCCGGTGTTTCATGTGCAGCTCCTGAAACCAGCTTTGACCTCCAGGAGGGTGGCTCCTCTGCCCGTGGTGAGTGATGGGGGACTTGAATATGAAGTGAAGTGCATCAGGGACTCCAAGTGGCGAAGGGGTGTACTCTGGTATCTGATGTCTTGGAAGGGCTATTCTGCAGAGGACGACTCTTGTGAGCCAATGACGAATGTCCATGCCCCAAGGGCGGTCAGATCCTTTTTATGTGAGGTACCCTGCTAAGCCTGGTCCTAGGAGGCGCTAGGGACGGGGGCGTACAGTCAGGATCGTGTAGCAGCGCCTACCTGATCATTTAACTACATGCCCCATAATGCCCTGCGTGGTTCCTTGTCTTATAAATTGGGGCGGGCTCGGGAGTCTTTGTGTGTGATTTTGAACTGTGTCTGATTCCGGAGTTTCCCGCTGATGAAGGAAGAACTCTTTGCTGCGCCCTGCACCCTTTTGGTTTTCACGGAGATTCCCTGGGTTCGTGCCTTGTTACTGCTCGGGGTTCCCCGAGCGAGGTGCTTGCCTAGCACATTTCCTCTAGACCTTTGCTTCCGGGTCTTTGCTCTTCTTCGGTTTGCCGAGTCGGCTGGTGAGCAGGCTGTTCACCAACAGTGACGTGGAGCTGCTGTGCCGAGGAATTTTAATACATAGTAAGCGTGAGTAAAAACGCTGAACTTCTGAGAACTATTAACGTTTGGGGTTTCATTCATTTTGCCACTTGGAAACATTGGGTGTTGGGGAGGTCAGGAGGTGGAGCCAGCATTGCTGTGATTGGACCCAGCGGAGTGCATCCTGACAGAATCACGCACCCAAGAATTACATTCTGCCTGGTCCAGTTGTAGCAATCATGGCGTCCATGGAGGATGTGTTACATACACTAGTCTTAGTCCAGCAAAAACAGGCATCCTCCAAGGCTGAGACAGCCGCTTTAAAAGATAGGGTAGAACAGCTCTCAAAAAACACTTCAATGCTTCAGCGGGCTCGTCACAAATACAAGTCACAGTCCCCCCTCCCCCCATCTCCTTGGCCAACCCTGAATGTTATGTTGGAGACCCCCGTAAAATTCAGGTCTTTCTTACACAGGTGTTATTGCACTTCTCATGCAAACCTGTCTCATTTCCGACAAATCATTCCCGTGTTGCCTTTGCCATATCTTATTTAGTGGGGGATGCAGCGAATTGGGCAGTGACCTTGGTAAAGAATAATGACGCCATTTTGTCAGATTGGTCAGCATTCAGAACTGAGTTTGAGCGTGTTTTTGATCGTAGAGCCACTACTTTTAGCGCTGAAAGAATTACTGGAGCTAAAGCAAGGGAAAGGGGAGTTGATCACGTATCTTACTGCTTTCAATCGCTTGATAGCTGAGACTGAGTGGCCAGCAGAGAAGCGCATGTCTCTCTTTTATCAAGTGTTACGGGACGAATTGAAGGATATGGTGGCTCAGATAGACCCTCAACCCTCCACATGTGTGGACATGATCAATTTAGAGCTAAGACTTGATAGCCGGATGGCTGAGAGAGGAGGGGCTGGGAGGAAGTTGGAGAGAAGCACATTCAGATTTGATCGTTTCCCCTGTAAGGTGGCGAACACCGTTGAATCAGGGTCTGAGCCCATGGAAATAGGCGCTCTTAGAGCACCATTGTCTAGAGAAGAGAGAGAAAGCAGGAGAGTACAGGGGTTACGTATGTACTGTGGCAAGAAGGGCCATTACGTTAGAGAATGCCCTGCGAAACCTAAGGGTCCCAACAATTGGAATAGAAATAAGAGAGTGGCAGTCTCCTCAACAGTACCGGAGTGAAGAACTTCCGCTGCAGTACGGCAGAGTGATGAGGGGTATGAGGAATAGAAGCTTACTTCTTTGTCCACAAGAGAGATAGGGGAGACGGAGTCTCATTTGGTGCTCACTATGGTTTTGGAATGCAAGCAGAAGTCCCATCAAGTGCTAGTGATGCTCGATTCAGGGGCTACCGGTAATTTTATCCATGATGGTTTGATATCGCGTTTGGCTTTACCCAGAGTGCCCAGGGACAACGCAGAAGAGGTCTTAGCCGTAGACGGTCAGCCTATCAAATCAGGGCTCATAACAGAAAAGACGGGTGAAGTGGTGGTGTCTTTTGAGGTACAGGAGGAGAGACACACGGAGTTGTTGGAACTGAATATCATAGATGCACCTCAATATGAGCTGATATTGGGGATGCCATGGTTGAGTTACCACAACTCCTCCATTGACTGGAAAGCTAAGACAGTACGGTTTTTGCCAGAATATGGTCAGAAACATCTCATTCCTTGTGTGGTTTTGCACGTGGCTGTGTTGGCCAGTCCTTTTTTGGTTGCCACGGCAGCTGAGAAAGAGGTCGTACTCCCAGTGGAGTATGTGTCTTATCAAGATGTGTTCAGCAAAAGCAAAGCAGAAACATTGCCTCCTCACAGGGAGTACGACTGCTGAATAGACCTGGTGGATGGTGCCATTATTCCCTCATGTAGAGTGTATGCCCTGTCCGTTCCTGAGACCTCCCATTTGAAAGAGTACTTGGACTATCATGTGAGCATAGGGTTCATTAGGCCATCCCGCTCCCCTGCAGCCTCTCCTTTATTTTTCATAGCGAAGGCCAATGGGGATTTGAGGGCATATGTGGACTACCGCGTCTTGAATAAAAACACCATCCGCAACAGATACCCTCTCTCCCTCATACCAGTGTTGCTTGATCAAGTGAGGGAGGCAAAGATCTATACCCGCTTAGACTTGCGGGGTGCTTATCACTTGGTCAGGGTTTGTGAGGGGGACGAGTGGAAAACCGCTTTCAAGACGCGGTATGGCCTGTATGAATATCTGGTCATGCCCTTTGGACTATGTAATGCCCCTGCGGCCTTTCAGTTTTTCATTAATGATGTGCTGAAGGAATACATAGACCTTTTTGTTGTTGTCTATATCGACGACATCCTGATTTACTCTATGGAGGTGTCTGATCACAGGGAACAGGTGTGTAGGGTTTTGGACAAGCTGAGAGAGCACCAACTGTATGTTAAATTGAGCAAATGCGTCTTAGAGTGACCGAAGTTGAATTCCTGGGGGTGATGCTTAGCCCAAAAGGTTTACAGATGTCAGAGCGCAAGGTAAAAGCAGTTCAGGAATGGCCTACCCCTAAAAACGTTAGAGAGGTCCAGAGTTTTCTGGGCTTCGCTAACTACTATCACTGCTTCATTCTCCATTTCTCGCAAGTGGCGGTTCCTATCACCAAGTTATTGAGGAAGGGGGTTCCTTTTGTATGGACTAGGGAGGTGGAGGAAGCATTTGAGAGTCTGAAGACCTCGTTCATCACGGCTCCTGTGCTTTCCCATCCAAATCTAGAGATCCATTTGTGGTAGAGGCTGATGCATCTGATGAGGCCATAGGGGCGGTATTATCACAGAGAGACCCAGGTACAGGCCAGCTCTACCCAGTGGCCTACCTATCCAGAAAGTTGAATCCAGCTGAACTCAATTACACTATTGCGGAGAAGGAACTCCTCTCCATCAAGAGAGCCTTCCAGGAGTGGAGACAGTATTTGTGGGGGGCCCTTCATGTCATCACGGTATACACCGACCATCGGAATCTCCAATATATGTCATCTGCAAGGCATCTTACGCAAAGACAAATGCGCTGGATGTTGTTCTTTGCGGAATATAACTTTGTGGTCACGTTCAGGCCTGGTAGCGAAAATCGCAGGGCAGATGCGTTGTCCAGACAAATCCTGCCAGCCATGCCCATAACTGGGGACACTCAGGCCATAATTCCAGCGACTAAGGTGGTGTGTGTGGCGAGAGCCAATCGATTCCTAGAAGAGGTAAAGTCACATCCAGTCCCTGGGGGTTGGAGTACCTGTGCAGCGGGTAAACAAGAGAGAACAGTGAGACAAGGGTTGCCTTTCAAAAACGATAGGTTGTTCTTGCCCACCATCCAACTACAGAAAAAGGCTTTTCTTTGGTGCCACGAGGTGCCTTTGGCAGGACATCCTGGAATACGTAAAACTATCACTACGATACAGAGACATTTCTGGTGGGAAACGTTGCCCAAGGATGTAAAACTGTGGGTGTCAAGATGTGATGTATGTGCCAGGGCAAAAGGAGTGAACACCAGGAAAGCCGGCAAGCTCATGCCTATGCCTACTCCTCATCGACCTTGGCAGAGCATTAGTTTGGAGTTTGTGTCAGGTCTGCCTTCCCATCAGGGTTACTCTGCTATCCTAGTGGTCGTAAATAGCCTTACAGAGATGGGGCACTTTATTCCTTGTAGAAACCTTCCCACAGCTGGACAGACAGCCCAGTTGGTAGCCAGCAACATCATAAGATTACATGGGATTCCGAGAGTTGTGGTTTCCGATCGTGGTCCTCAGTTCATAGCCCGTTTTTGGCGCATGTGGTGTCGTGCTTTGAACATAGAGTCATCACTCTCCACAAGTTTCCATCCCCAGACTGATGGCCAAACCGAGAGGCTTAATCAGACGCTGAAGAAGTATCTGAGATGGTATTCGAAGGAGGCGCATGAATCCTGGGTTGATTTGTTGTGGATGGCGGAATTGGCCTACAATAACGCATGGCACAGTTCCACTGGTATGTCTCCTTTCAAGGCCAATTACGGCTATGATGCTTCCACCTTGCCCGTAGACATACCAGAGGATGTGGTGAATCAACCTGCAGTGAAGGAAAAGGTGCAGCTCCTGAGGAAGGTACATAAGGGTGTTTAGGCGCACTTGATAAAGGCAAAAGAGGTGTACAAGAGGTGGGAAGACAGACACCGCATGAAGGGTCGACAGTATGAAGTGGGGGACAAGGTTTGGTTTTCAACAAAAAACATACAGTTTAAAATACAAAGTGTTTTTCACCCCCGTTATATTGGCCCTTACCCGATTGTGAAAAGAATCAATCCTATGGCCTATAAATTGAAGAATACACCCGGTGTTTCATGTGCAGCTCCTGAAACCAGCTTTGACCTCCAGGAGGGTGGCTCCTCTGCCCGTGGTGAGTGATGGGGGACTTGAATATGAAGTGAAGTGCATCAGAGACTCCAAGTGGCGAAGGGGTGTACTCTGGTATCTGATGTCTTGGAAGGGCTATTCTGCAGAGGACGACTCTTGTGAGCCAATGACGAATGTCCATGCCCCAAGGGCGGTCAGATCCTTTTTATGTTAGGTACCCTGCTAAGCCTGGTCCTAGGAGGCGCTAGGGACGGGGGCGTACAGTCAGGATCGCGTAGCAGCGCCTACCTGATCATTTAACTACATGCCCCATAATGCCCTGCGTGGTTCCTTGTCTTATAAATTGGGGCGGGCTCGGGAGTCTTTGTGTGTGATTTTGAAATGTGTCTGATTCCGGAGTTTCCCGCTGATGAAGGAAGAACTCTTTGCTGCGCCCTGCACCCTTTTGGTTTTCACGGAGATTCCCTGGGTTCGTGCCTTGCTAATGCTCCGAGCGAGGTGCTTGCCTAGCACCTTTCCTCTAGACCTTTGCTTCCGGGTCTTTGCTCTTCTTCGGTTTGCCGAGTCGGCTGGTGAGCAGGCTGTTCACCGGCCGCGACGTGGAGCTGCTGTGCAGAGGACTTTTAATACATCGTAAGCGTGAGTAAAAACTCTGAGCTTCTGAGAACTATTAACGTTTGGGGTTTCATTCATTTTGCCACTTGGAAACATTGTCTTTGTTTGTTTAGAGGGCGGAACGCAGTGGTTTTGCTGCGTGTTACCGCTACGAAGTCCTGCTTTGCTGGGAAGAGTTTGGAGGTAACCTGTATAAGTGCCAAAGCGGAAAGTGGCAGAAGGATCTACACTTTACCGTGTTTGGAGACTGGTTTCTAGTTTGTTTATATGTACTCTGCTAGAAGACTCATAACTGAACTTTGCAGCGGAAGATAGAAGTAGGAGGCTACATCTTACCGTTTGTTTTCCATTACCTTTGATGTTTTTGTTTTAGGTGAAGGAACCCATTTCTACTGATTTTGGAATTAAATATTCACGGAAAGAGTTGGAGGAGGATTTCTCTTTCATTCCTGGGAATAGTGTTACGGAGCATCTTCACTGTATGAACACAATACTAGGGGGTGCGTTCCCATTTAATGTTCTGTCTTGTAGCATTGCGCACACATGTATAATTCTGAGGAATAACTTGTTTTTTCTGTCATCAGGATCATATGTGTGTATATACCTATTGCAGCAGGAGGGCACCTTTGGATATTCTGAACCAGGTGATTAGAG
This sequence comes from Lissotriton vulgaris, assembly GCF_964263255.1. Classification (NCBI taxonomy): domain Eukaryota; kingdom Metazoa; phylum Chordata; class Amphibia; order Caudata; family Salamandridae; genus Lissotriton; species Lissotriton vulgaris. The sequence goes on from NC_141693.1 coordinate 594,328,593, forward strand.
AAGCATTAGCGAGAATGAAATGAGAGTAGCATTTCATATTGTGAAGTTAACCGCAGTGTGTTTTTTCTTTCAGCTATCCCTTCCCTGCTGTTCCCTCCCGTCCCTCCCTGTTTTCTTTATTTCCCTCGCCCGATCACTCGAACACACTGTGTAATACATTATAGCGGTGTTGGGGAGGTCAGGAGGTGGAGCCAGCATTGCTGTGATTGGACCCTGCGGAGGCATCCTGACACGCTTCTCTGGCATGCAAGAAGTTTTCTGTTCAATGCGTGGACTGCAGCGGCGACACCCTTACGATGCGACGACAACAGCTCCAGCGGCGACGCTCTTCTCCTACAATGCCTGAAGCTTCCGCTCGATGCAACAACTACAACGGCGACATCCAAGATGCGACAGCAGCAGCTCCAACTGTGGCGCGCTTCTCAGGGATGCGAGGTGCTCTTGGTCGATGCGGTGCAATGCGACAGTTTCAGTGGCGACACCCTCCTTCTGAGTTACGATGGCAGGCACAGCAACGGCGACATGATCTGACCTCGTTGCGAGATTCTTCTCCTGATGCAGTGCAGTGCAGTGCGACAACTACAGCAGCGACACCCTGCTTCGGAGTTGCGACGGCAACAGCGACGGCGACAAGCTTCCTCTTCGTTGCGGCACACTTCTCTCCGAAGCGGTGCAGTGCGACAGTTCCAGCGGTGACACCCTCCTTCGAAGTTGTGATGGCAGGCCCAGCGACGGCGACACGCTTCTTCTTGTTGAGTTGAGCTTTCAGCTCCTTGCGACACGCAGTTCCTTAATAGGCACAAAACAGCAGCAGGCACTTCCACAAGAACCCTGGGGAGCTGGGGGGGTGAAGTCTGTTGTCCCTGAGACTTCAGCAGGAGGCAAGCTATTTTCCAAGTCTATGGAAATCCTTCACAAGTTGAAAGCAAAGTACACAAATGTCCTTTCTCCTTCCTTTGGCAAGGCAACAACTGCAGGCCAATCCCCCAAGCAGCACACCAGCTTGGGAATAGTCTCTCCTCAATTTCTTCAGGTTCCTCTCCTCAATAAAGGTTTCTTCTTGTAGTCCAAAGTGATCTAATCTCTTGGGATCAGGGTCCCAATATTTATACCCCAAAATCCTTTGTTCTCTGAGGGGCCTTTGCCCAGTTCCAACCAGTTCTGAAACACTCTGTTTACCAGACTTCTCCTTTCCTTTCAAAGTGCAGGGCAGAAACATCAGACGCCCCACAGGAGGTGGAGCCAGCATTGTTTAAGGCAAGTACAGTCCTGGAGCACTTTGTTTACAGGAATCCTTCTCTTCTTTCAGTGTGCAGGGCAGAAACGTCAGCTGCTCCCATGGGGGTGGAGCCAGCATTGTTGAAGGCAGGCGCAGCCCTATTCAAGGTTCAGGTGCAACTCCTCCCTCCCATCTAGATGCAGATCTCTCTATTCACCACTGGGTGACTCAGCCTGTCTCCTGGAATTCCTAAGCCCTGTCACTCACAAAACCAGACATAGGAATACACATCCTAGCAGAGGCAGGTTTGAATGGTTAGACAAGCAAATACCTACTTTCTAAAAGTGGTATTTGAAAACATAGAATATTAAAACCAACTTCACTAAAAGATGTATTTTATTATTCTGAGTCCAGGCGTACTAAACTCGAATTTCTACCATGTTCTCTGAGACAGTTAGGATTATAAAATAGTGAAAAACGAAAATGGCTGTAATTCACTATTAGGACATGCCACACACATCAGGGCTTTTCCTACCATATACTTGCACTGCACCCTGTCCTTGGGCCTATCATGGGGTGACTGATATGAAGAAAAGGGAAGGTTTAGGGACTGGGTAATGGGTTCACTTGCTCAGTCAACATGACAGTACCAGACTGCATGCAGGCTCTGCAATGGCAGACCTTAGACACATTTTACAAGGCTGCTTCTGTGGGTGCCCAACCAATGCAGCAAGCTCACCAGCCCTGGGCACACTCAGTGCACTAGACTAGGGTCTGACAAGTTACCCTAATAGCCAAACATGGAACCACTGATTACTACATCAATTTACAATAGGGAGCACTTGCAATGTGGCACTGGATAGCAGTGACAGAGTGCCCAAAGCATCTAATACCATCAAAAATACATGAGGCAACAGTAAAAATGGAAGGGAGACCCACGCCAATGGTGCCAAGTCTAACAGTTAGTGTTAATATTTCAGAGTGAGCAGTGAGGGGGGCCGGTGAGTGAAGTGTCACATGATTGAAAGGCGAGTAGTGTGCTCATGTGACTGCAGGTTGAGGTACATGGTGAACCCTTGCAAGTGCAGTGTGAGTACAGAGTGATCACTGTGAGTGCAGGGTGAGTGGGTGACTGGTATGAGTGCATGGGTAACAGCGTGAGGGCATTGGAAACAGTGTGAGGGCATTGTGATTGCTGTGAGTGCAGGGTGTACATGAAAGTGAAGGGCGAAAATGAGGGGTGTGTTGCCTGAATGTAGGGTGCTTTCCCAGACACTTGAAGTATGTCAGCATGTTATTGACGGTGGTGTAGGAATTCACATATGAGTTAAACTATTTCTATTTTGGCACTAACCAGAGGAAATAAATAACGTGCCAATCCTGCAACAAACTTCCAGTTTTATGATTAGGGTTGCACGCTCCTTAATTTGATGTCCCTTACTTTCAGCACTTATCTTTGCATACTTCGAACAGCAAATATAAATAGAAAGCACTTTAAATTGTGTTCTAGGGCTGCCTGAAAGATCCAGGACTGAAAGGGAACAAAGACGGAAAAGTTACATTACAAATGAACACATACTTCTTTATTTATAACCCGTATTTAGTGCCAAGACAAGCAATTTGCAGGGTGTATATACAACACATAGCTGACACTTTTCATCTGCTACGAAGCCCTTCTAGCCCTGTAAGTGTTGCTGCCTGTCTGTATAATTCTAAAAGAAACTATGTATTTTCCAGCTTGCCTGCTGTGCTCTTCTAAATGAAGCCCAAGTGCAACATTCCACACAATTGCCTGGGAGGCCTATGTAATAGTTAAACTCCAGTACGGAAATATTTTAGAGAAAGTTAAACATTCCCCAAATATTTACAAACTAGTGTTTGTAATAGTGTAATTTAGCTTCTCTGTGCAGGCCCAGCTGCTGCTGTCCAAAAGGTACCTCTGAAGACAAAAGACTAGGAATATCTCATAACCCCCAAAAATACTCCAGCCCTCACAGTAGTAAATAAAACACTATATAATTGTGACTGCAATACAGTTCAGGAAGCTAATACATACTTTACTGCCTGTATAATTTTAAAAGAAACCTTTTCTCCTCTCTGTGAAAAACGAATACTCCAAGGACAGGGTTAAATTCCTACAGCTGAAATGTTTCAGGTGCAGTCGGAGGCAGGGAGTCTCCTATTAAAACCGAAAGTGGACGAACAGACGTGCTTTCCGTTTTAGCAGAGGAGAGTCCTTGAAGCATTTCAGCTGAGGAATTAACCCTGTGAAATTGCATAAGCATGGGCATGTCATGCCCGATCGATTTTCCCTCCCTCCCCCGTTACAGCCGAACCTCTGCCCACCATGCCTCCTTCCCCCACAGGACCCTGAAAAGCCCTCTTGCTTCCACAGGAAACCAGGAAGAAAAGGCAGCAAAAGTGTAATGTAGGAGCTTTATGCCTGAAAATTTCGTGGCACTTCCTGCAATCTCAGCTGCTATGACATGACACTAGCATTGACATCAATAAACATCCACACAACCGAAGAGCTGGGAGGAAGCACTGCCTTCAAAACTCACTTTACACCACTCTTCAAAACAGCTTCATATTGTCTTAATTCAGCACTCAATCAATGTTTCTGCTGTAGGAGCAGAAGCGCATCTACATTCCAATATTTAAATTGCCTAGGCTACATTGTCTATATAGTCACAAAACATTGTAGTAATGTACGTGAAAAAAACAAAAAACCCAGTCTGTGCTACGTGACTATTCCACTAAAAAAAGTCCTGCAGCATTTTAAGGAACAGCCCTAAACTACAATTGCAAATACAATCCTGCAGTGTTTTAATGAACTGGCCGTAAACCGGAGAAAATGAAGAAACATATACCGCCTGTAAACCAGAGAAATTTAAGACCCATATGACACGTTTAAGAATCGGTACACAGAGGGCGGTTAATGCCCAAACATATCCGGCTAAGCACTTTCACTGGAGGAATCCTTGAAAGTTACATCCTCCCAGGGCGGGGTTAAATTCCTACAGCTGAAATGCTCCAGCTGCAGTGGGAGGCACGGAGTCTCCTCTGCTAAAACCAAATCCTTTGCTTTCGGTTTTAGCAGAGGAGACGCCTTGCCTCCCACTGCAGCTGGACCATTTCAGCTGTAGGAATTAACCCTGTGAAATTCCAGAAGCATGGGCACGCCGTGCCCATCGGTTTCCCCTCCCTCCAACCCTCGGTTACGGTGTCACGGACGAACATCAGCCCAACATCCACAACTAGCCCCGGTCTATGAAAAAGCCCTTTTACCTGTTACCTGTTCAGATTTCAGCAGTCCTTCACAGCGAGGTGATGGTAAAAGGTAGGAAAACATTCACGGGAAACCAGGAAGAAAAGGCAGCAAAAGTGGAATGCAGGAGCTTTAGCCCGCAAATTTTGCGGCACTTCCTGCAATCTCAGCTGCTGTCCCCCTCATTGGTGGAACGTCACTGGTGACGTTCCTACGTGCTGATTGGCTGCTTTATCCAATCAAAATTTCCCATTTGAAATGGGTGATAATTTATGACGTGGGACAGAGGAAAATGAAAACAACAAAGGTAAAAATTTAGAGTGGAGTGCGCGCACCCCTCCTGGGATGGAGACGCACCCCCCCTGGGGGGCGCACCCTACAGATTGAAGAACTCTGGCATAGAGGGTGCTATAGTGAGTTTATGGCCATGTGAAAATTTCTTGGTGTTGGTGATGTTGAGTGAGGAAGATAAGACTCTCCATGGAGCGCTTCAATTGGTGGTGAAGATGAGGTCATTCTGTAGGGCACACTTGTTATAGTGGGAGTATAGGTCAGTGATAAGAGCGTCTTTGTTAAGTTGGAGGGTTGTATGTTTGAGATTTTTATCACAGATTTGGTTAGGTTGGGAGGGTAGTTTATTATGTATGAGTCATTTCCTGAAGGGGATATAAGGGGGTTCAGCTTGCTTGCATGGAGAGGATCAATAGTGGATGATGTTGGTAGGAGGGAGTTGGGTAGGTCAGACAAGGGCCTCTTCAAGATGAATGCCCTTATTGGTATAGGATTAAGTGCTTCTGAGTGTAGATGTAGGTAGGATCCTTCTCTGTGACTGTTACCACTGCCTTTTGAAATAGCCTTGAACGACCCAATTCCATGTCTAGACCCGCTAGATATCATAAAGCAAAAAGTCATATATTAGTTGCCGTTTTGGTGTAGGGATGGAAGATCATTGTGGAATAGCATATAAAGTATAAAAGTACAATGAAAAAAAAATGAGATACTCTTTGCAACAGGGGCAACAGAGGATGCTGGGGGTAAGGATCACAAGGCTTGGGGGAGTCATGTAGGTCATGGTATGAAATAAGGAACAGAACCCCAAGGAGACAGGTGAGAAGCTCATGATTTCGTAGCGCATATCGTAGAGGCTTTTATCTGGACCTTAACCCCATGACATAAAGAGTAGATACCTTAATAAATGCCCCATATGCCGTGAAGTAGGTTTGGACTTCTATCACATGGTCTGGAATTGCCCTGAATATTCAGCATACTGGAGAAGAGCTGTTGCATTTATCAATGTGGCAACAGAAAGGAATATCGCAAAATATTCTGAGGGTTAAATATTAGAAATAAATCCACAACCAGGCACCAAGAAGCAAATGGTTAGATTTATAGACCTGAGGCTTTTATTAGCAGTGTCAAGTACCAATGACCTGGAAGACCCTCAAAGACCCTAATTGCCACGTTTGGAACAGAGAGGAACTAAAATGGGCAGAATCCGAACACACCTTCTTACACAAGGAAGTGAAGCTAAAGAAAACCAGACTTTGATAGAGCTTGGTATGAGATAGTGTCCTCATAGCAAATATAGAGGACAGGATGAGCACCCCTGCAGGATGTTAACGAAAATGAGAATATAGTTTAGATGTTGGAAAAACTGACACAGTTTATCCCCCCACAACGATGTTGAATCTGCTGAATAGTAAACATGGTTCCTTAATAGCAAGTTCAGATATTGGACTAAGTTAGATACGTGAGCTAGGTCAAAGAGAGAGACAAAGAGAGATAAATATGATACAGATTTAAGGCTACAATGTTCATGAGTGATAATGCTCTGACTGGATTGTGATAAAAATGAGTACAATATGTTTAAAACATATTCATACCACAGGCCTTTATGAATGGGCTTGTGTACAGTCTGGTAAATCTTCTTTCCCCCTAGAATCAGGGGAATAGCTTAAGGGGAATGTTTGGGGTGTTAGGCCCCTCTACAAAATTCAACCTGTAGTAAACAGTTGGTTACAGGTGCTTTCAGTCGGATATGGTGAGGTGTCTGTATGATTTGACCCTGGAGTTTTACATGCCCACACTGACAAAAACACACACACACACACTCGCTCTCTCTAGTCTCTGCCTTAAAACTTGGTTCGTTTGTAAACTATTATGTTTTCAGTACCCCTAACAATCTGCACTCCTCTCTTTTAGGAGTCTCTTAATGCCTCTTAAGCCGCTCCTTGTGTCCTGCTTCTCTTTTGTATTTTAACAAGATATACCATTGTGATGGTAGGAAAAGCTGAAGCTTACCCCAATCTTTCTGACAAAGCTACGCCCCTGCCTAGAATTACTGATATCACTAGCAATGGCTGCTCTAGGAAGGGATGGGGTGGTATAGCCATATTTTAGTCTTTGCAAAATAACCTGTGGACATTGCTAGGTCTTCCCAGTTCCCATATGATATGTTCAGCATCATACTGGGACACTTTGACTGCTTTAAGTAACTTCTGTTCAATCAAAATTACCGGTCCATACATCATAAGGGCCTTTAGCCATCCTCAAGCCTAAATTATGATTCTGCATACTCCGTATGCTTAATCTTTTTTGCTTTCATGCTGCAGTGTTAATGGTTGGCAATTTCAGAAATAAATGTGTTTCCATCAGTACCAGGAACATGTTACATAATAAAATGAAAATTTATTGGCACAGTGGGACATACTCAATTATATTTTATTAGACACATGAAAACATACATTTTGGCTTCGGCAATGATTTATAATCCTCACGTCGTTTTAAGGTTCTGTTTACACTGTGTGAGCAACAATATTTTTTATCAGTCTTCTTTTAGTAACGCTAAATGCATCTCAATTTAGGCAAGCATTGAAGGCTCACCTCTTTAACCCTTTCACTGCTAAACTGCCCACCCTCCCCCTTTGCTAAGACTGTTTTGGCTGTTTGGGGTAGTTTGCACTTAGGCCTTCATAACATTTCGTCAACAGAAGCATCCATGCCAAATCTGCATTCTTTTTTCCCAACATCCTGAGAATTCTGAAGGTACCCATGGGTTTGTGGATTCCCCTGGAGGAGACAGAAAAATTAGCCAAAATAGGGCAACATTTTGGATTTTTGGGAATGAATGCTGAAGAAAAAAAGTTTCTGTTTTTTCCCCTGAGAATGGCACAACAAAGTGTTTGTGGTGCTAAAATGACCATCTTCCCAGCTTTCAGAAACAGGCAGACTTGAATCATAAAGCCATCATTTTCAACACAGTTTTAGCATTTTACAGGGCGAAAGACCATTTTTCCTATTTTACGTGCTTTGTGTTGGAAACAGGCGTAAAATCCATGGTGAAGCCCGAAAAGCTATGCATTTCTAAACAGGAGACAGAATTCTGAATTTAGCAAGGGGTCATTTCTGTAGCTCTTCAATGGTTTTCTATAATAATAATAATCCACATTTGTAAAGCGCGAACATTCACCTGTAAGGGTCTCCAGGCACTGGGGGCGGTTGGGAAGATTAAGCAAGCTATTACCCAGAGTCACATGGTGCTGGGCTAATTTGCCGCTGGCACCGGGAATCGAACCATGAACCCTAGATTCCAGCGCCAGTCGCCCTGGCTGCAGCGCCACACCTCTCCCTATAAAAAGTAACAATTGAAATAAAAGACATATTGAAATTGAGTTGTAAAAACCAGCCATTTGTGTCATCTGTAACATTTTGAAACTAATGCAGATTTTCTAAAAGCAATATATACCATTATATCTGCTGACTAAACCCATTTAGTTGTGGGGATATCTAGGGCTTTTAGGTTCACCAAGAACCCAAGGTACCCGGGGCCAATATTCAAGCTTCACATTGCAATTAATTTTCATTGTGTACCCGGTATACAACAATGTATTTAGTAAAATATAAAGAGTGAACAATAGGTATCAAGGAAATCTATGTATTTCCAAAATGGGCACAAGATATGGAGCTTATAAGCAGTGGTTATATGCTCAGCTCCAAATTTGTGGGTGCCCATATAAGCATGTGAATTGGACGGCATTTCTCAAAATGACTTCTTTATTACACACTGCCTTACCTTTGGAAGGCACAAATGCAGAGAAAGACAATCAATAATAACACTTGTTCTACTATTAAGTGCTCCTCGAAGTCTCCTAACAAAAATGGTACCTCACTTGTGTGGATAGGCCTAGTGCCTGAGACAAGGAATGGGCCAAAATGCAACGTGGACACATCACATTTTTCCACTGAAAACCAACCCTTTTTTTGCAATGTGCCTAGCTGTGGATTGTGGGCCCTAACTCAACCAGTTTTTGGGGAAACATAGTAATTCAGTAAATTTTTTAAAACTAGACACTCAGGGAAATACTCAAGGTGGGCACATCACCTAGGGAAGTCCAGGATGGGCTGAATAGCATGACTCTCTCTATTGTTGTACCCAGAATCCTTTGCAAGCCTCAAACTTTGACTAAAAAACACAATCTCCTCATATTTCGGTGTTGGAAAGTTGCAGAATCTGTCAGGAGCCACAAACTTCTGACGACCTTCAATTCCCCCAAGTCTCCAGATAAAAATGGAGCCTCACTTGTGTGGGTAGCCCTAGTGCCCAGGAAAGGAAACAGCCCAAAACACAACTTGGACACATGGCATTTTTCCACTGAAAAACTGACCCTTTTATCGGAATGTGCCTAGTTGTTGAGTTTGGGGCCTAGCTCAGCCTGCACCTAAAGAAACCTAGCAAACCTGTACATTTTTTAAAAACCAGACACAAAGGGAAATCAATGATGGGGTGACTTGAGTGGCTCTCATCAGGTTCTGTTACACAGAGTCCCTTACAAACCTCAACGTTTGACTACAAAAACACATTTTCTTCACATTTCTGTGTTGTAAAGTTCCAGAAGCTCTGGGGAGCCACAAACTTCTCCCCAAATAACATTCCCCAAAAATCCAAATGAAAATGGAACCTCACATGTGTAGGTAGGCCTAGTGCCCACGAAAAGAAATAGCCCAAAAGACAACCTGGACACATGACATTTTTCCAATGAAAACGGACGCTGCCTTCATGTGGTTGTGACAACAAGTCCCTGCAGGACATGATCCATGATACATTTTGTAATGTTTTGCAGTTATTATGAGGTACAGACAAAGACCTACATAATCCCAATTTTAAAAACAGCAAATTTTAGTCAAGTGTGTCCCGCTTTTACTTTTTTAGCTTTGCTCTCAGGGTTTACGTTATGGTATGATCTTAGTTTTTTAAAGGCCGCAGTTAGGCCTAAATCTAGCTTTGACTAGCATCCTGCGTTGATTAGGTCTGATGATTTTTCTCTTTTTTTAAAAAAAATGGGTCCGACAATTGTACATGTTACTTGAAGACTGCTGATATTAATTAGTTTGGAGGTTTTGCATTGTCGTATTTGTTACTTTTATTGTTTTTATCAGAAAAGCTGAATAAAGTTTATTATTGATTGATTGACTCTTTTATTGGAAGGCGCCTAGCTCTGGATTTTGGGACACAAGCTCTCCGGTATCTGGTAAAACTAGCAAATCTGTACATTTCTGAAAACTAGAAACCCAGGGGAGTCTAGGATGGGTTAATTTGTGTACCTCTCACCAGGTTCTGCTACCCTGAATCTCATGTAAACTTGCTTCTATTTCTGTTATGGAAATGTCTGGAATTTTTGTAGAGCCATAAACTTCCACTCACCCAGCATTCCTCCAATTTCTTAAATACATATGGTACCTCAATTATGTGGGTAGGCCTAGTGCCTGCAACAGGAAAAGGCCCAAAATGCAACATGGACACATCACATTTCTCCACTGAAAACGAACCCTTTTTTTGCAATGTGCCCATCTGTTGATTTTTGAAGCCTACCTCAGCTGGAATCTATGAAAACCTAGAAACCTATACATTGTTGAAAACTAGATACCTATGGGAATCCAGGATGGGCTCTCTCCACAATTATTTTACCAAGAATTCCTTGCAAACCTCAAACATTGACAAAAAAGTTGTTTTTCAAACATTTCTGTGCTGGTAAGTTCTGGAATCTGCAGGAAGCCACAAACTTACACACACCCATGATTCCCCCAAATTTCCCTACACGACTGCTACTTCACTTCTTCACTTATGTGGGTAGGCCTAGTGCTAGCGACAGAAAACGGCCCAAAATGCAACGTGGACAAATTCAATTTTTTCACTGAAAACTGAAAGAAATGTGCCTAGCTGTGGGTTTTGGGCTGTTGCTCAGCTGGCACCTAAGAAACCTAGCAAACGGGTATATTTTTAAAACCTAGACACCTAGGGAAATCCAGGATGGGGTGACTACTGTGCTCTCACCAAGTAGTATTACCTAGAATCCCTTACAAACCTCAAAAGTTGCCTAAAAAAACGCATCTTCCTCACATTTCTGTGATGGAAAGTGGTGGAATCTGTACGGAGTTACAAACTTCTAACCACCCAGCATTCCTCCAAGTCTATCTATAACAAGCATTTGCAATGCAATAGGTCTCGCATTAGCGAAGTTTGAAGTTGTTGGTATTGTAAATGGCCTTGTTTTTTATTTATTTGTTTTTAAAAGCATCTGTGGTGCATTATTTATTATAGTTTTATGTAGCACTATGTTCTAACTTTGCATTAGGGGTGTATTTACACATCCCATGCTGCTTGACTCCCGCAGAATAGGAGCAACAGCTGAGAGGCCACTATTTGAATGGGCACAATAACAAAGCTGTATTTAACTGCCTTAAGGACACCTCTATTTGGAGGGTTGCGGCTAAGTACTGTAACAATTCCCGCATCTCCATGATAGTCATTTTCCTGATGGTGGGAGGACGGCGTGCAGCCAACCTGTAATTGCTTTTTATTTGTACTAAACATACAATAATTAGTGCTAATCAGCAGAATTACAATAAAACTGGAAAAGTGTGACAATTAAATTTTTGGTGCACTGATATATTAAGTACAAATGCACTTGCTTGAATGCAAGTGCTTCAGACAATGTATAAGACTGTTTTAACAAGTGTTTGTGATGTTTTAACAGTGCAATGTAGTCTAATGTAAGTAATAGAAACAGCTATTGTTGTGGTGCAATAAAACACTTGCATCCATGCACTTTGGTGCAGTGCTTCTGGTGCACTATTAATAGAAACGTGTATAGTTTAGTTGGTGACCTTTGATGTACTGGTCCCACCAAATAAGCCACACCTGTCTGGAAAATTGGTTGGGGGGGGGTGCATTTGTTTTCACTCAGCTGAATGTTTATTTTTGCATCCGGCTTCAGATGCCCATGTTGATGACTACATTTCGTTCTGTTTGATTCCCGCAGAATAGGAGCATCAGCTGAGAGGCCACTATTTGAATGGGCACAATAACAAAGCTGTATTTAACTGCCTTGAGGACACCTCTATTTGGAGGGTGGCAGCTAAGTACTGTAACAATTCCCGCATCTCCATGATAGTCATTTTCCTGACAGTGGGAGAACGGCGCACAGCCAGCCCTGCTAGGGTTCAAACTTACACTCTGCAGCCTGCAAGAACGTTTCTCCAGCAGATGTGTAAACCCGCTGAGTTACCTCCTACCACCATCATGCACTCTGGCAGAAGTTACGAGGGGCCGGCTGGGCTATAGCGCACACACGAGTCAGGATTACCTTGAGGCGCTTTCACATGAAGTACAAAAAGTCCCATCTTGAAAGAGTGAGAGATGTTAAAGCAAGTCAAGGGTCCATGATAGCCCTAAGACGTGGTGTACATCTGACTAGGGAGGCAAGCTAGTCCAGATGCATTAGGGGCGAATTTACACATTCCGTTCTGCAGGACTCCCGCAGAATAGGAGCATCAGCTGAGAGGCCACTATTTGAATGGGCACAATAACAAAGCTGTATTTACCTGCCTTGAGGACACCTCTATTTGGAGGGTTTCAGCGAAGTACTGTAACAATTCCCGCATTTCAATGATAGATGTACTTTTTAGTGTAGTTTTGATAAATATACAAATATATTTTTAAAAACGTTAAGGAAGCTAACAAGAATGCATTCTTAAATTATAATATTAAAAGTACCTTACTGGTATATTTACATACTAAATGTAGCAAGGCTTTCAGCTTTCCAATTCACTGAAGGGTCTCAGTTGGAACAAATGTTTGTAAATGCTTGCTTGAGTGTGCTCAAGTAGCGGAGCAGGTCACAAAAGCTAGCAATAAAAGGAGGCTGGGCTGTGGTGTTTTAGAAATGCATGGAGGTGGTGTAATAATCGTTATCTGTATGTGAAGTTCATGTGAATGTTTTCTGGCGTACTTCCTTGTCCTGAACTTCCACATATAACAAACGGATACTATAAATAATGTTACGTGTTATAAGGGCCCCAGTACATCATTTATCTCAACTTAAGCCCTAGGAAAGAGCATTTAAGCAGCGCAACTGAAAGGCGCGACTGCTTTAGGCTGCTTTCCCAGTATGTGCAAACAATTTTTGGGAGGAAGTAAATCGTTTAAAACACAGGGGCACCTGCCCTGTGACAGTTTGGTTTGAAACACAGTGACTGCTAAGTATAAATGTCGATTTAAGAAAGTTGCCGATGCGCACACTGTCCAACATTAAAAAAGAAGTCGCAGTATCCAATTTCACCCCTAGCTGCACTTCTTCCCTCCAATGTAGCTTTTCTAGTCCCTGTGCTGCCCCCTAGTGGCCGGGGCAGCGCTGTCGCTCTGAGTGCCATCTAGCCCAGGACACCTCAGCACACGTATCGCCTCCTTCTCGCGTCACGAAAGGAACAACGTAATTCTTCTGTTAAATATACACATAAATCTGAAGATCTGCAGCATGGTCGTAAGTCACAGTCAGTCCGTGAAAAAACATAATATTGTGCAGGGCTGCTTCACATTCTCGCGGGTCACCCATTTCCTTTCTGACGTGGTGCTGTAGCATGAGAAAGAATGTGTTGTTACTTCGCTGCTAAGTGCTGTGGTGCCTTTATAGTACAAGAGGAAACACACGAGGGCAGCGGGTTCGCATGGAGGAGTGTTGGGTAGAGAAAAATAACAAGCATTTCTTTCTAGGTTTAAAATCAAGCTGGCTCCGTGGAGCCGACGGGGGGGGGGGGCTAAAGGCGCTTGCTACGCACCCTGCCAGCCTCCGGGGACAGGAGATATGCACGTGTACGGAGTGCACAGCTCCAATCCATACGCGTGCACATCGCCTGTCCGTGTGTGCCACCTCCTGTCTCTCTTTGGGACAGAAAGCGGTAGCAATAGAGTCCCGTTAGCGAAGCAGCTTAGCTGCATTCGCTAGCGAGACCTAAAAATGCCAGCATCCTGCCATGGCCATTTCCCACTATTGTACAGAACAGAGGACCCTAGTAATTAAGGATCGTGTGAGAAATAGACATACACTAAATAGTATGTATGACCTCTGTCCAGCCGGACAGGATTTAATTTATTAGCTTTTTTATATTAGTTCATATATACAACATTTATACAAGAGTGGGCACAACCTGTGACCCACAGGAGACAAGACAAAACAAGTGACAAAAAATTATGAAAAAAGCGCACAAAGCGGTCTGTACTATTATTCAGTTTTGCAGACTAGAATACTTTTGTAGCAATCCATTGTTCTAGACATTTCTTAAATTCAAATAAACATATGGTGCATTAAGGTCGACGACGTTTCGATGCAGCTTGAGAATACATGCATCATCATCAGGACAAAAACAATGTATCATGTTTGTCTTGGAAAGTATTTCAACATTATCAAAGCAACTATAGCAAATTGCATAATGTAAAATCAGCATTCATGGGAAAAAAGGAGGGAAAAATAGAAAGAAATTTCCATTAGGCATTACTAGGCATGAGTACATTGTCTACTGATTGGTTCCTACATACAGCAAGCAAGGATTTAAAGAGTGCTGTTGTGGAAATACATTCATTGTGAAAGGTAACCAGTTTATAAACAGATACTTCGTGGGATCTGGCACATGCTTGTTACCAGAGTGAAGTAGTGACGTTTATTAAGGAGGAATAAAACCATGATTAAAAAGTCGGCGCAGTGAAGTTTAGACCGTGAAAATATCGATTTATTAGAGGGAGCGGCGCAGTGTTCAGTGAAAACAGTAACAAGCATTATATATATACACAGGGGGCGAGAGAGAAATCGGCGCAGTGAAGTGGCAGAGTTGCATTCTCAACTGTGTTCAGGGCCAGTGTAGATAAAATGAAAGGAACGGCGCAGTGTCCACTAGATAGGGTGGTAAGGTCGGAGTGCCTGCTAGCAACCTCTGTAAGATAACAACAACCACGGTACTGTAATTACCTTGGTGTATAGTTTAGAGTCCCAGACTGGTGTTCGGCGGTATTAGGATAATACGAACTGCATTGATATGTAACTGTTAAGAATAAATATACCCGTTAACGTTTTACGCTCGATTATACAAATGTTACCCGTGCTAGTGAAGGTCAACGCTTTATACTCACACACAACTTTGCCGGCAGGAAGAAATGACAGTGAGCTAAAAAAGTGAGATAAGAGATAATCAGCCGGGGAAGTCACGGAAGCCTTAGGGATAACTGCGGCTGTTAGGGGACTTACTTAAATAAGTGGCTCCATGCGTGCTGCTACGGCAGTCCGAAGATCCCGAGTACGGGATATCTAAGAAGGGATAACTCCGGCTTTCGCGGGACTTGTTTAGATAAGTGGCGCCATGCAAGATGTTGCGGCAGTCCGAGGATCCCAGATACGGGATATCTGGGAAACAGAAATGGGCACATATAAGCTGAGTGGACAAGGATAAGCTTAGTGCTTACGGCAGTAGCTTCGTGCTTACGGCAGTAGCCGTATGGAGGAAGGACAAGCAGCCTACATTACTTACATAAGCGTCTAGCTTGATGGCAGGACGGTGGGGTTCTGGCGGGGATCGCTGTCAGGAAAAGGTGGAGCAGAGTACTTATAATAGACAAGCATTTACAATGCAATGGTTTTGCCTTTGTTAAAGTTAGAGCTATTGGCATTGCTTTTGACACTCTGCACTCTGAAGCTCCACTCTGAAGCTCCACTCTGAAGCTGCACTCTGCATCTGCACTCTGCATCTGCACTCTGCATCTGCACTCTGCATCTGCACTCTGCATCCGCACTCTGCATCCGCACTCTGCATCCGCACTCTGCATCCGCACTCTGCATCCGCACTCTGCATCCGCACTCTGTATCTGCACTCTGTATCTGCACTCTGTATCTGCACTCTGTATCTGCACTCTGTATCCCCACTTATTTTTTTAGGATTTGTTCCCTGACTATAACCCACCACCAAGCAATGCACATACCAGTCTGCTCCCAGCCTGCCCGCCTCTCATGAGGGACACATTTCTACACACAACCGCATTCACGCCAGTGAATGGGCGAGCCGGACAGGGCACGCGGATCCTGAAAGGTTGGGATTGTGCGATTCAAGTGCATTTAACGTAACATCATATTCGCATGCAGGGCGATGGAACAGAAATGTAACCTTCAAAGCACCCCCCAGACACCCCATCAGAGCCCTGCGACCACCCAGAGCATACCCCAACAACCCATCAGAGCCCCGCCACCCCCCCCCCACACACCCCATCAGAGCCCTGCGACCCCCCAGACACCCCATCAGAGACCTGTGACCCCCACATCATACCCCAACACCCCATCATAGCCCTGCCACCCCATCAGAGCCCTGTGACCCCCACGTGTTTTTTTGTAGTTTTTAAGTCGTGATCAAGGAGATGGAGGGGCTGAGAGGCAGAAAAGGGGATTAAGGAAAGGAGATGGGCCAGCTGGAGAGTAAACCAGGCAGGAGCAAGTATGTCAGAGACTAAAATATACCAGTGGAGGGACGAGAAAGGATCAGAAAAGGGGCAGATAAAGGAAGTATTCGGGAGTCAGAGGGCAGCAGGACAGGGGCGTATATACCTCAGATTGATGGTGCGTGTAAGGGAAGATGGAGAGGCAAGAGAAGGGCGGTTGGAGGAACAGATATGGGGCAGGAGGGACAGAGAATGTAAAGAAATGACGCTTCATGGAGTGGATGAGGGTTGGCCTCGGCAGGGTCAATGGAGGGCTGGGGCAGGTACAGATGCAAGAGAAGGCGCAGCTAGAGGAACAAATGGGACAGAGAGTGGAGAGACCGAGGTTGGGGTTGATGAGGGCAGGCACTGGAGGGGTCAAGGCCAGAGCGGGGGCTGGGGCAGGTACGGATGCAAGAGAAGGCGCAGTTAGAGGGAACTTTGGGTAGCAGATGGAAGAGACTGGAGGGAGCCGATACTGGGGTAGATGCGGGCAGACACTGGCGGGATCCAGGGGGGGGGGTGTTGGGGACACGGAGGGGCAGTTAAAGGGACGCTGGAGTGCAGGGGCGGGCCCAGGGATGCGCTGGCCTCCTCCCCCCTCCCTGCTCACCTCGGGGGGGGCCGGAGGCTGGGGCGCCCCCAGGGGGATGGCAGGACCGCCTCAGCCCCGCCGGGGGGCGTCTAGAGGGGGCTCCGGGCCTCGGCCATGGCGTGGATCCTGCAGCACAGGCTCTTCCATAGGGCTCCACGGGGGGGAGGGGAGCGGGGGAGGGAGGGAGCCTGGCCTTGTACGGTGGCCCCGCTGGCCCAAGCCGAGGCAGCATGGCCGCCGGAGAGGGAGGGAAGGGTGGGGGCCCGGGGAGCAGCGCCTGCCATGCAGCAGAGCACAGGGCGCGACAGGGGCCGAGCCGAGGCGCCGCAGGGACGATGAGAGGGAGCCCGGACCCGAGAACAAAGGAACAGACAGAGCGATGGAACAGAAATGTAACCTTCAAAGCACCCCCAGACACCCCATCAGAGCCCTGCCACCCCCACAGCACACCCCATCAGAGCCCTGCGACCCCCCCCGCAGCACACCCCATCAGAGCCCCGCGACCCCCCCCCGCAGCACACCCCATCAGAGCCCCGCGACCCCCCCCCCGCAGCACACCCCATCAGAGCCCTGCGACTCCCTGCAGCACACCCCACACACCATTCTCAGGAATATGAGGCCAGGTACATTCCTGCGAAGACGCGCAGAGATTTAATTAGACGGAAATGTGCGTTGCAGGTCTCTGCCATGGTAAAATGAAAACAGCCATTTTGTAGATGTGTCCTTGTTCTGGGATTAACCAAAAATAGCTGAGGGCCTCAAACACCCTCCCTGCCCCCACACTTGTAATCCGGGGACAGTGCAGGCTGCCCCTCCCGCCAGCTGCCTCCGTCTCCCTGCCTCCCGGGGGCTCACCTTGGGCTCGGGGATGATGAGCACCTCGCTGTTCTCCTCCTTTGGCGGGTCTTTCTGGCCGAGAGCCGAGTTGAAGGACACTTTCACCATGTCTGCAGCTGAGGACGGAGCGCTGTCAGGTCCGCGGGGGCTCGGGGTTGTGTTGTTTCTGTAGCTGGCCTCGGCTGAGCAACAGAGCAAGAGCTGGAAATGCCAGTTCTGCGAAAAGTGGGCGGGCCCCGGGAGGAGGCGCTGGAGCAGCTGAAACAGCGTCCGCAGCAGCAGTCGCCTATGGCTGCTTGTGTAATGTTTACCAGAACGCTGATTTTTTTTGTACTTATATTTTTATGTTGCATTTTCGGTAGTTTTACATTTCCATTTAAGAGGTGAAGAATTTACACATTACAGACCGGAACGGCGTTATAAATTGTGGTGCAGGTGAAGTGGCACCACGAAGTCTGTGTGATCATGTCCAACGACGATCATAGCCGACCGGTTCTTGTTCGGATGGCGACCTGGGCGGGAACGGGGACGGGAGACGCTGCGAGCAGGAGAGGGGGTGGGAACAACGGAGACCAGGGGGAGGGGAGTCTGCGGGGAGCGGGCCTGGCTGAGACAACAGGAAAGCACGGTCACCAGCGGGAGGGGGGCGGGAACGGGGACGGGAGACGCTGCGAGCAGGAGAGGGGGTGGGAACAGCGGGAAATTAAAGCAAGCACTCACCTGGACTTCTTCCGGGTGCCTTCAATGCCGGACCGGATTCGGGGGCGTTCCCGGCTTTCGGCTGACGTCGCGTGACGTCGGCAAAAGCCAAAGAATGTCGGGAACGCCCCCGTGTCTGGTCCGGCATTGACGGACAGGCCCCTCGTCCAATGGCAAGGCTCCATTTACGGAGCCAGCCAATGAATGACGAGGGCCGACCCAAAGCACACTACAATTCTCATCAGGTTTTCGCCTGCGCGAAAAAGCTGTGCAGAAAGCGCAGCTTTCGCCAGGCAAAACCTAAAAAAGGACTAAAACCGGCGGCGGCCATCTTGGACTAGTCAAGGTGAAACACCCAGGTGGTGTGAAGTGCACAGTGGGAGTAAAGTGACATATATATAATTACATAAACTTTGAGCAATGATTTATGCTGAAAAAACTTTAGAGAAGAATTATCATAAGTATTTTTCAAAGCAAAGAGGTCCAATCCTCGACCCTGTTAAGCCCCTTTCGAATACTGTCTGTTCTCAGGATCCAATGTAATTCTTCCTTATTTAACCCCTTGGGCGCGGCCGCGATTCTGCGCCTGTGCGGCCGTTTTAATGAGTAGGCGGGTTCATGACGGCCCCCAGCCGTCATCAGCACACGCCCACCGTGATGCATGACGGCTGGGGGGCGTCATCAGCATGGAAGGGGTTAAAATTTGCGAAATGTCTGCTCCTCGTGGGGGAGCTTTCACCTGTGTAATCACTGTCCATGTGAAGTCATTTTCAGTATGCCCTTTTTCCTTGAAATGTTCCACAAGGGGCGCATTGGCAGTTTGGCATCGAATTCGGCTTCTGTGTTGTCCCATCCGCAGCTTGATCTTCTGACTTGTCTGTCCTATATATTTCATCATACATGGACATAAAATTAAGTAAATTACATTGTGCGAATTACAGTTTGTGAAATGGTGCCTTTCATATTTAATTGTGCCATAAAAGAAAGTTTTGCCTTCAATAGTTGAATCGCAGGAGATACATTGTCCGCATTTAGCATGTCCGTTCAGAGTAGGCAAGTTCCACATATCATTTAGGGTAGTTCTGGTGTCTGGTTGTGGGAGTGAAGCACAGACCAGATTGTCTTTAATGTTTTTCGCTCTTTTAAAAGCAAACAATGGTCTTTCGAGGTTTAGGACACCTGCATTCAACACTGGCCAATGTTTTAGAACACTTTTTCTAATTGCATTAGATGCAGGGGAAAATGTGGTCACACATGTAATTCTATCCTGGTTGTTCTTAATGCGGGGTTCTAATAATGTCTCTCTTGGGCAATACCATGCTCTCTTTAGTGAGCGACGTACCAATTTTCGTGGATAGCCACGTTGTCTCAGTTTAAGGCTTAATGTTTTTGCTTCCGCAAAATAATCTTGTTTGTAGTAACAGTTCCTACGAATACGTAGGAACTGGGAGTAGGGCAGTGAATCTCTTAGGGCACAGGGGTGATGACTGCTGTAATTTAGTAAAGTGTTTCTTTCCGTGGGTTTACGGTGGAGACTTGTTATGAGTCGCCCTTCTGAGTGTTTAATTTCAATGTCCAGAAAAGGCAAGGATTCCTTACCGGTGGTCATGGAATATTTTAGCCCACCACTGTTGTTGTTGAGCCAGTGTAAAAACTGGTCTACAGAAGTCTCTGAGTCTCTCCAAATCATAAAAATATCATCAATATACCTCTTCCACAGGGCTATGCCACTGTGGATGGGGTTTGATGTATCCAGGATTGTAAGGTTCTTAAGGTGGTCCATATACAGAATGGCCAGGTTGGGGGCAAAAATAGCCCCCATGGATGTTCCACGCACTTGACCATAAAATTGTCCCTCGAAGAGAAAGAATTTTTTAGTTAGACATATCTCCAACAGCTGTAGGATATATTTGGAGGGAACATTATGTGGCCTTGGGCGTGTGTCTAAAATGGTAGCCATAACTCGAAGGGATTCAAATTGGGGTATGTTAGTATAAAGTGATTCCACATCCAGCGTGCACATGGTGCTGGATGTGGGATCAAAAGGATATTCCTCAATGAAGTTAATCATTGACATGGTGTCCCTGATATAGCATCTGGTCATGGGGACAAATGGCTTAATGAAGTGATCAATATAGTGTCCTAATGGCTCCAGAATGGAACCACATCCAGACACTATAGGTCGCCCCGGGGATTGTTCAGAGTTCTTATGGATTTTTGGGAGGCAGTATATGACCGGAATTCTGGGGGATTTTGAATTAAGAAACTCGAATTCTTTTTTGGATAAAAAAACAGCTTCTAAGCCTTCATTGGTGACTTCAGATATTAGTTTCTGGATTTCGGCAGTGGGATTGCGTGGCAGTTTGCAGTAATGCTCATGATTGCCAAGTTGGCGCAAGATTTCATTTTTATATTGTACAGTTTCCTGAATTACAATGCCTCCACCTTTATCAGCCGGTTTAATGACTAATTCTTGATTGTTCTTAAGGGTAGATATAGCATTCTTCTCTTGGATGGTGATATTATAGGGAATGAATGATCTCTTATTTTCTAGTGTAGTCAGATCATTAAGAACTAGTTTCTCAAAAGTGAGAATTTCAGATGGAACCATAGCACCCGTAGGCTAGACCTTTGATGGTGGTTTAAATGGAGTATTGGTATATGTCTGAGGGCATGGGTTCAATAGGAAGTAACTATGTAATCTTACTTTCCGGAAGAACCTTAAGAGTTCAGTCTGGGCATCAAGAAAATTAGGACGGACAGTGGGGACAAATGAAAGACCCTTACTTAGCAGAGAAATTTCACTACTGGATAGGGTATGTTTGGTCAAATTGAAGATGGGAAGGGTGTTGTTATATTCCTGCATGGTCGATGCATTATCATCTTCTAGGTCATCTTCGTTCACCATCGATAGTGTTGGCGCCGGGTAAAGCGCTCGCCTGGGGGATTCGGCCATCGTTGTGGCTGTTTGCCTCTGCCTTTCCCCGGTGGTTCTGGTTGTCCTTGGCCTCTCGGTAAAAAATTCCTGTTTGAGGGGCCTGGGCTTTCACTTTGATCAGAGTTTCCAGAGGATTCTGCTGAACTATCTGAGAAACCCACAAAGTTTTTCCGTCTATTAAATCTGCCCCAAGGTCTTTGTTGCTGGGGCCCGCTATATGAGCGGTTGATATAATAGTCCTTAGTGAGATAGGGGTATGCCCTTTCTTGACTGAAGCTTTTTATATCCTTTCTCACTTTGTTAGTTTTCTTTTCAGTCTCAAATTTGTGAAGATCGTCAACTGTTTTTTGGATTTGATCTACAGGTTTTTTTGCCTCAGTATTAGTATTATCATCATTTATTTGTATCCCAAGATCGGTGATTTCTATGGCAAGTTTTTTTAGTTCTTCTGTCGCTATATCAATCCCTAACACCATCCAGTGTCGGGAGCATGTCGTGCTAATATAACTGAATCCGTTAAGATATTTCGGGTTGTCAGTGAAGACACCCGGAATGTTCCTTACTTGAAGGCCAATGGGGATTATATTAGCCTTGAGGTAATCAGTAAGAAGTTTAATCATTAATATGAGTCTAACTTCTTTTTTCTTTGCTTTCTCTAATTCGTCTTTGGAGGAAGGGCTTGGTGCATTGGGGGTGTTACCTAATTCAGAAAGGAGAGAGGGGCCTCCAAGGATCTTATTGATGTAATCTAGATTGTAGAGGGGTGGGTGGGGGTCTGACATGCCTAGTAAAAAGTGAACAGATCAGTGCCACTTCACTGGGCCGATTTCTCTCTCGCCCCCTGTGTATATATATAATGCTTGTTACTGTTTTCACTGAACACTGCGCCGCTCCCTCTAATAAATCGATATTTTCACGGTCTAAACTTCACTGCGCCGACTTTTTAATCATGGTTTTATTCCTCCTTAATAAACGTCACTACTTCACTCTGGTAACAAGCATGTGCCAGATCCCACGAAGTATCTGTTTATAAACTGGTTACCTTTCACAATGAATGTATTTCCACAACAGCACTCTTTAAATCCTTGCTTGCTGTATGTAGGAACCAATCAGTAGACAATGTACTCATGCCTAGTAATGCCTAATGGAAATTTCTTTCTATTTTTCCCTCCTTTTTTCCCATGAATGCTGATTTTACATTATGCAATTTGCTATAGTTGCTTTGATAATGTTGAAATACTTTCCAAGACAAACATGATACATTGTTTTTGTCCTGATGATGATGCATGTATTCTCAAGCTGCATCGAAACGTCGTCGACCTTAATGCACCATATGTTTATTTGAATTTAAGAAATGTCTAGAACAATGGATTGCTACAAAAGTATTCTAGTCTGCAAAACTGAATAATAGTACAGACCGCTTTGTGCGCTTTTTTCATAATTTTTTGTCACTTGTTTTGTCTTGTCTCCTGTGGGTCACAGGTTGTGCCCACTCTTGTATAAATGTTGTATATATGAACTAATATAAAAAAGCTAATAAATTAAATCCTGTCCGGCTGGACAAAGGTCATACATACTATTTAGTGTATGTCTATTTCTCACACGATCCTTAATTACTAGGGTCCTCTGTTCTGTACAATAGCTTACTGCCCAAGGACCCTAGTGCTAATCCTTTTGGGTTTCCCTTGTCCCTCTAAAACGCCATTTCCCACAGCATTTACAACTACAACAGTTTCTCGGCACTCCCCACAGTCTCTCAGGATTCCCCACAGTCTCTCAGGACTCCCCACAGTCTCTCAGGACTCCCCACAGTCTCTCAGGACTCCTCAAAGTCTCTCAGAGCTCCCCACAGTCTCTCAGCATTCTCTCTACATTCACAACAGTCTCAGCATTCACTAGTCTCAGCGTGCACAACAACCGTCTCGGCGTGCACAACAGCAGTCTCGGCGTGCACAACAGCCGTCTCGGCGTGCACAACAGCCGTCTCGGCGTGCACAACAGCCGTCTCAACATTCACAACATTCGTCTCGGCATTCACAACAGTCGTCTCGGCATTCACAACAGTCGTCTCAGCATTGACAACAGTCGTCTCGGCATTCACAACAGTCGTCTCGGCATTTACAACAGTCGTCTCGGCATTCACAGCAGTCGTCTCGGCATTCACAGCAGCCGTCTCGGCATTCACAGCAGCCGTCTCGGCATTCACAGCAGCCGTCTCGGCATTCACAGCAGTCGTCCTGGGATTCACAACAGTCGTCCCGGCATTCACAACAGTCGTCCCGGCATTCACAACAGTCGTTTCGGCATTCACAACAGTCGTTTCGGCATTCACAACAGTTGTTTTGGCATTCACAACAGTTGTTTCGGCATTCACAACAGTCATCTCGGCATTCACAGCAGTCGTCTCGGCATTCACAACAGTCGTCTCGGCATTCACAACAGTCGTCTCGGCATTCACAACACAAGCACTTTAACCAGCTTGAGCAGAGAACGAGATTCCCTGCAAAGTTTAAACAGCATATCAAAATATATCATTAATTTTCAGTATGTAAAAGTGCATGCTTTAGAAGTACGTGTACTGAAGTAGCGTGTGAAGCATCACAAGATTCATAAAGCCATTCATCCTGGTAATGTTGTATGAACTAGTATATGCAACTTAACTAAATTAATTTGTCATAAAAATACGTGGATTTGCTTTAGGAATAAATGACAACATATCTATTTGGTACCTCAAAATACTAATGAATCCTAGCTCCGCCACCCCCTCCCTTCATTTTATACCACACAAAACCATGGGGTGTGGCAGATTTATCATCTGGTGTCTAGTTTGCAAAGTAAAGCATAAATGAGAATTTGGGCAGGCTTTAACCACACATATATAGACACCTATGTGTTTGTTTCTGTCAAACTACCTTTACATGGACGTGTCCATTTTATGAACATAATTTCAATTATACGTGAATGCACTGCACAAGACCATAAATACAGCACCAACAAAACTGTAATTATGCGCATTATGAAGAACAAACTGTGCTAGCTGTGGTAACATGAAACAAAATGTGGACAAGATGGCTCAGTGAGTAAAACACTACTTGCTTTTGATGCTTTCTGTTGCCTTTCTCTGATCCTGTTTTGTTTTTTATCCTAAGGTTGAGAACAGTTAATTGCTTGATCAGACACAGTTACTTATAAAGGTTAAAAACAGTAGAAACTTCGATATTATGGTTTATGTGAAAATGCCATAGAGCAGTAGGCATGAAATCAATAGCTTAGTTTTTTAAAATCTCCTTCATGATTTAATTCACTTTTTTCTTTAACATACAAGTATTTTTCTTTTCGGTTTGCAAGTTTTACAGAACACAAGCTATATGCTGAAAAAAGGCTAAGCGCTTAAAACTTTACAATAGCATTGATAAATAAAACATTTTTTTCTCGTTAATCTTCTAAAAAATGTTAAATGTATCTCGTATTACATACATACTGCAAACATTTATTTTGGAGCGAAAGCTAACCAACAATATAGAAGTAATGTAACCTAAAACCCCTACATATAGTTTTTCATGATACGACCCGGCGTTATTTCGCATTTCTCAATAACGTTTGTCTTCAACAGCAAGAATGGACGCACAGTTCCATTGCAATTTATCTTACACATGGTTTGAAAAATCTACAGGACCTATTCTGCTCTAGGCAAAGCAAGGCATGTAGCATTTCATTTGTCGCAGGGCCGCTTCTGCAATGCAGGAGAATGCTGGTTATCAGATTTAATAAACAAAACTAAATTGATGTCAAAGAAAATAGGTTAACATGCAATGAGCAAAACCAGGACTGTAAACCCGCGCAGACCGAGAAGAAAACACTTCTGCACCTATTTACTGTTCCGTGGCATTCAGATTCCACAACAACAAGGTATAGGCCTGGTCTAATGCGATTCTACCAGTAGAAATACAATAACATTCCATTGCAGCAATAATTAGGCATATTACTGAATTTCAATGCACAGCACCGAAATATGATAAATTAACCACTTGCCATTCCCCCACCCACTCTCCTCATATAGGATATATTTGCAAACAGACGAACAAAACCACACCTCACTGAAAGTATTATAATAACTGGGTTTGGGGCACTATCTAGTGTTTCACAACACATAGGAGGGAAAAATAATGACCTTGTTTCAAGTTTTAACAGCAAACCTGCGCAGTGGCACAGGTACCTTAGGGAGGACCCTGACAGCCCACTGGTGCGGTTTGGGGTTTTGTCATCTATTATAGAGAGGGCTTTGCTACAAGCAGGTTTAGATGTCTGCAGGCAGCCCTACTGGTTCCCATACACAACAGACTTTGGGTACTCCTTGCCCATGACTAGAGATGGCTGTGTTACAGCTGTCTGCTCCTGTCTCAATAGCTTCCCTCTTTATTCTCGTCTTGCCCAGGAGGAGCTTCACGGTCCAACAGAGTTCTGAATGCTGTATCCTGCAAGGGGACTCACTTAGCACTCCGCACGCTACGGGACTCTATTTGTTTCCGTGCTCTTCACCCCATCCTCATCCATATTCTGCCGACCAAGTTACATTTATAAAAAAAATAAAACCATTAGTACACAGTCCCGACTGCTGCAAAGTGCTGCTCGCTTCAGTTTTCTCGAAGCACACACACCTCTTGTTAACTTCTTTGTTTTATATGTTAATTCACTGTTGAAATATGGCTGTGTAAATTAACAAGTACCTGGAAATCGCTTGAGTTCCTGGCAAGCCACCGGCCCGAACTGGCGCGAAATCCGGAAGTCCGGCAGCGTCATGCTTGCTGTGGGGCGGGACTTCCGCCATAAGCTCGTGCACGAAGTGACTCGCCGAGATGGAAGTGGTGCCGTCGGGCTCCCATGCCGGAGGGGGAGCCCCGCGGTGGCGGCAGAAAAGTGGTGACTGAGGCTGTGGATACAAGTGCGGGGCTCCCATCAGGGAGAGAAGCCCCGCGTGTGCCACGTCAATGGAGGCGGAGGAGATGACACCCGGTGAGTGAGACTTGGTGCCTTGGGGGCTCGTGCACATGCTTGGGCGGCTGGTGCGTGTGTGCGCGGCCATGGCAGCTGGTGCGTGTGTGGACAGCTGGTGCGGGTGTGCGTGGCTGGGGGCGGCTGGTGCGTGTGTGAGCTGGTGCGTGTGTGCGCGGCTGGGGGCTGGGGGCGGCTGCTACTGTGTGCGCGTCTAGTGCATGTGGTGGCGGCTGGTGCGTGTTCACAGTTTCTGGGAAGCACGTCTTAGAAGCTCGTGCACAGACCAGAATCTGCGCGTTCACTGACCAGAATAACGCTCGTTCCCCTGTCTGAGTCCCTTGACAAGCAACTTGGCAGCAATAGATCGAGAGCTCGACCTAAAAATGGTAATACATGTGTGTGGGTAGATCTAGTGCCCGCAAAACGAAAAGGCACAATATGCAAAATGGGCATATCATATTTCTCGATTTAACACTGACTCTTTTTTTTTTATTGTGCCTAGCTGTGGATTGTGGGCACCAGATCTGACAGCATCTAGGTAAACCTAGCAAAACTGAACATTTTTTAAGCCTAGACAAACAGGGAATTCCAGGATGAGGTGACTTTTGAGGCTCTCACCATGTTATGTTAGCCTGAATCCCTAGCAAACCTCAAAATGTGTTTAAAGTAGACATTTTCCTCACATCTCTGCAACAAACTTTCTTCCACAGAGCATTCCGCAAAGTCTTCTGATAAAAATGGTTCCTCGCTTTTATGGGTAGGCTAGTGCCCATGACAGGGAAGTGCCCAAAACATATTGTGGGGGTATCAAAAATATCTATAAAAAAATTAACTGATTTGCGAGGGTGTCACTTGAGTTTTTGGTCCCAGTCTTGGTGGCCATCTAGGGAAACATGCAAACCCAGACAGTTATGAACACTAGAAACCCAGGGACATCCGGGGAGGTGTGGCATGTATGGATCTCCCAACATTTTCTTACTCAGAATCCCCTGCAAATCCCAAATTTAGCTAAAGAAAATCACATTTATGTGTGGGAAAGTTGTGGGTTACTGGGCCAGCACAAATTTCCGACCACTCATGGTTCTCCCAGGTCTCCTGATAAAAATGTTACCTCAGTTGTGTGGGTGGGCCAAGAGCCCTTGACAGGAAAGGGCCTAAAACGTATTTTGGAGGCATCACAGCGACCTGGTTTTGTTAGAGGGTCACCAAAAGTTTTTTCTCCCTGGCTTGGTGGTCATCTAGGTAAACCTAGCAAACCCAGACATTTCTGAAAACTAGGCACTTGGGGGAGTCCGGGTAGGTGTGGTCTGCGTGGCTCCCCCAATGGGAGTATCAGATTGCTCATTCTTGGAAGCCCCAGCCCCTACACAAAGAAAAAAATAGTCCTTTTTGCCTAGTGGGCTTTCTGCCCTCCTGGGAGGCTGTTGCCCAAATCTGCCTGCATGGGGGGTTAGGAAGAACGTGTTCATTTTTCTGGGGGTGGTGGGGGCATCAGCATGCACATTCTGGGCATTCCCCACCCCTACAAAAATAAAAAAAATTGTCTCTGGTCTCAGTGGCTTTTTGTCCCCCTGGGGGGCAGATTGAGGGCTATTACGCCCATATGCCCCCCAGGGAGGCAGAAATACTGTGTTTGATTTGTGTGGGTGGTGGTAGCATAGGCATGCCTATTTTTGGCAGCCCCTACACTAGGGAAAAATGGTTCCTGGTGCCTGGTCTGCTTTCTACCCTGTATCTACCCCCAGGGGACAAAAAGACCATGCTTATTTTTTTTGGGGGGGTTGGGGCATTCGTATACCCAGTCTGGACAGTGTCCACCTCTAAACAATGAAATAATTAGTCCCTGGCGTGCAGTCTTCCACCCAGGGGGGCAGATCGGGGGTGATTACCCTTTCTGCCCCTTGGGGGGCAGAAAGACTGAATTGGTCAAAAGCAGTTGGGGGGTATCCTCTAGAGAAGGGAACCATTGGAAAGAGGAGATTCTCCCCTTTCTAATGGTACCTCTCCAGTGTGCTTCGGTGCATGGGGGTCTGAGATAGTCTTGCGAGCACTAAAGCAGTGTAAGTGAAATGAGCTGATCGTCTCATTTGACTTTCACTTTCAATGTAATGACATCAGCACACCATGCGCACAATCGTCATGACATTGAAAGAAAAATGCCTCGGTTGGCTGGGTAAGCACTTACCTCGCTCCTGAGGCTGAAAAACAAAAAAGAAAATCCCTCTGTGTGAACAGCAGAGGGATTGGGTGGTCATGCGCAGTGGACAGAATGATTCCGACCTGAGCACTAGACCACCAGGGCTGAGGATGCAACTGTTCTGTCCTCAGCACCAAAGTGGTTAAAGAACACTACATTAAAATACATTAACTGTCCACGACTCAGCTTCCTCTCTTATTACACAATGTACAGCTCCTCTCTGCCTTTTGCTAGGTTTGTGCAAGATTCACAATATAGAAATAGCATGCATGTATAAATTTACCCGCAAGTTCGTGGAATGTATTGTGCCTTTGTCACCTGAGTGGCAGCAAAGAAAGCCTGCATTACATGAACAAAATACCAATACATTTACCCTCTTTTAAGCAGATCACATATTAATTATAGATGTTTAATAGTGAATTATGGACTGTTTTCACAGAAGGATTCTGAGTGACATCAAATAGATAACAAGTGAAGTTGAAGTTGTGTAGGATGTCACTCAGAGCCTCAACATGAAAAATATCCGGGAAATTCGCATTTTACCTAAGTACTGTTTTAAGGTAGGTATGGCTTCAAAACCATCTACCCCTGCATACAACTTCCGCACAAGGACAAAGGAGTAATGGAGGAGCCATACATAACATGGCCGCTCTTCTCTATCCCTAAAGTAAAAACACAATACCTATCCTCCTACCACCCACCACTCTCCCTCTCTCTCTGTACCTTCCCTTCCTGCTCTTCCTGATGCTGAGCACCCATCTTAATAGCACTGTTCTGACAGACTCTCAGACAAGTTACCACTTTAGTTAACAACTGTTGCTATGTCCTTCCAATGAATTGCTGGATTTAGAATCCAGTTATTCAAATTAATGGATCTTTACCGGAGCCATACCTAAAATATAGAAATATGTATGGGTAAATGTGAGTTTCGGGATGTTTTTCACTGAGGGGTTCTGAGTGACAAATTATAGCAATAATATTTTATGTTATGTATTACCTCAAAAATCACCTGCCCCTCCTTATAACTCCTAGTCAGAGGCAAAAGAATAATGGGAGCCACCCATAATATGACCTTTCCTCCAAGTCCCAAATTTGAAAATAATACCCGACTTGTAACCCTTAACCAACCACCTTGCTACCACTCCTGCAGCTGCACTTTCTGCTTCAAAGCAGGCAAGCAGTTTTGCACTGACAAGATCTCAGAGAACCCTGTTAGGCTGGCCTGGAATTATTTTTAACCTACTATCAAATCACAATTTGGGTAGGTGAATTGGTATTGGAAGGGGAGTGTTTAGGGCGTCCCTTCCATATACCAATTTGCATTGGTGTGTGCAAATGTGTAAACTTGAAGACCATTCCCATTTCAGAATCAACATTTTTTTTTTCCTATGCTAGTTCACAAGGACTCTTTAGATGCACCTGCAGCCGGAACCACTGGACGGAATTTCAATAAATTTGCCAGAAAGCTAGATTTGATACGCATATTGTGCTTTTTGTTATTTGGTGTAAACGGTTCAGTAGTTTGCGAGATATTAAAGGAAATTCAAAATTGTATATCTACTATCACGAAATCTTGGTGAATAATGACGAGTTGTGCAGAAATCTGCAGAGTTCTGATTGGCTGCCAAAACGTCAACCAGAAAGTGTTGGCAGCCATCTTGGAAATTGGCTGGAGCCAAGTCCCACACAAAAGTGTGAAAAAAATAATTAGGGGCTGGGTAGGAATACCCTGACCCCCTAGCCAGGGCAAAAACACTCAAAAAATAAAATTGCCATGAAATCATGATGAATTTGCACTTGTTTATGCTAAAGCCCATGAGTGCACTGGTCCCCCTCCTAGGGCATTTCAATGTCTGAAGACCTCCATCTCCCCGGGGCTTATGTTGTTAAAATTGAAGGGGCACACAGACTCCCCCTGGCACTGGGCACCATCACCTCTCTAGGGCTTTAATTTAAAAATTGTGTGGAGGCAGTGTGCAACCACCCCCCCCCCCCCAGGCCCCAGGGACCATCCTCTCCTTAGGCTTTAATTTATAAAATTGAGCTGGAGGGCCTCACCGACCCCCATGGGTCTGGGAAACACCACCTCCCGAGAGCTAAATTGAAAATAAAGGGGGGCCTCACAAACCCCCTGGGGCCCGGTGTCCACCATCTCGCCGGGGGTAAAAAGTCTCCTGCACCGACTCGCAGACCCACTAAGAGACTCATGCATCCACTCACAGACCCACTCAGACATTCATGCACCCTCTCACAGACCCACAAAGAGACCCATGCACTTACTAACAGATCAACTCAGAGATGCATGCACCCACCTACAGACCCACTCAGAGACTCATGAAACCCCTCATTGACCCACTCAGAGACTCATGCACTCACCCATCGACCCACTAATACACTCACTCTCAGACCTACTAAGAGACTCATGCCCTCATTCACAGACCCACTCAGAGACTAAAGTATTCATTCACCCACTCACAGATCTACTCTGATATTTCCACACCCAATGACAGACCCACTCAGATACTCTCACACCCACTCGAAGAGCTACTGAGATACTCAGGTACCTACTTCCACACTCACTGTCAAAGGTTAGTGTTTACAGTTAGGAAATACAAATCAAAAAGACTTAGAAATTCACTGTGATGTCATAGTTAGGAAACGATATAAATAAAACTTACAAATTCACTGAAAAAAACAAATGTTACAGGGATGTTAGAGTTAGGACATAGAATAAAAAAAAACTTAGAAATTCAATAAAAAATCTAAACTTTACAGGACGTTATAGTTCGGCTCAGATTTTAATCTTACACAATCATTGAAATTCAGAAGTTATAGTTACCTTGCCTAACTTTAACTTACGGCAGCGCAATGCGCTTCTTATAACTTCATATATTACATCACTCATGACTTGGTCAGTGACATCACATCACAGGTCTTCAGAGGCCATGCCCCCCTTTCTCCACCACTCTGTAAATGCACTTCCTGGTACACTACTGGTTAGGGGATGAAGTCCACTTTACTCCTGAGGGACCTTGGGCACCACAAGAAACCCTCCCAGTACCTCCTGTAAGTCCTATCCTGCAGCATTCCTGAGTACTGGTCCAAGCCCCTGCTCCCTTTATCCACCACTCTGCAAACATGACTACTTGTAAAAAAAATAAAAACAAATTCACTGAATAAACCAAAGGTTGCAGAGACAGTATAGTTAGGAATTGGCATTTAAAAAACCCTCTGAAATTCGATTAAAAAAACAAAGGTTACAGGGATGTAGTAGTTAGGCTAAGGTTTCACTCGTATAAGACCAGTGACATTTAGCAGTTATAGTTAGCTGAGCTAACTATAACTCACGGCCCCACAATGCACTGCTTATGACCTCATATATTACATCACTCATGACATGGCAGTAACATTACTGATACATCACTCATGACATCTTAAATCACATCACTGATGATGGCATCATCCAGTGGCTGTGAGTGTTTTTAAACAATTTATGAGTGTTAAATATATATACCAAGGTGTATTGGTAAATCGTTGTGTGTATGAGTGCCTGTATGGATGATTCAGTGGCTATGTGACTGACAGTATAAGTATGTGATTAGGTGTCTCATGAATGTACGGGTGAGTTATTTGATGTCTGTATCAGTTAGTCAGGTGGTGTTAAAGTGGCTGTATTGGTCTGTGAGTGGGTACGTGAGTGGCTGTGTAGGTGAGTGATTGGTTGTCTTAGTACCTGTATGAGTGTTTGAGTGTCTGTGTGTAAGGGTGAGGGTGTGTGTGTGTGACTACCTTTATGGATCAGTTAGTATGTGAGTCATTGGCTGTATGGGTTCGTGATTGTGTGTGTGATGGGCTGTATGGGTGATTGTTAGGCTTGAGGTGTATGCTCTACTAACAATGTGTAGCACATTCTTTCATGCTGTACTCATTTGTGAATGCCTGATGATGGTATCAGTGTTTGTGCTGCCACCATCACTCTCTACTGAGCTTGTCTGATCTGGTGTAGTGTGTATTAACTTTTATGTGTATTTTGACCCAAGGCTATGAGGCAGGGTGTTTGACCTTCCCTGCTGGACTTTTGGTTGAGTTGTGTCTCTTCTACTGAATTGCTAGAGGCCCCCTCACTGG
The DNA here is from genome assembly GCF_964263255.1 of Lissotriton vulgaris. Taxonomy (NCBI): domain Eukaryota; kingdom Metazoa; phylum Chordata; class Amphibia; order Caudata; family Salamandridae; genus Lissotriton; species Lissotriton vulgaris. Next base: position 594,361,260 of record NC_141693.1, read on the forward strand.
AGGATAGGTGAGTGCCCCACTCTTTTAGGACTGGTCTAGAGAGCTTTAGCTGCCTTCAGAACATATTGTAGTCTTGCAAATGAATACAGCATAGCCTTTCTGATATTACTTAGAGAAATTAGCTTTCTAATCAGCTACCATCAGCCATTTTTTTTCGGAACGTCATTCATACTTTAGTTCATCTCAGTGGATAGCATACAAAGGGCCCGATTCGCATGGTAAACTTTGATGTTTAGTCTAATCATATGTGAAACAACTATCTTAACGACTGGGAATTCACAAAGGGTATTTACGATTATTATCTTTATGTCCGCATTCAGGCCGGGTCTCTGCCCCAAGTGCGGACATAAAGATAGAACATGTAAATGCCGTTTGTGAATTCCCAAAGTCATAAACTTAGATGTTTGGTCTAAGTTTAGGCCAAATGTTGTACATTGATTCTTCATATTATATGCTTGTCTTTTGTCTTAGTCTTTTCTTTGTGTTTCCTTGTTCTCTGTCTACCACAATGCAAACATGTTCTGACTTCTTCCTGGAGTATTCCATGAGTGTCAGTTGGTGGTCTGGTCAGCTGGCGAGGATTGTACTCAGCTGTGTCTTGGATTAAATCTATTTATAACCACCCAGAAGTATCCTGTCATCTATCCATGTATTCTTTACAACATTTTGGCGACGTTTAAAGCTGGCCAGACCGGAGAAAAAATCATCTATCACAGCCTGAGCTACACCTCGCAAGAAAGAACCCACTGCGACCCTCCTATCTGCTACCTGTTTAAAATAATGTGCTTAACAAGAGAAACGGCATGAATTAGAGAAACGGCACGAATTTAATCAGAAGTACTTTCATTGCTAACCAAGGAAAATTAAATGCGTAAGTGAAGAAGAAGAATCTATGTTCAATGTGCTTTTACCGTGAGTCTATTATGAAGCTTTCGACTGCTGGTGTGTGTCATATGTCTCTACGTTGATCTGCTCCCCGTCAAGACATTTTTGAATATGATGACGTAGTGGTGTTGAAGTTAGTCTCAGCGGAGGAGCAGCGCCTCATTTGAATACTGCCTGACGTACTTACAGTGATGCTTCATAGTATCCCGGCAACCTTTTGTCATTTCGGGCAAGAGAGCAATCGTTGAGATGTGACAAGAAGTGACGACTCAAGCATGCGCAATATGTGCGTTTCAAGTCTCACTCTGATTCTTCCTTCTGTAGTGGCCATTTTAGGTTCACGGAAAGGTTAGTTTACGTCCGGTGGTAGCAGTGAGGTATGATCTTTTCTGACAATGGTGAGAAAATGGAGTTTCCATTTGTTGATTGACTAGCGGAATACTTTTCTCTTATCAAAAGACCTGCAAGGTATGTTTATACTGTTTGGAACTAGTTACTTGCCGCAATTAGAGTGATGGAAAGGAGGAGCATGAGCATGCTTTCATAAATGTGTACGTTGAAAGCTATTGAAAGTAGAGGAAAGAGAATATGTTCTATTTTTGACTTTATTCGTCAAATGAGTCAACGGCTTATAATTCTGCAGAACTGTGCTGTTCGATGTGTATTTGGAGACTGTTTTACTGAGATTTCCTTCACAACAGAGCCATCTTGTGGACGAATTAAATATTTATGTTTGGTTGAAATCAAAACGAGTGTCAGCACAAGGAACCTGTAGTTTTGTCGGAAGGACATGTCAGTGCAGGAATGTTTTTAGCAGTTGAAAGACAAAGAACTTAAGGAAAAAGTTAATAACTAATGGTACATGGAGCTTTCAGAAAACCAAAGAGAAAAGTGTGCGGAAAATTCTAAAGGACGTGAGTAAAAAGGAGCGTAGTGTTTCTGCACCAAGTTTGAGAGCATGGACAAAAGTATACAACAGAGATCAAAAGTCCCAAATGGGACTCAGGACAGTTAGTCCACAACGGGGACAAAGGTCCCAGGTGATATTCTGGACAGTAAGTCCAAGGTGAGTCTCTGGATAGTAGGTCATCAACAGAGGACAATGGTCCCTGGAGAGACTCTAGACAATAAGTCTCAGGTGAGTCTTTGGACTGTAAGTCTGCGACGGGGGACAAAGGTCCCTGGAGAGACTCTGGACGGGAAGTCTCAGGTGAGTCTTTGGACTGTAAGTCTGCGACGGGGGACAAAGGTCCCTGGAGAGCCTCTGGACGGGAAGTCCGAGGTGGGTCTCTGGACTGTTGGTCCATAACGTTGATGAAGAATCCAAGTTAGTTACAGGGAAAGGTCGATGTGTGTCACAAGACCAAAAAGTGACATGGATTTCAGTGTCCAGTTGGGAGAAGACAAAGTTTACTGTCAAGTGGCCGGGACTGATCTTGTACTGTTGGTGACTTCAAAACTTAGTAAAATCTGAATTGGGACTGTGAGTCCTGAAGCATGTCACTGAGGCAAGGTGAGGAATCCGTCTTGGAACGAGTCCAAGAAGTAAATTTGGGACTGAAGGGTTTCGCAATCTTCCAGGTCTAAGGATTTGTGGCAGCGAGTTATTACAGAGAGGTTCTGAGAAGAACCAGGACTATGAGCTGTTTTGTCTTGTCGTCAGGCAGCTCATTAGCTTGTATTTTGGGGGTCAATGTGGAAACTCTGTGCCCGTTCTTTCCCATGGCGGTGTCTTTTACCCAATGGTGTACCCTTCTTTGGGGAGGGGGTGGGGCTGGTTGGTTCCCATGGTATACTCTATATAGAGCGTGTTGGAGTTTAAATTTCAAAGTGTGAAACTTGTGCAACTTTTGTTGTAACTTGTATATTGGGTGTCAATGTGGAAAGTGTGTGGCTGTTCTTTTCCCATGGCGGTGTCTTTTACCCAATGGTGTACCCTTCTTTGGGGAGGGGGTGGGGCCAGTCGGTACCCATGGTATACTCTGTGTAGGGCGTGTTGGAGTTTAAATGATATGTCTTGTTGTTAGGCAGCTCATTAGCTTGTATTTTGGGGGTCAATGTGGAAAGTGTGTGGCTGTTCTTTCCCATGGCGGTGTCTTTTACCCAATGGTGTACCCTTCTTTGGGGAGGGGGTGGGGCCAGTCGGTACCCATGGTATACTCTGTGTAGGGCGTGTTAGTGTATAAATTGTCGTCACCTTGTTTTGTCGTATTGTTAGTGGTTAGATCACTGAGTTTGTTAGTAAATGTTGCATGATTGTGGTATGAGAATGCTTGAACTAGTCCAATACCGGTTATGTGATGACGGTTTATTGGGTTTCTTTTCCTTTTGTTTTCTTTATTTTGAGGTTGCACTGACTTCGGGTGCCCCATTCTAGTCTGCAGGGCCATTTCCTCTGATGTACTTTATCTAGGAGGGCTTATGTGTTTTTCCTGGTGTGTTTAACCTTTTGAGCGTTTTGGGGGTCAGTGTGGAAAGCGTTTTGAGAGCTGTTGTGGCTCTACTTTCCTGTGGCTGTGTCTGTTACCCAATAGTGTACTCTTCTTTGGGGAGGGTGTGGGGCCAGTTGGTACCCATGGTATACCCTATGTAGGGCATGTGTTTTTTGGGGGTCAGTGTGAAAAGCATTTTGAGAGCTGTTGTGGCTCTACTTTCCTATGGAGGTGTCTGTTACCCAATAGTGTACCCTTCTTTGGGGAGGGTGTGGGGCCAGTTGGTACCCATGGTATACCCTATGTAGGGCATGTGTTTTGGGGGTCTGTGTGGAAAGTGTCTTGACAGCTGTTGTGGCTCTACTTTCCTATGGCGGTGTACTTTACCCAATTGTGTACCCTTCTTTGGGGTGGGTGTGGGGCCAGTTGGTACCCATGGTATACCCTGTGTAGGGCATGTTGGTGTTTAAGCTCCAGGGTGCGAACCCTGTGCAATCTGTTGTGTGTTATTGGGGTTAGTGTGGAAACTGTATTGGGATTTGTTGTTGTTGTGCTTTCTTATGGCGGTGTTTTTACTCATTGGTGTACCCTTCTTTGGGGAGGGTGTGGGGCCTGTTGGTACCCATGGTATACCCTATGTAGAGCATGCTGTAGGTTTGGTTTCTGGGTTTGAACTCTGTGTTGGAAGTTAGTCAATCTCCAGGTTAATCATCCTGTGCTGTCGTGTGGTGTAGTCTACTTTGGAGGGTTTTCTGTAATGGGTAGTAGTGTTAGTACTGCTCTTACTAGTCATTGCCCATGTTAGTTCCCAGGCTATCTGTCCTGAGGTGTACCCTGTTTAAGGAAAGTTGTATTATTTACCAGGCTTGATTCCTTATGTTGTTCCTTATTTTGTGCTGTCCTGTTTACACTGACAGTGTGTCTGTAAAAAGGGAACTTTTGGTTTCTTCAACTTTCCTGGGGTATGTTGTGCTTCTCCCTAAGGTCTATGTTTATGCCTACCTTTGGTTAATAGGGTTTTTACCCTATAGTGTACTCGTGTTTGGGGAGGTTGTGGGCGCGAGCTTCTATCCTTGTTGGTTTGATTTTCTCTCTTTTAAACCTTGTTTTGGTTTCTCTAAGGGAGGGGGATGGAGTCTTGTTATTGTACAACATGGGCCTTTATTTCTTTTCTTTTCTATAAAGGAGGGAGATGTGTTGTACATTGATTCTTCATATTATATGCTTGTCTTTTGTCTTAGTCCTTTCTTTGTGTTTCCTTGTTCTCTGTCTACCACAATGCAAACATGTTCTGACTTCTTCCTGGAGTATTCCATGAGTGTCAGTTGGTGGTCTGGTCAGCTGGCGAGGATTGTACTCAGCTGTGTCTTGGATTAAATCTATTTATAACCACCCAGAAGTATCCTGTCATCTATCCATGTATTCTTTACAACACCAAACGTCTAAGTTTACCTTTGTGAATCAGATCCATAAAGTGGCACACTGAGTCCGGTCCATGCGCCCACTGGCTTACAGGCAATGAAAGTCAAACTGTTTACCAAACCCCATGATGGCCAGTGGTGCTTGGCTTGTCAGCAGTGCCAGCCTTTTGACTGCCTACTCTCCACTCCCACAGTTGGAAGGATGAACAACTGACAATCAAAACAGTTTGCATTAATTCTCATGAGCAATTCACTGCTGCTCCCAGCAATCTCAGCTCCTGTTCAAACCCATCCTAATTCCTACTGTAGCTCGCAGTATTCTCAGCTTCTAGTCTGCCCTATCTGCTCTGCATGTGTGCTAATTTCTTTCCTATATTGAGAACCCTATGGCCATCCTGCATTAAAGTTACATAGTGCAAATGCATAACCTTTTGAGACCTTGCCAATGTAGTTCCTTACACCTACCCCTAATACTGCAAACATCACCACTAAAACTGCCATCACTACCATAATTACCCATATTTCCACAACCACCAATACAATCACCACCACCATTGCTATTTACACCACCATTACCATTATCATAACTGTGACCATTAAAATAAAACTACTCCCATTACCACCTTGATCACCACTATCTCAACAACCATTACCACAGCTAGGGTTACAACAAGCAGCGGCATTACCACTGTCACCAACATTACCACTGTCACCTTTTCAACTATTACCATCACCACCATTACCACTGACACCGTCCCACCAAAATAACCACCATTACCAACATGACCTCATTACCACCACTGTTATCACCATCACTATTACATCACCATTCAGAGACAGACAGAAAGGAACTGAAAGTAGCTCAGCCCAGATATAATAAAGGCATAGCCAAGACCAAAGCAGATTTCTTAGTCAATTCTATTCTGCATGCCCTGAACCGCACCAAAGCACTCTTTAATATTGTGAAGATTCTCTCCCATCCAACATGTACCAGCAACAAGGTGGTCGCTTCACAGAAACTCTGTGATATGATTGCCATACATTTTGAATAAAAAATCAGTAAAATTGTGGGTGAGCTAGGCCCCAATAATATTAACAACTCGGATGACCGGATTGAAAGACCAGGCAAAGAGGCTATAGCCGTCTCCTGTCTGGAAAACTTTCAGGCCCCTTCTGAGGACCTGTTTAATGATTTGGCTCAAAGTATCACCCCAGGCTCCCCCCGGGATCCCCTGCCTCATAGAATTTGGAAAACATCTGGAAAGGATACCCTCCCTTGGCTGCGACTAATTTGCAACCAATCCTTGAAAGAAGGAGTGGTCCCGGAAATATGGAAGAAGGCGGTAATCACTCATTTGCTTAAGAAACCCTCCCTTGATCCCATGGTCCCAGTCAACTTTAGAGCTATATCCCTCCTGCCATACCGATTAAAATTTTGGAGAAAATAGTCAGCAAAACCTTGTCTGGATACTTAGAGGATAATCGCCTATTAGACAAGGATCAATTTGGCTTCCGCCCAGGCCACAGTACTGAGACTGTCTTGGTCACCATCATGGATAATCTTCGGATGCGAGCAGACAAGGGAGAATCATCTTTCCTAGTATTACTAGATATGTCAGCCGCATTCAACAAGGTGGTCTTCCCTGGACCAGAAACAAGCATCCGGGTCCCTTGCTCACTTTTCCACTGGATTCAAGCTAGCCTTCCTGATGAAGGGTGTTACCCTGAAACCGGTCCCAGGATACTTGTTTCCGGTTGAGGGAAGACGTGGCTTGGCTGTACGGGCTGGACTGTTCCCATGAGGCACAGGGTCAAGACTGATTTGCTTTTAGCTGGGTCTGAATGAAGGTGGTGAAATGAGCTAAAGAATGATGATGGATTCAACCCAGATCTGTGACTGGGGGTGAGTGTCTGAAAAGTTTCAGTGCTCCATCCATCATCTCCTTTTGTTTGCTTTGCAGACAAGAAAGTCATATCATGTATTTGCTGTATGTTTTAGGCTACATTCAACAATAGCATATTGTTGGATTTATCAATACCATTCACCTAAGTACTTGAATTATAATTTATTCAACTCCTAGCAATATTTATGTATTCATAAATGATTGAAGGGTTATCCTATGTGGTTGGGGATCTATGATAGGGAAAATTAAATGTACAATTTCGCCAACACCAAGGTTTATAACAGCCCTGCTTATAGGTACCTGACCCCCAGCCCTGGAACACCTAGGGGAGGTCTTGGAGGTTCTGAATGTTTGAAAATAATGTATATCCACACTCACCAGTGCTCCTAGTACCAACGCCGATTTAGGGAGGCTCTTTACTACAATGGGGAAAGTAAAATATGTAATTTCTATATCCCCAGGGCATATAAAGCATCTTTAATAAGGGCCCTCCTCATATTTACATGACCTCCCACCCCAGAACTCCTAGGGTAGATCCTCGTGGTACCTAATATTGGAATATATTGAAGATTATCTCTTTTAAAGGTCCCCTACCACTAAAATTGAGATTGTAGTGAATTTATTTTGAAAGGCTGTGCAGCAACACAGGGCTGCTTTTAAAATGACCTCAAGCTTTCAGCAGTGCACACATGCAAGTACAGAAAGGGCTGCTGGCCTCTAAACTATCATGCCCTATTATATACTAGGGACATATAGGCAATTTAAATTCCCCTGCCATATTATCTACTACAGACTTACAGGGTAGTTCATGTCAATGGTAAGTGTACCCTAATTCATAGTATACCATAATACATGTGTGTGTTTTCACTTGTGTTCTCCACATAACGCTGGCCCTGGGCCTTCTTAGACAGATTCGAGGGACAGTCAGAGTCAGTTACCAGCAGTACCGGTCAGAAAAAAATGGTTGTGCACAGGGCACACAGGATGACTTTGCAACAGTCTAGGTGTGGCCCAGTGAGCTGACTAGGCTTAATTTAAGGTCTCCTCTCACTCTCTGTTTGGTTTAGAGCATGTATCTTGCTTCCCAGGTATTTCCCTTTGGGGTTTCCACAAGAAGTTGACAGCCACTGCTTATTTACTTGAGGGGAGGGGAGCAGGCTACTTGCCTTGCTTTCTGGTCCATTTTCACCCCGTTATGGGTTTGGGATTTTCGGGGTGGTCCATAGAGAAGTAAGGATTTTCTATTCCTAACTTCACATCTATGTACTGTGTCAGTATATATTTGCAGAGTTACGTTTTGAAAGTCTAGACTTACCTGTCAATCTTTTATTTTTGATATTCGGTCCTCAATATTGTGTTCCATTGATATTGTTGTTTTGATATTCAGGGAGTACACCCCAGGACTCTGCTGTTGCCAATTCGCATGAAGCTGGAGCTGTGGATGCAGTGCCTGAAGCTACCTCACAGAAAAGGAAGACACTGGTCTGCTAGGATTATAGCTACCTCTGACCAGAAGATAAGAGTTAATGCTCAGTTGATTATCCAACAAGTAAGTAAGATTTACTCCAGGGTACAGATAGCTCGTGAATTACAAGGACCTGCAACTCAGCCATCCTGCATCAAAGATCCACAAGTAATATTTCCATTTTACGCTGAAGATAAAGACCCATAGTGACACTGCCTTGCAGTTTTACTCAGCTGTGTTACCATAGAACAGGTCCTCAGATCACTGCCCTACAGCAGGCTTATAGAAAGGTGCTTAGCATGCAGGCCCAAAGGATATTAAACAAAATTCCTTGCATAGAGTGAACGCCTTTGACTTCCTGAGGTACCTGTGTCAATTGTTTTCTGTTTTTCGTGGAACACTGTTTTTCCCTTTCGAGGGGGTCTCTTATGGAGGAAAGACCATGAACCAGAGGTAAGGAAACTGAAGTTTATTCAGTAGAGCAGAGGAGCCCACCAAAATGAAACTCTCCACATGAAAGTCCTGAGGAAACTGACAATAGAAACTGATGCATGAAATCCTTCATGCAGAAGGGTTCCAGAATGCCCAACAGTAAACATACCCTTAATGACATCTCTAACATTCTTCATATGTACTTACAGAGTATGTAACACACTGTCCTCCTTACAAACAGAAAAACAAATAACATATACATTTTCCATGTAACTGTACTGAAATATCATTACTGCCTAATGTAAATAAACATATTTAAACTTTGTAGGTACACAAGTTTTGTTAACTGGTCTGTAGGGAATTGGAAACATTTACATTTTCTGTGGTATTATTCCATACTCTTATGGGCCACAGAAGCAACTGAACTAGTAGCAGAAGATCCAACATCTTCTGGTGATCCTGAAAGAGGCAAAGCTGTTGAAGAATTTTGTATTTCAGATTTGAACGAAGTATTGTTAGCATGTAAACTCTCATAATCAAATCAAATATTCTCTCTTTCACTTTCTTTCACCCGAGTATCTTCTTTCCTTGCAAATCTATCAATTTAATGAAACTTCTTTTACTCCACCACCCTTTCTATCAGAGATAAGCTGAATTTTTTGAAAGGTTAACCACTTCCACAGGAGCCTTGTACCTTGATTCTCCTTTTTATTTTACCCAAAATGGTTTCTTAATTGAAACCCAATCTCCTACACAGTGTCAAGTCTTTCACATTGTGTTTTTATCAAATCTCTCTTCTGTTAAAGGTTGCTTTTTTGACACTTTACTGAACATTTCATCCAGATTAATACCAGCTGTAACCTTATGGCTTTGCACTTTACCCAATCAGGAGTCACCTATGTCTTAGGAATTCTTCTTCGTTAAAGTACTGAAGCACTTATAGTGGTATGTGATAAAGGGCCAGATGTATCAAGGCTTTTACTACTCGCAAACGGCCTTTTTGCATTTTTTCATATGTATGAAAAAATCGCAATTTAAGGAATCGCAATAATTTGCGATTCCTTATTTTGCCATAGCATGTAAGGAATCGCAAATTTAGCGATTCCTTAAATGATATGTATGAAACATTTTGGAATTGCGATTTTGTGTTAAGAAATCGCAAATTACCACAACTTGTAGTTGGTGGTAATTTGCGATTTGTTTTAAAAATGCCCTATTTGGCATTTGTAAGGGTGGCATGTGACACACATACATGCCCATAGGGCATGTATGTGTGCCACATGCACACACATGTAAATTTGAGGGGTGCAGCAGGGTGTCTTTGAGACACCCCTGCACCCTTGAAATAATTCTCAAATTGCGATTAGCAAATTGCGAATTCACAATTTGAGAATTATTGCACTATCATTCCTATGGGCCTCCTGGCCCATAGGAATGCATTGGAAATTATTCTTTATTTGCGAATTCCCAAAATGCGAATTCGCAAATAAAGAATAATAAGGAATCGCTAAAAAATAGCGATTTTGTACATACATTCCGTTTTACGAATTCTAAATAGCGATTCGCAAAAAATAGCTATTTAGGATTCGCAAAACGGGATCTTGATACATCTGCCCCGTAATGAGATATTTCTACAACTTTTGCATCACAAATGCTTCCACATCCACTTGAACTGCTACAGCTGTTTATACAACTTCCTTAAGTATTCTATTTACTCTTTCTATCAAACCATTGGATGTAGGGAAGTGGAAAGCAACCTGAGATGTTGCTGTCTAACTATTTGATAAACTGTGTCATGAAATTAGAAGTGAAGTGTGTTCCATTTTCTGTAACCAGACAATTGGGTGGACCCTTAATAGAATTTTTGTTTTTAAACTTAATCACACATTTAGTATTGGAAGATAGTACAAAATCCATACACACCCATCTGGTATAACAATCCACCTACACAATCATGTATTTCTTTCCTGCAGATAAACTCTCAAATGGACCAGCGAAATCAAGAGCAGCTTTATCCCAAACATTCCCAGTCAAGGAAACAGTGTTCAAAGAGGTTTCTGAAGTTCTCCAGTGTTTATCAGAGAAGAGACAGGTTGTACAATTATTAATCCAATCTGACACTTGTGAAACCATACCTGGCCACCAATAAAGCTGTTTAGAAACTTGACCATACTAGTCACTCCTTAATGACCCTCATGATTAAATTCAATTAACGTGTTTCTAAGTTTAGTGAGTAGAATACATTTGTCATTACTCGAGTACATCATTAAAAATTTACAATTCTGTGCAGTTTGAGCTATTTTTTTCACCTTAGATCCTAAATTAATTTCCCTAGACCAATAAAGTTTGATAATCTATATTTCTTCCTTCAACACATTATCATCTTTAAGTGTTCCCAACCATTCATGGTATGAAATTCTAGCTTTTACCTTTACTGATCTTTAACCATAGCAACAACGCACTCTACTTCATCATCATCTCTAGCAACTAGACGTGTTTATGATAAACAGTCAGCTCTTACATTATTATCTCCTGAAAAATACTTAATGTCAAATACATACTCCTGACATTTTGCCAACAATCTTACTAAACGGGCAGAAGCGTTACCTGTACCAGTACCATTGGGAAGATACACAAGTGGTTTGTGATCCATATAGATGGTAAAACGTTTTACATTTCTCCACAGACCTCGTGCAAGCCCGAGCTAACCTCTCAATGGTACTATTGTTGGTTTCAGGTGTCTTCAAGCACTGAGAAGCAAAAAGTGTAAACTCTTTGTCATCAATCCACTGACAAAAAAAGCACCAAGACCCACTTGATTAGCATCCACAGTCAATATACACTTCTTACCAGCCGTAAATGGTGTAAGAGCAGGAGCAGAAACAATTAGGTTTTTAACCTTATCAAGAGCTTCCATCATGTCAGTACTCCAAGTAAACTTCACATCTTTCTCAAGTAAAGACCTAAGAGGCTGCACCACAAAGGCATATCCCTTAACAAATCTTCAGTAATACTAACTTAGGCTCAAGAAGGATCTGAGAGAATTTTTGTCCTTTGGGGCAGGTGTGTCTTTAATGACCTTTATAAGACAATATTCTGATTTGATAACCTCTGGCGTTATCCTATGACCTAGATAATCCAATTGTTCACCAGAATTTTGCACTTATCTGTTCTCAATGTATTTCCATGTTTCTCAAAAATTGACAAAACCCTCCTTCAAATACAATTATGTTCATGCATGTTGTCTGCAGAGGTTGGGCCATTATCTTGAAAAACTTAAACTCCTTTTATACTCTTCAAAATAGTATCCATAAGCTTCTGTAAAACACTAGCAGCCAAAGCTAAAACAAAACAGCATTCTTAAAAACTTTTAGGCACCAAAAGGTGTGATAAAAGTGGCTAATTTCTGTGAAGCAATATCTAGCAGAATTCAATGATATGCTGATCTTATTTCAAGAAAACTGAAATATTTTGCTTGACCCATAATGGCTAATAACTCATGAATTCTTGGGAGGGGATGACAATCTATTTTAATATTTTTATTCATGGTGAATGAATCCAAACACAATCTAATTTCTCATGTCTTCTTTCCGACAATGACATTAGGACTAACCCATTCAGAAGAATTGGTTTCAGCAATTATACCATAATCAAATCACTGTGGTAGTACTATTTTAATGTCATTTTGTGCACTTAATAGAACAGGTCTCACCTAATGAGCATCTGATAAAACAATAATAGGAGCTCCAGCAGATGCCATCATTGTCAGTGATACATCATCCACAGAGGCATCACAGAATGGACCTTTGATCTGTACGACTTGCACCTTATTCAATTTTACGTTTAAAACAACATTAGAAAATTCATTGGAAATATCTTGGACTAACTCAACCTTTTCCATATCAACACTGTTGACTCTAAGTCGCTTCTGTCTCCCTCTGCAAACAGAAATAAAATGTCTGGGAGCCCATCTTTGCCACTCGGGGTAGCCAGCAACCACAACCCCCAACCTTTTCTTATGGCTCTCACATCACAAATTTTGCCGCAAGCCGCCAGCGTGCCAGGAGATGTTTTAAAAGCAGCTCAGGGCTCTCGCAGTGGGGGAACCCGTTTTTGCCACTCAGGATAGCAGGCAACCACAACCCCCGTCCTGCCTCGTGACTCTCACGCTGCCAAAATTGCTGCAAGCCGCCAGTGTGCCAGGAGGTGCTTCAAAAGCAGCTCAGGGCTCACGTAGTGCAGGACTTATGCGGACATGCCCGTGTTGGGCCACTCCCTTGACATCTGTTGCTGGAAAACTGGCAACTGGAGCTGAAGCAGTTGGTTTTGGACCAGGCCAAGAATTTAAAAGGCACATCGCTTTCTACGGGTTATTACCAGGTTTTACAAGTGTGAGTACTAGAGCTGCGCCTGGCTTTAACCGTGGGTACAGCCACCAGTGCAGGCTGCCATCTTTTCTTTCTTTTTTTCTGGATAGCACTGCCCTGATATAGTGTTTTTTAGCCAACCCTGAGTAAAGTAATAACTATGGGGAAGCCAATCCATACTGACAATAAACAAGCGCTTCTTCCGCAACCTACATCTTCATTGCCCCAACCTCCATCAATAGGATACTGCAGAGGGCTATAGGTGTGGTGGCAACCAAAATTGAACTAACCGAAAAAGCGGCTGTCTTTGACTCCTGACCTATATTCTCCTTCAGCATGTTCGGAATATCACCATACCTCCACTGCACCGGACACTAACTCTCCTATGATTCTGCCCATGGATAGTGTACCTGTATGTGAAGCTTTCAACAGGGTAATCAGAATCCCCCGGTCTTGTAATTTCCTACACAGCAAATTTCTGTGGACGCCATCGAATGTTGCAGAATAACCCACAAAGCATGCATAGAGTGAGGGCTGTTTTTCCTTAGTAGACTTGTCTACCAGGTAGGCAAGGGCTAGAATGTTGTCTAGTGTTGAAATTCCCTGCCTAAAGCTGGACTGGTATGCTGAAAGAATTTCATAATCCTTAGCCCAGTTTTGCAGATCTTGCAAGAGGAGGTTTGCATATCCTTTTGCCTCAATATCCAAAAGGGCTATCAACCTGTAATTAGTTGGGTCTTCAGTGTTGCCTGTTCATGAATCGGTTGAAGCAAGGAGCCTTTCCAGGCTTCAGGCACCATTGAGTTATCCTGGCAGAACTGATAAAGCGGAGTAAATATGGTTTCCCAGAAATTGCTGTCTTCTTTGAAGAGGTTTCCAGGTAGGCCATTGGGTCCTGGGGCCCCATCCTTTCTGATATTTTTTAATATTGGAGTTACCCGATTTCCTACTTCAGAAGTTTCAAAGGGTTCTTCCGTGATCCTTATATAAGAGTTGATCGAACTGAAATTAGTAGAAACTCTTTGATGGTGTACTGGTCTATGGTCTGAAACACTGCAGTACAGTGTAGTCACATGGGAGACCCATGTGTGGCTGGCGATCCCATTGCGCCGGACGTGGCCATGACCGGACAACCTATTGATATATGACCAAAAATTCTGCCTGTCTATTGGACGTCAGCAAGCTGAAAATATGCAACCATTGCAAGTCTTGTAGTTGCCTTTTGTGGTTCCATAGGTTTTCCCTTGAGCTTTTCTTGCTAGCAACCGATTTTGAGGTGTTATGTCGTTACCCTCTCTCGTATGTTCACAGTTGGTTTGTCTCAGGGCCCGCTTGCTTTGTGTGATTTTTTCACATCTTGGTTGAATTTGCCAGCGCTCCCTTTCTCCACAATCTTGCTGATGGTGTGGTCTTTTGCCTGACAAGGCGATACAGCTCCGGCGCCAAGTTAGTCCAATTCTCAGCTATATTGCCAGCTGCGAAGTCTTTCGCAAGTGTGGGCCAATTACTTTTCCAGTTTAACAGGCTAGTTGTGTCTATTTTATTCCATTTTAGCCTTCTCAGAAGTACGTGAATTTCTTCTCCATTGGAATGGCCTAGGAAGGGAATGTACGGAAGACTGGCTGTTTGCAGCGAAATGGCTGTGGCTAATGGAAGATGGTCACTAATCTACGGCACTGGGTTTCGAAGTACTGCCGCTTGATCATGCAAGCGATTGCACATGAAGATGTAATCAATTGGGGGTTTGGTTTTCCCCAGTGAAGCATTGTTCATGGCGTAGTTGGTGAGTAGTGGGTCTTGTATTGGCCTCAAGCTGTACATGTTTAAAAATGTATTTAGTAAGATCCCAGCCCGATCCTTGTGCAGTAGTGCATCATTTGCTGTCCCCAGATTCTGGGTGTTAAAGTCCCCGGCCAATATGATCTCAATATTTGATTGGTTACTGAGTAAATCTTCAAGTGGGTCTACCAAGACCCTCATCTCAGAGTGTCTTGGTTTGTCTTTGCCATTGAAATAGACAATCAAAAGTAGAATTGTTAATTGGCGGCCATTCAGTTTTTATCCCTGCAGGTAAATAGCTTGAACTGTGTCCATGACTAACACGGTTTTAGCTTTTATATTGAGGCCAATTCGTATATATATGGATAAAACACCAGATGGTCTACCAAATATATTATAATTTTTAGCTGGCTGTTGGAATTCTACAAAGCCTGAGATGACCACTGGAGTGAGTAACCAGGTTTCTTGAAGACACAACAGGTCCCCAGATGGTAAAAATTAAAATACGGCTCTGTTTTGCAACGTGGTTTTTAGACCGTACACATTCCAAAGATGATTTTCATAGTGGTGGTCATTCGACTCACCCAACAGTTGTTCCTTATTGTGCTAGGAGCATTTTGGTTTTATGCATGTTTGGGTCCTTGCAGCTCCCTTTTGGGGGTTTCTAGATTGGTCTTTTTGTTCTCTATCTATTAGGTTGGACTTTGGTGAGAGATTAATTATTAAATTAAGAAACGCTGACATGTGAGGAACTAGTTTTATCCCTCTTAAGGTAGTCTTTCTTGGGATTAGTGTCTTTTTATTAATATGTCCACCTCCTAACATGTGTGGGTACCTTTACTCTTTTTTTATTTTTTTTATTCCTCATTAGCCTTTTCGCCACCCATATTCAGTAGTCTCCGCCCTGGGCTTTTATCTCAATATGCTGGCTGTGGTCTCGAGTATATGCAGCTCTCCAGCCCGGACCGGGCCACAATCTCCTATACCACCCTGTATGTATTATGGCCCAACCACGCTGGAGGCCGCGACCCGATTCTTCCACTCCGCCTTCACGAAGGACGGACCTACTCCACCGGCCTGCGAGATAGGCTAAGGCCTTAATCATAGGAATTTTCCATTATATACTGATCTCTTGTCTTGTACCCAGACAAAGGTCTGCCTATTATCCAAAATGTTCCAAAAAGAGTAACCAAAATCTATGTTTCTTACTTATCTGACCTTTAGAATCTAATGTTGCAAAATATCTCATGCTTTTTAACCAATCCATGAGTGTCGGTGTCTTAGCTTCTACCCAAACTTTGCAAATTTCCCTGCGGGCTAGCAGCACCCAATAAAAAACTATCTTTACTTTATCATTTATTCTGTTATCATGTGGGTCAAGTCTCCCAGTAATAATTAGTTCATGGCTTACCTCTATCGTGTGGCCGATTGATTGTGATAGACAGTTGCTTACCATCTCCCAAAATTCCCTGATGTTTAAACACTCCACAAACATGTGCAAGTCATCCACATTTATATTTCCACATTTTGGGCATTCAACCCGTTCTCCGGCTTTAAACTTCGATAGTCTGCGGGGGGTCCAATAGGCTCTATGGATAGTAAAGAGAACATTTCTCCTTAAATTTGCGGATTTAACTGTTTTATAAAGTATAGTCATCATTACTTGCCATTGATTTTCTGTGGCGATGTCCGGCAAGCAATCCCTCCATAACTGTTCCGGCAATGTAAACGGGCCATCCTCCATTTCCACCATTGCCCAGTACCACATCGCAACTTCTTTCATGAATGTTTGTGAGGAAAATGTCTTGTCTTCAAAGTCATTTTGAAGCCCTACAACAGTATCCGTCTTGTTTGCCCAGCTTTGTATCTGCATATATTTGAATTTAGATAACCCTTGGCCCCACACCTGTGCCGCTTGTGTCCAACCAATCAATACTCCCTCTGGAAATAGGTCTCCCCAAGTTATTAATCCTGCTGTTTTTAACGAGACAGCCAATGCATCTTCTACCCATAACGGTGATCCTGGTGTGTCCCATATAGACGACCTATATCCAAAATAGCTCAACTTTGCTAGTTTCCTAATTTTATACCAGAGCTCTGCTGCCTCCCGCAGGGTTTTCAATTTTACCTTTTTGAAATATTTTGGATCTGAAAATTTATACATGAATCCATCTTCATCATGGTTGCTCAAACTCAACATAGCCAGAAAAATATGCCCGATGGTTGTAGCCTTTGGTGTTCCCATTAGTTCTCTCAAGTTCTTTAAACGAAAAGCCCAGTCATAAAACAAAAAATCTGGGGCTGATAACCCACCCTTGTCCCATCTTCTTCTAATTTTTTTCCAGGATAAGCGAACTCCTTTAGTAGCCCATATAAAAGAACAAATCTCGCTTTGTAGTCTCTTAAGCCCTTTCTTATCAAAGTCCCAGGGAATTGTTTCAAACAGAAATGTGAGCTTTGGTAGGATCACCATTTTAATCAAGTTGGTACGACCGAACAGAGTGAGAGGTAGATGACTCCAACTTCGCAATGTCTCCCTTATTTCTTTCTTCACCCTTGAAAAATTGATTTTTGTTAATTCTGCTATGTTCTGTGTTATTCTCACTCCTAGATATCTCATCTCCTTCTTGCATTTAAAGTCCTCGGTGTCCATGTTCCATGCCATTAGTTCTGTTTTACTTTCATTGATTTCATATCCTGAGACTTTGCCAAATTCTTTAGTGAGCTTAAAAATATTTCCTGTGGATTCTTTCAGGTTTGAAGTAAAAATAATAATGTCATCTGCATAAAGACCAATCTTCTTGTTCCACTCGCCTGCCCTAAAAGGAGCTATTGTATCCATAGCTCTTATCTTACTAGCAAGCGGCTCTATATATAAATTAAATAGTAAAGGGGAAATCGGACATCCCTGGCGAGTACCCCTCATTATTCTGAAAGAGGGTGTCAAAACGCCGTTTACCAGCACCTTAGAAGTTGGGGAGCTATACAATGATAGCAATGTATTAGTGTATCTTGGGCCTAATCCTAGATGCTGAATAAGCTTTTTTAGATATAACCAATTTACGCGATCAAATGCCTTGGCGGCGTCCAGGGCAATAAGAGCAAGAGGAAGATTAAAAACTGTCGCCATATCTATTGCGCCAACCACTGAGAAGGTGAGTTCTTTTAAATATCTACCCTTCATAAAACCCTTTTGGTCATCATGTACTAAGAGTGGAATAACTAGACTTAATCTATCCGCCATGATTTTAGTAAACAGTTTATAGTCATTATTTAATAATGATATTGGCCTGTAGGCATCTAAGTATTTAGGTAATTTGCCAGGTTTGGGGACCAGTACTATTACTGCCTCATTCCAGGACTTCGGCATTGCTATGTCTCCTCTAAAGATATCGTTAAAAACTCGCTGTAAAAATGGAGCAATTAAACCAATCAGAGTTTTATAAACTTCTAGAGGGAGACCATCTGGCCCCGGAGCCTTACCCCTCTTACCCTTCTTAATAGCTTTTTCCACCTCTGCCAGTGAGATATCTGAGTTTAGAATCTGTTTATATTGGGTTGGGAGTGGATTTATTAGCTGTACCCATTCTGTTATCTCTTGTGAATCTGGTACTAACTCCTCCTTATAGACTGTGGAGAAGTACTCATGAAACGCTTCTGAAATCTCTCCACTATCTGTAACATCTGTATCTCCATCTGCTCCGTCTACTCTTATTTCCTTAATAAAGTTTCGTACCTTTCCTCTTTTGGTATGTGTACACTGATCCCCCATTTCACAAATTGATCTCTTTTTTGCATGATCTTCTGGACTATTGAGTTGTCTTTCCGTTTTAATATTGTTGACTCTCTTGTTGTGGTAATCTCCAATGTCTTAAATTGAACTTGAGTGAGGTCTTAGGTCACAATGAAAGAGAGCTCTAGGATGTGTTGGAAGATTTGTAAAATATTGAACCTGTTTAATGTGTCGGAGTTTCCACAAGATATATATTCGGGTGTAAAAATGATGATGTTATTCTCTGATTCCCTGTATACTTGGGCCCTTTGACCGACAGTGAGGGGTTGTATTTCCAGGCTTTGGGATGTTGTTGTGGTTACTCTGTTGTCATCGTGGGCAGCCTTATTCTCCTTTGACCTGAGGTTTTTAACTAAGGGGAGGAATGTCCTTTCTCTGCCCCTAGCCTGTGGCGATGCAACCAACTCTTTATTTTCTGTGCTCTGTTCTATGAAGTGGCACGCTCTACTGTCTATTTTTAGTGGAGGTTCGGGCTCATGTGGGACTCTAGTAAGCTGCTTATTGTCTCTGTAGTATGACCAGCTTCGAGGTTTGTACTTGTGGTTAATTTGATTGCTGGTAATTTATTTGTCTGGTTATCCTCACAGTTTGAATTTATGATTGATAATGGTGTTTTGTTTGGCTCATCGTTTCCTGGTCTATACTTTTGAAATATGGGATAACATTTCTGAGATTCCAGGTGGCTTTGTGCATGGGCCTTCTTTGAGATTGTTTTTTTACTTTGGCTACCGTGTAATTCCTTAGCACGCCCACGTTGTTTATTTCTTTTTACTTGCTTCTTCAAGAGTTTATTTGCTCATCTTGTTAGTGCTTTAACAGGTTCTGTGGCTTCTTGCGGTTTATCTAAATGGCTAGTATTGCTATGGGGGGTCTTGCTCCTCACTGGTTCCTCGTGGTTGGGGGTGTTTCCAAATGTTACTGATGCTAGTTGCGTCGATGACGGAGGTGTGTCCAGCCCTGGAGTGGGTTTGCTATCTTGAGTCTTATTGTGCGTGAAGGGCTTAATTTCTGGTCTTGGGCTGTGATTCACGCTCTTCGTTGTTATTTGAAGTGGCAAAATGAGGGAGCTGTCAGCCCCTTTTCTGGCATTAATACCATTGCATTTTACATGATTTGGTGTTCTTCAGCTGTTTTTTGATTTGGTTGATCTATGAGCTTTAATTGTCTTTGCTTTAGCTCTGAAATTATTGATGTTAAAACTTTGGGGAGCGAGCAGAGCTTCTCGACTATTGGTAAACAAGAGCACCCAACTGTTGTCTGCGATTTCAACAACTCCAAGTTTCCTTCTAAAATGCCAATTTTACCTTCTATATTAATCATAGCTGTTGCTATTGCCTGCATTGTGTTCATTAGAATTTCCAGTGTTTGCCAGGTAAACGCCTTGATGGCAGTCGTCAGTGTAGAGTTTAATGAGGATAAAGTGTATTAAGTGTTTTGATGGGGAGATCCGCTTTGAGTTGTGTTCTTTGTTTCTGCTGTTAGTTGGTGGGGGTTATGTTCCCCCAAGTGGCTATTCTCTCTCAACTCCGACCCCTGCAAGAGTAAACTTTTGTTAAAGGTGAGGAGTTTGATCACTGACAGATATGGTGACTGGGACAGTTCATACTGAGTTCTTCTGCCGCCTGCCTGTGGAATCACCAAGCTGTCCCCATACATCCGCAGTTTGACCTTGGTTGGGGTCCCCAAAGCTGATGATATTTCCAGGACTTCTGGATCTGGGCTCTCCCTGCGCATCTGCTGTTTGACCTTAATGGGGGACTCCAGGGTTGATGATATTTCTAGGATTTCTGGGTTTCTCTGCCGTGGTGCATCTTGCCCCCTTTCATGGAGCTTCAATGCTGAAGAAGTTTCAAAAGCCTCCAGGTTTTCTTGCCCTAATGCGTCTTTTCTCCCTTCCGGGGGCATATAAGGGACTGCTCCAATTTTCCAGGAGGAAGAATAATTCCCGACATCTGATTTTTCAATGCTCTGTATATTTGATTCCTGGCACAGGCCATCTGCAGCTTGTTGTTTCTCCTGTTTTGGTGTATTGCCGCAGGACTCTCCCTTCCCTGATGTTCTTTGTCCGGACGGTTTTGGCATAAAATATTTGCAGATTCCCGTGATATTTAGATTGGTATTTGAATTTAAGATTGTATGTACAATAGGGGTACACTCCAAGTGCGCTCGGATCTCTTTGACTGATTTTTACTCGGTGCCGGTACCGGCTCTAGTTTTGCGAATTTTGGTGCCTGGTCGGCTCTTTGTCATTTCCCTCCCCTGTTGTGCGCAAGCTTGTTTTTGGTGTTCTCATGCAATCCTGTCCCCAAGTTTATATGGTATTTTGTAAATTGATTTCCAGCTATATGCCTGATGTTTGTGCACTTTAGGTACCAAGGTTATACATGCTTTATGAGAGATAGCACTACGCTTAGTTGCTCCTTCTTTTCTAGTTTTCCTATTTTCCTGGAAATTATTTGGTATCATTTGTATAAAAAAAGAGATTCTGAGGCCGTGCGGAGTGGGAATCCACCTCTTTCCGGTATCTTGCTCATTGCTTGCTTCTCCCACGACTGGCAGTTGGGGTACACTCAAGACACGGACTGGAGCAGCAAGTCGAAGGCTGTACCGGGAGCATTAACTCTGTGTTTCTAGCAGGGCAGGCAGAGTAAGCGCAGGGGCGAGCAGAGCACACTGGTGAGCCAAGAGCTGCACCATTCCAGATGGGCTGCCTCCGTGGCATCAAATGGCTCGCACTTCGAGGCCGCAGCTAATTGCGGCCACGCTCGCTCCTTGGTACTCACCACTCTCTCACTCGCTCCATGCCGCTGATGGTGTTGCTGTCGTGGCGGGTCTGAGGTAGGCGTTTATGCGCTGTCTGCGTTGTCCGGAGTTTCGCTGGGGAGGGCAGAGGCAGACTGCCAGCCATGTTGTGTCCCCGCCTACGAGCCACTGTTTTTTCCTTTACTTTCGGGGTAGAATCTGGTAGAGTCGCGGTAGATTCTGAGGCTGCCCGCTGACTCCGCTGCCGCTGCTTCTCTCGCTATTCTCTCTGCTTCGCGATCCGTGGCCAGAAGACGGACTCTTGCTTCCACTCTCGTGGGTGAGTTGATCAGTTCAATGCATTTTGTTGGAAAATCACTTCCATGTCTCCATAACGGAATAAGGCAAACATCAGAGAAACTGGAATCCAATATCCATGTCCCTCGGCCGCTGATCTTAGATATCTAGGCCCACATGCATCAACCTATTTAGGAAGTGCAAACGGTGCGAATCGCAAAATTCGGCCGTTTATGATTCCTAAATAGGTTTCTGGGATGCATCAAGCATTTTTGGTGAAATCGCTATTTTTAGTGAATTCCAAAAATGCGATTGCTTTTAAGGAATCGCAAATTTGCGATTCCTTAAAAGCAATGCATGATTAATTTTAAAATTGCGAATTCGCAAATCTGGGGTGCAAATTACCACGAGGTTGAACCTCGTGGTAATTTGCGAAAATGTGTTAAAATGCTCTAATTTGCATTTCAAAACACTGTCATGTTACAGACACACATGTCCTTAGGATATCTGTGTTTGAAACATGCACTTCAAAGTACATTTCAGGGGTGCAGGGGTGGTCCAAAGGACCCCCCCTGCACCCATGGAATGCATCAACATTTTGCTAATTCCAATTTGCGAATTCGCAATTCCCATTGATTCCTATGGGCCTTTTGGCCCATAGGAATTAATGGGAATTGCGAAATCGCAAATTGGAAATCGCATAATATTTGTGATTCGGTAAAAATTGCGATTTTTACCGAATCGCAAATTTTATGCACTTTCAATCATGCATCCCGTTTTGCGATTCCTTATTTGCGATTCGGTAAAAATCGCAAATTAGGAATCGCAAAACCGGACTTTGATGCATGTGGCTGCTAATTTCTTCTGTTTTGCTTACGAGTCTTAAAAAGTTTTTCAAAAACTGAAGCTTTGGACTACGCCATTTCCTGCTGAAAGGCAATATTTCTCTCCATGTGTTCCCATATCCGGCGTATCACGCAGTTTGGTGTGTACTTTCCCTCCATGTTAAAGAACAGTAGATGTTACTGTACCCAGACTAATGTGCTGCATAGATAATTACATATAAGGTCCCAAAGGCAAGATCAATTTCATTGCAAATGCTTGTTAAGTTTGTGGACATGCTTTTGGCAGTCTAACATCTTTATCTTAGTCATCCCAATTCATACTTTCATAAAGCTTGCTTATGTTCTCTGTTTCCGCATCCCTCCTCAGGGTGAAGTTCCATGCCGCAGCATCCTCCCTGCACCTCTGATTTCCGAAGAAAAATCAAACCTTTCAGTGCCCGTGGCCAGATGTTGTTGTGTTTCGGTTTGCACTTCCTTTTCCCCCTTTCAGTGTTAGTCCAATATCTGTGAATGTGGGTTGGCTGGTTGACCCCAGTAGTGGAGTGGAGACTCAGTCTGCTTCTCGTTATATAACACCTTTCTGTTCCCACCACACATGTATATCGCCTCGCTATGTCCCTACAGGCAACACCATTAATATTGGATAGTTGCAGTCTGTTTGACATCAGTACTATCGCCACATTCATCCTCATGCAAAACAAACCCAATCAAGATCCCTCTCTTAGATTTGGGGTCTCTAGTTGGCACAGGTAGGTACTTGTGACAAATAGGGACCCTTGCGTCTAGTCAGGGTAAGGGGGTACACTCCTAAAATAACCCCTGCTCACCCCCTTGGTAGCTTGACACAGACAAACAGGCTTATCTCAGAGGCAGTGTGTAAAGCATTTGTGAACACATACACTAATCAAGTGACAACCCTACAGATGGACACCACACAGGTTGTATTATAAAAATAGGTATCTTTTATATAGACTTAACACAAGACCACAAACGACAAAAATCCACAATGCTGTACTTAAAATGGTAGAATTATCTTAGTTCCCTTAAGATGGTAAATGCAAGACTCTGAGTTCAATGTACCTTAAGATGCGTAACGCAAGACAACAAAAGTGTTGCAAGGATAGTGATGCGTTGAAGATCAGGTGCAAAGAAACAAAGATGGCGCTTTCTTCTTGATGCAACACACTTCCTGGTGATGCAGCGGCATCTGCTGCGATGTCGATCATCTTCTCTAGCGATGCAAGATGCTTCACACGATGCGAGACGCGACAAGCCCTGCGACGCGCTTCCCAGTGATGCAGCGGCATCTGCTGCGATGTCGATCCTCTCCCCTGGCGATGCGAGTTGCTTCCACAGCGATGTGAGCCGCGACAGGCCTTGCGGCACTCTTTCTAGTGATGTGGCAGTGTCTGCTGCAACGTCGATCCTCTTCTCCAGCTATGAGCCGTGACAGGCCCTGCGACACGTTTCCAGGAGTTGCGGCGGCGTC
The DNA here is from genome assembly GCF_964263255.1 of Lissotriton vulgaris. Classification (NCBI taxonomy): domain Eukaryota; kingdom Metazoa; phylum Chordata; class Amphibia; order Caudata; family Salamandridae; genus Lissotriton; species Lissotriton vulgaris. Next base: position 594,385,111 of record NC_141693.1, read on the forward strand.
TGATGCGACGTTGATCCTCTTCTCCGGTGATGAACCGTGACAGGCCCTGCAACATGCGTCCCAGTGATACGGCGGCGTCTGCTGTAACCTCAATCCTCTCCCCCGGCGATGCAAGGCGCTTCAGTTTCCCTGCAATGACTCAATGATTCTTCTGCGACACGCTTCCTGGTGATGCGGTGGCGTCTGCTGTGACGTCGATCCTCTTCTACGGCAATGCGAGGCGCTTCGTGTTGTGAAGCGGCAGCAGCAGTTCTGCGACACGCTTCCTGTTCTTGAGTCGCACTTCCAGCTCCTTGAGACACGCAGTTCCTCAGAAAGTTGAAGTATGTTGAAGTATGTTGTCCCTGAGACTTCAGTAGGATGCAAGCTCTTTTCTCAAGCCCCTGGAGATCCTTCACAAGTTGAAATAAGTACACAAAGTTCCTCTCTCCTTTCTTTGGCAGTCAGGCAACAACTGCAGGCCAATCCCCCAAGCAGCACTTCAGCTTAGGGATAGTCTCTCCTCAGTCTCTCTGGTTCCACTCCTCAGCAAAGGTTTCTTGTTGTTGTCCAAAGTGATCTAAAGATCTGGGGTTTGGGACCCCTCTTTTACACACAGTTCTCTTTGTTCTCTGAAGGCAGAGAGGCCTTTGCCTAGTCTAAACCAGTTCAGGTCAATGCTGGAGCACTCTGTTTACATGACTCCATCTTTCCTTTCACATTGCAGGGCAGAGACATCAGACGCACTACAGGAGGTGGAGCCAGAATGTGGAGAGAAGGCACAGCCCTATTCCGCTCCCAGGTGCAACTCCTCTCTCCCATATAGATTCAGATCTCTCTATTCAGCACTTCACTAAAATATGTATTGTATCATTCTGAGTTCAGGCATACTAAACTCGAATTTCTACCTAGTTCCCTGAGTTAGTTAAGATTATAAAATGTAATAATCTAACTGCTCATTCTGGCCTATTGGGAATAGCCAGCCTTGCAATAGCAAAAAACGAAAATGGCTGTAATTCACTATTAGGACATGCCACATACACATCTTAAAAAATAGTTTTGTTTTCTAACCTGTCTATCTCTGTTCTTCTCTCCCTATCCTGAAATAGGAGATTCTTTCCGTCTGGAACGTTCAGGTTGTGAGGCGCTTTTCTGTCAGGGAGATGGATAGTAAAGATGTACCTATTTACTCGCTTCAGCGTCTTTCCTTCCTTATAATAATTAGCAAAGGGACAAAATGGGTTCTTCGGGACCTTAAAAGTAAACATTTCTCTATACAGCTCTCTTGCAATTAATGCTGTATTCCCACAGTACTGGAGCAGTGGTGATGTTACTTGTCCTTCCTGTACAATTATTGGATCCCTCTTTTAGGTGGGAGCTCCCAATGGTGTTCAGTGATAAGAAGTAGCTCCCACCACAGGAAAGGATGAAGACCCCCGCTCTACATTATGACAGAATGAAGAAATGGTCTCTTGCTGATTTCACCTCCCTAGGTTTAAGATCACTACACTGGCTCCCTATAAGACAAAGTATCATCTGCATATCTTCTTGTGTAGTCCATTGGCCTTCTGTTTCCTAAAGTAACGTTTCAAAAACACTTTCCATGCCTTGTCTCACATTCTGAACCTAAACGCCTTCTGTGCTTTCCTTTCTTCCTCTGATCTAGAATGGCTTGACATGTTGGGCATGTGCTGCCCTTGAACCATCATCTCGATCATACTAGATGTCATAATAACCTGAGAACTTGACACATTTACTAGCGCTTGGCATTTCAACTATATTTGCTTCTATTGTTTTCAGCGGCACATAGATAAGAAAATAAGCAATCACAAATAACCTTAGATATCATCAGAACTGGTCACTTGAAGACTGCGCTTTATACTGTTCGGACCAGAACTGTGTTTTGGTGCCTCTTGGAGGTAGGACTAATGCAGTCTTTTGCAAGAGTCGCCACATTGCCACTAGATGACATACATGAAGGAATGTCCAATAACTATAGAAGGACCCTCACCCCCTTCCACCCAGTCAGAACCAACTCTGGCCACATGACCCGACCAACCTCTTGCAGTCCTCAAGTTAAACTCTTGAATCTTTTGTTCTAGGCAGCACAGGGCTAGAATACCACCATCTCCTTCTAGTATAAGTTGACAGAAGGACACGGGGAATCGATGGAAGACACACTTTGTCTGGCAGACACACTACAGAAAAGGACGGTTTAAGTGCGGTGAAAAAACAGATGATAGGAAAAGGTATGTGAACCTCGGGTACACTGTGACAATAACTCTCAAGAAGGTGGCACAGCCCTAATGGGCTTCTCCAAAATTCAAATAAAACAAAAGCATAAATCTAGGGAAAGCAAAAGTTATTTTACCCAGCTGATACACACTCCTGATTTAGGGACTAATCCAGGAAGACGGTGCGCTCGGCTCCTCAATTGCCAGTCGAGGAGAAAGTGATTTGCAGCTGTTCTTAAAAGAAATGCTTTTTAAAGCAAGGCAGAAGTTCAGTTTTATTAGTGATGATTAAATAAATGACAGCGAGTTTTTATTTTAAATGTCATGCCTCTGCTCTACGCTTTCCTTTTGATGTATTTTTTTACTGTTTATATTTTGTCTGCAGCGCAAAGGGATTCAGGCTACAAATCCCGCCAGCCTTCTCCGGCTCAGCAGCTCTCAGCCTTATCTGTGTTCTAAAATTCAGCAAGAAGTGCTGGACCCCGCTACCCAGCTGCACTTTTGTTGGCCTCCTGTGCCGGAGGAAAGAGGGGGTGGCCCCAAAGGAGTCCTGCTCACAGTAATGAAGGACCTGGCTACCCCTAGACTGCATATTTGTTGCGAATCTAATTTCACCAACCATCTCTTGCCGGTATGATTTGTACATCCGTTCGTGCATAACTGAGAAGAGCGACTGGGTAGCTTTCAGACCTTAGCACACCTTTATCTTCCCTCTAGATCACTGTGCACATATTCCTCTTAGAGGGGAAGGTAGAGTGTGCTGCATGCTAATGCCGGAGCCAGGGGCTCCTTTCAGGCAAATTAATGGAACCGAACAGAGTAGAAAAGCCCTGTGTGGAAACAGTCAGGTGTGCGCATGCGTGTGAGCACACGAGCACACCCCAGCGGTCTTCTGACCATTCCCTGCGATGAGCACCTATTCTAGTGCTCAGATGCGCGTGGGTTATTAGCGCCAGATTAGTGCCATAATGATAGGCCCGATGTTTCGCAGCATCATATCAAATACCAATAGTTCCTGTGCACCTACTTGTAGATAATAAAGTCAATAATTTCCCAATGGAAGAGTTCAGCCTCATTTCAGTTCCACTCATTCATGCTGGATATGTTTCCCTCCTTAGGATGACTCTTTAGCCCTCATTAGTGCGCAGCTCGGTAAATGGTGAGCCCCGCTCAAGCACCTGCTTAAGCAGTGATCGCTGTTACAATTAGTCCAATGTTCATTGCACCCATTACCGTGCGCGATAAGGATATATTAAAGAGAACGATAGATACATTTTGGGAGACCAAACAGACCGCAATGATAGGAGCTAAAAATGATTCAGAATCTTCAATTCATGCCCCATGTGAAGTCAAAACTAATAATAGGTGGTAATTATTGCACCCAATACATTCCTTACACCTGCCTGAAAGATTTTATTGCGAATGACAAACAGCGCACCGAACCCCAAGCCGCTCGTAATGAGAGCCATACAGACGAACGTGGAGAAGTGAAAGTTACTGTGTAGCTTTATTTGTATAGTAGCCCGCACTAAGGGGGCATATTATCAAGGGGGTTCATCTCCGCTTTTTTGGCTTTAAAAGCCAAGAAAGCGGAGATAAAATTATCCCCCTATTACCTAGCTGTCGCTAACACCAGTTAGCGACAGCTAGTAGGAGATAGCGACCATCTTGGGCCCCACTTTGCATGTCAGTGATATTTATCACTAATGACATGCAAAGTGGACGTGCCAAGAAGTTAGTGACCGGAAACAGTCGCTAACATCGCTATCTCCTATTACCAACTTTTGGAGATATTCGCGAATATCTCCAAAAGCTAACACCTGCCTTGAGCAGTTCTTAGCCATGTTATCCAATGGGAGGTGGATGACATGGCTAAGAGCATTAGCTTGGTAATGCATGAATATCGCTGACTTTTCAGCGATATTCATGCATTGCAGCCGATTTTTATCGCATTTGCGATAAACCTTGGTAATGCCAAGGTTTATCTGCGATAAAAATCGCCGCAGATCAGCGATAAATTTTTGTCTCTAACCAAGCAATAGCGATAATTATCGCTATTGCTTGGTAATATGCCCCAAAGATCTTTATCAAGGCAGACACATGCAGGGAGACACAACACTGTTGTCGGTGTGGAAAACCGAGCAACTACAGTGAAATCTGAACAAGTTACTGGGTCCATGCAGAAACAAGAACAATAACATACAGGCGAGATTGTGGAGCATGTTACAAGAATAATAAAGAATGCAGCAACACATATTGGCCTCAGTCTGCAAGCAACACGTACCCATTCTTTAAAACACACAATGCATGTCAGCTGTGCACTCCAGTCAGCTATTAAACTGCACCTAACAGGAGTATTGGGCAATCCCTCACTAACAGCGATTAACTACACAAGCAATTATTTTAAACACTGCAGTAGTAGCCAGATATTAACCCCCAGTAAGTGTCACACAAAGTAATGGAAAAGTCTCACATCCGTGTCATATTTCTTACCCACTTCGAGATCAACCAGTGTGTGATCCCAATGGTCATGGGCATTGAAAGGTTGCACTGCCGGAGCCAATGTTGAAGTGTATGGGCATTAATAGAGGGAGCAGAGTGTGTGTGTGTGTGTGTGCTTACACTGCTACTGTACACACTGTTCCTGTTATGTGAATGAGTGTGTGAGGAAACGTGAACTGCTGTTAGCTGTTCCCTCTCCTGGTTCTGTTAGGGTAGCAAGTTCTTGCTGCTTCCTGTGCTGGAATAGTCGCATGTGTGTTGGAATTTTGCATTGCTCTGTCTGCCTGCCATATACCTGTTCTCTGTGTTAGTAATGCTTCCTTAAATATTTTCAGTGCACACAAGCATTGTTTATGCTTGGCACTTAGTTTGGAAAATACAAGAAATCTGCATGCTTACTACTTGTGGTCTACTGGTGCAAGAGCTTCATCAAGTCTTTCGCTTATAAGAAAGCAAATCCATATTTTCAATGTGGCATCTCCAATACACTGGCCATGTCAATCGAGGGTAATCAATGGTGACTAACAGTACTGTCCATCCATCAAACTCCCAAAATCTTTGCTAACTTGATGCCAGGGGATCTGCAAATCTCCTCTGTCACTATCTGTGCTAGGGTTCTGGACTTCCAACTGCGCGACACAGTTCACACCTTTAGACTACCTGTTCAACACGTTTTTGCAGAGGCTGCCCACAAAGGGGGCTAGAGAGCCAGCACCATAACTATCGCCGTGCCCCTGAACACAACCAGTTTGTGGCCATTTTTTTGCACACAAAGTACCGTAGTACAAAAAAACACAAGTGCCCCTGCACAGGGTAGCCGCCGAAGAGGCGCCGCCCCCCCCGGCCAATGGGGGCCCGGGCGATATTCCAACCCCCCAATAGGGGGAAAGCGCCTAACTGGGCGGGAGAGCAAGGGGGAGGATATAAGCTCTGCTCCCCCAGGTTAGCTCCTATCTTCACGGAGCGGGGGAGCAGCACCGACGCAAGAACTTTTTGTTACCTGTGGACGATCTGGCATGAGGACAGTGGAAGGTGAAGCCCTGTCCAGATCAGAGCCTGCCCTTGCGACCGCCGTGCTAGGTCGGGAGAGGAGGACAACCAGGTGCCTATGCCGGTGCTCTCCGTGGTAGACTTGCCGAAGAAGTCGGTCGTGGGAAGCGCCCTGAGCTGTGAGCGAGTGGCTGAGGTCTACAGCTGGAGTAAGGGGTCGACTGGAGCCCACCCGGTGTCTAGCAGAATCAGTAGGTTTGCGGTCTTGCTCCCCATACCCGGGGCAGCCCAGCAGTAAGGTACCGTAACCTCCAACCTCCCCGCCCTTCGAAGACCCTCTGTGGTGCAGACGAGCACGTGCCATCTGATTCACAGGGACAGGTGCCGGAGGCAGAAGTGGGAGAAGAATCAGCTGTTTGGCGAGCGTGCGTCGATCTCTCCGGACCCGGCGAGCGTGCGCCAATCGCTGGAGACCCAGCGAGCATGAGGATATCATTTAAAGAGCCAGGTAATTTTAAAATCAGCTCTTTGGCATGCGTGCGTCGTTACTGCAGACCCAGCGAGTGCACGGAGAACATTTATAGGGCCAGGCAATTAAAAAAAATCAGCTGTTTAGCTACTGAGCTGCTGTCCTGGTCTTGCGGCGGAGCACGCCGTTGGACTCATTTGCCGCGAGCGCCGTCTACTTTTGCTACTTCCCCCCTTGGCCCGGCCACCTCACCCTGCCGTGCTGCATCCAAAAATGAGTGGCCCTCCTCCTACACACCTCCCAGTCGGTGTGTCTCCTTAGCCAACCATTGTACCAATTTCCACCACGCAGCAGGGAGGCTTATGTCTTTCTGCGGCTCCCCCCTGTCGGCTAGAGTGGTTCCTTATTTTTTTTTTATCTTCATCCTGCAAGAGCCATTGCGCCCCACAGGTTATTCCAAAACACTTTCAACCCTTCTTTAGACAGATGGACCCCGTCCTTGCCGTACAGTTCTGGGCGTCCAGGGTGGATCAACCCATGCTTGATGGATTCCATCCCGTTGATCTTGCAGAACTTGTGCATTGCAATGTTTAGATTCCTTCTGGCATTATTCACTGACTTGTTTGACTCAGCGCCCCTCCTCTGTTTCCTACTGACCATCTCAGACAATATGATGGTCGTGCCGCCGAACCATGTTGATGCCTTTGTTAGGTCCGCCTGACCTGCCCCAATGCCTTCCGTCCCATTTGAGCCAGGTCATTGCCACCGAGATGAATGATCAGTATGTCCGGGTGCCATGCTGAGTCTGTCAGCAGGTTTCCGAGTATTACCGGCAGCTGGCTTCAATTCATCCTAGGCTGCCCCAACCAGCGGATGAACGTAGCTCTGGGTTTGCCCGACATCCTGTGGCCTGCCTGCTGCCACCAAGTCTACATCCTGGACACGAAGGAATGGCCCACTATCCACACCAGCCGGGGGCATTTTCCTGCAGGAAAAATTATTGCAAAGTCAGGTGGCTGTTGAAGTACTGGAGGTGCCCTGTCTTGTCCTTTAACACCCTGCCGTGCAGCATCCCAAGGCGACTAACTGTGCCACTCACCCTGCCGTGTGGAATACCAAAGTGAGTGGTCCCGACCCTTGCCAATGTGATCTATAGTAGCTATGGTCGGATGTAGGTGTTGTATGCCCGGGACCGCCACCTGCCAACCGCCTGAATTCTTTCCTCTGGCATGCCATGCTGCAATGCTGAGGTAGCTGTGCCAATCCTAAAAGAGTGGGGGGCAAAGGACTCTGAGGGGAGCCTGGCTTTGGAGGGGGCCTGGCGCATCATGGCGGTGAATTGAAATTTGCTCAGATTGCTCCCATCTTGATATTCGAAAAGTGGCCCCTCACCCAAAGGGCGGGCTACCATGTATCTAAACAAGCAGCACACAGCGCAATACCTGCTCCCTTTAATGCATTGCAGCTGTATCACTGTGCTCTTCCTTGCTCGTCCATTTTTTAACTTCTCAAAAGTATCTCCACTGAATCTGCCCTGGGTTTAATGTCTGTGGCCTGGAGGCACCGCCGTGCAGGTCCCTGCCTCCTAGGCGCCACCAGTTAGCTGATGCAGAAGGTACCAAAGAATGCAGTGGAAAATGCTGCTTGGAAAAGTTGGAGCTCAAATCTGTCTCTTGTACATAGCACCAGTGCTTCTATTAGCTGGCCCAGTTTTTTTTAAATCGATGAGGCGCCAGCTACCCGCCTTTGCCCCTTCAGCTCTTCTCCACCCTTTCAGTGCCACCTTGAGGTAAAATGATGCTGTGGGATCTTACCCTGTGTGAATTTTTGAGAAAGGGGCTATGGCTGCCAGATGGGCCTGTGCCCATGACTTTGTCTTCTTGTTAGTGAATGCCCACTGTTTGAATCGCTCCACTTCTCTTTGTGTCCCCACCCTATCGTTCAGTGATTGTATGCCCCCTATCTTCATTACTGTGGCGGCGTATATCTTGTACTGTTTCGATGCTTCTGGGGTAAGAGACTGATCCACCATTGTGGATAGATCTATCCCCCCAGGTTCCACATATACGCTGGGAAAGGGGTCATCTCCTTATCTGCCCCTGGCACCAGTTCCCTGAATTGACTCATCTGTGACCTGGACAGGGCATCTGCTACTGCATTTTCCATCCCTGGTACATGGTGCGCCTTCAGATCTAGGTTCCCCTCCAGCTGTAATTTAATCAACGTAAAGTGTCAGGGCACCTTGCTGCGCCTTTGTTAATGGCCTGCACAACCCCCTTGTTGTCTGACCATATTGTCAGCTTCATGTCTTTTAGCTCATGTTTCCATACTGTCAATGCTACTATAATTGGGAACAGTTCCAGGAATGTTATATTACTGGTGATGCCCTGCCTGTGCCACGTGTCTGGGCACCGGCTTGCACACCACTTTTTACCAAGGATTTCCCAGAAATCCGTGCTCCCAGAAGCGTCTGTGAATAGGGCTATCAGTCTGGCTGTTACCCACCCTTCTCTCCAGATGAGGATACCATAAAAATCTGTGAGAAATTTGTCCCACATTACAAGGTCCTGCTTGACCCCCGCCCCTAGGCGGACGTGGTGGTGCTTGTGGGTGATACCTGAGGTTAACTGTGTGAGGCGCTTGGCAAAGACTCTCCCTACAGGGATTACCCTCACAGCAAAATTGAGCTCACCAATCAAACTTTGCAATTCACAGAGTGTTACTTTGTGGCGACCACAAAGGTCCCTGACTTCCGCCCTGAAATCCTTCACCTTTTCCTCAGGTAGCCTTACTGTTCCTGCCACAGAGTCCAGTTCTATGACCAGGAATGTGAGTTTTGTGGTAGGGCCTACTGTTTTCTCCAGTGCCAGTGGGATCCACAGCCACAAACTGCAGACCCAGTAGGGCCTGTAAACATAAAAATTGTCCAGGTAGTGAAGTTTCCCACCAAATGGGTGTCTGTCATGCAGGGCCCATTCTCAAAAGGTCCGGAAAGCAACTAAGGGTTGGCTCTAATCAGTATGGCTGAGCCGTAATAGTAAATAACAAAAGGGGATTGCCAGTACTGATAACAGAAAAGTAATATACATAACTTCAAACACAGTACTTGAAACAACATTCAAGACCGGGGGCTAGTCAATAGCTTTTATTATTCTTTATGATTTTGTCAACAAAGAGATCATTTTTTCATATTCAAAGAACAAACATATAAAACATATTCGACAGGAGATCAATTTGGGAGTCATTCATCATATCAGACATATCACAACCATACAACATACAACCATTCATGGGGAGAAGGGGGTATAATGGCTAAGAGAGCTACAAAAGTTACAACAAGATGCGATATTTACAATATAATACCAGACATGAAACAAGAAGAAGAGCCAACGTCTGCAAGGCACTTAAACAGTTCTCACTTGATATTTAGTCAAACATAAAGTACATTCCTATATCAAGGTCAAGTGTCCAAAATACTTTATAAATCATTAGAAAAAGGTAATGTACACAAACTAGTGATAAGCAACAAAAACCCTGACATTAGAGCTTATCACTCTAGCAGACAGCAATATGGCTGGGGCCTACGCGTTTCGAATCCCGTTGACTTATGGGGATTCTCTTCAGGGCCTTTGGTATTCTCTGTATAAATAGAAAAAAAGGGGAGGGGGGAACAAAGATTAAAAAAAACTCAAATTACCATGGTTTATTTAACCAAAGGATCAACATCAGGCACGTCACTCAGTTGCCACCCTTCTCTCCACAGACTTACCACAGAGCAAAGATGCAAAAGGCATGGGGGCCTCAACTTCCTAACGTGGTATATGCCAGAATCTGAAAAGTTAGTTTAGGGAAGTCAGCAGGTTGAAAAAGGTACGGTGTTAACAAGCGGTCAAAAATAGAAGGCTGCAATCTTACTTACCTTCTCTATTGGAAAAGGATTTTCTCGGAGGAGGGACCAGTTGACAGAAATTAGTGGTGGTGAACCTATATGGAGGTAAAACGTAGAATGTATCGGAAAGAGAATTCTGATAGAGATTGGTGCACTACAGATTTTTGTGACTCTCACCTAGTTAAATTCTTATGAAAGAAGCAAAGTATGCAGTCGCCGGGAGTAATCACTCTCAAGAAACGTCTGGGGGAATACAATGGAGCTTCAGTGTACAAAGACCACAGAAGACATATACGGCCGAATTAGACAAAATAGAAAATGGTCTTTACCGAAATTGCAATAAGTCAGGTGTAGAACATATATTTGCGATGGGTCAGAAGGCGCCTCATTAATGTAAAACGGTTTGCGTGGTATTAATCTGAAAGCGATAATAAACATAATTAGCAGCTGACAGACAACGGTGTTTAAAAAAGATTTGATTGAAAGCGGCGGCTTACCGCGGCGGCAAATAACATGCGTGGATCCGCCATGGGCGGGTCACAAGAGTGTTTCAATTCAGGACGCCTAAAACAGAAGTGGCAAATAAGCGCATGAGTGTTTTTTATTCGTTATAAATCGCAACGGGATTACTAAAAGGTTAGAAAAGGGGCTTACCAACATATCTACATCGCACAGCCAGCGGAAATTAATTTTAAATGGTTGACTAAAAAAAGAAAAATGCGGACATAAGTCAGACCATTAGAAAGAACAGTTGGTGTTACCGAAAGGGTTTCTAGGGTAGAGTACTTACAAATGAATAGTCGAACTGGACCTTAAACTCGGCGGCGTCTGGGTCAGCACTGAACACTGGCTCATGCGCAGTAGCAGGCCAGGGCTGCACTGATCTACCTATATACCTAGACCCGGAGGTGCAGACCGCCCTCTCAGTGGCCAAGGTTGCAAGGGAAATGCGGACCGGAGCGAGGATTATCTCACAATGAATGGAGTGAGGGTAAACGGGAAGTACGGACCGGAGTGAGGATTGTCTCACAATGAATGGAGTAACAAGGATGCCGGCCGGGGTGAGAGTTATCGTGCATACAAATCACTTGGCAGGCAGATAATAGCACACAACAAGAGATTATAGTTTGAAAATTTCGCTCAATTCGTTGAGCCCAGATACTGCTGTATCAAACTTAACTATAATAAAAGCTTCTCGTTTCGATAATGCTAGATTTAGATCTCCTCCTCAGGGATTTCTTTCTATTTTTGAAATCACTGTCCACTTAAGGTCACTGACTGTATGTTGCAATCGCGTCCAATGTTGCACCAGAGGGGCATTTTCAACTTTCCTTTTGATCCTAGATTTGTGCTGCGAAATCCGTTGACGGACCTCTTGGTTAGTTTTGCCTATGTATAGCAAATGGCATGGGCATGTAATGCCATAAACAACGTACTTGCTCTTACCGTTGCTCACAGTATCATGCTTCCAGGAGATTCCATTATGCTGGAACAGAGAACCCTCCACAGTTGATTCACAGCATAAACAAGTTCCACATTTGTGGTGTCCAAGGATGGGTGGCATCCCCATCATTTGGCGTAAGGTTGGAGGTTTGGAAACAGGCATAGCCGCTCGGACTATGTGATTGGCAATATTGTTTTCTTTTTTAAAGGCAAATAGAGGCTCATTTACAAGACTTACATCAAGATCCTTTACCAGATGCCAATTTTGTTTTATAACCTTTTTTAAACGGTTGGCATTAGGGCACTAGGTGGTGACACATACCTGCCTTTTTAAATCAGGTTTGGATTTGCGTTCCAGGAGTGTCTCCCGTGGGGTCCATTGAGCTCTTTTCATGCAGGTTTTTACATGTTTCTTGGGGTAACCCCTCTCACACAACTTGGATGTTGGATTTTCTGAATGTTGTTGGAAATCCTCTTTAAAGGTACAGTTTCTGCGGACTTGCAGAAACTGACCATAAGGGAGATTTTCTTTTAGATTTCTGGGGTGGTTACTGTTGAACATCAGAGACTTGTTCCGATCTGTGGGTTTGATGTATAAGGTGGTGGCTAATTTCCCTTCAGATGGAAAGACCTCCACGTCAAGGAACGCGATCCTGCTTGTAGATTCTGAAATGCTGAATTTTATATCAGCAGTCCTGGCATTAAGCCATTGGTAGAAATGGTTAAGAGTGTCACTGTCACCTGTCCATGTCATAAAAACATCATCAATAAAACGGAGCCATGCTCCGATGTATTGAGAAAAAGGATTATTGTTATAGATGTACGCATTCTCGTACATGGCCATGAACAGTACTGCCAATTCTGGAGCAAAGGGGCAGCCCATGGCTACCCCTTTGACCTGGTAGTAAAATTCACCATTAAAGCAGAAGTAATTATTTTTTAAGGCGAATGCTGCTAAGTCCACAATGAATTTAGTAGGCACCCGCATGGGCCTGGGTCTAGAATCTAGGAAATGAGTAAGTACTGCTACAGCCTCATCTTGAGGGATCTGTGTATATAGAGCAGTTACATCTAAGGTGACAAGTCTATCCCTGCTTTCACAGAAATCGATGTTTTCTAGTTTTTTGATAAAGTCAGTGGTGTCCTGAAGATAGGATTTGACCTGGATCATGAAGTCTTTGAGAAAACAATCTACATATTTCGCTGCCGGCTCTAACACAGAACCACACCCTGCCACGATGGGTCTGCCTGGCGGGTGGTCTGGATGTTTATGAATTTTCGGCAATACATAAAACATGGGGACTTTAGGATGTTTATTTTTCAGATATTCAAGTTCTTTCGGACCAACAAAACCTAGATCAAAACCTTCTTGCACAATTGCAAAAAGTTCATTCTGAAGGTCCATGGTGGGATCTTTGTTTATCTTTCGGTAACAGGTGGTGTCTTCTAGCTGTTTCATTACTTCAGTGGTGTAGTCATGAATATCCCACACCACGATGGCACCGCCTTTATCGGCCTGCTTAATTATAACCGTTTTATCAGTTTTGAGGTTATTTAAAGCCGTCATCTGTTTTTTAGTGGTATTAAACCTAATGTATTTTTTCTCTTTTTCCATAGCCGATATGGCAGACAATACACTTTTCTCAAAAGTCAAAAGGTTTTTTGGAACTTTGCTGGCAGGAGGGCAAAAGATGGACTTATTTCTTAGGCCTGTGACCTCCATGGGCTGAGTGGTAGGGTTTTCACTAAAGAACAGGGTCAAACGTAGTTTTCTACAAAATTCGATGAATTCTGACTTCATTTTCACGAAGTCAGTTCTTTTAGAAGGCACGAATGACAAACCTTTTGCCAAAATACTTTCCTCGTCTGATGTCAAAACTTTTTTAGAAAGGTTGAAAATTGGCGACGCGTTTAGTTTTTGTAGTGCTGTCGTCGTGTTTTCATTTCCCACGGGATGTTGTTTCTCACTCGACCCCTGGGAAGTGTTTGGCCTCTCCCTAAAAAATTTGGTGATTGATTTTGCTGTTGTTGCTGGTTGGCGTTCCAATTTCGGTTTCTATTGGGGCGATTGTAATTACTAGTGGACTCACTGTCAGTTCCTGACGAGGAAGTATCAGAAAAAGAAATAAACTGTCTACGAGATCTGCCCTGGTTTCCTTGAAGGAAACGTCTAGATTCTGCTTTGGAATAGAAATCAGCCTGTAAGTAAGGATATATATTGTCTAATGAAAAACCTTTTTTATCTTTTTCGAATTGGTTAGATTTTTGAGTTATAGTGTAGTCTTTAAACTCTTGTACTTCTTTAGCAACTTTTTCCAAGAGAGCCTTGGCGTCTGCTATGGTAGGATTGCCACTAATTTCGGACTCTAATTTGGCGATTTCAACTAATTCTTCCTTTGATATTCTAACTGCTGTCTCAACTGTTAGGCAAAACTAACCAAGAGGTCCGTCAACAGATTTCGCAGCACAAATCTAGGATCAAAAGGAAAGTTGAAAATGCCCCTCTGGTGCAACATTGGACGCGATTGCAACATACAGTCAGTGACCTTAAGTGGACAGTGATTTCAAAAATAGAAAGAAATCCCCGAGGAGGAGATCTAAATCTAGCATTATCGAAACAAGAAGCTTTTCTTATAGTTAAGTTTGATACAGCAGTATCTGGGCTCAACGAATTGAGCGAAATTTTCAAACTATAATCTCTTGTTGCGTGCTATTATCCGCCTGCCAAGTGATTTGTATGCACAATAACTCTCACCCCGGCCGGCATCCTTGTTACTCCATTCATTGTGAGACAATCCTCACTCCGGTCCGTACTTCCCGTTTACCCTCACTCCATTCATTGTGAGATAATCCTCGCTCCGGTCCGCATTTCCCTTGCAACCTTGGCCACTGAGAGGGCGGTCTGCACCTCCGGGTCTAGGTATATAGGTAGATCAGTGCAGCCCTGGCCTGCTACTGCGCATGAGCCAGTGTTCAGTGCTGACCCAGACGCCGCCGAGTTTAAGGTCCAGTTCGACTATTCATTTGTAAGTACTTTACCCTAGAAACCCTTTCGGTAACACCAACTGTTCTTTCTAATGGTCTGACTTATGTCCGCATTTTTCTTTTTTTAGTCAACCATTTAAAATTAATATCCGCTGGCTGTGCGATGTAGATATGTTGGTAAGCCCCTTTTCTAACCTTTTAGTAATCCCGTTGCGATTTATAACGAATAAAAAACACTCACGCGCTTATTTGCCACTTCTGTTTTAGGCGTCCTGAATTGAAACACTCTCGTGACCCGCCCATTGCGGATCCACGCATGTTTTTTGCCGCCACGGTAAGCCGCCGCTTTCAATCAAATCTTTTTTAAACAACGTTGTCTGTCAGCTGCTAATTATGTTTATTATCGCTTTCAGATTAATGCCACGCAAACCGTTTTACATTAATGAGGCGCCTTCTGACCCATCGCAAATATATTTTCTACACCTGACTTATTGCAATTTCGGTAAAGACCATTTTCTATTTTGTCTAATTCGGCCGTATATGTCTTCTGTGGTCTTTGTACACTGAAGCTCCATTTTATTCCCTCAGACGTTCCTTGTGAGTGATTACTCCCGGCGACTGCATACTTTGCTTCTTTCATAAGAATTTAACTAGGTGAGAGTCACAAAAATCTGTAGTGCACCAATCTCTATCAGAATTCTCTTTCCGATACATTCTACGTTTTACCTCCATATAGGTTCACCACCACTAATTTCTGTCAACTGGTCCCTCCTCCGAGAAAATCCTTTTCCAATAGAGAAGGTAAGTAAGATTGCAGCCTTCTATTTTTGACCGCTTGTTAACACCGTACCTTTTTCAACCTGCTGACTTCCCTAAACTAACTTTTCAGATTCTGGCATATACCACGTTAGGAAGTTGAGGCCCCCATGCCCTTTGAATCTTTGCTCTGTGGTAAGTCTGTGGAGAGAAGGGATGCAACTGAGTGACGTGCCTGATGTTGGTCCTTTGGTTAAATAAACCATGGTAATTTGAGTTTTTTTTTAATCTTTGTTCCCCCCTCCCCTTTTTTTCTATTTATACAGAGAATACCAAAGGCCCTGAAGAGAATCCCCATAAGTCAACGGGTTTCGAAACGCGTAGGCCCCAGCCATATTGCTGTCTGCTAGAGTGATAAGCTCTAATGTCAGGATTTTTGTTGCTTATCACTAGTTTGTGTACATTACCTTTTTCTAATGATTTATAAAGTATTTTGGACACTTGACCTTGATATAGGAATGTACTTTATGTTTGACTAAATATCAAGTGAGAATACTGTTTAAGTGCCTTGCAGACGTTGGCTCTTCTTCTTGTTTCATGTCTGGTATTATATTGTAAATATTGCATCTTGTTGTAACTTTTGTAGCTCTCTTAGCCATTATACCCCCTTCTCCCCATGAATGGTTGCATGTTGTATGGTTGTGATATGTCTGATATGATGAATGACTCCCAAATTGGTCTCCTGTCGAATATGTTTTATATGTTTGTTCTTTGAATATGAAAAAATTATCTCTTTGTTGACAAAATCATAAAGAATAATAAAAGCTATTGACTAGCCCCCGGTCTTGAATGTTGTTTCAAGTACTGTGTTTGAAGTTATGTATATTACTTTTCTGTTATCAGTACTGGCAATCCCCTTTTTCTTATTTACTATTACGGCTCAGCCATACTGATTAGAGCCAACCCTTAGTTGCTTTCCGGTTATTATAGCGGGCGCTGGCTTGCGAGGTTTTTGTTTTTGCCCATTAATTTTGGAGCGAAGGTTGACTAGGTGCCTCCTTCCACACTTCCTCTTGTGAATTTTCCTTGTGTGCTGTGTTACGTTTAAGTTTTTTCATTGTATGTTTTAAATCCTTCTTCTTCTTCTTCTTTTTTCATTTCATCCCTTAGAGTAATGGCAGATAAAGATACCTTCGCCTACTCAGAAGATCACATCAGAAACCTCCTCAGTGACCCGCCTGTCTTTTCCTCAGTTACCTTAAGCGAGACAGCGACTACATCTAACGAATCTGATAAATTAATCCGCCTCAAAAAGAAGCAGATTAGGACAGACCTTCATGGTCATTTCTTGTTGCAACACCTCCGAGAAGGCACCATCCCGGCTGGACTACAAATTAAGAACATACCTGTAATTTTTACAGAAGACCCGATATTCAAAAAAGGTTTCTCTATGATAGAAACTAAATGTAGCAGAGACCTGATGGTATTAACAGTTGAGACAGCAGTTAGAATATCAAAGGAAGAATTAGTTGAAATCGCCAAATTAGAGTCCGAAATTAGTGGCAATCCTACCATAGCAGACGCCAAGGCTCTCTTGGAAAAAGTTGCTAAAGAAGTACAAGAGTTTAAAGACTACACTATAACTCAAAAATCTAACCAATTCGAAAAAGATAAAAAAGGTTTTTCATTAGACAATATATATCCTTACTTACAGGCTGATTTCTATTCCAAAGCAGAATCTAGACGTTTCCGTCAAGGAAACCAGGGCAGATCTCGTAGACAGTTTATTTCTTTTTCTGATACTTCCTCGTCAGGAACTGACAGTGAGTCCACTAGTAATTACAATCGCCCCAATAGAAACCGAAATTGGAACGCCAACCAGCAACAACAGCAAAATCAATCGCCAAATTTTTTAGGGAGAGGCCAAACACTTCCCAGGGGTCGAGTGAGAAACAACATCCCGTGGGAAATGAAAACACGACGACAGCACTACAAAAACTAAACGCGTCGCCAATTTTCAACCTTTCTAAAAAAGTTTTGACATCAGACGAGGAAAGTATTTTGACAAAAGGTTTGTCATTCGTGCCTTCTAAAAGAACTGACTTCGTGAAAATGAAGTCAGAATTTATCGAATTTTGTAGAAAACTACGTTTGACCCTGTTCTTTAGTGAAAACCCTACCACTCAGCCCACGGAGGTCACAGGCCTAACAAATAAGTCCATCTTTTGCCCTCCTGCCAGCAAAGTTCCAAAAAACCTTTTGACTTTTGAGAAAAGTGTATTGTCTGCCATATCGGCTATGGAAAAAGAGAAAAAATACATTAGGTTTAATACCACTAAAAAACAGATGACGGCTTTAAATAACCTCAAAACTGATAATACGGTTATAATTAAGCAGGCCGATAAAGGCGGTGCCATCGTGGTGTGGGATATTCATGACTACACCACTGAAGTAATGAAACAGCTAGAAGACACCACCTGTTACCAAAAGATAAACAAAGATCCCACCATGGACCTTCAGAATGAACTTTTTGCAATCGTGCAAGAAGGTTTTGATCTAGGTTTTGTTGGTCCGAAAAAACTTGAATATCTGAAAAATAAACATCCTAAAGTCCCCATGTTTTACGTATTGCCGAAAATTCATAAAGATCCAGACCACCCGCCAGGCAGACCCATCGTGGCAGGGTGTGGTTCTGTGTTAGAGCCGGCAGCGAAATATGTAGATTGTTTTCTCAAAGATTTCATGATCCAGGTCAAATCCTATCTTCAGGACACCACTGACTTTATCAAAAAACTAGAAAACATCGATTTCTGTGAAAGCAGGGATAGACTTGTCACCTTAGATGTAACTGCTCTATATTCACAGATCCCTCAAGATGAGGCTGTAGCAGTACTTACTCATTTCCTAGATTCTAGACCCAGGCCCATGCGGGTGCCTACTAAATTCATTGTGGACTTAGCAGCATTCGCCTTAAAAAAGAATTACTTCTGCTTTAATGGGGAATTTTACTACCAGGTCAAAGGGGTAGCCATGGGCTGCCCCTTTGCTCCAGAATTGGCAGTACTGTTCATGGCCATGTACGAGAATGCGTACATCTATAACAATAATCCTTTTTCTCAATACATCGGAGCATGGCTCCGTTTTCTTGATGATGTTTTTATGACATGGACAGGTGACAGTGACACTCTTAACCATTTCTACCAATGGCTTAATGCCAGGACTGCTGATATAAAATTCAGCATTTCAGAATCTACAAGCAGGATCGCGTTCCTTGACGTGGAGGTCTTTCCATCTGAAGGGAAATTAGCCACCACCTTATACATCAAACCCACAGATCGGAACAAGTCTCTGATGTTCAACAGTAACCACCCCAGAAATCTAAAAGAAAATCTCCCTTATGGTCAGTTTCTGCGAGTCCGCAGAAACTGTACCTTTAAAGAGGATTTCCAACAACATTCAGAAAATCTAACATCCAAGTTGTGTGAGAGGGGTTACCCCAAGAAACTTGTAAAAACCTGCATGAAAAGAGCTCAATGGACCCCACGGGAGACACTCCTGGAACGCAAATCCAAACCTGATTTAAAAAGGCAGGTATGTGTCACCACCTATTGCCCTAATGCCAACCGTTTAAAAAAGGTTATAAAACAAAATTGGCCTCTGGTAAAGGATCTTGATGTAAGTCTTGTAAATGAGCCTCTATTTGCCTTTAAAAAAGAAAACAATATTGCCAATCACATAGTCCGAGCGGCTATGCCTGTTTCCAAACCTCCAACCTTACGCCAAATGATGGGGATGCCACTCATCCTTGGACACCACAAATGTGGAACTTGTTTATGCTGTGAATCAACTGTGGAGGGTTCTCTGTTCCAGCATAATGGAATCTCCTGGAAGCATGATACTGTGAGCAACTGTAAGAGCAAGTACGTTGTTTATGGCATTACATGCCCATGCCATTTGCTATACATAGGCAAAACTAACCAAGAGGTCTGTCAACGGATTTCGCAGCACAAATCTAGGATCAAAAGGAAAGTTGAAAATGCCCCTCTGGTGCAACATTGGACGCGATTGCAACATACAGTCAGTGACCTTAAGTGGACAGTGATTTCAAAAATAGAAAGAAATCCCCGAGGAGGAGATCTAAATCTAGCATTATCGAAACAAGAAGCTTTTCTTATAGTTAAGTTTGATACAGCAGTATCTGGGCTCAACGAATTGAGCGAAATTTTCAAACTATAATCTCTTGTTGTGTGCTATTATCCGCCTGCCAAGTGATTTGTATGCACGATAACTTTCACCCCGGCCGGCATCCTTGTTACTACATTCATTGTGAGACAATCCTCACTCCGGTCCGTACTTCCCGTTTACCCTCACTCCATTCATTGTGAGATAATCCTCGCTCCGGTCCGCATTTCCCTTGCAACCTTGGCCACTGAGAGGGCGGTCTGCACCTCCGGGTCTAGGTATATAGGTAGATCAGTGCAGCCCTGGCCTGCTTCTGCGCATGAGCCAGTGTTCAGTGCTGACCCAGACGCCGCCGAGTTTAAGGTCCAGTTCGACTATTCATTTGTAAGTACTTTACCCTAGAAACCCTTTCGGTAACACCAACTGTTCTTTCTAATGGTCTGACTTATGTCCGCATTTTTCTTTTTTTAGTCAACCATTTAAAATTAATTTCCGCTGGCTGTGCGATGTAGATATGTTGGTAAGCCCCTTTTCTAACCTTTTAGTAATCCCGTTGCGATTTATAACGAATAAAAAACACTCACGCGCTTATTTGCCACTTCTGTTTTAGGCGTCCTGAATTGAAACACTCTCGTGACCCGCCCATTGCGGATCCACGCATGTTATTTGCCGCCGCGGTAAGCCGCCGCTTTCAATCAAATCTTTTTTAAACACCGTTGTCTGTCAGCTGCTAATTATGTTTATTATCGCTTTCAGATTAATACCACGCAAACCGTTTTACATTAATGAGGCGCCTTCTGACCCATCGCAAATATATTTTCTACACCTGACTTATTGCAATTTTGGTAAAGACCATTTTCTATTTTGTCTAATTCGGCCGTATATGTCTTCTGTGGTCTTTGTACACTGAAGCTCCATTTTATTCCCTCAGACGTTCCTTGTGAGTGATTACTCCCGGCGACTGCATACTTTGCTTCTTTCATAAGAATTTAACTAGGTGAGAGTCACAAAAATCTGTAGTGCACCAATCTCTATCAGAATTCTCTTTCCGATACATTCTACGTTTTACCTCCATATAGGTTCACCACCACTAATTTCTGTCAACTGGTCCCTCCTCCGAGAAAATCCTTTTCCAATAGAGAAGGTAAGTAAGATTGCAGCCTTCTATTTTTGACCGCTTGTTAACACCGTACCTTTTTCAACCTGCTGACTTCCCTAAACTAACTTTTCAGATTCTGGCATATACCACGTTAGGAAGTTGAGGCCCCCATGCCCTTTGCATCTTTGCTCTGTGGTAAGTCTGTGGAGAGAAGGGTGGCAACTGAGTGACGTGCCTGATGTTGATCCTTTGGTTAAATAAACCATGGTAATTTGAGGTTTTTTTTAATCTTTGTTCCCCCCTCCCCTTTTTTTCTATTTATACAGAGAATACCAAAGGCCCTGAAGAGAATCCCCATAAGTCAACGGGATTCGAAACGCGTAGGCCCCAGCCATATTGCTGTCTGCTAGAGTGATAAGCTCTAATATCAGGATTTTTGTTGCTTATCACTAGTTTGTGTACATTACCTTTTTCTAATGATTTATAAAGTATTTTGGACACTTGACCTTGATATAGGAATGTACTTTATGTTTGACTAAATATCAAGTGAGAATACTGTTTAAGTGCCTTGCAGACGTTGGCTCTTCTTCTTGTTTCATGTCTGGTATTATATTGTAAATATCGCATCTTGTTGTAACTTTTGTAGCTCTCTTAGCCATTATACCCCCTTCTCCCCATGAATGGTTGCATGTTGTATGGTTGTGATATGTCTGATATGATGAATGACTCCCAAATTGATCTCCTGTCGAATATGTTTTATATGTTTGTTCTTTGAATATGAAAAAATGATCTCTTTGTTGACAAAATCATAAAGAATAATAAAAGCTATTGACTAGCCCCCGGTCTTGAATGTTGTTTCAAGTACTGTGTTTGAAGTTATGTATATTACTTTTCTGTTATCAGTACTGGCAATCCCCTTTTGATATACATTCTCAAAAGGTGGCAAACGGTTCAAAATATGCGCAGGATATTGCGCAACCCATGGGCATTGGTTTGTCAATGAATAGATCCCCTTCCCACTGGATACCTAAAAGGTGGAAGCTGGAGGGATGTACTGGTAAGAGACGGAATGCAGACTCAATTCACTGCTTCATGACTCACAGTCAGGATTTAGAACTGGTTTTAGTACTGAGACTGCTCTATTAGAGGTCTCTGAGACGATCCGGGAGTGTATGGATAGGGGCGAGGAGGCCATGTTGGTCCTCCTCGACCTATCCGCCGCTTTTGATACGGTGTCCCACGAAATTCTATTGGTTCGTCTGAGGCAGATTGGATTGGGTGGCGCCGCTCTATCTTGGATTGCCTCCTTTCTCACAGGGCAAACTCAGAAGGTTCTTCTCAAACCGTTCGAGTCAGAGGGTAAACCCCTCCACTGTGGCGTGCCTCAGGCCTCTGCTCTGAGCCCTCTGTTTTTTAATGTATATCTTGCCCCTTTGGCTGAGGTGGTGGAGTCTTGTGGGGTCAGAGTGATCTCTTATGCTGATGATACTCAGCTTGTGTTTTCCTTTAGAGATCACTCTGACTCCAGCTTCGCCAGTTTTCGCCATTGTCTTGGCAAAATATGCTCCTGGATGACTTCTAATCATCTTAGGCTCAACACTGATAAGACGGAGGTCTTATTTTTTAATCAGAAAACTACACTACCTGCCATTCTGTGGTGGCCGGCGGTGCTTAACCCTCCTCCCACCCCTGTCCAAACAGCTCGTAATCTGGGCTTTCAATTCGACAACGCTCTTTCCTGTAAAGCTCAAATTAATAAGTTCATGGCAGCCTGCTTCGGGAAACTGCGTATGATTAGAAAGATCTTTCCGTACCTTCCATTGGATGCCCGAAGAACTGTCATCCATGCCCTGATTATGTCACATTTGGATTATGCCAACAGCCTTTATGCCGGTGCCCCCTTGTACCAAATTGAACATCTTCGGATCGTTCAGAAAGCGGCGGCAAAACTGATAGGTAATATCCCTTACCGTCAGTCGGTTGCATCCTACCGTAAGAAGTTACACTGGCTTCCCATCTCCCGTCGCATTCAGTTCAAGATGCTGACTCTTGATTTTCGGGCCCTTAATGGGTCAGGCCCGGGTTACTTGAGAGAGAGACTTGTGCTATCTCATTCGGTCAGAGCCTTGCGGTCGAACAACCTACGTCTCCTCACTGTTCCTCGCTTCCGCCGCTCCAGAATTGGCGGCAGAGCGTTTACCGTAATGACAGCTAAACTTTGGAACAGCCTACCATTAGATCTTAGGTTTATTCCTTCCGAATCTCTTTTTCGCAATAAATTGAAAACTTGGCTGTTCTCCATCTCTTAAATTGCTTCTCTTTCATAGTCTGCAGTCTATAGCGCCGGGACACCCCCTCTGGGGGTAGCCGCGCACTTTACAAGCTTCATAAATAAATAAATAAATAAATAATGTCCGCCTTGGCCATGAGTGCCCCATGGCCCGCTGATTTTACTAAGTCAATTGCATCGTCCACCGATGCATAACCCACTGAGCAGGGCTCTGCGCTTATCCCATCATTGACTGAGGTCCCCTCGGGAATTGAGAGATGGTGTATGAGTCTAAATTGCCCCGGCTCCTTTTTGGGGACCACCCCAGGGGAGAGATAACCAGACCCTTCTGTAAATGTGGTGGAAGGGGGCCCTCTATTCTGCCCAATGACATCTCTTTATCAAGTTTGTTGCACAGCACCCCTGGATGTTGTATTGCAGATTTCAGGTTGTTTGCCCCCCAGTGTTAGTGGGCACGGGAATGGTGTCACAAACCCTTCCACTAATACTGCAGCGTCTGTTTTGTTAGAGTATTTGTTTGCCAGTCTGCGCAGTTGTTGTGTATTAATCGGGGATCTGGCTAGCTTACAGTTTTGCAGACCCTGTGGTCTCCCCCTTGCATCCCAGCGCTAGTGTTTCCTTTTCTTATCCTTCTTGTCTCCTTTTGGTTCTTGCTTGCCCCAGCATCCCACTGCCGGATGCCCACCCCCAGAGTTGGAAAATGCATGTTGGAATTTGCAAGCTGCACCCCACGTGCAGTCCCGCAAATTGCTGTAGTTCCATTGGAGGATGGAGGTTTCCCTGTGCTGTGTTTTGCTCTGTAAAAGGCCTTGCCCCTCCCTTTGTGATGTCCCCGGGGAACTGTCTCTGTGCCCAGTGAATATTGGCCTCATACAGCCATAAAGGCGTCCAGCCAATTATCGAAGTTCCTTTCCTTCCTTGCGCTGCACCTCGCCAATCTTTCCCCGGAATGGTCCTCCATCTGGTGGCCTGTCCAGCTGGGTTCTCCACCCGTCCCGGTAGAAAAGGCTAGAAACCTGGGAGTTATTTTTGATAGCAAGCTGTCATTCACCCTTCACGTCAACAAGGTTGTGTCATCTGCGTTCTTTATTTTAAAGAAAATCAAAAAATTACTGCCTTACCTCCCTACTTCAGCTGGGAAGACCCTGGTTTCCACCCTAGTATTTTCAAAAATTGACTACGGGAACGCCCTCTTTCTAAATACTCAGAAACTTGTCCTATCGAAGCTGCAGTCCATACAGAATGCGGCTGCAAGGATTCTTCTTGACATCCCCCGTCGCCAGTCCACTACTCCCGCCATTCGTCATCTGCATTGGCTAAAAGTAGAGAGCCGAATTAAATTTAAGGCCCTCTGTATTGCCTATAAGGCAGTGCATGGCGTCGGACCTAAGTTTCTGACGGAAGCGTTTCAGCTGTAAACCCCAAGAGGCAGCTTAGATCCGCCAACACCTGCCTCCTTCCAGTGCCTCGCACAAGAACTGCTACCTGGGGAGACAGGCGCTTTCTGGTGGCTACACCCAAACTTTGGAATCTATTGCCACTGGCGATTAAAACTGCCCCTAATCTGATGAGCTTTCGTAGGCTCTTAAAAACATGGTTGTTTAACCAGTAAGTTGCTGTCTGATCGTTTTAGCCTCCACATGCGCCGAGACACCTTCGGGTATTTGTATGCGCAATAAAAATCTCGAAAATAAATAAATAAATAAAAATAAATCTATCCTAATCTTTTTTGTCACAAGTTGTGCAGTCTAACCCCTCCAACTGGATCTCTAGCTAGGAGAAAATGATTGTGAATTCCTTTTGCCATTTTCTTGCTTTGACCGCCAAAGGAATAAGGCTTGCTAAACCGATGGCTCTTATGTTCAGGGAGGCAGGACCAGGGGATGGCCTGGTGTATACCTCTGTGGCTGCCGCCTCTTGCGCTGGGCTGTCTGTATTGCCAGTATACCCCCATGCTGCCACTGGGGACCCCTGCTCACCGGGGTACCCTGTGCTACCTGCCCCTGCAGTCTAGACTGTCGCGCCCAGCCTGGGTCTAATAGGTGACAAGGGATACCTGATGTCTCCTCTGTGCACTGCTCCCCTGGCCCTTCAACCACCTGACCCAGGCCCTTAAATAACAGGGGAGCCATTGATTTAAAACACTCTTGGACAATTGTGGTAATATGCTCACCGCTTGCCACTTGGCTGACTGCCTCGCCGTGCTCGCTTGCCCTTGCTGGTGTGTCCCCAGGTGGCCGCTCTCTCCTCTGTGGTTTCTTCCTGGGGGCTTCCATTTGGGGCTGTCTGGGAGCTTTGGTCTTGCATTTCTGCTGATACTTCCTGGATGCGCCTCAGCAGCTCTGCAAGCTCCTCTGGCTGCCCATCAGTCATTGCTCGTAGCGGGGTGCTACCGCCCTTGGATGCACCAAATAAAGCTGATTCTTCCACAATTTGTGTAGGAGGGGAGTCAAAGGTAGACCTGCCTCCAACAAGTGTCCTGATCCTGCTCGCCTCCGAAAAAGCAGTGAGCTGAGCAGGGATAGAATCAGGTGCCCCAGCTCCACCAAAGTAAAAAGAAGAAAGACAAAGAAATTCAAAGAGGTCACAACCTCTCCCCCTGTAGTATGCCTTGCTTGCCCTCTCCAGGGCTTGGTTTTTAAAAACGGGGGGAAGAGGGTGGGGGGGCTCTTAACTGTGATCCTGCAGATTGCGTCCCCGGCCACGCTGATGCCACCGGGTTATTGAGCGGGATCAACAGTTCAGGGTGAATAAATTAGCCGCGGCTCCGATCGCGGTGCTGTTTCAATGGGCTCCGCTGCTGTAAAAAAGGTTCACCCGTTCCTCACCGGGGGTCAAAAGCAGTGCAGCAGCCGCCCCACTCAGGCTGTGGTAGTGAATTGTGGGGCAGAAAAACTCACCGTGCTTCGAAAAGCTCACCCGCCCTTCACCGTTGATCAGGAGCATAGGCCGCAACGTCCCGCTCCGGCTGCGGTAGTGGATCGTGGGCCTCCGCTGCCGCGGGAGCTCTCCTGTGCCTCACCGGGAGTTTGAGAACACGGCCGCAACCTCCCGCTGTGTACACCACCGATCGCGGTGTAGGCCCCGGCCGCAGCTCTTACTTGAGCTATAGTTCCTTGGGTCCCTCCAATTCCAACGATGTTGAGGTGTGCTGTCCACCTTCTGATCCCGTGCCTCGCCATGGGTATGAGAAAACGATGCTGCAACCTCCCGCTGTGTACACCGCTGATTGCGGTGTAGGCTCCTGCCGCAGCTCTGCTTTGCCGATCCAGCAGCAGTAGGCGGCGCCACCTGGGGGTGTTTTTTGGCGGGACTGGATGATCCCGCAGTCCCGGTCAACATTAGTGGAGGCAGGAGTCCCAAATGAGCAGGGGTCAGTGGATAGAAAATGCCACCTGGTCCCAGTTGTCCTCTGAAGAGTGGGCGCACCGCTTGCCCGGACTCTGGCTGAGCTAAAACCGGATCCTCTCTTGCAAGGCAAAAAACCCCAGGATTCTTCTCCTCTTTATCTGGCAGCACTTCGCCTCATGGAACTCCAGCCGGTATCCTCTCCAAAACAGCTACGGTGTGCCACTCTCCCTGCTCAATGAAGTTAGGAGGTACCTGGGAGAGCGGTGGCCTACATTCCCCCCTTGCTCCTTCTGTTGTCCAGGTGCTGAACCCCCATTGGGGGGGGTTGGGGGGGGTTCCAACCTCGCTGGGTCCCCCATTGGCTGTGGGGGGAGTTTGGTGCCATGAGGCATTTTTGGTGCTTCTGGGGGCTTTTGGGTGCCCAGAACCAGTTCTCCCCCTTGGGGCTCAGCGTGGGTAATGGCGCAGGCCCCTAAGCCTCCCCCACTTCGGGCGGGGGGGCGGCGGCCTCTGCGAGTCTTATTGTTGTGTCATTGGCGATCAAACAGAATATGGCAGTACATGTTGAGGTCCAAGGTGAGTGTCGCATAGTCTATCGGGGGACAGTGGAAAGTGATGATGCAGAGCGCAGAACCAAGCAGAAACAGGCCATATGGTTGAGATGAATGCTATAGTTTTATTCTTGCCAGTAAGGTGGTTTTATCCAGATCTTCGTCCCCTGCTGTGTCATGTGCCTCACTTGGGGGTGGTGGTGTTCTGTCTCCAGCGCTCTGTGGCAGTGATACCTCAGGGGCCAGAGGTGGAATGCCTCCCACCCTGTGTGGGACTGACACTTCAGGGGTGGAGACGTGGATGGAGTGGTAGCAGCAGCATGCATCAGCGCCAGGCCATGTGGCAGCAATGCCATGAGGATGGTCCTGGGGTCATTGAGAGATCCAGCTACCTCCCTCTGGTGTGCAGCCGTGGCAGCTGCTCTTTCCGCCTGCTTCCGCTCCATTGTCGCCATTAACCTCCGCATATGTCCCAACTCCCGGGTGACATGGCTAGAGACACTCTGACTGGACAGTTGTTCTAGTCTTTGAGTCAGGGCTCCAGTGATGTCAGCCCTGGTCCATTGGAGTGCATGGAACGGACTGTGGGTGGTCCGTTAGGGATCATGAGTGGTCCCTAATGGGACTTGGACACCCACGTATGGCATCTAGTTTGGCTGCCATGCAGTCGAAGCCTACCCGCACCTCTTCAGTCAGATTCTACTGGCACCCCAATACCCGGCATTGGAAGGCCATGTGTTTGTCGTGGGCATCCTGGGAGGCAGCCGTGGTGGGCTGCCCTGCTCCCGGAGGTGGGCAACGGAGGCTCTCCACAAGCTGTTGGAGGGCATCAGTGTCGAAGCTGTGGTGGTACTCTTCGTCATCAGAGGAGAGAGGTTCTAGCTGCTCTGCAGAAGGTGTTGATTCTCCCTCTGCAATGTGAAGGGGAGATGCAGTTTAACATTGTGTTCACATGTATGTTGTCGCATTGTACATGTTTTCATAAAGACTGCATGGCTTTGCACATTGTGGCTGTTTGGTAGGAGTTACTTATTTGATAGGGACAGTGGACATTTCGATAACATGATGGATGTATGTTTGTACTTGTACATTATCAACTCACATATCCCTGTAATGCCAACTGTGATTGGCCAGTTTCTACACACAAGCGGCACCAGTTGTGTCCTGTGTTCTGTTGTGGACGGGTTGCGGTTTGTACCACATTGTTGTCAATATTGAAGTGATCTCCATGTTATGTGTGTGCTGTGCTGTATTTCGGGGGAGTCACCCCTGCAGCTCTGTTTTGCTGCCCCTTATCCCTTTCATGCAGCGTGCATTTGACTTCTGTAGTTGTACAGTGCTAAGATGTTGCATACATGGGTGCATTGGTCCATTGGTGGGAGTTGGGGGTTGGGGCATGGTTTGTCTGCAGATGTGTTCTACTTAATTGTACATATGTGCCTTTGTGCCCATCTCCCCGTCCCCCCTGTCCCTGGTCGTTACTAACCCTGGTGCTGTTGTGTCCAGTCATGTTGAGCAGTGTCCGGTCCCCCAACTCCTGCCACTGTCTCCCCACTGATGACTCTGGACACTATTTCCTTCATCTCATCCAGATCCTCCTGTGGCGCAGGACTCCCACCTTCAGTCTGCATTGCTGCCCTCCGGTTGTTGGCGAGTTGCAGCTTGGTTTTGAGCTTGACATCATTCGGCTCCTCTTGACCTCTTCCATTGTTCTCTTCAGCACTCGGACTGGATTCACCTTGTCCACAATGGACTGCCATAGTCCATTTTTTGTTGCCAATTACACAGTGGAAGTGACAAACAGTTGCTGTTGGTGTTCTACAACCTTCGTTATCAGGGTCCTGTTTTCCTGCAGACTGAACTGCTTCTTCCTACTCTTCTTCTCCTTGCCCTTCCCTGACCCCTTCCCTGACCCCAAGGTCCCAGGCTGGTCCTCCTTTTGGGGTTCTGGTTGTCCTCCGTACTTGCTCAGGCAACATCCATTGTGCTTCGCTGTTGTTTGGCATTTGATTGTCTTTTTTTCTACATTTATGGTGATTTTTCCCACCTGACGTGTGTAAATTGCAGGCCTGTCGCTGGTTTTCGATGATTTTTGTATCGCGATTGGCCTCACTGCAACTTGTTTTGCATTCGTGTTTCGTATTTTTGCGGCATCGCATTGAGTTTATCGCGGACATTTCATGCGTTATCGTGGGCTTATCGCATGGTACCGCAGTGTTGTGAATGCTACGTTAATACAATGTTATTTTTCAGTGATAAACTGCGATAAGAACAGTTGTGTTAAGCTAATTTTACGGTAATTATCACACGTTCTAGTGAATATCCCCTCAAGGGATCTAGCTACGCTGCGTTGTATGAAATGTTGGTAAATCTGCACCTAGGTCCGCGTTCCACATGTTATTCCCCAAAAACCCATAATTGCTGGTATATCCACACCTACAAAGTTACCAGAACCCCGAATAATGGGAAATCTGGGGAAACAAAATGAAAGGAATCATTACCTGAAAATGTAAATTTTCATGAATGAGAATTAAAACTCTCTTTTCGACACAGAGAGACAATTTCCTGTTCCTTAAGGTGAGTTTCTCATATTAGGGCAATCTAACATTTTAACTTTGATAGGTGAGTAAGAACTCTTTGTTTTTTAATGGGGTATGAAGGCCTTTATGATTCCAAGATATAATATATAAATTACTCATTGTATTTAAAAGTTTGCATAGATAAGCCCAAAAATGTATGTTCAAAAGGGACATGATAGGCATATACAAATATAATACCAACAATAAAGGGCTGCATAAAGACAAACTTAGCTGCACTGAGGAATTAGAATACAATTATAAGAGAAGATGAAAAGTGAGGAATGGGAAGACACTGAAAGATAAAGGGAAGAGAAGGGTTGTTCAGAAGCTACCCGATGTTAAAAGAGAGAGGATGGCAAAATTCAACTGCCTTTAGCCATAGATGAAAGTAGTAAAATAAAAGGTACAATAAATGTAGAAGGACATAAATGAAGAGGCCAACCCGAAGCAGAGCCTCAGAAAACTATAAAATTGCAAGATACACAGTGGGGAAAGAAAAACTAGGAAAATAATGGATAGGAGAAAATATGAGGAATAACGCAGACCATGAAGAAAGAAATATGATAGGCACTTACTCATATGGATAGAACAATATTCTCGGGGATGAGGGAAAATGCAAACAGGGAGATGCAGGAACACAGAACACTTTGATTCAAAAGACTTGGATAAACTGTCCAGAAAAAAACAGTTAAGTAAAAAGTAAAATGAGTGACCAATCAACATTTTGTGTAACTTATTCTATATTTAAAAGATTTCAGGTTTTGCCATGTTCCATAGCCTTTCCCTTGTGTGTGGACAAATTGTCTCAAATCTACAGGGCATTCAAAAGTAGTTATTTTGTCCTTGCAGGGGACCCTGAAAGGGCAGGGATGGATAAGACCATATCTAGCATTCATCGATCTCAAAGCTGGGCATAAATCCAAAAGTTCTTTACATTGAGTAGCCTTCACTCTGGAAACTTCTTGTCTGAAGACAATACTGTGATGACCAATTCACCAATAAGTACTTCCCCTGATTGCTTAACCACTACTAAGTGGTCAAGTTTACCGGGACAATCCCTGAACTAACAATAGGTGGAAACCCCTATGTGAAGCAACTAATAGAACACCAATATTGATTGAGAAAGGAGGCACGCCCTTTGGTTTTATATTCCCTCACACACCCTAGTGGTGTCATGCTTCATCATTGGGACACCCTGAAGCCTAGAAGTTAGGGTGGGCTCGACCATCTTTCAGGGAGTGCTTAGTGAGGTGTTTTTGACCAGGTGGATGAAGATTAAAATTCCACAGACAGATCCCGGTTTCCCTTTATTCTTGGGTCTGTCAGGGATAATAAAAACAAAGAAAATGGGTCGGTAGGGATATTATGGTCCTAGGACCCTATTGCCAACATGTTTCAGTCCACTGTTGCTCCATAAATGGTGACAGCCTTTCTTCCGGGCGGGACTGGGTGCCCCCTAAGATTTGAAGTAGAAGAGAATTTCCATATACTACCAAATATAAGGGCAGATAGCTGCTCCTTAATTATCATGTACTAGTGTGTCTCATACAATCACTCCATCTGTGGAACAAAACAAAGAGAAAAGAGACAACACACAACCACCACTGTATTAAAGGTTCAGAATTGATCACAAAAATATGCGCTTGTGCTGTTTAACATGTGTTTTTTAAGGTACTGGCAGTGATAAATGCAGAAAATATGTGTGATATTCAGGCTCTGTCTATCACACACTCTTGTTTATTTAATGCCCATTTGCGTTGCCGCATCCTGTCACCTTTCACTTCACTAGTGTGTGATCAGCATTAAGAAAACATCTGTGTCATTCACACTCATGCAACCATAAAATTGACATATCTCTCACCATGTTGAAGCTCTTCAAAAAAAGTATGTTCATATATGTACTCGCCCATACACACTCTCTTTCCGTATTTGTTTTTAGCATAAACACTCCTTACCCCATACTGGGAGAGGTTAAACTCCATGTGGGACCTCACTGTACATCGGTGTAGTCCTGTAGTAGAAACTGCTTAGGCAGCAAGGTATTACCAGTCCATGCCAACCAATGGAAGTCTCATAGTGAGTTTTGAGAGCCCAACCGGTCAAATAACAAACACCACCGAGGAGAGGGAGGAAAGAAGGAAAATAGAAAGGTGGTGTGATTTACAAACTGAGGGCTACTCCTTGATGTTGCTGTTAGTTGCAGACATACTCACGCCATCAAGTGTCCTGCCCCGCGTATCGTCCTATTTGGAGGGGGTTCCCACCGATTGGAGCAACGATTGTACTGCGGTTACTGCTTTCAAAGGAGATCTCATTCTGGATGGGGATGTGTGGCCCCGCCCATTTCCAGGGTCACGTAGTGTGAGTCACAGCACACTACCAATGGTCT
The DNA here is from genome assembly GCF_964263255.1 of Lissotriton vulgaris. Classification (NCBI taxonomy): domain Eukaryota; kingdom Metazoa; phylum Chordata; class Amphibia; order Caudata; family Salamandridae; genus Lissotriton; species Lissotriton vulgaris. Next base: position 594,416,799 of record NC_141693.1, read on the forward strand.
CTTGGGTAATGTAGTCCCTCACTGTTAGTTTACTGCTATGTTTTAGTAAAGGTAATCTCACTGGCTACTAAGATTGAGATCAGGAGGTTAAAAAATTGAGATGTGGAGTTATAAATATATTCAACAATCTACTAGGCAGTATTTCAAGCCCTCCCAGGTGGATCAATCTCAGTATAGATGCAGTCTGTAAAAAGTTGGTACACAAGCTGACTACTAAGATTGAGTAGTGGAGGTTTAATAATATTTATCAGTCAACTTTGCAGTATTTTAAACCCTCCTAAGTGGCTCGATCTCAGTAATGATTCCTATAGTAGAAAGTTGTTATATGTCCCTACCGTGGACGCCTGAGTTTGAATTATCGCGCCCTTTGGAGGAGACACGATAGCTCTGGCACATAATAAAAATTCTTGCGTGTCGTGTGTAATGCAGTGATTTCCACGTTATTACCCACTATCAAAACAGTGTTTGGGGGTCAATTAGCCCAATGGGTCACTTGTGGTGGCTCTTTTCAGTATGACATGGTTTGACGGTTCTTCCAAGGTAGTGAAGACTGTTTCAGTGGTAACTTATGTTGGAAGGGGAGTGTATAGAGGTGTATATAGTTTTTAATTGTTATGTAAATAGTTATTCGTGATGTCATGGTCAGATCTAGTGTACATTGATCCAAGTATGGTGATCATGCTGATTCCTGCTATACTATCTATTTCTATTGAGTTGATTCCAGGGAATGGAATTGTTTAGTCCTGAGATGTGAGTTTTTAGTCTGTACACCCACCATTGTTCCCGTTACAATAGGATTTTTGTCAGGTCACCATCCCCCTTCACCTTTTCAATACCTGTCCACCATAGGTCAGTGTTTGTATGTTTTTCTCCATATAATGACCTGGTAGTCTTGTTGATGCGACAGCCCTTCTAATCGTGCTCCTGTGTTCGCTTATACACACCTTTATTTTTCTCCCTGTCATACCAATATACATGAGTTGGCATGGGCACTTAATAAGATAAATTACTTTCTTTGTGTCGCAGTTAGTGTGTGATCGTTGTTCCCATGCATGGTGCATGCCAAGATCTATTTCTTTTGTGCGTTCAGTAAACAGACAGACCACGCATGAGCCGGTTGGGTAGTGACCCATGACTGGTGGCTGGTTACAAAGTGTAAGTTGGTTTGTAGTTTCAGTTCTCTGGAGATCTGTGTGCATAAGGGAGTCTGTTAGACTACTATTTCGTTTAAAAGATAACATCGGCTTTGCAAACTTCAGTTTGTTTGAGTTTAGAACTGACCACTTCTGGTTAATTATTTTTTTGAAGTCATTTGACGACTTGTTAAATTTTGTCGCGCAAATAAGTATGTCTTTCTCTTCTTTCTGGTGTGATTTGAAAAGGGCCTCCCTAGGTGTGTTGCGGGATTGTTTTTTGCCCACTCTATGATCCTCTTGGGGTAGGATCTCTTTTCCAGTTTCCTTGATAAGTTTTCCACTTCTGCTCTATACTCATTCAGGTTTGCACAATTCCTGTGAATACGCAAGACCTGGCCCACTGGTACATTCTCTCTTAAAGAGCGGGGGTTGGCGCTGTTAAAATGTAACAGGCTATTTTTGTCAGTTGGTTTCGTGTAAAGGGAACTTACAACCCCCACATTTCTCGCGCTAATTTTGACATCCAGGAATGATACCTGTTCATGATTGTGGATCATAGTAAATTTCAAGTGCGGATTGAGTTGGTTCAGCCATGTGTGGAAACTGACCAGGGTGACTGCATCCCCTTCTCAAACAACCAAGATGTTGTCTATATAGCGCCACCATTTCTTTATATTGTTACAGTAGCGGTTTGGGGTCCAGATATGCTCATTCTCTAGTTGTCCCAAATACAAGCAGGCTATACTGGGCGCGCATGTGCTGCCCATCGATGTGCCGTGGACCTGGAGATATAATTGCTCCTCAACCCTGAAGAAGTTCTCTTTACGTGCTAAGCACATTAATGCGATTTTCCAGCTTACTGGGGCATCCCAGGTGTAAAGCTCTTCCACGTCTAAGCAAACTAGGATGTCATGCGTGGGATTATATGTGACACGCTGTAAGACATTCAGAAGGTGTTACGTGTCTTGTATGTAAGACCTGATGCGTGTGACTAGAGGGCGGAGGAACATATCCGTGTATTTGGATAGGGGCTCTAAAAGGGCCCCGATCCCAGATACAATCGGCCTGCCTGTGGGTGGATTTTTACCCTCATGAATTTTGAGTGGTGGTGTTATTTATTTATTCATTTATTTATTGAGTTTTATTTGGCGCTGGCTAGACCCGTAGGTATCAGAGCGCTTTACCTAAGGTTCCACAAAATTACACAGTACATTAGATTCAAGTAACATCGTTGCTAGAAAAACAGTTCAAGAGCATGGAAGCGAAGGAGGGTAAGGGGGCAGGTAAGGGGGTAGGGGAAGAAAGGAAAGGGAGACAAAGGAATATGTAGTTGAGCTTATATGTAAATGTAGTTGAGCTTATATAGCGCACAGCTACCCGCAGTGGGTGTCCCGGCGCTTGCTGAGGGAACCCGTCCTGATATTCCCCTGTGTGATAGCCCCAGTGGGTATCCACAAGGTGAAAGTCAGGCATCCCGCTGCGAGGGGCCGTTGTGGAGATTAAGCAAGCTATTGCCCAGAGTCGCAGAGTGTGAACCCGTGAGTCGAGAAGGCACCGGAGCGAGAATTATCGAGTCCGTGGAATTTTTAGCCCAAGACCCGCTGAGGCGGGGAATTGAACCCTGGTCCAGGACCGATCTCAGCTTCCGGGTCTGCCGCCTCTAACCCCTGAGCCACACTTCTCCAATATCTGCCCGTAAGACCAGCTGGGTAGGTGACAGCAGGGGGAAGTCCAAAGCCCATCTCCTCTGTAGCTATCAGGTAGCTCCACCAAGCAACGGTCAGAACGCTGGGTCTCTGTGAGAAAACATTAAAAGAGCAAAGAGGACGGGGTAAACGGAGAGTAGAGTGGAAAGGGTAGGGTCAAGGGATAGGAAGGAGAGAATGACAGAGAGACGAGGGAAAGCCTGCCCAAAGTCCTGCTGGGTAGGTGAGGACAGAGGGGAAGTTCACAGCCCATCTCCTCTATAGTTATCATGTAACTTCACCGGGCATCGCCCAAAAAGCAAGGTCTCCACGATCGCTCGCAGGTTCAGTGACTAGATGGGTAGGCCAGATGGGGCTATGATTTAGGTTCTGTTCAAAGTCCAGATTTAGTCATTGAGTAGTAGTACATGGCGGAAGGGACCACAGAGGCAGCCATCTTGAGGTCATGTAAAGGGTTATGTCCATGGTGTTACATACCGCCAGTCCCCACTTAATCATTCTCTAAAAGAGGGGGTGCTGATGTGCAATGGGGCAATGGTGCTCTACTTTTCTTATTAGCCTCTGCAAATGTCACTTTACTTAGGGGCTTGCCTCAGCCCGCTTACTGCAGGTATCATGTGTGGTGTGTGCAGGAATGCACTCATGGCTGCATCATAGGTGCTTTCTCCCCTGTGCCCTTCCACCACTCGCGATACACGATGATGTGCTCCCAGGTCCCCTTGTTGCCACTGGGGGCTGCTAGGAAGATGTCAATAGTCAAGCAAGATCAGACTTCCGTACCTGCAGCCGCCGCGTCCATAGTCGCCGCACATCATATCACAGAGGTAGGTGCGGGCTGAGACCCCAGTCAAGGACCGGTCTCATGGGACACTGTGAGTCAGGCTCTTGTGCCCCTCCAGCTGCAACCGTACCTCAGAAGCAGCCGCGGGTGCAAGTCGCAATAAAAGTCCGGTCTCGTGGGATGCTGCAGGTCGGGCTTGTGGGCCCTCCTCCTCCAGTCGTGACTGGGTTCGGACCCCGGTGGAAGTCCAGTCTTTTGGGATAGAGCAGGTCAGGTTCATGTGCCCCTCCACCTCCAACAGCACCCATAACTCAGTGGCAGTGCAGGCAAACGAGGGGCACAATGCACGGCAATCTTCCCGGGGGAGGTCAGCCGGCAAGTCCAGATGTGGGCCGAGTTTTGGGGGCGTTTCTAGATGTGAAAAGACAGAGGTCAGAGGCATACTGGAGTAGTTTTTTTGGCCTCTGGAGCATTCGCAATGCTCCCCGAGCACCGGGCACCACCTTTGCATCTTCATTGGCGCAGAAAGTCACAGCTCATTTCGCAGCAAAGCCGGAATGGAGAAAGGCCATATTGATCTTCAAATGATCAGCCAGCAATCCTGTAGCTGAATCGTTGTTCCGGGAGGAATAACAGAGTGGCGGAATGCCAATCCTAAGACTGGTAAGATGGTTCACTGAGGAGCATCAGCTTCAAGCAGCCATGATGGGGTTGGCTCCTCCTCCTATTAGTTGCTTCACATAGGGTTTTCCACCTATTGTTAGTTCAGTGATTGTCCCGGTAAACTTGACCACTTAGTAGCGGTTAAGCAATCAGTGGGAGTACTTATTGGTGAATTGGTGTTATAACCCGGGAGGGTGCACTCCCCTCTAGAATTCCTCTCTGCCCCTCACCAAGCGGGGACATTTCCTTGCTTTATTTGTGTATGAAATACTGTGATCACAGCATATTTATCTGTTTGCATTGTTTAACAGCTGAGAGAACTTAAATAGGTCTGAATATATTAGAAAGTGTGCAATCATTCCTCTTGATTTCGTGGATTTTGAGTTAGATGGATGTGGAGAACTTATGCGATGGGATCTTTGGATATTAAGGGCAGAGGAACGTTTCTTACTGCCAATCTTCAGAATGTTTTTCTTCAGGAACAAGGTGATGTCAGACCCCTCTGAGTCCTCAGGAATACCATACATTCTCAAAGTATTACACCTATTGTGGTTTTCTAAGTCTTTTGTCTGTTTCTTTAGTGGAGTAACTTCTTTGGACAAGGATGCTACAATAGACATAACATCCTGAATGTCGCTAACTCACTGTTCAACCTCTGTGAGGCTGGAATCTAAATGAGACCACTTGACTTCAATTCTCTGAAGAGCAGTGTTAATTTCTACACAAATGGCTTGCTATTTTTAAGTTCATCCATCATATGTTCCAGCACTGAAGGAAACAGCAATTTTGCAGGAGAAGTAGGGTCCTTTTTAGCTTGTGTGTTAACATTGCCATTTGGTTCCTCGCAGGAATTGATAAGGGGTGTAGGAGAATCAAAACGTCTCAGAGAGGAGGGAGTTTAGGCATCCATTGTGGGAAGAAATATTAATAAAGTCATTATGGATCATAGCAATAGTGAGGGCTCTTGCTGTAGAAACGCAAAAGGGGATGTCCGTTGAATGAGGATGGCAACTAAGAATTGAATATAATCATAAGAAAAAAAGTTAAACAGGATAACCTAGAGCAGCACTATATTATAGATATCCTTTTATCCAGTGATAGTCAAGCTTTCTGAGGTAAAGGAAATGGGAGAGCTGCATAGGTCTCAAATAGCACCTATAATAATGCAGAGAACTTGTAACTTTGGACAAGGAATACAAATTGAAAAAGAGTCCTCATGTCATGCAAATCTCAAGTGTATAGGAAGGTGAAGGTGAAGTCTGAAGAGGCTCTAATGAAGTTTGAAATGCACGCTGAAGAAAATGGTGGTCATGGGAACGCAAGGAAAAACAATCAGCAGGTAGCAAAAAGTTGTGTAGACATGAAAAGTTTATAAACTCACCTCTGCTCTCCTTTACTCCTGTAGCCTGGCTTGACCACCAAAAATGGCTGGGATGAAATGGGTCCTCTCTCACTCTGCTGGAAGATTCTGAGGGATCTGGGAGGTTGCAGTTATAAGGCCATTTTGTGCTGCTCCTGCCAGTGCTCTCGGTAGGAGTCTTTTACCTGTTAGTTATTGAGAATAAGTGAGAAATAAGAAAGAGCATCTGCCTGCTCTGGTGTGATGAAACATGAATGTAAACCAGTGTACATGAGAACAGAAAAAATATTATTAGAGGGCATGCAGGGCTGAAGCTGAGAGTTGAGATATTCAGGACAAGTGCCAGCAAATGCCTAGTGCAGCATTTAAATGATCCTATAACAAATCTGTTTATTCCCTGGTAATCTGTGGATGAAGTCTAACTGGTATTTAACAGAATCGCGCTGAGGGAAAATAGGCATTGAGGTAACAGCTGCATTTTGCCCAATTTTAAGGTGACATATAAGATAGGTACGCTAAACAAGACTCCATTTCTATTATCCAAAAAGGATGAGATAGCCCTCCAAATTATCAGCATTCTCCCTTTAACTCAGAGGCAAGCAAGAGTTTTTGTTTAGCTCTTCAAGAGCGAGTAACATGTACCAGTGATCATGCTGACATATGTGCAGAAAGAAAAATCCGCAATATTCATAACACTAGCATTTTGTTCTAAGTAGCAGGAGTTGGGAGTGGACCAAGATCTAGTGACTGCCAAATAAAGGTCCGGGTCAAAGGATGATTCCCTAGAACCAACACCTTCATTTTTGTTTTCAACTTGAAAGGTTACTGGTCATCAAACACGTGACTAAAGCAAGACATGTGTTGTAATCCACTATGGTATGCCCCGTCCCCCACCCCATCCTTCCCTCCCCTTGGTACGAGCCAGGCAGGAATGCATGAACATTCCACATCTGACTCCAGCTGACTGTTGTGTTTACTTACCTGTGCGTCTCTTCTTTGCAACACTATTCCTTAAGTTTAAGGGGAAACTCGGTGTTACTATCACTTTGTTGCATCAGAAGTGTAATATCAATAGCAAAGGAAACAGTAAAGCCAAAAGACCAAATTAAATCGACTAAGGGAATTGTCTATTAGTATTAAACAATGCTTTGCCCTCCCAAAGGCTTTTGTGCAGGAGAGCACAACAGGAAGGTCTTCCCACTTTAGTTGTTCTCAATGAAAATTACTTTTCTTTCCTCTTGCATTTTTCAAGGGGTTCAGAATGTAAATTCCTTCCCTAGGCCTGCCATCTGGACAAAAAACGAAACGTGAATTCTGTGCCCAGTCTGGGGCTTGAGGCTGTGAGCGGGTCTGCATTTCTCACACACCACAGACCCTGGCTGACTGTCAGTAACTTCTAGCGAGTGACGGACAATGGTTGGGGGCAGTGATGGCAAGAAGACAGTCGTGGTTTACAAAAGGTGTCTTTGAATTTGATGTCTCACTTAATACACACACCTTCCCCTTGGCACCTGTTACCTACTATTTATTCAAGTGTACGTTTTCGACTGTCGAAATGCGTGGGCATGTAGCCACCCCTCCCACCACAGACACTCTCTTTGGCAGGCAATCTCACTCGTCAGATGCCACTTGCTGGAGCTTGTGCCTCTAGGCATTGGTCAGTCAAACCTGGGGTTAGTGTGAGTACAGTGAGCAGGTTTACAAAGGGTGTCCTCCCCTCTCTTCACATGAGGGGCTGCTGCAGAGACCCCCTATCAAGCCAACCCTTCCTACTTCTCCAAGGGGGTGGGGGAAGCTTGTACGGTTTGGCTCTTTCTCACTGAACAAGTCTTATCTGCCAATGTAAGGGGTGATTACCAGCTAATTAGGGAGATTAGAGAGGCTTGTATTAAAAGTGGCGAGGACCTGTCAAGGGGAAATCTGCCTGAGATCTCAACAGCACAAGGTGGGAGAGGTGTGTGCTAGAGCCACCTCTGCACCAGTAGCTAGTCACCTCAAGGCTCGGTGACAACCTCAAACATTGGTGTGATGTCTAAGGTCCTGCTCCTACCTACGGCCACTGGGTCCCACCTTGAACCCCTATGCCCACCTCGAGGCATTTCACATATTACAAGGCTCTGGGCACCCTGGGCCAGACTCCCATGTCCTGCATCCATTTCAAAGTGCTGTGTCCACTTCAAGGTGTTGTGGCCACCTTAAGGCTCTGTGCCCCCCCCTCAAAGCTCCGCACCCAAACCAAGGCCCATGGTTTTGCTCCCACCTCAAGACTATGCCCATGTTAAGAAACAGTGCCCAGATCCGAGGGCAGAATGATGGGCTCTGTGTTGCTCACAGAGGCCCAGGTGCTGAAGGAGCGGTTTGAATCCAGGGCTGGCGCTCTCCCTGCTAAAGATGATCACCTTGAACCTCCACAGCTTCCTCTATGGCAGGTGGAGCAATATTCTGGAAGAGCAGCTCTTCGAGGAGAAAACTGCCCACAGCAGCCCAAAGATGACCTTCACAGCTGAGGTCGAGGCACAGTCCTTCTCCAGCAGTAAGTAACTGGCCCTGGAACTGGAGCACCATGTGAAGGGGTCACACGTTTGGCATTCCCTATGCCAAAATACTTGCTAGGCCCCTGAGAGACCCGCGTGTGAAGTCGATACATGTGTCTGAGGTAACCGATTGTAAAGGTACCTAATTGAGATCAGAGACCCCAGGGAAACTGCCTATAAATTGCAGACATGTACCTGATCTCACAAACTCTAGGGGATCTGCCAGCCCAAGACCTGCGACATGTGTGTGGGGGTGACTGGGAAGGGGGATTAGGGGAAGAAACTGCACATAGAGATACTTTTTTTTCGATTCATACATTAGATTTATGTATATCTTATAAGGATTCAATAAAACATAAAACAACAATTCTCATCATTGTAACATTCAATGCATAATGTCAATGCACATGTCTATGTTCATTGCTGCTATCTTTCTTAATACAATAATTCATTCAAATATGATGTCGTACAATACTGATGCCATGAATAATTTTACTTAGAATTTACAAATTTCTTGATTTCAAGCTGTCCGGAGCCCAATGCATTTCGGGAATTGCACTTCCCTTCATCAGGGGAAATTTTCCTGTAACTGAAAATTCAATAGTATACATATATGTCTTGCTTATCATCATGTCAGCGTAACACAAATGGGAAAGGTCCCTTGTCAGACATTATCATGAAATAGGGTGATCAAAATAAAAGTTAGGAGAGATGACAGAATATGCGTCATGAATTTCCAGAAATTGATAAGTGTCTTGTCAGTGTGAACAAACTGGAAAAAAGGAAAAAAGGGAAACCATTGTCGTGTTCTTGTTGTTTGCTGGGCGGCACACCAAACACAGGGCACAGGTTAGTCGGGTATTTCTTTTATTATCATTTCGTACAGCTGCTCGTCAGCACGTCCTTCCTCGTCCCTGTCCTGGTCATTGTCTGTCCTCTTCCTGTCCCCTCACCGGATCTGGTGTCCGGTGACGACCTGGTCACTCTCCCTCAGGACCCACAGGGTCCTAACGCCCTACTGTCGGTCGCCCACCCTATCAGGTCACGACATCTCCCCCCTTGTTGCAAACAAATGTTCATGACACATTTATCATAACCACTGTCGCCCACCATTGACAGTCCTCATTCACAGTTACATTGATGAAGGGGAAAGAACGAAAGAGAGAGAGAGAGAGAAAAAGAGAGAGAGCGAGAGAGAGAGAGAGAGAAAAACCTGCTCACTTTATCTCTCTTCAAACAGATTGTCTCTGTGATTTCTTGCATGTTCTTCTCAGCCTTGCTTTATCTTCCTTTATTTGTCCTCTATCTCCTCCGTTATTCTTGCTGCCTGTTCCGTTGATGCTTCTTCCTTTTTCAATCTTCAGCTCCTTTAAGCGCGAGCAGTTTCTCGTCATGTCATGTTGACCTGCTGCTGCTGTAATCATTGGTCCTTTTACTTGCGTCACAGTTAGTGGGTCTCTGGAGAGTTGGTTGTCAGACTTCTTTTGTTGTTTCTGTCGCCCCAGTATCATGTCGCCTTCTTTCAATTTTCGTTCAGATGCATGTTTCCGGTGATCACCACGTGCTTTTATCTTTTCTTTTGCCTCTTTGTCTTTTATTGTTAAGTCCCTTTGGTCTGCACTTGTCTTATCTTCCACTTGTGGCAGTCTCGTCTTGCTCAGTCTGTAAGGTGTTACTATCCGTGCCTCCTCCATTAAGATGCCTTTCTCTGCTTCTGACAGTTCTTCACTTATTGTCTCGAGCGTTACTAGTTCTTCTTTGCTGACTCCTTCATCCGTGAGGCTGTTATTGTTTGTGTGTCTCCATCTTTGTTGCCTCGATACTTCCTGGATCGCTAGCATGGTGGTGTCTCTTTTTGTCTCTTGTTCTTTGTCCCTCTTTTCTTTGTTATTTCTCTTTTCTGTCCTTTTCCTCTTTCCTTTTTCTTTGTGGGTCTTTGTCCCTCTTTTCTTTGTTATTTCTCTTTTCTGTCCTTTATTTAGCCTTATCTCTGGCTTTTCCTTTATTTTTACTTCTTTATTATTTGTCCTGCTTTCTTTTCTTTATTTTTACAAAATTCTTATTTAGCCTCTTCTGGGCTTTCCTAGTCTTTTTCTTCTTTATTTCCTTGTTTTCTTATATTTGCGTCTTTCCTGCGACTTATTTCTTATGTTTGTGTCTTTTGTTTTCTTTTCTTTCGTGTTCTCCTTTCCTCTTTCTGTTTCTTTGAGTGGTCTTTGTCCCTTCTTTCCTTGCTACTTTACTTCTCTTTCTTCTTTCTTCTTTTCTTTGTTATTTCTCTTTTCTGTCTTTTATTTATCCTTCTCTGGCTTCTTCCACTCTCTTTTGCTCCTTTCTTATATATATTTTTCCTTGTTTCTCTTTGTCGATTTGTCTTTTTGTTTATGTCCTTTCTGTTTGTTTCACTTATTATTCTTTAGTTTTCTCTTTTCTTATTGCATTGTCTTCTTTCTTTGTCTTATTGCTCTTTTTCACTTGTGCGCCCTTTATTCTCCTTAGTTTTGCCTTTAATTTGTCTATTTCTGGCTTCTGGGTGTCTTTTCTTTTTCATTTCCTTGTTTTTCGACGTTATTTGGCCTTAAAATGGCCGCTCCATTGTTGTCTACGCATGTTTCCTGATCTAAGATGGCCGCCACTGTTCTCGCGCTGTTTCGCGGTCTTGATCGCATTGCCTGTTCATAAGATGGCCGCCACTGCTGTTCTTAGTGCCCATTGGCTCAGCTCGCCTTATTCTAGTATGGCCGCCGAGACTCTCGATATTCTCGCGATGGCTCGCGCCAGCCGTTTCAATTCATGCCCTTATTTCCCCGCGCTTACCGCATCCGCGCTGGTAACTATATAATGATACGCTTTTCACTGTGTGAACGGGTGATGGCTGATAACATAAGTCACGTATTATAAAACATGTTAGCCCAAACAATTATTTTTAATACATATATAACAAATAAAGCAATGTTGCTGTACCTGAATCATGTCGATGAGACTGGCATAATACATGAAAAGAAGACAGGCATAATAAAAAAAATGTACATCTGGAAAAGACACACAGCTTACTTGAAAACATTGTTGATAGCTTAATCATACATAAACTGTCATCTCTAGATTAATATGAATAACTTCATGAGTTATAGATAACAGCTCAGATCAATCCTGTCTTTCAAACCCTTCAGAGCTAATGTCTGCAAGTGATCGATCCAGAATACCTCTCTTTGTAAGAGTTTCTCATTATTATCCTGACCCTCTAGTTTTGGCACAACTTCTACAATTTGGGCTCTAAGTTGTGCAATATTGTGGTGTGTTTCTATCCCATGGGTAGCCACAGATGATGATCTGTTCTGTGTACGTATTAAACTCTTGTGTTCAGATAACCAAATCTTAAATTTGCGCTCAGTTTTTCCTATGTAAGCCTTACCGCAGGAACACTTTAAGCAGTATATTATTATTATTTTTTTATTGCATACTGCTCAAACTGCACCGCCATCTGCCTACGACCCTGAGGCCGGCGGCTTGTCAATATTGATGGAGATACACAGCTTTGTAGCCTACAACCCAAAGGGCAAGCAGCGAAGTTCTACCAGTATGCATCTTATCATCAAAGCAATCTTCAACATATTCAATTACATCAGAACATTAAACCACCCCCAAAATCCCACCTCCCCCCAATTGCCATTTTATCAAACAAGAGGCTAGCCACTCCCAGTTCATGCTACTCAGACTGCCATGTCGTCAGCGTTTCGTCTGTCTGCACACGTTAGGCGCTCTACATCCCAGTCAATCAATGCTCAATGGAACACTCGCTATATTCATGTCGCCCTCAGTGCTCCACCATATAGGCCCAGCTGGCCACCACATTTATCCCTAGTCCCCCCTAAGGTCTATTCCTCCCAGTTCCAACCAATCAGTAAAAGGTTCCCAGATGTCCTGCGGCCGAGATCTGCTCGGCATTAATTCCCATAATACGGATAATTGATCCTTGCAATATGTGACAGCCTTAACCCATTCAGCTATTGTAGGTGGGTTCTGCCTCTTCCAGTGAATAGCCACCTGTCGTTTTGCCAGCAACAACATCATGGCTACAAGTTTTCGGTGTTTTTGGGGAATTTCCTGCACATACCCCAGTAATGCCATCATCGGCATTGCTGGTATTGAGGCATTTATTATGTGTCCTATGTGTCTGAAAATGTCGCCCAATATTGCGCCATGGGTCCACAATCCCAAGCAAGGTGTGTAAATGTGGCGGTTTGATCTCTGCATCTCCAGCAGCCCGCATCTGGGTGTAGGCCCATGCGTTGCAGCTGCGCCAGTGTGCTGTACAATCTATGCAGAAAGTTAAACTGTATTAGCCATAATCTGTAATTCGGTGAAAGATGTTCCAGCTGAGAGCAGCAGAACTGCCACTGTTTGTCAGTGATTGTGAAGGCAGCCTCTTTTTCCCATTCTGTCCTGGAAGTAGTATAAGCGATTGGAGATTCTTCCTGTGTAATGCCATAGATACGTGTGATAAGATTACGGGATGATGGGTTTGTTAAAACATTCTCCAGGGCAGGTAGGGTGGGCGGCTCACCCGGAAATTCTCTATATCTGGATCTACATGATGCCCTGATCTGGTAATATAAAAGCATATCTGACGCAGTGGGCGTCTGCGGCTCGCACATTTTTGTTAGTGACAGAAACTCGCCATCTGGAAAGAGGTCACTTCCTATTTCAAGCTTATGTGACTGAGCCCTTAGTGTAATTGATTTGTCTAATAATGGACTTAGTAGGGGGTTTTCACCTAAAGACATAGAGTGTGCATAGAGTACCTCCTGTAGCGCTCTCTTCGCTATTCCCTGCCATGCCCACCTCACCACTTCTACTGTGTCAATTTCCTGTTGTGGACGTTTATATGGTTTATAAAGGGCCATGTTAAGTGGGAGTGCGGCAATCCTGTCTATTTCGATTGCTACGTGTGGTTGGTACGGTGTAGGATGATGCCAAAAATGCAGGAACTGCGCCTGTGCACTGTAGTCATACAACTCCAAATCAGGCGCCCCTAGTCCTCCCTGCGTGAATGGCAACGTTAATACGTTCTACGAAATCCGTTGTTGTCTGCCCGCCCACACCAGCTCCAGTATGTTTGATCATAGTCTCTTAAAAAATTGAACATTCAGCGGCATAGGAATATTTACGAATAAATATAAAAATGTGGGCAATATTACCATTTTTGCAATGGCTATTGTCCCTGTCAGAGATAGTAGAAGACCCTTCGATCTGGGTATTTTACTCTCCAGCCAGTCCATTGCCCTACCGTAGTTGGCCATCCATATTTCTTGCAAGGATCTACTTATTCGAATACCCAAATATCTTGTCTCTCCTTCTGCCCATTGTATTGGGAATTCGGAGTCAAATGGAATTGTGGCATCAGTGAGTGGAAGCATCACAGATTTCTTCCAGTTAATCTAGATTCCTGTCAGGCCACCATATCGTATTAGTTCCCTCATCAATACATCAAAATTGTCTCTGGGGTTAGTCATGTATATAGTCATGTCATCCGCGTACAGTGAAATTAAAATGCCCCTAGTCGTGAAACCAATACTTTTCTGAGCGTGATGTTGAGGGAGCTTGGCAGCAAACGGTTTCGTGCCTATAGCGGACAATAATGGCGAGAGTGGGCAACCTTGCCTCGTCCCCCTAGTAATGGTAAACGACTCAGAAATCTGCCCATTTATCTTAACTCTCACTGTCGCATTTTTATATAAAATCTGGATCTGCTTAAATAAGGGGCTAAATCCCATGTGTGTCAATAGAATGAAGAGGAACTTCCAGTCCAGGGAGTCAAAAGCTTTTGTAGCATCCAAGAGTGCAGCCGAGGCCTGTACCTGGAGGGCCAGGTAGTGAAGCATGCCAAAGATCGCTCTTAGGTGGTGAGCAGTGGAGCGGCCCGGTATGAAGCCAGACTGGTCCAACAAAGCTATCTGCGGCAGCATAGGCCGCAGCCTGTTTGCCAGTAGCTTGGCGTAAATTTTGGCATCTAGGTTTATCAGAGACAGTGGGCGGTACGAATCCGGCTCTGTCGGGTCCTTCTCCGGCTTTAGTATGGTGATAATAGTGGCTTCGCAAAGCATCGGTTGGAGCTCTCCAGTCTCAATGGCCTCCATATATACTTGTAGTAACCTAGGGGCTAAAATATCCGCATATTCCTAATAAAAAACGCTCTTAAGCCATCCGCCCCGGGCCTTTACCTGTAGGCACACTATTTATAACTTGCTTAACATCCTCAGTCATAATAGGTAGCTCCATGTATTGTCGGGTACCATCATTAAACCAGGCCAGCCCTATGTCATCCAGTTTTTTAGCTATGGTTGCCTGCGACAGATCTGTTTTGGATGTATATAAATGCTTGTAATACAGGGACATTTCACTCAATATCTCAGGTGGCATTCTAACTATTTCCCCACTGGTCTTGTGTAGCTCAGTTATGTAAGTCGCTCCCCTAGGTGTACTGAGCAGTCCAGCCAATGTTTTACCCGGTCTATCACTCTCCCCGTATCGTCTGGCCTGAGCATGTTTGTTGAGATATGCCGCCTCCCTATCTGCCTCATCCTGGAATTCTGTTAGTTAGATCTTATCTTTGCTGTAATCTCAGGTGATGTGCTGTGCATTTGCGACTGTTCTAGCTCCCTGATTTTGCTCTCAAGCCTGATGAGTGTATTACGTATATCCTTCAGTACTATGCAGTCGCCTTTTATAACCGCCTTAAAGGCCTCCCAGAGCATACCCGGCGAGTCCACTGTGACCTCATTCAGCGTGAAGTATCTGCGATCCTATTGCTTAGCTCCTCACGAAAAACTAGGTCTAAAAGGGCACCTGATGGAAATCTCCAAGCGAATGGCTGAACATATGCAGGAGGTATGCGTAGTCTAATCTGGGCCTGCGCGTGATCTGAAAAGGTGCGAGAAAGGTGTTTGGTGTCAGTCAGCCAGGTGTGAAGGTCGTTAGAGACCAGACAGTAGTCTAGGCGTGACCATGCTTTCCGATGGTGTGTAACACAGGTCCCTGCTCTCACTGATGGGTGCATGGCTCTCCAGGAGTCCACCAGCTGAAGGTCATCTAAAAGGTCATGTAGCACTGCTGCCGCCTTCGGGTGATCTTCTGCACTAGGTGATGAAAGAAATCTTGACTGTCTGCGTTCGGCCGTAAGTATTAATCAGTGCTACCGGGGTGTGACACAATTCTCCCCACAGTATTATGTATCTACCCTCTTTGTCCACTATCGTGTTGTGAGTGCGCCAGTGCAGTCCTTTGCGTATGAGTATCGCCACCCCCCAGGAGTAATTGGAATGATCGGCCTCCACCACCACCTCCCATCTCTTATTCTTGAATATTCCCGCCGACACCCTTGTCAAATGTGTTTCCTGTAAAAAACATATGTCTACCCCATGTCTCGCGAGATAAGAGTGTATTAATCTAATTTTCCTGTGATCATTTAGACCTCTGATGTTCCACGTTAGGCATGTTAGTGAGTTCATGTTAGTGTGGTGCGGCATTTCTATTCATGGAGCACCAGACATGGTGTTCGCCTGCTGCTGGGACGCGCTATGTAAGAGCCCTCCGGCAACGAGGGACGCATCCAGACATCACCTCCCTGTGAATGTGAGCCCATCCCGGTACATGGCTCTTCATGTGTGCGAAATCGGAAGATTTGTGGCAGTTCAAGTATATTTTCAAAAACAAACATCCACCCCCACCCACACCAACCCTCCAAACAGGTTGTGTATCCCTCCCACTGTGTACCCATAATAATGCCCAAACTAAATGCAATAGCCAACAAACGGGAATCATACAACAGGTTACGTAGGTTCACCGGCAATCTCCTGCACTCATGGCAGGGTGGCCAAGCTTCAAACAGGACCGTCAAATGTCAAGGAACCTCTTAGCCATAACAGTCTATACATTTTGTCACGGATTTGTTAAATGTGATATACATTGAATTTTCTGTACATGAGGGCAGAGCTCCCATCGTACCAGTTATGTTCAGTACGTGATTCACGATACCTCAAGTATCCTAAAGATGGCAGCGATCCGCATGCTAGTTCAGATAGTTCAATCATTATCACTGAGTTTGCCCTGCGACTGTCCCTTAGCCGATTCCTTCTGCTGCCTGTGATCCTTCGCCATTTGTTTCGCGTATGTCAACGCTGCCTTAGCGTCCATGAAAAACGTTGGTTTACCAGGCCCTTGGATACGCAGCTTTGCTGGATAGATCATTGCACATTTTGTTCCGAGCTGGTGAAATGTTTTCTTCGCTGGAATAAATTCCCTGTGGGCCGCCTGCACCTGTAGTGTAAAGTCGGGATACATTGCAATATTATTCCCTTGGTATTGAATATCTCCCTTTTCTCGAGCTAGGCGGAGTATTGTGTCCCGGTCTCTGTAGTTGAGTACTCTCGCCAATATTGGCCTCGCCGGCACTCCCGCCGCGGCCTAAGACCTAGGAATCTGTGTGCTCTTTCGATCAGAAACATTGGGGACAGGTCGGGCTCAAAAAGGTCTTTCATCATGGTTTCTACATACTGCTCCATGTTCTGAATGTTCATCGTTTCAGCAATTCCGATGATGTGTACATTGTTCCTCCTCGTTCTCGATTCCAAATCCTCGTTCTTTTGCTGAATCACAGCCAGAACTTTGTCCATCCCTCTCAGTTTTTTCTCCAGTTCAGTCTGTCCCTCCTCAGTCTCCGTCACTCTCGTCTCCAAAATGCTCACTCATCCCTTTTGCTTATCCATACGTTGCGTAATTCTATCCATATGCTCCGCAAGCCTGTCAATTTTGGAATCGATGCCTTGTAGGCAT
This sequence comes from Lissotriton vulgaris, assembly GCF_964263255.1. Classification (NCBI taxonomy): domain Eukaryota; kingdom Metazoa; phylum Chordata; class Amphibia; order Caudata; family Salamandridae; genus Lissotriton; species Lissotriton vulgaris. The sequence continues at coordinate 594,433,811 of NC_141693.1, forward strand.
CGATTCATCGAGTGAATATCTTCCTCTGGTGGTTGACTAGTAGTTGCATCTTCCGCAGGGGTCCCACCGCCCACGTCAGTCTCAGTCGATTTATTCGATTTTTTAATCAAAATTAAGCCGAGTTTGTCTTGTGTCAGGCTTCCCCATTCTCCTGCTGGGTCAGGTATTCCCGTGCAGTTGCACGCTCACGTATCTCAGCCTACGCCTGCTGTCTCGGGAGCTCAAGGCAGGTCAGATGTCTGCAGTCTTCGGATCCTTCCTCTTCTGGTGTAGCTATGGGCTAGATGTCTGCACAGCCCGACTCCACAATCCTCCAAACAATGCCTCAACTTGAGGTTTCCCATTGACCCTCGTTTATCGCACAGATCGACAACCCCAACCCATGAGGTCAGCTTTGGCACAGTGTCTGCAACGCTTCTACGGGAATGCAATCTTCCGCCTGGATCTGTATCCCAATGCAATAGATCTCTTCTCACAGCTGTAGCCCAGATGTCATCATCTCACCTCCCCGACATCGTGGGTCTTCAGGCACAGTCTCCTCCTCGTTGGTCACCGTTGGTTGGAGGAGTGTGGCTCAATGGTTAGAGCGGCAGACCCTGATGCAGAGGTTTGGCCTGGGACCAGGGTTCAATTCCCGCCTTGGCGGGTCTTGGGCTCAATTTCCTCGGACCTGACAATTCTCGCCTCGGTGCCTATTCTAATCATGGGCCCCACGCTGCAACTCTGCAACGCTCTCTCCGTCGGTGTCTCCAAGCGTCAGAGACACCGACGGAGAGAGCGGTGCTCCTATTTTACCTGAGCTGCTGCCAGGTGAGGTGAGGCGCCTTCCCCACAAGTATTGGACTGTGGCGGAGATTCTACACCTGATATTCAGGTGAAATTTTTCCCTTTTATTTTTATCTCACTTATTTAAGCAAGCAGTAGCAAAATCTAGGTCCTGACGAATGCATAGGAAACCATCCAGTTAAATGCAGAAACATGTCGACCACTTGCCAGTAGATATTTTGTCAAATCTACTTTTTTCACTTGTTTTTAGTCTTAGGGGTCTGAGAGAAACTAATAAATCACTTCTTCTACTCAGTTCTACCTAATTTTACTCACCTTCACTTCATCCTCACTGCACTGCTTCCCTCAGGTGTAACCTTTTCGACATCACTTTTAAGATACCATCCGACAAACACATATGACATCGGTCTCCTTACTCACATAGTCCTCACACCATTCACAGTGTGACCGATTCTGTGTACTAACTCCTGGGTAAGGAGGACCCAAATGATGTGATAATGGTGGTACAGAGCGGCAACTGATGGGAAAAATTCCTGCCCTAGTTGCATACTGAATGTTGGTTTACACTTGAATAAACACACAGTCTAATTTGTAAGTCACATGGTGGTAAGTCTCGAGTTAAAACACTAAGTCGTGACTCCTGGATACCTTTTTGTTGTTGTAACTTCACGAGTTGGGCATGTGTCCAGTTTAGAGTCATAAAACTAGCCCTTAGACCCTCCTTTAAGTAGTGTCTTTTTGCAGTTATTTTTGTCCCTGCTCTCGGCGCTATGTGTGGTTCCTGTCAACCGGCGTTGATAGCGGATATTTGGCAGAATAATGTAGCTCGGCCGGCGGAGCAGCGTTAAAGTGCGGTCATTCGGCTGCACGGCCAAGCCACACCCCTGCAAATAGAAATACTTTACATGTTTTTGAATGTACCATTGCCTAACCCAGGGCTAGACACACTGGCAGCCACCTAGCTCATTCAATGTAATATCATTCTATATGGGAAGTGAAATGCACCTGGTGCTACAGACCCACAGAAGAATCAGGTCTGTCCAGGGTGAAAGGAGAATGTTAGGAGGTACTGGTGCACTGCACCTGCCTGTCACTGAGAGTGCATGGATCCATCCTTTGAGTTTTATCAAACTTTCATCCCAGTCTCGTAAATGAGCCACAGGAGAACCTTGGCTATGATCCCTGGCCCCCAAAAGCAGCCCCACCCTTCCTTTATTTCCAAGGGACCCCTCCACTCTCCTCTCCACTAATGACATCAACCACATAACCACTCACACACCCACTCACACCCCATACAGCCTCTCAAATATCCCCTCACACACCCACATAACCACTCACATCCCCATTTACAGACCCATACAAGTACTCACACACCAACTCACTGATCCATAGAGCCACTCTTACACCCACTCACTCACTCGTACACCACTAATATAACCACCTACTCACTCATACAGCCATTCACACAACCACTCACTCATCTATACAGATACTCACATAACCACTCACTCACCCATATAGATATTCAGACAGCCACACACTCAACCACAGAGCTACTCATAAACCCACTTATTTACCTATACAGACACTCACACTCACTTCCTAATCTATACAGCCTCTGAACACAGCTACTTACTCACCCATACAACCATGTACACACTCACTAACACACCCAGAGATCCATTTACATACCCCTTCACACATCCCTACATACAACCACTCACACAACCACTCACCCATCCATACAGCCACTCACACAGACACTGTGTTGTAAGCCACTCACCTGATCTTCAGGTGGTTCGATGGGGCGATGATGGTTCCTTAATCCCAAAAAGACCTAATGAACCAACACTGAATGCCCACAGCACTTCCCCATCAATTCTCAAGGGGTAAGGGGAATGGGAACAAGAGAGACCAAGAGAAATACCAGATCGTCTTTTGTGTTCAATTTCTCTCTGGCGGGAACTACATGGGAGTTTGGTTCAGGATACATAATCTGCACATGGTTCTTCTGTGTGCCTGCTATAGCTCTTCAGTTTTATTTGTCTGCAAGTAAATGCACATTAATTATTCATTGAGCCTTTGTGAGCAAGCAGCGTGAATCAAACATGGATATGAAAGACATCACCTACCAAAGTTCACATACCAAGGTTGATTACTGGGTAGAAAACTTCTTGTATCATTTATCATGGATGATTTATGCAGCTCTGCAACAAAGAAATGTTGTTAGTACTGAATACACAGGGAATCATCAACTGTATACAGACAACATCTGGAAACACTGTTACCTAAGGATTCTGTGCACATACCCTTGCACATGGAGTAGTACTCCTACAGTGGTTTCTGGGTTGCAAATATCACCTTGCTAGCATGAATGAGGTTTTAAAACTATACCTTAATTTTATGAAATATAAATCAACAACGAAATATGAGTCTTGCTTCAAGTCCACTGATGAAGTTTCTTTTTAGAAAAAGGTTTGTTTCTAACGTAAGTCTGTGCACAGGCGCAGCGTGCTGTGTGATCGGCCAACATTAAAAAGGAGAGGTCCTGCGCTTATATTACTGTGGTATCTTACGACAGATGAAAACAGACAGGAACATTCTGGAGAGGATACGCGGAAGAAGGGGAAGATGCAGAGAGGATTAATCCTGAAAAGCCGTCCAAGGGAGCGCGACAAGCTGGTGCAACCATGTGCAACGGTGATGAGACGAGGCTAAGCCCAGAGTTTCAAACCCCAGTGGTTTATATAACGGCTGGCGGAGGCGCTGATTACACGTGTAGCCATTCAGCGGTTGCTGGACATTGTCAACGATTGATGCACATTGACTTATGTTTTCGGAGGGTGCGTGCTCACATGCAGGAATGTGCATGTGACTGCACGGCTGCACCAAAGAGAGTTAGTACATGCAGAGGTTTACAAGTACACATGCACTTTGTGTAAAAAAACAGTGAAACAGTTTTCAAACCTTTGCCCTCATATTCTTGCCATCACCTGCAAAGTCATTTTGCGTGCATACAGGACCACTGTCACCCGGAATTATTTACATTAAAAAAAAATTACTGAGACAGAAGTAATGGACTAATGCTAACATATAATACATGTGTGTCTACAGTGGGGAAGACTAATGATACAGGTGGGTGGGTTCCGTGCTTTTGGTGCCCATGACACATTCTGTCTCCAATACAGCCACTGACACACCAACTCACTTAACCAAACACTCACTCGAACAGCCACTCACTCACCCATACAGCCACTTACACACCGATCACTCACTCATACGGCCCCTCTGTCACACATACGGCCACTCACACCCACTCACTCACCCCTACAGTCAATCACACAGACACTCAACCACCCATAGAGCCACTGACACACACGCGAATGCATACAGCTGCTCGCACACCCATTTATACATGTATACAGCTAGTCAGACATCTACTCACACATGGATACACACAGTCACACGGCCACTCACATAATATATGTTACAAATAGTATCACTTATTAGTATTTTTATTTAATTTATTTAGTTTTATATAGCGCGAATATGACCCTTGACGGTATCAGAGCGCATTACAACGATCAAGTGGCATGTAGAAAAATAACATCCTAATGAAGGAACAAAGGGGCATATTACCAAGGTGGGCGATATGTGATTATCGCCGGTTTAGTGGCCGTTTTCAGCCGCTAAGCGGCGATAATTCTATCGCCCTATTAGCAAGCTGTCGCTAACAGCAGTTAGCGACAGCTTGTAGGCGATAGCAAGCGGTTTGGGGCCCGCTTTGCATGTCAGCGATATTTATCGCTAATGACATGCAAAGTGGGTGTACCCAACCTGTTAGCGACTGAAAGCAGTCGCTAACGTTGCTATTGCCTATTAGCAAGGCAGGCGTAGCGATGGAAATATTCACGCTAAGCGCGAATATCTCCAAAAACGAATGCCTGCTCAGACTAGTTCTTAACCATTATATCCAAAGGGAGGTGGATATAGTGGCTAAGACCCTGTAGCGATAATGCGTGAATATCGCTGTATTCTCAGCAATATTCACGGAAATATTATCGCTTTAGAGATAAACGTTGCTAATTGCACGTTATCTCAGCGATAATATCAGGCGTCCGGCGATTTGCGGCCATAAAACAATTGCTGCTAAGATTACTTAGTGATAAATATTGCTAGTTGTTGGTAATATGCCTCTAGGTGTGGTAAACTCTCCTAGAGAGCAAAGCACAGGTTCCAGGTGAACAGCAACCAGTAAAACTAAGTAACAACATAGTTAATGAGAAATCAGTATGGATGCAGGCAAGGGGATAGAGCAAGTTCTGGAGTATAGTGTATGTGTTCACCGCATAGATTTGTTCATCAGTATCCTTTTGACTTCTTTCTTGAATGAGGTTGCACTGATTTCAGGGGGAAGGGCATTCCAGATTCTCAGGGCCATGCCTGAGAAGGTTCAGTTGTAAGTTTTCTTTTTATATAATTTGGTGGTTTCAGCAGAGGGGAAGTCCTTCTAGATGCTCTGGCACCACTAGACAGCTCTAGTGTTTGTGCAAGGTACCTCAGAGTGTTGAAATGCAGGGCTTTATGTGTCATGCGTGTAATTTTCAAATTAATGCTTGTCTCATATGGAAGCCACTTAAGTGATTTCATACCCAGAGGGATATGAATGTTCCTTTTTGATCCTGTTGTACATAACTATAATAGTTTAACTTTTGTGGGGACTTAGTATAAATGTTTGTCACATGGATACACACAGTCACACGGCCACTCACATAATATATGTTACAAATAGTATCACTTATTAGTATTTTTATTTAATTTATCTAGTTTTATATAGCGCGAAGATGACCCTTGCCGGTATCAGAGCGCATTACAATGATCAGGTGGCATGTAGAAAAATAACATCCTAATGAAGGAACAAGGGGGCATATTACCAAGGCGGGCGATATGTGATTATCGCCGCTTTAGTGGCCGTTTTCAGCCGCTAAGCGGCGATAATTCTATCGCCCTATTAGCAAGCTGTCGCTAACAGCAGTTAGCGACAGCTTGTAGGCGATAGCGAGCGGTTTGGGGCCCGCTTTGCATGTCAGCAATATTTATCGCTAATGACATGCAAAGTGGGCGTACCCAACCTGTTAGCGACTGAAAGCAGTCGCTAACGTTGCTATCGCCTATTAGCAAGGCAGGCGTAGCGATGGAAATATTCACGCTAGGTGCGAATATCTCCAAAAACGAATGCCTGCTCAGACCAGTTCTTAACCATTATATCCAAAGGGAGGTGGATATAGTGGCTAAGACCCTGTAGCGATAATGCGTGAATATCGCTGTATTCTCAGCAATATTCACAGAAATATTATCGCTTTTGTGATAAACGTTGCTAATAGCACGTTATCTCAGTGATAATATCCGGCGTCCGGCGATGTGCGGCCATAAAACAATTGCTGCTAAGCCTACTTAGCGATAAATATTGCTAGTTGTTGGTAATATGCCTCTAGGTGTGGTAAACTCTCCTAGAGAGCAAACCACAGGTTCCAGGTGAACAGCAACCAGTAAAACTAAGTAACAACATAGTTAATGAGAAATCAGTATGGATGCAGGCAAGGGGATAGAGCAAGTTCTGGAGTATAGTTTATGTGTTCACCGCATAGATTTGTTCATCAGTATCCTTTTGACTTCTTTCTTGAATGAGGTTGCACTGATATCAGGGGGAAGGGCATTCCAGATTCTCAGGGCCATGCCTGAGAAGGTTCATGTGTAAGTTTTCTTTTTATATAATTTGTTGGTTTCAGCAGAGGGGAATTACTTCTAGATGCTCTGGCACCACTAGACACTAGACAGCTCTTGTGTTTGTGCAAGGTACCTCAGAGTGTTGAAATGCAGGGCTTTATGTGTCATGCGTGTAATTTTCAAATTGTCTCATATGGAAGCCACTTAAGTGATTTCATACCCAGAGGGATGTGAATGTTCCTTTTTGAGCCTGTTGTACACAACTATAATAGTTTAACTTTTGTGGGGACTAAGTATAAATGTTTGATACTCAAACTTTCAGAAAACAACTCAGCTCTTTCCTGGACAGTTTCATGGTGATCTGTCAAGTGGGGGCAGAGGAAAGGGGAAAGTCAGAATGCAAAATCCCCATGCATTTTCCATGGACCTCTTTAAGACGGGCTACAGCAAAAACTGCTTAACGGAATTACAACAAATTGCGCAGGAAGCTAGATCGTGATCCATAGATTTTGTTTTTGTGATTTGGTGTAAATCCAGAAGATTTGGTGTAAATCAAGAAGAGGTAAGCCTGCTGATCTGTTCCAAAAACGTCAAGTTGACATCGAAGGTGGTTCCTAGGTTCCTAACTTTCAGGGCCGCAAAAGGAATGGGATCCAAATGTTTGGGCCACCAGGATGTGTTTCAGAAGGCTGTATCTCTCCTAAACAGAAGGACCTCTGTTGTTTCAGAGTTGAGTGACAGACAATTCTGGCCCAACCAACCAACTTGAAAACTCAGTCATGCAGTTGTTAAATTTGTTGGTGGTGTCAGAACCACAATTTGGGTATCTACCCACATCGGCAATTGTGGAGAATCCAAATGAGTGGATAAGTCTGACAAGAGGGGCAACGTAAACGTAAAAAATAGTGGGGCTCAAAGATGACCCCTGCGGAACGCCACAAGGTAGGGAGAAGGGTTGCAATATAAATTCTCCCATGGATACGGACTGTTCTCCCTTAAGAAGAAAGGAACAAAACTGTTCAAATGCCAGTACTCCTATGCTCGTGACAGCTCAGCGGACAATTAGCTTTGTGTGACTAACGGTGTCAAAGACTGTGGATAAATCCACAATCTTTCCTCCATGGTCAACTATTGATCTGATTTCTCCAGTGGAAACTATTAGGGCAGACTCTGTGCTGTGCTTTTTCCTGAATCCAAATTGGGCCTTGTCTAGCATTGCTTTGTCCTCAAGGACGCTGGACAGCTCAGAATCAACCGTGGTCCATTCAGGTAACAGTGGTGGGCAGTGGGGCCATGTAAGGGGGAATTTCGAGGGACTATGCTGAGGGAAAATTAATTATTTATTTAAGTTTTCCACTTCATTGTCCCTTGAAATCCCCCCTAACACAGCCCCACCGTCCCACACTGTTACCTCTATGGACCACGGCTGCTCTGAATTAAGGTGTCTTTCGAATATTTTAGTAGACATAGGGAAGCACGAATTAGGGAGGTAACTTTAAGGCTCACAAGGGTAAAGAGAATGTTTCTTTAACAGTGGACGGATAGATGTCTTTTTTAGGATCTTAGGAAATTGACCCCTAAGAAAAATACTGTTCAAAAGGTCAGTGAGAGGATCTTTTCCATATCTGCTATTTCATGGAAAATCTTAAGGGGACGGTTCAGAAGGAGCCTCCAATCTAGTTTTCCAATAAATTTGATCATTTTTTCTTTGAACAGGGATAACACATTAAGGTGGTTTTTACTGGTTGAACATAAAAGCTCAATTTGTTTTGCCAAATGCTTTTTCAGATTTACTGAGAGGGAAAATATACTGCTGTAGAATGGCCTCTTTACAGAACCTGTCACCCATGACAGGTAACTGTAAAATAGGGGGGGGGGGTAGTTATTCCTTCTTACATTGTCTGAAATAAAAAATGTGTAGCATGTATAAATATATATTGAGTACATGGGTCTTCTGGAACTTAATAGGGGCTGTATAGAAAGTAATCTAGTGGTTTGTGACTAAACATAGTACACAGAGACTGTCCTTCTTCCCTTTTTATGTGTAACTTGTTACATTTTGAGAGTAGCATATTGATGCTATTATCCATTTTATCACTATGTTGCAGTTTCTATGTAATTAACTATGGCAATTTAATTGTATGAAGGCATATGCATATTTTTGGTCTTACATTAGGAACTACACTGTGGCAAGGTTAATCTATTGGTTTGTCCCATTGTGGGCCAGATGCAAAGAATACAGCATGGTCCTATGTTTAGCCTCTTGGACATTTAAATGTTCCACAGAGGTGGATAGGGTTACGAGACCAGTTCATGACATGCATCTGATCAGTAATGAAGGACATTATTCAGCATGATTATTAAGACCATTTTTGAAGAAACTAATGAATGCAATTCTGACATCCATAATTGACCACAACATTTCTTTTGAGAGAACATGTGAAACATGAATTTATTATCTTTTAAAAATCATAATAGGAAATCTTGTGTGAATTCATTTTAATTTACCATAAATACAATGGTGATAGTTATTGAGGATATTATTAGCTCATGTCACCGGTACCAAGAGCATGTGGGCTTAAATCTAAAAAAAACTATTAAAAAAAAGAATATGTGGAAATAGTGACATTTCAACTCAATAGATACTTATATACTGACTGATGAGTTCATATGTAACACAGTGGCGCCTGGCATGTCCTGAGGTTGGTGAGGCAGGTGGCACAACACGCCCCCCGTTAAATTAAATCAAACACACTTACTTTCCTGCAGCAAGCACAATGTTCTCAATCATCTTCTCTCCTCGAGGCAGGCTTCCAAGCCAATCCTGGAATGCTCCCATGTTAAAAACCAGCAGGAGAGCAGTGCTCTGATTGAAGGGAGTAGCCTGTCTCGGCGCTGCACAGCACACTGGAGCCCTGAACTTACTCTCAACCCAGCTGTCTTAAGACCACTTGGTTAAAAGGTTTAAAGTGCACATGTCTGGCTGGCCATCGCAAGAAGGCCGGCCAAAGAGACATGCACTATTTAAATAAGTGCAAAGGCAGCCCACCCTCCTCCTTGCTGCTATTCAGCAGGCCCCGCCCCATCCTGACACTGCATTCGGGAGGGAGTGACGAAAAATTAAATGGTAATTAAGTAACTTCATTACCATTTTATTTTTTGGCTCAAGGGGCATTTCAGTAGGGCGACGCTCCTGGCTTTAACGGAGGAGCCGCCCCTGTAAATGATGAAGAGACAAATAGATGGAGGTGTGGCCGGAAGATGTGGGTAGAGATTAAATCACATGAACATGAATTTGCTACAGTTAAAACTCTTCATGGTAGATGTGTGCATGGTATGCTTTCAGCATACTCAACAATAGCAATGGAAAACGCCTCTCAATTCCACTCTCAACTAAAAGGTAAAAGTTTGGTAAAAGAAAAAAATTATGGGGCATGTTACCAACAACTAGCGATAATTTTTGTCTCTAACTTGTTTAGAGACAAAAATTATCGCCGCACATCGGCGATTTTTATCGCAGATAAACCTTGCTATTAGCAAGGTTTATCGCAAATGCGATAAAAAACGGCCGCAATGCATGAATATCGCTGAAAAGTCAGCGATATTCATGCATTATCGAGCAAATGCTCTTAGCCATGTTATCCACCTCCCATTGGATAACATGGCTAAGAACTGCTCAGGGCAGGTGTTAGCTTTTGGAGATATTCGCGCTTAGCGCGAATATCTCCAAAAGTTGGTAATAGGATATAGCGATGTTAGGGACTGTTTCCAGTTGCAAACATCTTGGCACGCCCACTTTGCATGTCATTAGTGATAAATATCACTGACATGCAAAGCGGGGCCCAAGATGGTCGCTATCTCCTATTAGCTGTCACTAACTGGCGTTAGTGACAGCTTGGTAATAGGGAGATAATTTTATCTCCGCTTTCTTGGCTTTTAAAGCCAAAAAAGCTGAGATAAACCCCCTTGATAATATGCCCCTATGTTATTTGACATGAAGTCTTTTATGCGCGGGGTCAACAAGGACGCAGCTCGCTCAGGACAAAACAATTTAGTTGAGACATGTGCTCAGTTATTAGGGGTATCACAGTGTGACCACAAGTGATCACCCCACCCTTTATTTATGCCCCTAGGCCGTGCCCACCCCTTGGGTTGCGAAGTGTGATACATATTACCGAAGAGGCTGGGTGGCTGTCTACACTGGTGGTGGTAGTGCGAAAAGAGACCGAAACATTAGTTGCAATACCAACGACTACACAATGAAAAATAACTTCCTAGGCAATAATTATATATAACATTTCTTATTGGTGTGTCTAATTAAAGTAAATAAATGTAACAACAAGTAATTAAAAAAAATACAAAATTGTATTCTTTGCATGACAATATTCAGTGTTTGTTCAACACAATATAAAAACCACCATATTACATGTAAGCATACAGTTTCTTTGTTATTTCTACAAAGTTCTCATTAAAAAAACAATTAAAAAGAGACAATCTCGTGGCAAAAAACCTAATCTTTGATGCGCGTTTCGTCGTAAAGTACACCTTTGTCGGGAAAAGCCACAAATCCTAAAATTAATAAAAAATATGCTAAACAACCATTTACATTTTCATTACTTAACATATTCATGTAAATTGTATTTTGTGTTACATAATTTAACTGACACACCTGTAGATTTGATATATTAATGAACTTTGCATACCTTCATTATGTTTACTTGTCAAACAATTAAGACATAAAACGCAATGTTGTTTAAGAAATAGAAAAAGGGGAATGTTCATAGGATGTCTAGAGAACAATAAAGAAGGTGGAAAGATAGTAAAAGCCAAACATCCCAGTCTAACTTATTTAGAGCCCAGTGTGGTAGGTAATTGTATCTAAAGTGCTTACTTTGTGTCCTGTGGCCAAGGAGTTAATGTGCCAAGGAGCAGTATGTTCTGTTTAATGATGATAATGATGTTTAAAAGGAGCTAAAGCGCAAGCAAACTTATGCACTATAGAACTATATTTGTTCATTAAAACAATCTCTTTGAGATATACAAAATATTTGACCACCAAAAAGATTAATTTGTTCATTTTAACAATCTCTTTGAGATATGCCGATTAACTGTACCTATCACATACACATTCCATAAAGAAAATAGAGCTTTTTATTTGACATTCACTAACAAGTGAGATGACGGTCTAGTCTTATTGAGCCATTGGGGAAACATCCTTAACAACGAAACTTTCACAACGCACTACCATTACAACAAAACTATTACAACGCAGGATCCATTACAACGCATGCCATTACAATGCATGCCATTACAACGTAAGTAAGGGTATGTATGTATCGCCTATTTATATAGCGCTAACTGTCACCCAAAGGGTATCCTGGAGCTTTGACCTTCCTGAGCATGCGCGATGTTACACTATAAGGATGTTACGCTGTCCTAGGAAAAGGGTGAGATTTTAATCCCTTTTTAAAGGAGGTAAGTTCCCCCGCACTTCTTAGGGACAAAGGTAAGGAGTTCCAGAGCTTGGCCGCAGTAAAACCAAAGGAGCGGCCGCCCATCCGACTCCTAAGAATTCTGGGAACTGCCACCAAGCATGCGGACGAAGATCGCAGAGATCTGGCTGGCGTGTACCAGAGGAAAGGCTCCTACAGCGGAACAGGCCCCAGGCCATGAAGGGCCCTGAAAACAATACAGGATGCTTTAAAGTAGATGCTCTGGTGGATAGGCAGCCAATGGAGGTCACTAAGCGCTAAAGAAAAGGAGTCAGAGCGCAATCGAGACAAAGCCAGCTTGGCTGCCATGTTCTGTATTCGCTGCAGCTTACCAATCAAGGTGCTAGGTGCGCCCAGAAGTAGGGCATTGCAGTAATCAAGTCTGCTTAAAATTATACTGCGCACTACCTCTGGTCTGGCTTGAACTGGAAGCATGGGGAGGATCTTACGCAGAGTACGAAGCAGCGTAATGCATGTGGCGACTGTTTTATTCACGAATACATCCAGCTGTAGATTTGGTCCAAACATGACACCCAGGTTGCGGGCAGAATCTGCTGCCATGACTGTACCCTGGGAAGAAATGGGCCAAAAGTCCGCCGGCAGAGGACGGGGGGTATGATCCATGGAGCAATGCAGTACCTCGGTTTTAGAGCTGTTAAACTGAAGAGAGTTACAACGCAGCCTTTCGCAGTGGCTGTCATGCAACGATGAAAAGTCTTCTGAGATACGGCATCACTTCCTTCAAAAGAGAAGATGAGCTGAGTGTCATCGGCATAGTTGATAACCGAGATACCAAAAGATTTGATCAGCCTGACCAGAGGACGGAGGTAGAGATTGAATAAAATAGGGCTAATTGCCGACCCCTGGGGCACACCTTGCCCTACTTTTTTGATCTCAGATCTATAAGGCGGTAAGGTTACTACCTGACATCTATCGTGAAGATAGGAAACCAGCCAGTCCCGGGCCTGGCCGGCTTCCCCAATTTTCTCCAATCTGCTGACTAGAATAGCGTGAGTGACCGTATCAAATGCGGCCGACATATCGAGCAGCACTAGAAAGGCTGCCCGACCAGAGTCGACTCGCGAGCGAAGATCGTCCAGAATGACCACCAGTGCAGATACAGTGCCTTGAGCTGGCCTAAAGCCAAACTGGGCCACGTTCAGGCAGGTATTAGTTTCTAGAAAGCAGGACAGATGTTTCGTGACCAACTTCCCCAGGATTTTAATGGGGAAGGGAAGCAGCGAAATTGGCTGGTAATTCGCCGAGCATGTAGGATCCAGCGTTGCCTTCTTCAGAAGAGGAGAGACCACAGCCAGTTTCCAACATTCGGGAACCCTGGCGGTGCTAAGGGACTGGCAGCAGATGGCATAGAGAGGAGGAAAAAGTTCCTCTTGGAACACCTTCCAAAATCTATGAGGCAGCGGCTCCAAGGGAGAACCCGAGGACACGCCTTTAGCCAAAAGGCAGAAATCCTCAAAGGAAGGGGGAGGGAAGCTGTCCAGCCGTGCCTGTATCCCGGCTTCCTCATGGACCCCAGAGATGGCTGAAGGTGCCGAATTCAGCCGAGGCCGGAGGAGAGGAGTAGCCGGGTCACCGAGATTGCTCAAAATAGTGGCAATCTTGTCCTCAAAGGCTGTTGCCAATGAATCACATAAGGATTGAGAGGCTGGGATGGTATTAGTTTTTTTAAAGTAAAGGAGTTAGGTTCTTGAAGTGTGGGAATGGCTGAACCTTATATATACATTATGGAAAAAAATGCCAGCCCACTTTGTTTGGTTTTGCTCTAAATCATTAGCAACAGATCAATATTAGTTTTGATTTGTTAGGTATATTTATTTTTACCTTCTCTTTAGGTTCTCTTTTTTTAAAAGATCAATGGTTTCCATGTCAGAAAAAACAACACAACATATATAACAAATATATACATCAACTTATAAACAACATTTACCAAAAAAAATTATTACATACATATATACATTCACTATACACTCTACTTTCATTATATACAACATCGCTTATACAGATCTATTTTGGACTGTTCCACAGGCAAATATCAGCTTTTTGCCCTTTTGACCATCAGTGGTTACAATTAAAGGAACAGTAGTGAACAAAGTCACAATCAACCGGAGATAACACTCAATATCAATTCTGTGAGTCAATAGTTGTGAATATTTTAAATTGTATCTCCGTACTGCCGACGCGTTTCGAACACCACACAAGAGTTATGGGTTCTCCTCAGGGCCTTGTCACTTCTATCTGCATGTGCATAGAAAAAAAGAAAAACACCAAACAGCGTTTCAGTGTAAGTTTCTAGCCTCATATTTTTGCAGTGCTTGCATTATACTGCATGTTGGGTCCATGTTACCTTTTATGTAGCTGTAGTTGTCCTTTGTCAGATCCTAAATCTTTAGAGCTGCAATCTAAAGGATATTAATGAATCCTAATTAGAGCCAGACTTGCATTGAGCCTTTAGGTTACTTTAACAAAAACACTGCAAGACATACCTTTGTTTTGTCTTTAAGGGTCCGTGTATGGGCGTCTCCCTATGGCTCGAAAACACTTGTCACCTACGGGCAATGCAGGGTTGGTTTACTAATTGTGGGCTTGTATTAACTCTCAAACAAGTACAGCAACTTTTAGCTATCTTCCTACCTTATTAAGTGCACCGATAACTTTGGGAGCGTCTCACTCCATGTTCGGGTTATTTTGTGCGCGGGCAATCTATCAAAAAGTTCACTTGTTTCTATTTAGGGGGAGGCTATATCCGATTCATTGCCCGTCCGTACTGACCTTGTTTACAACGGACTCCGGACTCTGGTTGTGCGCGCCGCGTTGTTCCTTTCATTAACTTCCCAGTGGAAACACTGTTGCGGAAACAAAGTGGAGCTCGCGTTAAGTTCCCATTGTTGGCTCAATTCCCTTTGTGTGTAATCCCTTTCTCATTCAGTCTCTCCTTACCTCTTTGGCACCTTGCTGCAGCTCTTCCTCACTTCGCTATGGGAGGCGGCGGCCGTGTAGCCTAGTTACTTATGGCGGTCATGTGACCTCTGGAATTCTGGGATTTGTAGTTTTGCGTTTTTTGGTCGCTAGGGAAACCATGTGCAATATTACTTGGGTTTAGGTTGCATAGATTGGAAAATAATTTGGTATGTCGTGATGCCCGGGGGTTGGTATTTACGCATTGCCTCAGTATTAGTTAACATTCCTACATTTTGGATCACCAGTCTCGTGGAGCCCTATGAAAATTCCCACATTTTACAATCTTGAAACCTCAGAGAGAGTGTTCAATCCGTTTTGCGTGCTGTTAAATTTGAGAATCAGGTACGCCTCTTTTCTAAGCAATGTATCTTCAATATCAATTGGACCTTTACTTCCTGATTGCACTATGGAACACAGTACAGTCCATTTAAAATCCATTTCACTGTGGTTTGAATCCATGAAGTGTTGGACCATTGGTGCACTCAGCACCTTCTTTTTAATTCTTGACCTGTGTTGGGTGATCCTGCTGTTAACCTGCTGTGTGGTTTTACCTATGTAAATTTTTTGGCAGGCACAGACTACTGCATAGACTACATTACGTGTCCTGCAGTTCGAGAAACCGTAGTTCTTCCATTTTACACCCCTATGTTCAAACTCAATCCCCTCTGCGATTCAACAATAGAGGGGATTGAGTTTGAACATAGGGGTGTAAAATGGAAGAACTACGGTTTCTCGAACTGCAGGATCACCCAACACAGGTCAAGAATTAAAAAGAAGGTGCTGAGTGCGTACCTGATTCTCAAATTTAACAGCACGCAAAACGGATTGAACACTCTCTCTGAGGTTTCAAGATTGTAAAATGTGGGAATTTTCATAGGGCTCCACAAGACTGGTGATCCGAAATGTAGGAATGTTAACTAATACTGAGGCAATGCGTAAATACCAACCCCCGGGCATCACGACATACCAAATTATTTTCCAATCTATGCAACCTAAACCCAAGTAATATTACACATGGTTTCCCTAGCGACCAAAAAACGCAAAACTACAAATCCCAGAATTCCAGAGGTCACATGACCGCCATAAGTAACTAGGCTACACGGCCGCCGCCTCCCATAGCGAAGTGAGGAAGAGCTGCAGCAAGGTGCCAAAGAGGTAAGGAGAGACTGAATGAGAAAGGGATTACACGCGAAGGGAATTGAGCCAACAATGGGAACTTAACGCGTTCTCCGCTTTGTTTCCGCAACAGTGTTTCCACTGGGAAGTTAATGAAAGGAACAACGCGGCGCGCACAACCAGAGTCCGGAGGACCGTTGTAAACAAGGTCAGTACGGACGGGCAATGAATCGGATATAGCCTCCCCCTAAATAGAAACAAGTGAACTTAGAATTTGTTCATTGTCATCTTTTTGATAGATTGCCCGCGCACAAAATAACCCGAACATGGAGTGAGACGCTCCCAAAGTTATCGGTGCACTTAATAAGGTAGGAAGATAGCTAAAAGTTGCTGTACTTGTTTGAGAGTTAATACAAGCCCACAATTAGTAAACCAACCCTGCATTGCCCGTAGGTGACAAGTGTTTTCGAGCCATAGGGAGACGCCCATACACGGACCCTTAAAGACAAAACAAACGTATGTCTTGCAGTGTTTTTGTTAAAGTAACCTAAAGGCTCAATCCAAGTCTGGCTCTAATTAGGATTCATTAATATCCTTTAGATTGCAGCTGTAAAGATTTAGGATCTGACATAGGACAACTACAGCTACATGAAAGGTAACATGGACCCCACATGCAGTATAATGCAAGCACTGCAAAAATATGAGGCTAGAAACTTACACTGAAACGCTGTTTGGTGTTTTTCTTTTTTTCTATACACATGCAGATAGAAGTGACAAGGCCCTGAGGAGAACCCATAACTCTTGTGTGGTGTTCGAAACGCATCGGCAGTACGGAGATACAATTTAAAATATTCACAACTATTGACTCACAGAATTGATATTGAGTGTTATCTCCGGTTGATTGTGACTTTGTTCACTACTGTTCCTTTAATTGTAACCACTGATGGTCAAAAGGGCAAACAGCTGATATTTGCCTGTGGAACAGTCCAAAATAGATCTGTATAAGCGATGTTGTATATAATGAAAGTAGAGTGTATAGTGAATGTATATATGTATGTAATAATGTTTTTTTGGTAAATGTTGTTTATAAGTTGATGTATATATTTGTTATATATGTTGTGTTGTTTTTTCTGACATAGAAACCATTGATCTTTTCAAAAAAGAGAACCTAAAGAGAAGGTAAAATTAAATATACCTAACAAATCAAAACTAATATTGATCTGTTGCTAATGATTTAGAGCAAAACCAAACAAAGTGGGCTGGCATTTTCTTTCCCATAAGGGATGGTATTAGTGGCACAGGTAGGATGGGAGGGATCCTTAACGATTTTAAACAAGGTCTGGGACGTAATTCACTGCCTGCATCAACGTATCCTCGAGAAACTTGGCTTTCGCGCACTTGATTTGCGCTTTATAGTCCAGCAGTGTCTTTTTTAAGAAGACTTTATCTGGCTCCAAGTAATGTTTTCTCCAGGCTCTTTCCGCCTGCTTACACCGAAGTTTCAACTGGAGGAGATCTTTTGAATACCAAGATATGGCAGGTTTAGACCTATCGCTTGCATTCCGCTAGGGGGGCGCTTTGTCCAGAGATTCTGTGATTTGCTGCCTTAGGCACGCATAGCTCTCCTCCACATTTCCTCCCAGGGTAAAACCCCCGGATAGTAGGATTGGTAGGCTAGAATGTTTCAGAAGCCTGGACCATTGCCTACTAAGTTTGGTGGTAACTCCCATGGTGCCTCTCCTCAAGGTGTCAGCAGGGAGAAGTAGGGTGAAATACACAAGAGCATGGTCCGTCCAGCATTGGGGGATTATGTCCCTGATCACTACCTGACTAACATCTGCAGAAACCAGATCCAAAGCGTGACCCTTTAGGTGAGTCTGGGAGGGCACCAGCTGCTGTAGGTGAATATTACAGCAAGCCTGGGTCAGGTCTCTATAGGCTGAGTCCAAGGGCCCATTAGGCCACAAATTGAAGTCTCCCAGAAATATTAGCCTGGCATGGGTATTGGAGAGATCATAAATAAGATCTACCAGTTCAGGTAAGGCTGACAGAGTGTTGGCAGGAGGTCTATAACACAACAGCCCAGAGTGCAGGACACCTCTCTGACCTTTTAAGAAAAATCCCATCAGCTCAAAACCCCAAACTTTCTTAATCTCCAGAAGTGAAAGGTCCAGTGTGTCCCTAAAAATGAGGCCTAAGCCACCCCCTCTATTCCCTACACGGGGTTATGCCTGATTCTATAGCCCGGGGGGCAGGCTAGGCCCAATTCCACCACACTGTCGACTCTAGTCCAAGTCTCCATCAGGAATAGCACATCTAACTCATGTGATTCAATGAGGAGAGCAGTTTCCACATGATGCTTGCTGAGAGATCTAACATTAAGCAGGCCGCAGGACAGCGTCTCTGAACGGCTGGCGATGGTATCTTAACGGCCGCTCAGAATGGATCGCTGATCAAATCAAGTAAGCTCATCTCTGGAATATACTAAGCGGGAACAGACAGAAGAGGCAGCATTACCGGCGTCGGTCTCGACCTGTGCGCGAACGGGCGCAAACGGGCTTACCTCTGGTGCACCTCCGGCGCGCTCACGGCGCGTCCGCTGCGCGCCTACGCTGCGTGCCTGAGAAGTAAGCATCCTATATTACCATAAGTGCGGGAGTCCTACAAGGAAACCCTCTAGCCCCACAAGAAAGATGGCGCCCGTAAATCAGCACCCAACCTAGTTTGCCCCACCCAAGATGGCGACCTGAATCGCCGCGACGCGTTGAACAGCGGGACTTAGATCACCCTAAATCCCGCAAAATGCGGGGTGAGGAACAATTATGGTGCGAGGTCAGGAACTAATGCTAATTATCGCCCCCAGAATAGCAAAGGTGAGAGGCAGCACCTGTGTTCAAGAAACAGCTGCACAATCGTGCAAGATTTGAAAAGTTAAAAGCTTAGCAGTAAGCAAAGTATGCGTGCGCGCTGTGGTCAGTAAGTCTACCTGCCAGCAAACAGAGTCTGGTTTTAAAGGCTCCTCCAGCGCGGGAGTCCTACTAGGAAACCCTCTAGCTCCACAACAAAGATGGCACCCGTAAATCGGCACCCAACCTAGTTTCCCCCACCCAAGATGGCGGCCTGAATCGCCGCGACGCGTTGAACAGCGGGACCTAGACCACCCTAAATCCCGCAAAATGCGGGGTGAGGAACAATTATGGTGCAAGGGTCAGGAACTAATGCTAATTATCGCCCCCAGAATAGCAAAGGTGAGAGGCAGCGCCTGTGTTCAAGAAACAGCAGCGCAATCGTGCAAGATTTAAAAAGTTAAAAGCTTAGCAGTAAGCAAAGTATGCGTGTGCGCTGCGGTCAGTAAGTATTTAATTTAATTTGAACCCCTACACCATCCAACACTTTCCCTACTGTTACGCCCCCCTGGAGTTATAATAGTAATTTTAACCCCTACACTATCCAACAATTACACAAACAAATACTTACCCATACTTACGTTGTAATGGAATGCATTGTAATGGCATGCGTTGTAATGGATCCTGTGTTGTAATACTTTCGTTGTAATGGTATGCGTTGTTAATGTATGCGTTGTAATGTCATACATCCGAGCCATTGTGACCAGGAATAACCTCACTGTATACGGAATGTGATTATCGTCTCTAGTCGCGCAACAACGCAATTATAGTCCTGTTCAACTAGCCATTGCTATTGGGAATCCACATTCCACCATACGTGAGATGAATAGCGACTCACGTCGCGCAACGATGGAATTACAACCCAGTTTATCTAACTATTACCATCGGGAATGCCCATTCCACTATACGTGATGTGAGTAGCGGTAATTGTGAATGTCCAATTCATTGAAAAACCAGTAGGGCACCCCACAGAAACCTTTAATCTTCCAGCAGCCATCCTAACGCCGGCAACACGTTGGAACGACACTTCCACGTCATATGATAAACATAAAATGGTAAGCGTGACATGTAGGACTCAGTCAGGATTTTCTATAGTGCATAAGTTTGCTTCCGCTTTAGCTCTTTTTTTCGAACGTATTACTAGAAATACAAGTTAATAAGAACCGAATTTAGAGCTATCAGTTATATTATTTTTGTCACCATTATGCAGTATTTTAGACAAGTTTGTATTTATAGAAAATACAATTAAACACTGTATGTGGAATAGCCAGAACAAAATCATTGGATGGTTTATATCTACACCAATAGCCTTTTAGGGTCAAATTAACATTTATCCATCTCAAGCAGCATATACTGTATCACACATGCTGAATAATTTAGCCAAGCAATACATTACATATAACGATAATAAGTAAAACAGGAAATATTTAATTTTTTGTTCTATTAGGAAACACATCCTATTTCATCAGAAACCCGCCATCTATGAGGGTTGTCACATCGAGCTAAAACCCCTGTGATTTATAAATAAGAAATCAGGTAATACCAGTTGAGTTCATTTGAATTGGTAAAACATCACCTCATGTAAAATAATTTAAAACGTTCTATCCATAGACGCTCAGCATGTTACAGAGTGCTGCCTAATATGTTTAAGAAATTACTTCAGATCTTATCAAGTACCTAGCATCGTCACATCCTGCTTGCTCTTAGAAATAAAAGAACAGGTATTAACACCTTGTCTTCTTATTCAATTTACATTTCTTTTTATTAAGAACTATTTACGCTATCAGATAAAGGATAATCATCTAAATAATACCTTATTATATATTTAGAGGTTTTACAAAACATATTTGATCATTAAACAGAACATACTGCTCCTTGGCTCATGTAACTCCTTGGCCACAGGACACAAAGTAAGCACTTTAAATACAATTACCTACCACACAGGGAGCTATATGAGTTAGACTGGCATGTTTGGCTTTTACTATCTTTCCACCTTCTTTATTGTTCTCTCCACATCCTATGAACATTCCCCTTTTTCTATTTCTTATACAACATTGCGTTTAATGTCTTAAATGTTTGACAAGTAAACATAATTAAAGTATGCAAAGATTCATTAATGTATCAAATCTACTGGTGTGTCAGTTCAATTATGTAATACAAAATACAATTTACATGAATATGTTAAGTAATGAAAATGTAAATGGTTCTTTAGCATGTTTTTTTAATTAATTTCAGGATTTGTGGCTTTTCCTGACGAAGGCGTACTTTACGCTGAAACGCGCGTCGAAGATTAAGTATTTTGCCACAGGATTGTCTCTTTTTCCTTGTTTTTTTAATGAGAACTTTGTAGAAATAACAAAGAAACTGTATGTTTACATGTAATATGGTGGTTTTTATATTGTGTTGAACAAACATTGAATATTGTCATGCAAAGAATAGACTTTTGTATTTTTTAATTACTTGTTGTTACATGTAGTTACTTTAACTAAACACACCAAATAAGGAATATTATATATAATTATTGCCTTGGGAAGTTATCTTTCATAGTGTATAGCCCTGTCCTAGGAATGTTATTTCTATTATACAGGGGGTCCTTGCTACTTACAAGAAAATACCAACGACTACGACATGAATTCAATTGTTCTTGCTTTTTTCACAAAGGAAAAGTGAGCACTAACAATACACACAAAATGGGCACTAATAGTGTGTGCACCCGGAACACCCCTTGTTTTGCCACTATAATGAAAGTGAGTTCCAAAACACTCCCGATGTACGAGCAAATAAATATTAATTGTTCCTGGCTGTTTTTGTGACTAGTTTTTGCACAAATGGCAAACCGAAGACATACAGTAATAAAAAGAAAAAAACGGGGCTTAAATGTTGCTTGCTTTATGCAGTAGTTATAAAAATACAAAAGCATTGCTCAACCAGTTCGATCCATATTTCCAAATGCATCCTCAAAAGGGGATGAAAACATGTAAAACGGCTCGATTACAAATATCATGGCGCTCGGCTGGCTCGTGAATTAAATAGCTTCAATAAAACTCGCACTTTCTTAACTTTACTAAACTTACCTCCATTAAAAGTACATAGTAACAGTCATCAATCATACTGCGGGTATACATTGTAATATCTGACATCAGTATATAAGAAGGAACGCAGGACGTGCCTGTGAGAATTGCAAAGCAGAGTGTTTGCCAATGAGATTACCCTGCTCCCTTATCAACTGCATATTAAATGATGGTGCAGTGGCGCTCCTGCTGTCGAAACCCCCCAGGCAGACAACAAGGCCGGATCTTTACAACTGCTTCGAGCAAGCCTTGGGCTCAGCCGTGGCGACATACAGCGACAGCAGCAGCATGGGAGCTTCCCTGGGACCGCGCTAGCATCTGCAGTTTTATTGCAGTTCAACAGGAGAGTTCGCTCCACCACATCTAATTAGCGCATCATTGTATCGGGTGCGCAGCTTCACGGATATATACGGCCATGGACAGACAGCGACAGTTCCATAGGGTAGTTCAGGTCCCTATTATAGCACGTTCTGATATACCCTCGTGTGACTCACCCGCGCACGAACACCAAATGCCAGGACATAGGTTTTGGGGGTCCTGCCCCTGTGATGAAAACTTCATAAACTTAGTAAACAAAGCGGTCACGATCAACCTTGGTACATGATCTTCAACGTGCAGGGATATTTTAGGGACATACTGCTAAGTATCGCATTTTCTATTGTATTGTTCAATTGCTATACTATTCTCCGAAGGAACTTGTTCAAAATAATTTGCAGAACTGGTGGCTACATTGCAGAAATTGTGGCTACGTTTTAACATGTGCCAGTTATTTCCTATTGTATTTATAGATTAAGATAGTTTCCCCTCAGCAGATCGTTGGGTAAATGCATGCAAATTGTTGCATTTTAAGCACATTCGTTAAATATGAACGTAATGCATCTTTAAAAAAAAGCAAGTCGAGGTGGCTTTGGCTTCTAGATTCTATGTTTGATCAGCATGCTGGTTGTTTTCTGCAAGAGTATTTTTTTGTTCAGTGACTTAACCTGTTTAAATATGCAAATGGGTAATAGAAAATGTAAAAATAAGAGTTGCGCATGGCACTGTTCAAATCACCATGCCATCATTCTCTATATTCTGGTCTCTGTAATCCGGTCTCCTCTTGAACCCATCACAATATTGGTCTATGTACAGGACCTCATTTTTGAGATGCACCGTCTATATAAAAAGATTCATTACAAAGCTCTCTACTTTTGGTCTCCATCAACTACCTACAAAAACTACATTAATTGTATTATCTCGCTCATGACTTCTTTTTCACCCATTTGAAACCTACTGAAAAAATACGGGGGCATATTACCAAGCAATAGTGATAATTATCGCTATTGCTTGGTTAGCGGGAAAAAAATATCGCCGCAAACCGAGGATTTTTACCGCTGAGATACCTTGAAATTATCAAGGTTTATCTCAAAAGCGGTAAAAATCCTGCGAAATGTATGAATATCGCTGAAAAATCAGCGATATTAATGCATTATCGTGACAATGCTCTTAGCCATGTTATCCACCTTCCATTGGATAACATGGCTAAGAAATGCTTTTAGCAGGCGTTAGCTTTTGGAGATATTCGCGCTTAGCGTGAATATTTCCAAAAGTTGTTAATAGGAGTTAGAGATGTTAGCGACTGTTTTCAGTCGCTAACATCTTGGCACGCCCACTTTGCATGTCATTAGCGATAATTATTGCTGACATGCAAAGTGGGCCCCTAAATGCCCGCTATCGCCTACAAGCTGTCGCTAACAGGTGTTAGAGACAGCTTGGTAATAGGGCGATAAAATTATCGCCGCATTAGCGGGAAAAAGTCCCGCTAATACGGCGATAATGTCCTTGGTAATATGCCCCACAGTTCCCACCCTTTCTCACTCAAGTCAAGTCAAGTCATGAAGCTTTATTCGGTGCATAAAAAATTACCATAAAAGCACAAAACAAATACATTGTATAATAATTACAGTGGTTTACAGAATGGGGAGACTACCAAAATATAACAGACACAATGGTTTAGAAACACATACTTTTCCTGGCCTTAATAGATTGAATTAAAAACGTAGCAGTTAAAAATCTGACATCGACATGTTGCAGGTTAAAAATAAGACTCATAGCCTGAATAACTGTGTGCACACCATATTTAAGAAACATAGGTTTTAAATAGGTTGTACCGAAATTCATATACAGTTTACAGATCAAAAGAAAGTGCAAAATGCTGTGTTTGGATACACCATCACACATACATGGCCCCTACTAAGTGATATGCTACACCAAACCTCAGCCTGGTTAGCACAAACTTGTGTGATGGCCTTGTCACCCATATTAAATAGGTGGGAAAACCTTCAACAATAGTATAACTATTGTAAAACGTGACAGTAGATAAAGATCCATTAGCAACAGCTCGCTTTCTCACAGAGAAGGCCTAAAATTTGGATTTCAGCTCAGACTTTGAAATTAATGCTGCTGCGCCAGGGTCAACTAAGACATTTGAATAAAAAATCTCAGAAAAACAGCTGATGACATATTTTAACCAGGGTATATTAGAATATTTATCCAACGAGAGACAGCCCTCAATGATCGATCTAGTAAAAGATTTTTCCTCCAGGAGCCAGATTGACCGCCAAGTCATAAGTGGCCTCAGGGATAATTGATCGATCAGGAAATTATTGTCATTTTCCCGATGGATTAACTCGGTCGAAGCAGAAGTTGGCAACAACAGGAGCTTTTTTTTAAAGGAATTTTCCTCCTGCTGCAACTTATGGTCACGTCTATGTCCCCAGACCCCAGCCCCATAGAGTGCGATAGTGACGCACCTGGCTTGATAGATCTTAAGCATGTCTCTAGTACATCGGTCCCCGACCTTGTTAGCAAATCTAAAAACACAGTGGACATTTTTTGCCATTTTAATACGGATGTTTTTAAATTCGTTGGATAATGATCTATCTTTGGAGAAGGTTATACCAAGATAGCAAAATGTATCCACCTGATGCACCTTATCTTTATCAATACAAAAACAGTTTGAAGCTTTACTTTTAGCCCCACAGGTCATGGTAAACGTTTTCCCCTTGTTAATAATTAATTTTCTATCGCTGATAAAGGTAGGAAATCTATTAATCAGGCGCTGTAATCCTAACGGTGTTCTAGAGAGCAGGACAGCGTCATTGGCGTATAATAACACCGGCACAGGAGCTCCATTTATCTGGGGGGCATCCGCTTTAACACTTTTAAAAATGTCATCGATTCCGTTAAAAAATAAAATAAAAAGGAGGGGGGCCAGTACACAGCCCTTTCTAATCCCTTTTATAACTCCAAATTTTGGGGTGCATTCACCATTGGTGCCAAAACGCACACACGTTTTTAGTTTCCTATACAGCCTAGCCAGAAAGTAGATTATGCCCTCTGGTGCTCCTAACTGTAACAGGGTTGGCCATAGAATAGAGTGGTCAACCATGTCGAAAGCACTACTTAGGTCTGCGAAGCAGAGGTAAATTGAGCCGGATTTTGCTTCAGTGTATTTCCCTATCAATAAATCAAAGTTTAAACCCTGATCGAGGGTACCCTGGCCCTTTCTAAATCCATACTGACTATTGGCAAGGATACCCTCTTGCTCAGCCCATTCCTCTAACCTCGCTAACATAACTCTACTCATAATCTTGACTGAGGAGTCAAGAAGAGAGATCGGACGGTAATTTTACACCTCAGACCTACTGTCCTTTTTATGTATCGGGATAATAATTGATTGCCCCCATGTTTCAGGGGCCTCGATACATACTGCAGCATTACAAACAATAGCCAAAAGAGGGCTCCACATCTCCGGCGCTACTTTATAGACATCGATGGGCACTCCATCGGGTCCCTGGGCTTTCCCCCCCTTACTTGCCCGTATGCCAAGTTCTACCTCACTAACTGTGATATCCAGGGGCAGAACTTCCCACCTTCTCAGATCGGTATCCAAACAGCTGTTAGAATCAAAAATATTTGAGAAATGGACTATCCAACCATCGCTCTGGACATTAGAGGTTAACTCTGGCAGATTTTCGTCCTTAAGAAAAGGAGAGTTCACAGTAGCCCAAAACAGAGTACTATTGGAGCACTCGGCAGCCTGGTTGAGAGAATCCCACGCCAACTGCTGTAGCTCACTCTTCCTCTGTTTTAAGGCACACATATTCTCGTCTTGATTTTATTACAGAGTCAGTGTCCCTGGGCTTTTTTGGCAAGGGCATATTTTAATTCAGTTAATAGCCTAGTAAATTAGTGGTCAAACCAGGCCGGTTCAATTTTACGCTTACCCCCTTTAGATTTGGTGAACCTGGCATCAATAGATTTATTAATATCATTAAAAGCAGATAAAACCTGTTTATGATCGGCACTGTTGTCAAGTATGAGAGTGATATCTCCCTTACAATCCCTGACAATAGAGCCAATTAATTCAGTAGCTTTTTCCCCTACCCATCTTAAACGAACTCCGTTTGGTCTATGGGGTTCCGGATTAGAAACTGTTGTACCCAGGGTAACAAAACGTTCACCCCAAAAAGTTGTTTCCAAGATAATACAATTGTGGTCACTTAGGGTAGATGATTCAATCCTAGGGGGAGCACAACAGGATGTAATATTAGAAGAGACAATCACATGATCAATAACTGAACTGGTGTACCGGTTCTTAAAAGTAGGGATAATTTGACCATTTTCATCTTTTAGAAGCCCCAAAATTTCCAGATCAACACATCCCAAGAAATTGTTTAGAGCCTCTCCATATCGGTTATGTCCAAAATGTAGATCATCCAAACCGGTATCATTAATAAACCCACATACTTTCCCCGTCGGCAGTTCACGTAATGGGAAATTAAAGTCACCAACCCAGATAAAATCAAAAGAAACATTTACATCTGGGATTAGATTTTCAACAATGCTAGCCAGGTCATCAACAACTACTACCATGGAGCTATCGAAAATATTATTGTAATAATTTACCAGAAGAATATGATGGCCTTGCCCCTCTAATAACCGGAGGATCTGGGCATGTGCTCCTACAGTTATATACTTTTTTATTGTGATCAAGCGGTGGATAGATACTAAAATCAGAAGACCACCTTTGGCTCTTCCTGGCCCAGTACTCTGCGCCGGCAAATTATAAGAAGCAAACCCCTCATAATTAACTTCTTCCCTACACTATGTTTCCTGGAAACAGTGGATGTCATAGCTATTAATAAAATTTGACCAGCCCAAGACATTCCCCTTAGATTTCAGTCCTGCAACGTTCCAACTAGTAATAATTATCCCATTACCCCCTGTACTAACCCCATCCGATGGCAAGGTTACATTGGGTCTAGCTATTTCCCTTAGATTTCCAATAGGCAGGTCCTCACAATCATTTATCTGGTTGGAATTCTCCAGCCTAGTTACCATAGAGACTCTAGGGCTTTCGATTATTCCAATTGTCTGGGTATTAATATCCTCACACAGGGGGGATGGACTATCCAAGATAAGTCAATCATTAGAATCCAAGCTATTTAAGGCATGAAAACGATTTTGTAGTGGAATGGCTATACCTGGCCTAGAAAAAGGTGGGAATGGCTTCGGCTGGTTAATATCTTTAGGTGATGCATTACTGAGGTGTCTATAAAAAAGCCGAGCGGACGTGAACACACACGGTTGTCAGCAAACGGTAGGGAAGCTGCTCTAAGCAAAACTGTAGCAACATGTTGGGGGTACTTAAAATTGATAATAACACAGTCCCCCATACTGTTCTTTCTAGAGTTACCAATCCAGTTAACCCTTCTGGTAGTTAATATATAATTGGAGTAAGCAATTGGGAACCCACAATGTTTGTGCAACCAGTAAACTGATTTATTTTTCAGAGAGTCATGAGATTCCTGCTGAAACTGGGTTGAATGGGTGTCAACCGGGGGAACATTAGTTAAAAAAACCACATAGGGGGCGCAGTCTGGGGGGTGATTAATAAAGCGTCTTCTCCTCACTTCCGTCCACCCCACTGTGTTCTCACCTGCTGCGGATACTTGGTTTCCCTGGCTCACTTGATTTCCCTGGCTCACTGTGGGTGATCTGGTATAGCTGTTTGGTTAACCCTAGTCCCCCCCTCAGGTGGTATTACTACTTCCTTACTTACATTATTCCCCACCTTTGTGACCTTATTGGTTTCGGCTAGGGCAATATGAGACTTCAAAAGGCCACCCAATCTAGTTACTTCATTGGAAACCTGATCTAATTTGGCTACTAGAGGTTTGATAATTGTTTCGAATTTAGCTTCAATATGTGAACCAACAAATCAAATTGTTCAGGGTTCAATGTAGTCATCCCATCCTTTTTTGAGGCCTCATTTTCCCCCACTAGATTTTTTGGGGGTATATCCACTCTTTTAGTTTTACTATTGCCCCCCCGTTTGTTGGGTAACTCCCTGCAGGCCCTTACTACTCTACGTGCCGGGGAAGGTTGTTGTGAGGTGTCAGAGAGGCCATCCAACACAACCTGATTTTGTACTGGGGATACTGGTATTTCATTATTAATTTCATTATTAATTGTAGCCTGGTTACCTTGATTACAGCTATTGTATAGCACTGGTATATCTAGAGAGGTAGACAGATTAGAGGAGGAAGCGGGGGGACTACCCCGACTTAATGAAACTCACTGGTCATAATTAATTTTGTTTACTACTCATTGTTTAAGCTTAGGGTAGAACCTGCAAAACAAGTATTTAGAACACTGTAGCTATCATGAATCACTCACATTAAAATTGAAATACGAATATAGCAATACAATATCCTTAAAACGTAACCTAATAGTCTCACAAAATTGGGGGTAAGTCTTATCCGCAGCTGCCAGAGTCCATGGCCCAGCCCAGCCTCGTTCAGCCCTGGACAGCCTCAGACTGCCCCGCCCTTGTCCCGGGCTTCTCCCACGATGCTCCGGCGCGCGACTCATGGTGCGAGAGGCGTTTCGTCTTCTTAAGCGCCTCTGGGCGCGCTGGTGGCGTGAGTGCTGCGCGCCTACCCCGGGGCAGCTGGGAAAGGTAGTTCGTTTGTTGTGAACTACGGCCGTTGCCCTCCTGGCGTGACAGAACCTGCCGTTCAACTCACAGCGTGACAGGTAGCAGGAATGTCGTTGCCCTCACGGCCGGTGGTCCAGTAAATTACTTTGCCCCCAGGAGCTCTAGGCGCTACGTCTTCTTAAGTGCCTCCGGGCGTGCTGGTGGCGTGAGTGCTGCGCGCCTCCCCCGGGGCAGCTACGAAAGGTAGTTCGTTTGTTGTGAACTACGGCCATTGCCCTCACGGCGTGACAGGACCTGCCGTTCAACTCACGGCGTGACAGGTAGCAGGAATGCCATTGCCCTCACGGCCGGTGGTCCAGTAAATTACTTTGCCCCAGGAGCTCTAGGCGCTCTGTCTTCTTAAGCGCCTCCGGGCGCGCTGGTGGCGTGAGTGCTGCGCGCCTCCCCCGGGGCAGCTGGGAAAGGTAGTTTGTTTGTTGTGAACTACGGCCGTTGCCCTTACGGCGTGACAGGACCTGCCGTTCAACTCACGGCGTGACAGGTAGCAGGAATGCCATTGCCCTCACGGCCGGTGGTCCAGTAAATTACTTTGCCCCAGGAGCTCTAGGCGCTCTGTCTTCTTAAGCGCCTCTGGGCGCGCTGGTGGCGTGAGTGCTGCGCGCCTCCCCCGGGGCAGCTGGGAAAGGTAGTTTGTTTGTTGTGAACTACGGCCGTTGCCCTCACGGCGTGACAGGACCTGCCTTTCAAGTCACGGCGTGACAGGTAGCAGGAATGCCGTTGCCCTCACGGCCGGTGGTCATGTAAAATACTTTGCTGCATTTTAAGCACATTCGTTAAACATTAACCCTGGGCGGAGAACTACGCTCCGTTCGTGGAGTTTGCAAATTTTCGGCAACTTCGCACTTCGCTGCGACCGCGAAGCTGTCAACTACTTCGCAATCTACAGCGTAGCGTAGTAGTTTTTCTTGCGAGCGCGCTCAATAGCATTCTCGCATGCGCGGTAATGACTCCAATTTTGTGCATGCCCCTGACAGCCTGACCGGTAACACCTGGGCCGCTCTCCCTGCTTGCCCCGCCCACCACCTACTCCTTCAAATATCCACGTTTCCAAGCCCTCCCTGGGACTCCAATTTTGCCTACCTGCTGGTCGACTGAGGACTGGTTTGTTGCTGCTGCCTGGGTGTTGTCCTTGAAAGCCCACATCTCGCCGGACCCGCTTCGCAGGTCCTGCTTCGCGGCTCCTCCCGTGAGCTGGGACTGAGGAGGAGGAGCTGAGACATTGTGTTCTGCATTGGGCTGTGTGGCTGGTGCAGCAGGGCTGCGAGTGGTGTGTTCAGGGACTCCATCTCCCAGGAGCCCCTGACAGCCTGACCCGTAACACCTGGGCCGCTCTCCCTGCTTGCCCCGCCCACCACCTACTCCTTCAAATATCCACGTTTCCAAGCCCTCCCTGGGACTCCAATTTTGCCTACCTGCTGGTCGATTGAGGACTGGTTTGTTGCTGCTGCCTGGGTGTTGTCCTTGAAAGCCCACATCTCACCGGACCCGCTTTGTGGGTCCCACTTCGTGGCTCCTCTCGTGAGCTGGGTCTGAGGAGGAGGGGCTCAGACATTGTGTTCTGCATTGGGCTTTGTGGCTGGTGCAGCAGGGCTGCGAGCGGTGTGCTCAGGGATTCCATATCCCAGGAGCCCCTGACAGCCTGACCCATAACACCTGGGCCGATTTCCCTGCTTGCCCCGCCCACCACCTACTCCTTCAAATATCCACATTTCCAGGCCCTCCCTGGAACTCCAATTTTGCCTATCTGCTGGTCGATTGAGGACTGGTTTGTTGCTGCTGCCTGGGTGTTGTCCTTGAAAGCCCACACCTCTCCGGACCAGCTTCGCGGGTCCCGCTTCGTGGCTTCTCTTGTGAGCTGGGACTGAGGAGGAGGGGCTGAGACATTGTGTTCTGCATTGGGCTGTGTGGCTGATGCAGCAGGGCTGCGAGCGGTGTGTTCAGGGACTCCATCTCCCAGGAGCCCCTGACAAACACCTGGGCCCCTCTCCCTGCTTGCCCCGTCCACCACCTACTCCTTCAAATATCCACGTTTCCAAGCCCTCCCTGGGACTCCAATTTTGCCTACCTACTGGTCGATTGAGGACTGGTTTGTTGCTGCTGCCTGGGTGTTGTCCTTGAAAGCCCACATCTCGCCAGACCCGCTTTGCGGGTCCTACTTCGTGGCTCCTCTCGTGAGCTGGGACTGAATAGGAGGGGCTGAGACGTTGTGTTCTGCATTGGGCTGTGTGGCTGGTGCAGCAGGGCTGCGAGCGGTGTGTTCAGGGACTCCATCTCCCAGGAGCCCCTGACAGCCTGACCCGTATCTCCCTGCTTGCCCCGCCCACCACCTACTCCTTCAAATATCCACGTTTCTAAGCCCTCCCTGGGACTCCAATGTTGCCTACCTACTGGTCGATTGAGGACTGGTTTGTTGCTGCTGCCTGGGTGTTGTCCTTGAAAGCCCACATCTCGCCGGACCCGCTTCGCGGGTCCCACTTCGCGGCTCCTCTCGTGACCTGGGACTGAATAGGAGGGGCTGAGACATTGTGTTCTGCATTGGGCTGTGTGGCTGGTGCAGCAGGGCTGCGAGCGGTCTGTTCAGGGACCCCATCTCCCAGGAGCCCCTGACAGCCTGACCCGTAACACCTGGGCCACTCTCCCTGCTTGCCCCGCCCACCACCTACTCCTTCAAAGATCCCCGTTTCCAAGCCCTCACTGGGACTCCAATTTTGCCTACCTGCTGGTCGATTGAGGACTGGTTTGTTGCTGCCGCCTGGGTGTTGTCCTTGAAAGCCCACATCTCGCCGGACCAGCTTCGCGGGTCCCACTTCCCGGCTCCTCTCGTGAGCTGGGACTGAGGAGGAGGGGCTGAGAAATTGTGTTCTGCATTGGGCTGTGTGGCTGGTGCAGCTGGGCTGCGAGCGGTGTGTTCAGGGACTCCATCTCCCAGGAGCCTCTGACAGTCTGACCTGTAACACCTGGGCCGCTCTTCCTGCTTGCCATGCCCACCACCTACTCCTTCAAATATCCACGTTCCAAAGCCCTCGCTGGGACTCCAATTTTGCCTACCTGCTGGTTGATTGAGGACTGGTTTGTTGCTGCTGCCTGGGTTTTGTCCTTGAAAGCCCACATCTCACCGGACCCGCTTTGCGGGTCCCTCTTCGCGGCTTCTCTCGTGAGCTGGGACTGAGGAGGAGGGGCTGAGACATTGTGTTCTGCATTGGGCTGTGTGGCTGGTGCAGCAGGGCTGCGAGCGGTGTGTTCAGGGACTCCATCTCCCAGGAGCCCCTGACAGCCTGACCTGTAACACCTGGGCCGCTCTCCCTGCTTGCCCCGCCCACCACCTACTCCTTCAAATTGCCACGTTCCAAAGCCCTCGCTGGGACTCCAATTTTGCCTACCTCCTGGTTGATTGAGGACTGGTTTGTTGCTGCTGCCTGGGTTTTGTCCTTGAAAGCCCACATCTCGCCGGACCCGCTTCGCGGGTCCCTCTTCGCGGCTCCTCTCGTGAGCTAGGACTGAGGAGGAGGGGCTGAGACATTGTGTTCTGCATTGGGCTGTGTGGCTGGTGCAGCAGGGCTGCGAGTGCTGTGGTCAGGGACTCCATCTCCCAGGAGCCCCTGACAGCCTTACCCGTAACACCTGGGCCGCTCTCCCTGCTTGCCCCGCCCACCACCTACTCCTTCAAATATCCACGTTTCCAAGCCCTTCCTGGGACTCCAATTTTGCCTACCTGCTGGTCAATTGAGGACTGGTTTGTTGCTGCTGCCTGGGTGTTGTCCTTGAAAGCCCACATCTCGCCGGACCCGCTTCGCGGGTCCCACTTCGCAGCTCCTCTCGTGAGCTGGGACTGGGGAGGAGGGGCTGAGACATTGTGTTCTGCATTGGGCTGTGTGGCTGGTGCAGCAGGGCTGCGAGCGGTGTGTTCAGGGACTCCATCTCCCAGGAGCCCCTGACAGCCTGACCCGTAACACCTGGGCCGCTCTCCCTGCTTGCCCCGCCCACCTCCTGTCACCTCCCCCTCTATCTTACAGGCCATAATCTCCGCTCCGCAGGAGCATGCGGGAGCGTCCCGGGAGAAGCCCGGGACAAGGGCGGGACCGTTCGTGGCTGTCCGTGGTCGGGCGAGGTTGGGTTGGGCCACCCCCCCTGGATCTGTTGTATCATACCACTGCGTAATCTTGTCTTTACGCTCTGGCAAGGTACGAACTGTTCAGTTGCAGGCGTCTAAGGGGGTGGTATCCGGGCCCTTGGACGCCTTTATCACTAGGGCAACAGGCATACTGGAAAAAGAGATAGCTATGGTTGAAAAAAGGCTCTCAATTGATCTAGTTTGTGGGAAACGTTCTTCGTTAGGCTTAATTGCTACAATACCAAGTCCCGAGGCACTGGCACAGAGTGCTAGTCATCCCTTAGTCATAGCACCGATAGATGTGGGAGGGGAGGAGGGCTTGTCCCTGATCTCCTCCAATATCAATACAAACCCTGGCAATTCACACGGTAGTGGGGCTGAGGATAGTGTGCTTCTGGCTAGTCAATCTCTGCCGGACTCATCCTTTGATGAGGTCCCCATGAGAAACTCATCGCGCAAGAGGAAAAGATGTAAGAGACGCCAGAGGGGAGGTGTCACCAAGATCCCAACAAGCATTGGAAATGCAATAGGTCTCGCATTAGAAAAGTTGGAGCTATTGGTCTCGTAAATGACACATATTTTATTTATGTGTTGGTTTTTAAAATAGCTAAATTGATAGCTTTGTCATTTACAATGCCAATAGTTATAACTTTTGCAAATGTGACACCTATAGCATTTGTAATGCAATATGTTTTATTTACGTGACTTATATGTATTCATATAACAAATAACAACGGCCTTTATTTTTTTATAATTAATACTTAAATAAAAAGTTATTGTAATTTACAATGGCAATAGGGGTGTAGAGAGAGGGGTGTAGAGAGAGGGGTGTAGAGAGAGAGGGGTGTAAGCATGGTGTAGAGAGAGAGGGGTGTAGAGAGAGAGGGGTGTAGAGAGAGAGGGGTGTAGAGAGAGAGGGGTGTAGAGAGAGGGGTGTAAGCATGGTGTAGAGAGAGAGGGGTGCAGAGAGAGAGGGGTGTAGAGAGAGGGGTGTAAGCGTGGTGTAGAGAGAGAGGGGTGTAGATAGAGAGGGGTGTAGAGAGAGAGGGGTGTAGAGAGGGAGGGGTGTAGAGAGGGAGGGGTGTAGAGAGTGAGGGGTGTAGAGAGAGGGGTGTAGAGAGAGGGGTGTAGAGAGAGGGGTGTAGAGTGAGAGGGATCTAGAATGGAATATGCAGGCTGTACATTACACTGTCACCCTGAAATTCACGGAAGCTATTATGTTTTTATGTGCTCCTGTCTTCAATGTGCATGCCAGTGGGGCACGGGTCCCTTGATTATATTATTTTATGTATCGACTCTGTTTTTCAAAAATCTCATAACTCAGAAGAGTCTCTCATAACTCAGAAGAGTCCAAAACGGAGAAATGGGCGTTAGAATGAATATAGATTAAATTGAAAAGCTTAAAATATATAAGTAAAACCACTGGAGGTCAAGAAAAATAGCAGGATCACCACAAAGAATTAAACTGAACAAATGGAAATGTATATTCGGCATTCAAGTAAATCACTGCAATAGAATAATCTCAAGAGACAAGAAACCTGATGGAGAGACGCAACACCAACACAAATCCAGTAGCATTAAGATATTTACAATAAAAGTGAAGATAATCAGCAGCTCGTAAAAATGTGATTCTGCTGCCAAACGGAGGGCAAGAACGCGTTAAAATTACAAAATCTGTAAAATCTGTGCCTGGCTTAATCAATCAATCTTGGGCAAGAACAAAAGCGATTTGAAGAGGACATGACAGGAAACAACAACTGAACAGAAGACTCAGCCCGCTGTAGGGCAAATAATTTTAGAAATGCAAGGTTGGCGATGCATCTAAAATGGGATATGGTTTACCTGAAAATTTCTAATTTCTTAAAAGTCTCAGCACGGTTATAACGTGAATAAAAAAATATGTGAAACAGCCTCAGAATGAATTAATCGTATGTAGGAATTCATAAATCACCAGACAGGATAACTCAGGAGGTTAATGCGCGCAATATAGGAGAGAAAATGTGTGCGCGCGCCTGACCTCTGGCCACAGACCTCAGACACAGCTTACAGTTAACTTGCCTGATTGATACCGAGGGTTGTGAATAACCTGAAGTGATCACTGAATTTAGAGAAGATACCACAGAGGGTTAATTTGTTTATAGCAGGAGTTCTTGTTGTAATTGCAGGTAACAAGTTCCAGTCCTTGCAAAATAACGCAGTGTGCTATGTCTTTGGAGCAAACATCTCCATGCAAATGGCGAGATTTACGTTTGAATATGTGCGAGGTATTTTCTAAAATGAGAGCGTTTGGTAGTAATTAATACCATTATTTAGTTACCAAAAAAATAAAAACAGTAAGACGAACAAGACGGAGGGCATTGCTGTGGGGAGGGGGGAGGAGAAATGCGAAACTGTCACAGCAGGGGGCGGAGCGGGGAGAGCGGCGATGGGGGAGAGACACGGGCCGTAGTGTGAAGCAGCAGGGGCTTTGTGCCACAGACCTCAGACACAGCTTTCAGTTAACTTGCCTGATTGATACCGAAGGTTGTGAATAAGGTAACAAGTTCCAGTCCTTGCAAAATAACGCGGTGGGCTCTGTCTTTAGAGCAAACATTTCCATGCAAATGGCGAGATTTACGTTTAAATATGTGCAAGGTATTTGCTAAAATGAGAGCGTTTGGTAGCAATTAATACCATTATTTAGTTACCAAAAAAACACAAGATCACAGCGAAATAAGGAAATATAAATTGAATCCTAAAACAAAGGTGAATGAACACAGGCGTGCTGGCCACAGAATATGCAAATCGGTTTAATGCAGCTGCACGCAAGACCACAGTATTGACATTTGACAGGAGTATACACTTCGGTGTACTTCTCTCTGCTAGAAAAATAAATACATAAAGTACACTCTGAGAGCACCAGATATAGAAAAAGCTTCAAGCAGCTATGGCATTTCTTCAACAGGAAAGTGGATTCGGCTGGGGGGGTGAGGGGGGGAGGCGGTTTGTTTTAGAAACAGAGGAAAGCAGGAGGAGGGGGCAGTCGGTTTTAAAAGACATTGTGATGGTATGCATTGTGAATGTATGCGTAACGTCATACATTCCATCACCACAGAACGTAGGTAAAGGCCGATCTGGAAGTCTTTTTAGCTGTTCTAAAGTTATCAATTGTTCCTCTATTATGACTGGATGATGTGAGTAAATACCGAGCTCTATGTTCAGACAGCCATCACTTTCTTGTAGGTAATGTTTTATTGAATTATAAAATGAACTTTTCATGACAATCGGCAAATCAGTGAATTCACGATGTAAAAGACATGCCCTGCTCTAAATTGAAGCAATTATATCCGTGCAACGCCTCTGTTCATCCCTAGGGGTACCACCCAGAAAGAAAGCAGTGACGGGGAATGGAGGGGGGAGGGGGCGGCGAGGCGATGGTGATCTACATGTTCTGGTGGCCGTACAAAAAGCAGAGCTGCATTTATCGACCTGCACAGTTTATCGATCCTAACCATTGTGCGATCGATGAATCTGCCCCTGTCCTTCCCTGTTCTATTTATAGCTGAATAAACACAAGGGCTGGGTGCCCACTAGCAGGGTGCAGGGTGCAGCCAGCAGACGGCCACCCTTGGGTGAAGGCGCCAGAAACCCAACAAGGGTCACGGGAGGGAGACTAGCACGAAGCAAAACATATTCTGCGGTAATCGTGGAAAATGCACACTAATCAGAGCAGATGAAAAACAATCACGCTCCACACGGATTGTGCTAGTTGGGGAATAGAAATCAGCCTGTGGTGAATGGAAATGGCCATTGCAAGAAGAAAGACTAACATGAGTTGATGTCATCAGGTCCAGGCTTTGGTCAAGGTAGCCAGCAACAGAACCTGTAGTGTTAGAGCATGATTATCCTACAAGTTTTGTGCTTCTTCTGGGCTTGTGCTCTCAAGTGAAGTTAATGGCAACCAGGCAGTCACTGGATTCTCAAAAACAGAGTGTCCCACAGATGCATGGCATTCACTTGGGAGGCGAGGGAGGGAGGAGAAATACGAGACGGCCTTGCGGCGGTGAGATGTGTGAAGCAGGGGGCGGGGGAGCGGATGCCTTTGAAGTGAAGCTAAGCTTCACTTCAAAGGTGTGGGAGGAGTGCGGCTGAGGGAACAGACGGCGATTTAATGATGTGCACGCGCATTTTAGGTCAATGCGCTTGCGCATTGACCTAAAAGCCACGGGCACAGCACCAAATCGCCCAGTTAGGTAAAGTCTGTTTAAGACGCTATAGTCTCGCTCTGCTTAATGCGCTTGCGCATTGAGAGGCGAGACCTAAAAATAAATGGCTTACCCCATCCAACCATTACTCCAGAAGAAACTACTAATCCACTCCCTGTTTTGGTTATAAACGATTCCCTGCGTCCTCCCAACATCCCTTTTGGGTCCTCAGATCCCTGTCCCACGTGACTTAATAGTGATGATGGCTTGTTGGGTAAAATAGAAGCTTTATTCAAATCCCTTTTACTGCCCGTTCTGGAAAGAGCAAGAGCAATGACCACAAAATTGGATGCTCTCGAGAATCTTGTTAATATCAATACTGGGCTTCTAAAAAAACTAGTCAATCCACAAAGCGTTCTGGCGAATCATATCCCCTCTAGTAATCTTAAATCACGGGGAGCAGTGGCTACAGGCAAATTAATTTCCATAGCTTCTGCTAAGCCAGCACCCATCAGGCCAGCCTTGAATAAACCTGAAGGGACGGGGGTAGGGGGAAGAATTGTAAATAATGACAACACACCCATAGTGGCCACGACTTCACAGGTCCCAAGGAAGGCTAGCACCAAACCTAACCTCATGCGTCAGCTGAGTATCTCTAAGCCGCTTGTGGTTAAGTCAGCCCAAACTCAAGCGAGGGTTGACTCCAACACATCCATACAACCCAAAATAAGTAATGGAGTTTTGGGGAGTAGAATTACCAATCCCTCTATTCCCTCCGCGAAGGTCAATAAATGGGGACCCCCCCACACAGATTTACCAGTTGAAGCCACCCCATACACGATTGTTCTAACAGGTGTTGCACCCATCAGGGAGGGCCAAACTGAACACTATCGGGATCTCAAAAATAAAGTCGTATTTTGGCTAAACAAACATCGTCCCCTCCCTCCCCCCTCTTCCACAGATATATTGAATGTGAGAAGAGTTGACTGGGTGGGCCACTCTACTAAGGACTTAGAAGGGGACTGTATCATCATATCCTTTAAGGACCCATGGGTAGTGGATTTTATACGCAGGGAAGTGAGGTTTGGTAGGCTGGGTGATGTGCAGACATTGGGTCTTGGGTACTTTTATCCCAAACGATCTTGTGAGTTCCCCCACAACCATATGATTCCAAGAAGACTCTTCAGAGGATTCCAAGCAGATAGAATTCCCTCTACCCCGTACTATCCTATATTGTTTAACCGCTTCAAATCCCTTTCTGGTCTAGAGGGGATCGACTGACTCTACTCTGTGGTTGGGAGCGGGAGTGTTTCGAGTAATTATGCTGGTGGGGCTAACGAAGTCTGTAACACGGCATCGATTGTGGGGCGAGGTACCTAGGATTATGAGATGGGGACAGCCCCCATTTCTAATAAGAATGTTACTCTGGAGGTGGATCCTCAATCCAGCAAGTGTGACTTTTCGGGAGTGGTTCAATGTGTTCAGAATGTCACCGTACCCCCCAGTCAGGCTGTGTTGCTCAAACTAGCGGGGTTAAAGGGGTGCATGGGTTCAGAGGATTGGGTAGACTTTATTGACACCTTTGACATTTTATTGTTTCAAGAGAGTTGGGCTCCTGATCCAATCCACAGGGTTGGGTTTTTACATTTTTTCAAACCAGCAGTGAAGGGTCATAAAGGTAGAGCCTCAGGGGGCTTAGTTATCTGGGTCAAACAGTCTATTGGCTATAGACCAGTGGAAATTGTAGTGGATAACCCGGACCTTCTGGGAATTAAATTATGCAAGGAAAATTGTCAAGAGGTTGTAGTTATGAACGTCTATGCCCGAGGCTGCCCCAGAGGGCGTTGTCCAGCCCAGGCATCTTGATCCTATCTTTTCTTAAATGGTTTTAAAATATGAGGTCTTTATTATACTGTTTAATCCTTTATTAACAATGAAATGTTCTATGTAATTACGATGATCTTAATTTATTACTATTTATTGTATGTTTTATACTCTTTTGCCATAAGATGTCTTTTATGATGTAAAAATCGCAATTAAGACTTTAAAACCTGAACCTGACTTACCGTGGTTCTGCGTTTGCTTTCTCGCTTTTCTCTCGCGGTCGTGTTCGCTACGATATTTGGAATCTGGCCGCACAATCCCATGCGACTTTAAGAACACGATTACGTCATTCGGACGAGCGAACATGCAATGGGACGCGCGATCCTCCTTGCAGCGCCATGTTGGTAAGATCGCGTTTACGAACACGCAGAAACTGCAATCTGGCACAGAATATCTCTCGAGTATGTTAAAATCTTCTCAAAAATTTTCATTTAACACCTCAGATTGTGATTTGGCTGTATTTTTTGGTCAAGGAGTCCTCTTTTTGTTTCTACTCTTTTTTTCAAGAGAAAGGAAGTGCCCCTGAGTCTCCAGCTTCCTGTTCCTGTCCCCCAGGCTCCCCCCAGTGCTTTGTCCATGTGGTGTTCACTTTCATTTGGAATTGGAGCTGGAAGGGTCACTCGTTGTGTATGTCTGCTGCATCTTAGCATTTAATTGGATTTATTGAGGAATTTAGGATTTGAACTTTTCTTTCACAAGTAAGTTTGAGAAGTGAGAATTGGTGTACTGTAAATGTTTTTTTTGATTGGGTTTTCTTTAACTACAGATTTCTGTGCTTCTCAATCTTTCTTAAAAAATTATTATTGAGAGAGGCCTGTACTTTCATGAGGGGCCAAGTTGTATGTGTTTGAAGTTTTATCCAGTAGGCCTAGAGGTACCCTAGGGTCCACCCATGTTTCTGTTGTGCCTGTAAAACATCATGGATGGCATTGGATTTAATTGCATAATTTGTTGTAGTGGAATTTAATTTTTTTAATTAAAATTAGGTAACCCTAGTAGTTCATGTAGTTAGTGTAGGCCTGCTTGAGCTCATTTACTTTCTGTGGGTGGCTTGGCCAGGTGGTGGTGGCCATTTTGTGTTTGTAGCCACTGTGTTTTTGCCATAGGCCTCCAAGCTTGTGGCCTACTCTGCCAGTAGGTAGGCCCAAGAGTACTACTAGAGTCCTCATCATGGGTGCATGAAAGTTGTTCAAGTGTTATAGAGGTGTTAAAGTTATAAGTGTAACATCATGTAGGTCATGGATGGCTTTGGATCAATTAGCAAAATGTGTTTTTGGTGTTGAATTGCAGGTTTTGGGTGTGTGTTGAATATTATGTCTTTTTCTGCGCACTAGGCAACCCTAGAATTCAGCTCGCGTAGTTTTGGTAACTTTACACAGTGCTACAACGCGACCTTACAGTTTTTGTCTTCTTCACGCGCTCAATGTGTGAGCTCTGGCACGCGATCACGATGTTTTGTACAGTTCGCACTGCCGAACACGCCGAATTTGCATTCTCGCGAGCAATATCTTGCGAGTTGCCTAAAACGTTCCCGAAAATGTAGATGCTGTTCATTGTGCTAAAAGAAACTCCTCAGGTTGTCATTTGCTTGTACTTTTTGGAACATGGACCACTTACTGTTTCTATCCTCTATGTACTTTGTTGTTTGAGGGTGGCCTGACCATGTGGGCGGCTGGGCGGCTTGGCGGCCATTTTGTCAAGCCAAGCATTGTCCTTTTGCCATAGGAATGTATTGTCTGTCTTCTCTTTCTTTTCATGTTTTTGGGGGTGGCCTGTCCATGTTGTGGCGGCCATTTCCTGGTACTAGTAGTAGCCTCTGTGTTTTTGCCTTAGGCCTCCAAGCTTGTGGCCTACTGTGCCAGTAGGCCCAAGGGTACTACTAGAGTCCTCATCATGGGTGCATGAAAGTTGTTCAACTGTTATAGGGGTGTTTTAGTTGTAAGTGTAACATCATGTAGGTCATGAATGGCTTTGGATTAATTAGCAAAATGTGTGTTTGGTGTTGAATTGCAGGTTTTGGGTGTGTGTTGAATAATATGGCTTTTTCTGTGCACTAGGTAACCCTAGAATTCAGCTCGTGTGGTTTTGGTAACTTTGCACAGTGCTAAAACGCGACCTTACAGTTTTTGTCTTCTTCGCGCGCTCAATGTGCGTGCTCCGGCACGCGATCAAAACGTTTTGTACAGTTTGCTCTGCCGAACATGCCGAATTTGCATTCTCGCGAGCAAAATCTCTCGAGTTGCCTAAAACGTTCCAGAAAAGGTAGATGCTGTTCATTTTGCTCAAAGAAACTCCTCAGGTTGTCATTTGCTTGTACTTTTTGGAGCATGGACCACTTACTGTTTCTGTCCTCTATGTACTTTGTTGTTTGAGGGTGGCCTGACCATGTAGGCGGCTTGGCAGCCATTTTGTCCAGCCAAGCATTGTCCTTTTGCCATAGGAATGTATTGTCTGTCTTCTCTTTCTTTTCATGTTTTTGGGGGTGGCCTGTCCATGTGGGGGCGGCCATTTCCTGGTACTAGTAGTAGCCTCTGTGTTTTTGCTATAGGCCTCCAAGCTTGTGGCCTACTGTGCCAGTAGGCCCAAGGGTACTACTAGAGTCCTCATCATGGGTGCATGAAAGTTTTTCAACTGTTATAGGGGTGTTTAAGTTGTAAGTGTAACATCATGTAGGTCATGGATGGCTTTGGATTAAGTAGCAAAATGTGTGTTTGGACTTGAATTGCAGGTTTTGGGTGTGTGTTGAAAAATATGGCTTTTTCTGCGCACTAGGTAACCCTAGAATTCAGCTTGCATAGTTTTGGTAACTTTGTACAGTGCTACAATGCAACCATACAGTTTTTGTCTTCTTCACGCGCTCAATGTGCATGCTCGGGCACGTGATCACGACGATTTGTACAATTCGCGCTGCCGAACACGCCGAATATGCATTCTCGCGAGCAATATCTCTCGAGTTGCCTAAAACGTTCCTGAAAATGTAGATGCTGTTCATTTTGCTAAAAGAAACTCCTCAGGTTGTCATTTGCTTGTACTTTTTGAAGCATGGACCACTTACTGTTTCTGTCCTCTATGTACTTTGTTGTTTGAGGGTGGCCTGACCATGTGGGCGGCTTGGCGGCCATTTTGTCAAGCCAAGCACTGTCCTTTTGCCATAGGAATGTATTGTCTGTCTTCTCT
The DNA here is from genome assembly GCF_964263255.1 of Lissotriton vulgaris. Taxonomy (NCBI): domain Eukaryota; kingdom Metazoa; phylum Chordata; class Amphibia; order Caudata; family Salamandridae; genus Lissotriton; species Lissotriton vulgaris. The sequence continues at coordinate 594,476,289 of NC_141693.1, forward strand.
TTCTTTTCATGGGTTTGGGGGTGGCCAGGCCATGTGGGGGCGGCCATTTTGTGTGACCTTCCATCCTGGTTTAGTTTTTTTGCCGCAGGCCTACAAACATGTGTGATTTTTTCTGCCAGTAGGCCTAGAGTCCATGAGATAGTCAGCTGGGTTGCTTGATGTAGCGGTTTCCATTTTGTCTGTTGAATTTAACATCATTTAGGGCATGGGTAGCAATGCATTGAGTTTTCAAATGTGGTGTTTATGGTGTAGTTAACTGTTTTGGTGAAAACTCCAAATGCCTTTGTTGTTTGTGTTGTTGTGTAACTTTCAAACCTTGTAGCATTGGGGATTTTCTTTTTTGCATTAAGCTGTGATGCAGGCACCCTCCTTTTTCTGGCCATATAGGGAGGGATATAGGCCTGCTTGAGTTTATTGTTTTCTGGCCTTTACCCATGTACCTGTGATGAGAGTGCCCATGTGGAGCTTTGGTGGTAGTAGTAGTGTGCTGTTTTGTTTTTGACAACTTGGCCTGTGTCTTGCCATTGTTCCTGTTGGCTTACTACTGTTCACATCCCCATTGCTATCTGCTGCAGGTCAATGATGCTGCATCCATCCAAAATGATGCACAAAATAAGGATAAACAAGTTCCACTTCCACTACATTTGCATTTTAGTTCTTTGCTTCTTACTGGTTGTACTAATACTTCTAGTTGTAATGAAAATTAAAGCTAAAAAAATCCACATTCGACTGATGTTGTTCTGCCTTCTTTGCTTGTAGGTGCACAAAAGACTGAAGAGGAGGTGTCTGTCATCATTCATCGCCTGTTCTACTGCCAGATGGACGTCCTTCTGTACTGCATCACGTGTGGTGAGACTAACCTGACCAGACATCCTTCTCAGCAACTTGTGCAACTGAGTGCTGCCGCTGACATCTGAAGAAGATGGGCCCAAAGAAAGCAGGTACCAGGTCCTCCAAGACCAAGAAAGTTGCTGAAAAGAGAAAAGAACAGAAGAAGGAAGTGACACTTAAGTCTGGTGTTGACCCGAAAACCTTTTTTGGGAAAAAACAAGTACGCCTGCAGCAGCAGTGACCGGGGTCCAAGCTGGGGCCAGCACCTCCGTATCAGTGGGCCCAAGCCACCAACCCAGGCCCAAGCAGATGAGTGGGGAAGAGGTAGCCAGCCTAATGGTGGAAAGCAGTGATACTGAGCCTGACCTGAACTTATCGCTATCCAAAGTAGTACACATTCCACACAAGAGGGAACACAGCAGAAAAGTGGTGAACAACAACCAGCGCCTGCAATAGTAGATGTTCAACCTGAGCCATTGCCCGCAATAGTAGTTGTTCAACAACCACCGCACGCAATAGTAGATGCTCAACGAAAAGAACAACCACAACCACCGCCTGCAATAGTAGTTGTTCCACAACCACCACCTGCAATAGTAGATGTTCAACGAAAACAACAACCACAACCACCGCCTGCAATAGTTGTTGTTCAAGAACCACCACCAGCAATAGTAGTTGTTGTTCCTCCCGAAGTCGGGGCAGTTCAGGAAATTGAGTCTGATGCAGAGCAAGAAGAGGCAGCACCTCATGCAGGAGATCTATTGTTTTCCAAATCCCCACCAAGGAAAAGGAGGGTTAGTCCATCGAGTTCTTCGCCAAGCATCCCTTCTGATGATCTTGACCTCAATTGGGAGCCACAACAATCTGAGCATGAGAAGGAGAGACATCCCAAGAAGACCAGGCTAGGGAAAAGGAAGGTTTCAGGAAGCCTACTACTTATGGAGTGCGATGTTGAGCAGTCGGATAATGATGGGGATGATAAGTCAGACCCAGTCATCACAAGCATTACTCCAGGCCCTGAGGACATGGAGACCAACATTTTAACACTATCAAGAATGGCTGCGACTAGGGATGTAGCACGCATACCACCAACACAGGCCACACCAAAACTACCTCCAGCTTCCATTTTTACATTTGCACACAGCCGGCAGCGTCCTACATCCAGCACAAGTTCCACCTCAGCAGAAGTAGGTAGTGGTACTACTGCACTGCCACATAGTGAAATTCACCACACAACCTCCAGTTCATCCGGCATTGGAAGTGGCACCTCTAGCAGGAGACAAAAGTTAAGCTCCCCAGTGTGGGACTTCTTTACAGTTAGCGCAAATGAGGAGAACATTGCTATATGCTCCATTTGTCATTCCTCCGTTAGTCGTGGTAAGCTTGGTACAAACTATGGTACCGGAGGCCAAATGACCCATATGAAAAAACAACACGCAATCAAGTGGGAGGACCACCTACGTATCATAAAAGCAGGAACCATTAATGTTGGTGGGGAAGCAGTAGAAGGTCCACGGGTCGAACAGGAAGAAGAGGGAGACATTCTATCTGGTAGTGGTACACTAAGTACCCCTGTCCCACTCCCCAGCACTGCAGTGGTAGATCCCACATCCTCCGCACCAGCAACATCTCTGTGGCACCAGAGTAAGAGTAGTAACCCAGAGACACCAAGGAGTACGGGTACGAAGTCTGCGACGCGAACGACATCATCGGGCATAACTGAAAGAAATACCAAGCAGCGTACTGTGGAATTTTAGTTTACGAGCTGAACATCATCTGCGCCAGCTTGTCACCCACGTACAACGTGCACGACAGCCATTTTAGGTATCATGGTCTCCCTGTCCACGATCGACCGCCAGCACGCTCCTCTGACCCTGCAGGCATCCTCCGCGCACCCTGGCTCCCCCTCCCTCCCTCACATGAGCATAACCCTTCTCCTCCTGCATGACCCTGTCCTTGGGAGTCAAGCCCGCGCCTGACCAGCACCTCCTCTCCTTCCATGAATACCCCTCTGTTGATAAACCATCCCTCCGCGCTTGATTGTCCACGCGGCATGAATACCACTCCTTTGATGACCCCTTCCCCCGAGTCCGACTGTCCACACAGATCCGAGGCCATCGCCTAAGCCGGGAGATACCATTTACTGCCCCTTATTGTATGAAGTCACTCCTCTTCAAAGGACCCACTATTGATCATGGCCTCCCCACCCCATGGGATATGATCAGGCGCACACATCCTAAGAATCGGCAGAACACTCAGCTGCGTGATGACCCCCTCCTCTTATCAGCAGGTTGAGGACCTCTATTGTGGAGGTATGTGGGGTGGGATTGACACGACGATTACGGGGATGTCTTTTTCCTTACTTCACAATATCTTGATTGTAATAAAGAAAGGTCACATGCCATAAACCAGTGTATAAGAGGCCAGGCCTCAGAGAGGCTGTTAGAGCACCTCAAGACGATACCTTGTTGTCTGATCTGATGTGTTCTGCTCCGTCGGAATAAATTTCTGTTTCCTGCCTTCTGGTCTCCGGCGCCTGCCTCATTGCTTGGTAATTTGAATGGTACAAAGGCGGTTAGCGCCGGGCAAATCTTGAAAAAGGTCATCGCCCTACCCTTTTTCTCACAATTGGCGCCCAACGTGGGGCCCATCAGCGACACGTGGATCCAGTGGGAGAGGTCCCGACGACAGAGTGAACGACTGCAACGATCGGGAGAGCTCGTGTCCGATAGACCCTCGTCTGACAGCCGATCATCCGACCTTCACTAGTTCCGAACAGAACTCTCTCGAGTGATCTACGGTCCTGACTGGGAACCATCAGGAGTGCCACGAACATCGCGAAGAATAGAGGACGATCGGGCGCTGGATTCAGAAGACAGGAAACCGTCCATGCGGTCCGGGTAAGGTTGTGTAAACACGACAAATTGAGAAATGATTGTTTGATTTGGATAATACTAGTATTATGCTTTGTTGATCCCTCTGGAGATTCACCGTCTGCAAACGGAGAAACAACAGGCTCTCTCTTTGCAAACAGTGAAGGATAGGTAACGCAGACTTTTGTCTCCATTGTAATCCGTCGTGCCTATCTTCCTCCCCCACTGTTTTCCCGAACTGTCGTTCGTGGATTGTTGTCTGGAGATTCTCTGTCTGCAAACAGGGAAGAACAAGGTCTCTCTTTGCAGGTAGAGAAAGAGTGGGTAACGCAAAACTTTAACACGTCGTACCCACTATTCTCCCCATTGATTGTTTGATTGACCGTACATTAAGTGTTCGGTATTGGTTCTTTTGAGGTATTCACCGCCTGCAAACAACGGAGAATAGAAATATTCTGTTTAGTCTTTGCCCGCCGTGATAAGATAGGTAGTGCAGACCTTTGTCCCCGTTGTAATCCGTCATGCCTATCTTCTCCCCACTGATTGGTAGCCTGTACAGCTCGGACCGCTTATTAGAGATGAACCATCCAGCTCCACTGGAAGGCACCCCTAATAAGGACATGTTCACTAAGCATGGACTAGTCGCTATAGCTTATACTAAGCTATGGCATAAATATACAAAGAAGAACCCCGAAAGTCAGTGGCCACTGATAGGTTCCTTTGATGAGCATAAAATAAAAACATTAGAAATAGCGCTCCAGAAAAATAAGACTACGCCCACTATGCTCGATAGTATTGGCAAGCATGTGGCGCAAAGAAACGGAACAACGACAGAAAAGAGAAGAAGCAAACATAGGGAAAGAATTACGAAAGGCAGCCCACCTAGCCGCTAAGCAACTAGAAGAAGAAATAAAAGAAAGAAAAGAAGCTGCACAAAACCAAGAATCAGGGTCGACAGGTCAATGTCCTGTTAGGACCCCCTCTGCGCTCTACCCTGAATTGCCCTCCAAACAGCGGGCGAACGACGAGTTACTGCTAGGTCCCCCAATCATCTACATGCCCCCTCCATATGCTCCCTGCCAACAACACCTGCAGGCCCTGAGTACGAGCGAGAACGGCCTTAGCGCTAGCGCACCAGCCCTCACGGCCTCCGCTCCAGCCACCTTAGCAGCACCAACAGATGCCCCCGAGGCTAGCGAGCACCCACCAGCCAGATCAAACAGATTGAGCAAAGATGAACGGGATGGGATTGACAAAATAGCAAAGACACTAGTGGAACGAAGGGAGAGCGAAGAATACACAATGAACATATATAACTCGCATGCCGACAGCCACAGACGGCATTTCATTTTGCGATACAGCTACCACACCCTGAACGCATATGAAGATAGGTATCAAAGTAAGGGCCCCGCTAAACTGACCACACTGTATAGGAAGATTGATGTCGGAGATGGGACTGAATGTGAGGCGACGGAGCTCTTCATGCAGACGCTTGAGGTCTTCCGCCACCTCACGGAACAAAAACCAGAAACCAAGGTTACAGTCCCTGAAACGACCTCAGTAGAAGTAGCCAACACTATGATGCCCATCAGAGAAGCGGCTCCATATTGGATTCCGCCACGCGGTCTGGGAACAAACGATGATATTAATCACGCAGATGCAAAAGGGAGGGTTGTGTACAATTGGGTTTACCAACCATGGGACCGACAAGATATCCTAACCTTTAGACAAACTCTGCCCGATTTAAGAAAGAACCCGACAGCGTTCTATACCGAGATGAACACAGCTCTGGGTTCAACGATAATGACTTTAGCGGACATTGACTTGTTTTTCGGGTTATGCCTGCCTGCTGACGTGTGGAAGCAAATCCGGAAGGCTGACCACACAGATCTGTTCGGGCACACCTGGGAGCATCTCAGTGAACTAGATAGACAGCGAGAGCCTGGAAGGAAACCAGTAAAAGACATACTAGAACTCCCAGACAAATTGGTTCAGAAGTTAAAGACACTGATCCCAGAGAAAAAGGTAGATTGGTCGATTATCACGGCCTGTCGTCAGATACCCCAGGAAGATGTATCAGAGTACTTCTTCCGATTCGATACAGTGTTCTCCGACTACAGTGGCCAAGACATGAACACCGCAACCGGACAACACCTGTTTGTACAGAACTATGTGAAGGGCCTGTCACAGGAGGTCTCCCAAAAACTACAGACGAGCGAGAGTAGTTGGGGGGTCTCCAAACCCGCAGCTATCCTTCAGATGGCTCAGTATTACGAGCACCAGAAGAATGAGAATGATAGGGCGTCCGAGAAAAAGAAGAAAGATTTGAAAGAAAGGGTGATGATAGCCCAGATACAAGGTATAGCGGTCGGACGGGAACCCCAAAGGGGGAACTACCAATCGACCATCCCTAGAAATCCACCTCCTAAAGATCACACCCCAACACCCCACACTGGACGTAGAGACATTAGCGATGACCAATGCGCCTTCTGCAAAGGATTCGGCCATTGGAAATCCCAGTGTCCGGTTCTGCTAGAGATGAACAGAAATAGGGACCCCAGGGATGTGGCGGGTGGTCCGAGAAATAGAGGACAAGGACGAGGGCACACAAACGACACCAACAATGACAGATCAGGGAGATTGAACACATTTGACCGCCCCCGACAGAATCAGTATCAACTATCCGACGGTGAGAATGCCCCCGACTTTGCATAGGACTGCCCGGGGCAAGGGAGGGATCCAGTCGAGCTCTGTGTTGACCAGCAAGGTCCTTATGTCACTGCTAAGGTCCTGGGTACAGAGTCTCCATTTTTGGTAGACACTGGGGCGACACGTAGTGTGTTATCGAAACGACTGATCCCAAGGGCACCCTTGTCTGGCTCACACATTACATCGATAGGTTTCGATGGGACGCCCTCCACTAACCCCCTGTCCGTGCCTATCACCTTTGACCTAGAAAGCAACACCACTGACACAACATTTTTGCTCTCCTCCAACTCCCCTGACGCCATTATGGGCATTGACTTACTGAAGCATTTTTGAGCTACCATTAGGTGTTCCCCAGATGGAATCCAAGTCATCCTGTACGACAACCCAGGCATGCCCAAATCCTGCCCTTCACGACACATGTGCTCCATAACTGACGCTGACCTGTCCTTGCTTGACACCCTGCCTCCGTACCTGTGGACCAAAAATGACTCTGATGTGGGACGAATGATGATTGACCCTATTCATATAACTGTAAGACAGGACGCTATGCACCCGAAACTCCCACAATATCGTATATCGCCCGAGGGCGAGAAGGCACTGGTAGCGATCATTCAGTCCCTGATAGATGCAGGAGTGGTTGAAGGGGTGGTTAGCAACGTCTGCAACAGCCCAATCCTACCTATTGTTAAGAAGCAAGGCGAAGGAGATGAGAAAGCGTACCGCTTCATCATCGACCTGCGAGAGATTAACAAAGTGGTTGTACCCCAATACCCCGTAGTCTCAGATATCACCACCATTCTGACCCTCATCCCGTCCACTGCCACCACCTTCACTGTTATCGACCTCAAGAATGCGTTCTTCTCTATCCCCATCCATCCAGACAGCCGTTATCTCTTCGGCTTCACCCTGAAATCCCGCTCGTACCGATTTTGTAGAGCTCCCCAGGGGTACACTGAAAGTCCCAGTATTTACAGCCAGGCCCTTAAAAGACAGCTGGACGCCGTCCAGCTACCGGATGGAGTGGTGTTAATCCAGTATGTCGATGATATCCTTTTGGCGGCCGACACCACCCCACTTGCAATCACAGCCACTGTTCAACTCCTACACTTTCTTGCAGAAAATGGCCACAAAGTTTCCAAAAAGAAATTGCAGTTCTGCCAGCCACAAGTGACATACCTAGGCCATCTCCTGTCCAAAGAAGGGAGGAAACTCACACCCGACCGAATCCAAACCATCCTAGACACCCCCGTCCCAAAAACACAAAAGCAAGTCCGCTCTTTGGTTGGCCTAACCTCTTTTTGCAGACAATGGTTACCCAATTTCAGCCTCATTGTAAAACCCCTACTTGCCCTGTTGGCCAAAGATGCCCCCTTCCCGCTCCCTTGGACCCCTGAGTGTCAAGCATCCTTTAAGGAATTACGAGATGCCCTCTGTTCAGCGCCCGTCCTGGGAACCCCGGATTACTCCAAACCCTTCTCCCTCTTCACCCACGAAAGGGAGGGGTGTGCATTGTCTGTCCTGACTCAGTCTATAGGTCCAAAGCAGCGCCCTTGTGCCTACTTCTCCGCCACTCTTGATCCTGTAGCATGAGCTTTGCCCGCCTGCCTTCGAGCATTAGCTGCCGCTGCTGTCTCTATCCGTCAGAGCGAGGGAATCGTACTTTCCAACTCCCTCACTGTGTTAGTACCCCATGCAGTCGACACCCTTCTGAACCAAACCAAGACTCAACATCTGACTAGCGCACGACTGACAGGGTACGAATTGACGCTACTTGCACCCCACATCACACTAAAGAGATGCACGACTTTGAACCCTGCCACATTGTTGCCCCTGCCTGAAAATGACCCCGATGTTCCTCCCATACACGACTGTGTGACCCTCACGGACGAACAATCTAGGAGTAGAGTTGACCTCCGAGATACTGCTTTCACTGACCCCGATGGAGAGCTATGGGTAGACGGCTCATGCATCAAACTCCCAGATGGCACCACTTCAGCTGCCTATGCAGTAACGACAGCCCGAACAGTAGTTGAGACAGCCTGCATCACACAACGATCTGCCCAGGCAGCAGAGCTGATAGCCCTCACACGAGCATGCATCATAGCCACGGGGACCACCGCGAACGTATATACAGACAGCCAGTATGCCTTCGGGGTGGTTCACCATTTTGGGCTCCTGTGGAGGGAGAGGGGATTCCTGACGTCCCACGGCACCCCTATCCTTCACGGAGATCTGGTTTCTGCCCTGATTGAAGCGGTTCTCCTCCCCAAACGACTAGCAGTGATCAAATGCCAGGCACACAAGAAGGTGACAGACTTAGTCGGACAAGGGAATGCACTGGCCGACATCACTGCACGAACCACAGCTGAGAATAGGACGGTGGCACGCATGTATGTGACCAGGTCACAAGCAGAGAAATGGACTGACGCAAGGGAAATGATCAGAGACATCCAGTCGGCCAGCACCCCTCACGAACTGACTAAGTGGGCCGGGGTGGGTTTGAAGGATGATGAGGGCTGCTGGCGAACAAAAGATGCAAACAAATGGTTGCTGCCTGACTCATACCTGATCCCCATACTGACAATGGCTCATTCCCCCGCACACATAGGATCTGCACCCATGATCAAACTCATTTCCAAAGTCTGGCACAACGACAAAATCCCCTACTCAGCCAGACGCCTAGTCCAGCAATGCCTTATCTGTCTGCAGCACAACCCCGGGAAAGGAACTGTGGTACCCCGGGGAGGGTTTGGGACCCCCAATCACCCCTTTGAGGTCCTTCAGATGGACTACATCCAGCTAGAGAGGTGCCAAGGCTTGAAGTATGTACTAGTCATCGTATGTGCCTTCAGCAAATGGGTAGAGGCCTATCCAACCCGTGACAACACTGCCATGACTACTGCCAAAGTACTACTGAAAGAATTCTTTCCTCGCTATGGCCTTTGTCGAATTTTATGGAGCGACAATGGCCCCCACTTCATAGCTGAGGTTATCCAACTAATCCTAAAGGGATTGGGGGTGAAACAGAGATTCCACGCAGTCTTCCACCCCCAATCCGCCGGCCTGGTGGAACGCCATAATGCCACACTGAAGTTGAAATTGTCAAAAATAGTGGCAACCACCGGACTTAAATGGCCAGACGCTCTCCCATTGGCCTTGCTATCGATGCGCTCTACTCCCACCAAACACCATTTGACCCCCTACGAGGTTGTATTCGGGCGACCGATGAACCTCTGGACTGCTCCCAAACCAACCTCCATTCATGACGTCCCGGACGTCCTACTGTCTGATTATTTGTGCAAGTTAACTAAAACGTTGTCTGTCATTCATCAACAGGTGCAGCAGGCCATCCCCGATGTTTCCAGGGGCCCAGGCCACGACATCCAACCGGGGGACTTCGTTCTAGTCCGCAACTTCCAACGGACCAAGAGCCTGGAACCCCGGTGGACGGGCCCCTGGCAAGTGCTGATTACCACACGGACGGCGCTTCGAGTGGAGGGAAAGAGGCACTGGCTGCACGCACACCACTGCCGGAAGGTCTCTGCGAACCTGGCCACGACAGAAAACGTCAACACCCAAGAAGAGCTCCTGAACAAAGACCGACCGACATTGAACTGTTATCCCGATACTGGGGCACTTGAACTTGCAAAATTCTCTGACCCCACTGTGCCAACCAGAGAAGGGACTGGGGTTGGAGGTTGCTTTCCTTCGTACTGATACCTGTTGTGATATTATGTGGGTGTTGTTTAGGTATCCAATGTCTGCCATCTTTGTGCAGCTTTGTTTCTAACTGTATGTGCCCAAAGACTTTGGACTTCCGAAATGAGCACATGGGCCCCCTCTATGAAGTAGAAATACGTGGCCTTATGGGGATAAATCCGAACTGACAAGTTGGCGAGACATGTTAAAAGGGAGGACTGTGGAATTTTAGTTTACGAGCTGAACATCATCTGCGCCAGCTTGTCACCCACGTACAACGTGCACGACAGCCATTTTAGGTATCATGGTCTCCCTGTCCTCGATCGACCGCCAGCGCGCTCCTCTGACCCTGCAGGCATCCTCCGCGCACCCTGGCTCCCCCTCCCTCCCTCACATGAGCATAACCCTTCTCCTCCTGCATGACCCTGTCCTTGGGAGTCAAGCCCGCGCCTGACCAGCACCTCCTCTCCTTCCATGAATACCACTCTGTTGATAAACCATCCCTCCGCGCTTGATTGTCCACGCGGCATGAATACCACTCCTTTGATGACCCCTTCCCCCGAGTCCGACTGTCCACACAGATCCGAGGCCATCGCCTAAGCCGGGAGATACCATTTACTGCCCCTTATTGTATGAAGTCACTCCTCTTCAAAGGACCCACTATTGATCATGGCCTCCCCACCCCATGGGATATGATCAGGCGCACACATCCTAAGAATCGGCAGAACACTCAGCTGCGTGATGACCCCCTCCTCTTATCAGCAGGTTGAGGACCTCTATTGTGGAGGTATGTGGGGTGGGATTGACACGAGGATTACGGGGATGTCTTTTTCCTTACTTCACAATATCTTGATTGTAATAAAGAAAGGTCACATGCCATAAACCAGTGTATAAGAGGCCAGGCCTCAGAGAGGCTGTTAGAGCACCTCGAGACGATACCTTGTTGTCTGATCTGATGTGTTCTGCTCCGTTGGAATAAACTTCTGTTTCCTGCCTTCTGGTCTCCGGCGCCTGCCTCATTGCTTGGTAATTTGAATGGTACAAAGGCGGTTAGCGCCGGGCAAATCTTGAAAAAGGTCATCGCCCTACCCTTTTTCTCACAGTACCATTGTTAGCATGTTTCGGCAGGAGGGAAAGTACGAGCGCAATCACCCAATGGCACGTTTGTACAATGCTAAGCTTGCTAAAATGTTAGTTCTGGACCTTCTCCCTTTTTCTTTTGTTGTTGAAGGGGTGGGTTTCCTGGAATTTGTGACAACCCTCTGCCCAAAATGGAATGTTCTCAGCCGCTACTATTTTGCCAGAGTTGCTGTTCCAGCACTACACCACGACGTGCTGGAATTGCTTGGAAAAGCCTTGCAGCAGAGTGCTGGGCATAGTATCCAACTGACAACAGACATGTGGACCAATTGCCCAGCCACTGATTACATGTGCAGCACTGCACACTGGATCTCTTTTTCAGGTGTTAGAGACAAGATATCTACAGGTATTGACACTACTGAGATTTGTAATGATACTCGCAGACATGCTACTGTAGCCATGTTTGCTATGGAGAAATCGCATACTGCTGCAAACATTTTGGATGAGTTCAACAGCAAGGTCTTTGAATGGCTGCGACCAAGAGGCCTCAATATTTGTTTTGTTGCCACAGACAATGGCAGTAATATAGTTAAGGCCATGGAAGATGGTCGCTATTTCAGGGTCCCGTGTTTGGCACACTGCATTAACATTGTGGTTTAAGACTTTCTGAAAAATGAAAGCAAAGTCAGCAACTTACTGACCATTTGCAGAAGAATCTGCACGCATTTCAATCATTCTTTTAAAGCCCAGAAGCAGCTACGGGTCATTCAACGTGAGTATAAAATGCCAGTCAAAGCACTCATCCAGGAGGTACCAACACGTTGGAACTCTACTTATTACATGCTTGATCGGGTGTTTGAGCAGTACATACCACTTCATGCTTATGTCATGACAATGTCAAGAAGATCAGGGGATCCAACTGTTATTAAAGCCATGACAGTTGAGATGTCGCAATGGGACCTCATTAAATGCCTGACAGAGATGCTATTTCCTTTTGAGGTCTTCACACGTGAAGTCAGCAGGGAGGATTGTACTATGAGCCAAGCTATCCCATTGTTGTACATGCTAGAGCAAGAGCTGAAGGAGGTGTCTGAAACTTACAAAGGTGTTGAAGGAAAACTTGATGTTGCCCTGGGACAGGGCAACATAAAACATTGATGGATCAAGCCCTGATCTTTGGACTGGGTAAGAGTGGTCTGCTTAATTCAGACACTCCGTTCATCACCACCCCCTTTTCTGAATCATTTTGTCCACCATAAGCGTGGAAGGGTATACTCAGATGTGAGTCCCTTGCTCATAGCACCATCAGGATTCAAGCAAGCCGGGCCGACGACGGCTGAAATGCCAGAAACCAGTCCCCGGTAGCTTGTTTCCTTCCCAGTATAAGAATTGGCTTGGTAGTTTGGTTTGCCCTGTTCCCATCATGCACTGGGACAGGAACAGACTAATTTGCATGTAGCCAGGTTCTGAGCTGGGATGGTGCAGTGAGCTAAAAAACATTGATGGATCAAGCCCTGATCTTTGGACTAGGTAAGAGTGGTCTGTTTAATTCAGACACTCTGTTCATCACCACCCCCTTTTCTGAATCATTTTGTCCACCATAAGCGTGGAAGGGTATACTCAGATGTGAGTCCCTTGCTCATTGCAACATCAGGTTTTCATCACCGTTTTTTTAGCTCACTGCACCATCCCAGCTCAGAACCTGGCTACATGCAAATTAGTCTGTTCCTGTCCCAGTGCATGATGGGAACAGGGCAAACCAAACTACCAAGCCAATTCTTATACTGGGAAGGAAACAAGCTACTGGGGACTGGTTTCTGGCATTTCAGCCGTCGTCGGCCCGGCTTGCTTGAATCCTGATGGTGCAATGAGCAAGGGACTCACATCTGATCTCTAGACACCGGTGTTTCAGGTTCATTAACCTTCGTCAGTAGAGATTACAGACTAGTTTTAGGGGTTTGCCGAGTAGGTTGCCAAAATCGTCTCAGGTCTGGTACCGCTCACTGGCGCGCAGGGCTTCAACCACGAGCTTGTCAGCTCCATGACTCACGGGAGTCCCTTTAAAGAAACAGCAGGTCTGGGAGCACACCGCTCACCTATCCAGCAAGGTTCGCCCCTGGCATTCTGGGTGATGCAGTCTCTGGTAGTTCGCCTCGTAGAATTGTTATCAAGTGTTTCGCCAAAGTTGGCGCAGATGGTGCTGATCTCTAGACACCGGTGTTTTAGGTTCATTAACCTTCGTCAGTAGAGATTACAGACTAGTTTTAGGGGTTTGCTGAGTAGGTTGCCAAAATCGTCTCAGGTCTGGTACCGCTCACTGGCGCGCAGGGCTTCAACCACGAGCTTGTCAGCTCCATGACTCACGGGAGTCCATTTAAAGAAACAGCAGGTCTGGGAGCACACCGCTCACCTATCCAGCAAGGTTCGCCCCTGGCATTCTGAGGTTCCGTGAGAATCGTAATGACGTTTTTGACTTGTTTGAATAGGGATGAGTTTGGTATCTACGAACCACAAATGACGAGTTTTGTGGGTGTACGCGTTTTCGCTACTCTACTTTGCATCGTTCGTCCTATTCGTGGGTTTCTTCATCTGAACCCACGGGTTCCATTTTAGATACGGCATCCATTTTGTTTCTTGCCCTCACGTAGCCGGTGAACTGACAATGTCCGCCTCGTGACCCTGGGATTCCCAACCTCTTGCGGAAGACACATGTTCCTTTGAGTGTGTCTTTATGACGAGGGGGATGACACGGCAAAGGCAGATGGCTCCGCTCGAGGCTCATCTAGCCGTGCCGGTCTATTGTTTCAGCCGTGCAAGCATTAGGCACGAATCCTTTGATCCTGCGATCATGATTCCGATATTGCCCCTCTACACTCTTTTTCAATCTGTTGTCTGTCTTTGTCTTCCTTGCACCTGTTTCTGTCTCTTTTCTAAACTCGTTTACAGCCAGAATGGAATGTGCCTAATGGTGGGATAACGTGCTTTTACAGTTGGGAACCGGCGATGCTACTGTAATTATGTTCCGGGCTCCTGAAACATGAATACAAACCTTTTGAGGTTTACTGTGGGAACTGAGTTGCAACCTTTTGTTCGCCATGTTGTGGAATGACGAAAATATGTATAAAAGGAGCGATCCACTTTTGTAATTTGAAGCAGTCTCTCAGAACCTACACTTTGTGTACTTCTTGCGATCTCTGTGTCCCTGCAGTAAATAAACGCTGATCTTTGACGCCGAAGGAAGTGTCCCGTGTCTCTGTGATTTGTACGCCGGAACAGGTAACCCACGAAGGTTTCAGGTGTTGTCCCCTGGCACCGCTGGGCCTTAGAATAGCCCAGTCCTTCAATTCTGGGTGATGCAGTCTCTGGTAGTTCGCCTCGTAGAATTGTTATCAAGTGTTTCGCCAAAGTTGGCACATAACAATTCTACGAGGCGAACTACCAGAGACTGCATCACCCAGAATGCCAGGGGCGAACCTTGCTGGATAGGTGAGCGTTGTGCTCCCAGACCTGCTGTTTCTTTAAATGGACTCCCTTGAGTCATGGAGCTGACGAGCTCGTGGTTGAAGCCCTGCGCGCCAGTGAGCGGTACCAGACCTGAGACGATTTTGGCAACCTACTCAGCAAACCCCTAAAACTAGTCTGTAATCTCTACTGATGAAGGTTAATGAACCTGAAACACCGGTGTCTAGAGATCAGCACCATCTGCGCCAACTTTGGCGAAACACTTGATAACAATTCTACGAGGCGAACTACCAGAGACTGCATCACCCAGAATGCCAGGGGGAAACCTTGCTGGATAGGTGAGCGGAGTGCTCCCAGACCTGCTGTTTCTTATCTGAGAGTACAAGGATTCAAAATAAGATTGTGTCACATCAACATTACATTACTGCCACAATTTTGGATCCACGGTACAAATTATTTGTGAACAGTAATGCAGTAATTCCTTTTTCAGAAGGGGATGTTTCCAAGTACAAAACTGTAATAGCCGAGGAAGCCACTGATTTAGAAAATGAACGGCTCTCAATTAGAGGCCTGCCAGTGCCAGCCCAGGACAGTGCAAGTACTACTGAGCATCCTACAGAGTCAAGTTCTTCTTCACAGCATGCGAGCAGTGCGTTTGCTTCCCAGCAGTCACCAACACAAAAAATAACAACAACCACACCAACAGGATCTGATTCATCAGACACAAGCAAAAAAATAGCTGCTTGGTTTCTACAGAAAGGGATGGGTAAGTCCGTTGCTTTTGCAAAGCAAAAAGAGGACTAGCAAACCCGAGCACAAATGAACATTGAGCGGATGGTCCAGGCCTATCTGAATGACACAATAGAGGTGTTCATGGAGCAAAGCCCATTGGTGTATTGGTATAGGACAAGAAGCCAATGGCCAGTGCTCAGCAGGCTGGCGATAAAGTATCTAGCTTCCCCTGTTGCAAGTGTCTCTTCTGAGCGTGTTTTCAGTGCAGCTGGTGCCATTGTGACTGTGAGAAGGACCAGTCTCTCGCCCAAAAGCGTGGAGAGGTTAACCATGATAAAAATGAATCAGCACTTGATACCACCAGACTACAAAGTACGTGAATCAGAGCTGGAAGAGGAGAGCGAGTCGGACGAAATAAGTAGTGGGTTACAGGACCTACTTCTGTCAGAAGAACCACCAGGGTTTGAGGACAAGCTCCTCTTCCCTGACAACTAGGCTTTGAAATTGTTACATTTTCCCTTCCTTTATTTCTCCCTTCCTTATTTGTGTGTATCTGTCTTTCTGACTCAAACTTCAAAACCAACACCATCTTCCTTCCTCTTTTAATTACCTATTGGAGTTGCACATATGAGCATTTACTGTGCACTCCACTCATCAGAGTTCTGCTCCATCTTCCTGACTCACCCTAAATACATTTCCATCTTGCAATACTTTGGATGGAGATGGACAATAGTGCAATAATGTAGCCTCTAACAGTCCCTCCATAACAAGTGAAACGTACGTGACTATAGCCATCTTCTGTTTTGTTTCCAATCTGAAATGCATCACTGTCTTAAGGCTACACCTCTGTCTGCAGGCATACACAACTCTTCAATGTCAGAACTTGAGCAGGGCTCCAAAATTAAAGTAAACTCGTCATCACTTTCAGAAGACTCTGGTGCATCTGTGATCTGACAGCCACAAAGAAGAGAAAGACAGGTATATGAAATGAATGATGCCATACATGGCATTGGCTGCTTGCTGACTCAGAGCAAATGTGCAAGAAGTAGAAATATACCAGTAGTTTAATAAAATAACAAAGTACTTGTTTCTCAAGTGATGGTCAATGTTTCCATGTTGTTTAATAATATGTATCCAATTGTACTGCTACTACTGCAGGTGCAGTCTGGACTTAATCGTAGTCACTCACTACAGACTGAGTTGCTGTTGGTGGTCTGTTGGAGAACACGTACACGTGCCAACCGGATGATGATGATGATGATGATGACCACCATACCATCTTTGCACGCTGTCAGTCAGTTTGATCAGAGATGATTGATGGAATATGTTAAGGAAGTGGAATACAAGGTAAACACACAACCAATTAACAAGAACCACAGCAGACCTAGGCTACATGTGTGTGCAGTGGTGGAATAGAATAGTGATATGATTGACTGACATTGGCGCATTGATTTAAATTAATCACTTGTTTTGGAAAATGCTAGGTTGATGTATATGCCTTTTGTCTGAAACTGTGAAAAATGTAGGTAAATGGAGTTTGGGCCACAGACTCATGGCCCGGTGTTGTGGTGTGGCCCTGTAATTGTTCTGTGCTGGCTCCTATCTTGTTGTTCTTTTCGATGACTGCTGTGCAACTAGAAGAGTAGAGTTAATTAATGTATCCAAGCAGCCTCAGTCTGAAAATCTTCTCGCTCATGAGTCTTGTCTTTTTTGCACTACACCGTAATTGATTTTTATGTTTTCATTCTGTTAACTTATTTTGTGATACCCCATTTCTTTTTTCATCAACACTTACAGGCCGGCCTTTCTCCCAGCGCTATTATACGTGGAGCAACAACTCACACTTACCTTACCAATCCTCCTCATAATCATCCAGCCAGAGGTGCCCAAGAATGATATAATCAGTTACAGTGTCCATGGAAGGGAGGAAAAAGATGAATGACGAGATACAACTACACATTTGGCCCTGGATAATACATTAACTTTAGTATCATTTTCATATTTTTCTTTGATTCCTTTTTCCTCTTCATTTATTTTACGCTTGTGTTTGGTAATTGATTGTTCACTTAAACTATCTCTTAATTTTCTTTGCTAGCTTTCAGCCCGCTACATCAGGTATTATGTTTTCTCAGAGGGCATACAGCCTAGGAAAAAGTCATATTCATATCATATATAAGAAATACTTCCTTTGAATTGTGTAGTAGTAGTTAAGTAATTACCACTTATTATTAACCATCAAG
Organism: Lissotriton vulgaris; assembly: GCF_964263255.1. NCBI lineage: Eukaryota > Metazoa > Chordata > Amphibia > Caudata > Salamandridae > Lissotriton > Lissotriton vulgaris. The sequence continues at coordinate 594,493,912 of NC_141693.1, forward strand.
TTAATAATAAACCTTCATCATGCATCCATTTAGTTGTTCCACCTTGACTTTACATTTATTGGGCAGTTGTGGATCAGCAATCATCGTCTTCATTGTTTTGCTTTTGTTGTCTCCATGCGTACTGTTTTTCTTTGTCAAACCTTTCCCCAAACCCCCGTTCCCATCCATTCATCAAACCCTAACCCTCTTCCCCCGGGCTGTGTGGTTTTATATTGAGGTGTGATGTTACTACATTAAATCTACACCAACAATTGATCACACGCTTGCTGGGGCAGATGTGGTGAAAGCAGCACTAATGAAATCCAATGTCAATGAGGCAAGGCGAGGATCTTCTTCTGCTTGCCCACCCAAGCTCACTTTATGTACTAGTGTACAAGGCAATTAATTTCCCAAAGTGATCCAACGACTAAATGTAAATCATTGCTGGCATTGTTTGAATTTAATTTTAGAGCATTTACGTTTACGATTTGTATTGTGTTTTAATGACTCCAACGCAACTACAGTTATCTTCTTCTACTTTTTCAGTCCCCGACACCATTGATTTCTTTGAGTTCATTTAGCAGTTGCAATATTGTTTGTATTTTTTGTCCGTATTATGTACTGTAATTTCCTACTTCTCTCACATCCTTTCTCAGGCAAATGACTGTCTCTTTCTTTTTGTTTTCCAATGCTAGTGCCAGTGTCTAGGAGTCTAGTCTACTACAACCACAGCATATTCTCTGTTGTCTTGGGAAACCATGCAGCCCTTGCTGTACCAAACGTAATCATTATCAATCACAGGTAAGAAGAGAGGCTTGCTGGGAGGTATAATGGAGGAGAGGCTGGTAGTACTAATAGGACAAATATAACTGAGTGAGGGGTACAGCATCTATCTGTTTGCATGTTACACATGTGGTCAATTAATAAAGTATTTGAATCAAACACTGGCCGCTGCCCTGCATCTAGAGTAAACCTTGTGACGTACAACAGTAACCCCACCACAAAACAACATCATATCATATGTGTAAGTTGAAAATAAATAACATTTATCCATGTACAAAAAATATCCTCTTAGTCCTCCTATCCCACCCCTATCCCCACCCTAACCCCAACCAATGTACAAGTCCAAAGAATGTGCCACAAAAACAACCCCAACACCCAATTCCCTCCCACCAACAGATGTATTAAAAAAGGGGCAAATCAACAGGGTCCATTACAATTTGCAGGCTTTGAGCTGTTTGTCCACTATAATCTTGACGTGCTCCTCTAATTGGTCCTCCAGCTTGGCCACACAGAGGAGAAGTTGTTGCCAAAATGCACGGCACCTACATTTGCATTTGCATCCATGCTGTGTGGGGTGGCAGATGTTAATTGCCGGCGGTGAGCAGCTGCCTGGCCGTAGCGCCAAACTCCTGCAGGTGGGGCCTTGCTGAGGCCAGACACATTGGAAGAGGCAGCAGCTACTGCCGCCGCCTCTTCCTCCTCCTCCTTAGCCTTAGCCACCAGCTTGCGGTACTCCTCCACAATGGCCTGCAGTTTCCTTTGCCGGGCCCTGGCTGCCAACTCCTTCCGTGATGGTTTTGGGAAAGGAGTATGAGTATCTATAAAAAAGAAACAGAATTGTAACTGAAACTCTTCAAAATGAATTCAACAGTACATTGTGGCATAGTAGCACTACCAAGCACAGTACATTCAATTGGTGTCAACTTTTAGTATATATCTAATCTATCCTCCTACTTCCCCTGCCTGTAGCATTTGTTGAAGTTTTTTCCGGCATTATACTTGCCCTAGTACTGGGTGGCCTTGAGTACACATAAGAACAAAAGTCTTTTTTGTATCTCCTTTCATTTTTTCGAAGTAAGACTCTGCTTCCAGTGACAGTCTTCACCTAGGATGAATACAATACATTTAGGGGGCATCCACCCATTAAAAATAAATGTCTATCATTCTTTATTATCGGCTTAGCTGGTTTCACTTTCACCAGCAACCACCCATGCGTCCACTTCTTCCTTGCCTTGGGTTTCATTGCCACAAACTCCGCTCATGATTCTTGCTATCCACTGTATCCATGCACCCATATTGTTTTGCCCAACCAGGCCTGCATTTTCTTAGACCTTCCAGTTCTACCCATCCTTCAACAGCCCATGCATCGGATTCATATCAGCCACGTGAATGAACCTTCCAAAATATCCTTCTATGGTAGTTAGTCTTATTATGACATCTCTTTAGTCCTTCCTCCTTCCACCCTAGTTCACTTCTTTCCCTTTTTGTTCAACACATCCCTTAAGGTCATCTGATCTGACTTTTAGTCTTCTCTATAACTTTCACAGCTGAGTTGGAGTCTGATGGAAGAGGCCTTGTTTACTCAACTTACACTGGTAATGCTACAAAGGGTGTCTTCTTCAACCATTGTATATTGTCCAGTACAACTTCAAATTCATACTTTCTTAATAAGTCTCATAGCACAGTGAGGGAAAAAATGTCCCCCTTCCACCTAGTAAATCAAATAAGTAATGAATATAACTTACCACCGCCCACCGCTGAAGTTTCCTCCCCCACTGATGCTCCTGCAGGTGCCGCAGCCTCTGTCCCCTCCTGGATGGCAATCGCATCGCCGCTGGCCCCGTCGGCACTAGTGGTTGGTAGTGATTGTGCACCTATAAAAGCAAGTAAACCTGTTGAGAGGCCTGCATACCTCCCCCTATTTTACTAGTTGTACTTTTTTCACCAGGAAGGAAGATTGAAAAAACAGTTACGTACAACATGAATCGTTGTGTAACTAGTCCAAATTGCGTCCTAATACACAGCAGTCACATTAGACAGAGTTTAGTTTTAATTTATTAGATGGTCCCTAGGGTCATCTAATCTCTACTCCTACTCTAGTCTTTGGAAAGTTAGCCTGAGCCATATAACCATTTTAGATCCGGGTCTACTGCTTTGCCCATGTTACCTCGCAGCTTGTTGCACAGTAAGAAAGACACCTTTGAGGCCACATGAGTGTTGCATACAACTAAAGAGGTTGACAAACCAGTATTGTAAGTCCCTTTTGCTTATCCATAATGTTGCACTTTTTGCCATGGCTGCTAAAAACTGGCATAGTTGTATTCACTGTCTAACGTGCAACATTTTTCTCATAGGCAGATGAGAAGAGCAGATTGCCTTCAATGAAACAAGGGATTTGCAGAGCTTTCGAAAGATGCATGTGTAACCATTATACGTTCAACGGTGAGGGGTCTCCCACAATTCACACATTTCTCTATCGTGCACTAGATGTACAAAATATATAGTATTTAATCGTCTTCATTTTGCATGGTGGAGCAGGATGTTTTTTATGGAAATACTTACAAGTTACAACAATACAAAGCTTGTTATTAAAAAAAAATAAAGTTTTTGAACTTGCACATAGACTCTGTGGTATATTTCGAGTGTCTGGGGTGTTGTGGACTGAAACGAGTGAGTGAGCGAAAGGGTCTTCTTCTGTTCTGGCCTGGGTTGTGCAATAAAATCATTGGGTATATATATATCTAACTATCTTCGTGTGGGTGTCGTGAGTGGGACAAATCACTATGACCGAGACACTTAGGTAGGTAGACGGTCATTGGATTGTAGGTTCTCCTGACTGAGTTCTGTGACTAGGGTGTAAGGTGTAAGGTCCAACCTCCCTATCACCAACATCAACATCCTATTTTCTTGTGCATAGTTCTGTATGTGTATGTGCAGAGAATAATAACCACAACAGTAGTAGTAGTATACTAACTGAACAAAAATTAGTAGGCAAACATCTGGTTGTGCATTTTGTTGGTGGGAATTGACAAAGACTGGAGATTACAGAGGACAACTCAAAAGACATGAGTGGACCCAGTGGCTACAGCTATTCTATACACAGCTTTATTCAAAAGAATACCTTACCTAAAGAGTGGCCAACAGGGCAAGCTTAGCTACACACAGTCTAATAGTAGTAGCACAGAGAGTCTTAGGGCAGAGGCAGTTTGAAGGAACTGAAAGTCAGGGATGGCATTGGATACCCAAAGTTTGGAAAACAAATTTAAGACCAAAGAAGGTTTTGCTAACATTGAATTAGGAAGGAGGCTTAATAGGTTGGAAAAAATAAGGTGCGTTAAAAAATTAGGGAAATATAATTGTTAATAATATAAGCACTGTAGGACTTACTGGGGCCAGCAGCAGGATCCTCAGTAGAGGAGCGCTCCTCTTGTGGTTGTCCCGCCAACTCGGACCCCGTCTTCTTGCCCTTGGGTGGTGCTGATCATGTAAGAAATAATAAAGAAAGAGAAACATTAAGTGCTGTGAAACAAAGACCTCATTCAAAAATCCTCTCAAACATTTTAGGGAACAACAATTCCAATAAAATTGACTTTGAAGTATAAATGACTACTGGCTTGCAAGATCCACGGACTGTCTACTTATAGAACACTAATCAAATGTTCCATAAACATTCTGATTGCAGAATATACTAACCAAGCCAGTACCACCTGACCTACATCACCTAATCAAGAAACCCGACGGGCCCATTGTTCAGTAAGTCGGCATTTCAATTTTATTTTTGCCCGCAAACATGCATAGATGATGAGACGGAGGACACATGCATACATTTGTGCACACACGGAATTGCTGGTTGCTTGCGTCATATGAACTGCTACTGACTCACCTGACCATGCTATTGCTGCTAAGCCTACCACTCAGTAAACATACTTCAAACCGGTTATATGGAGGGGTGGGGTGAATAAGAACTAACTAAGCATTCAGTGACAGAGATGGCGTCATGCAGACCGTTAAAAAAATATGAACTAATACTATCCATCCACCACTATTTCACTAAAGGACAATGTAAGGACTAGACTCTAGCAATAGCATTAAGTAACTTCAGTTCTCTAAAAACTCTCACATCAATAATCAGCAGCCCAAACTAGAGCTAAGTTACAAACCAGTAAGAGAAGTGGCGAGCAGCACCTGTGTCATACAATAACAGAAGATTTTGAGATGGAATTGATCTGCAATGTAACTAAGTGCACCAGTAACTGTGTTACTTATTCGTCCAAGAATTATACACAATACTTATACTACTATAATATATATTAAATTATTAATATTACTAGCTACTCACCAAGCCCCATGACTTCGACACCTAGCAGCTCGAACAGGTCCTGCTCCCTGTCCAGAAGGCCTGCCCACCGGTGGGCCAGCTGCTGGTGGGTGCGCCGGATATCCGAGCGACAGTAGACTGCCCGGCGCACCTTCGCCCACTGGCGGTGACGCTCCTCTGGGAGGTAACCGGAGCCTGGCCTGCTGCCTGCTGCCAAGGTCAAGGGGAGGTGGCGCTGGATGAAAAAAACCAGGGCGGACACCTCAACCTCCCCGAAAAGATTGCGGGCCTGCATCCCTGCAGGTCGCATTCTGCCGCAAGGTAGCCGGCTCTTGGGCGCAGGCGCCTTGCCCATCGAGCCGGTTCTGCTGCTCCCCTTTGCCATGGTTCTGGGGTGGAGGTGGAAAAGAAAAGTTAGAACAAAAGGAAAAAAAGTTAGGGGGAAGAAGTAGGAGCTTAAATAAAGAAGTAAAATAAAACAGTAGAAAAGTTTTAAAAAAAGGTGGAAAAGTAGAAATAAAATGCAAAATATAAACTTAGGGACAGAGAGAGATAGATGATAAGTAAAAAAAATTAAAAAAACTGTTAAAATAGGTCAAGATTGCACAGATATAAGGTGGATAGAAAACTAGGCCCAGAACCATAGCATAGAGTGTGAAAAACAAGATGGCCGCGCCCATCGTGACCACGTGGGTAAGTTCGTGAGCGATTTCACGTGAACACGCACTTTGTCAGCGTGAACAAGTAGTTGTGTTCCCGAACAAGACGTGCACCACGCAAACACGTTATACACGACCCTGAAGAGGAAATAGGGGACGCGGGCAGGCGGGACAATTGAAAAAACAAGATGGCCGCGCCCATAGTCCTCCACATGGGTAAGGTCGCACGCTACAATCCCCCGAACACGCAGACAGCGCCCCGAACACTCACAATGCGCTCCCAAGCAAGACATACGGCTCGCGAACGGGACCAGCAAGCTACTACACACGCTCGCAAAGCTCGAGTAGTGCGAGAACGTCTTCGCGTAGCTTCGCGTAGCGCGACTATGCGTACTACGCCCAGGGTTATTAAATAGGAACGTAATGCATTCCAAAAAAAAGCAAGTCGAGGTGGCTTTGGCTTCTAGATTCTATGTTTGATCAGCATGCTGGTTGTTTTCTGCAAGAGTATTTTTTTGTTCAGTGACTTAACCTGTTTATATATGTAAATGGATAATAGAAAATGTAAAAACAGGAGTTGTGCATGGCACTGTTCAAATCACCATGCCATCATTCTCGATATTCTGGTCTCTGTAATCTGGTCTCCTCTTGAACCCATCACAATATTGGTCTATGTACAGGACCTAATTTTTGAGATACACCTCCTATATAAAAAGATTCATTACAAAGCCCTCTACTACGGCCTACAGCTATTTTGGTCACCATCAACTACCTACAAAAACTACATTAATTGTATTATCTCGCTCATGACTTCTTTTTCACCCATTTGAAACCTACTGAAAATATACAGTTCCCACCCTTTCTCACTCAAAGTTAATCCTTGAGATTTCCAAAATGACATATATGATGTCTGCTAAATATTTGTTCATTGACGACTTAGGAAAGCCCAAGGGCATTCTGGACATAGAAGTGACAGCGTTGCAGTCAGCGGATGAGTATTAAATTGTAGCTCCATCATTCTGCAAAAAATATACAGGCCACATAGTCAGATATGCACAGTGTGTAATAAGGTCTTTAATGCATAAACAGTATGCATGCTGGAGTGCATGCATGTGCGTAAGGTCCTTGGCAAGATATATATATCTTGCATACAAGAATGTGCTGGCATACTCTGCGTGAGTCCAAATCAGGACTTGGATATATGCACATTACATACTTATATTCAACTGTAGAAAAGTATTAGAAATAATAGCACAAAAACATTCTTCCCTAAATAGAGATAACATGTTCTTCGGACACACATATTGGAATGAGTACTGCATACATTCACTGTCTGGAAAATTGTTTTAGAGTCTGCGAAACATAGTGTCACATTCAAATGCAAAACAGACAAGGTGATGGGCTGAATGTTGCATATTGGCAAAACATTCTACCCCAGTCACAGATCTGGGTTTAATCCATCGTTATTTTGCTCACCACTCCACCCCAGTTCAGACATGGCTGAAAGCCCGAAACTGGTCCTAGGATGCTTGTTTCCAGTCCAGGGAGGACCTGGCTTGGCAGTTCGGGCTGGACTGTTTCCATGGGGCACAGGCTCAAGGCTGATTTGCATATGGCTGGGTTCAACCTCGAATGGCATGGTGAGCAAAAAAAGATGGATTTAGGCCCAGATCTCTGTAAAGGGGCGAATGTATGACATTGTTCTGCAATCTGTAACTCAACTGTTGTTTTTACATTCTAATGCGGGCACCATCAGTAGGCATCTATCCCAATGACTCATGGCCACCTACATGAAGCAGATCACAAACAAACGAAACCTGTATCCAACAGATTCTGCTAATTAGCAAACAATCTGCAAGAGGCCAATCTTGACAAATTCATAAACACAGATGGCTTGGACAATAACCTACCCTCTATCACAAAGATCTTTCTGGAAAGGCCAGAGGAACAGTGTCAACAGACATGGAGAGGCTATCTTATTATTATTAAACCCATCCACTGCCATTATTTCAGTGCATCACTCCACATGGGTTCCAGGAATCTTTCTAGAATGGATCTCCGTACATCTCACCAATAGATGAAGCATCATCTCGCACCTGCTGTAGTCTTCAACTCCTTTCTGCACTCACTAGGAAGGCCCACAATTTTTCATCATCTCGCCACTCTCCCTCGAGCTGAGTGGTCGCTCCCAGTGTCCCTGGCGACATTCGGTATCGTTGTGCTACGTTGTTGATTCTGCTTAATAATCATTGCCTGCTGTCTGCCTGGTTGCCGCTTTGTGTTATATGCACTTTTTGACTGATCACTGTAACTTTCACGCTGTTTGCGCGTTGTGCCCCAAGCGCTTTGCTGTGCTGACCCCCACGCTGCCATTTTGATTGTTGTTATCGTCCTCTGGAGCCCGCCCGCCTCCCAGCTGAGCCGCCCTCCCACTAAGTAGAAACAGCGCTCCCTACCTGAAAGCGCCGTGACTCGCTCCTCTCCCTCGAGCTGAGTGGTCGCTCCCAGTGTCCCTGGCGACATTCGGTATCGTTGTGCTACGTTGTTGATTCTGCTTAATAATCATTGCCTGCTGTCTGCCTGGTTGCCGCTTTGCGTTATATGCACTTTTTGACTGATCACTGTAACTTTCACGCTGTTTGCGCGTTGTGCCCAAGCGCTTTGCTGTGCTGACCCCCACGCTGCCATTTTGATTGTTGTTATCGTCCTCTGGAGCCCGCCCCGCCTCCCAGCTGAGCCGCCCTCCCACTAAGTAGAAACAGCGCTCCCTACCTGAAAGCGCCGTGACTCGCTCCTCTCCCTCGAGCTGAGTGGTCGCTCCCAGTGTCCCTGGCGACATTCGGTATCGTTGTGCTACGTTGTTGATTCTGCTTAATAATCATTGCCTGCTGTCTGCCTGGTTGCCGCTTTGCGTTATATGCACTTTTTGACTGATCACTGTAACTTTCACGCTGTTTGCGCGTTGTGCCCCAAGCGCTTTGCTGTGCTGACCCCCACGCTGCCATTTTGATTGTTGTTATCGTCCTCTGGAGCCCGCCCCGCCTCCCAGCTGAGCCGCCCTCCCACTAAGTAGAAACAGCGCTCCCTACCTGAAAGCGCCGTGACTCGCTCCTCTCCCTCGAGCTGAGTGGTCGCTCCCAGTGTCCCTGGCGACATTCGGTATCGTTGTGATACGTTGTTGATTCTGCTTAATAATCATTGCCTGCTGTCTGCCTGGTTGCCGCTTTGCGTTATATGCACTTTTTGACTGATCACTGTAACTTTCACGCTGTTTGCGCGTTGTGCCCCAAGCGCTTTGCTGTGCTGACCCCCACACTGTCATTTTGATTGTTGTTATCGTCCTCTGGAGCCCGCCCCGCCTCCCAGCTGAGCCGCCCTCCCACTAAGTAGAAACAGCGCTCCCTACCTGAAAGCGCCGTGACCCGCTCCTCTCCCTCGAGCTGAGTGGTCGCTCCCAGTGTCCCTGGCGACATTCGGTATCGTTGTGCTACGTTGTTGATTCTGTTGCCTGCTGTCTGCCTGGTTGCCGCTTTGCGTTATATGCACTTTTTGACTGATCACTGTAACGTTCACGCTGTTTGCGCGTTGTGCCCCAAGCGCTTTGCTGTGCTGACCCCCACGCTGCCATTTTGATTGTTGTTATCGTCCTCTGGAGCCCGCCCAGCCTCCCAGCTGAGCCGCCCTCGCCCCTCCCCCTCCTCCATCCATATATGACCACTGCATTTACGCGCAGCGTTCACGCGCAGCGACCGCGCCCAATCCGCGCCGAAGGTGCGCCAAAGGTAAGCCCGTCTACACCCATCCGCGCCTGGACCACGCCCAGCGCCATACCCCCTAGTCCTCGTTCTGTCCACCCTTCCCGCATTTCTTACGATGCCACCACCCTCCTAGCCCTCAACCCCGGCCGCTCCCTCAACTGTGCCCAAGCTGCCCCTGGATACACCCATGGACCCTTTTCTTGTTACTCCTGCAAGTTCGACGGCAACAAGACCAACTCCTCATCTACGATCACACAACAGATATCCGACCCCAACCACCTACAATGCGTTCTGCTAGACACCCGTTCGCTCCACAGGCACGCCATTGACCTCTGGAATCTACTAGACACCATCTCTCCGGACGTCGCCTTCCTAACAGAAACATGGATGAATGCCTCTTCAGCCCCGGACATCACCATTGCCATCCCGGAAGGCTATAAAATCATTCGCAAGGACCGTACCGGCCAAACAGGAGGAGGCATCGCTATCGTCCATAAGAAATCCATCCGCATCTCAACCAGCTCAGACGTCAATCTCGCCAACTCCGAACACCTCCACTTCCAGATCCACACCGACCCCAAGACCTCACTCAGAGGCACCCTCCTTTACAGACCACCAGGACCCCGCGCACAATTTAGTGAAGACATCACGGACTTCATCACTCCACACGCGCTCCCCTCCGAGGAATACATCCTTTTGGGAGACCTCAACTTTCACCTTGAAAAGAACAACGACCGCAACACCACCACCCTTTTGGGCAACCTCGCAAACCTCGGACTAAAACAACTTGTCACCACCCCCACCCACATCGCAGGTCACACACTCGACCCTATCTTCACCTCCAGCAAGCATGTTTCCTTCAGCCACACCACAGCTCTCCTTTGGACTGACCACAGCTGCGTTCACTTCACCTACAACAAGCCCACATCCAACAACCACCCCCAACCCACTTTGCAAAGAAACTGGAACAAAATCACCATCGACCAGATCTCCTCATCGCTTCTTCAAAAGCCCCCCGCCCACTCCTCAAACCCTGACCAAGCAGCCACCAACCTCACCCAATGGTTATCCAACAGCGCCGACATCCTAGCACCGCTGAAAAAACGACAAATCGAACTAGGCAGCAAGAAGGCCTCCTGGTTCAACGACGACCTTAAGAAATCCAAGAAACTCTGTCGCTCCCTCGAGAAGGCCTGGAAAAAAGACCCAACCACCAGCACCAAGGACGCCTTCAAAAACGCCACCCGCACACACCACCAACTAATCCGAAATGCCAAGAAAGCAGCCTTCAAGGACCGTCTAGATAACAACGCCCATAACAGCAAGGAATTATTCAACATCGTCAAAGAATTTACCAACCCCTCAGCCAACTCCAATGACATCACCCCCTCTCAAGCCCTCTTCGACTCCCTAGCCTCATTCTTCCACGATAAAATCGCAGACATCCACAATAGCTTCGACTACCAACCCGGAGACCAACCCACCCAACCCCCTGCAGGACACCCACCCCCCCGAACACCCTCCAGGACTGGAAACCAATCTCAACTGAGGACACCATCCGGCTGATGAATTCTATCCATTCAGGATCCCCCACAGACCCCTGCCCTCACCACATCTTCAACAAAGCAGACTCCATTATTGCACCGCACCTCCGAGACGTCATCAACTGCTCCTTCAACTCTGCATCCTTCCTGGAAAGCTGGAAACATGCCGAACTCAGCGCCCTCCTGAAGAAACCCACAGCTGACCCCACCGAACTCAAAAACTATCGCCCCATCTCGCTCCTTCCATTCCCGGCCAAAGTCATCGAGAAAGCTGTCAACAACCAGCTCGCCGCATTCCTCGAAACCAACAAATCCCTCGACTCTTCACAGTCCGGCTTCCGAGCTAAGCACAGCACCGAAACCGCCCTCATCGCAGCAACAGACGACATTCGAACTCTACTGGACAATGGAGACACAGTCGCCCTCATCCTCCTCGACCTCTCCGCAGCATTCGACACAGTCTGCCATAACACCCTTCTACAGCGCCTCAAAGACATCGGAATCCAAGGAAAAGCTCTGGAATGGATCACCTTGTTCCTCTCCGGAAGAACCCAGAGAGTCCGCCTTCCACCATTCAAGTCAGAGGCTACTGAAGTCATCTGCGGAGTACCTCAAGGATCCTCACTCAGTCCCACCCTCTTCAACGTTTACATGAGCCCCCTTGCGGCCATCGCACGCCAACATAACCTCAACATCATCTCCTACGCCGACGACACTCAACTGATCCTATCACTCACCAGAGACCCTAACACGGCCAAAACCAACCTTCACGAAGGGATGAAAGAAGTAGCCGAATGGATGAAGCACAGCCGACTGAAACTGAACTCAGACAAAACAGAAGTCCTCATCCTAGGTACCTCCCCTTCCGCCTGGGACGACTCTTGGTGGCCAGAGGCCCTTGGAAAAGCACCCATCCCGACGGACCACGCACGGAACCTGGGCGTCATCCTGGATTCCTCACTCTCGATGAACAGACAAGTCAACGCCGTTTCTTCATCTTGCTTCAACATTCTTCGCATGCTCAAAAAAACTTTCCGCTGGATCCCCACCGAAACCAGAAAAACAGTCACCCACGCTCTGGTCACGAGCCGACTGGACTACGGAAACACCCTCTACGCCGGCACCACCGCAAAACTCCAGAAGAAACTACAACGTATCCAGAACGCCTCAGCCAGGCTCATATTAGACATCCCGCGTCAAGAGCACATCTCTGATCACCTGAAAAACCTCCACTGGCTCCCCGTCAATAAGAGGATCACCTTCCGGCTCCTAACCCACGCACACTAAGCACTCTACGAAATCGGTCCCGAATGCCTCAACTCACGACTATCCTTCTACACCCCTTCACGCCAACTACGATCCTCCAACCAAGCCCATGCCACTGTACCTCGCATCAACAAAACCACCATGGGAGGTAGATCCTTCTCCTACCTAGCAGCGAAAACTTGGAACTCACTTCCCACTCACCTTCGTCTCACTCAGAACCACCTAGCATTCAGAAAGCAACTCAAAACATAGATTTTCGACAAATAACTCCCCACCCTTCTTCAAGCGCCTTGAGACCCTCTGGGTATGTAGCGCGCTATACAAATTTTTTGACTTGACTTGACTTGACTCAGCTAACTACTTGAACTCATTGGATCTTTCAATCAGAACCGTTACAGCCATGCAGCAGAAGACATCCAAGGCATCCAGATGCCCAAAAGCCTAACATAGTCTCCTCTGTCCTTGACCCCTGCCTAAAAAACAGTGGACAAAGAATACGGATCAAACACCTGAAATTTACCTCTTCAAAATCTGAGAGAAACTGGAATATTACCACCCTACGACTATCTGTCCTCATGAACTGGATCACTTCCAATTACATGCTAGCAACCTGGGAGTTTTCATGAGCACTGGTATGACACTAGTGCCACAAGTGAAGAATGTTACAGCAAGTGCATTCTTCATCCTGCCAATCCTCTGCCACAATTTGTTCTCCTACTTTTCCCTCAGAAAGTCTGGGCCATCATCATATTGATACTGCTCTACCTGGGCTAGATAAACTCACTGTTTGTTCCACCTTTCATGAAAATGCACATTAGTGGGACATAACCGTCTCTTCAGAATGCCAGACTAAAAAATGTATTGTCAGCAAAGTTAACACATATTCACCATCACCTGGCCTTCAAAGAGATAGCAAAAGGTAATTCTTCACAAAAAGTTGACCCCCCTTAATGTAAACACCACCAAACCAGTTGCAGACCTTGACAACCTAAGCATCAGAAGAATCTGCTATGCTCACACAACTATTTCTAACCCACGCTTCACTGCATTCGATGATAAAGTGGAGGTACAAGTTCACTATGATGTGAATAGTCCACCTCTCTGGTTCTCTTGTACAATACAAAACCTATTACCACATTGGCAACACTCTAAAATCAAACTCTAAGAATTTAGCACAACAAAGGGAGTAGCAGTATAAAGTTCCAACCCAAGGAAGGCTGACTGAGTATTTCATCACTCTGAGGTCAGTAAGCTGGGTAATTAACACATTGTATTTACACTTAATATTTTTAGAAACAGTGCTATATAGAAACACACTTCTAATATTTAACATTAAGGGAATATGTATTTCTTTTTTTTTTTTATTTTTTTTATTATTTTCTGGCAGAGGTAATACATTCAAGGATAAAACAAAGATGATAAATCCAACATAATTCTTTGCACAAAGCAGCCATTATACATTTTAAATCCAATTATCAATTGGTAGCCATAGCTTCCGACCAAAAGTCTTCTTTTTGAGTCCTTTCAATTTATAAACTGCTTTATCCATTCTGTATATATTTAGCAGCTTTCCCAGCCATAACTCAAACGTTGGTGGTTCAACATCCAACCATCTAGAGGTAATACAAGCTCGATAGATAGACATTCCCATAAACAAAAAATGTTCTTGATCTGCACTTAAATTCCGAGAGGGAAAATAGACACCAAAAATAATGATAGTTGGATGGAGCATAATCCGTACATTTAGCAAATTAGACAAAAACTTCTCAACCTTCTCAATATATACAGCAAGTTTAGAACAACTATAAAACATATGAATTGAGTCAGCTGCCAAAGTTCCACAGCGGCTGCAGTTAATACCTTTTACAGATTTCCATTTTACCAGTTTTGCAGGTGTGTAATAAAGATCTAAGGTGGACATAAAGTGTTGACTCTTAAGAGAGCTATTGATTAGTATCTTGTTACTCATCTCAAACACTTTTCCCAAATCGATCCCTGCCGTACCAATCTTTCTCTCCCATTTCAAGGTGTGATGATCAAGATCGTTCTGCATCCTATTATTCATTAACTGATAAATAATACCAATACGACTGTTCTTCCTGGAGTTTTCTAGAATATCACTTATTTCTATGGTATCAGTAAATAAAGCATTTTTTTTTTCCAGAAAACTACGGATCTGTAAGTATTTAAAGAAATCGTTCCTAGATAAACCAAATGTCTCTTGTAGTTTAGCAAAGGACATAAGGGACCCATTTTGGAACAAATGACCTAGTATATATATCTCATTCAAACGCCATCGGTAAATTATAGTATCTTGAAATATTGCAGGTAAGATCTTGTTGTCAAGCAGTGGTGTGTAATAATTCAATTTTGGGATTATACATAAGATTTTGTTCATTTGCCTCCAAATTAAACATGCAGCAAGGAGCACCTTGAACTTTGTTTTTTTATAGTAGCTGGGTTCGATGACTTTCACCAGGCACTGCCGCGCATGACTACCTAAGAGCATTTCAAAAATAGAGGGTGAAATGGCTGGGTCTGCTACATAATCATGAAAAAGCAGAACCCGAAAAGATTTCAAAGCAATAGCCCAATAATACATTTTGAAATTCGGAAACCCCAAGCCAGCACACTCCAATGGGAGAGTACACCATTTTAAAGATCTTCTAGCACGATGATACCCCCACAAAAACCTCGACAGCATTCTATCTATTCTGTTGAATAGAGACATTGAAAAAAGCAAGGGAATAGTACGGAAAAAATACAAAAATTTTGGAAAAATCATCATCTTGATAACGTTAGTTCGACCATACAATGACAAGTGTAAATTATTAAATCTTTCTAGCGTTCTATTGGTAGATATAAGTAGGGGATCTAAGTTTAATGCAACAATTTCCTCAACCTTAGAAGATAGAGTGACACCGAGATATGAGCCAGTAGAGTTTAATGGTATATCAGTGGGTTTGCCCGTTTCCGAATGTAAAATCTGAGTTTTTGTGATATTTAGCTTATAACCGGAAACCTTCCCAAACTCATTGGCCAGATTGATTATTGTGGGTAGCGCAGTGGAGACATCAGAAGTGACAATTGCAACGTCATCCGCGTACGCTAAAACTTTATGGTCAATTTCAAAAAGGCGGACTGGTGAAATATTAGGTTCCAAAATAAGTCTACTCAGATAGGGTTCTAGGTATAACGCAAATAAAAGCGGGGAACAGGGGCACCCTTGTCTAGTCCCTCTGGTGATTGAGAAAGATCTCGAATAATCCATGCCTAATCTTATTATACCCTTAGAAGCAGAGTAAAGTGAGCGCACCGCTTGAATAAATTGCTGGGGAAACCCCTTCCCTTCTAGCACAGTCCAAAGGAATCCCCAGTCTACTCTATCAAACGCTTTTTCAGCATCGAGTAGGATCACCCCGACAGGGGATTCCTTTGCCTGTGCCCAATCTAAAAGTGTAATCACCCGTTTAACGTGATCAGTAGTGTCTCTACCCCTAATAAAGCCGTGTTGGATGTTAGACACTAGGCTGGTCATTACCTGATTAAGTCTATTTGCAAGAATTTTGGAGTAGATCTTGCTGTCTGCCGTAATAAGTGATATAGGTCGATATGAACCCAATTCTTTTGGATTCTTGTTTTTCTTTAGAAACACCACTATAATAGCGGTGGACCATGAATCAGGTGGTCTCCCTTGAAATACTGAATTAAAGATCTTTATCATCTCTGATTTTAAGATATGTCTAAAAGTCCGGTAAAATTCGAGGGGTAACTGATCGACACCCATGGCATTTACCAGCCGCTAGACTCAGAATAGCTTGCTCAATCTCTTCCCAACTAATTGGGCGTCGAAATAAATCAGATTCTGCACATCCCAATAATAATTGATTAGTACTGTAAAAATAATTTAAAGGATTCAGAGTCTTATCTACTTCATTATTGAAGTCGTTGTACAATGTTTTATAAAATTCCAAAAATGATTCTAAGATTCCTTCCCTAGATTCATGAAAGTCCCCATTCATGTCGTTAACACCTTGAATTTCATTAAGAGAGGATTTCTGACGGAGACGTTGTGCTAAGATTTTACCGGTGCGCTCACTATACTCGTAGCGTTCTGTTTTGTATTGCTTAAAATCCAATGCTACTTTGTCTGCAATATGAGTCCGTAGACCAGAACGTTCAATTACTAAACGTAATTGCGCGTCTTCTATGCTTATATTATTTTTGCATGCCATCGCAAGATCCAACTCGGCTAACCTAATCTTATTTAACCTCTCCTTAAATTCTGTTTGTATTTTTTTCCTCTTGAAGATTGAGAAGCTAATTGTCTCTCCACGTACGATTGATTTGAAAGTGTCCCAAACCACTGGTGGGGAGGCAGTATCGTTGTTTTTTAAGAAGAAATCATTAATAATTGTTGCCATATGTTGCAAATAATCTTCATCACATAGCAGGTTTCTCTGAAATGACCACGACCTACTTGTGTTCTGACACTCTGTAGGGACCTCGATTTCCACAATCATAGGATTATGGTCTGAAATTATTTGGGGTAAAATTTCGACACTTATTGACTCCAAAAACTGCGATGACGTAAAAAAATAGTCTAATCGGGCAAACTTTCGATGTGGACTAGAATAGAAGGTGTGTCCAGGATCTTTAGGGCATTTTTTATGCCAAACATCGGTTAGTCCATTATTCAGAACCAGCTCCCTGAGAGCAGTATAAGTTCTAGGTTTATATCCTGTATATCTCCTCGCTAGTTTAATATTCCAGTCGGCCGACAAATGAATATTGAAATCCCCGCACATTATGATGGGTTGCGTCCACATAGCTAGTTCTGCATTAATCGTGTTAAATACTTCCCCATCATCTAAGTTTGGGCCATACATGCAACATAAGGTGAATTTAGACCCACCAATAACTAGCTCAGCAAGTCCCCATCTGCCCCATTTATCCGCTAGAGTTCTCAGACATTTCCCAACACCCTTTCGCATACATATAGCAACACCTCTTTTTATACCCATCTGCTTAGATACAAGTAGCACATCCAATCCCAGCTTGTCCAAAAGTGAACGCTTATCCCATGCAATATGTGTTTCCTGTATACATAATAAGTCAATGAATAATGTTTGAATCATAGAACGAAACATTCCAATCTTTTTAACATCATTGAGACCATTAATGTTAATTGTACATATTTTCACCTTTTTCATCTTTTTCTCCATATTAAAATAATAATTAAAACAGAATTATCGAATAGCAACAGTGTATAACCCTCACTACTACCACTAGAATACCAACTGAAATATCGATTACACATCCTTTCAATGAATACCTCTGCCTTACACCCCCACCACCAACCCTTACCTCTTCCCACCCCCACCCCCACCCATTGCCCCAGAACCCCACCCCCCACCCTCCCCACTATAGGAGGCATAGGAACTATGAGTTCCTAAAACGTATGGGTGCCGTGTCCCTGGGCCATAACGTCCATACAGGGAGAGAGAGATGAGGAAAAAAACCATTAGATAAAGAGAAAAAAGTAGAGGAGAGAAAACAAAATAAGAAAGACGCTTATCAGCCCAATTTGAAAGAAAACGAGAGAAGAAAGGAAAAAAAGAGAGAATTACAGCTTTTGCCAAAAATACATAAACTAGCAGCCCTTATAATCCTCATAGTCCAATAACATAACAGCCTTGCATTCAATAGAGGCATTCAATAAAGGCCTAACCATCTAATTTATTGATCAGATAGAGTCCAAGTATTCTTTGGCTTTGACCTCTGAGGTAAAGTATCTGGTTGTATCCTTGAATACAACCTTTAGCTTTGCTGGACCTTGAAGAAAAACGGTTGCCGCTTTCTTTTGGAAATCAGGAATCAGCTGTCTCAACCTCCACCGTTGGGCCACTGTAGCTTGACAATAATCCGGTCGAACAAAGAACTGACAACCAAGACCGTCTGCTTTCTTATCTGGTCTCGCAAATCCATAAATAGCTTCACGGGCAAGAAAGTTATTAAATGAGACCAGAATGGCCCTGGGATAATTTGCTTGGCCTTGTCGTGGACTCCGAACAGTGAAGGGAAACCTGTGCGCACGTTGTACTTCTCGTGACCAATCCCAGTCTACCATTTCAGGAAAAGCATCTTTCAGTAAATTGACAATAAACCTCCTTGGGTCAGATCCTTCTTTATTTTCAGGAATACCCAGAAAACGTAAGTTACTTCTGCGGGCCTGGTTCTCCAAACTTGCAATCTTATCGGACAAGTCCTCTTTTAGGGCTGTAAGGTCGCCAACTTCCTGTCTCTGTGCCATACATTCTTCTTCCAGGGTTGTAATTCTGGCCTCTGCTTCGACAACTCTGTCAGTAGTCTCAGAGCACATCTTGATTGCACGGCGAACTGAGTTTTTGACCTTAGCACAGGTCACCTGTGTGCGTAAATTTTCGGCCTTACTTTCAGCCCTGTGGCTCATCATAGTGTCAAAGATCATTTTCAGAGTTATCTCCTCACCACATTCGCTACTGTCCTGTGCTGTAATAGATCCAGAGACGGAATTAGTGTTGTTTCCCGGATTTTCAGTGACATCGGGAGAAGGGGCAGAATCCGGATTAGAAGGTAATATACTACCCCCTCTAGATGAGTTAGAGACACCTTCTTTACTTCCTGCACGTAGTGACCGCTTTTTCAGTAGTTTCTTTTTTATGGCAGTAGCTGTGTTTATGTCAGGACTCATACTGACTTCGCCATCTGAAGATAAACTCTCACAGCTAATCTCAGCCCAGCCTTTATGAGCACCTGTCGTCTCATCTGAAGAAAGTTCCGACAAAGAAAAGAACTTATCTGAAGTCTCCAGATTAGTACACTGTGTGGGCTCAACCGTTGTCTTCTGCTTTTCATTTTCTATAGATGCTGGCACTGATAGTGTGGGAAGAGAGCAAGAGCGACTAATGCCAGCACCTCCAGAAGCTACCTCCCCCATAATACCTTTCTTTAAAGGATTAGCCAGCATCAAGTTTGGAATGTTATTTAGCAAATTATTGTCAGTTGCAGCTGTAATGATAGATTGGACAGAAGGCAACTCTGTCATATCTAAGCCTTGCGCATTCGACTCAGTTGCTGTTTTTTTTCTGGTTACTTGCTTCTCAAATAGGGCAGGCAGGGTTTGTAACGTTACATCTTTAGCATTTACAGTCTCTTTATGCTTAACAGGGGGTCTGCTGGAGTTCTTACCCTGCTTTGTTGCTGTTGTAATAGCCACAATTGGAAATACAGCCTCTGGAGCCTCGGTCATCGTGAATCCCTCGCCGCCAGATTCCGCTCTTCTCAGCGTTCGTTCATCGTCGTCTCTCCTGTTACTCCGGGTACTGACAGACGAGGGTAGCGGTGTCTTTTTTTTCCCTTTTCGTGTTCCGCCTCCGCCTCTACCAGGAAAGACGCCGCTCTGCGCCCAAAACAGACAGAGTGTTGCACGCCACAGCGGAGACCGCCGACTAAGCTCCGAGAAATTCAGCAACATTCGTGTGATCCTTTAAGGAGATACTTTGTATCCTGTTCAGCGCACCAGTACACCAATACACCGGTATGCCAGTATATTAACAATATATTAACAGACTTCTGAGGTCTCCGCAGTATTCTGCCGTACTCTACTCCACGCCAGAAGCGGTGCTTGATTGAGCGGAGCATACACGGGCAATCGGCCGGAAATGGTCAACGCCTCCAACGGTCCCGTCTGTAGGCGTCCAGCAACGAAGGAACCAGCGATCTCCACGGGTAAGCAACCGTGCAAAGTGGTTCACGCCGAGCATATCACGAATGCCACGACAGGTCTCTCCTCGCAGAGAACGGCTCTGACCTCTCTCCCATCTCCCGGACGCATGGAACCAGGGAACGAGCTGCTCACACAGCCTTCCTCACGGCAGCCATCTTGCCTCCCTGCAAGGGAATATGTATTTCTAACATAGGGTTAAAAATAAAGTTGCCAATCACTCCCTCTTTTATGTGGGTTAAAATAGTTCCTCTCTTTGAAGTGGTCCTATGGACCCCCACCTTTGTAAGGATCTACCACACACATAGGGTTAATCTGCTGCTGTCCCCAAGGAGATGGTCTTCATGAGGAGTGATACTCGGACCCATTCAGCATACTAATTCCATCAAATAATTTTTTTTTAATTGCAAACCTATGACTATTCTATTCTGATTTGTAAAGCGCGTAAATACCAGAAGGCTTCCCAGCACTGAAACTGTGAAATGTGTTTTAGAATATGCTGCAACGTAATGTATAATAAGGGCTCCCGGTTTTATGGTATTTATTTTTTTAATGTTTCCGTCTGTATTTATCCATATTTATTTTTTACTCATCTAATTGGTATTTATCCATATTGATTTTGTGTTTTGCGAATATATGGAGTCATAAAACGGTATATTTCCAGCTTTATTTAACTGATAAGCATGCACTCATTATTTGCTGCTTGCCGTTTTTTAGCAAATGAAGCAGCCAAATATAGCAAAACACTACACCTTCTGGTAAATTTGAGCATTATAATACAAATACAAATATATATTAGCATTAACCTGCATTTAGAGAAATCTCAACCTATTTTTAACTTCCCATGCTGCCTATCTGCTCAGCTGCTGTCCTAGAAATAACAAAAAACAGCATGAAATGTCAACCACAAGAAGCATACTTTTCTTCATCTTTACCCACTTAAAAATAAATATAGACAGAAAACATCTTGTTTTCTGGCTGTAATTATGTGTAAAAATCCGTAAAAACAGGAAATCAAGAGCCTTATGTAGGGACCTAAATCTCTGGATATTGTTAAAAAAAGGGTTCTAAGGGCCTAAGGATTTCTGATAAGTGAGAGTGTACAATTGCATTGTTTAGTTAGGTCAAAGGGCTGTACATTGTGACAAAAAGGTCCTGTTAACTATCGGAAGGAGAAACATGGGGAAAGGGAAGCAGACTGTGAGCCAGATATCCAAAGTGCCCAGCAAATATAGAAAAATAAATATGACACTTTTAAATTATTTAACTGGGGCAGTTGAAGATAACGAGCGACAGATTACTAGCGTGGAGGAAACAATTAACAATGAATCTGTGATTCTCCTTTCCCCCCAAATACAGGATCATGCCACTGGATTGAGTAGTGATGCCAACGACATCACTCTGTTAGGGAAAGAACCACCGATTAAGGCTTCTTGCATGCAACCCAATAACGGATGTGTGCAGGAAATTGCTGATAATATCATAAATGATTCTGAAGAAAGTAATAAAATACCTTCCCAGAAGAAAAGTTGTAATTCCCTAAAATCCCTAGCCGCTAAAAACCCCAGCAGAGAAACTGCAATAGTACATCAGGTTCCGGCAAATTGCCCCAGATTTCACAAGACCCAGATAAAAAAGACGGTTGGGATCAGACAAGGGGGCAGGAGTAACACACAAAGGAACCAGGCCCCCCGGAAGGGCAAGAAAGTGTTAACTGATACACATAATGAATTTGTAGAGGTCTGTAATGCCATAAAAGATCTAAAGCAGTATGTGATGCAATCCATTATTACCCTCTGTCTAAGACTGGAAAAACTTGAACTTAGCATAGAGACCTTTTCGGGGGTAATCACAATTATAAACCACGCTAAGATGGGGCTGACCCGTACCCCCTGGCGGGACATTTGCACTCTGCTAGGACCAACATAGAATCCATCTCAGTTGTGAAAAAAATAACCCAGGAGGATAGTGGGCAGGGCGTGTGCCAGGATCAGAGAATCAATGCTTCTAACCCCTCTGACAAAAGAAATATCCAGCACGAAGCTCATGTAGGATCATATGTAGCAGACATAGAGATCGAGAAGTCAAGGGAAAAAAGACATATCCAGCGCAAAGATCACGTACTATCATAAACACCAGACAGAGAGATCGAGAAGTCAAGGGTAGAACAAAGGAGTGGAGTCAATCTTATCAATCAATCAATCAAGGCATTTATGTAGCGCACTACTCACCCAGAGGGTCTAAAGGCGCTGGGGGAGGGGGGTCCGCTACTGCTCGAACAGCCAGGTCTTGAGTTGTTTCCTGAAGGCGAGGTGGTCCTGGGTCTGGCGCAGGTGGGTCAGGAGGGAGTTCCATGTCTTGGTGGCGAGGTAGGAGAAGGACCGTCCCCCTGTGGTGGCTCTTCGGATGCGGTGGACGGTGGCGAGGGCGTGGCCGGTCGATTGAAGCTGGCGTGTGGGAGCGTAGAAGTTGAGGCGGCTGTTGAGATATCCTGGGCCTTGGTTGTGTAGGGCTTTGTGCGCGTGGGTGAGGAGGCGGAAGGTGATTCTCTTGTTGACCGGGAGCCAGTGCAGGTCTCTCAGGTGTCCGGAGATGTGGCTGCGACGGGGGATGTCCAGGATGAGTCGTGCTGAGGCGTTCTGGATCCGCTGGAGTCTCTTCTGGAGTTTGGCGGTGGTTCCGGCGTAGAGGGAGTTGCCGTAGTCCAGCCGGCTGGTAACGAGGGCATGGGTGACCGTCTTCCTGGTCTCTGTGGGGATCCACCGGAAGATCTTACGTAGCATGCGCAGGATGTTGAAGCACGACGAGGAGACGGAGTTGACTTCTCTGGCCATGGAGAGGGAAGAGTCCAGGATGAAGCCCAGGTTGCGTGCGTGGTCTGTTGGTTTGGGTGCACTGCCTAGGGCGGGGGGCCACCAGGAGTCGTCCCAGGCGGAGGGTGAGGATCCCAGGATGAGGACTTCCGTCTTGTCCGAGTTCAGTTTCAGGCGGCTGTTCTTCATCCATTCGGCTACTTCTTTCATCCCTTCGTGGAGGTTGGCTCTGGCGGTGGCGGGGTCGTTGGTGAGGGAGAGGATCAACTGGGTGTCGTCAGTGTAGGAGATGATGTTGAGGTTGTGCTGGCATGCGATGTCTGCGAGGGGGCTCAGGTAGACGTTGAAGAGGGTTGGGCTGAGCGAGGACCCTTAAGGAACGCCGCAGATGACTTCGGTGGCTTCAGATCTGAACGGGCGGAGGCGGACTCTCTGTGTCCTTCCGGCGAGGAAGGAGATGATCCATTCCAGTGCCTTCTCCTGGATTCCGACGTTGCTGAGTCGCTGCACTAGTGTACGGTGGCAGACCGTGTCGAAGGCCGAGGAAAAAGATGGTCTAGGAGGATGAGGGCCGCTGTTTCTCCGTTGTCAAGCAGTGCTCCGATGTCATCGGTGGCTGCGATCAGGGCGGTCTCGGTGCTGTGGTTGGCTCGGAAGCCAGACTGCGAGAGATCGAGGGATCCGTTCGTCTCGAGGAAGGCTGCCAGTTGCTTGTTGACGGTCTTCTTGATGACTTTTGCAGGGAACGGGAGCAGCGAGATGGGGCGGTAGTTCTTGAGGTCGGTGGGGTCGGCTGATGGCTTCTTTAGTAGAGCTCTTGTTAGACGGGGACCTGGAGGGTCGGCCGAGGACAAGAGGAGAGGCCTCCGGGAGGGCCGTCTCCAGCGATCGTACAGACAAGTAACTTCCCCCCCACAGATGGACACCACACGAGGATAAGGTCAACTCTCTTTATATACGGTTCTTGCAGCAAGGATATCAACGGTACAGTGAGATCGGGACACAAGGGTCCTCTCAATTCTAGTCTCTGGAAGGGAAAGGGGGTAGCGGGACAGTCTTGGTACCGGTCTGGTACTGAGGTGGTACGATGAATAGCTAACAATCCTCGAGCTCGGAGTTCTGGAAGGTCGGGCCGCGGCAGCGCCAGCAGGCTCGGGTGACAAGTCTCACTTGAGAAGGGCCGCGGCAGCGCCAGCCGGCAAAGGCGATGGTTCACACAAGGATGGGCCGCGGCAGCGCCAGCAGGTCCCGACGAGGATGTAGGTTGCAGAGGGCCGCGGCAGCGCCAGCAGGTCCCGACGAGGATGTAGTTTGCAGAGGGCCGCGGCAGCGCCAGCAGGTCCCAATGGAGATGTAGGTTGCAGAGGGCCGCGGCAGCGCCAGCAGGTCCCGACGAGGATGTAGGTTGCAGAGGGCCGCGGCAGCGCCAGCAGGTCCTGATGAGGATGTAGGTTGCAGAGGGCCGCGGCAGCGCCAGCAGGTCCAGACGAGGATGTAGGTTGCAGAAAGCCGCGGCAGCGCCAGCAGGCAGGACGATGATTCACAAGGCAGGGCTGCGGCAGCGCCAGCAGTCCGTCAAGGATGAGTTCTTCTAGGTGTCTCTCAACTCCAGGATACAACTGCCTTCCTGCTCTGGAGCTGCCCCAGTTATAGGTCTGGCCTCCTTTGATGTCCGGACCCTCGCTCTTGGAGGTCGGGAGGTCCGGGATGAGGGAGTCCAGACACCCAGCAGGGGGGTGGAGCCAGCGCCCGGGGAGGCTGGGGCGATCGGCACCTGGCGGGGGAGAGCCATCGACACTCCTTTCTCCCATTGACCTGCCAAGTGGTCCGCTCACCTCCTGGGTGGATGGTGGTGCCTCGATGTCGGGGCCTGGCCAGGCCCAGGGTTGGGGTCGAGCTGAGGCCACGCGGCCTCGTGGTGCAGTGTCCAAGATGGCGGCTGGGCCGGGGCAAGGCTGCCGGTGGTGGCCCGGGCCGGCCGATGTCGGGGTGTACGGGAGCAGGCGTCCCGTTGGGGACGGGTTGCGGGTTGCTTCGGTGGGTTGTCGGGGTGGTTCTTCTGGTGACACCGGGAGAGCCGGCGTCCGAGTCTTGTGATGCGGGGAGGTGAAGGACTGGGTTCTTTAAGACCCAGCGGTGCCAGGGGACAACACCTGAAACCTTCGTGGGTAACCTGTTCCGGCGTACAAGTGACAGAGACACGGGACACTTCCTTCGGCGTCAAAGATTCGAGGTTTATTACTGCAGGGAACACAGAAGTCACAGCAAGTACAACACGTGCAACTTGGGGAGACTGCTTCAAATTGCTGCAAGTGAGTCGCTCCTTATATACATATTTTCTCCCATACGTTTACATGGTACACAAAGGTTTACAACTTGGTTCCCATAATTATCCCCAAAAGGGGTCGCTTTGATGTATTCAGGGTCTGGAACATAAGTGCGGAAACATTTGGCGGTTCCCAACTGTAAAAGCCCATCTTCCCACCATTAGTACATTCCAATCAACAATAAACAGATCGAAGAGGGAACAAGGACAGGTGCAGAGGAAGATGGAAACAGTGGGGAGATGGGAAAGGGTGTAAAAGGGGAGGTATCGGGAAACACGAGCTACAGGCATCAAAGGGACGTGCCTAATGAGATGCACGGCTGAGACAATAGACCGGCACGGCAAGATGAGCCTCAAGCGGGGCCATCTGCCTTACAGTATCATCCCCCTCATCATAAAGACACTTTCAAAGGAAATGTGTCTTCCGCAAATGTTTTGGGAATCCCAGGGTCACGAAGCGGACAACGTCCGTTCGCTGGCTACTTGAGGGCAAGAAACAAAATGGATGCCGTATCTAAGATGGAACCCGTGGGTACAGATGGATAAACCCACGAAACAGACGAACGGTTTAGGTTAGCACAGCGAAACTGCGTACACCCACTAAACTCGTCATTTGCGGTTCATAGATACCAGACTCGACCATATCCGTGCAAGTCGAAAACACCGCTTACAATCGTCATGGAACCTCAGACGCTCCATTTGCCCTCATGTAGGCAAGCACTAGTCAGAATCATATTCGATATTTATCAGACCATCTAGATGTTGCTGTAACATCGCTCTGTCCAACCGAGCTCCTCTGGTAACAGGTGGTTGCCTTATACACGTCGTAGCACAGAGGCCACATAAGGCAGGACCACACTGCACACAAAGGCAGCACGTGAACAGGAACGCCACAACAACTCCGACAATCATCAGAATCTTCCAACCCCAAGTCGACATCAGGCCCCAAAACCACCCAAGCAGCGTCCAATCCCCTACGTCCACGTGTATGGACTCAGAGATCTTATGCAACTTTGAGATGGCTTGATAGACAGTCGGAGCATTATCTGGAATGAAAATACAGCAGCTCGAATGGATCACCTTACATACCCCACCTCGATCTGCTAAGATCACGTCTAAAACCATTCAGTTTTGTAACGTCATAAGCCTATCCGCCTGAAGTTCTGTGGTGATATTACCAAGGGCACTGGCAGTAATATTAGCTGTCGATTCCACCACTCGAGTCAATTGTCTCAGGTTCCTACTATTAACCATAGGCCCCCAAAACGGGAGAAAACCCTTGAAAAAGTCTCCTGCCTCTTGACCAGCAGTGTCCTCTTCGCTAATTACGCCCCTCACAACTCTAGTCTTGTGATAGTCTGCATCTACAGTGAACGTCGGAGGCAACAGATTTGCAATAAAACATGAGCCCACAAAGTCGGAGGGCAACCATGCATACGCACGATCATGGCAGACAAAGTATGTACCCTTGGCAGCCAGAAACACAGGGGAAGAGACCATCGGCAGAATGTAATTCTCGGAGCAAGCACTCTCTCCAAGACGAGCTTTCGATCTTCGGCCACGACCCATTAAACAGAAATTACCAATGTGGGGTACGACCCATATCGGAGGCGAGCTTCTAAGCTGTTTTTCACTCGTGAGTGCACTGTACTCTACCTTACTCAGGACCCTATAGGCTTGTACCTCTTCCTCTGGTATGAGCGACGGCTCATAGATATCTCTATCCAAATCTTCTATCGCTATAGACAAAGGCTTATGATACGAGCCAGGGCCAGAGTAGGGAGAACGTGGCTCTCGACTGGGGTAAGAATCTAGTGCGCTCCGAAACATTGTTTGGAATGCTCGAGCTGAACCCTGGGAACTATAGGGTAGGACCAGATATGGAATTCCCTTATCCATGGTATGTGGCATCAGCCCACACACCCAACAATTAGTAGTGTTAACCACTAACTGGTGCTGATGAAGGAGCTGGATAAAGGAATTATTTCGAAATTCTGCACGTCTAACCTGCTCGTGTTCGGGTAGGATATGGAAGGAATGAGGGGATGCAGTGGAGGTAAGCTTAGGATCAGAAGTAGGAGTAGGTATGGCAGAAGGTAAGAAGTGCGACATCACGTAATGCACCCCACCCGCCAATAGTGCAGAAACAGTCAAGAGCAATACGAACACTTGAAACACAAAACATTTAGTACGAATAAGTTGTTGCAGTTTGAATCTTTGCGCCTGAGCTTCTTCCAAGTCCATCAGCTTTGAAAACGCCATCCCCTATGACCGTCCGCAACGTTTCTTGACGCACTTCGTTCTGTGTAGTAGTTCCCAGGAACCGACGGTCTTTAACCTAGCGTCAAGACCTACTAACCAGAAGGAAGTACACGCACGGCCCTACGGCCTTTATTCACAATGTATATACAAGAAGTCTCTCAGCTGTGGAAGCAAAAACACATATGGAACGAAACTCAATACATACAGAAACAATCACAATAATACAGCATTACGTAGTATGTCAGGGGAAGAATCAAAAGTATGGATTTTATTAGTCTTTAACGTTAGAACGGAGAGAATAACAATGTCTCCCAGGACGTGTCTGTTCTTCAAACAACTGGTCCGGTGGCGAAACAGAGTTCTGTGGATCAGTTGAATGTTCAGATCTCGAGTTTGGTGACAAATGTTCAACAATATCTTCCTGCTGCACTGAGGTATCTTCGACAAGCTGCGCGTCACTGAAAGGGACGAACTTCGATATTGTTTCGGTCTCAGATGAAGCAATGCCTTTCTTCACCCACGAGTCTGCTGGTAAAGGTATAGGGACCTTTTTGGTATGGGTGGCGTACACCCAATGTTTATGTCCCTCCAAGCGAACAGCAGTCCTCGTGGCCAGCAAGACTTGATGGGGTCCAGTGAAACGGGGTTCCAAACTGTGTTTTCGGCTGAAGTTGCGCGTAACCACCCAATCACCAGGTTGCAGCTGGTGACCTGGACCCTCCGTCTGCGTCGGCAGTGCTTCAACGACCTGTTGATGAATGAACCTCAGTTTAGCAGTCAGATCATGAAGATAGTCAATCAACATGGGGTACTCAAGATGAGAAAACAATTTAGGTCTAGGGACCCCCCAAACATTTGCAGGACGACCGAACACTATTTCATAGGGACTAAGCCCTACTCGGGAGTGTACTGTCACCCTTGTTGATAATAAAGCTAAGGGTAAAGCGTCAGGCCACGAAAGACCAGTCGTAGCCTGAATCTTCGCCAGCTTTAGTTTAAGGGTGCCATTATACCCATCAACCAAACCAGCTGACTGGGGATGATTGGCGCTATGGAATTTTTGATTAATTCCAAGGCCCCTACACACACTCTTCATCACACTCCCCACAAACTCACTTCCATTATCAGACCATACAATCCGAGGCATTCCATACCGAGGAAAGTATTCCTTCAGCAGGATTTTCGCAGTCGACAGGGCAGTGTTGTCTTTGAGGGGGTAGGCTTCAATCCATCGGGAGAACGCGCAAACCACAACTAAAACGTATTTCAGGTTATTGCATCTCTCCATATGGATGAAGTCTAATTGAATCACCTCAAAAGGACATGATGGGGGAGCAAAATGGCCAGGAGGTGTTGGGGTTCCCTTACCAGGGCTGTACAACATACATACCATACAATTCTTAACCAACCGTTCAGCACATTTCGTGATACCATCATTCTTCCACACAGGGGACAGCAACTTACAAATACCTTTCACACTAATATGTGCTAACCCATGTGCCATTGTCACAACAGCTAGCACATACGCATCTGGCAACATCCATCTCTTATGTTCCGACAAATCAACCCAACAACCATTCGCATCCAACTTTCCCGTACTTTCTTTCCACTTCGTCTTTTCAGTCTCGGTGGCCTCATTCTGTATCGCTTTCACACTCTCGATAGTATCCTCACACATACCAGTCTCCGTAGGCCACCTAACCGAACTCGCCACATACATTCGAGTGCTAAGGTTCCGGGCAGTCTCCTTAGCAGTCTCATCCGCAAACGCATTACCACGACCGACATCATCCGTCACCTTACGATGCGCACTACATTTAACAATCGCTACCTGCTTAGGCAACGTAAGTGCATCCAAAAGGTCATTCACAAGCTGGCCATGCTGAATCTTCGTACCATGCGACGTCATAAATCCTCTCTCTCTCCACAATCGTCCAAAGCTATGGGCGACGCCAAATGCATATTGGCTGTCGGTAAACACATTCACACGTTTCCCTTTCGCTAACACACACGCTCTAGTAAGAGCGATCAGTTCTGCAGCCTGGGCAGAGTTCTGATTCAATCTTGCAGCTTCCACAACAGTATTTAAAGTTACAACAGCATACGCAGTAGTCACATCACCATTTGGCAATTTAAAACATGAACCATCCACATACAAAGTCCCATCGGGATCATCCAAAGGAGTGTTTTTAAGGTCCACGCGACCTTTTATTTCCTCCTCAGTTCTTAAATAACAGTCGTGAGCTGTTATTTCATCTGACTCTGTACTAATTGGCAATAAAGTCGCCGGGTTTAGGACATTACAACGTTTTATCTGAATATGACTTGCCAAAAGCGTCAATTCGTACCCAGACAATCTTGCGCTCGTCAAGTGCTGAGTTTTCGTACGATTTAGGAGAGTATCAACTGCATGCGGAACCATCACCGTAAGCATATTATCCATGACCAATCCTGCTGATTGTCGGATGGACACCGCAGCTGCCGCTGTTGGTCTCAAGCAACTCGGCAATGCCCTAGCTACCGGGTCCAAGGTCGAGGAAAAATATGCACATGGACGTTGCTTTCCACCAAAAGGTTGCGTTAAGACACTCAAAGCACAACCTTCCCTCTCGTGAACATATAATGTAAACGGCTTGCTGTAGTCAGGGGTACCTAACACAGGAGCCGAACACAATGAGTCACGCAATTCAGAAAAACTCTTCTGACATTCTTCCGTCCATGGTAAAGGAGTTGAAACATCCTTGCACGTAAGAGCCACCAACGGTTTCGCTAACAGTGAAAAATTCGGGATCCACTGTCTGCAGTATGACGTGATGCCCAGAAAGGCACGCACATCTCTTTGGGTTGTTGGCACAGTCATTCGCGCAATTGCTGCAATTCTCTCTGGGGTCAACCGCCTTCCCTCCTTTGACAATAAGTGACCTAGATAGGTTACTTCTTGACAACAATATTGGAGTTTAGAAGGTGACACCTTGTGATGTAAGTCACAGAGATGTTGCAGCAACGACACCGTAGCAAGTTTGCAAATGTCCTGAGTATCTGCAGCCACCAATAAGTCATCGACATATTGGATTAAGGCCGCACCAGCTGGCAACATAAACGCATCCAGTTGACCTTTCAAGGCTTGACTGTAAATGGATGGACTCTCACAGTAGCCCTGAGGAGCACGTTTAAACCGGAAACTACGGCCACCAAGAGAGAAGCCGAAAAGGTCTCTACTTTCTTCGGCAATCGGGATGCTAAAGAAAGCATTCTTCAAATCGATCACCGAAAACCAAGATGCAGAAGCTGGAATCAGAGTCAGTAGCGCCGTGATGTCAGGCACAACAGGGAACTGAGGAATCACAATTTTATTTACCTCCCGTAAGTCGATAACAAAACGATAGACAGGCGGTTTCGAGGGGTCAGTACGTTTCAGAATGGGCAGTACAGGGCTATTGCACACGTTTCCCTGGGTTTCTTCAATAACATCTTTCTCGATCAGATCATAGATGATCGCTAACAGTGCTCGTTCACCATCAAGAGAGATTCGATACTGGGGAATACGTGGCAATCGCACATTAGATTTCAACTGAACAACATAAGGGGAGATATCGAGCAGGCCCACATCATTGGGACCTGTTGCCCACAAAGATGCAGGAAGAGAACTCAATTCCGGTGGAAGCTTATCGAGAGACAAGTACATAGGAAAGACAACCCTCTCACCCAAAGTAAGCTTTACTCCCGCAGGAGAACAATACAAGGTTGCATACAAACTTTTTAGCAAATCCAGGCCCAAAAGATTTTCACCACAACCAGTAGTCAAAATCAACGGAGCTTCGAGCTCACGTGGCCCAATTGTAAGAGGCAAAGGGCGTGAAACTGGATTGCTAACAGGGGCGCCAGAGAATCCAACGGAAACATTTGTTAAGCCAGACAAAGGTGCGCCAGGGAGTTTCGAATGCATTATGGAACTTTTCGCTGCACCAGTGTCCAACAGAAAAGGCTCAACGACGCCCGATGTAGCAACTGCGACGTAAGGCCCTCTCTGATCAACCGGAACTGATACCACTCCCTCTCCTTGTCTATGGCTGTCCTAGTAATTACTGTCGTCAGTTCCCTGATCGACGTAATAATCGTCTACATTGTACTGCGCAGATCGTCCTTGCGAGGATCCACGTTGATCAAAACAATTATTGGAATTTGATGAGTTATCTGAACGATCATTTTGAGCACCACGACCCCTACCACGTGATGTCTGCTGAGAACCACCACGACCTCCTCTAGAGGAGGTACCACTATTACGATCATTTAAAACAGGACAGTTGAATTTTAAGTGACCCTCCTGTCTACAATAGGCACACTGATTGTACCCTAACGAAGATCTTTGGGAAGAGGAGTCATTCCGCGATTGCGACCTATTGGACTGTGGCTGCGATCGATTCCGCTGCGAATCATTCTGAGTCGAACGCGGAGGATAAGCCTGCTGCAACAACACTTTAGTTTTAAGTTCTTTCGTCTTTTTATCTGCGCGGTCGTTCTCTTCTTTCTCCCTATTCTCATAATATTTAGCCGTAGCCAATATCTGAGCGGAAGTAGAAACAGCCCACGCACTTTCGGAGTTTCTTAATTTATTGCTCAAGTCAGGCAATAAATTTGAAACAAATTTGTCCACAAACAACCTTTGACCACCTTCGGTACCCATATCTTGACCGCTGTGGTCGATGAAAGCCTCCTTGAATCTCGTAAAGAAATCCGACACACTCTCATCCTTCTTTTGTTTGCAAGCGGACAGTTTGTCCCAATTCACCCTCATAGCAGGCATAAGCGTTTTCATTAGGGTAATTATTCTCTGAGGGAGATCGGTAATAAGCTGTTCAGGTTTAGCACCACCAGTTTGCAACCCATCCGCCGCTACAAGGGCAGCCCAATCACCACCTAATTCATTTGGATGATTTTCCTGACGAATCTTAGCCCACACCGGCTGCGGTACGACATTACCAAACAGCATATCGATATCGGCAAGAGTCATTATCGTAGCGTCTACAAGCTGCAATAATTCTTTATAGTACCCTGCAGGATTTTTACGAGGGTCAGGCAAGGATTGCTTCACCTATAACACTTCTGATCGTTTCCACGGGAGATGAATCCATACTCTCTGGAAGTGTGGCAGGATCGGCGGAGCTTGAGTAGCATCACCGGATATGTACACTGGTGGAACCTCTCGCATGGGAAACTGACCAGACGCATCGAATTGTCTTTCAACGTCCTCAACGAACAAGGCTTGAGGTATCGGAGAGGGACGGAGGGCCAATAATTGCTCGATGGCACGTTGAACATTTGTACCCACTACCATTCCGCTCGAAAACTGAAGCTGTAAGTTGGTCAAAGCGGCTAACACATCTTCCGATGCGTCTGCCGAAATTTGATCGCGCAAAGCCTTGCGCATTTCTTCAAAAACATACCTCTGTGTTGGTATATTGAATTGATTGAACGTATTCAATACCGAACGCGGAGGATTTCTATAGGGGTGCAGCATCCATGCCATCGCCATATTATACAGCGCAGCACGTTCCCTATTACCAGGGAGCTGACTACGCCTTTGTGGACCGTCCGAGTCAGCGGACTCAAAAATAGGTCCAAGAGAAGTAGGAAAATTTGCAGCCATTGAAGGGGTGCGACGTCGAGTAATTGGAGAAGTATAAGATAAAGTAGTAACAAGAGAAGGAGTAGAAACAGACGAAGCAACAGGAGTAAGTAGAACAGGAGCAGTAGCGGGAGAAGGAGTATGTGGAAGTACAAGCTGAGGAGCAGTAGGAACAGCAGTAGGCAAAGGAGTTTGAACAGTCGGGAGAACAGGTACCGGTTGAGGAACAGGTTGGGGAGGAAGAATAGGAGGAAGCACTGGAGGTACCGCGGGAGCCGTGGTACCCTGCACGTACGGAGGTGGCGATTTCATAAGATAGGACATTAAAGGATCCTCAACTAATTCTTCCTTTTTATCCGACTCCGTAGGCAAAGCGGGATAGCATTTATCTATAGACATACGCTGTAGCCTATCAAATACTTCCTTTTCCTTATCCTCCTTATCACGCTGGAACTGCTCTGCTTTCTTTACAATGGTAGCAACACCATCTCTCTGATTACGTTTAGTCTGTCTGATCTCTTTCTGTCGGGCTTCTTTACGCCACAACCGAAAGGCATCAAACATGGCCGGCCTTGACTTTTTCTTAAACAATTTTGCCTCGAGGTTATCTAAAATCGGGGTCTCGAAACTACCATGAGGTGGCCAACTAAGGACACCATCTTTTTTGGTGTAACGAATCCAATATTCATTAAAGGTAATAGGACCTAGTCCATGTTTACTGTAGAGCTCATAAGTGGGAGTTCCAACCGGAGGTATCGGACACGAGTCCTCCAGTCGGGAATCCGTACCACAACGTCTGAAACAACTAAACAGAGTACAACGACCAGGCATCTTGCACACTAGCCGAGTTTCACAAACTTCAAGGGTTACGGGATTTACCAAGTCCCAGCAAAGAGCAAAAACCCTCGGTCTTTGGCGGCTGCAGTTGTCAAATATCACAACAAAGTACCAAGAACCACAAATGCAATGGAACCATGCAACAACTAAGCAACCACAACCAAGAACTCTGGGAGCGACCCACAAATACTTAACTCAAAGATCGATGGCGTCACCAGGAAGGCCCGTCAATCGTCTCGCTATACCAAGGTCTACGCCAGGCGCCAAAACAGGTCTACAGTCAGGGCAGCAGTCCGTCACAGCCGTCAGGAGGCGGGAATCTTCGCGGGAAAAGTCATCGGGCCACTTATTTCGACAACAGGATCGATGAAGCGGGGTGCACCTTCCCTCGGAGATTTCACACGAAGTTCCTCACGATCGTCGGGCTTGGACCGGTACCACTGATGCAGCCCCACGTTGGGCTCCAACTGAAGGACTGGGTTCTTTAAGACCCAGCGGTGTCAGGGGACAACACCTGAAACCTTCGCGGGTAACCTGTTCCGGCGTACAAGTGACAGAGACACGGGACACTTCCTTCGGCGTCAAAGATTCGAGGTTTATTACTGCAGGGAACACAGAAGTCACAGCAAGTACAACACGTGCAACTTGGGGAGACTGCTTCAAATTGCTGCAAGTGAGTCGCTCCTTATATACATATTTTCTCCCATACGTTTACATGGTACACAAAGGTTTACAACTTGGTTTCCATAATTATCACCAAAAGGGGTCGCTTTGATGTATTCAGGGTCTGGAACATAAGTGCGGAAACATTTGGCGGTTCCCAACTGTAAAAGCCCATCTTCCCATCATTAGTACATTCCAATCAACAATAAACAGATCGAAGAGGGAACAAGGACAGGTGCAGAGGAAGATGGAAACAGTGGGGAGATGGGAAAGGGTGTAAAAGGGGAGGTATCGGGAAACACGAGCTACAGGCATCAAAGGGACGTGCCTAATGAGATGCACGGCTGAGACAATAGACCGGCACGGCAAGATGAGCCTCGAGCGGGGCCATCTGCCTTACAGTATCATCCCCCTCATCATAAAGACACTTTCAAAGGAAATGTGTCTTCCGCAAATGTTTTGGGAATCCCAGGGTCGCGAAGCGGACAACGTCCGTTCGCTGGCTACTTGAGGGCAAGAAACAAAATGGATGCCGTATCTAAGATGGAACCCGTGGGTACAGATGGATAAACCCACGAAACAGACGAACGGTTTAGGTTAGCACAGCGAAACTGCGTACACCCACTAAACTCGTCATTTGCGGTTCATAGATACCAGACTCGACCATATTCGTGCAAGTCGAAAACACCGCTTACAATCGTCATGGAACCTCAGAGGAAGCGGCCCCTTCACGAGGCCTGTCCAACAGCTCTGAGTTCGGCGTGCTTCCAGCTCTCCGGGAAGGTCGCGGTGTCGAAGAGGTGTTGATGATGTCCCGCAGGTGGGGTGCGATGACAGCGTCGGCCTTGTTGAAGATATGGTGAGGGCAGGGGTTGGTCGGTGATCCGGAGTGGATGGAGTTTATCGTGCGGACGGTATCTTCGGTGCTCATCGGGGTCCAGGCGCGGAGGGTGGTGGTGGGGGGCGGTGGTTTGGTCGTGGCATGCGTCGGTTGAGTGCTGAAGCTGTTGTGTATGTCCGCGATCTTGCTGTGGAAGTAGGAGGCGAGGGAGTTGCAGAGGTCTTGCGAAGGGGTGATGTTGTTGTTACCGGCGTTGGAGTTGGAGAGCTCTTTGACGATGTTGAAGTGTTCCTTGCTGTTGTGTGCGTTGTTGTCCAGTCGTTCCTTGAATGCAGTTTTCTTGGTTGCGTGGATGAGTTGGTGGTGTTTTCGGGTGGCGAGCTTGAGGGCGGTCATGTTGTCAGGTGTTAGGTCTCTGCGCCAGGTTCTCTCGAGGGCTCTGCAGTTCTTCTTGGAGCTCTTGAGTTCGTCGGTGAACCAAGGGGCTTTCTTGCTGCCGGGTCTGCTAGGCGGGGTCCTCAGGGGGGCGAGGTCGTCTGCGCAGTCGCTGATCGATTTTGTGAGGTTGGTGGCCGCTTGGCTGGGGTTCGTTGCGCTGGTGGGTGGGTTCTTGCTCAGGGAGGTCGCGAGCTGCTCGGCTGTGATCTTGTTCCAGCTTCTGCGTGCAACCTGTTGCTGGTGGTGGTGGATCGTGGTCCTTTTGAAGCCGAAGTGGACGCAGCTGTGGTCCGTCCAGTGGAGTCCGTGGCGTGGTTGAAGGTGATGTCCATGCTGGGTGAGAAGACTGGGTCGAGTGTGTGTCGGGCGTAGTGGGTGGGGGTGGTCACCAGCTGTTTGAGTCCGAGGTTAGCGAGGTTGTCCAGCAGGGTGGTGGTGTTGCGGTCGTTGTTGTTCTCCAGGTGGAAGTTGAGGTCCCCGAGGAGGATGTAGTCAGCGGAGGGGAGGGCGTGCGGGCTGATGAAGTCGGCGATGTCTTCACTGAATTGTGTGCGTGGTCCCGGGGGTCTGTAGACGAGGGTGCCTCTGAGGGTGATCTTGGTGATCATTATAGAGAAAAACCTGATGTTCAAATTTTAAACTTCCATCCAGCAGCGACACCTTACACTATTGTTTTAGTCGATACCCCACAGATCACTAATGCAACTGTGGAAAATTGGCCTGCACTAAGAAATAAGACCATTAATTGGTTAGGAAATAGGACAGGCCTTACAACTGCCCTTTTCAAAAAATTCAAGATGGTGAGGAGGGTGGCATGGGTGGGAAATAGTACTAAATCATACGAGGGACACTGTATAGTCTTATCCTTGGGCGCACCACAATAAGTCAGGGAAGTCCTGTTAAGAATGCACAATCCAAACATACCTAACCTTGGCATTCAGGTGCGGCCGCTGGGGTTCTTCTATAAACCACACTTTGTTAACAACCCAGGGTACCATGATGAACCGGGATAGAACTAAGAAGGGTCACGTTATAGAGTGCCCATGGCAAACAGTTTCGCCCCCCTCACTTTGTTAGATGGGAATGATTGACATTCAACTGACGGGGCCAATATTCACATGATAATATATTTAATGTGCAGATACTATTCCACAGAATTCAGCTTTAGAGGTACGGATGGATGGTAATATAAGTACCCCCAGTAATTTTAACATCCATGAAGGTGGTAACACGACCCCAAAAGAAAAGCAAACAGGTCTATGCAGAATTATTTTTTGGAATGTGGCGGGCTTAAGAGACAAGGTTAACAACCAAGTTTGGCTGACTTTTATTAATAACTTTGACGTCCTGTGTCTCCAAGAGACCTGGGCAACAGAAAGTATCCATATAAATAGGTATAAGACTTTTCATACCCCTGCCATTCAATCTCCTAGTGGTAGGCCCAAAGGAGGGCTATGCGTGCACATATCTAATCTGTAAGTCACACATAGGAGTAAGTTGGTCAGCACAGAATATTTTTTTAAACAGTTTTTTTACGGTTGGACTATAATTATGCCCTGCTATTTGTTAATTTTTATAACAATACTGAAACAACTAATTTGGGAGTCCTGACAGAGAAGATATCGCCTATTCAGGTCCAAAGTTAAATTTAGAAATTATACCTATTTGGGGAGGGGATTTTAACACATATTTGTGTCAAGCGGTAGGAACCGAGAAATGTGGATTAACTTTGGGTGGTGACGATTCATCATTCCACTTCCAACATTCCAACAAGGGTGAGCTCCTAAACGAAGTTGTGTTTAAGAACGACTTGGGATTATCAAATTGCCTGTGTATGCCTGTTGTGGATTTCGGATATACTTTTATAGGGAGAGGCGCTAATACCACTATAGATTTTATTCTTATTCCAAATCGATTTGCAGGCCTCGTGAAAGCCCACAATATTCACCCTAACGAGATGAGTGACCATTTGGCCCAGAGTGTGAACATAACAGTCCCTAGTTGGGCGGCGAAGAGAAGTGGTAATAAATTTGCATGGTTACAGGATATTACACTGGGAAGGAAGAACGGGTATGCTGTCCGTTGGGGTGCTAGGGACCCAAAGAAGTTAAGCATTGAAATAGCGGTTAAGGCGTTAGATCCCATTTTGATATGCCTAAGCGATAGCCCCACGCACAATGAGGTTTTAACTGCTTTCAATAGTATCACAGGGATTGTTAGAGACATTCTGTAAAAAAAAACGAAAGGTCCTCCCAGTAGAATGAAAGTTTGGTTCGATAAGAACTGCACACTTAGCTACAAAAATGTAAATACTGCCTTACAGTGTGAGGTTAGAGATACGTCTAAGATAAGAGCATATAGGAAAACGTATAGAGAAGCTAGGAAACAAAGGATTACAGAGTTGAAAGATAAGGCTTGGGAGGACCTAATTGAAGCCGCAGAGTCCAAGGACAGTGCCAAATTCTGGGCGGCAGTAAATGCTCCCTTTCTTGTGAACACAATGTATGTAACAACCATTGAGTTAGCGATTAGCGAACAGACCTGGATTAATTTTTTCTCTAGTGTATACGCAAAACAGAAATCAAATGAGGGTACCCAAGAGTGGTCTGAGTCTTTGAGTATCGACCAACCATTTGTCCCTATTAAACTTGATATCTCATTGCAGGACGTTAATGCGGCAGTAAAAGCCAGTAAAAGTGGGAAGTCGGACGGTCCTCACGGGATACCGATTGACCTCTACAAGTCGAATTTGGAGGTCTGGGGTCCCATTTTAACTAGAGTACTGCAAGGATGTTGCGAGAGAGGATTCATTAAAACATGGTCCGAATCAATCATAGTCCACATCTTTAAAAAGGGAGATCGAAATGATACTGCCTGCTACCGCCCAATATCTTTGTTTGGACTCTCTGATGAAGGTTGCAGGCAGGATCATCTTAGATCGTTTGCAGGGATGGACCAAAGAAAATGAGATCTTAAGCGACGTCCAAAATGGTTTTAGGGCAGGCTTAGGCACAAACAAGCAGATTTTAAATTTAAGTATTTTCATTGATAAATATACCAAGGCAAAATCTGAGCAGTTTTATCTGGCCTTTGTAGACCTCTCAGCAGCTTTTGACTGCATAGTCCACGAAAGGTTATGAAGGGTGCTAGAGGAACTAAAAGTTGATCCTGTTTTAATTCAATTTTTAAAGTATCTTTACATTGGAGCTACAGCAAAGGTCCGCTATGGAAGTATGGGAGAGTGCACTGCACTTTTTCAAATTGAACAAGGCGTAAGGCAGGGATGTGTGTTGGCACCACTCTTGTTCTCTCTATATACCAACGCTTTACAGCAGGAGTTGGTTTCACATACGAGGGACACGCCTTATGTAAATTCCCTCCCCATCGCATCCCTCCTTTACGCTTATGATGCTGTGCTTATGGCCCGTAATCAAATTGGCCTACAGAGCGCACTTTCCTTTTATTCTATTTTGATGGACAGGTTTAGCCTGAGATTGAATGCCAAGAAAAGCTTTGTAATGTCTTGTGGTACAACTAAAAATAATCTAAGAAAATTTCAGGCGGGGGAAGCGAATTTGAAACTACCAATTCATTTCATTATTTGGGTGTTCTTTTTGATAGGACAGGATCTTGGGCACCAGCGGTTAAGGCAAGGAATCTTTTATACATGAAGTCTATAGCGGCCCTTTTTAACTTTTCAAAAAAGCTGGGGAAAGGGCCTTTGGAAGTCATGCTGAGGATTTACCACGCTAAATGCGTAAGTATAGCCCTTTATGGGGCAGGAATTTGGGGATTCCAGGATTGTACCCTAATCCAGCGTACCGAAAATGCTTTTTTGAGGTCCCTATTGAGCGTCCCTGTTAGCGCATCTGTTTTTAATTGCCACTCGGAGCTGGGAGTTATATACATCTCTGATTTGATTAGGGCCCAGCCAGTCCTTTTATGGCACAGAATTTGGACTACGGAGAGTGCTACCCTAAACAGGGATATAATAAGGGATGCTAATAAACTAGATAACACTCGCAAAATTCCATGGCTAAAATATGTGGAAGATTTTATGCATGATGTCGGCCACCGTGTATATTTTTCCCTGCCTGATAGCTTAAATGTCATCAAACGGAAAGAGTTCAAAGGGATCATTATAGCCCATTTAGACGATAACAGGCTAGCTCTTGCCTTGAACAAACCAACAGTGATCAACCATCAGCTGATTATAACCACGTATAGCATTCAACCATACCTGCAATACGTACCGATCAGATACGAAAGACACCTCTTGACCAGATTTAGATTTGGTACTTTTCACCATCTATCTCATACCCAAATATTAACGACTGGTCAAGAAACTTATGTCATTGTCCGTGTGACAATGTATCACAACAAAGTATGAGTCACATG
The DNA here is from genome assembly GCF_964263255.1 of Lissotriton vulgaris. Taxonomy (NCBI): domain Eukaryota; kingdom Metazoa; phylum Chordata; class Amphibia; order Caudata; family Salamandridae; genus Lissotriton; species Lissotriton vulgaris. The sequence continues at coordinate 594,534,188 of NC_141693.1, forward strand.
GTTTTATTTTGTAAATTTTATCTTACAGAAAGGCAAAGGTGGTTAAAAAATTTATTAAAAAAGGGAGACTGGAGGCAATGTCATCCTGCCTACATTTACCTGCAGTTGTTGGATAGTTTTTATTGTATTGGCTCTATTGCCGGATTTTTAAAGAATGTAATAAGGATCAGGAATGTAAACAACCTGTGAACTCTGGGGAGTGTCCACTTGATAATCCCTCCGAAGGACGAATTATATGTTTGAAAGTATTGTATGAAATTATTATTGTAATCTAGTGGATCATTGTACATAGATGTATCTAAGTAGCGTTATCAGAAGAAGAATTTGTTTTTATATGCATGTATGCTTTTATGATTTTACTACCTGAAATCAAATAAAGCTCGTTTGATTGATTGATTGATCAATTGTGTCATGGTGTGGAGTGCATTTTGCATTAAGTGCAGTGTAATTGTGTAGCATATAATTATGTGGCCCTGAGTGGTATTGTGTGGAGTGTATGTTCCATTCACTAGAGTGTAATTATGGGGCACTGAGTGGTATTTGGAGTGTATGTTGCATTGAGTGCAGTGTAATTATGCAGCATATAATTATGTGGCACTGAGTGGTATTGTGTCGACTGTATGTTGCATTCAGTAGAGTGTAATTATTTGGCGTGCAATATGTGCCACTGAGTGGTACTTGGAGTGTCTGTTGCATTGAGTGCAGTGTAATTATGTAGCATATAAGTATGTGTCACTGTGTGGTAATATGTGGAGTGTATTTATGTTGCATTGAGTAGAGTGTAAGTATGAGGTGTGTAATTATATGGCACTTAGTGGTATTATATAGAATGTATTTACGTTGCATTGAGAAGAGTCTAATTATGTGGCGTGTAATTATGCGGCACTGAGTGGTAATATGGGGAGTGTATGTTGTGTTCAGTAGAGTGTAATTATGTGGCGTGTAATTATGTGGCACTGAGTGGTATTTGGAGAGTATGTTGCATTGAGTGCAGTGTAATTATGTAGCATATAATTATATGGCACTGAGTGGTATAGTTTGGAGTAAATGTTGCAGTGAGTGCAGTGTAATTATGTAGCATATAATTATGTGGCACTGAGTGGTATTGTGTGGAGTGTGTATTGCATTCAGTAGAGAGTAATTATGTGGTGTGTAATTATCTGGCACTGAGTGGTATTTGGAGTGTATGTTGCATTGAGGGGAGTGTTATTATGTAGCATATATAATTATGTAAAACACACAAGATGACAGACGGAATGTTGCACAATGGCAAAACATTCACCCCCAGTCACAGATCTGGGTTTAATCTATAATTTTTGCTCACCAAGCCACCCCAGTTCAGACATGGTCATATGCAAATCAGTCTTGACCCTGCGCCTCATGGGAACAGTCCAGCCCGAACTGCCAAGCCATGTCTTTCCTGGACCGGAATCAAGCATCCTAGGACCGGTTTCTTGCTATCAGCCGTCTTCAGCCAGGTTGCTTGACTGCAGTGGCCTAGTGAGCACGGGACCCACGTCTGGGCATGCCCTTCCCACATAGCGTGAACAGCAAAACACTCAAGATGATGGACGGAATGTTGCACAATGGCAAAACATTCACCTCCAGTCGCAGATCTGGGTTTATTCTATCGTTATTTTGCTCACCAAGCCACCCCAGTTCAGACATGGCCATATGCAAATAAGTCTTGACACTGCGCCTCATGGGAACAGTCCAGCCAGAACTGCACAGCCATATCTTTCCTGGACCGGACTCAAGCATCCTAGGACTGGTTTCTGGCTATCAACTGTCTTCAGCCAGGATAGCTTGACTCCAGTGGCCTATTAAGCACGGGACCCATGTCTGGGCATACCCTTCCCAGTTTGGGTGAACAGCAAAACACACAAGATGATGGACAAAATGTTGCACAATGGCAAAACATTCACCCCCAGTCACAGATCTGGGTTTAATCCATCGTTATTTTGCTCACCAAGCCACTCCAGTTCAGACATGGCCATATGCAAATCAGTCTTGAACCTGCGCCTCATGGGAACAGTCCAGCCCAAACTGCCAAGCCATGTCTTTCTTGGACCGGAATCAAGCATCCGAAGGACCGGTTTCTGGCTATCAGCTGTCTTCAGGCAGGATAGATTGACTCCAGTGGCCCAGTGAGCACGGGACCCGCGTCTGGGCATAACCTTCCCACATAGGGTAAACAGCAAACACACACAAGATGATGGACGGAATGTGCACAATGGCAAAACATTTACCCCCAGTCACAAATCTGGGTTTAATCCATCGTTTTTTTGCTCACCAAGCCACCCCAGTTCAGACATGGCCATATGTAAATCAGTCTTGACCCTGCGCCTCAAGGGAACAGTCCAGCCCGAAATGCCAAGCCATGTCTTTCCTGGCCCGGAATCAAGCATCCTAGGACCGGTTTCTGGCTATCTGCCATCTTCAGCCAGGATAGCTAGACTCCAGTGGCCTAGTGAGCACGGGACTGACGTCTGGGCATACCCTTCCCACATAGGGTGAACAGCAAAACACACAAGATTATGGACGGAATGTTGCACAATGGCAAAACATTCACCCCCAGTCACAGATCTGGGTTTAATCCATCGTTTTTTTGCTCACCAAGCCACCCCAGTTCAGACATGGCCATATGCAAATCAGTCTTGACCCTGCGCCTCATGGGAACAGTCCAGCCCGAACTGCCAAGCCATATCTTTCCTGGACCGGAGTAAAGCATCCTAGGACCGGATTCTGGCTATCAGCCGTCTTCAGCCAGGATAGCTTGACTCCAGTGGCATAGTTAGCACGGGACCCACGTCTGGGCCTACCCTTCCCACATAGGGTGAACAGCAAAACACACAAGATGATGGACGGAATGTTGCACAATGGCAAAACATTCTCCTAGTCACAGATCTGGGTTTATTCCATTGTTATTTTGCTCACCAAGCCACCCCAGGTCAGACATGACCATATGCAAATCAGTCTTGAACCTGCCCCTCATGGGAATAGTCCAGCCCGAACTTCCAAGCTAAGTCTTTCCTGGATGTCTTGTTTTTGCATATACTTATGTGGCACTGAGTGGTATTGTGAGGAGTGTATGTTGTATTCAGTAGAGTGTATCTGTGTGGCGTGTAATTATGTGGCACTGAGTGGTATTGTTTGGAGTGTATGTTGCATTGAGTGCAGTGTAAATATGTAGCATATAATTATGTGGCACTGAGTGGTATTGCGTGGAGGTTGTGTTGCAATCAGTAAAGTCTAATTATGTGGTGTGTAGTTATGTGGCACTGAGTGGTATTTGGAGTGTATGTTGCATTGAGTGCAGAGTAATTATGTGGCATGTAATTATGTGGCTCTGAGTGGTATTTGGAGTGTATGCTGCAATGAGTGCAGTGTAATTATATGGCTTGTAATTGTGTGGCACTAAGTGGTATTTGGAGTGTATGTTGCATTGAGTTCAATGTAATTATGTAGCATGTAATTATGTGACACTGAGTGGTATTTGGAGTGTATGTTGCATTGAGTGCAGTGTAATTATGTAGCGTGCAATTATGTGGCACTGAGTGGTATTTGGAGTGTATGTTGCATTGAGTGCAGTGTAATTATGTGGCGTGTAATTTTGTGGCACTGAGTGGTATTTAGAGTGTACGTTGCATTGAGTGTAGTGTAATTATGTGGCATGTGATTATGTGGCACTGAGTGGTATTTGGAGTGTATGTTTCATTGAGCACAGTGTAATTATGCTGCATGTAATTATGTGGCACTGAGTGGTATTGTGTGGAGTGTACGTTGTATTCAGTAGAGTGCAATTGTGTGGCGTGTAATTATGTGTTACTGAGTGGTATTGTTTGGAGTGTATGTTGCATTGAGTGCAGCGTAATTATGTGGCGTGTAATTATGTGGCACGGAGTGGTATTTGGAGTGTATGTTGCATTGAGTGCAGTGTAATTATGTGGTGTGTAACATGTGGCACTGAGTAGAATTTGGAGTGTATATTGCATTTAGTGCTGTGTAATTATGTGGCGTGTAATTATGTGGCACAGAATAGGATTTGGAGTGTATGTTGCATTGAGTGCAGTGCAATTATGTGGCACTGAGTGGTATTTAGAGTGAATATTGTTTTGAGTGCAGTGTAATTATATGGCATGTAATTATGTGGCACTGAGTGGTTTTGGGAGTGTATGATTGTATTGAGTGCAGTGTCATTATGTGGGGTGTAATTATGTGGCACTGAGTGGTATTTGGAGTGTATGTTGCATTGAGCACAGTGTAATTATGTGGCACTAAGTGGTATTGTTTGGAGTGTATGTTGCATTGAGTGCAGCGTAATTATGTGGCATGTAATTATGTGACACAGAGTGGTATTTGGAGTGTATGTTGTATTGAGTGCAGTGTAATTATGTGGCATGTAATTATGTGGCACTGAGTGGTATTGTGTGGAGTGTGTGTTGCATTCAGTAGAGTGTAATTATGTGGTGTGCAAATATTTGGCACTGAGTGGTATTTGGAGTATATGTTTCATTGCGTGCAGTGTAATTTATTTTTTTGCATATAACTATGTGGCACTGGGTGGTATTTGGAGTGTATGTTGCAGTGAGTGCTGTGTAATTATGTGGCGTGTAATTATGTGGCACTGAGTGGGATTTGCAGTGTATGTTGCATTGAGTGCAGTGAAATTATGTGGCGTGTACTTATGTGGCACTGAGTGGTATTTAGGGGATATGTTGCATTGAGTGCAGTGTAATTATGTGGCATGTAATTATGTTGCACTGAGTGGTATTTGGAGTGTATGTTGCATTGAGTGCAGTGTAACTATGTGGCATTTAATTTTGTGGCACTCAGTGGTATTTGGAGTGTATGCTGGATTGAGCACAGTATAATTATGTGGCACTGAGTGGTATTATGAGGACTGTATGTTGTATTCAGTAGAGTGTAATTGTGTGGCGTGTAATTATGTGCCACTGAGTGTTATTGTTTGGAGTGTATGTTGCATGGAGTGCAGTGTAAACATGTAGCCTATAATTATGTGGCACTGAGTGGTATTGTGTGGAGTGTGTGTTGCATTCAGTAGAGTGTAATTTTGTGGTGTGTAACTCTGTGACACTGAGTGGTATTTGGAGTGTATGTTGCATTGAGTGCAGTTTAATTATGTTGCATATAACTATGTGGCACAGAGTGGTATTTTGAGTGCATGCAATGGTTCAGTTATATTGCATCACCTTCCTGCCCTTATTTTCCGAAAGCCCAAATCAACATCTGCTCTCCGCAAAAGTGTGGCAAAATGTAGTAAGGTTATTTAACTTGTTCCACTAGCTTCCAAATGGCCCCTATTTTGAGTTGCCAAGATATATGGTCACTCTTTCTTTTTAAGTGTTATTGCGAGTATAGAATCGCAATAAAACACACACACAGACGCAGACACACAATTACCGCTGTGACCAGCATGCTCACAAACAATATCACAAATGTAATGTTTATATGCACACATGTGATATCACTACTTTTTGTACACACTCCCACACACACGTACATACACACGCACAATAACGCCAGCCACTGTGATCAGTAATTGCCCCAGCACACTCATTATCACAACTGTATGATGTAGGAAAATAGTTATAATTAAATGATCGCACACACTCTTATGAGCATGAATCTAAGGCAGAGGAAACGTGTTCTCCATGCAGGATGTGGTATTATTGAAGGATGTGGACGCAAGGGGTGATTCATGATATGTATTTTGGTAGAGTTCTCTTTTCTTTTTTTTTTTTTTAATTAAGGCTGTCCATACTCTTCTTCGCTGACATTTTAAGAGTACCACTGAACGGCAGACACCCTGCTTGGTTTCCTTTTAACGGACTCTCTATAAACTGTCAGTACAATCTTCTGCCAATTTATTGAAAGAAGCACCAGCACCGGGGTAAACAGTGTCTTATGTTTGCCTGAATCTGAGTCACAACATAAGATTTGCGCAGTCCTTTGTTGGGATGCTTGACTGCGGATCCATCCATTTTGTGAAGTAGCTGCAATTTGTCTGTCTCGAAAAACATGCGGGATAGCTTTTAACCTCTTCCAGCTTATGTTGTTCTTGTAGCAAGAAACTGGCATTCGCAGAGAAAAAAGGCAAGAGCCAGACTACTTTGTGTTAACACTTAAAACCCATATCCGTGCTTTTCAGGGCACCTATAGACGATCCAGTCTGCAGGGAACGCTGTATGCATACATGCACATCCAATATTTGGACTCTCTGCAGAGTGTGTGTAGCAATAGTCACATAGAGGTCATTGGGTGGGTTATTCGGAGTGGGAGAAATGAAGTGGAGGAGATAAAAGGAACAATGTGGGTGCAGGAGAGTAAAAATGATGCTGAAGAGGACAGAGATGCCTTGCTAGATATATAGATGGATGGTGAGAGTAAAAATGATGCTGAAGAGGAAAGAGATGCCTTGCTAGATATATAGATGGATGGTTTCAGAGAGATCGAAGGGAGAAAAAGTATGTTGGGGTCTGAAACTGCGAGAGACTGCAGAGGAAGGTAAAGGGGAGAAAGGAGAGATGTATACTCTCTGAAGACCACTTCCATTTCCTGATATTGGTAATCAATAATTCAAACAATCAAATTTTTTGTTCTAGCTATTCACACCAAAATCATTGTTGCTAATTTATCAGATATTGCTAACAGGCAATGCTAATAGGTCTGGATTTTTTTAGGCATATGCCTTTGATGTGATCTGTATGTCTGGTTTCAATAACAGAAACCTGACAAAGACACATATATTTATTAGGTGGTAAGCTGTGTGAAGCACATATTTTTCAATTCTACGTTTTAAGCCACAACCTTATTGACAAAGGCCACTCCTCTTGGTAAGGAATCTTAGTAACATTTATTTGGCCACGTCTACTTTAGAGCCTCCCCATTTTTCATCTGATTTAAAGCACTAATCAACATCATTAAGGTGCAGTAGTAGATTGTATACACGTGAAAGGATTTTCTTTCATCTAAGCAATTTGGTCTAATTTTTGGAAAAACTGCAGTTGTTTCCAGTCTCCCTATCTACAAAGCCATCAAACAAGTATGCAGAGAGTTTTTATCACAGTATGTTCTAGTGACATTAATTGATGCCAGGTTAGCAGATTCTAAAACTACATTATTCAATCCGCTTACCTGCCTCTGCCACGGTATTTCTTCTTTCCGGCCTGGGCTTGCTTTAAAGACTCATGTCAGGCACGTTTAAATAACTGCTACCCGGCACGTGAAGGATGAGTCAGGGGTGCGTTACATTAAACCAGCAATGCTGTTCCTGTCGATTGCTTCATATGACGATCTATTTAGAATTTTTTCTCTGGTTCCATCTGCACCGAGCTGGGAAAAATGGAACTGAAAGCGTGCGAAGATGCGCCCGTCATTCATAGCGGCACTAAGCAGCACTCTTGCAGCTACGCACTACTCAGTGACCAGGAGTGGGGCGCCACAGTATATTTATACTGGTGAAGCCTTAGAATTTGTCGAATATTTGTCTACATAGTATAAATAAAACAATAGGTTAAAAAAAATGTGAAGGGAAGTTTCCCAATCCCAGTAATTTAAAGGCCTCAAATTAAGGGGGGGGGGGGGGCAGAGAGATATATGGGCTGGGCTGGCCCGGCTTGGAACCCTTAGCTATGGCTCTGGAGGCAGGAGGCTAGTCCTGTAATCAGTAGCCTCGCGCCTGAATCAGGAGGGTTGGGTTGGCACATATGTGCTAATGACACCCACCGCTCTGAAGCTCGTGACCTCTTTTTGTCTCAAACCCTCTCTCTCTGGAGCCAAACTATCCAACTTGATTATTCTTATACACAGAGAGGCAGGGCTAATTTAGGGCTGATCACAGAGCTCAGCTCATTTATATGTTATCTGTGACTGGCTGGGGTGTCTCTTCTCCCCCATCACAGCCCCCTACTGCTAATCTCTCATTCCACTCTGCCTCGGGCTGCAGTACATTGACGGCCCCCCGGGGGAAGTGAAGGTCGCAGACCAGTCTTCCCCCGGGGCTATTCTCGCGATGGCTGGAAGGACAATGTGTGGGATAGACCTGGTTGCCGATGCACTCAATATGGTACACTTTGTATAGTAAGAATTTAAAACAGAACAGTAACAAATGACAGAAGTGTTGAAACAAAAAACTCTCATGAGGGGTAAGTCTTGGAGTCTTTAATACAGTATGCAGCCAGCCGACACGTGTTTCATCGCATTCGCGATTCCTCAGGGCTAGATGGCTGTGTCCAGGTCAAAATAGGGTCGCTCAGCTGGTGATATTTCCGACCCAGCCGGGCCCTTGACCGTGGGGATACTCGGTTTGAGTATATATGTAGATAGGTGTGATTATAGGTAGATCTCGATCTGTTAATCATCAATCTCGGAGGTCATAGTAATTATAGTTTGAGCAGTTTTTAAAGATGTTTGCCGCCCATATCGAACAGGGTATTGTTCCAATAGGCGGGGAATCAAAACAGGAACACGGCTCGGGGTGTCTGAATACTTTACGCGCCGCTCCGTTGCTGCACACAGCCTGGAGCGCACATTGAGGCTACAACTACAAAGGCACACGCAAGTGATTCCCCGCCTATTGGAACAATACCCTGTTCGATATGGGCGGCAAACATCTTTAAAAACTGCTCAAACTATAATTACTATGACCTCCGAGATTGATGATTAACAGATCGAGATCTACCTATAATCACACCTATCTACATATATACTCAAACCGAGTATCCCCACGGTCAAGGGCCCGGCTGGGTCGGAAATATCACCAGCTGAGCGACCCTATTTTGACCTGGACACAGCCATCTAGCCCTGAGGAATCGCGAATGCGATGAAACACGTGTCGGCTGGCTGCATACTGTATTAAAGACTCCAAGACTTACCCCTCATGAGAGTTTTTTGTTTCAACACTTCTGTCATTTGTTACTGTTCTGTTTTAAATTGTTACTATACAAAGTGTACCATATTGAGTGCATCGGCAACCAGGTCTGTCAAATAAGGGGTAGTTTTCTCTACTCTATTGGAGTGGTTTTAGGGTTCTCCACTCGCCGATTGCACCTGATTAATAGTTTATCTGTATTGTGTGCGTACATACGGGCAGTGCACCTGGAGCGCAACTGATCCAAAAACCTTCGGCATTAGTAGCAGACAATGTGTGGGATGGTTAGATGATTGGGGAAGGGGTGGAAGTTAGGAACGTTACTGTGCAGGGTTTGGGGTAGCAGGTAAGTGGCGCTCAGGCAGGTAGCTGGTAGAGACGAATATGTGGTGGTTGTCAGTGAGTGTATGGTGCCTCCAGGACAGGGGAAAACCCAAAACCCCTAAGTGAGTGAAGAGCTAAAAGCCAATCCCTCAGCATGAATACACAGAAACCTGGGCACACATATAGATATCAACCGTTAGTACAGCATTTGGTAGTAACAGTTGTCGACACCAGTGGTTTTCTTTAAAGGTTTTTATATGAAGATGTTCATAGGAAAAAACAATGCCAGCCGACACGTGTTTCGTCAACAGGTCAGTGCCTGTGACTCTTCAGGACTTAGGGGGCTGTGAGACGTTGGGGGAAACAGTGCAATGAAAATGGGGGGAAGTTGTGGCTGGCACTGCTGACATGGTGTCACAAGGAACAAGAGGATATGGGGATACATGTGGGTGAAATGAGTATTCTGGGATATGTCTGGTTTGGCTTTGCACTATTGGGACACAGAAGGGGATATTGTTCACTGACATGGAAGGTGGGGTCATTTTGGGTATGTGCATGATGGTGCCTTGCAGTTGTGAGGATTGGGATGGGCAGGTAAAGGCCCACGGTTGATGAGACTGCCTCAAAGGGAAACCAAAGGTTTTTTGTTTCACAGGAGATGCTTATTATGGTTGAGGGTTGGCCCGGATGTTCTTAATTACACAGGCCGCAGTTAGGTGGTGGATGGTCGTTTCCTGAGATGTGGGGGGGGGGGCACGTTTTTTGTTACAGACAAGGATTGGTCTGACCAGGTTACTTGTTACAAGAGATTTCGGGTACAGGCGGTGGATGGTCGTTCACCGCAGTGGTGGCACCATTTTTCATGGACAAGGATTAGTCCGAACGTGTTACTGGTTTACGCATGACGCAGGCTTAGGTGGTGGGTGGTCGTTCACCGCAATGGGGGGCACCTGCTCTGGACAAGGTTTGGCTCGTAAGGTTACTGGTTCCACGGGACGCACGTTGCAGCGGTGGATGGTCGTTCACCGGGAACTGCAGTGTGGGAAACTTAAGGTGCACTGGAACTGGAAGAGCGAATGGTATTGTGTAGGTTTGGCGCCTTTCGCGACAAATGATTGTCACAACAATTTTAATTTTATACGGGATACACATTTAAGTGGTGGATTGGTTATCCACCGGGTGCCGCGGGGTCGGCTGAGGGGAGGCACAAGGTGCCCAGGAACTGGGGGAGGGGGTGGCGCAGGGAACCACCCTACGGGGTTCCCTGGTTGGCAGTACTTTGGAGGGGTGGTGAGTCACATACAGGCGGATCCACCCCTCGGGGGGAGAACGGTACACAGGTGACTGATAGCGAGGCGCGGAAGCAATGAAGAAGATTCAACAGAGGATGCTTGGAGGCAATTGAAGGTGAGAATGGGGAGAGGAAGGAGATCACCGACTGAAGGGGGAAGAGTCAAACTGGTGAGATGGTTTGAGAAAGTTGAACGGATAATGTGTCGGTATGGGATGGGAAAAGTAGTTTCTGGCAGTTATGTACTGTTAATAAAGTTTAAATGATGGCAAACCATGTCCGAATAAAATGGCCTTTTACGCTTCAAGTAACAGCGTGGAGTGGAGTTATTGCGTGATGTGGGTTTATCTACCCCCACTGCTCCCTCTCAAACTGCTTATCTGAAATTGAAAAGCCACAATAATGGGCAGTGACTGACACCGTGCTGAGCAAATGCATTCAGCAGCAGTAAAAGAGTCTGGTGCCAGCCGCAACCTGGAGTGGGGGCGTGGTAGCTCGCAGCAGGGCGGGAAGGGACGCTGGGATTTGAAGTCGGGAGCAAAAGGGCTGGGATAGAAGTGACGACTGTGCGTTTGTTTAGTGTACACAATAAATCATATGTGTCTCAGAAGCTACAGAGGGGAGGTGACCGGGGCTGAAGATTGAAGTTTAGGATTGAGGTGCATTGAGAGAGATCTGATGCCCGTCAAGCCATAGTGTAATGGACAGCATTGGGCGCGAGGGCAGGGACAAGTGTGGTCCCAGTACTGGAACATGGGAAGCTGCTTCTGAGCATGACTGATGCTCTCTGGCAGAGCTGTTTGGGGGGTCTCTGTAGTGGAAGAGCAGGTTTTTGCAATGTAATTCTCACTCTCACCTTTTTTATTTTCACTCCATGTGAGGCACAATAGGCTGCCAACACTTCCTGGTTTGAAGTGTAGGCAGCCAATCAGAGGCAAGCTCGTGTTCGGGGGGTTAGGCTCTGCCCACATATATATATTTTTCCTTTAATATCTTAAAAACTACTGAACGGATTTACACCATTTAAAAAAGGACTCTTTCCGAAACAAGACCTACCTTTTTGCTAAATTTGGTGTAATTCCGTTCAGCAGTTCGGGCTGTAGCTTTGTCTAAAATTTCCTACGCTTTTCCTATGGAAACTAGGTTCTAACTATAACTACTTACTGGCAACCGCCAGTAGGTAATATATATATATATATATTTAGTAGTATTGCAAACACAAATTTAATGAAATTGCAAAATATCAGTGTTACATCAATACAACAGATATGAACAAAGTAATTAAGGCAATGTAAAAGAAAGAGAAAAAAACTACATTATAACAATAACATATAGTATGTTGTCCATGTTCATAGCCACGATGTCAGTAATTTATGCACTTGTCACTTCAAATATATAGAGAAAAAATGGGATTAAATCACGTGCCAATTCACGAGCGTGTCATGTGATCAAGGCCCTCCAGGGCTGAAACGCGTAATGGCTGTTGTTGTTCTGTGGAACTAAAAAAAAATAACTTAATAGCGCACAATTGGTGGTCCATGCTTCATTCATATATCCAAACGGCGGGAGGTGGAAGGAGAGTTCTTGGATATTAGAAGCCGGCTGCTTCCCCGGCTTTACACTGACCTCTCCTCCTAATGGGCGAGTCATCAGCTTTGGAAGGCGAAGTTGGGTAACGTACAAAGAAATCGAAATCCGGGAGGATTAACTGAAAGACTTGCCTCCCAGCTGAGAGCTATATCGGTCTGAGTAAGGCGGGCTCAGTGGATGCGGGAGCCGCCAATACGAAGAGATAAGGTAAGACCATAGCAATAGTGCTGGGTGAGGAGTTGCGCAGGGTGGAGTGAGGAGGAATAGGCACTAACGAAGGTGCAAAATCCCCCGCAAAGACGCCCACTAATCATTTTACATTAAGTTCCACAACAATGACAGCCGACATGCTCAGAGATAGAGAAGCGGCAGTGCTTGAAATGTTTGATGACGCATACTATCACAACAATGACAGCCGACATGCTCAGAGATAGAGAAGCGGCAGTGCTTGAAATATTGTTGACGCATACTGTCCCAGAACAGACTCAGTGGTCCAGAATGCACCGGTGGGAGGCAATACAACCAGCCGAAGGGAAAAATTATGACAACTATAGAAGTTAATGAAAAATTAGCAAAGCAAGTGGTGGGAAGGTAAATCCCTCCAAAGATATCTAGATGTGGGATGCATACCGAGGGGTTTACAAATTTTAATAGCCTACAGTTACGAGGCTCCTGATCCAATGATGATGAAATAATAGGCAGAGACAAATTTAGAGTCATCCAGGAAACTTGTTAAAATACTAGTAAAAGTATGCGGAGGCTGATCGTATAAAAATACAAGAACAAATTGACCAACTAAATGAGGACATCAGTAAAATGAATCAGGAGGAAGAAGTCAAATTGGGAGAAGAAATGAGTAAAAGATTGAAAAAAGAAGATAAAATTAGAGAGCGTAAAACCTTTAATTTCACAGAGACAAAATGGATTATGACTGAGGGCGTATCTTTACCTTCACGAAAAAATATGATTCTTTGAAAATATCCAAATACAGTGGTGCCAGAGCGGATAAAACACAAAATTATAGAGGGGCTCATGCCAACTCTTCAACATCAGATTTAAGCTCAGCCATAGAAAGTGAGACATAACCTGAGGGTAGAAGTGGCAGGGGATCTGTGGTACCATCAAAATTATCGTTAGTGCAAGAACTGGATTTTTTATGCGAAGAACACAGAGTGTCCTTAAGATCACGAACCCAACAAAACAAACAAGGAAGAATGGCACAGTCAGAAGAAGGGAAAAGAGACAAGCCAAACACACGAAAATGGAAACGCAGACAATAATGTCAGCAAGTACAGTGGTCAACCTAACTAATGTGGCACTAAGTGAAAAAGAGAAACACATTCTGATGTTGGGCTTGTCTTATTGCCCAAAAAAAATCTCTAACTATGCATCAACCAGGATGGAAATATTTAAGGGAATACGCAAATTGAAATGTAAGAAATTTCACACGCTAAAACAAACAACAAATGAGGAAATACAAAGTAGCGTGGCAATAGAAGACTTACAAACCTCACCTCCTTTCAACCTCACAGCCTAAGATCTACTAGCATTAAGAGATTTAGAAACATTGGCAAAAGTAAATTCAGTGCCAATAATATCGGCTGAACAAACCACAAGCACAGAGAAATATGAGCCATTGACAAAGGCTATATTCAAACCAAAATCTACATTTACCCCGATTATGGTCAGAGACTCGATAGACATTTTCCATGAGCAAGTCATTGTTGGAATAAAATAACTAAATCACAAAATAAGATCAGAGAAAAAACCCAAATAAAAAACAGACAAGAGGTCTTATATCATCAACTAATGGAAAAAAGGCCAACAGGTACTAATAAGGAACGCAGATAAAGGAGGCAATTGGGTTATCTGGGGAAAAAAAGAGTATGTGAAAGAGGCAAACAGGCAATTGTCAGATCGCAAATATTACCTCAAAACTGACACGTTATCCCTAAAAGCAATATATAATATGTTTCACAGCAAACTTTAGCATGGAAGAGTGCTGGATTAACCAACAAAGGATGAATATAAATTCTTGAAAAATTGAAACTCCAACAACCCCAGTAATTTATTTTATCCCTAAACTACATAAGAACCCCACTAAACCCCCAGGGTGGCCCATTATATCGGCATGTAATAGTCTAACAGAGAAGACCGCGCAATATATAGACTACTATTTGTAGGAGTGTTGTAACTAGATTTATCTCCTTTTAGGTTGCTCAGCCAGAATGAGTGAGATGTCTGCATGGAATGTTGGTGTGCGTGATGTCAGAGTGAATAGAATGTGTGTGTGGAGAATGTCAGTTGGTGAGTGAGGGCTGAGGAACATCCATCAAGCTCCTGGTGGGACCTATTACTTATCTTATTGAAACCAACTAATAAACATCTTTCTTGGATTAATTACCTGGCTACCATTTACTTTATATCTTCATTTACCCACAACATTTTGGCGACAAGTCCTCTGCTTTGGGGGCAAGAGTACTTCCGGAAGAATTTTTGTTTTCATTGGGGGTGAGGCTACCTTTGGATTAAACGCGAAAAGCGAGTTTTAAATGTGTTGTGGAAAACGGCTGCGCAGACTTTCAAAATCAAAACTGTACACGCGCTACTCACGTGGTTCAGCTGGAGAGCCTGAAGCCTACCTTCCTTCAGCTCCTTGTGACGTTTAGAGCAGCTGCGTGCCCAGAGCCGTCCAGCACGACGCAGAATACGTGCTGCCATTTGCGATGTAGTTCGAAGCATCACCATGCCAACATAAATTCATAAGCTGTGCGAGACATTTGGTGAAGTGACATGAAAGCGTGAAAATGGAGGTTCTAAGGGGTTCACTCGGAAGGTACATTTTAACTCTACTGCTAACAGAGCTGCAGCGCATTTCAGGGAGACAGCAAGGAAGTTATAGCACTATAAATGAGCAGTGTCAGCATGAACATGGAGTGACAGTTTTAAAGTGTCAAATGCTTCGTGCTTCGACTGGGACACTACAGGAAGAGGTACTGTTTTGTTGACATCTGCCACATTTATACCATGTGCACGGGCAAGTCGATCTGGAGAAGATGTTACTATCGATGGAGTGTATGTTTCTCAGCAGACTTGTCGATGGATTCTAGGGTCTTTGGTTTGTGACAGATGCCGGCAGATTAAGGACAGACTTCTCTACTTCTTTGAACACCTCGGGTGAGAGGCCGCTCATCAGACCACGAGACTGTTGATAACATTTTATTGCTGGTCTTGAAATCCTCAATAACTAGTACCATATCATCAGTCTTGTGGCAATATTTGCAATCTTCTTTGCTGTGACGCGATGTTCACCAATTTATACGTTTATAGAGATGATAGAAGGATGACAGTTCTGGGTGGTATTGGCGCTTAACACTATATAGGCAAAACAATCCCTGATTCACTATTTTGGTTGTTGGGTGCCTAGGTATGGGTTGTCATCCTTGCCCACAAATGATCCGTAGATCCAAATTTATATACAATCCTATCACACCAACTTTGAGTATTTCACAAGAAACAATGTAACAATTCCAATTCACAAAATCAATACAGATTGAGATTTTATGTATGGTTCGTTTAATTTTTAAGGCTTTCTCCAAGTCCAGCCAACACGTGTTTCGTCGAATGGGCAGGAACCCACGACTTCATCAGGGCTGGGAAAGAAAATATAATACAAACAATATTGGAGTTTTAAGATACATTGTGTCGTGGTCACAGTTTGTACATGTAGTTAATTCTTGATATTTAGTTTACATGCCATGCAAGTGAGAATGTTTATATATAAAACACTTGGCATTTCCCATGTGTTTAAGACAGATAGGTTTGTATATCTCTTATTATTAGGTGAAAAGCTTGTTAGGAAAAAGAGGTGGGAGAAAGATGTCTCCCATAGAAAGGGTGAAGGTTGCCTCATTTATTGAAGCAAGAAAATGCCCCACAGTTCGTGACGTCACTAATTGCATAGGTAGTATCCAATATCATACCGGCGCTGTGCTTCACCAATTGTGTATTTCCATCTTAGTGCCATATTAAAGTGATCTTTATAAGTGCCCGTGCCGAGTCCCATTCCTCGCAAATATCGATGTGTTGTTCTTAAGTTGTGAAGTGGCCAAAATTATTATTAAAACTGAGTGTTGATACTCAGGCTTACCTGATATTCGATAATGGTATATTATATGCCTGTAAATTGTCAAATTATATATGTATCTCGAAACTCCAATATTGTTTGTATTGTATTTTCTTTCCCAGCCCTGATGAAGTCGTGGGTTCCTGCCCATTCAACGAAAAACGTGTTGGCTGGACTTGGAGAAAGCCTTAAAGATTAAACGAACCATACATATAATCTCAATCTGTATTGATTTTGTGAATTGGAATTGTGACATGGTTTCTTGTGAAATACTCGAAGTTGGTGTGATAGGATTGTATATACAATTTATAAGTTTCCTCCAGCATGGCCTTTACTTGCATCAGTGTTTTTTAGATCTCGGATCAGAGCAAGTAACTTCAGGTACTGTTTAAAATTGTTCTTCGTGTTGGGAGCAGTAAAGTGCCTCATTTTAACGAACATTCATGTCGCACTGAAGAAAAAGGAAAGCCTTTGGGACTAATTTATGAGAATTGCGAAGAAGTATAGATGAAAATGGATCTACGGTGACAACTTTATTTGTTTTAGTTTATTCTGTTACAATGGTTGTCATGTTGAACTGTGTTTTCTCTAATCTTTACTTATGCTATATGTGGGTGTTTTGGCTTATTTGATTTGTGCTAAATTTTCTGACCTAGACACTTGTGTAGCACTAGCATTATTCTTTTCCTGTGGTGTAGTTTGGATAGGAGCTGGTCTCTTTACATTTCTTCAATTCTTCAGTGTGGGTGGTGCGCACACCTTTTCACTGTTGCTATTCTACACAAGCAGTTTTGTTGTGCTCACACTTCTACTCTTAAGTGTAATGGGTCATGTACCAAAGTATTAAATGGCGCAAGTAGTAAGTCGCGTTAGCGTAATTATTAAGAAGCGAGCAAGTAGTAAGTCGCGTTAGATTAATTATTAAATGGCGCAGGTAGTAAGACGCGTTAGGCTAAGTATTAAATGGCGCAAGTAGTAAGACGCGTTAGACTAAGTATTAAATGGCGCAGGTAGTAAGACGCGTTAGATTAATTATTAAAGGGCGCAGGGAGTTTACCAAGCAAAGATTTTAGGATGTGTCCGTTTAGCTTTTGAGAAAGCTCTGGTGTTAAGATGTGTTAGTATATTTATTTATTCATGGTGTATGTTTTGATGTTACTATAGGATTTTTTCAGGATGTATTTATTAATGTCAAAAGTTTTTTTTTTTCATACACTTCTTTTTCTCTCAAAATTCCCAAAGGGAAGGGGATATGTGCCATGTTCTATGGTTTATCCTTTTACATTGTTTATTTGCTTTACTTATTCTTCTTTTCTTTTCTAATATGAACTGTCCGCTTTATTGCATGTGTATCTTTTAAAATTTTAATTGCTTTATGTTGCAAGCAATTCTGTTTATTCCTGTGAGGAAAAGGAGATATGTTGTAACTAGATTTATCTCCTTTTAGGTTGCTCAGCCAGAATGAGTGAGATGTCTGCGTGGAATGTTGGTGTGCGTGATGTCAGAGTGAATAGAATGTGTGTGTGCCTGGTGTGTGTGGAGAATGTCAGTTGGTGAGTGAGGGCTGAGCAACATCCATCAAGCTCCTGGTGGGAGCTATTACTTATCTTATTGAAACCAACTAATAAACATCTTACTTGGATTAATTACCTGGCTGCCATCTACTTTATATCTTCATTTACCCACAACATTGAGCATGTTTAACAATTGCCATCTTACATAAGAGACACCAGCGATTTCTTGTCAAAAATTCAGGACTTGGAGTGGCAAGAAGACTTCCTTTTAATAACAATGGACATTACTGCACTCTATACAAGAATCAACCATAATGATGGCACAAGAGCAGTTCAACATTACTTAAAGAAGAGACCAGCAATGTTTGAACAAAACAATAGAATGTTAATCAGTATGACTGAATTTTGTTTAAATACCAATGCACTTTTATTTCAGAGTTCATTGTACCAACAACTTTGTGAAGTAGCTATGGGGGCCAGCTTCTCCCCCAGCTATGCTTGCCTCTACATGGGTTGGTGGGAGGAGCTGGTCTTACAGTAAGAACATGAATCAGTTTTAAAATGTAATGTTATAACATGGTTGAGGTTTATTGACGATTTGTTTTTAATCTTGCACGGGACCGTCAGATGCTGAGAATTTTGTTATCAGTTTGAACAATGACTTGAACTTGGAATTTACTGCAACTATTAGCCCCAGTACAGTTGTTTCTTTGGATGTAGAAGTATATATCAAAAATGGAAAGATTGAGACTAGAGCACACAGAAAACTCATGGCGGGTAATTCGGTATTGCAGGCAACTAGTGCTCATCCTCAACATCTAATTCAAAGCATTCCATACGGGGAAATGATAAGACTGCCTGTGTTTTCCCCGTCGCTACCAGCTTCCTTCTTCAGCCTCTTCCCCTGCTGTGCCCTGGCCCCCTGCTGAGGCCAGCCCCTGCTGCGTTTTCCCGCCACCTCCCCGCCGCTGCCCCCCTGCGGCCCCGCCCACTCCCCTGTGTCGCCCACCCATTCGCCGCCCCGCTCCCGCCTCCCAGCTGCTCCTCCCACGCTCCACCCCCCACTCTCCATTTATGGCAGAGTGGCAAACGCGCAGCGTTGACGCGCAGCGGGCGCGTCAAAGGTAAGCCCGTCTGCGCCCGTCCACGCCTGGACCGCGCCCAGTGCCAGGACCCCTGGCCCCCGCAGACCCCAGCCCACCCGCCGGACGTACGACGCCGCCACCCTCAGTGCACTAAACACCGGCCGAATCCCGGGATGCTACCGAGCCACCCCGAGATGAACCCACGGACCTTTCAGCTGTCACGCCTGCAAGCTCTCCTGCATCCGGACCTGCCCCGCACC
The DNA here is from genome assembly GCF_964263255.1 of Lissotriton vulgaris. Taxonomy (NCBI): domain Eukaryota; kingdom Metazoa; phylum Chordata; class Amphibia; order Caudata; family Salamandridae; genus Lissotriton; species Lissotriton vulgaris. The sequence continues at coordinate 594,553,271 of NC_141693.1, forward strand.
AGCACCCGCCAAGCCGAACACCAACAGCAACCACCTCAAGTGCATCCTACTCAACACCCGGTCCGTCCACAGACTCACCATCGAACTCTGGAACCTCCTTGACACCACAACTCCTGACGTCGCCTTCCTCATGGAAACCTGGATGAACGACTCCTCAGCACCCGACATCGCCATCGCCATCCCAGATGGATACAAGATCACCCGGAGAGATCGCATCCAGACTGGAGGAGGCATCGCCATCATCCACAGGGACACCATCCGCATCACGACCAACACCGACGACACCCTGACAACCGCCGAACACCTGCACTTCCAGATCCACACAGACCCCAAGACCACCCTCAGAGGCACCCTCATCTACCGACCCCCGGGACCACGCACACAATTCAGCGAAGACATCGCCGACTTCATCAGCCCGCACGCCCTCCCCTCCGCTGACTACATCCTCCTGGGGGACATCAACTTCCACCTGGAGAACAACAACGACCGCAACACCACCACCCTGCTCGACAACCTCGCCATCCTCTGGCTCAAGCAGCTGGTGACCACCCCCACCCACCTCGCCGGACACACACTCAACGCTATCTTCTCCTCCAGCAAGGACATCGCCTTCAGCCACGCCACCGGACTCCCCTGGACGGACCACAGCTGCGTCCACTTCACCTTCAGAAGATCCTCGATCTACCACCACCAGCAACAGGTTGCTCGAAGAAACTGGAACAAGATCACAGCAGACCAGCTCGCCGCTTCCTTGAGCCAGCACCCTCCCGCCAGCTCAGCGAACCCCAGCCAGGCCGCCGACAACCTCACGAAGTGGATCAGCAACTGCGCAGATGACCTCGCCCCACTGAGGACCCCGCCTAGCAGACACGGCAGCAAGAAGGCCCCATGGTTCACCGACAAACTCAAGAGCTCCAAGAAGAACCGCCGAGCCCTCGAGAAAGCCTGGAGAAGGGAGCCAACACCGGACAACATGACCACCCTCAAGCTCGCCACCAGGAAGCACCATCAACTGATCCGCGCCACCAAGAAAACAGCATTCAAGGATCGGCTGGACAACAACGCACACAACTGCAAGGAACTCTTCAACATCGTGAAAGAGCTCTCCAACCCCAACGCCGGAAACAACAACATCACCCCGTCGCAAGACCTCTGCAACTCCCTCGCCTCCTACTTCCACAACAAGATCGCTGACATACACAACAGCTTCAGCCCACAAACAACGCTCCCCACGACCGCACCAACGCCCCCCACCACCACCCTCAGCGCCTGGACCCAGATCAACACAGAAGACACCATCTGCACGATGAACTCTATCCACTCCGGATCTCCGACCGACCCTTGCCCCCACCACGTCTTCAACAAGGCCGACGCCGTCATCGCACCCCACCTGCGGGACATCATCAACACCTCCTTCGACACCGCCACCTTCCCTGAGAGCTGGAAGCACGCCGAACTCCGCGCTCTACTAAAGAAACCAACAGCGGACCCCACCGAACTCAAAAATTACCGCCCCATCTCGCTCCTCCCGTTCCCAGCCAAAGTCATCGAGAAGACCGTCAACAAGCAGCGGGCCCCCTTCCTCGAGACGAATGGATCCCTCGACCCCTCACAGTCTGGCTTCCGAGCCAACCACAGCACCGAGACCGCCCTCATCGCTGCCACCGATGACATCCGAGCCCTGCTGGACAACGGTGAAACAGCGGCCCTCATCCTCCTAGACCTCTCCGCGGCGTTCAACACTGTCTGCCACCGCAACCTAGTGCAGCGCCTCAGCAACATCGGAATCCAGGAGAAGGCACTGGAGTGGATCATCTCCTTCCTCGCTGGAAGGACTCAGAGAGTCCGCCCACCACCGTTCAGATCTGCAGCCACGGAAGTCATCTGCGGCGTTCCTCAGGGCTCCTCGCTCAGCCCCACCCTCTTCAACATCTACATGAGCCCCCTTGCGGCCATCGCACGCCAACACAACCTCAACATCATCTCCTACGCTGATGACACCCAGCTGATCCTCTCCCTGACCAACGACCCCGCCGCCGCCAGAACCAACCTCCACGAAGGGATGAAAGACATAGCCGAGTGGATGACGACCAGCCGCCTGAAACTGAACTCAGACAAGACGGAAGTCCTCATCCTGGGCTCCTCGCCCTCCGCCTGGGACAACTCCTGGTGGCCCCCCGCCCTGGGCACCGCACCCAAACCGACAGACCACGCACGCAATCTGGGCTTCATCCTGGACTCCTCCCTCTCCATGACCAGACAAGTCAACGCCGTCTCCGCGTCCTGTTTCAACATCCTGCGCATGCTACGGAAGATCTTCCATTGGATCCCCACCGAGACCAGGAAGACGGTCACCCAGGCCCTCGTCAGCAGCCGACTGGACTACGGCAATGCCCTCTACGCCGGAACCACCGCCAACCTCCAGAAGAGACTCCAGCGGATCCAGAGCGCCTCAGCCAGACTCATCCTCGACATCCCCCGATGCAGCCATATCTCCGGACATCTGAGAGACCTGCACTGGCTCCCGGTCAACAAGAGAATCACCTTCCGCCTCCTCACCCACGCACACAAAGCCCTACACGACCAAGGCCCGAGCTACCTCAACAACCGCCTCAACTTCTACGCCCCCAAACGTCACCTCCGATCGACCAACCACGCCCTCGCCGCCGTCCCCCGCATCCGAAGAGCGAGAACAGGAGGAAGGTCCTTCTCCTACCTGGCCGCCAAGACCTGGAACACCCTCCCTCCCGACCTTCGCCTGAACCAAGACCACCTCTCCTTCAGGAAGAAGCTCAAGACCTGGCTGTTCGAGCAGTAGCGGTGCCCCCCCCCCCCCCCCCCCCCAAGCGCCTTGGGACCCTCCGGGTGAGTAGTGCGCTCTATAAATGCCTTGATTGATTGATTGATTGAAACGGATTTGCAGTAATCCAGAAGCCCTAAAACAAGCACAACAGGCGAGCAAAACTAGGTTCCTGTAGAGGGGTTACACTAGCAAATGTATTGATACAGCCATAGTCAAGAGCCATAAATTATCAAGGGTTGACCTACTTAAATCTAATAACACGCAGAAACCTTCCTCAACACAATTGACAAATATCGATAAAATGGAAAGAGAGGGTGAAACTTTCAGATTAATAATGAGATTCAGTAGACAACATAAGGAAATTTACCAAATTATACGTAGAAATTGGCCAATTAGACTTAATGGTCTCATTATAGGCACATGTTGCCCACCAAACCAGCTATTACAGATAGTAAGGCCTCCTCTATGAAGGATGAATTAGTACAGAACAACCCGAATGATAAAACACCCTTAACATGGGTAGCTCAGAGAAAAGGATTTTGGAAATGTAAATCCTGTAAGGCATGCCAAAAGGGAATTTCCAAATCATCATATACAACCCTGTTCAGCAAAGAGGAGAAACCCTTCACAAAAGCATTAACATACACAACTGATTATGTTGTATATGTTCTTGAGTGCCCCTGTGGGTTAAGGTATGTGGGAAGTACCAAACTGCAGGGGCAGAAAAGAATAATGCAACATAATCGAGCCATAAAAAAGTAAAGATCAAATGTACCCAGTGGCTCGACATTTCGGTGACAAACATGATTCCAATCCCAGCCACCTGAAATACTTTCTAATCAATAAAGCACCAATTATTAAAAGGGGAGGCAACAGAGAAAAGGCCCTCTGCAGATTAGAAACAAAATACATTCTTAAGTTAGAATCCAAACACCCAGGGGGTCTAAATATGATTGAGGATATGATTATGTACACATGTTTATGTAGGATGTCGAAGGGACCGTTTAAAAGATATGCAATATGAAAGCTGAAGATATTTATATCGGAATTTTAGCGATCAGCAGAGTAAGAAAATTCAAAAGCTGCACAAAATACCTCTATTAGATAGTTAGAACATTTAGGTTCTTAATTGCACAATGATCAATTAATTTATCTTTTTTCTATTTCTTTTAACACCAAGGTGACCTGTTAGCACTTTAACTTTTTAGATATTTATACACATTGTTTGCACTAGTGGCTTATGTTTACATAGAAGACAACAACAAAGAGAACTGTTTGATCCTTATTTCAAAGCACTTTAATTATGGATCAAATCAGTGGCAATATGATCAAAGGCTTTATGTACTGTATTTTGCTTATTTTGCACAAATTGCATTATGCACTTTAATAAGATTTTATGTGTTCTTAACTGAGTTTTAATATTTAATATTCGCAATTTATAGAGAGTTTTTTATTGTGAATAATATTGATTCTATGTTAACAATGGGTATTTAGACCAGTATTGACAACACAAATCTGATGAAATAGCAAAATATCAGTAGTACATCAATACAACAGATATGAACAAAGTAATTAAGACAATGTAAAAGAAAGAGAAAAAACTACATTGTAACAATAACATATATTATGTTGTCCATGTTCATAGCCACAATGTCTGTAATTTATGCACATGTCACTTTAAATATATAAACAAAAACTGGGATAAAATTACATGCCTCCTCGTGAGTCGCATCATGTGATCAAGGCCATCCAGGGTTGAAACGCGTAATGACTGTTGTTGTTCTATGGTACGAAAATAAAAATAACTTAATAGAGCCAAATTGGTGGTCCAGGCTCCATTCATACATCCAAACGGCCGGAGGTGGAAGGAGAGTTCTTGGATATATATATATATATATATATATATATATATATATATATATATATATAAGGCGTTTTTCGGACCACCCTACATTCCAGAGCAAACAGAAAATACACTGACAATGTGCAGTCCATACTTACATGGAGGGACGTTACTACTTCAATGGCGTCTCCGGTTCTGCTGCTGATGGAATCGTAGGGTTGGAAGTGTGTGATACAAAAGACTCTGATTGCCCAGCACAGTGCTACAGCTTTTGACCGGGTCATGCTCTGAACCGGCTTCCTACCATAGGAAAGAAAAGAAAATACCAGCACAACGGAACCACACACCGGCGTGAAGAACAAACTGCATTCTGGGCATTGCAGTCTGCAAGCAACGAACTGCCATTAGTGATTCCCCGTGACATGACCCAGGTGCGCCCCATTCTACTTTAGACACTGGGGTGATATAATAAACTGACCAAGGGACTGTTAGCACCAGAGGCACTTTCAAAATAGATGGCATTTGAGAAAGGTGTAATACCGAAACGCGTCATGCTGAAATTGAGAAATGAACTTTGTAAGCCCCGCTGTGTCTCCTCATCAACTTCGATAGAAGGTGGTGGTCCTTGGAAATATATTGCGTGCGCCACTGACCCACGAGGAAGGCCCTTCCATAAGAGTCCAGAGAGTCAATGGCATTTTTCGGACCACCCTGCATTCCAGTGCAAACTGAAAATACGCTACCAATGTGCAGTCCATACTTACATGGAGGGACGTTACTACTTCAATGGCGTCTCCGGTTCTGCTGCTGATGGAATTGTAGCGTTGGAAGTGTGGGATACAAAAGACTCTGATTGCCCAGAACAGTGCACAGCTTTTGACCGGGTCATGCTCTGAACCGGCTTCCTACCATAGGAATGAAAAGAATATACCGGCACAACGGAACCACACACCGGCGCGAAGAACAAATTGCATTCTGGGCATTGCAGTCTGCAAGCAATGAACTGCCAGTAGTGATTCCGAGTGACATGACCCAGGTGCGCCCCATTCTACTTTAGACACTGGGGTGATATAATAAACTGACCAAGGGACTGTTACAAAGCCTTCTTCGGATGCCACTGTAGTAATTAGGGTGTTGCTCCACATGCGCTTTAAAATAGTCCTGCGGTCTACTATTGGTGAGAGCACCAGCACACCCCTGACACATGACCGCACATCAAAAGCAGTGTGGTGTACACGACAACTCCCAGAAACCACCTCACCGGGATAGATGCTGCACGGGGATGGAGATGATGAATTCTGTCCCGATGAAATCAAATGCTGGGCAGGACTGGCGCAGATTGTCCGAGATGAAATATTCCTAGATGACATAGTGCCCCAAAAACGCCTCCTTGTCTCCCTGTATACGTCCCAGCCTCAGGAAATAAGGATCAAACAGGCCGTGAGCAGGAGAACAATGTAACCTGCTCCACGTGAAGTCACGAACTGTAGTGCACAGCAACCCTTTAAATGCTCACTCTTCGAGGCGGGCAGAAGTAATCCGCATCCTCGGGAGACAAACAAAACTGCAACAGCAGACTCCAGCAGTACTATAGCCTCTTGGCAGGATGGGGCCTCCTGGCACGCAACTGGACAACGTGAAAACATACAAATAGCCCCTCCAGTCATGAAAAGGAGGAGGCCACATGAGGAGTAAGTACGGAAACGTTTTAATAACACAGCTTGAGGCATGATGCATTTTGGCTTACAAAGGCTTCTTCGGATGCCACTGTAGTAATTAGGATACTGCTCCACCTGAGCTTTAAAATAGTCCTGCGCTCTCCTATTGGTGAGAGCACCAGCACACCCCTGACACATGACCGCACATCAAAAGCAGTGTGGTGTACACTACAACTCCCAGAAACCACCTCACCGGGATAGATGCTGTGCAGGGATGGATGATGAATTCTGTCCAGATGAAATCAAATGCTGGGCAGGACTGGCTCAGAGTGTCCAAGATGAAATAATCCTAGATGACATATTGTCCCAAAAATGCCTCCTTGTCTCCCCGTATACATCCTAGACTCGTGAAATAAGGATCAAACAGGCCGAGCGGGAGAACAATGTAACCTGCTCCATGTGAAGTCACGAACTGTAGTGCACAGCAGAGGCGGGCTGAAGTAATCCGATTCCTCGGGAGACAAACAAAACTGCAACAGCAGACTCCAGCAGTACTTCAGCCTCTTGGCCGGACGGTGCCTCCTGGCATGCCAATGGACAGCGTGAAAACATACAAATAGCCCCTCCAGTCATTAAAAGGAGGAGGCCACATGGGGAGTAAGTACGGAAACGTTTTAATAACACAGCTTGAGGCATGATGCATTTCGGCTTACAAAGGCTTCTTTGGGTGCCACTGTAGTAATTAGGATACTGCTCAACTTGTGCTTTAAAATAGTTTTGTGCTCTCCTATTGGTGAGAGCATCAGCACACCCCTGTCACATGACCGCACATCAAAAGCAGTGTGGTGTACACTACAACTCCCAGAAACCACCTCACCGAGATAGATGTTGCGCGGGGAAGGACATGATGAATTCTGTCCAGATGAAATCAAATGCTGGGGAGGACTGGTGCAGAGTGTCCGAGATGAAATAATCCTAGATGACATAGTGTCCCAAAAACGCCTCCTCATCTCCCCGTATATGTCCCAGCCTCGCGAAATAAGGATCAAACAAGCCGTGAGCAGGAGAACAATGTAACCTACTCCACGTGAAGTCTCGAACTGTAGTGCATAGCAGCCCTTTAAATTCTCACTCTTTGAGGCGGGCAGAAGTAATCCGAATCCTCGGGAGACAAACAAAACTGCAACAACAGTACTCAGCCTACATATATGTTCTCTCTGCGTCTCCTGTTGCAGCTGCTCCTTAAAGAAATGGATCCAAATTTTACCATTCTTGTGGCTTCTTCCACTGAGGGCTAAACTCTTTGTTTGAATATTTTGCGGCTGTGCCTGCCGCTTGCTGCGGACCCGTGATTGCGCCCAACGGTGCGATCAGTACACGGGGGAGTGGTGTCCAGAAGCAGCTGACCACAGACAAGAGGACACCCAGAGCTACATGCTCACCAGCCCACATGGGTTTTAATCGTACTTTTATTAACTGCCACAATGATGAACTCACACGAGGTAAATGGTGTATGCACTACAAGACCCAGAAGGACATTTCATCTGACCACGCCCTTGAAGGCAGGCTTTAATATCACGAGTGCATACTGCATCATCATTGCCGAGCAGGAGCCATTGAAGAAGGGATAGACTCCCGAAACCGGTCTGGCTGTACACGAACAGATGGTGACTGTTCTTTCTGCGTCTCCTGTTGCAGCTGCTCCTTAAAGAAATGGATCCAAATTTTACCATTCTTGTGGCTTCTTCCACTGAGGGCTAAACTCTTTGTTTGAATATATATATATATATATATATATATATATATATATATATATATATATTTACAAAAGTTCCAAAATCACAGTGCTCTCAGTCCGCAAAATAACACGACACCACAGAAGTCTCCAAGGGTGTTTATTTAGACTAACGACATGTTTCGGCTGCGGACAGCCTTGATCACGTTAGTTTGAAAGAGGGCAGTTTCCTGTTAATATTGTCAAGGTACATGGACAAAGAAACAGGACTTCGTGGTTGTCATCGTCAATGTGTACTTATATGAAAAAGATATACTTATACATGATTGTAACATCAAAAACTGAGTTCATTAATAACCAACAGTTGTTTTAAAAGGAAAAGAAAATAAATGAATGAATTAATTAAATTTTACACAACGTATATGTTTCGTTGTAAATGTCACAGTTAATTACTTGCCGTGATACCTCCTCTCCTGTTAACTGCACAGAGGGAGGTGCCTTTATATAATTCTTATGCCCCACTATGATCAAAAATAGAAAAGCTACGGCAACCACCGCCATGCTTGTAGTCGAAAATCGACTCACGGACTACCCGTTTCTATGGCAACCCAGCTCTAAATCCGTGTATAGCAGCCCAAAGCCAAATCGCTTAGGCTGAAAGCAATATGAATGCGCTGCGAGGCGGAAAAAATGTCATCGCGTGTGCAGTTAAAAGCCAGATCGCTTAAGCTGAACGCAATGTGGATGCGCTGCGAGGCGGGGAAAATGCCATCGTGTGTGCGGTGCCTACTTCTTAATTTACTAGTGGGCCAACAAATACAGTGCAATCGAGCAATACATGCACACAGACTCCCGTGCATGTGTTCAGAGTGTTACATGCAGCTGAAAACAAGAATAAGTGTGAGCCAACATGTAGCAAAAATTAAACTACAAAACATAGTGAGATGCACAAAGTGCGTGAAGATCTCACATCTATGTTGGTTAAATACATTGGTGAAATTCACAGATGTAGGGCAGCATATAGCAGAAATGTAAACTACAAGACATTGTAAGATACACAGGTTGCGTGCTCATCGCACATCTATGTTAGTTAAATACATCACACATCTAAGTTTGTTAAATACATAGGGGCATATGTCAAAAATTATTCACTGGTGTTGCTACAGGTCAAATACCACAACGCACATAAAAAAAGGGGGTTATAAAGGGAATGGTCAAAATCCCAAGTCCAATGTGCCAAGTCCATGGAATTCAATTTGCCCCCATATTGGGGCCTACCTTGAGGGAAACTGCCTAGATGTCAAGTGAAGAAATAAAGTGCTCCCAAGAGTGAACGTCCACATTACTTTTTGCTGGACAATTGAAAAAGAGTTAATTCCTGAAGTTCATAGTAGACACAAATCTGTGAAAAGAAAACATGAAATACCAAAATTCAGTGCTCAACATATATAAAAAATCTCACTAAAAACATCTTAAATAAATAAACAGTGCAAGCTGTTCGATGGAGAAAGTAAATACGTTGCAGATATTCACAAAGAGGGGTTGACATGATGTAAGATGTTTATACTTTGAGGTGAACTGCTAGCTCCTCGTCCTGGTTGAGGCCCCCCGGTATTTTAGTTTGAAATAAAATAATATATTTGGACTCCTACTGTCTCAATTTGAGGGTTCTGTCTCCCCCCCGGGGACTTCTCTCAATTTGTTCCAATATATGAAAGCTTATTTGAGCTGGATTGGAAAAGTGTATCTCAGCAAAGTGTCTTGCCACAGGGTACTTTTCATTTTTTATTGACAATAGCACGATAGTGTTCAAGCACACGATGTTTAGCTTGTTTGGTGCTACTGCCAATATACCAGAGCCCACACGGGCAGACAATGACATATATTACAAAATCTGTACTACATGTCAAGAATTGAGTCAGCGTTCTAGTAGTACCATTGTAAGTGACCGATTTTCTGTGGATGCTGTGCCTACAGGCCTTACAATGGCCACAGGGAAAAAAGCCAAGTAATCCCAGATTTTGAGTTTTGGGATACACAGTTATGTCGCTTTTCACCAACATATCACGTAGAGACCTGCCTTTTCTGTACGTGATACGAGGTACATTGGAAAGATCCTTGCCAATAACATTATCAGCAGTTAGGATATTCCAATTGTGAGACACTATTTTGCGAATTTGTTTTGATTCAGTGCTATAAGTGAGGATAAGGCGTGTATGATCCTCCTCACTGGTGTTATCCATTTCATTGTCTTTTTCTAGTAATGTATCTGCTCTGGGGATACCATCAGCGCGTGCTTTGGCTTTCTTGATAACCCATGTCGGGTAACCCCTGTCTTTAAATATTGCCATCATTTCACGGCTGGTCTGTTCATATCCCTGGTCAGTGCTGCAGTTTCTTTTAGCCCTGAGTAGTTCACCAAAAGGGATACTCCATTTTAGAGTTTCAGGGTGACTACTCAGGGCATGCAGCACACTGTTACCTGCAGTAGATTTTCTGAATAGGCAAGTCTGTAATTTGCCATTAACTGCCTCTACTTTGACATCAAGATATTCTGCGGTACTGCTGCTGATATTGCTTGTGAGTACAATGTTGAGATCATTGTCATTGAGTTTATTTATAAACTCATTTGCCATTTCAAAGGACCCACTCCAAATAACAAAGAGATCGTCGATATATCTCCACCAGGTATCCACAAATGGCCAAAAAGGATTTAGGTTGGGGTCTGAGTTGATGCTTTGCTCCCAGTAGCCCAAAAAGAGGTTCGCAAAACTGGGAGCAAAGCATGAACCCATCGCCGTCCCAGTGGTTTGTCTGTACAGGACACCATCAAAGACAAAGAAGTTGTTACATAAGCAATACGACATCATATTCACTAACATTTTACTATGTTCTCTAAAACGTAGTGGACGCTCGGACAAAAAACTGGCACAGGCATGTAGGCCTTGTTCATGGTCAATAATCGTGTACAGAGATTGTACATCCATGGTTATCAATAGATTGTTCTCTTTCCACTTGACCAATGACAATTTTTTCAAAAAGTCTTTTGTATCCTTAATGTAACTAGGAAGTGCTTGTACCCAATCTCTCAGAAAAAAGTCAACATATTTTGAAACATGTTCTGAGACACATCCCCTGGACGACACAATAGGTCTCCCCGGTGGATTGGTTGTGTCCTTGTGGAGTTTGGGGAGGAGATACAGGACTGGTAGTATAGGATGGTCATTTTTTAAGTACCTGTACTCCTCCCATTCCAGAATGCCTTGGTCTTTCCACTCAACAAGTTTTTCCCATAGAACAAGTATACTGTTGTTGTATAGGTCATATGAACTGATCGTATAGTACTTAGTATCACCTAGTTGTCTTAACGCTTCTTTGGTGTACATATCTCGGTCCATGATAACTATGTTCCCTCCCTTGTCAGCTGGACGGATAACTATAGTTTTATCCTCCATAAGGGAAGTCAGAGCATTCCTTTCTTGTTTGTTAAGGTTTTGTTCCCTTATGGCTCCTCTGCCTTTCTTGCTTCTATGTATACAAATTTGTTTGTTGACACAATCCTGAAAGGTATCAAGATTATCATGCGGCATAATCGGGATGAATTTCGATTTAAGTTTAAAACCAGATAGGGCACTATCATCAGTCACAAATGCCGCCTCATTTAGCATCTGGGTGACAGAGCCCAAGTCAGTATCTTCCTCATTGGCTGGATGGCCCTGATCTAGGCTGATGATGTTGATTATGCTATCAACATCACTGATGGTAAGGTTTTCTTCTCTGATGGTAGGGCTATGCCCTCGCTTGTCATAGTTTTGATTCAATCTTTTCAGTTTATGCCATTTCTTTAATTTCAGTTTACGTATAAACTTAAAAATATCTATGCGTGTAATGCAAAAGTCAAATGGCATAGAAGCTGCGGCGTTCCCCAGGCTGGCGCTCTTACCTGTGCTCGAAGAATCACCGTACTGTGTCCACAGCAATTGCTGAATGCGCCGGTCCTGAGTCAGCGGTGACAATACTTTTCAAGGTTTGCTCAGGAAACGCTGACGGCGGCCCCTCGGGAAGTGGCACCAACGCCGGCCGAGCACGCCGGTCTCACAGACACCGAGGGGCAGAGGACGAGCACGGGGAAGAGGCGGAAGAGGAACAACCGGGGGAAGAGGCTTTTCCAGAGGTGGGAAGAAAGACAAAGCAACAGGCGACGCAAGAAACATCGTGACACGCTCCAAGAGAGGCCAATGAACAACAAAGAACTGGTAAATAAAACAGTGATTAATCTGTCTCAAAGAAAAATGTCTTACCTAGAAAAATCGACTTTGAGTCTTGGTCTTTCCTTCTGCCCTTCTATGCCATTTGACTTTTGCATTACACGCATAGATATTTTTAAGTTTATACGTAAACTGAAATTAAAGAAATGGCATAAACTGAAAAGATTGAATCAAAACTATGACAAGCAAGGGCATAGCCCTACCATCAGAGAAGAAAACCTTACCATCAGTGATGTTGATAGCATAATCAACATCATCAGCCTAGATCAGGGCCATCCAGCCAATGAGGAAGATACTGACTTGGGCTCTGTCACCCAGATGCTAAATGAGGCGGCATTTGTGACTGATGATAGTGCCCTATCTGGTTTTAAACTTAAATCGACATTCATCCTGATTATGCCGCATGATAATCTTGATACCTTTCAGGATTGTGTCAACAAACAAATTTGTATACATAGAAGCAAGAAAGGCAGAGGAGCCATAAGGAAACAAAACCTTAACAAACAAGAAAGAAATGCTCTGACTTCCCTTATGGAGGATAAAACTATAGTTATCCGTCCAGCTGACAAGGGAGGGAACATAGTTATCATGGACCGAGATATGTACACCAAAGAAGCGTTAAGACAACTAGGTGATACTAAGTACTATACGATCAGTTCATATGACCTATACAACAACAGTATACTTGTTCTATGGGAAAAACTTGTTGAGTGAAAAGACCAAGGCATTCTGGAATGGGAGGAGTACAGGTACTTAAAAAATGACCATCCTATACTACCAGTCCTGTATCTCCTCCCCAAACTCCACAAGGACACAACCAATCCACCAGGGAGACCTATTGTGTCGTCCAGGGGATGTGTCTCAGAACATGTTTCAAAATATGTTGACTTTTTTCTGAGAGATTGGGTACAAGCACTTCCTAGTTACATTAAGGATACAAAAGACTTTTTGAAAAAATTGTCATTGGTCAAGTGGAAGGAGAACAATCTATTGATAACCATGGATGTACAATCTCTGTACACGATTATTGACCATGAACAAGGCCTACATGCCTGTGCCAGTTTTTTGTCCGAGCGTCCACTACGTTTTAGAGAACATAGTAAAATGTTAGTGAATATGATGTCGTATTGCTTATGTAACAACTTCTTTGTCTTTGATGGTGTCCTGTACAGACAAACCACTGGGACGGCGATGGGTTCATGCTTTGCTCCCAGTTTTGCGAACCTCTTTTTGGGCTACTGGGAGCAAAGCATCAACTCAGACCCCAACCTAAATCCTTTTTGGCCATTTGTGGATACCTGGTGGAGATATATCGACGATCTCTTTGTTATTTGGAGTGGGTCCTTTGAAATGGCAAATGAGTTTATAAATAAACTCAATGACAATGATCTCAACATTGTACTCACAAGCAATATCAGCAGCAGTACCGCAGAATATCTTGATGTCAAAGTAGAGGCAGTTAATGGCAAATTACAGACTTGCCTATTCAGAAAATCTACTGCAGGTAACAGTGTGCTGCATGCCCTGAGTAGTCACCCTGAAACTCTAAAATGGAGTATCCCTTTTGGTGAACTACTCAGGGCTAAAAGAAACTGCAGCACTGACCAGGGATATGAACAGACCAGCCGTGAAATGATGGCAAGATTTAAAGACAGGGGTTACCCGACATGGGTTATCAAGAAAGCCAAAGCACGCGCTGATGGTATCCCCAGAGCAGATACATTACTAGAAAAAGACAATGAAATGGATAACACCAGTGAGGAGGATCAGACACGCCTTATCCTCACTTATAGCACTGAATCAAAACAAATTCGCAAAATAGTGTCTCACAATTGGAATATCCTAACTGCTGATAATGTTATTGGCAAGGATCTTTCCAATGTACCTCGTATCACGTACAGAAAAGGCAGGTCTCTACGTGATATGTTGGTGAAAAGCGACATAACTGTGTATCCCAAAACTCAAAATCTGGGATTACTTGGCTTCTTTCCCTGTGGCCATTGTAAGGCCTGTAGGCACAGCATCCACAGAAAATCGGTCACTTACAATGGTACTACTAGAACGCTGACTCAATTCTTGACATGTAGTACAGATTTTGTAATATATGTCATTGTCTGCCCGTGTGGGCTCTGGTATATTGGCAGTAGCACCAAACAAGCTAAACATCGTGTGCTTGAACACTATCGTGCTATTGTCAATAAAAATGAAAAATACCCTGTGGCAAGACACTTTGCTGAGATACACTTTTCCAATCCAGCTCAAATGAGCTTTCATATATTGGAACAAATTGAGAGAAGTCCCCGGGGGGGAGACAGAACCCTCAAATTGAGACAGAAGGAGTCCAAATATATTATTTTATTTCAAACTAAAATACCGGGGGGCCTCAACCAGGACGAGGAGCTAGCAGTTCACCTCAAAGTATAAACATCTTACATCATGTCAACCCCTCTTTGTGAATATCTGCAACGTATTTACTTTCTCCATCGAACAGCTTGCACTGTTTATTTATTTAAGATGTTTTTAGTGAGATTTTTTATATATGTTGAGCACTGAATTTTGGTATTTCATGTTTTCTTTTCACAGATTTGTGTCTACTATGAACTTCAGGAATTAACTCTTTTTCAATTGTCCAGCAAAAAGTAATGTGGACGTTCACTCTTGGGAGCACTTTATTTCTTCACTTGACATCTAGGCAGTTTCCCTCAAGGTAGGCCCCAATATGGGGGCAAATTGAATTCCATGGACTTGGCACATTGGACTTGGGATTTTGACCATTCCCTTTATAACACCCTTTTTTATGTGCGTTGTGGTATTTGACCTGTAGCAACACCAGTGAATAATTTTTGACATATGCCCCTATGTATTTAACAAACTTAGATGTGTGATGTATTTAACTAACATAGATGTGCGATGAGCACGCAACCTGTGTATCTTACAATGTCTTGTAGTTTACATTTCTGCTATATGCTGCCCTACATCTGTGAATTTCACCAATGTATTTAACCAACATAGATGTGAGATCTTCACGCACTTTGTGCATCTCACTATGTTTTGTAGTTTAATTTTTGCTACATGTTGGCTCACACTTATTCTTGTTTTCAGCTGCATGTAACACTCTGAACACATGCACGGGAGTCTGTGTGCATGTATTGCTCGATTGCACTGTATTTGTTGGCCCACTAGTAAATTAAGAAGTAGGCACCGCACACACGATGGCATTTTCCCCGCCTCGCAGCGCATCCACATTGCGTTCAGCTTAAGCGATCTGGCTTTTAACTGCACATGCGATGACATTTTTTCCGCCTCGCAGCGCATTCATATTGCTTTCAGCCTAAGCGATTTGGCTTTGGGCTGCTATACACGGATTTAGAGCTCGTGAAGTGTTTGAGCTGGGTTGCCATAGAAACGGGTAGTCCGTGAGTCGATTTTCGACTACAAGCATGGTGGTGGTTGCCGTAGCTTTTCTATTTTTGATCATAGTGGGGCATAAGAATTATATAAAGGCACCTCCCTCTGTGCAGTTAACAGGAGAGGAGGTATCACGGCAAGTAATTAACTGTGACATTTACAACGAAACATATACGTTGTGTAAAATTTAATTAATTCATTCATTTATTTTCTTTTCCTTTTAAAACAACTGTTGGTTATTAATGAACTCAGTTTTTGATGTTACAATCATGTATATGTATATCTTTTCCATATAACTACACATTGACGATGACAACCACGAAGTCCTGTTTCTTTGTCCATGTACCTTGACAATATTAACAGGAAACTGCCCTCTTTCAAACTAACGTGATCAAGGCTGTCCGCAGCCGAAACATGTCTTTGGTCTAAATAAACACCCTTGGAGACTTCTGTGGTGTGGTGTTATTTTGCGGACTGAGAGCACTGTGATTTTGGAACTTTCGTAAACTTTTATAGTACCGGCGTGCTCGGCCGGCGTTGGTGCCACTTCCCGAGGTGCCGCCGTCAGCGTTTCCTGAGCAAACCTTGAAAAAAAAAAAAAAAAAATATATATATATATATATATATATATATATATATTCACTTAAAAAACCATAGGTTTTACACACTTTATAGTTAGGAAGTAGCATTTACAAAACCTTTGAAATTCACTGAAAAAAAACGTAGGTTTCACACATGTTATAGTTAGCTGGACATTTCACTCATATAAAACCATTGAAATTCCCCCGTTATAGTTAGTTCAGCTAACTATAACACGCGCGCCCACCATAGAAAGTATTATTAGTGCTGCAGAAAGAAAAATTAGGGCACATTTTGAGTGACTTCTCAAATTCTCTTCTATTTCATTAAAAAATAAATTCTGACATGTAGTCTCCCAAGATGGCCACCAGAGACAAAACAGCCCAAATGTAGCCCAAATATCACCCAGATGTAGCCCAAGTATAGCCCAATGACAGAATGTCCCAGAGTGTTCTAAAGAACAACTAGAGCGCTAACAGTCCTACTTATTACAAAGGTATGGCACACCTGAAGCCATCTTGATTGGAATAAAGTGGTAACTCTTAAAACATTTAATTTAAAAAGGAACAAAATGAGGGGGTATATTTTGCCATAGAAAGTATGATTAGTGCTGCAGAAAGAAAAATTAGGGCACATTTTGAGTGAGTTCTCAAATCCTCTTCAATTTCATTAAAAGATTCTGACATACAGTCTCCCAATATGGCCACCAGAGACAAAAGAGCCTAAATGTAGCCCAAATATCACCCAGATGTAGCCCAAGTATAGCCCAATGACAGAATGTCCCAGAGTGTTCCAAATAACAACTAGAGCGCTAACAGTCGTACTTATGTCAAAAGAATGGCACACCAGAAGCCATCTTGATTGGAATGAAGGGGTAAGTCTGAAAACATTCAATTTAAAAAGGAATAAAACGAGGGGGTTCATTTTGCCATAGAAAGTATGATTAGTGCTTCAGAAAGAAAAATTAGGGATCGTTTTGAGTGACTTCTCAAATCCTCTTCTATTTCATTAAAAATATTCTGACATGCAGACTGAAACATGCACTTTGAATACCAGCAGCAGACTTCCCTGGTGAGCAGTAGCTTTACTACAGTGATCTAATGAGCAACTAGAGTGCTAACATTCAGAATTTATGGCAAATGTGTGACACATCTGAATGCCTTCTTTATGGAACTAAAGTAAACAACCATTGAAAATGCAATAGATCTCACCCTCGTTTAAGTTAAAGCCATTCTGTTTGTAATGAGGTGGCTTTTTAGCTTTGCTTTTATTAGTGTTTTTTAAACTTTCATTTAAATTACAAGCATCTGTATGCATATATGTATATGTATACATGCATTTATATTTGTATTTATATAGATATACAGTACATATATTTATATATGTATGTGTATATATATATTCACTGAAAAAAACATAGGTTATAGACCATATATAGTTAGGGATTAGCATTTACAAAACCTTATTTTACTCGCACAAAACCATTGAAATTCGCATATATAGTTAGTTGCACTAACTATATATCGCGCACCCGCAATCCACTGCTGATCATGTCACATATTACATCATTCATGACATGTCAGTGACATCACTGATGACATCACTGATGACATCTCAAATGACATCACTGATGACATCACTGATGACATCTCAAATGACATCACTGATGACATCACTGATGACATCTTATTTGACATTACTGATCATATCACTGATAATATCATTCATGTGATAATACGATGAACCTCTTCAGACTCTAATATAACCTTAGATACAATCAGTGTAAACAGACACTCACAGATTGTCGCTCATCCATGGAGTTACTCATACATCTAGTCAGTCATGCAAAGAATCAATCACACCTCCATTTCCTCAACTATACAGTTATACACACCTTTCTAATTCAAACATATTCTAACACAAATTTACTCTCTTATACAATCACTGATACAAGTTCACAATGATCCATACAGCCACTCACACATTCACTGGCTCTTATGCACAGTTATTTATATATGTCAACTCTCACATGTACTGTGTTTTACATATGTACTCACTTTGACATGTAGCACTGAGATATCAATTCACTCACCAATACACTCATACACACAGTCAACTGCCCATGCAGCTGTTTCCACATGCACTTTAGAACCCATACATCTAGTGAATCAACGGCCCACACCTCTATGCACAGAGTCATACACCTCCCAGCCACCCACACACACTCAGTCTCCCATACAAATACTTGGGCAACCAATCAAAAACCCATATAGTTACTCATATAGCTACTGATCAACAAATGCAGCAGTTTACAGAACAACAGACATAATGATGCACAAATTAAGACAGTTTAGTCACTAACCCATGCACTCAATGAGACACATTTAATCACTCACTCATACAGTCAGTCAGGCACCTACTAAATCCTTCATCCAGACACTTATACATCCACTCATTCTTCAATATGTAAGACATATTTTAACTTTACAGAAGCATACACTCACTGGATGTTGTCATCAGTGATGTCATCAGTGATGTCATTTGAGATGTCATCAGTGATGTCATCAGTGATGTCACTGACCATGTCATGAATGATGTAATATGTGACATGATCAGCAGTGGATTGCGGGTGCGCGATATATAGTTAGTGCAACTAACTATATATGCGAATTTCAATGGTTTTGTGCGAGTAAAATAAGGTTTTGTAAATGCTAATCCCTAACTATATATGGTCTATAACCTTTGGTTTTTTCAGTGAATTTTCAAGGTTTTGTAAACGCTAATCCTTAACTATATATGGTCTATAACCTGTGGTTTTTTCAGTGAATATATATATATATATATATATATATATATATATATATATATATATATATATATATATATATATATTACCTACTGGCGATAGCCAGTAGGTATATATAGTTAGGATTTTTTTCCTATGGGACTTTTGAAAATTCTATGTCTAATAACTTTGGCGTTTGTGGACGGAATCGGCTGAAATTTTCAGGAAAATGGCACATTTTGTTTCTGAGCAGCTCCTGAAAATTTGGGGGGGGTTCGTCAAGGGGGGGCCGAGAAAAAAGGGGGGTCCCAAAACGCGTTTTTCCCATGTTAATTTCCATAGGGCGGTTGGACTCACTTTTAGCCCGAACGGCTGAATGGATTTCCACGAAACTTGGCAAAATTGTAGGGACTGGTACCCCGATGTGCCTTTGCTAGGTCTCAATATATGTGCTTCAGTGGATTTTGAGAAATTAACGTTTAAATCAAGATATATATCTGTAACAGCGCTCCGGGCAGCTAACCGGTTCGCGAACTTTTCGCGTATCGGAACTTTGCAAAGCGAAGCTGATTGGCTCTCCGGTGTCTGTCAACATTCTAAACAGTCCGGTGCGGCCGCCATCTTGTCTCTCGGTAGGATCGAGAGACAAGAGGAGGCCAAAACAAAGGGGGAAATGAAGGAAAGGGGGCAAGGTAGACCCCTCCTGACCCCCTAGGATTGATGAGGGGGATATTATAGAGCCACGCCGGGCCCAAAAAAAAAAAAAAAAAAATCCGATTTTTTCGCCGTAGAGACGCGTCTTGGTTCGCGAACCGGGCAGCTAACCGGGCAGCTAACCGGGAAGCTAACCGGCAGTGTAACCAAAAAAAAAAAAAAATCAGATTTTTTCGCCGTAGAGACGCGTCTTGGTACGCGAACCGGGCAGCTAACCGGGCAGCTAACCGGGAAGCTAACCGGCAGTGTAACGGGAGTCTGAGGAGTAGCTGATTGGCTGTCAATATTGTAAACAGTCCGGAGCGGCCGCCATCTTGTCTCTCGGTAGGATCGAGAGACAAGAGGAGGCCAAAACAAAGGGGGAAATGAAGGAAACAGGGCAAGGTAGACCCCTTCTGACCCCCTAGGATTTATGAGGGGGATATTATAAAGCCACGTGGGGCCAAAAAAAAACAAACGCCGTAGAGACGCGTCTTGGTACGCGAACTGGGCAGCTAACCGGGCAGCTACCGGGAAGCTAATCGGCAGTGTAACGGGAGTCTGAGGAGAAGCTGATTGGCTGTTATCATTGTAAACAGTCTGGAGCGGCCGCCATCTTGTCTCTCTGTGGGATCGAGAGACAAGAGGTGGAAAAAAAAAAGGTGTAAATGAATGAAAGGGGTAAGGCAGACCCCTCCTGAACCCCTAGGATTGATGAGGGGGCTATTAAAGTTCCCTGGGGGGTGAAAAAAAAAAATGTGCGATTTTCGCGGTAAAGGTGCTTCCTGGTACGTTAACCGGGCAGCTAACCGGCAGCGTAACGGTAGTCCGACATATTGTGTTTTTTGAACGTTTGTGATATGTGCACGTGTGGATTTTGTCTAATTAAGGTTAAAAAAATATATATATATCTTTAAGCGTGTTCTGGCGCGCTTACGTTTTGGGTTTGGTTTGCGCTGCAGAGACGATACGTCACGGTTATGCGATGCATCATGAGGCGTCTCACGGGCTACGTGATACGTCACTTAATAAAGAATATATTTTACAGCTATAGATATTAGCTTTTAAAAAACCAATGAAATTCACAGAAAAAACCATAGGTTATAGACCATATATAGTTAGGAATTTGCATTTACAAAACCTTGAAAATTCACTGAAAAAACCATAGGTTATAGACCATATATAGTTAGGGATTAGCATTTAAAAAACCTTATTTTATTTGCACAAAACCATTGAAATTCCATATATAGTTAGTTGCACTAACTATATATCGCGGACCCGCAATCCACTGCTAATGATGTCACATATTACATCATTCATGACATGGTCAGTGACATCACTGATGACATCACTGATGACATCTCAAATGACATCACTGATGACATCACTGATGACAACACCCAGTGACTGTATGTTTCTGTAAAGTTAAAATATGTCTTACATATTGAAGAATGAGTGGATGTATAAGTGTCTGGATGAAGGATTTAGTAGGTGCATGAATGACTGTATGAGAGAATGATTAAATGTGTCTCACTGAGTGCATGGGTTAGTGATTAAAGTGTCTTAATTTGGCAATCAATATTTATGTTCTTCTGTAAACTGCTGCATGTTTAAATCAGTAGCTATATCAGTAACTATATGGGTTATTGAATGGTTGCCCAAGTATTTGTATGGGAGACTGAGTGTGTGTGTGGGTGGCTGGGAGGTGTATAACTCTGTGCATAGATGTGTGAGCGGTTGATTCCCTAGGTGTATGGGTTCAAAAGTGCATGTAGAAACAGCTGTATGGACAGTTGACTGTGTGCATGAGTATATTGGTGAGTGAATGGATATCTCAGTTCTACATGTCAAAGTAAGTACATATGTAAAACACACTCCATGTGAGAGTTGACATATATAAATAACTGAACATAAGAGTCAGTGAATGTGAGAGTGGCTGTATGAATCATTGTGAAGTTGTATCAAGGATTGTATAAGAGAGTAAATATGTGTTAGTATATGTTTGAATAAGTAAGGTGTGTATAACTGTATAGTTAAGGAAATGGAGATGTGATTGACTCTTTGCATGACTGAATAGGTGTGTGAGTAACTCCATGGATGTGTGACAGTCTGTGAGTGCCTGTTTACACTGAGTGTATCAAAGGTTATATTAGAGTCTGAAGATGTATTATCACATAAATGATATCATCAGTGATGTAATCAGTAATGTCAAATGAGATGTCAGTGATGTCATCAGTGATGTCATTTGAGATGTCATCAGTGATGTCATCAGTGATGTCATTTGAGATGTCATCAGTGATGTCATCAGTGATGTCACTGACCATGTCATGAATGATGTAATATGTGACATCATTAGCAGTGGATTGCGGGTCCGCGATATATAGTTAGTGCAACTAACTATATATGGAATTTCAATGGTTTTGTGCAAATAAAATAAGGTTTTTTAAATGCTAATCCCTAACTATATATGGTCTATAACCTATGGTTTTTTCAGTGAATTTTCAAGGTTTTGTAAATGCAAATTCCTAACTATATATGGTCTATAACCTATGGTTTTTTCTGTGAATATATATATATATATATATATATATATTCACTTAAAAAACCATAGGTTTTACACACTTTATAGTTAGGAAGTAGCATTTACAAAACCTTTGAAATTCACTGAAAAAAAACGTAGGTTTCACACATGTTATAGTTAGCTGGACATTTCACTCATATAAAACCATTGAAATTCCCCTGTTATAGTTAGTTCAGCTAACTATAACACGCGCACCCACCATAGAAAGTATTATTAGTGCTGCAGAAAGAAAAATTAGGGCACATTTTGAGTGACTTCTCAAATGCTCTTCTATTTCATTAAAAAATAAATTCTGACATGTAGTCTCCCAAGATAGCCACCAGAGACAAAACAGCCCAAATGTAGCCCAAATATCACCCAGATGTAGCCCAAGTATAGCCCAATGACAGAATGTCCCAGAGTGTTCTAAAGAACAACTAGAGTGCTAACAGTCCTACTTATTACAAAGGTATGGCACACCTGAAGCCATCTTGATTGGAATAAAGTGGTAACTCTTAAAACATTTAATTTAAAAAGGAACAAAATGAGGGGGTATATTTTGCCATAGAAAGTATGATTAGTGCTGCAGAAAGAAAAATTAGGGCACATTTTGAGTGAGTTCTCAAATCCTCTTCAATTTCATTAAAAAATTCTGACATACAGTCTCCCAATATGGCCACCAGAGACAAAAGAGCCTAAATGTAGCCCAAATATCACCCAGATGTAGCCCAAGTATAGCCCAATGACAGAATGTCCCAGAGTGTTCCAAATAACAACTAGAGCGCTAACAGTCTTACTTATGTCAAAAGAATGGCACACCAGAAGCCATCTTGATTGGAATGAAGGGGTACGTCTGAAAACATTCAATTTAAAAAGGAATAAAACGAGGGGGTTCATTTTGCCATAGAAAGTATGATTAGTGCTTCAGAAAGAAAAATTAGGGATCATTTTGAGTGACTGCTCAAATCCTCTTCTATTTCATAAAAAATATTCTGACATGCAGACTGAAACATGCACTTTGAATACCAGCAGCAGACTTCCCTGGTGAGCAGTAGCTTTACTACAGTGATCTAATGAGCAACTAGAGTGCTAACATTCAGAATTTATGGCAAATGTGTGACACATCTGAATGCAGTAACCAACGGTGTATAAACGGTGTAATGGCTCACCTTGAAAAAGTTCGAGTAGAACGAAACGCGTCGGAAAATGCCACATGCTGTTCCGAGTAAAATAAAATTGGCAGAAAAAAGAAGGTTCGTGTTGCGACTCCTATTGCTTTCCGAGAGGGGAGAAGGGTGAGAATATACATCGGCTGGCTCCGCCGAAGAGAAACGCACCACCACAAGAGCGCCATCATCCTCCAGCCTGGAGCCTTCCTGCTGACTCAGGCAAACGAAGAGGGGGATGCGGTGCCGCCAGGGACCAGCCCTGGTATTGGACCTGGGTCAACTTCAAAAGTGAGCGGACTTGGGGAACCTCAGCCATCAATGACACACATCTTGTGTTTTAATGAAAATTAAAATGACTTTAATTTCGGAACAGCAGCAAACTGCACTACCCACTGGAGGGAAATAAACATAATACAACCTTTGGAACTGCAGGTACCACAATGCCTCTCACAAACAGGAAGTAATCCTGAAATAAAAGCGCCACCGGAGGAAGTGTAACTCAACAGCTAACACTGAACTGCAGTAACCAACGGTGTATAAACGGTGTAATGGCTCACCTTGAAAAAGTTCGAGTAGAACGAAACGCGTCGGAAAATGCCACATGCTGTTCCGAGTAAAATAAAATTGGCAGAAAAAAGAAGGTTCGTGTTGCGACTCCTATTGCTTTCCGAGAGGGGAGAAGGGTGAGAATATACATCGGCTGGCTCCGCCGAAGAGAAACGCACCACCACAAGAGCGCCATCATCCTCCAGCCTGGAGCCTTCCTGCTGACTCGTGCAAACGAAGAGGGGGATGCGGTGCCCCCAGGGACCAGCCCTGGTATTGGACCTGGGTCAACTTCAAAAGTGAGCGGACTTGGGGAACCTCAGCCATCAATGACACACATCTTGTGTTTTAATGAAAATTAAAATGACTTTAATTTCGGAACAGCAGCAAACTGCACTACCCACTGGAGGGAAATAAACATAATACAACCTTTGGAACTGCAGGTACCACAATGCCTCTCACAAACAGGAAGTAATCCTGAAATAAAAGCGCCACCGGAGGAAGTATAACTCAACAGCTAACACTGAACTGCAGTAACCAACGGTGTATAAACGGTGTAATGGCTCACCTTGAAAAAGTTTGAGTAGAACGAAACGCGTCGGAAAATGCCACATGCTGTTCCGAGTAAAATAAAATTGGCAGAAAAAAGAAGGTTCGTGTTGCGACTCCTATTGCTTTCCGAGAGGGGAGAAGGGTGAGAATATACATCGGCTGGCTCCGCCGAAGAGAAACGCACCACCACAAGAGCGCCATCATCCTCCAGCCTGGAGCCTTCCTGCTGACTCGTGCAAACGAAGAGGGGGATGCGGTGCCGCCAGGGACCAGCCCTGGTATTGGACCTGGGTCAACTTCAAAAGTGAGCGGACTTGGGGAACCTCAGCCATCAATGACACACATCTTGTGTTTTAATGAAAATTAAAATGACTTTAATTTCGGAACAGCAGCAAACTGCACTACCCACTGGAGGGAAATAAACATAATACAACCTTTGGAACTGCAGGTACCACAATGCCTCTCACAAACAGGAAGTAATCCTGAAATAAAAGCGCCACCGGAGGAAGTGTAACTCAACAGCTAACACTGAACTGCAGTAACCAACGGTGTATAAACGGTGTAATGGCTCACCTTGAAAAAGTTAGAGTAGAACGAAACGCGTCGGAAAATGCCACATGCTGTTCCGAGTAAAATAAAATTGGCAGAAAAAAGAAGGTTCGTGTTGCGACTCCTATTGCTTTCCGAGAGGGGAGAAGGGTGAGAATATACATCGGCTGGCTCCGCCGAAGAGAAACACACCACCACAAGAGCGCCATCATCCTCCAGCCTGGAGCCTTCCTGCTGACTCGTGCAAACGAAGAGGGGGATGCGGTGCCGCCAGGGACCAGCCCTGGTATTGGACCTGGGTCAACTTCAAAAGTGAGCGGACTTGGGGAACCTCAGCCATCAATGACACACATCTTGTGTTTTAATGAAAATTAAAATGACTTTAATTTCGGAACAGCAGCAAACTGCACTACCCACTGGAGGGAAATAAACATAATACAACCTTTGGAACTGCAGGTACCACAATGCCTCTCACAAACAGGAAGTAATCCTGAAATAAAAGCGCCACCGGAGGAAGTGTAACTCAACAGCTAACACTGAACTGCAGTAACCAACGGTGTATAAACGGTGTAATGGCTCACCTTGAAAAAGTTCGAGTAGAACGAAACGCGTCGGAAAATGCCACATGCTGTTCCGAGTAAAATAAAATTGGCAGAAAAAAGAAGGTTCGTGTTGCGACTCCTATTGCTTTCCGAGAGGGGAGAAGGGTGAGAATATACATCGGCTGGCTCCGCCGAAGAGAAACGCACCACCACAAGAGCGCCATCATCCTCCAGCCTGGAGCCTTCCTGCTGACTCGTGCAAACGAAGAGGGGGATGCGGTGCCGCCAGGGACCAGCCCTGGTATTGGACCTGGGTCAACTTCAAAAGTGAGCGGACTTGGGGAACCTCAGCCATCAATGACACACATCTTGTGTTTTAATGAAAATTAAAATGACTTTAATTTCGGAACAGCAGCAAACTGCACTACCCACTGGAGGGAAATAAACATAATACAACCTTTGGAACTGCAGGTACCACAATGCCTCTCACAAACAGGAAGTAATCCTGAAATAAAAGCGCCACCGGAGGAAGTGTAACTCAACAGCTAACACTGAACTGCAGTAACCAACAGTGTATAAATGGTGTAATGGCTCACCTTGAAAAAGTTAGAGTAGAACGAAACGCGTCGGAAAATGCCACATGCTGTTCCGAGTAAAATAAAATTGGCAGAAAAAAGAAGGTTCGTGTTGCGACTCCTATTGCTTTCCGAGAGGGGAGAAGGGTGAGAATATATATATATATATATATATATATATATATTACCTACTGGCGGTCGCCAGTAGGTATATATAGTTAGGATTTTTTTCCTATGGGATTTTTGAAAATTCTATGTGGAATAACTTTGGCGTTTGTGGACGGAATTGGCTGAAATGTTCAGGAAAATGGCGCATTTTGTTTCTGAGCAGCCCCTGAAAGTTTGGGGGGGTTTCGTCAAGGGGGGGCCGAGAAAAAAGGGGGGTCCCAAAACGCGTTTTTAACATTGAGTTTTCCATAGGGCGGTTGGACTCACTTTTAGCTCGAACGGCTGAATGGATTTACACGAAACTTGGCAAAATTGTAGATATGGTTTGCCCGACGTGCCTTTGCTATGTCTCAATATATGTGCTCCAGTGGATTTTGAGAAATTAATGTTTTAAAAAACAGATATATCTGTGACAGGGCTCCGGTTAGCGCCGGTTCGCGTACCTGACGCGTAACGGAACTTCTCGAAGCGAAGCTGATTGGCTCTCCGGTGTCTGTCAACATTCTAAACAGTCCGGACCGGCCACCATCTTGTCTCTCGGTAGGATCGAGAGACAAGAGGAGGAGAAAAACGAAGGGGGAATTTAATGAAAGGGGGCAAGGTAGACCCCTCTTGACCCCCTAGGAATGATGTTAGTGTTATTAAAGGGTCCCGTGGGGCAAAAAAAAAAAATCGATTTTTCGTGGTAGAAGCGCTTCCCGGTACGCGAACCGGGTCGCTTACCGGTAGCATAACGGGAGCTCGTCATTTTGTGTTTCGTTTTAATTAAATCACAAGATAGATGAAAAACAATGTGGGAAATGGGTATAAGGGGGCACGGGAGACATATCCTGACCCCCTAGGTTTTCTGAGGGTGGCTGAGGAGGCTCACATATGTTGATGCATGTCTTCCAGCGGCTGCGCGTGAGCGGAATTTTATTTTTTGCTGCGTGACGTCTGTTAACGTTCGATTCGAAGGACATCAGGAAGTGTTGACCGCCATTTTGTCACTGCGAGTAAATATATTGTTCATTTCAAAGCGTTGGAACAAGGAAAAGGGAGAAGGTAGAGATTGTCTTGCTGCGTAGTTTTTCTCAGGGTGTGCAGTAAGGCCCCGGTTGTTGTTATACTCACGGTGGGGTCTTCAAACACTTTAGCAAATGATGATCCAAGCTGAGGCAAAGGAGGGTGTCAGTCGGGGGGGAGCAATGGCGATTCTCACTGTAAGATAGGTAGTGCGGACCCTTGTCCCCCCTTTTGTAATCTGTAATGCCTATCTTCTCCCCATTGATTGGTAATTGGTTCTACCCGGACCATTTATTAGAGGTAGCTCGTCCGGCCCCACCGGAGGGCACCCCTAATAAAGAGGACATATATATAAAATACGGATTAGCCACGGTACCTTCCTAGCAAATTATTGCAAAACGAAAGGAATCGAACAAAATCAGTAGGCCACTGATAGGATCCTTTCTGACCCTGCTAAAACAAGAAACACCAGGAAATAGCCCTCCGCAAAAGTATGAAACCAGGGGGAGGAGCCAAGCTCGCTGTCGGGATGGCCAGGAGGTAGTTCGGCTCCGCCGCCCTCGCTGCCTAAGCATGCCTGCCCTACCACGCTGATACCCACTATTGGCGTCACCAGATTGGACTAGATCACGCACAATTGGACTATGTCTTTTTCTGGTTATACAGTAAAATCTTTGTGCTTGTTGCCACATTACAAATATATAGCACTCCAACAAAGTAGTAGGATTATAACACTTTAATAACTTATAAATATATACAACGCTCCAACAAAAAAAACACGTTAAAAAAAAACATTTTAAACAACTATTTACATGGCAGCCTGCTGCAACATTCATCTCAAAGCATTCACCGTCCCCTTGACACTGTCCCTGCCCCTCCCTCCCCGGAGTAGCAACAATGGGCTGCTTTAGGCTGTCTTTTAGTCGGCTTTTGGCTATAAAAAGCCTACAAAATCCGTCGGCCTGTGAGGCGGAGTCAGTAGCGGACCGTTGTGCGAATAGGCCGAAGGCAGCACAACGCGCCGAGATCCGGACGGCACCGAGGTGGTGTCCAGCAAGTTGCCGCACTGGTCTGGCCATCCTACAATGCTGCGCCGAAAGACGGCGTGGGGCGTCCCGGGGGGGGAGGCGGCGCGAACGGGCCTCCCCCGCCTCCCCAGGTGGAGGCTTCTCAGCTGCAGTGGGGCGCCCCTTGGCATCCAACTGAGTTGCACCCGCTCTTGCGGCATAGTGCCTTATCCGCCATCCAGCTGAGTTACACCCACTCTTGCGGCACAGTGCCTCACCCACCATCCAGCTGAGTTGCGCCCGCTCTTGCGGCTACAGCGTCTCACCCACCATCCAGCTGAATTGCGCCCACTCTTGCGGTGCAGCGATAGGCGGCTGCCACAGGACTCTCAAAATGGCGGCCAGCTCTTCGGATTTTGGCCTGGTCCACTAAAATGGCCCTGGGACACCTTGGAACTCGAACGCTTGCCTGCTAGGGCATGGGCCCCATTCCCGAAAGCGTCCCCTCATCCTTGAAGATTCCACAAAAGTCACCGGGGCCCCCGACTCCCGCAGGCTTCCGGTGGGGAGCGGCTGTCATGATTGCTTGCGGAATGGCCACGACGGAGCCACGAGATGGTGGTGCTCTCATGCTGACGCCAGCTTCAGTCTGAAACATCCAGAAACACTGTAGACTACCAATTCCATCAGTTCCGGTGGAGCCCCAACGTGACCCGGTAGGGAAGAACTTGCCCTCCCCTCTTTTGACTGATGGTTCTTGTCGCCTATCTCTTCTGTTGTCATTTAACAGAACCTTTTTTGACTGCCGAAAGGGGTTCTGGTCCGACCGCTGGTTGGTGGAGACATTTGACTATATCCTGGACCTGCCCTGCCTCGCCCAAAATGGCGCCGGTATAAATGGGACTCGCAACTCCTTGTTGTGTACTGGTTGCCCAGCCTTGATATCACGAGATACGTATGCAGTTTTTAAGCGCATGGCGGGCGGGGACGAGTACTGATTGAACATTTGGACATCCCTATTGATATTAAGTTCTGATGTGTTATTGATTAGTGTACTATTGAAAGTTCGAATTAACGTCACCCATGGTACTTGCCCGCAAATGTATATCTAGATAATTTTATAGTAACTGGCCCTGTCGTACTTTAATTATAAAATTTACGTCCACCGATTCCGCAACTGTTAGACACCTTAGTTCTTGCAACCTAATGGCCCGCCCGTTACGTTCTTCTACAGTGTAAATGTCCCCTCATCATATACGATTCCAGTTTGCTCCATGGCCGGCCCACGTGGTTATAGGCCCGTATTTGTATACTGACATTTTCACAATAAAGGTTTTTAAAACAAAACATGGTAGTAGTACCTAGATTGGTAACGTTTTGAATAATAGCCACTGTTTTCGAATCAGTAAAAGACAAGTGATATAAAGCAGCCCGATTACATGACGGTTAAAAGGTATAATATGCAGGAATGCTGTAAAGATAAATGGTCAAGGGCTGTTGTGTTTTCCACTCCTGCAACATAAAGTGATCGATAGGAATCCGATATTCAGGCCTATCAGCGACTAAGACAGCAGGCCGAGCCTCTTTTGCTTAACGGCTCCCTCATGGGACGAAGAAACGCCCTTTTTCTCGAAATAGGAATATTTTACTTGCAGGACAGTTGTAAATTTCCCGGGAAAATACATTAGCCTGGAACATTGTTAGTGATGAACTGTAAATGCATCTGGGTCCTTTGCTTTACAAGTCAGAGTGAGAAAAAAAAAGGTGGGGCTTTCATCATTTTGGAAAAAAAGAATGTTCTAAACCAATGAAAAGTGTTATTTGTAGGTCATATGACCAAGCCTTCCATCATTAGGAAACCAAAAGTAAAACGAACCAATGAAAAGTTTTATAAACAAGTCGCATGACCTGTTATGCTTACGTTACGCGCTCCGCGCCGCGCCCCGGATCGCTTCCGGGTGCGCTAACGCGGCGCGTCATAAGACGCATTACGCGGTAACGTGATACGTCGCGCTTACGCGACGCGTCACAAATCCGTCGGCCTGTGAGGCGGCGTCAGTAGCGGACCGTTGTGCGAATAGGCCGAAGGCAGCACAGCGCGCCGAGATCCGGACGGCACCAAGGTGGTGTCCAGCAAGTTTCTGCACTGGTCTGGCCATCCTACAATGCTGCGCCGAAAGACGGCGTGGGGCGCCCCGGGGGGGAGGCGGCGCAAACGGGCCTCCCCCGCCTCCCCAGGTGGAGGCTCCTCAGCTGCAGTGGGGCGCCCCTTTGCGTTTTACTCGCCATCCAGCTGAGTTGCGCCCGCTCTTGCGGCACAGTGCCTCACCCGCCATCTAGCTGAGTTGCGCCCGCTCTTGCGGCACAGTGCCTCACCCGCTATCCAGCTGAGTTGCGCCCGCTCTTGCGGCTACAGCGTCTCGCCCACCATCCAGCTGAATTGCGCCCGCTCTTGCGGCACAGTGCCTCACCCGCCATCCAGCTAAGTTGCGCCCGCTCTTGGGGCACAGTGCCTCACCCGCCATCCAGCTGAGTTGCGCCCGCTCTTGCGGCTACAGCGTCTCGCCCACCATCCAGCTGAATTGCTCCCACTCTTGCGGTGCAGCGATAGGCGGCTGCCACAGGACTCTCAAAATGGCATCCGGCTCTTCGGGTTTGGGCCTGGTCCACTAAAATGGCCTTGGGACACCTTGGAACTCGGACGCTTGCCTGCTAGGGCATGGGCCCCATTCCCGAAAGCGTCCCCTCAGCCTTGAAGATTCTAGAAAAGTCACTGGGGCTTCCGACTCCCTAAGGCTTCCGGTGGGGAGCGGCTGCCATGATTGCTTGCGGAATGGCCATGACGGAGCCACGAGATGGTGGTGCTCTCATGCTGACGCCAGCTTCAGTCTGAAACATCCAGAAACACTGTAGACTACCAATTCGATCAGTTCCGGTGGAGCCCCAACGTGACGCGGTAGGGAAGAACTTGCCCTCGCCTCTTTTGACTGATGGTTCTTGTTGCCTATCTCTTCTGTTGTCATTTAACGGAACCTTTTTTGACTGCCGAAAGGTGTTCTGGTCCGATCGCTGGTTGGTGGAGACATTTTGACTATATCCTGGACCTGCCCGGCCTCGCCCAAAATGGCACCGGTATAAATGGGACTCGCAACTCCTTGTTGTGTACTGGTTGCCCAGCCTTGATATCACGAGATACGTATGCAGTTTTGAAGCACATGGTGGGCGGGGACGAGTACTGATTGAACATTTGGACATCCCTATTGATATTAACTTCTGATGTGTTATTGATTACTGTACTATTGAAAGTTCGAATTAACGTCACCCATGGTACTTGCCCGCAAATGTATATCTAGATAATTTTATTGTAACTGGCCCTGTCGTACTTTAATTATAAAATTTACGTCTACCGATTCCGCAACTGTTAGACACCTTAGTTCTTGCAACCTAATGGCCCGCCTGTTACGTTCTTCTACAGTGTAAATGTCCCCTCATCATATACGATTCCAGTTTGCTCCGTGGCCGGCCCACGTGGTTATAGGCCCGTATTTGTATAATGACATTTTCACAATAAAGGTTTTTACAGAGCCATTGTTGCTTTGTTTAAAATGTTTTTTTTTTAACGTGTTTACTTTGTTGGAGCGTTGTATATATTTATAAGTTATTAAAGTGTTATAATCATACTACTTTGTTGGAGTGCTATATATTTTTAATGTGACACATAATTGTGAAGACTTTAATGTACTAAAAGACATCCCTGGAATCTTCCGCTTCAGGCTCGATCCCACACACCCTCACAGTGAGAATCCCCTCCCCAATCACAATACAGGATCGTTATCAGATAGTAGGAACGCGTGTGGTGTGACGGATCTCATGGGGTGGGGGCCTTGATCTACTGTAACTCCTTTGAAGAGGGGTGATTCTTTACAGTTGGGGCCATAAACTACATCCGCAGGGCTAAGTGATAGCCCAGGACCGGCCTGGACAATCAGACACAGAGGAAGAGGAGTGTCAGAGGGTACGGTAGTGAATAGGGTGAAAGGGAGGTGTCGGGCGGGCACAGGGTGTGATTCTCAGGGAATAGCAGCGCCGATGGGGGGAGGTTTATGGCCCATGCATGAGAGAGAGAGCGGGGGTGACCAGTGCGTGGGGGAGATGCTTGCGAGGGTGGGGAGCCATGCGTAGGATCGGCGGCGTGCAGAGAGTGGGTCTGGTCAAGGCATCTAAAATGGCTGCCGTGTACGACAAAAGTGTGGCATTGGAAAAAAGGCAAGATGGCGCAGAAAATGTTTATCAATACGGATTAATTTATAACAATTATTTTTAACAATATATTTACTCGCAGTGACAAAATGGCGGTCAACACTTCCTGATTTCCTTCGAATCGAACGTTAACAGACGTCACACAGCAAAAAATTAAAAATCTGCTCACGCGCAGCCGCTGGAAGACATGTATCAACATATATGAGCATCCTCAGCCACCCTCAGAAAACATAGGGGGTCAGGATATGTCTCCCGTACCCCCAGAGGGTGCGGTAGTGAATAGGGTGAAAGGGAGGTATTGGGCGGGCACAGGGTGTGATTCTCAGGGAAGAGCTGCGCAGATGGGGGGAGGTTTATGGCCCATGCATGAGAGAGAGAGTGGGGGTGACCAGTGCGTGGGGGAGATGCTTGCCAGGGTGGGGAGCCATGCTGAGGATCGGCGGCGAGCAGACAGTGGGTCTGGTCAAGGCATCTAAAATGGCTGCCGTGCACGACAAAAATGTGGCATTGGAAAAAAGGCAAAATGGCGCAGACAATGTTTATCAATGCGGATTAATTTATAACAATTATTTTTAACAATATATATACTTGCAGTGACAAAATGGCGGTCAACACTACCTGATTTCCTACGAATCGAACGTTAACAGACGTCACGCAGCAAAATAAATAAAAATCCGCTCACGCGCAGCCGCTGGAAGACATGTATCAACATATATGAGCATCCTCAGCCACCCTCAGAAAACATAGGGGGTCAGGATACGTCTCCCGTACCCCCTTATACCCATTTCTCACATTGTTTTTCCTCCATCTTGTAATTTAATTAAACCGAAACACAAAATGGCGAATTCCCGTTTCGCTACCAGTTCCCGAACCGGAAAGCGCTTCTACCGTGAAAAATTAAATTTTTTTTATTTGCCCCACGGGACCCTTTAATAACTCCAACATCATTCCTAGGGGGTCAAGAGGGGTCTACCTTGCCCCCTTTCATTAAATTCCCCCTTCGTTTTTCTCCTCCTCTTGTCTCTCGATCCTACAGAGAGACAAGATGGCGGCCGTTCCGGGCTGTTTAGAATGTTGACAGACACCGGAGAGCCAATCAGCTTCGCTTCGGAAAGTTCCGTAACGCGAAAAGTACGCGAACCGGATCGCTACCCGGGACGCTGTCACAGATATATCTGTTTTTTAAAACGTTAATTTCTCAAAATCCACTGGAGCACATATATTGAGACCCAGCAAAGGCACATCGGGCTAACAGTCCCTACAATTTTGCCAAGTTTCGTGCAAATCCATTCAGCCGTTCGAGCTAAAAGTGAGGCCAAACGCCCTATAGAAAAATGAATGGGAAAAACGCGTTTGGGACCCCCTTTTTTCTCTGCCCCCCCTTGACGAAACCCCCCCAAATTTTAAGGGGCTGCTCACAAACAAAATGTGCCATTTTCCTGAAAATTTCAGCTGATTCCGTCCACAAACGCCAAAGCTATTAGACATAGAATTTTCAAAAGTCCCATAGAGAAAAAATCCTAACTATATATACCTACTGGCGACCGCCAGTAGGTAATATATACATACACATACATATATATGAATGCATATGCATATATATGCATATATATATGTGTATATGTGTGCGTGTAGAGAGAGGTAGAGAGGTAGAGGTGTAGGGGTAGAGCGGTAGAGGTAGGGAGGTAGCGGTAGAGAGGTAGAGATTAGTAGAGCGAGAAGTAGAGAGAGGTAGAGAGTAGAGAGTGAGTAATAGAGAGTAGAGAGTGAGTAGTAGAGAGTAGTAGAGAGCAGTAGAGAGAGTAGCAGAGAGTGAGAAGTAGAGAGTAGTAGAGTGAATAGTAGAGTGAGTAGTAGAGAGTAGTAGAGAGTGAGTAGTAGAGAGTGAGTAGTAGAGAGTAGTAGAGAGTAAGTAGTAGAGTGAGTAGTAGAGAGCAGTACAGAGTGAGTAGTAGAGAGTAGTAAAGAGTGAGTAGTAGAGAGTAGTAGAGAGTGAGTAGTATAGAGCGAGTAGTAGAGAGTAGTAGAGAGTGAGTAGCAGAGAGAGAGAATAGTAGAGAGTAGTAGAGAGTGAGTAGTAAAGTGAGTAGTAGAGACTAGTCAAGAGAGAGAGTAGTAGAGAGTGAGTAGTAGAGTGAGTAGTAGAGTGTGAGTAGTAGAGAGACAGTATTAGAGAGTGAGTAGTAGAGAGTAGTAGAGAGTGAGAAGTAGAGAGTAGTAGATAGTGAGTAGTGGGGAGTGAGTAGTAGAGAGAGAGTAGTAGAGAGTAGTAGAGTAGTAGAGAATGAGTAGTAGAGAGTGAGTATTTGAGAGTAGTGGAGTAGGAGAGAGTAAGTAGTAGAGAGTAGTGGAGAATATTCCAAAGTTTGGCACAGCACCACTTGCACAATAAGTCCAATCAAATCATATCACTTAGAGTTCTTATTGAAGCGCTGAATCTTGGTGTATATTCAAATGCTTTTATTTTCCTTAAGTTTATGTACCACAGCCAGCCGAAACGTTTTGTTCTGTACAACAGAACTTCTTCAGGGCGTTCTTATTTCCTTCAAGTTATGTCGGTATCCTGTTGTCATATAACTAGATATTTCTTCCAAATGTTAGAGGAGACGTAAGTACATTCTTATTCAAAGTGACTAGGTATCAATTTTACCCACATAATTCGGGCAGACTTGAGTAATTTATAGCATCCTCAAAGTCAGTCTTTCAAAAATTCCAAAGTACAGGACATGATAATCCAAATCCTAATGTCTCTCAAGAAAAGTCATTTTCAATCGTTCGGAATATCTGTGCTTGGGCAGATATGACCCAGGGACCCCCAGTATGCAAGGGGAATTAGTCCCCCCTCTGCAAATGCGCCAGTGGCCTGCGTTGCAGAGAGGTGTAAAAAGTGGCATAGCCTCATTACACCAATGCAGCCCCCTGGCGCATACTGGAGGTTCCAGGTGGGCTAGTTGGCCCCCAGGGACCCCTAGTATGCAAGGGGAATTAGTTCCCCCTCTTCAAACATGCACGGGGGCTGCGTTGCAGAGAGGTGAAAAAAGGGTGTGGCCTCATTACACCTCTCTGCAATGCAGCCCCCTGGCGCATACTGGAGGCTCCTGGTGGACTAGTTGGACCCCAGGGACCCCCAGTATGCAAGGGGAATTAGTTCCCCCTCTGCAAACGTGGCAGGGGGCTGCATTGCAGAGAGGTGTAACAAGGGGCATAGCCTCATTACACCTCTGCAATGCAGCCCCCTGGCGCATACTGGAGGTTCCAGGTGGGCTAGTTGGCCCCCAGGGGCCCCCAGTATGCAAGGGGAATTAGTTCCCCCTCTTCAAACATGCACGGGGGCTGCGTTGCAGAGAGGTGTAAAAAGGGGCGTGGCTTCATTACACCTCTCTGCAATGCAGTCCCCTGGCGCGTACTGGAGATTCCTGGTGGGCTTTCAGGTCTTATATAGTTAGGAATTAGCATTTAAAAAACCTATTAAATTCACTGAAAAAAAACACAGGTTTGACACCAGTTATAGTTAGCTGAAAATTTTACTGACATAAAACCATTGAAATTCCAACGTTATAGTTAGTTGGACTCACTATAACTTGCGCGCCTGCAATGCACTGCTGATGATGTCACATATTACATCACTCATGACATGGTCAGTGACATCACTCATGACATCACTGATGGCACCATCCTTGTGACAGTGTGACAGACCTTCATTCAGTGTAATGTAACCCTTGAAACACATATTCAAAAATAGAAACTAAAATTTTCAAAAAAAGTAGAGATACCCATACCAGTTACAACAACCAATTCAGTAATACCACCATCTATATACACATCCACTCATTCACCAACAGTTCTATATAATCACTCATACATATATTCACTCATCATATGTAGTGATACACCTATACATCCTGTTACACACCGACAGTCATCCAAAAGTTACTCACACACATAATCACACATGCAAATAAACTATTGAACATCCATTTATTTGCATATACAGCTATACACACACTACCACCTTACTTCTAAGGAAACATACACATACTTACTCTCTTAAACAATCACTTACAGAAACACATAATTATTTAAACAAGAACTCTTTCAATCTCTCACTCTCACATATACTCACTTATATACATCAATACTCACATATACTAGATTAAAACATATGTAGTTACTGATAAAGACACTAGTGAGACAGTCATTCACTCACTAACACACACATATACACACTCATCCACCCATACAGTCCTGCACATATGCTGTCTTCAAAACACATACAAACAGTGAGTCAGTCATTGATGCATCTATGTGCTAAGTAACACCCCCACCAAACCATACAGACACTCATACTGATACTAAAAAAAACATCTAATAACCCATATACACACACATGTAGCTACTCACCAACCCATGCAGCCACTTATACACAAAGTGAAACACTGATACAAACATTTAAATAATTAAGTAAAAAGTAGAGAATTTGTTGGATAGCGAGGGGGTAAAAATTACTATTCCCACTCCAGTGAGTGCAATAGTAGGGAAAGCATTGGATAGCGTAGGGGTCAAATTACTAATTCCCACTCCAAAGACTGCAACAGCAGGGAAAGGTTTGGATAGAGGAGGGCTAAAAATTACTATTCCCGCTCCAGAGAGTGCAACAGTAGGGAAAGCTTTGGATAGCGTAGGGGTAAAAATTACTATTCCCACTATAGTGAGTGCAACAGTAGGGAAAGCGTTGGATAGCGGGGGTTAAATATTACTATTCTCACTCCAGAGAGTGCAACAGTAGGGAAAGCTTTGGATAGTGGAGGGGTAAAAATTACTATTCCCACTCCAGTAAGTGCGACAGTAGGGAATGCGTTATATGGCGTAGGGGTAAAAATTACTATTCCCACTCCAGTGAGTGCAACAGTAGAGAAAGGGTGGATAGCGTAGGGGTACAAATTACTATTCCCACTCCAGAGAGTGCAACAGTAGAGAAAGTAATGATTTAATATCAAATTAAATTAAATTAATTATCAATACCAATAAAAAATAATTAAAAATAATTACCAATTAATAAAAATGTATTACCAATTGAAAAAATTAATTACTGATTAATAAAATATAATTACCAATTAATAATTAATTATAAATTAATTATCAATACATATCAATAAACATACATTTTAACTTTATTACAATTAAATCACTTCCCATCCTATTCCCCTATAAACCCACCACCCCCTCCAAATAAATGAAATAAACATAATTATCAATTAATCAATTAATAAAAATTATTTATCAATTAATAAAAATTAATTACCAATTTAAAAAAATTAATTACCAATTAAAAATTAATCATCAAGGGTGGGGGCGTGGCCAAGGCGTCAAGATGGTGGTCGCACTTTGAGAGTGCTCCAGACCCCCGTCCATCATCCTCCTTGATCCTGTGCACTACAGTGCCCCTTCTTGCCTACAACCTACCTGCCTGTGTCTGTTATCTTCAGCGCTCCCGGCTGCTGCATCGTTAGATGCCGCCGGCCGTCCTCGAGGTTTGTGGGGCTCTTCTCGGCCCGGAGGGTCAGAGCCAGGACAAAATGGCGGCCCCCTGCTCTGCCCTTGGGTAGCTGGTACCCTCCTCCGCGAGAGCCCCGCAGCGACTTTCCCCAGCCCCGCACCACAACATAGGCTCTGGCTGGGCCTCCGGGACCGTGGGGCGGAGAGCGACAGCGAGCGCTGAACCGGCGTTGCCCTTGATATCGCCGCAGCGCTGGTGTCCTGGCTGGGCGCTGCGACAAGATGGTGGCCTCTTGATGCGCCCCGGCCTGCTGGATGTGCTACCTTATGGGCGGTCCCTGCCTGCCCCTTCCTGCATGAGCCCGTGGCTGCCACACCGGAGGAGTCCCACTTTGGTCCAGAACAGGCAACGGGACAGCTGGGTTGAGGTCAGCGCTGGTCCCGGAAGCCCTGGGGATTCTACTTCTTCAGCGGCCGGGAGCTGTGAGGTATTGCCAGCCCCCCGGACCGTCTGGGAGTTGGAAGACCGGCCATTGGCTGGCTTGGTGCCTGGTGAGATGCCCTGACTGGAGCAGACCCGAGGAACCTGCATGCTGGTGCCGGTGCCTGGGGGCACAGTGAGTTTGTTTTGCGGCCGAGCTAGCCCGCCAGATGGAGAGCCCCCAGGAGGGAGAGACAGACGGGTCTTACCTCTCTCGTCAGCTACACCTGTGCTGATCTACTGACCTCGGGCTCTCCCCCTGGTGGGTGACGGTGCCCGGCCCTCCCTGGGACTGGGATCCTGGGTGAGCCTTGCTGGCGGAGGCCGGCCCTGAGGAACTCCTGACCCCGGACCTCCCTGACTGCTGAATTTGCCCTGCAGGGTGCCTGACGGTTGGCGCCGGGGAGCCTTGCCACTCCCTGCTTCCCCCCCGTGCTACGCCGCGTTAAGGAGGTGCTCCCCCGACTGGCTTCCACCCACGGGCTGGCTTTCCATGCCTGCTGCTTCCACGATCCTTGCTCGGCTCGACTCCTGGCTGGAGGGGCGGCGGGACGACACCCCTGTGACCTGACTATCGATGGAGATCTGGTGAGTCAGCGTTTGGGGACTGGGGGGGCTGTGGTGCGATGAGGGGTCCGGTCACCTAGTCGAGTGGCGTGTGGAGGGGTGTGCGGTGTGAACGGTGGCTTCCCACCCCCCTCGCTGCCCCCCCGTCTGTCGAGGTCTGAGGGGTGCCAAATGCCTTCCTATTTACCTGCACAGAGGAACTGCTGCTCCTGGGCCCCTTGGGGGGGCATCGTGCCTGGCTTCATCCTTTGGGACTTTGATTGGCCTCTGATCTTCCGCCCGGACATCCTGTGCTTGCGGCGCTGCGGACAGTGTGAGGTGGGGGCTTACGGACACCCCATCAACAATTCTGTGCGGCCGGGGTGCTTGTCTCCGAATCTACTTCTCAATCCTGAGACCGGAGATCCTCTGTGCCATTGGTAAACCTCGTGTGCCCTCAGCCTCCGGCGCCGCGGCTCAGACAACCCTAGACCGGTTTGCCAAGGTGGACCGTGGGACTGGCGTGGACACAATGCCTGACCCTGGCCCAGTTGGAGGAGACTTGGCAACCATCCTGCAGGCGATTTCGACTTCCCAGACGTCGGTCGAGAACAAGATAGGAGAGGTGAGAGTGGACGTATCCCTTATTTGCCAAGACCTCCGCAAAGCCACGTAGCGCCTTACGGAAGCTGAGTCCTGGATCTCCACTGTGGAAGACGATGTGTCTACCATCAAAACTCACATGGCTCGCCTCCAGTCGCAGAACGCTGAACTTCACCGCCGGGTTGAGGATGCTGAAAACAGAGCACGCCGAAATAATTTATGCCTCTTAGGCTTCCCAGAAGAGGTTGAACAAGCGGACGCTGCTACTCTCCTAGAAGATTGGATCCGCACCTGGATGCCAAAGGAGAAGCTTTCCCCATGGTTTGCGATTGAACATGCCCATCGCTCTCTGGCTCCCAAACAACCACCGGGAGCCCCAGCTCGCCCCTTCATCCTCCGTGTCCTTAACTTCCGAGACCGGGATGCCATCTTGAGAACGGCTAGGGAGCTGGGGCAGATACACCATCGGGACTCCAAGATAATTGTCTTTTCAGACTACTCAAGGGAGGTCCAATCCCAGCGCTGCTCCTACGACGAGGTGAAGCAGAAGCTTAGGGCGATGAATCTCTGGTATGGGCTCCTCTTTCCGGCCCGGCTCAAGGTGTTCTTCCAGGGGTGAACCCTTCTTCTTCGACTCCCCGCAGGCGGCGTGGATCTGGGTCACAGAGGAGCGCCCCCTCCACCTGCAGGTGACCCGTTCCCCGCCCCAGACAGCCCCGGATCACCAGAGTAATGCCTCATTCAAGCCCAGGCGGTGCAGGACTGGATCCCGCAGGAGGGGGGCACGTGGGGGGAGAGGATCCCGATCGCTGGGCTCGAGGGCCCAGCAGACCTCCACCGCAGCGCGGCAACGTGACCCTGATCTGCCATCCTTGACCCCGTCCCTGATTGACCTGCGCAGTGCTCCTGGACCCGCGGACACTCTACGGCGTGCACTCTCAGATTGAATTTCTGATCTTTCCAGAAGCCCGATGCTCCGTGGCTCTGAGGGTGACTCAGACTCATGATTGGGAGCGGCTCTGTCTTGGACTGTTTTGACTCGGGCCTGCAGCCCGTGCCCTTGTCTGAGGGGCGGGAGTTGGATTTTGCTGGGACCCGCGGTTGGATCTGCTGAGGCTCCCTTGGCCAGGCGACTGGGGACATGAGAACCTTCCTGCACCACCCCAGAGACACAGGCCTGTTCCTAGAATGTCATCCGTCTTACTCATTAATTTGCACTGTGATGTTTCTTGCTTGGCACTGTTGATTTGTATCCTGCACCATGGAGGGGGGTCCTCCCTATTGGTTCCTTGACCATAGTTCCTACCCTTAGCTAGCCGTTTTAGATTAGCAACCGTCCTGTGATTGGGGTGTTTTCTGTTGTGGGTCTGCATTTACGGCAACAGATGCTTCCTGTTTTGAAGTGTAGGGTGGGGGGTGTTTGGGGGTATGTGTGGGCAGGGAGTCCGTTGACTCCCTTTAGCTGATTGTTATTGTTTTTGGCCGCCTATGGGCCGCCCTCAGTCCTGATTCTGGCTTGCCGTTTCAAGGCCTGTGTTGTTGCCACTCACGAGTGGCGGGTTACAGCTCTCTTTCCAAATACACTGCAGTTGAATGGTCTCAGTTTGTATGCTAGTCCCAAATTTCACATGGTTTGTTATTTTAGCCGCCTACGGGCCGCCATGGGGGCCACTGCGGGCGGCGGCCCCCACTCTGTCCCCTCCTCTCCCATTGGCCCCTGGCATCACTGTTTTTATCAATAAATCATGGGGAAAGGATCACTTGTCCTGCATAACCAGGGATTACAGGTAGGTACGTGGTGTCTCACAAATTAAAAGACCCTTATGCACGTGTATTCTGGATGTTCGTAGCGGTATATATTGTCTCCCCGCTTTTATACACGTGTGTGCATAATCCTTGGGTCAGTGTTTATGCACCCTCCGCCTGGAGGATTTACCCTTGGTTAAAACAGTAGTGATCGTGGATAGTGAGGTGCTAGGGAAGTGAGTTAAATTACCCAGACAGCCAGATACATGACTTTATTGGGTCTGGATTCGGGTAGCCCAAGTAAGGGAGGGCAATTGAATGTTGTGCCGCTTTGGAATGGTTAGGAATTCAAGCGCACTGTATGGTGTGTATTAAAAAACGGTCGACATGTTTCAGCCTCGTTGCCTGTATAGGTCGGTGGGCTTTCTTCAGGACCAGTGCAAAATCGGAAAGAAAGTGAAAATAAGTGAAAAAATATGACCTGTTTTCAGTCAGTCCATGGTCGCATTGTACCTGTAGAGAAAGATTTACATACAAAACAAACGGGGGTAGAGGGATGTAGGAGACACAACACATGTGTACATATAATGAACAAGTTAAAATCTAAATAGATTTTAAACAGCTTTAAAATGGCAATACTTTAGCAAAGGTTCACACTCCTAAATGGTGTCAACTCTTTCATTCTTATGCCTGGTGATGGTGACAACATGCTGGCAAGGAGCGGTTGTTAAAGTTATTAGCCTCGTGAA
The DNA here is from genome assembly GCF_964263255.1 of Lissotriton vulgaris. Lineage (NCBI taxonomy): Eukaryota > Metazoa > Chordata > Amphibia > Caudata > Salamandridae > Lissotriton > Lissotriton vulgaris. The sequence continues at coordinate 594,595,597 of NC_141693.1, forward strand.
ATTATTGACTGTGAGCTATGTTAGTGACGCATTAAGTGGGTTGTATAACTGTTTTTGTAAGGCTACGGTTATTAGTGTGCTAGTTTGATCGTGAGCGTATGGTTGCTAGCATGCGTTTGAGGCAACTGGGGTGTCTCACTTATCAATGTCGGCTGCTGTGACGTGAATTCCCATTGTTTTAATCCAAAAATGATGTCTATATTTGACCGCAATACTGGGGGCAAATTGGATTTAGAGGCTTGAAACAACTGTATGTAGATGTCACATGTGTGGCGTTCGTGGAGGGAATGGTGGCACAGGGTGATATATGTTATATCCACGTACCTGGTGAAATGCGTGTGTGCACTTCTTCGGGTCAAGGGCATAGGAGAAGGTGCCTAACTGCTGAGAGATGAGGAAAGTTTTAGTATTATACTAGAAATGGAATACTCCGCTCGCGATCAGTGGACTATCTCTCAATACCTGTGGCGTGACTCCTCCCGCGTGGCTAGTGCTATCGCTGCCTCTTCTCACCCGGATATGCTAGTGTGAGATTCCTGTTCTAGATAAGTCTGTCGTTAGAAAGGGTAGAAATACTACTACTGTTTGCTGTTAAGCAAGATGACTGAAAAGAGACTCTGGAATCAAAATTTGATGACCAAATTCACTAATCGGATAGAGTAGTAAATTTGTGGATAAATTTCAAATTATGAATTATGAAAAGTATTAATAGTGGGCTGGTGAGCGATGTTTAATTGGACAATGATTTTGAGCAGTGCCACTTGGTGATCATGGATATGTAGTGCACATTTATTGTAAATTTACAAAAGAGGCTAGGTTTGCCACCTTATTGATCAAATGGCATGCTTGGGGATCGGAACTCATTGTTCATAGAAAATCAGTACTCATTGTTCAAAGGGGCAGTACTGATTGTTTTGGGACGTCGGATCATCTATTGAGGCTTAACCATGGAATGTTACCGTTCAGCCCCTCAGTGTCAGTTCTCAATCTGTGTACCCAGCGTTGTTCTTTTTCAAATAGAATTTTTGCTGCGTTCTTGTCTCTTGTGTCAAGTGTTTCCAAAATGACCCACTGTAGGTCAGTCACAGTATGACCTGCTTCAAGGTAGTGGGTTGACATTTTGGTGGTGCTTATTTTACAGTGGATATTGCTCTGGTGCTCACAGAGTCTTTGCTTTGCTTTCCTGCAGGTCATGCCAATGTATCGCATTTGGCACGGGCATTTAATCATATAGATGACATGACTCGTTTGGCAATTATTATGTCTCCTTATTGTCCACTTCAAGTTGGGCAGTAGTTGTATCTCCTTGGTTGGTTTGGTAAGATAACAAACCGAGCACGTGCCGCAGGGGATGTGTCCGGTTATGGGAGGGTTGTCCCACAGACCCGTTCTTTCTCTGGGTTTCTTAGGTGGGGGTCTGGTATGGACCAGAAGATCTTTTAGGTTGCAACTCCTTCTGTTTACAAACCTAGGTTTCTGCCAAGTTAAAGTATTGGATGTGTTGGACTTGGCCCTTAAGGCAGGTTCACCCCTAATCTTTTTGCTTTTAATCTGTGATATGCGTGGATGATTTTCTGGTCTGTGCGCACTTTTTCTCTGTGTCCCAGAGTAAAGTGCGTGCATGTAGTGAGGCTGGCCTGCTCTCCCATAGGGATGCATGGGGAATGTCTGTGTCCCTAGTAGTTCCTGATGTGTGGGGAGTGCATGCTCGAATTTGGTATGTGCGAGTTCGTGGGAATGAATGCTTCGCAATGGTGTATGTGGTATGTGTGTGTCATGTGCAGAAATGTCATTTCTAGGACTTGGCATATTACTGTAAAATATGTCTGCAGTGTGATTGGCTGGAGCTGGCTGGTGAGCCTGGCTCCAGGAAGGCTGGATGGGTCTGCCCGGTGGTGAGTGTGAGATTAGCATGCTTGATGGCTTGGGAGGAGTGCACTTGGTCCCTGATAGGCCTGGACTTTCCCCAGACAATGCTGGCTCCACCCCCTGTAGTGCGACTGATGGCCCTAGCCCTGCCAGTGAATAGAGAGGGTGGTTGAGGTAAACAGAGTACTTCAAAACCAGCTGCGACTGGTTTTCCCCCACCCTGCACCCTGAGACAAAGGGGTTTTTCTGTATAAGAAGGGGCTGTGTCCCCACACAATTTGTCCTGTCTTTGGTTTCCTTCCAGGATCTTGCCAGAGGGGGCTGCTGCTGCGGCTGGGGCCAAGAGGACCGCCACTTGGCTGTCTCCCTGCCTGGAGACCCAGTGTGCTGGCTCTGGCCCTGCCTTGCCCCTCTGTCTGCCTCCAGACCCTGCTGGAGCTTTGCTGTGCCTGGAGGCACTCTGATTCCGATTTATAGCGCTAGGCACGCTTTATTTCCCTTGAAGCGCCGAGCGCGCTTCCCTTGGCGCTTGAGAGCGCTGTGCCTCGACCTTCAGCGCTTGGGAGCGCTTTATTTGCATTGCCGGTGCCCACCCGGCATTGGAGCCAATTTTGCCGATCTTCGGCGTAGCGAGTGCCACCTCGCTTTATTTTTAATTTGAGAGCCGGTGCCCACCCGGCATTGCCCCGTTATTTGATTAATTCAAGCCGGTGCCCACCCGGCATTGCCCAGGAGATCACCGCCGCAGCCCAGGAACACCGAAAGCCGTTGCCGGGCCGCTGCCTAGCGCAACCCGGAAGTCCCGCCCCTGACCCCCAGGGCCGCGCTGCCATTGGCGGCCCCGGCGGAAGTCAGGCAGAAGGACGTCGTGACGAGGCCAGGCGGGAGACCAAGGAAGCCTGCTCCTGTGTCCGCGAGGCTCCCGAGTGAGGAGAGGAGCCCCGCGCTGCTGCCGCCAGGAGACCCGGTGAGTGCAGCGGGGCCGAGGGAGAGTGAGGAAAGGGAGGAGGGCGTCGGGGCACATTGTCGGTGCCTGCCCCTCCCCTTCCGTGTGCAGGCCGAGCGAGGCCCTTGTTGTGAAGAGCCCGAGGCTCGTGGGGGCATTTGTGTTGCTTTCGAGTCCCCCGTGAGGGACTCCCACGTTGCCGCATTATTGATTTAGGAGCCCCGAGGCCCCTGGGGGCAATTTGTCTATTTAGAGCCTGAGAGGCTCCCGCCAATCTGTATTTATGAGCCCCGAGGCTCGAGGGGGCATTTTATTGATTTAGAGCGCTGAAGCTCTATAGTGCCTCATATGATCTGCGAGCCCTGAGAGGCTCGAGGGGCATTCATTATTTTGAGAGCGCTGAAGCTCTAAATTGCGCCTTTGCTTGGCGAGCCCCTGAGAGGCTCCTTGCCCACTTTGTTCTTGAGCCCTCCTGGCTCCAACGTTGCCCTAACTTTTCCTGCATCAGTTGCCCAGCACTTTGTGGGCAACTGCTACGTTTAGGTTTGTGTGCTGTGCTGCCTGCGCAGCTTCCCTGACACTGAGACTCAGGGCATTCCGCCCCTTTCGAGGCCAGTTGGCCTGAGGGACATTTTTGAGTGTTGTGCTATGTGCACCCCGCGCATTGTAATTTCTGTGTATGTGATTCCTGCGCAATATGTTCTAATCTGCACCTCTGTGTTTAATACCTCATGTGCAATTGTTGACATCCCACTTTAGGTTTATCCACTCTGCTAAATGTGACCTGCATAGAGGATTGGTGATGTCCCATTTTATGGTTATCCACTTTGCTAAATGTGACCTGCATAGAGGATTGGTGATGTCCCATTTTATGGTTATCCACTTTGCTAAATGTGACCTGCATAGTAGATTGTTGATGTCCCATTTTATGTTTAGGTTTCCTTCCCTTTGCTAAAAGTGAATTGCTTAGGTGTTGGTATTCCTTCCTTAGGTCCTGCTGATAAGGTCCTAGTTACCTGCGTGATTACCTACAGTGTTTTAGGGTTGCGTAGGAGGTCTTGACTCTGTTCCAGTGATTACTGGATGTGTGTTGCATTTATAATTTTGGTGCTACTCATTCTTTGTTTACGACATAAGTGTATACCTACCAGTATTATTTTCTAACAAGTGCCTACCCCTGACAGTGGTCCATGTGGCCCTGTTCTGTACATAATTCCCCTTGTAAATTCTGCCCGTGCCCCTGGCACCTTGTACAGTTTGCGTGTGTTATCTAATGTGTTTTGTTTATTATAATACAAAGGCTATTTTTTTATATATCCTTGTGTGGAGTCTTTCTTTGTGGTGGGCCTTGGGTGTTGTTGCTGGGGTGCGTGCGCAAATACTTAACTCATACCGCCTCCAAGTTTAGCCTAGACTGCTCGCGCCACGTTACCTAGAGGGCGAGTGGGGGTTACCTTGGTGTGTGACTCCCTTGCCCTGACTTTAGAAATGGCGATCCCTGACTGACCTCGACGCGACTTGGCCGGCCAGGGTCCCGTTTCTAACAGGATATTACTGTTTTTATGTCAAATTTGGGGCGACAAAAATGGCAAGCTCCTCCACAATCTAGTGTCCTACCCCAGAGTCCACCGTATCATCCCAGAGGTCTGGGTGCAGGACGGCTCCCTGCAGACGACTTTGAATGCCATAGCAGGCGTCTTTGCACGCTTCTACATGACCCTCTATGGGAGGCAACAGACCGAGGCCTCCCTGGCAGCCCTGCTGGAGAAGAAGGGTGCCCGGCTGCCCTCTCTGCCGCGGGAGTCCAGGGAGGCCTTGGATCGCCCCTTCACTTTGGAGGAGGTGCTTGAGGCCATTCCCCTCCTGCATTCTGGCAAGAGGCCTGGCCCTGACGGGTTCCCGCAAGAATACTATGCCGCCTTCCGAGACACCCTTGCCCCTCACCTCTTGGCCCTTTTTCATCATGTGACTGACACTGGCTCCTTTCCCTCCGAATCCGACCTGGCCACAATGGTGGTCATTCCCAAGACCCTTCCACCCTCAACAGCCTGTGCGGACTACCGCCCGATCTCCCTTATCAATTCGGAGATCAAACTTTATGCCACCATATTAGCCCAGAGGCTTAACCCTTTTGTCGGACCTGGTTCATCCAGACCAGTGCGACTTCATGCCCGCCAGAGGCACCGTCACTGCATCAGGCGCCTCCACTTGGCCTTGGCTCACCGCGCTCGACTCTCCCCTACCTGGCCCTCCTTTTCCTGGACTTCCAGAAGGCCTTCGACGTGGTGGGCTGGGACTACCTGCAGGATGTCCTGGCGGAAATGGGTTTTGGTCCTATCTTCCGCCGTTTTGTCGGTGTTCTCTACGCCAGTCCCTGGGCCCGGGGGCTGGTGAATGGGGTGCTCTCTGAGGCCTTTCCAATTCGCAGAGGCACGCGCCAGGGGTGTCCCCTTTTGCCCCTTTTGTTTGCACTTGAGATGGAGACCCTGGCCGTGATCTTTCGCCATGATCCCCTGATCCGAGAGTGGGCATGGAATGAGAAACACATCAATAGAATTGCCTTTATGCTGACGACGTTGTTCTGTACCTGGCTGATCCAGCGACCTCGGGCCCCGGGAGCCTGCTATCTCTTACGGCCTTCTGAAAGGTCTCCGGCCTCTGACTTAACACTGCCAAGTCTACACTGGTCCCACTGCACCCGTTGAGAGACTGCTTTGACTGGCAGTCAGATAGTCCTCTACGGCACCACTAGGTCAAATACCTTGGGATATGGATGACCCTGTTGCCGGAGCTTGAGTGGGCACAGAATATCACCCCCTTGGTTGCCCGAATGAAGGCCGATCTTAAACGATGGCAGACACTCCCCCTTAGTCCCCAAGGGAGAAGTGCACTGTTTAAAATGATGGTCCTCCTGCACTTTCTCTATGTCCTACAGAACACTTCCATCCCCATTCCCCGCGCATGGTTCCGTGAGCTTGATGGACACCTGACCCGATTTCTATGGGGGAACGGTCGCCCGCGCATGTCTTTGGCACGCACCCGTATCCCCCCTATGATGGGGGACTGGGGGTGACTCATCTCTTCCTCTACTACATTGCCTCTAAGCTCCTCGTTGTTCATGACTGGTACGCAGGCGGCTGGTCTGACCCAGCTTACCGGGTGGAGCTCGAGGAGATGGATTTTCCCCAAATCCAGGCCCTCTTGTATGGCAGCCCTGTGCCGCAATCTATGGCATCCATCACTAGATCGGTCTTCACGGCATGGCGGGCTGCTCTGCGCTACACGGGCGGGGACCGTAAGCTCACTAAACAAACACCACTGTGACATGGCACCTGGCTCCGGGAAGTTGCGGCATTGGATGGCTTCCGCCGGTGAGATCTGGTGGGCGTCTCGGTCCTGGTGGACGTCTGGGTAGTAGACCACATCCGGGCCTTTGCGGACCTGCAGCGGAACCATGCCCTTTGCCATACCCAACACTTTAGGTACCTGCAACTACACCACGTGCTCCAGACCCACCTCCCACTCCCTGTCCCCCTCCCGAAATTCAGCCCGCTAGAGGCCCAGGTGATGATGGAGATTCTGGGGAGGGGAAGGATATCCCGCATCTACCGCTCCTTAGTTAATAACGGCCCGCGTCCTTGACACGCTGCGCACTCGCTGGGAGGGATGGGTGGGGCCCCTGGAGGACGCGGACTGGAGATATGCCCTTATGGTGCCCAGAACCCTGACCACCTCAGCCAAACTCCGTCGGTTCCAGATTTACTATCTCATTTATCTCAATGCGGCCTACCTCTCCCCCGACAGCCTTTTTTGAGCCCGCCTGCGACCCACTCCGGAATGCGCAAGGTGTGGTTTCGCACCAGCGGATTTTTATCATGTGGTGTGGCTTTGCCCTAGGCTGGCACGGTTTTGGCGGGGAGTGGAGCGGGAGCTCACACGAGCCTTAGGGTGGGAGGTTCCTCACGAGCCAATAAGGCTGCTATTGGGGGTCTTTGATGGCATGGATGGTTCCGGGGCGGATAAGCGCCTACTTGGGACTGCGCTGGCAGTAGCCAAAAGGGACATAACAAGCCACTGGTCGCGACCTGTGCCGCCTGCAGTGGGGAGGTGGAGGAGGGGGGTTGATTGGTGTGGGACTCAGGAGGAGGTCCTATTTGAGGCCAGTGGAGCAATGGAACTGTTCCATAAGGTTTGAGGGAAATGGTTCAATCTGATACCACCATGATCGAAGCTATACTGTATGACCTATGCCTCTTTCTCTTTACCCCTGTGAACCCAGGTATGGACTTGCATTGGAAGACCCGATTTACACGGTTTATCTGTAATAATTTACTGTGTGATTTGACTGTGCTGCACCCAATGAATACTGTACGTTGTTTTAAATGCCAAAAAAGTTGATTATCAAAAAAAATTAATCTTCAGTCAATTAATTGTCAATAAATATAAATAAAAATTTATATTTAATGTACTATAATTAAATTACTTCACACCATATTCCTCTGTCAACCCACAACCCGCTACGGAATTAAATTAGGCAAAAATAAAATTACATAACATTCATTACTTTAAAAAAATTTAACATACATTACAAAATTCATACATAATTTTAATACATATACTGCAATACATAACACTAAAAAATATTCAATATTATGAAAATCGATATTTTAAACTTGATATTATAGAATTCGATATTTCATACCCTAAATTCGATATTCTGGGGTGTCTCTATTTTAGTAATTCGATATTTTGGGCTGTCTATATTTTTGATTCGATATTTTGGGCAGTCTATATTTTGAAATCGATATTTAGGGTGTTCACCGATATACTCAGCTCAACCAACTACAGCAGCCAAATTTCTCTGGTATTGTACAACTGAAATGTCCAACTAACTATAGTGTCCATGAAACCTCAGGTTTTTTTCTGTGAATTTCTATGGTTTTGTAAATGCTAATTTGTACCAATAATTTCCCTGAAACCTATGGTTTTTTCAGTGAGTTTCAAAGGTTTTTTAAATGATAACTTCTAACTATAATATCTCTGAAACCTATGGGTTTTTTCAGTGAATTTCTAAGGCTTTTTAAATGCTAATTTCTAACTATAACATCCCTGAAACCTATGGTTTTGTCAGTGAATTTCAAAGGTTTTGTAAATGCTAATTTCTAACTATACCGTCCCTGAAACCTATGGTTTTTCAGTGAATTTCAAAGGGTTCTTAAATGCTAATGTCTAACTATGCATACATAGGTAGGACATGTGAAGAAAGAGGAAGAACGGTACAGAAAGAAGCAAGAGAAATGCAGAAAGAGGCAACAGAAAACCAGAAAGACAAATAAAAGTACGGAAAGAAGCAAGAGATATGCAGAAAGAACCAACAGAGGTAAAGAAAGAGGCCTTGCTGCAAATTCATCCTGTGCCGCCAACTTTTTGCTGACTGGTACTGCTGGTAACTGACGCTGACTAAGCAGGCCCGGAGCCGGTGGTATGCTGAAAGACACTTTGAATACAGTGAAAACACTTACATACACTAGGGTACACTATGGGTTGGGGAATCCCTGGGATTGGCAAGTACATAATAGGGCAGGTGGATTAAAAATACTTCCAACACAGAGGTGCAGAAAGAGGCAAGGAAAATAAAGAAAAAAGCAACAGAGGAGCCGAAAGAGGCAAGAGAGGTGCAGAAAAAAGCCAGCAAAGTGTGAAAAGAGGCAAGAGAGGTGCACAAAGAGGCAAGAGAGGTACAGAAAGAGGCAGCAGGAGTGCAGAAAGAAGCAAGAGAAGTGCAAAAAGAGGTAAGGAAAGTGCAGAAAGAATTAAGAACAGTGCAGAATGAACCAACACAGGTGCAAAAAGAGGCAAGAGGAGTGCAGAAATAGGTAGGAGAGGTGTAGAAAGAAGGAACAGAAGAGCATAAAGAGGCAAGAGAATTGCTGAAAGAAGCAACAGACGTGTAGAAAGAAGCAAGAGAAGTGCTGAAAGAGGGCAGTGAGGTACTAGCTCTGTGTATCTTAAGTCAATCCCAGGTGTATATATCAGAAAGGGAAGAAACTGAACTAAAGAAGCCACTTGTCAGAAAGAACTACACACTAATGACTGTCCCGGGCATTGAACCCTATCTTATTTTAGTAACCAGACCATTTCATCGATTTCTTTTAATCAGATTTCGTTTTAACCTTATTCATTTAATGCTTGGTCATTATCAAAATTGGGATATACCAGAGAATGCGAAACCCTGTGACTGTGATCATTTTTCCGTTCAGGACACTTTACATTTTATTATGTTTTGTGATCACTACACCATGATTAGGAAAAAATACTTGCTACCAATTTTGCGTGAGGCAGGCTTTGTACAGGTCAAGCCAGCACTCATGTTCCTGCAACTTTTACCCACCGCAAAAGTAACATTCCATGTAGCAAATTTTTTAGTTGCTGGAGTACGCATTAACAAGAATCGCTCAAACTCAGGGTCTTCACTAATTAATAGTTGATCATTTTTAGCATATATGATGTTTTTATTACTTTTTATAACTTTTTATAACTTTTAGATACCATCCATATGTATTAATTTCATGAAATATGGTTGTATGAATTCCTTAAAATTTTTACATTCGTAATCAATAGATCAATGTACTGTGCTTGTAATGTTGTAATGATGAAATGTATTATGTGTCCATCTTTTTTGATTTTTATTAATCGAATAAAGAAACTTGACTGACTGACTGACAATCCCAGGTGGCTTTGGGCCCTTGCTGACCGCTGCCTCCGGCCAACACTGCGGTCAGCAGGGCTCACGGTTCAGATTGAGTCACTATTGCAGATGACGCAGTCCAGTAGGTAAAAGACATTGCTCCCAGTGCGGCCCGCCCGGACCAACCATCATCGCTGGCTGCGCACACGCTGAGTACTGCAGGTGCCACTAACTCAGTGCACCTCAAGTCACCGCCATATGGCTATATTGAGGCTGAATTTATTAAGCAAAAGACATTGCTCCCAGTGATGCTTGCCCGGACCGCGCATCATCGCTGGTGCTTCAGTTGCTACTAACTCTGTGCTGCTCAAGTCGATGCCAGTTAGCTGTGGACCCTTGCTGACCACTGCCACCAGCCTACACTCTGATCAGCAGGGCTAAAAATTAAAAATTAGTCTTGATTTATTACCTGCAGAGTCCAGTAGGTAACAGACATTGCATCCAGTGCAGCCCACGCAGACGATGCATCATCACTGGCTGCGCACACACTGAGTACTTCAGGTGCCAACAACTCTTTGCAACTCAAGTCAATGCCACATGGCTGTATGCCCTTGCTGACCTCTGCCTCTGGCCTACACGGCGTTCAGCAGGGTTCACATTTCAAATTAAGTCTTGAGTCAATAATTGCAGTCTAATAGGCAACACACATTGCTACCAGTGCAGCCCGCCCGGACCATGTGTCATCGCTGGCTGCACACACGCTGAGCACTTCAGGTGCCACTAAATCCATGCACCACAAGTCACCACCACGTGGTCTTATTGAGGCAGAATTCATTAGGCAAAATACATTGCTCCCAGTGCGGCCCGCCCAGACCACGCATCATCGTTGGCTGGCACACATGCTGAGTGCTTCAGGTGCCATTAACTCAGTGCACCAGAAGTCTCCACCATGTGGCCTTATTGAGGCAGAATTCATTAGGCAAAAGACAATGCTCCCTGTGCAGCCCGCCCGGACCACGCATCATCGCTGGCTGTGCACACGCTGAGTGTTTCTGGTGCCACTAACTGTGCACCTCAAGTCAACGCCACATGGCTATGGGCCCTTGATGACCTCTGCCTCCAGCCTACACTGCGGTCAGCAGGGCTCATAATTCAAATTCAGTCTTGATTCATTATTTGCAGAGTCAAGTAGGCAACAGTCACTGCATCTACTGGGACCCGCCCGGAGGGCGAATCATCGCTAACTGCGCACAAGCTGAGTACTTCAGGTGCCACTAACTCTGTGCAGCTCAAGTCAACACCATGTGGCTCTGGGCCCTTGCTGACCGCTGCTGTTTCTGGCCTACATTATGGTCACCAGGGCTCACAATTTAGATCAGGTCGCGATTGCAGATGACACAGTCTAGTAGGCAAAAGACATTGCTCCAAGTGCGGCCCGCCCGGACCATGCAGCATCGCTGGCTGCGCACACACTGAGTGCTTCAAGTTCCACTAACTCAGTGCACCACAAGTCACCACCAGGTAGCCTTATTGAGGCAGAATTTGTTAGGCAAAAGATATTGCTCTCAGTGCTGCCCGCCTGGACCACGCATCATTGCTGGCTGTGCACCTGCTTAGTGCTTCAGGTGCCACTAACTAATTGCTGCTCAAGTCAATGCCACATGGTTGTGGTCCCTTGCTGACCGCTGCCTTCAGCCTACACTGCTGACAGCAGGGCTCACAATTCAGATTGAGTCGCGATTGCAGATGAGGCAGTCCAGTAGGCAACAGACATTGCTACCAGTGCGGCCCGCCCTGTCCACGAATCATCGCTGCCTGCGCATACGCTGAGTGAATCAGTTGCTACTAACTCTGTGCAGCTCAAGTCATTGCCAGTTAGCTGTGGGCCATTGCTGACCACTGCCCCTAGTCTACACTCTGGTCAACAGGGCTAACAATTAAAAATCAGTCTTGATTTATTAATTGCAGAGTCCAGTAGGCAACTAACTATAACGTCCCTGAGACCTGTGTTTTTTAGTGAATATCTAAGGTTTTTTTAAATGCTAATTTCTAACAACAAGTTTGTTTTCAGAAGAGCCAATATTTTGACAATGTATTTCATATATATTTAACATTTGTTCCATACACCTACACTGCAGTGAGCAGGGCTCACAATTCAAATTCAGTCTTGATTCATTAATTGCAGAGTCGCTGGCTGCACACACGCCGAGTGCTTCAGGTCCCACTAACTCTGTGCAGCTCAATCAATGCCACATGGCTGTGTGCCATTGCTGACCACTCCCTCCGGCCTACACTGCGGTCCGCAGGGCTCACAATTAAAATTGAGTCTTCATTTATTAATTGCAAAGTCCAGTAGGTAACAGACATTGCATCCAGTGCGGCCCGCCCAGAAAATGCAACATCACTGGCTGTGCACACACTGAGTGCTTCAGGTGCCATTAACTCTTTGCAGCTCAAGTCAATGCCACGTGTCTGTGTGCCCTTGCTGACCGCTGCCTCCGGCCTACACTTGCGGTCAGCAGGGCTCACAATTTAAATTAAATCTTGATTAATTATTTGCAGAGTCCAGTAGGCAAAATACATTGCTCCCAGTGCGGCCCGCCCAGACCACGCATCATCGCAGACTGCGCACACGCTGGGTGATTCGGGTGCCATTTGCTCAGTGCACCGCAAGTCACCACCACGTGGCCTTATTGAGGCAGAATTCATTAGGCAAAATACATTGCTCCCAGTGCAGCCCGCCCAGACCACGCATCATCGTTGGCTGGCACACACGCTGAGTGCTTCAGGTGCCATTAACTCAGTGCACCAGAAGTCTCCACCATGTGGCCTTATTGAGGCAGAATTCATTAGGCAAAAGACAATGCTCCCTGTGCAGCCCGCCCGGACAACGCATCATCGCTGGCTGTCCACACGCTGACTGTTTTAGATGCCACTAACTCTGTGCAGCTCAAGTCAACGCCATGTGGCTGTGGGCCCTTGCTGACCACTGACTCCAGCCTACACTGCGATCAGCAGGGTTCACAATTCAGATCGAGTCGTGATTGCAGATGACGCAGTCCAGTAGGCAAAAGACTTTCCTCCAAGTGTGGCCAGCCCGGACCACACATCATGACTGGCTGCGCACAGACTGAGGTCTTCAGGTGCCACTAACTCTGTGCAGCTCAAGTCAATGCCACATGGCTGCATGCCCTTGCTGACTGCTGCCTCAGGCCTACACTGTGGTCAGCAGGGCTCACAATTCAAATTTAGTGTTGATTCCATAATTGCAGAGTCCAGTAGGCTATAGTCATTGCATCCAGTGAGGCCTGCCCAGACGACGCATCCTCACTGGCTGCACACATGCTGAGTGCTTCAGGTGCCACTAACTGTGCAGCTCAAGTCAACGCCACGTGGGTGTGGGCCCTTGCTGATGGCTGCCTCCGGCCTACACTGTAGTCAGCAGGTCTCACACATATCCAATACAATCCTGACCTGCAAGGACATGCCATCATTGTTGGCTGTGCAAACGCTGAAGTTGTCAGGTGCCTCTAACTCTGTGCATCACAAGTCATGGACCCTTTATAATTGACTTTCGTGCTGTAGACACCAGATGCAACAATGTCACCTCAGGCAGCAGGAATATACCAAAGGGACATTAACAATTTCCTGACATGAGCACGCTCATCTCTGGTGCCCCTACCTCAGTGCATCACAAGTGATAGACCCTTTACAAGACAATCTTTTTCATATGATTTAAGATCTGGTTCCCCTACCTTAGTGTGCCACAAATCATGGACCCTGGCCTTTATGATAGAATGTGTGTTATCGATGATCACTGTTGTAGTTGTTGCCAGCAATAACCATTCTCTGAGAGCTGGCTTACTCTCACTCCACACACATCCAGCACAGGCGTCACTGGACATGTGACCTTGGTAATAAAAAGGGGCTGGGTGCATGTGCCCATAGCCAGTTCCACTGTCTTTCTAACTGTATTTGTTTGTTCATTATGTATGCATGATGGCCCCGGACCCTACCACATCACATTGTGCTGTGGACAGAGGACGCAACCATGTTACCTCTGGCAGTAGGGTAGACCTCGGTTATGTAGCGTTGTCGTCCCTCCTGTAAGCGTAAGCAGAGTGGGCAGAGCAGGCGTACGCAAGTACAGCATAGGGGTATGCAGAATTTGCCCAAAGCTCTGGCCATGGTTCAGTTCTGGACTCGAAAAGGAAGTAACTTATGCCTGTTTTTGTGTTTTAGTCCTACTTGTTTTCCAAGTTTTAGTTTTGGCGCCACCTGGCATACAATCGACAATGTTGCAATGTAGCATGAACCCGGAGATCGGGCTCGCACAAACGGAGAAATTAATGAGTGCAAGACCGCTCGTGGTTTTGGCTCATACATGCCAAGTGTTTTGTGTATCTGTATTGCCGCAACATGAGCCACATGCCTAGCCCTACTCACAGCGTAACTTCAGCCAGGCATGAACTCTACATCTGTGTCCGCCCTATCCCTTCCATTGGCCAACACTCAGGTGGCCACACACCTTCAACAGCCAACATGTGGACATGCACAGAAAAGCATGACAATGGTGTGCCGTAGGAGTGCAAGTGATGCAACCATGCAGCACACACAAGTAAATAGGCTTAGAGTTTTGGAGGAGCAGTTATGAGGCAATGTAACACACAGTATACCACACAATTGCCACATGCAAGACATGTCAAACATGATTTCCAAAGTTGCACATATCCTACCACACCCCCAACATGCCACATCACATTGCCTGAATGCAAGCAGATGACATACTAATGTTAGGGTTGAAAGCTCCTTTGTCTGAACTATCAGGCGGCAGCACATCTATTGGTTACCCATAATAATCCTTAGCAACTGACTTCTACCCCCATTCTGCTTAATACCAGTTTCCTTAGTAGGAGTTCATTGAAAATTCAACTGAACTGATAGGTCACAAGTTCACCATATTTTCAAGTTCACCACACAATGTTGCAAATGCAAACAGCATGAGTGGTTGACTTTGTTTAATATGACCTTATCCTTTCTACTGTACCTTTCAAACATTTTCCACTAACCAATAAGACACCTGTTTTTTAAAGAAAGTAAAATGCACCCTATTTTTGAATGTACAAAGTTCTTAAACCGCTAATCAATTCTCTACTTTCTTTAAAACAACATCTTGTCCACCATTTTAGATACCTCTCATTCTACCAACTGACTACTTCAGCAACAGCCATCTTTTCATTACTTCCAGTCACCCCTTCAAAATGCATTCAGTGTGGATTGTTGGGAACAGCTATGTTTTCTGGTGCAAAGGTATGCTGAACGCACAAGTACTGACAAAGTCCTAGCTTTGCAAATATAGTCATTAAATGGATTTGACAGAGAGGATTAAAGTGGCATCAATTGATGCCTTTGGGTAAAACCTTTTTGCATCTCCTACCCCCTGATCTCATGATTGTGCACTGTGGTGTCAATGACCTAGGCACATTGACTGGGGTAGGTCTGGAAATGCTAATGAAGGACACCTTTGCAGAATTGATGTTACTTTTCCCCAAAATTGTCTTTGTATACTCTAAAATATGCCAAAGACAGAAATGAACTGGTCCAATTAATTTTGTCGACAAACTGAGAAAGCTAGAATTTTTTTTCAATAAAGCTGTTTCTGCTTACCTCAGAGACCATAGGATGGGCTCCATCTATAAGAACAAGCTACGTTTTCCTATGGAGGCCATCAACAGAAGTGATGGAGTACACTTCACTGATCCAGGCAACAGAGTGTTTCTCAACAACCTGAAGCTCTGGATCTGCACTTACATGTAGTTACAACAATCTTCAAATGAAAACAAGGGCTCTTTTTAGAGCCACCCAATAACGCAACATATAACCAAGCTTTTAAAAAAAAAATCTTAATTATTTTTACTTGGAGTCACGCACCCAACGCATTGACACTTGGTGGCCATGCTGCGCACTGCACTTGGGTCACAACTCCAAACTTTGGCAGAAAAAATATCTTTTCTATTCGCCCTGGGGACCCCATCCCCCGGGGCATCCCCCAATGCCTGTTTTTGTTTTTAAAAGGAGAGGGGCTCAGTGACCCCATCCCCGGGGCATGGCCATTTGTTGGGGACCGTGGGAGAGCCCTAATGCCCCCATGGTCCCACCGGCGCCCTGCCTCCTGCAGGAGCCAGCATAGCTTTTGAGCAAGGGGAGCTGCTCACATGCAGCTCCCCTTGCCCAAAAGCAATCGTGCTTAGCTTCATTGAAGCTAGAGCAATTAAGTTGCAGTCAAACGCAGTATCAGCGCCACATAAAATAATTGAGGAAACAAAAGGTGGATCGACATGAAACCTTTCCATTCAACACTATAGATCTATAAATAGCTCGTCCTGGACACAAAACAATTAATATATTCAAGAAGCACTAAACGTTGCCCTTAAGAATTCAGGTTACACAGTGCAGGTAGCCCTGACGAAAATCCCTGATTGAACACTGGGATTGGAAATGCGTCGGCAATTTCTATCTCTCACGCCACAAAAGACATACAGAGATATTCCTGAGCTCTGACGAGGGTTCTAAAATTAATTTACCCCCACAGAGAAATATTTATCTAGTGTGGCGGCAGTTCCTTGACATAGGCCAAGTTATAGGGCTCTTTAGAAATTGCATTGTATTATCAACAGTTTTGAATATTTAGCTGGTGTAACTTATGTTGTTTATAGCTTTGGCTTTTGTTTACATATGTGTATGTTATTCTTTAATACCCTATAAGTTTTGAATATAAAGTCCTGTGGAGTGAATGTACCTAACTCAGACATGATTGAAAATGTTGTTGTAAAATGTTCCGTAAATGTTAAAAAGAATGTGATTATTTACATTCAGAGCTTAAGAACTGTTTAGTCTCAGCTCGAGTCCGCATAAATAAACAGCAGCCCAAAAAACGCCAGCCAGGTTGCCTCTCTTTTTTCCCTGCCATAGTAAACAGCAGTGTCCCGGCGGTGGGCACCCGGGGATATTGCAGGAGCCGGCCCTGGTGGATGGCGTTCCCCAGGGACACTATGGGCTCCAGGAGCGGGGCCGTGCAGCCCCCCTTCCAACATTTCTAATGCCCCGGGGAGGTGGTGTTCCCAGGGGCGTTTGGGGGTGGCTCTTCCCCCACACACATATTTTTTTTTTTAAATGGAGCACCGGGAGGATGGTGGTCCCTGGACCTGTGGGGGAGACCCATGCCCCCTCAGTTTATTATCAAAGCCCTGGGGAGGTGGTGGTCCCCTCGTCAGCGTGGAGAGTTTGGGACACCGCCATGTATTTTTTTGTTTCAGCCCCGGGGAGGTGGCGGTCCCCGGGTCTGCGCAGCCCCCGCGGTCCCCCGCAAATTATTTGCTGAGTGCCCCCAGGACCTGGCCCACCCGGGGGCTTTGAAAAACAATGTGCGGAAACCCCTGCTTGTTTTTTTTTTGTTCACTACAACTTTGAATTATTTAAAAAAAATATACATTGGAGGCCCTGGGGGGTCCTTGTGGGGCTCCCTGAGCAGGCCTAGGGGGTAACAGGGTTCCTACACTGCCCCTATTCTTCTTTTTCATCCTTTATTTCACAGTTATCTTCTGACTCGGTAAAGGAGTCAAAAAATGTCTGCCAACACTTCCTGGTTTGGAGTGTTGACAGAAAATCAGAGTGTAGCTCCTGCCCAGGAGGGGGCGCGAACCCTCCTCTGTTCTCAGATTTCAAAACTTTCTTTTTCTAATTTCTAAACAACTACTGAACAGATTTACACCATTTACCAAATAGGGATCTTTCTGAAGCAAGGGCTAGCAGTTCGGGCTGTAGCTTTGTCTGCAGTTTCCTAAGGAGGACACATATCAAACCTATTCTTTTTCTAATTTCTCATGAACTACTGAATGGAGTTACACCATTTCAGTACTGGAACATGGGAAGCTGCTTCTGAGCATGACTGAGGCTCTCTGGCAGAGCTGTTTGTGGGTCTCTGTACTGGAAAAGCAGGTGTTTGCAATGTAATTCTCACTCTCACCTTTTTCATTTTCACGCCATGTGAGGCACAATAGACTGCCAACACTTCCTGGTTTGAAGTGTAGGCAGCCAATCAGAGGCAAGCTTGTGTCCTGCGGGGGGTTAGGCTCTGCCCACATATATATATATTTTTCCTTTAATATCTTAAAAACTACTGAACGGATTTACACCATTTAAAAAAGGACTCCTTCTGAAACAAGACCTAACTTTTTGCCAAATTTGGTTAAATTCCGTTCAGCAGTTCAGGCTGTAGCTTTGTCTAAAGTTTCCTATGGAAATTAACATGGAGAAAACGCGTTTTGGGACCCCCATTTTTTCTCAGCCCCTGCTCGGCAAATCAGCCCAAAACTTTCAAAATACAGGCCTGCCGGGGGTGGAAGTTGCCCGCCCTGTTCTGGGCTTTGTGCGGAGTTGCAGACTTGCCCCTAAAGTGCCTGACGGTGGAGGCGACCGGGGACAGGCGACGACCCCGCGACTTGAGCCGCCATTTTGAGCCCGTGTGCCAGGACCCACTCTGAAGCCCCGTGGAGCGCTGCCCCGGGTGAGAACGCTGCCGGCAGGCCCTGGAGAGGCGAGGAGCCTTGGCGACATTGACGAGGCCCAGACGTGTGTGCATTGAGCCCCCAAGCACTGTGGCGCTAGCGTTGCTCCCGAGGCCCGCAAGGTGGTGCCAAGGCCTTCCCGCCATCTTGTGCCATCCGTGCCCGACTATGCGTGGCTCTCCATGCGGGGGCCCTGACTGCTCCGGAGCGGCCGCTCTGCTGTGGCCGGAGGCTGTGCGCCCTTCCCTGGGCTGAGAGCGGTACTGATTCATGCGCCTGAGCTGCGGCCCTGCGAGACTGGACTGGACGGAGACAGGTGCGGTGCCTGCGACTGGAATCGCCATTTCACGATCCCCGCTCTGCTTTCCGGCCGCCCTTGAGAAGGTGAGAGGCCGCCGGGGTCTAACGGCCGGGAGAGGGGCTCTACCAGTGGCGGGCGGACACCCTTTGATGATCAGACGCTGGTGGGGCTGCTGCATCCCCCGAGGGGGTGTGTGACCTTTGCGGCTGGTGGGCGCCCTTTTGCACCGGGACCTACTGTGCTCCCCCTGCGGTGGACCCACTTGAGAGGAGACACGAGAGAGCAGAGGTGAGGTGCTGGGCTGAGACGGCGGCGGGTGTGCAGACACAGTGTGAGGCACATCCCTGGTGGCAATATTGTGGCCTGCTTGCAAAGGGTCAGCCTGTGCGACTGAACTGGACATTTGTGGCTTGGGGTCTGAATGCGCCCTGCAACTGGAGGCCTGTAGCCACCCTGGGGAGTGACGGCGGGTTTGGCCTGGCATGGAGTGGTGATCGGTCGGGCCTTGGATGTAAGGCAGACCTCCTCCCCTTGAAACTGGAATTGGTGCAGGGGCCTCCTGGTGTGCTCTGCGCCTTGCTGTGAGTTCCCCTGGTGTCTAGGGCCTGGGAAGCTGAGCTCATCCAGGGATTGGGATCCTGCTCTTCTGTGTGCTGTGACCTGGGGGCTTAAGGTGATCCACTGCTGAAGCCAACAACCTGGACTGTGAGGGGGCACAGAGCGATTTGTGAGTCCTATATGAGTGCTGTTGGTGCCTGCCTCTACACCGCCGCCTTGGGGGTCGCCTTCTGTGGGGTTATTGTGCTGTGGGCGGGAGTGGGCCTCCACTTGGTGCGGTGTTCTGCCCTGGAACCTTGGCTCCCCGCGCCTTAACTGATCATTGAGTGGGGGCGCGCACGGAGGGGCTAGTGGGATCCCTGACCCAGCTGTGGAGAGGTGGTGAATTGCGACGATACGTGGACCCTAGCGAAGCTGGTTACGACGAGGTCTCGGGCGGCAGGGCCAGGCTGGCTACGGCCCCCAAGGGCAACACTGTCATGGCAATGTGGGGGAAAGTGGGCGCACCACCCAACACTGAGGGCTCCTCCCAGACACCCGGGGACTCTCCGCCGGTCACACAAGCGTTCATGTCCTCCTTCATGGCGGAGCTTAAGATGGAGATCGGCTCTCTGAGGTCCGAAGGCCATACTTGTGTCAAGGAACTGCGGCGGGAGGTGATGGACCTGGGGGACCGGGTGGTTGGCCTGGAGAGGACGATGGATGCTCGCACTGAGGATCAGGAGCAGCTGTGGCAGCACCTGGCCGTCCTGGAGGAACACAATATTGAGCTCCAGGTGAAGCAAGAGGACCTGGAAAACAGAAGCTGACGGAACAACCTGCGTATCCGGGGTGTTCCTATCGGTGAAGAGGGGAAGGACATCATGGAGTTTGTGGCGCATCTCCTACACGAGGTCTGGGGCAATGAGAACTCCTCCCCGCCGGCTTTGGATCGAGCTCACCGTGTCCCCGGGCCCGCGGGAAGGCCGGGCCTTCTCCCAGACATTCTGACACGGGTCCACTTCTTCACTGAGAAGGAGGCCATTTGGAAAGCGGCGCGCGATAAACCAGACCTTCGCTACAAGAGCTATAAAATACACATTTTCCAAGACCTGGCCCCTAACACTCTGAAGAGGCAGCGCGCCTTAAGGCCAGTAACGGAGAAATTGAGATCTTTAAACATACCTTTCCATTGGAGCCACCCGTTTGCCCTAATCTTCCAGTGGGAGTCTAAGCAGAGAGCACTGCGTTCCTACACTGAAGCGGCACAGCTCCTACATCTGCCGACATCACCTCCAGCGAGTCGGTCCCGGCGGCGAAGGCAGGAAAGAGTACCAGCCAAGCTGTCTTGGACCACGGTAAAGCGCCGCAGCCGCACTCCCCCCCTTGCCGAGCAGTCGACCTCCCAGGCCAGGCAAGACATCATTGCACATATCATGTCTCTGGAGGGGGAACGAGAGGAGCCCACTTCACAACCCTTGACGCCGTGATCCGGAAGTGGGATGTTGGTTAGTCTGCACATGGCGCGCTCCCCTTGCATGCGCACTCCACCACTGGCGGGAGGTACTGCGCACTCTACTGTTGACTCCTCCCTGGCTCCGGATTGAGGGGTGGGGGGAGATGGGGCCCCCGACACTTCGAACTCTGTGATCTTGCTGACCCGCCCTGGCTGCCCCTACGGGTGTGACATCCCAGAGAGCGTCCGAACCCTCGGGTGTAGGATGCCCTGTTCTAGGTCAGTCAACCACGGCCCTGTTGGCCGAAATTGTTGTTTTCAGATGTGTGGCCTGCCTGGCCGCTTCTTTTCTTTCTTCTGCCTTTCTCATCCTGTTATCTCTCTTGTCGACTCTTACTGATATCTTGCCTCCTTTTCCTCCCTCTCTCTAGGGACCTTCCCTTTCTTTTACTTTCCTTCTTGGCGTGCGGAGGGGCTGGGGCTGGGTGGCGGCGCCCCCTTGGCTGGAGGGATGTGCGAGTGCTGTCTTGCTATGGGGGGGGGGGGAGAGGGGGTATGTGTGGACCCTACCTACCCTGATACATGGCTGTATGCGCGCCTAGGCCCCTGAAGGTTCTCACCATCAATGTCAAAGGCCTCAATTCCCCCAATAAACGGCGGCAAACGAGGTGCTACCTTCTCCAACGTGACCCAGACATAATATTCCTTCAGGAAACCCCCCTGCTGGGCGCGGACACGAAACTCATGACACACTCCAAGTACCCTCTCCAGTTCTGGGCTACAGCTGACTCCAAAACAGCGGGGGTGGCAATACTGTGCAGGAACGGCTTCAGGCGGGGAGACTCTAGGCCTGTCAGGGATGGCTAGGGACACTTTCTTAAGGTTGCGGTTACCATGGGGCGGCGCCAGTTTACGCTCTGCAACATCTATGCTCCCAATCGGATAGCTACCTCCAAGCACTATTGCGGGAACAGATTGTGTGCGGTACCCCTTCCCTGATACTAGGGGGAGATTTCAATCTCGTCTGGGATCCGGGCCTGGACCGCAGCGCAAACCTGTTTAATGCTACCGGAACCATGTCCGCTGCTCTGCGCACTCAGTTAACAGACCTAGGCCTCACAGATGTGTGGCGCTACAATAACCCGGACCTCAGGGACTACACCTTTTATTCACACGCCCACAGATCGTACTCTCGCATAGACTTCCTGTTTCTTTCGCACGACCTGTTGCAGGATGTGCTAGGAGCATCTATGTCTGACATCTCGGTGTCAGACTATGCCCATGTTGAACTGCTGCTGCAAGATCCAAACGCCCCCTCTACACCGGAGACGCGCTGGCGTCTGCCACTGAGTGTCCTCCAAAATCCAGCCGACGTGGAAAGCATCCGTGAGGCTGTAGACTCTTACTTCCTCAACAGTGACATCCCGGGAACGCCATTCCCTGTAGTGTGGGACGCTTTTAAGGCCACAATTCGGGGTCACATTACTTCGCTATCGATAGCAAGGAGGTGCGAGGCTGGCACGCTGGAAGATAGCCTTACGAAGGAGATAAATCAGGCTGAGCAGCACGATCAAAAGCACTCTTCCTTGGGCACTAGGAGACGACTTGCCAACCTGCGCAGCCAACTTCGGTTACTGCGCACCAACAAGGCGGAGCACACTCTCCTGGCATTAAAACAAAAGTACTACGAAGGAGGGGATAAGGTTGGTCGTCTATTGGCGGGGAGGCTGAAGGCCCGGGCGGCCAAGGCCCATATAGCCAACGTCCAGCTCCCTAGTGGACAGAGAGCTGTTTCATAGAAGGATAAATGTGAGGCATTCCAAGCATACTATACCACCCTGTATCAGAGAGACACCCCCTG
Source organism: Lissotriton vulgaris (assembly GCF_964263255.1). Classification (NCBI taxonomy): domain Eukaryota; kingdom Metazoa; phylum Chordata; class Amphibia; order Caudata; family Salamandridae; genus Lissotriton; species Lissotriton vulgaris. Next base: position 594,617,822 of record NC_141693.1, read on the forward strand.
AGCGGGCGAAGTTGACTCTGTCCTGAGCGGGTACGCAGGGTCATCATTGCCTCCAGTGTGTACGCGGGATCTAGAGGGCCCTATACTGGCAGAGGAAATAACTGCAGCATTAAAAGATCACCCTTTGGGGATGACACCGAGCCCGGACAGCCTGCCCTTATTCTTCTATCTCATGTTCCAATCCCAACTCCGACCCTACCTCTTGCGGATGTACAACTCATTACGGACGACGAAGGGCCGTCCCCTGACATGGGCATGGCGGCGATCGCATTGATTCCAAAACCTGGGAAGGACCCCACGCTGTGCGCATCTTACTGTCCTATTGCTCTACTGAATACGGATTTTAAAATATACACCAAACTCCTCGTTAAACGCCTTGAACCGTATATGCCGAGCCTTGTGGACCCAGACCAGGCTGGCTTCATCCGTGATCAGCAAGGAGCGGACAATGTGCGCAGGATTGCTCACCTAGTGGGGCAAGTTCAACACTGTAAGATCCCGGCCTGTCTCCTGTCATTGGACGCGGAGAAGGCCTTTGACCGGGTTGATTGGACCTTTTTGAGAGCTACCCTACAGAAATTCGGTCTGGGCCCCCGGATGATAGTGAGGATTATGGCCCCATACGTGTGCCCGCAGGCCAGAATCCAGGTCAACGGCACACTTATAGCGCCGTTCAACATCTGCAGGGGCACGAGACAGGGGTGCCCCTTGTCGCCCCTGATGTTTTCCCCTTGCCGAAATGATCCGGCAAGACCCGGACATACATGGCATCACCCTGGGAGGTCGAAGCAATAAGGTGGTGCTGTTCGCACACTGACGCGCCCGCGGGATTCCCTCCTGGCCCTGCACAGAGTACTCAGCATCTATGAGGGTGCCTCAGGCCTTAAGATCAACCATGATAAGTCGTGGGCCCTCAACCTTTCCATCCCAAGTGAAGACCTGACTGCCATTCAACATGCGTCGCCCTACCAGTGGGCTGAGCGCCATATCCGCTACCTAGGCCTTTTATTGACCCCACCCTGGACGAGTGGACGCCGGTGAATTGGCGGGAATGTAAGAAGGAAATCCTTGAGGAGCTGCGGCGGTGAAGGCCCCTGATGTTATCCTGGCTGGGTAGACTTAACACTGTTAAAATGTCGATCCTCCCCAAGATCCTCTATCTTTTCCAATGCTTGCCCACCCCGATCCCACTCCATTGCATAAGAAGCCTCCAACGGGATCTTACCTCCTTTTTATGGGGTGGAAGAAAGCCCCGCTTCTCGCAGCAGCTTCTCATGTCGCCGTGGGACAGGGGGGGCCTGGCGTGTCCTTACCTGGTTCATTTTTATTGGGCCTCCCACCTCCGCTTTGTTGTGGAGTGAGGAGTAACAGAGAGTGAGAAAGGTTGGCTTCACATGGACCGAGCAGTGACGGGGTGTACCATCCAGGACCTGACATGGCTACATCGCGCGGCCCGATCCAGGAGTGCATACATGGGGATACCCACGAAGACAGTATTGGATATTTGGGACAGGGTGGTGGTATCCAGGGGCCTGATTACGTTCCCATCACCGCACACTCCCATAGTCAGAAACCCACACTTCCCACCGGCCTACCACTCCTGCGCCTTCGACAAGTGGCCACAGGGGGACTGCAGGGTAATATGTGATCTACACGAGGGGGGTAGGTTTAAAACTTTTGAACACTGCCGGGAAGACTTCCGTATACCGCGGGAGGCACGGTTGCAATATGCCCAGCTCAGACACTGGGTTTCGGCAGAGGGCGTATCACAGGCAGCCACGCGAGACTTTACCCCCTTCGAGAAACTGGTGCGCTCCCCGGGCCAGTCAAAAGGACTGATCTCCAGGATCTACCACATCCTGCAGCGCCCGACGAGCCTGCCGTCCCACGCATACCAACTCCAGTGGCAGTTGGCGGTCGGCGCAGAAAGCGAACCGCCCCTGTGGGAAAGGCTCTGGCGAGACATCCCTAAGATCTATCGGTGAATTCCACAGAGGGAGAATGCATATAAGCTCTTGACCCAGTGGTACGATACCCCCCAGCGTCTCCACAAGATGTTTCCCGCGGTCTCCCCCATGTGCTGGAGGTGTTGGTCTGAGTTGTAGGATTTTGTGCATATATGGTGGGGATGCCCGGTGCTGTCTGTCTTTTGGAAGAAAGTCCTCAGCCACATAAAAGGGGTCCTGGGGTTCCACCTGCCTGGAGACGGGAGTACGGTCTTGCTAAGCCTTAAGCCTGCCGGTCTTAAGGCACTGACACGTAGTGACTGAATCCTGACCCTCCAGATGCTGGGAGCAGCTAGGCAACTCATAGCCCTATACTGGAAGAAGACCGAGGCCCCCCCATAGCGTCCTGGATTGGGAGACTTTGGCATGTTATAACAATGGAAATTCTCACTGCACAACTGCAAGCTGGTGCCACACGCTTTGGGGCTGTCTGGAAACCTCTGATTAACTATCTTTGCAGTATGGAACACGCGCAACATATGCCCACCAGGCTAAGAACCCTACACCTCTTTGATGATGCAGTGCCCCCCCCGACCCTGATAGATTGCATCCCTAGACTCCCCTGATGGCTCCGCCGGTGCACTGCAACCCCATACCTCTAGCCCCCCCCAGTGCGCGCTCCATTCTCCTCCGCTGTCCCCTCTACTCATTCTTTCCTCTCATACTTCTCCTAATTTTTTCCCTCCTTTTCTCGCCTTCTTCCTAAGGCACTTCTTTCTGTAGGTACCCGGGGACCCTGTTGGGTTACCCTATTCATGTTGGGCTGGTTACCGGGCTCTATGTTCCGACTGAACTTATTGCAAGAACTAGTTGGAAACTGACAACTGTTACTGTCTATTGCATTATTCGCGGCCGGCCCGAGGGGGTTGTAGGCAAACCGCTGTGTTCAATCGGCCTTCTCATGCAGGCATTTCAGCCCTGTTGTTGAAATATATTTACGCATCCGGTCCTACTCAGGGTTGTAGGCTTAACGCTGTGTTTCATTTGCATTCACTATGAACACCGCTGTTCAAAATAAAACAGATTTATATAAAATACAGGCTGACCAGATCTGGCCACTTTTTTGACAATATAGAGAAGCTTCATCAACCAGCGCCATAGTTAATGGGAAAAGAAAACACGCTTTTCGTATGGAAACTAGGTGCTGACTATAACTCCCTACAGGCGACCTCCAGTATGTAATATATATTTACCAGAAGTACTCAACCCTTACTTTGTCATCTCTCAAGAACTGGAGCACAGACCACGGTTTAGTGCAAGTAAGCTGTTTTATTTTGCTCTACCAAACAGCAGCCATAACGCGTTTCGACCCCGGAGGGCCTTGATCACATACATATATATATATATATTTTTTTAAGGCACAAGTTCATGATAACAATATCTAGTGAATTTTCAATGATCTTATTATTTCAAAGTGTAATGTTTTTGTCACGAATCGCTCCCTGTGTTCTCGTGTCCACCACCAAGGGGCTGAACTGTGAGACTAGTGTTCTAATATGCTTAATGACACTCCCCTGCATGCATATCTTGACTTCCAGCCATTTGGACACTATTTGGGAATTGCCATCCATTCCCAATCCATGCCGGGTTTTGTGAAAGCCAGCCTGCTTAGACTTAAAGCCAGCCTACTCATGCCTAAAACTCCATTACCCAGAATTCCCTGCTCACTGCTTTGTTTCAACCCCTGCAGGCCAAGGATGGGTGGAGGAATTCAGCTCACCTGTGGCTGGCTGCTGCTAGCCTGCTCACACCAGCTGCATGTGATTACTGTGAGCTCTTTTAAGCCCCAGCTCCCTTCAGGCAAAGGTTGGTCATTGTAGCTTTTTACCGGTGCGACCAATCCTTGTTTCAAGTGTTCCCTGAGCTTTTGCTATTCTATTTTCCAGTGTTTCCTGAGCTTTAACTATGCCTTGTTCCTGACCTGCTGCTGATTTGACATGTTCCTGAATTAGCACTGCCTGCAGTGCAACCCTGACCCCATAGCCGTAGTATTCCTTGTTCCTAAACTGCAGCAGTTTCCCTTCTCCTGAATTAGCACTGCTTGCAGTGCTACCTTGTTTCCTGAGTTCCTGAGCTATAGTTATTCTTTGTTCCTGGGCTTAACTATTTCTTGTTCTTGATTTGCACTGCTTGCAGTGGTCTCTTGACTCCTTGTTTCCTAAGCAGTAGCTATGTCCTGTTTCCTTGAAACAGTATTGCCTGCAGTGCTACCTTGACTCCTGAAGCTTTGGTAGTTCCCTGTTCCTGAACCAGCACTGTCTGCAGTGCTGCCTTGACTCCTGAGCCTTAGCTCACTTCTTGTTCCTGCCCCAGCACTGCCTTTTATGCTACTTTGTTTTGTTGATTCCTTAACCTGCACTATTCTAGTATACCCTTGTAGCCTCCCCTTCTGTATATCCGTTTCCAGTCCCTGCCTTGCTTCCCATTTCCTTGGTTCCAGTTCTAGTTTGCTGCCTTTCTATTCTGCTGTCTTACTTCTGTTACCTTGTATGTTTGTTACCTGATTTCTGCCAAGTGTGCCCTGTAATTTCCTTCCTTTCCTGTTAAGCACTCCTCCTTGCTAGCTCTTTGTCTATTGTGCTTGTGTTTAGTTCTACCCCTTTGCTGTTACTGCCTTGCGCGTTCCTGTTTGATGGCCAGGATCCGTGGGCTCAGCTGACTACCTAAGTAGTGTTTCTTGTTCACTGTGAGTTTTATCTTTGAGTTACATTTATAACATCACTATAGGTATAAGCTCCAGAGACCCTGCCTTTAAAACAGGATCAGTGCCAAAATCCTGGAAGGGGAGTATCATAATCCCGATTTTTAAAAAAGGGTCAAGACATCAGGCTGGCAACTATCGCCAAATAGCATTACTAGATGCCACGGGGAAAATCTTCGCCGCCGAAGTGTTGGACCAACTTAAAAACTGGGCATTTTCTCAGTATCTAATCCCCTTATATCAGGCCGGTTTCAGGCCTAACCATTCGGTTATCGACAACATTGCGATATTACAAACTATCCTCGACAAATACGTTGTAGGAAAATCTCAACCGGTATACGCAGCATTCATCGATTTTTCTACCGCATTTGATCGAGTAGACAGACCATCACTTTGGAAAAAACTGAGGAAGTTAAGAATCCCTGAGCAATTATTACAAATTATAATTACATTGCATTCGCACACGTGGTGTCAAGTGCAAATGGGGAGCGAAAAGAGCCTGACCAACATAATTCCAACAGCAAATGGTCTCAAGCAGGGATGTCTCTTAGCCCCTTTGTTATTCTCACTATATCTTAGTGATTTGCCTCAGCATTTGCAACAAGCGTCAAGTCTGCCTCCAAAGATCGCAGCCCACAAGATTCACGCTCTCTTATACGCAGACGATATCGTAATGTTAGACCTTACGCCCTTTGGTCTGCAAAGACTTCTTGACACTCTGAACAAATACAGTCAGGAAAACTTCTTAATCCCGAATCTTACTAAGACAAAAATAGTCTCCTTTTCAGAAAGAAAAAGAAGCACTAAATTCTGTTGGAGACTTGGTGCCGCAATAATAGAAGAGACAGAGGAATACACATACCTGGGCAGGCTCTTCACTAAGACATTAAAAAATAATTTACAAGTTAATAACCTGACAAGGAAAACCGAGGTGCATGCCGGAGCCCTTCAAAGACTATACGTGGCCTCAGGCAACAGACATTTTTCATCCCTTCTCAAAGTATATCGTAAAAAGATTCCTCCAGTTTTATCATTTGCTTTGGAATACATTCCAATAAAACAGTGGTCATTTCTGGACCAAAAAGAAGGGAAGATACTGAGGAAAATGCTGAAGGTATCACAATCTACCCCGGTGCAAGCTCTTCGCCTCAAATTCTCTATCACAAGCTCCTACTCAAGAACTATCGCAAACATCATCAGGTGGGCATATAACCTGCTGGATGCAAAGGCTGGAACTCTCCGTTCACTACAAAAAAATCGAGACCTTTGACTGTGATGCTTCTAAACAAATATTCTTCAGTAACATGTCCACTGCACTTAAACTAGCTGAGATTAATGTTAACCTGTTGCTCACGTGGTCTCCGTCACAACTGAAACTCTTTTTAAAATGTTTCACCCCCAGACTTAGTTATGAACTGTATTTTTCACACTGTGCCAAATTGACTCTGTATAAAAGTTTCACGGAAACAATCGCACCGAAGCAAGTGCAACAATATATACATTTTAATCTCTCGCACAGAGCTAGGAGATCAATCATCCTGTTACGGCTCGGCATTTTACCAGTGCTATCTACAACATCTAGATGGCACCCAAATGGATCTCCATTATGTAACCTCTGCCACGGAGGGGAGCAGGATGTAGAACATCTTTTATTTACATGCCCTAACCCAAAAGTAGTGGCAGCTAGGACAAAACAATAAAAAAAAAACGAGAGTCTCGCGAGGTTTCCATCGAAACGCGCGAAGCGGAAATACTCAAATATGAACAAACAGGATGTACGCATTTACATTGGTAACCCGACGATTACGGAGTGAAAAAGGAGCAGGGAGGCCGAGCAACGGACGTAAGGTAAGCACGAGGAATCCCATAACTGGAGGGATGTTGTAACTAATGGGCACGAACCTACTGAAGAAACCGTTGCCCGTCGCCCTAGCCGCCAAAGGTTTTAGTCAGGTGGGGTAGTCGAGATGATGGTTTCATCTCTAGCACGCCAGCGCATTGGGTCGGCGTGATGGCGTTAATCTGTAGAAACTACGATTACCATTGATCTAGTAAATCTGATCAAGTTATTAGTGGTGTCCAATTATACGGCGATGAATACCCTCACATTGCCTCATGACACGCAACATTCATATTGCGGGTGTTAAATTAATTTTAAAAGAAAACTGCAATACTTAGAAAACAGGCGCTCACAAACGCTATGATAGACCAACAAAGAATAGACTAAATGCCGCATTGCCGAGACAAGACATGTCCCTTAAGGGAGTAACAATGTCAGATAGCGATAAATATGTAGAAACAAAATGGGAATTGATAAACCCATCACCATGATATGTTTCTTCCAAGGTGGTCAATTGAAAAAAAAACCCCGACCAGAGCCAACAAGCAAAACAGCACTTTATTTTTCACAAAAAAAGAAGTTGACGCAATCCAGTCACGTGCTGCACTACATGCTGGTCCCCTAAACCTAAGGGTGAGTACTCTAAATGGATGGGATAAGGATATTGGTAACCTAAAAATTCGACAATATCGTTTTAAACAAAACTTGATAATTAATTGAAACACCACAATCTTTTTTAACTTTTTTAAGGAATTCCTAAATAAAAGTTCCTCATAACGGTGGCTCCTTTTTCCTCTACATAAAGAAAACTCCATGACATAATTAAGGTAATGTTATAAACCTTTAGTGGACTAACATGTACATTGACCTCAAATTAATCGATTGAATTGAACTTGATGGAAGGTATTTGTGTTTTCAGACACGAAGAGATGTCTTCATTATTCACACTTACTCATATAGATGATGTCCTGTGATGAGTTAAGGACTCCTTCCTCCAATTGAATACAGAGGAGCACGACTCAAATGTTATATGAGCTCGTTTTTAAAGTAAGTTTTTTAAACGAAAGCCCTAGCCGTTTATACATAACGCTAGCAGAAATAGTATTAGACTATTTTTCTATGTGCACTGCCACTTTAGATATACTCCACTTTGAAGTTCATACCTTCTGAACTTCTAACATAGCTCAGGAGATCCAGCTGCCACTGTCCTTTGTGCCACATTATGACATGCATTGGTTGAAAATGTGCTCTATTGTGCTCTATAAGCTGCCACTGTCCTTTGTGCCACATTATTACATGCATTGGTTGAAAATGTGCTCTATCAATTACTATCCTGAGTATAATAAACTATATTTGTGAGAAGTGTGCCCTCCTGCTCAAATAGTAGAAAGGTTTTATAAATGAAATGGATAGCTGTAGAAAAGAGCAATGGTTATTTTGTAAAAGAGTGATAACACAGGTGTGTTTTGAAGAAAATGTGGTGCTAATACGTTGTTTCTTTATTGCATAGAACCCTGTCCTGATGAAGGTGTCAACTTAGAAACCGAAACGCTGCGTCGACAACTTGTTTTTAACAATTAATTGCTGTTTTTTATTCCTATTGTGTGTGTTTATTGTATGTGCACCATTGAACCAATGGTAGGGTGCGGACACTGTTTTTTAAAAAAAAAATTTAACATTGTATATTGTGGCACAGTTATTGATACTCAATACTGTATATTTTTATAATAAATTGCTTTCTAATTTTACCAGAGTTGTTTTCATATTTTGTATACAATTTATTAGAGTGGGTTTATCTGTAAGGATCTCTTGAGCTATTGTAGCATACAGTGGATAGTACTACCCCTTTTCTTTAATTAAAAACAGGGACTGTTCTGATTTCTTAGCTAGGACAAAACACCTACCCTTGCTTTCTGAGTCTTACCCCTCTTGTTCACTTATACAGGCTTCCCCTTTGGATCCCTTTTTCTCCTCTGACTCCCTGTATGATCCTGGGCAGCACTGTACTCCTCCTTTCTGTGTAGGTCTTCAACCCAGTTCTCAGTCCATGTCCAAGTCCCTGACTATGTTCCCCACATAGTCCCGGACAGTCCCTGACAGTTTTAACTGACATTTTCTCCTAACTATAATGTCTCTTTAACCTTTTTTTTCAGTGAGGTTTTTTTGTAATGTAAAAATGAAATATTATTACATTTCCTAACTATAGCATCCCTTTGACTTTTTTAACTTAATGTAATCAGACCTATTGTTTTGTTAAAGAGTCAGCACCAAAATATAAAAAGCAGGTCTGCTGGCATTAGTATGAGGTCAGCACATTAAACTATATTAAACAGAGGTATCGACTTTGTCAGAAAGTCACAATAATTTATCAACGACCATATTCGAAATTAATTCTTATAAATACACACAGAGATATGCATGCTAATTATTTTCACAAAAAGTAAAATAAACCAATTTTATTCCAAACAACTATGAAAGTGTTTTTGAGTCTTCCTTTAACATTCTTCAGGCTGCAAAATACAGCCATAGAACCAACAACAAGGGGTCCCCACAATCCAGTTGAAGAGCATTCAGCTCAGAGTATTTAAAATAAAATGGTAAACTCTACTGGGGTCATGCATTCAATGACTACAGGGATTTACAGCCATTTTTTCTTGGGGGGGGGGCTATAGTTCTGACACACCCACAACCTACATTTTATTTAAAGGGTAGCGTTTATTTTAGACCTGTTATTTAAGTGGGTGCCCCGGTCCTGTGTAGGGAATTCACAACATAAATAAATGTTTTGCGCCACGGGGAGGCCCAGGTCCACTGTGGCCCTGCTGGCTTTCCTGCTTCTACCCATCTCGGTGCAGCAAAAGCTGGCTCCTATGTTTTCCTCCCACCCCGCTGGAGCAGCTTTCATTTCTACTCCTGCTGGGTGAAAGCATTTCTGTGTACCATGCCCACAGGAACACAGCCGGGAGTTGAAGACCTCTCTGCCTGCAGTTTTGTAGGCAAAGAGATCAGCGCAGCATTCCAGGAGATGGGGACCCTAGGGCAAAGTAATTCAAAGGGCTCCAGAGCCACAGATTGGCTCAGGGAGGGGGGCCCTTATGTTGCTGTCTGGCGGGTTGGCAGCTTGGTGTTCCAGGGGTGATGCCTCTTTCAAAGGCCACTGCGCCTTTAAAATAGGCACTGCAATGGGAACGCCTCAAATGTTTATGCCTTGCAGGAACTCTTGTGCATGCACACAAGTGGGAACATGTTTTGCCCCCCAGTGTGCCTGCAGAAGTGGAAGAGGAACAGGGACCTTTCCTCTCTAACAGGGTTGACATTGAGTAGAAACCCTCATGTCACCGTCAGCAGAGAGGAAACTCATAATATGATTTTCGGGACCACAGCGATCAAATCAAGCATATTGCAGCCACTGACGGTGGTTACCTGATGGTAATGGGGTCCCAGGGCAGTATGAGGACCCACCTCGTCATGGGGAGTTCTGACCTCTGGTGCGGCCGTGGCTGGACTGCCATGCCCACACGAGTTTGGCGGTCCTTGGACCACCAGACTCATAATCAGGCCCTAAGTAACCCTTCCACCAAACAATAAACTAAGCCCAAATTCTCTAGTGCCAACATCATGCTATCAGTGATTGATAATTTCCGGAAAAATTAAGCATAGCCTGTGCTTAAAAATATGCTTTTGACTTAAAGAGAGACCAGTGTATCATTGAAGAAACATGAGGTCACAATTTTGGAGCATCTTTACTGATAAACTATCACATTTTTGTGTTTAGTAAATGTCTATTTAACATATTAACATGCCATCAACCTATGACGTGAACAATTGATATTTAATATACACTGTATAGTTGAAGGTAATATAAAACATACTATCATAAATGTTTTGTATAAGGTAAAAATAAAAATAAAGAATAAGGCAGAAAAAAAGTGAGCAAAGAAAAGAAGAAGAGATAAAGGTGCCAAATATTAATATCATCTTCAGTCCTATAGATACAACAAATTAAAGTTATGAAAGTTATAACATAAAACCAACACCTACAAGTTGGTATTTACCTTAAGCAGAAAGCAGTGAATCAATGAAGGAACTAAGGGGCTCATTAGGATGTTGGTGGGACCGACGACAGGTCGTTGTTGGACCCACGACATCTGAGGCAGCGGTCAGACCACCGCATTACAATGCAGTTGGTTGGACCGCCTGGTTAAGGGATCGGCCGCTGCAGTACTGAGGGGCTCAAGCCTCTTGGCCCTGCGGTTGGAATATAATCCCTACAATGAGGGTGGTGCCTGCTCAGACACCACCATAGAGATTACAATGGCCCTTTCCCACAACCTTTCAATGGCTGTTCAACCGCTGTTGAAAGGCTATCGGAAACGAACTTTGGGGGCCCCTAGGAGGGCCCCAGTCCCTCTGCACCCTCCGCTATGAGGCCAACAAACATCCATGCCCATGTGGTCTGCAACATGAGGTGCCTGTCTCCGGTTATAGTGATGTTAAAAAATATGCCTTTTGGCATTTAGGCTTGTGCTACTGCTCTTTTCCGGGCCGCAGCAGAAGCCTCAATGCAAAGAGATATGTTTCAGACTGCCACTACAGCTTTTGGATCCTAATTTGGCTACCTGTCGGCCAGTCACTTTACCACAACAATGCCAGTTGGACGCATTGCAATTTGGGCCATAGTCTCACTTCGGGAGCATTTCTGTTTGCAGATCGATTCATTGTGTGTGTCCAAAAGAAAAAGACATTGCTTGGGCTCTCAAGTAAGCGAACAAGATGACAGAACATGTTTTAACATTTTTGCAGTTTCTTATCAACTGTACAAAACTCAGAAGGGAATTAAGCATTTTGTAATAAAAAGGTTTTCTGCACAATGCATTGACTCTGGTGATGACATGACCTGTTGTGTGCATTCACACAGCAGTAAAATCCCATGACAGTAACCCAGAAGTTTAAGTTTTGAAGTTTTCATAATCTGTACGCAGTGTGCATTGTGTATTTACACTGAACCAATGCCCAATAGTGATTAAGGGCCATATGTATGAAGATAACTTTTCCTCGCAAATGCTGCGAATCGCTAAAAATACTGTTTGCGATTAAAAATTAGCAATTTCCAATGTATGAAGCAAAAATCACATCACAATCTAAGGAATCGCTAAATAGCGATTCCATAAATTGCGTGAGTCTGAATTCTTCGATTCCCTTAGCGATTCCTTAATTTGCTACCATCCAGTTAGCGATAATCGCAAAATCAGAAATCGCAAATAAGGTATCGCAATGGAATGCATCAAAATATCCTAATTTGCGAATTCACGAAATTCGCAAATTTAGAAATCGCAATTACCACCAAGTGGGAGCAGGTGGTAACCAGGTGCAAAGTATATAAGGAAGCCCAAAATGCAACAGAGTCTTTTCCACAATGTCTGGGCTGTACGTCATTGCGAGGAGGCGAAGACTGGGAGCTGCTGCGCAGAGGAGGAGACGCCAGGAGAGGATATTCCGTGCGCGCATCACCATCTACCAGCGCACAGAGGAGGACATCTACACCCACTACAGACTGGAGGAAGACAGTATACTAGAATTAATTGAAGAACTCAGACCCTATCTTGAACACCCCACACGCAGGACACAAGCCATCCCCACTCACATCCAGGTCCTGTGTTCACTACACCTGCTGGCCTCAGGTAGTTTTCAGGGGGTGATAGCCACAGCAGGAGGGGTGTCACAATGTGCCCTGTCACGCTTTTTCCATGTGTTCCTCGATGCCATGGCAAAGAGGATGCAACACCACTTTCACTTCCCCAGCACCCCACAGGAACTAGCCCAGACCAAGCAGGACTTTTACAATATTGCCCAATTCCCCCACGCCATAGGATGTATCGATCGGACACATGTCGCAATATCACCCCCCTAAACAATGAGTACATGTTCACGAACCGGAAATGCTACCATTCACTTAACATACAGGTGGTGTGGAGAGGCGCTAGAGGGCGCACGGCAGAATGGCTGCCTCTTGAGACAGCTCCGCCGGCCAGGGTCATAAAACAGGAATTTATGGCGCAAAGCTGGTGTTCCGGTTAACTAAAATAAATGAAAACGAAATCGGAAGGTGCCAGCAATAAAGAGGTGTAAGGTAACAGGCAAGAAGAACCACTGCTGAGCAGTAACACGACTTCGAAGTCTGGAGCTGTGAGCGCCCGCACTGAACTAAAGATGGCGGCCTGTGCATCAGCTAGATCCCGCGATCGGACGGACTCCCCGCACAAGAGGTAACAGAGAGCGATGTGCCCGGCGCTGAGGAGAGGAGGTAGTAAAATCAGCAGCAAGACCTAGGAGACCTGGTTGTAAACTGCGCGAGCACGGCGGTGGGGGATCCTGAGCACTGGCGACTGGAACGGCCCGGGGCGCGAGATAATTACGCGAAAGTGAGGAACGTAAGCCCCCGGCAGACTAGAAACGGGACCACCGAGACAACATAACTCCGAAGCCCAATGGAGGGATTGAAAGGAGTATCTAACGGTCCGCTATAGCGCTGGCTGTCATGGTTTATGCCTTACAATACCGCGGATATGTGGTGAAGTGTGGTCCGGGCTTCAAGATGGCGGCGCCCATGAGGGGATAAGGAGCGAAGGTGTCTAAAGAACGGGACGCTAACGGCGGAAAGGTGCTGGCGGCAACTAGCAGAAGAACAAAGTGAACAGCAGGTACTAACACGGCTGGGATACTGGGAACAACGCCAACAACACGCTACAAAGGAATCAGCCGCAGATAGTCAGTGGCCCAGTAATCAACGGCATATCCGAAGGACGCATGAAGCAGTGAGGGCGAGCGGCTGGGAATGTAAAGCCGAGAAAAAGCAGTGCGGGAAAGGTGCAAAGCCTGCTGACAACACCACTGGTAACACTCATGGAAAACCAAGAACTGTGAGTAACAATAATAGGATACAGCTGAATATCAAATGAGAGCGCGAACACAAATTGAAAACGACACTGGGCAGAAGAGGGGTGTATATCGGCTCGAATAAGTCCCTGGAAGACATAACGTGCGCTGTTAGTAACAGGGGGGCAGAACTGTGCGGTAGCCATTACACTCAGCAGGCATATGGGGATGACTTGCATAGCATAGATCTGCAAGTGGGAAAGACATAGCAAATGACAGCCCTCTGCAAAACACACATTGGAGAAGGATATACAACACACACTGAAAGCAAGTGTGCTAGCAAGAATGGGGAAGCTGGAGAAAGTGCAGTCCAAGCTGGCTTTCGATTCAAGGAAGGCTGCGAAGGGAGCCGGTTCCCCCTCTGACTCGGAAATAGATAATGACACTGAATCGCAAAACGGACTGGCGCAAATATTAAAAGCTATACACAAGAGTCTGCAAGACGTACACAGGAAATTGGATTCCATCACGCATAGAGTAGGCAACATGGCCGCAAAGCTTGACAAGCACGGCGAAAGGCTAGAAGAAGCTGAAACGCGCCTGTCGACGGTGGAGGATGAGTCCCGTACAACAACTCAGAAATGTTGAGAGATGGACAGAGTGCTAGAGGTCATAAAAAACAAGTCTGAGGAGTTGGAAGCGAGATCCCGCCGCAACAACGTCCGCATAGCGGGGGTCCCTGAATTGACCAACACTGGGAAGATGGAGACGTATGTGGAAGACCTACTGAAATCGATATTTGGGACTGAGCAGCTATCGGCGGTGCTTATTGTGGAAAGAGCGCATAGAACTCTGGCACGAGACCAAAACCGGGAGCCCCACGCGCCCGATAGTGGCGCGCCTTCTCAATTATAGAGATAGAGTCGCAGTGCTGAGAATGGCAAGGGAAAAACAGACAATTGAGCACCAAGGAAACAGGCTGCAATTTTACCCGGACTTCACGATCAACGTGCAAATGGCACGTAAAGAATTTGCGGCGGTAAAACAGAAGTTAAGAGAGTTAGGTATTAAATATGCAATGCTTTACCCGGCCAGATTGAAAATAACCAAGGATGGAAAAACAACAATTTGCCAAACTTCCAAGGAAGCAAATGACTTCGTGAAAAAACTGGGGCAGAGACGACGTGAACAACGCAGACAGGAGCAGCACCAAGACTCAGAATGAAACCCATGCACCTGCGGATAATTCGACGGACTTAATGCAAACTCAACTACAACAGCCTGAGAATGCAATACTACTATAATGCCGTAATACCACAAAAGAATGGAGGGGGACACTTGCGGGGTGACCCTTAGTGTCCACAGGTACTTCCCCACTGGTAAAGGGCAGCGGTGGTCTTACTAGAGGTGCAGTGTCTTGCCTGGCATCATGAGGAGGACAAGGAAAAGCGTGGGAATTTATTAAACCTGATCGCACTGCGACCAGACAATGACATACTTGCCGAGAACTTTGTTGATGCAATAGTGAGTAGATAGAAATGTAAATGGACAACCTACTCTAACTAAGTATGGAGCTGCGAGGGCGTTTGGCTCACACTCTCACTGGCTATTGTGGAAATATGAATCGGTTTAGAGATGGTCACTGTGGAGAGCAGCATCCCGCAATATTAGAAGTGAAATGGCCAGGAACAGAGATATACTAGCAATACACATAAAACCCTGGCCACATCCACTATGTTGGATGGAGACGTGTGACCCAGGTGGACCCCCTAACAGGGTGACCCCCTACAATAGTTTGAATATGTTACTTGTTTATGCAAGGGAGTGTCTTTGGCATGTTTGGGGTGCTGAAGTGGGTGGGGGGAGGAGGGGGTGTTGGGAAAGTTCAGTTTGAAATGCTGCATTTTTCGGAACACTGCTGATGTCCAGGGGAGAGATGTTAATGTCTATGCATTGCGGCTGTCTTGGTGGTTACATTACATAGCTAAAACTAAAGGTTATGACCTAGGCAATATGGAAATGGAAAAAGAGAATGGGTGAGTCTTAGATAACAAATGGACTAAAATTGATCACTTGGAACGTGAGGGGTTTAAAAAATCCCAAGAAAATAAGACAAGTACTGGCATACCTCACATGGTTGCAAGTTGACATAGCCTTTCTTCAAGAGACACACATTGCTCCGCATACACAAACACTTATTGGTCGCAGGTGGGCGGAAGCGACTTATGGAGCGGCCTACTCATCATACTCGAGAGGGGTGCTAATACTAATAAGACGAGGGTTGAATTTCATAATGGAATGCGTGCACACTGACAGTGGGGGGAGATATGTGGCTGTCACAGGTACCCTCAGAGGACACAGAATAAACCTGTTAAATATCTGTGCACCAAATGTAGATGACCCCATGTTTTACAATATTATCTGGATGAAACTAACGGAACTTCCAGATGTCCCGATGGTGTGGGGTGGCGACTTTCATGTGGCCTTAAATGATAATGTTGACAGGTCAGGTTCGTCAGCTGAGACACACAGACAAGCATTGAAAAAACTCCAAGACATATTAGCAGATAGGCACCTAGTAGACCTCTGGAGAATGAAACACCCAAACAAACTGGAGGCTACGTGCACGACGGCGGCCTATGGAAGCTGGTCGAAGATAGATTACTGGATCGGATCCCCGGTAGTCCTGCTGTGCATGGTAGACATCGCGCACCTTCCACAAACGCTATCGGACCACAACCCGGTGTTATTGACACTAAACCTGCCCAATTACATACCCCCCCCCGTTTACAAGGAGATTCAATGGGAAAGCCCTGCTAGACCCGCTATATAAGGAAACAATAGGTAAGGCCATAGTGGAATAATTTGAACACATTGCACCCACGACGGATGACCCGGGGCTTTTGTGGGAGGCCTTCAAAGCCACGATCAGGGGAATATGTATTAGTACGACTGCAGGGTGACTGAGAGACCTGAGACAGCAGTTGACAAGAGGTGAAGCTAACATAAGGGAACTTGAATTGGAATTTGCAAAGACACAGGATCAGGACATACTGGGTAAAATCCGAGTTGAAATATCTGATCACCAAAAAAAGTGCGGAAGCGGAACTGAAATATGTGCATAGTAGACGAGTCACCAGAAATTATGGGGAAGCTGGGAGACCCGGGGCTACACTAGCTGCAAAAATAAGTGCACAGAAGCCGCCACCGGTGGTGGAAGCGGTAAGAGATGCAGAGGGGGTGCTTCGACATGATGCAAAGGGGATGCTGGAGGCCTTTAGAAGCACATTTGGGAAATTGTACATGGCGGACGCAACAGTGACAATGGACGAAATAGCACAATACTGCGATAACATGGCCCTGACATGGTTGTCAGATGCTCAGAGACAGTACTTGTCCCTACCGGTAACGGTGGAGGAGGTTACAGAAATCATTCAAGCATTGCCAAATGGCAAGGCGCCCGGGCCACATGGGTACACAGGGGAATTTTATAAAGCGTTCATTGACATACTGGCTCCACATATTGTGGCAATGTTGGGAGATGCGCATGAGAAATGGACACTACCACCCTCCCTAAGAGAGGCCATGATACTAGCGCTGTTGAAACCGGACAAAGACCTGGCTGCGTGCGACTCTTACAGACCACTCTCGCTAATAAATGTCGATACCAAAATACTCTCTAAAATCCTGGTGACTAGGCATCAACACCTGATGACCAGATTAATCCTCCCTGACCAATCGGGTTTCATCCCGACCAGATCGACATCCCACAACACCAGAACTTTGTTTGCGCTATCCCACTATCTGACGCCTAATACAAAGGCGGCGGCGGTCCTACTGGACGCCGCCAAAGCGTTTGACACCATAGCGTGAACATACCTGTATAATATCTTGGGCAGAATGGTCTTTCCACAAATGTTTCTGCAGTGGGTACAGTTGCTATACACAGCGCCAATCGCTCGCATTCGGATTAACAAATATGTCTCGGAACCCATTACTATAGAGAGGGGCACCAGACAGGGCTGCCCACTCTCCCCTTTGCTATTTGCTAAAGCGATAGAGCCCCTAGCCTGCAAGATTCGGCAGGCGCACCACTACTCAGCATTGCAATTTCCCCAAAGGCCGCTCCACATTTCACTATATGCTGATGATGTGCTACTGTACGTGCGGGACCCGAAGTACAATCTGAATCAGTTACTGCAGGAATTTGTTAAATTTGGGTACCACTCTGGGCTCAGTATTAACTGGGCTAAATCGACGATAATACCGCTCACTGATAGCACTCTCCCATTCCAACTGGAATACCCTTTAGACTGGCAGACAGATCCGGTAGGATACTTGGGGGTGTGGTTCCATAGGGACCCTGAAGTAGGGATACGCACGAACTATGGTAGAGTGATTGCAGGGTTGGAACAAAAAATAGACAGATGGATCCAGCTGCCACTATCAATGGCGGATAGAATAGCCATAGTAAAGATGGTAATGCTACCAAAGATGCTCTACCTATTTAATAATATACCGATCAAGCCGCCAGCACCAGTATTCCAGGCGAGAAAATCTGCAACATTGAAACTGATCTGGGCAGGTAAAACTGCTAGAATAGACCTGCACACACTGACACTGCCATTTGCGAGAGGGGGATTCAAGGTCCCAGACTTTCTACAAAACATTTATGATAGTATGTTTTATATTACCTTCCCAGACTTTCTACTGTACTATTTGTGTGCACAAGCCCAATACGCCCACTTTTGGTACCACTCAGTCCCATTTCTTAGTCACGTAGCGGTTGAGGAGGGGAACGCCCTTCCTGTACCGCTGGATGCAATACTGACACATACCAGACCCCCATTGCACAAGCAAGATATAAATACAATAGATGCAACAGCTGAAGCGTGGCGACTGATAGCCAAGAAGGTGAACAAGCAACCAATATACACTCCAGAGCTGCCGTTACATCACCATCCGGCACTATCGGTTACACAAGAGAAGGTGGGGATGGAGCTCCTTAAACAGGTGGGATTGGACACAATAGGGGACTTACACCACGAAGGTGGGGTTAAGACATTAGAAGATCTTGCATATATCCAAATCAATCAACGCTGTTTAGATTAGCATACTATAGGCTGCAGAGAGCTTAAAGCGCATTACCCAACCTATGCAGCAGAACCTGAAGTATTACTGACTCTACAAATGCTCATTACATCACAGAACTCCAGACACCTAGTATCCAGGTTGTATGTATCCCTGCAGGCTGAAATAGGAGATACAGCACAAAAAGCAATTCAGAAGTGGGATGCTTGCTTAGATACACCACTAACTGAAGACGAATGGAGTGCGACGGGCACAATCACAGAATTATTAACCCCAAACGGAAATCTACGATTGATACACATTAAATATTTACATTACACATATCACATGCCGCAAAGACTGCAGAAATATGGCCTGCGCGCAGACTCCAGATGCCAAAGATGTGGAACGGATAAAGCTGATTTTATACATAAGGCATGGCACTGTAGGGAGGTAGCACAATTTTGGTTGGATGTAACAGACATATTGGGCAAGATGGTGGACTGCAAGATTGATTGTACTATACGATTGTGCTTACTGGGTCTCCTACCGACAATTAGAGCAAGAAAACTTACATTTTGTGTAATAGCCCTCCTCATGGCCAAACGAAGAATTGCGATTTGTTGGGGGTTTAAAAAACACCGCAGACCAAACTATGGATCAGTGACATGGTGTACTGTAAAGACACGTTGAAACTGTATGAGGAAGGGCTACCGTTGCGGGCACGAACAAAAGACTATTGGCAATATTTAGTGGATTATTTATCAGGGTTGGATGAACGGTTGTAACATGTTTGAGATGTAATGTATATAGATGTGATGTGACATGTGAACATTATGCTCTATTGGACAAATAGTGTTGTAATGCAGTAGAGTTATGAGAGGTATGTATACCTCGTGTTTGGACGTCAGACGTCCTATGTTGTATCTGAAATACCAATAAATAAAATAAAAAATACAAAAATAAAAATAACATACAGGTGGTGTGTGATGCTAAAATTATCATCACTGACATAGTAGCAAAGTATCCAGGCAGCACACATGACTCGTTTATCTTCCGTCACAGTGGGCTATACCGTAGACTCTCAAGAGGTGATTTTGGCGAGGGACACTTACAGGTAAATGCATTTAAACATAGGGCACATTTCTACTGACTACCAAGTGCATTTCAGTGACTAACCATTTACATTTCAAACCACAGGTGACAGTGCCTATGCAGTCCGGGACTTCATCATGACACCCTACCTTAATCCTGCTACTGCTGGGGAGCGGCTATTCAATCGTGCACACATTTCCACAAGAAGCACCATTGAACGAACCTTTGGTATACTGAAGAGCAGATTCCGATGCATACATAAAAGCGGAGGAACACTCCAATACAGCCCAGAAACATGTTGCAAAATGGTGGTAGCATGTGCCATGCTGCACAACATCGCCACCAGGAAAGGCACATCAGTGGAGTTGAGCAAATCTGAATCCTGTGACGTGGAGGGGCCTGGATCTGGACGCATGGCAGCTGGTGTCGCTGGTGCTGCAGCTGGCCGCCAAAGGTGTGATAAGATCATGCACAACTACTTCTAGGTATGAAATAATGGCACAATGACAACTCTAATGTGTGTAACTGTGTTTTAATAGCAGGAGAAATAATGCCACATATCCTCCATGGCAACTACTCACACTCCTAATAACATACACATGTTAAAGTCACAGTGCAACAAATAAACCGGTGTGACTACAAAGTCATTCTAATTGTGCATAGCAGGCCTATTGCTCCTGCCACTACAGCGCCTTTCCATGATGGGTGGTAGGGTGCTGGTGCTCCGCACTGACTGTGCGTCTTCCTCACTGGGAGTAAGTACTCCAGGGCCTGCAGTACGGAGGGCCCGCAGCTCGTCCAGAGCAGATGTTGCCTGCACAACTGTAGTGGCGATATCCTGCATGCCATGTGAGAACTCACGCTGCATTAGGATGCTGCGCCTGGTCTGGACGTTGGTAACAGAGGCCAATCTATTGATTGCTGTGTATAACCGTCCATGCACTCCAGCTCTCTGCGCCTTGCAGCACGTTCTGCGCGCAGCTCTCCACAAAGCGCTTGCATGGCACCCCTCACTTCTCCTTGTATGCCCCTGAGCCCTGCCCTCACCCCTCGCTGTAACGCCTTTATGTGTTTTGCTTGCAGGCGCTGCACCTGGAGAATGTTCAATTCCAAGCCTGCAAACACTGAATCATCTGCCTGATCCCCAAAGCTGCTGGCCATGCGGTGTCTGCGACTGGCAGTGCACTGTAGACCTTGGCTGTCTTGAGGCCTGGATTCCTGCTGTGGCCGTGTGTCTTAGGACTGCAAATTGTTGTTGCTGTCCTCTGCCTCGTCCTCCATTGGTGGCAGTGGCCTCACTATGTTCCGCCTCTGTCTCTTCGGAGGATTGACAGGGCTATCCTCCCCATCTGATTCTGGCTCCTGCCCTGCGTCTCCAGAGTCTGGATGTTCCCTCACTCTTCCACTGCCTGTTGGCTGTGTAGCTGCTAGTGCTGTGGACAGAACAGTACACATTTATTTATTTTACTCATTTGCAATGTGAAAATAAATTATTTCACAGTTTGGGTTTACACTACTTTTTCATTTCCCTTTCTTGACCTGCACATGCCAAATTTGCCTAGCGTGGCTGGTTTACACAACTTTAATTTACATGTGACTAAATCTCCCATAATGCATTGCTGTTACTGCCTTTGTACCTGCTCTAGCATTAAATGTGGTTCCCCTACCTTCTAGGTTGCTGCAGGGGGCCTGGGGGGTGGGGTTTGGGATGTGATGGCATGCTTCTTACCTGGTCTGGTTGTTTGTTGCTCCGAGCGGTCTAGGTCAGCCAAGCCCGTCACGCTCTCTGGTACCAGAGTACCCTCCACAATTTCCTCCAGAGATGTGGATTCTAGCACAGTTGAGGTCCCTCCACCGGTGAGCCGTGACTGCTCCAGCCTGGCAGCTAACATTTCTTTAGAGCGCTGGCGTAGGTCGTACCAGCGCTTGCATAGTATGTCCACGCTCCAGTGTGTTACTCCCAGCGCATTCACTTTAGCCTGTATGGCTGCCCAAATACTTCTTTTCCTGGTCTCTGGCACCTTCAGGGAATTCTTCCTAAACAGCAAATTGTGGTTTGGCACCATCTCCTGTATCAGGGTCTCAAGTTCTGCTTCAGAAAATGTCATTTTTCTTTTCCTGGAACATTCTTCTTCCTGCTGTTGCTGCTGCTGTGTTCCAGCCATTTCCATGTTGCCACTTTCAGCCATGGTGTAACTGTAGCAGTTTTCAATCTCCCACTCTCCCTCTCTGTGACTCTCCCTCAGCAGCACTGTCGCAGCATGGGTAGTCAGTCACTTCCTGGTATTGATGTCATCAAACTGCACCAGGTTTCCGATTGGCTGATTTGCGAAAATCGCTAAATTGCGATTCTTCCCGTTAAGGAATCGCAATTTAGCGATTTTTTGGGGTTTAAGGAATTGCTTTTCAGATTCTCGCAAATAAATAGCGATTTTTACCGAATCGCTATTTATTTGTGATTTGTTACATACATATCGATTTGCGATTCGGAATCTGAGATTCGGAACAAATCGCTAATTCTGAATCGCAAATCGTGACCTTCATAGATATGGCCCTAAGTTAGGAACTGCACAGGATCTGGGAAATGTTGTGTTCTGTTGAAATCATCTTTCTAGCAAAGCGCTGACTTACAAACACCCCCAAAAATAAAACAATAATTGGCAAAGTCAATAGATCTTAATATGCAGCACAAGCAGGCAAACATGTGCGCCTCCTATATGATATGTGCCATATCTCTGTGCAGTCTGCCTCTTTGTGTGCCTACTATGTCTGTGCCCTATTTGTTTTATTAAATGGGCACTCGATGCAGCGTGAACATTATAGTTGTCTTGCAACTGTACAGCTATTTAAAAAAAAAAGAAAATATAAGACGGCGGTCTGACGGTATGGCGTTTTTCCAATGCCTACGTTGTAATTGTACAAGCATTGGCAATAGTAATAGCTTTGGCAGACAGCAGTGGCCAGAGACTGCATGTGCAGGGGTGCATGGAGACAAAGTGCAAGGGTTGGGATAAAATAAAGGTTGATGTAGGAATGAGACTTGCAACGATGACAGAGAACAAGAGGGGCAAGTATGAGTTGGGGAAACAAGTGAGCAGACATTCGGGAGCAATCACCAGCTGGATGGAGAAAGCTAATGCCAATACAGAGGGAAAAGAGGGGAGAGCAGCCAGATGCAACAAGGGCAAAGAGAAAAGGCAATGTGCTTCCATTACATCCTAAAAGTCAAAGGCTACAGAAACTGTAAAATAAATAAATAGTTCTCTGATGTCAGGAGTGGAATGATACAACTCGTCCAGTCACAAACCACTTTACATCAGCAATGCTCCAGGGAGGGGATAATCAAAAGAATTGGGAAGAAAGTCATTGAATCAGTATCAAGGAATTGGTATGGACAAGAAGGCAATCTTATCATGAGCAAGGTTCAGGCTAAATTCCTACTCTAAGTATATGTATGGCTGCCTGTGGTGAGAGACAAAAAGTCAGTTTTAATGGAACTCTTTCTAAGGCTATTGGATTTATAACAGATTCATGTCTAAGTTGGCTGGCAGGGCTTATTATTTGTCGTATTAGAAGCAAGATTTAAGTAGGTCAAAGCAATATAGGATACAATGTTTCTTACATGCATCTTGGACTCCCATCTCATCTGAAGCTATCTATATTTTAGGTCTGATGGCCATAATACAATTACACACAAATCATGAAAGCTATCGATCTTCAGTCGGTCTTCAGTAGCAGACTGAATATGGGATATCACCATTATACTGCCATGGGTTATCACTCAGCAATGAGAGAAAAGTGGTACTAAGATATTGCATTGCATGTAAAATGGTTATATTAGTGTGACATTGCATTTGGAGGAGAGCACAATAGGTGCAAATTCACATCTAGGGCAAAATCAAAAAGAATGGAAAAAACGTTTAAGAGAACAAAACATTATTTGTGTGGAAAATCACATTTAGCTACAAGACTCACTTTTAGGGAGCAAATTACAAAGAAAGCAGGAGTGTGGTGTCACTTTTACTTAAAGTATGCCCCATGGTGCAAAAAAAAAAAAGTAGACACATTTTTAGAGGCACAATCAAGTTTAGGAAGAACAGCAGATTTAATTACAAAATCACATTTTGGAGCAATATAATGGTTGGTTCAGGATCAAAAGAAAGATGGAAATACACTTAGAATCAGAAACTTGCACCTGTTGCTTTGTATTGAGGCGTTGCTTCATCACTCACACCCTCCAATTGAAAGCAAGTTTTGGACAGGCAACTTAACAAATCTAATAGTCATTAGAAAAAGGTGAGAGATACCCTGTTAGTCTGATATAAAATGTAAATAGCACATTCTTCAAGCTTTGGCAAAATAAGGTTGACCCCGACGGACCAATGTCTGAAGG
The DNA here is from genome assembly GCF_964263255.1 of Lissotriton vulgaris. Lineage (NCBI taxonomy): Eukaryota > Metazoa > Chordata > Amphibia > Caudata > Salamandridae > Lissotriton > Lissotriton vulgaris. The sequence goes on from NC_141693.1 coordinate 594,641,803, forward strand.
TGGCTGAACCAAATGAGCAATTGGTAGAAGGTGGAAATCTGATCTGGAGGATATCTAAAGTTGTCTGGTGCCAGGCCTAAAACATTATAAAAACACGTTTGCTTTAATCAAATGATCAGTATATGAGAGTTTATGGATTCGTGAAGAGGTTTACCTTTAATGAGGAGAGGTGTGATTTTTGATGCAGGGTTTAGAAGCCTAACACAATGTTAGGCTAATACAAAGTAAACTACCTGCATCCAATCTGGTTCTGTTACAACTGACATAACCACTCAGTTCCTTGACCCTAACGAGTTGTCCCTGGCCAGATAGAATGGACTGAAATGCTCTCATGCGCTTTAACCCCATACACGCGGTGCACTTTCCCGCTGTGTGCTAAGGAATGCAGAATCCCATTGTTCATGACGAGCTCAGCTCGTCATGAGCATGGAAGGGGTTACAAAGCTGAGTTTAGATACCTTATAATCCTCCTTAACATTATTTATTTGGAACAACAAGGGTACCTCACAAAGTCTCGTAGAAAATGTAGGCCTATATATCTGGTCAGTTGTCCATCTGTGTAATCATATGTAACAATATCATCCTATATGAACAATTGCAGCAAATTAATTGTCTCTACAGTTTTGTAGTCCCTAATTTAGGCCCTGACCCACCTGTGGATAGAGAGAGTGTTGCTTCCTCGACTAATGTCTCTGCTCAGTTTGATCCTGGGAGTTGACAGTAAATTTCTGCATGACATATGTGTCTACTGGTAATGATATTTCAGTCAGAGTGAGGATCCAAATGTTTGAAGAAGGGAGTTAATAATTGAGTTAAAGTAACACAGATCTTTTAACACAGGTTCAACACTTTCAACGTAAAAACATGCATGTACCGACCACCTCTGCATTGTCAATTTTCTGAACAATGTGGTGTTCTGTGATTAGGCCAAACCCATTGCAAATTATGCAGGTTTTTGTGCAGAGTGAGTTATTTTTCATCACCATTAAAGTAAATATATCAATAAATAGCTACAATTTCTGCTACCATTCTGTGATCCTTTCCTTTTTAATGTCATTGTATCTGTTTGCCACTATCTGGATTCAGACCATAACTCAGATTGCGGGACAACCAGTTCTAAGTTGGATCCTTAGGGCAACAGAAAGTCAATCCAACTAGTTGTGTGCTTGAGAAAGGATATTACACTTACAGAGACCTTTTTATCAACCAGGCAGAAGCATTTTAAGTTTTTTAGCCATACTGTACTAATATTATGATCTCATAGACATGAAGGAATTAGCTACCTTGACCATGCATGCTTGAAGAAGAAACATAACCATTTTCCTCAGTTGTTTTATTTGCATGACGTGTGGAGATACTTCAGGATTGTTTGGCTGTCAAAACGGAGTCAGAAATTATTCTACTCATGAGGAGCTGTTTTGAGTAAAGTAATCCAAATAATGATATTCAATTATCCAATTACCATAACACGTTCAGCTTTATAAACTCTTTACTCATCTGATAATTAATTTGTTTACACGCAATTTTGATAACAGTGGCTGTAATCAAAGAGGTCAAGATAAGGCTTATTCTATAGCTCCTGCTAAAAGTGTTTTTCTTAATTTAGCTAACTATCTTTGTGCCAAGCCCCTTAATTGCAGGGATAATCCATTTTCAGAAAAACAGCTCAACCTTAGTCTATCAGGAAAGACATGGAGTGGTAGCTAAAAGTAGCTAATTATTTTTTAACACACATAGAGTGTGATGAAAGTCTTGTACGATAAAGTGGTGATGTGATTGCCAAATAAGTTCGGAACTAATTGCTGAAGCTGTGTTTCTATATGATACAAACTGCTAAATTAAGTAAGAGACCACACTTCTAGCAATGATTTTAAAACAAAAGCTGTCTTCTTAAGACTGAAGACATACAGGGCCAGATGTAGGTAAATTAGATTTACCGATTTTTAATTACCGAATTTTACCGATTCGGTAATTAAAAATCAGTAAATCTAAAGTGTGGATATGTAGGTATATCCAGATGTTGAAATACCGAATCTTTAACAATCGGTATTTACCGATTCTGTAAATACAGAATCGGTAATGCCCATTCATTCCTATGGGCTTCAAAGCCCATAGGAATGAATGGGCATTACCGATTCGGTATTTACCGAATCGGTAAATACCGATTCACACAAGGGTGCAGGGGGTGTCACTTTGACACCCTCTGGCACCCCCAAAACAGGCACGGGTGCCATGCGGCAGGCATACCTGCCCTAAGGGCAGGTCTGCCTGTCACATGGCATAGGTGTGCATGCACACATGTGCATGCACACCTGAATCGGTATTTTACCATCAAATTGGATTTGATGGTAAAATACCGATTCGTTAAGGCTCCTGGGACTCTGAAGAGTCCCACCTACATCGGAGAATTACCGAATCGGTAAAAATACCGATTCAGTATTTTACAGAATCGGTAAATTTACCGATTCGGTAAATTTACCGATTCTGTAAAATTGTGCCCCTACATACCATTTCAGGTATACCGGTCGGTAATGGCCAAAAATACCGATTTTCGGCCGTTACCGACCGACCTACATCGGGCCCACAGTTATTTTAAACTAAATGTTGGTATTGGCAGTGTGCCCCACCAGCCTACCTTAATGCTTTGTGTGATCAGATGCTCTTCTACCAATAAATATGTTGTTTCTCATTTTATTAATTGTGAGAAATCCAGTTTCGGATGTCCCATGGTGATGAGCAGTTACGGGGACCCAATTGTGTCAATGTGGGTTCTTTCATCTCTGGTGATCTCGGATCTCCATACAGAGGATGTCAAAGTGGAGTCCATGTACCCTTTTCTGCAATTGACTCTAGGTTAATGAGGTAGAGCAGTCTGAGTCTGACTCAGGACGGTGCCGTGTGCTAAAATCTCTGAGTTCAGCAATGCACAAATTAACACTTGACACATCATTTTCCATTTAGTGTTTTTAAAACAAAAAATACAAGCAAACTAATGCATACACACCAAAAACAATACTCAATACAAAGAAATACAACTTTTCAGATGGAATTGCAAATTGGAACCCCTCCAAATGAAGTCTTCAACGGTAATCAAGGTATAAATCACATACCACAAAGAAAACTAGTTTGTTGCTATTATCTGCGAGGTACCATGTGACATTTGCCCACCAGCAAACCCAACCCTAAAAATTATCAATACCCTAAATTGTGTCTACTGCAAACACATAAAAGGCATGTTTATTTATTGGTAAAGGAATTCACAATCCCTATAAAAGGTTTACATTCGTTGGAAATAATTACTTTGTCAATAAAAACAATGTCTGTTGGGTTTAGCAATGAATGCAAAACTTTCCTATTCCATAATGTATAAAACTAGAGCCATTGTCTTTTCCATACATACAAGTTTTTAACTAACCCTGGGCTGAGTTCGCGAAGTAGCGGTACGCGAAGTGCACTTCGCACTACGCGAGCTACGCGTAGCACTACGCGAACTGAGTAGCACCCTGTTCGCGATGATTGCACAGAGCCGGATGCTTGTCCGCACTGTGCAATCATTGAAAACTGCATCTTGCACAGTGCGAGCTGTCTTTTACTGCCGCTCGAGTGGATTTTTACTCGAGTGGCAGCTTTCTCAACGCGGACTGGTGGTTTCTCATCTCGAGCGGTCGTGAGCATACGCGACCACTCGCAATGAGAAATCTGACCTCCCCGCGTTGAGAATCTCGCCGGGAGGTTTATTTTCCACGCTCGCGATCGGCAACTTGATGTTAATGATCGCGAATGAGGAAGAAGTCTCACGGAGATATCATTTTGCTTGCTTGCGGTCGCCAACTTGACGTTGAGGACCCCGAGCAAGCAAAAAATGACTGCTGAACTACGCTACACTTGTTTGCACTGTGCTACATGCAGTTCTCGTAGTGTGAAGTAGCGCAAACTTCGCAAACTACACGAGCGTAGCGTAGTGCTTTGCCCAGGGTTACTTTTCACCACAAAGAAATAAGGCCCATGGCATTTTTTACTTTTTCAAATGTACTTTTTGCTTTGTTTACAAGTTGTCTAGCAATCCCTCCTGACCCTACCACAGGAAGTAGTCTGCTTCCACATGGCATGTTTGCTATGGGTGTCCTGTCATTTCGAAGGACCCATCTTCTCTGACCTGGATACTTGGACTAAGTAAATTGCTTCCAGCACTGGGCGCTCTATGGGAGCATGCCGCTAGTTCCAGGTGAGCCGCAATGAAGTATGGTTGTATTTTTGTAGGTATGCTCTAGTCCCACAGATGCATGCACTTTGAATTATGAAAATGTTCTTTACCTTACACTGTATTAAATGTAAAACATGTATTAACTTTAACTATAATACTATATTTAAAAATAAATATGTACTTACGTAAACATATCTGAAAATATATCTTATATTGAGAAAATAAAAATGTATACACATTTAATAAGGAAAATTAAAATGTAAACATACATAATACAAAATGTTGATTGAAATGAATCATGATAAACACCAAACATTGAAAAATTAAAGGATCTATACAATAGAAAGAATAAATAAAATAATAAAAACTGCTACAAAAAATATAACTAACTTTGAACCAACTTTAAAAAATAAAACAACTATATACTTGTTGACTTACGTACAGCCTTTGACCTCATCCTGATAGGAGAAGCAGACAAGGAACAAGCATTAGTAAATACAGGAAAATATAATACAGTCAATAGAAATGGAAGAAAAGTAAGTGGCAAGCGGAATGTAAGCTCCTTTTCAGTTTATATTAAAACTATAGATTTCACAAGCACAGAGCTCAGTCAAAATCTAAAACCCTTAGAAATTCACTCAGAAAAAAAGGTTACAAGGATTTATAGTTAGGAATTGGCAATAAAAAATCCTCAACAATTCACTGAAAAAAACAAAGGTTACAGTGACTTTAAAATTAGGAATTAGCATTTAAAAAACCTTAGAAATTCATTCAAAAAACCCAGGGGTTACAGGGAAGTTATAGTTAGGCTCATGTTTCACTCATACCAAACCAGAGAAATTCAGCTTTTATATTTAGTGAGATAACTATAACTCTCTTCCCGTAATGCACTGCTTATGACCTCACATATTACATCACCCATGACATCATAAGTGACATTACTAATGACATCTCAAATGACATCTCTGATGACAACATCCACAGAATATCTGACACACCCACTCAAATCCCTGTATAACCTTTCATACACCCACTCCAACTTTCACACTACCATTCTGAAACCCGTTCACACACCTATACCAGTACTTACACAGCCACTCACTAATTCATAGATCAATACACTCACATCCGATCATTCAGCCATACAGCCACTCATGCACCCACTCACTCACTAATACAGCCACTAACATATCTACTCATATACCTATACATGCTTGTCTAAGGCATTGGGAAGAGGGAGCAGGGGGTGGAGCTGGGTTTGGGGGCATCACCTGTGCTGTATCAGCTATGTCAGGCTTGCTTAACCCATTTTATGCTCGATTAGAAATCATTGAGTGGGAGATAACAAAGCTGAACTGTTCCTTAGAAAGGAATAAGTCAGAGAAAAAAAACCTCTGAATCTAACCCCCCACAGAGACATAACTTACAGTCTAGTACCTTACCTATCAGTACGCATGGTTCTGGTGTCGTCTCCTTGCCTGGCAGAGAGCAGTGTAATCAGAGGGCACAAAGAGTGGCAGAGTGAGCTAAGAGTAAGAATACGGCAGTGGAGGACAAGGTCAGTGCACATGCTCAGCTATTAGAGGCAGAAAAGGTGAAATAACCTACTAAAGTATATTCAGAGTCCCTAAGGCTTGGTGCACCAAACCATTTCCCCGAGCTTCCGCCATCATGCTCCCAGTATGTCTTTGTCCTATAAAATGTGCCCAGGCTAGAATCTCATGAAAAGGAAGGGTTTTTTTCCCTGAAAAATACAGTTCTGCATTGGCTAATGGGAAAAACTCGATGGAGGACTGATTTCATGAGAGAGATAATAACTATTAGAAAAACACATTGGATTGGCTCGGGAAAGAGGGAATCACAGGGGGACTGTCTCATTATTAATATTAGGTCACCTCATTTGGCCCCTACAGCAGTTCTTCTACTTCCGAGGTCAGGACTTAGGTTTCATTCAAGTCCATCCTCTGGGATATTTTTTTTTGCCAACAGTCTTTTCCCTCTATGGCTTACCAAGGAAGTTGTCTTCTGCAATTGGATGTGGGTGAAGAATTTAGCATTGAAGTCTGGAATTCTTTTTTGCCCTTGCCACTCTTGAGGATCAGGACTGACTCAACAATTATCAGGAAATATCAGGGGAGGATAATTGGGTATCCACATGGTAGGGGGACGGTAGCGGTACAAGCAGTGGAGTTGGGGGCCTAGTACCCATGACCTCTTGTCAAGGAAGCCATTGGATGCATCAAGTGGCTCTTCGACTAACATCATGGAATATAGCTGGCGCACAGCTAAGCCGGCTAACCCGAGCCGGCATTTTTGATTAAGAGAAGCTGATATTACATTTTAAAGGAAACCTGGTCACTGGAAGGCTTTAGTGTGGATAGTTATCAATCTCTGTGTAGCAGTGTCATGCCCTCAAGCTCAGAGTAGACCAAGGGGTGGGCTAGCCATCCTAATTTCACTCGTCCTTGTGGGCACCTCCCCAAAAATTGTCAGGCACTCTTCTCACTTCCAGCTTATTCTCACTCAAACCCCGTAGTCTTTTGACCTGATCCTTATAAATGTGTCCATTAATTCATTTGATGCAAGAGTAACAAAGGTAAAAGAGGAACTGGAGACTGCACTTGAGTCCTCTATGGATAGTTACACCAGGGAGACACTCATAATCTAGGTCGGCAATTTCAACATCAAGCACTTAAGGGCTAATAATCTTAGGTGTTGTGGAGCGAAAAAAGGATGGTGGTAACTCCCTATATTTTCAGCATTCCCCATTTGGGGACTATGGGCCAGATGTAGGAGAGGAAATACCGGTCGGTAACGGCCGAATTCGGCCGTTACGACTGGTATTTAGGAATCGGCATGTAGGGGCCAGTATTTTACCAAATCGGTAAATTTACAGAATCGGTAAATTTACTGATTCTGTAACATACCGAATCGGTAATTTTACCGAATCGGTAATACCACATGTAGGTGGCACTCCTGAGAGTGCCACAGGCCCTTTAGAGTCGGTATTTTACCACCCAATCCTATTGGGTGGTAAAATACTGAATGCAGGTGTGCATCTGTATGCCATGTGACAAACAGACATGCCCTTAGGGCATGTCTGTGTGCCAAATGGCACACATGCCTGTATTTGGGGTGCTAGAGGGTGTCAAAGTGACACCCCCAGTACTCTTGCAGGATTCGGTATTTACCGATTCGGTAAATACCGAATCGGTATTGCCCATTGATTCCTATGGGCTTCAAGGCCCATAGGAATCAATGGGCAATACCGATTCGGTATTTACCGAATTTGGTAAATACCAAATGTTACCGATTCGGTAATTGAAAATTTAATTTTACCTACATCTTCCACCTTCTATTTTACCGATTCATAAATACCGAATCGGTAAAATTTGGTATTTATGAATCGGTAAAATAGGATTACCTACATCTGGCCCTATATTATTAGTCTAATTATAGCAAGGAATCTGGTTTTCACCAAATAACTTATGGTGGGTTTCTCATTTATACAGGGTCCTCAAAGGGAAGTGAGACTGACGTTTAATCATCTTATCTGATTTGGTCGAAGTAATACAAAGTTACAGGGTTAAGGCTTCTGGCATTAGTGACCATAACCCGTTGTCACTTACTTTGGATTTATACCAGGGGAACAAGGAAGTGAGTCAGGTAATCTTACAATTGTCAAATCCACGGAACAAGGGGTTAACAGTTAAGTGTGACTCTTTGGTAAAGGGGGCTTTCATGACCAATTTGGTCAAGAACATTATTGACCTGGTAGAGGAATCATCAGTGTCAATTATTGATGCCTTTACTTTTAGATGTGTGACAGTTGATATCGGCCTATAGTGGAACAAAGCAACAAAACCACCACCCCCTTCAGCTGGTTCAATAATAATAGTACTGTGACCCACAAAAACCTAATGCAGTCACATCTAAAAATCTCTGAGTCAAGGAAGAGGTAGTAGAAGTTCGCAGGGCATACAAGGCTATCCTGGAGGCCAGAAAATCTGAGCTTTGGTGGCCTGCCTGAGAGAGCTAGACAAGGTTTCCAGGCTGAACGGCAGTGCCTCCTTTTGGAAGGTGGTAACCCAAAAATTATTTACTGGTTATGAGAAGCCTACTCCAGACTCAGTAATACTGGCAGAAGGTTGGGTGGAGCATCTCTGTAATATTTTCAATCCTAGAAATGAAAAGGCTAGTAGCCCCCCCTCCCCAAAGCAGAGAGGATAGTCACAATTTAGGATTATATGAGGATCTGAGAGAAATGATAGATACTACTGATGTAATCGCAGACATCAGGCGAGGCCCACAGGGGAAAGCTCCGGGGCCTGATGGGGTCCTCTTGGACCACTTCAAAAAAACTGAAGTGCTTTGGGCACCCATTTTAACTAACATTTTTGAAGCATCATTCAAGGAAGATCTAATCCCATCATGGTCCAAAGCTATAGTTGCCCCGATATTGAGGAAGCTGGGACAGGAACTCCTCAGACTGGTATCATGCCCTATCCAGCCTGGACAGCTCGCTAAAGATTTTGGGCAGGGTTTTTGCAGCGAAACTTGACATCTGGCTGTAAGAGAACCAGTCTCTGATGAGTGCCCAGCATAGATTCCGCCCAGGGTTCGGCACTGTGGAGGAGTGCCTTAACTTGCGACTGGTCATAGGGAAATATCTCAAGGCTAGGAGAGGTTCCATCCACCATGCATTCTTGGATCTCTCCTCTGCCTTCAATTTGGTCAATAGGAGAAAGCTGTGGGACTGTATAAACAGGATGGAAACTGTACCAGGTTTAACTGGGCTCCTGCAAAGAATGCATAGGGACACCAACATCAGTATTTGATTTGGAGATAAGGGGAAACTTACAGAAATCACCAGGTTACATTTAGATATGAGACAAGGGTGCACCTTGACCCCTCCCCTGTTCCTCGTCTACATCAATGGCTTGGAGTCCCACTTGGCTAGGATAGGAAAGGATCTCCCAAGTATTTATGCAATAGCCCTGCCTGTTTTGTTGTATGCAGAGGATGTGGTACTAATAGCAAGGACTTATAATGGTCTCCAGCTTCTTTTAGATGGATTTTATAATTTTATGGGGGGGCCTCGATCTTGAAGCAAACTTACAAAAATCTTTTATAATGAGCTTTGGCCTAGAAATGTGAAAATTAGTACTTTCAAATGGGGGGGCTGCAATTAATAGAGTGAAGTGTTTTAATTATCTGGGGCTTTCTTTTAATCAAACCTTTACCTGGCAGAGCCTACATCAATCCAGGGCTGCTCATACTCAACAAGCCTTGGCGCCAGTGTTCTCATTTGTGAGTAGGCTGAACCACAACCCAATCAAAGAAATGATGGAGATTTATAGGAGTACATGTGTTTCTGTGGTGACTTATGGGGCAGAGGTCTGGGGCAACAAAGGATCAGGGCCAATTCAGAAAGTAGAAAATAAGATTGATGGTAGGTTATTGACTGCTGCCCAATCATACCCTGCCTTTATGAGCCTATCAGAGCTGGGCCTAACATCTGTAGGTGACAGGATAAAGCTGGCACCACTACTCTTATGGCTAAGGTTTTGGGGGAACCCTGATGCCCAACTCTCCAAGGCAGTATTTGGGAAGTATCTTTCTCTGGACAATGCCCTCAATATACCCTGGATGAGATTTATAAAAAAGAATTCCTGGAGTTGGGCCTGCAGGGATACGCCAAAAACCTGGCAAGCATCGACTCCAGGACTATTTCAAGGGTAAAAGAGGCATTTTGGTATAAGCAGAACAGGGCCCATCAGGCGGGTTTTAATAATAAGCTTGTAAGCGGCATTATAATCCAATCAATCAGACACAGGGCTGCGAGCCATATTTCTCGTGGTTTCCGAATGGGAACCTCAGGTTTTATCTAACAAGACTACAATTCAGTCTATTGCATCGGATAGTTACTTTTCCTTGGAATATAGTCTGGGGGAACCACTGCCCAGGGGCCATTCAAAAAATCTGATTATCAAAACACATTGCATTTCATTGTTTTTTACACTTTGTATGCTCATGCTAGGAAGCAATTGGTGTGTCTTATTTTTCTCTTCTTTAATATGAACTCCCATAAGGAGGCGATTGAGCGATTGCAAAGATTGGAGATTGAGAAAATGTGTATGGCAGTGGTACATTTTGTCCACCTTTCACGGGCGGTTAGAAACAAATATAGCTCAATATACCTACATCAGGCAGGTTTTGATAATATGCTTGTAAGCGGCATTATAATCCAATCAATCAGACACAGGGCTGCAAGCCATATTTCTCCTGGTTTCCGAATGGGAACCTCAGGTTTTATCTAACAAGACTACAATTCAGTCTATTGCATCGGATAGTTACTTTTCCTTGGAATATAGTCTCTGGGAGCCACTGCCCAGGGGCCATTCAAAAAATCTGATTCTCAAAACACATTGCACTTCATTGTTTTTTACACTTTGTATGCTCATGCTAGGAAGCAATTGGTGTGTCCTATTTTTCGCTTCTTTAATATGAACTCCCATAAGGAGGCAATTGAGCGATTGCAAAGATTGGAGATTGAGAAAATGTGTATGGCAGTGGATTGGAGATTGAGAAAATGTGTATGGCAGTGGTACATTTTGTCCACCTTTCACTGGCGGTTAGAAACAAATATAGCTCAATATAACTACACCACTTGTAATATATTTTTACGATTAGGATCTTAATTCTTTTTTAACTCTTTTAAACTTTTTAGTCTCTAGTATGTGACCCATCGACCTTTTTTTATATGTTTTAATTATCTTTTCATAAATATTTACTCTATGTTGTATCTTTTTTTTAAACAACTGTATTATCCCTGAATGTGACTTGAATCATGTAATGCTGCTATATCTATTTATGTAATGTTTTTATTATCTGTACTTTTATGGCTGTAACATGATCACTGCAACATCGCACCTAAAAGGAGAAAAATGCTTAGGTACCATTTAAGTAAGTGTACTAACAGAAGTGTAACAGTCAAAGACTTGTTTTTATGATGCTAAAAATCAGAAAACAGGACAACTCTTGAACATTGAGACATTGTGGGTATTATTTAACGCTCATAATAAGGCCTTGGGATTTGTGCCCAGTGACATTCTTATGTGCCATCATGTATTGTGCTGTAGTCTGTGAATCCAAAAGCACATTCTTTTGAACCGTGCCCTAGTGTAGAACAAACAAACAGCCTCTAAGTGTGTGATGTAAACACCTGATATAGCTTCTGTTTCAAGTGCTGCAACTCCAAGGGTAACAGTTGATTATTTGAAGCCTATGCAGCAATAGATTAATTATAGTGTAAGTGTCTGTTAGTGCACATGTCAAAGGCAGGATGGATATTTCATGACAACTCATTTGGTGATTAACCTCTCTACATGTATTTGCAGCACACCTCACAGTACATTACCTACATATCATGACAATGCTCTTGAGGACTTAGAAAAGATAAAAGTACGACTCCAAGAGCTTGAAGGTAAACTAGTCTCTCTATTTGTTATTTTGTCCCAATCCCCCTTCCCTTTTGGGGCAGCAGTTTAGTCTCAGTTACAATTCCTTGATCAGACGCCACCCTAGGAGAGATAGGAGTCCCAAGATCATCTCTGCGGATAGGAGCCAGGTGAGTGACATGACAGGGTGCTTTATTGGCCTGAGGGGGGAATGTGGCTTTTTTGTGCACCCCAGATTGCTGGAATTTAACCACTGGTCATGACTGGACATGGAGCCTCGGAACACAGATGGGCATGAAAGATCATTGTGCAATATGGGACAATTAAACCACAATGATCTTAAGCATGTATTGTGTGTCTGTGTGTCTGTTTTTGTGTTCACTTAAAACTGGAACTAAGTGCTGCTGTGTGTGTTTATATAGCTAATCAGCAAAACTAGAGGCAAAAGACCAAGTCAAGGGTGGATTTCCTCAGAGATTGCTCGATGCTAGAAGGGTCCACCTCCAGGCAGCTCCAAGTCTGAATGCCATTATGGGGCAGACTATTGTTGTGGTCAGGTTGGGTAAAAGCTTTTGGGGAAGGAACAGCGGGGAAGAGATCTGTCAGAGAAAATCAATTCTATGACTACACTCCTATAATCTTATCAAACTATGTTTCTATCAATAATGGGTTAATATGTTCACCTGTGTGCTGCCCTGTTAGAGGGAATGAAGAGGGAGAATGCATCTAGAATAGAAAGTATGAGTAGGCTTCGAAACAGACTATATTAACTTTATACCTTTCTATACTATGCTACTAGCAGCCATACATGGTAATACAAATGGAACCTACCACATCTCACTCTGTAGTATTCATGTAGAGCGCTGTAGGAAGCTGACTCTGTATATACAATACCAAAATGAGGTATACAATGCCCAGAGTCCAATGGAACCTCAAAGTTAGGCAGAGGTAAAAGTAGATAGAACATTACTGTCTATTTATGGTAGTGTTGGCGAGCAATAAGGCTTATCAGAGGGTAGTGCTAACCATTTATTGTACACACTCAAGCCAGAAATGGTTTCACACACTCAAGGACACATCTCTAAACAATTTGTTTTGTGTAAAAAAATATTTGTTATCTTTATATTCTAGAATCAAGCCAGGCCTGGTACAGGTGAGTGGATTTATACTTTGGCAGTAAACATTACAGTTGAATGCAGTTGTATATACTTGGTTTTGGTCACAGATAAAGCACTTGTAAAGCAATACTTTGAACTACTGTACTTATACTTTGTAATTACTTTAGTAGCATTGGGTATATTGCTTTGCAGAATACTTTTCTTACACAGTGTAGTATGCCTAGCATGTTATCCGACCCCCAGACATAGTAAAGAGTTTCTACCTTTAGGAACTCCCTCTCCTAGTTTCATACATGATCTATGTACAGTATTGTTGGGTATTATATGTGATGTATATATACTATGTGTATATGTTGTAAATATATGAGTTTGCGTATTATAATTGAGTACAAATTGAAATATGAAACCAAACAACTAATAGAAAAAGAAAATATTAATGATCCAAGAGAAGAAACTAATTAAAAAAGAAACAAATAAAATATATTTTTTGTATCAAATAGAAGTATAATGTGTAATATGTGCATATGTACTTTGTAAGCGACCCTATCTAGATTTAGGCCTGTGATGAAAACGAAAAAACATAGTTCTTTTTCTAGCATCATTTTTTACCCCATGTTAATGTTCCCTACAGCTAGCAAGTCTTATTGTTCCCAGCAGGGGTCCCCTTTTTTCAAAGACATATACCTAGATACTACACTGGGACATTTCCTGAATAAAGGTAAGTAAATGCAGTTTTGTTATTAGAACACTTTTTCTAGCATAATTGTTTACCCCATGTTAATGTTCCCCACAGCAAGCAAGTCTTATTGTTCCCAGCAGGGGTCCCCTTTTTTCAAAGACGTATACCTAGATACTACACTGGGACATTTCCTGAATAAAGGTAAGTAAATTCAGTTTTGTCATTAGAAGACAATTATATAGGTTTTTATAGATTTTCCAACTCTACACATATAACGTTTTTCAAAAGAAAACAGTTAATGTTATCCTATTGGAGGAAATAGAGTTATCGGTAAACAGGTAAGTACTTTGCTATGAGAGCTGGTTTTCTGGGGTTATACTCAGGGGTCCTCCAGGGTCATGGATGTACTCTCAAAACACCCTCTGCGGCACTAGGGCAGCCGAGTTCAGAGTGCTGAGGCCCAATGTTATCCAAAGGGGGATAGGGGGCCTCCAGTTGGGTGCTACTCACAAGCAGCCCACAAGGTTGTGGGAGCAAAGCTCCTGGTGTTAGGCTCAGGGCAAAGGGGATTCAAATTAGCACCCAAAGTACACCCACAGTGGCGCAGGGGCGGCTGGGTGCAGGGTGCTGGTTTGGTGTCAGCAGCCCTGTCTTCTTCTATGGGGATTTTCTGGTTGCAAAAAGACTGCATGCACAGGGACGAAGATCTTCTGAAGATGACCACCAGTTTGAGAGGTAAGTTGGGATTATGGGACACCATTGGTTGGGAAACCCAAGGCCCTGGGACATCGGGTGCAGGGGTGAATTTAGGCATCGGGTTTTCTTACCAGGCTCCGGTTGCGGTTGAGAGGTTCCTCCAGAAAGAGACTGCAGGCATCGTTTGGAGAGTCGAGGTAAGTCAGAGATCATAAGAACTCAGACCAGGGCTGCTGGGGAGACCTCCTTGTGGTGTTGTGCCACTCGAACTCAGGCCATAGGTGTCGGGTTCTGAGTGCTGCAGGCTCTGGCTTTTGGCTTGGGCCAGAGTCTTATGATAAGGACATCCGCTGCTCACAGGAAACAAAGTCTTGAGTGTGGAAGCCAGGACAAGTCCACCAGGTTCTTGAGGCTGCTGGCTGCAGGACACTCTGGAATTTTGCTGGAGCAGGTTAGAGGTTGGGACAGGCCGGTAGGGCTGGGGCTGTCAGTGGGCGCCCTCCTCTTCTTAGCTGTAGCACAGCTTCTTCAGTCCTTCTTCTTTTCTTCTAGTGGATTATTGTCAGAGGAGGAAACACTACATTTAGGGGTGTTACAGGTAAGTGAAGGTTCGGACCAATGGGTCACTCCCTTGGGGTTGGTACACCCCCGTGATGGCACCCTTCAGTGGGAGGGGGCATATTTCTAACTCTGGTTGACAGGGTACTCAATCTGCAAGATGGCAGGAACTGAGAGTTGTGCTTTACCTCGCCTCCCCCACCTGAGGAGTGGGGTTGGCAAAGATGGGCACACCTCCCTTCCTCACATAGTTTTCTCACCAATTTTCTCGCCCAAAGTGGGGGTCAGAACCGGTGGGGCCAGTTGCTGGAAGCAGCAAAAGGCTTGCTGTAGCTCACAAAGCAGGCAAGCCTTTGAAGCTTTCCCTTCATGGACCCTACCCATCCTGGGGAGGAGGCTTGGCACCTTGTACCAGGATGAGCATTGTGCCAGATTCCAGAGAGCAGCAGGCTCTTGACCCAGGGGTCCAGAAATGTGTCTGGTGGTTGCAGCTGGCAAGCAGCCATCCAGCCTGGACACTAGTGTTAGGTCGTTTTTCAGGGAGCATCTCTAAGATGCCCTCTGAGTGCATTTTCCACTAAATCCCACACTGGCATCAGTGTGGGTTTAATGTGCTGAGAAGTTTGATTTCAAACTTCTCAGATTTCAGCAAGCCATCATGGTGCTGTTGAGTAGGTAATGACAAACTCCGAGTACCCTATACTCTTAATGGTAGTACTGCACTTGCAATGTCTAAGAATGGACTAAGGCACTGTGGGGGTACAGGACTGACCTATGCCAGGGCAGTGGGTTGTAGGCATAGCACACATGGATGTTTAGAGAAACAAAAAACCTGCCCTTGGGGAAGTTGATAGGAATACAGCGTGAATCTGCTGTAGTCACTCAGCTAGAAAAAATACTGTTTTCCTAGAGACCCCTCACCCATCAGTTTAATTCCAAAAACAGTATGTATATACAGTGCATGCGCATAAGTGTGCACTTTTTGCATCCTTTTTATAGGATTGACAAGGTGTGACACACACAGGGCTGGACCCCGTGGATTTCTGATGAAGGGTCATTAGGGGAACGACTCGAAACATTTTGACGACTATACATTACTGAGACAACCAGACTCATTAAGGTCTGGTTTCTCCTCAGTAACAACCCCTGTTTTTTAACCATACCAACTAGGTATTTTTATGTTTTCTTCCCCTTTATTTATTTTATTTATTTATTTATTTATTTAATTTGTATAGCGCGTTATAACCACCGGGGTCTCTAAGCGCTGTTTGTCCAGATTACGTAGTGGGGGTTTGGCATTTACTTGATCTTAACAGTACGCCTAGAGGCTGCTCCATGCTTGCTTGAACAGTACAGTTTTTAACTTTTTTCTAAAGGATAACAGATTGCATTCCTTCCTTAGTTCTGGGGCCAGTTTGTTTCACAAAGCTGGGAGTGTGTTGGAGAAAGCGCCTCCCCCCACCGTGGCCAGTTTGAAGCGGGATTGGGACAAGAGGGTAGCGTCCGACGAGCGCAAATTCCTGCTAGGTGTATATGGGGATAGGCGGGATTTCAAGTATCTTGGTGCATTACCATACAGCGCCTTATGTACGATACACAATCCTTTAAATACAACCCTCTGCCGAATCGGGAGCCAATGTAGCTCCTGCATCAGAGGGGAAAAGTGGGCAGTCCTGGGTTTCTTATAAATCAGCCTGGCTGCGTCATTCATAACCCCCTGTAGCTTATCCAGCAGCCGCTGGGGTAGACCTATATACAGGGAGTTTCCGTAGTCCAGCCTAGCCAGGATTGTGGCTGAGACCACGTGTCTCAAGGTGGAAAATGAAAGTAGTGCAGAGATCTTCCTCAATTGTCGCATCAGGCCTATACAGGTACCCACTACCGTGGTGACTTGTTTTTTCATGGAGAGTTTATCATCCACATACAGGCCTAGACTTTTGACTGCAGTCGCCGGTTCCGGTGGCACACCCAACTCCACAGGCCAGAATTTCTCGCTCCAGGGGTTGCCCGTGATGGAAATGGGCAACACTTCCGTCTTGTCCGTGATGATTTTTAAGGAGTTCTCGGACATCCAATTAACCGTGGCTTTGAGTATGTCCTGCAACCTGGTAGACGCTCCCGGGCCATCATCCAGCCAGATGATTATCTGGGTGTCATCGGCGTAGTTGTATACTAGGCAGTCCATCCTATTCAGTAGTGCAATTAATGGCTGCAAGTAAATATTAAAGAGTAGGGGTGACAGGGCAGAGCCCTGTGGAACCCCACAAGTGATGGGAGCAGAGGTGGAAAGTAAGTCCCCCAACTGTACTCTTTGTGTCCTGCCCTGTAGGAATGATGTAAGCCATGCATGTGCTGTACCCCTGATACCAAAAGACCTCAACCGCGACAATAGTTGTTCATGACACACAGTATCAAAGGCCGCGGAGAGATCCAGTAGTACCAGGGCGCTCGGTGTTTTTATATCAGCACTACTCCTCAATTCATCCAGGATTGATAGCATGACTAATTCCGTGCTATGGTTGGCGCGGAACCCTGCCTGATTGGACTCCAGCAGGTTATTGCTCTCTAGATGTCCTGAGAGCAATGCCAGCACATGCTGCTCAATCACCTTAGCCAGAAAAGGCAACTGGGAGATGGGTCGGAGGTTCTTCAAACACTTCGTGTCCGATCCAGGTTTTTTTAGTAGAGGAATCAGGCGAGCCTCTTTGAAAGCTAGAGGGACCTGTCCTGTGTGAAGGGAAGTGTTCAACAGATGCAAGACTTCTTCCTCAATACCTGGCAATGCTAACTTGAACACATCAGGAGGGCATGGATCCACCAGGGAGCCGGATTTAACTCGGTCCATAATCGTAAATAGTTCCTGTTTTGCAATTGGGGAGAACTCAACTAACGGTATGATATCCGGCGGGGCAGAGTGGTCAGGTAGGCGAGGACATTCGAGGGGTGTAGTTGCAGCAATTTCTCCCAGAATATCGGAGATCTTGTTCACAAAGAAGTCCTGGAACCTCTGGCAGTCCTCCTGGGTGAACTCAGTGCTTTGCTCTTTGTTTATCCTGAGCTCAGCCAGGACCCGAAAGATTTCTTTCTGTGGATTTCTAGCTGCAACTATTCTTTCCTCAAAGAAAGCAGCCTTCCTAGTTTGGATGGCTAGTTTGTAAGTCGCTAAGGATGAAATATATTCTTTCTTGGCAGTGGCGTCATACTCTTTCCGCCATGCTCGTTCTTTCCTCCTCACCCCACGTTTCATATCCCGTAAGGAGTCATTATACCAAGGGGCCCCAGCTCCTCTCTCCACCTTCTTCACCCTACTTCACTGTACTACACATAGTCTGAACTTGTAAGTGCTCCTACGTATTTCACAAGTAGCAACACGCCTCAATCCATAGAGATTTGAGAGGAACCCCAATGATGAAGCATGCAATCCTGGTGGGTGAGGGGTCTCTAGAAAAAAGTATTTTTTTCTAGAGAAGTGATTACAGCGGATTCTCGCTGTATCCTTGGCAGGAACACAGGGCACACTCAATCGAAGTACATCAGCAATTCAGCAAAAAGTGGGGGCAACAATGCAAAAAGAGGGCACTTTCTTACCGGTGCTCAGCATTATCTTGACTGCTGTGAGAAAGCACGAAGAGTAGTTTGTTATTCTTTTCCACTATATGATGAGCTGTTCATCTGGATTTATATGTTTGGCCTGCCACCCAACTTTGTACAGTACACAGTCTGAGTCTTTATGCAACTGCAAACTTGTTCCATGGTGTAACATCACAAAGAAACATGACTCAATACATCATGAGTTAAAGGTTCCAAAAATTAAGTTTTGAGGAATGCTGTAAAAAACGATCTTACCTCAAAAAGTAAAGGATTACCCACCTGCTCTAAAGGTCCATGTCCTGCACATACCTCACACGCCTTCCTATGTCCTCGATACCCACTAAATGTCTGGAAACTCACATGACTTCTTCCACTTACTCAGAATCACAACTAAAATACAACTGCATCCGCATCTGACACAGGAACAGTATAATGAGCACAAGAGGCTGGATGGGGCTAGTTTTTATACTCGCACCCCACCCAACATGGCTGCCACTTTCAGAGATGTTCTTTGGGAGGTGGGACTTCCAGATACGGCCATAACATTCGCGAACAGGAAGAAACAAAAGATAAAGTCAGCAGTGCAGCGCTGAGTATACATCAAGCAACTAGACTGCCGCGCACTGAGCTGCATGCTCATTCAGAATCTAGTCTTGCTCGGTGCTGCCCTATTTGTAATGGACATGTGAACAGCACCACCAATAGCGCACTGTGAGGTAGGTGCCATGACATTTGCCACATATTTTGCGTGGCTGAAGAGAACGCCTCAGAGCACATTGGGTAGCATTGCAGTGATGTACAGAACCACCACCAGACAGCAGTAGACTGGTATTGTTGCCCCTAGAGCCTCAGCTCATAGCCATGACAGACCATGACATTCCCAGGTTTACAACAAGCTGAAAACCTGGGAATGCATCAATATCTGACCCATTCCCAGGGGAGGTGTAGGGGAGGCACACTAAGGAGAAATAATATCACCACAAATATTTCTTTCCTATTTGTGCTGCATTCAGCAGCACCAGCAGAAAGAGGAAATTACCTCAATATCTTGTTTTTGCCCCTTCCTGCACTAAAGCATCCATCAGTACAACGCAGGCACCCTTGCCCCTTGGTGTAAGGGTGCCTGCGTTTGTGCATGTCAGATGTTTAAGTCAAAGTGCTGTTGAACATGACAGGAGTACTCAGTATCTCATAGATACAGGGCATTCATTCCATTTCTTTTGCTTTAGGGAAGAGAAGCAGGAAGGCTTTTAATGCTGCCCTACACCATAAACTTGTAAATGAGG
Source organism: Lissotriton vulgaris (assembly GCF_964263255.1). Classification (NCBI taxonomy): domain Eukaryota; kingdom Metazoa; phylum Chordata; class Amphibia; order Caudata; family Salamandridae; genus Lissotriton; species Lissotriton vulgaris. The sequence continues at coordinate 594,661,395 of NC_141693.1, forward strand.
CCCTGATTGTCAACCTTTTGATTCATGTGAGCAACTAACATAGATCCCCATCAACATAAAGCTTTTCCATTCCAGAGGATGAAACACCAACTCCTAACCATTTGAATGTCCTGGAAGTGGATCCTGCGGAAGATGACAGACTGCCAACCCTTGACCAAGACACCCTTCAGAAAATCCTGGACTCCATCCAAATATCATCTCCATTCACAGGAAGGGCCAACAGCATCCCAGGTCTGTAGATGATCTGCTTCTCACCCATCAAACACCACATGCCAGCTCAGCCCCAGCCCAGGACTTATCTTCCAATGCCATATGGTAGGAGTCCAGTGGTAGATGAGGTGGTTTCGGGGTAGGAGACCATGGCGGGCACCCTGGAGGGAGTCTGTAGGTGCATCAGTCCCAATAAGGACACCGCAGAGGCTGTAAGAGGCAGTTACCCTCTGCTCCATGGCTTGGACCAGTCTCTGGCTGACATTACTGGTGTCGTGAGGCAGCAGCATGATCAAATGCCTTACCAAAGTGGCACCAGCACGGTTGGGAACCTGCTGGGGGCAATACACAACATCCTGGAACTCATGGAGTGGAAGCAGAGCTCCTAAATGGGGATAATGCTGCCTACCAGCAGTCCTTCTCATTGCTTTGCTGCCCTTCTTGTTGGCACAAGGAAATGCTGCTGATAACCGGGGGTCCACATTTTCAGCCTCTGATGTGTGCATGCCTCCAAGCCTCCACAATCATGAACACTACACTCACATGAGGCACCACATACATTAGAGATGGAAGATGTGGACTGCAGCTCTTTTGAAAGGCAATCTACCCGGTAGCAGATCTCTGTGTCACATGGACAGTTTCTCTAATGCCCTGTGCTTATGCCCATGCCAGTGCACCTCTCAAAACTATGAAGGAGAAGATGGGAGGGCCAGAAAGTTGGAGAGAGGGCCTACATCTTGTACTCAATCCAGTCCACAACCTTCTGTAAGGTATCCATCATTTTCATCAGGGTTACCACCTGCAACTGCAACTGTAATCCCGCAAACTTCAAGGCATTCTCTTGTTGGCCCTACAGCAACTGTCTCTCAATTTTCTGTTTGCTGCTGTGAAGTTGTGGCAACCGACTGTGGTGCCACTGCTGGTGGGGCTGTGGAGGGTCCTGGAACTGGGGCTGTAGAGAATCCAGGAATTGGGGCTGTTGAGGGCCCTGCAACTGGGGCTGAGGAGGATCCTGCTACTTGTCCTGGAACTCCACCATGAAATTGCTCTACTTGATGGCTGCTGCTTGTCCTGTTTGTAGCTTCCTGTCCCAAAGGTGGGGACGTCCAGGTCCCTGTTTCCTAGCTCAATCACAATTGTGCCCCATGCACCTGAAGGCCTTTGCAACATGGAAGATGTGCCTGTACCTCTCCAGGCGGCTCCAATAAGCTTTTTCTCCTCTGGGGTTATGTTGGCTGTTAGAAAGGAAGGATGCATGAATCAGACCAAGATTTGTCACAATTGACAACATTTACATGCATCAATGGCTATTAGCATCACAAATGGCATGGCCTACTAACAACAATTACATTTATGTAATGTATAACGATCATTCATCATGAGAAGCATGTACTTTCCCTCATATAAAAATGATAAATAACCCAGATTTTGGCCTTGTAGGTGCAGGAAATGGCAGTGTCTGGACTCATTACCATGTACCCATGTGCATATGAACACAGGACTGGATTCATACTTTTATATGCATATGGAATGGTACATGTGATCTATCTATGTGCTCACTGAGGACTGGCATGCAACATGCCAGAGGGTAGAATCCTTATTATGTTCCAGCGTATTCATAAAGTGCACTTTCACCAAAAAGGTTACATGGCTCTAGCAATACAGAGCCAGGAGAGAAGCGAAGCTTTAATCACACGCCTGTCTAAAGAGCCAAGGTCCTGAAGCTCATGTAGGATGCTGTGCCTCTGATATGAGGGAGAAGGAAATTAAAGACACCAGGAGCAAGCACAGAAATCTGGGTTCGGCCCAGCTTCTTCCTGTTAAATTTAGGGACCTCTTATAGATCAAAGTTAGTAGATCTAAGATTACGCTTAGGAATGTAATTCCAGATTTTGGAAAAAACAAACTAGGGTTTTTGCCATGATGGGATTTAAAGATGGTACACCCTGTTTTGAATAGGGAGCCAGTGTAATTTTTGAAGAAAAGGTTCAGTTTGGCAGTATCTAGGCTGATGCCAGACCAGTCTAGCTGCTTGATTTTGGAACAGCTGGAGCCTCCGACTCAGTCCCTTGGGAAGGTCCAGGTAGAGAGAATTGGCATGATCAATGCAGGACATGATAAGAGCAATTATAATCTGGATGACGGCCTCAAAGGAGAAATATTTCCAGAATTTTGATTTCCAAAGCTCAAAAAACAAACAAAGTGCTCCACAAATCTAGGGATTCATCAAGAGTTGTTCATTACCTAAGTTCCCAAAACTTTTAACTGTTTATTTAGGGGATAGGATGGGCACCTATCTCTGATGGCTAGATAGAGGGATTCCAGCTGTGCAGTTTGTTTTTGACCATCATAATCTCAGGTTTTCCCAAATTCAGCTCCAGCTGATGGTAGTTCGTCTAATCACTGATGTAGAGCATGGTACTCTGAAAAAAGTCTGTGGATTCCGGCATGTCATCAATATTAAAAAGTAGCAGCATGTCATCAGCTTAGTTATATATGTTCACTCTGTAAAGTGTGTACCAACGGGCAAATATAAAGATTGGATAAAAGAGGGGACAAGGAGGACCTTTGAGGTACACCACTTTTAAGTCTAACCTTTGATGAGTGAAAAGGGAAAAGGCGAACCAATTGAAATCGGTCTAACAGGAAGGATTTGATCCAATCAAATGTCAATACCTGTAAAACTGCGGTCTCAGCACTGTCAATTAGGATGTTTTGATATATATTTTCCAAGGAAGGGGCACTGAAAGGCAGATAGGGGGATACTGTATTTTATTATGTGAATTTTCTTGATGAAGAAAGTGTTTATATTGTCACACAATTCTTGAGCAGGGACCACAGGAGCATGTTGCTGATCTGGATTGGAAAGTTCAGTGACAATGTTGAATATTACTTTAGTTTTGCTATCAGAGTTTAAAATTTGATTAGAGAAGTAAGTAGATTTGGCCTTCCAAATCAGTTTCATATAGGCTTTACGCAGTAAGACAAAAGTCGCTTTTTTATCAGATAAATATGCTTTCTGCCACTTATGCTCAGCCTAGCCCCACTCTAATTTAGCTTTTTTCTATATCATTTAACACCTGTCTGCAGTATTGACTTCTGCCATGAGGGGAATGGCCACTTTCACTTACCGGCTGCTGTGAGGAGAACGGCCATCCACCGCTACTTTACCAAATCCATTGCCATGAGGAAAACGGCCACCTGGGGGACCACAACAGCCAGAACCCCTAGAGATTCACACACCCAGCGACACCACAACCGTGCCAGGGGGTGCGATAAAAGGCTTGCAGTACTCCCGCGGCATGGGACGCGTGCGGGCGTGCCCGTCTGCACCCGTCAGATCCCGAAGGAGAACGGGCTGGGCCATTCCCTTTGGTTTTCCTGTAAGATCACCTTGTTGTCTCTGGACTTGTGTAGGAATTGTTCCATAAGGTGGGTATCTTCATCGTACAATTGATCCACATATTGCCAGAACAAACTACTCAATGACATAGAGTTTTACAACTTGTTTTAATTTTGCCTCTTGTGAGATCCTTTTGGAGGGCAGCAGCCTTTATCTGATCTTTGTGGACTTAAAATCAGCATTGAACCTGGTCCCCAGGGATAAATCATGGTCCATTTTAATAAGTATGGGGGTGCCTCCTTACCTCTGTCATCAGATGAAGCGGCTTCGCAAATCTTACTATGCACAAGTCAAATAAGGGAAAAATGGTGAGCTCACAGATCCTATAGTTATAGACACAGGAGTAAGGCAGGGGTGTTTTCTGGCCCCAACCCTTTTCTGTCTATTTATTAACGGTCTTGTGGAGGACTTGATTGGTGGGACGGATGTAGATGACCCCAGTTTGGTGAAACGCAGGGGTCTGATGGTCACCGATGACACTTTGCTACTATTCAAATCCCCGATGGGAATTCAGCAGGCCCTAGACATTTTCCAGTCATTTTGCAAAAGTAGGGGTTTGGAGATAGACTCTTCAAAGACCAAATACATGGTTGTTAATGCAGGTGACTCCACACATCCAAATCCCTGCTAAGATTTGAAACCACTGGAAAAAGTTACAGTTTTTGATTACCTAGGATTAACCCTCACTGTTAAAATACAGTGGCATGCGCAAATTAGGAAGGCTAGTTTAAGATTAGCACAGTATTCAAGAGGGCTGGCTAAGATGCTCAAGAAAATTACCCATAAAATGGTTAGCCCGGTTATGGAAATTTACAAGACACAAGCAAGGGGGGCGGCCCTATGTGGAGACATCTATGGTGCACACCAGAACTAGTGGCTTTTGAGGATGAGATGAAGGAGATTATGAATTAGCAGGGTGCGTGCAAAATCCCATGGTTAGCCTATATCAAAAATCCCTTAGTTGCTCTAAGGTTGGGTGACCTATGGGCCAACGCTGAAGTATCCTGCATGACAATTCCCAGGAAGGCTCTTCCAAAAATTTTTAGACAATTTAAGTTAAATCAGATCAAGAGGAATTCCACCTCTGGTATATTCACTGCACAATTTTTAGAAGTCAAGGAACAATACAGGCTAGAAACTGTTTTTGATGTTATTCAGCCCCCCTAGCTAAAAAAATGTCATTTGCAATTTAGGCAGAGGGTACTACCACTCCGTGCCTTCACAAATAACTGTGGGGGTACAGAGTCCAAGGGGTGTCCGGTTTGTGAGAGCAACTCTGAAACAGACCAACATGTACTGTTTGTTTGTCCGATATACAAGAAGATTAGGCACCAATGGCTTCAACAGGTCTGCCGGAACTTGGGACAACTCTCTGTGGGGAGGCATATTGGATATTAAAATATGATACCAGCCTCTCTATTGTGTATTCAGTTTCCTGATACTTATTCTCTATGTGGTGTGCTTGTTCAACTGTATTAAAACCAAGTCTGGTTTAATCGGATTCCTTTAAATTTTTAAACAATTTTTATCCTCTTTTAATATATAAAATGAGTAGTTTTTAATGCTTTTTCTGAGATCTTTTAATATTGCACTGTCCGGCACTATATTTAATTCTGTATAACAAGACTGTATGAAATGTGTTGCATTTTTAATGTACTTTTATGGCCAGGTTGGTCGAAATAAAGATATTTTGAATTTTAATTTGAAAATCATTTAAATACCATTTAGAATGATGCTACATGGCTACGAATAGATTTGATTTCATGCTGAGTAGCATGCATGTTGCTGGCTTCTCTGAGCCAAGCAGTAATTGCACCTTCACAATAATCTAAGCTCTCACTACAGGAGGGAGGGAGACTCTGACAAAGAGTTACAAAATGTGTCAAGATCAACATGTTTCAAGTTTCTCAAAGAGATGTCTGGCTAGGTAGAGGACTTCCTTGATGTAATGTCATTCATAGGAAATTTAATTAAGTGGTGATCAGACAAGGGACATGGGGCAACTATGAGGTTGGATAAAGTAAGATTCAGTGACCAAACCTGATAAAGTATTTGACCCTTATTATGTGTGGCTGTAAACACCTGCTGATCAAACTTCAAACTAGTGAGAGAATCAGTTAGACGAGATGTGGTCGCTAATTTCGCCATTGGCCCTCAGATTAAAATCTCCAACTCGTAATACTTTTGCATAATCAATGGCCAGAGTGGGTAGAGAGTCAGTTATGAGAAATGGAAAGTGAAGCATGTTGTCCCCGGGTCTGTATAAAAGAAGATAAATTAAAGGGGAGCCGGGCAAATCTTATTTGATAACTAGGTTTCTCTGCCATTGGGATGGGTAGGGGAGCTAAGTTTAGTGAAGGTATAATTGCAGCACCCGCCCCCTTTTTTCCCTGAGGTGTGTTAGCGCTGAACGGGTAATAATTTTTTGGTCAAGCTGCTAAAGTATAAGGCATCCTCTGTTAGCCAAGTTGCTGTTAGAAACAGTCATGCAAATTTGGCTCGAGAAGATAATATATCTCAAATTGGTGTCTCACAAATGAGCATGTATTGAGGTAGGCAATGTTTAGCTCTCTTACTGTAGGTTTTGACATTACCAATTTCCTCAATGGTAGTATATGTCTATAGCCTTGCTATCTGTAAGGAATCCAACTGTTTGTAATTGAGGATACCTAGTTTATCCAGTTTTTGCATGAGAGATGCTTTGAGATGGTAGTTTTTTTAGATAACGATCTGAGATCTTTAGTGGAGTGCACAAGGATTCGGCAATTGTGGCTGGCCCCTGGTCCTATACAGGTGAAGATGGGCTTGCGTTTGAAATGCCAGCGGTGTGTCCACACTTCTGCTAGCATTTGATGGCCAGGATCTCTTACTGACTCTGCCCTCTAACCACCAGATTGGCTTCCCCAAGCCAAAATGTGTGGAGTTCAGCACTTCTGCAAAGAGCAAAAATAAGCAAATTAAGAACAATCTCCATGTGCAGAGCAGCAAAAATGTGTAAGAATGGAGGTAAAATGAATCAGGAACACAGTTAAACCTTTCAAATCAATTCTGCCACAAGGTGCGGAGCAACCGCCCTGCTGACAGCTTTTTTGAGGGCCAGGAGCTCTTACAGACTCCGCCCTCCAACCACCCACTCTGATTCCCCCAACCAATATAAGTGGAGTACAGCACATCTACATAGAGAATTAAGACGCACTTATAAAACAACTAGGAACAATTTCCCTTGTGCAGAGCAGCAAAAATGGGCAAAAAGGCATGTAAGTGCAGCAGGAACATAGTTAAAACTTTCAAATCAATTCTGTCTTAAGTGAGACACATCCGAGCTGCTGACAGCATTTAGGGCCACTGACTCCACCCTCCATCCACCCTAATTGGCTTCCCTCAGCCAATACGAGTGGAGCTCAGTGTGCTACAAAGAGAGCGAAGAAGCAATTATAAAACAACTAAGAAACATTTTGCCCATGCAGAGCAGCAACAATGGCAAGTAAGTGCAGAAGGAACACAGTTAAAACTTTAAAATTAATACTGCCTCAAGTTGCGATCTATGGCCAATCAGCTATGTGAAATGAGTGTTGTGTAGCAAGTACATTTATTGTGCATTACCAATGCTTCACTGTTATGGCATATACACAAGGCCACAAACATAGCAGCATAGATTGACTCAGTGCCAGGTAGTTGAAACATAGACAGAGTGTGGCTATCGACCTCACATTCAACAGACCTGTGGGCTAATTTTTAAAGATTGACACATAGACATACCTCGAATATTATAACATAGATCCCCTACTGAAAATTAGACAAGAGCATATGTGTGCTCCTTGACATACCCAATAGTCTGTCCCAACCTAGCTGCACAGATTATTAACTAAAAGTACATCAACTAATACTTACTCCATGTGATGAGTACCTACATGCATGCTGTAGAGCACAGATTTGTGAGTGGTTAGAGATGTATCTTTCAGGTAATTGGTTGGAAATTGTTCAATTGATAGAAATCCTGGGGATAAAATATGGGCAGCCTTTGGAGGAATATGGAAGGGACTATATGCTGACAACACAGTGCTACATGCCTGTGGTACTTTACACATTGGCCTAATGTCTCACAAAATACAACAAAGGTATGGAAATGTGTCTATTAAGGGCCATTGGATTAATAGGTCAGGAGTCAGGCATGTTACAGCATTGCCATATGTGGACTGGTGACAGGTTTCACATACACTCATACCTATTTAGTCTGTACTGGTAAAGTATTCATCACAGCCTGTGTGGACCTGCCACACAAAAGAGTTTTCTATATCACCATGTGTACGCATACAGTAGCAATGTTTAGCAGCCAGGCATATAGAAGTTCATCCCTCCAATTCCATGTTCACATTAAGCTTCATTTCAACTTCTTTTGTACCACTATGTCACATAGCTTATCTCTCCTCTGTCATCCCGTCTCACATGTCACCGATGTGCAGTACTCTGAGAGATGCATTAGTACCTATCATGCAGGGTGACAGTTACAACATGTCATGATCAATGTTGGTTAAGGGGTGAATCCCAGTAAGTCTTCGGCATGGACAATGTACTTATCAATCACAGCAACAAATGGGGATATGTTACTTGCCCACTGGTCATACTATCTGGACTAATACATTAAATATGCCATCTCACAAATACATATTTGTGATTGTTTGGCCTTGATGCACGGCTTCCACCTGATGCTCTTTCCACTCAAGTCTCACATTTAGTGGTAAAGCTTCAGTTGTCCTACAAACGTGTCATGTATACTACAGAAAAGTCACCTTTTATACTATAGTCACATTTCCTACCCACACATTACATTCAGTGGTAAAGATTCACTTTCCATACCAAAGTATCATGTTTACTGCTAAAAGTCCTCTTTCATACTCCATGACCTCGCTACTTTGTTGCCCTTTGTTGCTCTGCCATAACGTTGCTCTGTCTACTTTGCACACTTTTTTTATCGTTTTTCATTTTAAATAGAATTGAAACTGTATGAATTTGTGTTTTTAAAACTTACTGGAATGATTCCCTTCTACTGCTACTTTTCGAACTTTCTCTTTTTTAATGGTGGGTGTGGTGGGCAATTGAACCCGGACCCTGTTGTCCTCAGTACCGCCGCCATCATTTTTTCGAGACAGCGTTGTCTAGTTGTCAGCAACTCTGAATCCCATAAAACACGAGACTGCGCTAGAGAGCACCTATGGCAAGCCCGTCAGTGCCCACCAGCGTCCCGGAGGTGGCCGGAGCCGAAAATGCTACCGGCCTGCCTCTGGAGATTGGGGTGTAACCTGAAATATGATAGGGAAGTGCTGGTTAATATTGGTAAGACTGTTAGTTGTACCTCCTACCTCCCGGTCTGAATGCTTATGAAAGGCACTGCGTGTCGTCACTGTAACTGGACGGCCGTTCAGAAATGTTCAGAGCCCCGTACAATCAGAAATACCAGGACTGCTCTAGACCAAACGTGTGGGGAGCAAGGCAGCTGACTGTGGTCCTTCTCAACGTCCGCTCTATTAAGAAGCACTAAGCTGAACTACTTGACTTGCTAACTGACTCCTCCCAGACCTAGTGTTTGTAACAGAAACCTGTTTAACCAAAGCTTCCAACCCCGCGATTGCTATGGCGGTCCCATCGGTCTACCATATCATCGGGAGAGATCGGCCTTCGGGGAGGGGAGGGGGAGTGGCGCTAAATGTCCTGAGCCCTCTCAACTGTGTTCCTCTTACTATTGAGAAGATAGATGGGGCGGAAAGCCTGGGCTACCTGATTACAATCTTTGCCCAACAGTCCATATCGGGGGTAGTTGCTTATCACCCTCCCAGGGCTGCCGGGAAGTTCCTGGAATCACTCAGCTGTACTATTGCCCCAATTGCAACGAAATACAGCCATTGCCTATTACTGGGGATATTAATATCCATATGAATAACTTAACGTACCCAGAGTCCAAAGGGCTGTTTGAAGCCTTGGACTTTCTAAACATGTCCCTATATGTCCATCTCCCGTCCCATGAAAAAGGCCATACCCTGGATCAGGTTTTTTCGTCTCAACAGATTGACCTGGTCGCCTCTTTACCTCTAACCTGGTTGGATCATTCTCTGATCAAATTCCAAATCAAGAGGGATTGTGACAGCCTCCCACCCCACTACCAGCCCAGGAAAGCAATAATAGGCCCTTTCACCTGATCACTCCAGAGGCCTTGCAAATGAGTCTCTGTCTTCACCCTATTTCCCTTAGTGGGAATGTGGAAGAGGATGTATTGGCATTTGAGAATTGGCTCCAACTCTGCGCTTTAGATCTAGCCCCAGCCACTACTCGAAAGTCAATAATAAATAGAGCTCCAGCCCCTTTGTTTACGGAGGCTCTTAAGAAAAGTAAGAGCGCCTGCAAACGCCTGGAAAGGGTATGGCGTACCAACTATAAGCTGCCAGACAAAATTGTCTACAAACAGGCCCTTAAAGTGCACTATAGGAATGTGTGTGAGGGAAAAAACAGTTTTTAGCAGCTAAAATTGAACAAGCAGGGAACAGAAGTAAAGAGCTTTTTAATATTGTTAAGGACTTCTCTTCCTCGAAAGCTATTAGCAGCCCGTTTGCCCCCAGTGAGGGATGGGCTTATCAGATGGCCCATTTATTTTATGACAAGAATAAGGCCATACAAGATTCCTTTGCAGATCAATCATCTACAGTTGTTGGGGATAATACCTTACCTTGTCCAACCCGCTGTGTGACAGGCCCTGTACTTACTCAGTTCCCACCCCTATCTTTGAATAAGTCTCTGGCACTGATGAACATCCTTAAATCCGGGTCACCTTCTGAACCATGTCCGGCCAAAACCCTGGCAGCCACTGCTGAGGTAATTAATCTAGCTGTTAATGCAGTTTTAAACACTGCCCTTCAGGTGGGAGTAATGCATGAGAGTTGGAAAAAGGCCAAAATTCTCCCCCTTTTAAAAAAACCTACGGCCGATCCATCGGTGGCCAGTAATTACAGACCTATTTCTTTATTACCATACTTCTCTAAGGTCCTGGAGAGTTATTTCAATTTAGTGATTACTGAATATGTTGTGTCTAACTCCCTCCTCCACCCAAGCCAATCAGGCTTCAGATCCAATTTTAGCACTGATACTGCCCATCTGGAAGTCATGGAAACTATTAAATCACTTTGGATGAGGGGGGCAGGGCTGCCCTGGTGCTACTTGATCTCTCTGCGGCCTTTGATACCGTACCCCACAGAGGACTTCTATGAAGGCTCCAAGAGGGTGGGATCGGAGGCACAATGTTAAAATGGTTTGAGTCCTTTCTGAAAAACCACCAACAAACCATTTGGTGCCCCCCTTTCTCGGCCCCTATTCCCCCAATGAATGTGGGGGTCCCTCAATGTTCAGTTTTTAGCCCAACTATGTTTAATCTTTATATGGCGCCTTTGGCACAACTGGCTGAGAATTACGGGGCTACGATAGTGTCGAACACAGACGACACACAACTGTTGTTCACCTGCGGGAAGGGCTCAGAATTTAATAGCAATGAAATAAACACTTGCTTATCTGAGGTGTTCCTCTAGCTCAGGTCAAACGAACTGAAGGGCAAACCAGAGAAGTCAGAAATAATGTTTTTCGGCTCTCGGTCTTGTGACCTCTGGCATCATTGGTGGCCGCAGGACATGTCTCCCCCCTCCTCAGCTGTCCAGATGGTAAAAAATGTGGGACTCAAATTTGAGGACTCTCTCTCTATGAAGGCCCAATTTCAATCATTGGCCGGGACCTGTTTTGGGATGTTGAGGAACTTTTTGGCCCCTTCACCCGGTCTCCCATCAGAAGACGATAGTCCAAGCCTTGGTGGTGTCGAGATTAGATTATGCTAATGCTATGTATCTTGGCCTGTCTGAGTCCTTGCCTGGGCATCTTCAGGTGGTCCAAAATGTAGCGGCCCGAGCAATCTTCCGGTCTGGGCCGAGAACTCACTCCACCCATCTTTTAGCCTCCTTGCACTGGCTACCGATTAAGAAATGGATCATCTTCACTGGTGCTAGTTTTTAAGGCCTTCCATAAAATCTGTGCCCCATACCTCGGGCCAGACTTCAACCCTACATTCCGCGCCGAACTTTGAGGTCATCAGCTCAGTCTCTGATCATCACCCCTCGTATTCAACTTTCTCAGAGGGGTGGTAGATCATAACAAGTGCTGGCTTCTCACCTATGGAATAGCATGCCTCTCGCTTTGAGGAAATCAGAGGATCTCATCACCTTCAGACGGAAACTTAAAACCTGGCTTTTCCAACAACAGCCTTAAACTGAGCTTGTTGGGCTTTATGGTCTATGTGGGTCTTGATTGCTTTAGCACCGGGACACTCCCTGGAGTAGCCGTGCACTTAATAAATACCCGCTAACATAACATAACAGAGTCACTCTTCCTACTCAAGTGCCATATTTAGTGGTACTGCTTGACTTTCCATACAAAAGAGTCACGTTTACTACTAAAAGTCACTTTTCATACTATAGTGTCACCTTTTTACTAGAGTGTTACCTTTCCTACTCAAACATGTTTTTTAATGGCACATTGCTATGGAAAGGGCCAAGGCACAAGTGACACACAACAGATGACAATGCACAGTGCATTGTTTCTGATGCTTTGATGTTGATGCCTGGCTTTCGACCTAACTGTAAACTTCTGAGGGCTACTTCTAGTTGATGAATTTTATGTACGTAGATGTGTTCTAGGACTTTGAATTATACATAAAGACAAATAATGATTTCAAACATATATTCTCATGTTGAACCTTTATGACATGTTGGTTCATTTTCAATTCCCAAACATGTGAATTATGCAAAGATATGTTGCACATCGTGTGTGCATCGGAGATTGTCTGCAGCAGTGATTTGGATGTCTCTACCCTCATCATCCTTCTCCTCCTCCTTCGGGTCCTGTAGTTGTAAGTTCCTGTCCCAGGAGACATTAGTATACACACATATATTGTGCAATATATGCCACATACCAAGATAAGGGCTAAGTAGAGAAATCTACCCTCTGAAATGCCCAGGCAGTGGAACCTGGCCTTGAGCAGTCCGAAGGTTTGCTCAACAATTTTCCTAGTCTTGCCCAGAGCCTGGGTGTAGGCCTTCTCTGGCTAAGTATGGGGCTGTGCGTATGACTGTCTGGATCACATATCCCCGGTCATCTGAAAGTGAAGAAAAAAGACAACTGTTAATAATTTTGTAAACTGATACTGATACATGGCAGGCCATGTGTGTTATGTGTAGTTACATTGTCATACAGATTTCTTACATTGTTTTCACAATATGTGTTAGTCATACAATTGTTGATAGGTTAACACCTTTCTCTTCCATTACTCTGTGTTGTAGCAAATACTGAGCATCGGCTGATACATCATGCACGTCTACATCCTGACTGTCTTCTTGATCCGATAGTTTTCTGTGGTGTCTATTTGGAGATGTTCCTAGCCACTCTATGTTATGTGCTTCCACTCCATGTGTGAACTTGCCCATTGTGGATCTAATATTTGGGTGGTTGGTGCTCCTTAGGTAGATAATGACATAGGAAACACTGGCTAACACAGGTCTTATTTGAAGAATTCAAAATGGCCAGAAAAATTGAGCGGGTGGGGAGAAGAGACAAAACGCTCCCAGTGATTGCATTGTCCTAACTTTTAGGACACCCCAATTGACCCATGAGATTCTCTCCAGACTGGGTAACAATTGCGCCATGACAAGGGATATAAATGTTTGACCTCTTGGCCTCTCTTATCCCCCCTTGAATCCTACACAGATACACCCAAAACTGAGGGGGTTTCCCTGCGTTCCACTGCACCCATTTGGTATACCGATGTATAATAACTTTGGCATATTCTCTACTTTAGAAAATATTGACTGACTCACTATGTCGGGTTGTATAGTAGACCCTATTATAGCTGAAGCAAAAACATTAATTTCTCAGAAATTAACGCAGTGTGACTTGGTGAAAGACATTACTGAAATCACTAGTGCAATAACTGAAGATCAAAGCACTTGCTCCTTCCGTCATATTGGGCGACAAGTGTGCCACAATAATAGAGTCAGAGTCAGAGTCAAATACGCTTTATTCGATTATTTTAAAATCATAAAAGTATGCTATACATCCATTTCTGATCACAACAATAAAGGAAGAATTTAAAAAATCTTTAAAAACAAGAATTCATTATGTACAAATCTTCAATGGTGATCAAGATAACTGTACAAAGATTATATACAGCTACATCATTTTTTCACTCACTATAGATTTCTTCAGGTTTTTCAAAAGATTTACATAGTTTGTACAATGAATTTACTACCAGTCTATTTACAATTCTATTTACAATTCTATATTACAATCAATTTACAACAATAACCTGGCATGGTATGCAGACTTTCTCAGAGAACTAGGTCAGATAGTAATAGCCTAGGAACTATTCAGTCAAAATGCCAGGTCCCATGCTATCAGACTAGTGGTGGTCGAAGTCTTTTTTGTCTGGACCGAATAGACATTGTCAGGAAATTGGCTACCCCGTACATTATTAATGGTGTTTCCATAAGCTGCAGGAACAATAAAGCCGGTTTAACTTGTATAAACCCATGTTCTTTCAATATAGGCTTAATAAACTTCTCCCTGGCATTTTTAAAAAAAGGGCAAAAAAACAGAAAATGCAATGAATCCTGATCAGAGAAATCATCACAACTGCAGGGAGCATTCTCATGGGGCCTACACCACTTATTGTATTCACCCAGCAGAAAGTGAGCCTGGTTGAAACGAAATTTCGTAAGGAGCCACCGGTGGTATTGTTTATTTACTATCATCAGATATGGTTCGATAGCTAGAGTTGTAATTGTCATATAGTGAGACCTTACAGTTGGCTTCATTATTTCACATGACTCTCTTTCTGCTTCCCTTTTCTTTATAAAGTGGGACTTGACCCAGCTAATGTCTTCTCTCCTTAGACCTTCTGGATTGGTATATAGATCAGGGCGGCCCAGATATCCTGCTGTTGTTTTGATATATGTTAGCCACTCGATCTCAGCCACTCTGTCCCGCCCCATGCAATCTCTAATGATCTTATGATTTAGGGTTAAGTTGGAGTTAAGCCATGTTTTAATCCATGACAAGAGTGGGGCCAAGGACAACATATCTTCAATATACCCTATCCCCAGTTCCATATGGATTGAGAAAGCAGGGGTGGATTGCGGTAGACCCATAAGGGATCGTAAAAACATATTCTCCGCTCTTTGGATGCGGGCCATGTTCTTAAAACCCCATATAGAGGCCCCGTACCTGGCTATTGCCAGGGTTTTAGCTCTATAGATAGATAATATAGCCTCTGCTGGTTTGCCACCAAGTCGTTTTGCGAAACCCCGAATAGCAGCAGACGATCTTTTTACTGCTGCTGCTTTATTCTGGATTTGTGGTGCCCATGTCCCTTTCTCATCAAACACCACTCCTAGATAGGTGAAAACTTTGACTTTAGAGAGCACGGAGCCATTACAAGACAGGGTCTTGGTGTTATTCTTGCGATTGCCCACTGCCATAACATGTGATTTTTCTACGTTAATTACTAGATCTAGATCTTGCATAAAAGCCCCAAATGCATTTAATAAATGTTGTAGACCCTTGGGGGTCCTTGACAGCAATACCGTATCATCGGCATATAATAGTACCGGCATCATGGAGCCACCCATGCGACGTACATCAATAGAGGCCGCTTCTAGAGACTCTCCCAATGAGTTAATATAAAGGGAGAAGAGCATTGGGGCCAAGATGCACCCTTGGCGCACCCCCCTTCCAGATTAAAAAAAAGCGGTACAGTTCCCCTCTTGGGACATACGGATAGTCGCCCTTAAATCACTGTGAAGTCGCGCCAGAAAATTCACAAGTGCTCGATCCAGTCCCTTCTCAAGGAGTATTGTCTACAGCTTTGACCTATTGACTAGGTCAAAGGCCGTGGACAAGTCCATGAAAGCCAGATACATCATCCCCCTTGATGTTACTGTATATTTGCTCAGTGTGAGATGTAAATTAAGGCATTGGTCTTCTGTGCCTCTGGCAGATCGAAAGCCATACTGAGCCTCGCACAAAATATCTTTATTAGTGGCCCAAGCTGAGATTCTTTCTAGGATTACCTTACCTAGGATTTTAAATGAAGAATCTAGCAATGATATGGGCCTGTAGCATCTTGGGTCCCCCATTTGGCCCTTCTTAAATATGGGGATAATGACAGATTATGACCATGTAGTTGGGGGTTTTGTCTTGTCTATACTGACTACATTAAAGACATTTGTGAGTACAACTGACCACATGGCGGAGTTTGCTTTAAACATATCGGCAGGTACGCCATCCGGGCAGGGGGCCTTCTGTGCTGCCATATCCTCAATTGCCTTCTGTACCTCTTTAATAGTAAAGCTTGGTAGAGTGTCATGTGTATCAATCGGTATTGGATCTATTGGTCCTAGATCAAGATTGCTGCCATAAATCCTTTGGAAATGATCCAGCCAGTCCTGCTCAGGGATATTTACCTCTAGTGGCGCATTTTCTTTCCCATTAAACAAGGGGGTATTAACAATGGTCCAGAATTTTGCGCTGTCCCTCAGGGTAGCCTTCTCATACAAATCATCCCAGGTCTGTCTCTTTATTTCCTTTTTCCTCTTTTGAATATCCAAGTTATACTGTTTCCTAAGCCTAGCCACCTCAGATCTATCTCGGGGTACCATTTTCAAAGCTTTGTGTAATTCTCGATGTGATTTGGAGCATTCATTATTAAACCACCCCTCTACCTTTTTCTCTCTCTTTTTCGTTTTACATTTTAGATCATCTGCTACCTGGCGGCAGATAGATTCAAAGGACCCGATTATATTCCCCTCAAATTTAAATGGTTCCCTACAGACGTTAATTTCATTACCCACTTTCTCATTTAGGGAGTGAAAAAAATCCTCTGGGATGACTTTGCTCCATTTCACCCGTCTCCCCTGGTCCTTTGGAATTAGATCTGCAAAAATTTCTGCTTCAGAGTTTTTATTAAATAAAAACAAGTTATTATCCTCTACTTTCAACACAACCGGATTATGATCACTAAATGTAATGTGTATAGCATTATAAAAAATAACATTATGTAACATAGCCGGAGAAATGAATATATAATCGATAATGGTATTACTATCCCTAGCACTGTAGGTTGGGACTATTTCATTGCTATCAAAGAACTCTGGTTCAAATAATTCATTCTCTAAATGAAATTCTTCTGAGCAGCCCCTTTTACAGAATGTTCGAAGTGTGGGAGTGGCAACATATCTGTATTTACAGTATCTCTTAACTGGCAATTCTGTTGACATAAATGTACATTAAAATCTCCCATCAGGATGAAATATACCGGAGTGGTTTGACTCTCTTTAAAATTATACATGAACTCATTCAGAAAATTGACATTTTCATTGGCACCTGTACTTTGGGTGGCATTATAAAAGTTGATATAAACACATTTAAATGTATTAGTCATTGTGACTTCCAGAACCAAGTAGTTTTGGGATAATGTGTGTAGTACCTTCGCAATTCCATTCATTTTAACTGATATTAAAAACTGCAACCCTCCTTTATTACGGCCTGAGTTCGAAGTCTGTGCTGCTAAAAAATAGGATGTGTATCCATCTATCCAAAAATCACAATCCCTATCCCACGTTTCCTGTAAAGCTACCACATCATATTCTTTTAATAAATCCAACCATTTTGTATCATCCCTTTTCGAGCGTAGTCCTGATTTATTCCAGGTCATTAATTTAACTACATTACCCTTTTCCTTTCTAGTAGATGGTGTGGGCAATAGATGGCTACAAATATTGTCACAAGAAGTCAGTCAATCGATTTCCTCTAGATTAGATAGAGCAGAAAACCTATTTGTTAGCACCAGACTACTTCTTGCTTCACATCCCTGATTATCATGGGTTTTAGGTAGCATGCCAGTTGTTTGTGTCGCCCAAGAGCTGGGACAGGGGGTATTAGTTGGAGTAACATTGCGGGTAACCCTTCCAGGGAGCATCTTGGGTGGCACGGGTGGAGGGTAGAAAAAACCTAGGGGAACCGCTCTAATCCTGTCTTCTTTGACCTCTGTAGCATCCCAAAATAAACGGGAGGCCTCATGGGGTCTATTAAAGTTGACAATCATACAGTCACCAGAACATTTTTTCTTTGAATATCCCACCCAGTCCACCCGTCTACCTGTATGGATGCACTCAGAGATATTATTCGGGCCAGTACAATTTGCATCACACCATGTCTTAATATTGGCCAGCTGTGTACCATTTGACTCAAATTCCCCTGGTTTTAATACAGGTACATTCACCAGAACAGCAACATAGGGTGTAGCTTCCGGGGGGAGGTGAAATGGAGGTCTGGGGCGCTGTCTCCTAGGCCCTGCTGAGTTGTGCTCATCTAAAAGGGGTGCCATAGGCTTAGCCTGAGGTGGGCATGGTTTAAGTGCCAGATGTGCCTTTGTTATAATATTACTATCTATTTGCCTAGTGCCACAACCTTTAGACGCTAGGGGTGGGACAGATGGAATCAGAGGACATGTTGATACAATATTCCCCTGCTCCATAGGGGATTGGGGTTGCCTCTGTTGGTTAGGAAATGGCCGTGATGTGGTTTTTGGTAGTGGGCCCCGAGAATCTTTCTCAAAAGACATTATGTATTCATTAATCCTATCACATTTCCCCAGACTTTCAGTAACACATTCCTTAAGTGTGTCTATAATGTCAGTGGAGATTTGTATGAGTACCCATTCAAGTTTATCTACGAGGACCTTCTCCACCATGTCCTTAATAGAGATTTCAAGGGCACTCAATGGGGTTCCTTGTTGCTTTCGACACAATGCGCCGTGAGCCTTTGATCTATATAGGGTCCGTTTAGAGCGCTTGGCAGTCTGAGGTTCAGGCTCCAGAGTACAGTCATGTGTGGGTTGCTGAGGGACTTGACTACGGTTCATTTGACCCTCTTGTTCCGGTGTGTTGGCTGAGTCTTGTTGCCTAGTAATGGGTGCATTTTCAATCGGTATTACCGGATCCAATGGAATAGGAAGTCTATTCGCTGAGGGCAATGGTTGGCTATCCAAAGATATTGGGTCCAAACCCAATTCACGTTCTTTGTCAGCCATTTCTTGATTCAATTTGCCCACGGCTGATGTCAAGAATGTCATAATGTTAGATGTTGCAGCAGCTTTTCGCGCAATTTTAGCTTTAACTGTACCCCCATTACTGGATGATTGCAGTTTGCGCGTACCCATTTCCGTAGTGCAGATCGAAGGGGGGATGCCCATCCCGTCCCCTGTCGTCCCCGGATGGCCACAGACGGCCCCGCCCTTGTCCCGGTCTCCCGGTCGCTCCCGCGCGCGACTCGCGGGGCGAGAGGGGGTGTCAGCCTTTTACAGGTGCTTTCGGGTGCTCTCTGTGCGTCACGAGTGCGCTGCCGCCCCACTAGCTGCTGGGGATTGTGGTTCGCCGTTCCCGGCGTCTTTCAGCTACCGCCGTTCCCCTCACGGCTCCGCCCGATGGCGACAGTGCAGGTAGGTTTCTGGTGTTTCCCCCTGGGCTCCCAGGGGTCAGCCTTTTACAGGCGCCTCCGGGCGCTCTCTGCGCGTCACGAGCGCGCTGCAGCCCCACTGGCTGCTGGGGATTGTGGTTCGCCGTTCCCGGCGTCTTTCAGCTACCGCCGTTCCCCTCACGGCTCCGCCCGATGGCGACAGTGCAGGTAGGTTTCTGGTGTTCCCCCCTGGGCTCCCGGGGGGTCAGCCTTTTACAGGCGCCTCCGGGCGCTCTCTGCGCATCACGAGCGCGCTGCCGCCCCACTGGCTGCTGGGGATTGTGGTTCGCCATTCCCAGCGTCTTTCAGCTACCGCCGTTCCTCTCACGGCTCCGCCCGATGGCGACAGTGCAGGTAGGTTTCTGGTGTTCCCCCCTGGGCTCCCGGGGGGTCAGCCTTTTACAGGCACCTCCGGGCGCTCTCTGCACGTCACGAGTGCGCTGCCGCCCCACTGGCTGCTGGGGATTGTGGTTCGCCGTTCCCGGCGTCTTTCAGCTACCGCCGTTCCCCTCACGGCTCCGCCCGATGGCGACAGTGCAGGTAGGTTTCTGGTGTTCCCCCCTGGGCTCCCGGGGGGTCAGCCTTTTACAGGCGCCTCCGGGCGCTCTCTGTGCGTCACGAGTGCGCTGCCGCCCCACTGGCTGCTGGGGATTGTGGTTCGCCGTTCCCGGCGTCTTTCAGCTACCGCCGTTCCCCTCACGGCTCCGCCCGATGGCGACAGTGCAGGTAGGTTTCTGGTGTTCCCCCCTGGGCTCCCGGGGGGTCAGCCTTTTACAGGCGCCTCTGGGCACTCTCTGCGCGTCACGAGCGCGCTGCCGCCCCACTGGCTGCTGGGGATTGTGGTTCGCCGTTCCCGGCGTCTTTCAGCTACTGCCGTTCCCCTCACGGCTCCGCCCAATGGCGACAGTGCAGGTAGGTTTCTGGTGTTCTGGTGTACCACAAGAATAGCATAGATCTGGACAGTGAAAGGACAATACCGAATATTCAAGGGAAGGAATGGAATGATAAATGTACATCAATCCCATCCCTCAACCCCAGGCCATCTGTTGAGCATCATCCCAGTGTAGTCACGGATACAATCAGAGAGGAGGATAGTAAGCAGGGAGAAGATAGTAGAGGTTTATGCATAATCCTATCTTGGAATGTGGCAGGTCTGCATGTTAAACTCTACAACCCTGCTTGGATTGAATATGTGGAAGCGTATGATTTGCTATGCTTTCAGGAACCCTGGGTAGATAGCGAGTTGCACATCAGTGGATATACAACATACCATACCCAGGCGGGACCATCTTTTAATGGGAGGAAGAAGGGAGGTTTATGTATCTATGTCACATATAGGCTGAAGGTCAAAGAATTTTAATTTAATGTCACAAACTCCGACTATCAGTTACTAAAAATTGCACTTTGAAAATGCACATTGTACTGTCCTCTGAGTTTTTATAACAACTGCTCAAAAGATCAGGCAGATGTGGGTTTAAAACAGCTACAGAAGGAACTACATACTGTACAAACGGAGGTCAATAAAGATATCTGTGTAATTTGGGTGGGGATTTCTATACAGCACTATACCCTCACTCTGAAGAAGCTATCTGTAGTCTATCAACAGAAGATGGGACTGATGTCACTCTCTTTTCGCACTTTTCCTTTGGGGACCAATAAAACACAATCAAGTATTCTGCTGACATAGGTTTTTCCAATGAATTCTGTTCACTGCCAATACCTTTTAGCCATACTTTTAATGGACAGGGTCGGGTTCTACTATTGATTATGTCCTAGTTTCTAATAGATATTCAAGTAGACTAAGCAACTTCACAACTAACAATGTTGCTTTAAGTGACCACTTGCCTATTGGCATTGTTTTAGAACTACCAACTAATGTGATGAATGGAAAAAAGAATAATAAATATCTTGCACAGGATATTGCCATCAATAAACGGAATGGATACACTAGTAAATGGTCTGGAATAGATTATTTAATGTTCACCAAGACACTCTTAACGCAGTGCGAAGTTGATTTCGCAGTTTGCCGAGATGAGACTGCTGCTGACTATGCTATTCGTAATTCTTTTGGTTGAACGTAAAAAAAAACATTTTGCCAAGACGTGTGGTACTGAAAATTCTGGACCCGTGTTATAAACATCATCATATCATGACGATTTTGGTATCAGCAGACCGAGAATGATTTGAATACTATGCACAAGCATTTTCGTCATATTCGGGTAACAAAATCACCCTGAAATTAGAGTTTCCGTCCTGAACCCTCGAGTTCCATTTTGTGAACGGCAGCCATTTTGTGATTGCCCTCACATAGGCCAAATGACTAAAGCCAAAATCGAGTCTGAAGGACACGTACACCTTTGCTGACTCCTCTGTGACCTGGGCAAGCTGACTCCACAGCCTGAAACCAAACCTGTTCGGCCAGTTCCTTTCCCAGTGGCCGAATGAGATTAGCATCAAAGCACAACATATCATAAACCTTTCATCACACACAAACCATACCTAATCTTACACACACCTGTCCCTGTTTCTTTCTTTATGACTTGCTTTACGAGGAGGATTGTGGGCTGAACAAACTGAAATATGGGCTTGTCATCATGACTCTGCTTTTTCTTTGTAGTGAAAATATGTGAATGGTCAACCGTAAAATAAGGAATGTTTGCCTAAAGCATAATATTTTGTATAAAAAGAGAAGGCTGGCTTTGTAAGATCGAGCAGTCTCCTGAGAACATACACCGTGTTGTACTTCTAGGATACCTGTTACTGGCTGCAGCCAATAAATACGAACTTTGACTTCACCAAGAAGACTCTCTGTTTTTGTAGTCTGAAACAGGAAGGACTCGAAGTCTTTGGGTGTGTTCCCTGGCACCGCTGGGTTCTTAAAAACCCAGTACTTCAGACGGGATGGTTTGATATTAACTGCTCCAAAGCTTATGCAGTCTTGAAAAAAGCCATGAAAAAATCTGTTAGAGACCAGAATGAGATTAAGCAGGCCAGAAAGGCAAATAGAACCTCTCTTAAAGACCATAAGGAGGCCTTTAGAAACAAAGCATGGCGGGCTCCCCAAAACAGCATCAGAATTGAAAGACAATACAGGCTTTTGGACGGTGGTAAATGCTACATTTTTGGCTCCTAAAAATATTCCCTCTATCGTGATAAGTATCAGTAAAGATCAATGGGTGACACGCTTTTCCAAGCCATTTTCCTACAGTGTCAGTGATGTTAGCCATTACGATATGGGAACTCAGTCTTCAAAGCTCAACTCATTTGATATTGATTTCACGGTAGAGGAAGTCATAGACACAATAAATGCAAGCAAAGGAAGAAATGCTCCTGGGCCTGATAGCGTTCCCATGGATTTATATGAATCAAATCCTTTTCTATGAGGAACACTTTTAATGTCCGTTTTGAAAGCATGCTGTAAGCAGGGTTTTGTGCCCACATGGTCTGAATCAATTCTCATACCCATCTTCAAAAAAGGAGATCGTACTGACCCGGCTTGTTATAGACCCATTTCACTTCTGGATGCATTTGTGAGAGTGGCAAGACAAATTATTTTAAACAGATTACAGACGTGGGCCGAGGAGATGGACATAATTACGGAATTCCAGTATGGCTTCCGACAAGGTTTACGCACCATTGAGCAAGGCCTAAATTAAAATCTAATGTGGGGCACATTTATACAAGTAAAATGTGGGAACCTTTTTCTGGCCTTTGTCGACTTGAGTTCAGCATTTGATTGTGTTAGCCACTCCAAGCTTTGGTGTATTTTAGATGGTATGGGTGTGGACTCCCAACTAATTAATTTTTTAAGGCCAAGATGTGTAGGCCAAAGTACGTTATGGTACTGCAGGAGAGTGCAATTATAAATTTCCTGTCAGAAAGGGGGTTAGGCAGGGGTGTGTGCTAGCCCCTTTCTTTTTACTCTGTACACAAATGGCCAGGGTACAGTATTAACCAAGGATTGTCAGGCTATTCCTCGAATCGGCAATCATCAAATTCCAGTGTTACTATATGCGAACAATGCTGTTTTATTATCAAGCACACAAATAGGTCTGCAAACAATTGTTACTAGCTTTACTACTTTTATGTCAAATCTGGATCTCCAGGTTAGAATTACCAAGACATATGCAATGAAATGCGGTAAGAATAGCGTAAAATGCCGAGATATTTTTATTAACAATATAAAACTGGAATTTACAAACTACTTCTCATACCTGGGAATTGATTTTGAAAAAAGTGGTAGTGGGCAAACGCCATAACAGCGAGGAAACTGTTATTCGCAAAATCTGTGTCCACTTTGGTGAACTTTGCCAGGAAGTTGGGAAAAAGACTAATTGCTGAATTGATAAAAATCTATAATGCTAAATGTATCTCAAAAGCCATATATGGAGCTGGTAATTGGGGTACTGCAGATGGTCAATCTTTACAGGTAGTAGAGAATGCATTTCTAAGGTATCTCCAGCGGTCCCAAACAGCATGGCTACTTATAATTGCCATGCAGAACTTGGAATGCCGTACATTTCAGATATAATCAAAATAATATTATTATGGCACAAGATTTGGTCCAGTCCCTCCACACGACTCAACCGTGACGTGATAAATGAGTTTCTTAAATTGCAAGGGATGTCACGTATACCATGGCTTAATTACCTTAAAAAGTTTGTGGCCGAACTGGGGTCCCCAGAATATTTTTTAATCCGACTAGCATTACTACAGTCTCTAGAGCTAAAATCTGCTCCTCTTCGGTATCAGCTGCAATGAATACAGGGGCATATTACCAAGCAATAGCGATAATTATCGCTATTGCTTGGTTAGAGACAAAAAGTTACCGCTGCGCTGCGGCAACTTTTATGGCAAATAAACCTTGGTATTACCAAGGTTTATCGCAAATGCGATAAAAATCGCCGCAATGCATGAATATCGCTGAAAAGTCAGCGATATTCATGCATTACCGAGCTAATGCTCTTAGCCATGTTATCCACCTCCCATTGGATAACATGGCTAAGAACTGCTCAGGGCAGGTGTTAGCTTTTGGAGATATTCGCGCTTAGCGCGAATATCTCCAAAAGTTGGCAATAGGAGATAGCGATGTTAGCGACTGTTTTCAGTCGCTAACATCTTGGCACGCCAACTTTGCATATCATTAGTGATAAATATCACTGACATGCAAAGTGGGGCCCAAGATGGTCGCTATCTCCTACTAGCTGTCGCTAACTGGTGTTAGAGACAGCTAGGTAATAGGGAGATAATTTTATCTCCGCTTTCTTGGCTTTTAAAGCCAAAAAAGCGGAGATAAACCCCCTTGATAATATGCCCCACAATTACCTCCGAATACTCACATCTCAGATTTGTCTGTATTTTGGGTTACTTAATCAACATTTTGCCATCAAATCTTCTTTTAATATATACTATCACCACGTCAAACTTGTAAAAGTAGTTTTTCTTAAATTATTTTTGCAGCCCATCATTCGAGCAGGCAGTGAAACTTGCACACCCTGTGCCAAGTACTTAGATCTAAACATTAAAGATCTTGATCTGAAGATAATTTGGGTAAATAATGCATCGAGGTCTATCCCAAAAGCTATCAAAAACTCATCTTTTTTTACCTCTCTTGTGGCTGACCTAGCAGAATAATCCAATTAAAAAATGCGGCCTTAAAAGGCGATTCGTATAAGTACCACTTACTAAGTCAAGCAGAGACGGCAGAATGGGGTTCATGCTATTTCTGATCAAACAGTTCAGATACAGATTGCATAAACATTCCAGCGAACGCAGCATTGCAGACTCTGCACCTCTATATACGAATCATTCATTACTGCATATTTTACGCTGCTGCCAAGGACGAAAGCTGACTACACAGACTTCTAATACAAATATGTTTACGCATTGGACTTTTCAGGTGCAGCTAAGCCTTGAAATCTGTCTATTCCAGAGAACATTTCTGAACTGCCATATTTTCCTCCTTTTTTTGCGTATTGCTTTTTTAAAGTAATTGATCCTTATTGTCTTTTTGAAAGGCACGGCACTCCATTACATGGCATTAAGAGCTCAAATACGATATACTAAAATTAAAATTTTTATTTTAACAATGTGACATTT
This sequence comes from Lissotriton vulgaris, assembly GCF_964263255.1. Taxonomy (NCBI): domain Eukaryota; kingdom Metazoa; phylum Chordata; class Amphibia; order Caudata; family Salamandridae; genus Lissotriton; species Lissotriton vulgaris. The sequence goes on from NC_141693.1 coordinate 594,686,704, forward strand.
TTTTAAAACTTTAAATGTAATTGATTTTTACATTGAAATATAATCTTAAGGCCATTCGTGAATTTGGTTTAAGTTTAATTATTCGTATGCAATAAACATTTCTTTTGCTAAGAGCATTCTAGAATAAAAAGCCAAAATAAATTTTGCCCAGAGAGCAAAGGAAATTTGGAAGAGTATTTGTACCTCTTAAAATAGCTTGTAATGTTAATAAGAAAGTACCACAATAAAGCTTCTGCTGTTCATCGCATGAAATAATTTACAAATATGAAAGGTCATTCTCTAGACCTGCTTTGGTGATATGAAACCAAGACACCTTAGAAATAATGATTAAGGATATATTTGAGAAAGTTAATATGATGATCACAATATGCACTGTGATTTCAATTACAAAATTTTAAGTCCAGCAAAACATTCTGATAAGCGTAGGAAGAGGAGCAAAAAAAGCAGACATGGGGCCTTATTTATGAAGGACTTGCGCCGCCGGTGCGTCACTTTTTCCCATGTTAAAGAGTAAACAGACGCGTCCCTACCATTTTGCCAAGTTTGGTGTAATTCGTTCAGCCGTTTGGGCTGTAGCCGTGTCTAAAGGTCCCATAGAAAATGGCATTTGAAAAATTTCAAATTCAATTTTCTCAAGAACTACTGGAGGGAATTTCACCAAACATAGCAAAAGCACATGTGCATACCAGGCCCTACCATTCTGCCAAGTTTGGTGTAATTCCATTCAGCCGTTCGGGCTGTAGCCGTGTCTAAATTTCCCTATGGAAATTAACATGGGGAAAACAGGTTTTGGAACCCCCTTTTGGCCCCCGCTTGACGAATCCCCCCTGAAACTTTCAGGGAAGGAGCGGAGCGGAGCTGGCAAACATTCTGGAAAATTACACGCAGATTCCTCAATCGGCGCCAAAGTTATTCCCAATAGAATGTTGAGCGCATATAGATATAAAATTTGCTCAAATTCAATTTTCTCAACAGCTACTGGAGGGATTCTCACCAAATAAAGAAAAGGCACTACTGCATACCTGTCCATACCATTTTGCCAAGTTTGGTGTAATTCCGTTCAGTCGTTCGGGCTGTAGCCGTCTCTAAAGGTCCCATAGAAAATGCCATTTGAAAAATTTCAAATTACATTTTCTCAAAAACTCCAGGAGGGATTTACATCAAACATACAAAAGGCACTGCTGCATACCAGTCCCTACCATTTTGCCAAATCTGATGTCATTCCGTTCAGCCGTTCGAGCTGTAGCCTTGTCAGAATGTCCCTCTGGAAATTAACATGGGGAAAACACGTTTTGGGACCCCTCTTTTTTCTGGCCCCCGCTTGACGAATCCCCTCGAAACAGACAGATTCCTCAATCGACGCCAAAGTTATTCCCAATAGAATGTTCGGAATTTCCTATGGTAACTAGGTCCTAACTATATATACCTACTGGCGACCGCCAGTAGGTAATATATATATATATATATATATATATATATATATATATATATATATATATATATATTTTTTTTTTTTTAATTTACCCTAAAAGATTATCCAACCCTGGTCCCTTTAAATACCCTTGCACCCCAAAATCATTACCCACCCTTACTCCTTATAATACCCCAGTACCCTTAAACAATAACCCATCCTGACCCTAAAAATACACCCTGTACCCCAAAACGCAAACCTAGCCATGAACCCTAAAAATACCCCTGTACCCCAAACCCCAAACCTAGCCCTGAACCCTAAAAATACCCATGTACCCCAAAACCCAAACTTAGCCCTAAACCCAAAAAATACCCCTGTACCCCAAAACCCAAACCTATCCCTGGTCCCTTGAAATACCTCTGTACCCCAAAACCCAAACCTAGCCCTGAACCCTAAAAATACCCCTGTACCCCAAAACCCAAACCTATCCATGAACCCTAAAAATACCCCTGTACCCCAAAACCCAAACCTAGCCCGGAACCCTAAAAATATCCCTGTACCCCAAAGCCCAAACCTAGACCTGAACCCTAAAAATACCCCTGCACCCCAAAACCCAAACCTATCCCTAAACCCTAAAAATACCCCTGTACCCCAAAACCCAAACCTATCCCTGAACACTTAAAATTCCCCTGTATCCCAAAACCCAAACCTATCCCTGAATCCAAAAATACCCCTGTACCCCAAAACCCCAAAACTATCCTTGAACCTTAAAAATACCCATGTACCCCAAAACCCAAACCTATCCCTGATCCCTTAAAAAACCTCTGTACCCCAAAACCCAAACTTATCCCTGAACCATAAAAAAATACCCCTGTACCCCAAAACCCAAACCTAGCCCTGAGCCCTAAAAATACCCCTGTACCCCAAAACCCAAATTTCATGTAATAGAGAGTTTATCAGGTACATTCTAACATTTTCTCTGTAGGAAATAGTAGACGTCTATAGATCCCTCATAGCCAGTAGTGGTCAATAACTTTAATACCTTTCTACCGCTGCTTTTTCAATTAGGACGACGGTCTTGGAAGATAGTGGGGTCCTATTTTGTTGCCCCCTAGAAAACCTGTATTCAAACTCAAATTCTTGTAAAACCGCTGCCTTGTAGTTAAATATCGGTTCAGCGTTTTCCTTTTTAGAATACACCTACCTTTTCTCAGTTAGGACAAAGGTATATTTCGTATTAGACGCTGAGCGTCTCTGCCATCGGGATTCAATTTTGGTAGGCGGGACTTATGCCTGTGGCCAGGACTTGGGTAAAGGACTGAACCAGTACCGCATAATTGTGGTTACCCAACAGCCCAGAGGGGCCGCCGTGGTGTGGTTGAATGCACCGGAGGAGTCTTCACTTTGCCCTTAAGTGCAGTGGCAATCCTATTTGCCTGGAGGGCCTGCCGATAATAACTTTGCCAAGAGTTTAAACTGTTGCTCAGGAAATGATGGAGGTTGTGACCAGAAGGTCAAGACCGCACATCAAGACCTGCCCCTAACAGACCCCTGAGGAATGTGGAGGATGCCGAGGAAGAAGTAACACCACTGCTGGGCTCCGGTCAGGACTATAAGATCAAATACCCCCACCCCTCACCCTGTATATGAATGACTGACTTACCACATCTTTGCAGGCTGGGAGCATCATCGATTGCTGAATAAAGCCAGCAGTGCTGCTCTGGAGAGAGCCTGCACCGCAGTGTGCTATCAATGGACTGCAAGCAACCCAACTTCTACGAAGGACCAGAGCTTGCGAGTGGCCACAGTCAAGGCACCCATTGAAATGCAGAACATTTTCCATGCAGCTGTAGGCAGTAAGATTTGAACCAGGCCTCTTGGGCCCCAGGGGAATCACTGATGAAGGTACTGCAACACCATAGACACTTTTGACTAATTTCTAAAGAATCAAAGGGGAAACTCCTGAATACAGGCTAATAGTGAGCATTCCCTGGATGTGATCACCAGTAAATGAGGAATAACCCTGACCACATTGCGAGGAAGAGGATGAGAAAGGGAATTGCCAGATACGCACTAGAGCTCGGAACTCGGGCTGTGTTGTTGATTAGCAATGTCGATATTTCTTTGAAGACATAGAATTCGAAATAAATTACTTCTTTTTCACACAAAAACACATATTTGGCTGAATACTTTAAAGACATCGCTGAGTGCAATTTGATTTATGAGACATGTATGCTATCTACACACACACTCCTCCCAAGGGAACCTTTGACTGATCATTCTCATCTACCACAGAGAGATAAATGCAGCAGGTGTATTTAGAGCAGTTGCTCAGGATCCATAGTAGGAAGAGGGTAGGAATGGAAATTTCCAGATACAAACTAGAGCCATTGCCTCAAGGGGACTGTGTTGTTGACAAATGTCGTTATTTCTTTGAATGCGTAGAGTTAGAAATAAAATACTTCCTTTTCATACAAAAATAAGTATTTGGCTAGCCATTGATTTCTTGACTTTGCTGAGTGCACTTTGAGATATTAGCAGTGATTAATATCTGCTCATTCTCATCTACGACTGAGAAGTAAGTGCAGAAGGGGTACTTGGACTGGTTGATCAAGATCCATTGTAGGTAAGGGTCAAGGACATCAGGAGTAAAAGGCCTCAACTACTATGGTCGGGCACAGTAGCCCCTGCATGCCCAATGGTCCTCTGAAAGGAGCTATGGTACTAGCCTTTAAATAACATAATTGAAGGAAGAAATTACGTTTTTTTTTTACTTCAAACATTTCAAGACACAATTAATCAAATGCATAAATGTAGTAGTAGTAGTAAGGCTTTATTTCGATATAAAAAATATCTTAGAAGCACCAACATTAACATTTTACAATTAAAACACAGTAAAAACACAGCTTGGGGCTCTAAAAACTCCACTGAATTACAAGAAGCTTTCACACTATACTCTAAAAGACAAATTTAGACAAATGTACACATTGCGGAAGATTAATAATTCCCAAGAACAGTTATGCATTAAAAGCTTTAAAATAAGAATTAAACATTTTCTTTCAGCCTTTTTACTCTAATCGTCCAAGCCCAGCTTAAGTATTTGGCCAGGCCAGTGACACACAAAAGACTAGAGTCCGATGAAAGGATACGTAGTGCTACAACATAGTCTCTAGTACCCAGTGCTTTGCACAACGGTTTGAGCCAGTAACCCCTTGGAACTCTATAGGCCGGACAAGAAAACAAGAAGTGCGCCATAGACTCTGTTCCTAGTGTACAACAAGGGCAAGCAGAAGACGTTTGGAATTGGGTTTTCCAGCGTGCAGTAAATTCCCTTGTGGGTAGGGTACTGATCCTGAATTTAAAATACAGTGCCCTATCTAGGGGTTTATGGATGGTATCTAAATATGGCTCGGTAGACATAACGTCCTTTATCATTAGGAACCTATTAGTTACACTTCTAGTCTTAGGGTCACAATTGCGCTTCCTTGAAAACCAATAAATGATGAATGCCAGGATACCTGTTCATAGAAGTTAATATAATCAGGAAGATACATTCACAATATCCTATTCAAGTATACAAGGTTGGCCCAGGTAGTGATAATGCAAGGGGAAGAATACTTTCAAGTCTATTCATTTTAGTTGGAGTCAAAGAGTTAAGGTGAAGACCCACACACTAGCATTTTATCATTTTTATTTTCAAATCAGACATTTGGCCTGTTTTTTAAGATGTATTCTTTTCAATGTTTCAAGTAGAAATAAGGTTACATAAGGTATAACTACTACAGTAATTTTGATGTTAAAAAGACTGACATATCTTCTCCTGGTTTCAAAAGAAATTCAGACAATAAAATATCGGTGAAAAATTATCTGTTTCTTTGAATGCATTCCAGACCAACTAGTTGGTGACAAAAATGCTCCTTGTAGAAGTTGGGGCACATTTTACAAACTATTCAAATGATATGTGTGGCATGAAACTAAAAATCCTTCAGCATGCCAAAACTTCTGATGCCCTTCTATGGTTCGAATCATAGTTTTTGTGCATCAGTAGTCTTGACTAATGATTGTATCTAGTACATTTTACATCCTCATCAGTTTCAAAATAAAAGTCAGACATATTGAATGGAAGAAACATTTGTCACAACTGGAGTCACCAAATTGATTCAAGAGTATTTCATCTCCATAAACGTATGTTAAAAATAAGGAGACAGGACAACTCACAGCTGGACACTGGAAAACACACTGTCATTGGGACAGTGAAGCACTGATCTCATGATTAGAGAACATGAACACAGTGATTCTGGAAGAGGAACACACTGACACATGGACTAGTAGAAGCAGGGAGATCTGCTTTCTGCCCAATTTGTAAATACAAGGCAAAAAACTATTAGGACAAGGGCAGGAGCCAAGCACAAAAGAAGATTCTGCTCTAGGATCACTGAGAGGGTACTAAAGATCCATGAAAGAAATCAATTAAAAACCTCCTACTCATTTCGAGCAATTCCAGGGGCAGAAAGTAAAAGGACCCTTTCATGGAAACAAACAAGGTAGAGGAGCAAAAATACCACCTCAGGATTTCACTAAATAGGTTTTCGGTGACTTCTTGGACCAACTTTAGTCACCTTCTCACTCTTAAAGCTAGAGGAATGCATTCTCATCGCTGCGTTGGCAAACAGTCAAACAGAACATAAACTCTTCTCTCCTTTCAAGAAAATACATATTACAAGAAGTCAATACGCACTCAATAATAATTCTACAAATAATATATTCCTAATCAGCATAATTCTTTTACAATACAGCCATAAATTCATTATGCACAAAAATTAATCCTAAAATAAAAAAGCCCCCCTCAATTCTACTATTGTAAAGCAATAAGGTCCACATTTTTTTTAAATGTCTCTGTTGGAAACTATCAGGCCTAGAAATATGGAGGCAAAGAATCCAAAAATAGAAAAGCACTAGATCCTTAGTTAGCCACTGTCTAGGAATAAATGTAAGACCACTTAAAAATGGATCATATTTGTGGAATATAAAGTGAAAATACAAGATGTGGTAACATGTTCAAAGAATGACTTGTAAGAGAAATGTTCTGGAATTTTAATCTTAAAACCCATGTCTCAGTTTTAAATGTAATGATACAATGGGAGAATACTATGTCTTAATTTTCTGTTTTGGGTCGTTTTTCATCAGATTTGTCCAGTTTCTTCACCCTAACCACTAGTTTTTATAAACGGAAGTGCGCTTGCTGACACCTTTGCTCGATCAATCACTGCTTTTCTCCCAGATAGGGCAGCAAACCCTTTCAGATATGCAACTTTTTAGCTGCTTGTTTACAGATTTAGTTGTGATTGTGAGCTTATCCAGAAATTTTCTTTACATATCCAGGACCCCCAAAGTCTCTCCTAGGTGTCCAGGGGTAGACGGTCATATAACTATTAGCAGAGCCTTTATAAAACATGTTTTGTATCCCCTGGTGATGGAGAAATTTCATATTTCTTTTTCCTAATTCTAGATACTTAGCTATTGAGGAAAACATTGCATTTGTTTATGGATGCATACATGTTGTTAGGAGTTGAATAAATATGATTCAAAGACTTAGAAGAAGGATTGTGATAAATCCATCAATGTGCCATTGCTGAATGCATCCTAAATTGTACAGCAAAGAAGTTATAAGACTTTCTTCTTTGAAACCACAAATCGAGCCTTCCTTCAGTTTTATATGATTGTTCAGAGTTAACAGGACTAACCGGGATGATGTGATGAAGTGATAAGGGGCTCACCAGGATAGAGGCTATCTGCTGGAGAGGGCTCTACCACCCAGGTTTTCCAGAGAGGGGGGTGGTCATAAAGCATGAGGCTTCAAAGGAGGAGCGGGGTATGCCAGGTTGAGGTTCCGTGATGATTTGAACCCGTGTTTTCAATATTGTCGGAAATACATAATATTGGTATCAGCGAACCGCAAATGATCCATTTAGCATATCCTGGTGTTTTCGCTATACTACGAGCAAGAGCACTCCTGTTATGAACACATTTCTGATCTACCCACGGCATCCATCTTAGATCATGGCCGCCATTTTGTGTTTCTTGCCCTCACATATGCAATAACCTCTGATCACTTCATTTCGATTAAGGACACGTAGCCTTAGCCGGAGATTCACCTCTTTCATGACACGTGCACCTTAAACCAGATCACGCTGTAGCTACATGACTCGACAAAGGCTGCCTCCTCTGCCCGAGGCCAGCCCACCTGAACTGGTTCTCGTGTCCATTGTCCCGATCATGATTAGGCGGCCGAAGCCGGTAGCCTTGCCCATTTACAACCCACAAACATCTCTTATCCCGCTTTCCTATCTTCTGCACCTGGCTCTGCTCCTTTCCTTCTGGGCCTTTATTAGGGGGAGGTAACGAAATTTACGATGAGGCGGTCCGGCTCTTGAATGCAATATTGACAAGGGATTGTGATGAACTAGTGGGAACCCCTCTCCGTAGATGTTTTGTATCAGATTTTATCAATGGTTCCTGTGTACGCCAAATATTTATTGTCTGTGACACAAAGGTTTTGGGAATGTACTAACATGTGAAGAATTCGCCTGAAGGCCAAAAACTAGTATATAAGGAGCAACCCTCTTTGTACAAATTGAACAGGCTCCTAGACACTGCCCATGCGTAGTTTCTGTGACTTCTGTGTCCCTGCAGTAATAAACCTTTGGTCTTTGACGCCACCATCGAGAAGCCCGTGTTTCTGTTCATTTGCGCACCAAGGCAGGTGGAACTCCGGGGTCTTTGGGTGTTGTTCCCTGACACCTCTGGACGGAACCAAAAAGTCCAGAACTCCAAGGTCTGCCTACCCTAATTCTCTCTACTTAGCCAGATGGCAGGCTTAAGGAACAAATCTGCAGGTGTTAGGGGAAGGAGACCTATAGAAATGGGCCACACTAGAGTTTGGTTTAGCTAGTCCTTGCTCCTCTGCTGTGATTTGAGCAATCATACATTTTGAAGAAATAGTACTTTCTGGGACAAGAATGTACATACTTTGGAGGAGGTTGTTGTGCTCTACAATTTGCCTTGCACCTCATTGGACAGGAGTGCTCTCCTTCTTGACCCCAGAAAACACTTAAAAAATATGTGAGAGGTGCAGAACCTCTCAGATCTGCTGCTTGAAAATAAAAAAATTGAAGAAGAATTGCCAGGCTGGAACCTTGATTTGCACAACCAGGCCCTGCATTCTGACTGATTGTGCCTGCTGCACTTTCTGGAACCACAGCCCTGCAACTGTACCTTGCTTCAAAAGTATTAAAGAGCAGACTCCCTGCAAGCTACAGGTTAACGGAGCTCACCTGCACCATCTCCACTAAGAGTCCCCAACCTTTTAAGGATTTGGCCAAGTGAATTGGGGTTTCAACCTTCCAAGGACCATCCAGGAGATTCGAAGACACTTGGATTTGTGTTTTAGACACTTTGAACCAACAAGGAGACCTTCAGGATACACCACCTGAAGTTTAGAGACGTTTGGAGAACTTTTGGTTAAAAGCTCCAGAAGGGGACCAACTTGACTGGGAGAGCCAAGCCAGCCTCCTTCAACCGTGACCCAGCCTGGACTGCTGGCTCATCCCGCTAAAAAGCTCCAGAGCTCCAACTTCCAGTATTTGAGTGGGGCTTTGTGGAAACTCAAGCCTATGAACCTCTCCTAATCCACCCTGGCGAGGAGCATTTAGGGGGTCTGAAGAAAAAGCTTCAGAAAAGGTTCTAAGTGCGAAGGTAGTGTATCCGGCCAGGGATTAATCATGGTCAGCCTGGAACTTTGACTTTATCCTGGTCAAGCACGACCAGATGTCCCAGAATAGAGCTATAGGCTTTAATAACTATCAAGTGGTAATTCTTTAGAAATACATATTTCCGGTTTCCTACATTGGATTATTGTCATTTTAGTAATTGTTCATAAAAATATTTACTATTTTGATAAATTAGTGTGGGATTTTTATTGTGTGTTGTGTCTAACGTATTTAATATATTGGTGTTTTGAAATACTTTACATACCTGTCTCCCAATTTAGGCTTGGCTGCTCGGTTAAAGCTACGAAGGGTAGAGCAAGGGACTCATTTATTGAGACCTTTACTGGACCCTATACCATGCTAATGAACCTATTACTGGTGGTAGGTGCATACTTACCCCTACCAATAAATTACTTTCCAATAATGATTTACCTGCTTCCCGACAAGCTTAATTTCTGGAGGTCTTAATGCCTACTGGCCACATCGAGCAGGTATTTTTGAGCAAGGCAGCAAGTACATAAAAACAAAAACATGCGTTTGTTCTAACGAGGTGTTAATTAGTCTGCTTTTCTTGTTTCTAGGGACAGTCATATCCCTTCAGCTTTCCATTGAGAAGTGGTTAGTCACAAGAGTAATATTCTGTGGCTGATGTTAGTTCTGACTGCGTTCTTACGACTGAATGAATCACGGAGAAGCAATCACTGTGTTCTGTATTCCAATTTAGAATTTTTGGTAAGCCATATTAACTTCATTTTTGTTTCATTAGTGCAAGGTATGGGTTGTCAATGACATGATGTTTGAAGCGCTTCATGTACTTATAATTTTATGCTTGTGATTCAGATTTAGAGTGAGTACATGGCACTCTGGTGTGGAACTGCCTATCCTCTGTGATATTTTTGGTTTTCTGTTTCGTGTAACATGAATTAAATTATGAGAGGGTGGCATCTTCCTCTAAAGATTATCAAGCAACTGTCGGGTGCTCATTGAAGTGTATTACTGATATGCTATCATAGCAAACAAAGGTTTGTTAGAATGTATTGGGTTGTAATAATTGCCTTGGAAGCAACATTAGATTTAATGATGGCATTTTTATTCAGTGTTATTAAAGACATGAATTTATATGAAATGCTGCTTCATGAATTAATCTTATATTTTCAGTGACTTTAGGATTTAGTCAGGAAACAATGCAATATTTTCAATCAGCTATCATACATAATCGGTCTTTATTATGATGTTCTGCCTATGATTGTTTTTAGGTCTCGCCCTTGCAGTGTGCATGCGCTGCGTAGGAAAAAGACCTTTAGAAATCGATTTGCCTTTTCAGCCAAAAACGTGCACGCTTTGCATTGCTTTTAATGGCAATGCGTGCATGTTTGGCGATTCCTTTGCAGGAGCGAGCTTTAAAACCATCTGGTTGCAATTAAAAAATGGTTTATGCTCGCTCCCGCAATGGAAACAGGACAAGGCTCCCTCCTCTATCCCCTCCCCCTGCTGCCTTTACCTCTCCTGCCAAACTTGCTTTTTTACAGCACGAGGTGCGCACGCTTGTTTATTATAAGGAAGTGGTTAGTTCCCAGAGTGTCACCACAGCAAAACATTGATGTGATTAAGAGTGCAGATATTGAGTACACTTTCATACAGCGCACACCATAATCTAAAGTATTCGCCCGATCTTTGGCACATGCAGAAGGGCCAGTAGTGAGTTGACTGTCTGCTCCCAGGGCTTTCTCCTCATGCCCCACCTCTGCTTACGTTAGCCCGATGCAGAGTAAAGAGACCCCAGCAAAGAGTATTGCAGGACCTCCAAATATCCACAATTCAGGCTGATTACTGGAAGCTTTCCTGCTCAGTCCAAAGATGAACGGAGTACTAGAAGCCTTCCTGCTCACCACAATCTAGGGCAGAGTACTGAAAGCCTCCCTACTGTGTTCAAATATGTATTTATTTATTTATTTATTTATAAAATTTCTAGAGCGCACAAATACCTTCCGGTGTCTCGGCGCTAGAGTTCGTTAAGATTGCAGAGAGCTCCTACATAACTTACTGTTTGAAAAGCCACGTTTTAATGTGCTTCCGAAATATAAGTAGGGAAGAGCTTGATCTAATATTAAGAGGGAGCTCATTCCACAATTTAGAAGCAGCAATTGTGAAGCGTTTATCGCCCCATGTCGCTTTCTTAGTGCGTGGAATATGAAGTAGCCGGGATGCCTCAGAGCTTAAGGAACGCTTGGGTTTGTAGGGAGTGATGGATTTTTTAAAAAAGTCCGGTCCGGTATTGTTCAGTGTTTTATAAATGATGCACAAGGCCTTGAACTTTGTGCGGCTTCTCACTGGTAGCCAATGAAGTTGGCGAATGATGGGCGATATGGATGAGAATTTGGGTGTGCCAGTTAAAATTCTTGCTGCAGCATTTTGCACTAATTGTAATTTATTCATGACTTGTTCCTGTGCATTCAGCCATAGTCCGTTACAATAATCAATCTTTGAGAGGACTAGTGTAGACATTAGGGTTTTACCTGAGTTAGGAGGAAGAAAAGGAAGAAGCTTTTTTACCATTCTCAAAGTATAAAAGGACGCCGAGACCACTGCATTAGCATGGCTATGGAAAGTAAGCTTATTATCGAATAGAACTCCGAGGTTCCTAACTTTTTGCACAGGGTGAGGAGGATCTCCCAGCTCTGCTGGCCACCAAACTGGTGACCAAGACGGGGTCAGATCACCAAAGAGCATGACCTCCGTCTTGTCAGAGTTTAATTTTAGGCAGTTCTGGTCCATCCAAGTGCAAATTGCTCTCATTCCTTCCTGAAAGTTGGTGGCCACTGCAGCTCCGTTCCTATGAATAGCCAGGACTAATTGAGTGTCATCGGCGTATGATGTTATTCCTATGCCGAATGACTTGATCACCCTCGTTAAGTCCGATACATAAATATTAAAAAGCGTCTGACTTAGCGAGGAGCCTTGAGGAACTCCACAAGGTACGGTTAAATTGGGCGAATAATAGCTACCCATTTTCACAGACTGTTCTCTGTCTGATAGAAAAGATGCCAGAAGAGTCTTTGCTTTGCCTTGGATGCCCATGGCATCGACACGGTCGATCAAGATGTTATGATCGACCGTGTCGAATGCAGCCGATAGATCTAAGAGTATCAGGATTGCTGTACCGCCTTGGTCTAGAATTATTCTAACTTCTTCAGTTGCTTTTATCAAGGCGGTCTCGGTGCCATGAACCTTTCTAAACCCAAATTGGGTCTCATCTAGTAGGTTGTTATCATCAATAAAGCTAGAGAGTTGTAAATTAATTGCCTTCTCGAATACCTTAGAGGGATAAGGAAGTGAGGCAATGGGTCGATAGCTTTTTAACTCTGCTGGGTTTAGTGTTGATTTTTTTAAAATGGGCATCACGATGTCTTTATTCCAGACTTTATGGTAATCTCCTGTCTGGAACATCGTGTTGCAAATGTGGGTAAGCACCGGAGCTCCCTGATCAGATACTAGTTTAAGTATACTTGGGGGGCAAGGGTCCATAGGAGATCCTGATTTGACCGCATTCATGATTTCCTCTATAGATGCTTGAGGAAGCGAGGAGAATGTTTCCAGGATTGGTCTGGTAGATATCTGAGGAGCAGCTGGGCCAACTATAGCATCAGAGATTTTTTGTGTGAAGTTATTAAAAATATCTGTAACTTTTCCTTTGAAAAAGTCTGCGATTTCATTACAGAAGGCTTGAGAAGGTTCTATAAAATCGGGAACCGTAGGGTTGGATAACTTTTTTACCACCTGGAATAACTGTTTGCTCGAATTTTGAGCTGATTCTATTTGTGTGGTGTAGAAATTACATTTTTCCTTTGTAATAAGTTTCTTATAGTTATGCAGGGCTGTCTTGTATCTATCTTTATCGTTGTTGTCATAGTTCCTACTCCAACGTCTCTCTAGATTGCGACAACGTTGTCTTTCAAGCCTTAATGATTCAGAGAACCATGGAGCAGAGGGTTTATTACGGTTAGGCTGTAGTTTTTTAAGAGGTGCCACATGATCTAGTGCGTTGTTCAGCCAGCGCACATAGTTGTTGGATGCCTCACCTGGGTCATTTGAGTCTTTGAAATTAGTAGTTTTTAATGCATTATTAAAGGCATGGTGGTCGATATTTTTCCAGTCACGACATTTAATCTGTGAGCGTGCAGAGGGCGCGTCGTGTTTGCGTTTCCTAATTATTATAGAAAATACGACTGCCGAATGATCAGTCCATATAAGTAGGATCACTGTAGGTTGATTCATGTATGGATTATTTGTGAATAGTCCGTCCAAGGTATGACCAGCTTGGTGAATGGGTGAGGAGACTCGTTGTTCTAGGCCTACAGCTTGAAAATCAGAGATAATCTTGATGGTATCTTTATCTGCATGATTTTCTAAATGAAAATTAAAATCACCCAGTATTGTATATTCTTTGTAGGCAGCTATTGGTTCTAATAGAGTATTGAGAGCTTCCAAGAAAGATGTGCGTGGGGTGGGAGGCCGGTAAAGTAATGTGCCTTAAAAAGTTTGAGTGGGGGAAAGAGTAAAGGTGAAACATAAGGCTTCCATGGAATCATGGATCATTGGCTCAGTTTTTAGAGCCAGGTTAGCACGATGCATGATAGCTAACCCACCCCCTCGTTTTCCCGAAGATCTATCTAGTCGGGTGACATAATAGCCATCAGGAGTAGCAATCTTGAAATCCGGGCCAGAAGCAGAGTCAGCCCAGGTCTCAGTTATAAACAGGATGTCAAGATTTTGAGTGGCTATAAGTTCAGCGACCTCATCCCTATGTTTGACAAGGGATCGGGCGTTTATAAGAGCACAATGTATAGATTTTTCTGGGGTTAGTGGCAACCTAGGGGCAGCTAAGTTAGAGTGAGGAGGAGTGGATTTAAAAGAACAGTTTGGGCAGGGATTAATAGGCAGATTGGCCAGAGAGTCTGCACAGAAATGGGAACATCTTTTATCAGTTAAAGTATTGCCAATACAAAGAAGTTGAGTACAGAGAACTGGAAGCCTTTCCTCTAGCCACAAACACAAACTGAGTATTGTAAGCATTCCATCTGCAGGTGTTTGTGATCAGCTCCTGTCTCCAAGTGCTGCCCATGTTGCCTATGCTCCTGCCCCTCCAGTTGTCTCAGCTTGTAACCTACATTTTTCTTTTCAGCGCTTGGTAATGTGCATATGCCAATATGATGGCTGATTGGACATGCACTGCTTGCATGCAAGCTCTTGAATAGGTTGTTCCCTCCCTGCTTGCGTGTGGAGGGGTGCCTTTGCTTCCACACCCTCCCCTTGTCTGCGTTGCCTATGTTGTTAACAGACAGGTGGAGGCAGTGGGAAAGAGGTTGCAGCGGCAGATCTTCTTCTCTCCTAAGATCGCAGCTTTCACACTCTCCATGTCCGGCATGTAAATCAGCCAGTCCGGAGCTCACGCGAAGTCCCCTAGGAAAGAGCAGCTCACCACTTTAAACACGGTTCTGTATGTTTTCTGTCATACATTTGTGGTTTATTCTTCTGATCTGCAATGCAAAAGCAGCTACTGCTTCCCACTGCGTCCCGCTTCCTTCCAAGGCACTCCAGCCTCACAGGAAGTGGGAGGTGGGCTGATAAGGCCGTTGCCCAGCAATGACATTGCGCAGTGGCCATCAAGAAGCTCACCTTGGTTTTTGGAGGCAGCAACGAAGAGTTAGTTGACGAGCTGCTTGTTGTACATCTGCGAAAACCTGGTGGGTTAAAAATACATTGACCAGAATGCAGTTTGAGCTGGAGTAGCGGGTCCCTGGCCAGAGTCATGTTGGCTTGTCTCCTGCAGGTGGCCATGTATATTGAAGCCTTGTTTGCTTCAGACATGCTTACTCAAGCTGTTGTTTCATTTTCGTAATAACACTTGATGGCATTTAATTAGAGGTGGATTTTTCTTTAGAAGGGCTAGTCGTTTACAATGCTTACTATCCTACCGATTTGTCCTGGATGTATTGCATTGTTGTTTCAACTTACATAGTTCTACTCATGGTATCAACCTTAAAACTATGTAAGGCAGAGCTACTCTGGCAAAATCTGACCTCCAAATTACAAGTGAAACAAATCTCTCCAAATCTGGCATTACACAACTGAGTTACCCTACCTGGACAACTAAGACAAAGCTAATATTAGTTGTACATAAAAAACAATTTAATCAAGTACTTCACAATGCAGTCCAATAATATAATCCTATTAGTGTCAAAGTTTCCATGCTAAAGAACAGTAGATGTTGTAGCACCCAGGATAATGTGCGGAATGACTAAAAACGTATTAGATCCCTAAGGTGAGACCTATTGGCTATGCCAATGCTTGTTTGGGTTTCTCGTTAGACCCCCTACATATGTTGAATAATTCAGTAGCTCTTATCGTTCATCACTCATTCAACCTGTAGGCCTGGTGAAGGTGAAATGCATATCATTAGCTGTCCACAAAAACGTATAATGACGGTGTTGATGTCCACTATTGCAAGCCTTTAAAGGAGGAAATGAAAATGTGTTGGACTCCTTCTTATTTCGATGACTGATGGTTTCCAACAAGACCTTGTTTTTCATTTCTTGGGCTATGTTGGTTTACAGTAATAGGATTCGGTGGGGGCTTTTTTGATTTGGGATGCATATTTGTGTGCAATGAATTTTATGCATTGTGGATGAATTACAATAATGAAAACACATATCTATAGTAGAATTATTATTGAGTCGGTATTGATTAATCTTTTTATGGAATATATTTTTGAGGATAAATAGATGTATTACCTCTTGTAAAATATCTTATTTTGCATGCAGAGAAGAGTTCGTGTTGGGTTTGACATTTTGAGTGGGTAGTATTTGCCTTTGTTTCCCACATCCTATGACGTTTTCCTGAGTGAGTGTTGCTCCCTGACAAGAGAGACACTAGTCTAAAGGTAATTAACCATCCATAAACCACCCCAGCAACTGTGAGAAAGAAATTGGATCTAACATCAAGTCAATGTGCTATCTAGCAGCTAAAAAGTTCAATTAAACAAACAAAGATCAAATGAGGAAGACATTTTAGTATCACCGACAGCTGTGAACACTTTGACAAATGGGTGAACTTTCGGAGTGAAAATAACATAATATTTAGTGTCTGAAAGCAAGAATCTGCCTCAAATTCAGTTTAGAACCTATTCCGTCGTGCCCCTAACTGAAGATTCTTACATTATCTCCGAAACTCATGTGTACCTGTGAGATTCTACAGCTACTAAACTCAGAAACTGTTTGTAAGGTTACTTTAACAAAGTCACTGATTAATAAAAAATAAAAAAAACAGTAGGTGATCTCGAAGGCTCCATAACGATGTACATAACAAGCACACTCCTGATGGGTAAACTTGCAATCAGTAAAAGAAACACACTTCAACTTTTGTTCTGAGAGAAACTGCCTGTGCATAAGGCATAAAATCCTCACTTTAATAATGGAAACAATTATAAGGGGTCCAATAAAGCTGTAATAACTAAACCAGCAAATCATCATGTAGCAGGTGTGGCATGAGATTCTAAAATACATCAGAAGTTCTGTCTTTAAAACTAACGGACCTAATGGTGTCGATTATAACAGAAGTGTGTGCCAGAAGAATATCCACGGGCAAACAAACCAGCACCAGCGAACATTCCGGAAAAATCTATAATAGGCACGCGTACTCCAACGGTGGGAGTATGTTAGTGGAGAGACTTTCAATGAGGATAGGTACCTGGGAACAGTAAGCAAAGATAAAGGATTTGGTTGGCACAGTGAAGTTTATCCATGCTCCTTGTAGAGGCGATTTCATAGGACAAGCCTGCATCTAGGTCCAGCTGGTATCACCTGGTCAGTGGCGTAGCAAAACTTGAGGGGGCCCCCCTGCAAAGCACAATGAGCTCCCCCCCCCCACCCCCCGCGGTCTGGGCCACCACCTACCACTTTGCCCAACCGACAAAAATAACCTGTCACCTAAAGCCGTATTTTTAGCACTTATCTGTGCATATTTCGAACAGCAAATATAACTAGAATGCACTTTAATTCTGTTCTAGGGCTGCCTGAATGATGAGATCCATTACTGATAATTAAAGGGAACAAAGACAGAAGAGTCACTTTACAAATGAATACATACTTTTTTATTTATAACCCTATTTAGTGCCAAGACTGGGTCTTTCCAGGCTCTTTAAACACATAGCTGGCATTTTTCTTTTTGGCAACCCTACTTTATATTCCTTTTCATGAAATGCATTCTCACACTACAGTAGTAAATGTAAATTTCAAATGGAAGGAATAGGCAGAGTGGGGGCCTAGGGGGTACTGGAACCAGAAAGAAACTAAGCCTCTGTAACCAGTTAACAAAGGTATGTAGGTAATGTGTACTTGTAAAGCGCACTAATACCCCAACTGGGGTGTCCTGGCACTGCAACGCATTCCCCTGTGGAACCCTTCCTGGCTTTTCCCTGTGAAATGTCCTCTCCTGGGTACCCCCAAGGTGAAGCCAAGCATCCCAGCGCTGTTGGGGCCGTTGTGGAGATTAAGCAAGCAATTTCCCAGAGTTGCAGAGTGGGACCCATGATTGGAATAGGCACTGAGACTAGAATGATCCGGTCTGAGGAAATTGAGCCCAAGACTCGCAGAGGCAGGAATTGAACCCTGGTCCCGGGCCAGACCTCTGCATCAGGGTCTGCCGCTCTAACCATTGACCCACACTTCTCCAGTTGACTGTGCACCTCAGATAGAGCATACAGCTGACTGTTGTGGTGCAAGGTAGCACCCAACAAAATTTTTCAATAATGTACATCACACGCAGACATGTAATAGCGCTCACTGGATAGAGCTTATATAGCACATAGCTCAGAAATACCATATAGATGGATGAAACGCAGCTCCCAAGAGCATTGTAAGCAGTTTAAAACACACACAAGCATTGAACAGAACACTTTGGACAGAACTTGCATACACCTCACATAGTGCAGATATACTATACAGCTGGCTACAATGTGGCCGCGAAGAGCACTTTTCAATAGCATGGAACACACACAAACTTCCAACACAACACATTAAATAGAACATTTAGCTTACATATAACTAAGCACAGACTTGGCATTTGGGCCGTGGGCCATATTTTCCATAGAATTCATTATATAAACATAAATAACGAACCATAACATGGAATTGCTGCCCCTATAGGCGCTCTATCTATAACTTAGTCATCAGAATGTGCTACAAGATGATGATGCTGGGCTGGTAAACAGGAGAGATGCGGGGTATGATATTGATTAGCATAACTGTATCTCCTTTCAGCCATTTTTCTTCTCAAGCTAACATGTCTGAAGGAAATCCCATCTCTTGTGTTTCAAGCCTCCTCCTGAAATCTTGGCTCAGGAGACAAAAAGTGTTGATTACTTTGCTCAGTGGAAAAGCTTACATACTCGTATCATTATAAAGATAATGTTCTTCCTTTCTCCTGATCTGAGTCTGCAGACGTGTGTATGCTTCTTTGCATTAATGCCTTTATTTCAGACCTATGTGTCCTTTCTCTAAGCTGCTGCAGACTAGAGCTTGCTCCAACCAACACACATTGCGAGCGATTTCTCTGGCTGAATGAATCTGTGGTTTACAGACTGTTCATTTTAATTTTGTTAATAACCCCTTCAAGATTTCAATTGCAGTGCGCGTAGAATTTCTTTAACAACAGCCTAATGAAGGTGGGATAACTGTGCCCAGGCTGAGAGAGCGGACTGCCAGGAACATGATGCGTGCCTCTGAATACTGCCTGGGTGGTATTTTCTGGTGAGCAGTAAGAGGCAGGAAGGCTAAGCAGGAGGGAAAGGACACCTCTAGCAAGGGGCGTGATCTGCACCCCTAGGGCTGCAGGCCTTGTGTGGAAGGTCACCCAACGATAGGGAAGGATGTGAAGCCTTCAAGAATTGGACAGGAGGACTCTAGACAAGTAACAGGTGATCTCTTGAGGTGGCTCGGAGTCCTTCTCCATTCCAGACATGGGTAAGCCAGACCAATCCAAGGACCCAGAGATGCACACTTTACATGGGTGTGACATGGAGGTCACGATTTGTGTCTCCAAACCAGTGCTTAATTTGAGCCGGTGCTTTGCAGTGCTCGGCCCTTGCACTTTATTGTCAGCACTGGGCCCTGTGACAATCTACCACAAGGTGCCACTGTCTGGCTAATTTTAAAATGACCCCAACAACAGTTAATTATTAACTCAATATACATCAAAATCGAATATTTCCTGCCACCCTACAAATTCTTACAGTTTTGGGGCCTGAAACAGTCCAAACTGTCTCACTTGTAAGAGTGTGAATGTTAATACTTGTACTGTCACTATCATTGGCGGCGCTGGCAGGGGCAATGTGTGGTGCAAGGTGCAGTGTCCTCCTCACGACAGACCTGGCACTTATTTTTCTGCAAATTGAGCACTGCTCCAGACCTGGTAGTGGGCAAAGCACTGGGTCAACGCCGTGCCCTTCTCTGGGGTGGTTGCAATAAGCACTGGCAGCACTGCCACTGGTATCCTAGAAGTAGGCATAACAGGTAGCCCATTCCCTAGATCTGCCATCTTAAGAAGGCACAGAAGGCCGAGCTTCCTTAATCATGATACACATGCTTGCACTGGCTGCCAATGTGAGGATTCCCCATTCTCCTCCCAGGTAGCCCCCCTAGCGGTAAGGACCCCATAGGGACTCACATACGGAGTGGCCTAGATACCTGGTGAGTGAAATCACCAGGGGCGGTCAGGTTATGTGCTGATCCAACCAATCTGAAGGCAGGGTGTTTGGAAAACCTTTTAGGGTTTTGTGGGAGTGTTTGTGTCTGTGATTGTATCTGTGACCCTTGACCATATCTGAAGCTCTGGGTTATCGCCCCAATGTGTTTGTCCCTGTGGGAGTGCCCTGTACCTCCCTTAATACATGAGCATTTAGCACTTCCCTTTGGCATCCATAGTGGGGGAGTAGGGGGAGACACGGGTGCAGTGGCAGGGTTCTTCAATTCCTGGATGGCTAAAACTCCAAGTCCAAGTTTTGTTGTACGGCGGTACTGTACAAGGAAAGACTCACACTGCGCACACCCTTGCACTGGACTTTTACCCACCTCCTCCTCATTCACCACCAAAGTATCTAGTTCCTAGGCATGTGGCGACAGTGAGCCACACCCTGATCTAAGGCCATCATTGTATGAGGTGGGGGTGAGGCTGCAGAGACTACCGAGGGAATGGAGGTCTTAAGGGGGTGAAAAATGTTTTAAGCGAGTGGGGCTACAGGGATAAAGGGTTTAAGGAGATGGGGATTTAAAGGGGTAGAAAGAATCCAGTGGCTTGGAAGGAAGAAGCTGCGGATGGCTTCATTCCCAATCCCACCCGCCCACTGAGACTCCTCGCCACCACGGACCACTCCTGCCTGGGCTTGGACATACGCACCTGAGGCCTGGCCTGCAGCTTCAGTGGCAGGCACGAGCGGGCAGCAGAGAAGGGCAAAGGCAAGGCTAGCCAGGGAGAGGTTAGTAATAATTAAATTATAGCCGGGGTGCAGCACAGTGATGGTCTTTCTCAGTAGTCTGGGAGGGTTCTGGGATGCCTCACATCACTCGTCACACACACTTTTAATTGCGCTGCTGTGCAATGCGTATGACTGTATGGCATTGGTCACCAGCTCCACCATATGCCCCAACCTGAAGACGCGCAGAGACATCTATATAGCTGCCAAGGTTTCAGAGCGCCATGTGTGACATTTTCATAATTTCAGTGTAATTATGAGTGAGATTCAACAACTATGAGTGACACTTTCCCGCAAGCAAAATCAAGCAATGAAGGCAAGGGAAACAAATATCAGAACTCGCACGGTCCTTTAAAAGTAAATTAAATAAGTGTCACTACTTTGCAGACAGTCTAGTGACGGCTGAGTTTGGTGTGCCATCAATCTCTGTATGACTCGGAGCACTGCACGCATCATATCTTGCCCCCATGGGCAGAAGGACTCAAACTGTACAGCAATTATTGCACTGCCCTTTTTGGCTGCAGGCCTTACTTTATTTGTATAACAGACAGCAGGCTCATTCTTTGTGTAGCAATGGGCACCACAGAGTGTGCAGCTGTGTGATGCTGTTTGGCTGCAGGTGGCTTGCATCTGTGTGCACAGTATAGCTGTGCACGATGCTATGTGCATGCAGGAGGCTTGCAACTGTGTGCCCAGTGTAGCTGTACGCTATGCTGTATGGGTGCAGGAGACTTGCGTCTGTGTGCACAGTGTAGCTGTGCATTGTGCTATGTGCATACAGGAGGCTTGCGCCTGTGTGCGCAGTGAACTGTGCACTATGCTGTATGGGTGCAAGAGGCTTGTGTTTGTGTGCACAGTGTAGCTGTGCATATTGCTCTGTGCATGCAGGAATTATGAAAAGAAAGTGGTCCTAGATATAAGTTTTAAACGCGACTAGTGATGTAGATGTTATTACTTCATATTGAACAAAAGATCAGAATGAATCTGAATATACAAACACATGGAGATGTATTGCAAGTTTAAATCAATTCAAGAAATGCAATAAATGCGAGTAAATGCAAGTAAATGCAAGTAACCCAACACAATAAATTCAACAAATGCTACTGCAGTTTATTTACAAATTCATAAAATCCAGCAAAAGGAAAAAGTTGAAAGGAAAAAGGAGTTGGTGCTCCAGTGAAGAAAAGTAAAGGGATAGATTTGAGGGTGATGGAGTGCAACAGAAGGATTATTTATACATTGCACAAGTAAAGCCTACCCATTTACAATCTATATACAATTTTATACAGGGGGACAGGGAAGGGCAGGTGTAGACTTTAAGGAAATAAAGGGGGGGATCGTCGACGTTTCGACCCTGGCGCAATAGGGGGAAGTCACGACCTCTGCTGCGGGTCTTCTTCAGGACGGTAGTGGGGGCGGGGGACGGGGAAGCACCAATTAAAAATTGGAACGGTGTCACGATCCCAGATCAGTTGGGCGGTACACCTCTGGCTAAGAATTTCAGCTCAGAAATTGGGGTTCGGTCAAGAGACAGCATGTCCTCAATGGGCACTCGAATTCCTTCGTGCCTAGTCCGATATCATGATGGACATTGTATCAGGTGACTGAAGGCGAATTATGATTCAAGTAAATCTTCGGTTTCGGGTTTTCGCTCCAAAATATAGGGAGACAGGAGCAGCAGTTAGTCAGGTAGCTCGGAGAGTCCCGGCAGCTTCCGTGTCACGCGACCGGTTAGAACCACGTGAATTGATTTAAACTTGCAATACATCTCCATGTGTTTGTATATTCAGATTCATTCTGATCTTTTGTTGAATATGAAGCAATAACATCTACATCACTAGTCGCGTTTAAAACTTATATCTAGGACCACTTTCTTTTCATAATTACTGTTACCCAGGTCCTATTGATTATTTGGGTCTACCCCATTGTTTTCAATGATCTCCTGTGCATGCAGGAGGCTTGCGTCTGTGTGCACATTGAACTGTGTGGTATGATGTATGGGTGCAGGAGGCTTGCGTCTGTGTGTACGGTATAACTGGGTGCAGCTGAACTTAAAAAACATGCCTCAGGCCGCATCTCTCCGACTCTGCCTACATGCGGCTGAATATTTGAGTGCAGCAAGTTTCAGACTGCATACAGTGCGCCAAGGCCACAAACTCTGTGCAGCACGCCTCAGATTTGTCATCCAGTCCCATGGCTCAGACTCTGTGTGAACAAGACCCCTGCCTCTGACTGTTAGCTCCAGTTTAAGGCTTTTTGCTGCTCAGCAGGCCTCTGGCTATCTAGTGAAGCAGGCCTCGTGGTTCTTAAGTTTAGCATGCTGAGGTTCAGTCTCCAAGTGCACGTTTATTTTACTTTGCCATTTTTTATAGTGCGGACAAGACCCTATAGGGTATCAGAGCCCTTATAATTAACCGTAGGCACACAGTTACTTGAAATTAATATGCAGCTGTGTTTCCATACATGCGATGCCAGCAGCCTCAGTACTTTTAATCTGTTCGGAAAGAACCTGGCTGCCAATAAATACAGGTAATCCCATCCCGCTTTAAGTATTGCTGAAATAAAATGTCTTTAAATGTCCACGGGCCTGATCGCATTTCATTCCAACTCAATTCAGGTAAACACGTCTCTTAACACTATATATTCAGTAGTGAGCGCGGTGAACAAACCTGAGACCTTCAGTGGACCGCTGATCATTCTTTTCTTAAGTGTTTCTCTACTAGTAACTTTTTAAGGACATTGCAGTTGCCTGTGTTTACGGTGTGCACAAGCAGCAGCCCATGTAAGCACTTGACGTTTTGGGTATGATAAGCGTAAACCAACTCTATTTCACTGAAATAAATTGACACACCTTACCTCATTGTCGTGAAGCCTAAGGTAATTCCTCAGGAGACAGATCATTGTCTTTGGCACTGGAACAGACATGGAATGAATCGGGCGCTGGAACCAACTTGTTCAGGGGATTGAGGAATGAAGAAAGATTACCGGCCTGGCTCGCCTCTCTGTGGCGAGGACGGTCTCTCTGCGAATTAATTTTCTGTGGTGCGAGGGAGGAGAAGGGGGGTGGGTGCTTGATTTTAATTGCAGCTCTTCTGATAGTTGAGCATGATGCAGGGGACGGTGTAAGCAGGCAGCTCTGTTGCGAGCACCATGATTTGCCACAAATACCTCTAGCCAACCTCCCGCACCCCGGCAGGAATCAATCTCCTTCTCTGATTAAATACTCCGGCCCTGGCCCGTGCGTGCACCATTTAATTAATGAGGAGGCCGTGCACCATTTAATTCATAAAGAGGGGTGCATCGCTCTGCTCAGTGAGGAGGGCCCTCGAGCGCAGGGGCCTGTGTTACGCCCCTGCACCTGGTCTTGACAACTAAATATGATAAAAGATGGCAGGAAATTCCTGATAATCAAAAAAGTACCATTTCTCAAGGAAAAAGAGTCTTATAAAGCTCAGTAAAATACAATTTATAACTGGCTTAGATGAAACCTGACCAGGACAGTACTTTTAGAAATGTATGAAGAGACCAAACTAGATTAACATCTCTGATTGGTAAGGCAATGTAGGAAAATGCCTCTTTCTGCATGGGCAACCTCCTCTTTTGAAGGGTACTGCTGTTTTTTACCTCTCTGCACAGGGACTCTTCTAACCAGCCCTCAGTGCATGGGATCTGACCCCTAAAACATGTTCACATTGTCTATACTCCTCAGTGCCATATTTATCTTACTTAAAAATCCCTACTATATTGTGCAAAATGTGCCCAGGGACTGGAAAGATAAATATCCCTAGTGGACTGTAGCACATACTGTGACACCACTAAAGTTACATAATGCAAAACATGCATTCAGGCCTGACAACAGTAACTTGACTGTGCAGGTTTAAACTGCAAATTTGCCCTGTCATAATAATCCCTTTGATAGGCCTAAGCCCTCGTTTTAAGTAACAGTAAATCACCCCTATATAAAACTTAAATGCTGATATGGCAGGGTTTATGATATTTGAAAGTAGGACACGTAAAGTTTTAATGTTAAACATGTCCTTACAGTGACAATCCCCTGAAAGCTGAATTCACCATAGCAGGGTAGCTATTTGACAGGAAACAATTGGGTTGCATTATTAAAGTAAAACAAGTTATCTCCACCTAGGAACCAGATAAAAGACACTCTCTTTACTTTTTAAAATATTTATTACAAACCCAGTTCATTGGTAAAGTCAGATTTGCCACACATCTTTTTTTTCTAAAAGTTACTTTCAAACAGTAACCTTTTACCTGCCTAAATTCTCTATAAGCTTATTTTATGAGCTTCAAACTGTCACCCAGGAGCTGAATAGCTCCTTGATGATGTGTCAATTGACTTTAAGAGCTGAGGAAAAGGGCTTTAGTGTGAGCAAACAGCTTGCATGTGGAGAGGTGTCCTGTTCCTCTAAAAGGATGACCAACTGGGAATTGCCCAGGATCTTAGGGCCTGATAACGTTGGTGGGGAACTCGACACCGGCAGGCTGCATGCACAATGCGATTGCCACAGTGACAGTCGCATTGTGATGTCATGTGCTGGACCGCCGCCTCATAAACGCCAGTCTCAAAACCAATACGATGGCGGACAGATTGAAATCCTTCCAACATCGTAATGACCCCCTTAGTTAACTTCAAAGCAGCCTGCCCTGTTATAGACAGATGTAGCTTACAGCTGGGCCTGGACACTCTATTGTGTTTCTAGCCAGCTTGGCGCCAATCCCAGTAGGAGAGGAGCTGCCCCTGGAAATGGGTTTTGAGTGAGCAAAAAGGGAATATTTGCTCATTTAACTGGCCATACATCTAGGGTGGGCACAGGAGTTCTGAACAAAGGAGGAAAGTTTGTGCCATGTTAGATTTAGGTAGAGGAGAGTTGCAGCAGAGCACATAGTAACTGCAGCAAAAGTGGGCAAGGGTACTAGGCCTGGGCAGTAAATTCCGATCCGCTCGCAGAATTTGCGGAATTTGGGTAATTTCACGTTCTGCGGAGAATGCGAAATTGCCCAAAATTCTGCATTCCGCGACTTAGGGACATTTTTTGCTTGTTTGTGTTCTCAAAGTGGTTGTGTTCTCGACATATTTCCCCCCAAGCACGCAAACAGTGATTGCGAACAGGAAAAACGCATCGCGAACAAGCAATTCCGCATGTTCACGTCATTTCTGTGTGTTCGCTGAGATTTGTTACCGTTTTGCTGAGATTTGCGTAGCCCAATTACGCAAATTCCGCCCACCCCTAAAGTTTACCCCTGGGAACTTTTTCCCTATTGGTCAGGGATGGGACGCATAAATGTGGCACCCCCAGCAGTCTTTTCAGCACACTACTGGATCTGTGGAAGACATGAAGTACTGCAACTGCTGTTGAGACCTCTACAAAGAACTCTGAGGTCTGGTCTTACCCAGGACTATGACTCCAAGAGTCAGTGGGCTGACCTCTGAACAAGCTATAGGGACACAAAAGCTGCAAGAAGCCTACTTTCCTGAAAAAGCCTAGCTAAACAAGTGTTACTGGACCTGTTCAAGACCCAGGTGGTCGCTTCTGTTGGAGTGAGTCTTGACCTCCAAGTGCTGTTCCTGAGCTCCTGAAACTCTTGTCTGGTGTTGGAGTGCACTCCTCCTGCATAAACTGCAAAAGCTAGGTCCTAGAATCTGGGGTCACCATCAAAGTCGCAGCCAGACCCGTCAATCGTCAGTCAAAGTCAACTTGCTGGTTTGCTCCGCTGATATACATCGGACTTCCATAAAAGTTTCCAAGTTTGAATGTAGAGAGCTTTAATGGACCTGATAGCAAGCAGCCTACGATAGCCCCTGAGGCCTTCCTGAGCAAGGACTTTGGGCATCATTTGCTTGGAGATTTCCCACATTCATCTACAACTGCACCAGGACTCTACACTCCAAACCCCCCTGCCTCATCAAACCCTGCTTCAAATCCAGCTTGCAGCCTGCCCTGTCGCCAACAACTTTTTCTTCTTAAAAGTTTCTAAGTCAGAATGTAAACTTATCCACGGGATGACTGTGGTCCCTGTATCAGACAGGTGATCTATTGCGGTCAGCCTTAACTGCTGACTTTGACCCGGTCGTGCATGATCAGATACTGAAGGTTGGTTTTATTCTTATTTACAACTTTAAAAGTCCATATCTCTGGTTCCCCTTGTTGGCTTTTTGATGTTTAAAAGTCATTTATTCATTACAATACTCTCTATTTTAATAAACTGGAGTAGAATTTTTATTGTGTTGATGTTGTCAAACTTTTAACTGTTTTGGTACTTCTAAAGACTGTACACGTTCTCTTAAGTTCAGTCTATCTGCTCTGAGCCAAAGCCATCAGGCGTTGAGCTCAGGTTTAAGTAAGTGAAACCTTTACTAAACCTAACAAGAATAGTGCAACTTTCACTTATGGTGGACTACCATCCTCCCCAACTAATATTCCATGTTCTCACAGGAAACAAAATCATAATTTTAGTTGTTTACCAATCTAGCTTATGAACAGGAGGAAGACTGTAATGACCCCTATTTTGGATGCAAAGATAATTAATTGAGACACAGAATGATTATGTGTGACCAAGAGAACTTACTCAGTTGCAGAAAGAAAAAGAACAAGGCATATACAGAAGGTCTATTCTGACAAACTAATTTCAATGATGAGAAACGGCAACTAATAGCTATGCTACCCACCTAAAACACTGGACCCCTTAAGGAAATGGTTAACCGTTGAGACCCACATGAAAGTCTAAGATGGGAAGGGTACAAAATAATGAGTGAAGGGAAAGAAATCTATGATGATGATGGAGTTTGATTTACTACCTAAAGGAAGACACCAAGTGTCATCCATGACATAACACTGAGTATTGCCCAAGAGATAGTAATTTCACCAGATATTAGATGGTATGCAAAGGAATAATAAGGCACCCGTCATTATGATTGCAGCATAGTTGACCATGATGACTCCAGTAGGAAATGACAAAAACACCTTTGGAATCTAGGAAAAAGATGCAAGTCTCTGTAAGCTTGAATATGCCAACCAAGCAATGAGGTTCTGATAATCTCTTGGGCCGTCATTGGCCTGGGGACAAGAATGGGTGTGCACTGCTGAAGGCTTTCTTTTCAAAAGTGGATGTATGTATTCTACAAGAAATTCATCCAGATTTGAAAATGTTCAGCCAAGTACTTAGCACAATTTGTTCTCTATGTATTAAAACAGGAGTGACAGAACCCCTACTTGGCTTGAAATTAGGGTCAAAGCAGCTATAATAAACAAAATTGATGATTTTGGGGACAAAAACTGGAACTATTAAAACATGTAGGGCCTGATTCACAAATGTAAACAGACACATTTGTGTAAGTTTATGTTTTTCTTTAAAATTCACAAAACTGCATTTTAATTTAAGTTCACGAGTTCAGAGACTTCACAGTAAGGGTGGAGAACTCCACACATAAATAGGACAGGCTTATCTTTTTATGTGAGGAGTTCTCCACCCTGACTACAAAGTCTCCGAACTTACTATTAAAATGCAGTTGTGTGAATTCCAAAACAAACAAAACTTACACAAATATGTATGTTTATCTTTGTGAATCAAGACCCTATTGAAGAAATAGGGCTTGTGGCCTGTGAGAAATGGGGTTACTGGTAGATGGGGGCTGAGCAACCACAATAATTGTCAAGGTGAGGCAAAAGAATACCCCAAAGGAAATCTCTGGTAGCTTGGCACAGAGCAGTCAGGCTTAACTTAGAGGCAATGTGCAAAGTATTTAATCAGTACTTCATATAGTAATAAAGTGAAAACACAACACAACCCAAGAAAAATCCCACTCCAATTTAGAAAAATAAAGCAAAATTTAATAAATAAATCAAGGACAAAATGACGAAAATCCAATCAGTAAACCCGGAGATATGCAATTTTATATATTTAACTGAAAATAGCACCAAAAAGCCAAAAGTGCCAATTGCAGTTATCTGGTCGCACGACACTGGGACAAAGTCACAAGTTCAGGCCGACTGTGATAGAGTGTGGGTCAGATACAGGGACTAGGTTAGTTCCACTAAAAGGTACAAAATTACCTTCTCAGTCCAGGTCAAAGGGTACTGTTGGTGAGGAGCGAGGCCACAAGAAGCAGGTAAGCATTGTGGATGGTCACGACGTAGCAGGAAGAGCAGGCCTGGTGTCACAAGCAGTTGTTACTGTAGTGCAGAGATATTGTTGTCATCATGAACGGTCAGGCCGGAGCTTTTCAGTGACACTCCCAGTGAATGGTCAATGATGTAGCATGAGGGCAGGGCTGACGGAAATTTCACATTGGTTGGTTGTGCTAGTGACAAGGTTTAGGCATCATTGGGTCCTTTTGCTGTTGCCGAGAGTCCAAAAATTCAATTTAGCCTCTCTGAGACCACATCAAGGGTCCATAACCTGTGGGATAAGTTCTGGGGTCAGGGTCTTGCTCCAACTGGATCTGGGTGCTGGTTCAGTTGGTGGGAGACTGTTATGTCCCTGAGGTTCTGAACAGGAAGCAAGTGGGCTAGCTCTTGGAGTCACTCTGGAAGTCATGAGTTCAGTTACAGTTTAAAATCCCTCTGACTCAGGCAGGAGAGCAGCAGGGCAGCAAGCAGCAATCCAGCAAGGCAGTAGTACAGCAAGGCAGTCGTCCAGCAGAACACCAATCCAGCAGAATGGCAGTATTTTCAGCAGCACAGCAGTCCTTTACACTGGCAGTCTTCACAGGTAAAGACTTGTACAGAAGAGTTGCTGCCTGAGGTCAAATATTTATACCTGATGCCTCCTTTGAAGTGGGAGAAGCTTCTAAAGGTTTTTCACTTTGAAGTGCACAGGTTTCCTGCCTCTCCTTTTCTGGCTTCACGCAAACTACAGGGGGTATGCAGCCCTTTGTGTAGAAGCAGGATAGAGCCTATTCAAGTGTATGTAGGACCATCACAGCTCTGTTGTCCCATCTTGCCAGTGCTGGCCATCCAGGCACACCTAAGATCTCTATGTGCATGGAGGAATATACACAAAACCCAACAGCGAAATACATCCAGTCATGTGACCCAGAGACAGAGACATCAGGCACTAAATGTCTAAGGCAGGAAAATGCCAACTTTTTAAAAGTAGCATTTTAAAAATTGTAATTTAAAATCTGGCTTTACTAGGATTGCTCACTCCTGTGAACCCACACATGAACAACCAGCTAGCCTTGTTGGAATTGTGTTTCAGCTGCACTCTTGATTCGAAGCTATTTTAATTGAGCATTTCCCTTTCCCTTTCCCCCACCCGCACTCTGCACTTTAATTTTAAGATTAGAAATACTGAGATTCAGCTTGCTTTTAGGGCTTTTAAATGTGCCTGAATTTGAATGTACGAATTTGCATTTTAACTAACTTCACAATCAAATTAGCTCACAACATTGCCTTTTGCACCTACCTCTTTGTTCCAACCTGCTTAGAAGAGCGGCAGGGCGCCAAACCACGCTCAAAGTTCAGCGCAACCGGAAGGCCGGAAACAACGCTTCAGGAGAGACAGCAGTCTAGTTGCCACTACAGATTACCATAAAAACAGGACTGTGGCATGGCGTTAATAAGAATTGCTCATCACCCCCTCACGGACAACCCTCTAGTCTTGCTAGAATTGTGTTTCGGATGCACTCTTGATTCGAAGCTTTTTTAAACAGGCATTTCCCTTTCCCCCACCCACACTCTGCACTTTATACCCAGATTCAGCTTGCTTTTAGCGCTTTTAAATGTGCCTGAATTTGAATTGTATGAATTTGCATTTTAACTAACTTCATGAGTAAATTGGCCCAAAATTGCCTTTTGCACCTACCTCCTTGTGCCAACCTGCTTAGAAGGGCGTTTAGATGCCAAACCGTGCTCATAGGTCAGCTCAACCGGAAGTCTGGAAACCACTCTGCAGGTGAAATGCATTTCCCATGTGAGAAAGGTGCACGCAGTCATCCCTGAAAAGAAGTGGCTGTTCCAGCTGAAGCCCGACATGAGCCAGCACTTTGATACCCTGATCCGCACAAAAGAGTCTCATAGCCCTGTTCAATTTTCTGCGGGCCCTTTCAACGGCCGCAGACTTGAGTGCACCCCTCCAGATCCTCCGTGGAATAAATTCAGTCCACACAATACAGGCGCCAGCCAGATTGCGTTTCATCGCCTCCAGATCCCTCTGCATTAAATGCAACAGTGATACCCCTGATTGCTTCACCAAGTCATTTTCCCCCAGGTATGATGATAAGCATGTCCGGGCCGCCCAGCTGCGACACTTTCCTTGTTAGCCATGGCAACAGTTCACCCCAGTGCATTCCACTCTTACCCCACCATTTTACTTTGTGATGGCTGCTCCTCAGGCCCAGGATACAGCCGTACACCTGCCTGTCAGCGTATTTCGAAGCCCAGTGCACAAAAGAATGCCCAACGACCCAAGTGACCGTCTTGGCCCCTGGTCCATGAACACAACCTATGAAGAGAAAGAGATAGTACCCAAGCATAACAAGGAAAAACGACAAGCAGCGCAGCCGACCAAGCAGCACGCCCACGCCCTCACTTGCGCACATAGCGCTCACAGCACCGCGACCGCCAGCGACCAATCCTCCGGATCTCCTCCCACGACCAACCCAAACCTGCTGCCGCAGTGGCTGCCCCAATCCAAAACGAGTGCGTGCCAAAGCGAGCTGGATCCCTGCCCAGTCTCCTCAAAGCCATCCGCAGAACAGCCAGCAACTGGAATGACGTCAAGCGCTTTCGCGACACGTGCACAAAAATCTCCCCCTCTGACCTCTGCACCTGGCCACAAAACCCCAGCCACTCTTGCACCGGGCACACACTTGCACACCCACTCTCCGACAGCCATACCCACTTACCCCGCCCCACCTGGTCCGTCTTAGAACGTCCCAACCATATGCCCAACCGAACCGCATCCACACGCACATCTGCAAACATCCGACCCGGCGCCCCACGGCTCCCTAGCAACTCTGACACCCGAAATGCACCAAAAAATATCCAGATCATGCACAGGCGAAACAACACCACCTCCTCCCGTCGTAACAACAGAAATGCAACTCCTTCAAAGCCTTCTCCAATAAGTCAAACGTGACCGCCTCCCGGAGCAACTCCCCCCCACCCATCTCCACCCGCACCCGCCCCCAACCCTTCAACATTCGTCTCAGCAGATTCGATCTAGCCGGATCAAAACCCAAATACACCATGCTGTAGAAAGAAACTCCTTCCAACTTGCCAGCAATCGTCGTCTGCAACAATCCCTTATCCATGTAGTCCAACACAAAGTGCACCACCCGTTGCTCACACACCTCTCTGGGCAAACTCCCCTCACCCTTCCCCCAACCCACAAAGTCCCCAAACTCAGCCCACGCCAACCTGCACACCCGCCTAGTGGACTCCGCCAAGGACCTCTCAACCAAACCAACCACTCTCACTCCACCATGCCCAGATACCCTCCGGCACCTTGGTCTTGCAAGCTTCCGCTCCCGGCGCCAGCTTCCTGAAGCGCTGCCACTGCGAACAAGATAACGCATCCGCAATTTCGTTACTCGCGCCAGGCACATGTTGCGCGCGAAACAGCACATTGAAACGCGGACACAGCAGCATGAAACTTCGCAGCAAGCGCAGCACTCGCAGGTCCCTCGCCTTTTGGTTGTTCACCAAGTCCACCACCGTCATATTGTCCACATGAAACAACACTGACCTGTTCTTGAATTCTGGGCCCCACACCAGCAGTGCAACCAACAAGGGAAAAAACTCCAAAAACGCAATGCTCCTGCCCTGGCGCAGCCAGTGAGCTGGCCACTGTTCCGCACACCAGCGACCGTCCCAGAAGATCCCGAAACCTGCTGCTCCCGCCGCGTCCGAGTATAGTTGAACCTGCCACACCATCCTGTCCCGCGCAAAATCCAAAGATACACCATTGAAGTCTTCCAGGAACACCAGCCACACCCGCAAGTCCGACCGGACTCCCAGCGTGACCCTGACCCTGTGGTGTGGGAGGGCCACCCCCGACATGGCCATGCCAAGCCGCCTACAAAACGTCCTCCCAGCCCTCACCACTCTACAGGCAAAGTTCAACAATCCCAACAAATAATGCACAGACCTCAAATCCAGCTTTCGGACCTCTAGCACGCCTCTCAAGGCATCCTGCACCTCCGCCACCTTCTTCACTGGTAAGCGCGCCTGCATGGTTACCGAATCCAACTCAATACCAAGGAATGTTAAGCCACAACTAGGCCCCTCCGTCTTCTCCGGTGCCAACGGCACCCCAAAATCCTGTGCCAACAACTGAAACTGCTGCAGAGCCGTTCCACATTCGTCAGAGCGACCCGCGCCCACAAACAGAAAGTCATCCAGATAGTGGCACACCAGCCGGTGCCCACTGCGGTCCACGAAGGCCCACTGCAAAAAGGAGCTGAAAGTCTCGAAGAGCGCGCAGGAAATCGCACAACCCATCGGCAACACCATGTCTACAAAGAGGGCCCCATCAAACTGCATGCCCAACAAGGGGAAATCCGCCGGATGAATGGGCAGAAGGCGAAAGGCTGACTTGATGTCACACTTGGCCAACTCTGCCCCCCTCCCGCAGGACCTCACCAAACCAATGGCATCATCCACTGACGCATACAGCACTCTGGAGTCCTCCTCCGCGATAAAATCATTCCCAGACCCACCTTCCGGCCAGGACAAGTGATGAATCAATCTGAATTCCCCAGACTATTTCTTGGGCACCACCCCCAAAGGCGAGACAATGAGATCCGACATCGGCCAATCAGTAAAAGGTCCCGCAATCCTGCCCTCCGAAACCTCCTTCTCCAGTTTACGCGCCACAACCTCGGCAATTCCTTGGCGGACCGCAAGTTCTCAGCCCAACGCCTCTCCCTAGGCCCCTGATATCCAATTCAAAAACCTTCCATGAAACCCCAGTACAAAGGCAGCGCCGCCTCCTTATCAGGGTACCGGGAGAGCCATGGACCCATGGCCTCTACCTTAACCGGAGTATGGGCCCTTCGGCCCGGGCTGCCCCCTACCCTTGGCAA
The DNA here is from genome assembly GCF_964263255.1 of Lissotriton vulgaris. Lineage (NCBI taxonomy): Eukaryota > Metazoa > Chordata > Amphibia > Caudata > Salamandridae > Lissotriton > Lissotriton vulgaris. The sequence continues at coordinate 594,720,456 of NC_141693.1, forward strand.
ATTTCCACTGCTCTGATGGCGTAGCCAGGGTGAGACACTGTGTAACTGGGTGACGCCCCCGCACTTCAAACATTCATGTTTAAACTTACAGGAGGGACGGTTGCAGAAACCTTTATTGAACCCCCAGCAGGCCCCGGAAGCCACTGGCTTGTACTGTTGCCCCGCTGCCCCAGACCACACAGCTTGGTTCCCTTGTCCACCTGCAGATCCCTGACTACCCGCCCCAGACTGGGCGGGGCACGGCTGAAAAGACCGATAAGGGACCGGAAGACCGCTGGCCGTATGCGTAGACGCCGCCGCCTGTGTCGAAGACATCCACTGAATCCAGAACTCCTGGTCTACCTCCCCCCATGGCTTGTCAGGATTAACACTGACCCTGGCCCTGAACTCCTCGTCGTAGCTCAACCATGCAAAATGCCCGAAATGAAGCTGCGCCTTCCTGATCACATCCATATACTTGAACAATGCAATAGCCCGATCCCTGTACTTCTCCCAATAAATACTCGCATAAATCAAAAAGGCCGACGTCCAATTCTCCATCGTTACCGGCACCCTCAGCCGCCTGGTCAACTCCCACTCCTCCTCTTTAGACCCCTCTTGCGCCTGAATCCCCCTATGCAGGAGCTTAAACACATCAGCATATTCATGCCTCCAGATCCTTGCCCTCGTTTTGTCCGACAAATGTGATCCCAGAGGCGTCGCCAGCCCCATGTATGGCAACTTCTTCCGAAGCTTCTCAACCCCCTCATCCTTCCCCTCCTTGTCTTCCGCCTTGTCAGTCTGCGCGCTGGCCGTCGCGACCTGCTTCCCCCCATCAGCTGTCACAGGCACCACCCCACCTGGGGTCCCAGACCGCACAGACCCATCACCCACCCCCACCGACCGGCAGGGCTTCTTCCTTCCCCCTTTCCCCCTTCCGTCCAGGCGTCCCATCAAGCGCCCTCACCTGACAAAGTTGCAGGAGCGTCCCTCTCCTGCCGCCGTGCGCCAGCCGGCTTCGAACTCCCTCTGCTGGCCCGACTGGCGCCGTCCCGTACCTCCAACCTTGGCCGGTGCCACCCGAGCTTTGCACACACTTTCAGGTTCACGCAACTCACCCTCTACCAAATCATCCTCCTCATCGTCATAGTCCAACCACTCATCCTGCACATCCAGCAGCACCACTTCCGTCACAACTCTCTTAGCACCTTTCCCTTTCACTCCAAGCATAAATTCGCACTCCAACATCGCCGGTGCCCGCTCCCTCGTTGGAGGGCAGGCCGCCGCGGACCCCCCTGCTTCTTCGTCCCGGTGTTTGGAGGCCGTTTTGCGCCCCGCCGGCCCACCCCAGCCTCTGCCAGCTGTCCCTGCTGGCTTGTTCCCAACCCCCTCCGGAGCCGTATGCGCTTGGGGATTCCCCGGTGCCACCAGGTCTCTGATCCGTCAAGGCAGTCGCTGAACCTTCCACCCATACCCACTGCCCTTGAGCCCCTGGGACCCCCTTTCCTCGACCCCCATCTGGCCCCCGACCACGCGCAGGTGCCAGGGCCCCATCGCCCTTAGGCACCCCACCCGACTTCGCCTCCCTGGCTTCACATAAGCGCTGCCACTCCCTCTCGTATTCAGCAATGACGCGACGCTGGTCACGGGCCCTCTCCTCCTCGGTAATGTGCACCCACCTGTCGTACATGGAAGACTGCCCTGACTCCCACAGGCCTCCCCTCCCAGGCATGGGTGCCGCAGCACTCCCTGCCATCTGCACTGCCTCCACCTGCTGCTGCGCCTTCAGAGGGCCCTTGCCCTTGGAACCCTGAGGCCTGACAACCCCTTTCCGGCTCCCCGAAAGGTCGACCGGCTGCTCAAGGATGGAGAACCCCTCTTCTCCCCCAGACTCCCCCCTGACAGCGTGAGAGCAAACTCCTCTCCAGCCGCCACCTCCCACTCATCCAGGTCCTCCCTCCCACTGCCCTCACTGCTCTCGTCATACCCCACCAACTGGCCCATGCTCCTTGACACCCTGGCCTGTGACGCCAGCGAAGCCTGGCCCTGCCCGGGCTCCCCAACAGCACGCTGGGGGCCCTTGTGGCCTTCCCCTTCGGCCCCTCCCTCCACCTCCGGCACCACTTCCCCAGCATCAATCCTGGCAGGGAGGCTCAGCCCCCTCCCCCCTTTCTTGGGGGCCTCCTGCTGCTTCTTACCCTTCCCCTTCTTGGGCACACCTTCACGAGCCCCAGAGGGCTCATCCATACATGCTGCGACAACAGCAGCCACCCCCGCAGACGCTGACCTGGGCGTGCGGGTCATACCGACCCACGCCTGGTCCAGGACACCGGGCTGGAGGAGGTCCGCCCTCCCAGCCCGGCCAAGCACTAGTAGCGCAGCCCGCACCGCCTCTGCATCGGGCATTGCCATTATGGATCCTGAGCCCTCGTTCCGTCCGCGAGATGTGTGAGGTTTGGCACCCGCGCTCAGTCCGTCCGCGAGATGCGTGAGGTTTGGCACCTACGCGCGCCACACCGGGGCACCAGTGGCGAAACGCCGAATTTTATGCTAAATAGCACCCCGCCTAACTACAGACACAGTAAACTAAACTAATCGTCGCACCGGGGCACCAGTTGCGACGTCCACAACACTAAATATCACTCCGCCTACCTAAATCACACTCCGCCTGCACTCCCAAAACTAACTTCTCCCTGAGGCACTGGGAACAGGAAAAGGAAGTCGTTCCCCTCCTGTCCCCCTAAATAGCCTCCTAACCCCTCCCACCCCTGACCTAACCCCCTACCTAACTTCCTGCCTGTCCTAGCCTCGCGCGAACACCCCGGGAAAAAGACTGGTCTGCGACTTGCTTTCCCCGGGGGCCGCATAAGGATTACTCAATCCTGTGAACCACGCATGGAAAACCTGCTAGTCTTGTTAGAATTGTGTTTCATATGCACTCTTGATTCAAAGCTATTTTAATCAGGCATTTCCCTTTCCCCCACCCACACTCTGCACTTTAATTTTAAGATTAGAAATACCGAAATTAGGCTTGCTTTTAGCGCTTTTAAGTGTGCCTGAATTTGAACTGTATGAATTAGCATTTTAATTAACTTCACAATCAAATTAGCTAAAAAAAAGCCTTTTGCAACTACCTCTTTTTCCGACCTGCTTAGAAGGGCAGGAGGGTGCCGAACCACGCTCAAAGTTAAGCGCAACTGGAAGGCTGGAAACCACGCTGAAGGAGGGGCAGTGGTCTAGTTGCAACTAAGGGTGACCATAAAAATGGGGCCACTGCACAGAGTTCATAAGGATTGCTCACACCGGTGAACCCACGCATGGACAACCCGCTAGCCTTGTTAGAATTGTGTTTCAGATGCACTCCAGGGGTGTAACACAGGCCCCCGCAGCCCATGCGGTGCGGGGGTGCCCCTAGCTCCAAGGGGCCCCCTCAGCACTAAACTCTGGCTGGGAGAGGTCCTGATTGAGCCCGGAGGGGGCCCCCCTAAGTACCGTGCAGGGAGGCCCCCTCACTTTTCGTTACACCAGTGATGCACTCTTGATTTGAAGCTATTTTACTCGACCTATCGATCATGGAATGGGCATCCTGTATTAAAGGCTGCCTTCAATACTGTATCCCATGCCCTTCTACTAAATACCCTGCATGAAAAATGCCTTCCCTCAAAAGCCCTCCAATGGTTTACTTCCTTTTAATATATTAGAACGCAGAGAGTCAAAATGGGCGCTTTTTGCTCTACCTCTTAAAATATTAATTGTGGCGTCCCGCAGAGAGCTTCTCTGAGTCCCAGTCTGTTTAATGCCTATGTTTAATCTCTGGACAAGATAGGCAGGAAATGGGGCTTCAACATCTGCTCCTATCCTGACGAAACACAGCTCCTAATAGCTTTTAAAGAAAGGCATGAGGAGACTAGAAATAATGTAATTGTATGTCAGAAACAGAAGTTTGAATGACAGAACACTGCCTGAAATTGAATGCTGATAAGTCAGACATGCTGCTCTTTGGAGGAGCTCACTAAATTTAGAACAATACCTTGTGGCGTGGGACACTCGGAGATGCCCCAGAACCAAAACGGGTCATGAAAAAACTGGGCATACTCATAGACAACGGACTCACCATACAGGACCTAGTCAAATCACTCTGTGGGAAAGGTTTTGCCATGCTAAAGCTCTTTTTCTATGGAGCCCCTTAAACTGTAGAAAGACCATCACTCAGGCATTAGTTACCAGCAGGCTGGATTACGGGAACGCGCTTTATGTGAGCATGACAGACTACCGAATCTCCCGACTGCAAATGATTCAGAATGCTGCTGCTAAACTTTTCTGTAATAAAAGCAAGTATAGCCCGGGGTCAGAATGCCTGAAGGAGTTTCACTGACTGCCTGTGTGTCAAAGAGCCAAGTTTAAACTCTTGTGCCTGGCACATAGAGCATTACACAGCTTGGCCTCCGAATTCTGCAGGACAAAATTGATTTTTACACTCCCGCATCACAATTTGAGGTCTTGCAACCTCGCTCTGGCCAAAACTAAATTCATCAAGAAAACCAGGGTAGGAGGCGGGTCAATTCAATTTAAATGTCAATGTTATTTATTTATTTTGTTATGGAACTCCAACGGAGGTCCACAAAAACACACCTGCAGATTAAAAGAGACAAGTTTTACATACAATACAACATTCTTCCTTTATACACCACTGCCTCCTACGGGGAATTCTTATATCAAGCGTACTGTATGTGCAAATAGAGCAATAAATACATGAGACAATCAAATATCCAACTAACAAATATTATGAAATAGGAATAAAATTACTATTAAAATTGTCATAATAAACAGACAGAAATGTTTAAAAAAATTAATATATCTTATAGCAACCCATTTCATTCAGGGGAGACAGAACCAAAGATCGGGCCTCCTGGGCAGAGTGAATATTAAATTTGATAAAAAATGGCTGTAAGAACACACGCCTAGCACTTTGCAGCTTTGTACATACAAAACAACATGATTTAGATCTTGGATTTGTTACTGGCACATATCGCAAATTCTCTTTTCTCTTGGTATTTTGTCCCAGATACCAGTACCTTCTCTTAGAGGCAACATATTAAGTCTCAGTAGGAGTATCAGCCTTCTGATCCCATGAAGGATATTCCAAAATAAATAATGCTGTGGTTTATTCCCCAAGGCACTCCCACTGACTACCTCATTACTGGAACTGGACTGACTTGAGGCAGCATCTCTCACCAAACTGATAGAGGATATGGACTTCTTTAAAAGCTGTTTCAGTACAGACTTAGGCATAGGAGTAGAGGGGTTCAGACTAAGACCAAATGTGTCATTTGCATATACAAAGGACCCAAACAATGTTGATTGATCTTTTAGTGTGTCGAAAAGTTCTATTCTCAGGGCAGCCCTAAGTGTTCCCTCCTCCCCCCAAAAGAAGGAGTTACCCCACCGCAGAATCGCTGCCAAGGATAAAATTAAAGACGAGACTAAACCAAATTCTAGATGTAGTACATGTGGGCAGCCAAAGAGTTTAGATTACAGATTTGATGCAGGATTCGTCCTTCCGCCTTATCAAAGGAGAGCCAATCATATCCAGTACCTCAGCAGCATATGTTAGTGAAGGAGGGATTTTAAACCTTAAAAGCTGATAAAACATGACTAAAATTGCATCTCCCACAAGTTTTGTAAAATCTGTTTAATGCACTTACCTGGGAGACAGCCTTACTAACACAGTATTTAATGTGCTCCAAATCTTGGCCTGTTTTAGAAAAAAACTTCCCCAAATATAGGTACAAGTCAACCAATTCCAGTTTTTCGGAACCAAGCATCTATTTTAGACATCTCTTTATTCTAAGCCCCTTCTTGCGGAACACCAAAATGTTGCTTTTTGAGATATTAATTTTCAAGAAATGAGCCTCTGCATATTTACTTAGAGCATCTAGACAACGTTGCAGGCCAATGGGCGTTAGATCGGATATTGCAACATCATCTGATTATAATAGAGAGCCAACGGGCACTGTACCGGTCTGGGGGCATCCCAGCTCACAGAGTTCAAAGCGCCGGGGATATCAGCAATATACGAAGAAAACAAAAGTGGAGCTAATAGGCAACCCTGCTTAAGCCCAATGTATGTTCTGATTTTACATGATAACCCCGCAAACCTTCCTTCAGAACTTGACATCAGGTATCTGTATACAATTCCATATTAAGGTCCAGAAGATGATGTGGTATGCCAAGGAGAAGGAGCTTTATCCACAGCGTTTGGCGATCCACTTTGTGAAACACCGTGGAGAAATCAAGAAAAGCTCTATACACTGACATACCTCATGAGAAAACATATTTCCCTACAATAGTCTGAACGACCGCTATATTGTCCAGGGTGCCATGGTTCTTTCCTAAAACCAACTTGTTACGGTGGTAGAATATTCTAATCATAAGCCCATTGTTGTAGATGACATAATATACTTTTTGCGAATAGTTTGCCTGAGGCCTGCGTTCCACTAGAACTAACTCCCCTCAGATCTTCATCTTACATGCAAGTATATGTCTTTCAGAAAGAAGCTGAAAACAACACTGTTCCCCAGGCTATAAACAACGTTACTGCCACCCTGCATTTGGTCCTGATCTTAGTCCATGGGACACCTGTTTACTGTTATATCAGGACGCTGCTTTCCAGCACCGTGATATCCTTCAGGATGACTGTTGCGCTTAACAAATCCAAAATACAAATACTATAAGAGCGGATTTTTCAATGCAATTCCAAAGACACCAGACTTTACCTGGATACTTATTCCCATTTGGAAGTTACAGCTTATGAAATGTATCGAGGTAACTCCAATGTTATCTTATGGGAGAGGTAGGATTTGTGGATGAGAAAAACGAATGTAAGAGTTTTTCACTCCTAGGACATGTAAGACTAAAAGTTACATGTCAACCTTTTTCAATATATTGCATCCTGCCCTATGGGCTGTCTAGGGCCTACCCTCGTTGTGACTTATATGCATTAAAAAGCAATGTTTGGACCTGAGAAAAGATGTATCTTGCCAGGTCAAAATGGCAGTGTAACACTGCACACACAGGCTGCAAAAGCTGACCTGAGATATGTTTAAAGGGCTACTTAAGTGGGCGGCACAATCATTGCTGCAGGCCCACTAGTAGCCTTTAATTTACAGGGCCTGGGTACAGGTAGGGCCTCTTGACTATGGACTTACATGTAAATTAAATATGCCAATTAGGTATAAGCCAATTCTACCATGTTTTAAGGAGAGAGCACATGCAATTTATCATTGGTTAGCAGTAGGAAAGTGCACAGAGTCCCATAAGCCAACAAAAACAAGAGGTTGAAGCCTGCAAAAAGGGCCAAGTCCAGCATGGCCATTAAGAGAAAACCCCCCACCTGTAAAACATTGGACATGAAAGTTTCCAACAAATCCAAAACCCACTGTGAATTTTAATTAGAAGCAAGAAATACAAACCAGGAATCAAGGGGAAAAAGCCCCCTCATGAAAGTGTAATTAATTTGATCAAGCTTCATGAATAGTGACCTGCCGCAAATTCTTCTGGATGCTGGTAGCATATTGACCATTCAGGAGCCTAGCCCTGTTCGCAGTGCAAATATGAATTTCCGCATTGAAAGATTTTTTATTTCACCTAGCAGTCAGCTGTTGAAAATACCCATGCACCAACTCAGATGAGTGGCTAAATTTACGATCACCCAGATAAACATATTTTGCAAAGGAAAAATAAAAAAGGCAACCAATATTTAATGATTTTCCAATGAAAAAATAAAACAAGGTATGAAAACTCTTCAGAATACAATAGTTCAGGACTAACTATTTTGCAAAATATAAAAGTGCTCCACCCTTATCAATAAAAAATAAAAAAAATAAAAAATTGGCTGAACACAAAAATTTTTTGGAGTCAAAAAGCATATATTGCCATAGTAGGGAAATACTTTGTGAGTAGATGTTCTCCTTGTAAAAGGGTAGAACACCATCACTGACAGTGGCTGAAGTGAGGCGACCCACTTCCCAATACTGTATGCTGTAGTGGGTGGAAGAAAAATTTGAATGCCACAAAAACAGACCAATGGATGAAGAGGACTAGCAAAAACCCCCTATAAAAATATTAAACTATTAATTGTAATAGAACCCAAAAGGTCTTGGCTAACGCCAGACCTAATAAGCCCTTTGTGATTACTGATAATGTAATACAACTCTGCAGTCAACAGATCCTCCAATCATTCATCTGCCCTTTTTAAGGTAGTGACCACTACTATTAACATTGCTCATGGTTTTTCCCACTCTGCCCCTTCTAGGGGTAACAACAGATGTTTTGTTAATCTTTGATTTCTAAGTGAAAGGATCAGGCTGATAAAGTCACAAAGGTCAGGATCATACATCAACTCTCTTCATTCCTCACTCTGTTTTGTGTACACCCCCCTCTCTCTGGAGAGGGTGTTGAAAATAAAGTCCTGTAGAGGTGGTGTATTGGGAAATTTCAGCAACCAGCTGCAATGTAGGGGATCACTATGCCTCGTATGTATAGGATGGTAGTAGCCCATTTCCACTTCTATCCAACTACTACGCGGGTCAAAACTAACACACATTTCCTTGCAGGTTCACCACAGAAGACCATGGAGTCAGCCCTCTCTACCCATTTGTGGAAGTTATGCAAGTAAGTAGAAAGAGGCACTGATCCTTCTGCAACATCTCCTGCAGAAGACAACTTGCCAGGAGGCAAGGTAAGATATGTCTATTGCTCAGTTTAGATACTAACTGAGTGTCGCCCCCAGGGTCCCCCCATCTTAGGTCCGGTGCCTTAGACTCAAAAGCTCACTCACAGTCAATGTTAACATGGTGAAAGGGTTCCAGAGAGAGCCCCCTACTTTTCAACAGAGGCCAGTCACCTTTCATGCTTTGCCACACTCCTTGGCCTTTCTGTAATCTACTTTAGATTGCATGCACAGCGGATAAGCAGACCATGACCTTCTCTGTCATGCCACCCCCCTCTAACTCTGGGGCTTGTGTTGCCAATCAGTGTAATACATCAGTGTGAGTATGGCCCTCCTGACATTTTATCTCCTCTATTACTACAGCTAGACCCAAGTCTAGTCGTCAGATCCATCAACATTACTGTTGTCAGCTATCTTAACATATTGATACCTCAATCTCCTACTTCCAGGTAACAGCCTCCGTTTAGAAGGAAATATTCATTTGCATTTCACCAACTCAGACCCAGTTGGAGTCTCCAGCTATATCGGCTCTGCAGGCAACCTCACTTATGGCTGCTCGGAACCTGTCTTCTGGCTTGCACTACCACAATGGTGTCCTTCTAGCTAGCTATACTTTCCCCTGCATGTCTCAGTTGGGGCAGAGAGTTATCTTGGATAATTTCCTTCCTGCATTCAGGCATCACATGCAGGGGAATTTCTTAATCGCCTGCAATGCTTTCCTTAAGAATAATAGGGTATAGAGACATAATTATTTGGTGAGATCTTCTTTGTAATTGAATACATAAGTATTTATATTATCTTAACTTCTAATACTTTTGGGAATCCAAAATGTCTGAACCATTTCTAAATTACATCACATCCTGTTGGTTATATGAAAGAGAGAACCAATTGAGTCAGTTCCATTGCAATTGTGCTTGCTTGATTGTGGAACTTCAACCTTTTCCAGTTCCTGCTTGTTTATTTCTTGCTGTTCGCCTTGCAGCTAAATCTGAACAGTTGGAAGGTTTTTCTGGTCTCCAATTTGCTTTCCTTCCTGCCGAATATCATTTCTTGGAGCAATTCTAGACTCCCAGCTACAACCTGGCATCTGAGTTTATTTCCAGGAACAGTATGGTGATCCTCTGTACCAAGAGGACCCTACAGCCATGCCAAGAAGGCCTGCTCTTGTCCGGTTGTAATGCCAACTAAATCTAAGGATGGATCAGGCCCAGGAATGATTGACAGCTGTAAACAACCTGACACTCCAAGTCTAAAGTTTGACCACAGAAAATGTCTTGCTACGTCAGTTTCTTGCTGCATATTTGGATCCTCCTTTGGCTGACTTGCCAGAATACAATTTTGATAGCAACCCTAGGAAACTAAAGGCCATTTTGGACAATTGTTAAATCTATCTCAACTCTACGCCCCACATTTAGGCCATTTGTATATCCAAGGTGGGCTTTACTATTAGTAATATAACTAGAAATGCCTCGCTGTGGGTTATTCATTTACTTACAGATGTCAGTCCTCTTGTGAATAATTTCCCAGCCTTCCCCACTGAGTTCAAAAAAGTGTTTGACCAATGAAATCGATCTAAAGTATTCTGACCAACAGGAGATTTTAGAACTCAACCATGGTTCTTGGAAATTGCATACTTAAATCTCCAAGTTCAATGGCCTAGCTAGAGAGCTTGACTGGACTTATTCAGCCCTACTAACTTTTTTTTTAAAGGCATTAAAGGATGAGTTGAACGATGAACTTGCAAGAGGTATTAGACCAGCATCCCTACAAGATATTATTCAACTAACCACCCAAATCAATAGACATCTTCACGAAAGATGAATGAAACTTGTAAACAATCTCAGGCAAACCCCCCTTCAGGACCTGCATTTAAGATGACACCCAATACTTCTGATAATGGAAGAAAACAAGGGCTATGTTTATACTGTGGCAAAGTAAAAAGGAACCAATGATGGATGGAATGCTATACTGTGGCCAGAAAGGTGGCCCGAAAGAATGTCTTCTGAGTTATTGTCTTGTACAACCCAATTGTCATTCTAAGTAGTTGAGAAACTTGAAGGTCCTCCTCTACTGCATGCAAAAGAGGTGAGTGTTAATCAGGCACACCTTCATCATCTAGATTTTACTACTGCACGGTGAGCTGCGAACAATTCCAGACACGTCTTGGTGCCTCCTCTTGTAGACTGCAGGCCTCAAATGTCTACATGATTTCAAACCATCTGGTTCCAGAACAAAAGAAGGACATTCCAGTTGCAGTAGAAGCTGCTGATGGGATTTTGGTTGCTCCTGCCTAGTCACTGAGAAAAGTTCAGTTTGTCTCTCCAGATGACTTCACATTATGAGAATTACATATTGGATTTAATTTCATCTCCTTAGCCTATTATGTTGGTGTATATTAAGGTTTGCTCGACAACATCCTTATATTGACTGGTCTGCAAAAATCATGTTCAAATACTTGGAGTTTTGCATCTCTAAGTGTGCAAAAGACACAGAGATGATAGACAGAATGCAAAGCAAATCAAATATTCACCCGAGTCAAGAGATCTGGGTTAAATCCATTGTTCTTTTGCTTGCCATGCAACCCCAGTTTACACCCAGCCACAAATCCTTCTTTACCCTGTGCCTCATGGGAATAGTCCAGCCTGAAAAACTGATGAATTTAGGCCCAGATTTCTGTACTGTGTTGAATGTATGACATTGCTCTGTATTCTGTACATCAATTGTTCTTTTTGCATTTGTCACCGGAGTGAGACGGGTATGCCAGACATGGGTCCCATGCTCTTCTTGCCACTGGAGCTGAGCTATCCTGGCTGATGAGGGGTGAAACCTCGTAAACGGCCCTAGGATGCTTTTTTCCAGTCCAGGGGGGGAGTTCGGGCTAGACTGTTTCCATTGGGCACAGGGTCAATGTAAGAAATGGGGTTACCAAATCTCCAAGGGGGTAGCATGGAACCAAGCGGGCAGGCCAAACTTCGGAGGACATGTGAAGCACTCACGCAGTACCCACATAGGACACACCAGGCACAACACAAAAGAGGCAGGACACCAGCTTGAGTTGGAAAATTAATAAGTAGTTTAGTATATCTCCAACCTGCAAGGCAAAAATGCATCAACAGTGGTATCACAACACGGCGCCAAGTGGCACCAGAGCCAAGTGTATCAGGGGGGATTATTTACAAGGGGACAATGGGAAAAATTGGCTGAGTCCATGAGTCCGTGGCTGAAATGGAAAGAATGTGATCAACTTGTCATAAAACCTGGGGTCAATATGGCGGGGCCAACTCCGGCCCTAATCCTTGGTAGTAGGTGGTCATTGCAAAATACAACATTAGCATAAGTACCTCATGCAGTATAACTCCAACCCGACTCCTGTAAAGGAAAACTTCACGGCATCACAGCAAATCCCAACAGACAGGAACACTTGTAATAAATCAGCGATGCTTGCTCATTAACATGAGATATGATATGGGGCCTGAAATGACACGTCAGGCCAGCACAGGGGCAGGACACCTGTAGTAGAAGGGCACATCAAGGTTTTACTCCACCCTCCACCTGTGGGCCTAAATCTCTCCAGCCCCCAACCATGCACACAACGTCAGGTAGTACGTGGGCAGCACCATTAGCGTAAAACAGTAGCCTAAGAGCCAGGCCTAACCTCAGGGGGCAGGAGCACCTGTCATAAAAACATCAAGGCTCCCTTAATAGCCTGAAGCCTAACCCTGGGCCTGGAATATCACATCGGGCAGGAACTCCTGTCACCTAAGGACCTTAGGAGAAACAACAACCTAAGGTGCATAACACGGTCCCCGGAATAGCATATCTGGCCAGCACAGGGGCACATCGGGCACACACACCTGTAAAGGAAAAGTCACATTTACCTGCCCTGTGGGCACAAAAGCCTTTTCTACAAAGTCACCCTCACCGTGGGCATCCAACACCACTGCTTACATGAGGCTCACTTAGGCAAGTACATAGCACTTCACAGGGGCCCCACCATCCTCATTGGTAAAAAGGCCTGGAATCAGCATCAGATCCACCAACAGGCGTAAACCATCAATATGCATTGGCATCAGTAACAGTAGTACCAATCATGGGCAGGGGCGCAGTAACCTCAGCGCCCAGCATTAACATAAGGTGTGGCCGTAACTCAGGGACATGAATAATTCCTTGGGGGACCCTATGAGCTAGATATCGGGCCCCCTACAACTGGCACAGTCTGCTGGGGCCCTTGACTCCGCTGGGGCCCAACGTTGCAGGTGCCCACTGCCAGACGGGGCACCTGGGAAGTTAGTCTGGTCCTTGGGGCGGGCACCGACCATATGCCCCGACACACCCCCAACCCAGGATGTGGCTGAGTCCCCACTCACCGGTAGACCTGCGGTGGATGGAGGGGCTCCGGCTCCTCTGGGGTCACCTTGGCGGTTGGGGCAGGCACCGACAATGTGCCTCGAGGCCCCCGACGCACAGCACTTGCGTCACGGGGCTCTCCCCACACTGGGTCAGCTGGCGGCAGGCACAGGGAACAGGCGGAGTCACCCGGGCCCCTCCTCCTCACGGGGACCGGGGGTTCGAAACGGCCTCTGGGTGGCCACAGGGGGCAAACGCGGTGGCCTGGCCCACATGGGGGAAGCCTGCCTGGCTTTCCTCCCACCTTACACGGGGCTCCCTCGACCTCCCGGGTGCCCGCAACGCTGCCGGGTCGCTTCTTTTGTGGGGGCGGGGCTGGCACCGTCAGTGTGCCCCGGCCCCGCCTATTCCACCGGCCCCTCGCTCCGGGGCACAGACCGGCGGGGTGGGCTCCCGCTCTGGTTGCTCTATCTTCGGGGCTCCCCCTCAAGCACGGGGGCCCCACACCGGCGCTTCACCTGGGTCCCCCTCCCTCACGGGGACCAAGGGCTTCGGGTCAGCTCTTCGTCTCTGGCTGCCAGGCCGGCAGCCAATCCCTGCGCGGCCTTTCCGGGCACGGCCGTGCGGACCAATCCGTGCACGGCGTTGGCGGGGCAAGCCGATGACGCGGCTGGGCCCCCGTCACGTGATGCGGGTGACGGCGGCCTCAGGGCCTAAGGCGGCCCTTTCTTCACTTCGGCGGTCCTCTCCAGGTACCGGGGGCCGCTGTGAAGATAACCACCACAGTGGGGGGTCCCTCAAGCACCGGGCCGCGGCGGTGAGATCGGCGACAGCTAGGCGCAATCCTCAAGCAGCGCCACAGGCTCCTCAGCGGCAGTAAGGGGTAGGCTGCCTTTTATTTAATTATTAATATTGCGGTATTCTCCTCAGAAAAAGGGCGCTTTTCACGGAGCGTTGCTCCTCCCTCGGCCCACGCAGTTCTCAGGGCCAACAGCACTTCGGGGGCCACACCAATCACAAGGCACAGTGCTTTAGCATGCCACAGTCCCTCGGGGGCACAATCCTCCCCGGGCAGCTCCACAGGCAGCAACAGTCTTTGGACTCACAGCACTTAGGGGCCAATACTGCAGTTTACGCCAGTCAGCAGTCCACAGCCCTTCACCATAGGCACCTCACAGCCCAGTGCTTCCAAAGGGGCCACAGCTTCCACAGAGGGTGGGGCAGACAGTCCCACAACAGCTCCTCAGGGGCACACTCCCCACCTCCTGGGCGCTTCTTCACGCAGTGCTGGCGTGGTACCCGGTCCAAACAGCGTCAGCGTCCTGGGTAGGGGCCTTCCTTTGTCAGGGGCCCGGGGGACAGCAGAGGGGGGTTAGGGGTGCAGGGCCCAGCTCACAGGCCCATGTGGCGGTAGCACCTCGCAGCAGGTCCCCTCTATTTCTTGTCCCAGCTCTGACTGACTCTCTGGTGGCACATCCCCCTTACTTATTCCCTCCTCCCAGGCAGTGCCAGAACCTTCTAGAATGTTGGCAAAGCTGGCCTAAACTGGCTCAAGGGGAGGGGGTGAGCACCCTGGGTGCCAGGCTTTCCCTCCAAAAGCTAGAGGTGGCTGGGTAATAATATCTAGACCGCTGACCTGTGCCAGTCCGGTGGCAAAACCCATGGCCATGGCATCCATTTTAAACACAGAACATTTCAGTCAGGTGCATTTTACAATGGGGGAATTTAGAAGTGCTCACACCATTACATGATTTCACATCTTAACAAGGTGTCTCACACCACTCATGGCCTATACAGGTTTAATCCCATGGGGGAGACATTCCAAATTAGGGGGGCAAAAGCTAAACATTTTTGGGGGAAAGGCCAAGTCCAACAGCCAAGATGGATTTGTATATGGTTTGGTTCAAACTTGAATAGCATGAGGAGAAAATATATGATGGATTTTGGCCCAGATCTCTGTACTGGGGTGAATGTATGACATTGTTCTGCATTCTGTCCATCAATTGTTCTTTATGCATTTGTCACCCCGAGTGGGATGGGTATGCCCAGACGTGGGTCCCCTTCTCTCCATGCCACTGGAGTCAAGCTATTCTGGCTGATGCGGGGTGAAACCCCAAAACCAATCCTAGGATGCTTGTTTACAGTCCAGAGAGGACCTGGCCTGGTAGCTCAGGCTAGACTGTTCCCATTGGGCACAGGGACAAGACGGATTAGCATATGGCTCGGTTCAAACCTGAATCGCTTGGGGAGCAAAAAAATGATGGATTTAGGCCCAGATCTCTGTACTGGAATGAATGTATGACATTGTTCTACACTCTGTCCATCAATTGCTTTTTTTGCAACTGTCACCCCAAGTGGGGGAGGTATGCCCAGACGTGGGTCCCATGCTCTTCATGCCACTGGAGTAGAGCTATGCTGGCTGCTGAGGGGGGAAACCATGAAACCGGTCCTAGGAAGTCTGTTTCCAGTCCAGGAAGGACCTGGCCTGGCAGTTCGTGCTGGACTGTTCCCATTGGGCACAGGGTCAAGACTGATTTGCATATGACTGGGTTCAAACTGGAATTCCATGGGGAGCAAAAAAACAATTATTTAGGCCCAGATCTGTACGAGGTGAATGTATGACATTGTTCTACAATCTGTCCATAAATTGTTCTTTTTGTATTTGTCACTAATCTTATGTGGCCATCGTTCATGGAACCAGCCCCCGCCCCAAAAAAAGAAATAAAAAGCCTGGGTGTTTGGCTAAATCAAGAACTCAACTTTCAAACTCAAGCAAGGAAAACTGCGGGAACCTGTTTTGGTCTCCTGCGCACCATTTGCAAAATTCTTCCCCTTTTACCCTCCCACTCGAGAAAACTCCTCATCCAGGGTCTCATCCTGTCTAGGCTGGATTACGGAAACGCCCTGTACCTTGGCGCCCCTAAATCAGCCACAAATAAACTCCAACTTGCCCAGAATTTGGCAGCCAGGATGCTAACAGGCACAAAAAAACGTTGCTCCGCTAAACTGGCCCTATGCTCCCTACATTAACTCACAATCTGTGGGAGAATCAATTTCAAGGCACTCTGCATCGCACACAAAATCGTACAGGACAAGGCCCTGCCTATCTTGAGATCCCTGATCACACCCTACAAAGCCAACAAGTCACTTAGATCCAACCACCTCCTCCTGGCTAACTTCCCTAGAATCAGGATGGGTCAACCAGGCGGTCGCCTGTTTTCATACAACGCTTCCAAACTCTGAAATTCCCTGCCACCCAACATCCGCCAGGAAACCAATCTGCTAAAATTCCGCAAACTTCTGAAAACTTGGCTATTCCCTTAGGTCTTTCTGTTCCCTAGCCAACTCCTCGAGTCCAGCGCTGGTATGCCCCCGGGTAGCTATGCGCTCTACAAATCCGAATCATAATCATAATCATATGGCTAGACATGGGTCCCATGCTCTGCATGCCACTGGAGTCAAGCTATCCTGGCTGTTGAGGAGTGAAACCCCGAAACCGGTCCTAGGATGATTGTTTCCAGTCAAGGGAAAATTTGTCCTGGCAGTTCGGGCTGGAATGTTCCCATTAGGCACAGGTTCAGGGCTAATTTCCAAATGGTTGGGCTAAAACTGGAATGGGATGGGAGCAAAAAAAGGATGAATTTAGCCCCAGATTACTGTACAGGGGTGAATGTATGACATTGTTTTGAAGTCTGTTCATCAATTGTATATTTTATGTGTGGAGATTCTGTAATCTTAAAGGTACTACTGGTAACCAAACAATCATAAACTTACATAAATGTGTAAGTTTACCTTTATGAAACATGCCCAGTGTTTGCACTGCGGCCTGCTTGGCCCCAGTGCCGGTATTCCAACCCATCACAAAATATATGTTCATCTGACATAATCTGACTGGTCCCTTAGTTGTTGCCACCGAATGGTGCCTGCCTCCTACACAGCGCAAGCCATCCATTGTTACACAGCATCCTAGAAGTGGTTAGAAATAGAGAGGCATCAGCAGGGATGGTGAGAATCATTTCAGAACTGACACAATCCCGGGAGCACTGCCTTCTAAGAGACCACAACAGGCACAGTAGGACTCATGCTGACCGCAGCGGGCCTGCTTCAGCCCCAACTTCTCTTGGTGCTGATTGAGAGTGGCTTCCTTTCAGGTTGAAGGGCCCAGAGCTGTGACTGCTGGTGGGGGCCTGCTGGATCATGTGACTCAGGATGCCCCTGCAGTGGGCTGAGCTGAATCTGACCCAGCCCTTCAAGATGGTGGCAGCTGCGGCCCCTTAAGTAGAGAGCGGACCGCGGACCACGGACCCACAAAGATCTACAACAGCACTGACCCTGGTTTCATTGCCTATTGCGTCTGGTGAATATTGAAAGATGTGGTGGCCTGCCCACAGCTGGGAAATAGGAAGGTCCCCATGCCTGGAGGCCCTTGAGCACTGAGCAGCGAGGGAGAGATAACATCAGGCCACCCGTCACCCCCATGTGGTCGGGAGTAGGGGGCTGATTGCAGCCCTGTGGAGGCTTGACCGGGTACCGTCACCACAGCTGATACCCCCATGGAGCAGCAGCACAGCCAGGGCCAGTCATGCACACCATATCAGTCCCTTGTAGTCCAGAAAATACCTGGGCATCTCTAGCAATCAGGGCCTTCTCACTCATGCCTGCAAATGTCTGCTGCAATAACAGGTACTGGCTAGAAGCGAGGTGAGTGAAAGGGGAACAGGGGCTCATGAAGCACACAGAGTCCCCTGAACAAGTAGCCGGATGTTTGGGGGGGGCTTCCGGTCACTCTGTACGCAGAGGTGGAATGTCCTGAGACTCCGGAGGAACTTACCTTCGGCATTGTTGTGAAAGGGCCAACCCCAATCCTGATTCTTGAAGGGGGCTTTCCGCACTGACATCCCCGATCCTTGGGCTCTGTTTACAGCATATTTTATAATCATTGGACCAGACAACTCTAAATAATCTGCACCCTTGCCCCACCACAAACCCAAAATAAGTGTATAGGAAGACCATAAATCTAGATTTCAGAATTTTATAGTATCTTGACTAGTGTAGGACCCCCTGACCAGGAAATTTAAACCAAAGTCCCAGAACTCCTCTCCACCCAGTTATCCCACATTTCCCAAATAATAGTTAATTTCCGCTGTGTGCCAGCTTGATGCAATTTTGCTACCCTCAGAATGGAATGTATCCACTCAAGTCGGAGGACATGCTAAGATCCATTTAATGCACAGTTCTCTTCATGCCAGGAGTTTTAGTGTGAAAAACAATGCTCTATGTTTTTTGGTTAAAAAAAAACCCGTTTAGATCCCTTGGCAGAATCCCAAATATTATAGCCACTGTTGTTAATTTTAATTCCATGCCCATAATATTTGAATGGGTCTTACCTATTTTCTGCCAGAACGAAAATATCACCGGGTAACTCCAAAACATATGCACCTCATTTACTTTTTCTTCTCCACATTTTGGACACTTCTTGATTTCTTGACTTCCCATTTTTGATAATTTCTGGGGTGTCCAGTAGGCTTAATGTACTGTGAAGAGGTGATTTTTTTTGTTTTAAGGGTGCAGCATTTACATATGACCATAAAAAAGACATAGATACTTGCCCAACTGTATCGAGGTCTTCGTACGCCAGGTCCTTCTTCCAAGTCGCGTTAAATGCGACCTGCATATCTTCTCAATTTTGGGCTAGTAACCAGTACCACTCTGCTACTTCTTTAGGCTTTGTTTTGGAGGCAAATATTTTCGATACCAGTCCCGAATTCCCTTGTAACTCTTTTCCCACCACAGATCTTGCCCAACTGATAATATTTCAACTTCGAAACTGAGTCCTCACATACCGCTGAAAAATGAGGCCAAGAAATCAGTTTTGCTTCAAAGATCAGTTGCCCCTAGGTAGTAATACCGCACGTGCGAAGGGGGGTTGCAAGATCATCTTCCAGACATAGGGGTGTTGCTGGGGAATCCCAAATGTGATCTGGCCCGTTGTAGTATGGTATCTTTAAAAGATGTCTAACGTGGTACCAAAGCTTTATAGCTGGGACAAGCATCTTTAATTTGACCTTCTAAAGCATTTTGGGTGCCAAAATTTTAATAAGAAATACCCCGCTTATTGGGAAAACTCTGCTGTGAGGGCCTTATAGAGTGGAGAAAAAAAATCTATTTCCAGTAATAATTGTTGAAAGATTTTTAAATGGAAAGCACAGAAATATCAGAATAGATCAGAAGTTGCTATGCCACTGTAAGCTTTTTTCTTTCTAAGTGTTTTTTAGGGAGATTCTGGGATTTTTGTTTCTCCAAATAAAACTTGAAAATAGCCCCTGCACCTTACGTACGATGCTGTAAATGAACTGTGTCCTTCCGGGCCTCTGAGGATCATGGTTGCAGCCTATGCTAAAAAGGAACACCCCCTCAAATTGATGCTGACCAAGCCTCCTGGGGGCCCTTTCGTGGAATGCCCCTGCCCTCACAATCAGAACAGCTAGTGGACGGAGAAGACAGCGAAGGCCCGTGGCAAAATCATTTCTAGAGGTCCTGTTTGCAACCTCTGAGAAGATCTCCAAACAGTTAAAAGAGATCAGCCAGAAGACTTAAAAGAGATACTGCATGACCTGATGAAGGTGAAGGACATGGTCTTCACCCTTGGGACCACATGAACAACCCCGATGAAGAAATTGAGCAAATCCAGCAGGGCATAATAATTCGCCTCAGGGATCAACAGATCAATTTTTCAGTGCCACACGGAGGAACTAGAGAACTGGTTGAGATGGAATAGCATCTGCACTAGGGGGTACCAACCATGAAAAGGGCATCAACTACTCTTGGGGCCACCCATTCCAAAGTGTTTCACTGGGAAGGGAGGTTCCATCAACTTCGATAACTGTCTGAGACTTGCAGGTGCTGAACATTGAGTCTGTCTGGAGAGACAGCGGGCTGATCCCCGGGAATGGAGAACCCAGAAAGGCTTTCAATGGCTCCATAGCCATTGAGTGGTTAGCAGTGCTAAATACTTTGACTGGCAAATCTGACAGGCTGAAGATGACCTGAGAATGACCAACTCTTACAGACACCATTTAAAAGTAATTGGGGTGGGGGAGCAGCAAGGACAGAGGAGCGGAGGGCCAGGACCTTTCACAGAGGTGTTCGAGATACTCTAAAGGGTCCCTACATGCGGGATCACTTTAGGACACTCATGGCTGTTGCCAGTTCCTTAAGGTTTTTAAGGGACTAGGTTTTTGTACCTTTTATATGTTATATTTTGGATGAGTAAGAACTCACACCCTGTAGAGGGGCACTTAACACTAGGTTCACAAAACCACAGGGTCCACCAGGGTCTGGGCTGACTGTATTTGAGGGAGGTTTGATTATCACCCGAGGTAGCATGTGCCACATTTTCCCTCCCCCTAAAAGTTGTCACCCTTACTGTGAAGGGGCTCTACAATCCAACTAATCGTAGAGTGAGTCATAATTATAAGACCAACTGAGACTGACCTATGACTCCTACAAGAGACTCATCTGATTTTCGGAGACAGGCAAAGACTTAGATCCTGTGCTTTCCCAGATGATTGGGATAAATATGCAATTCTTATCAGTCTCTTACTTTAACCATGCCCCCAATGTAGTGCGTTCCCCGATCATGGAGTCATGGAGAATGCGGGCAACATTTCTCCAGAGGCCTGAAGTGGTGAAGAGGGTTACCCAAGTAACAAGTTACTTTCTACACCATTGGCGATACTGCTGCCACATCTATCACTATCCACTGGGAGATCCTTAACATTGTCATTCATGATGAACTGATTACTATATCATTGACATATAACAAAGTCCACTGTGACAAGAGGGAACATCTCCACAAACAAGTTCAAGAACTAGAACGTATACACAAGCGTACAGGAGAGCAGCAACTTTGGCCGCAGTTAGAGGCGGCAGAAGCGCAGCTATTGGGACTCAATCTGGATAGGGCCAAATATGCTCTGCTTAGACTTCAACTCTTCTTCCATGTGATGGGAGATAGATGTGGGTCACGAGTAGCCAACCACCTTAGAGTGCACAGGCAAGTGGCAGGCATGGATTCCATGCTAGTATAGGACGGTACCGATATCTTCGGGATGGCCGCTTTGCATCTGCCTTCTGAGACTTCTATGAGACGCTCCACCGGGAGCAGATCTTTCTCCAGATGCCCCAGGCCTTTACCTAAGAGAAGTGCACACTCGGAGACTAATGTCAGATCAAGCAGACACCCTGGATCACCTGATCCAGATAGAGGAGGTCATATCAGCCATTGCTTATCAGAAACCCCTTAAATCGCAGGGACCGGACACGTTTCTGGCCCTCTTTTATAAGACTTTTTAAGCCACGCTCGCCCCAGTTCTATCTCGACATTTTAAGTTGATTGCAACTCCCGGCTGCCTCAGCGGCGGCGCAGCTTCTACACGCACCGCAAGCGCCAGGAGGCGCCAATAAACAGCGCTCTGCTCGACGGAGCAGGGGGGGCACACTCACCGGAGCTGGGGGACGAGGGGAGTCCTCTTCTGTTGCCGCCACCACCGCCAGGAGTCACTACATTGCAGGGATAGCGCCGCCGCCCCGGGACTGCAACTCCCGGCTGCCTCAGCGGCGGCGTAGCTTCTACACGCACCGCAAGCTCCAGGAGGCGCCCATAAACAGCGCTCTGCTCAGCGGAGCAGGGGGGGCACACTCACCGGAGCTGGGGGACGAGGGGAGTCCTCTTTTGTTGCCGCCACCACCAGGAGTCACTACATTGCAGCGATAGCGCCTCCACCCCGGGAATGCAACTACCGGCTGCCTCAGCGGCGGCGCAGCTTCTACACGCACCGCAAGCGCCAGGAGGCGCCCATAAACAGCGCTCTGCTCGGCAGAGCAGGGGGGCACACTCACCGGAGCTGGGGGACAAGGGGAGTCCTCTTCTGTTGCCGCCACCACCAGGAGTCACTACATTGCAGGGATAGCGCCGCCGCCCCGGGACTGCAACTCCCGGCTGCCTCAGCGGCGGCGCAGCTTCTACACACACCGCAAGCGCCAGGAGGCACCCATAAACAGCGCTCTGCTCAGCGGAGCAGGGGGGGCACGCTCACCGGAGCTGGGGGACGAGGGGAGTCCTCTTCTGTTGCCGCCACCGCCAGGAGTCACTACATTGCAGGGATAGCGCCGCCGCCCCGGGACTGCAACTCCCAGCTGCCTCAGCGGCGGCGCAGCTTCTACACGCCCGCAAGCACCAGGAGGCGCCCATAAACAGCGCTCTGCCCGGGGGAGCAGGGGGGGCACACTCACCAGAGCTGGGGGACGAGGGGAGTCCTCTTCTGTTGCCGCCACCGCCAGGAGTCACTACATTGCAGGGATAGCGCCGCCGCCCCGGGACTGCAACTCCCGACTGCCTCAGCGGCAGCTCAGCTTCTACACGCACCGCAAGCGCCAGGAGGCGCCCATAAACAGCGCTCAGCTCAGCTTTGCGGGACACAAGCGGGACGCCGAGCGAAGCCCGGGCAAAGGGCGGGCCCTCTGTGGCCCTCAGAGGCACGAGGAGGACGGGACGGGCCACCCCATTTGATCTTCGCCTCATGCTCACTGGAAAAGGGAGGTAATATGAACTAACCCATCAAACTGTCTGACATTATATACTCTTCAGTATCCCCTACCTGGCTACCTTCTGACTTCTCCATTTTTGGCTACTAGAGTACGTGCACTACCTGATTAGGCACCTGTCATTGTCACATATATATTTAGAAAGCTAACCACATCATGACTGACAAAGGGCCCCACATAAATAATATCCTTCAGGGGGGCAAAGGAAGGGGACATTGTACAACTATCTAATTAGGGCTACATCAGCAATCGAGTCCGTTATAGAGAGAGTAGAACAAAGCTTCCCCGTAGATCCCACATTTAGCATCCAATCTCCTCTGGTGCTACCAGACCAAACCCAAAATTTTACCTTACTGTAGGAATTAAATCTGCTTTGCAAAACTGTATATACCAACGTTGAAAATGGGAATGAGCAAACAAATGCTCCTGTATATGCTATAAGAAACACAAGTCCCCAGCATAGCATTACATCTCAACTAATTGTAAGCCATCTCGGTACTCCCCCTCTATTATACCTATAGACACTACCCAACTGTCAGTAAACGTCCAGGCCCCCATTCTTAATAGAAAGCGCAAAGGTGCTAAACAGAGGGGAAGATTAGCTAAAAAACAAAAATTGTATCTAAGACCCCTTTCAGCCATTAGCAATACCCCAAAAACATCTGAGGTACGTTCTAGTCTGGACTCTCCTGCATCCACTACACCATCCGATTTACTGGTTCAGATTGAACTTCTGGTAAAATCTTTAATATCCCCATTGAAAAAAGAATTGAGGTAATAGGGGAAAAGCTCACAAAAATAGAGGAAATCATCAGGGCAAACGTAATATTTACAAAAAGAATGGAAGGACATAAGCAAGTTGAGACCCTAGTTGCTACTGACATCCCCATCACCTCTGCACAAAGTAATACCGCACAAATTTTTGGACCTGTCCCCATAACATCCAAAACATTAATCATATCAAACCCCCTAATAGCCCAGAGTCCTGCCATTAGAGAAGGGCCGCCTATACCACCCATGCCGAGAGAGGGGAAGTCCTACAAGTATGGCAACATGCAAAGAAAAGTTAAACATATAGATCTACCGCCGGAGGCGGCTCCTTTTGTGTGCATCCTCTCGGGTGTGCCTGAAGTCACCAACATCAAAATTGAAAGACCAGCAGACCTGGCAAATAAGGTGACTTTTTGGCTGACCAGAAATAGACCCCTACCACCCAACTTAGATGAAACGATTTTAAATGTCAGAAAGGTTGGGTGGTTAGGATCTATCCCCAAGTCTTGGTCAATTTTAGGGACACCCGAGTTATCAAATATCTGCGAAGTTGGCAGCCACAAATGGGCGATGGCCCAATTGGGACTTGGGAACTGTGTGACTTTTACCCTAGAACTACATACCTGCCCCCTGTAAGATCATATGTACAAACAACTTCAGGAATGGATAGCAGAGACCCTGGATCTAGTAAGCATATAATACCCACCCAGAATCGATTTTCTTTCTTCTCAGGTATAGACCTGGTGCACTGACTTGTTAATCCGATTTCAGAAGGGTTTTGCAAATAATTGAAATTGATAATGACTCACACTAAGCCTGGGGATGGTCTTTACCAAAGTAACCACTTATGTATTTTGCTCTTTTATACTCCCTGAAGCTTTTCTGTCTTGTTTCAAAATGTATCACCATAAAAGTCAAACAACACTATTTTTAAAGCTGCTGATTTAATAGAAATTGTTGTGATCAAGCCCTGTACTATAGCTGCTAGGGTTTGTTTATGATGAACTGTAAAATCGATTTTTTTAGTATAATGAATTCTCTTTAACCTTGAACAAAAAGTGACCACATAATGAACATAACCTCTATTTGTTTTTAATGTGTTTTTATCTTGTATGCTTTTATGAATTTTCTACATGAATTCGAATAAAGCTTGTTGATTGATTGAACTTGATTGCTGGAGGCTTCCATCATAGTGATTCCCAAACCAGGGAAGTATAAAAACAATGCAGCTCCTACAGCCTGATATTCCTCCTTACTGTGGATTATCCATTGTTCATAAGCATCCTGGCATCTCACATGGGTCCACTTACTCGGGCCTGATTGACCCAGGTCAGGCAGGATTTGTCCCACACCGGCAGTATAGTAATACCGCCAAACAAATCATTCACCTGATCGACAAGGGCAATCCCCCCCAGTAGGGAAATAATGCTCCTGCCCATAGATGCCAAGAAGGCATTTAACCGGAGGCATTGGCCCTACCTGGAGGCGACACTCAACGACTTTGGCTTTAGAACACGCTTCTGCACATGGAACATGGATTCTTAGTAACCAAGGGTGTAACAGTCCCATTGAACAGCCATGTCGAGGCCCTACCAACCATTCTGGCAGAGATCGAGGTCTTCGACAGAGCAGCCGAATTCCGTATTAACATCCAGAAGTTGCAGGCTCTTAAAATGTCAGTCCCCTGGTGACAAAGATGATGCACGCCCACCAATATCAGATACTGTTCTCAACTACATCTATCCCCTACTTGGGGGTCCAGCTAGCCCCAATGGTGAAGGTGACTGTGACCCTCCATTACCAAACCCTACTCCGGCAGCTCAGAAGAGACATGGCCAAATGCAAACACTATCGGCTATCCTTGCTAGGCCCTGTGGCAGCACTGAAGAGATGAGAAAGGGGCATAGTATTGGTAACATCTGCCAAATTCTCGAGGGTGTTCGCCCGTGAGGTGCCTTCCTCTCCGCCACACATTTTTTGTTTTGATTGTTTAAGTGTGGGTGGATGGATTGTCCCAGTAGGGCAGACATCATAGGATATGTCGAGTTGAATGCACACTGGAATTTCCTATTAGAAGTTACAAACAGTGGTTTGGTATGGACAGTAGGGCATTAGAGAATACACAACCAACCATAGAATTGAGAGGGGGTGAGTCTGGAACTTTATGATAGATTATTCCAGCACATTATGTTCTCATGCCTAACAGACTATTGCTAACTAAGGTCCAGGGTAGAGGGATTTTTTGTTATTGAAATGGAATGAGCAGCACTGAAGATGACTGCCCTTCCAAAGATCCTGTTCTTGTTTCAGACCCTCCCGATAAAGCCTCCCACAGGTATGATTCAGTCCCTACAGTGAGAGATGAGCCAATTTATTTGGGAGTAGAGGAAACCTCGAATTTGTCGGTAACAGAGTCACAGGTCCACCCACTGGGAGGGTTTAGGTTTCCCAACCTCCTACACTACTACCAGGTGGTGCAACTCGCTTATATTGTGGAATGGACTACGGAGGATTCAGAGAAACACTGGCTGTTAATGGACCCGGCGGTAGCTGGGTCACACCTGTGGTAAATTTGGTTTCTGCATCAAACACAGAGAACATGCATCTTTTATTCCTCTCCAGTCACTAAACTCCCTTTTGAGTGTAGGATCCAGTGGCAACATGTAAAAGCCTGTTATTATTTCCCTCACTGTTTATTCTGATAGTGGGAAACTCATATTTTACTCCAGGACTTGTTCACGTTGCTTTCCAGCCATGGCAACTAGTGGGGTGCCACTCTATTGGCCATTTTTTTGATGAGGCGGGCCCTCTCCCCTTTGAGCAACAATTAAGATTATGTGCTGCCAGGATCAGAGAGAATGCACTACATCCAAGTGTCATTATCCCACTCATCTGAAAGTACTAGAGGGGGTGCATCATCTGCTCTCTATCTTTGAGAAGTGGTTGGTGACAAAGAAATCCAAAATCCAACTTATTGTGGAACTATATGGTATCCTTCAACATGCCACTGTGGCAACTGGAACTGCGGGGCAGTACGAATGGGAAATTAAGGTGGGGAGGGCCCTGATGCATAAAAAATAGGCAACATTTACTATAGGGTGTGACACATAGCATGTAACAGGGACAGCATTGAGTCCGCTACTAGAATAGTTAGTTACTGGTATCTTACTCCAGTGCGCCACTATAGTAGTAACCCTGGGTGAAGCACAGACTGC
Organism: Lissotriton vulgaris; assembly: GCF_964263255.1. Lineage (NCBI taxonomy): Eukaryota > Metazoa > Chordata > Amphibia > Caudata > Salamandridae > Lissotriton > Lissotriton vulgaris. Next base: position 594,747,105 of record NC_141693.1, read on the forward strand.
TGGAGAGCTTGTGTGTCTCCTGGTACTCAGCTATACCGGCTGTGGGATTGTCCCAAACTTAAAGATAACGGGACATAATACAGACTGGCATAGATTCCTACTTTGATACACAGCTACCTTGCGTTCCACCTTGCATCACTTTTCGCTTAAATTCTGCAGGGGTTGACACACTGGTCTTGCATTGGGGCTAGCCCTCCAAAGCATCCTCTCACAGTGGGGCACCAGTAAGTTTCCGATACACATAGGATGGCTGCACCGCCTTTGGCATATATTAGGGATGGAGAAACTGACCCTTAAACTAACCAATTAGGGTGACTCCTACAGAGAGCTCTGGCTACCTTATATTGCCCTCTTATCCACAGATCTTTGGGAGTTAACTTGACCTAGACACATGTGTTTACTTACTTGGCAGGCACCCGTGTATGGACTGGGGATGTCAACTGGGGAGAACCAACGGACGATAAATAGTTTTTTACTCACCAGATGACTTGGGGTGTGAGTACTCTGAGGGGAGAGTTGGGGTGTGTGAGTGGGGGGTTTAGATGGACCTCGTTTTGCAATCTGATTTGCTTGCTTTAGTGAAGGAGTGATATCCCCTTACTGTTCACTGTTTTATTAGTTGAATTGCAATAAAATGATTTCACCCATAAACTGTTAGTTTGACTTTGCCATTTAAACCAATGTTAAAGCTCTCACTTCCCTTAACAATATATATAAATCTCCCATGAGGAAGCTCTGTGGACCCCTAATGCAGGGATCTGTATTTTACTAAGTAGAACATATACTTGTAATATGTCCTAACAGCAAAACTTCCAAATTGTCATTTTCTCTATGGAAATATTAGTAGCCCGATTGGCTAACCATGGAGTTACTGGATGACCTCTCAGTTCAGCTAACTTCTGAACTAATAAAGTGGATACTTCAAGGAATCAAATTAATTGTGGCATTAAACCTAACTTGATGTCCAAGTCCAATTTAATGTCACTTTTATAGAAAGGCAACTTTTACAAAGTTGCTATTCGGTTATCCAGTTTCTCATATGGCCATGCATTGTTGCTCTCCACCAGATACATTTCTGACACCCCGGGGATTTGTGTGAATGACTCCCATGCTCAGGAAGAATAGAAGCCTGCTACAGTGAGAGGTGTTACCTTCCCCTTGCAAGAAGCCACTCAGTGTATTGGCCCAAAAGCCGAGCTTCTAAGCGAAGTCCAATTGGTGGGCAAATAGCCATTATATTCCTAAAGGATTGCCCCTTTGTTCAGTTAGGCAGGCGGGCAGTGGGAGCAGAGAGGAGAAACTAGTGGCCAAACTAGTGGTCCCGTGACCGTGTAGCCCATAGGTAGCCACACCTCTAGATGTGCTACCAAACTCCTAAAATCCAAGGAAGGATTCCGACATCTTGGGAGTGGGGAGAATAGTACACTCTGGAATTGATATATGCTGCACATAGCTGGAAGTAGTCAAAGGGCGGGTGGTATCCTGGTAGCCCATCAGCTGGTGACTGCATCATCTCCCCAGGGCACTATCTGGGAAAAAATATGGCACCCTAGCACCCTGAACCTCGGATCACAAAAGAACTTGAGAAAGGACCAAAGAAGGCCTGCCCTGTTGACCTGCACCAGGCAAATGAGGTTGCACTTACTGCTGTACTGCACCTACTGCACCTTGGACTAGCAAAGAGAGTACTGTACCTGTGCTCCATGCTCATGCAAAAGTCACTTCCGAGTCCCAGACCAAAGAAGTAACCCCAAATGAAAGTAGGCTGACCCCCTGGAACCAGCACCAGGGTCTCCAATGCTGAAGAAGCCCATACTAGAAAGTCTTAAATTAAACTCGGCGAAAACCGAAGTCATAGTGTTTGGCTCTAACACTAACTTCTGGAGCCCAAGATGGTTGCCAGACCAGATGGGCGAGGCCTCCATCCCAGTAGCTAAGGTGAAAAACCTGGGGGTGTTGATCGATGATCAACTTACCTTTCGTCCACAGGTTAATGCACTATCTTCTTCGATGGCCTACTTGCTCAAATCCATCCGTAAGATCCTGCCATTTATCCCTGGCAGTGATAGGAAAACGGTTGTTACAACGTTGGTCATGGCAAAGTTGGATTACTGCAATAGTCTATTTCTTGGTGCTCAACAGGGGGTACTTAATAAACTGCAGGTACTTCAAAATGCGGCGGCTAGGCTTATTTTGGGGATCCCTAAATTTGTCCCTGTGCTTCAGGAGCTGGTCAAGTTGCATTGGCTTCCAATGCGAAAGAGAATTCTCTTTAAAGCTTTATGCCTAGTATTTAAATCCTTACAAGGCAAGGAGCCTTTATTCTTTCTGCGGTACTTTTACTGGTACCGTCCGATTAGAAATCTTAGATCAGCTGACATGGGGTTGATCGTGGTGCCTCGTATTAAGAGAGCTCGTTGGGGAGGCAGAAGCTTTGTGCTGGGCGCAGCCAAAGCTTGGAATGCCTTGCCCCACGCCCTCAGACAACTGGCGGACCTTATGGCCTTTAGAAGAGCTGTAAAGACATGGTTGTTTACCATCTGATTCCCTAACCTGCCTCTATATCAGGAGTAATACTTAGCGCCAGGACACCTCCGGGTAACAGAGCGCTGTATAAATGCCAAAAATAAATAAATACATAAATAAATCCAAGAGACCGATCCTAAATGGTCAAATGTTGTCTGAGTCCAGACTGGTTGGCAAAGAGGGACACTGTCCGTCGCCAACCTTCACCAAAGCATATCACTGGATCTGCTGTGTATGGAAAACGGTAGCCCAGCCACAGCTGGACTTCTACGGTCTCAAAGAGGACTTTGAGGGATTCTGGGCCAGATGTAATACCTTTTTTAGCGGTCACAAACAGGAAATCGGCCTGTTTGAGACCTCTAAAAAGGGTTGTTGCATGTACAAACCCTCATTTGTGAGCCGGTAACCAAATACTGACTCACAACATGGGATTTGCGAGTCGCTATTAGGCCTTTGCGTGGCAAGGGCGTCCCTTCCTATTAGCGAGTCACATTGGTATATGCCATTGTTTTGAGACAGCAATTGCAGTCTCAAAAAACTCACAGATTGCCACCTACTTCAAGGCACTTCAAGTAGGTGGTAATCCACTTGCAAATAAAAAGGGGCCCCCAGAGGCCCCCTTCTCCTTTGTGAATGGATGCGAAAATATTTTTTTAGAGCAGGCAGTTTTCTCACGGACCACTGCCTACTCTTAAAAATGAAAAAGAAAGGTTTCATTCTTCTTTTTCAAAGGCATTCCGTTTTCCTTTTAAGGAAAATGTGCTGCATTTTTTTTAAACTGTTTTAATTAAAAAGCAGTCACAGACATGGTGGTCTGCTGACCCCAGCAGGCCACCATCCCTGTGCCTGTGCTGGCCATTCCCAATGGGTCGCAAATTGTGACCTTCCTCATGAATATTGATGAGGCAGGTCATTTGTGACCACATTAGGAATCGCAATCAGTGTCTGAGAGACGTTCGTGCATTTTCAGCATCTTCAGTATCCTGCATCCCCAGCATAAAGACCAATCCTTTTTAGTCTACGGCGATCTTGATTTAGGGGGTGTGGACCTGGACTTGAAACTGAATTGTTGTCCGGATAACTATCCAATTACTCCTCACTGCCCCCCCCCCCAACCTTTCCCTGCTGAATTTGGTTGCCCACTTGGACCAGAGTAGCCGAAAACAACTCTTTCAAACTTTTCAAAAGTGTCTAAACTTTACAGGTACCAATGCTTGTTTGCACTTTGGACTTTAAAGCTGAGATTTATTTTTTTGTTTAAAAATCCTGTATCCCTCGAGCCCTCTGGTGAATTTTGGACATTTTTGTGTATACAAATTCACTGAAATATAATCTATTTTTATAGGTTGGTGTTGGATTTCTTTCAGGTTATGTGACTTTTCTATTTTGTTGTTGGTGCTTTTAAATACACCACAATATGCTATTTCCTTTAATTAAGCCTTGAATCTTGAAGCCACATCTACCCAGGGGTGAGCTAAAGGTTTTACAAACAAGCCTGACCGAACCCACAGTTTGTGAGTGTTTTCACAGTAAGTTCACACAACCATACCATATGATACACCGCTAACTTCATGTCCACCGTTTATTTAATGTTAATGTTAATGTTAATAGTAATTCATAAAGCGCACTTACACTGGGTGGCTTCATGGTGCTGTCAGGTTCAGTATGCTATCAGGAATTTATTTAATTGTATGCTTGCAGGAATAGCCAGGTCTTAAGAGACTTCCTAAATTGCAGAAGGTCAGTGCTGGACCGTACCACCCAATTTGGGCCTTGAAGAGTCAAAGATAAATTCCAAATTACCAACAATGATTATCAGGCAGATTGAAGCATTGAACAATTATTTTAAACTACACAGAGAAGAGAATACATTCACCAACTATTTACTGTGGCAAAAAACACAGACAAATTCTATTGTTATAATAACAACCTGAAATTGACACTGTCTCAAAGTTGAGCTAAAGTTAACAGTTTAATTTTTAAAACTCATATTGCAACAATCTACACAAAATATTTGAGAGATGTAATGGGTTGAATACTGATGAATTTTTGTCATATCCAAAATCGTCATCTCCTGCTAATGCCTATTTATTATTGTATCCCAGGGATGTTATAGCCAGAACCATGTCCACATGCCGATTAAACTCAACATATTAGATAAGACATGCCTTTTGTTCCCCATTTTATGTCTATAACTTACTTTTACTAGGTTTATTATTGAAATATTTGCCAATATTCAATTCATAATCTATAGGTGATATCCAGCATAACTTGTTCTTAAGTCATCCACATGTCATGTATATGGCGCATAAACTACTCGATTTAGTCCCAAAGGAATGTCCATCAACTCTATGTATAATTGCTTTGTCAATACACATCGATAACATGGAAACAAAATTACAGGGACATTGGTTTACCATACAAAACCTGAATATATTGACCCAAACTTGAGTCACTAATAAGTCACGTCATGATTAGAATAGAATGCATCCTGCACATCACATTCTAACCCAGTACATAAACAGTATATCCAGGAGAATCAACATACTACTCACAAAAATGAATCTCTAAACCAACACTTGTACTGAATCTTTAGAATATGCCCATCCACAAATGATGCTCACAGTTCCCCTCCAGATTAAATCCTGTGACTTTTCCAGGCTACACATGCATTCATCGTCATTATAACCAAGGGCGCTATCATAGCAAGCTTCTTTTTTTTTCAAATCAACTACACTTCCAAATACATTCAATGATTCTACCAACAAGGATTTCATTTATATATACCCACTCCGGTTCGATAGATGTTACATAATATGCAAAGAATGCCCACATTTTCCCCTTCAAATTAGATCCAAAAAATTCCCAAAGGCACCAACTCTTGTTACTTGCTAAATACACAGGCACCTTCATGACACAAAAATACACTTGTATTAAAAGCAATAAAAAGTTGTTCTGCAATTCTATCAAACCAAAAATAATTACATAACTTTAAAAAAAACCTCAAAATAACTCATTACCTAAACATAGATACCTAACAAAAAACATGTGTGTTCCCAAATAAACATACCAGCGTACAGCATACTAGTCGTGACTTCCCATACAAACTGCCAAACAGTTGTGGAGTATCCAGCGTTAATATATACCCTATTAACTGCTGAGGGTTTCCCCAGGTGCTGAGCTCTTTTTTCACTATTTGGAGAATACTTTTTTTCCCACATAAGACACCCTTTTATCCAACATAGTAGTGATTATAATGGTACCCCAGATTTGTGGATTCCCCTGGAGGGAACTGAGAACATAGCCACCATATAGCTATATTTGAGTTATTTGGGGAAAATTAGGAAAAAAGTGCTCAGCAAAAAATGTGTCTGCTTTTTTTCTCCAAAAAATTGCATCAACAAGAGTTTGCTGTGCTAAAGTCAACCTCTTCCCAGCTTTCAATCATATTCAGAGCTGAGTCAAAAAAAATTCATCTGCATAAAAGGGGAGCCCCTCTAAAGGCAATACTTTCAGACCAGGTAGAAGAGGGGAAGAACCAGAGAACATTGAACAAGCTCCCTCGTGGCCTATCTATCACTTATATTTGGAGACTTAATCTCTCCTGGGCTAGTTATTACATAGAATTACAAAAGTGACACTTGACATATTGACGTTCATTACTTTTAATTGTTTCTTTCTTTGTATACTTTATAAAATTTCTTTTTACTTCCTTTTTTCTTTGTTTTCAATTATAAGAATTTATACATCATAAAAGACAAAATCATTAAAAAAATTACATCACATGTACATATTACGAATTCACATCTCTAAATTTACACAAAAGAAAAAAGAAAAATACCGCCTGAACTGATTCATATAAATACATCCATCTCACAACCAATCAAACACATTCAAACTCATATGGACTTCATTTATACAGCACCTGGTTAAGGAGGAGGTTATGTATGACAGAAAAACCTCCACAACCAGATCAAATCTTATATTCAAAGAACAAGGATGAGTATTAGGTCGACGCGCATTTCGGCGGTATGTGAAGTCTAGTTAGACCACCTTCATCATGACCTTTCCAGATACCCCCATATTTTTTACAGCGACCAGGGGACCTAAAATAACATAAAAGAAAATCACTGTTGTACACTCATAATTTATCTACTAAATGTGATGGTTGGACCAAAACATCAAAAATAGATTCTCCAAAGACACAACCCAAACCACCAGTTGTCTTACTCCCACTACTCACAAATGGGAGCATGACAATCTTGAATACCAACATTTACTAAAAAAGTCATGTGCCAGAGATAATAAACGGAAGAACCATCCACCAGTGTTTAGAAAGTAATAACACTCCCCTACATTCAAGTGCTATACAACTCATATCACAAAGTAAAAAGATGTCACAGACCCTGCCACCTCGGTTAGTCCTTTGAGCCATGCAGAGTCAAAATAAGATGTTACTACTCAACTCCTCATAATTACATACAAAAAAAGAAGAGATGTCAACTCAGGACTAATAGCCAGTGTTCATACGTTCCACTTATCAATTTGGAGCACTATCCTCTTATCATAGGGACATGCCGGAGTTCATTCTGTATAGATAATTAATTACATAATTATCCAAGCATCCATAGGTAGAGATTATTGGAAAATATATTTCGTACTTCTAAATCTATTCCCCTTATCCAAGATGATTTCTCGTAACAGTACGCAATTGACTGTCTTTATTTCTAGAAGCCAGTGCAAGATAAAATATTCTGGATAAAGGGAAACAAGATTTAGTAAGGCTCAGATGGAGCATCCAAAAAATACCAAAGTTTTACTACATAATTTCACAGATACTAACCAAAAGATGTCTGTTTGGAGGCATATGTCTAAATGTTTTTATATCCTTTTTCTTCACAACTTTCCTTTCCACGTTTTAATTTTCGGATTTTCCCGCTAGTGTGAATTATACACAGCACATCTACTAGCGGGAAAATACAAAAATTAAAAGACTCCAAAACGCAATATTTTTCCACCCATGACTGGCTCTTTTTTGGGATGCTGGTAGCTGCCAATTTTGGGTCCTTGCTCAGGCAGCACTTAGGGAATCCCGAAAAACCTGTAAAAAATGTTTAACTAGACACCTAGGGAGTTCCAGGGTAGGATGCCTTGCCTGGTTCTCACCAAATTTCATTAGCCATAAGCCTGTGCAAACCGCAAACTTTGACTACACAAACAGTTTTTCTTTACATTTCTTTGATGGACAGTTCTGGAATCTCTGGGAAGCCACACATTTCCTGTCACTTAGCATTCCCTCAAGTCTCCCAATAACAACAGAATCTCAGTCATGCTCGGAAGAGGAAACAGTCCAAAACAAAACACAAATATATTAATTTTTCAACTGAAAACTGGCCCTTTTTTTGCAATTTCAGTTGCTGTGGATTTTGGGCCCTGGCTCAGAAACCGAGGGGAAGCCAAGGTGGGATGACTTGCATTGCTTTTACCAAATTTTCTTGTCCAGAAGCCCTGCCAAACATCATACTTTGGCTAAAAACACAAATTCTAATCACAGATCTGTCAAGAAAATCTGAGCAGATCCGCAAATTTTGAACCACCCAGAGTTCCAACATATCCCCCGATCACAGTACCCCTCTTGTATGATTGGACCAAGAGACCACCACACAAAAGGCCCTGAAGCCCTACAGGGAGAGATCAGTGATAGAGGTGGCTGCAGTATTTGGGGCCTTGCTGGGCCACCACTTCTGAAAACCTGCCAAGCACAGACATTTATGAAAAGTAGACACTGAGAAAATTCCGCTGAGGTGTGCTTTGCCGTATTCCCCAGAGGTTTTCTTATCGCCAATGTCCCGCAAACCTCAAATTTCGCTAAAATCACACATTTCCTTCCAGAATCAGGAGGAAGTCATACAGTTCCTACCACTCAGTGTTCCCCCACTTGTCCTGATAAAAACGCTGTCCACTTGTGTGGCTGGTCCTAGAACCCATGACCAGAACGGATCAAACATAGATCAAAAGGAGCACCACTATGGGACTCCCATTGACCCTGGTTTGATCCAATTCTGTTGTGGTCACTAGGCCCAACCACACAAGTGGGATAGCAATAGCATTTTTATCAGGACAAGTGGAGTGACTACTTGATGGTAAGATTTTTCTGCATCCCTGTGGACTCCAAAAGATTACATCACAAAAATGCGAGGACAATTTGTGATTTTAAGTAAAGTTTGAGGTTCCTCACGTGTCAGATTTTTCTGAAATGTGTGGGTTTGGGAGATTTCCCTAGGTTTCGGCCATGCCTTGGCCAGATAATGCAGCTACCCCCATTGCCAAATCAGGTTAGTTTTTTTATTAGGAAAAGTTGATGTTGCTACATTACTTTTTAGGTATTTTCCTGTTGTGGCTGCTATGTCCACCCATACAAGAAGGGTATTACTTTTATTGGAACAATCCCTATTAATTCTGGTAGTTTACATCACACAAATGCACATAATATGTGTGATTTTAGGCAGAGTTGGAAGTATGCAGAGCATTGTGTGTAAGAAAATGTCATGGAATCCACACTAGACATATCTCCCTGGACTCCCCTTGATGTCTAGTTATCTGAAATGTCAGGGCCTGGTAATTTTACCCTGGTGGCGGCCTACCCACGCCTAAACAGTGCAGCCATTCCACATGGTAAGTGGGACGATATTGAGGTTAGCCCCACTGTCCTGGCCCATATGTAAAAAAAGACACCCACAAGAATAAAAAATACTCTTGTTTGCCATTGGAATGGTATTTTTTAATCCGCAGGTGAGCAGAAAGACTTTTGAGGCTTTAGGGATGAGGGTTGGACCTAATGTCAGGATGCACCAGAGACAACTTATAATTTGCCTTAAAAAAATTAGTCCTCCTACTCCGTGGGTTTTGTGTCTCCTGGTGGCAAATAAGGGGCAAACTAACTATCTGCTCTTCTGAAGAGGCTAAAATACAGCTTTGTCCCTTTTTGGTGGGAGTATGGCCTAATGTCAGAGCACACTGTGTTCTTTTGCTCAAAATGCAAAATCCCTGCTGACTAGCTACCTTTTTTTCCATAGGAACAGATTGGGTTAACTTCCTCATTTGGGACAAGATTCCTATCCGTCCCAGTTTGGGCAGAAAGACCCTATTGCCCCTTATATGGTGGGGGTATGGCTCGATGTCAGGGCAAGCTGCCTCGTACTTTTGTTTTGGCACCATTTTTAATTCCCTGGTGTCTAGTGGGATTTTTGTCTCCCCCCCCCCCACAGGGGGGAAATTGGAGGCAAACCCCGTGTTTTTGTTGTCCCTTTTTGTGTGAGCATGTGCAAAATGAGTGCAACACCCAAGCCCTTTGCTTTTGTCCCACATGCACAATTCCTGAGGGCCTACTTATGAGGCCATTTGTGGCATGGCACAAGAGTGACGCAAACAATAAGAAAGATTTTTCAATCCACGCAAAGCGAATTTGCGTGGCTCTGAGTGACTCAAAAAATCGGGAGTAACGCAATGCAGAACAGATCCTTGACTTGCATTACTCTGCACTGGGAGGTATTCCATGTGCAATGGGTGGGTGTTCTCACACAAATCCCATGGATTTTGACCCATCTCCAGATATAAAAGAACTTGTACACCTGGGTATGTTGCATAAACTTACAACTTCCCATGGGAGGCGTAACAAGGAGAAATATCTTCATTAGTTCTCGTTTCTTCCTCTTTCTATGTATAGAATGAGAAATATTCCTCCCAGGATTGTTTTTGTGCAGGAAGGTGTCCCTTCCTGCACAAAACAATCCTGCATCCAATGCAGGCACCTTTGCACCTAATCGGGTCAATTCGGAAGCCAGCTCAGTCTATGTCAGACAAACCACGTTAGTATGATAGCCACTGAGCACGTCCACACGCCAAAGATTTTAAAAAAAAATTAAATCAAGGAACAGTCCTGACATTCTTTTCAAAATGTGAAGAATTTACCGACTCACCACAGCTGTATTGCCAATTGACATATATATAGATGGTCAGACTCTAAATGACCTGTTAACCAAGCAAGCAATTCCCAATACATCTGGAGCTTTCCATTAACAAGTTATCTTGACAGTGTAAAGCAAGCCTTAGGAGCATATAAGTACTATAAAGCCATTACTTGTGGTTTCCTGATGAAGGAACTATGCCGAAGCACGCGTAGCAAACCATAGATTGACAGAATTTCTTTCTTTGGTCACTAATCTGTACATATTCTTGCTGTATCAGTCATTTAAAACATCCTGTTTAACTCTGTGATATAAAAACAACAAATGTATACAAACATTGTACTTTTGCAACTTATTGATAATGAGAGGGATGGGAAGTGGATGCATGCAAGGGTATGACTGAGTATTAGTCTGTTGATTTCAATGTATGCTATTTATACAGTATAAGTTTTTGTTTTTGTTTATTATTATGTTTAAAGATACAGGGACATTGCTATTTATAAGATTAAAACGATGTTTCTACTTTTGTATCAAACAGTGTTGCTGTGTGTTTTTTACGGTGCCCTCAACTCATTCAATAAATCACTTGCCTGGGATCTATTTTTAAACCACCTGCATTGTTGCTTGGCTTACAAAAAGAATGCCAGCACAACAAAATAGTTCCATTTTTGTTTGCATTTAATCTCAAGCAGTTGTTATTCATACACTTAGCAACCACATGCATTTATTTCTGAAAATATGCCATGTCTTGTGTTGCGTTCTCAACGAGTGAAAGAATCAGCTGGATAAAGCCGGCATATGACACCAGCTTGAGTCCAAATGATTTTACAACCTGTGCAAGTGGCTAGATATAGATATTAAATGAGATAGGGCCCAAAGAAGAGCTCTGGGGGACTCCATAGTGCAGGGAATTCTGGTGGAACACAAAAGGGCGAGAGATTACCTGAAAAGAGCACTGACTCAAAAAGAAGAACCCCAGGTCAGAGCTGACCCTTTTATTCCGATGTTATGCAAGAGCTGTAGTAGTGTTTTTAAAGTGGGATCATGTCAAACATGGTGCTTAAATCCAGCAGGATTAGGGTCGATCACCAGCCCTCATCCAACGAACTACAGAGTTTCTCTGTTATTGCTAAAAGGGCAGATTCAGTACTAAGGGCAGAATTTAAGCCATTTTGAGAGATATTTAAAATATGGTGTTTTTCAAGAAACTCTGACAGGACGCACCTAACATGTTTCACCATTAACTTGGCGAGGAAAGGTGAAAGGGAGATGGGAATATAATTGTATGGTTTTGTGGGATCCAAAGACGGTTTTTAAGCAGGGGAATAACTATGGCATGCTTCCATGAGCAAGGCATTGAGGCAGATAGTAAAGAAAGAACAATAGTTTCTAGGAAGGATGAGAGTAAAAGATTCTGAAGTTTTTAAATTAGCTCTGTACTGATAGGGTCATCGGGCGATCCAGACTTATCTTGGCTCCACAGGGCTTGTCGAGAGATAAAGTTGACGGGAGGTAGAATACTCAGAGTGACCTTATGACTGATGTTCTCTGATGAAGCACTACAGTCTGACAGATCAGAAGTCATGTTAGAGGTGAAATTAGAGTAGATTTCCTCTATTTTTCCCATAAAATAGTCTGCAAGCTTGTCACATACTTTGTTTGAGGGTTCTATAGGTTCAGCAGATAGAACTGCCTTTAATAGGCTGTTGACTAAATTGAAAATGTGTATGGCAGGGTTGCTGCTGTTACAGATATTATTAGAGGAAAACTCAGCCCTAGTCTTCATAATCAGTTTGCGATATGCTTTAACAGCTGACCTATACTATACTTTTGTGGAGGAATCATAAGTTTTCCTTCAGGTTTATTCAAGAACTTTACAGTGTTTTATTGCAGTCACTTGGGTCTCATTGAACCAAGAGGCAGCATGTTTCTTTATTTGTCGGGGACTGGCTGGTGGGAATGAGAGCATCAAGAGCTGAGCTGAGGCATATTATCAGCAGTCTCCACAATGGGAGCTGACTGGTTATGGATAGCATGGATCAAATCGCCTAACTCCTGTTAGTCTAGTTTCTGCCGGGGACATTTCCGGATGGTGTCAAGGGCAGTGGTCGAGTCCTGGTGAGAGACGCAGATGGAAGTGAGGATTATAAAGTGGTCAGTCCATGTCATATTCCAGGGGGTTGAGACACATTGTTACATACATTTAAAAAGACGAAATCAAGAAGTCGGGCAGCATAGTGTGTTGTGCCTATGTCGAATTGGCATAATTTCATGGTGAAAGGTCATCAAGAAATTGGTTAATTTTGCCATTGTGGATCAAATCGAAGTGGAGATTAAAGTCACCAATAATATTATAATTCACATATTTTATGTCTAGCCGGGATATAAAGTCTACAAGAGCTTCTCTGAACTGTTCGGGTGCACCAGAGGGGCAGTAAATTAGCAGCTCAGAGAAGGTGAAATTGTTATTGAGGGATATTTTAGGAAAGGCGCTTTCACAATCTTGAATGGTGCACAGGTTAGGCTGCAGCCTAGAGTTGCTTTGTAAGCATTAGCAATGCAGCCACCTCTGTGGCTGGCTCTATTACAGTTCTTAAAGTTATAACTGGGGGAGTCCTAAAGCTGGTTCTGCTACAGTAGACGTCCATAGCAAAGTTTCTGTGAGAAACAATATGTTAGGTGAATAGTCCTAGATAAAATCTAAGATGTCAGCGTGATGATCAACCAAAGAATGGCAAATGATACTGGATTCTTAAATGTGATGGAGCATGTTTGAGTGTGAGAGGTAGGTACAGTGGCAACTACAAGTGTGTTGGCATTGAACCCACAAGTCTTGTACTAAAGGAGATCTCCGCTGGGTCCCACCTATACAAACAACTATTATGTTAGGCATGATTGCGAGCATGGAGATTGGTTGAGGAGTAAACTTACCTGTTTGAGAATGGTTGGGGAGGGTTCCTAGCCCCCGGCGCTGCACGAGCGCAGATGGGCTTGACTTTGGCGCACCGCAGGTTAACAAAGGGGAAGGAGGGGGGGGGGTTATCAGGGTGAAGGATTGTCTCATACCAACAATTAGGGGTGAAGCATCTCCGCATCGAAGCTCATTATATTGCTTATCCCTAAGATTGAATTTGGGCAGGTGGTGGCAACTAGACTGCTAACGATAGTTGCTCTAGAGGCCCCACTACGCTCCACATCCTGAAAATGAAGTGCACAGTGCTTGTAAGTTTGAGACAGACATAAAATCTTTAAAATCATCAAGCTAAAACAGTTTTAACAAACCCCAGCACACCCTCTCAAATTTCTCAAGTTGCGCTGATCCTAGTAGCAGAAATTAGTGCAAATTCAACGCAAATTTAATAGCAGAGTTTTGGTAATGAAACAAATTGAGATATAATTCAAAATAGCAGTAATACTGTAAACAAGGTTAACAAAGGGGATGGAGAGGGTTATCAAGGTGAAGGATCGCCTCATACCAACAAGTACAGGTGGAGCGTCCGTGCATCGAAGCTCATTATATGAACAATGCCTAAGAATAAAATTGAAGATGTGGTGGCAACAAGACTGCTTGGCGCCACTAAGATGTCCGGCTGCGCTCCAGTGCCAGAAAACAAAGTGCACAGTGCTTACGAATTTGGGACAGATCTAAAAACTTTAAGATAATCTGCTAAAACAGTCATAACACTTCCCATGTCGGGCTAATCCTAGTAACAGAATACAGTGCAAATTCAATAGCAGTATTTTGGCAATTAAACGTTTGAGATATTTTTAGAAAATAGCAGCAATACAGTAAAAAAGGTTAACAAATGGAAGGGAGGGGGCTATCAAGTGAAGGATCATCTTGTAAAAACAATTATAGATGAAGTGCCTTCACATTGAAGCTTATTGTATGACTGGTGCCTAAAATTGAAATTGGGCAAGTGTCGGCAAATAGACTGCTAACGATATTTCCTCTGGTGTCCCCGCTAAGATGGCCGGCCAAGCTCACAGCCAGAAAACAAAGTGCACATTTCTCATGAGTTCGGGACAGATCTAAAAACTTTAAAATCGTCAAGCTAAAACAGTCATAACATGCCAGCCCCACCATCTCAAATTTTCCAAGCCGTGCAAATCCTAGTAACAGAACACAGTACAAATTCAGTGCAAATTCAATAGTAGCATTTTGGTAAAGAGAAGTTTGACGTTTTTTAAAAGTAGCAGCACTTCAGTAAAAAAGGTCATCAAAGGTGAGGGAGGGTGTTATCAAGGTGAAGGATCATCTTGTACCAACAATTAGACGTGGGGCGTCTGCGCATCAGAGCTCATTATATGGCCAATACCTAGGATTGTAATTGGGCAAGTGGCGGCCACTAAACTAAAAAAATATAGTTGCTCTGGCGGCCCCCCTAAGATGGTCGACCGAACTTCACAGCCAGACCTAAAACCTTTTATTATCCACAAGCTAAAACAGTGATAGCATGCCCGTCCCACCTTCTCAAATTCCCCAAGTCGTGCTAACCCTAGTAACAGAATACAGTGCAAATTCAATGGAAGTATTTTGGTAATGAAAAGTATGAGACATTTTTTCAAAATAGCAGCAATACGGTAAAAAAGGTTAATATGAGGGAGTGTGGTGGTTATCTAGGTGCAACAACAATTACAGGTGTCGCATGGGGTGGGGTATGGCCATTCCCATGATGGGGAACCCCCATCCCTATGTTTATCTGTTTCCCTGGTGTCTAATGAGCTTTCTGCCTCCTCAGGGGGATCAGATTGGGGGTAATAGCCCAATCTCCTCCCCTATGGAGGGTGAAGGATTGCCCATAGGCAACAGCCCTTATCCCAGTGAGTTACCCAGTGTACTTTCTGACCCATGGGGTATACTGGGGGTAATAACCCCCTTTTGGCCATTCAGAGGTAGAATGAAGTTCTTCCCTTTCTGGGATGGGGCAATGTAGTGCCTATGGTGGGCAGCCACCACCACTTGTTTTTCCCAGGTGTCTAGTTGGCATGGGGGTAATCCCGACCATCCATACCACAGGGGTGGCAGAAAGACTGTTTGTAACTTTTTGGGGTGAGGCATGGCCATGCCATGTGGGTAGCCCCACTTCTTAGTTTTTTTGGGGTGCATAATGGGCTCTCTGACTCCATGGGGGAAGGCAGATTGGGGGTAATCACTCCATCCACCTTGCAGGAGATTCAGAAAGACTGCATGCTGTTTCTGGAATAGAGGTGTGGACATGCCCATGGTGGGCTGCTCCCACCCCTGTGTTTTTGTTGCATAATTTAGCCTTTTGTCTACCGAGCTTTATGCCCTCCCTTGGGGAGGCAGAAAGAACGTCATTTTTAGGGACGTGTGGGAGCACAAGCCTTTGTCTAAGGGTCCGCTCCCACAAAATCCCTGGTGTCAAGTGGGTGGCTCCTTGCTTGAGGAACACTCTACTTTGGTAATCCCCAAGCAGGGATCCAATGGGCAGAGATACCATTCCAATGGCGAGAGTCTCCCCTTCCCAACGATACCCCTACCCAAGACAATCAGTGCTAGGGGTGGAGATATGCCCCCTAAGCACTGATAGATCGTTTTTTTCCACATTACTGTAATTACATTAGCATGCCCTGTGCACTAATAGCCATTACAGTAACCAAAACCAAAATGCCTTGGGCTACTCAGAAAGTTACTCCCAAGCACCCTATGCAAAAAACCTTCATACCTCTAGCCATTGTTGGATAATGACTAACAATTGCACTGGGAAGGGAGTTTGAAGGGTTAAAACCAGTGCTGACCAATCTAAAGTCATTCTCTGAAATTCATTTTCACAAGCACAATCAGGAATTGGTAAAAGGGGGATTAATATGCCCCATCTTGGAATAGTAATTGTACACAAAAAGTGTCAATGACAACAGTATGCTAATGAATGAATCCAGATGAGAACTAAAATCATTTTGAAATGAGTTTAAATCTTACGTTTTTTCTCTCAAGCTATAATATCTAACAAATGAATCCAGTTGAAAACTGAAATAATTTCGAATCGTGTCTGTTAGAAATGGGAATCTCTGGTTGGCTGAGGCTAGCACCAAAGCCAGGCAGAGACCACCACTCTAGTCAGGGAAAGTGAGTTACACACCAAAGATAACCCCTGCTCATCCCCTTGGTAGCTTGGCACGAGCAGTTAGGCTTATCCCGGTGGCGATGTGAAAAGCATTTGCACAACACACACAGTAACAACATACTAGGCACACCACAAAAGGTACTCCACACAAGTTTATATATAAAAATAGCCTTTGTATTATCATAAAACACATTCGATGGTAATCGCACAAAATACACTGCGCCAACTGGCATGGGCAATATTTAAAGGGGATTTTTTACACATGACAGTGCCACATGGGCCACTTTCAGAATCGTCACTTGGTAAAAATAGTAAAAGTACGAATATATCAGGAACTTAGAACACAGCCAGTAATCACTGGCAGACACTATGCTCAGTGTCAACCTGTAACATAAATCATATAATGCAGAGCATCACATAAGGTGAGAAATCTAATCTGCGCCAACCTCATAAGCCTAAACATAGTAGACCATCATCTCCTAAACATAACTCACATTAGGAAACAAACTTACTAACATGAACTGCAGTAGGGAATAAATTAAACCTAGACCACAGTAGAGAATAAAATAAAACCTAAGACAGTAGGTAAAACCTAATAATCATAAAAGCAAATCTATAAGCATAAATCAAGGTGCATAAAACATACTATAGACAATACATTTCCTAGCACCTGTAAAAGACAACACTAGGGCCTGGTGATAGAGCGCGGGTTCACCTGCTCGAGATTTTACCATACTCACCTGGGCCCATAAAACATACACACTTTGAATCACGTAAAAATACGCTAAATCAGGATTTTATATAACCTTTTAGGACCTATAACAGTTATCTTACCAATTCTTGTCACTGGTACCTAGAGTCCTAAGGGATCAAGGGAGTTAGCAAGAAAATAGGTAGTAAATAAACATTTGCAATCATAAAATAACCACAGACTCAGGAACGATTTAAACACTTTGGGCCAGATGTAGGTGGCCGAAAATAGCCATTTACCGATCGGTTACGGCTGAATTCGGCCGTTACCGACTGGTAAATGGCCATTGACATGTAGGGGCCCTTAAATGTTGCATTTTCGGTAATTTTATCGATTCGGTAATTTTACCGAAAATGCAAGATTGAAATGTGGGTAGCCAATTTTCCATTGGCACATGGCTTTCAGAATCGGTATTTTACCATGGAATACAAATCCATGGTAAAATACCGATTCCTGTGTACATGCACATTTGTGCATGTACACATGTGCCATGTGACAGACAGACGTGCCCTTAGGGCATATCTGTGTGCCACATTGCACACATGCCCGTTTTGTGGGTGCTAGAGGGTGTCAAAGTGACACCCCCTGCACCCTTGACAAATTCGGTATTTACCGATTCGGTAAATACCGAATCGGTATTTGAATTGAATCCTATGGGCTTCAAGGCCCATAGGATTCAATAGCATTTTTTTAAGGAATCGGTAAAAAATCCAGATGTTGGTACTTACATCCCATTTACCGATTTTGAAATACCGAATCGGTAAAATTCGATAATATTCGGTATTTCAAAATCGGTAAATGTGATTTACCTACATCTGGCCCCTAATCTATGTAAATTCGTAAATCTCAGAGTCCATACTAATTCTATGAAAGTGCATTGAATTAGAAAGAATATAATCGAAGCAAGATGATGCAAGGATATTATGAAACTTTCTTTAAGCATTGAAACATGGGAAGGGTAAGAAAAGGGAACCAGCACAATGACATACCCACATGTACTTTATATTTACCTAGAATGGTGTGAAGACCAACCCTCGGCCACAGGCTGGGACAAAAGACAGGACGTCTTGTAGTTAAGATGCCAGTAAGACTTCACAGGTGTAGATGAGGACCAGTGAAGACCAAATTAGGGTGGATTCAGGTTGGAACCAGGTACCCCCAGCTAAGTGCAACGCCAGCGTTACACTCCTCTCTGCGGCTAACAGTTGGAACCCGATTGGGTTAGCAAATCTTCTCCCTCTGGAACCCCGATTGGGTAACCTAACTCCTGGCCGGAACCCCAATTGGGTTATCGATTCTTCTGACAGAGTGCTCCACCAGCACCTCTGCTCTGAAATCTTCTGACAGAGTGCTCCGCCAGCACCTCTGTTCTCGATCACCTATTGAGTGCCTTGGGTCAGTGACAGGTCAGCTATTTGGACAAGTCGGAAAATCTAACTAGCTAAGCCTACCTTAGTTATACCATTTTCCAGGACAGTGTACCACCCCCCAATGTTGCAAATGTGTGTATTCCCTCAATTTGATTGGTCAAAGGACAAGGAGAGGTCATCACACCACACTAGTTATGAGGTCATTTCATTCAAATATTAAAATTTACGTTCACTCCCATAATTTTTTTTTCCAATGCACTTTTACTCCACCCGGCAGTGACTGTATCAATAAGAATTACAATGTAATATAACAATTTGTTTAGCTTCCATCCAAAGGGTCAAAAGGTAAGGTTCTCATGAGCATCTTCTGGCAAGTCAGGAGTTAGCACGTGTTCAATGCCATGGCTTGTGGACTCAGGTGAATTCAGCACATGCTCAGTTTCAGGACCCAAGGTGGAGCAACATTTTACTTGATTGGTCCAAGGACGAGCTAATAGCAAAGTCAAAGAAGAACAGTTTTAGAACAAAGAATAAATTAGTGCACTGTATACCACTTATCTCTACTCTATTCCCTTTACTTTATTTTAACCACAGCGTTAGGATTTAGGCAGAACGAACAATTTAGTAAAAGCAATAATGCATGTGTTAGCATATAAAAACATAGAGCAGCCATCTTTAGTTCTAGTGTGCAGAAGCAAAGTTTTCCCACCAAAGCAGAAAGTACGTCATGTCACGTGAGTGTGACAGACACATGCGCAGAAAAATTATTGCGTTGCGGTGGCCATTTTGGGTTACTCGAGTTACGGTCAGTAAGAAGCCCATTGAAAAGCTTCCCCAGCTTACTAGAAATGTTGTGTTTTGCGTTATTACTAAGACGAAACATGTGTATTAATGTTTGTTATGTTTATGTTTATTAATGTTTATTAATGTTTATTAATGTTTATTATGAATCCAAGCAAATCTCTTTACGAGTGAAACCTTGCTCCATCACTGGCGCCCTACAAATCTAACAGTCCATTTGGACAACTGGCCTTCTCTAAGGGGCTCAAATGCCCTGGGTCCAAAGTCAGGGCTGCTACCAATGCAGCGACAGTCAAGGGTGCACCCTTGGCACAGACCTAAACGTTGCAGCTGCCCACTACCTGCTGGGCAGCTGTGAATCTTAAATGAAGGCCTAAAAGTAGCAGCTGGCACTAAGTGCTGCGCAGCTGTGCAGGAAAAGATGGGAGCGAAGGAATGCGTCTCATTCCTGTATTTAAAGCATGTCCCCTTAAAAGCAAGACCTAAACGGTACTTGCTGGGCAGCTGTGAAAGTTAGAAAATGCGGCATGGGCTCTCCATGGGCCTTCAAACAAATGTGCCCAACGTTGGAGCCATGTGGCTCTGGAAATAATTAGGCCACAATCAAGAAGAAGAACTTGCCCCCAAAACTTTGAGCGCACTGGCGCAGTAAATAAATGGGCCCATGGGGGTCAAACACTGGGAAAGGACACAGGCCCCCAAAAGACGTTGGAGCCACAGAGGCTCTAGAAATAATGGGGCCAAAAGCATGGAAGTCACACGGGGCTCTGTGAACACAAGATAACGGGAGAGTGGGGTGGGCGGCACCCGCTCTCTCAATAGAAGCAAAAGACACGGGGTGGGCACCCGCGCAATAAAATCGAAATAAGCAGGGTGGGCACCCGCATTGACAAAATAAAAATGATAATGCAGGGTGGGCACCTGCTTAATTAAAATAAAGATAAGCAGGGTGGGCACCCGCAAGGGAGTCAGCCACAGCGGGGGAATCTAAGCAAAGCACTCCCAGGGTGCATTAATGCTAAAAGTCAGGTCCTTTCCAAAAGATAGTAAAGCACTCACAGGGCGCTAGGGAGCACAAGAAGTCCTAGGGCAAAGAAATGGAGCAACCAGCTCCCAGCAAAGGAAAGTCCTCCAGGCATTCAGGGGTTGGGCAGCCCCTGTCACTCACAAACCAGACAGGCAATTCACATCTCACAGCACACAGAAATGCCAACTTCTAAAAGTGGCATTTCTAAACTAACCACAATAAATCTGCACATACTATTACGCAGCATTAATTCTGACAAGTTCGCCCATACTAAACTTGACCCTGCACTCCCCTCATATCAGGAACTACCATGAACACACATATCCCCCAAGCATTCCTATGGGAGGGCAGGCCCATCTCACCAAACGCATTCAGAGTGCGCACGCACTTTACACTGGGCCGCAGTGCTAAAGTGCGCAGAGGCCTAAAATCACTATCACTATGCCAGAGGCTAAAGGCAAAAAGTTTAGGGGTGAACCTGCCAAAAAGGCCCAAGTTCAACAGTGTCAAAAACTGATATAATTTGTCTCCAGCTATAATACCTCCAAAGCACCGTCAGAGGCTATCTATGTAAACAGTGGTTCATGAGCACCAAGTTGAAATGGTGACTATACACAAAAATCACCATAAAATACAGTCATAGACTGAAATCATCATTCTCAATCTGTAATACCCAGTTTTTTAGTTATATATTTCCCATTTATACAGTGACCAAAATTTACACTCCACTACACCAAGTTCCAACCACCCCAAACGCTAGAGAGAGAAAGCACTATCTAAAACACCTTCTAAAGTAAAGATTTGTCAGCGCCATTTTGAAATGACAAATATAGAAAGAAAAACTCATTGGAAACAGTGCTCCAATCAACAAATCCAAGTGAAGACCTGAATACCCCTGCACCCAATCGCTTATTTGATAACCATAATGCTCAATCCACTGTAGAAGTGCCAATCAGTCAGGGACCACCATAAATTCAAGCATAATCATCCCAAGACTCGAATATACTGGGTTAAAATTTGATGTGCACTATGGATTCTATTCTAATCGTGATGTGATTTGACAATGACTTATGTTGATTTTTGGCCATTATATTTTGGTTGCACATGGTGTGCCAATGTCCTTGTCATTATTTTCCATGTTATCCATTTGTAATTGCAGCGCAAATATACACAGAGTTGATGGACATTCCTTTGGGACTAATAGAGTAATGTATGACGTGTGGGTGACTTAAGAACAAGATGTTCTGGATATCACCTA
Source organism: Lissotriton vulgaris (assembly GCF_964263255.1). NCBI lineage: Eukaryota > Metazoa > Chordata > Amphibia > Caudata > Salamandridae > Lissotriton > Lissotriton vulgaris. Next base: position 594,768,894 of record NC_141693.1, read on the forward strand.
GAGAGGTTTATTGACAAATGTTTAAGTAGTAACCCTTGTATCAGTAAGTTATAGATAGACAGTGGAAACAATATGCATGTCTTATCTAATATGTTGAGCTTAATCACTATGTAGGCATGGCTCTGGATATAGCATCCCCTTGGGTGCAACATTAAATAGGGGTTTGTACGAGATGAAGGTTTTGTATATGACAATACTGCATTAGTATTCGGCCCACAATATCTCTAAAATAGGTTGCCTAAATTGTCTCAATTTGATTAAAAAAAATTAGACTGTTACCTTTAGCACAACTTTGAGACTGTGTCAATTTCAGGTTCTAATTATAACATTTGAATTTGTCTATAATTTTTCACACAGTAAATAGTTGGTGAACGCTTGCTCACCTCTGTGCAGTTTAAAGTAATTCTTTATTGTTTCATTCTGCTGGATGATTCTTTTTTGATACTCTTTGATTGAATTTTTCTGAGAATCTTCTAGGTCCAAATTTCTTGTTACAAAGTGAAATATTGGTGAATGTATTATATTCTCAGTTCAATTAAAAAAAATCTGTCAGTGAAATCTTTCTTTGTACACTCTGATTAAAAGTATTTGAGTGGATTATTATAGTATTCATTCATCATCATCAATAAACTTTATTCGGTTTGCATATATAGAAAACCATAATAGTTGCAATAAATCTTATACAAAAAATATACACAGCACATAAAAACATATCTGGACATACAGTACCTATATACCAGTTTATATACAGAGAAATTTTATGAGTTTGAGAAGACTCCACATTATAAAAAAATGTAAAATGATTCATAAAAGTATAGCATCCAACTTTTAGCGTTCCAGACATTTTCTATACCTTAGAGAACATTTCAGAAAGGCAACCACAAATGGAATACATTCTGGCTTTAATAATTGTAAAAAATAGAGAGCGGGGCAAACCTGTGAAAAGTCTAACTTTTTTAAAAGCGATTTTAAAATGAGCCTTCGAGGGGCATCGTAAAAACTACAAAAGAACACAAAGTGCAGCAGATCTTGTGGAGACTTACTGTTGCAGCCACAAGGTGCTAACACTTGTCCTTTATAGCTTCCCTTCGGAACGGCTAATAAAAGATGGAAATATTCCAATCTGAACCTGATCAGTAGGAAGCACTCGTGAGTCGACAAAGGCCACGAGAGATATGGCTCTACATCTAGTGTGGATTTAAGCATCGTATACTTACGGACGCTATTTTTTGACAATTCCATCTCCTCTCTTTTTAGTTTCCTTCGTAGAATAAAAGATTGTTTCACAGAAGCCACATCGGCTCTAGTAATACGATCAGGTATTAAAAAAAGGTCAGAATGCCCCAGCTCTCTAAAGCAACCCTTTAAATACTTTAACCAAGGTATTTCGGACATGTGGTCCAGGCTCAGAGTCTCTTTCAATAATTCTTAAGTAAGGCCCAGACCTTCACTCAGCCAACATTTGAGCCAAAAGAGCAATGGGTGCATGGCCAGAATGTCAGAGATAAAGGTAAGACCAGTCTCTTCATGAACTAATAAGTTCGAGGTCCCTTTAGGGACCCCCAACAGTTGTTTCAAAAAAATGTTTTCTGCCACTTGTATTCCCTCCAAACCTGTATACCCCCACAATTCGCTACCATAACTAGCAATTGATATATTCTTAGATTGATAAATCTTGATCATCGCAGCTATTGGGCGCTTGCCCATCTTTCAAGCAAAATTAAAAATTGCTGCGATTGACCTGGATACCACCCCCTTTTTTTCTAGAGTAAGGGGCCCAATTCAGACGATCGTCCAGTAGGACACCCAGGTAGGAGAAGGTTGGGGTTATGGGCACTATTTCACCATTTACCTTGAAGGTGTACTGTTTCGTAGGGCGCAACCCAATCTGCATTGCGTAGGATTTCGAATTATTTATGGACAGATCGCGATCTGCCATAAACCTACTAAAGGGGTCTAGCAAAAGCTGTAGGCTTTTAGGGGTGCGTGCCAGGGGAACTGCGTCATCTGCATAAAGCAAGACGGGCAGGCCCCTGCGTCCCACATATGGAAAGTCAGCCCCAGTTTCTAACAAAGTTTTGTCTAAATCATTAATATAAAGGTTAAAAAGAAACGGGGCTAAAATACAGCCCTGCCGCACACCCCTTTCAGTGCTGAAGTCCCTAGTAACCCTCAGATCCTTAGCGTATCTGATATTTGCCCTAGTATCTCTATGTAGGTCCATAGGAAAGTCCACCAAGGTTGCCTCCACCCCTATGGCCCTCATGGACTGCCACAACTTCCCCCGACTGACACAGTCAAAAGCGGAGGAAAGATCCATGAAGGCCATGTAGATTGTCCCCTGGTGGGCAACAGTGTACTTTCCGACGATCAGATAGAGATTAAGGCATTGTGCCATGGTACAGTGACCTGGACGGAACCCATACTGAATGTCGGAGATAATCCTATTTTCTTCCGCCCAGGCCGTTAATCTATTTAATACGACTCCGCCTACAACCTTAACCACGGAGTCGATAAGGGAGATCGGTCTATAATTCAAAGTACTGTTACAATCTCCCTTTTTGAACACAGGAACAATTGTGGAAACACCCCAAGACTCTGGACACCATTCCTTAGCAGCGGCATTAAGCACTGCCACCAGGATAGAAGCCCAGAGGGTGGGGTTAGATTTAAAAAGGTCCGGGGGAATACCGTCCGGACCTGGTGCCTTATTACACGAGAGACTGGCGATGCCTTCCTCCACTTCTCTTTGGCTAAATATAACTACGTCCTTAATCTGACTTCTCATTTGCCACCTAGGAAAGGTTGAGGCACTCTTAAAAATACTACTAAAGTGAGACACCCACTCCTCTTCCATTATGTTAGTGCGCAAATCCTCGGCTCTGTCCCTTTCGAAGAGTGGTCTGTTAATAAGGCTCCAAAATTTAGAACTACTAGATAGAGTTGAAGGTTCTAAAAGTTCCCGACATGTGGCCTCCTTCAATTCCATTTTACGGTTGGCCAAAATCCTTTTGTAATTAGTGCGAAGAATGCGAGTTTGGGATTGGTCCCTAGGAATCGCTTTCAGTGCTGCCTTTAATTCTCAAATGGCTTTAGAGCATAAGGTATTGAACCACTTGGGGTCACTGCTGATCCGTTTTTGGGCCGGTACCGATAACAATATCCCCACCTTAGAAACAACCCCATTAAAAGCATTAAGAATGCCCTTGGCAGTAGAGTGAGGGTTCGCACAGTGAGAAAGTTCTGAAGCGCAAGAATCGTAAAACTTTTCATAAAAGTGAGAGGGTGTTACTTGGGCCCATTTAAGGCGTCACCCGCCATCAGTAGGTTTTAGCGCACCTGGAGCTATCACCCTTCCCTGTCTTTTCAGTATACTACCCCCCAAGTACACACACACACAGTATTATGATCACTAAAAGCACTCTCCACTATAGTATACCCAGATAAATAGACTGGATGCATGTAAAGATAAAAATGTGATCTATGAAGGATCCACAACGACAACCTTTAAAAGATGGAACTTTTTGTTTACTTGACAGAGCTAGAAAACTCATAGATGAAAACAAATCATATTCATTGAACAAGTCATTAAGAACATCTCCCTGTATAGAATGCTCAAAGAGGAAACCCCGGATCCTTGGACATCCTTGATCACCCATGTTAGTATTTCCAGGATCCCCACACAGATGGACATTAAAGTCTCCTACTATCATAAGACTATTTCTTAAGGTGCCACAATGTTGCTTAACAAAATTTCCCAGCTGAGTTATCTTACATACCCCTTGTCTGTGCACAGCATTATAAAAATGTATCAGACACAGCCTGAGGTTTTCTTGCCTTAAGGAAATTGCTTGAAAAATCACTATAAGCACACAAGATATCCTTAATCCTACATTTTACGGCCAAGGAAATAAAGATAAACAGGCCACCCCTTGCTCTTCCGCTAACTGCTGGAGTAGTAGGGACGAAACATTTTTTTTACCCCTCCTAGAAAAAATTACAATTAACCATCCATGTCTCCTGGAGACAAATTACAGAGAAGCGCCTGACAAACTGCACCCTTAATGGATCTGTAATCTTCACTGCCAACCCCGCGATATTCCAGGACAGAACATTATAGTCCTCGGTCTTAGCTTTGACCTCGGGGGGTACAATAAGTAGATCCTGCGGTGGCATGAAGAATGATGTTTCTAGTAGTTCCTGAGCCAATGGCCCCTCTCCAGTTATAACTTCCGGAACCTCTACATTTAAAGACACTGGTGGGACTTGGGTTAAAGACCCATCAATCGGTAGGATAAGACCATCAGTCATAAACATCTGCGATGTTGGCTCAAAAGGCATGAAGGAATATAAGTCTGATATTACATAATGTTGACCTAATGTATCCAATATATTAACATGCTACCTTAGGGAGACCCCTTGTAAATACACTCAAACCATGTATACATTAAGAATCGGGCCTTGACCGAACAAACGCCATCTTGGTTTTGTTTCTCTGTCTCTCTCTTTCTAGTTAGGAAAACACATGACCTGCTACTGTGTAAAAGTCTAAGAGGTCGGTCTGGGCTATGAACGGACTATTGGTTCTAACTTAAGAAACCCAAGGTCGCATCTGTCTTTCTTGTGGGATGAGCACATTCTTGCAGGCGCCGTGCTCGTACTCCTGTGTCCCTGAACGAATGAGAGGTACCTTCACTGACCTACCCCCGGAATAGTTTGAGCTGAGTTTCGAATCAATCAATTGTGTCTTATATGGGTTTTCCTGTTGGCTTCACAAGAAGTGGTACTTTTCCATGTACGGGGTTTCCATGAGGTATGCTGAAAGTATATATGCACTGTTTTGAATGCGATCCAACAGTCTCCTCTGCACACCTTTGAGGGTGAGGATGAGAGAGAGGCTCCACTATATAGGGCGCTTTTGCAAAATTAACGATTGAACCTTCTCCATTGCCGACTGACCTATTATTAGTAAATAAGGTATATGGGCTATTGGTAAGTATAGCTCTATGATATATAATTTTAGTACTTCAGTTGGCGACTCTGCCGGGACTCCATGATCGGGCCGTCCCCTCCTGTAAACAGGAGCAGAGGGACAGGGAGGGGTTCTGGTCAAGGGGGTGGATTGAAAAAGGATCCTAATTGAGAAACCAGTTGGGGTAGAAAAAAGCTGCTAAATGACCCTTCGCCGGAGTCCTTCGGGCTTAACAAAGAACAGCTGACCGTGTTGGTCTATAAAGGAGTCGGCAGTGGAGAATATGCAATTAGACCTGAGTGCACCAGGTGAGTGAAATGTATTGTTTGTCTTTTGACGTCTTTGGAACAAGCACTCTAGAGGAGGGGCTTTTGAAAACAGTTAACTGTATTTGGAATTTGGTGGTTAGTGAACCACAGGGAATTTGGGGGTCTCACGTGGCAGTGAAGTGACTGCACGAGCGGATGCCCCATAGACTTGTTTGGTGATTATTTGAGACAACATTGGACGCCTTAGTGTTGCGCGAGGGGTGCTCACTCGGCCGGATCCTCTTCGGAAAAGCCCTAGGAGCAACTGGGTAAGTTTGGGTTCTGGAGCTACGCGCCAAGTCGCCCAGCCCAACCAGCACAGGACTATGGGATGGTCTGTAAGAGGGTTCGTGGTTCGCCTGTCTGATGATCTCAGGGCAGTCTTTGGACTGTCTCTTTTGTGAATCTGGGTGGTCTCGAATCCGGGGTGATCGATTCCCCAAACAGGAGTCGACGGGCTCTGTTCGATTTGGAAGACATGTCATTTTGTATTTTGGAACCGTGACCGAATTGCCTCTATCGATCAAAATTTATGCACTTTATGTATGAATGGCAAGTGGGATTGTATGGTTTAGGAGCGAAAGGGTATGTGATGAACGGACGCGTCCATGAGAGTAAGTCTAGTTGAAACGGTATGAGTTATTGAATTTATAAACATGTCATGTTTTAGTACATTGTGTTTTGGATGCTGCCGTCGTCGGAGTGGACGGCTGGAAGAAAGACAGCCTGCTCCTCCGGAAGGCAGTCCCAGTTTTGATATGTATGTAAAACATGGTATTTCTCCCATTTTTTTTAATACACTATGGAACAAGTATACTAAAGATAATTCAGAAGTACAATGGTCTTTAACAGGGTCTTTTGATGAAAGAAAAATTAATTATTTGCAAATCAAATTGTTTATGAAAAGGAGCCGTCAAACTATGATCGACTCCTTAAACCTATGGTTAAAAGAGGCAAAAACGGCATAAGAGAAGAAAAATTGGGAAAAATTAAAGCTGGACAGACTGTTACCCAAAAAGCAGTAGCGTATGAAAAGGAAATGGTAGAGAAAAATATTGAACAAATGGATAGACAATTTCGATTACAGACAGATAAGTGTTATATGGCACGGACTGAGGCAGAAGATGATATAGAGGAATAATTAGAAGCCTGTCCGCCACCTCCATATGCCCCTCAAGGTTTATATCCTGCAGTACCAGTAGCTAGAACGGGGATGGCTGGAGCTCCATCTTCCACAGCGGTGCCCTCAGTCGCTACCGCACCGGCAGCCGTGCCCCCTCCGCTGTTTCCTCCTCCTATCCTTCATCCACCTACCTCAGAATTGATTTCTTTGCTACCTGGGCCGATTGTTGCTTCTCCCTTGCCCCAAGTAGTTTTAACGCCCCCAGTCGCAGGACCGGCAGTCTCCCCTATGGGAATGACTTCTGCCCCTTTAGATGTTACGCCACGACGCCCCGTGGGGGGTTTGTAAGGCCGTCGAGTCGTTACTCGATTGTCTTTAGGGTCTGAAGAAAGACGGGCTATTGTGATTCAGGCATCCCAATGGATGCGGAATCCAATTTATACTTTAGAAGATATTTGGAGTACTATGAAAGATTTTGAACCAGTTACGCAACAATTGGCGCTAGAACACATGGCAATTCGATTAATTTCTTTATCGGAACAATGTTTTGAAGAAGGGCTGGCTCCTCAGATAATATGTGATATCAGGGATCGAGCTTTTAAGTTCAAATTGCAAGTCGAAGAAGTATTTCAGAATGTCGAGACCCTGATACATTACCAGGAACAAATGCATAGGAAATGTCCAGATTGGGGGGCACAATATCCTATGAGAGAAGTGCACCCTCTTTTCCATCCAGAGATTCCCGGAGTAAGAGATGGAGGTGGAACAGTGACCAGAAATCGTGTAGAGGCACGTTTCCAAGAGCAGTGGGTTTTTACCCCTTGGAAGCGAAGTGAGGTTCTTACATTAAAAGCCCAACTTCCTGACCCACGTAAAAATCCTACAGCCTATTATAAAGAATTAACCGAATCTGCAAACTCGGCCGTCATGACTTTAGCTGATATTGAGCTATTTTTCGGCCTTTTGATCCCAGTAGATATATGGAGACAAGTACATGATTCAAATCATGCTGTAGAACTTGGAGGGACTTGGGATCAGATTAAACTTTGGGATAAGGATTGGAAACCGGGCGATAAACCTAAAGATGAGATCTTAGCTATATATGTATATGTATGTATATGTATAGGCATTTACATAGCGCACTACTTACCCGGAGGGTCCCAAGGCGCTTCGACCGCTGCGAAACCCTTCCTGGCTTCCCTGAGAGATGGTCCCTTAATGGGTATCTCCAGGGTGAGACCAGGCATCCCCGGCGGTCTGGTGGGGCCGTTAGTGAAGATGAGGCAAGCTAATGCCCAGAGTTGCCGAGTGTGATCACTGATCAGAGTGGGCACCGAGGCGAGAGAATTATCGAGTCCGCTACCCTGGTCCAGAAACCTACCGCGCCGGGAATCGAACCCTGGTCCCGGGCCGTCCTCTGCTCTCGGGTCTGCCACCTCTAACCAGTGAGCCACACTACTTCACTGGTACTGATATGTGGCTCTTTCTGTGGCTGACTCATGTGTAACCATTTCCATCAAATCCATCTTCCCGATAATCTTCATTATAATATTGCCTATACCCGCAAGTATTATAACATACATGCAAACTCTTATTCCCCCACGGAAAGTGGATTGTGATAAATTAACGGCTTGTAAACAGAAAAAGGATGAAAGTGTGTCTGATTTCTTTACCTGGTTTGAGAAGGTATTTATTGATTTTAATGGACAGGACTTGTCCACGGAGGGTGTCATACGATTATTTGTGAACAGATTTGTCACTAATTTGTTGCCTAAAATAATGATCCGGTTACAGGCTGCTGAAAGTACATGGACCACTTCGACCCCTTCAGTTACTCTTAGCATGGCCTAATATTATGAACATCGGGAGAATGAGAGCAAGGATAAGTCTGATAAAAAGGTTATGGAGTTAAAAACCCGAGTGCTGCTACAACAGGTTAGTAGAGGACAAAATACTGCAAGGGGAGGAAGAGGCTCGTTCCCAAGAAGGGCAATAAGTGGAAGAGAAGGGGGAGCGGGTCCGGCTCCTGATCTAGGGATAAATCAGTGTTCCAATTGTAGGCAGGAGTGACACTGGAGAGCTCAGTGTCCATTGCTATATGGACAAGGCGCTTTTAACAAAGGAAGAGGAAGAGGGCGAGGTGGTACTGACCAGACTAGTATGAGGCGCAGGCACATGTCCGGCGGTTGTCCGGAAGGAATTATTTTGATGATCCCCAAGGTAGGCAATATTATAATGAAGATTATAGGGAAGATGGATTTGATGGAAATGGTTACACATGAGTCAGCCACAGAAAGAGCCACATATCAGTACCAGTTGACCAACAGGGGCCTTATGTAAATGGACAATTGATGGGGACATCTGAGAAGTTTTTGGTGGATACTGGAGCAATGAATAGTTCTGTTGCTCATTCGCTGGTCCCAGGGGCTGCACTGTCTGGGCAAAGCAACGTATCAGTGGGTTTCTCAGGAATCCCAGTAGTAAGCCCCGTTTCTAAGCCTCTTCCATTTACTATCAGCCCAGTTACTGTAGACTCTCCATTTTTGCTTACTTCCAGTTGTAGCGAGCATCTGTTGGGATTGGATATACTGAAGAAATTGCATGCTCGTATTTATTGTTCTCCTGACGGTGTTTATTTAACAATGCAGCCTCCTACTAGAAACACGTCTCAATGTTTCGCCAAAAAAGAACATCTTCCCCCTGAATTTTCAAAAATCCCCCAGACCCTCTGGGCAACGGGGGACACAGATGTGGGATTATTAAAAATACCTCCTGTATCAATTACTTTAAAACCAAATGCACATTTGCCACGTATCCCACAATATCAAATTTCGCCAGAAGGCAAACAGGCCTTATTACAGATCATTTGTGACTTATTAAGAGAGGAGTGGTAGAAGAAACGGCTGCTAATGTTTGTAATAGACCTATTTTACCGATTTTGGAAAAGGCCCCACTGAATGGTGACCCTGATTATAAAAATACATATCGATTTGTGATTGATTCAAGGGAGGTTAATAAAATAGTGGTTCCCCGATATCCTGTAGTTCCAGATATAACTGCAATTCTTACTATGATCCCCCCTACTGCCCAGTATTTCTCAGTGATAGATTTGAAGAATGCTTTCTTTAGCATTCCAATCCACCCTGACAGCCGTCAAATTTTCGGATTCTCATTATCTGGCCGCAGCTTCAGATTTTGTCGTGCTCCTCAAGGCTATACTGAAAGTCCTAGTATTTATAGCCAAGCATTGAAAGCAGTACTAGATGAATTAGTCCTACCCCCTGGTAATGTGATCATCCAGTAAGTGGATGACATATTGGTGGCGTCAGACACGGCAGAAGGTTGCAAAGAAGCCACTGTCAAACTGTTGACTCATTTAGCGGCTAATGGTAATAAAGTATCCTTATCCAAATTTCAGTATTGTCGACAGGAAGTGACCTTCCTAGGTCATGTAAAGTCATAAGCAGGGAGAAGACTAACTCCTGAACAAATAGCTGTTATTTCTAACATGTCTGTGCCCCGTACTCAACGTGATGTTTGTGCTTTTCTTGGCATAACCTCTTACTGTCGCCAATGGATTCCTAATTTTTCTCTTTTCGCTAAGCCCTTGTTGCATTTGACTACCAAAGATGTGCATGAACCCTTGCCCTTGACGGATGAATGTCAGGATGTTTTTGATTCTTTGAAATCTGCTCTTTGTTCTGCACCCGTCTTGGGTACTCCGGATTACCAAAATCCTTTTGTACTCTACGTACATGAGGTGGACGCTTGTTCACTTTCAGTGCTAACACAGGGTTTTGGCGAAAAGCAACGACCTTGTACATATTTCTCGGCAGTACTGGATAATGTTGCCAGAGCCCTTCCTAGCTGTCTAAGGGCTACTGCTGCTGTGGCGGTGGCCTTCCGACAGTCCAAGGGGATTGTTTTGAATACTGGCCTCACAGTCATGGTACCGCATGCTGTGGATATATTATTGAATCGAACGAAAACCCAGCACCTTACAAGTGCGCGATTGACCGGCTATGAATTAACCTTATTTGCACCCCACTTTACTATTAAAAGATATGCCACTCTGAATCCAGCCACGTTACTACCCCTCCCTTCAAGTGATCAAAAGGACGATGTCAATGATTGTATATTTCAAACTGAAGAAGAAACGAAGGGACAAGTAAACCTCACCGACACCTCTTTATCTGAACCCCAAGGGGAGTTGTATGTGGATGGCTCCTGTTTTAAATTACCAGATGGCACGACAACAGCTGCATACGCTATAACGACCCTCAAACTATAGTGGAGAACCGCTCGGCTTTCCTATCACTCAGCGCAGGCAGCTGAACTGATAGCTTTGTTAAGAGCATATGAACTGAGTGAAGGTTTGAGAGTAAATATTTTTACAGACAGCCAGTATGCCTTTGGTGTAGCCCATAGTTTTGGGCGGCTGTGGAAAGAACGAGGATTTCTAACCTCCCATGGTCAGAGGATACAACATGGCCCTTTGATTGAAAGATTGTTGAATGCCTTAACCTTACCAGAGAAGGTGGCCATTATCAAGTGTAGCACCCACAAGAAATTTATTAATACCACAGGGAAGGGAAATGCCTTTGCCGATCAGGTAGCAAAAGACACAGCACTTTCACTCCTGAGGGCCAATATACCTTCAGAAGGGGTTTAAGCGATACGCGCCATCGCGTACGCTCAGATCCTCTAACCTGAACTTGCTGATGGTCCCCAGGTTTAGGCTTGCCACAAAGGGTGGGAAATCCCTGGCAGTGATCGGGCCCAGGGCGTGAAATAAACTTCCACCTCAACTACGTCAAATCGACTCTGAAAGTTAGTTTAGAAAATCACTTAAGACCTGTTTATACAATCTCACAGATTCATCAGGCAAAGCACTTGTATACGTTTGTTTTTCCGGCCCCCTGTTAAAAGCAGTTTGACCAGCCTTTTCCATCTGGCCTTTTGGTCACAGCGCCAAGATGCTCCCTGGAGTGATAGGTGCACTATAGAAATGTCCACTTACATTACATTACATTACATTACATAATACGGTTGAAAGTGTTAAAGAATTACAGAAAGAAGCTACTCCTGATGAAATAAAACAATGGGAACAGGAAATAGGAAAGTTGGATAAGAATAATTATTGGATCGATTTGACCGAAAAACAGCGATGGCTATTGCCTAATGCACTGGTATATGCAGTAGTTGTGATGGCCCATGGTCCCGCTTACATTGGTGCAAAAGGCATTTGTGCATTATTAGATCCTGTGTGGAATAACCCAAATATTTCAAAAACTGCTGCTCATGTGGTCAAATACTGCATGATCTGTTTACAGTATAATCCTGGAGGGAGGGAGACAGTCCTTAGTGGAAATTTTGCGCCTCCTACTTTGCCGTTTGAAGTAATACAAATGGACTATATTCAACTCAAAAGGGTGAATAACCTCAAATATGTGCTGGTGGTGGTATGTACTTTTAGCAAATGGGTTGAAGCATACCCTACCAAAGATAACACTGCTATGGCCACTGCAAAAGCCCTAATCAGAGAGTTTCTGCCCCCGTTTGGTTTGCCTCGGGTCATTTGGACGGACAATGGGGAACACTTTAATGCAGACTGTGTCAAATATATTTTTTAAGGTTTACAGATAAAACAGAAATTTCATGCAGCACGATATCCGCAGTCTGCAGGGCTGGTTGAGAAATATAATGGTACATTCAAGTTAAAATGGCAAAAATCCAAGAAAGTACAGGTTTGAGCTGGCCTGACGCTTTGCCCCTAGCAATAATGTTATTAAGAGTAACCCCTCATTCACGAGCAGGGCTGTCACCTTATGAGGTCGTCTTTGGTCGACCAGCTAATGTGTGGGGTGTCCCCATACCTAGGTCCTTCCGTGATATTGATTACCCTATGATGACAGATTATCTGTACGCTTTAACTAAAGATTTACGTTCCATTCATCAACAGGTGTCAGCTGTACTGCAGCCGCTGCCGGAGGGTCCCGGATACTGTTTGGAGCCAGGACAGTGGGTCCTAGTCCGAAATTACCAGCGGAAATCAAGTTTGGAACCAAGGTGGAGCCGTCCCATCAGATTCTCTTTGCAACACGGACAGCAGTGAAAGTAGATGGGAAGAATTACTAGATTCACGTCTCCCACGTACAAAAATTGCCCCTTCCGCTCCCGTTTGATCAGCAGAACCGAGACAGAGTTCAAACGCAAGAAGGAGAGCGGAAGTTGAGTTTTGTGCCTTTCTCGGATGCCCTTGAAGTCGGGCAAGAGGAAGGATTGTTGACACCACAAGGAAATAAATCAGCCGCAGTTTCTGGATCTTTGGACCAGGCTGATTCCTCGGAGGCTTCTGAGGGCTTTGTTGCACCGAATGTCCCTGCTGCTGTGTTGTTTCAAGACTGGGATCAACCTGGCCACCTTCAAAACAACTTACGGCCCCGAAAACAACGCGGTACCCCAGTTCCGGATTCTAGGAGATAGGGAAAGACTCGAGTTGTAGGGTCGAAGTTAGCTCTTTACTGGGGTACTGAGCGAGACACTGGACTGAACCCGTTGAGAGCCTGGAACTGTTACCTTTGCTCTGTTCAGAAAGAAAGACTATGTTAAGGGCCTAAGTTGCAACGGTGAAGTCAAAGTTTGAAATTGTTCTTTTGATGAACGATAGGAGCCTGCCTGTGAGGCTCTAGATGTACACAGAAAGAAGAAACCCTCTGGCAGTTGGCTTGCACCTTTTTCCCCAAGTTTATTTTGGACTTTTAGCTAGGATGTATCCCTTTGCCCGGTTCGCCCTTGAAGATGAACGACCCCTTGCTCCCGGATCTTTTCTTGAAAATATCCCCATGTTTTCCGGTTGGGCTATCAGAGTGAAGATAGCCTTTGCAATAATTATTGCAGGAATCATGATAATATTAATGAGTGTGTTTGCGTATTTAGAATGTCAATATCCTATGCATAAGCTATTAGGTACTACAACAGTTCCGCCTGAACATTTCTTATATACTTTGCCTCCCCATAGGAAAGACATCGAGAAACCTATGCTAAAAATGTGTTCATTGAAATGTTGCATCAAACTCATAGTACCACAAACAAGACAAACTGTTGGGTATGTGGCCTTTTGCCCTATGTAATGTATCGCCATGATGTATTCATTCCTTTGCCATTATCACATTTAGCAAGCTGTGAGGCCTGGTTTCAATTGTTGTCTCTAATGTATTTACATTATGTGGCAGAACCTAAAAAATATACTGAAAAGGACTATGAAGCTATTTTGAGATATATAGAACAACATCAGGGATTCAACGCTTTGGGAAACCAAGGAGAGGGATCCCTAGACCCGGATGCCTGTATGAATATGTATACTACTTATGAGAATGCTACCTGGTTGAAGGAAGAAATGTTAGATTTTGAAAATTTTAATTCCACGCAATAGTTTCAGTATTTCCAAGACCGGATTGTTACAAATGATAAGGCAATGCCACTTCCTATTTTAAATAGTACTGCTTCATTTTGTATTAGAGGAAAAGGTCATGTTAAGGTGGGAAATAGCAGATGTAAGTACACCTACACTTTGCATACCAATAGCACCCAGCCCTTGATAACTCCGCCTAACGTGTATTTTGTATGCAGTGAAAACGCTTACACTTGGCTTCCCCGGGGATGGGCAGGGCAGTGGTATCTGTCTTTTCTTTACCCTCCAGTATATATAGCCCCTTCTAATTATCATAAGAATCACCAGCTGACTAAATGAAATTCAGATTTCATACGAACTAGTAGAAGTACCAATACAGATAATACCGATCAGACTGACATTGCCTTGCAGCAGTTTACTGATATAGCAAAAGGTCTCTTTCCTATATGGGGTCCTATTTTTACTAGTAGGTATGTTAGACGCTTGTCCAGAGTAGTGGAAAATGTAGTTCAAACCACTGCTGGAATTTTGACTAACCTGACAGTAGAGCTTCAAGCTACTAGGCTCATTGTGCTGCAAAATCGGATGGTGCTTGACGTCATCTTAGCTGACAGAGGAGGAGCATGCCGCGTGATCGGCAGCTCCTGTTGTGTGTATATAGCTGATTCTGCTCCAACTATACAGTTGGCCATTCAGAAATTGCATCGCCTGGCATCAGAAGTACATGCTGATACTGGTACATGGTCCTTGTCAGGGTGGTTATGGAACCTCCTGTCCACTTGGGGTTGGAAGATCTTCATGATCCTCGCTGGAGTAATTGGGGCTGTATTTACTGGTTGCCTATGTCTGCATTGTGCTCCTATTGCGCTGCCAAGCTTACTTCCTCATTGACAGTTTTGCGCCATGCAAAAGTTGAGAAGCAGCTGTTGCAGAAAGAAGTTACCGATCTAAATCGATGAAGTCGTGTTCTTAGATTAGAAAATATGCTATATTATATATTGGCTACTTCACGCCAAAAAGACGGTCCGAAGGAATATAAGTCCGATATTATATAATGTTGACCTAATGTATCCAATATATTAACATGCTACCTTCGGGAGACCCCTTGTAAATACGCTCAAACCGTGTATACATTAATAATCGGGCCTTGATCGAACAAACGCCATCTTGGTTTTGTTTCTCTGTCTCTCTCTTTCTAGTTTGGAAAACTTGTGACCTGCTACTGTGTAAAAGTCTAAGAGGTCGGTCTGGGCTATGAACGGACCATTGGTTCTAACTTAAGAAAGCCAAGGTCGCATCTGTCTTTCTTGTGGGATGAGCACATTCTTGCAGGCGCCGTGCTCATACTCCTGTGCCCCTGAACGAAAGAGAGGCACCTTCACTGACCTACCCCCGGAGTAGTTTGAGCTGAGTTTCGAATCAATCAATTGTGCCTTATATGGGTTTTCCTATTGGCTTCACAAGAAGTGGTACTTTTCCATGAACAGGGTTTCCATGAGGTATGCTGAAAGTATATATGCACTGTTTTGAATGCGATCCAGCAGTCTCCTCTGCGCACCTTTGAGGGTGAGGACGAGAGAGAGGCTCCCCTATATAGGGCGTTTCTTGCAAAATAAACGATTGAACCTTCTCAATTGCCGACTGACTTATAATTGGTAAATAAGGTATATGGGCTATTGGTAAGTATAGCTCTATGATATATCATTTCAGTACTTCAGGCACTACATTTTTACTCAGTCAGTCGCAATCGGTCAGCCCTGAAAGAACTGCGAATCTATTTTGCCCCTGTATAGAAGTAGGGAGATAACAATCACCCCAAGGATTATCCCATTCTATCCGAGGGTTAAAATAACCCGTCCTATTCTGCTCCACCGGTGTATGGAGCCAAGTATGATGCTCTGCAATCACTGTGTTTTGTCTAAGATTCACCACCTTATAGAAATACCCCAGAGGCATTATCTGAATACCTTGGCCCCTATAAGCCAAACCAGCGTTTACCTCCCTGAAGATTCTCTCAACGGGCAGTGGGTTGTTAAAATTCAAAACAATGCAATCCCCCCTCCTTGTTTTCCTTGAGCTTCCCAGCCAAGCAACAAGTCGAACCATAATGATGTTATGCATGGACATTGGGCCAGAAACAGTATTACTGGACTGCCAGTGAGTAACCTTGTTTTTAAGTTGAACATAGTCCTCCTTTGTTCCGACTGGGAGAGATGGCACATTCCCTAAAATTACCACCAGCGGGGTTGATTGCAGGGGTAAGTCAATAACTGGTAAATTCTGTTGTACTTCATTGGTATAGCCCTGAGAAATAGCCCCTTTCTTTCCCACAGCATTAGGGACTGCACCAGACTTCTCTGGTACATGATCTCCATCTATTAACAGACAATCAGGAGCCTTGTCATTCAGCCTCCCAACACTTCTAGTAATCATATCTGTAGCAGATGAGGCACAATTATTTGGTGTGCCAGAGGCTCCAAACTTTCCCTCTAGAGGTACCTTTGGCTGTTCATTATTTAAAGCAGAAGGGGCCATAGCTACACAACTACGATTTTGAAGGGTTTGTAAAATATTGTACTGGTCTGCTATACTTTGCTCAATGTTATGTATTTTGGTCATAATTGGGCGTAATTTATCTTCCAAAATGCTACAAAGAGTAGATTTGAACACTTCCATCAATGGAAGATCAATTGCAGTGGGGGCTGCCCCAAGTACTGGTACTGGAATCAACGGGGCAATAGTTTTAGACTTTTTAGATTGGTTGCCCATTTCTTTTCCTTTTCTCTTAGTACTACTATTTGAGCTGCGACCCCCCTATTTGTTGCAACGGTATGGGATTGCTAGAAAACTCAGTGGAACTGTGATTAAAGGAGGTCGGTCTTCTATCCCCACCATTACTACTAGGGTCTGGTGGGACAACCTCCTGCCTGTTTATCACAGTAACAACTGGATACAGGGGCATGGCTATGATATCCTGCTGGGACTCCAAAACAGGGGATAGGACAGACAAATCTTGAGTACCATTCCCTGACCCTTCTATACCTATGGCGCCCTCAATTTCATCTATACAGTTTTTTGATTGATTCATATCCCCCTCAAAGAGCGGTAAAGAGCCGCCAGTAGGTGATCGAAATAGACGTCGAATCACCATCTCAATCTCCCTGTCAATTACTGTTGCATCCCTAGTCAGGAAAGCATCCATGGTGTCACAGTTACCCTAGCGTTACCCAGAACCCCCTCTGATTTACCTGAGCCTTACGCCTCCCCATAACTAGTACACTACAATAGAGTCCCTGACTTGCCTTGGACACAGAGGACCCCCAAGATCAAATTGTATACAACAATTTACCAAAGGAACCTTCAAAACAAAGGCACTAACAATGAAATGTGGATGTGTCCAATATCTAACGTAATAAAATAAAGTCACTGAATAATAGAATCCAGATTCACTAACCATGTCTTTCAGGACACCGATGCAGCATTGAAAAGGTTCTGGCCCTGCCCTGCCTCCTCCTGGCTACGACGGGCACGGCCGGGCCGATTTTGAGGGCCTCTGGCGCCCTCCAATAGCGTCACTGGCACTGCGCCTCTCCGAGCCTTCCGGGAGTTGTAGTTTGGCTCTGGGAGTTGTAGGCGACTCCGCTCCTCGCAACAATGGTGGTTCTGGTGAAAAATGGCAGGCTCTCGCTAAATCCTGCAGAGGTAGGTAAGTTTCAACTGCCGTTCCCCTCACGGCTAGGTCAAATTCTGTGGCGTAGTATTCATTCATTTGTATTGAGTTTTCAATTTAGCATTTTAGGGCCTCATTATGATGTTGGTCGGAAAGCCTTCCGATCAACTCCTTGTCGGAATCGTTTCTGACTGACTCGCGTTCAGGGAGTTCGACTGACTGGTTACGATAAGTCTGAACACCGTTCGGTTAGACTTTCATTGCCTTCAATGGGAGCCTGTGTTGCGACCGTTAATACAGGTTCCCGTTGGAAAAAAGGGGTAGTTATGGAAAACTTTGCATCCTGTGGCTGGCACCCCATGGTGCCTGTTGCACTGTGCATGGTGTGAAAGAGGGGTCCCATGGGTACCTCCACGGTCCCCAAACGTAGGCCTCCGGGTGAAAGGGGCATGCTACGGGCCCCCAAAGTCAGGTTCCGACAGCCTTTTCCTGTCAGACAGACAGAGAGATTTGGCACGGCTGTCGGAATACGACATCGTAATTGGTCGGTTGGTAACGCAGTCCGTAGACCTGTACGATTCCGCTCAGACCCCCTCTGAGTCTCTGAATGCTGGTCGCAATCGAGTCGGACAGACCGAATGGTTACCTATCATAATAATTGGTCAGTCAGAAATGTTTCTGATTCAGTCGGAAAGATGGCTTCCGATTTGGCTTAGGAAAATCTGAATGCCGTTCAGCGACTTTCCGACCGACATCGTAATGAGGCCCTTAGTGTTTTGTAATTTTGTAAATTGCAGCACTGAGGAAGCTCTTGGTCTATGGGCAAACTGCTTGGCTATCTATGAAGGAGATTGGAACGAAGAATAAAGAATTTCATTTTTCCCACATCCTTCCAAGACGTCTGGTGATTTATTTTAGGGCTCATTGTATATATTTTGGGGCGTTGCCTCTCCATTTCTGTATTAAGCAAAATGATGTGCCCTTCCTGCAGAATCCGGAGAGTGGCTCCTGAGTCTCCCATATCTCACGGATATTGCTTGGATTTGGGCTTAAAGGTGCCACCCCTGAAGGTTTGGGGCACCCACTGCACCACAGGGGTCTGCTACCTCTAATATATCAGCGAGGCTTCCATTGCCAGCGCAGTCCTTCCTCGATCAACATACAACAATATGAAAAAAAAGAAATAATAATGCTGCATTTACGTTTCAACATGATAAAATTTTAAATTAAACTACTTGTATTTACAGCATAAAAACCCATATGTATAAAGCAGTGAACTCAGGACATAGCTATCCAGTGGCGCCGTAGCCCAGGGGCGTCAGGGGACATCACATTTCAGATTTAGGTACCATTTATGAATCAGCTGGCGAAAGAGGGAAACATTTTCTTTACATGCATTAAGACCCATAATACCCTTGGTACACAACTGTTTGAGCTAGCAAACCTTTAATTTACGTTCATGCCGTAGATAGCTGAGTCATCCCTTTCTAGGTACATCTTCTTACAGAAGACATCTGTATCTCACTTCCTGATCCCACAATTACCCGGCAAGGCATTATCTCATAACGCCATTTGTAATAATAGGTGAAAGAGTTAACTACTGCTGAGTGTGCCCTATAATGCAATTTCAGTACATTTTGGATTGTGTTTCTGATAAATGAAACTCTGGCCCTGTAAATGCATAGAATTCGTGCACGTTACGAGCAAGTAGGAGCCCCTCCACATAGAAGCACTTCTAGAAACTATATTTTCAAATATGCCAGGGGGGATCAGTTTTGCCTCAACCTTTTTCACTGGAATATAAGTCTCAGTTTTTCTTTATGATTAGGTAAAATGCGTTTTAACTACTGCAGCTGGCACTATTCTATTTCGAATGCTTTGGAGCACGCTCATTCTTTCTATTCCCTAATTCCCAGTTTAATACAATAGGTTAATGTCGGACTTGCACATTTCCGCTGAATGATGTGCGAGAGTTTTCGAGTGATTCCACAGTAATTTGAGAGCCATAGCGAAATGTAGACTGCGTTTGTTCGCTGACTGGATGTTTCTTTTGAAAGAGACCTGTGCAATGATACTTGCTTTCCCTTGTTCCTTGTTCTGGTTGCAATTATCTAAGGGTGGAAAGACCAGGTAAAGGATACAGCGAAATTAAAAGTCATGGGTGGGGGATTTAGACACAGAGGGACGCTATTTTTGTGATTGTCTACATTGCAGCCCTCTTTACATGCTGGGGCTGCTCCACACCATGCTAAGAACAGTTTACTTAAGATTCAGTGAAAGTTCTCTAGCTTTCTCTAGGTGGACGAGACAACTCCGTCCAACATGGTGCCAGATTACCAGTCGCTATAGAGTGGTTGAACCTCTACTTCTGACAGCTACCACTGATGCCTGGTGGAGCAGGTGCAGTTCCCTCTAACATGAATTCATCCCTCCACCAAATAGAGTGAATATGCGGCTAAAGGAAGGGGCAATACTGCTGCCATATTTTGGTGATCTTACAGGTACTGCTTTCCTCTTAATCTAGTCTGTGACAGTCAAACAATCGCATTCAGTGTGAGAAGTTTATCAGCAGCTGGCAACTCAGTGGTAATGACAAAGATACATTACCTCCACGTCCATCTTCCCAACCCATTCCTTAACAGTGAGCATCTTGTCTGCTCCACATACACCCTATACCTAACAGAGCTTTAACACTTACCCCAATATGGCGCCACCTAGTCGCTGTGCATAAAGGGGGAAGTGCGTCACGAAAACATCCTGTTCATTTTTTTTGCCTTCAGTTTTTGTGTGCCTAGAAGAGCAGGAGGTCGGTGAAGTGTTTATGGCATTTTTTGTTGTAAATTACTTTTGTTTTCTTAGAGGCCTGCTCTAAAGGTCGCCTTTCTGCCTTGTTTCACTTGGTGCCCTGCTTCAGCAGGTGATTGGGTGTACATTGCTTACTTGCAACTCGGCAGCCTGCTCTAGCGGCTGCTTCTCTCTGTTGGTGCCTTCATGCCCTGCTTCAGTGGCTATGGAGTCTCTGGCTTCCAGGCTGCGGCGCAGAGCGTCCTCTGCTGGTTTGCCTTCGTGCCTCCTCTATGGGTGTTCCCCACCCGGCTGGCTCGTATTTGTGGAGACTGGGCGCTTCCTGCTTGTGGCGGCTCCCGCGAGAGCACGGGGCCGCAGTACTTTGTTTCCTTATAATGAGTCTGTTTCCTCCAGGCTCGTCTTCTACAATTGTCTGCCATGGAGCAAGGTGCTTCTTGCTCTTCTGTCCTGAGTTTGGATGCCCTGAGCCTCCTTGTCAAGGAGTTTAAGAAAATGGAGTGTGTATTCCATGAAAGGTCAGAATTGTACTTATTTGGATGAATATCCGTTCTTTCAGATTTTCAAATAGAGGACTAGGCTACTTCAAGTTGCAATGTGACATCTTTATTGTTGTGTTGTGAAACATGGACAGCCGACACGTGTTTCGCCCCCTATTGGTGATTTGCGCCGGGGCTTTCTCAAGGCTATTTACACAAATGCAAAAGGCTGAAGGGTGCAGTTCGGTCCCTGCTCGTTGCTCTCGGCGTTCGGTATGTACATGGGTTAAATCCCGATTTGCATATTTAACCCATGTACATACCGAACGCCGAGAGCCACGAGCAGGGACCGAACTGCACCCTTCAGCCTTTTGCAAATTTACAGAAGAATATTGTTCTGCGAGTATTGAAACTCTTGTCTTTGGGATTCTGACAATATGGAAATAGTTGCATTATACACTGCATTTGTGTAAATAGCCTTGAGAAAGCCCCGGCGCAAATCACCAATAGGGGGCGAAACACGTGTCGGCTGTCCATGTTTCACAACACAACAATAAAGATGTCACATTGCAACTTGAAGTAGCCTTGTCCTCTATTTGAAAATCTGAAAGAACGGATATTCATCCAAATAAGTACAATTCTGACCTTTCACAGAATACACACTCCCTTTTCTCAAACCCGTTTTCTCTTATGAAGCTCAAGAGGTCCAGAGCTTCGAGTGTATCTCCATCTACTTTTAAAAGCAGCTTATTTAAGCGTTGTTTAGCCTTGGAATCCTTGGACCTTCCCTGCCTTGTTAGAACCCCCCTGTCAATGAGGCTGTTGCAGCTGCTTTCAGGACTAGGGAGGAGGAAGGTCTTCCTTCTAAGGTCCTTGCATGATGTTGTGGACCTCGAGGAGGAGGATTCTGTGCATGGTCGTTTTGTCCAGGGAGCAGAGCTCTCTGATTTATTTGGCCATATCAGGGGCAATCTGGGTTTCTGTGCTAAAGGTCCTGGAGGATAACTTTTTCATACAGTATCATCATCCCAATCCTGACTCTTTGCCCCTGCAATGTGCGGTGCAGAAGGTGCTTACCCATGAGTGGCGGAATGTTGACAAATCCATTTTTCCTCAATTTTTGAGTAAGCGTTATCCATTGGAGGGTTTTTCTGATGAGTTCCCTCAGTCAGTCAAGGTTGATAATTTGATGTCTGGCCTTTCCTTGCAGGGCATGGTTCTGTTGAATGATGCCCTTCCTTCTGATGCTGTAGATAAGAGGGTGGAGGGGGCTGTGAAGCGTTCATATGCCACTTCCAACTTTGCTGTCTGGGCTACGACCTACTCCAACTATATGGTCCAGTCCCTATTTAAGAATTTCGAGGCCCTGGCTCCTCTATTGCAGAAAGAGGAGGATGACTCTTCTCTCTTGGCTCTCATTGAACTGCAGGTGCAATACCTCTCTGACATTTCCTTTGATGATTTGTGTGCGGCGGCCGTTGCTTCTGGGTTTCCATTGCTGCACATCGTCATGTCTGGATGAGGTCTTGGAAGGCAGAGTCCTCTCAGATGTCTCTCCTGCTTAAGTTGCTGATTGTCAGTTTAAATGTGTTTCGACCCCAGCTGGAGGACTTGGTCAAGCAGTTTGCTGAGAATCGTAAGCTTGTGGCTCCCACTCGACCTCCTTCTCGGGCGTGGGTTTGGTTATCGCTGTGCTTTTGGCTTTCCTTCCGCTAGGGGTGCTCAGCAGCCATTTTGAGGCAGAGGCCGTGGCCGGAGGGTGTTGACAAGTCCCGGTTCCAATCCGGTGGTTCTGCCTCTGCTCCTTCTACAAAACAATGACTATCTGCCTTTTTCGGTTGGAGGTCACCTTTGCTTCTTTTGTCATCGCTGGCTGGGTCTTCCAGATGCCTGGGCGGTTCGGATGGTGTCCTCCGGTTACCGGATTGAGTTTTCCTCTCAACACCCTTCGGTGTTCCGGAAGACTTCTCTACTGCGTCATCCTCTGAGGCAGGCAGCCTTGCTGGATGTCGTTCGGCTTCTCTTGGAGAAAGCTGCTATTGTGGAGGTCCCTCCTCTGGAGAGGGGGCTGCGTTGTTATTCCATTTTCTTTTTGGTTTCCAAAAAGGATACAATGGACCGGCACCCTGTGTTAGATCTAAAGAGGGTCAATCTCTACATTCCTCATCGTCATTTCAAGATGATAACTTTTCTGTCTATCCTGCAACTGGTGCTGCCGGGGTGCTTCCTTGCCACCCTCGACCTGATGGATGCCTATCTGCATGTGCCCAACCATCCTACGGATCAGCAGTTTCTCCGCTTTGCAGTGGACTCCTTGCATTTTCAATTCCAGGTGCTTCCTTTGTGCCTGTCCCCGGCGCCAAGCGTTTTTACGAAGCTCTTTCCCCCTCTGGTGGGTATTCTCCAGTCCAAGGGACTTCAGGTTTTTCCCTACCTTGATGATAGGTTGCTTGTTTCTCCTTCTTTCTCACAGGCCCAGAACTCACAGGCCCAGAAGGATGTGAACCAGGTCTGTCATCTTCTGGAGTCCTATGGGTTCCTCATCAGTCATAGGAAGTCCTCCCTGCTGCCCTCCTACCTCTGAAGTTTCTAATTGCACTCTTCCGGATGGATCTGGGGATGGTATTCCTCTCCCAGGAAAGCAAGTTTACTTTCTTGAGGCATCTTTTGTGGGTTGTCTCATTTCTACTCTGCATCTCCTTCCTTGGGCCCGTCTCCATTTGTATCCCCTCCTGTATCACATTCTGGGCCACTGTTATTTTTATAATTGTTTTTTTACAGTTAATTAAAACCTTCACAAACATGCATCTCAAGCCATATTTTCAGGACAATTTAAAACAAAGTGTGAACCACCACTAAAAAATGCATTAAATAAACACCTGTTCTCCCGAGGGAGTTAGTTAAGACCTTTAAAGGCAAAAGTGCAAATGGATGATTTTTTATAGACAAAAGCTTAGCAGCAGAGCAGGAAAAGCAATCCTCATTAGTCGTATACTTAGCAGCAGAGTAGATGAAGCACCAAAAAGCAAAGTGCCAAAGTGTGCTAGGGAAAGTGCAAAGTGTAGGAACAACATTTTGGCTGAGTGCAAGACAGCAAAGGTTAACCCAGTGTTGCGTCTGATGTTAGCTCTAAGCGTACATCAAGCTATCTTCTTTATTTGAGAGCATAGTTGAATAAAACCTATGCACTAAAATAAAACAAATACATTCATTTAAAACCATTAAGAAGCTGAAAGAAACTGCTTGTACAAAATAGAAATGGTTTCTATGAAGCAATAAAATCCAGAACAACTAATTTTTACAAATTGAGTGCTAGAGTTCCACAACATGAAGCTCCAGGCCCGGTTGCTATTTTGGAGGGCTGTTAGAACATGGGAGGGCTGCACCCTTGACCATTCAGAAGCGGTTAATCCATTTAATGTGCGTGATATGCCGATGCTTGACTGTGCTAGAGTTCTCAGTAAAGTGGCAGTGCAGTCCGAGTTTTGTGCAAAGTGGGTCTGGGTACCAGGTTCAGCCCAGCTGCAATCCCGCCTGCCAGACAATTAGTTTGCTTTTTTAATACTCGATTCTGCGGCGCTTAGGAACTTGA
The DNA here is from genome assembly GCF_964263255.1 of Lissotriton vulgaris. Lineage (NCBI taxonomy): Eukaryota > Metazoa > Chordata > Amphibia > Caudata > Salamandridae > Lissotriton > Lissotriton vulgaris. The sequence continues at coordinate 594,793,257 of NC_141693.1, forward strand.
CCAAGCAGCACCTTAGTTGGATGTCCTCCCCGGAGAAGCTTGCTAGCACCGTTTGCCTATAGATCCGTATATGTTTCTTATTGAAGAGTGGTATGAGCAGTGTCCGGTGCTCCAGTATTAGTTCTCTGCAGATCGTAATGAAGTGCACTATGTCCTCCTCTCCTTCCCAAAAGAGTCAGCAGATTGCTGGCTCCGGAGGGCGTAGCCACAGCGGCATGTGGTATGCAGATGGCAATATGCCTAGGCGGAGTTTCAGAAACTTCTCTTTGATGGTTTTAGAGAAGCTAGTGTGGAGGTATGCTTGGGGTGAGGCTTTGCTGTAGGACCGTATGGTGAACCAACCATGTATGCGATCTGACAGAATAGACTGGTATTGTATGAGGGATTCTTTAGTATTGCTTACTATTTCGTTGAGCTTGCATAGGTCCCATTCTGGGCCACTGGGATCCTGCCTCTCAGGACAATGACGCCCTTATTCCTGTGTCTCTGGGGATTTGGGCTGCTCTTCAATGGTGGTTGTCCCCTCAGAATCTCTCCCGGGGTTTCAACCTTTTTCCTTCTCCGGACATGGTGGTGTTGTCGACCGATTCCAGTGCCGTGGGATGGGATGCCGTTCTGGGGGCTGCCATGGCTCAGGTCCGATGGTCCCGGGCCGTGGCTCTCCAGTCATCGAACTGGCGAGCCACGGGAGATTAGGATGGTTTAGTTGGCCCTTCTGTGGTTTGCTTCCCACCTTCTGGGCCATGCTGTTTCTCATCAGACTGGCAAACAGGTTGTTCGCATTTATGTGAATCGGCAGGGGGGTATGTGCCGGTCTCTGTTTCTCCTTTCCAGGAGGATCGGTCTATGGGCTGAGTGGAATCTCCTTTCTCTGATGGCTGTCTATCTTCCAGGGAGGAAGAATAGGCCTGCAGACTCATTGAGCTGGGTGCTTCCTTCATTGATGGCCATGTCTGTGCCACCACTTCTGTTCAATCGGAGTTTCTTCCGGTTTGGCCTTCCTTGGCTGGATCTCTTTGCCTCTGAAGACAATGCCCTTCTTCCTCATTTTTGCAACCTTGTTCCATCTCGGCTAACCTAGGTGATTTACGCTTTCTCCGTTCCGTGGTCCCAGGAAACCTGTTTGCCTTCCCGCCCTTTGCCATGATTTCTAGAGTCCTCTGGAAGTTTTGGGTGGATAGGGCAGAGGTTCTTCTAGATGTGCCGCAGTGGTCCCCCCTTCTTCTTGACTTGTCGATATGCCACCATTGGCAGTTTACCCTGTGTCCCTCTCTGCTGTGAGCTCCTCTTTTTAGCGTTTCCTCTCTGCGTCGCATCCGGCTGGGGGTTTGGTACTTGAGAGGTTAGGTTTGTTGGACCAGGGTTGTTCACTCGAGGTCGCCCAGAGCATTCAATTGTCTTGCAGGCCTTCAAACCTAAAATATTATGGCAGTCATTGGAAGCATTTTACCTCCAGGTGCCTGGGGACGGGTCTGTCTTCCTCCTACTGTGCTGCTGTGCAGGTACTGGACTTTTTTGCGTGATGGCTTTTTTGTCTTGGGTCTGCCTGTCTCCACTCTCCGTGCTCAGTGGGCTGCCATTCTTGCCCTCGGGGTTCTCCTGTGGCTTCTGTCTCCCCCTTGGTGGCTCGCCTTTTGCGGAGATTTGTGATACAGTGTCCTATTTCACACTCTCCTGTCCCAGCCCAGGATATTCCTTTGGTCCTGCAGGCTTTGACTGGTCCCCCTTTTGAGCCTTTGTTCTCTGTTGACCTTAAGTTTCTTTTGGCAAAGGTTCTTTTTTTGGCGGCCGTTCCTTCTGGGCGGTGGGTTGAGGAGCTTGGTACTTTGCCGGCTTTCCCCCCTTGTTTGCACTTAGGCACTGACAAGGTGATTCTGCATGCTTTTCACTTTTTTCTACCCAAGGTTGTGTCTTCTTTCCACTGTCAGGAGGATATTGTCCTTCCTATTTTTTCCCCTGACCTCTCCTCCCCTGAGGAGGAGGTTCTGCACCCCTTGGATGTGATGAGTGCTCTTTGCATCTATCTGGATCAGAGCAGTGCTTTTTGGAAGGTGGATTCCTTATTTGTTATGTACGGTCTCTCTGGGGAGGGTCTTCGTCCTTCCTAGTCCACTTTGACTCATTAGGTGAAGTGTGCTGGTATTTTTGCTTATGAATCTGCTCACTGTCCTCTCCCTTCTTCTGTCCGGGGCAGGTTCACTCTGAGTGTCTCCTCCTCCTGGACCATGTTTAAGGGAGCCTCTTTACTTAACATTTGTAATGCTGCCACGTGGACCTCTCTCCATACCTTTGTTTCCCATTACCATCTTCAGTTGCCTTTGGCGCTCATGTTTTGTCTGCTGTATATGTTTTATAATTTGTACTGCATTCCTTGTTATTAAATGGAACAGTTCTATGATGCATTTCCTGGTCTTTGTCCTACAATCACCGGGCGCTTGGGTATGGGCTCACTGTTAAGGAATGGGACAGGAAGACGAACGAGGAGGTAATGCCCGGTTACTCACTGGTAATATTTATTACTCCCAGGCCTGGTCTTCCTGTTCCATTAACAAGCCCTTCCCACTTTATGCACACCGACTAGGTGGTGCCATATTGGGGGGAAGTGTTAAAGCTCTGCTAGGTATAGGGTTTATGTGGCGCAGACAAGCTACTTACTGTTAAGGAATGGAAGGGCAAGACTAGGACTCAGAGTAATGAATAATACTGGTGAGTAACCAGGCATTATGGATCATAGCAAGACAAGGTGGAAGACATGATGCATGTTGATCGCTGACACTTAAGCAAAGTAAGAAGCAAGTTCTGAGGTAGGTTCCAGGTGGGAAATAGCAACTAGGTCCACTTAGCAACATAAGCTTTCTGAATCTTATTCAAGACAACTTACAAAGCTTTTTCTGTGGAACACCTACACATAATTTGCTTTTTATGTGTAGCTACTCAGCCAACAGGCATTGGTAATGCATCGGTTTCACGTATGTAATGAAAAAAGCTGTTTTCATCCATCATCGCCCGAAAGAAAGAGTTCCCCGACAGATAACACATGAGTGGAAAGGATGTGATGCAGTGGCCAGAGATGCTGCCTGGAGAGCTGGGGATACCAGTTTGAGTGTCCACGGACACTTGCAACACCCTGTGATTCTATGCAAATCAATTAATCTCTCCTTGTGATAAATTGTTATATAAATATGCTGCAGGGGTAAAAGGCAAAGTTTTATGAAAATATAATTCCACCAAAGGGGATGTTAACAGTATTTTGGTTGCGGGAAACTGATGAGAAGCAGACCAGGAATAAGCATTGGCAAATGCAGGAAAATATGCTACAGCCAATAGAAATGGAGGAAAGGTTAAGGTAAATGGCATGCATAGGAACCAATTTGAAGCCAGGAAAAAGAGGAGGCAAGATGTAAGTACCGTTTAAGTTTAATTTAAAAACAGTATACTTCTAAAGCACCCTCCAACCGCGTGCAGGGACAACCTTAAAAGGCGTGTCCATTGAAAATAATCAACAAGAAGGCCTGGTCTTTCAAATTACAACTTCTGATCTTCAGTATGTAAGCAGACTGAGTTTAGAGACTCAATTATTGGTAGTGTTTACTGAAGTTGTGGGTTACGAAAGTTGTGTGTTTAGGTGTGAGTGTCCAAGAAGCAGATGCCACCCCTTGTGCTTTGGGACTATCTTTGATGGATCATGATCCTGACAAATATTTGAGAATAAAATATTCTCAGTACTTTTATTTTTGTATAACTGTGCAAGCAATCACCTTGTTAACATCAGAGGTACTTGTTCTGGATCATTACCATTCTACAGTATCAGAAGCTTGAACTTTACACACATGTCATAAATGAGTCTATCAGACAGTCCTTCAGCTACTGCTTGGCAAACTGCTTCCGTAAGCTTGGTGAAAGCCATGCCATAACCCTCTTCGTGTGGAAGTTGAATTTTTGACAGTATTTGATTCTAAATAATCTTGGGAATGTTTGTTAACATGGCACCCTTAAACAGTATGCAGAGAATCGAAGCTTCCCAAGCAGCAGAATTGTATTGCCTGTAGAGGCATTAAGGAAACACCTGTGATATTAATGAGTGGTTCGGTCCGTTTATGATTCAATAAAGTGACTGAACTGTTCTTTTATACTAAAACATCAGTTAGTGTGAAGATCATTGAGAGGAGTACAAGAAGAATCATTACATTTAGGAGTCAAAAATAGAATTCCCAGTAGTGGCAGATCCAACTATTACTGTAGACTAGGTCAAGTAAACTGTCTGCATAAGTGCTTGAATCAATTCCTTGTAGTAGAGATTCAAGGCAGAGGGAAGACAAAGCTTTCCTATTCATTGAACGTACCCAGGCTAATTAAGGACCAGATGATTTCAACAAGGAGGCACTGGAGGGCTTTCAGCGCAGGTGTGATATGGTCATGGTAATTCAGATGAAACATGAGGCAATTTGAAAGGTTCTGCACTCTTTGGAATTCGAATAGTGATTTGTTAGAGAGGCCATTGTTCAGGCTTTTGAAATAGTTAAGGTGCAAGATAACTTAAGTGATAATTAGAGCAATTTTCAAAGAGATGTGGATGAGCAAGAAAACACCTCTGAGCAGATGCAGGTGGTAAAAATAGATTTTGAGACCATGTTTGGAGTGGTTTGAATGGAAACTTACTGTGAATTAACATAAACAAGTAGCAGAGTGTTTCCACTGGTTGGGGTGGGAGTGATACCAAATATTCAGGCAAAGAGAAAAGAAATAGGATTGAGCTGACTCTTGGAGTAGGATTTCCACTTTCTCACCCTCTAGGAATGTCCAGTTTCTTTGTATCATTTTTGAATATGTGTAAGGCAAGATGGCACATTTGTAAATGTCAAAAGTGTTATCTTCCAGTATGTGATGGGGCTGGGTGTTATCCAGGTACACATAATAGACAATGTTGGAAAGCAGGACCATATAATTACTGAATAAGGTTAAAGTAAGTGTTGGGCCATAGGATACACACACGTGATGATAGCAGGACTGGAGAGAAATAATCCAATTTGATCTGGTGGGTGCATTTTGGCATGAATGGGGAAAACCATGATACAGTAGTTCCTCCAAATGCTTGTTTAGTGTGACAGAGTGACAGATAATGAATGTCCAACACTGAATGAGTCAACAGTGTCGCAGATGGACAGCGTTTCTAATAAGCTCAATGAATAGAGTATCCTCTTGTCCCGGGGCTTGAGGCGTACATTTCCATTATTTAGTAGCATTTACTCTGTGCACTACAGGGTTTGAAACCTGACTGGAAGTCAAGAGGAGGTCATTTCAACCAGGTGTGAGGATAGTTGTTGAGTGACAACTGTATTAAGTGTCTTTGCAGGACAGCAGAGATGAAAGCTTGGACAACAGTTGGAGAGTACTTCTGGGTCCATGAAAGCATTCCTTAGGACAAGAGTGACTAAAGCATGTTTAAGGGTTTAAGGGATAGATCCACTGAAGTGAGACATAATAATCAATCCGGTGATGAGAGTCACCAACATGGTGGGACCCAGAGTAACCCCTTAGCTTTATGGGCACCCTAAGAAGAGGATGGTTTTTTAAAAGCTCTAAAATTATTTCTTATGTCTTTGTTGGTGACTAACATGAGCTCAAGAAGTGGGGTACAGAAGGTAGGTTCCGTTTGGTGGTGTAGTGATTTCCTTTCTGGGCCCACTTTGGTTCTCACTTAGTTTTGCAGATTAGATTTTCTAGGCTTCTTCTGCTTTGCACAGCCACACTTAATACATTTGTTTTTGTGACATTGTTACATCTTGTTAGTTATTCAGTGATTCTTCTTGGGAGTCAGTCTGAACATTTTGCACAAGGTTGCCTAGAATACATAACAACATGTTGTATGGTGGTCTTTGCTTTTTTACAGTGATAGCTCCTAACCTTTTAGACATAACATAGTAGCACAGTTGCAGCTTTCTAACACAGAAGTTTTAATCCTATAAACTGTGTCTCATCCCCTTGGGGGCAGAGATAAGAATTCCAGCAGAGAGACTCCTGAACGAACGCACACAGAGCCTGACATGCAGCCTTGTGCAAACTGAGTTTATACTCATAATGCGGACTACCTAACTACCTACACTAGGTATGGGGTCTGCTGCCAATCCCAGAGATGATATATATATTCCTGTGTCCTCACAGTAAGGGTAGGACTAGACAGATAGGTAATTTGCCATGGTGGGGATGTTTATTTTATACAGCCTGATAGTAATGTTCATTTCTTTGGTTAGTTTCATCTGCCTAGTGATCTCAGCACATTTGATTCATATTAGACTGTGATAGTTTCAATGAATGTATTGTAAACTTTCTATGTGTCTTTCTTATGTTTGCAACTGCCATGCATAAGTGAGTGGCAAAAGGGGCGCTGATAAAGTCATTTCTGGGGCACCTTTACATTCGCCAGCTTCCTGATCCTTGCCCGGCTACAAACGCTGGTTCCTGCAGTCTCCCTCCTGCCGCCTCAGCACTTTAACAAGGCGGCTACCGAGAGGAGGGAAACTACACTCCCCAGGCTCCCTTGCGCTACTGCCGGTTTCGCGCCCGGAGGCGCTTAAAAAGAGAGCTTAGCCCCCGCGTCGCGGGATCGCGCGCGGGCAGTGCTGGGAAAAGCCCGGGACAAGGGTGGGGCCGTCTGCGGCCATCCGAGGCCGACAGAGGCCGGGCTGGGCCCCCTCTTTTTACATCTTTGGCTGGGCAGCTTCATGGTCGCCACGAACTAAGGTGCGAGACATTGTAATATTTGCCCATCCATATTGACATACAAGTGTTTCGAGTCCTGCTTAACTATAGCCTTACTATACTGTTATGGCTAAAGCTAACCTTAAAGTGTGCCCTGGGGCTGGGGGAGTGGGGGCCGTAGATGCCTTTCTGAAACGGGCGGAATTCATTGTGGCAAAGGAAATTGAACTTGCAGAAAAGAGGTTGTCTCTGGATCCATCTTCTCAAATTGTTAATCCTATTGAGGAAAGAGAAATTCTTAGGTAGTCAGTGTGACCCCCACTCGCACCCCAACCATGCACCCGTGCTCTATGTATGTTGTGTAATTTCCTTCCCGTGCCTGCCATGAAGACGCATATGCATTTGCGTCCAACGTTAACATATCAGTTATTCAGTTCTCCAAGAAAACCACGTTATTTTGGCTTCTAGGCCTATGGTGCCAACGTCTTTACATGGTGCACTTTTAAATATCGCAAAGCACACGTTCTTCACGTTTTCCTGGCTCAGCCGAGCCAGGCCCTTAATTGAGGCTCCGAGTCTCTTTTGCCTCTGAAAGCTACAGTTTAGGTATGCATCCCTGACCTCTACCTTACTTCCTGCTCAGGCGAGCGGTGCCCGGCTCGGCCTGGCCTGCCTGCCAAGACAGTATTTTGCCTACAAGTTATCTGCTCAGCCTCCGCAAAAACACATTCCAGTTCAGTAAAATAGGTAAACATATTCCAGCCTGCAGAGCAAAGGGCCTGGTTTTCCTGTCTCCTTGCACGTAATTTGCTGCATCCGTTACCATGGTAGACCCATGGCCCCCGCGCATTGCATGAAGAACCATATGCACGCAATAGCATACAGTATTGAACGGCCTCTGCCCAAGAGACCTTTTACTTCAGACAACACATCCTCCAAACATAAGATATCAGATATGTTATAGGTGCAGGTCGTTCTGACACCCCAGACACTAGACTCCTCTACTAGTGCTAAAGTCAGGCCCCCAGCTCTCCCCAGTTACACGTCATGCTCAGTTGCGCATGCATCCAGGACAAAGGTTTCTGCTGACCCTGCAGAATCTCTCTATGCATCCAGCCACCTATGACACTTCTGTGACGTTTCCAGTACACACCTCCGTGTACGCCCCTGTACACGCCTTTTTTTACGCACATGTGTTCTTATCTTCTCTCTTTTTCACTTGTTACGCCTACTGTATTCATTTCCATTATACAGTTTTACTATATATATTGTGTGATGTTAATAAAAGGTTGAATATCCCTTCCTGAACCTTAATGGTGATGGAACCTGATGTCCAGTATCTCGAGATACTTAATTAAAGCCCGTATGACTCAGATACCACGGACTCTGCCTCTCATTTTTGAGCTATCCTTATTGTCATTTACTGTATAGAAAAATAGTCCGGTAAATTTATTTACCACATAATCTGGCGCCCGAATAGGGACTCCTCCCCTTCCCCACTCGCCGGCGATGTAACGCAGGCCCTTGACCCCTTCTATAGCCGTGACGGACTCCTGTGCACACCTGCGGGTTTTCCTGCTATCTCCCTCAGGCCCACGGAGGAGACGGAGACTGCGGTCCGGCATCCAGACGAGGCGGTGAGGAATGCGGAGAGTCCCGACCAGAGCCCAAGCCGAGAGAGCAAGGTCCGAGGTGTCTGCAAGCCCACCTGTTCCGAAGCGCATGCGTAGTAGCAGCCAGACTCCGTAGCAGTCCAGTCCAGTCCAGTGTCGAGTTTCCGAGGCCTTCAGTTCTGTTTTCCCGGTGAGTACCGTTACTGGGGAACATCTAGAGGGGTCCATTAATTTGTGCCCGGTCAAGACGGGTCTGGGTACACAGATCCGGTCAAGACGTGTTCACTTAGGTGGATACGGTATGACGTGTCTCTTTACGGGACCGGTATGTCTGTACTGTTTTAGCAGTGCATCTAGTAATCCAGTATTCTAGTAATCCAGTATTCTAGTATTGTTTCTCGAGATTTTCAGAATTTATGTTTTTCAATGTACCAGGTAGTATTCAGTCTGAAAATGTTTTAATGTGTTTAATGTCGTGGTATGAGTGATTGTTTGCTCTTCATTACTGTGTTTATTGTGTTCAGTTTCAAGTAAAGTACAATTATGCCGCTGTTTTCGAAATTACGTCAGATAGGAACCAGGAAAGGGATACTCGAAGAAGCAGTTCCAGTACCGCCTAGGGACACTCCCGGACATTTTATGTACCATAAACATGGCTTAGATGCCATACTATATTTAGACTTATGGGTTGATTACACCAAGGATCTGGAAGAGAAGTATAGATGGCCTGTCTCAGGGACATGGGATGCTGAATGCATCATGAGAGTAGAAGAAGCATTATGGAAAAAGAAAGCCAGACAATCCTAGAAAGATGCCATAGAATTATGGCGTAAAGTATCGCATAGAAGAACAGAGAAAGAACTTAGAAAAGCAGAGAAAAGTAGAGAGGAATCTGAAAAAGCCCAGGAAAAAGAATTACTAGAAGAAGGTGAACGAGTTAGAACAGAACAATTAGACCGGCAAAGAAATGCCCTTATTACAGGTCAGTTTCCTGTTCTCGCTGAGGGCCTACCCAAGGCGACCCCGGAAGTACCCCGTAATTTGCCGCCACCATTGGTCCCGACTAAACTCCGTCATAGACAGACCGCAGCTGACATTTTCCTTTCTTCCTATTTAGATGACGTTGCTCCAGAATATGCTAATGCACGTGTACCACCTACTATCAATAATCCTCCCAACCCCGTTCACGACACAACTCCCCCTACTGTTCCTGCTGCCACTGGTCCTGGCAATCCCTTTACGACAGCAACCCAGGGCCAACCTACATTGCCTACACCTACTACTACTACACCTACTTTACCAGCTCCATTACTACCACCGACAGCACAACCAGTATTAGTTGACGATCACACTCCAGGAGGAGCAGCAGGAGGTCTCCCTATCACCCCGCCTCAAGTAAAACGAACCACACTCAGAGAAGCAGCATTACAACGCACACCAAAAGTAACTACGTACGCAGCCCTTAAACAGTACCTTACTGATTGTAGGTATGATGCAGTACCTGGCGAAGACCAGATGATCCTATATTCAATACGTTAACGACGGGTTACAAACTATTTGACTATTTTTCCAGATATGCAAGAACATTTAGATAACATATACCATTTTATCAGAACAGGGGAGAGACCAGACAGTATTCAAGAGGCCATGGCACACAGGAAGGTGGAGACTCAAAATATGATCTTACAGTTTTTGATAAATTGTTTGATAAGGGAACGAGACCAGCCCGGTTATAATAAAGAAGAGATGAAGGTTCTGACAAAATGGAGTGACAACATAGCCGATGGCAAACATAGTAGACAGGCTTGTATAGAAGCCATGTACAGAAAGATTCGTAAGGTAATTATAGACATACACGAAAGGGAAAGAGCAGAGAGAGAGGCTGATAGAGAGGTTGATGATGTAGTTTCAGAAGATGATGATATACAAATTGAAAACCCCGATAACCCGGATAAAATAGCGTACGTAGGTAGGGCAAGGCCCTTTGACAAACCCATACGCCTAGAAAGCAAGAAACGTTTTCTTTCTCCCATACCAGAACAATGTTCTCTTGAGCATTTATTCCAAGCCACTGATAAAGTACTAAAACAACGAATAGGTTATAGTGAACTTAGCTCCATGCATGAACAGGAACTAGCCCGGTCAGCAGTACAATGGGCTGGCAATACTAGCGTATATAAAGATGATTCAGTAGCGCAAACATTTTTTAATCTTTCCCCAGACGAACAGCGATTAGCTGGTATGTACATGATTCAACATCTCATTACATTGTATGAAAGTCAGCATTCTGATCCAGGTCCCCTATATAATATATTGGACGAGTTACTCCTAGGTAGATGGAGAGGCCTAGGTACCGATTTAATTAATGTCTTTTTAGAACAGCGACACAAATACCGGACTTTCCTGACTCCACATTTTGTTCCCGTTCCACCCCCAGTACAAAAAACTTTTTACATAGACAGACAGAACCCTTTACGAGAAGTTCATCCAGTCCGGAGGGCAGATGATACGCTTGAACGAGTATTCGTATACACACCCTTAACGAAAATGGAATTATTGGAAATGAAAAAACTAGTACCCTGTCACGATAAAGATCCAACAGGGTTTCACCGTGAATTAAAAGACATGCTTCACATGGGGGAGTATACGTATCCCGATATCCTTAAAATGTTGAAAGTTCTGGTGCCTGCTGGCATTTACGAAAAACTTAAAGAAAAAGAATGGGAGGTGGGAGAGAAAAAGATTGTTTGGGCAGAATTAGAAGACGAAGAAAATACGCGAGTCCCTGGTACTGGTCTTGGGGAAAAAGCCAAAGCATTACCAGGATTATTAGTACAGGTCTTGCCGAGGTTATTGACAACTAAAAAGGAAGACTGGGATGCAATCTCAGCCTGCAAACAGAAACAAGATGAAGACACTAGCGATTTTTATTCCAGATTCGAGAAATGTTTTATTATTAATAGCGGTCTGAAGACAAGTAGTGAATCATACCCACATCTTTTTGTGACCAAATTAGTAGAGAATTCCTTACCACAAGTTAAAAATAGAGTACTGAAGGTAGAGAGTACCTGGCAAGCTAATACCCCTTCCCAAATGTTACAAATGTTACAGTACCATCAAAACCGAATTAGAGAAGAACATGAACATGAACAGAGACGTATTAAAGACACAAAAATGAAAGTACTAGTTGCTCAGTCTGTCCCAGCTGATGGTCAGAAGAGGGGTACGGCATCGTCCAGTCATCCTGCAGCTCCTGTTAAAGGGAACTGCAACTACTGTAAACAGCCAGGTCACTATATAAATGAATGTGCCGTTCTAAGACATAATATAGCTACAGGCAAAACGAAAGAAAGACCGCGTCCACCTAGACAAGAACATGTTCCACAAAATATTCCACAGAACACGCAACCGTCACAGAATTCACAACAGACAGTAGCTGTACCCCAGCCTCAACCCATTGCTGCCACACAACATGTTACGCAACAAATGTACCAGTATGCACAGTCAGATTACCCAGATTACCAGCAGTACTCATGAAACAGCCTAGAGAGGGAGGTCGGCTTGCCCCTTACCGAAGTTCCTGTAGATCAAGAGGGTCCCTATGTACATAGTCAGGTATTAGGGAAAGACAGAAAATTTTTGATTGACATGGGGGCGAGCAGAATTACCATCAGTCATGACGAGGTTCCAGGGGCACCCCTCTCAGGCTCACAGAATGTTTCCCTGGGATTTTCAGGAAAGCCTATTGTTAACGAAGTGTCAAAACCAGTTTCCCTAGAAGTTGGTCCATTGTCCCGTACCACAGACTTGTTACTTACGAAAGCATGTCCTGAAAACTTGCTTGGTATTAAAACATTGAAAGCACTAGGTGCAGTGATTTGTTGTTCTCCGGAAGTGAGATTGTTTTTACGTGATTTTAAAGGTCATTATGTGCTGAGAGATTTTGATCCAAGACTTCAGAATGTTCCACAGCATTTATGGGCGCAAGGCCCAACTGACGTAGGTTGTATGCACATTACACCATACCGTGTTACTCTCAAACAAGGAGTTGTACTACCCCGAATCCGACAATATAAGTTACCACCTGATGCTGTAGTGGCTTTACTGAAAATTGTTGACGAGCTCATTGCACAAGGAGTGGTTGTAGAGACTGACTCCAATGTATGTAATTCCCCTATCATTCCGATTCTTAAACGAACTGACCCAAATGCACCACCGGTTTACAGATTGGTGATTGATCTTCGAGAATTAAATAAATGCATAATACCACAGTACCCTGTGGTCCCTGACATTTCGTCACTATTGACTGCTATTGACTCGGAAGCGGCTTTCTTTACTGTAATCGATCTCAAGAACGCCTTCTTTAGTGTCCCCATTCACCCGGAAAGCCAATATCTTTTCGGCTTCTGTTTAAATGGCCGAAGCTTCAAATTTGCATGTGCTCCTCAAGGATTCACAGAAAGCCCTAGTATCTACAGCCAAGCTTTGAAACGACAACTAGACAGTATTCACATGCCTACTGACACTGCCCTACTTCAATATGTTGATGATCTGTTAATTACAGCACGGACCGAACGTGACTGCGAACGCGCATCACTGACTGTCTTGTATTTCCTGGCAGAAAAGGGGCACAAGGTGTCCCCTTCAAAGTTACAATTCTGTGCCCAGCAAGTGGTATACCTTGGACACTTGCTGTCCAAGAGGGGTAGACAGTTGACACCTGACCGTATCTAGTTAATTGCACATCTTCCATAGCCCAAGACACAAAAGGAAGTACGGGCCTTCATTGGCCTCACTTCTTACTGCAGACAATGGATTCCCCAGTACGCATATCTAGCAAAGCCACTCATACAGTTGACAACACAGGAGGCAGCGACTTCGACTGTCCTCCCTTGGACTCAGGAACATACACAAGCTTTTGACGAACTGAAGAAAGCTTTATGTCAAGCACCTGTTTTAGCGACACCATGTTACAGCAAACCTTTTACACTTTTTGTCACTGAACGCAATGGCACAGCATTATCTGTTCTGACACAAGATCAAGCAGGAAAACACAAGCCTTGTGCTTATTTTTCTAGTACATTGGATCCAGTAGCCCAGGCTCTGCCTGCATGCTTAAAATCAGTTGCAGCAACAGCTCTAGCAATCAGACAAAGTGATTCTATAGTATTAGGACATCCCTTGACAGTACAAGTTCCACATTCCGTGGAAGTCCTCCTAAACAGGACACAGACTCAGCACTTGACCATAGCACGACTGACAGGTTATGAATTGACACTGTTTCAGCCACACATAGAGATCAGACGTTGCAACACATTGAACCCTGCTACGTTGTTACCCTCGAGCACAACAGACCCTATACCACATGACTGTGTGGAAGTCATTAACACAATTACAAAACCAAGACAAGACTTGACAGACATTGCATTACCCGATCCGGACCTGACACTTTATGTGGATGGTTCATGTATGAGAACAAGCACAGGAGAGTTAGTGGCCGCATATGCAGTGACCACTGAAACTGAAGTTATAGAAACACATCGTATTGACACACTGTCTGCTCAAGCAGCAGAGCTTATTGCTCTGACCCAAGCCTGTATACGAGTCAAGAACCTGAAAGTAAACATATACACAGATTCACGGTATGCATTCGGAGTCATGCACGACTTCGGCGTTCTCTGGCAAGAGAGAGGTTTTTTGACCTCTCACGGAGCGAAGATACAGCATGGTCCCCTCATTCAAGCTCTGTTAGAAGCAATACATTTGCCTACAGCCATAGCCATCATGAAGTGCAAAGCACATACTAAGGTTACAGACACTATTTCCCAGGGTAACGACCTGGCAGATCGAACAGCCAAACTTACAGCTCAGACTCAAACAGACACATCGACTGACATGACAAAGACTGAAGTATCTCCACTGACACATTGCATGACAGTCAGGGATCCCACACAAGATGTACTCGACATACAGACACATGCCTCTCCTGACGAAATCAAGAAATGGACTAAACAAGGAGGGATCCAGACAGATCAGGGATGGTTGACGAAGGGAAAAGCAACATGGTTTCTCCCCGACTCTATGGTTCAAGTTATCATTAATACAGCACATAGTCCAGCACATTTAGGAGAAAAGGCCATGTTAGATAGTATCCAGAATATTTGGTTCAACAAGCATTTACGAGCAGCAGCAAAACAGAAAGTGCGTACCTGCATGATCTGTTGTCAGTTCAATCCAGGCAAAGGCATTCCCGTGGAACAAGGTGGATTTCATCCTCCTGACCATCCTTTTGAAGTCCTCCAGATGGATTATATCCAGATGGACAGATGCCGAGGATTCAAGTATGTCCTCGTAGTCGTATGTGCCCTTTCCCGATGGACAGAAGCCTACCCAGTCCAAGATTACACTGCTGTAACCACTGCCAAGCAGCTGGTTCGTGAATTCTTCCCGCGATACGGCTTGCCCCGTGTCGTGTACTCAGATAATGGACAGCCATTCTCGTCCGAGCTCATGAAACAGGTATCACTCCTGTTAGGTTACCAGTGGAAATTTCACTGTGTACGACACCCCGAAGCAGCAGGTCTCGTTGAGAGACATAATCAGACCCTGAAAACACGGTTAGCGAAAGTCTGTGCAGAAAAAGGTGTAGATTGGATGGTAGCCTTGCCGGTTGCCCTCTTTTACATGCAAATGGTAGCTCATTCCAGAACAGGGCTATCCCCGTACGAAGTGGTCTTTGGCAGACCACCGAATATGTGGGGGACGCCTATGCTGCGTAAGATTACAGATGTTGACAGTACTATGCTGACAGATTACCTGGCTTCCTTGATGTCTGCACTACTATCTTGTCGTTCACAGGTCGCGGATGCCTTCCCGGACAACACCCAAGTGAAACCACATGAAATCGTTACTGGCGACCTGGTGCATATAAGAAATTTCGACCGATCAAGCCCTCTGGAGCCCAGGTGGAAGGAACCGAAACTGGTGTTGATGACCACGAGGACCGCAGTAAAGATCGAAGGATGGAAAGGCTGGGTCCATTCCAGCCACATCAAGCGCTTTCATGGACTGAAACCAGAGACTTTCCCCAAGGACTGCCCCGTTTCCGACACAGACTCTAAACTCCCTCTGTTAGAAAAAACTCCGCAGCAGGAGTATAAATTAAAGTTGAGGTCTAGTAAGTCAGACAGCGTTTAATTGTTTAAGTCCCCCTCGGGTGAAGTGGTTAGACAGGTTTCTGACATGTATGAGATAGACCCAAATAGTCAGAGAGATAGACAGAAAGTCAAGAAAATGAAATATTGTAAAAATCTACGAAGCAGATGCATCATAACATTACTTTTTATGTTTTTTCTGAGTATTACGATCATATGTATCAGCTGGACATTACATGTTTTCTTTCCTCCTCTTGGTTCACATGTATATTCTTCTTCCAATGACACCATAGAGCACACTTTCAGTGACCTGCCACCACACGAACTGTCCTATCGTTTAGCACTGCGCAACAACACTTTTATCCGTATGTTACACCATTCACATCAAGCCAGCAATGCCACGAATTGCTGGGTATGTGGCCGAATCCCTCCCTATCAGAAATACAAGGGAGCTCTGCCCCTCTATCCTTACCCGTTTACACATAATGGTTCGTGCGGTGCATGGTTTACTTTAATGTCCTCTTTAGACAGTGAGTCCAAAGTTTCCCAAGGCAATTGGATATGGGGAAATCTGAATACAGTTATGAATAAAGCATGTTTCCCAGACAAGGACGGCCTTCCCCAAAGGACAGGGACCGATCTAGAAAATGAAGTATATGGATTAGGAAATTTTACCCTCAATCTCATGATTCTGAACGTTCAATCCGAGACTAATTCGGACTTGCAGTTTATAACAGTTTTACCAGTAACAGGCGAATTATGCGTTAGAAAGAATGGTTCAGTACATCTAGGACACAGTGATTGTAATACTGTGGTCGAATTCAGTGATAAAGGAAAGTCTACTTTCAAAGCTTCCCGCCATTCCTATTTTATTTGTGGTCAGACAGCTTATGTACGTCTGCCCCTAAATTGGGATGGAACATGTTATATTGCGTTCCTATTGCCACCTGTTTTTCTAGCCCCATCCGATTATCATCGGAATTCCCAACTCACTCATGTAAGACACCAGAGAGACCTTCCTCCGGTTATCGATTACTCCGAGTCAGCATGGGATCAATATAAGGATTACATTAAAGGATATTTCTGGTTCATAGGCCCGGTACAGAACAGTAAAATAATACGTAGGCTAACCAGAACTCTTGAGGCAGTAGTGAACGAAACTACCTTTGCCTTAGGTAACTTAACCGAGGAACAGTCTGCTATGAGACTTGTTGTTCTTCAAAATCGCCTTGTCTTTGACGTCATCCTGGCCGATAGGGGCGGGGCATGTAGAGTGATCGGATCTAGTTGTTGTGTGTTTATTCCTAATAACGCACCATCAGTATATAAAGCAATTACAAGGCTTCATAAAATAGCTCATCAGATGCACCAGAATCCAGGCACCTGGACATGGTCCGGTTGGCTCTGGAGTGTGATATCCGCCTGGGGATGGAAAGTACTGTCATTCCTAGGAATAATACTGCTCATAGTATTCAGTTGTTGTCTCTGTCTGCAATGTGGGCCAGCGATTTGCGGCTTGTGCGCCACGTCTTGTATTCCCCGTCCAAGTCCACGTTCCCGTTCCCGAATGAAGAAAGATGAGCAAATGATGTTATATGAACTGATAGATGGTCTCATGAAAATAGATATATCTTGAAGGGCAAAGTAGGGGCCAAGGAGGGAATGAGGAAATAGAAATTCTTAGGTAGTCAGTGTGACCCCCACTCGCACCCCAACCATGCACCCGTGCTCCATGTATGTTGTGTAATTTCCTTCCCGTGCCTGCCATGAAGACGCATATGCATTTGCGTCCAACGTTAACATGTCAGTTATTCAGTTCTCCAAGAAAACCACGTTATTTTGGCTTCTAGGCCTATGGTGCCAACGTCTTTACATGGTGCACTTTTAAATATCGCAAAGCACACGTTCTTCACGTTTTCCTGGCTCAGCCGAGCCAGGCCCTTAATTGAGGCTCCGAGTCTCTTTGGCCTCTGAGAGCTACAGTTTAGGTATGCATCCCTGACCTCTACCTTACTTCCTGGTCAGGCGAGCGGTGCCCGGCTCGGCCTGGCCTGCCTGCCAAGACGGTATTTTGCCTACAAGTTATCTGCTCAGCCTCCGCAAAAACACATTCCAGTTCAGTGAAATAGGTAAACATATTTCAGCCTGCAGAGCAAAGGGCCTAGTTTTCCTGTCTCCTTGCACGTAATTTACTGCATCCGTTACCATGGTAGACCCATGGCCCCCGCGCATTGCATGAAGAACCATATGCACGCACTAGCATACAGTATTGAATGGCCTCTGCCCGAGAGATCTTTTACTTCAGACAACACATCCTCCAAACATAAGATATCAGATATGTTATAGGTGCAGGTCGTTCTGACACCCCAGACACCAGACTCCTCTACTAGTGCTAAAGTCAGGCCCCCAGCTCTCCCCAGTTACACGTCATGCTCAGTTACGCACGCATCCAGGACAAAGGTTTCTGCTGACCCTCCAGAATCTCTCTATGCATCCACCCACCTATGACACTTCTGTGACGTTTCCAGTACACACCTCCGTGTACGCCCCTGTACACGCCTTCTTTTACGCACATGTGTTCTTATCTTCTCTCTTTTTCACTTGTTACGCCTACTGTATTCATTTCCATTATACAGTTTTACTATATATATTGTGTGATGTTAATAAAAGGTTGAATATCATTTCCTGAACCTTAATGGTGATGGAACCTGATGTCCAGTATCTCGAGATACTTAATTAAAGCCCGTATGACTCAGACACCACGGACTCTGCCTCTCATTTTTGAGCTATCCTTATTGTCATTTAATGTATAGAAAAATAGTCCGGTAAATTTATTTACCACACTATATTAACTTCCGGGTGGTCTGCTTGTTCTGTTGTTTTATCCGATCCTATACACCCCGTCAGGTTCCAAATGAGTCAGTTTTGGATGATAGCTTATCGATCTCTTCTATTCCTTCCCCTCTAACCAGCTTTCCTCCCTCACCCCCGGTCACACGTACTAGGCAGTTACGGGCCACGATAGCTAGTAGTGTTAAAGCTACATCTGGGAAAAGAAAGGCTAACAATGCCCCTAAAGGTAGCCGCCAACAAGCTAAACTGCCTAGGAATAACATTTCTACATCTGGGTTGGGTTCTCAGGGAGAAGATGTTTTACACCAGGTTACTGAGGGCAGGGATTCAGGAAGAAATGAGCATATTGTGCAAGATGTGGCAAACTGTACGGGGTGCAAGATGTCTGAGCTTACCAGGTTTTTGGATGAACGACTTTGGTCACTTATCTCCCCAGTAATGGCAAAGCTCGAGCAAATAGATGGTAGACTAAATGTCATTGAAAAATACTTCTCAGATCAAAAAGGCCTAACGCTTGGGATTAATCCACCCGTAGTTTACTCCTTGAGTACAATGACTACTACAGTCAACGATTTGGTGGATTCCATGAGGACCCCATTACCTCAAGTTGCAGCCCAGGTTGTAGTACCTAACATCCCATCTGAAGTTATGGGAGCCATGCAGGGAACATAGCAGGGTCCTCGGGGTCCAGTGGGGAGATTAAGCCCTTTAGCACAGACCTCTAAAAGTGAGTTTTTAGTGCACCTTCCTCCTGAGGCATGCCCGAATACAGTAATTCTGGTAAATGTTCCGAAAACTCGTGATGGTCAAGAGGAACACTGGACCACACTAAAAAATAAAGCCCTTCATTTTCTGACTAACAAAACAGTGTTAGGTGAACACTTGTATAATAATTTCAAGATGATGAGAAGGGTATCATGTGTGGGCAAGTCTAAGAAAACCATGGGAGGTGATTGTGTTGTTGTGAGCTTTGGCTCCCCTAGATTAGTTGATGACATTCTGAGGCAGGCAGGTTCATCTAGAATTCACCATGATTATGTAAATGTACTCCCACTGGGGTTTTCTACCCCCTACACAATACCAAAGTCAATGGCAAGGGACAGACCAGTACTCAGACAATTCCCTTTATCAGCTCAGTTGCAACTAGCAACAGATATGAGGCTTTGAGTTTACTGTATATTAACAACTGACTCGGGGGCGGAAACCCCAGGGAACAGGGAACGGCATGTTTAGCTGATGTTAGTAGAGTGTGCTCACTTTTGGATATTGGGTCGTTGGCCTACGCTTCTCCCATAGTAAATGACAGTGTTGCATCTATAGGGCTCATAGACACAAATGTCCCCCTGAGAGAAAGAGGCCAATCGGCAGCTAGAGAAGACGGGGTCCCAGTGGCAGGGGGTTCCCCTGACTCTCTAAATAGAACTGCTGGCTATAATTTAACATCAATTGGTCCCATGGAATGTGGCAGTTTTCAAGAGTAAGTCCTCATCTTCGAACTGGCTGACATTCCTAGATGGGAGGGACTTAGTGCTCCTACAGGAAACCTGGTTGCAAACGTATAGAACTGGATTCCTCAGTTTTAGTGCCTTTGCCATCCCAAGTCTTGATGGCAGAGCACAAGATGGCCACTTAACCTGGGTCAGACAAGATAGTAGATACAAGACGACCCAAATAGATTCTAAAATTAATTACATTTTGTTAATTCAAATTCGATGTCCTGGCCATAATGACCGTTTTGTTTATAATGTGTACTCCAGGGGAATGCAGGGTGGGTAACGGTCTAAGACAGTTGATGAATTAGAAACTCTGCTTGAGATTTATTCGCCCAAAGGTAATACTATAGTAGCAGGGGATTTTAATTGTTGTTTCGAACAGTTAGACAGCAATTATGTTGACCTCACGCAGGAAGAAGACAGTATATGGAACATCCCCCAATTGACGCTCTCGCAGATTAAAAAACGGACAGAGGCTGCCCTACAGCTCAAGGTCCTGTGTGTGGGACTAGGGCTGAGAGCATTAAATGGCAGGTCAGCCTCTGATAAATATGGGGCTCTCACTTTTAATAATGGTTTGCGTAAGAGCCGCATTGATTACATACTCACCAACAACGAAAATTGGTCCAATTTAGAGGACATGGTGGTTGTAGAAAGCGGTGAAAGCGATCATGATCCGCTTTGCCTTACATTTACCTCATGGGAACCCTTAAGGGAGGAAATTCTTCCCGATAGGGTTGACATCGCTGTGAGAAATGATGTTAGGCGTATTAGATGGGCGAACTGCTCATTAAGTGAGGCTAAGCTAATAGTAATGAGGGAAATGACTATCCAGGCGACAAGTGATCTCCTAAAATGTATGGAGCAGGAGGGGGTTGTAGCGGATCTAAATCCCATCCACACAAACTTTTTTAATAAACGTAGGGATTTTTTTATAAAAAAGGGTCCTTCTAAATTAAATAGGCCTGTTAAGAAGGAAGACCAGTGGTATGGAAAGTCGTGCAGGTCTGCGTACAAAGCTCTGGCCATGGCAATAAAAACTAAAGATAGGGCTAGAGTCAAAAGTGCTTGTGCACTTTATAAAAAAGCACAATATGATGCCAAACGTGCATGGGATGAGGAGTACTGGAGGAAGCTGTACTGCGCAAGTAGGGAATGTTCAATGTGCACTTTTTGGGACATTGTTAAGTGGGGCAGGGGTTCTCAAAGGGGCGAACCAATTAATTATGTTTCGCCGAAACTCTGGGTCTCCCACTATGCCACTCAGTTTGCATCTCATGAAGTGATCATGGAGGTCACTGAGGGTCCCGTGTTGTCTGATATGAGAATAGTTCCCATTCATTTTGAGAGAATAGAGGTTAGAAAGGTATTGAATTGTATCCCCAAGGGCTGGGCACTTGGTCTGGACTCCATCCCAGCCGACCTTTTTATGCACGACAAAGAGCTCTGGGAACCATATATTCAAGCTCTAGCTAATGGCATTGCAAATGGCTCGACCGTTCCAACTACCTGGAAGGGTGCCGAGATCGTACCGATCTTCAAAAAGGTGGGAGCGCTCTGATCCAGGAAATTACAGGCCCATTAGCCTGATAGACTGTATCCAGAAGGTGGTGGCACGGCTTGCTCTGCAGAGAATCCTATCATGGATTGAGGAGGAAGAAGTATTGTCACCTATCCAGGCAGGATTCTGCAGTCATACAAGTACTATAGACCAGGTTTTTAGATTTCTTTTAATTTATTGGCAAGTGGTAGTCCTAGGGGGGGGCATGCTATTCGTGGCGTTTGTCGATCTCAAATCAGCCTTTGATTTGGTGCCGCGAGAAAAAATGTGGGTAGCTTTTGCAGAGCAGGGCATGCCATTTAGCATCTTGTTATTTTTTAAAAAAAATTACACGAGAATAACTTTGCCCAAACAAGATGGAATCTTGGAGGTAGTAGCCCCGTTTGGGATCAAATGCGTCACCTACGCTGATGACACCGAACTAGTCGTCTCGCTGACGCAAAATTCGGGATGCTCAGACAACCTCTCAGCTTGCCTCTCGGAAATTTTCTCCTGGATGACCAACTCCAAGCTTAAATTAAACGGAGCAAAAACCGAGATTTTAATGCTGGGTCACCAGCTCTCCTCTCTACCCACTACATCTTGGCCCCCGTGTATGGGAGAGGTGCCCTCACCAAAAGACAAAATCAAGAGCTTGGGGGTATGGTTCGAGCCCGAACTAACCTTCAGGGCACATACCCAGAAAGTGGCAGGCACATGCTTCGGCTTGCCCCGAACTGTGCGGAAAGTCCTGCCACTACTACCCTTCCAATCCAAAAAATTATTAATTCAGGGACTGATCTTGTCCAGACTGGACTATAGTAATGCTTTGCTCCTGGCAGCCCCGGAAGCCACTATCAACACGCTACAACGAGTACAAAACGCTGCTGCCAGGACGCTCTTGGGTGCCCCAAGAAGAGCATCAGCAAAACCATTGCTAAAAACCTTGCACTGGCTTCCAGTGCGTGAACGCATCTCTTTTAAATCATTATGTATCGTCCACAAAACCCTTCAAGGTAAAGGTCCCCAAGCCATGAGCAGCCTGATACGCCCATACAAACCCTCACGAGCCCTGAGATCTGACCTTGAAAATCTGGTCATAGTCCCCAGAGTCAGAAAAGCTCGCTCGGGAGGCCGTCGCTTCTCGGTAAATGCAGCAAAGACCTGGAACGCCCTCCCTAGACACATCCGCATGGAACCGTCCCTTAGCAAATTCCGCAAATGTCTTAAATTTTTTCTTTTTCCCAAAGCCTCTTAAAAAATTCCCTTGTCCCTCCTCAGAGCCTCTTAATTTCGCATGGTAGCGCTGGGACGCTTACGGGCAGCCATGCGCTTTACAAATCCAATTTCATTCAGGGTAATGTCACATATAAATTTCCAATACAGAGGGGAGTACACCAAGGGTGCGTATTAGCCCCTACCCTTTTCTCATTATACATCAATAGGGTGATCAGCTACTTTCTAAACCAACCGACCGATGCCCCGAAGCTGGACGGTAAGCTGATCCCTATGTTGATGTTTGCTGATGACACTCTTCTGATCTCTAAAATGCAGCAGGGCCTCCAATGATCTATTGATGTGTTTGAGGTTTTTTGTAACGTTCATGGGCTTGTAGTAAATGTAAGCAAGACCAAGTTCATGGTACTTCATAAGTCCAAACATATTAGAGGCAACATGGAAATGGATGGGGCCTGACTAGATCAGACTCGGGTGTTTTCATATCTGGGTGTTACCTTATCATCGAAACTAGATTGGAAACCACACGTTACTCAGTTGGTCACGAAGCATGCTTTAACTAAGGAATTTTGCCATTCTCATACTAGATATGAATGGAGTAGGGTGCTGCACTCGTGTGTATCACTGCGGTTTAATCCTATATGGCGATACGTGTGCTGTACCAGATTAGTGCCTGCCAACTGATATTCAAACAATGTATAAGGCCTAGTGACAGAAGTCACTAGGACTCTAGTACGCACTACAAGAAAGTTTTTTTTGAAGATTTATGTCATTCAGTTTATTTTAAACCTTTTTTTTCAAAACCATCAAACATATAATGTACTCATTATTCTCCTCAATTAGTATTTTCTAACATAAATGTTACAGACATCATAATCCAATGATTAAATTGTGAGTAACAAAAGCAACATTTTATCAATACACAGGTTCAGTACAGAGTGAACACAAAACAATACAAAAGAAAAAAAAACAATGCATTTCGGGGCAATAGCCCCTTCGTCGGGGGTCTGAAAAAGAAAACAAGGAGGCTAATACGTATCAGTTTATCAAAATGTATAAGCACTTATTGCCCTATGGATTATAAGTCATGGCTTACCTAATAAATGAAAGCAGAAGTGTAACCTGCGTGTAGTTGTTCCTATTTAGCCAAACAATTTCTGTAAGACCAAAAAAAATTTGGAGTGTAAAGGGACTCATTCAAGAAGTATCTTATTATGCTATGTGAGCTGAATGAAATGAAGTATTATATGTTACCATTCCTTTAGTCAAGTTCGCATCTGTGAGGGAAAAGATAGTTTCTATAAATGCATGCTGCCCAGCATCAACAAATAATGCATGTACGTTTGCCAAAAAATGAAAACAATGCGGCTCACCTGCATATACATTTTCATCATATGGAAACGCTCCAAAGCTGATCTTTTAAAGAACATTGATAGTTTGAATCTTGTAGACCCAAGGATCCAATTCACATACAACACAAGCAGTGAAGCACTACCATTTTTGGATGTTTTAGTTGAAATTAATGACAAGTCCATCCAAATGAAACTGTACAAAAAAGCAACTGACAAAAATAGTGCGCTACTGTATAGTAGTTTTCACCCAGCCAGTTTAATAAACAACTTGCCAGTTTCTCAATTCATGAGAATTAAACGTATATCATCTAATCCTGACCAATGTGACAAGAGTCTCAATGACCAAAAGCAGAGATATCTTGACAGAGGTTATCCTAAGAAACTATTGGAAGCACATCTTGAAAAGATAAAAACAATACCGAGAACGGAGCTTCTGAAAAAGAAATCGAAAGACTCAAACAAAAGAATGGTTTTTGTGTCAAAGTACTCAACTGCTTCTAGGGACATTAAAAGGCCCATATCAAAAAGATGGGAAATTCTACTTGCTGAACAAGACTTTGGAACACTATTCAGTGAACGACCACTGTTTGCATACAAAAGAGCTCAAAATTTGAAGGAACTCCTTAATCAACCCACTTCAATGCAACAGGAACAAGTTTATAAAGGAACTATGAAGTGTTTTAATTGCAAGAACTGCAATAATGTCATCCCAGGAAACATACTTCAACACCCAAGGACGGGAGAAAAAATAATGCTTAGACATACAACGAACTGCGACTCTGAACATATAGTATATTCCATTAAATGCCCATGTGGCCTATTATATATAGGCAAGACAGACAGGAAGATGAAAATAAGACTCTCTGAGCACACGAGTCGCATAAGAAACAAAAACATAACGTCACCGTTGGCACAACATTGGATAGACAAAAACCACAATATAGCACAGCTTCGTTTTCAAATCATAGAGCTGATACCCCAGAGGCTAGGTATGGACAATGCCAAAATATTACTTCAAAGAGAAACTTATTGGATTCGCAAATTGCAAACCATGGCCCCTCTTGGTTTAAATGATAAAATAGAAATGGCGTGCTTTCTTTGAAACTCTAGATGCCTAGAACGCAGTTGATTAAAGACCCCTTAAATTATCATGGCGTTTCAAATAGATCACACTATTCAGTAGAAAGCAGTGAATATTTAGAAATGCATCACTATAACTGCAACTAGTCAGCAACTACTGTTTGTAACTTGTTTATAGTTTGTAAATAGGCAGGAATGACTGTTTCTTCCAGTGCAGCTAGAGTGTTCCTTATTACCAATAGGCATGTACACCATTATTACTGTAAACAATTCGCGTCTATCATTTGCAACATGTTTATAGTTTGTAAATAGGCAGAGAAAGATTGTGTTTCACAGCATTTTATTATTATTTGTTATTGATTTTGTATAGGTACACATATCACCTTAAAAAGTCTTTAAACTAGATGCCTTAACACACATCTTTTAACCATCTCAAAATACACATGTGACAGGAATCGGTTAGACAACCAATATTGTTGCGCTTTACTAAGTGTCTATACAGCTTGGACTAGCGGACCTTGCGTTAAAATACTGTTTTGCATCTTCCATTAACTTCACAGATAGTGACCCCTGTGGTTCACTATAGTCGTTTCAGTTTCATGTCAGTGACCATGACTAAGATTCCTGTATTTTCGTATTGTGTCATTAAGTTCGTCTGGCTGATGATCCATACGCTTCAACATTATCCATAAACGCTCGATATGTTGTTCACTGTCCCTTTGTAATGGACTTTGAGCCTGAGCACTTGTGTTCATGACGATTACGTTGTATACGCATAAAGCTTTGTCCCAGAGAAAAAAAGTTGACTCGCTCGTGTAGTTTATATATAGTCTGCCGCCGCTGTTTACTATTTGTCAGCGTACTATTAGAACAGACGAAGGACTTTAAAACATTACACCGCCGCCGGCCAGTAAGCATATTGACGGTTGAGCTTTGATGTGAGAAGATCGGAATATCGCGCGGTGAGTTAGTTTGTAGCTCTTCGATTGCTCATTAAGGCGAATTGATAAAATATAAGGGAAACAGTTACAGTCTTTCTCTTCTCGCATTAACAGCATCGTGAAGAGAAACATTTGTGTGATCGAGACGCCATCGTTTAGACACGCAGGTATTAAACGCCGTCTTTTTTGTTTTTTAACCCGTTTTCTTGCGTTTAATTGCGCAGCACATTGACAGCAACTATTTGTTTCATTAGGTTTTCTTCATGTGTACAAGTTTTATATGCAGGTGAGCCGCATTGTTTTCATTTTTTGGCAAACGTACATGCATTATTTGTTGACGCTGGGCAGCATGCATTTATAAAAACTATCTTTTCCCTCACAGATGCGAACTTGACTAAAGGAATGGTAACATATAATACTTCATTTCATTCAGCTCACATAGCATAATAAGATACTTCTTGAATGAGTCCCTTTAAACTCCAAATTTTTTTTGGTCTTACAGAAATTGTTTGGCTAAATAGGAACAACTACACGCAGGTTACACTTCTGCTTTCATTTATTAGGTAAGCCATGACTTATAATCCATAGGGCAATAAGTGCTTATACATTTTGATAAACTGATACGTATTAGCCTCCTTGTTTTCTTTTTCAGACCCCCGACGAAGGGGCTATTGCCCCGAAATGCATTGTTTTTTTTTCTTTTGTATTGTTTTGTGTTCACTCTGTACTGAACCTGTGTATTGATAAAATGTTGCTTTTGTTACTCACAATTTAATCATTGGATTATGATGTCTGTAACATTTATGTTAGAAAATACTAATTGAGGAGAATAATGAGTACATTATATGTTTGATGGTTTTGAAAAAAAAGGTTTAAAATAAACTGAATGACATAAATCTTCAAAAAAAACTTTCTTGTAGTGCGTACTAGAGTCCTAGTGACTTCTGTCACTAGGCCTTATACATTATTCTCATACTAGGCCTTTATCACCTGTATTGAAAATTTATGATGCCAAAATAGCTACAGCAGTCTTATATGGGGCTACATTTTGGGGTTTCAGCAATCTTGCTCATTTGACTAGGTCCCAAAATAAGTTTCTTCGAGGGGTAACTGTCGTGATCCCCACAAGGCTTACCTCTGCTTGTGAAGAGATTCCGTCGAGACAACAAGAGCTACCGCCCCTGTAGCCACATGACCCCGTATGGAATGCTGTACCCGGCAGGGATGAGGTTAAGCCAGGGAAGGAGCCAGAAATGTGGACAGAGATGAGAGGCAACAGTATGGGCAGGACAGGGATGCACCCTAGGAGAAAATAAAGAGACCCGTTTAGGAAGGAACCCAGACCCCAACTTCTTCCTATGTACACCTCTAAACACTACTTCGTGAGGGCCTACAGTATAGGTACTCACCAAGGCTTGTAAACATCTGGCAGCAAATAATAGTAGGATGCTCCTTGAGGGGTGAAGGAAAGCGCTCCTGCGCTTGACCAGCAAAGCAAGGAATAAAGAGACGGTGTACTGCTTCTGGACTCATTAATCATGTGCTCAGGCAGCAATGTCATGAGCCTCAAACACGCTACTACGTGTTTTTTATATGCCCCAAAAACGAGCGCCTTGTGTTAACAGACATGCTCCTGCATGTTTACCAAGTCCCAAAAACCAAGCGCTCCTGCACGTGTTACCAATAAGTCAAAAACAAAGCGCTCCTGCGCGTGTTGCCAATAAGTCAAAAACAAAGCGCTCCGGCGCATGTGCCAATAAATCAAAAAACAAAGCCTCCTGCGCAAAAAGCAGTGTTACGGAAACAAAGCGTTCCAGAGTGATATCGGGAAAGGCAGAAAAGCTTTATTGCACAGTACGTACCCCCTGGACGGCAACAAGCAGGAATACCTAAGGGCGCTACAGCGCGGAACTTCGGAACGGGCTTTTCCGTGGAAGCGGGAACAAAAAGGTTGGCAAAGGAGATAAGCGTTCGCCTTATCTCGAGGACCTGTACTCCATAAAGAATCTGAAGCAGTGACCCGGCGGAACTATGCAGAATATATGCGTGTCCCCCGGAAGTGCTCCGCCGCAAAGGTTGTTCGTCCAACAACTAGACCGGTGTGAGGCACAAAAAAACGAAAGTGAGGTATCTAGTGTGTTTAGAGGAGACAACGGAGCGGCAAGGCGCCGCGTACATGACAGTAATGGGCCTTCCAGCATCGACCCCACTGATTCCCCTTTACTACGATTTAGGTATACAGCGTTTGGAGGATAAGGCAAATTACAGACCAGTGGCGTACTGGAGGAGGCTATGGGGTACGTTTTTACATTGGCCTTGGAGACTCCGTACTAGCAAAATATGCCCAAGATGATCATTTTAGCCACCCACTGTATACACATATTAATGTAGTTTTTCTTTTAAATTAAATTTTGATTTTAACTCTAGTCTAAAGTGTGTTATGAAAGTTGGAATGTATAATACCTTATATTTAATCGATGTTAATTTTTTTTTAACTTTGTTGGATGGATAGTTCCGCTGTAATCCCCGGGGATGCTCTATTTATACTTGGAGTTTGCAACTAATTATTATACATGTATGACCATATTGTATTATTTTAATTTTGCTGGATTTTTGTATAACTTTTGTGTCTTTTATGACTAATCGTCGAAATAAAGACTTTTGAAATTGAGTGGCAAAAGGTTAGGATCTGTTTCCATAGTTCCCTTCTGAACTTGAGGGTCATGTTATAGGTTGCCAAAATTACCTGTTAATCTGGGAAGGTTAGGAGTTCAGGGGAGGCACTGTGAACTAGGTAGGATTTGGGCCGACAGATGCTGATGTTGTAGAGAGACTCAGGGCCACATATATGTAGGTTTATTTTGTGAGTTCCTAATAGGGAGTTTTTGTGATTCACTATTAGGAAATCACAAACACCTATGTACTAATCTGTTTTAGACACTTTTAGCTATTTCTAATGGGGTGACAATTTAACCTACCTCATTATTATTCCTGAGGTAGGACACAATTTGCAATCCATTGGGAATCACTAAAAACACAGGGATGGTGGCCTGCTGTGGACAGCAGATCACCATGTTTGTGTTTATCTTTAACCCGTTTACAGCGGTGTGAATTTCTCCACGGTGTGGGTGAAATAAAGGGTGGGCGTGGTTCAGACGGCTCCTGGTCGTCCTCCGCACATGCCCACCATGACATCAGACAGCTGGGGGCCGTCCGACGCACTGAAAGGGTTGAATAAAAAAACGCTTTCTTTTTTATGCAGCCTGTTTTCCTCAAAGGAAAATAGAATGCATTTCAAAAAGGGAAATGAATCATTTCAGTTTTATTTTTTAAGAGTAGGCAGTAGCTGCCCTTACTAAATGTATTCAAATGCATTCACAAACGGGAAGGGGTCCCATGGGGACATCTTCCAATTTGCGAATAGGTTACCACCAACTTGAAGTTGGCAGTAAAATACAAATTGTTTTGTGACCACTTTCTGGTCGCAAAATATTCTTACAAAGCCTTGTGAGTCGCTATTAGGAAGGGATGCCCTAACACGCCCACTCCTAATACCTACTTGCTAAACCATTTTGTCATTCAGTAATAGGTTACCAAATCACAATATAGGTTTGGTAATTAGAAAAATCCATTTCCTGTATGCAAATGGCCCGATTCAGCGAATTGGGCCGTTTGCAACCGGAAAAAACCTAGGTACATGTGCCCCTCAGTCCCTACATTATGACATCCTGTCATCCCAAGGCACAGTTCTGCTTTAACAGCAGAATCCTTGCAACAGTCGAAAGAACAGATCACAGAGTAGTTAAGGAGCTGTTGTCTTCTAACACTTTCGGTGCTGCGGATTGAATGGTTACATCCTCAACCAAGGTAGTCATGTGCCGAGGACGGAACGGTTCCGTCCTCTGCACACAACCAGAAAAACCCTCTGCTGTTTACAGCAGAGGGGTTTCCTTTTTTGTTTTTGAGCCTCAGAGGCTGGGGAAGAGCTTCCCCCATATCCTGAGGCATTTTCTTTTCCCTGTAATGTCGATCAGCATGCATGACAGCGTGATGTCATTACATTGAAAGTGAAATGAGTCGATCGGCTCATTTAACTTTCACTTCTTCAGTGCTCGCAGGGCTATCTCAGCCTCCTGAGCACCGAAACACATGGTAGAGGTATCATTGGAAAGTATATACTTCCCTAGAGGATCCCTTTTGGGGATCGCCACAGGTGGGCAATCCCCAAGCAGGGATCCAACACTAGGCACCAGGGAGGGGGAAGCAGCCCCACCCCCATAAAAAAAATAACTGTGGTCTTTCTGGCCCCCGGGGGGCATATGTTGGTAATATCCCCTGATCTGCCCAAGGGTCAGAAAGCACACAAGGCACCAGGAATTGCTTTTGAATATGTAGGGCTGGGGGCTGCCCAAAATGGGCATGCCAATGTCCCCATCTCCCCAAAGACAAATGGGAGAGTCTTTCTGCCCCCCTTTGGGGGCAGATGGAGGTTATTACCCCTGATTTACCCCGGGGACAAAAAGCTCACTAGATAACAGTGATTTTTTTTTATAAAAGAGGGGTGGGCGCTGCCCACAATGGCCATGGACATGCTCCCACCCCACATAAATGGGGACTGAAGTTTTTCTGCCTTCCCTAGAGGCAGGTGAGGCAATAGTCAGAGTTCTGCCCCCTAGGGGTAGAAAGCCTATTAGGCACCAGGGATTATTTGTTTTTCTTAGTGTAGGGGTGGAACCTGCCCAGAATGGGCATGCCAGTGCCCCTAATCCCCCAAAAATGGACAAAGTCTTTCTGCTCACCCTTGGGTGGCATATCGAGGCAATACCTGCCCCCACCTCACATAAATGGGGAACAAAGTCTTTCTGCCATCCCTAGGGGGCAGGTGAGGCAATAGCCCCAGATTTGACCCGTCTCGAGATGGGCAGAAAGCCCACTAGGCATCAGAGACTATTTTTTTTTGTGCAGTATGGAGGCTACCCTGAATGGGCATGCCTATGCTCCCACAGCCTCTCCCAAAATATTGGCACCATCTTTCTGCCCCAAGGAGCAGATATGGGAAAAAGCCTGATCGGCCCTTCTTAAGGTGGGCAGAAAGCCCAATAGACACAGGGGACTATTTTTACTTTGTATAGGGGTAGGTACTGCTCAGAATGGGAATGCAAGTGCCCCCCCAAAGAAAATGGGCATAGTATTTCTGCCCCCCCGGGGGTTAGATGGTGGTTATTAAACCCATCTGCCCCCAAGTGGGGGCAAAAAGCCCAGTAGGCATCAGGGATATGTTTATGGGCATGTCAGAGAGTGGCCCCATAGTCAAGGGTCACTCCCCTTAGTTTTAGGTTCACATTTTAGCTATTTCTGTGTCTTCTGCAAACCTCACATTTAGTTAAAAACTCACATTTTTCTCACATGCCTGTGTGGGAAAGCTGTGGGATAACTGAGTCGGCACAAATTTCCTACCACTCATTGTTCCCCCAGGTCTCCTGATAAAAATGCTACCTCACTTGTGTAAGTGTGCCAAGAGCGTAAAAAATATTGTGGAGGCATCAAAAATATCAATTACAAAACTACCTGGTTTTGCAAGGGGGACATCTGTGTTTTTTGTCATAGGTCCGAAGGCCATCTAGGGAAACCTACCAAACCCGGATGGTTCTGAAACTTAGACAACTGGGGAAAACCAAGAATGTGTGGCTTGTGTGGATCCCCCAACACTTTCTTACCCAGAATCTACTGCAAACCTCATATTTAGCTAAAAAGCATGGTTTTCATACGATTCTGTTTGGGATCACTGTGCCAGCATAAATTTCTTTCTACCCAGCCTTCCCCTCAATTTCACGAGTAAACTCATACCTACTTGTGTCCGTGGCCCAATTGCCTGTAACAGGGAAGGGCCAAAAATATATAGAGATTGAGGGGATATCACAGCAAGCTGATAAGCACAATTTTGTATACATTTTTTGGCTGACACTGCTTGGGCACCCACACAAGTGAGATATAATTTTACTCTGGAGTTCGAGGGGAATGCTGGGTAGTTGTAAATGTGTACTGGGAAAATTATCCCACACAAAAATGTAAGAAATATTAGATTTTTTAGCTAAATGTGAGGTGTGCACAGGATTCTGGGTAAGAAAACATTGGGGGATCCATGCAAGTCGCACCTCCCTTGACTCCCCGGTATATTTATTTTTGAGAAACGTCTGGGTTTGGTAGGTTTCCCTACATGGCTACCTAGCCCAGGACCAAGAACGCAAGTTACTCCCTTGCAAAACCAGATTGTTTGGTGATCGATAATTTTGATGTCTCCACAGTACATTTTGGGCCATTTCCTGCTGCGACCACCATTCCTACCCTCACAAGTGAAGTGCCATTTCTATCAGGAGATATGGAGAAACTGGGTGGTAGGAAATGTGTGTCTGCCAGTGATCCCACAACTTTCCCACACAGAAGTGTGAGGAAAATGTGAGGAAAATGTGATCTTGTTTTAGCAAATTCCGAGGTTTGCACTGGATTCTAGATAAGAAAACCTTTTGGGATCCACACAAGCCACAGCGCCCTAGACTCCCTTGGGTGTCTATTTTTCAGAAATGTCTAGGTTTGGTAGGATTCTCTGTATGGCTGCCAAGCCCGGGAACCAAAAACGCAGGTAACCCCCTTGCAAAATCAGGTTGTTTTGTGATTAATATTTTGATGTCTACGCAGTATGTTTTGGGACATTTCCTGTTGCGAGTACAATGCCTACCCTCACAAGTGAGGTACCATTTTTTTAAATTTGTCTTTATTATTGATATTGCACAGTATCACATTCCAACTCCGTCATATACATGTTACAGCACGTCAGCGATATACCATTAAGCACCAATTGTAGTGTAGTTCCTATATTCCCTGTAGGCTCTGCGCATTGGAATAATAGATCCTATAGATTATACGTAGGACCGAGGTCAACTAGGTGTCTATCAAATATAATAAACCTAATTGTTTGTGTGTCAGCTAACTCAGAGGTCACTAGAAACTTTCTTGAATAAACAAAGGGATTCGTTTCTGACAACCGCATAAACATGACAACTTTGTTTCCCAAGAATAAGAATTAATCTCTCAGAGTCGCGGAAACAATAGATAAGTATTTCACCTAGTCAATCTTGCATGCTTTGTTTCTACAGAGTTGCAGAGAAATAGTGAGACGGGCATTTTCAATAAAAAGGTTTATTGAACAGTCTTCTTTCTCATGCAAGAGAAGTG
Source organism: Lissotriton vulgaris (assembly GCF_964263255.1). NCBI lineage: Eukaryota > Metazoa > Chordata > Amphibia > Caudata > Salamandridae > Lissotriton > Lissotriton vulgaris. The sequence continues at coordinate 594,826,451 of NC_141693.1, forward strand.
AACTGCTACACTCGTTATGCAGACTGCAAAGTATAATGTGTACCGCGTAAACAGTAATATGAAATGATACTGTAAGAGCATTGTATAGTTTCTAAGCCATATAAAAATACATACATAAATAACATTGACTAAAATACTCAACTGGTGCTTCTAAAATACGCCTACTCCAATGTACCTAACCTAAGTCTAGTACACTGGAAGAAGTAAGTATTGTGTAGCTTAGGATTAGTTGTTTTTTGCAAAGAATCTACCAAAGGTTTCTCTAGGTTCTAATCAGCTCCATACCTTGGTTTAGAATGAAGGAGGTCTGGTATCTCTGTCTCGGGACTCAATTTCCCAACACCCGCAAGGGGAGTCGGAAACAGTGGATCTGGAGTCTCAGCAGGAGAAAGGCAGCTTCTTGATCAGTGCGTCAGCTGGAGAGTCGGCTTCCTTCGGCACTTGCTGTAGCGAGCTGCGTAGGGCAAGAAGGTCTTCGAACTTCTCAAAATCACTGTATCTTGCTAGAGCAATTGAAGATATATTCATACCTTGAAGGTGTTTAGGAATGCCATAGTTTGATGTAAAGTCGGCATTTGATGGTCAGGAAAGAACCCCTAGGGAATATTTGTTCTTTGTAAAGTAACTGAGTTCTTGGACAAATCAATATTCAAGCAAGGGGAAGTCCCTGACTGCTTAAGCTGGTTTTCCAAGAAATCGTTGTGACGTTTGGTACGGGTGGAAGTAGCCATGCCTGTATTTAGGTAACATGGGGTGTGCCTAATAAGAGATTGATGTCTATGCCTATATGAGGGAAATGTGATTTGTACCTATATATGGGCATGAATCTGGAAAATTCACTCGTAGCTTAAAACAACACACAACACAATTGTAAGGTACCACTTTTATCAGGAGTCATGGGGAAACTCTGGTTGGTAGGATATTTGAATCTGCTGAGTGATCCCAAAACTTTCCCTCACAAAAAGTGAGGAGAATGTGATTCATTTTTTAGCAATATTTGAGGTTTGCAGGGATGCTAGATAAGAAATCTTAGGGGTATCCACACAAGTCTCATTTTCTGGACTCCCCAGGTGTCTAGTTTTCAGAAATGTCTAGGTTTGGTAGGTTTCTCTTTATGGCTGCCGAGCCCAGGACCAAAAACGGGGGCTACTCCCTTGCAATACCACGCCTTTTTGTGATTAATAATTTTGATGTCTACAAAGTCATTTTTGGGCCATTTCCTGTTGTGGGGACTGGGCCAACCCACATAAGTAAGGTACTCTTTTTATCAGGAGACTAAGAGGAATGATGGGTGGGTGGAATGTTGTGGCTCCCACAGATTCCAGAACATTCCATTACAGAAATGTGAGGAAAATATGTTTTTTTTTACAAAGTTTGAGGTTTGAAAGGAATTCTGGGTAACAGAACCTGGTGAGAGCCACACAAGTCACCCCACCCTGGATTTCCCTGGGTGTCTAGTTTCCAAACATGTTCAGGTTTGCTAGATTTCTGTGGGTGCCGGCTAAGCTAGAGCCCAATATCCACAGCTAGGCACATTGAAAAAAGGGTTGGTTTTCAGTGGAAAAATGTGATGTGTCCACGTTGCGTTTTAAGCCATTTCCTATCACGGACACTAGGCCTACCCACACAACTGAGGTACCATTTTTATTGAAGACTTGGGAAATGCTGGGTGGGTGGAAGTTTGTGGCTACCCGCAGGTTCCAGAACTTTCCATCACAGTTATGTGAGGAAAAGATTTTTTTTTGTTGTTCAAAGTTTGAGGTTTGCAAGGTGTTTTAGGAAACGCAACCTGATGAGGTGGGAGCCACACAAGTCACCTCATCCTGGATTTTCCTAGGTGTCTAATTTTCAAAAATGTACAGGTTGGCTAGATTTTCCATTTTTATCGGAAGACTTAGGGGAACGCAGAATAGTAAAGCAAGTGTTATTAGCAATTGACTTTCTATGCATATCTTCCTTATAAATGTAAGCCAGTATGTAAAAAAGAAGTCACAAATTCGAAGATGTGCAAATAACCACTGTTTCTAAACTCCATATGGTGTTCCTATTTTGGAAATACATAGGTTTATTTATATTTTACCAAATGAATTGCTGTATAGTCTGCACTTTATATTCTCCTGCAAATTGTACTCTGATGAAAGAAAAAGATTTTTTGTCCCACTTTTGCGTAGCATGAAGTTTGTACAGTGTTGTCCAGCTCTCTATTCTTTGCAGATGTTACCCGATTATTTTATTTATTACCCCTTAGCTTCATTTTTATGGTGTGCTATCAAAAAGAGGAAGTGGCACCCTTAGCATTGATTGCCTGAAAGCTGACCAGCCAGGGGCCAAAAATGTATTTATCTAAAACAGATTTGTATGTATTCATTTATATATATTGGTAAATAATATTTATTAAGACGGGTGTCAGCAAGTCGTAACTTCTTAAACGTATGTCTTATGAAAAGTAAATAAGTACTGATTTTATCAATGGGTATTTTAGTTGTCCTTTTTATTATGCTGTCCTCTTGACTGTGTGTTGTACTTTTTATGGTATATATGAAATAGAACAATAAAGACCACTGAACAGAATTACTGTATACCCTGTACACAATGAAGAACCATTGCAAGGGCAGCTCAGTTATTGGCTCTAGGAACCTCGGGTTCTTGGTGAACCTACAAGCCCTATATATCTACGCAACCAGAAGGGTCTAGCATACGTAACAGTATATTGCTTTTAGAAATTTGCCATACTTAGAAAATGTGACAGGTGAAAACATAGGCACAAATGGGTGGGTTTTTTTCAACTCGATTTCAATACTTATTTCTTTCAACTGTTACTTTCTATGGGAAAACCTTGAGGGATCTACAGAAACAACCACTTGCCAAATTCAGAATTGTGTCTACTTTCCAGAAATGTATAGCTTTCTGGCATCCATTATTGGTTTCACAACTATTTCTACCACTAACTGGAAGGAGGATGAAAGCACAAAACATAGGAAAAGTAGGCCATGTCACAGTACTGTACCAAGACTGTGTAGAAAAGACTGGGTTTTCAGACAAAAGTCTGCCTGTTCCTGAAAGCTGGGAAGATTGTGATTTTAGCTGTATTTGGCTAATTTCTCTGTCTCCTCCAGGAGAATCCATGAACCCTTGGTACCTTTAGAATACTCAGGATATTGGAAGGAAAGGTGCACATTTGGCAAGGATTCGTTAAGTGGACAAAACATTGCAGGGGTCTAAGCACAAACTACCCTAAATAGCCAAAAAAAAGGGTTGACACTGAGGGAGGCCGAGCAGCGAAGGGGTTAAAGCAGTGATTTTAATGGTGAAAAAGAAGAGGAGCTTAGGGCAAAGGTCATTAGAGGGAACCAGAGAGCTTGACATTAGGGAATGGGAGACCATTCCCTTTAAGAAACAATATTGCTTTTTGGTCAAGTTGTGTACCTCCTAAACGAGAGCTTGGAAAGATTCTATTTTTTAGTACTGCAATAGCCGAGGTGGAGCATCTAGAGTGCACTCTGAAAGGCTTTTTTTAACCATTTACTTATAGTCATGAGATTTGAAATGAAAATGGAAACAGATGTGAGGGTGTATATAGTTACAGGATAAACTCCTTATAAGGCATGTTAAGATTTCCTCAGGATCCAAATGGGGATCAGGTGATTCATGGAGGAGTTGGACAAAGTACCCAGAATGTAATCTGTTCAGATTTCTTTGAGAAATACAATACTCTTGGGAGGTGTGGTATGATTAGGCTGTCATGAAATGAAATATGATTATGTGTGTCCAAAATGTTTGATGAGCCCTCTTACTAAAGATGTATTGCAGAGTTTGGTAGGAACTTTTACATTGTTTTGCCTTTTTATTTCCATTTGACATGGTAGTGACAGATGAACAACCATGGCAGTGATTTTCAACTATTTACTCCTCTTTTTGTGCAGCTCATAGTGTGGAAATGATACACTATCCAGGAGGCGCACTTAGCTTGTAAGTTAAAATGCAAGAGAAACAAAGCCTGCATGTAGGGGCATTTACTGGTATGAACCAGCATTCGTTTCTGGCAATCTTGTGTCAGTTTGCTGCTAAAGACTGTGGCATGTTTACTGATTCAGCTGCAGTGGCATAGCTAGGCTAGTTGTCCCCTGTGCTGGTCCCTGCGGCGGCTGCCCAGGGACCATATGTAAAAGTGGGGGTACTCGTGATACCTGTGGTGGCTGGCCCGCGGCCGTATGTAGGACAAGGGGAGGCTGGTGTTGACGATGCTGCAGGTAAGAGCAGAGGGAGGCTGACTACAAACTCATTCCCCCACCCCACCCTGCTACGCCACTGTTGAGTTTGTAGTCTACGATCTTTGGGTTAAAGTCACCCATCAGTAAGATTGGCATAATAGGGAAGGACAATTCAATCTTTTCTAATAACAATCAGGGGCAGCCTTAGGCAGGTGCAAGCTGTGCACCTGCACAGGGCCCCCAAACTCCAGGGGCCACCACGCCAATATATATCCTTAATATAATAATCCTTTGAGGATGGATACATATTTGTGTGGCAGCCCCTGGCAGGGATTTGCAGCCTCCGGCTCTTTGCCACTTCCAAACACCCTGACCCCCCCCCCCCCTTCACTGGCCTCCTCGCTCCGCCCCGCCCAGACCCCCTCTTTTGGGGCCCCCTACCTACGCTCCCTGCCCAGGGCCACCATGAGCCTAGAGCCGCCCCTGTAACAATGCCAGTTCTTTGTGTTGTTTTTCCTGATTTATTTAGTGAAAACTATGTGTTGATGAGTATTAATTCTGTTCAGATCGCTTGTGCCATTTTATTCCTTTTAGTTAGTGGCAGACCAATGACTGATAGAGTCAGAAATATATTATATTCCTTGAAAAGATTGACCCTGCACCATCATATTTTCCGGAGATCATGACAGCTGTGACCAAATTGCCCCTGAAGTGCTTTTATACTAAATACTAAATAATTACACAACACCACACCCTACGTTTCTTATATTTCTTGCAAAGCAGAGATCAAACATTCTTATCATCAATAACAGACAAAAGAGATTCAAAGTTCTTTTTCATCCCAGCAATTTTCCAGAATAGAAAATTAACCCCGATGTCACTAGGATGTACAGAAAAGGGGTTTGCCAGCATCTTTGTTTAATTGATCGTGCCAGCCATCCAATTTCAGTTGTATCGTTCTTTTCAGATGGTTCCTCATGGTTAGTGAAGATTTGCCTACCTTTATCAGATTTCATAACAAAGATACTTTCAGACCCAGCACCCTCAAGCTACTACCAAGGGATCCTGATTGCACTGATAAGTTTGGACCCCCTTATGGTCCACAGGGCTCTTTTCATGAATTGGCTGGTCCGTAGAGAATACAGTATGTTGATTGTTAATTGATACTTGCATAGCGCACTACTCACCCGCGAGGGTCTCAAGGCACTTGTACGAATACCGCTGTGGAACCCATCCTGGCTTTCCCTGTGAGGCGTCCACTACTGGGCACCCCCAAGGTGGAGGCCAGGCATCCTTAGCGTTGTGGGGGCCGTTGTGGAGATTAAGCAAGCTATTGCCCAGAGTTGCAGAGTGGGACTCCATGATTAGAATAGGCACCGAGGCGAGAATTATCAGGTCCGTGGAATTTTTTAGCCCAAGACCCGCCGAGGCGGGGAATTGATCCCTGGTCCCGGGCTGGACCTCTGCATCAGGGTCTGCTGCTCTAACCATTGAGCCACACTTCTCCACAGTTTGTTGGATACATGTGTTGTAAAGGTCAAAGCCTTACCACTGAAGCTCATCCAGCAAATTCAGGACTTCTTCAGCTACTATCCTGGAATAAAAATGCACCAATACATATGGCCAGGAAGCAGCTCTAGCATGAGTTTTAGGAAGAACAACCAGAGAGATGTCTTTAGCGGATATTTTGGCCAGCTGAGGATTAGACTTGAACAGAAATAGAATGACTGATCTATTTAACACACATTCTCCCTCAGAATCAGCAGAAATGTCCACCAATTGAAGGACCCGGTCGACTTCCTCATATTAGCTAGCAAAAATTCCTTTGCCCACCTTAAATCCAACTCTGGCCTAGGGATCACAGCTCCAGCTGTCACTGTGGGTATAGCCTTGCCCTGTAACGTCATTAATGTGTCTGGCCAGTATGAGCAGGCTTACATACAGAGCCATTATCAACCACCACAAATTCAATCGGTTTTTAAGTCAAAGGGGGGGGGGATATTTCCCCTAGGGAGCAGGGATAGTTTCCTTAGCTGTTACAGGTGGAAAAGCATACACCTTAGTTGCTGGGTCCACCACATGGACTTTAACCTTTCATGTTCTTCTTTTAGTTTTCCTTTTATAATACCTTTTTGCCTTTCTTTTATCATTTCCCGTTACCAGACGTTGAGCCAGGTTCCTGAATGATCACTCCTGGATTATTTCCTTTATATTTGTCCAGAGTCAGGGGCACTACTTGCAAATTCCGGCCTATTGTTTATGCCCTCGGGGACTGGGTGCACTTCTTCCTTTAAGTGAGCATTCCAGATGGCTTAGGTCTAATCACCAGTCACATATTTTGACCTTTCTCTGGAGTTTAATTAAAAAACAATCCACTTGAACACAAGCATCCAGAAAACTAAGAGAAGGACTTTTTCCACTGGACGATTTTTCATACCTAGCTATTTTTAATGATAGTTTTTCAGTATAGTTGATATAATGTCTAGAATATGGTATGAACTGTCAGTGGTTTTCTCCATTAAAGACATGATGGATGACAGAATACACTCGAGACTCTGCAAAGACCCCTGTTTTTGCAGCTTAGGAGTCTCAGACAGTGCTTCCAAACTGCTATTAGCCACCACAGACTCTGGTTCACGAGGTAAAATCTCTGTTAAGTTGTAGTCCAACACTAGTGAGGACTGTGAGGCTGGGGGAGCTAATGGGGCCTCAATGTCATTAAAACCTGAAAAGATGCATGAAGAAGAGCGATCCCTAGATGGACCTGTAATTTCTTCCGAAGAGAGAGAGACTCTTACATTTAGTTGTGATTCAGGGTAAGAGCTCCCCGCAGCTCCTCTGAATGCTCAATGAAATGGGTATTCTCAGCCTTCAACTTCTCCATTAGCTTTGACTGAACAACTGTCCTTGAGGTAAAGTTTTCTTCAAGTAGTGTTTAAAAATACTCTGGTATATGCTGCTACATTTGAAAATTCCTAGATGGGGTGGGGGCACTATTTATCAATGGATTAGCTTGATCTTTTGACCCAATCTGATGGACAATATTTTTCCTGATCTAAGTGCTCTTGCAATCTCCTTTCTGTCTAAAGGAGTGGAGAGCTGTATAGAAGGAGTTATACCAAAGAGGATAGTTGGAGTTAGGAGCTCCCCATGCCCCATAGCCTCACCCATTTCTAGATGGGCCGCTGGTGCAGGAGCAAGCTCTAATTCACTAATAAAACAAGATGGCAGATTTTAATGTGGACCCTTTACAGCACACCAATGGGACCTGAGCGGAGCCCTAAAGGGCCTCAAGGAGCAGCTGTGGTCATGGTGCGGGTATTGAGTAACAGGAGAGATAATACAAGAAGAATGTCGTAAGTGGGGTGCCCTTCCTCTCATGCAGAACTGATAGGGCCTGCTTGATTCACAGGCTCTACTGGTCTAAAGCCAAAGTCTAGGATCCCTCAAGCACTCTCCGATGCCTCCTGAAGGGACCTAACATCACTCTGTATAACTCAACGTACTGCCACTCATAGCCGTTTGAGCACTGCTACAACACCCCACACTTCTGATGTTCCACGTCTCCTCATAGTGCACCCCAGAATATGCCAAGTGTACCAAGATGCGCCAGGAAATGGTAATGCTGAGGCATTAAATATATTAGGGCATGAATAGAAAGTGGAGGAAGCATGAGGGAGTACTACTCGGACAAAAGGAGGGGTGCACAGCCCTTCGTCATTGAGGCACAAGTTGTGACGGCCTAATACCGGCTGCCCACTCGCCTCCTGGCAATGGGCCACGGCTCTATGGCCTTCCAACACTCCTGCAGCGCCCTCACTGGCCCCATGCTCAGAATGCTCCAGGATTTTTTAGAAAAAATACAGCTCCTGCTGTCGTCACACATCTGTATCTACAGCTGTGGCCATCAAAGCCGACGGAGCCGCTAGAACCAAAGCCTCCCAGCAGCGGTATATTGACTGAATAAACTCCCCGGGCCCGGCATCTGGTTGGGTGGAAATAAGCGGACAGACAAGCGGGCAGAATGGAGAGGGGCATTAAGCCCAAATTTCTGCAGCCCCCTTTGGGACTTTAGGACTTGGAGCCGCAACCACAGCTGCAGCAATCTCTCACTGACGTCCTGTGTCACTGTGTCCTCGCGTCCTGACGTGCAAACTCTGAGACTGTTCGTTCTCCATAAAGTGAGGAGAAGCACAACGGTAAGACATACCTAGAAATGGCAAAATGTGAGTGAATCAGGCCCATTAAGTCGGAGCATCAATTCAGATAGTTGCCAGGCATTACAGAATTACAACGCAGTCCTTCTGAATGGGACCTAGCAGAGAAAGAGAACTCCCTATATAACACATATGCTAAGCACACAATGAAGGCGAAACAATTACAAAAACACAACACAATACCTGAATATGAAAACGTAGAAGCATTAGAGAGCTATTGACAAATTCTCTGTTTTCCTGTAGCAGCATGACAAGAGGACTGGCTGTCTGGATAAGAATATATTGAAAGGCATGATGGCCTCTCTGTTATGGCTATTCAATTGTTTTGTCTTTGGTGGGTTTCCCCCGTAGATTAAGGGATTTACATTTTTTCCTGGAGCTACTTTCCTATCTCCACTAAAGAAATTAGATAACACTTCTTTTTTAAAAGGAAAGTGCCCATGACTGTAACTATGCATTTCCAGCTGGATATGTCGACATGAAGTAAAATAGGGGCCGGACGTATATAGACTAGGAATTGCGATTTCCAAATACGGATTCCATCCAAATCGCTATTTGGAAATCGCTATTCCATATGCATGAAACATTTTCAGGCACATGCATCATTGTTGACTTTTGCAATTCCTTAATTGCGATTTTTAAGGAATCGCAATTAAGGAATCGCAAAAGCCTATGCATGTAGAAATCGCTTAAAAAATATCAATTTCCAAACATTACCAAATTGCGACTCGCAAATTGCGACTCGCATTTAAGGAATACCTCCTCATTCATTCCTATGGGCCTAGAGGGCCATTGGAATGAATGGGAAGACAGTCTCAATTTGCGAATCTCAATTAGAGAATCGCAAATTGAGAATGCAATTTCAAGGGTGCCAGGGTGTCAAAAGGACACCTTGTTGCACCCCTGAAAGTGATCCGTGCACATATGTTGCCCACACACATGCCCTGCGCAATATGAAACTTTGGAAAATGCACAAAAGTGCATTTTTCAAAGTTTTTGCAAATTACTATGTAGTTCAACTTCATGGAAATTTGCTCTCCCAAATAGCGAAATCACTGATTTTTTTACTTTCATGCATTGCATTTCGGGAATCGCAAAATGCGATTCCCTAAATGCAATTGCAATTTGAGAACTCGCAATTAATTGTGAATTCTCAAATTGCGAGGGCCTTGACCCTTGATGCATCGCGAAACCTAATTTTGCGATAGCAAAAGGCTTTGCTGCACGTGCCTGTTTGTTTCATCGTTGCAATTCCTCATGGGTTGCAAATCAACCTGCTTCATGAATATTGATGAGGTAGGTCGCAGTTTGCGATCCATTAGAAATACCTGCCATCACAGGGATGGTGGCCTGCTGAGATCAGCAGACCACCATATCTGCGAATGCATTTTGATTGAGGGCACCCTCCCTGTACAAAACCTCTGCTACACTCATGCATACACACTAGCGCTACAGCGCTAAGGTTTATGCATGGCGCACGGCAGCTGACATCAGCGCCGGTACAAGGGAAAGGAGAGGAGACAACCATATCTTTAAAAATAAGGCGTTCTCCTGCTCCCTCCCTGTCGCGCAATGCAGCACAGCCTCGTGGTGGGCTGCACTGCGTTGCGTGGACATTTTGTAAATCTCCCCCTTAGTTATTTCAATTGCGGTATAATTTAAAAGTGGATAATCACAAATGTGCAGTAGCAACAGATCACTATTGCTTTACAAAACGGCAGAGGTAGTTTATAATAGTGTACTGTCACCGGCATCTGTTAAAGGTTTCTTGATTAAATTAAAGTAATGGGTTTAACCTACTACAAAATGTCCTCTACATTTTTCACCGTGCTCTTCCTTCCCGCCTTCCTCTGTTCGTGTAAAATGAGTCATGTATAGCGAATATTCTATTAATTTTAATTATGTGACATCCCAAAAGAAGATAAGCAATTACTCATTTAATTATTATTCCGTCTGATGCCTAATATGTTGTATAATTGCTCGTTTTATTATTAAGTAGCCTCCACTCTGCAAGCCCGCATTAAACAACCGATTGCTCCATCACATTCACAGTCATGGCTAATGAAGTCAACTCACTTTTAGCTATGTGAATAAACCTACGGAAGAAAATAGCACAGAACCCTCGGTCAGGGGTGTCTAACATAAATCTATGAGGGCAGAGGCCATGCCACATATTCCTGATATCCACACGAGGCTCGTTTTCATACCATGGGCCTCATTTATGAGGCTGTGCGTCACTTTTACGCCACCAGTGCGTCACTTTTTGTGACGCACCAGCAGCGTAAAAAATGCTCCTTGTTGCGCCATATTTACAAAGTGACGCATCTGGGTAGATGCGTCACTTTGTGAACCCCTGCGCCACATTATACCTGCGCCAGGTATAATGTATGCAAGGGGGGCGTAATGACGCAAGGAAGGGTCAAAGAAGTGACGCAGTGAAATCTATGAGATTTCACTGCGTCACTTTTAGGACGCCGTTGCGTCAAAATCTTGCGCCTGCCTCACAGCAGGCATAAGACTGACGCAGGCCCTTTCACATGGGGCTTGTCCCATGTGAAAGGACGCATTGCTGGAGTTGCGTCACTTTTGTGACACACTCCAGCAATGCGTCACTTTTGCGCTTACAGGTGCGTCAGAAATACTGACTTATCTGTAACTCCTTGCGACATGATGCGTTATACATTAAATATGACGCATCAGGAATGTCCCAAGGAGTGCGCACTGAGAAGTGACGCATCGCTGCTTTCATGCAGCAATGCATCATTTCTCATAAATTAGGCCCCATGGGTCTAAATAGGAATAATTTACGCAGTAGCATAGCTCCTGCCCTTCAATGAAAACTTTGGATACCCCTGCTCTAGGTTCGTGAAGAAGTTGCACACGTTAGTATATTTTACATGATCTTACCTGTCGATCCTGATACACATGCTCTGGCCACTAATGCCAAATTAAAATTAGACTCAGTTGACATTATCTTGCTGAGCAGCCACCCAACATAATATGACCTACATGGATCTGCAGATTCAGTCGATCAACAATAGTGTCTTCGCTCCCCATATGAGATACATTTGCAACAGGCTCTGAAATCCACTTCAGGCTTTAAAGTAACAATGCAATTCCCAGTTTCTTGCATATTTGTAAGCCAGAATTTATTTTGTCTGTATATCTCTTCTGTGCCGGTGTAATTAAAATTCGAGGCATAACCCTCGATGGCACGTTTGCACTGCTGCCTCCAAAGCATTTCTATATTTTACCTAATATATCATAGTAAAATGTAATGCAGGCAGTGCTTTTCACAAAACAGTCGACGCAGAGGACGACTTCTTTGCTTCAACAGCGTAAATTGCAGTAGTGGCTTTGGTCATTTTGGCTTCTTAAGTCAGACTATGTTTCAGATGAGTCAAATGCCCAGAGAGAAGAAAACTGGGTAACAGAAGTATATCAGTATATCAGGAGGCCTAATACGTTGCCTAAACCACCAGCTACGATATTACAAACACTTGATGACAAAATTAGCAGTGACACCGGGAAAAGAACAGCAGGGATCCTCTGAGCGGTGTTTACACAGAATAATCAGAACCAAAAATACTGTGGAAAAAATGTTTAAGAAATATCAAACACAAAAAGATTGTGAACGGAAGTTTCTAAGAAGTAAAGTTTTACTTTTTATAACTCCACATATATGTACCTTGATGATATATATATCTTCAATATATAATCAAGATTAGTAAATCTATACTCACCTAATTTCACTTACCGTCTCGAAATGTTGTTCCTCGATACTTTTGGCATGCTAGTCTGCCCACACAATATTTTTGGTTCTGATATTCTGTCATTCATCCCGATGAGCATCTCTGGTTTCCTTGTTTCTGTTAGAAATTTTGTCGACAGGCATTAGGGGCTACACTCTACATTGAACAGCTTCTTTATATTTTACACAAAAAATAAGTACCCTTGGAAGGGATAGTGTGCAACAGTAGCATCCTTGCCAGCATTCAAGCCACATCCATGTGGGGTCCTGCCCTTTCCCTCAATGCTTTCAAAAACAATGCCCGAAGAGGGCAGGATCTTCCTCATCGGGCATCAAAATATTTGGCTTCACTCTCCTCTAGTGGCCTGATGTCCACTGCAGGGATTTACACGAAAAAAACTCTTTGGCATGGCTGTCTACCACTTTTAAGGGCTGGTCCTGTGGTCACAAAACTTAGACCCATGAACTTTCAAAAAGGTTGTGAGTCTGTCAAATCTTGAATCATCAGGAAATTCACCCCAGACTCTCCTGAAATGATGCACCTTACTGGTTAAAGCTGGTGTGAAAAGAAAGTTATTATTGACAAACAAGGTTTGTGACAGAGTACCATCTCTGCCAAACTCTAATTGAGGCCTTTAATGTGATTAGTCAAGATGAAACTGCAGCCACTGGCAATCATATGTATCTTTTGAAACATCTTATGTGATTGAGAAAGAGTATTGATCAACCTTTTGTTGTGAGCCTGAAAACTATTTTTTCCCTTGTACTTAAACAAAATGATAGAACACACAAGTGTGGACTTTCATCTAATCTGAGGTGTAAGAGCTGTGTCAGTGTGCACTGTTTATTTCCAAAATTAAATGGAATCCTCTTCGGAAGGAGTTATTATTTGACAATTCTGCCATAAGAATCCCCAATTTATTTTGTCCAGGCATCCTCTGTATTCTACACAAAATGGCAATTGTTTTGCATTATAATGGTATTTTAATAAACTTCCACATTACTTTTTAACTGACCGAGCTTGAATTCGGAGTCTTTCGGTCTAGGTCCTGCTAAACTGATCGTTTATTCAAATATGTATGTTCATTTCACAGTTTTTAAATGGTTTACCTTTTATCCCTTCCATGTGTATTTCTAATCCTGACTGAGTGCTCACGAATTTTTCCACCCTTATTTTTGCATGTTTAAAATTGTTTCCCATTCTAGCGCAATAGGCTCTATGTGCTTCGCTGCACACAACTATTTGATATTCTTAGCAGCTTCTGAAACTTCTTTGTACCATAAAGGTTATCTTCATCCAAAAGGGAAGCATGGATCTTTCTTTCCACTATCTCAGGTAATGTCTTGCTCCCATTTCTGTATCTCCCAGCACTGTGTTGTTCCTTCGCCTGCTCCACCAAAGAAATGTTCAAGTCTTTTCATCACCTTTTGTTTATCACAACTTATATATTTAGGAAGATAAGCCTAATCATTTGTTTTACGCCTCAGATCTACTATCTTCTTTTTCAGTAGTTACATCAATCTCAAACTGTCTACCATAATGTTTCACTTAATCTCAAAATATACATTTAACTTTAACTTGTGTGCAGACCACCCAGTTCTTTTTTTCTTGTAAACCTTTCTGAATAATTTTCCTAGTTCCATTTTTTAGCTCTGACATTCATGTCTGCTTCTAAAGTAGCCGAACTTCATAGAAATATCCAATTATTGATTGCTTCATTGAGACCTCAGTGTACTGTGTTATCTTCTAGGATGATTGTTTTAACATTTGTGGGGTGAGGGCACAAGGGACATAGAACTACCAGCTGTAGTCCTAGCCCCTTGAAATGTCACTGTAAAATAAATTGTTGTCCAGGGAGTTTCTTTTTTGATTTATGTTTTTGTATCATTAGAGAAGCAATTTAGCTTGGGTAGACATTGCTAATCCGGGCCAAATTTTTCTGGTTGGCATTTTTAAAAATGGTGGATGCGTTGAGGTGATGATGTAATATTTCAGGAACTATGAGACCTATATACTTCATTTTAGTGTCAAAACATAGGTTTGGGAGGTCTAGTAGTCTTACAGAAAATAACTCCCCAGAACAACCCTTCCACCATTTTTCAAAATGGTGGCCAAATAATGTGTTTTAGCAATCATATTGGTGATTTATTTTAATATTGTTTTTTGTTTCAGTTTTTCCATTGATTCAGATTCATAAACATGAGCAAAGCAGGTGGCAGCAGAAGATCTTTACTTCCTGAGAGAGTGTTGCTAGCTACAACATCTGACACTCCTTCAACTAAGAAAAATGTGTCATAAGCCAAACTATTCCAAAAGTAAAGCTAACCAACTGCAGCTGACAGAAGAGAATTCAAGATGCTACAACACTACAACAAGATGAGGTTCACAAATGCTTTAAACTGATGGGTGAAGAGGAGCAAATATTTAATCATTGTAACAACAAGTGCTACAAGTTGCATACAATGGAAAAAAGCCTTGAAAATAAGAATACAAGTCTTCTGAGTCTTCTGAGACAGCGATGACAGCGATGTCAACCAAGGCCAATGCCCATCCACTTAGAAGATCGAAGGCTACCCCTCATCCACTCCAACAACTGATCAGAAAGCAGTGGAACATCAATGTGTCAACATTGATGAAGCAGTATTTATCCAATTAAATTAGGATCCTGCTGCTGAGAATGTACAGTGACAGAATATGTTTTTGTCAGTCTAACAAAAAGAATGAGCAACTTATTGTGTTCTCAGCTGATTTGACTTCAGAATCTCTTGCTGCCAAAAAAAATATCAAAGAATGCAGTAAAATCAGCAGGAACCTTTTAAGAAACATCCTGAAAGATCTAGATGTTGAACTTAATGATAAATATTGTTTTCACACCATGGCAGGAATTATCGTACCTGCCGGGCGAGATGACGCGAAGGTTTTGAACACGCTGAATCACAGATAATACCCTCAATAAGGGGATGGATGGATAAAGACTTAACGGTTAATACGGCGCCATCAGTCAGTACAAAACTTGTAACCCTGATGATGTCCATTGTGGACGAAATGGGTTGGATAGATTGTCTGTTGTAATATTTTCTGGATTAAATAATTTGAAGGTTCTGAAATAAACCACAAACTTGATAAACTGCCTATGGACTCTCCTTGTATGAGATTATTTTTTCAGCAATTAGTTTTTAAAATTTGTGAATAAAGGCACTGCTTCTTGCATAAGTTGTGAATTTGGATGATTAGTGGCCCAGTGGGAATGAATGGGACCATTGAAAGTAGAGTTCGGTTGAATTAAGAAGACTATTAGCCACTGCTTCTAAGCCTCCACCGCCTGTCGAGTTGGATGAATGATAACTTTTTTGATGCCCCAGAGCCCCGCAAATCATGTGAGTTAACAATAATACCTGAGGTTGTCTTAACATTTTTTACACAACTGTTTAATATCAGCAAAACAAAACTGTTATTAACTAAAGTTCTTGTGTTTGGAACAGAAACCAAAATATTGATGATGGCTTTCAAGTTATAAGCGAAGAAGTGGAAGGCAATTCCATGAACCAACAGGATTATTCTATTCGAATATACTGTCTTTTCCAAATCATGTTTTATGAATTACATCACAGCAAAAAGAAAACTCACCTGCACATGAAAATTGTCCACGCAATCTATGACAAGTCAAAAGTAAAGAGCGAATCCCTTTAGTGAATAGGATTGGTATATCAACAAGTTACAATGACATAGTATGGAGTAGGAGCTTGTTAGCAGCTCACTAATTCCAAGTCACTTTACAAGGGAAGGATTTACAATTGCTGCTCTTGATAATCTTGATTTTGAAGACAGCTCTTCTTGGTCTGGAACAACCAGCCCACGTGTTATGACCTTGGTGCTTTTTCAAGATTGTAGCAATGGAGTAGCTGCTGGAAAGCAAACTGTGTCAGCTGTAGGCAGAAACAAACAAAGCTGCAAACTTATAACCCAACTGCCTTGTCAATGTTTGCAAAATCACTACAAGCCATCACAATATCCCAGTCTACCAGAAAGTTTCAAAGCGGCTGAGGACAAGGATCTTCTTCTACTTGATGCTGCGGTCCGCAAAGCTGATTTAACTGAATTTTTCATATTGAGGATGCGGTGTGGATTGAAGGATGAAGAAAAGCAAGTTCTTCCGTGGACTGGAATTCATGCTATGATCTCCCAGAATACCGTCCCATTAAAGAAGGTTATATTTTTATCAGTAATACCATCTCGAGTCACAAACCACGCAACTGTATACACAGCTCTAACAATAATTCAAAATCTGCATGCTCAGCTTGAAGAGCAGCCTATCTTGCCAATGTTCTGCCATGAAGTAGTTTTCTTTATTGTAGCTGACATTTTTATGAGCAATCCAGTAGAATTTGATGATCTTTATACAATGGGCTTTTTCCACATGCCTAAAGTCGTGCTGCGGTATGCAGGAAGTTATCTCAGTGGATGTGGCATAGACAATGCATTTATTGAGGCTAGAATCTTTGGAGGCAAAACTGTACTGTCAGTATTAAGCAGAACTTATTATATTTGTTTGTTACAAGGTATGCTCATCATATCTGAGGCTATAGAAACATTGCATTGGAATGCATTCTGGAGCAAGAATGGCAAATTAGGGTTTGTACATCTTAACTCAGAAGTGAACAAGGCGCAGCGCACACTTCATTCAAAAGACATATAATGCAAAGCCAGGAAATGTTCAATACACTCAGTTCAAAATAAAAAAAAAACAAGTTTGTAGAGTTTGCAAAGAATGTGAAGAAAAAGCAGAACTTTTCAAGTACTGGGGTAAAGTTTTAAACATGATAACTCTAGGTAGAAACTTGATACATGCTGATTGGGAAGGTGATTGGGCGCTGTAAATGAAAACCGTGGAGTCACTGTATAATGTGTTTTGCGAATTCAGTTGCATAAACTATGTGAGATATGGAATCTGGTATTTGAAAAGAACGAAGTAGCTAAAGGTGGAAAAACCAACAACACAAAAAGGAATAGGAATGCTAAGAAACGAATGGTTAGTCTGATATGTGACACCCTCTTAGTTTTTTTTAAACTGCCATCACCCACAAATTGTGACATGCTTCATAATTGGGCTTGCTGCAACACCCCTGCACAGACCAATGCTTGGGGTGGAGCAATAGGGAGGGAGAGCACAATACAAATATAAAACAATAATAGGGCTCTGAAATAGTGCAGAAGTAACAATATAAAATAAAAAACTGGCTCAGGAATGTCCGATAACACTTTCATTCCTGGACTCCCTGGTCAGGATTAAAAATTATAAATGAAGGATGATGGTGTTGAGGAATATTGATCACTCCACAACCCTCCCCTCTGCATGTTAGTCAACATGTTTCAGTCAATTTTTTAAGCCCTACATGGGTCTTCTGGCTTTCATCAGGGCTTATAATTCCCTTGAATTCACTTTGTCTCCTACCTTTATTTGATAGGATGAAGATAAACCCAGTCTGATATTTGAGCTGTAATGCACAGTTCGGATTTACTGAGTTTCACCATCAATGTTGCTTAAAAAGCCATTGGTGTCAGGGCGTCTCCCTGTGGTCACAAATTCTTCAAGGTGAGGCTGCCGCTTCACCAACTCTCTCTGCATGCAATGAAGATAAACCATACCTCTACAGAAAATTCATCCAAAGACAATTTGTGGTGAAAGACAGAGAGGGGAGGTTCAATGCTGTGGCTCCATATATGACACTGGAACCGTCGATCCAGAGATTACAGAAAAGCTCCAAGGGAATTGTTGGTCAGACACTTAAAAGTGAACATGTTGCTCAATGGCAATTTGTTTACCATGAAGTCTTTTCTATTTGCAATGTTTTCTCAGAGATGATTTTCAAAATGAACGGACCTTGTGGAAAAGAGATGGGATCGTTTTAATAAACATGTTGACAGTCTTCTTGATTTCATGCAGCAGCAAATAAACTCCTTTGAAATGACTGAGCCTGTGCGACTACACAACTTTGTGACCAAACAATATGTGGATAACGATATAAAGACATCTCTAGTAGATGCCTTGGAACATGGATAGAAACTATATGCAGAACTGAAGCAGGAGAGATTTGTATTGAAATAGAAAAAGCTATTTGACATAATCCCTAAAGCTAAATTTCCTCACTTTAACTGCCATAGTGCCATGGTGAGAGTTACGTTCAACCAGCCACTATGAAACAGGTTAAAATAAAAGGTAATCCTGCTTAATATTCTGTACAAGAAACCAACCCAGAGATGCTCATTGTTCTTATCTAGGCACAAAGTCTTATGGGTGATGACTCTATGAGAAAAATTGAAACAAAGCTTAGAGCTTTAACTGCTGAACCTGTGAAGGTTCTAAAAGGATTTGCCGAGACAGAAGATGTAGAAAAATTCCTACACCTTTGACATTCTGGGTAAAGTGAGTTCAAGAGATCAGTCCAGCTAAGTGACCTTACACCAACATCCTATTCGGTGCATGGACACATTAAAAGAGTGTTCAACTTGACGATCTGAATAAGTGTAAATATTTTGGATCATGCATATGTTGAGAAAGATAGGTGTGAATTGGAGTGGGAAGATATTGAAGGGGTGTTAAAACCTACAAAAGTTCTAAAGCCTCTAACCATAGAACTTACACATACTTGCAAAACCTGTGCTACAAAAAAAAAAATTCTCACATTTTAAACGTTCTGCAAATGTACCACAAGCATAGAAACAAAGATCCAACGGCAGACTCCAAGTGTCTCACAAGACTCAGTGTAGTCACCCAAAGTGTAAACAAATATGAATTGGTTGGGTAGTGTGTCCAACCCGCTCCTGCAACTGCTGTTGAGATCTGCAACCCGCCTGCTCGGGAACCAAGAACTTGTAAAGCAATGGAGCGGTGCACTACCAGGGTATAGTGGCATTCAATAATGAAGCAGGATCAGTTATTTCTTTGGTACCATCTTTATTCAAATAGATCCAAATCAACAGAAAACAGACATCAGCCAATGTGTTTCATTCAAGGAAATTAACTTCGTCAGGGCTGGAAAATAAGCATAAATGAAACACATAAGTACTCTATAGCACTTTCAATGAACATCCATATTAAAATACTAACAAAAACAAAAAACAACAAAACATATGTGACAAAGGGTGCTATTTGGAAAAAGTGGGACAAGGTTACACATGTACAAAATTCCATTAAAAAAGACATGAACAACAGTGAATACAATCATAGAAGTCACCAACGAGGAGAGTCACGATCCCAGGTGCTTATTAAGTCTGTATAATAAAAAAACATATCTAACCATTTGAGGCTGCTAAAAAACCCTCTAAATGTATCTACTGGGATGTGGTGATTAGGCAAAGTATCAAATAACTAAGTGTAAAAATGTGTATGCCCCATTTTAAATAACGTATAGCATCAGTTTTAACCTATTGGGATTGAAGGCGGATAAAGTGAGTCTTGGGTACAGTGGTGATCCCTCTAGGGCTGTGGAAACAGGGATCCGAAATGGTGCATCAATAAGACATCTAGTACTTGTAGACCGCAAGATATGCAAGCGCAAAGGCAGAACCTAATGGTTAAGCATAAGTAGTTGATGTCCCCCAGATGGAGAGACATCAAAAGAGACAATAATTCTGGAACAAAGTGCAAACATATAATAATGAATACAAGAAAAGCGTTGTGTTAAATAAAAAGCACACAATCCCGTGCACTATGTATCAAAATGGACCATATTATTTTAATCATATACATACCAAAAAGTGTATGTCGAAAGCCTTCACAAGTGGTTAGGAATAAGGTCCAATCAACCTCAATCTGTAGTCATCAATGTAATTGTAGCTTGGGCCTCCATGATAAAGGCTGACAGCGAGAAGCCTGAGGAACATAGAGAAATAGTATAAAATGGTAGTAGATCTTTGAATTTGTATTTAAAGAAATAAATGCAGAAAACGTCATAATGACGCGAACTCGGGGGGGGGGGGGGTGCCCACGTGGCAGAAGCCAATATGTCTCGGAAGGATACATTAAAGGCCTGCGCAAACGAATGTCATCAGTTATAATCAATCAGATAAACAAAATTGCCAGGAACCTATGCAGTGTCTCAGTGTTTGGAAAGGCGATGGAAAGTCTGTGCAGGAGTCACTGGCAATGTAGAGCAGAGGTCTTCAAACTGTGGGGTGCGACCCCCCAGGGGAGTCCTGGAGTCCTAGGAAGGGGGTCGCAGATTCCCCAGCTTCACTTGTCCTGTAAAAAAACAGACGTCTGCCATCCTGGGATGGCTAATTGAGATCATTATCAGCTGTTTGCCTGAATGAAAGGCAAATGCGCTCTGATGAGACAGAGAAGCTTTGCACAGACTTAACAGGCTCGGGCCTTCCACAGCAGTGTGCATTTGGAGAGACACCTTGGATCACGCATCTCTGAGTGATGTAAACTCAGCTGCGAGAGCGTCAGTTTAAATAATGAACTGACCTCTAATCTGGCATGCTGAGGCGTGACTGTCAGATCACAGCAGACGTCAGCAGCGAGCGTTCAATGCATTCAGCTGCCTTAAAGCCAGGCCTGATTTTAAAAGAAATGCTAAATGTTTTAAGCAAACTGAAGGTCGGGCGCTTCGCATTCATAAGGACATTTGTCTAGCTCATCAGTAAAATAGCTTTGTTTAGGAGCTGTGTCGTCCCCTTGATTATGGCTGCACAGTAGATCAAATATTTTAGTTGATCAGTGGATCAAGTAGATCGATAGCTTAGAAATGCAGCACACAGAGAAGATTTCATTGGCAGGAACGCAAACAACCCTCAATGGACCAAAAGACATACCACTAATGGAAACCAGAAGATTCAGAGAGCTTTGAGGGGCCTCAGCAAGTGAAGGTAAGGGCAGGCCGGTGGCCCCTGGTGGTCTTGGTGCGTCATCCCTTTGCCCAAATTCATGGGAGTGTCTGTAGGGACGCCACATGCTCGCACACTTTGCCCAAGACGCCCCCTCTTTGTTGTTTTTAGAATCCAGTCCTTGCTCCCTGTTTCACGCTGACAAGATAGCTCAGCGGGTCAATCTCACACTTTCCAGTCATGAGGCTTTTCAGGCAAAAGAGCCAAGCACTCAGTCTGCTGAATAAACTCTCATGTCCCTAAGCGCCTCGAAGCGTCAGAGTACCTGCTCCAATGCTTTCCCATTGAATCACAACACACTGTGTGCAAACCACAACATTCAAACTAGGCAGGCCTTTCTCCTCAATAGGACGGTAAAATAAGATAAGATGGGCACAATGTTCACCAAAAACTAAATGTAGTGGTGTCCGCTGTAAAAAATGGTCACCTTAATATTATTAAAATGCCTAAATGAGGAGGAGCATGTATACATAAATTAACCCTTGCCTCATGGGCTGCTGTATCTAGGTGTGATCCAACTAATATTAACAAACCCATTACATAAAGCCGAAATAATTGGTCATGGGCCCTTTAAGGGCTGAACGTGACAATAATCTTCAGCCCGGGGTGTCAGTGCGATGTGGGGCACTGACTGTCCTGGCAGATAGCTCAGTTTAATTTCCTGCATAGTCAATGGGCCTCGCCTTTGGGACCTTATAAGTGTTTAGCCATGCAACACAACAGTTGATGTTGTTGCACCCTGGATATTGTGCTGGATAACTAAACACTTGTAAGGTCCCAAAGACGAGACCTATTGGCTATGCCAATGCTTGTTTAAACATGTTTTTGAAGTTCTTGAAAGGATTTGACAGCGAAGTACAGAAAAACAGAGAGAGAGCCCATTAGGCAACACTTTGCTATGTTGCTGTAGTCTACACCACTGCACTCTACGCCACTGTACTCTACGTCACTGCACTCTGCAAAACTCCACACCAGTGCACTCTACACCAGTCCACTGTACCCCCCTCAACTGTATGCCACTGCACTCTACTCTACTCCACTGCACTCCACGCCACTGCACTCTCCAAAACTCCACACCAGTGCACTCTACACCAGTCCACTCTACTCTAAGCCACTCAACAGTATGCCACTGCACTCTACGCCACTGCACTCTACATCACTGCACTCTACGCCACTGCACTCTGCAAAACTCCACACCAGTGCACTATATACAAATCCACTCTACTCTACGCCAGTCCACTGTATGCCACTGTACTCTACTCTGCACCACTCTACTCTATGCCACTGCACTGTATGCCACTGGACTCTGTGCCTATGCACTGTACTCTTCATTACTGTACTCTCTGCCACTGCACTCTGTGTCACTCGGCACCACTCTACGCCAATGCACTTGATGCCACTGTACACCACTGCACTCCACGACACTCCCTACCCCCTGATTTGTTACCTTTGCCTCAAATTGTAAAGTGCTATGATATCCTTCAGGATCAAGTTTGCGCTATATAAAACTTTATAAATAAAACAAAATAAAACCATACCTATGAGGAAGTGAAAAGTCACGCTGCATGGCTTTTCATTGCCTCATATGGAGTAATCAGTAAGACATAGCAGCGCAAGTCACTGCGTTGCTTTACTCTGCGTCAAGGAGGTATTCCATGGGCTTTGCGTGGGGGTCCCACGCAAAGCCCATGGATTTTGGTTTTGCCCCACATTTACAAAATGATGTAAACCTGAGGCAGCTCCAAAAACTGACGTCTCTCCAGTGGAGGCATAACGAGGAGCAATGTTCAAATTTCTCCTCATTCTTTCCTCTATCCATGTGTGCTGCATTCTGCAGCTCTCATAGAAATAGGAAAACGTCCCTCAGGATTGTTTTGGTGAAGGAAGGTGACTCTTCCCGTACAAAACAATTCTGCCTACGTTAGTGCTAAGGAGCAATTTGTGAAGGGAAAAGAACTGGAATGCACCGTATTTCATACTTACAGTTTAATTCTGCCCTTTCACATTGGCATTGGACAGCACCGCAAGAAGACTTGCAGCGCTGTCCTTCACTAATTTCTCATAAATAAGGCCCTTTGTTCTTAGCTACACCCCTACGCTCAATGACCTTTGGTTTGGATATGCTCATATATTGTTATAAGTAAACTCCCATTCTATCCTCTGGGACAAATAGCCTTTCCCTGGTGAAAAATGAAACACACTGTAATTCACTGCCGAACCTGTCACACACCAGTACATGTCTTACCTATAACATACACAGTACCCTGCCCACAGGGGTACCTTGGGCCTAACTTAGGGGTGACTTACATGTAAGAAAAGTGAAGATTCGGGCTTGGCGAGTTGGTGCACTCTCCAGGTCGAAATGGCAGTTACAAACTTCACGCAGACACTGCAGTGGCAGGTCTGATAACCCTTTTAAGGGCTGCTTGGGTGAGTGGCACATTCAGTACTGCAGGACCACCAGCACCATTTGATTTTATAGGTTCTGGCACCCTTAGTGCACTTTACTGGGGACTTACCGGTAAGTCAAACATGCCAATCATGGAAACACCAATCCATAATACAATTTATAATAGGAGCACTTGCACTTTAATACTGAACAGCAATGAGGAAGTGCGCAGAGACACTAAACCAGCAAAAACAGAGTCAAAACTAGGTCAGAAAGGAAAATAACAGGAGAAACATGCCAAAAGATGGCAGGTTTAACAGGGGCATTTATAGTTATCAATATATGTTTATGACGAGAAAAACCAGTTTCTAGAAAATTTTGGCAGAAGGGTGAGGTTCCGTGACAATTGTAAGTGATGTTTTCGACTCGCACGAACATGGTCGAGTCTGGTATCTATGAACCGCAGATGACGAGTTTAGTGGGTGTGTGCAGTTTCGCTGTGCTAACCTAAACCGTTCGTTTGTTACGTGGGTTTTTCTATCTGTACCCACGGGTTCCATCTTAGATACGGCATCCATTTTGTCTCTTGCCCTCAAGTAGCCAGCGAACGGACGTTGTCCGTTTCGCGACCCTGGGACTCCCAAGATACTTGCGGAAGACACATGTCCTTTGTAAGTGTCTTTATGGCGAGGGGGATGATACTGTAAGGCAGATGGCCCCGCTCGAGGCTCATCTCGCCGTGCCGGTTTATTGTCTCAGCCGTGCATCTCATTAGGCACGTCCCTTTGATGCCTGTAGCTCGCGTTTCCCGATACCTCCCTTTTTACACCCTTTCCAATTCCCCACTGTCTCCATCTTCCTCCGCACCTGTCCTTGTTCCTTCTTCGATCTGTTTTACTGCTGATTGGAATGTACTAATGGTGGGAAGATGGGTTTTTACAGTTGGGAACCGCCAAATGTTTCCGCACTTATGTTCCGGACCTTGTGTGTATCGAACTGACCGAAACGACCCCTCTGGGTGATAACTATGGGAACTAAGTCATAAACCTTTGTGTACCATGTAACCCTATGGGTAAATTGTGTATAAAAGGAGCGATCCACAGAACCAATTTGAAGCAGTCTCCACAAGTAGCACATGCTGTACTTGCCGTGATTTCTGTGTTCCCTGCAGTAAATAAAGCTCGAATCTTTGACGCCGAAGGAAGTGTCCCGTGTCTCTGTCACTTGTACGCCGGAGCAGGTTACCCACGAAGGTTTCAGGTGTTGTTCCCTGGCACCGCTGGGTCTTAAATAACCCAGTCCTTCAGTTGGCGCCCAATGTGGGGCTGCATCAGTGGTACCGGTCCAAGCCCGACGATCGTGAGGAACTTCGTGTGAAATCTCCGAGGGAAGGTGCACTCCGCTTCATCGATCCTGTTGTCGACATAAGTGGCCCGAAGACTTTTCCCGCGAAGATTCCCGCCTCCTGACGGCTGCCACGGACTGCTGCCCTGACTGTAGACCTGTTTTGGCGCCTGGCGTAGACCTTGGTATAGCGAGACGATTGACGGGCCTTCCTGGTGACGCCATCGATCTTTGAGTTAAGTATTTGTGGGTCGCTCCCAGAGTTCTTGGTTGTGGTTCTTAGTTGTTGCATGGTTCCATTGCATTTGTGGTTCTTGGTACTTTGTTGTGATATTTGACGACTGCAGACGCCAAAAACCGAGGGTTTTCGCTCTTTGCTGGGACTTGGTAAATCCCGTAACCCTTGAAGTTTGTGAAACTCGGCTAGTGTGCAAGATGCCTGGTCGTAGTACTTTGTTTAGTTGTTTCAGACGTTGTGGCACGGATTCCCGACTGGAGGACTCGTGTCCGATACCTCCGGTTGGAACTCCCACTTATGAACTGTACAGTAAGCACGGATTGGGCCCGATTACTTTTAATGATTACTGGATTCGGTATACTAAGAAGGATGGTGTCCTTAGTTGGCCACCTCATGGTAGCTTTGAGACTCCAATCTTAGATAATATAGAGGCTAAATTATTTGCGAAAAAGTCAAGGCCGGCCATGTTTGATGCCTTTCGGTTGTGGCGTAAAGAAGCCTGACAGAAAGAAATCAGACAGACTAAACGAAATCAGAGAGATGGTGTTGCTACCATTGTAAAGAAAGCAGAGCAGTTTCAGCGTGATAAGGAAAATAAGGAAAAGGAAGTGTTCGATAGGCTACAACGTATGTCCATAGATAAGTGCTATCCTGCTTTGCCTACGGAGTCGGAAAAGAAAGAAGAAATAGTTGAGGATCCTTTAATGTCTTATCTTCTGAAGTCGCCACCCCCGTATGTACAGGGTACCGCTGCTCCAGTGGTTCCCCCTGTACCTGTTCCACCACCTGTTCCTCAGCCTGTTCCTCAACCTGCACCCGTTCTTCCGACTGTTCCTGCTCCTTTGTCTGTTGCTATCCCTACTGCTCCTCCACTTCCACATACTCCTGCTCCCGCTACTGCTCCTGTTTTGTTAACTCCTGTTGTTGCCTCTGTTTCTACCTCTTCCCTTGTTAGTCCTGTGTCCTATACTTCTCCCTCTGTTCGTAGTCGTACTTCTCCTGTTGCGGCTAACTTCTTTCATTCTCTCGGACCCGTTCTTGGGTCCGCTGGTTCAGATGGTCCTCAGAGACGTAGTCAGCTTCCTGGTAACAGGGAACGCGCTTCGCTATATAATATGGCGATGGGTTGGATGACACATCCTCTTAGAAATCCACCACGTATTGTACTCGATACGTTCTGTCAATTTAATATACCAACCCAAAGATTTGTGTTTGAAGAAATGTGTAAGGTCCTTCGTGATCAGATATCTGCCGACGCGCCTGATGAGGTGCTGTCCGCTTTGTCTGATCTACAGCTTCAGTTCTCGAATGGACTGATAGTGGATACCAACGTTCGACGTGCGGTTGAGCGGTTGCTATCTTTCCGTCCCACTCCTATACCTCAAGCCTTGTTTGTTGAGGATGTTGAAAGACAGCCAGATGAGTCTGGTCAGTTTCCTATGCGTGAAGTTCCACCAGTATGGATGCCAGGTAATCCTGCAGCCCAACCTCCGATCTTGCCGTTTTTCCAGAGAGTATGGATACATCTCCCATGGAAACGCTCTGAAGTGTTACAGGTGAAGCAATCTTTGCCTGACCCTCGCAAAAATCCTGCAGGGTATTATAAAGAATTATCGCAGCTTGTAGACGCTACGGTAATGAATCTTGCCGATATCGATATGCTGTTTGGCAATGTTGTACCGCAACCGGTATGGGCTAAGATTCGTCAGGAAGACCATGCGAACGAATTGGGTGGTGATTGGGCTGCCCTTACGGCGGCAGATACGCGACAAGTGGGTGGGGCTAAGCCCGAGCAGCTCATTACGGCTCTCCCTCAGAGAATAATTACGCTAATGAAAACTCTTATGCCAGCTATGAGGGTGAATTGGGACAAATTGTCAGCTTGTAAGCAGAAAAAGGACGAGAGTGTCTCCGACTTCTTTACAAGATTCGAGGAGGCATTCATCGACCATAGTGGTCAGGATATGGGTACTGAGGGTGGCCAACGGTTGTTCGTGGATAAATTTGTCTCTAACTTATTGCCCGATTTGAGCAATAAACTGAAGAATTCAGAAAGTGCATGGGCCGTTTCTACCTCAGCTCAGATATTGGCTACAGCCCAATATTATGAGAATAGAGAGAAAGAAGAGAACGACCGCGCTGATAAAAAGACGAAAGAACTTAAAACTAAAGTGTTGTTACAGCAAGCATATCCTCCGCGTTCGAATCAGAATGCTTCGCAACAAAATAGATCGCAGTCGCAATCTAATCGACCACAATCTAGAAATGACTCCTCTTCCCAAAGATCCTCTTTAGGGTACAATCAGTGTGCCTATTGTAGACAGGAGGGTCATATAAAATTCAATTGTCCTGTTTTGAACGATCGTAATAGTGGTAATTCATCTAAAGGAGGTCGTGGTGGTTCCCAACAGACATCACGCGGTAGGGGTCGCGGTGCTCAAAATGATCGTTCAGATAACCAATCGAATTCTAATAACTGTTTCGATCAACGTGGATCATCGCAAGGACGATCTGCGCAGTACAATGTAGTCGATCAGGGAACTGACGACAGTAATTACTAGGACAGCTATAGACAAGGAGAGGGAGTGGTATCAGTTCCGGTTGACCCGAGAGGGCCTTACGACGCAGTTGCTACATCGGGCGTCGTTGAGTCTTTTCTATTGGACACTGGTGCCGCGAAAAGTTCTATTATGCATTCGAAACTCCCTGGCGCACCTTTGTCTGGCTTAACAAATGTTTCCGTTGGATTCTCTGGCGCCCCCGTTAGCAATCCAGTTTCACGCCCTTTGCCTCTTACGATTGGGCCACGTGAGCTTGAAGCTCCGTTGATTTTGACTACTGGTTGTGGTGAAAATCTCTTGGGTCTGGATTTGCTAAAACGTTTGTATGCAACTCTGTATTGTTCTCCTGCGGGTGTAAAGCTTACGTTGGGAAAGAAGGTTGTCTTTCCTATGTACTTGTCTCTTGATAAGCTTCCACCGGAATTGAGTTCTCTTCCTGAATCCTTATGGGCAACAGGTCCCAATGATGTGGGCCTGCTTGACATCTCCCCTTATGTTGTTCAGTTGAAATCTAATGTGCGATTGCCACGTATTCCCCAGTATCGTATCTCTCTTGATGGTGAACGAGCACTGTTAGCGATCATCTATGATTTGATCGACAAAGACGTTATTGAAGAGACTCGGGGAAACGTGTGCAACAGCCCTGTGCTGCCTATTTTAAAACGTACTGATCCTTCGAAACCACCTGTTTATCGTTTTGTCATCGATTTACGGGAGGTAAATAAAATTGTGATTCCTCAGTTCCCTGTTGTGCCTGACATCACGGCGCTACTGACTCTGATTCCAGCATCTGCGTCTTGGTTTTCGGTGATCGATCTGAAGAATGCGTTCTTCAGCATCCCGATCGCAGAAGAGAGCAGAGACCTTTTCGGCTTCTCTCTTGGTGGGCGCAGCTTCCGGTTTAAACGCGCTCCTCAAGGCTACTGTGAGAGTCCATCGATTTACAGTCAAGCCTTGAAGGGTCAACTGGATGCGTTTACGTTGCCGGCTGGTGCGGCCTTAATCCAATATGTCAATGACTTATTGGTAGCTGCAGATACTCAGGACATTTGCAAAATTGCTACGGTGTCGTTGCTGCAGCATCTCTGTGACTTACATCACAAGGTGTCACCTTCTAAACTCCAATATTGTTGTCAAGAAGTAACCTATCTAGGTCACTTATTGTCAAAGGAGGGAAGGCGGTTGACCCCAGAAAGAATTGCAGCAATTGCGCGAATGACTGTGCCAACAACACAAAGAGATGTGCGTGCCTTTCTAGGTATCACGTCGTACTGCAGGCAATGGATTCCAAATTTTTCATTGCTAGCGAAACCATTGGTGGCTCTTACGTGCAAGGATGTTTCTACTCCTTTACCATGGACGGAAGAATGTCAGAAAAGTTTTTCTGAACTGCGTGACTCATTGTGTTCGGCTCCTGTGTTGGGTACTCCTGACTACAGTAAGCCATTCACGTTATATGTTCACGAGAGGGAAGGTTGTGCTTTGAGTGTCTTAACGCAACCTTTTGGTGGTAAGCAACGTCCATGTGCATATTTTTCCTCGACCTTGGACCCGGTAGCTAGAGCATTGCCGAGTTGTCTGAGAGCAACAGCGGCAGCTGCGGTGTCCATCCGACAATCAGCAGGATTGGTCATGGATAATATGCTTACGGTGATGGTTCCGCATGCAGTTGACGCTCTTTTAAATCGTACGAAAACTCAGCACTTGACAAGTGCGAGGTTGTCCGGATACGAGTTGACGCTTCTGGCAAGTCATATTCAGATAAAACGTTGCAATGTTCTGAATCCGGCAACTTTGTTACCCATTAGTACAGAGTCAGATGAAATAGCAGCCCATGACTGCTATTTGCGAACAGAGGAGGAAACAAAAGGTCGAGTGGACCTTAAAAACACTCCTTTAGAAGATCCAGATGGAACACTGTACGTAGATGGTTCGTGTTTTAAATTGCCGAATGGTGATGTGACCACTGCGTATGCTGTTGTAACTTTGAGTACTGTTGTGGAAGCTGCGAGATTGAATCAGAATTCTGCCCAGGCTGCAGAGCTGATTGCCCTAACGAGAGCGTGTGTGTTAGCAAAAGATAAACGTGTGAATGTGTATACTGACAGTCAGTATGCATTTGGCGTCGCTCATAGCTTTGGACGATTGTGGAGAGAGAGGTTTTCTGACATCGCATGGTACGAAGATTCAGCATGGCCAACTTGTGAACGATCTTTTGGATGCACTTACGTTGCCTAAGCAGGTAGCGATTGTTAAATGTAGTGCACATCGTAAGGTGACGGATGATGTTGGTCGTGGTAATGCGTTCGCGGATGAGACTGCTAAGGAGACTGCCCGGAACCTTAGCACTCGAATGTATGTGACGAGTTCAGTTAGGTGGCCTACAGAGTCAAGGATGTGTGAGGACACTATTGAGAGTGTGAAGGCGATACAAAATGAGGCCACTGAGACTGAAAAGAAGAAGTGGAATGAGAGTACGGGAAAGTTGGATGCGAATGGTTGTTGGATTGATTTGTCGGAGCAGAAAAGATGGATGTTACCAGATGCGTATGTGCTGGCTGTTGTGACAATGGCACACGGGTTAGCACATATTAGCGTGAAAGGTATTTGCAAGTTGTTGTCTCCTGTGTGGAAGAATGATGGTATCACGAAATGTGCTGAACGCTTGGTTAAGAACTGTATGGTATGTATGTTGTACAATCCGGGTAAGGGAACCCCAACTCCTCCTGGTAGTTTTGCTCCCCCTTCGTGTCCCTTTGAGGTGATTCAATTAGACTTCATCCATATGGAGAGATGCAATCACTTGAAGTACATTTTGGTTGTGGTTTGCGCGTTCTCCCGATGGATTGAAGCCTATCCTCTCAAGGACAACACGGCTTTGTCAACGGCAAAAATCCTACTGAAGGAATACTTTCCTCGATATGGAATGCCTCGGGTCGTGTGGTCTGATAACGGAAGTGAGTTTGTGGGGAGTGTGATGAAGAGTGTGTGCAAAGGCCTTGGAATTAATCAAAAATTCCATAGCGCCAATCATCCCCAGTCAGCTGGTTTGGTTGAATGGTATAATGGCACCCTTAAACTAAAATTAGCGAAGATTCAGGCTACGACTGGTCTTTCGTGGCCTGACGCTTTACCCTTAGCTTTACTATCAACAAGGGCAACCGTACACTCCCGAGTAGGGCTCAGTCCCTATGAAATAGTGTTCGGTCGTCCTGCAAATGTTTGGGGGGTCCCTAGACCGGCTGTGTTCTGTGATCTTGAGTATCCAATGTTGATCGATTATCTTCATGACTTGACTGCTAAACTGAGGTTAATTCACCAACAGGTTTACGAAGCACTGCCGACGCAGATTGAGGGTCCAGGCCACCAGCTCCAGCCGGGAGACTGGGTGGTTACCAGAAATTTTTCTCGGAAGAAGAACTTGGAGCCCAGGTTCACCGGACCCTACCAGGTCCTCCTTGCCACGAGAACTGCTGTTCGTCTTGAGGGGCGGAAAAACTGGGTGCACGCCACCCATACGAAGAAAGTCCCTATTCCGTTGCCGGCGGACTCGTGGGTGAGGAGAGGCATTGCGTCAACTGAAACTGAAGGGTTGTCGGCGTTTGTTCCTTTCAGCGACGCACAACCTGTTGGAGAATCCTCGGTGCAGCAGAAAGACACTGTTGAACATCTGTCATCAAAAGACTCAAGACCAGAACATTCGACTGATCAGCAGAACGCTGTCTCTTCAACGGATCCTTTGTTTGACGAACAGACACGTCCTGGGAAAACCCGATACTTTTTGCGATCCCGCACTAAAGACTAATAAAAAGATCCTGTTCTGTCCCTTGACAACTGCATTATCCCGTTTTCCACGATCAGTCTGAACACCTGTATCATTGTAATTATTCTTGTACATATTGAAGGTTTTTTCCTACGTATTTTTGCTTCCACAGATGAGAGACATTGCATATATATATTATAAATAAAGGCCGTAGGGCCGCGCGCGTACTTCTTTCTGGTTAGTAGGTCTTGACGCTAGGTTAAAGACCGTCGGTTCCTGGGAACTCCTGGGAATTGACTACTGCTACACAGAACGAAGTGCGTCAAGAAACGTTGCGGACGGTCATAGGGGATGGCGTTTTCAAAGCTGATGGATGTGGAAAGAGCACAGACACAAAGATTTGAGCTACAGCAACTTAGTCGTACGAAATGTTTTATGTTCCAGATATTTGTATTGCTTTTGATTGTTTCTGCATTACTAGCGGGTGGGGTGTATTATATGATGTCGTACTTCTTACCTTCTGCCATACCTACACCTATTCCTACTTCTGACTCTAAATTCACCTCTACTGCATCTCCTCATTCCTTCCATATCTTACCCGAACACGAGCAGGCTAGACGTGCAGAATTTCGCAATAATTCCTTTATTCAGCTCCTTCACCAGCACCAGTTAGTGGTTAACACTACTAATTGTTGGGTGTGTGGGTTGATGCGACATACCACAGATAAGGGAATTCCATATTTGGTTTTACCGTATAGTTCCCAGGGTTCTGCTCGAGCATTCCAAACAATGTTTCGAAGCGCACTAGGTTTCCACCCCATTCGAGAACCACGTTCTCCATACTCTGGCCCTGGCTCGTATCAAAAGCCTTTGTCTATAGCGATAGAGGATTTAGATAGCGATATCTATGATCCCTCGCTTATTCCCGAAGAAGAGGTACAAGCCTATAGGGTCCTGAGTAGAGGCGAGTATAGTGTGTTCACTAGTGAAAAACAGCTTAAAAGCTCACCCCCGATATGGGTCGTACCCCACATTGGTAATTTTTGTCTCATAGGTCGTGGCCGAAGATCGAAAGCCCGACTTGGAGAGAGTGCTTGCACTGAAAATTACATATTGCCGATGGTCTCGTCCCCTGTGTTTCTGGCTGCCAAGGGTACATACTTTATCTGCCATGATCGTGCGTATGCATGGTTGCCCTTCGACTTTGTGGGCTCATGTTTTATCGCAAATTTGTTGCCTCCGACGTTCACTGTAGATGCAGATTATCACAAGACTAGAGTTGTGAGAGGCGTAATTAGCGAAGAGGACACTGCCGGTCAAGAGGCAGGAGACTTTTTCAAGGGTTTCCTCCCGTTTTGGGGGCCTATGGTTAATAGTAGGAACCTGAGACAGTTGACTCGAGTGGTGGAATCAACAGCTAATATTACTGCCAGTGCCCTTGGTAATATCACCACAGAACTTCAGGCGGATAGACTTATGACGTTACAAAACCGTATGGTTTTAGACGTGATCTTAGCAGATCGAGGTGGGGTATGCAAGGTGATCCATTCGAGCTGCTGTATTTTCATTCCTGATAACGCTCCGACTGTTTATCAAGCCATCTCAAAGTTGCATAAAATCTCTGAATCCATACACGTGGACGTAGGGGGTTGGACGCTACTTGGGTGGTTTTGGGGCCTGATGTCGACTTGGGGTTGGAAGATTCTGATGATTATCGGAGTTGTTGTGGCGTTCCTGTTCACGTGCTGCCTTTGCGTGCAGTGTGGTCCTGCCTTATGTGGCCTCTGTGCTACAGCGTGTATAAGACAGCCACCTGTTACCAAAGAAGCTCGGTTGGACAGAGCTATGTTACAGCAACATCTAGATGGTCTAATGAATATCGAGTATGATTCCGACTAGTGCTTGCCTACATGAGGGCAAAAGGAGCGTCTGAGGTTCCGTGACAATTGTAAGTGATGTTTTCGACTCGCACGAACATGGTCGAGTCTGGTATCTATGAACCGCAGATGACGAGTTTAGTGGGTGTGTGCAGTTTCGCTGTGCTAACCTAAACCGTTCGTTTGTTACGTGGGTTTTTCTATCTGTACCCACGGGTTCCATCTTAGATACGGCATCCATTTTGTCTCTTGCCCTCAAGTAGCCAGTGAACGGACGTTGTCCGTTTCGCGACCCTGGGACTCCCAAGATACTTGCGGAAGACACATGTCCTTTGTAAGTGTCTTTATGACGAGGGGGATGATACTGTAAGGCAGATGGCCCCGCTCGAGGCTCATCTCGCCGTGCCGGTTTATTGTCTCAGCCGTGCATCTCATTAGGCACGTCCCTTTGATGCCTGTAGCTCGCGTTTCCCGATACCTCCCTTTTTACACCCTTTCCAATTCCCCACTGTCTCCATCTTCCTCCGCACCTGTCCTTGTTCCTTCTTCGATCTGTTTTACTGCTGATTGGAATGTACTAATGGTGGGAAGATGGGTTTTTACAGTTGGGAACCGCCAAATGTTTCCGCACTTATGTTCCGGACCTTGTGTGTATCGAAGTGACCGAAACGACCCCTCTGGGTGATAACTATGGGAACTAAGTCATAAACCTTTGTGTACCATGTAACCCTATGGGTAAATTGTGTATAAAAGGAGCGATCCACAGAACCAATTTGAAGCAGTCTCCACAAGTAGCACATGCTGTACTTGCCATGATTTCTGTGTTCCCTGCAGTAAATAAAGCTCGAATCTTTGACGCCGAAGGAAGTGTCCCGTGTCTCTGTCACTTGTACGCCGGAGCAGGTTACCCACGAAGGTTTCAGGTGTTGTTCCCTGGCACCGCTGGGTCTTAAATAACCCAGTCCTTCAAGGGGGTCCTTACGTCTAAACAGGTTTGACAAGGGGGTCTCGACATCAAAAAATGTGAAGACCACTGACGTTTAGGAATGGAGCATCAGGAGCCCATGCCGCAGAGGGCCTGCGGGCAAGGCTGCATTCCACGCTAGGCACATAGTCAGAAAGCTGTAAACGTCAAACAGAGTTAACGTATAACAGTGACGTGGTTGTAAGGAAGATGCACAGAAACAAAAGTTTGAAAGAGAGCACAAAAGAAAATAAAATAAAAGTGTAGGGCAAGCAGGCAGAGAAGGTGTGCTTAGTACCCGTATCCCCTGTTATATAAAATAAATATATTCAGGAAGCCTGAGATAAACGTTCGTAAATACAAGTCACAATGCCATTTAAATAATGATACCGTAAATGAGTACGAAAAAAGGGGGGGCTTCTGGTGGCAGAGGGGAAAAAGGGAAAGCACAAGCACAGTACGGGTGGAATGAGGAATAAAAATCCGCCCAGATCGGGGACGTTAACAACGGGTTGGAGGCGCATATAATGGGCTTACCTTAGACTGGCTGTCTGAACGTAACAGCACTTCTCGTAAGGAAAGATGATCCCAAGCTCCTTTTATCTAGCAACTTAAGCACACAAAAAACTTGGAGGCCTATTAGGATGGCTGATGGACCTGCGTCCGTCCGCCACCCCCGAGTTGGATGGACCGTCCTCAGGGGCAGCGGCGGTCCCTCCGTTGGAATTAGGATGTGACCACCACCCTGGCGGTCACATCCCGTATATATAACATTGCGGCGAGTGCTGCTTTAAGCAGCACCCGCCGCAAAGTCAAATATGCATGCTGTGCATTTGCTTGCACAAAGCGGCAGGCACCGCGCGGTGCCTGCCGCATTGTGCATGCAAATGCTGGGGGGTACCATAGGTACCCCCCATGTGCACCCCACACCCCCCAACACCCTAGGGGCTCGCAACGGGCCCCCAAAAACAAAAGACCACATGCTTTTTCACGGTGGGAAAGCTGCCGTGGAAAAGCATGTTTTCGCCTGCATCGTAATATGGCTGGCGGTGTCTTGCAGATCCTGCCACCATATTTGCGTACACCCACCACGGATCAGCGGTGGACGGACTTGCCGTCCGCCGCTGATCCCAACGCCATCGTAATGTGGCGGTTGGTGTTTTCCCTCACCAAGGCGGAGAATCCGCATCCACCAGCCAGGCAGTGGCTTCCGCCGGCCCGGAGGATGCGGTTTCACCGCAATCCTAATTGGTCCCTAAATGGTAACAAGGGCAAGGAAAAACAGACTGCATTGGCACAAAGCCAAGTAAAGGAGCGATCGGCGTGCAGTTCCGACTTGCGTTCCTTGATCAGCTGAGGGGAGACGTCAGATGGTCCCGCGGCTAGTATCTAAGCAACCAGCTGGTAAACAAAATAAATAATGACAAAAGAGAAAAAGAACTACAAGCCACCAGTTTGTGTGATGCATGTAATTAGGGGCCCGATGTAGGTGGCAAATACCAGTCGGAAACGGCCGAATTCTGCCGTTTCCGACCGGTATTTGGCATCTTGAGATGTAGGGGGCCAGATTTTACAGAATCTGTGAATTTACAGAATCGGTAAATTTACAGAATCTGTAAAATACCGAATTGGTATTTTTACCGATTCGGTAATTCCCAGATGTAGGTGGGACTCTTCTGAGTCCCAAAGGCCCTACAAATTCAGTATTTTACCACCCAATCCTATTGGGTGTTAAAATACCGAATTCAAGTGTGCATGCACATGTGTGCATGCACACCTAGCCATGTGACAGACAGACAAGCCCTAGCTTGTCAATGTGCAACATGGCGCACATGCCTATTTTTGGGGTGCCAGAGGGTGTCAAAGTGACACCCCCTACACCCTTGTGAAATTCGTTATTTACCGATTCGGTAAATACCAAATCGGTAATGCCCATTCATTCCTATGGGCTTCAAAGCCCATAGGAATGAATGGGCATTACCGATTCGGTATTTACCGAATCGGTAAATACCGAATTCTTCCGAATCGGTATTCCAGCACATCTGGAATACCTACATACCCACCCCTCAGATTTACCAATTTTTAATTACCGAATCGGTAAAATTCGGTAATTAAAAATCGGTAAATCTATTCTACCTACATCTAGCCCTAAGACTTTAGAAATGTAGTTGTCGTAGAGGAATTAGAAAACAGAATGCATATTGTCCCGGTTAGGTAGAAAAACGAGCGAAAAACGCTGTTGCTGGATAATAAATATTAAAACAGAATAGGGGTGTATAAACCCCGATTCAGCGGCTCCTTACATGGGACTATCCTCAGCCCTTGTAAGAGTATTTAGAATACGTGCAAGGGGCCCAGTTCTGAGTGGAAAAAAGCAAAAATAGGCCAAAATAGCACTCAATGGTGTGTATACTATACCTCGGTTATGCAGTTGGCATGATGAGGAATAATCGGATAAGAACCAAGGCAGTTTACCTCTGAAAATCATATTAAGGTGACACCTCCTTCACATAAACCACTTTCCATTCATGAGAAAATCTGCGTTCATTCTCCTGAACCTTTGAGATGGCTAAGCTGCACTGGTGTTCCAAAATAATAAGGATATCTCTAACCAAAAGCACAAAAAACATTGCACAGGCACAAGTTTAGTGTCTGGGTTTGCCCCTGCTTTCACTCCTCCTCATGGCCACACAAGTCGTCTGCTACAGACTTCTCTCCCAGAGCAAACAAACCAAAGAGTCCGCCACATCAAACTGCAATACAAAGAAGGAGTGGACATATGAATAATAATAAAAGTAGGATCAGAAAATAGAGACAAATAAAGGCAGCTTTGTAGAGAGACAAGAGGCAGTGTTTCTCAAGCCGCTGCTATCGCCACTCACCTAGTTGCTGCAACTTCGTATTACTATGTCAGTCCAGATGTGAAGGGTGTCACACATTGGACTCTATAGTAAAATTTGTAGCATTACAGAATATGCATGGAGCATGTCAACTGATTTTTGTCCAATCATGAGTGTAGGGTGCCACCCAGCCACCTGCCATCTCCTTGCAAGTCTGAGCAGTCAGTGATTTGATTTGAAGAATGTATATTTAGCTTGACGATATAGATGCAGTCAATATTTTAGACACTAATGGCCATATTTATGACATTAGAGGCGGAGGACATATCAGCAAGTAACCTTGCTGTACTATCCTGCATCAGAAGGAAAGGGCAAGAATATACCATATTTATCCAATACAGCACATTCCTATCCTTTCTCCTTGAGCAGGTGCCGTTTGGCAGCCTTGCCACAACGCAGGCACTCCTGAACCGTGGTGCAAGGGTGCCAGTGTTGTAGGCAGGATCGTTTTTGTGCAGGAAGGGGCACTTTCTTGCTCAAAAAAAATCCTGAGAGGTTTTTCCTCCTTCTATGTGTGCTGCAGAATGCAGAAGAAACAACTAGCAGAAATAAACACATTTCTTCACATTACACCTCCCTAAGGAGGCATATCTTTTTAGTGCATTCCCAGGTTTACCAGGTTTGGTAAATCGTGGAATGTGTCAAACACATCAGAGTTGCATGGGAACACCCACCGTAACACCCATTGAACACCTCCCTTGTGCAGAGTAATGAGATGCAGCGTTTGTGCTACATTGCATTACTTCATATGCTTTAAGACATTCAAAGCAATGCAAAGTATCTTTGCAGTGCTTTAAAAATATGACTGAGATGTTTGCCTCATATATGTACCACGTTGCTTGATGCAAGCATGACGCAAAGCTCCCATAAATATGCCCCTATGTTTTTGTAGCTTGATATTACAACCCTTTATTTTGGTAACTCAAAATTCTCATATTATTTTTCCAGTTATAGTGCTCTTCCTAAGTAGTCGGCCCAAGCAAATTGTATTACATTTTTTGCCATCCACCAATAGAATTGTCTTTAACATTTTTAGGTAGTAGGATCTCTCCTTTATCCAGTGGTAGTTGTGGCTCAAGTAAGTCAAAGTTCCCTTCACTTCAAAGTTGCCAGAACCAGCCCTTCCGCTCAATATATGCCATCGATATTTTTTCTGTCAATGCTTTCTCGAGTAATTATTTTGCCTTTAAATGTCAGCTTGCAGATAACCTTCAGCAGAACTTATAGGTCTTTGAAAACCTAAATGCGTTTCCCTCACCGGTTTATCAATGTGCTCAAATTCACGACTGTTTCACTGGTGATATGGGACCTGATTTAGAGGTGGACATAACAGGATAGCAGCCAACATTTGGCAGTTGTTCAGTCCAACCACTTCACCCATTCTTCGACCTCATAGAGAGGTTTTGGACGGGAGTGTGATTACCCCAAATGCAGAGTCACTGTTGGCTTCATCATTGGGAAACACTCATTGTCAAGAACACATAAGTAATGTTCCATCAGAGGATTCAACTTACTTAGGCTGGGGCTTCTGATAATATGCCTTTCAGCTTTTTAGGTATCCAGCTCTGTTATGTACACCTTGGTGGTAGTGGACAGAAATCATCTTCCCCAAGAGGAAGTGGATAATGAAGTTCAGGGACATTTTTTTTATGTTCTAAAGAAAGGCCCCTTCTTTGGATGTCCGTATTAAAAAAGAATGATAACTTGATAAAGACCTCTTTACATCCTAGTGCTGGTAGCAGCTCTCCATCAGGAAACCCTCTCATGCTTTTCCACACACCACCTTTCTAACTATGACACACAATCATCATTCACACAAAACACATTCCCGTATCACCTGTGCTATAGAGAGTTTTCATCAATGTCCTTTTGGAGAATACAACATTCACCCACTTTTGCTCCAGTGTTATATTTCCTCATTTTGAGCTGGGTGTTGACATTACATATCTGACCCTCAATAATTTGCAAATTTCTCAAATTTCACGTGTCATGAAGTTTTTGAAATGTGTCAATGTGTTAAAATTATATTTCTGGGGTTTTATGGAGTTGTTCAGCAGTATTGTCTTTTTCCATATACGTTTACCCACCTTTTTCTTTTTACAACTTGATGAAGCCCAGGGAGAGGGCACAATTAAAAACATAAACATCACATACCTGTGGAGAAAAATACTCCCAACTTTGCACAGCCCTAATTTTAACTTGAAATACTACAAAATTATAACCTTGATCATAGAGTGACCCAGAAGTCTCAAGTACTTTTAGGCGCCCAAGGCTTGTAGTGAAAGAGTTGTCTCGAGACAATGGTGCTGTTTGTGGTGCTTGGAACTAACTACTTCAGACCATAAGGATTTGCGTAAAATAGAAAGTACACGAAGTCAACAACTCCAGAAATGCAGAAGCCCACTGAATATTGCACTCACCTTTAGTCCTGGACGAACCCTTCCAGGGGCCTCATTTATGACTTTTTGCCGTAGGGCAGCGCAGCAGGCCTTCCTGCTGCGCTTCCCTACGGCAAAAGAAAAGGGCAGAAATGCGCCGTATCTATAAGATACAAACAAAACAGGTGATGGACCGAATGTGGATCAATGTCACACATTCAACCCAGTCCAAAGATCTGGGCCCAATTCCATCGTTTTTTTGCACTCCACACCACCCTGGGTTAGACAATGGCGATATGCAAATCAGCTCTGACCCTGTGCCCCATGGGAACAGTCCAGTCCGAACTACAAAAGCCATGTCCTTCCCAGAACGGAATCAAGCATCCGAGGACCGGACCGGTTTCGAGGTAACACCTCTCATCAGCCCGGCTAGCTTGACTCCAGTGGTGTGGAGTGCCTGGGACCCACGTCTGAGCATCCCCAGCGCACTTAGGGCGAATTTGCAAACAAAACAGGTGATGGACCGAATGTGGATCAATGTCACACATTCAACCCAGTCCAAAGATCTGGGCCCAAATCCATCGTTTTTTTGCACTCCACACCACCCTGGGTTAGACAATGGCGATATGCAAATCAGCTCTGACCCTGTGCCCCATGGGAACAGTCCAGTCCGAACTACAAAAGCCATGTCCTTCCCAGAACGGAATCAAGCATCCGAGGACCGGACCGGTTTCGAGGTAACACCTCTCATCAGCCCGGCTAGCTTGACTCCAGTGGTGTGGAGTGCCTGGGACCCACGTCTGAGCATCCCCAGCGCACTTAGGGCGAATTTGCAAACAAAACAGGTGATGGACCGAATGTGGATCAATGTCACACATTCAACCCAGTCCAAAGATCTGGGCCCAAATCCATCGTTTTTTTGCACTCCACACCACCCTGGGTTAGACAATGGCGATATGCAAATCAGCTCTGACCCTGTGCCCCATGGGAACAGTCCAGTCCGAACTACAAAAGCCATGTCCTTCACAGAACGGAATCAAGCATCCGAGGACCGGACCGGTTTCGAGATGAGAGGTGTTACCTCGAAACCGGTCCGGTCCTCGGATGCTTGATTCCGTTCTGGGAAGGACATGGCTTTTGTAGTTCGGACTGGACTGTTCCCATGGGGCACAGGGTCAGAGCTGATTTGCCTATCGCCATTGTCTAACCCAGGGTGGTGTGGAGTGCAAAAAAACGATGGATTTGGGCCCAGATCTTTGGACTGGGATGAATGTGTGACATTGACCCACATTCGGTCCATCACCTGTTTTGTTTGCAATTGCCGCCATAAGTGCGCTGGGGATGCCCAGACGTGGGTCCCAGGCACTCCACACCACTGGAGTCAAGCTAGCCGGGCTGATGAGAGGTGTTACCTCGAAACCGGTCCGGTCCTCGGATGCTTGATTCCGTTCTGGGAAGGACATGGCTTTTGTAGTTCGGACTGGACTGTTCCCATGGGGCACAGGGTCAGAGCTGATTTGCATATCGCCATTGTCTAACCCAGGGTGGTGTGGAGTGCAAAAAAACGATGGATTTGGGCCCAGATCTTTGGACTGGGATGAATGTGTGACATTGACCCACATTCGGTCCATCACCTGTTTTGTTTGTATCTATAAGATACGGCGCATTCCTGTCCTTTTCCCCTCCGCCGGCGCACAATGGGCTGCCTGCGCCAGCGCAGGCACCCTTGCACAATGGTGCAAGGGTGCCTGCGTTGCTGGGAAGATTATTTTTGTACAGGAAGGGAAACCTTTCTCTACAAAAATAATCACAAGAGGCTTTTCCTCTTTCTATGTGTGTTGTAGAATGCAGCACACATAGAAAAAGGAAATACGAGGAGAAACAAAGACATTTCTCCCTGTTGCGCCTCCCTTACGCCTCCCCTGGGGAGGCGTAAGCTTTTGGCACTGCTTCAGAGTTGCGATTTCTCGTAAATCTGGGGCAGTGTCAAAAGGCCATGGATGTTGCTGGGAACGCCCCCAGCAACACCCATTGCACGCCCCTTTAACCCAGTACACTGCGTTAAAGGGACTGATATTTATCAGGCAGCAGTACGCCACAAAAACTGGCGTACTGCTGCCTGATAAATACCACGCAGGCTTCTGCGCCACGGAACTTCATGAAAAGTGAAGTTCCGATGGCGCAAGGGGCCTCATAAATGAGGCCCCAGGAACGGATGGTGTCCCTATGAGCATAGTAATATTACCCTTTGATAAAACGAATTGTGTTCCTTTCTTGTTCTTTCCTAAATGAATTGGATTTCATACATTTTATGCACATTAGAAATACTCTAACAAACAATATATTTTTTAAGACTTTATGGAGAGTCACAACATTGTTTTACTTTTGCAGCACGCACTCATGAAATTTGATATTGGAATTATTGAGTATAATGGTGGTGAACTTTTTTGATAAATTCATTTGGATGCAAAATAAAGCAAAAACATAAATTGTCTGAAACTTGCTGACATAAGGCTTATGTTGAGGTGGGTGTGTGACAACATCAATTACCAGATAGAAGCATGCTGGCTTCAATTCCTGTCTCTTTGGCTGACGGGAACACTCATCCTGCACACAAGATAGATGAAAAACTAACCGAACCTATTTAGTTTATTTACCCACAGTGCAACAAAGGTACTAAATGTGCATATTGACACTGAACTTTAGCAAAGATATAATGATGGACACTTGGGGGCTTTCACACTTCCCTCTGTGAGATGTGCTATTACCAAGCCATCACATGTAACTTCCAAGAACATTTAGAAAAGTGTCTATCCAACCCAAAGTTCTTTATTAGAGTAGGTTGTTGCACATATTAAATACTCGATGATCTTGCAGAATCCTCCAGCCGTAGTTACCGTAGCTGGATGATTCTTAATGCAGAGCAACGACATTCTGGTACCACACTGATATACGCTTGACCCGAGATTACCTAAAGCATGGTTTCTGTATTTTCTACTTTCACCTAGAAAAGTATGTATGCCCCTTAGCAGAGGTGAAGGAAATTGCTACAAAAGATGTTGCTTTTCTGGTCGTAAAGAAGAGTCATGACACGTGTTGTGCCCTTGTCCATTTTTCCCATTTCCTGGATAGCAGCAGCCTATTTGCAGTTGCGGCCAGCATGACTCGCTAGTGGGAGGCGGGTGCAGGGGATCGCACGGGAGGGAGCATTATTAAAAAAATAATAACCTTTAGGCTGGGTCTTGTATCCCTGCTCCTGCTCTCCTTTCTCCAACTCCAGGAACAGGAAGGCGGCAGCCAGCCTCCCTCCCTTAGGCCAATCATAACACTGCAATGATTAGTCTGAACGCTGTGACACGATGCTCAGCCAGGGGCTGGAGGGGTGGGCATGTTCTCCCTGCAGGCTGTAATGTAGCCTGCATAGAGAAGGGGATAGGGAGGATGACTGGTTTGGGAAGCCCAAGAGGGGTGCCCAAACAGTCATTGTGCACTTTGGAGTGAGCAAACACTCCTCCCCTGCCCTGCTCTGTGAACAGAGCAGCACCGCCCACCTGACCCTCCACAAAGAAGGAAACATAAAATGATAATAACTGAAAGCTATCATCATTTTGTTTTTGCTTCTTGCACTGCGAGAAAGGAGTGGTGGACGCTCCTCGCCATAGCGGAGGAGCCGCCACTGCTTGTTTGCTTTTGAAGAGACCGGGATGTTCATAGCTGTAAAGAAGAGAATGACATTTGGTGTCATGGGTAGACCTTAAATTGGTGGGATCACTTACAATCTTTCTGGAAGTAGTGGAGTATTGTTGTAAAAATATTGTAACACATTCTGGCTGTCCTTAATTTGCATTGTTGACTGTGTATCGCATGGGTAACTCAGTGAATACCACTTTTTTCATTTTTGGGTGGGACAGGAGAGCCTGGGTTGGCCCATGATTGATATACTATTTTTGTTTTGTGTTTTTGTAATGGTTTTAATTAATGTTTGTAGTGGTGCTTCAATCCTGGGAGAGAGAATCTGGAATGGGGGAAGGGAAACAACATCCCCAAAGCATGTGCCATCCAGTAACCTAATGAAATGCTTAATCTGAATCTCCAAACCTGAACAACGAATTTTAGAAGGGGCTGGGCAGAATTTGAAGATAAAACTGGGCACAAAAATATCCCAACTACACTCCGGTCACACAATATAGCTGACTCTTTCAAGTAAAAACAAGCATGGCCGTAGCCAATAGGTCTTGCCTTTGGGAACTTATAAGTGGTTACCCAGAGCATTGGCTTTGCCGATGTCTTAAAGCTATGTTGTAGAGCATTGTATCTGCTGTGCAGTATGTTGAAAAGTTATAATAAAAAGTTTTATGCGCATTTTTTGTTACCTTATATGTAACCAAGAAGACATTAAGTACAAATGGACAACCCAAATATAAAATTTAAATAAATATATCAAACATGTCTAATAGCTTTTTTTGTCCTTGCAAGACTGGCAACGTTTTTTCTGCCTTTTCTAATGCTTGTTTGTTATTCTCTTTTTTTTGTTATGGGGAGGCCTAAACAACCAGAGGTTGGCGGTTGGAAAATAGAACCAGAATTGCAACATGAGCAGTGGACCGACACTAGGGGGGAATCGACAGTTGCCATATTCCCAGCGCAGACTGAGGTGTTGTTTAATGATGCACTTGTGCCAAGGTGATGCTCAGGTGATGCTGTTTGATACTGATGTGGTGAAGAGTGATGCTGGGGTGGTGGTGCTGCACTGGTCTCAGGTGGTGCTGCTGAGTGATGCTGAGTTTGTTCTGTGCTTAGGTCATGTTGCGCTGATGTCGAGGGGATGCTGCGCTGATGCTGAACT
Source organism: Lissotriton vulgaris (assembly GCF_964263255.1). Lineage (NCBI taxonomy): Eukaryota > Metazoa > Chordata > Amphibia > Caudata > Salamandridae > Lissotriton > Lissotriton vulgaris. Next base: position 594,870,780 of record NC_141693.1, read on the forward strand.
GGTGCTGCGCTGAGGTGAGGATGCACAGGTGGTGGTGCACCGATGTGGAGGTAGTGCTGCGCTGATGCTGAAGTGGTGCTTTGCTGGCGCTGTGGTGGTACTGAGGTGGTGCTGCACTGGTGGTGGTGCACTGATGAGGAGGTGGTGCTGTAAATATGCTGAGTTGGAGCTGTGGTGGTGCTTAGGTGATGCTGAGTGATACTGAGGTGGTGCTGAGTCATGCTGAGGTGGTGCTGAGTCATGCTGATGTGGTCCTGCTCTGCTGGTCCTCAGGTGGTGCTGAGTGATCCTGTGCTGAGGTGATGCTGGGCTGATGCTGAGGTGGTGCTGCACGGATGCTAAAGTGGTGGTGTGTTGGTGCTAAATTGCTGTTGAAGTGGGGCTGTGCTGGTGCTGATGTGGGGTTCCACTGACGATGGTGCACTGTTCCAGAGGTGGTGCTGTGATGATGCTGAGATGGTACTGTGCTGATGTTGAGGTGGTGCTGCACTGGTGCTGAGGTGGTGCCACACTGGTGGTGGTGCATTGATGCAGAGGTAGTGTTGTGCTGATGCTAAGATGGTGCTGAGATGATGCTGAGTTGTTACTGTGGTGGTGCTATGCTTATTCTGAGGTGGTGCTGTGATGATGCTGAGGTGGTGCTGGGTGGGCCTGAGATGGTACTACCCTGTCTACTTGCAGGATATTGTTACGTAACTTCATATTATATGCCTACTTTAGAGAGCAAGAGGAGGCATCTCTTGATATTGGTTTTATTTCACCAACGATTGAAACCTACAAGAGAGCATCAAAAGTTGAAAGCTCGCAACTTAAAGCTACTTCCATTTACATAAAATAGAGCAATAACAGCATGTTTACCTCTTTAATTGAATCCAAACAATCATGCTGTCAAAAGCACAATGTAAATAGGTGAATCCTACTGTTAGCCATCTTTTTAAACTATACTTACATTAAGTATATTAATTAAGGTTTGGGCTATTGCGCTAATGAAGCCAAAAAAGTTATACAATGAAAAAGCACTCCTAAAACCAAAGACAGTGGAAATTAAGATAAGATCATAATTTGCAGCCCTCGGCAAAGTGTGTTTGGAAAGCCAAACAAGCCTAGGCAAAAGAAAAAGTAGTGCACCAAAACTAACTTATATGGGCGATAGTGAAGTGATCCATGTAACAGGGCCAGTCTCCAGGGAGCCCCCAGAACAGAAAAAGGAGGGAATTTTTAAAAAACTATTTGCCAACAAATACAAAGGAATTTCAAAAGCACATGAAGTAATGAATCGAAATGGATGAGCGTGCTGAAAACCAATACAGTAGATACAGCATGTACTGAGAGCAACACCTAAAAATGCTGACCTGACTAAATTGATGTCGTTTTTGACATCAGTGCAACCCATCATATATGTTATTCTATGTGTACTTATTACGTATACTATCACGCATAGGGGATACCTGGAGCTGACCATGATGGTTCATGGGTGGCGTGTCGGGATATGGAGTAATTGGGCAGCTTCTCGGAAGGACTGCAGCACTCAGCTTGGACTCCCACTGGAAGATAAGTGCAAACGGGTGTCCCAATTGGTATACAATACCAAATTCCCTCAGCTTATCCGTTATTGGCCAGAAATCTCTGTGACGGTGGAGTGCTGTGGGTGCTAGGTCCTGAAATAACTGGATGGGGTACCCTTGAAGGTGAGAAGGAGGGAATGAGGCCCGGGCGTCCAGGTGGGCCCGAGAATCGATGGGCGCGGTCCATGGCCGGTGGGGATGCATCCTCATCACCCCAAATGTACTGAAACAGGTCTGCCACAAAATTCATAATGTCTGAATCTTCTGCCGCAACCGGAACCCCTCGCAAGCGAAGGTTTTTTCAGCACCCCCTATTTTCCAAATCTTCCTGCTTGATATGCACCTCAATGTACTGTTCTTCCAGGGTGGCCAAGAGCTGCCATAGGTGTTCTTGATCCTCTGAACGGGCATCAAGTGTCTTTTCAAAGGCCATCAACGCTCCCTCCTAGCTCCGCCTCGTCCCTCCGGAGCTCCTTGACGCAGGCCTGAACCTCTGTTCAAGTAATCCTATTTCAGATTTGAATTTGTGCATGAAGATGGCCATAAAGGACTGTGTGACAGGGGCAAAGGGTCCCCTGGCTGCTGATGTTATGTCTGTTGCTGAGGTTGAACCTGGTTTGTTCCACAGAGCTGTGACTGGGTTAACTTTAGGGGCTGCAGGAGGTTCCTTCTCGGTCAGCGAACAAGTCATGTCCCCTCAGGACGGATGTATGACGTTACAACGCATACTTTTACTCCGCATACCATTACAACGCGGTATTTACAACGCATACCATTACAACGCATAGCGCTTTGAGGTGCTGGATAGTGGTAAGTATAATTTACTATTCTAACTTCAGTCCCCGTGGACCCTAGGGAAGGTGTTGGATAGTAAATTATACTTATTCCCTATCCTAGAGCGCCCCCCAGCGCAATGCGTTGTAATGGTATGCGTTGTAAAAGATGCGTTGTAGTGGTAGTGCGGAGTAAAAGATGCATTGTAACGGGTGTATACCCCTCAGGACTGATGCCACGAGCAGAGAATCCCAGGTAAGTAGGCACCATCTAGACATAGGCTACTGTCTGGTCTGGTCAAGAAGGGTGTATCAGGCCACAGAAGTAGGAAGCCATTAAAGTGGGGTGTGGTGCAGGCGATGTGACCTGAAGGCCCCCCAAAGATAGTTCCTCAGAGTCCCCCCAAGTGCTCTACCAGGTAATTTGGAGGATACAAAACACAGACAGGGTTGGACCTGAATAAGGGCGGAGGCAAGGCCAGATAGGCATTGAGAACTCCCTCCCTCTATCAGGGCACATGAGGAGGACCGCTCACCCCGACCAGGCAGCAGTCTCTGCTTGCAAGATGGCACTCAGTGGTATCCCGAGAGGTCGGTCAGAGTCAACAGGGTTGCTGATGGCTTGGAATGTCGAGGTGTCCACTTCCCTGAAGGTGCAGCCAGGCAGCCATACGCAGTATGCATTCACTGGGAAATTCAGACGAGTTCACTTTGCCACATTGGAGGAGCAGGGTAGAGCATCAGGCCCCAGAGCCTGGTAGTTAGAGGCCAAGGCTGCTGCGAGAGTGGAGCGGACATATGGCTCCAGGGAGGCTGCTTACTGACTTCTCTATCCTTTGGGTGTCAATGCAGGGTTTTGATGAGGCAAGGGGCATGCCAGTGTAGTATGTAAGCCATGTGGGGGTGGGGGCGGGAAATCCATCCAACACCTCCCCAGGGCCCAGGGAGACCCAAGGCGCATGGGTGCTTTATCTCCAGTCTGGTCGCAATCCGACACTGCCTCTCACGTTGCCATTAGGGGATCAGGGCCCTCAGCAGTGTCAGCAGGGAAGCTCAGCGATTCAGTTGTGCCTAAGAAGTCCTACCAGAGCAGCAGATATGTCAACTAGGCCTCTAAGGGCTGCAGGGCCCTGGGGTGCTGAGTGTCGCACCCCAGCCAAGGCGCAGTCCGGTGATAGCCAACGCCCCACTGAGCAGCTTTCAGTGCCCCTGATGTCATCTGCAGTGGTGTCTCAGGATCCAACAACAGTCAAAGAAGCCCCACTGGGGTGCAGAGATTGCGGGTATGGGGCTTCATGAATTTAGAGAGGTAGAGTGGTGAGAGTCACAGGACTGCTGGCAGGCCGCACTCAGGCGGATGGTGCCACCGGCAAGGACCTCCCCGCCTGTGGGTCTGTACCTCCAACTGGGGCAGTACACGAGGTCTGGGGGCCCAGTCGAGTGAAAGGCGCTTCCGCCTGCAGGCTATCAGATCCAGCCAGGCCCCGTGGAGAATCCGGTCTGTGGAGGCCTAAATGGCTCACTAGCCGGTAGAACACTCCCCCCCCCCAAGCGAAGATGCCAGTGTGCCCAAACCCCTATACCTCTGCTGCTGAATCAGTCTCTCTGTCTCCAGTAGTCCCAATCAAGGGCCTCCAGTCAGAGTTGAGAGTTGCTCAGGGGAGTCCTATGTCGGAGTCCACAAAATGGCAGTTTTATTCTTGCCAGCCGGTGCAGCCTGCCTCCCTCCACAGTGCTGTTAGTTGAGACAAGGGGGTAGTATCACCAGCGAATCCAAGGCCCCTTACCACTCCCAGGTGCTCGGACATCTCTCCGCTGATGAATTGCAGGCCCACAATGGGGATCGCTGCCTCAGAAGCGCGCAGAACCAGGCTTCTCAAGATGGCGGATGTGCACCAGAGGGCCAAAGCACTCTCTCTTTGGCTCTGCACGCACCTCTACCAGCTAACCGGTGAGTCCCCAGATCTCTACACAGCTGCCTGGACTCTTTCAGCAGGCAGTCACTCCCAGGCAGGGCCCTCCCGGGGCTGTGGTGCGGCTGATAAATGCTGATTTCACCACCAGAGGCTGGAGCTCCAACAGCGTGCTTCTCACTCAATCGGCAGCAAGACCACGCCCTTGAGTGTATTTTTTAGGTCAATTCAGTATGTGGCTGTGAGTATGTGGGTCTGATTAGAAACAACAAAACCGATAGAAAGAGGGTCTAAGGGAAAATTTAAAGACCAAGCACAGCTACGGTCCCCAGAAAAGACAAAAGTGAAAAACAGAATGTAACTGTGGGTCTGAGCAATCTACCTGTTGATCAGTGTCTGACATATAGCTCACTGACAAATTAAATTATAATATGTGCCTCAAGCCTGACAAGATACTTCCAAGATGTGAAAGTACCCATCAGTTATCGTCTGGTACCGCCCTTGTCATCATCTAGGACTCCTCACACAAAGGAGAATGTAACTGCAGCCACTCATTGCGTTGGAAAAACAAGTGGACGCCCAGTGTTATAAGGGTATATAAGAGGTGACCATGTCTGATAACTAAAAAGCAGTGCATGAAAAAAGTGAATGTGTGAACAAAGTGATAAATATAAAATTGGAGAGTAGAGAGGGAAAGAAATGTATTAGATATCTCTCAAACTTCCACTAGTTAAAACCAGTGCGGGAGCATAGTAGATTAAACAAATAGCTACTATTAGATTATATAGGTCAACATGTTTCTGCAGTAAATGGACCCACAAACGTGTCCGCTGCTTTCATCAGGACCAAACATCGCTACTGCATTGCTAAAAGTGATTGAAAAATAAAATATGCGTTACAATAAATGTCACCGGGGCATCTTAGGTATGTGTAGATCCTCCCAGATACTGGATGTCCCGGGTAGGAGGTGATGTCCAGGATGGTAGAGTAAAAAACTCAGACAAACAGAGGAACTGAGGAAAAAGAAATTTTACATGGCCAATGTGTCCCCTGCGTGTACCCCAATGTTTAGTGTATGTGCATGTCACCCATGCATTTTCCCTTAGTGGCCTGAATAATGAGGCCTCTGCATTTACGTCCCACATTAGGATGCCAGTCACCAAGTTTTGCATAAAAGAAATGTTAATTTTGCACTGAGGCCCATGTGGCCTGTGTTTGCATTGTGCATTTTTAATATATCGTGAAGAACCCATTTCTCCATTTCGTGGCTCAGCCAGTCCCCGAATTGAAGTTTCATGCCTCCAGACACTCTGAGGGCTGTAGCTACATATCCCTGACCTTGCATACTTTTGGCTAAGCCGAGAGGGGCCCAGCACGGGGTGCCAAGACAGTATTTTGCACAACAGTTATCTGCTTGCTCTACAGAATCTCATTCCTGCCTGGTGAAGGAGGTAAACAGAACCCGTCTGCAGAGATAGGGCCTAGCCTTTCTGTCTCCGTTTAAATGATTTGCAGAGCTCGCGTCCATAGAAAGCTCAAGGCCCGCACGCAATGAACGAAGAAACAGATGCCCACACCGGCTCTTGGTGATGAGCGACCTTTGCTTCAGATAATACATCCCCGGACATAAGATATCAGATAATACCAGACGTGCTGGTCGCCCTGACACTGAAGGCCTCCCTACCAGACCGAAAGTCAGCTCCCCCCAGTTACACGTCAGTTGCATGTCATGATCAAGTTGTGCACACAAGTAGGGCAAAGTTCTAGCTGGCCATGCAACCCCCCTCCATGTATCCACCCACCTATGACTCACCTATGACTCCTCAAGTGAACGCCCACATGTACGCCCTCATGCACGCCCACATGTTTCTTATCTCTATTTCTCTTGCTCTGCCTGGAGCGCTCCTCCCTATGTACGAATTGAATGTATAAATATTGTACTCTGTGAATAAAGTTTAGAAGACCCTTCCTGAACCTTAGTGGTGATGGAACCGATTCTCCCCTAACTCGAGTTATTGAAATAAAGCCCTTTTGAATCTGACACCACGGACTCTGCCTCTCATTTTATGCATGACCCTTTGTTTAAGTATAGAAATTATGACAGGGTAATACTTTATTTACCACATAAATCTGGCGCCCGAATAGGTACCAATCCCCTTCCCCACGCGCCGGAGATGTAGGTCCAGCCCGTGCCCCCTGCTACAGCCGTGACGGACTTCAAAGTGTACACACCAGCGGGACTTCCCGCTTACTCCCTCAGGCCCACGGAGGAGGACGGACTGCAACCAGGCATCCATACGAGGCGGTGAGGATCGCGGATCATCCCAACCAGAGCCCAACCTGTGAGAGAGCAAGGTCCGAGGTTTCCGAAGATCCACCTGTTCCGACAATGCGCAGTATCAAGTCTCCGAGGCCTTCAAGTTCTGCTTCCCGGTGAGTACCACTATGGGGAACGCATAAAGTTAAAGACGGGTTCATTTATATGAACACGGTATGACGGGTTCGTTCACACGAACACGGTAAAGACGGGTTCACGGTAAACGTGAACACGGTAAAGACGTGTCTCATTTATGAGACCGGTATGGTTGTGCTATATTCCAGTGCATAAAGTTAACTGTTTTCAAGTACATGTTTAAATGTTTAACTCTATGTATCAGTTAAACTGTATCTGTTTTAGTATTTTAGTGTCTTAGTGTTAATGATTGTTTCAGTCAGACTATTTTGGTGTGTATTGTGTTTTTTGTTAAGTTGGTTTCAACATGCCACTGTTTCCGAGATTACGTCAGATAGGGACCAGGAAAGGCATACTAGAAGAGTCAGTTAACATCCCGCCTAGAGACACACCTGGTCATTATATGTATAATAAGCACAGGCTAGATGCCATATTGTATTTAGACTTATGGGTAGATTGCACAAAGGATTTAGAGGAGAAGTACAGATGGCCTGCCTGGGGAACGTGGGATTCTGAATGCATTATGAGAGTAGAGGAAGCGCTATGGAAAAAGAAATCAAGACCCTCTCAGAAAGATGCCATTGAGTTATGGCGCAAAGAAGCACATAGGAGAACAGGGAAAGAATTCCACCAAGCAGAGAGAACTAAACAAGCAGCGGAAAAAGCCAAAGAAAAAGAGCTGCGGGAGGAGGGGGAACGGGTCAAAGCAGAACAGGCTGCTAGAGAAAGAAATGCCGTCGTTACTGGTATTTATCCCATCCTCTCAGAAGAACTAGCCAGAGTGACCCCCTCAGAAACACCCCGTAGGTCGGGAACGCCACCACCTGTACCCTATAGAGTACGTAGAATAAAGCCAACAGCATCTGAGGCGTTTATTTCCTCCTATCTAGAAGGGTCCCCACCGGACTACGCAAACGCAGATTTCCCTCCGCTCCCAGCAGCGGACCAGCTCCAGCAGCTCGTGAAAGACGACGTAGGACAAGGGGCCGTAGGGGGAGGGGAGCCTACTATAGATGTAGCTATCGCCCACTGTATATACGATCCAGAACCAGGAAAGGGCTCAATGCTCGTGATTTCACTAAGACTAAGACAAGCCGTCGCATATTTGGACAAACTACCAGATATGAAAGACCACCTAGATAGCATATACCGTTTCATTAGGACGGGGGAGGGACCCGAGAGTATAGCACAGGCCATGCAAAACAGAAAGGTTGGGGTTAGGAACTACATCCTCCGTTTTGTTATTAACTGCCTGATCAGGGAACAAGACAAAGGAGACGGGGATGTAAAGCCTGGTTTGATAGAATGGAGTGATAACATAGATGCCGGTCGGCATGATAAACAGGGACAGACAGATAGCATGATGAAGAAAATACGAAAGGAAATATTAGCAACACACAGAGTAGAGTCTGACGAGAAGAGTGAGTCATCAACGGAAGAAGCAGACGAGGCAAAGGACAAAATGAATTATGTAGGCAATGCACGACGGTTTGACAGGCCCAAGTGCCTCGACTACCGTAAACAGGGGCCGGCTATAAAAGAAAGATATTCCCTTGAAAATCTATTCCAAGCTACTGATAAAGCACTGAACCGACGGATAAAGAGCGAGCGATCTCACACCCCACACGAAATGGAGTTGGCCCGGTCAGCCACCCAGTGGGTGTCCAATTCCTATATATATAGCAATGATATAGTGGCCCAGACTTTCTTGAGCCTCCCGCCGAGCGAATAGCGTTTGGCCGGTATTTACATGGTCCAACATTTAATAACTTTGTATGAGAATCAATATTCCGATCCCGGTCAATTGTATAAATTACTGGACGACATACTTCTAGACAGATGGACAGGCCTGGGTACTGAATTAATTAATGTCATCCTGGATCAACGACATAAGTACATAAATTGTCTGACCACATGCATGCTTCCCGCCTCACACCACGACAGAAAGCACCTATATGTAGACAGACAGAACCCCCTACGAGAGGTACATCCCGTCAAAAATGCAAACAATGAGTTTCAACGGGTGTATGTTTACACCCCCTTGACGAAATTAGAAATACTGGAAATGAAAAAGATGCTGCCCTGCCATGATAAAGACCCGGGGGGGTTTCATCGAGAATTAAAGGACATCCTCCGCATCGGAGATTATACGTACGCTGACATTCTGAAACTATTGAAAGTACTGTTGCCTGCAGGCATTTATGAAAAGCTTAAGGAAAAAGACTGGGAGGTGGGCGAGAAAAAGTTAAGCTGGGAAGCATTGGAAACAGAGGATAAAGGCAGGCTCCCGGGGGTTGGTCTTGGGGACTAAGCTAAAGAACTGCCTGAACTCCTAATACAAGTTTTGCCAAGACTATTGATTACTAAAAAGGAAAACTGGGATGCTATTTCAGCCTGTAAACAAAAACAAGAAGAGGACACAAGTGATTTCTATTCTAGATTTGAGAAATGCTTTACTATTAATAGTGGCCTTAAGCCCGGTAGGGAATCATATCCCCATCTTTTCGTGAGCAAATTAGTAGAGAATTCCCTACCCCAGATCAAGAATAGAGTACTGAGGGTTGAGAGTACTTGGCAAGCAAACAGCCCTTCACAAATGTTACAGATGCTACAATATCACCAGAACAGGATTAGAGAAGAGCAGGATCAGGAAAAGAGACGCATGAAAGAGACGAAAATGAAGGTGCTGGTTGCCCAAACGGTACCGGCAAATACGAACAAAAATGGCACGACACCTGTCAAGGGGAACTGTAATTATTGCAAACAACCAGGTCACTATGTAAAGGAATGTGCTGTCCTGAAACACAATATAGCTACAGGCAAAACAAAAGAACGAACACACACTCCTAGGCAAAATAGCATCCAACAGAGCACACAACAGACAATAGCGACACTTCCACCCCCACCACCGCCTGTTCATGCCACACCACAAATGTATCAGTACACACAGTCAGACTATCCAGAATATCAATCGTTCTCATGAAACAGCCTTGAGAGGGAAGTTGGCTTGCCCCTTATTGAGGTTCCTGTAGATCAAGAGGGTCCGTATGTACATAGTCGTGTACTGGGACAAGACAGAAAGTTTCTGATTGACACAGGGGCGATCAGAACTACCATCAGCCATGACGAGGTTCCAGGGGCACCTCTCTCGGGCTCACAGAATGTTTCCCTGGGATTTTCAGGAAAGCCTATTGTTAATGAAGTATCGAAACCAGTCTCCCTCGGGGTTGGTCCACTGTCACGTACCACAGACTTGCTACTTACTAAATCATGTCCAGAAAACTTACTTGGTATAAAGACATTAAAAGAACTAGGAGCAGTTATCTGTTGTTCTCCAGAGGGAGTGCGATTGTTCTTGCGTGATTTTAAGGGACATTATGTGTTGACAGATTTCGACCACAGGCTCCAGAATGTACCACAGCACCTATGGGCACAAGGTCCGACTGACGTAGGTTACATGAACATAGCACCACACCATGTCACTCTCAAAGCAGGAGTAGTACTACCACGTATACGACAATACAAGTTACCACCTGATGCCGAAGTGGCCTTATTGAAAATTATTGACGAACTCATTGCACAAGGGGTGGTGGTGGAGACTGACTCAAATGTATGTAACTCACCTGTCATTCCTATCCTTAAACGATCAGACCCTAATGCACCACCAGTTTACAGACTAGTTGTTGACCTTCGAGAATTGAATAAATGCGTAGTCCCACAATACCCAGTGGTCCCAGACATTTCTTCATTACTGACTGCTATTGATTCTGAGGCAACGTTCTTTACAGTCATTGACTTGAAAAATGCCTTTTTCAGCATTCCCATTCATCCTGATAGCCAATATCTTTTCGGATTCAGTTTAAAAGGACGCAGTTTTAAATTCACGAGAGCACCACAAGGTTTTACAGAAAGCCCTAGCATTTACAGTCAAGCAATAAAAAGACAGCTGGACAGTAATAATATGCCTACCGACACAGCACTGATACAGTACGTAGACGACATCCTAATTACAGCACGATCAGAAACAGACTGCGAAGATGCATCACTGGCGGTTTTACACTTTCTGGCAGACAAAGGGCACAAAGTGTCCCCTTCAAAGTTACAATTCTGTGCACAGCAAGTGGTGTACCTTGGACACTTGCTGTCCAAGAGGGGTAGACAGCTGACACAAGAACGTATTCAGTTAATTTCTAACCTTTCACAGCCCAAGACACAAAAGGAAGTACGGGCCTTCATTGGCCTCACTTCATACTGCAGGCAGTGGATTCCCCAGTATGCCTATCTAGCCAAACCACTCATACAGTTGACAACACAGGAGGCAGCGTCTTCGACTGTCCTCCCTTGGACCCAAGAACACACCTTGGCATTTGAGGAATTAAAAAGAGCCTTATGTCAAGCGCCAGTTTTAGCGACTCCTAGTTACAGCAAACCCTTTATGCTTTTCGTAACTGAACGGGATGGAACAGCATTATCTGTCCTCACACAAGATCAAGCAGGAAAACACAAGCCTTGTGCTTATTTTTCTAGTACACTGGACCCAGTGGCCCAGGCTCTGCCTGCGTGCCTGAAATCGGTTGCGGCAACAACCCTAGCCATAAGACAAAGTGACTCGATAGTGCTGGGACACCCCCTGACAGTACAGGTACCGCATGCAGTGGAAGTTCTCTTGATCAGGACACAGACACAACACTTGACCGTAGCGAGACTGACAGGATATGAACTGACGTTATTTCAACCACGCATAGAGATCAGACGATGTAACATTCTGAACCCTGCTACACTTTTGCCCTCAAGTACAGTAGACACCGCACCACATGACTGTGTGGAAGTAATGAATATAGTGACGAAACCAAGACAAGACCTGACAGATGTTGCTCTTCCAGACCCTGACCTAACACTCTATGTAGATGGATCATGCATGAGAATGAGTGCAGGAGAATTAGTGGCAGCATATGCCGTGACCACTGCTACTGAAGTCATAGAGACACAAAGAATAGACACACTGTCAGCACAAGCAGCAGAGCTCATCTCTCTGACACAAGCCTGCATAAGAGCTAAGCATTTGAAAGTGAACATTTATACAGATTCACAATATGCTTTTGGCGTAGTTCATGATTTCGGAGTACTGTGGAGGGAGAGAGGTTTCTTGACTTCTCACGGGGCCAAAATTCAGCACGGCCCGCTTATTCAGGCCCTGTTGGAAGCAATACATTTACCTACAGCCATAGCTATCCTGAAATGCAAAGCACACACCAAAGCTACAGACACCATTTCCCAGGGTAATGACCTGGCAGACCGAACTGCTAAACTTACAGCCCAGACACCAACAGACACGACAAGGACAGAGGTACCATTACTGACAAAAAGCATGACAGTCAGGGATCCTTCTCAAGATGTACTCGACATACAGACACATGCCACTTCAGATGAAATAAAGAAATGGACTGAACAAGGAGGGGTCCAGACTGACCAAGGTTGGATGACTAAGGGAAAAGCCACATGGTTTCTTCCAGATTCCATGGTACAAGTGATCATAAACACAACACATAGTCCAGCACACTTGGGAGAGAAGGCAATGATAGACAGCTTACAGAATATCTGGTTTAACAAGCACCTGCGTGCAGCAGCGAAACAAATAGTAAGAACATGTATGATCTGTTGCCAGTTCAATCCAGGTAAAGGCATCCCGGTGGAACAAGGCGGATTTCATCCTCCTGACCACCCTTTTGAGGTCCTCCAGATGGATTATATCCAAATGGACAGACGTAGAGGTTACAAGTATGTCCTGGTAGTTGTGTGTGCACTAACTAGATGGACAGAAGCGTATCCAGTCCCAGATTATACTGCTGTGACAACCGCCAGGCAATTGGTGCGCGAATTCTTCCCTAGATACGGATTGCCCCGTGTCGTTTACTCAGACAATGGTCAGCCTTTTTCCTCTGAATTAATGAAACAAGTGTCTCTTCTGTTAGGATATAACTGGACGTTCCATTGTGTACGACACCCTGAAGCAGCAGGCCTTGTAGAAAGACATAATCAGACAATAAAGACGAAACTATCAAAGATCTGTGCAGAAAAAGGCATGGATTGGATGGTAGCCTTGACGGTTGCCCTCTTTTACATGCGTATGGTAGCCCATTCCAGAACAGGCCTATCACCATATGAAGTGGTTTTCGGTAGACCGCCGAATATGTGGGGTACGCCTATGCCTAAGAAAATAACTGATGTTGACAGTAACATGCTTACAGATTACCTGGCTTCCTTGATGTCTGCACTACTCTCTTGTCGTTCACAGGTTGCCGCCGCCTTCCCTGACAACACCCAGGTCAAGGAGCACGCCATAGCACCAGGCGATTACGTGCTCGTCCGGAACTTTGATCGATCAAGCCCCCTTGAGCCGCGTTGGAAGGCGCCGAAGTTAGTGTTACTAACAACGAGGACAGCCATCAAAGTCGAAGGGAGAAAAGGATGGCTTCATGCCCATCATTGCAAACGATACTTTGGAGACTCTGGAACTTTGGTAAAGAATAAAGACATTACAGACTTTGAGCCCCCTTTGCTAGAAAAGACTCCACAGCAAGAGTACAGGTCCAAATTACGATCTAGAAAGCCAGACAACGTTTAATCATTTAAGTCCACTAGGTGGTGAATCGGTTAGACAAGATTTCTGACATGTATAAGATCGCGGACAACAATAGTAAAAAGAGCAAAATGAAAGAGAAATACTACAAGATATTACGTAGTAGATGTATAGTATCTTTGATTCTTCTTTCTCTTCTGTGCATCACTATAATCTGTGTCAGCTTAATACTACATGTTTTCTTTCCTCCTATTGCCTCACATATACACTCTTCCATTAATGACACCGTAGAGCATACATTTAGTGAACTGCCACCCCATGAACTGTCATATCGACTAGCCCTGCGCAACAATACTTTCATTCGGATGTTGCACCGTTCTCATCAGACCAGCAATGCGACTGATTGCTGGGTATGTGGCCAACTCCCGCCTTATCAGAAGACGAAGGGAGTTCTGCCCTTCTTCCCTTTTCCGTTCTCCCACAATGGTTCGTGCGGAGCATGGTTTGCCTTAATGTCATCACTAGACAGAAAGTCCATAGTTTACCAGGGTGACTGGATATACGGAAACTTGAATAAAGTAATGAATGAGGCATGTTTTCCAGACGAAGGCAGACTTCCCCAAAGGAAGGGGACCGATCTAGAAAATGAAGAGTACGAGCAAGGAAATGCTTCCCTCAGCTTTATAATGCTGAATGTTCAGCCCATGCAAAATGTAGGTCCACCGTTTATTTCAGTCCTACCAGTAAAAGGTGATTTGTGCGTTAGAAAGACAGGATCAGTACATATGAGACACAGCGAGTGTAATGCTGTAGTACAGTTTAATGATAAAGGAAAGTCTTCTTTCAAAGCATCTCGCCATACCTATTTCATTTGCGGTCAGACAGCCTATGTACATCTGCCCTTAGACTGGGGTGGGACATGCTATATAGCGTTCCTGCTGCCACCCGTCTTTCTGGCCCCATCCCATTATCATTGAGATTCACGATTAGAGCATGTTAGACACAGGAGAGAGACCGATTCCTCCGAGATTGATCAGACTGAGACAGCTTGGGAGCAATATACAGATTTCAACAAAGGATTCTTTTTCTTCATAGGTCCTGTCCAAAACAGTAAACTCATACGCAGGTTAACAAGAACTGGAAGCAGTTGTGAGTGAGACTGCATCTGCCCTGGCGAACTTGACCCAGGAGCAGTCTGCCATGCGACTTGTTGTTCTTCAGAACCGCCTTGTTCTTGACGTTATCCTGGCAGATAGGGGCGGGGCCTGTAGGGTGATCGGCTCTAGTTGCTGCGTTTTCATACCTAATAACGCGCCATCTGTGTACGCAGCAATAACAAGGCTCCACAAGATTGCTCATGATATACATCAAGACCCAGGCACATGGACTTGGTCCAGTTGGCTCTGGGGTGTAATATCGGCATGGGGATGGAAAGTGTTGTCGTTCCTAGGAATGATACTGCTTATGATATTCGGCTGCTGTCTCTGTCTGCAGTGTGGCCCGGCCATTTGCGGCCTGTGTGCGACTGCCTGTGTTCCACATCCACGTATACAAAGGATCAAAGATGAACAAATGATGCTGTATGATCAAATATACGGTCTCATGAAAATAGATGTGTCCTGAAGGGTACAGTAGGGGACAAGGAGGGAATGAGGAAAAATAAATTTTACATGGCCAATGTGTCCCCTGCGTGTACCCCAACGTTTAGTGTATGTGCATGTCACCCATGCATTTTCCCTTAGTGGCCTGAATATTGAGGCCTCTGCATTTACGTCCCACATTAGGATGCCAGTCACCAAGTTTTCCATAAAAGAAACGTTAATTTTGCACTGAGGCCCATGTGGCCCATGTGTTTGCATTGGGCATTTTTAATATATCGTGAAGAACCCATTTCTCCATTTCGAGGCTCAGCCAGTCCCCGAATTGAAGTTTCATGCCTCCAGACACTCTGAGGGCTGTAGCTACGTATCCCTGACCTTGCATACTTTTGGCTAAGCCGAGAGGGGCCCAGCACCGGGTGCCAAGACAGTCTTTTGCACAACAGTTATCTGCTGGTTCTACAGAATCACATTCCTGCCTGGTGAAGCAGGTAAACAGAACCCGTCTGCAGAGATAGGGCCTAGCCTTTCTGTCTCCGTTTAAATGATTTGCAGAGCTCGCGTCCATAGAAAGCTCAAGGCCCCCACGCAATGAACGAAGAAATAGATGCCCTATTGGGAACGATCATTTCCATCATCCTTTGCAGCATACGTAGATTGTGCACGTACGGCGTCAGATGGGATGATGCGGTTAACAAATAGTGAATTTTAGCCACTCGGAACGACCACTCCCATCATCCTTCGCAGTATAAGTCAAACGTGCACACACGCGTTACGCGGTAAACAAGAAGTCCAAATATGGCACCAGAGACCGATCAGGTACCTCCCCGAGACGCCCAAGAGGGACGCCCGGATTACCGACGTTCAGGTAAGGTGTCGGGTTGCTATTAATCTTGGCCAGCTTCTGCTTCGCGCTTAAACAATGAGAGTGTAATACATCGAGGCACGTGTACAATGCTTTTTCATTAATGCGAATGTCTGTTTACGCTACAGCAATCTGTGGCTGTACATTCGTAATTTGAATGGCAAATAGTTATTGCGAGAGTGATCTTACATGCTAGGATGACAGGCGGCACATACGCTAACATCTGGTTGCTGCTTGTATGAAGATCCGGCCATTATGTCAGGGGGCGTAGACGTCAGTGTTTGGTTGCTGCTTGCATGATGATCCTGGCTTTGTCACACACATTTTTCTGATTACGAGTGCAATGACCGATATAGATAGCTAGCACTAATAAGGGTGAGATCTTATACATTAGAGACCCTGAGAGCAACCAGGAAGTATACAACCTGGAGTTTGTTGCTCTCTAAGACTAGACCCTCACCCGTTTCAGGTATCACTTCAACTCTTAATATCATAACTCTTGGGTGTTCCGGACTACAATTCCACATAAATTGATTAACATCTCAGTGAAGACCAGTATATAAACATTCAATGCACTCTTATATTCCTAACATTGATAAAAAATGAGTCAGTGATACATACCCTCTATCCCTGACGTTTCCTAACTTGCTTCCTCCTATTAGAGCGGTGCTCTATCTACCTGAGCTGCAGCCAGGTGGGGCGCAGTACGATCCTCCTACCCAATAGGTAAGCGGACGGAAGGCTCCGATATGGGCCTTATGTGTACATTCTCTGACACTTATGGTCTAAATAGCTTTTATACCTATCATTGGTAGTACCCCATACTTTTCAGACACCAATGTTTGTTTTTTCTTTGACCTGTTCCTCTGTTTGTCTAACTTTTTTACTTTACCATCCTGGACATCACCTCCTACCCGGGACATCCAGTATCTAAGAGGATCTACACATACCTAAGACGTCCAGGTGACATTATAATAACGCATATTTTATTTTTCAATCACTTTTAGCAATGCAGTAGCGATGTTTGATCCTGATGAAAGCAGCGGACACTTTGCTGGGTCCATTTACTGCAGAAGCATGTTAACCTATATAATCTAATAGTAGCTATTTGTTTAATCTACTTTGCTCCCGCACTGGTTTTAACTATTGGAAGTTTGAGAGATATCTAATACATTTCTTTCCCTCTCTACTCTCCAATTTTATATTGATCACTTTGTTCACACATTCACTTTTTCACGCACTGCTTTTCAGTTATCAGAACACAGTCACCTCTTATATACCTTTATAACACTGGGGCATCCACTTGTTTTTCCAACGCAATGAGTGGCTGTAAGTATATTCTCCTTTGTGTGAGGAGTCCCAGATGATGACAAGGGTGGTAACGGACGATAACTAATGGGTACTTTCACATCTTGGAAGTATCTTGTCATGCTTGAGGCACATATTATGATTTAATTTGTCAGTGAGTTATATGTCAGACACTGATCAGCAGGTAGATTGCTCAGACCCACAGTTACATTCTGTTTTTCACTATGTGGGTCTGATTGCCTGTCTGTGATTGTATGTGTCAGTGATTCAGAGAGCAGTAAAGTAATGTGTATAAAACATGATATATGTCATTATCTTCTGTGTAGCGAAGTGAGACAGCCTTTTGCCTCTAATGTCAGACTTTCAATGATCTTATTCATGGTCTGTGGTGTCACCCTTTGGAAACTCAAACAAAATCAGTAACCTTCAAATGCTATCACAGATATCAACTGACCTATCAATGATGGTTCTGTTAATAATCTGTCAAGTATGCTATGTGGTGTAGATGTTCTTTAACCCTAAAATGAATACAATGCACCCAACAAACCCGTTTATTAGGAATAGGTATTTTTGCACAAGTCTTTGAGACTTATTTTATCAACTGGATTAATTCTGCCAGGATTCACACCTTTGATTTCAAAGTTACATTTGTATCTTTGCAGCAGGAACTAAACCAAATGAGCAACCTTGAAAGTACTGTAAAACCATTTTCGGAAAATTACGTAGAGCATAGATTCATAAATAGGCAGGCAAATCGAGCCAAGATATGAGACAGCTGCATTTATTCAGCCTTTGTTTTGTGACTGCTGCTTAAAATACATATTTATGTCCTCAATCATATGAGAAGTAGTGAAAAAAGGAGAAAAACTCCAAATGTGCAGTAGAAAACTTACATTTTCCATTGTCATCTATACAGTCTTACCTATATTGATTATTCTTTCTTCAAATTATCCTGCCTTTATATCCGAGCGGAATCTGCATCCCAATTTGAACTCCCTGAACATGGCAGGTTCTGCAACCCAGTGGAATCACTGAACAGCAGCAGAGTCTTGTGCCCCCACCTCTAACTCCGACAGCTAAGGATGAGTAAAATCATGAGTATAATAAGCCCCCGAGCCAGCAGACATTAAAAAGGGAGCTGACCCAGCAAAGGGGCTGCAGTGACATAGGACGTTTGGAGAATTGTATTTTGAAAGCAGTAACTATTAAAACAATCATCAAACATGATCTGATAAGTGAAATTGAAAGCAACATAAGGTGGGCTTATAAAGAAAAATAGACTATGCAGTAGCCAAGGCACCAAAACAAACTAAACATACCATGGCTTTCTAAATTAGAAATAGGACCAAAAAATCACGTTCTTGTCATGAGATGAAAATGAGCAACAAAAAGCCACAAAACAAGATAAGCACATTATTGAGGAGACGAAAACAGCAGCTTAAAGCCACAAAACAAGAGAAGTCCATTGTGCTCAGGGCAGTGCGTTGTTGTTGTGGCTTGAAAACAAGCTACAAAAAGACCTCCAAAAAAGAGTGCTTTAAAGTATTATAAATAACATGAAAAGTAAGAGCACATGTTCCCTAATGGTGGGGTTACAAAAGTACAAAAGGAGGGACTATTAAGCATATTCACCAACCAAAAGCAGGCATTTACGAAGGACAGTGAAAGGAAGTAATGAAAAAGATGGGCAGTGCTTGAAACCTACATTGTAGATACAGCATGTCTCGAGGAGAGACCTAAAAAAGGAAAATATGTGGAGAAACACAAACAGAAATATACATTTATTAGTCTCACTCTGTTATTACTATAGCAAGGAGGATTGCGTGGGGGTAATATACATTTAATTAAGAACTGAAATAGTTTCCGTTTGAGTACCTCAGTGAATGTGAATTTAGGATGTTTTGTGCCATTAGAACAAGAGGCAAAGCAGATGAGAAAACTGCTAACTATAATAATATCATTAGTATTATAATTTCAAGATTTCAGCGATTTCAGATGTCTCCACCTTAAGCAGCAAACAGACATCTCTGGGCAATTATTAAATTGTGGGTCATCGTAGGTGCACGTTCTTCTGCCTTAATTAAGCATTTAGCACCACACCTGTGGGCACTAAAGTCTATTAATTACCCTCCCCAAAATTATGAAGGCAGGTTAATTTAAAGGTATTAGCACCAACAAACTCTCCACTCTCAGCAGTGAATTCAGTTCAACAGTGTTTTCACAGTAGAAACAGCTCTTCTCCAAACTGCAACTTCCCAGCTCGGGCTCTCTTTCTCTTGAAGGGCAAACTTTAAAAAGCAGAACAACCTTTAAAAAGCAGAAAAAAACATCACCTTTACTTATTAGTATTATAACGTTATTTCAGGTACATTAATTACAACCATAAATGTACATTTACAATCACAGTTAAAACAGACATTGGGGTACACTGGGGTACACCAATACAAAACACAAGTTAATTGTACTAATAATTAGACAGAAGAAGAATAGGTCACCATGTCCAATTTAAGTAATTCAAGGAGTTAAATCAGACACTGGAAATAATTCACATTTTGAATCACTGTTTGCAACAATAGAAGTGCCAGCCCAGACACTTAAATACATCATCAAAAACTGACATGTAAAAAGGACTAAAATTTGCCTTCGTCTGCCAGCACAATAATTTATCAATGCCACATTAGAATTCATTCTTTAATAAAGTGAAAAGTGCATATTAAAGTGACACAGCATTCGTTCTTCTATGAGGAATATCTGAACAGGAAATAATAAAAACAGAAGGTCAAGATAAAAACAATGGTAATCAAGGATTTCCCAGAATAGAATGAGCGACTGAGCTGTGACCATGGTAGAAATTCAAAATTTACAATATAATAGGATACATAAAAAAGTGACACACACTTTGTCCTACATTGGAAAAGACTTGGAGACTCACATACAGCTGTGCTGTTATAGGGGTGCCAAACAGCCAGCCTAGAAAAATCTGTATAATGAAACCAACCCCACCACATTCAAAGACATCACATTTTAGTATCATGCTTCCATCCTGGAATTAAAAAAGTTGAACGCATACTACTTGAAGCTACAAGCCTTTAAATAACGGACCCAAATAAAAAGTGCAAAAACCATAGGATCATGTGTGCCCAATCTAAGAATCTGTAGTGCCTCAGCACAGTGGATAACACCTAGTTGTCAGCGGATCGGAATGATCCACTTAGAGCAATGTAAATTATACTTAGGACAAAAGAATGAGAAAAGGGCCTCAGTTTCGCTAACTGACAGGCAAAAAAAGCAAAAACCAGGATCACCTCTATTCCCTTTCCATTTTACACAATCAGTGAATTTACTGAAGGGGAGCCAATTGTAAAATGAAAGAACGCGGTTTTAGCTTTCTGGAGCGTGATCATGTCCATATAGGGTTCCATTTGGGCATACAATTGTCTATCAGGCCATCCGGGCACGATGGATGCCAAATTTCCAGGAGGGTTTGCTCCCAGTGTAGCATCTTAATCTGGGTACTCATGTTGCTGCTCAGATGTTAATGAGTTTAAGAAAATAGATGCACACCTAGTCATCCTTGTTTAATCCTTTCTTAACCATTTTAGTTTCAACAGCGTGCAATGATCTGTTTTGCGCTTCGTCTCGGTGCGCTGTGTCAAAATAAAATTTCCACAAGGCACCCCTTTTCCGCTTCCGTCAGGCTGCACTACCACATTTATGAGTTTGAATCAAATGAATAAATATATTTTCTGCTTTTCTTTATTATTTAACCCGTTTTCACCTTTTACTTTTGTTTTGTTGTCAATTCATTTTACTCAATCTTTTGGTAGGCGTAAATGTTTCACAAAAGCTCAGGAGTCCAAATGGGCTCCACATACCATGACGTTTATTAAAACAACCCAATCCATTTCGGGAAGTAAATTTCCTTCTTCAGGGGCATGTACAAATACAGAAACAGATTTTTAGCTGACATATTCAACTGTGTTAAGCACTTCATTACATATAAAAAACAAAAATCATCAGTTATACAACCAAAACCAGAATACCAAACCATTTACACAGTGATTTACCCCGTGTTCAGAAAAATTCCTTCCTTGGTCTCGTCATTTATGTTCGGCACTTTATAACCCAGTAGTTATACCCCACTGTGTGCTTCACATCGCTACACTCTTTATCACTGGCATGTACTAATGTGCGATTACCAAGACTGGTGGGTCCCCATGTTAATTAAAATGAAACATTCCTTCATTCCTACAATTTTTAGCGAGGGCGATCTATTCCTTCAGGGCGATTCTGTAAGACTCCAACTCAGGAGTGGTCCAGAATCTGGATAAATACTTTAGGATCCTTAGATGGAAAATATGATCAACCCTCTGAATATTTAGGTCTCATCTACGGGGCTGATTTTGATGCAGTGGGAAACGGCTCCGTTAGTCGGTCGGAGCTGTTCCGACCACGTTGAAATGTCCTGTTCGGATTCCTTTCCGACCGACCAATTATGATGTGGTCAGTCGGAAAGGAATCCAAACAGGCTTTCTAAATGGCTTCCAACAGGCTCGGAGAGCAAGCCTGCCATTCGTAAAGGGGCCAGTAATGCCAAGGGCGGCTCTTTCTGCCTGAGAGATTACGATGGTGGATTCCTACAGCCTTTCAGTGCTGGCCTTTCCGACACAGAATGGCTGTCAGAATCTGACTTTGGGGGCCCCCAGCAGGGCCCCCTATTGGTGAAAGGCCTCTGGATAGCGGCTTAGGGTGCACCTATGGTGCCCACCTTTTGATCCGTGTACCCGGTGGCAGGCACCTTAAGGTGCCTACATGGTGTGCAGGGATAAACTTAACCTCAGCTCTTTACAATGAGAGCATGCATTCCGGTTGGAAATCATGCTCCCATTGTAAACAATAGGAGTGCAGCCGAACAGTGTTCAGTCGCATCCTCATTGCTGCTTTTGGACCACCGACAGGAGGTCGGTCCCAGATCCATGTCGGACGGACTCAGGTCCGTCCGACATTGAAATCGGCCCATTAGTGTTTGCATATGGAACCTGCAGGGTAAATTTAGTGAAGACCATAAGAATCTGTTTTCCAATCAGACTAACAAACTAGTATCGCTGTAACCTCAGAGTTCAGCCCCGTAGAGGACCCCTCCAAGTACTACCGCTCTATAAACCTCTAGGACAGGCGAAAGCGCCCTACAGGAGGTGTTTCTATACTTTTTAAAAATAACAGCGAATCTATGCTGCACAAACAATTCACTCTTATCCAATTGACGCAAGCAGGAAAATGTATCAGAAAGTTTCAAACCAAGGTAGTGAAAAATGTGACCCGCTCAATGTGGGACCTGTCTATCATCAGCTGGCTTGTGAATGAATGGTGGGGGTTTAAGGCCATGTACTTAGTTTTCCCTGTGTTGATTTTGAGGCCTCTATCTTCACAAACCTTTTGGGATTCCCCTAGCAAAGCTTGAAGGCCTGTAGTGTTACTTGATGTAAGTAGGGTATCAGCTGCAAACATTAGCACAGGAGTGCTAACATTTGCTAGTTTTAGAGCGTCATGCTGGCAACACTTCATTCACTCCGCCAAGCTGTTAGTACAAACAGAACAGAGAGGGGGCTAACACACATCCCTGTCTAACTACACAGTTAGTGAGGATTCGTTCAGTAACATCTCCCTGGCTAGTCCACTTTACTTGAGCATATGTGCCGGTATGGAATTTTATTAAAATGGTTACGAGATCTTCAGTGAAGGCATATTTTCTCAGAATCTCCCACAACCTTTTCCTAGCAACCAGGTCAAATGCAGCCCTCAGGTCCATAAAGGTCAGAGAGATGGTCTTTTCATAATGAGATTTAGTTCCAGCAAATACCTGAAAAGTGAAAGACCTCTTGCATAGAACTAATTTTCTCACAAAAAACAGCCTGGAAGTCTGGCCTGATCTGATTATCTTCCATCCAAGAGTAGAACCGGTACTACATCAGCCTAGCAAAAATATTTTGAGAAATATCTATGAGAATGATGGGTCTACAATTTCCCAGTTTGTCTCTTCACCAATTCTTATGTATCAGGACAATAATAGCCCACCCCAGGACTCAGGGAGATCATATTCTTCGGCAACACTATTCATGAGGGTGTTTAGGTAAGGAATCAAAAATTTCAGGCTTTACAAGAAACTGGTCGCCAGGGAGAGAGTCAGGGCCTAGCACTTTTCCCCACTTCATAGAGTACAGGGCTACCTCAGTCTCTTTCAGTGAGAATTTAGATACTAACAATTGATTCTCAAGTATCTGTGGCCCCTTAGAACCTGATTCACAGCAATATTATTAGAAGCACTTTTCAAATGTGTTTCATTGCTATTTGAAATGAAAAGAAAAATGGGCCACCACGGGTCAGCTGGTACGAACAAGTCAGGTTGGACTACACGTGTTCTACTACCAGTCGCAACATTCTTCCAGAAAGCTTGAGTGTCTTTCTTTTTAACACCTTGGCTGCTAGGGGTTTTCCCGCTGGGTGCTGCAGATGCTACTTCCCCATTGTTCATGACAAAGCCAGCTCGTCATAAGCGCAGGGCAGGTAACACCCATGACGAGCTGGCTTTGTCATCAGCACTGAAGGGGTTAAAAGAATCTATAAGTTCCACCTATTGTGCTTCTTCCAAATCTCTCCTGTTTGCCCTAAGAGTAGATTTATGAGATTTTCTAGAGATCGTTACATCCAATTTAACACCCTTGAAAACCAAGGGCTAGATGAAATTCGATTGGTTGTGCATTTAGAGTGGGCTGCAAAAACGAATCTCAAAGAGGCAAAACTGTCAGAGTGGCAAACCAGAAAATTATGCCACTCAAAGCCAGCCTTATCATCTATGGTGAAATAGTCAACAAAAGCTTGGTATACACTAGTCAATATTCCCATATTTTGTATTATATCGGCCCATTTAACATTCTGTTGGGTATTGTTAAGGGCCAAAGGCACAGAATAAGGTTATATTGCATAATCTTGAGTGGTAGGGAAAATAACAGCTGACAGGTCAAGGACCAAGGCATAGTGAGGACTATCTGGACGGAAAACAAAATTCAAATCACAAACAAAGGACAGATCCTAAGATCCAGAAATATGTTATTAATATCACCAGACAACCTTCCCCGCTTAAAGGTAGCTTTGGCTGGATGATCTGATTTAGAACGGTCATTGGTAGCTCCTAGCCTGTGTTCAAGAGTTAAGTTAAAGAGCTGGCTTGCCACCAATGACCATTTTTTCACTGGGTCAGCTCTGGAATTCCCCAGACCTCATCTTCTGTTGATAACAAAGAAGCAAAAGACTCAAGTGGTTCAAAATGGATATTACAACCTGCTAAGATTAGTGGCTATTTTTGTTTGATTGACCCAAGAAGCTTTTGAAGATAGATCAGTATTTGAGGTTCATTAATATCTACAACTGAGCGTACATAGATATTAATGACCACAATGTGTCTATATACCACTTTGGAAAGTGACTACTGGGTACATTTTATAACCGGAATGTCCCTGGAACCAAAGTCAAGTGTCTCAGTCTTAAATGTGAGTATAGATTTTACCCAGACTGTAAGACCTATGAAGCCCACCCAGAGGTAGCGGGGTAGCATTACTATAGAAATGTAAATATCCAGTGCTAAACTCTGATTGCCCAAGTTTCTTGACGTAAGATGATATGATGTCTATCAACAAACTCGCCTCACAGGAGATCTTGTACATTAGGGAATCACATGAGGCATACCTATGGGGGCAATAAGCTTACTCCTAGAGTCACTTCCAGGGATAGGCTTAATATTAAGCCCCATTAGTAAAAGAACTCCCTGTGACGGAGATCTTTTCTCCCAAGGGAAGTCTTCTCTGGGTCAGTTTGTAACAATTGGCACGTGGGACTATGAATAACTTAAAGTACTTTTTACCCAACCCTTTTCTAAAGTTTCCAACATTTGTCCCAGCTTTTCCATTTTTCCGGTGAGAAATTGTATGAGAGAAGTGACAGTGATTTTTAACCCCATAATTTCCTCCCATAATAGGTTAAGTTGGACTCCCACCTTCACCCCTAAATATCGGTCTGTAATTTGGGGAAATCCAGAAGGTGGGTTGGAATAACTTCATGCAACTTGTCCTTCTCCAGATCCCCCAAGTTTGGAATTTGTTAGTGAACTCAAACAAAATATTGTCAGGGAAAATGTAATGCGATTCTATGACTTGCCCATTGGTAACCAGGTTCACTGCTAGGTACCTGCAAAATATCTTGGTGAGCCTGAGCTTCTTTCAGATCACCCTCATATTGCCCACCCCCCCCCCCGGTTTGACCAAAAACGACTTAACATTTCCTTTGGCACTCCTTTTAGGAAGTGGTCTCTTCCCCTTACCGTTCATTTTCAAGAGACCGTCTACCTCTTCTATGAGGACTTCAATTTCGTCAAGAGCATAATTCGATGGTGCACACTTTGCATGTTTCCTAGCTTTTTTCCTCTACTGGGATATCAGAGGTTTTTCTATTCCCCATTGCCAAAATAGTGAAATCTGCCCTTTAATTGAAGAGTTTGGATGGCAGAATGACTCTAAAGAGCAGGGTCGCAAATCAGAATCCAATGCTAGGACAAATAATATGTGAAAACAAACAAAAAAGTTCTTCAATTTAAAAATAAAACAAATAGCAAGAATAATATCAGGTGACACCTCCTTACAGTTAAAACAATCAAATTAGTGTTTAATTAAATCTGTTCAATGTCAAGATACCAAAGTGCCAATGTAACTATGGCAAGAGGGCCAGTTTGAAAAACAAGAGCCCACGTCACCCAGACAAATGTACTGTATATCTAAAAGGGGGCAAATAGTGAGGTAGCTTATAGTAAAAAAAACACCAGAATTGAGCAAAATTTGATACTGATATGGCACTTGGCACAGTGTTAGGTAGTCATGTGGACAGTGAATTCTGATATAGACCCCAAAAATCTGACACCCCCCATTTTAGGCATGTGATGTGATAATACAAAATGACCAATGGAAGGGCAAGTAAATGATCATCAATGTAATATTAGTCTTCCAGGACATAATTGTAATTTTTTTTATTCAAGGATTTAAAAAATGTTGCAATCTAATTGACTAATAGTAAACTTTGATAAATATGTAGATGTAACCTAGATATACAGGGTTTTCCAGATAACTTGCTAACCCCCCTTAACGTTTGAACCGCTAAAGATAGAAGTTACAAACAAAAATCATAGTTCATTAAGAAATATCTAATTTATGTTGTTACTAGTTTAGGGACACCTGGGCCCCATATACAGGGTATACCAAAAGTCCATTATAACATTTTAAATGAAACCCTGCATATTTTTGCTATATTTTTCGTTTTAATATCACATGGATTTTGAAATATTTAAATATTGAAAAGAAAGAAGATGCAAATTATATTGTTATGAATGTTTATTGTAATTTTAGTCAACAGTTTTTTTAAAGATTACAATTTAGTCAGTCATCTAAAACATGTCCTCCTGATTGCATTGTCCATTGCAAACACATAGACTTGTACATGAAAAAGACAATGTTTGCATTGACAAGCATGTTTACACAATGATTTACATCAACCCTAAACAAGTTACTTGCAGTATTTTGAAGCAAAAGGCAAAAGTGACCACAGAGGTTCATATGCATAATCTTCCCTCTGCCAGCCCCCATTGCGCTGGATCAGGTATATCAGGATACACATTCCACCACTGAGACAACATATAACCCACTTGGAAAATAGCTCTCTTGCTGTGCTGTGACAGAGCAACCTCCATGGTGGCACATTTTCTAGAGAGTGATTAAGTATGGTCATCATCATTCTTTGACACTCGTTAACAGAATCTGTTTTAATGTACTTATTTAATAATCTAATTACAAATAGCTGAAGCTGACTGAAACCAGTATTTGAAATATCTAGTGGCCAATGGCATAGCTCAATAGTAGTAGTAATTCTTTTTTCAGTTATAGATAACCATCAAAGTCTACACCAGCAAGATACAGTAGCATTGAAGCATATACCATAAAAATACATA
Source organism: Lissotriton vulgaris (assembly GCF_964263255.1). NCBI lineage: Eukaryota > Metazoa > Chordata > Amphibia > Caudata > Salamandridae > Lissotriton > Lissotriton vulgaris. The sequence continues at coordinate 594,897,882 of NC_141693.1, forward strand.
TCAATCCTCCTACACTTCATCTCACGTTAAAAGAGAATTTATAAATGAACAGTAATCATCTCATATTCTGTAGTAAATACAAATGGGAGTACATCATCAGTCTCTTAAGATAAGAGCATCCAAGCCACGTCATACTATTTCATATAACACATTTCCACAGGAGCAGTATAAAAGAGAGTGCAATAAGTCCTAAAAATGGCTCTTCATAGTGCAACCATTAGTCATGTGCAAAAGGCAAGCTAGTTAAAATGCTTGTTTTGTTAGCACAACGTTGAGCAGAAGGCTTTAAAATGTTAGTTCTCTTGAAGTTTACAACTTGTAAAAATGTACTAACTCCAAATACTATTTTTGAGGTTGTATCAGTTTTTAAATTCCTAAAAATTACCAAGTGTCTGTGGGTTCCCATATCATGGCAAATGAGCAAAATCCATTTACAATGTAAAACATTATATGTATCTCATCTACGTCATCCGGGATGTGTGCTGGACAGGTAACAGATTCTTGCTTTAAGTGCTATTTACAAGTAAAAGATAGCAAAGGGAGGGATCCATGGCAAAAACATATATACAGACTTCTAGCTAGAGACGAGGATATTAAATCTAAAAAGTTCTCAAAGGCGGGAAAAGACTTAAAATGTTAAAACAGAGTAGTCAGGGAGCCATTTGAGCTGTTTGTAATGTATCCATCATTTCTCTAAGCCCAGCATTGAGCTTTCACCATCTTGAGATCGTCTTTGCAAATCACTGTTGGGTCATCCCAGTAACAGGTTTAACCCATGGGAAATTCCTAGCTTTTAGTAAGTCAGTAAGTGCATCTTTGTAAACTCCTAACTCAGGTGTGGCCCAAAGTCTGACCCAATTGATTAAAACTTTTAAAAAAGCCAAATCAGCAACTCTTTTTAAACCCACATCAAAATACAAAGGGATGAGGGGTGAGCTAGGTGGAAGACTAAGCAGTTTCTTATTGAAATTGTTTTCCACTATAGTCAGTAAGTGAGGGTCCACGTAGCCCCAGATCTCAGTGCCACAAAGCGCCGCACCCTGTGACGTAGCATGGTAGATTTCCAGGTCAGGTGAAATTACATAAGACCTTGTTTAATTAAAAAATCTTAAAATGGCATTAGATCTGTGCTCTATTATTAAGGTGCTCTTGTTCATTAGACTTGTCAACCTATAGTTATCCATACGTCTAACACTCAGGTAATCAAAGTTATGTACTCCTTCAAGAACCTCACTACCTACATGGACAATGGGGCTCTTCCTTTTAGTTTTCTCAAACACCATATACTTCGTTTTACTCACGTTTAGCTCTAAACCCCTGGCATTGCAGAAAGGTATCAATTAAAATTTGGACTCCCATGGGTGTCTTAGAAGTAAGAAGGGAGTCATCAGCAAAAAGAAGAATTGGCATCTTGCTGTTGTTCAAGACCAGGACATCTTTTCTGCATTGCTCCAAGGTTTCTACAACAACATTAATAGATAAAGAGAAGAAAGTGGGAGAGCTTAATAAATGTTTCCATGACAGCTTGAAAATGTTGCCACATTTGCCAGGTTGTTTTTTTGCCATTTCACAACCTGTAAATGCATGGAAAAATAAAATAACATCATAAACACTTTTGCCAAGTTTATGAGCATACACATGGATTGGTAGTAGCCTTTGATGTCTGCCAATACCAAAATCCATCCACAAATTTGAAAGATTTACGCTTCAAAATGCACAAAGAGCTATAACTGCTACATCAGAATCAACAGTATGCATAGTTATAGACGTCTGGCCACTTTCACTAGCTTGTTTTGCATGAAATAGTATTCCGATATCTGTTTCTTCTTGATAACATGGTCTTAGTTCAGATACATTCAGATTTTCGGAAATATTCACTGTGTTATCTTTTGTCAGTACTACAATTTTACCCTCCGGTATCTCAAGGCTCAAAAAGTTAGAAGCCAAGATTGGGAACAAAGCATTTTTGTTATCTTCATTTTGTAGAAAAGTTGCTCAGTTTCTGGGGTATATTTGTTGAACCATTTACACAATAGCGTGGACCAAAACCTTGCCTATTTCTTTCTTCCTTTTTCAAAGACCCCTCTATGTAACGGTCAAATACTATGTCTACTCGATTTATTAAGTATGTTCATTACATATGGCAGGAATATATAAGTGCTGTAGTCTTGAAAACTGAGTATGTTGTCAGGTTTTAAGAAATTGATTATTGCCATCCATCCATAATAACACAACTTGCAGTGTCTGGAATGTTATTCATGTTATCTATAGCATCATTAAGCTTTTCCAAACGAGAGATGATGTCATACTTTGTCATTTTCTTAGCAGTCCTGCTTCAGAAAGTGATGGGGGATAATCAAGATTCTTATTTGCAATAAATTCCTTTAAATCTCCTTCTCTATCTTGGCAAGCAATATACTGTCTAGTGAAAACTGAGCAGTTGCTTTTTGAGAAGGATACTTTGTGGTTCACTGATTTTGGGACTACCTTATGAAATAAACATATCTTGTTTTTAGAAATAGGTTAAAAAGTAGATTTTTCGCAGTGTACCAGGCGTTCTTGAACAAACATTTCATATTAAGTTCTCCCCACGTCGTCAGCAATTCACACAGATTTATTGGTATTATCCCCCATGATTAAGTTGGATGCAATATTCATAAGATTTTCTTCAATACCACAGGCATGAGGATTTCTGTTATCATGCAAAAACACTTGTGTAAGTTCCTTAACTTCATTTACAAATCAAGGGCCTGATTCCGATCCTGGATTTTTTTTCTCCATAAAATAGGATTTGTAGTTTTTTTCCATACAAATTGTACAAGTCCCTTCCAAACCGTGTAGTACGATTCGTACGGGAAAAATACATACAGATCGGCCCAATCCTTACAAATCGGATCAGGAAAAGCTGTACGACACGGACTTGTAAAAAAGACCATACAAATTGTAAAAAGGCTGTCCAACCCGTCAAGTACGATTCGTACCAGTTTTTCAGCATACGATTTGTATGGAAAATGGCCTATCTACCGGGAATGGCTCGTACCGGGCAAAGAAGCGAACCCCTATACGCCTCATACCCTGGTATGACTCGTTCTGGGGGTACAACTCATACCGGGGTACGGGTCGTATAGAGGTATGAGGCGTACAGGGGTCCCCCCACATGTGAGGCATGTGTATGGTGTGTACACCAAAATCGCATATGTGCGCACTGTACCCCAAAATCGCCCGTGTACGCACTGTACCCCAAAATCACGTATGTACGCACCGTACCCCAAAATCACCCATGTACGCACCGTACCCCAAAATCGCGTATGTACGCAACGTACCCCAAAATTGCCCATGTACGCACTGTACCCCAAAATCACGTATGTACGCACCATACCCCAAAATCGCCCGTGTACGCACTGTACCCCAAAATTACGTATGCACGCACCGTACCCCAAAATCGCCCATGTATGCATCGTACCCCAAAATCGCCCGTGTACGCACTGTACCCCAAAATCACGTATGTACGCTCCGTACCCCAAAATCGCGTATGTATGCACCTTACCCCAAAATCACCCGTGTACGCACCGTACCCCAAAATCACGTATGTACGCTCCGTACCCCAAAATCGCGTATGTATGCACCGTACCCCAAAATCGCCCATGTACGGTGCGTACATACGCGATTTTGGGGTACAGTTTGTACACGGCCGATTTCGGGGTACGGTGCGTACATACGCGATTTTGGGGTACGGTTCATACACAGGTGATTTTGGTGTATGGTGCTTGTACGGTGCGTACACGACCAGTACCCCTTCATCGCGTATGTACGCACCGTACCCCACTTTCCGTGTCATCCGTACGCACTGTGCATACGCACCGTACCCCTGTATTCATGGGGTGTACGACGCTTACATGGGGGGGTCTGTCTCGTACTGTTTTAGGGGCGTACAAGGCTTTTCCCGCACTTTTTGGCTCTTGTAAAAAAAGAGCCGTACCGCATGCCGTTTGTACAAATCGTACTTGCCGGGTTGTAAACTCCTGCCGGGAATACATGGGAATGTCGCGTACAGAGCAATCCGAATCGGAACCGCTTGTATATATGAGTTGTATGGTCTTTTTTACAATTTGTATGGAGTGCGTCTATTTGTACGGATCGTACTTCCTAGGTTGTAGGAGCCTCCTTACAAGTACAAGTTGTATGGAGAAAACGCTCCATACCACGGTTTGTACAGCGTTTTTCCAGGATCGGAATCAGCCCCCAAGTGTTGCAAGAGAAGTTGTCTTCATGATAAACACAGTTATTTTTGTTTTCACTGAATCCAATGTCTTCATCGAATTGTCCCAGTAAGTTGGCAATTAGAGGTCTAACCACCATCCATTTCATTAATGCACTAGGATTATCAAGAATGCTGCCCGCCATCTGATTTTAGATCCTTGTTACACTGCTCATGCATCTGCTCATGAGAGATGTAGGAATAAGGTCTGCCATTTTAAAAGCAACAAAATATCCATTTGATAATTCTTCATAAACATCTGGAAGTCTTGTTTTCAGCTCAACAAGCATTTTAATGTACTTTGGCATCCACCTGGCATAGTGGGTGACAAACTGCACAAATTGGGCAAATGCAATTCTGCAATGACAGGGTTTTGTGTCCAGCAGACCTTCAACACTTCACTTTCACTTGTGCTGAAAAAGAGAATGCTGATCACAATCACCCATCATCTTCATTCACTTAGTCATTCCACAGAACAGCCATATATATCTTTGATACAAAGAAAATCAGATGAACAGGGTGTATCTTCAGTAAGTAGACATAATATCAAATTCCTAATATCGAATGTAAGTAATATCGAAGTTAAAATATCGACATTACAATAATATTGAATAATAAAATATCGATGTGTAAAATATTGTTTTAATTTTTCATTAATAAATATTGAAGTTAAAAATATCGGATTGATAATATTGTTTTACTTTGATATCTATTTTTAGTGTTGTGAAAAATATCGAAAATTAATATATAGAATGTTTAAAATATTAAAAATAAATATATAGAATGTTTAAAATATCGATTTAGTAAATTTTGAATTATTATTTTTTGTGTATAATTTGTAAATATTTTAATTGTTTGTAATAATTTTGTTAAAAATGTATTTTATGATTTGTTTTAGGAGCGGCATGTTGGGTTATTAGGGGATAAGGGTGAGTAGTGTTTTAAAATAATTTGTTATCAAATTTAGATTAACATTTTTATTTCTTTTATTGCATTTTGAAAAATTATGAATTTTTTTAAAAAATGCGAAATAATTTTGTAGAAATTATAAAAAAAAATCGAATTTATAGTAATTTTGTAGGAGCGGGATGTTGGGTTATTAGGGGATAAGGGTGGGGAGCCTTTTAAATTAATTTGTAAAAAAATTATTCAAAAAATAATTATTTCTAAATTTGACATTTTTTATAATATGAAATTTGTTTTATAATTTCAAAATTATATTTGTAGAAATTTAATTTAGAATTTAGAATTTATAGAAATTTTTTAGGAGCGGGATGTTGGGTTATTAGGGGATAAGGGTGGGGAGTACAACTCACTAATTGGTATGAATCGCATTCGGAACGCGCAGTATGCGATGTCCGTAGGGATCAATGCTGCATTTTCCGACCCAGCAAGTACAGGAGCTTAAAACGGCAATAAAAGCAGATTTCGCCTTGAAATGCGTATGAAACAGACCCCCCCCCCCCGGGTACGGTGCGTACACCCTATGATTGCAGGGGTACAGTGCATCGGGGTATGGTGTGTACACCCCTGGATTTCAGGGATACGGTGAGTATGTCCCCGTGCGTACACCCCATGATCGTAGGTGTACGGGCCGTAGGGGTACAGTTCGTACAAACCAAGGTCGTAGGTGTTTGTGCGTATACCCAGTGCGTACACCCCTTGATTTTAGGGGTACGGTACGTATGTGATAGTGTTACCCTCCGTACGAATTGCTCATACCAGATGTTTACCGTACGAATCGCGTACTGATTCCCCTGTCCGGATCATACTTGGTGAGTCGTAAGGCATTTTTACGAATCGTACGGTTCACTGTGCGGGTTGATGTCGTACGGATTTACGCATAATTTTCATACGGTTCGCAATGATTCAGATATATTTTCTCGCAACAGATCGTACTACGCGATTCAGACGGATTCATACGACTCGTACAGAAACGGCTACGAATACGAATCGTTGTACGGATTCGACCCCTTAGAATAAACAATTAATTTAGAAACTGATAATATTTAGTTTATTTTTTTTATATTTGAAAACTTATTATAACATTCATTTATTTCTTTAGAGGTTTCTAACCATATTTTTTAGTTTGGATGTTGAGTTATTAGTTAGTCAGTGTCTAGCATCTTCCCTGACTTTCACCTAACTGGAGTGGGAATAGTAATTTATATATGGTCAGTGTCCAGCACCTCCCCTGAATTTCATCTGACTAGAGTGGGAATAGAAAATTATATTGGGTCAGTGTCCAGCACCTTTCCTGACTTTCACCTAACTGGAGTGGGAATAGACAATTATATTGGGTCAGTGTCCAGCACCTTCCCCAAATTTCACCTAACTGGAGTTGGAATAGTAAATTATATTGGGTCAGTGTCCAGCACCATCCCTGACTTTCACCTAACTGGAGTTGGAATAGTAAATTATATTGGGTCAGTGTGCAGCACCTTCCCTGACTTTCACCTAACTGGAGTGGGAATAGTAAATTATATTGGGTCAGTGTCCAGTACCTTCCCTGACTTTCACCTAATTGGAGTGGGAATAGTAAACTATATTGGGTCAGTGTCCAGCACCTTCCCTGACTTTCACCTAACTGGAGTTGGAATAGTAAATCATGTTGGGTCAGTGTCCAGCACCTTCCCTGACTTTCACCTAACTGGAGTGGGAATAGTACATTATATTGGGTCAGTGTCCAGCACCTTCCCTGACTTTCACCTAATTGGAGTGGGAATAGTAAATTATATTGGGTCAGTGTCCAGCACCTTCCCTAATTTTCACCTAACTGGAGTGGGAATATTACATTATATTGGGTCAGTGTCCAGCACCTTCCCTGACTTTCACCTAACTGGATTGGGAATAGTGAATTACATTGGGTCAGTGTCCAGCGCCTTCCCTGACTTTCACCTAACTGGAGTGGGAATAGTAAATTATATTGGGTCAGTGTCCAGCACCTTCCCTGACATTCACCTAACTGGAGTGGGAATAGTACATTTTATTGGGTCAGTGTCCAGCACCTTCCCTGACTTTCACTTAATTGGAGTGGGAATATAAAATTATATTAGGTCAGTGTCCAGCACCTTCCCTGACTTTCACCTAACTGGAGTGGGAATAGACAATTATAATGGGTCAGTGTCCAGCACCGTCCCGGACTTTCACCTAACTGGAGTGGGAATAGTAAATTATATTGGGTCAGTGTCCAGCACCTTCCCTGACTTTCACCTAACTGGAGTGGGAATAGTAAATTATATTGGGTTAGTGTCCAGCACCTTCCCTGACTTTCACTTAACTGGAGCGTGAATAGTAAATTATAATGGGTCAGTGTCCAGCACCTTCCCTGACTTTCACCTAACTGGAGTGCGAATAGTAAATTTTATTGGGTCAATGTCCAGCACCTTCCCTGACTTTCACCTAACTGGAGTGGGAATAGTAAATTATATTGGGTCAATGTCCAGCACCTTCCCTGACTTTCACCTAACTGGAGTGGGAATAGTAAATTATATTGGGTCAGTGTCCAGCACCTTCCCTGACTTTCACTTAATTGGAGTGGGAATAGTAAATTATATTGGGTCAGTGTCCAGCATCTTCCCTGACTTTCACCTAACTGGAATATGAATAGTAAGTTATATATTGTTTGTAGTTTAGTGAGAAAAGTAATGTTTAAAAATTAATGTAGTAAAATTACAAATGCTGATTAAAAATATGTAAGTGAAATATTATATATTAATATGTAAATATTAAAATAAAAACACATTTTTTAGAATACAAATTTTATATTTGTAGAAGTAAGAAGAGATGAATAGTTTAAACATTTTTATTTACAGAAATGATTTTACATTAGTGAAAATACAGAAAATATGAACATAATTTTTGTTGAATTTTTAGGTAAACAACATTTATTACATCATACTTTTGAATACCATAAGTATTTAGAATGAATGAAAAATACATATATATTTATTTAACATTTATAACTGTTTTTGAATTCAAATAGTATATTTTGTTATAAAATTTGTGTTTTTTTAATAAATATATACAGTGTATTTTGAATTATAAAAATGTTTTAACATTATTATTTTTTATTCACAATGATTAACAGTTTCAGAAATGTTCTTTAATTGTTTTTGATTAAATATTTAATTAATAATATTAATATATAATATATATTAATAGTATTCAATATTACATTTTTAAATTGTATTAACAAAAAATGGAAAACAGATAAGTATATTTTTACAAATTTATATGCTTGATGTGTATTTTTGAAACATTTATATACATAAAAAATATTATTATTCATAATTAATATTCATTTGTTAATGATTATTAATATTAATTTACAAATGGTAATTAATTATACAGTAATTTTTAAACTCACTGAATTTTTTATAACATTTACAGTCAAGTGTAATGCTTTTTTTTCATTTTTAACATTGTATTTAACATATGTAAGCTGCTATTTTCATTTCACTGGGACTATTTTCTAACCGCGTAAGGTTATTTTGCTTCATTCAGGACTGGAGAAGCTCGCGGTTGGAAACTACATCGCGTTGGGCAAGGTAAGTATTATATGTTAGAAAATACTTATGTTTGAGTGTAGTTAGGAGGTTGGAAGTTTTATTTTAGTTATTTGTTTGTGATTTTGGTATATTTTAGGTGTTCGTGATTTTTCACAGAGGTGAACTGAGTGACTTTTTTAGGCCTAGTCTATTTAGTTTATTGTGTTATTAAATATGTGTTTATTTTTACGTTGTACATTCATGTTATTGTATTTAATGCAATATTGTGGGGGTTTTGTGTGGGTGGGTTTATTTTTTATATTTTTTACAGGTTCCTGTTTATCGCGGTTATGTTCCAGAGAAGGATGCGTTTTTTTTTTAAAGAAAAGTGTGTATTCGTTTATTGAACTAATATTGTTACACTTTCTTTCTTTTTTGTGGTTTCCTGGAGTGATTATTAACTTTTTAAATTATTTTTTGGGTTTTTAAGGGTTTCGAATTTATGCTGGAGAAGAAGATGCTTTTTTTCAAAAATAAAAGTGTGTGTATGTTACTTTAATTAATAAAGTTACCACTCTTTTTTTTTCTCTGGAGTTCCTGGAGCGTTTGGTTACAGTTTTTACATTTATTCGGGTTTTTGAGGGTTTCGATCTATTGTATATATTGAGGATTTATTTTTATTGGTGACGTTGCCTTTTTGCATTACATTTTTGGGTGTTTTTTTTAATTTATCGTGGATTACCAGTGTAGTATACGGATTGCAAGTTGTTGGACTACATATTCGACTGCTGCATGAATGGTAAGTTTATTTATTTTACATTATTTGCGTGGGAAATGTTATTCTAATTGTGTGTGATATTTATTACATTTTTAGAAATAATCTATAATTGTGCATATATATTTACTTTATTGAAATAAATATGTATGACAATTATATATTATTCCTGAAAATATAATATTTATTTATGTTTGTTAACTGATTATTTTGTATATTATTGTTTATTTTTAATTTTCTACAGGTAAATTAGAGGAGGCTTTTGGCTATTAGAGATAGATAGTCTAGGCCTTGTGTTGAAGGATATAGGGTCACCTGACTTTGTAGTAGTTTAAACATTTATTTAGTTTGTTTTGTTAATTTAGGACCAATTTGAGTTACTGATTGTTCTATGCGTAACTCTTGGTAACTCTGTTCTTTTTGTAAAGATTGTAGTAGTTTTTGTAGGGTAGGTTTTCCTCTACTAGCAGTTGCTTGGAAGGCATTGTGCCATCCTTCTACACTGTTATTAGTTTTTGCTTCCTGGTTTAGTGTGCTTAAGTACACATTCCACCAAGCAATGTGGTATTTTGGTTTGCCAGATGGGTGCAGCCTTCCCACCCATGTATCCTCAAAGTAGTCTTGGAGTGGTGCAATTCATTTCTTTTGTAAAAGGGGCTATCTATTAGTATAGTGTAATGTTCACCTTCGTCAGTAACAGGTACATATGCTAGGGCAATTAATTTTCTCACTTGGTAGGCAAAAGTGCTATCTGTAGCATATTGTATACTTAGGGGCCGATTCCGATCTCGGTTGGAAAGCACTCCGACCGAGCCGGATCCAGGGTGTTTTCTGACCAATCTGGACTCCTGCAATCCGACCGAGCGAGTACGATGTGGCCGTATGCTTTTAGACTCGGTTCGGTCGGACTCCCATGGAAGTCGATGGGAGCCGATCGTACGATACATACATGGGCTCCTATTGACTGAATGGGTACGTTGCAGACAAGTGTGCCCCCTACAGTGGGTATGCGTTGGTGCCATCCGCACTGTACATGCCTGTGTTGGGGAGACCTATGGGTCTCACCCTGTGTCTGAGTCGTAAGGCTGCAGACCACAGGGGTCCGATGGGGACCCCCAAAGCCCAACTCTGGGAGCTATTGCGAGCCGGAAGCTCTGACTCAATTCGGCTGTCAGAATCGAGCATCGTACTGGCTCGGTCACAGTTCGCCTCCATTGCGCGCCTTGGTTAACTTACGGCCGAGATGTACGGAGCGGTTCATACCCGGAAACGATTTGGACGGAGATTTTGTGCGTGTTCACATCGTACTTTGACGTTCAGACCCGTGTACAAGCCACCGAATCCGATCCGCTAATGCCGAACCCGATACGGTGCCCTTCCGACCGAGATCGGAATCGGCCCCAAAGTGTAGATTTTTAGAGATGTTGTATGTGGAAACATTTTTAAGATAGAATTTATCATTGCCAATTCGAAATCAATAATTGTTTTTGGGGAAAATATTTATTGATTTCTTGTTTAATTGTGTTTAGTACATCTATATAGGTATTTTGTTGTTTGTTTAGTAATAGGCAGTAGATAAATGTTATATTAGAATGATGGTATAATTCATGTATGGTGTAGAGCTGGAAAATGGGTTTTGGGCATGTTTTAAAAGTCTTCTCCGTCATCCAGTTGTGGCATTGTTTTAATTTCATTAAATTGTTTGCAGTAGCAAACATTATTATTCTGTTGGAAGGGCATTTGTTGTCAAAAAGCAGAAACTATTTATTATTGTGAGTTACACTTTCAGGGGAATCACAACTTCTTCTTGGGTTTTAGGGTTAGGTAGAGTGGTTGTTGTTACCCTTTTTTGTCTTGCAATTGTTCTTTTCAAAGAATCAATTGAGGGTAGTTGTCCTGAAGCATGTTGAGGAACTTTTAAAAGTTCCTCTTTTAGTATTTAAGTTGTAGGTTTTTCAGTATTGGTACTTGCTTCTTTAACTCCTTGAGTGCTCATGGCAAGGGCAGCTCGTCATGGGTGTTACCTACGCTGTGCTTATGATGAGCTGACCTTGTCACAAACAATGGGAAATCATTGAATGCAGCACCGGGGGGAAAACCCCCTAGCAGCCAAGGTGATAATGCTTTGAAGGGCATCTCTGACCTTTAGCTCTGTGATATTGGGGGGGTGATTATGTTCTTTTGTAGATAGTACTCTAGTTTCTTCAGTGATAGCTCTACCATAACATTTATTTGAGTAGTATTTACTACACTTCCAAAACACTTTGGGGCTGATTCCGATTCGGTAAAATCCCGTCCGAATCCTTGTACGGAGCCTTTTTTTCTCATACGAATTGTACTGAGAACCGTACCCGTACGTATGATGTAGTACGATGTGTACCCAATGCAATTCTCCGTATGAATTGTAACAAAGACTGTACGACTCAATGATCCGTATGAATCGTATTCGGAACACGCAGTACGCGATGTCCGTACGGTTCGAAGCAGCTTCTTTCGACCCAGCAAGTATGATTCGTGTTGACAGAACTCCGTACGACGCTTTTGCTACGGGAGTTTTAATCGTCAAGAAAAACAGATTTCGGCTCGAAATGTGTACAGAATCCCCCCCTGGTGCGTACACCCTCTCATTGCAGGGGTATGGTGCATCGGGGTATGGTGCGTACACCCCTGGATTGCAGGGGTATGGTGCGTATGTCCCCGTGCGTACTCCCTATGAATGTAGGTGTATGGTGCGTAGGGGTACGGTCCGTACCCCCCATGGTCGTACATGTATAGTGCGTACACCCTGTGCGTACTACCCTTGAATTTAGGGGTACGGTGCTTATGCGATAGTGTGGATCTCCGTATGAATTGTTCATACCCGACGTATCGGTACAAATCGCGTCCCCATTCCCCGGTCCGGATCGTACTTGGCGGGTCGTACGGCATGTTTACGATTCGTACGGTTTACTGTGCGAGTCTATGTTGTATGGACTCACCCTTGACTTTCGTATGGTTCACGACGATTCGTACGTATTTCGAGCCAACGGATCGGACTACGTGATTCGGATGGATTACTACAATTCGTACGGAAACGGCTACGAATACGAATCGTCGTACAGATTCGTTTCCCAAATCAGAATTGACCCCTTTGAGTCCTGTTTGCTTTTCTTGGGTATACACATACCCCATATAGCATAATAACATTTTATTTTTTGAGACATCACAAATTCAGCACCTTCTGTCATGTTTGTATTTGTTGTGCTAGGAGAGATTAGATATAATACATTTGAAGTATAAGCGCATTTATATATATTTTAAAAGCATTTATATTTCAATTATTGTACTTACAATGTTTCTTTTGATGCAATTGGGAATGCTCAGGATATTATTTCAAGCTTTTACTTGTATTTTGATGATGTATTTTCCTTTGGTGAGAAAAAAAACATTTGATTATTCTATTCTTTTGTGTAATTTTGATACGTTTTTCGAGGGGAAGATATTTTGGAGGGAGCATTTTATGTTTTTAAAATAACTGAAGCATAGTTACTTACTTTTTCAATTTGTGGAGTTGTTTAATTTGAAGAAGTTAGTTTTTGATGTTTTTTAATATTTCTGTAAAGGATATATAAAAGAAATAAAATATGTATTAGATGTTTTGACTTAGAAACTGTTTGATTTAGAAATTTAAAATATGCTTACATTCATTTATTTTTTCTGAGGAAGATGTAGAAAGTTTTGTGCTATATTTAGGAGATGTCTGTAGGGGAGATGTGAATGGTATAATATAAAGGTTAGTTAAAGTGATTTAATAAATAGTTTTACTTGTAGGCTACTACGTTTGTTTTAAATTAAGAATAGTTTAACTTACTTTGGGTAGTTCTGCAATATTGTTATCTGGAGGAGTAGTTCTTTCAGGAAACAGTTGGGCAGAGTTTCACCCTCTTCTTTCGGTGGAGTTAGAAGTAGGAAATAGATGTTGAACATTTTTCCTTTTATACTGTGTATTTGATGAGTTGCTTTATTTTATTGGTTTATTAAAAAATGGGAGCATTTCATTGGTTGTTTTTATTTTTTTTTAATTAATTGGCTGTTTGTTTTCATATATGGGAAATGCTAGTTAGTTGTTAATTAGTTTGAAAATATTGTATTTTCGTTTTTCTACTTTAAATATATGTTATATTTTTTGAGTAATTATATTGTGAAAGCGTTATATTTCTTAGCAATTTTTTTTAAAGGTTTGTAATATTTTTGGGGTGAAAGTTTTATTTTTATATGTATGTGTATTAGTAAATAATTATTTTATGTTATATATTTGTTGTGCAGTGTATTATAATATAAACATATATTGTTTTGTTGGAGTTATATTTTATTTGCTTATTTTTACATAGTCGATATTCCTAAAAATTCGATGTTGGTGTCATCTATATTTTTGCATTCAATATTTATGTTGGTTTGTCTTTATTTTACTACCTGACGATATAATTTTTTGGGATATTTTTCAGTTCAATATTGTTTGTTTCGATATTTGTTACTTACGATATTTTGTACTCAATATTTTTGTTTTTCAATAGGTATTACAATTCCATATTATGGTAATCAATATTTTTTCGGCGATATTTTTTGATCCCAGCCTCCTCCTATTCATAATGAACCTATATCATACTTCCTCAAGGGTCAACAAAAATGCTGAATTTGTACCACTTTTGGCATTCCCAACCAGAAAAACATGTGAAGTGATGTGATAGATGCCTAACATTAGATTCATAATCACTATTCAAATAATAGCTGCATACATTTTCTTTTATGGTGTTATATGGGCAAAGTTTTATGCTGGTATCACATTTTACACAATTCTAATGCTAAGCTACCTCACTAAAAGCCATGAAAAGTAATAAGTAAAATAAAATGATGTTAGACTGATCAACTCAAGATTCCCAGCACCCTTCTCAGAAGATTTGATGACGGCATCTCATGCCATGGATTGAAATCAGTTGCAAGAGTTTTTTTAGGACCGCAGACCCTGCGACCCATCTGCTCCACAAAGTGAAGCAACAAAATGGATAGTTGAGAGGTAAACAAGTCCAGAGTCCTAAATCGAGTAGGCACCCTTTATCTCAGTCGATTAATTATAGGGGAAGAGAGGGCCCACCCCCCCATCCCCCATGTAGGCCTGAGTCAACCAGAAATCTGAGGCAAGATGAGGAAAAAAAACATTAGAGAACACAGCAAAAGCATGGCGTAAAACTCCTGGTGTCCTTTCTTGTCAGCGCCCACAGGCGGGAGATAGTCTTACAAGGGAACCCTGGGAAAAGTAAAAGCAGAGTCAGTGGACAACATGACCCTCAGAAGGCTGTTAAGCATGCAAACAACCACAAACTCCTGGTAACTCCACCCCACCTTGACTCTTGGACCATGTATCCACTCAATACAACAATTCGGAAGGAGTGGAACCAAGTGGTAAAGTGAACAAACAGGAAGTCTAATTGTATCACTTCTTACAGCAGATGACAGTGGATGCAGTTGACGTATGGTGGTGTAGCCAGGGGGGTGGCCTACACCAGGTCTAGGGTGGGCTTAGCCTGCAATCATCAACACCAGTAAGAGCCAGGGCAGGCCCACCCCCCTGGCTCTTACTGGTGTTGATGATTGCAGGCTAAGCCCACCCTAGACCTGGTGTGGGGAAACAGGGTCAGCCCCTCCTCCCCTGCACAGACTGTGATTATGAGACAGCAAGTCCACTAGATGCGGCCAGCACTCGCTATATGTCCCGCACCAGGGAAGAAGGTTATGAGTGGCATGGGGGAAAAAGGGTCAGTCCCTCCTCTACTGTGTAAATGATGGGAGAACGAGTCCCCTAGATGAGGCCATCACTGCCTGTACATCCCATCCTACTTTAAGTTTTCTACTGGGCATTTGTGCTTACATTTACTTTAGTGAATGGAGAGATGGGGCTGGTACAGTTCAATAAAGAGAGAGTTTTATGATGAAATAGAACCTGTTTCAGGTTGCTGCAGCTCTGGATAGGAGCCTTTTTTCCCCTTGTAGCGCTATATATGTATTTACAAAGGTAACTGTTCTGAAAATAAAATAACATGTACTTTTGACCCCATTTTCATGAGAAGGTGGAATTTACTCCAGGAAATGTATTAGCAGATGAGAAGGTATTCATAAATACTCACACAAAAAAACATCATTGTGAATCAGGCCCTCAAACATGAACTTTGAACACATTGATTCATAGAGTGATTAGACGAGGTAGCCATATAAGATTCAGCAAGTCAACTGTTTAGTTCACTAATCTATATGAAAGCGGCAAGGAATTGCCTTAGCAGAACATGCTCAATGGATAACATAGTTTCATGATCAAGAAGCACTTAAGGGAACAAACTTCCTGTTCATCTGTGCTCTCTGACACCTGAAGTTCAGACGATTGAAAAACTGTTTTTTTTCACCACTTAGGGTCAGTTCGGTGGTGTGGGAGTGGACTGCCATGTCGGCGGCCCACACTGGTAAACCTGTGGTTGGGCTGCCTGCCAGATTAGTGTTTCTTTGTGTCTGGCTGGCTATTTTTGGTGTTCCCACAGTGGTGTCTCTGTAAATGGGCACCACAATGGGATTGCCAAAAACATTTCCTACACGGCATGGACTGTAAAGTCTGTGCCGTGCAGTAACTGGGATGCATGCACACAGGGTGGCACATGTTGGGTCCCCCGCATGCACCTCCATGGTTTTCATGGTGGAGGAACCGCCATGAAATCCGTGGAGGAGAGGAAACTCGTAATATGCTTGGTGGGACTGCAGCGGCACATTGCTGCCTCTATACCACCGTGCCACTGCATGGGAACTGCATTTCCCTAGCAGCATCAGCGCAGCAAAGGCGATCTGACCACCTGATTGTAACAGGGTGGTCAGAATGGCGATGGCATGAACCTCACCACCGTGCCTCCACGAGTCTGGTGATCCTCGGACTGCTACACTCTTAATCAGGGCCTTGTGTTAACGTCCTTTCCCATGATTGCAGTGTTTCAGTTTTTTTGTTTCAATAGCACGAAGAGACACTTTTAGAGTAAGACAGTGCTCTATAAACACCTGATAAATAAAATAGATAATTGAGACGGTAATAACTGTAATAAAAGTGGCACGTATGAAAACATTTATATTTTATTGAGTGATACAAAATCCCAAAAATATTTAACTTTCCTAAAAAGCAAAGTAGAAAATATTGATATAGAGTTAAGATCCAGCTATATCAAGTTTTGATGTACTTCACCAGTAGTCTAAAAACACTGTGATATTCCTTTGATCTGTAATATTCCCACCTTCGACCCTCTGCTACACTCAGAGTACAATGAAGCGTCTGCAGCCAGACTACTTGTATGAAAATATGAAATTATCATTGCCCTTAAGTAACAGTGGAGTCTCAGAAAATATAAACTTCAAAATATAACAGATGACGAATATCTATCTGATCATCTCTTATCGATTTTTTACTCAGTTCATCATTTCATTATGTTTGATTAATAGGAACCCACTTTTTCCACTTTTTTAACTTACCCCATTCTAACAGGATACCTTGTCTTCCAGGTAGCTATTGATCTAACCTCTGCAAACTATTCCATTTATTCTGTCTATCTGCTACCTTTCCATTGCTATCACTCTTCTGGCTTTCTGAGTATCCAGAAAAAGTATACAATCTTGTTTTGCTGAAGTTTGTGCTACTCAGCCAAACCTTTAAGGGTGGTTTCACAAGCTCTCTCTCACAAGTTTTCTGTTAAGTTATTTAAGCTATCTCAAACCTTGTTTGACCAAAACTCCTGCATCTTGGGGCAATTTACAAACATGTGTTCCCATAAACCTATAAACGTGACCCTATATGCTTTACATAAAGAAAAGTAGATGTGAGAGGTGGAGTACCAGAAGTTGACATTTTGGGATGTATAATAAGATTAAAATATTGAAAAATAAAGCTGGGGCCTAACATTGACACCTTTCAGAATGGTATGCTTCATGTTTTAGAGTAGAACAGGCTCAGATTCTTCTAAATGTATTTCACTTGTAAACTAATTTTTGTCCTCCAGGTTGGTCAGAAGAGTGGGATAGTCGTGAGTTTTTAATGGGTGCCCATAAGCCAGTTCTTTATCAGTAAGTATATAAAATGAGCTTCCACACAGAAAAAGCTTATTTACACATTAAGGTTATCTGCTAGATATTCGTATTGAGACATGACTAAACCCCATACAACAGAGAACAGGATAACATTTTTCTGCAAACTCAGCTTTGTTTTCTTTAGGCCATGTAAACCTACGTATATCTGAGTAGTTGACAGTATTAGAATAAATCTTGCAAAGTTAACATGGGATTGTCTGACAAAAGAACAGATAATTTGGGAGTCTGGTTATTTTCACAAGGTTTATCCTTTCGACCAGGGAAAGAGTAGTTTGTCACAGGTTTTGAGTTGATTTTGTACTTGATAGATAAAAGGGGCAAAGATTGGATCATACAATCTAACAGCACTTGAGCTTACTGAAATGCAGAGGCATTTTATTGGTTTTGAGTTCATCATGATTCTCATCCTGAAGGGTACAATATTAGGTCTAGGATTCTAAAAAATGCAACTTCAGTTTTTGTATGATTGATATGACAAATATGTCTAAAAACTGATCTAGGAGTGCAACTATTCTCCTGGGATTTGGGGCATCAAGCCTTATATATAGCATGACATCATAAAAAAGCAAAAAGTAAAGGAGAGAGGAAAAATCCTTGCCTAGTGCCTCTACTGAATGTAATACTTTCTCAAGGTCAACTTAAAAGAGATTTGGCACTTTCCATAAATATTCCCAGTTCATCAGATTGAAGACCATATTGGCATCCAAGAAAGTAATGATACCTTCTTTTTTGACTTTTCAGTATAAGACATTGCTTTGAGGAGGAAGTGTGTTTGTTCCATTGATTGGCACCCAGATATAAAACTGGTTTGCTCAGGTCCCATAACACTTCCAAAAGCTGATGTTAGGTGATTGGCCATTACTTTCATAAATATTTTATAACTGGTATTTTGAAATCTGGTGAGGCGATACAAAGATCTATTTATTGGGTCTTTTCGATATAACAGAGACATACATAGATATTCCTCTTTAAAGATTTCAGTTCTCTGCCCCTTGTTTAAATATTCAAAATAGCCAGGGAATGATATCTCACTTTAATTTTCAGTTATCTCTTTGGAAAGCCCATCTGGGCCAAGAGTGTTCCCTACCGAAAGTTCCTTGACTGCACACTTAATTTCTTGCCATTCTAATGGGGATTCAAACAAAGACAATTGCCGCATACCCAAGGTGGGCATGAAAAGATTGTTGAAAAATATTGTATAGATTAGGATGGAACATTTCTGCATTTTTAATTTAGTTTGGCATAGTACTGACATCATATGTAAGCTATGCTATCCTGGTCACTTTTGTGTTTTGATTCTTGTGATCTTCTATACATTGAACGTTTCCTGTGAGAGTACACACTTTGCTTTCTTCTTCATAAAGCTGCTGCTTGCAGTTTATAGTATGCTTAAATTATTATTTTTCAAAAACCGTTTGAATTCCAAGTCTGATAGTGTTAGTCTTCTCATGAGTATTGGGCTGTTCAAGTTGAAACAATAAACAGTTTATATATATGCCGATTTTGAGATATTTCTAGGATATCCCAAGATTTGCATATCCTGTGCAGTACGGCTTTAAAGCTGTTCAGTGCTATTAATGGGGTTGTTTTTTAATGGTTGCTCCTAAAATATCTTTTGAGACATGATGCAGTGTGAAGTTTACATTCTTAATTTACCTTGTGTGTCCCGCTAAATTTCCATCTTAGAGAGCAATCTCTTAGGTCCTAAATTTATATTAGCTATTTTAAATGAGTCATGGTCTTCATTCTAGATGTCTTAGCCCAAGCCTAAGTGTGGACGCACCCAAGTTTGATAAAGTAACATTGCAATCCCCTTGAAAAATAACAAGGGGGGAGTTTTTGTGATTTTTAAATTGACTAAAACTTTTTGGTCAACAGTTACTGAACCATAAATAAAGGCTACTAACACTTATATATCATACATTTAAACTTGTACAACAATCCACCTGCTCTCAGCACCTGCTTCATATTTCACAATTTGCAAATTACAAAGTCTCAGGAATATTATAGTAGTATCTTGGCGTTCAACTGACGTACAACAAACATTTATTTATTTTATTTATTTATTTAGTGTTTTCTACAGCGCGAACATGACCCAGTGTAGGGTGTCAGAGCGCTTTACAGTGGAGTTTCATCAGTTGTTAATGTTTCATACTTCAGTTTAGCATATAGACACATATACATTCAATAGTACAGTTGTCAGGCACAGTTAAAATACATCATCATCTTTGTTCATGATCCATTATTCATTTACTTTACTGTTTCAGTTTGAGTCCTGTCAGATTGTCCTTAGTAATGTGTGTTTATTAAAGCATTAATATTTATGTTTTGAAAGCTATAATACTGAATTTTACTTTTTATTAGACTGCTTACAGTTAAAGTCTTGATTTATCGAAATACTATTTTTAGCTTTGTATACATTTTGGGTATTCCCTATGCTTTCGTTGACTCTATTAATATTTTTTCCCCTCACCTCTCCACTCTCCATCATGTATTTCCACTTCATTCTAATCCAAGCCCCCTGCTACTTCTTCCCCAGGAGTCGATAGCAGTAGCTGGTGCCAGTTTCCTTGACTCCACCCACCATATTCCTGAGACAGTGAAGTATGGATTTAAACAGTCCTTAAGGGAAGCTGTAATACAGGTTCTGTATTGTATTGCCCCAGGCACACATCTATCCCCATATTGCTATAGATAGTATTAGTAAACATAAAGGAGAAAGACAAAAAAGAGACAAAAATATGAAAACATTTATATTGGATGTTATAGGATACTCATTGCAGAGTCCTTATGAGCCAGATTTCAGAATATATTTTGGGAAGTCTCATGCTTCTTCTGTTGAACTATATGAAAAGTTCCTTTCCAGAGGGGTTTTAGGTTAGCTATTCAGTTAATGTAAGCAGGTATCACTAGTTAAACTATAGAATTATCTTCCTCGACTCATTTAGTCATTTGACAGTACCAAATACAAAATCAAGAAAACTGAAAAGGTATAGCTCTGTTGGGTGGTTCAGCATCTTTTCTCTTAAACTTTAACTGACACTCTTACTATAACAAAGAAGTCTTGAAAAAGAATGATCCTGTTTTTGCCCCCCCAGCTATTAAGTGATGAGCTTTGGCTATAGAAAGAAGAAAGAAAAATCCAGAATGCTCCCCTCATAATACATATTGAGGCAAAATGTCTATTATGCATTAAATTATTACACTTTTAGTGGCAGTGCAAATGTTAGTACCTTCGGTTCCATCTGGCATTCCTACTATATAAAAGTTGACTCATCTTGATCTTTTTTTTTGATCTGCACCATTACTTTCTGTAAGTTTTAGTGGACTTTGCAAGAACTTTCATCTGTCATATCATCTACCTTCTGATTCAGGTGATAAAGGTTTTCATTCTGTTTTGCCTGCATGCATTGTTTCTCTTTCAATTCACTCAATAAGAGTCACAGTAAACCTTTTGCAAACTGAACAGCTCGATTTGCATTTAAAGTGATTTATTTCCTCAGTTACTGCTCCTTTTTTGTGTCCTGAAAGTCTCCCATGCTTCACATTTTTATATAAGGCCTGGCTTTGTCAAAGCTCAACTGCTCTAATTTCTCATTCCTATCGAGTCCATGGTTTGATACAGTGGTCATTTCCTTAGTTTAGAACATATATTAGTTGTGGTTTCAAGAAGTCTTTCCCTCTGTCACGTTCTGAAACCATCTTTGCTTTAGCCAGTTGATCTTGTCTTTCTATATCTGTTTGAGCCATTTTTGATTGATCGAAAGGGGAGAAATAGCAAACTCTTCCAATAAAAATTCTATTTCAATGGTAATTTTTCGAGGCGATGATTGTTAATTTATGGATTGGTTTACATACCAGATATGTTTTGGATTCTTTGTACTCTGATTACTTGAGTGCCCCCTCTTTGTTTTGGCAGTACCATTCTGTCCAAATAACATGGCGAATTTATTAAATTATAATTCCATAATGTCATTTTTTCACATCTCCGTTACTTTTTAATTGAAGCGGTGTTAGAACTGGTACTTTATGGTCGGCTGAGGTGGTGCCCAAGCCAAGCAAAACCCACCACTCCTGTTAGGGTTGGATGATTACAGTCACTGTATAACTTGCACTCACCCTTGGGTAGCTTGGCACTGAGCAGTCAAGCCTATCACAGTGGCAATGTGTAAAGTATTGGCAGAGCACTCTCACTCAATAAATACACTGAGCCTCACAAAAGAGACTTCACAAGTGGTGTATGCAAGTAAAAATTGCATTCAACACACACAATATTTAACACAACATGAACATCATGTATTTATGAGCATAATTCACACTTGGTAATATTACTAGTAGTACTAGGCCCCACAGTGTTAAATGGCATCAGTAATATGCGCACTTGGGATGGATCATATTTTACCCCAGCACCCTGATGCGGTATAATATGTTGTCAGAACTGGGCCCATCCTGGCAAATAACACTCTTCAAATCCACAAATTTCTAGGGTGCACCCTAGATCACAATGATATCAGGAATATGTACACACAGGAATTTATAATACTTTTCAGCAGCAGCATTGGCTAAAGCCACACGGGTAAAACCAATGTCAAAACAGAGTATTCCAGGGGCAAGACTTAGTTCCACGCTCACACCACACTGCAGTCACTATCCAGTAGATGAAGGAAGTGGTTGAGAGGGCAACGCTCTCCAGGTGGAACATCTAGATGGTGTAGGTCCCTCGCAAGAGGTCTTTTATATTCCTGAGACCTTCACAAAGAACAGAGGGCAAGTCAACAAGCCCTTGGAGAGCACACTTCCTGGAACCACACAGGGGCAGGTACTCAGCCCAGGACAGCCACTATTCTAGCAGGGTGCACAGTTCCTTCCAATGGCAGTTTCCTCCTTGTGCACAACAGACTCCTCTGCCAGTGTGCACCACGGAGTCCAGGTTGTCTGGTCCCAGGTTCCCACCAGTGTATTGCTGCTCTTCTGAAGTATGCTTATACACAACATTACCATCTGCACATTTCTTTTGTGTCTCAAGTTTGAGCACTACAAACCGATATCCATTGAGTTTGTAAGGTACACTTTATTCATACCTGTTTTATGTTATTATTTTTTCATTATTTTCGTTTTTTTCAATATCTAAGAAAAACACTGTACATATTTACACACAAATATACAATAAGAATCAACATATATATTCAAAAATTCCACAATACATAGAGACAATTTCATCAACAGACATGAATTTCAGAGAGGTGTTCTGTAGTAACACCAAGTAACAAAGCTACGTCACATTACACTAAATATTTAATCCATTACAAACTAATGTAGGAAAAAAGCAAGAAATAGTTTCCCATTTGTTTGTCCAGGAAATGGCTTTGGCCGATGGTAATGTTGTGTATAAGCATTTAATAATGGTCCAACCAACTGCATGTCTTAGGACCTAACTCCCCATATAGAAAAACTTCTGAAGTATGGCATCAGTAGTTATATTGTAGTGTGCCTTTGAATTGGGGTGGTAGAGAGGGTTCCCCTGTGAACTACAGATGTCTCCCCTAAATTTCAGTCCTATCTGCCATGAGGCCTTAGAATGGTGATCGTAATCCTTAGTGGAGCCATGATCTGGCTTTCTAGAGGCCAAGTGTCAAAACCTCTTCCCCAATCTATCCAGCCAAGTCCTCAAATGGCAGAGGTCTGTTGTTTCAGTTGCGTGCCCAATGTTTATGGCTGTCCCTGGGTTTTGCACAGATGTGCTCCCCCACCTTCCTGTGTGGACTGAAGTCAAACTAAAAGGTACACAAAAGCTTTTAGCACAGTGAAATGCCCACTTTCTAGAAGTGGTATTTCCAAGCTATTAATGACAAATCCACCTTTACCACAAAGAAGGATTAGTCATTGTGAATCCTATGATAGTAAATAACAGGAGGCTGCACCACTGTGAGCCACCACTGCAGATTAAAGTAATCTCAGCTATTCCCCCATATTAACCTATTGGGGGGGAGCAAGCCTCAAAGGTAGTGAGAACACACTTGGGAGTTCTTTACTAAATGGGCATAGAACACACATATGTACCTGTCTTTCCTTTCAACCAACACTTACTCTACCCTCCAGGACTCATCCTAGGGGTGCTCTAGTGTTTGTGAACGGCATCCTCAGCATTGGCCAATGATTTAGAAAGGCCAACCTGAGCATAAGTGCAAATGCACACACAAAGGCATGTGATGGCAGGCTTAAGACATGTTTGTAAACACCATGAGGCTACTCTCTGCTGTAAGCTAAAACTGTAATTTAAAAGTCATTCAGCAATCCCCCCATGTTGACGCATGGGAACAGCAGACCTTGTAGGTAGGAAAAACTCATATGGGGACTATTCACCACCTGGGCAGGGAACACATGTGTGTATCTGCCCTTCCTTTCCCCTACCACTTGCCCCACCACTCAGGGCTTACCGTAGGGGTGTCCTAGAGTTATTGAATGGCCCACTCAGTATTGGCAAATGGTTCATAAATGCCAACCTGAGCATACGTGCAACTGTGCATACAAAGGCCTGCAATTGCAGGCTTGAGATATGTTTGAAAGGCTATTCTTGTGAATGGCACAATCAGTACTGCGGACCATTAGTACCCAGTGCAGTAACTGCCCTGGGTAAGTGGTATACCTCATTACAAGGTAATCAAAGGTATAGCACCTAAATCAATCAGACATGCACCACTTCCTAGCATGCGCATGAATGGCATGCGCGCTTGTACACTGCATTACATTAGAAAATGCCCGGAGTCCTAAGGGGGCAAAATAGAGAATCAGCAAAAACCAGGAGGACCAAAGCAAGACATTAATGGAAATCCCCAAAGAAGGGAAATTTACAACAAGCGGCATGTACATTTGACCTCACTTGAGGCGAGTAGCTTATCTCTGACACCTTATGTCTTGATTCTTTCTCAATATATAGGTGGCATTGGATATATTGTATGCCATGTTTATGCCCACAGCAGACAGTGGATCAGCAACTCACATTTTATTATGAGGGGCTCTCTTACCTCTTTTTAGACCTATGCTCTCTACTAATTCATTCACTTGCTGAGCTACCAGCGTTGCTACCTTTTTCGTCAGGTTTAGTGTTATTTAGAAGTTAAGCACAGTCTCAGTTTTACTCAACAATTCACGCTCCTAATCCTCAGAAGGGTGATGGATTCCTCATCTGTTCAATGTCACTGCCAGTTTTTCAGAGATTGGCTTGTTTTAAGGCTAGGATTGGTTCTCAATAGTCCAGTGGCTTGGGTGATAATGGTTGCTTTTCTAGTTTTATTTACCATAACCTTTCATGGAGAGGCTATGTTTACTAATACATCGAAGTCCAGAGAGTGGGTTTTTGCTCCCAACCCAATTTTAGATTCTATGCCACACTCAACCAAAGAAATACACATGATCTCTTTTCTTTTTTCCATTGTTTTTTTTTTATGGGAAAGAAACCTCAGCTAATAGTAGGTCTTGTGTTCACGCCTGTTCCTCGTCCCATCCATCATTCTATATTCTCTATATAGTACATCAATCATCACCTTTCTGACTCGTATCAACTAGCCACCTCTCAGAGATCAGAGTTCCCAAAGTTGCATGTAGAACCAAGAAGATGTAGTCAACAGTGAGAGCGGTTTTCGGGTAATAATCATGTTCTGTCGTTCTAACCTAATGGCAGGATGTTGCTCTGCGACTAGTCAGCAGTTCGAAAGAGAGAGAAAAAATACCCCCACCTTATCATAAGTGGCAGTTACGCCGCTTGAGCATTCTGATTCTCCTGTTTAATTATTCACTGTCTTTCTTTTAGTTTGCCATACCTCTAATGTAGTGGGTATTGTAATGCACCTGTTTGGAAGCCTGACAATGATAGCCTCTCCCTCCACTACTAAGGAGTTTCAGATCAAGTTTTCTAACCCCCATGCCGGAACTGTGGGGATGCTCATCCAAAATGTTCAGTCTTTCAGGAGTGCTCTTGGGGCATCTCAGTGTGCTCCTGCTACCTACCCTTCCTCTGAGTTGTAGAGGAACCACTGGCAGAGAGATTTGGACTCCTTGCATGGTGCCGGCCGCGCTGTGTGGTTTCTAGCATCAAATCCAATCCATCACAGATTCTTTGATCTCTTTCTTCTATGCTGCATGACTCCATCTCATGGCAGTCATGGACATTCCTTAGCCTTTCTGCACCTCTTCTGAACTTTCCCTGCCGCTCTTTTTGGTCGATTACTTTGCATGCCACCATTCAGAGCAGGCTTTGCTCTCTGTATTCCCATCTCAGTGTGGCTGGCATGAACATTTCTTCTCAGCTGTACTGGTAATCCAGTCTCCCCACTGCCTCTGACAGCATGCACACTGCAGGTCTCACGTCTGTGACCACCATAGAGCTTGCAGGTTCACAGCATCATAATGCTGACCCTCTCTTAGGTGCTCATCTGCCCTCAAATAAATCTTCTATGTGCTCAGGCAAGTAGCTGCTTTCCTCTATCTAGGAATACTCAATAGGTGTCTCCCTCAGAGGCTGTTAGGCACCTTTTCTCATAAAAGATTTATATTTTCTAAATAGCACATAACCCCTCATGTAAATTCTGAGGTTGTTGAATGTACATCTCAGATTTTGGTTTCTACCACAGCAGAGATTTCAGTGCTTTCACTATGGCTCTTTCCATAAAATCTGCTGCTGCCAGGAAGAAGGAAGGGTTGGTTATAGATAAGAAACACGTTACCAGCGACTTAACAACATTCCCAAATTGACGTCCTCATTACAGTACATCAATTAGTAGTGAATAAAATGTATTCAGTTAAGGAATTTGGGGCCAGATGTAGGTGGCCATTTGAGGCCATTTACCAAGCGGTAACGGCAGATTTTGGCCGTTACCGATCGGTAAATGGGTGACAGGTATGTAGGGGGCATTATTTTACCGAATCGGTAATTTTACCGATTCGGTAAAATAAAAATTCAGTAATTTTACAGATTCTGAGGCACCCAGATGTAGGTGGGACTCTTCAGAGTACCAGAGGCCTTACCGAATCGGTATTTTACCATCAAATCCAATTTGAAGGTAAAATACCGATTCCAGTGTGCATGCACATGTGTGCATGCACACCTATGCCATGTGACAGGCAGACCTGCCCTTAGGGCGTGTATGCCTGCCACATGGCACCCGAGCCTGTTTTGGGGGTGCCAGAGGGTGTCAAAGTGACACCCCCTGCACCCTTGTGAAAATCGGTATTTACCGATTCGGTAAATACCGAATCAGTAATGCCCATTCATTCCTATGGGCTTCAAAGCCCATAGCAATGAATGGGCATTACCGATTCGGTATTTACCGAATCGGTAATTACCGAATTCTTCCGATTCGGTATTCCAGCACATCTGGAATACCTACATATCCACCCCTTAGATTTACCGATTTTTAATTACCGAATCAGTAAAATTCGGTAATTAAAAATCGGTAAATCTATTTTACCTACATCTGGCCCTTAGACTTTTTAATTAGTAATTATTAGTTAGCCATTCTCATACTATTGAGACTTTCAAATAAAAGTTTTAGCTCGCCTCTTTAACTCAGATGCCTTTATGAGCATCTGCCAAGCTTTATTTTGAATTCAAGCATTCAATAATTTCTTTCAATAGAACTATCTATTTGTTCTGATGATGACTTCAATGAAATCAGGTCACTGTGGCCAACACTAAAACAAAAGTCAATTTCTATACAATAAAACTGCAACATTTTTCTATGCTAATTAAAGAAGCTAGAGAGGTTCTGGGAATGTTCAGTCTTCTACTGACGGGTTATTTATCTATATTGGCCTATTGTCTACTTTGGCCATTAGGATCCCATCCCCTGGGAGCTGCATCATTTAAAAGGTGGGAGTCCCCCACAACCATAGCCAGCTCCCTGCAAGGTGCTGGAGCCGGCTTTGCTCCCACCTGGAGGGAACAGCTATTTTTGCTGCTCCCTCTGTGTGGGAGAATCTGTTGTTCTGTTTCCCTGCCTGCATTAGTGGGAGTAGGGAAACAAAGTACAAGTCGGCTCCAAGATGGCTGAAGCATTTTAAAGATTCCGCCCAATGGAACAGACTGTGTGTTTGCTCCCATTTGGAGGCAGATTTGAAAATATTTTTGCCAGACAAGAGGAAATATATGTTTCCCTGCCCGCACTGGAGAAGGCAGGGAAACCACTTTGTCCTGAAGGTGGGCTCCCCGGGACAAAGAAAGTGAGCCTGCCCCAGAGGATGGGCCTTTGGGGCCATTAAAGGCTTCAGGGAGGTGGCCATTTGGCACGCCTCACATTTTTTTAAAGTCTCATCTTTGGGGATGGGGTCACCAGGGACTTTTAAAGGTTCAGATAGAATAATGGGTGCCCCCTCCCCTTAAAAAACATGTTGAACCCGGGGGATTAGGTAACAGGGTTTAAATGGCTGGGGGAGCTGGGCCTCGTGCCCCTTTGCATATTAGATGAATTGCGCCCCAACAAATAAGGTCCCCAAGACCAAAAATGGCTCAGGGAGGGGGTGTGTTCCTCCCCTTAGTTTAAGAATGCAATTTGGGGTCTTGTTTGCTTTCTTTTTATGTTGGTGTTTAGGGGTCCCTCTGGGCACCCCTACAGGGCCAAGGATGGCAAGGTATCAATGCCCTTCCCTCGTATATAATTTTTTTTAAAATTCAGGATAGGGACTAAGGGGCAGATGTATCAAGATTGTGTTTTGCTGTAATTTGTGAAATTTTGCGATTCACAGTTGCAGATTCACAAAACGGGATGTATGTAAAATATTTAGATTTTTTAGCGATTCCTTAAAAATCGCAAAAAAACTCAGAATCCCTTGCGATTTCTTAATTTGCGAAATTCTCAAATTAAGAATTCGCAAAAAACGGGAATCTGCAAAGCAGGAGCAGGTTGATGACATTACAACCAGGAAGAGGGAGTGATCACCTGCACCTGCTTACCTGAGCCACACCCAGTGGCAGTTAGGAGAGTGTTTGGAGGCTGAACAGAACTGCTATCTCTGCAATGGAGTCCCAGAGCACACAGGAGGGCATGGCTTGTGAAAAGAGGAAAAGAAAACATAAGTTTTCAGAAAAGGAGTAGGAAGTCTTAATAGAGGAAATGGTATGCAGCCATGGACTGCTTTTTGGAAAAAATCTTTGAAAGTTCCTGAATCCTGAAAGAGGAAAATCTGTCTGGATATACAACAGAAGGCGAATGCTGTGGGAGTCACCACTCGTACCATCGACAAACTGAGGAAAAGATGGTATGATATGTGCCAGAGATCGAAAGAAAGGGTGGCTGAAAGGTTAAGGGAGGCACACAAGACTGGAGGTGGTACTTCGACAGCAGAGCAACATTCACCACATGAAGAACTTGTGGAGGCCACTCTCCTGCCTGAGAGTGTCAGAGGAGTGTCCCATATTGACAGCTCTGACCCTACTCCAAGTGCTCAAGGTAAGATGCATGTGACAAAGTCAAAATTATCTAGGTGATGCATGCACACAGTACAGATAGATGTATATTGTGCACGGAATTCTGAACTCCAGGTACACTGCATAACATACATATAGAAATGCATGCTGGGAGTTGTAGTGTTACCAAGGATATTTTTTATCTGGTAGCAATGAAACACAGGTCCACATTGTGGTGTTGTTGTTCGTAAAAATGAGAGTGTCAGGATTGATAGAAGTACATTACAGAAAGCTTTATTTGTTCCAAATTGCAGAACAAAACACAAACTCATATGTCTCACTCTACATCCATAGCACAAGCAAGGGCACCAAGGGACCTCGCAGAGAGAAAAGAATCACTAGTCCATGTTGGATCTGGGGCAGAAGGGGAAACTAGTGATGTCAATGTGTCTATTCCAATTGTACGCAGGAAGCGCGGACATGTGGCCCCTCTGCCTCCTATGCAGGATGATATTGAGCTTCATGGGGATACAAGCGACAGTGGCCAAGACACAGTAGTCCCTGGTGAGACCCAAGGCCAACTTCAAGCCCCAAAAAGAACATGAACATACAGTGTTGATAGATCCAGGAGAAGCAGTGTTCATCCTGAGACACCCACAGTATTTGCTGGTCTGGAGCAGGGCATGCTTGATGTGCATCGCCTGCATCATAAGGCACTACTGTCAATTCATAGACAGCTTACAAAACTAAACAACAATCAGCAAAACATGGGTGAGGGCATGAAGTCGATGGCAGCTGCAATTGACAAATTATGCATGACACTGGAGCTCACAGAGACATCTAGAAACAGGGCTGCTCATCGTGCTCATGGTAGAATGCATAGTTACACAAAGGCTATTAACCGCCTCTGTACTGTGACATCAAACTTTACTAGGCGCAGCATCACCATGCAGAGAGAGATGAGTCAATGCACTCAAAATATTGCAAGAGGCCTGGATCAAGTGACAAGTGCTGTTGAAATAATATAAATTGCCAACTCTGGTGCCAGCACCCTAATGGCTTCTGCAGACAGTGAATACACCTCTAGCAGGAGTAGTAACAATCCAACTCCAACTTCGCAAATCACGGAGCGCAGAAGTGGCAGACATGGTACTGCTACTACACCTGTAATGGAGAGCATGGATTCCGAACACCGCCCTGCACCTAGCCGCCACCGTAGAAAGTAATTTTTTACAGTGCAGTAGTTTCCCCTATGTTGATCACATATTTGTCTTTTATTTTACTTTATGGAACAGTACCATGACTGTGCTGTAACATGCCATGGGTTATCATACAAATAAGGTATGTGAAGTGCGATTAAACACAGCACCTGAAAAACACAGATATGTTGTGAGACTACTTTTCTTACCTAAAAGTAATTTAGTGTTATCTCTGACCGTCTCTGACGTCCAGCTGCTGCTCCTACTCCTGCTGATGCCCTGCCAGGGGGAGGTATGCAATCATCATCAGATGTGTCTGAGTCACTCACTTCAATGTCTGTGCCTTTTCTCATTGCCATGTTATGTAGCACTGTACAGCTTGTTACATTCTTACCACATGTTTCAGGACTGTACTGCAATGCCCCTCCACTTTTGTGTATGCACCGGAAACAGCTTTTAAAATGCCAAATTTGCATTCAATGAGGCTGCGCGTTGACCGGTGTGCCCTGTTGTATCTTCTCTCACTTGCATTTGATGGATTTAAATGTGGCGTTAATATGAAGTCGTGCACTGTGTAGGCACAGTCACCTGCATGGGAGAAAAGTGAGAGTTAGGGTATGCTCCACTGACAATTTACTAATCTATGGAAGGATAGATGTGTGAGATATATTTACCAAGCAGGTATCTCTCTTCAAACTGTCCAGCACACAGACGTCCATGAATCCCACTATGTGGGAAAATGAAGGAGTCATGTGTGCTGCCTGGGTATTTGGCAACAATATCATTGATTATGTATTTGGCATTTCTCACAATCTGGATGTTTAGGGAATGGTAGCTTTTCCTATTCCTGAAGATATATTCTGTAGCTGCTGGTGGTGTGATGGCAATAGGGGTGCCATCAATGCAGCTAATCACATGGGGAAAACGTGCTATTTGGTAGAAATCCAGTTTTGTCTCATGCAATGCCTGTTGGGTGTTTGGAAAGTAGATGTGATGTTGAAGCCTACATCCAAAAAGGCATGAAAAAAGCACGAAAGAGCAATCTGGGATACCCCACCAATCTCTGCTATGACGCTTTGAAAAGACCCAGACGCCAGAAGGTGCAGTGAGCACAATACCTGCACATGGGTTGGAATTGATTGTGTCCTGCCTGTTGGGTGCTCCAAAAAAGGTTTCAGTTCATTTATGAGGTCCAAGATGATGTGTGGGTGAAGTCTGTATTTATCATAGATGTCCTCTTCAGTCTGCTGGAACAGCGTGATGCGCAGTCTGAATATTCGCTCCTGTCTCTGTCTCCTCTGTGCAAGGACATGGATACGTAGCCTCCTGGCTATCAGGTATAGTCCTGCCATTTTGGAAGTTTCCATTGCATTGTGAGTTACTTTTCATACTTTCTTCCTGGTTACCACCTGCATGCACTTGGTGTTAATTGCGATTTCCAAAATTGCGAATTTGACAAATTCGCTATTTGCAACTTTTTCATACATCTCATTGCAATTTCTTAATTTGCGATTTCTGGTTTGTGAATTTCGCAAACATAAGAACTTGCAAAAGTAGAAATCACAAATATATTCGCAGACAAGATGTTCTTGCAACGTAAGAAATCGCAATTTTTGCGATTCCTTATTGTGAGATGCGAATTCTTACATACATACCATTTCTCTATTTTGTAGTCGCAGACGCTGATTTTTTGCGATTCGCAGTGTTTGCGACTAAAAAATTGGTTGATGCATCTGGCCCCAAGTCTGTTAGTCCTGTAATGGCTGCCAGCAAAATTTGTATAATGTTGCCTGCAGCCAATCAGAGTGCTTGCTCCTGTAGGAGTTTGACTCCCATGGGAGTGAGATGGCCCAAGTAAAGAGAGCTTCCTGGGCCAATCAGAATGCTCTATTTTAAATTGGTGCTCCCGCAAGATTTTCGCAAGCTTCTCATGAACCCAACCATGCAGATATACAAATATTTTTAATCCTTCATTTCCCCAAAACTACTGAACAGATATACACCAAATCCTAGAAAGCACAATCTGCAGACCAAGAACTAACTTCCTGACAAATTTGGTGTAATTCCTGTTGGACCTGGCCCTCTTTTTAAAGGCTAACCCTGAAACTTTGCGAGACATTTACCCTTTTCTGTCCTTTTGTTACATATCAGACACCCCTATGGTCGGCCCGTGGGCAGAGTGCATTTCAGCTGAAGGTAGGTCATGCCTTGATGTGTGTGGCATGACCTAGTATTGAAGTACAACCATTTTCGTTTTACTGTAAGGATACCTGCCTTCCCTAGGCCAGAATGGGCAAGTTTGATTAGTGCAACAGATGATCTGTCTGACACAGGGAAACATGTGAAAATATGAGGCTAGCACTCCCCCCTGCTCACCCCAGAACTAAGCATGGGCGAACTCTCGAGAATTTGCGGATTTTTTCTTTTTTTTTTGTGGCCGCAAGGGTTTCTGCCAGTTCGCAAGGGTTTTGTACCAGTTCGCAATTGCAAACTTACTTGTCGGCTCGCAACGGTCGCGACTATGTTCATCACTGTAGATTATGGGGGGGGAGCAAGCACACCTGCCCTGCTTCAACTGACATGAATTAATTTGGGGTTGATTAATGTGTCACTGAATTTAAACTTCCAGTCTGGCACCTGCTTCCTTATCTGTAATTTGCTTTCTGTTGCAGTGCAATTTTTTTTGCACAGGACCTTTGTGGCCTACTTGTAGCTATTCTATGAGCCTGCTGTGAGGGTCAGAGCAGGGTCATAGAATAGTTGCAAGTAGGCAACTGAACTCTGGAGGGGCCCCTCAGGAAGCACTACAGGGAATGGTTACTAATGATAAGATTGAACTTCTGCACCTGCTGAGTGCTTTCAGTTTTGCAAAACTCGTTTTTCTGCAATTTCGCAGGATTCGCAGGGCGCGAATTTGCGCGAGATCGAATTCGGAAGCCGTAAATGTGTGCAGTATGCGATTTGTTTTTTTGAGGCGTGTTAGTTCGCAAGGTTTTGTGCGTTTTAGCGAGCCGCTTGTAGCGCAACGGCGCAAAGTTACCCTCATGGTCGTTCACGGGCGCAGCCATCTTGTTTGCATGACGTATTTCCGTTTCCGGCCGCGATGTGTAATCTCGCAAAGTGTGCGGCTCGCTGGTACAAGTTTGCGTGTGATCGCGAGGGAAATCTCGCGCGAACTTACCCACGCAGTCGTGAATGAGCGCGGCCATCTTGTTTCTCAATCATTGCTATGGTTCTGGGCATGCTTTCTGTATCCTCTCTGAATCTCTGCCATCCTTTGCTTGTTTGAAGTTTTTTTTAATCTATTTTACTTATTATCTATCCCTCTTCTTTATTATTTACCTTCCTTTCTGCCCAGACCATGGTAAAGGGAGCCGGGATGCATCCTGAAAAGAGGAAGGGTCCCGCACCCCGTGCCCGGCTCCCGTGCGGGTGTTTGAGGGGGGAGCAGGTCACAGCCCGGGAGATCTTCAGCGCGGAGGAGGTGGCCGAACTAGTTTTTTATGTTCAGCGCCGCCTCCCCAGGACCATCATTGCAGGCGGCAAGATCGCTAGCGGGTACGGGATCCGGGAGCGCCGGAAGCGGTGGGAGAAGGTGTGCCGGGCCATGTACCAACACTCTCGGGTCCGGCGTACCTACAACCAGGCCACCCACCGTTGGACGGATCTCCTGGACCGGGAACGCGACTTGATCGACCTACTCGGCCTTGAGATCCCTGGGCTTGGTGAGTAGTAGTAACTATTTCTTCACTAATCTGTTTTCTCCTGCTCTGTGTGTTATTATATTGCAAATTTTTGTTTTTTACCAAGAGCAATAATGCTGCTGATTACATTGTAGGTAAATTGTATTTCAAAATCTTCTGTGCATTTCAGGTGCACTGCTCTCCTTCTCAGTAGCGTTGCTGCTATGCTTATTTGTTTTCGATTTTGTGTTCATTTCATTGGCCTGAAAAATTATGTATGAGTGTAGTTTAAAGAACTGCGTAATGCTAGACACTAAGGGTCAGATTTTTAATTACCGGCGCATCCCTGCAAAGTTGCAGGGATGCACCAGTAATTGTGCGCCACGCCACCACCACCCCTGGTGCGCCGTATTTACAATGCGGCACACCATGGGCCCAAAACGTCACCGAAGCGTTACGCATCTGTGCCGTAAAGGCGGCGCATTGCTGGAGATGCGTCGCAACGATGGCGCAGCTCCAGCAATGCTCTGGGGTGTCCTATCTCCCCAATGCTGCGTCAAGCCGTACGTCTGCTTCAAGCAGGCGCAGGGTTTGAGTCACGCATCATTGTCCTAAAAGTGACTGATTGAAATCTTGTAGATTTCCATCAGCCACTTTTAGGATGCGTTCCTGCTCAGGAACGCCCTCCCTTGCGCCGGAACGCCCCCTGATGGCGCAGGGCTTTACAACGTGATGCATCTCCCATATGCGTCACGTTGTTAATATACGCCGCACCATGACGCCTCTTTTGTTCTGCCGCTGCGTCACAAAAGTCACGCAACAATGGAGCAAAGGAGCCGCAAGGGGCTTCGAAATCTTCCCCTACAGACTCAAGTCCAGTCCTTCCTTTGTACACCTGGCAATAAGAAGAAATAGTGGTGGTGGATTGATAGTTTGAGTATTTTAATGACTGGTTAATGTAGTAGGAAACTTTTTAGTGTTGTCGCTGATCTGCAATCACAATGGACTTTGTCTGTCACTTCGCGTGCTGCGCACTGCTGCCTTCCAGTCCTAGGCGAACCTTTTTAGTAGTTTGTTTAGTGAGTTACATAACTTTCCAAGTCGACGGTCCGCAAATCAAGCAATACTAATATCATAGTAGACCACATTAGATAGGTCAATATGTCCCGTGGAATAGTTGTCTATTTGCTATTTCGCCAAAATATTTTGTTATTGTTCTTTTGAAATGTTTGATTTGGTTGACAAACATCATCCAGGCTTTCTGGTCTTTCTTTCTTTCATGTTGTACATCAGCTCCCCCCAGGGGCAAGAGGGCATTGGAGGAGGCTGCTGCTGCTGAACAAGGCCAGGATCGGGCAGGCGAGGGCTCCTTTGCTGGCCCCGGTAAGTTTTAATTTTAATATAGAGTACCTATATTTTCCTAGCGTTCCTCATTCAATTTTTTCTAAATATTCTTTGATCTTCTTGTAGACTGTATCTAAATTCTTATCCTGCCTCGACTATGACTCCCTGTGGTATTACTAGATTATTCTTATTAGTCTGTCTGTGTAGCTAACTAAGATTGCACATTTGGCAATAGGTGTAAAACGAAACTCCCATTCTAGTCAGCAATAGCTCTATGCACTGAGTGCAGTCCTCTGGGATTATCCATAATGTCTTTTCAAGTCTTCTGAATGTTTATGCTTTGACAATTACCAACAATAAAAAAGTGAATGACCACCAAGAAAGAATAAGATACTACTTTACTTTTGGTTTGGATAGGAGGACAATCCATACTATTACAGTTGCAGGGACAAATCTGCGCAAACAGAACTATGGACACTAAATAGTGCATTGTTTATCAATTATAATAGGCGCAGGTAGACTTTCCACATACCTCAGAGATATCATGTCGCGTTCTAATCTAGGACCCTGATTGATACTGTGACCTTATGCCCCTATACGGCTATAATGCCTTTGTACCCCTATATTGGCATAACCGATCTCGTTCCGACAGGGTAACTATTACCATTGTGCGGAGGGCGGACAGGTGAGAGCCACACACTTCAGGCACTTCCTGTATTCACTGGAGCGGGTAGCGCTCTAGTGGTTAATCTCAGGAGCTATTTAGGCTGAGCACCAGACACAGCGCGTTCGCGGCAGGAGGCGGTGGCAGTGTCTCCAACCCGCTTTGCTAAGACTGGTACAGCGCTACTAGCGACTTATGCTGGAAAACTATCAGGAATTTTAAATTCACCATTGCTCCGCTTTGCGCGCACTTGTGCAATTTTAAAGTGTAGTTACCGTGTGTGTTGATTACGAACGCGCACATTGCTTTTACTTAACTTGTACTTCCTGTGCTGAATACTATGCGCTAGAAGTCATCGCGCCCACTCTCCCTCATTTGTTCTGAATATCAGGGAAGCAGCCTCAGCCAGTTACGCGGCCAGCGAGTAGTGGTGGTTCAACTATACTTCCTGTCCACCTCGTTCCGACAGGGTAACTATTACTGTTGTGCGGAGGGCGGACAGGTGAGAGCCACACACTTCAGGCACTTCCTGTATTCACTGGAGCGGGTAGCGCTCTAGTGGTTAATCTCAGGGGCTATTTAGGCTTAGCACCAGACACAGCGCGTTCGCGGCAGGAGGCGGTGGCAGTGTCTCCAACCCGCTTTGCTAAGACTGGTACAGCGCTACTAGCGACTTATGCTGGAAAACTATCAGGAATTTTAAATTCACCATTGCTCTGCTTTGCGCGCACTTGTGCAATTTTAAAGTGTAGTTACCGTGTGTGTTGATTACGAACGCGCACATTGCTTTTACTTAACTTGTACTTCCTGTGCTGATTACTATGCGCTAGTAGTAATCGCGCCCACTCTCCCTCATTTGTTCTGAATATCAGGGAAGCAGCCTCAGCCAGTTACACGGCCAGCGAGTAGTGGTGGTTCAACTCTACTTCCTGTCCACCTCGTTCCGACAGGGTAAGTATTACCGTTGTGCGGAGGGTGGACATGTGAGAGCCACACACTTCAGGCACTTCCTGTATTCACTGGAGCGGGTAGCGCTCTAGTGGTTAATCTCAGGGGCTATTTAGGCTGAGCACCAGACACAGCGCGTTCGCGGCAGGAGGCGGTGGCAGTGTCTCCAACCCGCTTTGCTAACACTGGTACAGCGCTACTAGCGACTTATGCTGGAAAACTATCAGGAATTTTAAATTCACCATTGCTCTGCTTTGCGCGCACTTGTGCAATCTTAAAGTGTAGTTACCGTGTGTGTTGATTACGAACGCGCACATTGCTTTTACTTAACTTGTACTTCCTGTGCTGAATACTATGCGCTAGAAGTCATCGCGCCCACTCTCCCTCATTTGTTCTGAATATCAGGGAAGCAGCCTCAGCCAGCTACACGGCCAGCGAGTAGTGGTGGTTCAACTCTACTTCCTGTCTGCCTCGTTCCGACAGGGTAACTATTACTGTTGTGCGGAGGGCGGACAGGTGAGAGCCACACACTTCAGGCACTTCCTGTATTCACTGGAGCGGGTAGCGCTCTAGTGGTTAATCTCAGGGGCTATTTAGCCCTCGCCCCCTCAGGAGCGCGCAGCGATCGCGTGCAGCCGAATTCCCGCCGAAGACCCGCCAAAGAGCTGCCCGTCTGCGCCAGGACGGTGCCAGGAGCCAGGGGCCATGCTCTACGCGAATACCCCACAGAGAACACTCAGGTATTCCCTGAAGCCAGCCCCCTTGCCTAACTGTATTAATGACAAATGGCCATTTCCAGAAGGTCCATTTTCTTGCAATGCCTGTCACTTTCAAGCTACCTATCTAAATCACTCAGAATCATCGGCCACAGAGGCAAGCAAACTAAAAGAAGGACTTAAATGCCTACTATTGAATGTACGCTCAATGCCCAAACATCAACTTCAAATATGGGATCTACTCCACACATCACAGCCCGATCTATGTTTCCTCACAGAAACGTGGCTCAAGCCCCATACAACCCCGCTATCACATTAAGGGTTCCTACAGGGTATAAGTTCCTAAACATGGATCGACCCATTAAAACAGGAGGCGGTCTGGCCATTGTCTATAAAGAACACCTGAAAGTTACTATACTAGAGAAAAAATGCAGTCCCACATTAGAAATTATAACTTTCAGAATTAACCTATCCACCAAAATATCCAAGAAAGGAGCACTCATGTATCGCCCACCAGGACCATGTTCAGGGTTTTCTCTCTCCCTCATGGAACTGCTAGCTCCCTACCTCAGAGCCAAAGAAGACTTTGTTCTTCTGGGTGACTTTAATATACTTGCAGATAATCCAGAACTTCTCTAGGCGACGTCCGACTCCTGGGCGGTCAGCGGACAAAGAGGAGGCCTCTAAGCTGGTCGCGGGCTTTTATGCCTCGCGCCCTACCACTACTTCCGGGGCGCTCCGCCGTCCCTTGTTCCTATTGGTCCTGGCGCCGTGTCCACTTCCGGGTCACCTGACTCGGAAGTGAACCTACTCCGGGTCGGCCCTTTGGCTGCCACTAACGACGCCATTCCCCGAGGGGGTTGGCGCCTTGCATAGATGGCAGACAAAGTGCATTCTCCCCCCTGCACACTGCATGCTTTACATGGACCCAATTCAACATCAAACCCTTAAGTCGTGCTTGATTTTCTGCAGTGTGCTTGTTTATTAAAATTAAGTTCACAGGTCAATTACCTCATTGACCCACGATTCTCTTTATTTATTCGTAAAATATTCCATCACAGTATTTAAGAGTAAACTTGCACTTATATACAATATACACACATTTACCGCCCATTCTCCAATGGGCCTGTCATTTGACTTCAGGGTTGCGCCAGCAGGCCACAATCCAGATCACCTGCTCTCTTAACGTTAACCCCCTTCCGGTCAACAGAGCCGCAGGTGAGGAAAGCGCCCACTTGGGCAACCAGCGGCCTCCGGGGTAGGGCTGAAGAGCCAAGGCCACCAGCAGGTCAGCCCCAACTCTCCCGCCAGCCCAGAGTCCATAATGATTTATCAAACCTGTTCAGAGGTAAAAACTGTCACTAGACAAGAAGTTCCCGTGGTATTCTTGTCCGGAACCCCGCCACAGGGCGAGGAGCTTACTGGCGGACTCGACCTCCCCCCCCTGCGCTCAAGGGCTTCGGAGATGGCCCCTAGGACTGTTTCTATAAATATCTCAATACCCGCCTCCGACAGGTGCACTCCGTCCTCCGCGTATAACTCCGGCCTGCCCGTCTGTATCAACTTGTGACGAATCGTTTTAATACTAGATTTTTTGAGGATTTCCGCCACCGACTGGTTCAACCTTTTAATAGATCTGTTCACTGCTTTCATAGGTGCGCCCCGTGCCCACACGAGCCTCGGAATGACTTCCGACCATAGTACTATGGCTTCCGGAAAAATGCTTTTGACTGCTGCTAGAGTGGAGAACAGGGACTCCTTCACTTCTCTCCTTCCGCCCGGAATCATATTGTTGCCTCCGCAGTGCAACACGAATACGTCCGGGAAAGGCATGCCTCTGGCCAAAGCCGTTTTAACATCCCTCGGGACGTCCGCTAGGCGCTGCCCGCCTATTCCCACCCAATGATGGTCACAACCTCGCATCATGGTCACCCTGTCCCTGAGTGTCTTTTTGAAGTGCGCCCCGGCCCTGCGAATGAAGGAGTGGCCACACCCACATATTTGGGTTCTCTTAGGGGAGGTACCTAAAGTAAACATGAAGAGATACAATGAGACCGAGTCTAAACAAAGGGGACGGACAGCTAATGATACCGATTTGTTAAACTAATTGCGGGCGGACATAACGTTCCTGCGACCCAATCTCTTGATTACCTGTTCGGGTAGGCCCAAGCCAGCAGCTGTTGTCGCTGCTCCAATTCGGAACGAATGGGATGTAAAATCGGCTGGATCAACTCCGATCCTAGCCAGGGTCATCTTAACTACTCGTGTGAACTGGAACCTGGTAAGGGGTAGACCACTCTCATGAATTAACAATCTATCATCCGCTCCCTGAGGCCTGACTTGGAGGAATACCCTCAGCAAGTTGACTGGACAGAAGGGCTCTCCCTCTACTCTACCTAGTTGTAACCAGGTCCCTTTACCCAAGGGGTCCGTCTTCGATCTACGAACTCTAAGCCTCAGGACACCTTTGGACTCAATTATATCCGAGCACCTCAGACCCCCTTCCCTGTCCGTCCTGGACGCCGGGAGTAATTCTGAGATTCGTAATGCCCTGCAAAAGGCTAAGGTATAGGCCACCCGGAATAATTGCGTCTCATACGGGGAAAAGCAAACGAGCGGTAGGGCCTCTAAGATTTTAATCAATTTCCCTACGTCTATCGGTCTTCTGGAATCATTTTCCCCCGGTGTCAAGCGCTCCCAACCTCTCATTGCTCTTCTAACCCTCTGATCCTTGGTCGGATCAGACACCCCCTGTAGACCTGCATAAAATGCTAACGCTGACAACTGTCTTTTCATGAATGCTACCGACTTCTCCTTCTCTTTCTGCTGTACAATGAAGCCTAAAACGCTCTGAGGAGCAAAGATGTCCACTACGCCCACACCCTTCAGGTATGCCATATAACAATCCCAGGACTTTTGATACATACTCTTAGTCTTGGGGGCCAAGGATGCAGATATCAACTCGGCAGCTGTGGGGCACCAAACTTCCATAGCTCCGCTGGGAAGGCTGACATTGACGTCTCCGCTTGGGGCCAATGCTCCCAGAATTCTGTTAACTTAAAACGAGACAATGCATCAGCCGCTTTGTTTTCCACACCTGGAACATGTTTAGCAGTGAATATGACATTATGGCTCAGGCACTGCAAAACTAATTCTTTCAACAGCCTTAGTACCCAAGTACAGGTCGCCCTCTGGTTATTAATTACCATGACTACAGACATGTTGTCCGACCAGAATACTATACTCCTGTTTGCTAGCAAATTCCCCCACAAGTGCAAGGCCACCACTATGGGGAACAACTCAAGAAAGGAAATGTTATTAGGCAGACCTCGCTCTATCCAGTCGTCTGGCCAGTCCTGCATGCACCATTTTTGGCCGAATATAGCTCCGAAGCCAATACTCCCTGCAGCATCAGTGAAAAGCTCAAGGTCAGTATTAGATGAGCAGGGTGCTCGCCACAACACCGTGCCATTGAAATCTTGCAAAAAACTTCTCCAAATCAGAAGATCCTCTCTCACCTCGGCTGAAAGCCTCACCCTGTGGTGTTTAGCCCGCAGCCCGGACATTGCCCTCGCTATACTCCTGGAGAAAGCCCTGCCCATTGGTATGACCCGCAGAGCAAAGTTCAGTTGACCCAAAAGAACTTGCAGCTGATGTAAGGTTACCTTCTTCGCTCCCAGGCAGCTATCAATAGCGGCCTTAAAGGCATCTACCTTAGCCTCTGGCAACCTGCACACCCCTGCCGTTGTATCGATTTCTATGCCCAGGAAGGTCAAACACGTGGTCGGGCCTTCGGTTTTTTCCGCCGCCATTGGTACCCCCAGCGCCCCAGCCAAGCGCTGGAAGCCCAGAAGGGCCTTCCTGCACGACTGGGAACCCTCGGGACCCAAGAATAGAAAATCATCCAGGTAGTGCACTACTGAATGTGACTCGTCCGAGGTCAGAAACTGCTCCACCGCCCATTCCAGGAACCTTGCAAATGTCTCGAAAACTGCACAGGCAATAGAACACCCCATAGGCATGCATAAATCTATGAAGTA
Source organism: Lissotriton vulgaris (assembly GCF_964263255.1). NCBI lineage: Eukaryota > Metazoa > Chordata > Amphibia > Caudata > Salamandridae > Lissotriton > Lissotriton vulgaris. The sequence continues at coordinate 594,939,548 of NC_141693.1, forward strand.
GCTACCATCAAATGTGAAGCCCAAGAACCTGGTATCTTCAGGGTGAACAGGCAATAACCTAAAAGCCGATTCAATATCCGCTTTAGCCATTAATGCTCCTTCCCCAAATGCCTGCAATTTTTCAATAGCCGTGTCAAACTTGGTATACCTCACCGTGCATAGGTCTGGGTCTAGCTTATCGTTGACAGATAACCCTGGAGGACTTGATAGATTATGAATCAGACGGAATTTACCTTCCTCTTTTTTCGGGACTAAACCCAACGGGGAGCTAACCAGATTATGGGTAGGTGGCTCTTTGAAAGGACCCCCGACCCGTCCCAAGGATACCTCCTTCATGATTTTGCCTCGCGCTGCCTCCATGTTTCGTAACACTGAGCTTTGATTACGGGGCGGGACAATAGAAGGGGGGGCTGAAGACGGGATACGGAAGCCAACTGTAAACCCATGGAGTAGGAATTGAGCCTCCTCGAGGTTATCGTACTTACTGAGGAGGTGTGTCAGGACGTGCCGTTTAATGGGAGTTGGTAACTTTGTCGGAAGTTTTAGTTGGTTTTCCCTTTGGGGTGACGTGGCTGGACTGTTCTTTGGGGTTTCCAGTTTTCTTAAAACATCTGACCTCAGGATGAGAGGTTCCACCGCAATACGAACAGCAGTGTTTGAATCTACACGAGACCCCCCTGGTACACTCATTTCTATTAAACTGCCAGCAGGCCTGTTTTTTCTCCCCGACACCTTTGTCACTCCGAAAGGACTGACTCTGAGTAGAGGGCACAGGGTTAGGCGTTGAAGGGGCGGAATAGAACACCGTGTGCCACAAATTGATCTCCCGCTGGTCCCATGATATACCCGGGTGTACTGCTTTCATCTGTCTAAACATTTTATAATATTTCAGCCACCCCTGGCCCGGAAACTCTGTTGCCGCGCCATGTATCAGGGATATATAGCTCATCATTTGTGGGCCTAGCACCGGATACTTTTCTAACATAACAGCGGCATATATCGCAAATCCAGTGATCCAATTTTTCATGGACCATTCTACCCACGATTTCTTTTGGTTGTATTCTCCTTCTTTCCCGCCCTTGGGCTTTCCCGCCGCTACCCCTGCATTGATAAGGTCAAACACTTCTACATATTCACCTCTGAGTATTCTTTCCTTCATATCTGCTGGCACGTGCCAAGTGATCCCCGTGGATGGCGATAAGGTCATTGAGGACGAACCAAACATTAACGGGCTGAATGCTAGCAATGGGTGACCCGTTGGTTGCCCTCCAGCCCCCCCTTGCATCTGGCCATTAAAGGGACCAGCCACATCAACCACGGTGTTCGCCATTGAGCCCTGTGTTGGGCCCCCTAAACTAGAGTAAGCATTCATCATTAAGGGGGACCCATTTGTCGGGTAGGCCATGGCAGGAAGCATTGAGCTTATGGGGCCGTTACCTATCGCTTGACCATGCGACCCATATAATTGCATCCCTGGTAACTGAGCGACCCCCCCGGGTTGGACCCAAACTTGAGACACTCCGCTCCCCGGTTGAGCCACCACTGGCGGTAACATGCCCTGCGGACCGGACCCCCCCACAGAAGTGACGGGGAACCCTCCTATTTGCGTGGGCCTAGCCACTTCGTGCTGCCCTTCAGTATCGTCTGCATCTTTATCTGTGCCTGAATTCGAGTCAATTGTCTCTAGTACCTCCTCCTCACCTGGTGATGCTGGTCGTGAATCCGCCGGTCTAGGCCGCTTGCCTTTTGCCGTACTTTTAAGCTTTTCTGGGGTACGCTTCGCTCTTTTGCCTCTCCCCCTTTCTTCCTGAGAATTAGCATCTGCTCTAGCCCCATCTCTCATATTCTTTAGCACCCAATCCATGCCTTTTTCTCTTGTAAACTCCAGCAGCTCCGTAAAGGCGAGGTATTCGTCATTTTTGGCTGCGGGTTCTTTGCCCTTCGGTGCCCTCTTCTGCGGCATCCTGCACTTAAAGAAAACAACGTTAAAACTTATCACAGATATTACACGCCTTTAGGCCCACCGGGCCGCGGTTGCGCCTGGGCCCAGGGAATCAGATTGAGCTGAATGCGCCAGCGCTCTCCCCCCCCTGGACATGTGGACCCGATCCCGAGCCCCCACCCTGGTCAACCTCAGAATTAATTCAGTCCCTTAGGGGTCCCGATCACCAAGACTGCCACACACCCGCTCGCTAGATCTTGCGTGCGCGTGACTCGCGATGCTTGCGATCCCCCCAACAACAAAGGTGTAAACCAAGAAAATAAACATGAAACGCTTAACGTAATCTTTAACACACTGCACGGCCCGCTAACCTAGATCACGAGTCGGATTAACCCTCGCTGTACACTCCTGCGCGATGGTCCCGCGATGTCTTCTCTAGGCGACGTCCGACTCCTGGGCGGTCAGCGGACAAAGAGGAGGCCTCTAAGCTGGTCGCGGGCTTTTATGCCTCGCGCCCTACCACTACTTCCGGGGTGCTCCGCCGTCCCTTATTCCTATTGGTCCTGGCGCCGTGTCCACTTCCGGGTCACCTGACTCGGAAGTGAACCTACTCCGGGTCGGCCCTTTGGCTGCCACTAACGACGCCATTCCCCGAGGGGGTTGGCGCCTTGCAATACTTGCGGATAATCCAGAACTTACTGAAACAAAATCTCTGCTTGCAGATATGTCCACCCTAGGTCTAGAATTACAGAACAATGGACCAACTCATGAAGGGGGACACTTTCTAAATTTCCTCTTCTCGAACTGCACTACTATTCCCTGCAAAACTGCCATTCAGCTGGATTGGACAGACCATTATCTGGTAGAATTTGACCTCCCTATAACAAACAAACGTCCCCACAAAAAAATCCTTCCTCCAATATGGCGGCGCCAGTGGCACAAAGTCACAGCAGAAGGGCTGCAGAGGATCTGGGAAAAGCCCAAATTCCTGGAAACAGATAAAGTGGAAGACACACTAAGTAAATGTAATAATTCCTTTATAGAGGCAATAGACAAGTTGGCTCCATTGAAACTGCATAAACAATTCCCCACACACAAACAGGAGAAATGGTACATAGAGGCATTGAGAACTGAGAAGCAAGGGTGTAGAAGACTAGACAAAAAATGGAGGAAGACACACTTTGAAGAGGATAGGAAAGCATACCTAGAAGCACAATCAAAATACTATAAAAACATTAGAATGGCTCGCAAGAATAGTCTGGCCCAACAACTGGTAGAGGCAAGAAATTCCTCGAAGGAATTATACAAAATTCTTGAAGCATTTGTTAAACCCACAGCCTGTGTCAGCTCGGATGACTTCTCATTGCCATTATGCAATGAGATATCCCTGTTTTTTTAGAGCAAAATAAACACAATATATGAGAAAATCCTGAAAGCCACTAGTTCCAACTGTGGTATCTCCGTCCCTACTACACCTAAACAAAAGAAAGCATCCTTACTTACTTTTCCACCAGTCTCTGACACAGATCTCCCCTTCCTCACTAGCCATATAAAATCAGGCTCCCCTAATGATCTCGTACCAGCCAAAATGATGGCCCCTTTAAACTCCTTTTTAGGTCCATATATTCAAACAATATTAAATCACTCTCTCAGAGAAGGACATGTACCATTAGAATGGAAACAAGCAGTGGTCAATCCCATTCGAAAAAATACTACACTTCCTTGGACGGACCTCTCCAACCTCAGACCCATCTCCCTTCTACCCTATCTCAGTAAACTCACCGAGAAGCATGTGAACACCCACCTGTCGAAATACATCGAGGCAGCGGAGGGCCTGGACCTATCTCAATCTGGTTTCAGGCCCAATCACAGCATTGAATCAGCCCTCCTCTCCGTGACCGACAACATCAGGATGTCACTGGATAGGGGGGGCTCAGTGATTCTGGTGCTGTTAGATCTGTCCGCTGCCTTCGACACGGTGTCACATGAACTTCTTCTCGAAAGACAGAGTGATGTGAGTGTTGAAGGAGCGGCTTTTTCATGGCTGCAAAGCTTCCTCTTGGGCCGTACACAAGGTGTTAGATTGGGCTCCCATTCTTCACTCTCACAGGAGCTCACTAAGGGAGTGCCACAGGGCTCATGCCTAAGCCCCACGCTCTTTAATGTGTATGTGGCCCCGTTAGCAAACCTGATAAGATCTTATGGATTCACCCCGGTGTCTTACGTTGATGACACCCAGCTCTTGTTTCCTTTCCAAACTCTCACACCTGCAATTCAGTCAACTTTTGCGGATGGAATGAGAGCAGTAGCACATTGGATGGCTCAGAATTTCCTCCAATGTAACGTGTCCAAAACCGAGGTCATGCTATTTGGAGGGGCAACTCTTTTGTGGTCCCCAGAATAGTGGCCCCTGGAGCTAGACCCTGTCCCAAGCCCTAAACCAATAGTAAAAAACCTTGGCATTAAACTAGATCAGGCACTCTTACTTAAGGAGCACACCACCCAAGTGGCAGGTGCCTGCTTCCATGTGGTGGGGCTGCTTCGACGTGTCTTCCCATTTTTGCCAGACAATCACAGGAAAACACTTATACAGACCCTAATAATAAGCAGAATGGACTATTGTAACGGCCTATACATATCGGCAAATGAGGAACAGCTGGATAAACTACAAGTAGTCCAAAACACGGCAGCAAGACTGGCTCTTAATGCTCCTCCCAGAACTCCCTCCCGTCCTCTACTGCACCAACTTCACTGGTTGCCGGTAAAGCAGCGTATCAAATTCAAAATATGCAGTATGATACACAGATGCCTGTTTGGTACGAGCCCCAAATACCTAAAGGAAAAATTTGTTCCATATACCCCCGGACGCACACTGCGCTCAAGCAACCATCAGCTGTTACAGGTCCCAAAAATCAGAAGAGCCAGACAAGGTGGTCGTGCCCTATCATACAAAGGACCTATCCTTTGGAATTCCCTACCTACTGCACTGAAACAGATCATCAGTCTTGAATCTTTCAGAAAAAAACTCAAAACATACATCTTTACGTTGCCATAAATTAAACTAACCTTCCCCATCTACAGCTGTAAGTACATAGTAACTGTCCAGTGTAAGCAAAAGCGCAGAGATATCCCTTCGGGAATTTAATCAGGCGCTTTATAAGCACATAAATAAATAAATAAATAAATGCAATATTCTGAAACACGTCTCTGGCCTCAGATGAACAGAGCCACATTTCAGAATCGCTTCCTCTGCAACTTCCTTTGCAGCTCATTAGTGCAGAGGCCACTATCTAAGATTCCTAGATTAACACTCCGAGTGCTTCAACAAGATAAAAACTCAGCAACCTGGGAAAGCCCCGCTTGCTATGTTTTGATTAGTAATAGAACTCTAATGAGCACTGAGAGACGATCACTTCCTAGTGACATCTTTATTGACGTCTTATGTCCAAAAACTTACATCAAACAAGGCACCTTTCAGGTATAAATATTACCAACGTTGCCTTAAGCAAATGCTAGCTGCCTCATAGACATCGCTGCCGTTATCGCTGCTGATGCTATTGCTGCGAACGAGCGAATGATGGTGTGGTGAACAAAGGAGCTGAACAGCCGTCCCCCTGCAAGAGCCCAGCAGATGCAAGCTGCCTGCGGAAGCTGCCCCTCCTCCTCCTCTTTGACGCGCTGAGAGAGACGCTGTCTTTTCTCCTGCCGAGAAATCCAGCTCCCGCGTTTCCAGCCTACTCTTGCGAGTGACTGGGATATTGAGTCCCTGGAAGGAGATACCAGACCTCCAACATTCTATTTCAGAGGTATGGTGTTGACTAAACCCTTAGAGAGAATTCTTGAAGCAAACCTTGGCAAAACCATCTTAACTTAAAGCTACTTACTTACTCCCCTCCCACGTATTAGGCTTAGGTCAGGTACACTGGGGTAGGCGTAGTTAGAAGCACCAGTTGAGTACGTTAGTCAAATGTATATATGAATGTATATATGTTTTATTCATTTTAAACCATTGTATGGCTAAGAAACCATATCAATGCTTTTACAGTATTATTTCGCAATCCTCATTTTACTGTACGCACTTTTTATAATAACAAGTCTTGCAATTGTGGCAATTCATTTCTCTTGTATGAGAAGAAAGACTGTTCAATAAATCATACCTTTTATTGAAAACGCCCGTCTCTCTATTCTCTACATATTGAGAGTAAAATAACTGTCTATTGTTTCACACGACTCTAGAGATTAACTCTTATTTGAGGAGCAAAGTTGTCATGTTGCACGGTTGTTGGAAAACTGAATCCCTTCTTGTCTGTACCAAGGAAGCTGATCACTTCCTATTCAGTCAAGAAAGTTTCCAGTGACCTCTGAGCTAGTTGGTAACAAACCCAATTAAGTTTAGCATAGTCAGTGGAGACCTGAAAGATCTGCACTTCTACGTCGATACTACTGTTTATGTTATTCCAATGCGCAGGGCCTATTGGGAAAATAGGAACTACACTACATGGCGCCCAACGTTTGGTAAGGCGATAAACTAACGCAAGACGTTAGAGTAACTCAGTCATGCATTTTTCACACAGACCCCTTTCTCCCGTAAATACTCCAATAGACGTCTGGAGTGGGTGAAAGGTTAAAATCCGCCCGACCTTAGTAGGAAGAGATTCCTATGTAAAGCTCTGGTTTATTAAACGTTGAAGGATACAGTGTTCCAAAATATTGTGCACCTAATCTTTGTCTCCTTGGAGACCTGCTCTGCAAAAACCTGCATTTATAAAATGTCAGTAGAAAACAACGGAACCACTGGGGCCGCAGTAGATGCGACTCAGCAGGGTCCCGACGGTATTACTGAACCGGGTGCAATAATCATCCCGGCACATTTAAGAAAATCTATAACGTCAAAACTTATAGAAAATGGACTGACCACACAAGGTGGCACAGTCGTCTTCGTGATAGAGGCACACAAATATTGGCAGACAGAGGTATTCTATTCATGGATAAAATTTCCAGCGGCAAACGCTGCAACACATGAGTTCCACTACTATATAGTAGGGGATCCACCGGGAGAGTACGCTCCTTTCGAGAAGATTGAAATCCCATTAAATTTCCAAGAGCACCTGCTCTGGTTTAATGGCGCCCTAAAACACAATGATCATATTACCAGGCTCGGTCCACTAGGTAGACCAGGAGCAACGTGGCCGGTTCTAGCCAGCTACACACCACATCCGGACATTGATAAAATGTCTAGAGAAGAACTTTTAGCACAGCTAAAAACATTAATCAAAATACATAGACAATTAGTCCAATATGTAATGCGGACTGCTACAGTCCAAACAGCTGTTAATGTACCACATCTGACCCCTCATCAGGGGAACACCAACAAAATTACACCACAGAACATACAATCATGTCTTGGTAAAACACCCGTAAAACGGGAACAAATTCCTTTCGGGTTAGCGCAGAAAATAACTCAAATAGAGGCAGTATTTCCGAATACTACCCCTATTGAGAAACACAGGATCCTGACCATCTGCCTTCCAATGGGGGTCGCACCACACGTGGAGGACTGTGACACTTGGAGTACAGTCTTTGCTTCCATTTACACAAAAACACATGGTGTTCCGTCAATGGCGGTAATACCAGAAGTGCTAAAACAGATTCAGAATGAATACGGTCCAGAACCTGCTTTAACTCTTGGTATGAAATTACTGAAAGACTTCAAGCAGGTCTCAGCTATATTACTAGCCAATATAAAAGGAGAAGCAGCATCTGTGGCGATCCGCCAGAAGTTGAAGGAAACAGATATAACAGATCAACCAATTGAGCTTGCCAGAATCATAGAAAAATGCTATGAAGAACTAGGTAGAGACAGCTTGGGTGGAAAACCAGTAAAGCCCCAACTGCTCGAAAATCCTGAAAAATTATTTATTAAAAATAATTCAAACACTCCTAAAAAGAGCTGGGATGGAATTAAACAATCCACTACCAAGGAAAAAGTTTTCCAGTCCAGAGGAAGGTCTCCTCGCGGGAGGGAAAGAACTCCGACTCGAGAACACCAGTCTCCCCAGAGGGAGCCCTCTGAGAAAAGATACAACCTTAGAAATAGGGATAATTTGAAAAAGCCTGATAGATATCAAAGTATTGATACACGTCCCTCTTGATCTTTTTCGCAGAAATCGGAAAGAAGAGGACGGTCAGACCCAGGAGAGCACACCAAGTCCAAAGACAAGGAACCTGCTCGGAGTAAAAAATCTCAATTTCCAAAAAAGAAGGTAGCCAGTATTAGAGTAATCAACCATGCCGAGAATACTGAGGACTCAGTTGAAAAACGGGGAGTGGGCAGAGACAATGCTAGACAGTGCAGCAGAAATCAGTATAGCCCGCAAGATCTTGATGAGTCATCTGGAGACAGTGGACACGAATGAATACATTCAGGTTGAAACTGCCGACACCAGACTTAGCGAGCCCCATAAGATATACGAAATAACACTGTGTATAGAGGGTGATAAGACTAGAAAAATAAGGGGTCTATTTTGGGATAAACTCTCAAAAGGCTATGATATTCTGTTAGCTGAAAAAGATTGGCCCCCAGAGTTTGTCAGGGAGTGCCCTCGTGGCAAAGAAATATGCCTGCCTTCTCGAATCATATTCCGATTCACAAAAAATATACTTATGCAAGGAAATGGGCAGTAGCCCAGGCAACGGCATTATATAAAAATCATGTAGGATGGGATGGGGACTCTCCTCCTCACAAAATCCAGTTAAAAAGTCAACCGACTGCACAAAGGCAGTATCCCATTAAGCAAGAAGCTAAAAAACAAGTCAGGGAGATTTTGGATCAACTTGAATACCAGGGGGTGATTGAAACATGCACCTCTCAAATAAACAATCCTTTGTTTCCTGTCTCCAAACCAGACAATTCATATCGTCTAGTTTTGGACTACAGACACCTTAATGCATGTTGCAAAACTTTTGCAGTAGAAAATTCGCATAGTGCTGCACTAATGAACAACATAGTTAGGAAAAAATATAAAACGACATTAGACATATCTAATGGTTTCTTTTGTCAAAACATTGCACCAGAAAGCAGATACTTGACCGCTTTCTCTGTAAGGGGGTCACAGAAAAATTTCTGTAGGCTCCCACAGGGACTCAAGAACAGCCCAGGACTATTCTCAGCTAGAGTAACAGAGTTACTACAAATATATGATGATGAGGCATTATCTTACGTAGATGATATCTATCTCACAGACGACGACTTGGATACTCACTTGAAAAGAGTGAACACCATTATACTTGGGTTCGCAGCAGAGGGTTACAAATTCAACTTTAAAAAGTCCCGAATTGCCCATCTGACAGTAATATTTTTAGGATACGAATTATCAAGTGAAGGAAAAAGCCTAGTGAACAACTTCTTAGAGAAGTGCGCTGTACTCCAAGCACCGAAAACGCTGAAGAATTTACAATTGATTCTAGGTTTCCTGAATTTCGGTAGAACTTACATCCTAAATTACGCAGATAGGGTTAAACCTCTCTACGAACTAATTAAACCTGATTTTAAACCAATCACCTGGACTCAAAAACACACAGAAATTTTGAGATCACTGCAAACAGACATGTTAGCAAAAACAAAATTAGATACACGTGACAACACACGCAATCTTGTAATCCGAGTCATCCCAGGAAGATGCAGATTCACGTACCTGACCTCTAATGAGGGAGAAAGGGTACCAATTTCAATTAAATCTCACTTGTACACACAAGCAAAAAAAAAACATTCAGTCCAACAGAAAATACTGTGAAAGCAGTAAAAATTGCAATAGCAAATGAACGAGAACTAGCACACGACAAAAGGATTAATATCCTCACAGCGGAATCCACCTTCGAGGAGCTATGCAGCCCAGTAAACCTGCCTACAATGTCACTGGATCCGAAATGGATACAGTGTGTAGATTCTCTTGGAGCGGAAGATGTGAAATACTATTTCGCCCCGCAATTCAAAAAACTGAATGATTTAGAATATGAAGAAGAATATCCTTTGCCAATCGAACTTCTGCCTCTCCCACAGTAGGCCTTTATAATCTATACAGATAGATTTGTACAGCATTTTAACGTAGAGAACAAATCCTACGATGCAGCCTGTGCGATTGTTAAAAGTCGTTGGCTGTGCGGTAAATTCAGACCGCAAATAACAAAAACTGAATCAGTGAAGTACTGTTCGGCTCAGAGAGCTGAAATCAGATCTTTAAAGATGGCGCTTGAAAATGCAGAACGTGAATTCCCGACACTAATCGTGTGCGAATCTCATTTTTGCGTCAACTCTTACAATAATAAGTTGTAGAGCTGGATTGAAAACGATTACAAAGATGACACAGGTGCCACAATAATGCATAAATTGCTCTGGAAACAGGTAGCTCTTTTACAGAAAGAACTACAAAAGACTCATGTGATACACACACAGAGTCTTCAACGTGATGGTGTTCACGTTGCAGAGAATTCATTGGCTAATACAGCCACAGCGGAAGCAACTAAACCGGCTTCCGTAGCCACAAAAAAGCGTTCAGTAAAATACATAGACGGGGAAACCATGCTGGCAGTCAAAACGTCCGTAAAAGGCGACTGTGCAGCACTACCCGTGAAATATCCACTCAATTATGCATACGTAATCGATGCAAACTCAGTTCCTTTTGCTTGAATCCCTGGAGTGGGGGATAGGATAATTCCAAACATGAACCGGAGAAAGTTATTAATAGCAGACGCACACATGGGTGAAGGTCCTAGACACCAAACAATCAGGGACTCTCTGAGAGAATTGCAATCAGAGTACTGGTGGCCGGAAATGAGTGAAGGAATTCATGATTTTGCAAAAAACTGTGAAGACTGCAACAGAGATCGCAGTGGAGAACCGGCCAGTGTAGTGTCAGAAACCCTAATAGAAAGCATAAGGTGATCTATCCGCGCAATCAAACAAGAGAAACGCATCCCATTGTACATCATTAAGGCTAAACACACTTAAAAAATGTGGCCCCAGCGCTCGGCTGACGCCAGAACGGTTATAAAAGATCTGCGAGTCTTTATCGGCACATACGCAATTGCCATGTTCCATTCTGACCAGGGTCCTGCTTTCAGCTCTCGAGCTTATAAGGAGGCCATGGCCAGCATGGGAGTTGGGTTGCGGTATTCTTGTCCGTCACACCCCGAAGGGAACAGTGTGGTAGAAAGAAAAAACCGGGACATAAAGCGATCTATAGCAGCGAAGGTATTAGGTTCGGGTGATGGGTGGGTCAAACATTTAATAAGTGTCCAGTTAAGGCTAAATAACTTGCCAAGAAATTCTCTAAAAGGTTTCAGCCATTACAAACTATTGTTCGGAACTAGAATGCGAATTCAGGACTTAGATAGTCAGGTATCAGTGGTACAAGATAAGAAAACAGACTTTGACATCAAAGATCGTTTGGCTGTTTTACAGGACTTGAATGAAACAAGAAAATCCTTAAGCAACATAAAGTTAAAGCAACAGCCAGCTACCACTGACGAGGCACCACCAGCACCAGCCCCAGCAAGGCCTGTCTGGATTCCAAAGATTGGGGATCTAGTCAGAGAAAAAATAGCGGTGAAGAAGGAATTTGGGCCTTCTTACAGAAAAGCAGTACCTGTCTTAACAATCAACGGAACAAGATCAGTAGTACTACCGCCCCTTGCTGATAAAAAGGAGAACAGAGTTGTATCAATCAACCTGGTAAAACCACAAGCATGTGGCCTATAATCAACAGTAGGCCCAGTGGACTCCCAAGAAACAACAGAATATCTAGACTTGCAACAATCCAAGAGGTTCAAACTGAAAGACTAATCACATTCGATCAGCCTGCAGTGCACAGAGAGGGACTATGCAATAATGCCATGGAACTCGTGCCTCTTGAAACACAGATTGAAACAGTTCGTCAAGAAACACCAGTCTACAATGATGTGGCATCAGAATGTGCAACAGAAAGACAAATTGAAAGAACAATTCCAACAATTGACAGAACTGCCTCTGGCTATTTCATCAACTTCGACAACTTTTCCGAGGATCAAAGCAACCCCGAAGTGATGCCAGAAACAAAAAAGACTTTTAAAGAAAAAGCAACAGAACTCTTTCATCAACTGAAGGAAATTTACCTTATTTCTCCATGGTTAGAGTTCTGGTTTGGTCTAGGTATATTTTTCCTCCTGCTTTGGCTCATCATGGTACTTTGTTTGGGAAAATTCATTGAGGGAAAATATAGTACAATGGACACAGCAAGTCAGAACATCAACTTAGTCCTCAAACCACACAGATCATCCCACGTGAAGAAAAGAGAACTGTAAACAGTAAATGTCACAGCCATTCCAATACCCGGTGGGGTAGTATGGGAGAAAACTGACTATGAAATCTATGGTCCGGTCGAAATCCTGAAGTATCCTCATCAATTCAAGGTTTCCTTAAGTGACTTTGTAAAACCTAGCACATTCTGTGATGATTGGGACTTTGAAAGTATTAATAATATGATGTCTGATTTAGTAATGTCAGCTGGATTCACAGATCATGATTATTTACACGGTTCGTCTAGTTATGAACAGATGTTCTGCTTCACACACTATGGTGATCATTACTTGCATAAATCTGCACAGCCTAGAAATGTTTTTAAGTATAACCAATGGGAACATTGTGCTACACCACCTAAAAGCAGTTCTAAAACATTCTATGAGAAATTTCAGTACTTCTCAGGGTTTAACACCAGTGATGCAGAAACGTTTTATTACAAACTGTTAGATAAAACAGGATAGAAAACAATGCTGACAAATACTAAATTGATATATTCAGAAGCATTTTATGAAAAAATGATGACATTTGGTTTTGATTATTGGAAAAATAACATTGAAACAAAAATCATCTGGGGTACAAAAGATTGGCAGGTACAAGGCCTAGAAGCACTGTTTCGAGCCTGCATGATCCCAGAACAAATGATGTTTTTAAATGACACAATTCACCAAACATCCTGTCTTGGCCTAGCTAAGATCAAAGACCTTAACAAACCGTCTATTCCAAAGCCAATACCTGATAATGCAACAACAGATATTGAGATAGACGTATCTAAAGTTTTACATTTAAACAGAACACATCCTGATTGGAAAAAGTGGTTAATCTGGCCTACTGACACAAACAACTGTCAAGATAGATTCCTGAATAAAACACAGGGGTTAAAAATGACCAGACAAGACCCTAGATACTCCCAGAGACAACATCCAGGGATAGTAACAACATACAGTGTACCATATACACACACATGCTATAGTGACAGCAACAAAAATGTATTTCTTAGTGGTGAAAACTGTAAACATTCACTAAGCGGTATACTTTTGTGCCAGGGTATTAATTTACGTGGAGCCTTTGAATGAAATTCTAACAACCTTTCATGCCACCAACATGTCACACCTGCAACGCAGATAGAGCCTTTCTTTATGCAACTCGCAAATGGGAGTTACATTCTTAGAACGGATTACAGCTGTTGTGGCCTTTTGCCAGGGAAAGCCTATCTCGTAAGTGTAACTTCCATGGTCAAATGTTGTATGCAAGCATTGTTTCCGAGTGGCCCTGGAGACATAGAGACTCCCATTTGGCCTCGTTTGAATTTCTCTTCTATACAAATTGATACTTTAAGCAGAATGAAGTCTGTGCTTTTGCATACAACAGTGCCCGTCCAGTCATCAAAAGAGACGTATGATCTCCAAGTTGCAAGGACAACATCAGAGATTCATGAACTTTTATCAACAAATTGCCCCGTGCATTTCACAGAAATGCTTAGCCAAATTCTTAACATGTCTGGTGCCATAGGTGTCCCAGGCATATTTAAGACGATTTTTACAGGACTGCTAACACCATTTCAAGCAAATTCTGGGAATCATTCCCAATTTTGTCCATTCAGTCTTTGGCGGCATACCCCTATTTTTGGGACTTGTAGCAGGCATTTTATTTTTGACCCTCCTGCTTCGATATGGCAAACCACAGCTCAGACATGACTCCTACAAGGATGGAAGAAACAATCCTAGCAGTGCGCTACCGGGACAGAATAACTGGAGTCCTTTGATTGGCCAGGCTGAGAGATCTAAACATGACCTGGTTCCTTTCATTCAGACCTATATGGCAAACCTGCATCTTACCTGTGCTTCGATGTATGCTATGCGGAGATGAGTGCGTGTTGGACATCTGTCTTGCACTTCCATCAGCAGTACCAATGGATATTGATACTTTGCTAAGTCCGATAACGGCTCACGCATTGTGTTGTCCCGAGCGGCTACCAATCCTGATGACGGCATTCATTGAGACTCCTGTGCTACGACTAGGTGGTAACAGTGGAGCGAGTGACAAAAGCAACATCACCCAGGTACGACCATCTGTGAGCATTGCTGATCCAGACTTTGATGATAGCAATTATTCTCACACCTGCCAAGTTACAGCACTATCGAATTTGGTCGAACTGTCACCTGATTTTGTAGACCAATTCTTTGAGAGCCTGTCTGATATGATGTTCTCACCCGAACAGAAACAATAACTTTAGAGAAGCATTCCGACACACAGCGTTCCCATGAACTCTGAATTCGGCCTTCAGTTTTGAACAACAAAAACTGCTGAAATGCGTTGGAACTCTATTTCCCCCGTTCAACAACAATTTCTTTGAATTGAACACTTTTTAAAAATAATTACCTTTTTCTGGCACGAATTCTTTGCTTAAAGTAGACCTATTCATAAAGAACAGAAGCTTTTACTTCTATTTAGGTAAATCTAGAGACATGATAACTTAACACCAGCCTCTGGCACATTTTACTGCAATGCATTTATATGTGATGAAATTATCTCGCCTTTTCTTTTCTGTATTAAGAGATATTTCATGTGTAATTTTTTCGCAAAATCGTTCAAACTGATTACATATGCTATAATTTTTGAATGATTCCTATGCTTAAAGACGTACAGTACCTATATTTTCACGTATTTCAAATACGCCTATATCAAATGCAAATATGTATTTTGGGGTGGGCAATGTTACACATGCATCTTATTGCTCTAGTTTTAGTAATTTGATGGACATAAATTCGTGGAGTGGGTGTCGCGTTCTAATCTAGGACCCTGATCGATACTGTGACCTTATGCCCCTATACGGCTAAAATCCCTTTGTACCCCAATATTGGCATAACCGATCAAATGCAATATTCAGAAACTCGTCTCTGGCCTCACACGAACAGAGCCACATTTCAGAATCACTTCCTCTGCAACTTCCTTTGCAGCTCATTAGTGCAAATGACACAGCAGAGGCCTCTATCTAAGATTCCTAGATTAACACTCCGAGTTCTTCAACAAGATAAAAACTCAGCAACCTGGGAAAGCCCCGCTTGCTATGTTTTGATTAGTAATAGAACTCTAATGAGCACTGAGAGACGATCACTTCCTAGTGACATCTTTATTGACGTCTTATGTCCAAAAACTTACGTCAAACAAGGCACCTTTCAGGTATAAATATTACCAACGTTGCCTTAAGCAAATGCTAGGTGCCTCATAGACATCGCTGCTGTTATCGCTGCTGATGCTATCGCTGCGAACGAGCGAACGATGGTGTGGTGAACAAAGGAGCTGAACAGCCATCCCCCTGCAAGAGCCCAGCAGATGCAAGCTGCCCACGGACGCTGCCCCTCCTCCTCCTCTTTGACGCGGTTGAGAGAGACGCTGTCTTTTCTCCTGCCGAGAAATCCAGCTCCGGCGTTTCCAGCCTACTCTTGAGAGTGACTGGGATATCGAGTCCCTGGAAGGAGATACCAGACTGAGGTGCCGGGTTTTTAGGAACCCGGTGGTGCCAGGGGTAACACCCGGGGACCTCTGAGTTCTCCCTGTTCCGGACCACAGAAACACAGAGTCTTCTAGGTGAAGTCAGAGACCAAGTTTTATTGGCTGCAACCTAGTAACATGTGTCCTAGAAGTATGACAGAACGGGCCGTAAGTTCTCAGGAGACTGTTCGTTTTTACAGAACCAGCCTTCTCCTTTTATATACGATATTACACTTCAGGCAAGAATTCTTGAGTTTATGATATGGTCATAGACATATTTACACAATAAAGCAAAGAGTGAAGTCATGACGGCCAACCCATATTTTAGATGTCCAGTTTGTGATAGATGACCCAGCCCAGCCCGGAATTACAATCAGATATCGATGAAACCCCAATAGAACAGGGCACCTCCTTGTCATAAAACTGGCCATAAAAAAGGAACATGGACAGGTGTATGTGTGCAGGAAACATGGTCTGTAGGTGGTGAATGGTTTATGGCATGTTGTGCTTTGATGATATCTTACTCAGCCACTGGGCGAGGAGCTGCCCAAACAGGTTTGGCTGGAGGCGGTAGAGTCAGTTCGGCCAGGTCATGGGGAAGTCAGCTAAGGTGGACGTGTCCTTTCAGATCAAGCTCGACCTTAATCAATTGACTTATATGAGGGCAAGGCATAAGATGGATGCCGTTCACAAAATGGAGTCCGAGGGTTTGGAACGGAAACCATGATTTAAGGGTGTTAGCATCGCCCAATCATGACGCAAATGCACAGGGATAATGTCCTAATCATTACCGGTCTGCCGATACCAAATTAGTCATGGTACGATGATATTTTGTGACACGAGTGTTGGACCTTGATACCGGTATTACAGCAGGGTCCAGAATTTCAGAACCACAAGACCTCCAACATTCTATTTCAGAGGTATGGTGTTAACTAAACCCTTAGAGAGAATTCTTGAAGCAAACCTTGGCAAAACCATCTTAACTTAAAGCTACTTACTTACTCCCCTCCCACTTATTAGGCTTAGGTCAGGTACACTGGGGTAGGCGTAGTTAGAAGCACCAGTTGAGTACGTTAGTCAAATGTATATATGAATGTATATATGTTTTATTCATTTTAAACCATTGTATGGCTAAGAAACCATATCAATGCTGTTACAGTATTATTTCGCAATCCTCATTTTACTGTACGCACTTTTTATAATAGCAAGTCTTGAAATTGTGGCAATTCATTTCTCTTGAATGAGAAGAAAGACTGTTCAATAAATCATACCTTTTATTGTAAACGCCCGTCTCTCTATTCTCTACATATTGTGAAAGTAATCTGCAAAACAACTGACTGAATAAAATAACTGTCTATTGTTTCACACGACTCTAGAGATTGACTCTTATTTGAGGAGCAAAGTTGTCATGTTGCACGGTTGTTGGAAAACTGAATCCCTTCTTGTCTGTACCAGGGAAGCTGATCACTTCCTATTCAGTCAAGAAAGTTTCCAGTGACCTCTGAGCTAGTTGGTAACAAACCCAATTAAGTTTAGCATAGTCAGTGGAGACCTGGAAGATCCGCACTTCTACATCGATACTATTGTTTATGTTATTCCAATGCGCAGGGCCTATTGGGAAAATAGGAACTACACTACAATCAGACTTTGAAGAACCCCCAATCTCCTTACTGACTAGATAGTGTGGTAGAGTCATTTAGCTCCCGAATTCATCGATGATTGATCCCCAATGATGATTATCCAACGCAGGACAAGAGTACGGAGTCAGAGTCCAGAAGTGCCAGAGGCACGGACTCATGCTTGCAAATTGCAAAACCTTTTGCTCATTCACTCATGACCAAAAACCACAGAGTCTATTTAAGTTTTAAAGCTTTATTAAAAGTAAAAAATATTTATTAAAATCAAGCTTGTAATAAAACATAAACGGTTGATTAAAAATGGAAAAGTGCTTATAGTGATTTATTTCACACATTTATTGTGGGCGAGCCGAGCCCACACCTGGTTTGAACTTTCATTTTTCTTTTTGGTGCTGAATCATTGGTCCCTTCGTCCTAGTTATGATGATTTGTTCTTAGAAGTGAGGCTTCTGTCTGTTATGAGAAAAATGGTGCGTGTTAAAAAGAAAGCATTCATCAGTTGTGCCAAAAAGTGCAGCAAGACAACACCCTTCCCTGGAAAAAGGGACATTTTTTCTTTAGAGTAGACAGTCACAAATTATTAGATTGGTTTCTGTATTCACATTTCTTCATTCCTAGACAAAATATTAGTGAGTGGTGTATGTCTATGACATCTAACATTCTTAAATGTACTTTGTAGGTGGAACATCTGGTGCTGGGCCCAGCGCGGAGGTGGAGGAGGAAAGCTCTGGGGAGGAGGCGGTGCAAGTGCCGGACCAAACTGCTGTGCATGTTGCCACGGTAGTGGCGGGCAGTGGTAAGCTCTTATATTCCTTACTTATTGAGATTGCAGACTGCATAGTGTGCTCCCCGTGAGAAAACGTAAGGTTTGTCCAGATGAGAGACATGAAGAAGAATGATTGACATATAGTTTGAATGGATGGATGCCTGGATCATGGTACTATCTGACTCTTAGATAGCATATGTGTATCTAGAGAGAGTAGATGGTCACTGGATGAACTAAGTGCTACTTTGAAGAGCATGTAACACCGCACCCGCACGTCCGTCCCAGTGTAGGAAAGGCAAGGAAAAGAAGTTGTAATTTTGTCAGAATACTACCATGAATAGTAGCAGTAGTTTGTATTGCAAGCACAGCATATATCCGGCTATTACGATGGCCACTCACTACCTCTGTTAATAAGTTTAGTAGAACTCGGTCATTCATGTGTTGATGTATCACTGTTCACTCAATAAAAAGCAAAGCACCTAAAGTCATCCCATATGTAAGCAAATACATACCATGTGCAGTGATAGATAATCAGATTATTTATCTTCTTCATTTTCCTTTTCTAGTATTAATTGGCACTGTAGGGTGAAAGTTAAATTAATTAAGCAGTAGCCCTTGTAACAGAGTATTCTCAGTGTCACCCATAATAGAAGAGTAAGAGCATCACCACCTGCATGTACTGGACTGGTACAGTAACGCAAGTCTGTCTCACTCATCATGGCGGGCATCTGTTTTTCTCGGGTGCAAGTTGACTGTACTGGCATTATGCCGGCTTGCAAAAGTTAATGTTCCAATTTTGCTAAACAAGAGAGAAGAAGAAGAATAAGACTGGTGTACTGTCATAGTCGACTCTAATGGAGTGAGTCCATAGTGCTCGTAGAATTGATTCCTTAAACTCCCACTAATGTTAGAGCAAAGATGAAGAAGTGGGAGGTTTGATAGATACTGGCCACAATAGTTATGTACTGTGCTTCCAAGTTGCTAGTTCTACTGTGACACAACTTTCTGCTGAATCATTTTGTGGTAATCTTAAGGAGCATTGGTTACAGACTATGTCTTTTTCTTTCTTCATATAGATGCTCCTTCCAAACCAACATGGAAGGAGCTGGCTAGACGGGCCCGGCAACGAATATCGGCGGCTGGTGGCCGAGGAGGAGGAGGACACGCAGAGTACGTCTACAACATCTACGGCGACATCTGCATCCTCCTCCGCGCTCCCTGGGTCAGCCAGTCAGCGCAGCAGGTCTCCAGCGGTACGGAGCCGGGGTACCGCAGCCACCCGCCACCGCTGAGCAGCAAAGAAATCAGCTGCCCCCCACAGCAGTTACAAAAAAAGGATGCACTGCCTTTCCCTGAGGGTCTCCTACCTCGAGCCGGAGCTCCTCAACACCAAAACCCTGCTCGAGACCCTCCGCAAGGAGCATGTCGACCTTGCCCGGAAATTCAACAGCAGCAGCCAGCAGTAGGAGGAGACTGTCCCTTGCCCCTTTTTTAAAGACTTCTGGGGGGTGGGATTTGGGAGTTGGGTTTTTGGGACTTTTCACGGACATTCGTTGGGGTTAGGGAGTGGGGGTGGGTTGGGTCTTGTGGGAGATTATTTTTGTTAGGGATATAAATATACTTTAAACTTTATCTCAGCATACGTGGTGTTTTTACTGCTTTTGAGGCTGGTGGGTGGGGGTTTAACAGTAAGTTTGTTTTCCGGAAACTTAAGTGGCATCTTGATTCAAGTTGTGTAATTAACTGCCCAAATGTTTTCAAAACTAAGTGCCTCTCACAGAGTAAGTGAATTCATTCAATAGTCCTAGGACTTTACTAGTACTAGCGTCAGTCTCTCGACTCTCCTAATACTCCATTATACTTCCTCCCCCCAAACGCTTATCTTACCTGTAATTTGTGTTTGGAAAAAGGGCTAGGCACAGGGCTGGCTGCACGGCAAATGGCGATTAAGGTTGGCAATCCTGGGCGGAAGAAATGTAATCATTGCGGTGGTACTACTGGTGTTACACAGTGGCAGTTGCAGCATCTGAAAAAAAAGAAAATGAAACCTTGTTTGTCCTTACCGTAGCATTAGAACGGTACAATAGAGAATATAGCAGGTGACAGTACACTAGAACAGTGCCACAATGTAGCCTAACAAATGGTAAAGTATAACTAGTACTTGCGTTGAATTTCTTTGACATTGGCTACTACTACAAGAAATAGTACTGAAGGTGAAGGACACAGCAGCGTAATAATTTGCCACGTCTAGGAGGAGGATGTTCTTGATGACCAATCAAGTTGATGGCGCACATGAAAATCTGCTTTCATTTGCAAATAGTGACTGAGTGTAAAGCTGAGTAAGAATAGAATATATCCTCGGATTCCTTCACCAGCCTGTTGCTATGACCTTATCCTTCCCAGCAAGTGACTGGAAATATTGCTGTCATTTAGTCACACATCAATCAAAACCACACAGCCCGGGGGAAGAGGGTTAGGGTTTGGAAAATGGATGGGAATGGGGGATTTTGGGAAACCTTTGTTGAGAGAAGAAAAGAAAAAAGCACAGCATGGACAAATAATAATTGAAAATAAAGAAATCTTTGGGTACAAAGCTAACCATAAATCTTTTAAGTTACATAAAGGAAGTGCGTGCACTACTGCATGCATGGTTACTGAAAAGTAAGTAGTACTTTCGACAACCATGAATGAAAGAATGAGACAGTACAGGGCTGCAGTACTAATTATGTGTTTTCACTTGCCTATCTCTGCCCTCAGAGAAACACTTCTTACATTAAATTAGGTTTAAAAAATAGCTATAGAATGGCTGTAGGGATGAATTTAGAAGCAGAGATCGAAGAAATGCAGAGTCACACTCATAGAAGTTCACAGCAATAACATTACTTAAAAGATAATTAGAAAAGAACGGATACTGTATCTGTATGTTGTTGTTGTTGTCCTGTTGAATTTGGTAAGTTGCATGCATCAAACTATTCGTCTTATTAACGGGACTCCTCTATTCCACCTGACGCTCCGTCCATCAATGTTGGTGACCAGAAGACACCCTGTCCACTGCCTGCCTGGCGGATGCTGAATTGCAGCTCGCTAATTGGAAGCCTGACTTCATCCTTTTTTTCCACTTGCACAGACTGAAACCCGGCCTGTAATTATTGATGGAAAAACAGGAAGTGATATTAGAACACCACTGACAAATAAATATAAGGTATGTACGCTCTGTAGTGCAAAAAGTAACACTTTGAGTTTCCTAATAGACAGTACAATATTTTTGAAAGTGCGTACTCTGTCTGAGTCTCCTTTTGAAGGATAAATAAGTATGGGCAAATTAATTTAGCGGATCTTTCCCCTCAAGCTAGGTGTACTGTAAACTGTGTTTTAGAACAAAATTAGACCTTCCCAGCAGTGCTCCCAGACCCTTACTAAACCCAGTCGCAAAAATGTAGAAGACCCCCAATCAGATCTCAAAAAACGAGGCCTAGTAGCAAAATGGTGACAAAACGTAGTTTGAAAGTAAAGTAGGCCCTAATCCCCCCTTACCCACCGTGGATTGTATTAAACCCACTTGCAAGAAAACAAAAGTATCCATACCCAGCATCGCTCCAAGACTCGCAAACCCCGCCACAAACAGCCCCCCGCCCAAACACATGCAATACAATACTGCTAACCCTAACGAGCCCTAAGTTAAGAATAGTGGCAAACTCTTTCTTTAACTAGGCCAAATCCCCCCTTTCCCGCCATGTATTTTCTTCAAATCACTTGCAACCAAAATTACACATTCCCACGAGTGCTCTAAGACCCCAGAACCCAGTTGCAAAAATCTAGAACACCCTCAAACACATGGAATACTGCTGCTAGTGCTAACCCTAACGAACCCTAAGTTACAAAAAGTGCCAAAAGGCTTTTCAGCATGGATTTTCTCCAAACCACTTTTATCCGGTATTAGACCTTCCCAGCAATGCCCCAAGACCCGCCAACCCACCCGCAAAAAAGCACAACACCCCCAAACAGGCAAAAAGCAAAAATGGAAAATCTCATACTTACAATATTTTTCGGCCTTCTTTCAATTCTGTCCAAACGCGCTGTGCAGTTGGACCTAACTCCCCTTTTCCACCATGGATTTCCTGAAAAACAAATGCAATAAAAATTAGACTGTGTCAGCAGTGCTCCCAGACCCCAAAACCCACCCACAAACACCCGGAACCCCCCCAAACAGCACCTCAAAGACAAGCAAGTCAGCAAAAATGCAAAAAAAAATTTGCCTCCGATTTTGTCCAAACCACTTTTATCCGGTATTAGATCTTCCCAGCAATGGCCCCAGAGCCGTCAACCTAGGCAGAAGCTAGAAGAAGACCCCCAAACAGCCAAAAAGCAAAACTTCAAAAATGGGCACTTTGAAATTTTCCAGAATCACTCCGCGCGCGCTCTGCAGCTAGGCCCTAACTCCCCTTTACCACCATTGGTTTTATTCAAACCACTTGCAATCAAAAGTATCCATACCCAGCAGTGCTCCCAGACACCGAAACCCAGCCACAAACACCAGGAAGCCCCCCAAACAGGCCCCCGAAAACATGATAGTGAGCAAAAAAGGCAAAATCTTTTTCAAGTCTGATTTTCGCCAAACCACTTTTATCCGGTATTAGACCTTCCCAGCAATGGTCCCAGAGCCGTCAACCCAGGCGGAAACTAGTAGAAGACCCCCAAACAGCTAAAAAGCAAAACTTGGGCAATTTTCAGGCAAATTTCCAGAATCACTCCGCGCGCGATCTGCAGCTAGGCCCTAACTCCCCTTTGCCACCATGGATTTGCTTCAAACCTCTTGCAATCAAAAGTATCCATAACCAGCAATGATCCCAGACCCCGAAACCCACCCACAAACACCAGGAAGCCCCCCAAACAGGCCCCCGAAAACATGATAGTGAGCATAAAGGCAAAAACTTTTTCAAGTCTGATTTTCGCCAAACCACTTTTATCCGGCATTAGACCTTCCGAGCAATGCCCCAAGACCCGCCAACCCACCCGCAAAAAAACACAACACCCCCAAACAGGCAAAAAGCAAAAATGGAAAATCTCATACTTACAATATTTTTCAGCCTTCTGTCCAAACCCGCTATGCAGTGGAGTTCTGGACTTTTTGGTTCCGTCCAGAGGTGTCAGGGAACAACACCCAAAGACCCCGGAGTTCCACCTGCCTTGGTGCGCAAATGAACAGAAACACGGGCTTCTCGATGGTGGCGTCAAAGACCAAAGGTTTATTACTGCAGGGACACAGAAATCACAGAATCTACACACGGGCAGAATCTAGGAGACTGTTCGATTTGTACATTGAGGGTTGCTCCTTATATACCAAAAATTGTGCTTCAGGCAAATATTTCACATGTCAGTACATTCCCAAACCTTTGTGTCTTAAACAATAAATATTTGGCGTTACACAGGAACTGTCGATAATATCTGATGCCAAACATCACGAAGAGGGGTTCCCACTAGTCCATCACAATCCCTTGTCAATATTGCATTCAAGAGCCGGACCGCCTCATCGTAAAGTTCGTTACCTCCCCCTAATAAAGGCCCAGAAGGAAAGGAGCAGAGCCAGGTGTAGAAGATAGAAAAACGGGATAAGAGATGTTTGTGGGTTGTAAATGGGCAAGGCTACCGGCTTCGGCCGCCTAATCATGATCAGGACAATGGACACGAGAACCAGTTCAGGTGGGCTGGCCTCGGGCAGAGGAGGCAGCCTTTGTCGAGTCATGCAGCTTCAGCGTGATCTGGTTTAAGGTGTACGTGACATGTAAGAGGTGAATCTCCGGCTAAGGCTACGTGTCCTTAATCAAAATGGAGTGATCAGAGGCTATTGCATATGTGAGGGCAAGGAAACACAAAATGGCGGCCATGATCTAAGATGGATGCCATGGGTAGATCAGAAATGTGTTCATAACAGGAGTGCTCTTGCTCGTATCGTAGCGAAAACACCAGGATATGCTAAATGGATCATTTGCGGTTCGCTGATACTAATATTATGTATTTCCGACAAACTTGAAAACACGGGTTCAAATCGTCACGGAACCTCAGACCCTCCTTTTGCCCTTACATAGGCAATTACTCAGTCTATATCAGAGTCTAGTTCTATACTCATCAGGTCAGTGACATGTTGTTGTACCATCATCCTTTCTCGTGCCTTTTCTCCAAACGCAGGTGGTTTCCTAAAACAGGTTGCAGCACAAAGGCTACACAGGGCTGGACCACACTGGATAATCAGGCAGCATGAGAAGAGGAATACTAAGATGACACCAATGACCATTAGAACCTTCCATCCCCACGCTGAGATCAGAGTCCAAAACCACTCCATAAAGGACCAGTTACCCTTATCTACATGTATAGAGTCGGAAATCTTGTGTAGCTTAGAGATCGCCTCATAGACTGTTGGAGCATTATTAGGAATAAAGACACAGCAGCTCGATTGGATCATTCTGCATACCCCACCTCGGTCTGCAAGGATAACGTCTAAAACCATACGGTTTTGCAACGTCATGAGTCTATCCGCCTGAAGCTCAGCCGTCAGGTTGCTAAGGGCACCAGTAGTTTCGGTAATAGTAGATTCAACTACCCGTGTTAGCTGACGTATGTTTCTACTATTGGCCATAGGCCCCCAAAACGGAAGGAAGCCTTTGAAAAAGTCTCCAGCTTCCTCACCAGCGGTATCTTCTTTGCTGAAGACACCTCTCGTTACTCTTGTTCTGTGGTAATCAGATGAAGCAGTGTATGTTGGAGGCAACAATCGAGCAATATAGCATGAACCTGAAAAGTCAGCAGGTAACCATGTATAAGCTCGGTCTCGACAAATGAAATAGGTACCCCTAGCAGTAAGGAAGGCAGGGGAAGAGTTGGCCGGAAACACATAAGTCTCAACGCACTCACTCCTCCCTAGCTGAGCTCTCGGATTTCTCCCATTACCTTGCAAACAGACCTGACCTCGGTGAGGTACGACCCAGATTGGAGTTGAGCTTTTACGCTTGCTTTCTCCTAAACTAAGGCGATACTCTGAAGTATTCCAACTCAAATACACTCGTAGTTCGTCTCTAGGGTATGATGGAGTATTATTGACATCCTTGATCATGTCAATAATTCCCTGGACTAAAGCTTTGTTGGCAGAGTTATATTTAGTGGAACGTGGTGGACGTGGAGGATAGGTCTCAAGGGCATAAGCAAAGATGGTTTGAAGGGCCTGAAATGATCCATTGTAGCTGAAAGGCAAAACCAGATAGGGAATACCTTTATCCATAGTGTGAGGTATCAAGCCACACACCCAGCAGTCTGTAGTGTTAACTACCAGTTGGTGTTGGTGCAAGAGCTGTACAAAAGTGTTGTTAATGAACTCTGTACGTCGGGCTTGCTCATGTTCAGGAAACGAGTGAAAAGAGTGTATAGAAGAAACAGTAGAAGTAACAGGATCAAGGGGAGGTACTGTAGTAACTGGCACAAAAATCAGATTTATACTAAAGGCTATTCCACCCATCAATGTTGCTAAAATAATCAAAAATGTAACGGCACATTGCATCAAAAAGCATTTGCTACGAAGAATTTTGTACAGTCTGTTTCTGCGAACATAAATCACATTTTCTCGTTGCAGCGCAGGAAGCTCCATCTTCTACAATCCGCTCGCGACCACTGATGATGTGTACATAGATGAAAATGCCTCTGTCAGCCCTGGGAGTTCCCAAAACCAACAGAAAGATCGACCTTGTGTCAGACCCCTGCAAATTCAAACTAGGCACACAGCCACGACCCTACGGCTACCCAGACGGCAAGGCAATTTAAAAACAATAAACAATAGCAAACTTCCTGGCTGAAAAGCAAAAGTTCAGTATATATATATCTCAAGATTACAATATGCAGTTGCCTGCTTTATTAGTCCTTTTTATGGCTTCTAAGGTTGTATCTCTTCTTCGCTGGTACTGTTTGATCGGAAAATAGTGTATCACTAGCAGCTGTTGCAGAGTTTAAGTTCGCAGATAACAAAGTTTCTTCTGATGCTGAAGACAAATGTTCAATGTTCGAAGGAGTTTTCTCAGGAGGAGAGTCGGGTTTCAAAGTGTCAGTAATCAAATCGGCATCACTGAAAGGGATAAATTTCGGGGTGATTTCAGATTCGGAGGCACCAATTCCCTTCTTCACCCAGTCGTCGTAAGGCAGCGGCAATGGAACACGCTTTACGTGAGAAGCGTGAATCCAGTTCTTGCGGCCAGCAACACGTACGGCTGTCCTCGTTGCCAGCAGGACCTGGAAGGGACCGATGTAGCGAGGCTGAAGATTCTTTGTCCTCGCGAAGTTTCTGACCACCACGTGGTCGCCGGGTTTCAGTTGATGCCCTGGACTCTCCGGAGGCTTTGGTAGTGCATCGAAAACCTGTTGATGAATAAGACTTAATTTAGCAGTCAAGTCGTAAAGGTAGTCTATCAACATAGGATATTCAATGGAGCAAAATTGTTTAGGCCTTGGCACACCCCAGATATTTGCCGGGCGGCCAAACACGATCTCGTATGGAGAAAGCCCTATTCTAGAATGCACTGTTGCTCTCGTTGATAACAAGGCCAAAGGAAGTGCGTCTGGCCAAGCCAAACCTGTGGATGCTTGTATTTTGGCTATCTTCAGCTTGAGGGTGCCATTATAACCCTCCACTAGACCAGCTGACTGGGGATGGTTCGCACTATGAAATTTTTGTTTCAAACCTAGGCCTGCACATACACTCTGCATAACTTTCCCTATAAACTCACTTCCGTTATCTGACCATACAATCCGTGGCATACCGAATCTAGGGAAATATTCTTTGAGAAGAATTTTGGCAGTTGATAAGGCGGTATTGTCCTTCAGTGGGTATGCTTCTATCCACCTGGAAAAAGCACAAACCACCACCAGGACGTATTTCAAATTATTACAGCGTTCCATGTGAATAAAATCTAACTGAATCACTTCAAAGGGACAGGAAGGAGGAGCGAAATGACCAGCTGGAGTTGGAGTTCCCTTGCCAGGGTTATGCATCAAGCACACCATACAATTTTTCACCACTCTCTCTGCACACTTACTGATCCCATCATTCTTCCAGACCGGAGCCAACATCTTACAGATACCTTTAGAACTTATATGCGCTACTCCGTGCGCCATTGTCACTACTGCAAGCACATACGCATCTGGCAACATCCAACGTTGTTGCTCTGTCAAATCAATCCAACATCCATTCGAGTCCAACTTGCCCATACTTTCTCTCCATACACGTTTCTCTTCCTCAGTTGCTTCTCTCTGAATCTCCTTCACACTTTCCATTGTATCTTCACACATCCCAGACTCAGCGATCCATCTTGCAGACGTTGCAACATACATTCTACTCATCACATCTCTAGCTGTCTGTTTAGCAATTTCATCAGCAAACGCATTCCCATGTCCAACATCATCCGTGATTGCTTTATGAGCACTGCACTTTACAATTGCAACTTCAGTTGGCAAGGTTAGAGATTCCAACAAGTCGTTAACTAGCTGACCATGTTGAATCTTAGTCCCATGGGACGTAATGAAACCTCTTTCTCTCCACAACCGGCCAAAACTATGGGCCACGCCAAATGCGTACTGACTGTCTGTGAACACATTCACTCTCTTTCCCTCAGCTAAAACACATGCTCTCGTTAGAGCTATTAATTCTGCAGCTTGGGCAGAATTCTGACTCACTCTTGCAGTCTCCACAATCGTCTTCAAAGTTGTCACCGCATAAGCAGCAGTCACATCACCATTCTCCAATTTAAAACATGACCCGTCCACATATAGCGTGCCATCCGGATCAGATAACGGAGTATCCTTCAGGTCAATGCGTCCTTTTGTCTCTTCCTCCGTTTTAAAATAGCAGTCATGTGGCTCAGAATCACTCGACTCTTGATCAGTCGGCAACAGCGTTGCTGGATTCAATACATTACATCTTTTGATCTGAATATGACTCGCTAGTAGTGTCAGTTCGTAACCAGATAATCTCGCACTGGTAAGGTGTTGTGTCTTCGTTCGGTTCATGAGTGTATCTACTGCATGAGGAACCATGACCACTAGCATATTGTTCATCACCAAACCAGCAGATTGCCGAATGGAAGCCGCAGCTGCCGCTGTAGCTCTCAAACAACTAGGCAACGCTCTGGCTACCGGATCTAATGTTGATGAGAAATACGCACAAGGGCGTTGTTTATCACCAAACTTCTGTGTCAGGACACTCAACGCGCAACCTTCTCTCTCATGAACGTAGAGCGTGAATGGTTTACTGTAATCAGGTGTACCCAATACAGGAGCTGAACACAAGGCTTTTCGTAATTCGGTAAAGCTCTCTTGACATTCATCAGACCATGGCACCGGACTCGGAACATTTTTCCCAGTCAAAGCTACCAATGGTTTCGCTAAAAGAGAAAAATTTG
The DNA here is from genome assembly GCF_964263255.1 of Lissotriton vulgaris. Lineage (NCBI taxonomy): Eukaryota > Metazoa > Chordata > Amphibia > Caudata > Salamandridae > Lissotriton > Lissotriton vulgaris. The sequence continues at coordinate 594,968,157 of NC_141693.1, forward strand.
GAATCCACTGCCTACAGTAGGAGGTAATACCTAAAAAGGCACGTACTTCTCTCTGTGTGCGTGGAACACTCATTTGCGTAATTGCTTTTATTCTTTCTGGGGTCAACTTCCTTCCCTCCTTTGACAAGAGATGACCTAGGTAGGTCACTTCTTGGCAGCAGTATTGCATCTTGGAAGGTGATACTTTGTGATTCAAATCAGACAAATGATGTAACAACGATACTGTAGCTGCTTTGCAAGTTTCCTTGTCATCGGCAGCCACTAAAAGATCATCTACGTACTGTACTAGGGCCGAACCTGGAGGAAGGACAAAAGAATCTAGCTGACTTTTTAATGCTTGACTGTAAATAGATGGACTCTCACAGTAGCCTTGTGGAGCGCGTTTAAATCTGAAGCTTCGACCTCCTAGACAGAAGCCAAAAATATCCCTGCTTTCCTCGGCTATCGGAATGCTGAAAAAGGCATTCTTCAAGTCGATGACTGAGAACCAATTGGCTGTAGCAGGAATCAATGTTAACAAGGCAGTAATGTCTGGAACCACAGGGAACTGCGGAACCACAATCTTATTGACTTCTCTAAGGTCTATGACAAACCTATATACTGGAGGCTTAGTAGGATCAGTTCGTTTCAGAATTGGCAATACAGGACTATTACAAACATTTCCTCGAGTTTCTTCAACCACACCTTTCTTAATCAAATCTTGCACAATCAATAAAAGTGCACGTTCTCCTTCACTTGATATTTTATATTGGGGAATTCTAGGAAATTTTACATTTGCCTTCAAAGTTACTACATACGGTGGTATTTCCAAAAGGCCTACATCATTAGGACCAGTCGCCCAAAGAGAATCAGGGAGTGAGCGCAGCTCTGGCGGGAGTGCGTCCATTGACAAGTACATCGGAGAAGCGAGTCTTTTACCCAAAGTAAGCTGTACTCCTTCCGGAGAACAGTACAATGTCGCATATAGTCGTTTTAACAAATCTAAACCAAGCAGATTTTCATTACAACCTGTCGTCAAAATCAAGGGTGCTTTCAATTGGCATGGTCCAACAGAAATAGACAAAGGATTAGATATCGGGTTGTAAACAGGGGCGCCTGAAAAACCTACGGAAACATTCGTTGAGCCAGACAAAGGTGCGCCAGGGAGTTTCGCATGAATTATAGAACTTTTTGCGGCACCAGTATCCAACAGAAACGGTTCGACTACACCTGATGTTGCTACTGCGACATAAGGCCCACTCTGATCCACTGGAACTGATACTACTCCCTCTCTCTGTCCATGGCTGTCCTAGTACCCATTTTGCTGGAATCCCTCATCAACTTCACAATAATCCTCAACAAGGTATTGCTGAGATCTATTCTGTTGAGCTGACTGTACGTTTCGTTGATCAAAGTGATTAGAGGGACGATCATTCGTTTGCGGAGGCATAGCACCTCGCCCTCGACCTCTAGTATTCTGCGCAAAACCACCACGACCTCTCTGGGCTGCTGCTGCATTATTTTGCGCTAAAATCGGACATTCATTCTTGTAGTGACCCTCCTTCTTACAGTACGCACACTGATTCCACTGATATTGAGGCCTGGTTGAATTATAATCTGTCCTTTGATACGAATTCTGTTGCATATTAGTCTGATTCGTGCGAGGCGGATACGCCTGCTGTAAAAGAACTTTAGTCTTTAAATCTTTCGTTTTCTTCTCTGATTTCTCCTTTTCCTCTTTATCCCTATTTTCGTAGTACTGCGCAGTCGCAAGTATTTGCGCTGTTGTAGATACAGCCCACGCACTCTCTGAATCCTTTAATTTATTGCATAATTCAGGTAACAAATTATGCACAAATTTATCGACAAACAGTCTCTGTCCTCCTTCAGTACTCATATCCTGACCACTATGGTCTACAAAAGTCTCTTCGAACCTCGTGAAGAAGTCGGAGACACTTTCATCTTTCTTTTGCTTGCATGCCGATAATTTATCCCAATTAACACGCAACGCAGGCATCAGAGTCTTCATTAAGTCAATTATTCTACCTGGAAGATTAGCAATTAGGGGTTCCGGTTTTGCACCACCCGTTTGCTGACCATCTGCTGCAGTTATAGCTGCCCAATCACCACCTAAAGCTGCTTGATGATCCTCTCTACGAATTTTAGCCCACACTGGTTGTGGAACTACATTGCCAAATAGCATGTCAATGTCTGTCAAATTCATTATACAGGCTTCAACTGTCTGTGTCAATTCCTTGTAATATCCGGCCGGATTCTTACGCGGATCTGGTAAGGCCTGTTTCACCGCTAGTACTTCAGCTCGCTTCCATGGAATGTGTATCCACACTCGTTGGAACTGTGCTGGAGCAGCTGCAATACCAGCAACCGCATCAGCTTGAATAGCTTCGCGCCAAATCGGAGGAACCTCCCTCATAGGATATTGGCGACTTAGCTTCATTTTACCTTTCTCTAAATCTCTCGGCGAACGAAGAGATGGATCATTCCTAAAACTCAAAATAAGTTCCATCGCTTCCTGTATATTATCACCCACTATCATTCCTGCAGCAAACTCTTTCTGCACCTTAATTAAATCCTCCAAGTCTGATTCGACATCATCTTCCTCTATTTCCTCACGTAACAACGAGCACATCTCATCAAAGACGTATCGTTGCGTTGGTTCCTTCCACTGCATAAACGTATCTAATACATCTCTCGTATTATATCTTCTAACTTTCGTAATCCATCTGAGAGCCGTGGAATCTAAAACTCCCCTTTCTTCAGTACTTGGTAGCTGACTACGTCTCTGAACTGAATCAGAAGTAGGAGTCTTAATTAAGGATTTATATAAAGGAGACAGAATATTAGCAACAGAATCAGTTATTTTTCGACGTACAGAAAGTGGAGTTAACATACTCGCAGACGTAGAGAACACAGTAGAGGTAGGAACAGATTGCGAAGCAGTAGGAGTATCGATGAAAATAGTTTGTGAAGTAGTAGGTGTAAGCGAGACAGATACAGGTATAGAAGTCGGCAACCCAGGGAGAGGAGGAGCCGTAGGAACATTCACATTAACCACAGGAGGTACAGGAACTAGATTCTGAGGAACAAGAACACCAGGTTGTCCAGCAACCGGCAATTGAACATTCGGTACAAGTTGGGCCGCAGCACGTTGTGCATACGGTGGAGGTGAACGTAACAGATAGGACAACAGAGGATCATTTTCGGGATCCTCCAGTATCTTAGCTGTTTTCGATGGCAAGGCAGGGTAGCACTTGTCAATCGCTAAATTATGCTCTCTAATTGCTACATCTATAGCCTTTTCGCACTCATTATCTTGCAGTTGTTTAGTTGCTTGCTCTACAGTTAACTCTTCTTGCTCTTTTTGTTCTTTCTTCAACCTTTTCATTTCTCTCTGTTTAGATTCCTTTCGCCAGTAACGGAAAGAATCAAACATTGCCGGCCGGGCTTTCTTACTAAACAGTTTCGCTTCTAAATTATCAAGGATCTCGGGTTCAAAACTACCATGTAGTGGCCAACTAAGGACACCATCTTTCTTACAGTAACGTACCCACACCTCATTATAGGATATAGGACCCACTCCAAATTTGCAATATAGGTCATAAAGTGGAGTCCCAATCGGAGGAACCAAACAAGAATCCTCCAATCGTGAGTCACTGTTGCAACTAAAACAAGACAACATTTTCCGACTTACCATTTTCAGTCTGGAACACAAAACAAACAAAACACGAAACAGATATGTGCACTTGAACCAAGAACTTAGGCCTACCAAAAACCAAACTAATGTATCGATACCCAAACTGAACCAAATAGATTATCGTAACCAGAACAACTAGTGATAATCTTACGAAACCAAACCAAACCAAGAACCGATCAAGGATTTTTAACAATCCTCACAAAGTAACCAGCTAGCTATCACTAAATACTTAACTGAGGCACTGAAGACGTCACCAAGGAGAAACCCGTCACGTTTCGCTGTACTAAAGCTGCACCTCGGGTCCAAGACAGGGCGACGGTCAAGGCAACGGCCCACTGCAGCCGTCCTGAACGGGAACCCTCGTGGAAGAGAACTTCAGGGCCACTTTTGCGATATGCCGGGATCGATGAAGTGGGGCGCCTCCCTCAGGAATCTTCACACGAAGCTTCTCGAACTCTTCAGGCTTTTGGACCGGTACCGAATGACGTCGCCCCACGTTGGGCGCCAATTGGAGTTCTGGACTTTTTGGTTCCGTCCAGAGGTGTCAGGGAACAACACCCAAAGACCCCGGAGTTCCACCTGCCTTGGTGCGCAAATGAACAGAAACACGGGCTTCTCGATGGTGGCGTCAAAGACCAAAGGTTTATTACTGCAGGGACACAGAAATCACAGAATCTACACACGGGCAGAATCTAGGAGACTGTTCGATTTGTACATTGAGGGTTGCTCCTTATATACCAAAAATTGTGCTTCAGGCAAATATTTCACATGTCAGTACATTCCCAAACCTTTGTGTCTTAAACAATAAATATTTGGCGTTACACAGGAACTGTCGATAATATCTGATGCCAAACATCACGAAGAGGGGTTCCCACTAGTCCATCACAATCCCTTGTCAATATTGCATTCAAGAGCCGGACCGCCTCATCGTAAAGTTCGTTACCTCCCCCTAATAAAGGCCCAGAAGGAAAGGAGCAGAGCCAGGTGTAGAAGATAGAAAAACGGGATAAGAGATGTTTGTGGGTTGTAAATGGGCAAGGCTACCGGCTTCGGCCGCCTAATCATGATCAGGACAATGGACACGAGAACCAGTTCAGGTGGGCTGGCCTCGGGCAGAGGAGGCAGCCTTTGTCGAGTCATGCAGCTTCAGCGTGATCTGGTTTAAGGTGTACGTGACATGTAAGAGGTGAATCTCCGGCTAAGGCTACGTGTCCTTAATCAAAATGGAGTGATCAGAGGCTATTGCATATGTGAGGGCAAGGAAACACAAAATGGCGGCCATGATCTAAGATGGATGCCATGGGTAGATCAGAAATGTGTTCATAACAGGAGTGCTCTTGCTCGTATCGTAGCGAAAACACCAGGATATGCTAAATGGATCATTTGCGGTTCGCTGATACTAATATTATGTATTTCCGACAAACTTGAAAACACGGGTTCAAATCGTCACGGAACCTCAGCAGCTAGGTCATAACTCCACTTTTCCACCATGGATGTCCTAGAAAACAAATGCAATCAACATTAGACTGTGCTAGCATTGCTCCCAGACCAGGAAAACCCACCCACAAAAACCAGGAAGCCCCCCAAACAGGCCCCCGAAAACATGATAGTGAGCAAAAAGGCAAAAACTTTTTCAAGTCTGATTTTCGCCAAACCACTTTTATCCGGTATTAGACCTTCCTAGCAATGGCCCCAGAGCTGTCAACCCAGGTGGAAACTAGTAGAAGACCCCCAAACAGCCAAAAAGCAAAAGTACAAAAATGGGGACTTAGTAATTTTCAGGCCAATTTCCAAAATCAATCTGCGCGCGATCTGCAGCTCGGCCCTAACTCCCCTTTGCCACCATATATTTTCTTCAAACCACTTGCAATCAAAAGTATGCATACCCAGCAGTGCTCCCAGACCCCGAAACGCAGCCACAAACACCAGGAAGCCCCCCAAACAGGCCCCCAAAAACATGATAGTGAGCAAAAAGGCAAAAACTTTTTCAAGTCTGATTTTCGTCAAACCACTTTCATCCGGTATTAGACCTTCCCAGCAATGCCTCAAGACCCCCCAACCCACCCGCAAAAAAGCACAACACCCCCAAACAGGCAAAAAGCAAAAATGGAAAATCTCATACTTACAATATTTTTCGGCCTTCTGTCCAAATGCGCTGTGCAGCTAGGTCATAACTCCACTTTTCCAACATGGATGTCCTAGAACACAAATGCAATCAACATTAGACTGTACCAGCAGTGCTCCCAGACCCCAAAACCCTCCCCCAAACACCAGGAACCCACCTTTAAAGGCCCCCGAAAACATGATAGCGAGCAAAAAGGCAAAAACATTTTCAACTCTGATTTTCTCCAAACCACTTTTATCCGGTATTAGACCTTCCCAGCAATGGCCCCAGAGCCGTCAACTCACCCGCAAGAAGTAGAACACCCCCACAAGTGCAGAGTCTTTCTTCATTGGGCGTAATCCAGCCATCTGCTTTGAGGGAAATAGTAGTTTGGAGGAGGAGGATAGAGGAGCATGTTCTTGTGAACTTGTGAACCTGAGGAATGCAGACTGCGGCACCTTCAAATCAATAAGCAAATAAGTGAAGACAGTTCGGCTGATGGGCTTGTTTTTGTGATTAGGTGATTAAAGTTTTTATTTATATTGACTTTGCAAAACAAAGAAAGACATACACACAGGAATAAAAGTGAATAAGGACGAAAAAGAAAGTTATTGATTCACTGGCTCATTTTCAGGGCTCGGTGTCAGGGAAGAAGAGTTTGTCCTCATACTCTGCGAATTCAGGCGGGAGTAGGTCACCTAACAGAGAAGAAATTCCCTCATCTAAGTTGGTGTCCTCCTTGTCTTCTTCCAGCGTGTATTCTCGTACTTTGTAATCTGGTGGCACGAGGTGCTGATTCATCTTGATCATTGTTAACCTCTCCACATTTTTGGGCGAGAGGCGGGTTCTCTTTTGCAAGTTACAATGCCACCAGCAGCACTGAAAACACGTTCAGAAGACACGCTCGCGAGTGGGCAAAACAAGTAGTTTATAGCCAGGTTGGAGATCTCTGGCCACAATTCTTTTTTCCCATGCCTATACGCCAATGGGTCATCATGAACATAGACCTCTGTTGAGTCATTCAGATAGTCCTGCACCATCGACTCAAGGTTCTCCACGGTTCCTCCACTTTGCTTACTTTTTGTTGGGACCTTTTGAGAAGCAAACCCAAGCTGAGTTAGCCAATCCTCTTCTTCACACAATGTTACTGTTGTGTCTGGTGCAGATGATCCGGTTGCTGGTGTCTTTAACGGCTGAGAGGGAAAATCACTAATTTCTGCCACAGCCACAGGTGCAGAAGTGGATTCTTGTGAATCCGGATGGCCTGCTGATGCTGATGTACTGCCTTTTCCTTCAATTTCCTGCCGTTCTCTTTCAAACCTCATGGCTGACAGAACTAGCCAACGTTTGTACTTTAAAACTTCTGCGTCACCAAAAGGAAAGAATGCTCTGCCTGCCAGTGCCTTTTTGTAGCGTGGATCCAGAATAGTAGCACAAATGTAATGCTGTTCTGGGTGGATCTTTTGAAGACGTTCATCGCAAAGTAGGCGCTGTAATAATTTCTCCGCCAAATCAAAAGCTTCTTGCTTTTCTTCATCTTTTTGAAACGTGGAAGACACCGCCTTCAGTTGGTGCTCGAGCATGTGCAACAATGGGATAGTTTTTCCCAAATTACAGTCCTCCCTGCTGACTGCACGTGTTAAGACCTCAAAAGGACAAAGCATGTCTGTCAGGCTTTTAACTAGCTTCCATTGCTCCGCATGTATCCTCAGGTCCTTCATAGCTGTACCCTGTGTAAAGAAATACTGATCGACTACCGTACACTGCTCATACTGACGCTCAAGCATGTAGAAGGTTGAGTTCCAACGTGTTGCTACCTCCTGGATGAGTGCTTTCACTGGCAGTCGACGTTCATGTTGCAGGCCCCTCAGATGCTTCCAGGTCTTAAAAGAATGGCTGAAATGTGTGCACATTCTTCGGCAGGTGGTCAGTAACTCGCACACTGGACTTTCTTCACTCAAGAATTTTTTAACAACCAGGTTTATTCAGTGCGCCAAACACGGCACTCTGAAATAGTTACCCATACCCATGGCCTTAACTAAATTGGCGCCATTATCCGTGGAAACATAGCAAATCTTGCGTTTTTTTGGGGACAGCCGTTGAAAGACCTTTGTGTTAAACTCCTGCAAAATGTTTTCTCCTGTATGACTTGTCTCCATGCCAAACATGGCTAGTGTTGCATGTTTCCGAGCAGCTTTAAAAACGTTGTCTGGGTCAACACCTGCCCTTAGCTTTGTTGTAACTCCTGAAAAAGAGACCCAGTGTGCAGTGATGCACATGTAATCAGTGCCTGCGCCACTGGTCCACATGTCTGTTGTCAGATGTATAGTGTGAACAGCACTCTTCTGCAAAGCTGCCCCAATCACCTCCAGCACATCTGCATGTAGTGCTGGAACCGCAACTCTGGCAAAATAGAACCGGCTAGGAACCTTCCATTTAGGGCAGAGTCTTGCCACTAATTCAAGAAAACCAACCCCTTCCACAAAAGAAAAAGGGAGAAGATCCAGAGCTAACATTTTAGCCAGCTTAGTGTTATACAGACACGTCATTGGGTGGTTGCGTTCAAATGGCGCTTCTGAAAACAACATGCTTCTAATGGTAGGCTGGACCATGATTTTACGGGATGATGATGATGATGACTTCTTCGACCCAGTTACGCTCGGTGATGATGAACTTTTTCGCATTGGTGTCTCACTCTCTCCCACACTCTTAGTGTTGCTCACAGGGGGTGTGCTGCTGACAGGGGTACTGGGTGTAAGTGAAGTGATTGACGCTTCTTCCTCCTCATCATCATCAGATGAAACACCAACGGATAGAGTTTGTTGACTTCAAATTCGGGCTTCCTTGACCTCCTTTAGGTGCGCATGCCATTGGACAGTGTGCTGTCTCTCAAGATGACATCTCTGGCCTCCGGTACCATAGTTGGTACCAAGCTTACTACGACTAATTGCAAGCTTACAAATGCTACAAATGGCTATGTTTTCCCTTGTTGTGCAAACACTAAAGTCCCAAACTGCGGACTTCAAATGTCTGTGGGGGGCGGAGGAGGTGATACTGGTCATGCTGCTAATGCCAGATGAAGTGGAGGATGTGTGTTGCCGAACTTTACTACATTGTGCACTTGCACCACCACTAATTGAGGAAATGAAGGTCGAGGTGTATGGAGGTCCCTTCTGGCGAGAAAAAATATGGAAGCGTTAGGTGGTGGTGTACTAGTTAACTCCAATGATGGTGGTCCCATTGCCTCCTCGTCGACAACATCATGCTCAGCAGCTTTTCGGGCTAGGGTAAAAATGTCTGTTTACTGCATGCCCGCTGAGGCTGGAGTGGCGTGTATGATGACTGCGTCGTCGTCGTGAGAGTCTTCATCAGCAGGAGTAGTATACGCCACTTCTTCAGCGTCATCATCACACCCCATAACTATGAGACTTTCGGGGGGCCTTCCTTTTACGCTTAGCTACCTTTGTCAGATCATGGTGTGCCTCACTCTCAGACGGCAGTGGTGGTTCCCAAGTTGGATCCATATCATCAGAAGGAAGGGGGCTTGAAGAAGATGTAGACACCATCCTTGATCTTTTCCTTGCTAGGGATGTGGAAGACAATGAATGATCAGGAGGAGTGGCTTTCTCAAATGATACCTCGGCTTGAATGTCCATTTCCTGATGTGCCCCTACTTCGGGAGGAACAACTATTGTGGGCACTTGTGCCCCTCCATGCACCTCTGCTTGCGCATCTCCTTGCGCTGCCTCTCCTTCCACATGTACTTGGGCCTGTACTTGCACATGTGGTTGTTGTTGCGGCTGTGGTTGTTGAACACTCGTCAGATGAGTTACAACAACCTGTGTTGATTGAGGGACATTGCTGCTACTTTCTTGTGATGAGCCAACATCACTGGTCGATGGTGATTGAACAACTAGACTAACTGCCTCTGCAGCACTCAGGGGCTTGGACTTAAGTTGGCGTGGTGGTGGTGGCACTGAGCCCAATGGAGCGGGGGTGCTGCTCCCAGCTTGGTCCCCAGCAGATCCCGCTGCTGCTGCAGGCGTACTTTTTTTTATTCCCCAAAAATGTGGCGGGCAGCACACCAGTCTCCTTGGTAACTTGCTTCTTCTGCTCCTTACTGGCAACTTTCTTGCTAGATGAGCTACGGGGAACTATTTTTGGGGCCATCTTCTTCAGATGTCAGAACAGCAGGCCGCAGTTGCACGAGTTGCAGAGTTGTCTTGTCTGTGGCCACACGTGACGTAGCGTGACGTTATGCTGCACACACCGCTGCAAAACCTCTTCCTGGCACTGGTGGTTCTGTTGTGAACCTAAAAGCAATGGAAGACAGAGGAACATCAGTTAGACACCCCAAAAAGTTGAAAAACACATAAAAATCACCACAATCCCATGCCATCCATGCCCTCAATGATGTTTCAATTCAAGACACCTCACAGAAAGTCTAGGCCCATGCACCACTGAGTACCCCTGGGCATAAGGGATGAAAGCTAGGCAAAATGGGTGCAGGCCTGGAAACACTGCATGCCTTCAAAATGGCCCCTTGCCCCCAGCACATGGGCAGGCCCTGCCTGTACCAGCACTCAAAATGGCCCCCACCCACATGGCCAGTCCCCATCAACACCCCAAAAAATCGAAAAACACACAAAAATCAGCACAATCCCATGCCATCCATGCCCTCCATGATGTTTACATTAAAGCGACCCCACAGAAAGACTCAGTCCATGTACCACGCACTACCCCTGAGAAAAAGGCCCCAACAGCAGCCAAAAAATCGAAAAACACACAAAAATCAGCACAATCCCTTGCCATCCATTCCCTCCATGATGTTTACATTAAAGAGACCCCGCAGAAAGACTCAGTCCATGTACCACTCACTACCCCTGGGCAAAAGGCCCCAAAATCAGCCCAAAAAATCGAAAAACACACAATAATCAGCACAATACCATGCCATCCATGATGTTTACATTAAAGAGACCCCACAGAAAGACTCAGTCCATGCACCACTCACTACCCCTGGGCAAAAGGCCCCAACAGTACCAAAAAAAAATCGAAAAACACACAAAAATCAGCACAATCCCATGCCATCCATGCCCTCCATGATGTTTAAATTCAAGACACCCCCACAGAAAGACTAGGCCCATGCACCACTCACTACCCCTGGGCAAAAGGCCCCAACAGCAGCCAAAAAATTTGAAAAACACACAAAAATCAGCACAATCCCACGCCATCCATGCCCTCAATGATGTTTAAATTCAAGACACCCCACAGAAAGACTAGGCCCATGCACCACTCACTACCCCTGGGCATAAAGGATGAAAGCTAGGCAAAATGGGTGCAGGCCTGAGAACACTGTCTGCCTTCAAAATGGCCCCTTGTCCTTCAGCACATGGCCAGGGCCTGCCTGTACCAGCACTCAAAATGGCCCCCACGCACATGGCCAGTCCCCAACAGCAGCCAAAAAAATCGAAAAGCACACAAAAATCAGCACATTCCCATGCCATTGATGCCCTCCATGATGTTTACATTAAAGAGACCCCACAGAAAGACTCAGTCCATGCACCACTCACTACCCCTGGGCAAAAGGCCCCAACAGCAGCCAAAAAAATCGAAAAACACACAAAAATCAGCACAATCCCATGCCATCCATGCCCTCCATGATGTTTACATTAAAGAGACCCCACAGAAAGACTCAGTCCATGCACCACTCACTACTCCTGGGCAAAAGGCCCCAACAGCAGCCATAAAAATCGAAAAACACACAAAAATCAGCACAATCCCATGCCATCCATGCCCTCCATGATGTTTACATTAAAGAGACCCCACAGAAAGACTCAGTCCATGCACCACTCACTACCCCTGGGCAAAAGGCCCCAACAACAGCCCAAAAATCGAAAATTCCAAAATTGTAGTTGCAGCAACTGTAATGCCCCAAACAAACTTACTTGTGAAATTTCTAATCCAAAAGTGATCCAAAGAAAGTCAAAAAGGCCTCAAATCCAAATATCCAGCAGCATCCACAAAAAATAATCCTTCCAGGTCAATATCCAAATGAAAGTGACCAGCACATGAAGAAAGCACTGGGAGGAGCCTGCTGGACAGGAAGAGGAAGTTGGAGACTGTGGGGCACTTCCTTCCTCCCACCCCTTCCCCAAAATGGACACCTTGCAAAAAAAAGTGCAGGCAAATGTCAACCTAAGGAGTTATTCTAATAAAAATCATCATTTTCAGAAGGTTTATGCTGCTCGCTGGTGGATTTCTTGTGCAGAATTGCAAATTTTGCATTTTCGCGAGTGCGAGATTGTTGCTGCCCACCGCATCTACGTGTTCACAATTGCGAACTCTCGCGATACGTGCTGTGCAAGGTGGCAAGCCGCGATGATGTAATCGCGGTCGCCAAATTCCCGCGAGATCCCGCAGCAAGATCCAAAATGGCGCAGCACACGCGAAATATTGAGAAAAACAACTCTGCAAACGCTGAATGACGGTAAGTGAATGCCGCGCGCCGCAATATTGTATCACCAAGCAAAAAAATCCGCTGCATGCGAATTTGCGGATTTTTGGCAAATTCGCGAGAGTTCGCGTATTGCGAATTTACCGAAAATCCGCAAATTCCGCGAGTGGAACGGATTTTACGCCCATGCTTACCCAGAACGCTGTGTGAGGCCTCACGCTAGCAAGTAACTCCTGACCCCCCTGACCCCCCAGGACCCTGAGACCTTACCAATATCAAGGACCCACAGCGCCCCCCAGTGTAGGACAAGCCCTGTCCTGGAGGTTTTCTGACGCCCCAACCCCCAACACCGAAACCTCTGGCCGAGTGATCTCCCCGCCTGGTGATGACCGGCAGGCGCTAAGGGAAGTGGGCGGAGGAGTTTCAGTAACACGTCCTGTCTCCCCCGAGGCCGGCTCCACTCCCTGTTGGCCGTCTGATGACCCTGCCACCAAAGTGAGGAAAGCCAAGTGCCAGCTGGCCGGAAGCAGGACCCTCAGGATGCGAACCCCCAGGCCCTCCCTGGCCCAATCAAAGGACTTCATAGAAATGGAGGCCCTATCACTAGGCCCCCTTCCCTACTGAGAGGGGTTGTCTTTTCTGAACCTGGAGAGCCCTGCAGACGTGGTCGCAGCTCTAGTAACTTGGACCCCCAGAGCCCTGCTGACTCTGTCGCGGCTCTGGCACTTGGACCCCCCCAGAGCCCTGCTGACTCCGTCGCGGCTCCGACACTTGGACCCCCAGAGCCCTATTGACTCTGTCGCGGCTCTGGCACTTGGAACCCCCCAGAGCCCTGCTGACTCCGTCATCGCTCTGACACTTGGACCCCCCAGAGCCCCACTGACTCTGTCGCGGCTCTGGCACTTGGACCCCCCCCAAAGCCCTGCTGACTCCGTCGCGACTCTGGCACTTGGACCCCCAGAGCCCTGTTGACTCCGTCGCGGCTCTTGCACTTGGACCCCCCAGAGCCCTGCTGACTCCGTCACGGCTCTGGCCCTTGGACCCCCCCAGAGCCCTGCTGACTCTGTTGCAGCTCTGGCACTTGGACCCCCCTAGAGCCCTGCTGACAGCATCGTGGCTCTGCCACCTGGAACCCTCCCAGAGCCCTGCTGCCTTTAGCGCGGCTTTGTCACCTGGACCTCCGGAGCCCAGCTGACGTGTCGCAACTCCTGCGTGTGAGTACAACACGTACTCGTGTCCCCACTTGCTACAAATGCACCAGCAGCCTCAAAGGGTACATGCCGTACCACAAACGCACCAGCAGCCTCAGTGGATACGCGCCGTACCAAGAACGCACCAGCAGCCTCCATGGGTACGCGCCGCACTAAGAACGCACCAGCAGCCCCAGTGGGTACGCGCCGTACTAAGAATGCACCAGCAGCCTCAGTGGGTACGCGCCGTACCAAGAACGCACCAGCAGCCTCAGTGGGTATGCGCTGTACCAAGAACACACCAGCAGCCTCAGTGGGTACGTGCCGTACTACGAACGCACCAGCAAACTCAGAGGGTACATGCCATACCACAAACACACCAGCAGCCTCAGTGTGTACGCGCCGTACCAAGAACGCACTAGCAGCTTCAGTGGGTACGCACTGCACCAAGAACGCCGTACTAAGAACGCACCAGCAGCCTCAGTGGGTACGCGCCCTACTAAGAACGCACCAGCAGCCTCAGTGGGTACGCGCCGTACTAAGAATGCACCAGCAGCCTCAGTGGATACGCGCTGTACCAAGAACGCACCAGCAGCCCCAGTGGGTACGCGCCGTACTAAGAACGCACCAGCAGCCTCAGTGGGTACGCGCCGTACCAAGAACGCACCAGCAGCCTCAGTGGGTACGCGCTGTACCAAGAACGCACCAGCAGCCTCAGTGGGTACACGCCGTACTACAAACGCACCAGCAACCTCAGAGGGTACATGCCGTACCACAAACACACCAGCAGCCTCAGTGGGTACGCGCCGTACCAAGAACGCACTAGCAGCCTCAGTGGGTACGCACAGCACCAAGAACGCACCAGCAGCCTTAGTGAGTACGCACCGTACTAAGAATGCACCAGCAGTCTCAGTGGGTACGCGCCCTACTAAGAACGCACCAGCAGCCTCAGTGGATACGCGCCGTACTAAGAATGCACCAGCAGCCTCAGTGGATATGCGCCATACCAAGAACGCACCAGCAGCCTCAGTGGGTACGCACCGTACCAAGAATGCACCAGCAGCCTCAGAGGGTACGCGCCGTACCAAGAGAACATCTCGTGACTCGAGGATTGCGGGTCCAACGCTGGGGCCCACCCACTGAAGCCTCGAACACCCTGTGACTTGAGGATTGTGAGTCATACGCCGGGTACACTCCCTCATGACTGCAGTGGTGGTAGTGCTAACATCCTAGAGGCTGCCTGAACTAAGACTCACCCCCCTCCAGGGAAACTGTGAGTATGTGGGACCTTCTCCCCAAGCCTGACCGAACTCTTCCTATATCCCTTATACCCGCAGGGCGGAGCTGACCCCTATACCCCTTGGATATGTGACATACCTGACCTGACGAGAATTGTCATATATATATAAAGAACTTCTTGACCCATAATTCCCTGGTGTGTTGTCCTTCAGTGGTATTGTGAGAACTCTCTGTGTGCAACTGTCAATTCCTAACCCTCGCATCTGAGGGTCAGCCGCCTAACGCTCGGCACGTACTGGGAGAGGGAGGCCCCTGTGTGGGCAGTAAGACCGATCACTGCCACTCAGAGACCAGCCCCCTTCCAACAGTTCCGTTCTGCAGTTTTTTCAGGAGATACTCTCAAAGAAGTCTATTAGAATGCATGGAAATTTTGTGTTTTGGGAACCCAGTTTTTTTTGGCCTCGGCTTGACAGATCACCCTAAAACTTTCCATACACAAACTAGGTAAAAAAAGAGCACTTACATTTTTTTGGATGGAGCTTTATCATACATTGCAAAGTTATTAGCAACATGAAAAACGAATGCTGACTTAACTATATCTACTAAGTGGCGGCTCCATTTCGATAGGAAGATCGTTTTTAACTTTGCTAAGGACTTTGGAGCCCTTTGACGAATCTGCACAAGATGTTCCAAAAAAGTTCTTCTACCTTATATCCGTCCCGTAAAGTTTCAGGATGATCCCTGAATTGGGGCCTAGAAAAATCAACCTCCCAAAACACTGATTGGCTGTGTTAATTCCTATATAAATTCTTTTGGAAGCAGTACAGAAAAAAAAGATGAAAAAAATTACCTAAAATTTGGCAGACTTTTAAAACTTTACTCAGAAAGCCTGCTTGTCTTCATCTGGTGTAAATCCATTCAGCTAGTTTTGAGAAGTTTGCATTTAAAGAGTGACGGGTTGGGCATGAAGAGATTAAAAAGTTTGGTATATCTGGACTGTTGGTATCAAGATACGCCCCTTTAAAGGGGACTAATCAATCCTGATTGACTGGTTATACCGGAGCAATATGTTGTTGCAGTTATTTCAGGACCCAGGAACACTGTCCCTGCATCCTATAATGAATAAAAAAATTAAGAAATAAGGAGGTAGGGTGATTTAACCCTGACCTCCAGGGATATGTGGTAACATCCCAAAGAGACCCTCTTCCTTTATTGGCTGGATAACATGTTATGTCCATTATAGGACTTAGAGATATGGGGCCATATGTAGGTAGCTAAATACCGGTCGGTAACGGCCGAAATTCGGTAAATGTGCCGTTACCGACCGGTATTTAGGCATTTGAGATGTAGGAGGCCAAATGTAAGGATTCGGTAAATATGAATCGGTAAATACCGATTCTTCATTACCGATTTCAAAAATACCGAATCGGTAAATAAAAAACGGTAAAATGAGAAAAAATATGTAGGTAAAATCAGAAATACCGAATTTGATGAAATTCAGGGCCAGATGTATCAAGGCTTTTGCGACTCGCAAAGGCTGAAAATCGCAGAATTTCGGCCTTTGCGACTCGCAAACGGCCGTTTTGCGATATTTCACATGTATGAAATAATCGCAATTTATTTAATCGCAATTATTTGCGATTCCTTCTTTTGCATAGCATTTAAGGAATCGCAAATTTTGCGATTCCTTAAATGATATGTATGACACATTTTTGGTGTGCGAATTAGTGTAAAAAAATCGCATTTTACCATCAACTTGTAATTGGTGGTAAATTGCGATTTTTTTCAAAAATGCCCTAATTGGCATTTGTAAGGGTGGCATGTGACACTCATACATGCCCATAGGGCATGTATGTGTGCCACATGCACACACATGTAGATTTGAGGGGTGCAGCTGGGTGTCTTTGAGACACCCCTGCACCCTTGAAATAATTCTCAAATTGCGATTAGCAAATTGCGAATTCGCAATTTGAGAATTACTGCACAATCATTCCTATGGGCCTCCTGGCCCATAGAAATGAATGGGAAAATTATTCCTTAATTGCGATTAGCAATTTGCTAATCGCAATTAAGGAATTTTAAGGAATCGCTAAAAAATAGCGAAAATCTACATACATACCATTTTGCACTTCTCAAATAGCGATTCCTTAACAATCGCTATTAGAGAAGTGTAAAATGGTTTCTTGATACATCTGCCCCTCAGTTTTTAAGAGTCGGTAAGTAACACCAACTGGAAGCAGGTGGTAATCAGCCACATGGTATATAAACAATCCCAAAATGCAACAGTGTGATCACTATGGCGGCTTTCTACGTCATTGCAAGGCGGCTACAGCTACAGGCAGCAGGAGAGAGGATCTGGAGATGGGAGGAGCAAGTCTACAGACAGCAGATCACACTCTTCCAACTTACTGAGGCAGAGATCCATGAGAGGTACAGGCTATACCCCCACACCATCCTGGACTTGATAAGGGACCTGCGCCCACTCCTGGAGCACCAAACACCAATTGTGCACGCCATACCACCACATGTGCAGGTGCTCTGTTGCTTACATCTCCTCGCATCTGGCAGTTACCAGTGGGTGATAGCTGCTGTAGGCGGGGTGTCTCAGAGTTGCCTGTCCCGTTTCTTCAGAAAGTTCCAGGATGCCATGATGCAGAGAATGCACCACTACATCAGCTTCCCAAACACATAGGCGGAACTGCAGAAAACCAAGACAGACTTTTATCAGATGGCACAGTTCCTGCATGTCATAGGCTGTATTTTAAGGGGCACACATACTAATCTGCCCTCCTGCGGCCACTGGGTACATCTACAGGAACAGAAAGTCCACACACTCAATAAATGTGCAGGTAATCTGCGACGCTGGCAACATAATCACTGACATTGTGGCCGAATTCCCTGGGAGCACCCACGACTCGTACATATTCCAGAATAGTGGGATCTACACACGTCTGGCTGCTGGAGATTTTGAGGTAAATCACTGTGACACACCCTGATAGATACTGAAGCTGAATGTGTTCTTTTGCATGTAACTAATGGCACTCTCTTTCCCACCTAGGCGATAGAGCTTATGCTGTGCGGTCCTTTGTCCTCACTCCCTACCTGAACCCATCAACCTGGAGTGATAGACGTTACAATGTGGCACACAAATCAACACGCAACGTTGTGGAGCGCACCTTTGGACTTTGCTGCTCCTCCGGATGTCAGGAACAGGTGGGGTATTGCTGCTCCTGATGGTGGTCTCTTCACTCTCCCCCACACCTAGAGCACCAGCGTTGGCTGACTGGGTGGTCAGCAGCAGTTCCATTGCAGATGTCACCTTCCCCATCCCCCTGGAGAAATCAGTGCAGCAGTGCACAAGCCCCTCCTGCATTGCCAGAGTACGCCTGCAGAGCAGGGAAGTGGCAGTTGCCAGACGGTTCACCGCCTTGGTGTGCTGCTGCATGTACTGCCTCTCCCTGTGCTTTCTTGCCCTGTCCTCATCCAGTTTGTCAAAGAGGACCACCAAGGACTGGGACATGTCCCGCATTCCCTCTGCCATTTCCCTGATGCCCCCGTCAATATTGCCCATGGTTTGGTTTAAGTGGCGCATTTGTCTTTGCACTGATTGTATGGCCTTCCCCTGCTGGCGCTGCACTTTAACCATAGTGGCCTCTAGCCCCCGTCACCCTGCCGAGTTGTGCTATGCTCCCGGACCCTATGGCATCTCGCACCTGTGTGCACACCCTCGGAAGTGAACTGCAGCCCAGCATTGGTTTCCTCCAGGGGAGCAGTTGGCGTGTCACCCTGCCTTGTGTCATCAGAGGACGACGACTTCATGACATGGAGAGTGGGTACAGCATGCCTCCTGGGCCTTACCACTACAGATGAAGTTGAAGCTGGTGAGGCTGACTGTCCTTGTGAGTCCTGGTGTGGTGATTCAATCAGCAGTGGCGATATTGGCTCTGCTGTTGTGACTGGCTCTGGTGGTGAAGCTGCCTGTAGTGTTGGTTCGGGTGGTGGGTCAGTGCTGTGGCCTGCACTCGTGCTGGCATCC
Source organism: Lissotriton vulgaris (assembly GCF_964263255.1). Classification (NCBI taxonomy): domain Eukaryota; kingdom Metazoa; phylum Chordata; class Amphibia; order Caudata; family Salamandridae; genus Lissotriton; species Lissotriton vulgaris. The sequence goes on from NC_141693.1 coordinate 594,986,874, forward strand.
TCAGTCCTTCCCTTACTGGGGGTGCCCTTCCCTCCTTCTCCTGTGCTGTCCTGCGCGATGACTCTCCTGTGGACAGATATGGACATTAGCTCAGTGGTCCAGCAACCATGTATTTCAGTATTACATTAAAATCCTGTCACACTATGTCAATGTCCTCTACTGCTTCTGACTGATGTGTGTGGCATGCCTTGTTGTTTGGTGTGATGACGGTCATGATGGGGGTTTCAATGACTACATCTCCCATGATGCATTACTGGTGTATACCAAAACCTGTACTGGATTGTGAGTCACACAGCCACATTGGGGAAGGGGGGAATTGCTGGGCATGCTCCTTACCTTGTTTTGTGGCAGCTCTGGCTGAGCTGTCTGCATCCCGATCCCAAACACACTCTCTGGCTCCAGGGTCGACTCCACCAGCTGCTCCAGGTCAGTGAGGGCAGGTGCCCTTCTCCTTCCTCCCCCTGTGACACTGGCCTCTTTCCTCTGTGCAGCCAGCTTCTTCTTGATAATGATCCTGAGATCATACCAACTTTTCTTTAAATCATCTATCTCTCGTGGGCTTACCCCTATGGCGTTCACCTTCACCTGGATTGCCAGCCAGGTCTTCCTCTTCACAGCCTCTGCTACCTGCAGGGACTGTTTCCCGAAAAACTGGGTGTGGTGTTTCACCACCTCTTCCACAAGCACCTGAAGCTCACTTGTACTGAACTTCAACTTTCTTTTTCTGTCTGCTTCTTCCCTCTGTGATTCTTGGGATGCCATCCCGCAGTTCAGATCAGCACAGTTTAGCCAGTGGCTCAGTTGCTCACAGCTCTCTAGGATGTTCTGATTGTCTGCACCTGCATGGGCGTGGCAACTTCCTGGTTGTGGGGTGGGGTGGATGAACCTATTGCATTGCAAACACTTCTTTAACTAGTAGATGCATTTGCAGAGTGGTAGAGAAAGGGTGCTGGGGCTCCGAAAAGCGCTCATGTATTTTGCTGTATAGGACCTACAGGAGGTACCAGGAGGGCTTCTTGGCCCCCAAAGTCCCTCCAGGAGTAAAGTGGACTTCATCCCCCATCTCTTAGTCTGCCAGGAGGCACCTTTGCAGAGTGGTGGAGAAGGGGGGCATGGCCTCCGAAGACATCTTAGCAATCCTACTGTGTGGGACTTACTGGAGGAAACAAGAGGGGTACTTGGCCCCCAAAGACATCCTTGGGAGCCAACTACTATTCCTATTACTTCCAGTAGGTACCACACAGCAGGATTGCTAAGTTCTCATAACAGGCCACACCCCCTTTGCCCACCGCTTTCTACAAACGTGCTCATGGCATGCTCTTGGATGGGGATTGAAGTAACCTTCATTGCTGCGGGTCCTTTAGGAGCCAACTAGCCTACCTCTTACCTCCAGTAAGCCCCACACAGTGAGATTGCTGAAAGGTGCACACAGGCCACGCCCCCTTTCTCCACCACTCTGCAAACGTGCCCCCTGGTGCATTTTAGGTTGGGGGATTAAGTCCCCTTGAATACTGAGGGTCCCTGGGGGACAACTAGCCCACCAGGTACCTTCAGTAAGTGCCACACAGATGAGTTGCAGAGAGGTGGTCCGAGGCTATGCCCCTTTTTACACCACTCTGCAAACGCGCCTCTTGGCACACTGTTGGTGAGGCAACGAGGTCCTCTTGTGTCCTGAGGACCTCAGGACACAAGTGGACTTCATCCTCCGAGCAGCAGTGCGCCAGGAGCGTACCTCCCAAGAGCAGCAGCGTGGAGTATTCGGAACCTCAGCGTACACTGCAAACCTCATGCCTGTCTGTCCAGGGCACCCTTGAGCCAGCACTGTACGCTGTGACGGGCTGTGCAGAGAAGCACGAACAATATCTATGGCAGTATAGGCTCGCCAGACCTTATTGCGAGCTGGTCTGAAGTAGCTGTCCCATTTCAAACAGCGCTGTGCCCCAGAGGTGGAGGACATTAAACAACATTCGTTAACGGACGTCCACCATCATACAGACCAGACTATCTTGTGGGCACAACAAGATAGAGACTCTGACATTGTGGGAGCTGCACATGGAACACCGCTGATGAGTTCATGAACATAGCTGGATTATTGGATTGAGTCACACTCGAACACTGGTGACAGAGTAATTCCTTCACTTGCCAACGGGGGGTCCTCAGCAACCTTAACACACCTTACTCCTTTGTAGGTCAGCAACCCTCATACACATTGCCCAACAGCTGATACACTTCAGAAGGGGGCCTGGGTCTAGTGACTGAGCTAAAAAGTCGGCACTTATCTTCATTGCACTCTTCTGGAAGCCCAGTGGCAGTGTACATTGGCATATCTCCCAAGTGTAGCAGCATTGCAGACCAGGGTACTGCCTGCCTGGTTGGCAGTGGGGGTTCCACAGCACTTTCATCACACCCGGCTCCCTAGTAGGTCAGTAACCCTCATTCATATTGCCCAACATCTAATATGAGTAAGACAGATGAAACACAGCCTCGCCTTGCGTTTGAGGAGCGAAAAACCGGCAATGCACAAAAGGTGGCATCAGACTCTGAGACCTATACCCAGGGCGAGGGCCCGTCCACGATCAAACTGACACTGCTGGCCATGCAGAAAAGCCTCCAATCCATAGAGGGCAATATGTCTGCCATAAACCATAGGCTTGACCATATGTCTTCCCAACTCGAGAAACAAAATGCGAGAATGGGGGAGGTGGAGCAATGGGTCGCTACTGCTGAGGAGGGTTTAAGTGAAGTGGCGGATAAAGTCCTTAACATGAAAAAGGTGCTGGCGCTTATCAAAGCCAAGAATGAGGACTTTGAGGCATGGTTTCACAAGAATAACATTTGAATCACGGGTCTGCCAGAATCCACAAATACTGGGAAGATGGAGACCTTCATTGAGGACCTACACACAGATATTTTTGGCAAAGAGAGCTTTTCCAACATGTTCATAATAGAGCGGACTCACTCATCCTTGGCGGCGAGACCGGCACCAGGCACAATACCTCGCCCGATATTTTCCCGATTACTAAACTACAAGGACCATGATACTATTTTAAAGGTTGGCTAGAGAAAAGGGTGACATTAACCACCAAGGGAACTCACTATCCTTTTTTCATGACTTCACTGTCGCAGTCCAAGAGGCAAGGCGAGAGTCTGGCCTTGTAAAGAAATGTTTTCACTCTGAAGGCATTCCCTAAGCCATGCTGTGCCCTGCCCGCCTCCATGTGGGCCGGGTGGGAACTTTAAAATCTTCACCACCCCTAAGATGGCGATGGAGCATGTGAAAAAATTGAAATGACGTAAACGAGATGCCACAAATGATCCGGACAAGGAAGAACAGTAATAGAGAGTGCAATGCCGAAGTATGGTTCTGATGGACGTGTCATACATGTGTTATTCTCTGATTAATAGTCCTGGGGTGTTACTATGTACCACTATAGGAATGTAGTATTAGGGCAGGTTAATCCAAATGGTTGGATTTGATGTAGTCTACACATAGTTATGATCTTACTTTCTAGCACAGGTACCAAGACCTAATTAGCCACCTTCTACTCAGTTGGAGGCAGGTAGCTCTCTGGTGGCCCCACACGGGAATACCCCATATGTTGCATAAGGTTAGATTTTTTTATTGCGGATGTTTAAACAAAATAGGGGTGGCTTTGGCATGTTGGGACAACTGAAGTGGGAGGGGGATTGGAGGGGGTGGAGGGGGGAACTGGTTGGCATTTTGCTCTTGTACTGATTTTATACCTAAGTGATACACTACAGTCACTATGCAGCATTCGAACAGGTACATCATCTCTGCTTCCTGGCACTGGTGGTAATATAACATTCCTCACATGGAATGTGCAAAGCTTAAACAGCCGCAAGAAGATTTGCTTGGTGCTGGCCTGTCTAGACAGGCTTGATGTCAAAGTAGCATTCCTGCCAGAGACACATCTTACATCACAGTCAGAGGAATGTGGGCAGTCGCTGGGCAGGGGCCAGAATTGCTTCATCTTACTCCTCTTATTCCTGTGGGGTGCTAATATTAGTTAAGAAGGGAGTCCCCTACACTATCTACAGCTCGGAAAGAGACAGCCAAGTCCGACTGGCTATTGTGCATGGTATGTTTGGAGTCGCGGGGGTACTATTGGTAAATATGTATGGCCCGAATGTGCTTGACCACTTTTTTGCTGGTGTATGGCGGCGCATTCCCAAGTTTCCTCCTGATGAGATCCTTTTGGGAGGCAACTTTAACACCTGTTAAGATTTAAAAATTGACAGCTTTGGGAGTGGGGCCCCTCGACACAGGCTAGCGACAGATGCTCTGGTGGGCTTGTTAGAAGCCGGAAAAATACACGATGTGTGGCGGAGGCGACTCCCTGAGGCAAGAGAGAGCACCTTTATATCTACGGTGCATGGTATGGGATCCACCTTGGATTATTGGCTCGTATATGAGGTTGCCTGCACATGGGTGACTAATGTTAGACACCTGGTGAAGACACTGTCAGACCACTCCCCGGTATTGATGGAAATTTGTATCCCTGAGTGCGATAGGCCCCCATTCACCTGGCGACTGCAACAGGCTTCATTGACTGACCAGGTTTTCAAGTGTACAGTGGGGGAGGTGATTAGTAATTTCTTTTAAGGAGAATGAGGGCACGGTCGACAGTGCTGAAGTGTTGTTGGAAGCATTCAAGGTCACAATAAGGATTGTGTGCCTAGGTGCACAAGAAGGGCTTTTAAAAGATTTACAGCGTAGAATCAGTAAACTTGCAGTGGACATATCCAATCTGGAGCATGAATACAAGCGGAGTCCTGCTCCAGAGCAGTTAGCTGCGATATGGGACCTAGTAACTGAGCACAACCAAACAGTAGACCAGGAGATGGCACATAGATCGTGCCATGGCATGGCACGCTATTATGGGGAGGGAGGAAGACCCGGTCGTTCCCTTGCACAGAAACTGGCAGCACCTACAAGCCAGGAACCCATCACTGAATTGCAAGGTGGGGATGGCGAGGTGTATTACACCACATCAGAGATCAGTAAAATAGTGCTGGCCTTCTACTCCAATTTGTATGGCATACGGCTGCATGCCCGCCCAACAAAGGTTAACTCATATCACGAAGATATTGTGTTGGGCTGGCTGTTGAAGGGCCAGCAACAGTACCTCACGCAGCCATTTGACTAAGAGTATGTCAAACTCCCTATAATGTCTCTCCCGACAGGTAAGGCGGCGGGCTTGGATGGGCTCCCGAGTGAAATCTATGAAGCCTATATTGAGGACCTTGCCCCTAGACTATTGGAGGTGTTTGCAGAGGCATATGAGACTGGCACACTCCCACCCACACTTAGAGAGGTACTCATTGTAAGGCTCTTGAAACCTGGTAAAGAAGCCAGTGCATGTGACTCATATAGGCCTCTCTCCATGATTAATATTGATGCCATAATTCTAGCGAAAATGATTGCTAGCAGACCACAGCCTCCGATTCCGAGCCTAGTGCTCCCAGGTCAGTCGGGATTTGTGTCTGCTAGATTGACCATGCACAATCTACGCACTGTGTTTGCCACATTACTCTATTATGAGCCGGAATTTCAGGTGGTAGCGGTACTATTCAATGTCACAAAGGCTTTCGACTCTCTACAATGGGAGTACATGTTCACGGTATTGCTGCACATGAGTCTGCCACCCTTCTTTCTCAAACTGCCCATCTATTATACCATGCACCACAGGCGCATATACGGGTGAACGGTTTGTGTCAGAAGCCTTTTCAATACATAGAGGCATGCGCCAGGGTTGCCCCCCTGTCGCCTATACTTTTTGCCCTTGTACTAGAGCCTTTGACATGTAAACTGCGACAACAGCATGCCAAGGTGGCATTGCAGTTCCGTAGGTGCCCACTGGTGGTTTCACTATATGCGGATGACATGCTCCTGTACGTCCGCGAGCCGGCAATTTATCTATCGGATTTGCTCCACGAATATGTGAAGTTTGAAGGGTATTCAGGCCTGGGTATCAACTGGGCGAAACCTACAGTGTTCCCGGTAACGTCAGGCACTAGTGAGGTGGAATTGGACTTTCAGCTTGAATGGACCACCGACCGTGTCCGATACCTAGGGGTATGGCTGCACAGGAACCCGGAGCTGGTGATTTCCATGAATTATGGCTGTGTTATCACTAAAAATCACAGACCAAGCAACAAGGTGGGCTAGGCTTCCGCTTTCCTTAGCAGATCGAATTGCAGTTGTTAAAATGACAATCCTACCTAAGCTACTCTATTTATTCATTAACATTCCGATCCGTCAGAATATTGCAATGTTTAATACACTGCAATCAGCTTTACTTACCTTTGTGTGGGGTGGCAGAAAACCCCGTTGTAGCTGGGAGGTGCTGGTGCAACGGTTTGAGCGTGGAGGCTTTGAGGCCCTGATATGCAGTTCTAATATTTATGTGCCCTGGCGCAGTTTGCGCATTTCTGGTAGTACCCGCAAAAGTTCCAGCTGCATATTGATATTGAGGCAGACTCAGTTTTACCTGTGTCACTAGAGGCGGCTGGCTGGGAGGGCATGGTGGACCGTGTTCTGAAATAAATCCGTTACACTGCGCCGTGTGGGCATGGGGGGGAACTGGCATGCAGGGTTCTAGATTATATCTATGCCCCGACGCTACCGCTAGCTGCATACTCCGGCATTTCCGCTGCACTGGAAAAGGCTGTGCTGCACACACTGAAAAACGTGGGGATTGCACAGTTGGGATACCTTTACCAGCAGGGCCAGTTTTAAACACTCTCAGATATACAGGAAGGGCGGGGGCAGGACCTGATGCTGGGTTTCACCCAGGCCCGGACTGGCCGTTGTGGGCACCGGGCAATCCCCCGGTGGGCCGCATGGTTGGGGGCCCCTGGGGCCGTTTTTGTTACAGGGCCGTTTTTGCTGCAAAAACGGCCCTGTAACAAAAACGGCCGAAAACCGGCCCTGGCACAGAGCGCGGTCGCGCCCCTCTCCCTCCCTCCCTGGGGGGGAGGGGAGTAGGGGGGCCGGCCGAGTACTTTGCCAGGGCCGGTTCTGGTTCCCAGTCCGGCCCTGGTTTCACCTATGTGCGTGTTAGGCAACGGTCTGTGCAATATACCCTGACTACCCAGCCGAGACGAGAACATTCCTGGCACTGCAGGCAGTGTTAGGTCAAGAGACTCATGTAGAGGACTGATAACAAGACTATACAATGCTTCCTTGAGGGAGGGGGATCCAACAGACAGCCCCTCCTACAATAAATGGAACACAACACTAGGGACCACTATGTCCGCTGAGGCCTGGAAATTTTGCTGTGAACGAACGGGCCGCCTGACGGCCAATTGCAGCTTATGTATCATACATTTCAAATATCTGCATCAACTGTATTACATGCCTGTACAATTGCATAGAATTGGTCTGAGAGAGAGTGCTTGATGTATGCAGTGTAGGCAAGAAGAGGCAGACTTTCTGCATCTTGCACAGGGCTGTACTGGCATACGCAGGTGGTGCTTGAAAAAGTGGTGTGTACGCCTGATGTCTGTCTCCTTGGATGGGTTAAAAACCTTAAGCCCTGTAATAGAAGACTGGTAGCTTTTTTCACTCTGTTCGTCAAGTGGGCAGTGGCAAAATACTGGGGTGCTAGAACTCAATGAACGGTGAAGGGATGGATCCGTGACCTACTGTATTGTAGGGATCAGTTGGGAATTTATGCAGAGGAACTGCCTGCAGCCTCGCGGCCTAAAGATTTCTGGGGCCCATTAACAAGGTATCTGATGGGCAACCCTGAGTTGCAGTAGGAAGATAATGGTTGCAGGAGTGAGACCAGTTTGATGTCTCCAATGGCTTACAACATCGGGTTTAATGAAAGTATCTGGTGCCAAGATAGGGGGTGGGGATGGGGGCTTGGGTTTGTTAATGGCTTGGGATTCTGGTTATATAAACATAAAATGCTTATAATGCCTATGTGTAGTAACTGTTTGTTGGGTCCTGGCTGGGAATTGTTAACCTTTGTTATAAGTGGAACAATAAAAAGAAAAGAAAAAAAAACAGAAAGCTTTACTTGTTCCTTTGTGATTCACCTGCTCGTTGGCACCAAATACTGTGCTGTTTCCTTTCACAGCATACACATTTCCTTAATTATGAGCTGCTTCTTGAAACAGAAGCCAGACAGCAGCAATGCACAATGTTTGCCCTCCGCCTCATAAAAGCATCTGACCAGGGCCAGCTTTAGTGCTGGGGGCGCCCAGTGTGACAATCTTTTTTTGGCGCCCCTATCCCTAAGACCTTCGCCTCACTATCACCCAGCAAAAGTGCCACTCGTCTCCATGCCCCTCTGACATACATTTAATTTGTTTTAAAGTGCTGGTAAAGGTTGACTTTACTAATCCACTCAGCTAGCAACATAAAATACAGATCTGTTCTTTGCAGCAGGTAAATTAACCCTCTGCACTACTTAATGTTGAGTCACAACTGCCACTAGACAAAACTCTGATCTCCCTCTCTAGCAGAAACAATAACAAGAGTTATGTTGACATTTTTATTGTTGCCTGAAAGGTGGGTACACAAGCAATTCTGAAGCAGGTGCTTCTAAATCTTAAGATATTGCTAAAAACAGCACCTCCCCTGATGTTAGTGCCCCTCTTTCCAGGCCAGCGCCCAGTATGGCTGCACCAGCCACACCGCCCTACAGCCGGACTTGCATCTGACATGCTGTTTACACAGAAAATCACAGCAAAAGTAAAAAGCAACAACACTAGCTTGTGACGCAGAAAAGGATTCTCTCTCCGTCAGCTATGGCACAGGCTTGAAGACACCAGGGCCCTGGTCTTCTCAGATTGATGATCCAGCAACATCTACTTAAGAGCTCATAACAAGACCACCTCTAAACTCCAAGGACAGAACACCATACGGTAAGGCTCTGCATCGACCTGAAGATGTGTGAGCACATCACCCCAGCTCCGGAGAAACTCCACTGGCTGCAAGCGGCCCTGAGGAGCACATTAGGAGTACTATGGGGAGCATCCACTGGAGTTGAGGACGGAGGATGCCACTAACTGTTTTCTTCTTGCCGTGAGGGGAATTGCTGTTGTTGCACGCGAGTCCTGTGCTGACCCGTGAGGGGAACGGCTCTCTCCTACTGGAAGCGCTGCGGCCAGGGCAGGGACCACAATCCCCAGGTGCCCCGGCGGCCAAGGTGCACGAGTGATGCTATTACAGCACCCGGAGGCGCTTGAAATACGAGGAGCACCGAGCGCTTAGTGGGTGTATCCACTGGAGTTGAGGACGGAGGACGCCACTAACTGTTTTCTTCTTGCCGTGAGGGGAACGGCTCTTGTTGCACGCAAGTCCTGTGCTGACCCGGTATCGCTGTGAGGGGAACGGCTCTCTCCCACTGGAAGCGCCGCTGCCAGGGCAGGGACCACAATCCCCAGGTGCTCCGGCGGCTACAGCGCACGAGTGACGCTATTGCAGCGCCCGAAGGCGCTTGAAATACCAGGAATGCCTCTCACCACGCGAGTCGCGTGCGGGAGAGCACAGGCGAAGCCCAGGCAAAGGGCAGGCCCTCTGTGGCCCGAGGAGGCCCGAGGAGGCCGGGCTGGGCCATCCCCGCTCCCTGTAACTGTGATCAAGGTCACTTTTGACTTTATTTCCTCCTGGTAATTGGTTTTCATTTTGGCACACGTCTACATCTTGTGTCTGTATAACAACTTTACTTAAGGGGGGTATTGTATACCATACCTATAGCCGGTCCAAGGAATTATATCATGAATAAGTCCAAACATACACCAATGTTGACTAGATCTTCCTCAAGGAAAAAGGCGCTAGTTACCACCCCACTCCCAAGTCTCACCGCAATTGACAGAATGCTTCAAAAGACCATAGGCGTTGTGGTCAATGCGATTGAGAGTACATAGAGGCGCCTTTCCTTACCCCCAAGTATGTGCCTTTCCAACCAGTCAACTCAAATGACCACGAATGTTAACACTTCTAACACTACAGTGTACTCCCAGGACTCTATCCTCATGCAATCATATGCAGGCTTCCCAAACATAGAAAGCAATCAGATAATCCCACTAGACTAAACTCTACCACCTGACTTTGACAACAGGGAAAGGAGGTTGTCAATGACCCCTAGCATGCCGACAAACGTAGAACTGCCCATCCTCATTAATGAGTTGGATGGAGAAGAAGGGATTGATTTTTGCATCCCTAATTAAGTCTGTACATCACCTGATAAAGGGAGCCCCCGAAATGAGTGCTCAAGAGTGAAAGGGTACACAGGCAATTCGTCATCTAGAAGAATCATGAGGGCTGCCAGTAAATTCAGGGCAAAATCGAAGGTTGTATGGCACAAATCTAGACACGGGCAGAGGAGAAGCACGAGCCATGCACAGAGGATCATCTATAGGGCACCACAACCTATCACATCAATAGCCCAAAACCAGACAACAGACACCCAGGGAGCCACAGGGCAAGACACTATAGAATTAGCAAACCAGGCCTGTGACAACCCTACCTGTGTGAAGTCTCTTATGGAAAAAATGGAACACCTAATGAGGTCTCTTATGCTCCCCATCAAGGAAAGGGTAAAAATGATAGGGGAAAAACTGGAGAAAGTAGAAGTAGCACAACAGCAAAAAAATGAAATTATGATAAAATGTATTAAATCCCACAAACCACAGCTTCAACATAAACTTAATGATAAACCATTGAACCCGCTAAATAATAAAAACATCCAAGAAGCTGTATCAGTTACATGCAAGTCACCTAAGCAGATACAGACACTGACACCTTCAGATAAAAGCCACAAGGAGTCTCAAAACAATCGAGGCGAGAGTAGGGACGTGTTGCCACCTCTTGAAGCAAAGCCTAGGGAAACAGCAGAAGAAAATATAATTGGGATGGACGGGGGTGAGTGGGCGGCAGAGGGCATGACTCATACTGTTACCAATAGCCAGCCAGAAAAACCCAAAAGACCAAGACCTGTAAACAAGAACTTGCGTACTGATTTGACCACTGAATCCCACCCCTACACTGTGGTCATGATAGGTGTACCAACACTAGGAGAGGGGAAATCGGAAAATCGTAGTGAACTAAAAAATAAGGTTAGCCATTGGTTAACCAGACATAGGCCAAAATCCCTCACACGTAAACGGCCAAATACTTCACGTCAGAAGGGTAGATTGGGTGGGTCAGAGAAACAAGGCCTTAGAAGGCGATTGCATCATTATAAATTTGAAAGACAGGCGTGTGGCAAACTACATTAGTGGTTGGAGGGAGGGTGACTTAGAAAGCAGGATTCAAACTGTCGAACTCAGTTACTTTTACCCACCAACCCCCACACCCAAAGGAACACGTCTCAATATCATACACAGGGAAACAGGTTTTACGAATACTATGACAACCAACCTATGATGCATGGTAACCCGCACTCAAATTATATCCATGTAAACAGGTACCACGATTACTATGACAATCAGTATAGGGTTCCCATTTTCAATCGATTTAACGCCTTCCACTCTCAGGGAGACCTCGAGGGAGTGGATTGACTTTGTGTAAAGACCCCGCTCCCTGTTAGTTATAATCCTTCTGAATTACGAGGTGGGATAGCAAACAGGGAACAGATGAAGGGAGCTCAGGTTTCTTTAGCTGCTGCAAGGGATACACCAAACTAATCTATAGCTGATATAGCTAGGGTAACTGACGTGGCTGAGCCTCATCTAGGGCTACTAGCGGTAGATAATGTTCCCTTGAATCATTGTGGCCCAGATAAAGTTTACCCCGTAACAGTCTGTGAACCTACTCAAGTGCCAAAAATTACCCAGAGAGATGACACTGAGTCAAATACAGCCACTGGGGATAGCACTGAAGCTAGTTCTGTGGCTCCCCAAGAAAAAGCCTTAGCTGCATGTGTGAAGGCCCCCACTGAACTGATGACCTCTAGATTCAATGTAATCTCTTGGAACATCGCTGGGTTAGCAGGCAAAATTAATGACCCGACCTGAGTGGCCTTTATAAGATCCTTCGCAGTGGTATGTTTTCAAGAGACATGGTTGGTTGGGAATAATGTATTCATAGAAGAATACAAAAGCTTCTTTCTACCAGCAGAGCCGTCACATAGCTGTAGAGCCAAAGGGGGATTGGCTGTGTTTATTAGTCTAGCACTAGTATGCACAGTCAAAAGATATTCCTTCTGTAATACTGATATTCCAGTGCTGTTGGTCAAGAAAGGGAAAGACTCACTAACCCTGATTAATTTTTATAATGCTGTAAATTAAAATGGTGAGTGTAGACTTGTGGACTTGGGTAACTTCCTTAGGAACAAATTGGAGAACCTCCCACACCATATACTTATTGCAGGGGACTCCAACGCACACCCCTGTGGGAATCCAGGGGTTACTGAATCGGGCTCAATAGGCTGCCACAGACAGAGAGGTTTTCATTTCGATCACACACGGCGGGTTAACTTGTTGAATGACCTCCTGAATAATTTAATTTAACCCCGGCCATGTCTGTGGTGGCTGACCACACACTTCATGATGTACCTACTTATAAAGCCAACCCAGGGGGATCCTACATTGACCATATACTTTTTTCTGGTGACCTTGGTATCTCCATTTTGGACTTTAAAATTCAGGAGAACCAAAATAGCGATCATAACCCAGTTTGTATTCAACTGGGTGGTGTCATTCTTGAACTGCGTAAGAAGAGGGTAGATGGTGGTGTCTTAAAGTGTACCGACGGTAAACGTCGTTTAAAGTGGGCAATGGTAGACCCGAGCCACTTGTACGAGTCAATTAATAATACGTGTGGCCCGAGTTGTCTCTTTGTGTGTCTTCGGCACCTCCGCCCCAGGAGATTCTATCTGCTTTTGACGGTATTGCATCTAAAGTTGGGGCAATGTTAACCGTGCCCTCTAAGGGGCCGACTCGCAGTGGCCCGAAATGGGTTGATCACTCTTGCTCTAAGGCAAGTCGTGACTTAAAGGCGGCACTAAAAGCCAGGCCCAGAGACCTAGCATGAATTAGGGCCTCAAGCATTTGTTATAAGAAGGCCATAGATAAACGAAAATCAGAAGTGAAGGCATCTATTTGGGAAAACCTGTTAGACCCCAAAATCCTTGGAAATAGTTCAAAGTTTTGGGAAATTATAAATAAACCTCTTTTTGAATTAACAGGTAACTCCACTGTAGGCACTAACATACCAGAAGAAGAGTGGGTCTCTCATTTTAGTTCTATTTTTAACAGTAATTGACCACAAGCAGAATTTAAAAATGGTGTTTTAGAAGACAACCCTCTGTGCTTTTCTATTAGCGAGATTGAAAAGGGAATCAAGGGCCTAACAAGTAATAAAGCTCCAGGCCCGACGGCTTGCCCCGGGACCTTTTTAAGTCATGTGTTTCACTATGGGCACCTGTCCTTACCGCTGTGCTTAATGCAGCCGTTGTATCTGGATGCCCCAGGTTGTGGGGGGTCTCCACGATAGTTCCGTGTTCAAGAAAGGGGACCCTAACAGCACGGCCAGCTACAGACCAATATCTTTAATTGATTTCGTGGTCAAAGTAGCGGGGGGGTAATCTTGAACAGATTAACAAACTGGGCGGAAGAGCATAATATAATCTCCCCGATCCAATACGGTTTTAGGCCAGGCCACTCCACCATCTCACAGTGTCTTAATCTGTATATGGTCCTGGGAAAATACACCGTAGCACGTCAGGGCATAATACACATGGCTTTTATGGACCTCTCATCAGCCTTCGACTGTGTTAACCGGGCCAAGCTCTGGGAGGCCATGGGTCACAAGGGCGTGGAGCAAAATATAGTTAACTTGCTGGCAGATCTGCACCAGGACGCGAGGGCCAATGTACGTTACTCCTAAGAGTTAAAGGTAACAAGGGATTTTGGACTGCACCGGGGAGTCCGACAGGGCTGTATTTTAGCTCTGTTTCTTTTTAATTTATACATCAATAACTTGGAGGAGAATCTTTTAAATACCGGAGCAGATTACCCCTATGTTGGGCGTAAAGGACTACCCGTCTTACTCTATGCGGACGACGCCGTTTTGCTGTCAAGGACCGCAAAAGGGCTTCAATTGTTACTTAACTCCTTTTACAGCTTCATGAAATCCCGAGACCTTGCCATTAACAACACTTAATCACCAACTTCTGAGAGAAGCCCTATCCTGGGACAATATGCACAAAATCCAGTGGCTCAAATACTTGAAAGATTGTTTCTCAGAACTGGGGCGCCCTGAGCTTTTTATAAGACCAGAGTCTATTAGCAGATCTGACGTTATATGTGTGAGGAAAACCTTTTCCCTTTCTCGGTATCTGCATCGAGAGGAGTGGAAATGAACAAAAGCAGCGTTCGGAAATATGTTGTAATAAAATCTACACCCAGTATGGAACCGTATTGGTCTTGGCCAATGTCGGGCTTTGATCGATTTCTGTTAACTAGGTTCCGTTTGGACCTTTCCCACTTACTGCTTGCTGTTCCTAAGGGGAGCCACCAAGGCCAAGTGCTACCGTCCTGAGGCTGCGACAACGTGTCTCCGCAGGACCTGGTGCACTTCCTATTTATTTGTCCCTATTATGACATACCTCGGAGACTCTACTTAAAACCCCTTCTGAAAAATATGAATTTTATACAGGTTAGACCTGCACTTTGTTATTTACAGCTGCTAACCCACGATTGCACTTTATTTGTAACCGTTTTTTTAAAACTAACACTAAAATTTAGAAATAGCATGGAGGGATAAATGTTTTAACTTGTTTTTAACATTGAATTGTATATGGTGAACTGTTACTTTTAACTCTGGAAGTGGTTTTTAGATCGAACTAATCTATTTTAAATTTTGTCTATTTAACTGTGCTTTTATGGTTGTTTGCTTGAATAACCGAATAAAGATCTTTGATTGGATTGGAGTACTATGGTCAGTCTGCAAATCAAAGAAAGGTGTGGGGGCCGAGCTACCCCCAAAGGTGACTTCGCTCTGCAAGCCCACCAGCAACCTCCAATCAAGCAAAGCCCAACTGATGCTCAAACCAGATTCACCCAAAAGTCTCCCAGAGGACGAATAATGAGAATTCCTGGTGCCTATCTATGGAAGTCACTAAGGCCGGCCATGAGAAACCAGCCAAGATTGGTACTGTTGGTAAAACATGAAATGATCCTCTACAGGGAGGCGTTCTCTCCATGGTAGCTGTCCTTGGGACCAACACTTCCTCTCTTACAAGGTAGGCCCTTCGAAGGACAATATGTCCCTGGAGGCTGCAGAATATGAACACAACCTGGAAGAACACCCGGGTCTGACCATCCTTCAACAACCGCCTCCCAGGATGAAAATTTCTAACTTGCAAATATTTGACTGGTTAAGAGGTAACAGTGCAGAGTGGTTCTGTACCACTGGTCAGCGCCATACAAGTCTGTAAACTAAATTAAAATAAGTGAATAAAGCAAACAGGTCCACCAGTATGCAAGGTTGAGCACTGGCACGTTGGAACCATCCCTGAAATTATGCTGGCCCCACACATAGTGTGTGCATCCGTCGAAATAACATTTGACGTAACTTCGACATAAGTGTGAGAGGATGTGGATTTTTGGTTAGAGAGCCCGACTTTGAAGCTGGGGAACCAGGTTTGAATTGGGTAGGCAGCTCAAGCATCCTGTGATTCTGGGCAAATCATTTAATCTCCTCCATGCCCCAAATTTTTTTTAAATGAATGTGTCCATCTGTAATGCAACTGGTAATGCAACTGGTGCTCATGTAAAACGCTCTGATTCCTTCAGTCGAGTTTGCACTATATATTTGCAAAAAAATAAAAATAAAATAACTGTGGTCATTCAAGGCACATTGTGGCTACCCTAGACTTGGCGATGTCCACTCCTGACACAATGGTGAGCAAGGCAGAATGGCGGTAGTTCTTGGCATACAGTGGGCATCCTTAACCAGAGTCGGATTGGGCTCACAATTTGGCCCAGGCACTGACAAAAAAAGTGGCACACATTCAAGGGGCGTGGCCCACATTTAAGGGGCGTAGGCCAAATTCAAAGGGTGTGCCCTTTCATGAAACACCATTTGGTTACACTTTGAGGTCTAATTTGCAGAGAAATATTTAGTAAATTAAGCCCAGAATCACAGGTTGTTGAGCAGACGCTAGGACTAAAACTTGAATCCCCATCTCTGCAACTCTGGTGTCCGGCCACATATGCCTATGCACAGACCAGAAACATTTTAAGGCACAGGCAATGTGGGCTCTGGCCCAGGGGCCCAGGGACCCAGGGACCCAGCCTTTCAGGGAGCCCACTGATACAGCCAGCTCTGTTCTGCAGAGAATCTTGCCCTGATGACCATGCACACTCCTTAAACAGATTGTTTTAAATACCATTTTTTTAATGTATTTTTAATATGGGCGATGAGAACCTATCACAGAGATTTTGCAGAAAAATGTGTTTATGTTTCATGCAACATGCATAAAAAAATGTCTTTGAGATCAAACAGGCCATCACATATGAGAAATGGGAGGATGTCACTGAGATTATTTTCAGTAATTTTAGTGAGCTGCTACTGTGTGGTAATATTGAAAACACATGTCAATGTCCTTGAATATTAGATGTTAATACATTAAGAATTTGGACAAGTATGGTAGTGCACTGTCCAGTGACCAGCTGAAAGCGGAAATCAAAGAGGTGAAATGGGATCATAAATTCAAATCTGTTCCGAACAGGGGCCTCAAAAATATGTTTGGCCCAGGGCCCCCAAAATCCTTAAGATGTCCCTGGCACAGACAAGGAATGAAAGTGGGAGGATACTTTTCTTGCCCAGGACACAGGGCCAAGGTGACAATGGCCTACATGCTGAGCAACTAAAAAACAGCAAGGCCCCTTTCTGTCACAAAATTATTCCAGCCGTCCAGCGAAGGAGCACCTAATAGGCAGGAAGCTCCTGCTATTAGTAACTTGCTCACCCCTCCCAAGACCTTCAGCTCAGGAGCACATGAACAGCAGAAAGGCCCCTGCAATTAGTAAATTAATCAGCCCTCCCCAACCCTCCAGGCCTCAGGGCAATGTCCGGGCAGGGGAGCACAAAACACAGCTGCTGGGTCATCCACGTTAGCCAGGACACGTTAGCCAGGGGGAGGCTGAGGTGAAGATGGTGCAAGTTCCAAAAATCACCTGGCCCCCACAGTGAGACCCATTCTTCCTGCCCACTATGCCCTGAATGTGAAGGGCTGTGGGGGAGGTGTTAAAACAAACACTGTTTCTGAGCTTCGTGGGCCCCAGGGGGGGCCCAGGTGAAAATGGCTCAAAGGCCTGAGCAACGCCTGGTCCCCAGGGAGGCTGATTTTTGCAAACAATCACATCTCCCCAGCCCACCTCCAGCATGATTGCTTTGCATGGCAGGGGGTGAAGAGAGGCCACAGCGGATAATCGCTGTACGGCCGCACAGTGAAGCTGCATTCATTTCTCTGTCTCTGTCTACGTGCCCTCTGTGGGCTGTTTTTTTCCTCCCCTTTCCTAGTCCACAGTGAGCACTCTCTGTGGACTGGGAAAGGGGAAAAAAAACGGCCCGCAGATGGCACGGAGACACCGGCCCTTCGGCCCATGCCCAAATGCCCGCAGTGCCAATCCGCCCCTGTCCTTAACCAGATGGTTTAAGAAACTGTAAATCATTTCTCACCTTCCGTAAGATGCTGAAAACGTGGTCATTCTGATTTTACACTGTTGGGACAGTTAATCTGTGACCACCTTGCACCCAGAAACCCTTCAGGGTAGCTGTGCACATTACAAGTTGTTAACAATAATAATAATAATAATCCTTGGCCTGCTAGTGTCTATCCTGGCATAATGCCAGTCCTCCTCAGCATACAATGGGAACCCTTGGCATTATCCCATGGCGTGAGAGATTGGAAAGGATGTGGCCTAACAGCTAGAGTGGTCGAAGGTGGGGAACCGGGTTTGAGCCTTGGCCGGGACGCTCAACATCCTGTGATTCTGGGCAAATCACTTAATCTCCCAGTGCCTAACAAAATTAACGTGTCCTTCTGTAAGCAGTTGTGCTCATGTAAAGTGCTCAGATACCTTCAGGTCATGACCGCGCTATATAAAACTCCACACAAAAAAAGTAGCGACCAATCTATTGATAGTATAGGTATTCCTGCCTGAATTGTGGCATCCTCTGGGCACTTTTCTCACCATCCTTGCCGTATTATGGACTTTCTTTTAAGTTTTTTTTTGTCATTTTCCAAAGCTTGCTGGGTTGGTGTTTTAGATCTCCAGGCTGGCAGGGCCTCTGTTTTTCTTTCCTAAGCTTGTGATTCTGATGCCGTGCCACACTGCCAGCTTAGGGGGTAAAACCCAGGTGATGGCCTGACGAGTTGGTTTGGACAGAAACAGCACAGAGATGCCTGGGTTTTCAAGCATAAGAATATTAACGCCAGACCGATTGGACTTGCCATTGCTTTTTTAATTTATATTCAAACTCTTAGCTGTGATTTTCTTGAGGTGCAGAGTCAACAGGGTCAAAAAGAGCTTTTTGATGCTGAAGTTAATGTTTTAAAGGGTAGGGTGGTGCTTCACATGTGTTGGGTGTGCTGTAAGTAAAGGGGTGATCAGACTGTCATATGGACCTGTTCCCAGGAGAAAGGCTCACACCCTCTGTGTGAGACATGAGGTGCCTGGGAGTGCCAGTGAATGAATATCCCTTTGTCACACCCCTCATCTTTCAAGATCCTGTCTTTGTGTATAAACGGATAACATGTGGTCCATTCACTCCCTCCCAAAGACCCCTCCGCCCCTCCCCCAGGAGCCACACCTATTCAGATATAAGTATGCCCTGCCTCGTCTGCCTCTCAGAGGAATCTTGCACAACACAGTTCAGCCAGACACAGCCAGACTCAGCAGGGCCCTCACCTTCATTCACTTTTCTGGTGGGCAAACAGCTCAGCTTTCATCCCATGCAAGTCGATAAAAGGAGTGCTCTTGAGTTGGTCTATTCACTGTCCACAGAACATCAGAACTGAGGACCAAGAACTCTCATGGCATAATTTTAAAGTTTTAAAGAGGGAAGCCGCAGGGCTGGACACCTGCTCTTTTGACTGTGTGTGCCCAGCCTGTTGGGCCGTGTTTGCGCCTTGGGCTGTGCACGATCCCAAATTAAAATTTGGAAAAATATCTGTTGGAAAACGCAGAAAAGCCAAAATGTTCTAAACAAATAATTCGAAAAAAGGGCAGTCTTGAAGAGACATAATACGTTTGAAATACAAAAGTTATCCATCTTTCAAAACAAAGCACAAATTACCATATGATAAAGCATTCTACAATTTACCCCATTCCTTCCTCAAACCCTAAAACTTTCTCTTATCCCCTCCAAAACCTTAATCTTACACAAGATGTAAAGCGAATTTGTGCCTTTTTGAAAACTTTTGCAATCTCTTCTCAGAGAATAGGAGGATACAATACATATAACGGTACAAGTTTGGTACTTGGGGGCAGATTTACAAACCTCTTGCACCACTTTTGCGTCACTTTTAAAATGGGAAAAGTGACGCAAGAGTGGCGCAGGGGGCTTGTAAATCTGCCCCTTGGTGTCTCCATTTACTTCATGGATGCATCTCAATGCGTCCCTTAGACAGAAGGAGCAGATGTGTGCGCCCTCCGACGGCACCCTACCCAGCAACCTACACAGGCCCAGTTGGGTGGGGGTTGAGGTTAGGGACTGGGCGCGGGAGCCTGTCTTACAAAGCATATGCCAGTCAACCACTGCGTGATGTTTCATCAAAACACTACCCGGATTATGAATATTTTTGGCAACATGGTGAGAATGTTGAGCGACTTGAGGCCATCCTACTGTCACTGTATGGTGCTATAGTGATATCAACTTGGAATCCGAGTGTAGAGAAACCCAGCTGTATGATAGCCACTGGGAACCTGAGACTGTACAAAGAGCTCAGAGCTCCGTTTTTTTTCATTTCTGGGCGGATTCGCGCATACGGCGCAACCCCACTCGATTTTTAAAAGAAAATGCTTTTTTTGTCATTTGAGATGTCATCAGTGATGTCAATGACCATGTCATGAATGATGTGATATGTGACGTCATCAGCAGTGCATTGCGTGGGCGCAAGTTATAGTTAGCTCAACTATAACGACCAAATTTCTCTGGTTTTGTACGAGTGAAATGTCCAACTAACTAACGTATCTGAAACCTATGTTTTTTTCTGTGAATTTCTACGTTTTTTTTAATGCTAATTTCTAACTATAATGTCCCCAAAACCTATGTTTTTTTCAGTGAATTTCTTCTCATTTTTTTAATTGTTATAAAAAGAATGTATTATTTTCTAATTTAAATTTGTTTTTTATACGAAAGTGGATTTGCACAACAACCATGTAGCTGTCTCGGTCAGAGCATGAATCCAAATTGCCATATTGGTAAAGTCATGTATGATGTACGCTTCGTTAGAGGCGGGTGCGCGAAAGACGACCCCACGTAACGTTACATACTCAGTTGCGGAGGACACGCTGGGTGCGCAAATCCCCCGTAAAATTGCATGTTTTAAAACTATATATATATAAGTTTTATCTGTATATTAAAGCTAGAGTTTATTTGATATATTTATAAAAATCATATATTTGTAAGTAGAATAAAGATAAATTATTCTTAAATATATTTTTATGAATTTGCGATGGGTGCACGCATAGTGCTTGCGTGGTTCGCGAATCCATGTGACTTTTGAAAAAATTAATTTCATTGGTTGAGAACCTTTTCATTCTAAAAGCTACAAGACCCCACCCAATTTTCTTCTTCCTTCCAGAACATCTACAGAGACACAGCTCTTGTGATTTCCCTATCCTTTTCTGGATTTTTTTTGGTGGTTTTTCAATGGAAATTAGAAATGATTCTTTAAACATTGTCCAACAGGTGCATGCAGAGGACGAAGAAGACATTCAAGAACCTGTGAAAAAAGCATCGTCTGAGCCTTCCTTACATTCCCTGAAGGCAAAAAGTAGGTGAACGCCTGAAAAGTTACGTGCAGTATCTATAAAGACGTCCTGTCACGTGGATCTGAGAAGAAATATTCATGCGGCACATCTTAGATGCTGAAGCATCTCCAAACTATGCACCCATGGGAGCAACACTGCTGTGATTTGGAGAAACAGGCTGCACAAGATGGAGTTTGCAAGAATTAAACAATTTTGCATTAAATGCAACAAAGTTTTCTGCCGTGGAGAACAATCAGTGGATGCCATTGTGATTGCTGTCAAAAACCACTCTTGTTATTTATTATTTTTGCAATGTGTTGTTAATTGCAAAATGTTTTGAAACTTTTCACAGTTCATTCTGTTTGTTTATTTATTTTAAACACCAAACTTTTTTTAAAAAGTTAGAAAATCATAAATAAATATAAAATACAAAAAGTAGAAAAAACTCAGCTTTTGTTAGAATCACCTATTCTGTTAATAAAAGAGAAATGTGTATGTGCTGTATGAAGTTTATGGATAATATCTGCATGATTACACAGGGGCATGAGTACTGCCTGGCTCACTGGAGAAGAGTTTGGGTTGTAGCCGAGTGATTTGATAAGTGCTTGGGTACTACCTTGGTGATTGTAGGATTGCATGAGTAGTGCATGGGTGATTGCATGAGTGTATTGGTAATACCAGGGTGATTGCATGAGTACATGGGTAATACTTGGTGATTGAAAGAGTGCATGGGCTGTGCTTGGATGATTGCATGAGTGTATGGGTAATGCCTGGGTGATTGCATGAGCGAATGTGTAATGGCTGGGTGATTGCATTACTGCATGTGTAGTGCCTGGGTGAGAAGAGAAGTACATGGTTACTGGTTGAGTAGTTAAAGGAGTGAAAAAGTAGTGTCTGGGTGATTAGAGGACTGCATGGCGTTGGGCACAGGTGATTGAAGCAGTGCATGGTTATTGCCTAGGTTATTGCGTAAGTGCATGAGTAGTGCCTGGGTTATAGTCTAAGTACATGTATAGTGCCTGCTGATTTTCTTGGTGTATGGGCATTGCTTGGTTAATTTTACAACTGCATGCTTAATGCCTCGGTAATTACATGAGTTTATAGGTAATATCTGGATGATCGCTTGAATATATGGTTAGGGTCTGGGTCATTGCATGAGCACATAGGTACTGCATAGATGATTGGAGGAATGGAGGATTACTGCATGGTGATTTCAGAAGTGCTTGGACATTGGCGTAATAATTGGGTAAGTACATAGTACTGGCTGGGCGAATGGAGGAGTACAAGGGTAGTAGCAGAGTGATTGCTGGAGTGCACTAACAGAACCCCTCCTGAGGCGAAAAGCCGGGAGCCACACTGCTGATTTTAAAAACTTATTGTCACTGAATTTTGTGTTTTTAAATTCACTTACCCCCCTGGGCATTCCTCATTCTTACTAGCTGACACCCCGCACAGCTGATTGAAAGCTGCCGCGGACGAGTGTTGCTTTCATTCCTGACGCCATCCCTGGCCCAGCGGACATGCCCACTCGTGCCGGCCACGCCCCTTTCCCGCTCACAAAAAGGGCGCGCTGACCGATAGCGTTGCACTAACAGAACCCCTCCTGAGGCGAAAAGCCGGGAGCCACACTGCCGATTTTAAAAACTTATTGTCACTGAATTTTGTGTTTTTAAATTCACTTACCCCCCTGGGCACTCCTCATTCTTACTAGCTGACACCCCGCACAGCTGATTGAAAGCTGCCACGGACGAGTGTTGCTTTCATTCCTGATGCCATCCCTGGCCCAGCGGGCACGCCCACTCGTGCCGGCCACGCCCCCTTTTCTCACCCAATTCCACTCCATAAATTATGCTCATTCACCGGACGCGCAGCGGACGAGCGCAGCGGGCGTGACGATTGCGTGCCGAAGGCGCGCTTAAGGCAAGCTCGTCTGCGCTCGTCCGCGCCCGGCCGGGCCCAGGGGCCATGTCCCCTGGCTCTTTTGGGGGTGACAGATATGTATACAGCTCAAGCCTCTTACATCAGCTGCGTCCACCGGCTACACCCAGTTGTGGCCTTCCTAGACATCCCCTGGAGATCCCTCGCTGCTGCACGCATTGTAAATCTGAGCTAATTATTAAAACCACCACTGCCAGATCTGAGGTAAAGGATTATTCTATGTTTCTGCTTAACTGTAGGTCTCTAGTGAAACATTGCTTAGAAATCTCCCTGCTACTAGATGAACACTCACCAGACGTAATCTTTTTGACCGAGACATGGTTAAATCAAGATTCTCAGCCGGATCTGGCACAGGCCATTATCCCGGGATATCAGATAGCGCGGGCTGATCGACCGCTGGGCAGGCGCGGCAGCCTTGCGATTATTTACAAGGAGAGCTATGTCTGCCGCTGTTTAGCGGAGGAGATTGAGGACTGCGAAAATCTCTCTTTTGCAATCGAGTTTTCCTCTAATACCAGCTTCACTGGTATTCTCATCTACCGCCCCCCTGGTTCTATCGGACATTTTAACACCTCTCTTCTATCGGTGGCTTCCCAACTGGTTGTCTCTCCCTCCAACTCTCCTTACTGGGAGATTTTAAAATCCATTTTGACAACCTGTTGGACTCCACGGCACTAGAGGTGATGTCAAGCCTGGCTGCCATTCAACTGGAGCAATTAGTCCCCTCTGCCACAAATGAAAAGGGCCATCTTTTAGACCCGATCTTTAGTAACAGTGACCAGCTTAAATTGGGCACCATTAGTAGCCTTCCATGGTCGGACCATTTCCTGATAGCCTTCACCTGGACCACGAACAAACCCCCCCCATCCTCTTTTACATCTCGGAAAACTCGAAACTGGTCCAAACTTCCTATTGACAACTGGATGAAGGCTCTCAGCACTACAAGACCCACACTTTCCCATGACCCAATGGCAAATAACATTAAATATGACGAGTGGATAACCACCTCTCTTGAATCGGTTCTCCCTTCATACCCATCTAGGTCAAAGAGGCAAAGCAAATCAGCCCCGTGGTATACAGAAGACCTCAGAAATCAAAAGCGTCTCTGTAAGAGACAAGAGAGGAAATGGCGCATGACCTATAACCCTGCTGAAAAAACCACCTACAGGGAAATTATTAGGAACTATAAACTGGCCATAAAAACTTCGCAAGCAGCCTACTATAATGACAAAATAACAACGGCTAAATCTAAGCCGAAAGAAATATATCGCATAGTAAACTCCCTGATGAAACCCTCCCTGCCTGCCACAGATAATAGTAGTTTACGTCCAAATGTAACGAGTTGGTGGACTTCTT